>NC_071517.1:24097500-26597500 GCF_027887155.1 Malaclemys terrapin pileata | reverse complement strand
CTGTAACTCTTGTTCTTCGAGATGTGTTGTTCACATCCATTACACATTAGGTGTGCGCGCGCCGCGTGCACGGACGTCGGAAACTTTTTCCCTTAGCGGCTTCCGTCGGGTTGGCAGGGTCCCCCCCCTCCCGCCAGAGCAGCGCCCCGCTCTAGGGTATATATATCCCTGCAGACCCGACCCCTTCGGTTCCTTCTTGTCGGAGACTCCGACAGAGGGAAAGGAGGGTGGGAAGTGTAATGGACGTGAACAACACATCTCGAAGAACAACAGTTACAGAAGGTAAGTAACCGTTTTTTCTTCTTTGAGTGATTGTTCACGTCCATTACACATTAGGTGACTCACAAGCTTACCATTGGAGGCGGGTAGGAGTCAAGGTATAACTGATTGTAGCACAGCCCTGCCAACCACTGCGTCCTCTCTGGCCTGATGGTGGATCGCGTAGTGGGCTGTGAACGTGTGCACGGACGACCAGGTGGCCGCTTTACAGATTTCCTGGATCGGAACCTGCGCCAAGAAAGCCGCCGAGGACGCTTGGGCCCTAGTCGAGTGAGCCTGGATCTCTGGGGCTGGTACGTTGGCGAACTCATAACACGTGCGTATACAACGCACAATCCATGCTGACGAGCGCTGTGTCAAGATAGGCAGGCCTCTCATACGTTCCGCAACAGCAATAAACAGCTGAGGTGTTTTGCAGAACGACCTGGTCCGCTCCAGGTAAAACGCCAATGCCCTCCGAACATCGACTGCATGCAGGCTGCGGTGGCTAGGGTTCGCCTGGGGCTTAGGGAAGAACACTGGTAGACAAATGTCTTGCCCCATGTGAAACTGCGAGACCACCTTTGGAAGGAATTTAGGGTGCGGCCTTAGTTGCACCTTATCCTTATGGAAAACTGTATAAGGGGGTTCCGAAGTGAGGGCCCTCAATTCCGATACCCTCCTGGCCGACATGATGGCCACGAGAAACGCCACCTTCCACGAGAGGTGCATGAGGGAGCAAGCGGCTAGGGGCTCAAAGGGGGGACTCATGAGTCTTGTTAGGACTACGTTCAGACTCCACGCAGGGACCGGTGGGCGCGAATAGGGAAACACCCTCTCCAGTCCCTTGAGGAATCGGGCTACTGTGGGGTTGGAGAACACTGACACTCCCAACTCCCCCGGATGGAACTCCGATATGGCAGCCAAATGCACTTTAATCAAGGCGGGCGCAAGCCCTTGATTCTTGAGGTGCAGTAGGTAGTCCAAGATCGACGGAACTGAGGCTTGTAAAGGCTGTATGCGTTGAGGCTCGCACCAGTGGGAGAACCTTTTCCATTTTGCCAGGTAGGTCGCTCTTGTGGAGGGCTTCCTACTATTAAGGAGGATTTGTTGAACCTGGTGAGAGCACCTGTGTTCTGCATCGTTCAGCCAGAGAGATACCACGCTGTGAGATGTAGCGACGATAGGTTCGGGTGGAGCAGGCGACCCCTGTCCTGTGTGACTAGGTCGCGATGGAGGGGGAGGGTAATCGGGTTGGCTATGGACAATTCCAGCAGGGTTGTGAACCGATGCTGTCGTGGCCATGCCAGGGCGATGAGGATGATTGTCGCCTTGTCCCTGCGGGTCTTGAGGAGGACCTTGTGGATGAGCGGGAATGGAGGGAAGGCATACCCTAGGCTCCCTCCTCATGGAATCGCGAAGGCATCTGCCAACGACCCCGGGCTGAGGTTTTGGAAAGAGCAAAACTGAGGGCATTGCCTGGTGTCCTTGGTGGCGAAAAGATCCACCCGGGGAAACCCCCACCTCCGGAAGATTGAATGCAGGACATCCTGCCTCAACGTCCATTCGTGCATGTGGTAGGATCGGCTGAGGCGGTCCGCTAAGCCGTTTTGGATCCCCGGGAGATACGTCGCGATGAGGTGGATCGCATGGGCTATACAGAAGTCCCATAGACGGAGCGCCTCGCGAGAGAGGGGAGAGGACCGGGACCCGCCCTGCTTGTTTATATAGAACATGGCGGTAGTGTTGTCCGTCAGAACTGCCACGCTGTGACCTTCTATGGTGGCGTGGAAGGTCTGACAGGCGAGGCGAACCGCCCTCAGCTCCTTCAGATTGATGTGAAGCAACCTGTCTTCCCTGGACCACAACCCCTGGGTCCGCAGTTCCCCCAGGTGCGCCCCCCAACCCAGGTCCGATGCATCTGTTACTAACGTCAGAGTAGGTTGTGGGGCAGCGAAGGGGATCCCTTCGCAAACCTGCTGTTGATCGAGCCACCAGCGGAGGGAGCTCAACACCCGAGCCGGAATTGTCACCACCAGATCCAAGGGGTCTCTGTTGGGGCGGTATGCTTGGGTAAACCACAGCTGCAAAGGTCTGAGCCTTAGGCGGGCATGTCTGACTACGTGAGTGCAGGCTGCCATGTGTCCCAGGAGCTGCATACAGCACCTTGCCGTAGTCGTGGGAAATTTCTGGACGGAGCTTACGACCCCTTGAATTGTCAGGAACCGTGACTCTGGGAGACTTGCCTGCGCGGCCACCGAGTCCAGGGTCGCACCTATAAAGTCCAGTCTCTGCGTGGGAGTTAACGTGGACTTGGGCACGCTGACCAGTACGCCGAGCCTGCTGAACATCTGTAAGGCCAGCGTCACATGGGAGCGGACCTCGGCCTCCGACCTGCCCGCGAGAAGCCAATCGACCAAGTACGGGAACACACGCATCCTTCTCTTTCGAAGGAAGGCTGCTACCACGGACATGCATTTCGTGAACACTCGTGGTGCTGATGCCAGGCCGAAGGGCAGGACCGTAAATTGGAAATGGCGCTGGTTGACAACGAAGCGCAGGAACCGTCTGTGGGCCGGATTGATTGCGATGTGAATATAGGCATCTTTCATATCGAGGGCAGCGTACCAATCCCCCGGATCCAGGGATGGGATAATAGTTCCAAGGGAGACCATACGGAAGCGCGCTTTGATCAGAAACTTGTTTAGATCGCGCAGGTCCAGAATAGGACGGAGGCCCCCTTTTGCCTTGGGGATCAGGAAGTATCTGGAGTAGAATCCTTTTCCCCTTAGGTCTGGTGGGACCTCTTCTACTGCTCCTGCAGCGAGAAGGGTCTGTACCTCCTGCGTGAGAAGTTGCTCGTGAGAGGGGTCCCTGAAGAGGGACGGGGAAGGGGGATGGCAGGGAGGGGGCGAGGAAAACTGGAGGGTATAGCCCGCCTTCACTGTGCGCAGGACCCAGCGGTCCAATGTTATGCGCGACCATGCACGGTAGAAATGGGACAGGCGGTCCTTGAAACTCAGAGGAGGATCCGGTATAGAATGCGGTACGCTGTCCTCGGGCGTAGCTTCAAAAGCCTGGTTTATCCCCTGGCTGCGGCTTGCCCTGGCCGTGACTCTGGCCCTGGTTAGGCGTATTGTTACGTCTCCGCCTGTTATCCCTGCCTCGACGGCGGTATGGTTCGTCCCGGGGGTGAGGGTGGTATTGCCTTTGCGGTGGCTGGGGTTTAAAGGACTTACGCTGCGTCACCGGGGTGTGCATACCCAACGACTTAAGGGTTGCTCGCGAGTCCTTAAGGCTATGTAGCCTGGCGTCCGTTTGGTCGGAAAACAAGCCTGAGCCTTCAAACGGGAGGTCCTGCAGTGTGGTCTGCACCTCTGGCGGGAGACCTGAAGCCTGCAACCACGCCGAACGCCTCATCACGACTCCTGACGCAATTGTTCTAGCCGCAGCGTCGGCCGAGTCGAGGGAGGCCTGCAATGAGGTCTTGGCCACCGCCATCCCCTCGTCCACCAGGGCCGTGAACTCCTGATGCGCGTCAGGTGGGAGGGAGTCCTTAAACTTGGCGACTGATGCCCAAGAGTTAAAATTGTGCCTGTTTAGAATCGCCTGCTGATTGGCGATCCTCAGTTGAAGGCCCCCAGATGAATAGACTTTCCTCCCGAACAAGTCCAATCGCTTAGCTTCCTTGCCCTTGGGGGCAGGAGCTTGCTGGCCATGACGCTCTCTCTCGTTGACCGCCGAGACCACCAGCGAACAAGGGGACGGGTGTAAAAAGAGGAAGTCAAACCCTCTAGATGGGGCGAAGTATTTCCTCTCCAGGCCTCTTGCAGTCGGTGCACTGGAGGCCGACGTTTGCCACACCGTCTTATAGTTGGACTGTACTGTCTGTATAATCGGGAGAGCGACTCTGGAGGGGCCCTCCGGGCTCGGGATATCGACCATGGAGTCTTCCTGTTCTACGGTCTCCTCCGCTTGCAAGCCCAGATTGAGGGCTACCCGGCGAAGCAGGTCTTGGTGCGCCCGATGGTCAATCGGGGGAGGGCCGGACACCATTGTGCCCGCTACTGCCTCGTCTGGCGAGGAGGAAGGGGTCGGGGCCTTCTGCCCATCCTCATTGTCCTGCAACCCGGCATCGACCAGTTGCTCCTCTGGGGCCTGACCCACAGTGTGGGACTGGGACGGTACCGTACTCGGTGCCGAGTCTACTCCTTCCCGCTCCGGTGGTCTAGAGACCGTTGCCTCCTTATGCGATGGCGAGCGGTGCCGCGGGGAGCGGGATCGGTACCCCGATGGCCCAGATCTCGAGGCCCTCGATGGGGGCCCTTGCTGGTGGTAGGCCCAGGGTGTCCAGAATGGCCATTGGCTCGGTTGGCCCCACTGGGAATGGCCGCAGTCCCTGCTGGCCTGTGACCTATGGGCATACCCGCCGTACCGGTCCGAGTCAGTCCCCGAGACCACGGACGGTGACCTGGAAGGCCACGGCGGAGCCGTCGGATGGTGCCGGTCTGGGTTTGGGGAGTAGCGCCTCCGCGACCAGGACCTGGAATAGCGTCTCGCCGACCTGGAACGGTACCGGTGATCGTGGGACCGGGAACGACTACGGCTGGTCGGCATCGGGTAACGTACCGCCGACACTTCGCGGTGCCGACTCGTGCTGGGTTGCTGAGTCGGTGCCGACCGCTTGTTGAAGCCCGACTGCTGCAGTGCTTCCTGCGCCGAGGGTAACCGGGAGTCCACCGAGGCGGAGCTCGACCGGGACCGGTTCCCGGAACGGTGCCGAGACGGCGACCGTGATGGGCGCACCATCGCCGGCTTGCCTCTGTGCGGCAGCTTCGGCAGAGCGTCCTCAGCGCGTGTAGGGGCCTCGACGGACAATGCAATGAGGTCCTTAGCTGCCTCAAACGTGTCCGGAGTGGAGGGCTGTTCCAAGAGCTCCTCCAGCCCTTCATCCTCACTCGACGCGCCTATCCCGGGGCTCGACGGGCCTTTCGGCGCCGGAGCCACTACCGGGGTCTGTGCTGGGGCCGTACAGGCCTTAGGGGCACTCGAGGTCTTCACCGGTCCCGCCCTCTTGTGCGGGGAGCGTCCTCGGGCCTTAGGTTGGCCCTTCGCTTTTGCCGGCGAAGACGACCGGCATCGTATATGTCCCCATTGGGTCGGTGCCGTGGGCTTCGGATGACCCGCCGGTGCCGGTTCCCGCACCGATGCCGGGGCGCTCCGCACGGAGGCAGACGGTGCCACCGAAGTGGAGGGCTGTAATGCCGTCTCCATGAGCAGCTGCTTAAGGCGAAAGTCTCTTTCTTTCTTAGTTCTGGGCTTAAAGGCCTTGCAGATCTTGCAGCGCTCTTTCTGGTGAGCCTCCCCCAGGCAGCGGAGACACGAGGCGTGGGAGTCGCTCAATGGCATAGGCCTGCGGCACGTGGCACAAGCCTTGAAGCCTTGGGCGTGCGGCATGCCCTGCCGCCCAGGGCCGGTGCCGTGGTTGAACAAACAACCACAGCAGGAACTTTAAGTGCCCTAATGAGCTGTTAACTACTGGCTCAACACTACTACAAACTAACTGATAACTGCTAAATAACACTAATGACTATTGCAGAGGGACACTCTCAGACGAGAGACAGAGTTGTTCCAACGCCGCCACGGATGGTAAGAAGGAACTGGAGGGGTCGGGTCGGCAGGGATATATATACCCTGGAGCGGGGCGCCGCTCTGGCGGGAGGGGGGGGACCCTGCCGACCCGACGGGAGCCGCTAAGGGAAAAAGTTTCTGACGTCCGTGCACGCGGCGCGCGCACACCTAATGTGTAATGGATGTGAACAATCACTCGAAGAAGAACAATGAATTCTGGATTCGCCTGGTAGCAACTCCACAGTTAAGACTGCATTTGAAAATGGGTTTAACATGGGGTATAATCCCTGTTTTCTGCTGAAACTAGATGGCCGAGTTTTAAAAATATATCAGGAAGAAACGGTTACTTACTGTAACTGTGGTTCTTCGAGATGTGATGCAGCCGTGTATTCCACTCAGGTGTGTGCATGCCCAGAGCACCTGAAGCCAAAGAATTTTACCTAACAATACCTATAGAAGGGTGGCATTCATGCCTCATGGCCATAGCCTGTCCCCTTGGCATATGAGGCGGTACCGATCTGACCCCCTTCAGTTCATTCACATCGAATGCCCAGAGATGAGACTCTGATGCAGAGGGGGTGGAGAGTGGGTCGTGGAATACGTCTGCATCACATTTCGAAGAAATACAATTATAGTAAGTAACCATTTCTCCTTCTTTGAGTAGGTGCAGCTGTGTATTTTATTTAGGTGACTCACAAACAGTACCCCCAGGGGTGGGGCTCAGAGTCTATTTAAACAGACTGCAGGACCACCTTCCCAAATTTTGCATCTACTCTGGATGCCACAGTAATGGCATAAAGGTTTGTGAATGTATATCTGTATCAACAATCATGCAGCAGTCCTGTAAATATCCAATATTCAGATGTCACTTAAGAATGCTAGTGATGTAGCCTGTGCTCTCACAGAACGGGCTTGGACCTGTTGAGGGGGCATAGCTGAAGCTGTTTCATAGGCAGTCTTGATGCAGGGAGTTATCCACTTAGAGTTTGTCTGAGAGGAGATTGCCTGTCCTTTCATACGGTCTGTATCCGACACAAACAGATGAGGTGAAGCATGGAAGAGTTTAGTCCTGTCCAGGCAGAAGATCAGACATCTTCTGACATCTAATGTGTGAAGGCGCTGCTCCTCTGGTTAGAAAAAAACACAGGCAACTATACCACCTTGTTCAAATGAAACTGAGACCACTCTGGTTAAAAACTTTGAGTGTAGTCATAAAGTTACCATGTCGGTGGAGATGTGTGAGAATTCCGCATTCACTCTCCTTGCAGATGTAATGGCTATCAGGAATGTGGTTTTCTGAGACAAAAAGGGCAGTGGACAGGATGCCAGGGGCTTGAATGGAAGGCTCAGAAAGAGCGGCCAAACCCATGTTTAGGTTCCACAAGGGAATAGGCTCTAGGACTGGAGAACGTAATTGGAGAAGTCCTTTTACAAATCTCGTCATCATGGCATTGGAAAAAAATGATTTTCCCTGAATAGGGGAGTTGGGAGGGTGAAACTCTGATACTGCTGCCAGAGGCACTCTCAGTGAACTGAGCACAAGGCCCAATTTCTGAAGATGTAGCAGGTACTCAAAGTTGTCCTGGATAGAAGACTACATCAGTTACATCCTGCAGACCAATCTTCTTCATCCCAATCATGCAGCAACCATGCCGTAAGGTGCAGGGAGCTGAGCACAAGATGGAGGGTGCGGCTCTGGTTCTGAGTGGGCAGGTTGGGATCAGGGCCGGCTCTAGGTTTTTTGCTGCCCCAAGCAAAAAAAATTTTGGCTGCTCCCCTCCGCCCCCCATCCCAGCCCTGGACTCCTCGCCGCACCCCCCTGCCGCCCAAACCCTGGGCTCTCCTCCACCACCCGCACCCCCCTACTGCCCCAGCCCTGGGCTCTCCCCCCCCCCCACCCACACCCCCCTGCCGCCCCAGCCCTGGGCTCTCATCCCCCCACTCGCACCCCCAGCCATCCCAGCCCTGGGCTCTCCCCTACCCCCCCACCATTGCCCCCCCACACACACCTCCTGCTGCCCCAGCCCTGGGCTCTCCCCGCCCCCCACCTGCACCCTCCTTCCGCCGCAGCCCTGGGTCACTGGTAACTCGCTCCCAGGGCACGTCATTCAGGCAGGAATTTTAGATGTGCACAGAGCACAGACAGGACTGGTTCCCATATGGTTACAGAAATGCAGTAAAGTGAAAAAAATTTCAGCTTGTGTGATTGGAGGATATCTGGATGCATATTATAAGACTGTCCTCCATAAATGAGGAAAAGTTGAGGTGCCTTTATTATTCTTTTGTTCCACTCTTTCTTTCTATGGGGAATTTGCCAATGCAATATCACTGTCTTCCTTTTAAACAAACAAACAAACAAACAAACAAAAAAGGCAATGGCTGTTGAAAATAGCAATTCCAGTCCTAATAACCACTGGGAAGCATTCCTTGCTCAATTTTATCCTACTTTTTCTACAGCAAGTTACAGTGGATCAGTATATTTGATTTGGGAGAAATGAAGTAACAGCTGCCCAAACTGAGCTTGAGCATTCCTGAATTTTGAGGTGTTCAAATCCGGAAGGCAGGTGCTGAGGGGGGCGGGGGGCCTGTGGCTCCGCAGGGGAGCACGGCAACATGTATGCAGCAGCGTGTCTGGCACTGCGCAAAGCCAGAAACGCTGGTCTGAGTGGCACGGTAAGGGGGCTGGGAGGTTGGAGAAGGGGTAGGAGGTTCCGGGGGCAGTCAAGGGACAGGGAGCAGGGGGGTTGGATGGGGCGGAGGTTCAGGGGGGCAGGGAAAGGGGGGGTAGATGGGTCAGTGGTTCGGGGGGGCACTCAGGGGACAGGCAGCAGTTGGATAGGCATGGGAGTCCCAGGGGTTTGTCAAGGGACAGGTGGGGGTGGAGTCCTAGGGGGTAACTTGGGGGGGGTCTCAGGAGCAGGCAGTTGGGGACAAGGAGAAGGGAGGCTTAGATAGGGGGTGGGGTTCTGGGGGGCAGTTGAGGCAGGGGTCCCAGAAGGGGGTGATCAGGGGACAGGGAGCAGGGGGGTTGGATGGGTTGGGGTTTCTGTGGGGGGCAGTCGGAGGGAGTGGATGGTGGCAAGGTGGGGCTACCCTCCCTCCCCGTGGAGTGTCCTGTTTTTTGAATGTTAAAATATGGTATCCCTACCCTTCCCAGTGCAGCTCTCCATTCATAGCAGGGCTATAGCATGAAGTCTCAGCTTCCTCACTCCCTCCCTCTTTCCTGTTGGTAGTGGCCAAGGGAATTCTGGGAAATGTAGTTCTTTCCCTGCTCCAGGGCTGGTTCTATAGGCAGGGAGCTAACCAAGGAACTACAGCTCCCAGGGCCCCCTGTTGGTTCTTAGCTCCCATGCTGGATCCCAGCTACCCCTGCAAATGGGTTGCCCCAAGCACGTGCTTGCTTTGCTGGTGCCTAGAGCCGCCCCTGGTTGGGATAGGGAGGAAGGGTACGAAAGGTTGAACCAATGGCACACCTAAGTGGAATATATGTCTGCATCTACTTGAAGAAGAATTTAGGGTCTAATCTGGCCTGCAGAGTGTGCTCACTTGTGAGAAGGTCACCACACATTGAGTTGGCAGGCCTGGAAGTTCAAGATCATTTTCCTAGTGATCTGAGCACATTCAATATGGAAATTACTGAGACCAGGTAAACATAGAAGCCCTTGATGGCATTTTAGACTACAATCACCCAGCTGCCTTTTTTAGTTGGTAACACTGCCACAGTATTTGCACTATTCCTTATAGAAAACATGACATGACGGGCTAGAGCAGCGATCTCTCTCTACTCCCACTTAATTGCAGAAAGGAATTTCCTAAGTGTTTTAGTGAAGAAACGCAGATGACAGTGTTTTACTGGCACCCAGCCCCAGGTCTGTAGCAGATGCAATCCCAACAGTAGTACAGCAACCCAGTGTTTGCAGGAGAACCAAGTTGTGGTAATGTTAAGGGAAAACCCTGAAAGGACTGGTGAGAATTGTATCAGGACCAGTGACTGAGGGAGCAGAGCTGCTCCGAGTGACACAGGTTGACAATTCAGGGTACTTATGGGGCAGATTTGCCATTGCTGCTCAAGGTTTGCACAGTGGTAAATGTGCTTTTTTCCCCCCATCTATGCCTGTTAAAGTGAGTCAGCTCTTTCCTTTCACATGCAGACTCTGCAACACTTATTCACTCCTTTGTCACTTATCAACATGGCACCTCCGCACCTCACAGTCTTTGATGAAGGTAGCTGCACAACTCCCGTGAGGGAGGGCAGTGCAATTCCCACCATTTCACAGAGCAGGAACTGCAGCCCAGAGAGGCTAAGTGACTAGCCCAAAGGCACACAGGGAATGCGTGACACAGCAGGGAAGTGAACCTGGGTCTCCCCAGGCCACTGGCTAGCATCCTAACCACCAGACCATCCAGCCTCTTTAAGATTGCAAGACTAGACTACTCTAATATTCTCTGTATGGGGACTATCATGTGTGACTGCTTGGAAGATGAAGCTTGTGCAGAAATACAACAGCCTGCTTGTTAGGGGGTGCCTTTACCAATGTGCTTTGTAAGCTGCACTGTCTGCCTAGCAGGTTCCAAGTACAGATCAAAATGTCCCTAGCTCCCAGCGCTTCCCGCTGCGAAACAACTGTTTCGCAAGGCTGGGAGGGAGGGGGAAGGAGGGGAAACGTGGCGTGCTTGGGGAAGAGGTGGGGCCAGGGCGGGGATTTGGGGAAGGGGTCCAATGGGGCAGGGAGGGGGCGGAGTTGGGGTGGGGACTTTGGGAAAGGGATGGGGTGGAGAAAGGGTGGAGTTGGGGCAGGGGGGCAAGCACCCACCGGCGCCAGGGAAAGTTGGCGCCTATGCTCTCAGGTTTGGAGCCTGGAAGACCACCTCTCCCTGTGCCAAACTGCTGGTTGTAAGCAGTGGAGCTCCAGGGGCAGGGGCAGCTTCTCCTTTAGGAATACACTAGCCTCTGGAATTCCCTTCCCCCTGCTCCACCAGAGCCTGGATTTTTGGCCTTCTGCATATACTGTAAGAGCTGTATTTTCCCCTAGCATTTGGAGAGAAGACTGATGGAAGGGGATGTTATTTTGCTTGTTGGCAGGCAGCCATAGCTGTAATTATCAGGGTAAGATGGGCAGCTCGTAAACAATTTATTATATGAGTTTCCATTTCATTTCTTGCTGTGACACATCAAAGGACACAGAGCCTGGGGCGAGCACTGAGTTATTATTATACACAGCAATGAATAAGCTGCATTCTATGTATTCCAGCACCATTTTCCTTGCACTCTGTCTCAGACAGTGTCCAGGGCCTTGGCAATGGAGCAGCATTCCGGGGGCAATTAGCTAGCTACCTCCAGATCATGGATTTTACTTGCACTAGCTGCGGTTTCTGCCAAGGCAGCAGAGCCCAGCCTGTGCTGGAGGCACTCAGCACCTCTCCGGATTTGGCTCTTTCAGACATCTTGGGGCTGAGCACCAGGAAAACCTTGGGTTAGGTTAGATGGGCTGAGGCCCAGCATTTCTTTGAAAGAGTAAATCTGCTTTCCGGATTAAGCTATTCATTAGGGATGCGGGGTCACTGTGGTGAAGGCCCCCCCTGTGGCGTGGCTGCCATACTGCACATTGCAGCACAGCTGGCTGCCAATGGGGCTCCTGGCCCTGCAGCATAGATCCCAGAAAGAGAAAGCACAGAGTAGGGAGCTCAGGCTTCTGTGGGGCAACTCCAGATCATGTGCACACGTCCCTTTCTGCCTGTTCTCGTGCTCTGCCAGATCCAGGAGGAGTCTAGTGGTGGGTGCCAGGGAATGGGGAAGAGCCCCAAGCCTGGTGGGTGCACGTGTGTATGCAGGCAATAGCGTGTGAGTGTGTGGCAGCATTCAGAGCTTGGGTGGGGGGGTTCAGACCTGAGGCGTGGTTGGGTGGGGGGTTCTCAGGATGGGGGAGATAGGTGTGGAGGGAATAGGGTTGCCAGGCATCCGGTTTTCGACTGGAATGCCTGGTCGAAAAGGGACCCTGGCGGCTCTGGTCGGCACCGCCAACTGTGCCGTTAAAAGTCCAGTTGGTGGTGGGGGCCCGGGCCTAGGGCAGGCTCCCTGCCTGCCCTGGCTCCGCGTGACTACCAGAAGCGGCTGCCAGATCATCACACGATCCATTGTCTACAGCCAAGCCCTAAGATACAACCGAATTTGCTCCAACCCCTCAGACAGAGACAAACACCTACAAGATCTTTATCAAGCATTCATAAAACTACAATACCCACCTGGGGAAGTGAGGAAACAGATTGACAGAGCAAGACGGGTACCCAGAAATCACCTACTACAGGACAGGCCCAACAAGGACAATAACAGAACACCACTGGCCATCACATACAGCCCCCAGCTAAAACCTCTCCAGCGCATTATCCACGATCTACAACCTATCCTGGAAAATGATCCCTCACTCTCACAGACCTTGGGAGGCAGGCCAGTCCTCGCTTACAGACAACCCCCCAACCTGAAGCAAATACTCACCAGCAACTACACACCACACCACAGAAACACCAACCCAGGAACCTATCCCTGTAGCAAACCTCGTTGCCTACTCTGTCCCCATATCTACTCTGGCAACAGCATCAGAGGACCCAACCACATCAGCCACACCATCAGGGGCTCATTCACCTGCACATCCACTAATGTCATATATGCCATCATGTGCCAGCAATGCCCCTCTGCCATGTACATTGGCCAAACCGGACAGTCCCTCCGCAAAAGAATAAATGGACACAAATCGGACATCAGGAATGGTAACATACACAAGCCAGTAAGTGAACACTTCAATCTCCCTGGTCATTCTATTACAGATTTAAAAGTCACTGTCATTGAACAAAAAAACTTCAGAAACAGACTTCAAAGAGAAACAGCAGAACTAAAATTCATTTGCAAATTCAACACCATTAATCTGGGCTTGAATAGGGATTGGGAGTGGCTGGCTCGCTACAGAAGCAGCTTTTCCTCTACTGGAATTGACACCTCCTCATCTATTATTGGGAGTGGACTACATCCACCCTGATTGAATTGGCCCTGTCAACACTGGTTCTCCACTTGTGAAGTAACTCCCTGCTCTCCATGTGTCAGTATATAATGCCTGCATCTGTAGCTTTCACTCTATGCATCCGAAGAAGTGAGGTTTTTACTCACGAAAGCTTATGCCCAAATAAATCTGTTAGTCTTTAAGGTGCCACCAGACTCCTTGTTGTTTTTGTAGATACAGACTAACACGGCTACCCCCTGATACTTGCCAGATCCTGGCGGCCCCTAGGCACATGGGCGGCCAGGGAGGATCCAGTGTTTCACTCAGAACATGGCCAATCTGCAGACAGTGGAGCATGTGATACCTGCACCACTGACAGCTACAGGTACAAAAGTCATCGATTTATGGAAGTTTTGGAAGATGCAGCCACATCCCTTGCAAGGCTGTCTGTGGACAGCTTCTGCTGCTGCTTTTGTGCTCCTTATCAACTCCAACAGGAGCCAGAGGATCTGTCTGATTTACAGATAGGCAAAAATAAACTATTATATAAAAAAAACAACATTGTTTTGATTATGTTCTCAGATCATGTGTTGTCCCAAATGGATCATCCCAAGGCTCTCTCCTGCCACCTAGTGGACAGAATCAACCAACATATTCATAGTTTTGTAAAGGCCAGTAATTGTGAAAGCTATGAAGAATAAGGCCCAGATACTCAAATGTACTTAGATGCCTAAACCTCAGATTTAGGTGCTTAAGTCGTAGTGTTAGGCACCACTGAGTCCACAAAACCCCTACTTGGCTGCCACTGAACCCTGCAGGTGTTAAATTCACGTGGCACCTAACTTTTTGCTGTAACAGTTCCCTAGCTGCCTAAATTTCTGCACTGGGGTATGCGCACTTCTGCCTAAATTCTACTGCAATCCATGAACCGGGTGATACCTGCGGGAAGATACCTGTGGGGCCTAATCTGGTAGGCATGTTCAGAGACTGACTGCCAGATTGGGCCCCATTCAAAATCTGGCTGGAGGAGGTCGTTCGGTCACTGTCAGCCTTGTAACCCTGGGTGTCTTGTGCCTGCGCAACTTAGGTCCAGAGCTCTGACCCCAACAGCCTGCCAGCAACCCACAAGCCTCATGCACATTGACCTGCAGATGGGTCATCAATGAGATTGGGACCAAAGCACACAGGCGTTAGAGCTTCTCAGTGACAGGGTAGTAGGCAATATTTACCATTGGCAAAACAATGTATTTTCCCCACATCCTGTTCTTGGAAATAGCTGGACCAGTTTTGTTGGAACTTTCCAAAAAACTTTAGAGTAAGGCAGACACCAGGCATGGGGAATTTTACCCTGAACAGTTAAAGTTTGGTGAAGTTATAAGGGTCTTATAGTAGAAAGTATTGGCCAACTTCAACTAGGGGTTTTGCTGACTAACTGGAAGGAGTGGGATAGAAATCATAGGCCAAATTGTCTTTCAATAGATTTGTAAGTCGAATCTAAGACATGTTGGGCCCCTCTTCTTTCTACCCACACCACTCTTACTGAGGGCCCCAGTGACCTGGGGGGAGAGATAGCTCAGTGGTTTGAGCATTGGACTGTTAAACTCTGGCTTGTGAGTTCAATCCTTGAGGGGGCCACTTAGGAATCTGTGGCAAAAATCAGTACTTGGTCCTGCTAGTGAAGGCAGGGGGCTGGACTCAATGACCTTTCAGGGTCCCTTCCAGTTTTATGAGATAGGTATACCTCCATATATATATACACACATACATACCTTTTTCTGGCCAAACCTAAGAGCCTTTACTCCATTTTCGCCACCTCTGCTGCTTTTCACTCTGTCAGCCATCCTCTCCTTGCCAAGATCTTTTCCTCCCAGCTTTTCAAAATAATATCCTCTCCTGGTTTCCCTCCTGCCTGCCTGACAGTTTCTTCTATTTCCCTTTTGGTGGGTCCTCCTCCGCCCTGTCAGTGGGGTATCCCAATGCTGTATCCCTTGGCTCCCTGCTAGTCTCACTTGACTCCCTGTCTCTCATCAGCTCACGGGGTTCAGGTAACAGCTCTACGCTGCTGACTCTCAAATCTCTTTCCACCATTGACGTTTCTCCTTCCATCCAATTTCCTAGCTTGGCCTGTCTCGCCGATATCGCCTCTTGGATGTCTTGTCATCCGTTAAGCTTACCATGGCCAAAATCAAGCTCCTTCTCTTCCTTCCCAAATCTTCTCCGGTTCCCCGCTTCTCTATCATTGTTGACAACATCCTCATCCTCCACACCACTCAGACCCACAATCTGGTGGTTACTTTTTCCTCCCCGCTTTTCCTTCCCCCATACATGCAAATTCTGCTGCTGCTTGCTCATCACCTCGCCAGGAACATCTTTTTTTTCCCATCCCGACAGCCTCATCTCTCATTCTGGCCTCCTTTGCACCCCACCTCATCTACTGCAACATACTGGCTTCCCTAATTCAGTTTACCAGATATGAACCTCAAGCCTCACCCACTCACCAGCCTGAGTGGACTTCCGCCTCGCTTTCTTGATCTCCTCTTCTGTCTTGTTGCTGAGCTTTATCTCCAACTGCTGGGTTTTCATTTCCAGATCCTTCTGCCTCTCTGTCAGGGCTTTCCGGGCCTTGAATAAACAAAGCATACCAGACATGCCTTACAGGAGAAGAACTTCCAGCTGCCTCATGATGTCTATAGAGTCCGTCTCCTCCCAAATGAAATCATCCCTGTACAGAAAGTAGGTACTCTGTAGTGATATGTATGTTGGGGACATTTTATGTCACCCAATGTGTCCTTTAAAGCCCGGTTCTCAACAGCTTCAGCCAGCCTGTCTCAGCAGTGATTAGGTTTGAGGACAGAAACCTCTCGTTTGCTAACCAAGAAGCCAAGTGAAAAGCTGAGGGAATTGTCCCTCCTGACTTAGATTGAAAACCCTCTATGGCAAGGACAATACAAGCTGCACAGGTGATCATGCACCAAGTGGCACAGAGCCCTTGTTAGGACTGCTCTTGATGGCTCTGTGGTCTGCTTAACAAGCCACAGACACTGGGGACCTGGCCAGGCAATTTCATGAGAAGAAATGACAACTTACAAGAACCCGGGTGTTACCCTATAGTCAATGACCCATTAGAGCTCGGTGAAATTTTCTGGATGAATCATTTATTAGCCAAAAATGTAGTTTTAAATCAGCTGGAGCTAGTAGTGAGTACAATAAGTGGGTTTCCCATATTGTAGGTGAGTACTCTAAGCACTGGACGCTTGGGTCCGCGGGGGGTGGGTCTCAATTTCCTCTTGAAGCTGTTCCATTCTGTATAATTAATCAACTATTCATTGCAGCAGGGACTGGAACCCACATGCCCCCAGATCACTGGGCTTACAGAGTCACTCTTCTGCTCTTTCTCTGGCTCAATACATATTTAATATTAAACAAAGTGCTACAGCTTTAGCAGGAGAGACTGCAAGAGCCCACCCCAGCCCCAGAATATCCGATAGCTCAGTGGATGGGGCCCTTGGTTATAACCCTAGAAACCCAAGTTCTAGTCCCTTGTGCCTGATGTAGAGCAAGACTATGACCTTAAGTCTTGCACTTTAAAAGCAAGAGCCCTAACCACCAGCCTATAGGATCTGGAGTGGGGGGTACCTCTTCCTTTAGTGGCTTTGTGAATGGCATCTCCAAATTTCATTTGCTTTTAATAGAAAAAGTGGTTTAAAATACCCAGAATCTAAGCGATACATTCATATGACCCAAAATGTTTGTTTCACTGAGAAAACCAAAGAATTTTCATTTTGGGTTGATCTGAAATGAACTGGGGTTGGGTTTTTGGTTTGACCAACAAACTGATGAACTGATTATTGCTCAGCTTTAGTCCGATGTAGTGAGGACTCGTGTTATAAGGGTTAGCGATATTAAACATCAGATTCATTTGATAGTCCTAATTGCTGCCCCATTACCCACGGGTCTTATGTTAGGGACACGAAGGCCTCTCCATTTTGTTCCTGTTACCTTCTGGGGTGGCTGGTTGGGGTCCCCATCTCCAGCAGCTGCTAAGGGGGGGACACTGCCACCCCCAATTTGACAGATGTGCACTCGTGTCATCAGACGAAGGGCTGCTGCCCTCCCCACATAGTGCAGACACACTGGAAAACTGAAATCTGGTGGCCCAGAGTGCAAGGGGTTTCCCTGTGATGAAGGGAAACCCTGCAGAGAAACTGGTGATCTGGGTCAGGTCTGGGGCTTGAAGGGAGATGGGGCACTGCAGGAGGGAGGGAGAAGCCATGGGTCTAATCTTTCTGTCTTGGAGCACAAGAACAGGTGAAATTAAAAGGTGGAAAATTCAAAACTGATAAAAGAAAATACTTTTTCACACAATGTGTAATCAGCCTATGGAACTCACTGCCACTGGATGTCACTGAGGCCCAAAACTTACCAAGATTTAAAGGGGGATTGGACATTTTTTATATTACAAAAATATCCAGAGTTATCATAGTAAATACTAAAAGGAGAGAACGCTGAAAGGAATACAAACCCTCCTGCTACCAGGCTCTGAGTATGAGGGCCTAAGAGGAGACTTTCATGGGGAGTCATTGCCCCACATCTGCTACTGCAGGGTTCTGGCACTTTCCTCTGCAGTGGCAGGTGCTGGCTACTATCAGAGACAGGATCCTAGACTAGATAGTCCTCAGGTCTGATGCAGCCTGGCAATGCCTACATTCCTATGACATGTAAGTACAAGGCTTGGGGGGTGTGCCACAGCTTCTTGCTCATGCCCTCGCCTCTTGCAATGGGTGAGAGTAATTACAGGAAGGGAGGTCCAATGGCTACGGTACTGCACAGAGATGCAGGGGATCTGCTTTCAATTTCTGACTCAGCCACAGGCTTCCTTAGGCAAGTTCCTCAATATATTCTGTGCCTCAGTTCCCCTCTGTAAAAGCAGGGATAGCATTTCCCTGCACCACAGCAGTGTTGTGAGGATAAAATTCATGAATGATTGTGAGGCAATGATGAAAGCAGTGCAGATAGTCCAAAAATATGAATCATCTCCAGTCACCAATGGAGCAAGCCAGACACTCAGCCCTTGCAATACTGTCCATTGAAAAAAAAAAACTGTTGGAGATCTGGGCTCCTTCAATGTGCCAAATGAATTCATATACAAAAAGGCTTTCACAGTGCAATTCAGAATGAGTTTAATCTACAGAGTGCTTTATATCAGCCTGTTTCTGTGTAGCAGAGATAAAATATAAAGCTAGACAGCCAGGGAAGAAAAAGTATATCTTGAACAGCAAGCAAAAAAGGGCTCAGTTCACCTGCTCTAGCAAAGGGCTTTTCAGGGTCTAAGCATTTAAGACTAGGGTTGTTAAAAATCATGATTACAAACTGATTTTTAAATTAAAATTCTTATTTTTAATGTGTTGATCAGATTTTGTTATTTGCATGGGGCTTGTTCTTTACTGTCTTCTTATTCTATAGTCTTCAATTGTGAATGTGGATGTCTTGAACTTTTCTTTAGTTTTCTGATATAGAATTTCAGGGATTTTTTCTGTTTTCTTTTCTTTTCTTTTTAAACATTTTAATCTGAAGTTGCAGTAACAAAATTTTAAATTAGTTTTTCCATAGTCTTAATCTGATTTAAATTAACAATTTATTTAAAAAATCAAGTGATTTAAATAATGATTTAAATCAATCACCTTGATTTAAATTGCTCCATCATGTTAACAGACCTAATTTCAGAGTATAATTACTGCCACTGTACATGCAGGTGAGGAAACTGTAGGCACACATTATCATGTTACCCACCTGTGAATACATTTACCCTTTCTGTATGCACAGTTGCTGAGGTTACCTAAACACACAAGTTAGACGTGTTTTGCACAAGATGTTGCCTGTTTAGTTAAAAATCAGGCCAACACTCTTTTGCCCCCTGTAACATATTGGAGATTTTGACGTAATTTGGAGGCTGCTATTTGTGTATGTGCTGAGTTACACACCGACATCCCAGCTCTGGAATAATGGCTCTCTACATCGACTTCACAGGCAATTACTGGTGGGTTAATTTTGCAGCTTTGAAAGATTTTGAGAGAGGAATATTTGGTGTTGGGCTTAGAGGGCATTGAAGCTGATGGTAATGGAGCCTGGCAGAGGGCTATCTCCTTTGTCTGTGTCATGCTGAGCAGATGCCACCCAAGGGGTCTGTATTTGTTTTCTGATCCACTGATTTAATTATCCCTTTGGATAAATGGTTGGATAATGCTTGCTTCAGACATGAGTCTAAAGAACTTAGCACAGCTGGGAAAAGTGCTTTCCATGTAAGCAGTGCAGACTGACAGTTTTCCATGTGCTGTGTCCCTGTCTGTCTGTCTGAGTGCAATGTGATGTGCACTCTAGCATACAGTTTGGTTCCTGTGAGACTACTCAGCAGGGACTTAACAACCAACACCTGGATCATTCAGCAGTATTGTGTTTCGGCTTCATACAGGACACAAACAGTGCTGGCACCTGGCTTTTCCTGCCCTTTCTCCAGTCAGAGAGTCAGTCAGGAGAAGGGGTGGAGCATGACCTCAGCTGTCTGCTAAAGGTGTGTGTACAACAGGCAGAGGCTTTGCTGGTGACCTTAGGTGACCCAAGTTAGATTGACATCCCTGCCAGGCCCTGTCTGGCTAATGTGACCATGGAGCATGCATCAGGATGGATATTTTCACCTAATGCCATAGCAATATATTAACTTAGAGAGTGAGAAGGGTTGGGTTAGAGACACAATTCAGTGTAACAAAAATATCTCCAGACATGACGCTGCCTCCCTGGTTTCCTATTAATCACCCGAACAGAACAAGACTTTAGGAGTTTAGCACGGGAGACCACACACAGCCTCTGGCAGAGTTCTCTCCTGTAGTTAGAAGCTGAAGAGAAGCATTCCATGAGTTGTTTTTTTCTTGTCACCCAGATGAGATTATCCCACCAAAGCTCACTCTGCTTCATTCTCTGCTCTTACCTTTTCTACTGCTGTGTAGCGACTAGCCAGCTGCTTCCTTAAATCCGCGATGTGATGGTCATATTTCTTCATGTCTTTCTTAAAGTTCTCTCTGAAGTTGAGCAGTGGTTTCTCCACCTCACTCTGGAGCTGGGAATGACAATAGAAAGGGGCACTGGGAAGTGCAAACAGCCAAGCACTGATCAGGAGCATAACAAGACTGGATGAAGTTAGCTGTTTCTCCTGAAAGGCTTGCTCACAATGGACGAGAATGCGGTGCTCATACTTAGCCAGAGATGTAATTTTAGCAGCATGATGGCAGAATGGACTAAGGATCTTTCCCTTCACAAAGAAAGCCTGGAGCAAAGCTGCCTCCACCCCAACCCATCAGTTAAGGGAGCATAGGAGGAATTTCTCAAAGGTCACAAATTCTTAAGTTCTTGCTATCCTCTCTCATTGGAAAGCCTGAAACCTTTAATCTCCAATAGAGATACTTGTAACAGCCACCGTCACAGTGCCTCGTACACAGGTAACGGATTTCCCCAGCCCACGCCCTGGGGGGATAGTGCTGTTATCCCCATTTTCTGATGGGAACTGAGGCCCAGAGAGAGAGAGTGACTTACCCCAGGTGATCCAGGGAGCCAGTGGCAGGACCAGGAATTAAACCCAAACCTCCTGTGCCTTAACCACAAGACTGTCCCCGCCCTAGCTCGAAGGTGGCAGGAAGCTGCCTCTCCCAGGTGCAGTGCAGGCATCACAGTCACACCCTGAGTTCTCCAGTGAACTGGGACCACACAGACTGTCAGTGCATCCCTCACTGCAAGTGGCCTTGGACAACAGTGAGTGGGAGGGAGGGAGGAAAGAAGGGAGTGGGACTATGTCTCTGCCTCTTTCCCTTTGCATTGGGAAATCGCATGCTGCTCAACATACTTGGACAGAGGTGGCTCTGTGCTCCACTGAGCAAATGGCCTGCAGTGTTTTCCAGCCCTCTCATCAGGTGTGCAAGAGGAAGGAGGTGTCTTGGTCCCCCCCCACATAACCCCTGCACATGAGCTGGCCACACATTGGCCTGTGAGTTTGAATCCTGCTGCTACAGCCAAGGCTATCGGTCCCCTTTGCCTTTTGGTGTCAGTGTCCCTCTCTGTAGGACAGGGTGATAATAATAATACTCCCCCATCTGACTCTTAGGTTCTGTTCCCAGCTCTGGCAGCAGAGTGGGATTTAACGGGTTAGAACAGTGTTGCAGAGAGCATAGGAAAACACACAGCTTTGACAGATTTCCTTAGTGCTCTCAGATGTTTGCCATTTGGACCACCTCTGTATGTTCATATTTTCCTTATTAATATCCCCCAAAGGCTAGACCACTACCAAACTCCTGGAGAATGCTCTGTGTGAACAAAGGAGCTTGCAGATTACCTTAGAGGAAAATTTGAGATGAACCTCTGCCTCATCCGCCAGACTTTTCTTCAGCTGGGCCCAGGCCTCGCCTAAGGTGCTGAAAAACACAATGCATCACTGGTCAGTGCCCTGATCTGTGCCTTGTACCCATGCATGGCCCCCACTGGAATTCATGAGGCAACCTTTCATTTGTGCAGTGTATCAGCCCCTGCATTGTATCATACTCAATATACATGTATGCACCATTCCACTACTACAGCTTAATCAATCAGACTGTTGTCCCCTCCAGCATTAAGACAGTAGTACCAGTTCACACCTCTCACATCTCAGACACAAAGACCTGGACAGCCCCCTCCCAATAGAATTCCCTCACATTAGCTAATGGAAAATGTACAGTCATTAAAACCTTCTATCATCTACAATGTTTAGAATCCCGGCGCCTGCAGACCTCTGAAACCCTGTGTACAAAAGTGGTTTAGCTGCGTGTCTGCTTCATAGCCCTCAGTTCCGTCTTAAAGACACCTGCCACTGAAAACATTGTCACATCTCCAGGCAAATCACTGAAGTGCACACAGTGTCCCTCTTTCCACAGTGAAAATGATGGAAATAAAAGAGGCTATGGAAAGGGACCTCCAATTACAGGCAGTCAAGAGAGCAACAGTAGCAGAGTGCCCAGAAGGCAAAAAGCCAAATAATGGTAGGATCAGATTAATATTTTCATGCTGGAGGTGGCAAGCTCTGTTCACTGAAGAACATCCAGTTCGTTGCAGCCGTTTGAACTCTATGTGCAGCTAGGTAGATGAACACATTAATGCTCTCCACAGAATCCAACCCCACCTGCACAGAACCTTAGACTTCCCCAGAAACACACACCACACACTGAGTCTGCACACAGATGGCAGTGCTGAATTGGAGAAGCTGCTGCTCAGCTTGTAATCAAGGTGTGGTGTTATACAGTGAAGGGGATTAATGTGTGGTGGGTAAAGGTGTTTCTTGCACTGGAAGAAGAAGGAAGCTCTCTGTGAAGCTGTGGAATCTCTCGCTGCCAGTAGAAAGGTGCTGGGTCATGTTAGGACACAGATAAGAGATGTCCCATAACTTGGCTTTCTTTTGTTTGAAGTATTTGCCTGGAGGGCTGTCCCGCTTACCTAACTTTAAACTAGGGCTGTCAAGCGATTAAAAAAATTAATCACGATTAATCACACAATTTAAAAGAATAATCGTGATTAATCACTCGATTTATTGCACTGTTAAACAATAACAGAATACCATTTATTTAAACAGTTTTGGATATTTTCTACATTTTCAAATATATTGATTTCACTTACATCACAGAGTACAAAGTGTATTTTTTATTACAAATATTTCCACTGTAAAAAAGAAAAGTACTGTAACAGTATTTTCAATTCACCTAATACAAGTACTGTAGTGTAATCTCTTTATCATGAAAGTTGAACTTACATATATAGAATTATGTACAAAAAATAACTGCATTCAAAAATAAAACAATGTAAAACTTTAGAGTCTACAAGTCCACCCAGGCCCACTTCTTATTCAGCCAATCGCGCAAACAAGTTTGTTTACATTTGCAGGGCATAATGCTGCCCGCAATCATGTGCCTATCACCTGAAATTAAGAACAGGCATTCTCATGGTGCTGTTGTAGACGGCGTTGCAAGATATTTATGTGCCAGATGCGCTAAAGATTCATATGTCCCTTCATGCTTCAACCACCATTCCAGGGGACCTGCGTCCATCCTGATAATGAGTTTTGCTCGATAACCATCCAAAGCAGTGCGGACTGACACATGTTCATTCTCATTAGCCGAGTCAGATGCCACCTGCAGAAGGTTGATTTTCATTTTTGGTGGCTTGGGTTCTGTAGTTTCCGCATCTGACTTGCTCTTTTAAGACTTCTGAAAGCATGCTCCACACCTCATCCCTCTCAGGTTTTGGAAGGCACTTCAGATTCTTAAACATTAGATCAAGTGCTGTTGCTATCTTTAGAAATCTCACATTTGTACCTTCTTTGCGTTTTGTCAAATCTGCTGTGAAAGTGTTCTTAAAATGAACATGTGCTGGGTCATCATCCGAGACTGCTATAACGTGAAATATATGGCAGAATGTGGGTAAAACAGAGTAGGAGACATACAATTCTCCCCCCAAGGAATTCAGTCACAAATTTAATTAATGTATTAGTTTTTTAACGAGCATCATCAGCATGGAAGCATGTCCTCTGGAATGTTGGCCGAAGCATGAAGGGGCATACGAATGTTTAGCATATCTGGCACGTAAATACTTTGCAATGCCAGCTACAAAAGTGCCATTCTCACTTTCAGGTGACATTGTAAATAAGAAACAGGCAGCATTACCGCCCGTAAATGTAAACAAACTTATTTGTCTTAGCGATTGGCTGCACAAGAAGTAGGCTCCAAAGTTTTACATTGTTTTGTTTTTGAGTGCAGTTATATAACAAAAAATCTACATTTGTAAGTTGCACTTTCATGATAAAGAGATTGCACTACAGTACTTGTATGAGGTGAATTGAAAAATACTATTTCTTTTGTTTGCCATTTTTACAGTGCAAATATTTGTAATAAAAAATAATAATGTAAAGTGAGCACTGTCTACTTTGTGTAGGGTGTTATAATTGAAATCAATATATTTGAAAATGTAGAAAAAAATCCAAATATATTTAATAAATTTCAATTGGTAGTCTATTTTTAACAGTGCAATTAAAACTACAATTAATTGCGATTAATTTTTTTAATTGCGATTAATTTTTTTTAGTTAATTGCGTGAGTTAACTGTGATTAATCGACAGCCGAACTTTAAACCCTTTTAAATGGTTTTTGTTCATTAAATGAATTCTATTATAAGGATTTATAATTAGAGACCATTAATTGTGAAACCAACTCCTAGCACCCCTGTACTCTAGCCCCCAAAAGATTCTCCTGGTCTTCTCTTGAACACATCTAGTGACGGGGCCTCTACATCAGTGACTTCTGTCAATGGCACAGAAACGTGCTAGTGCAGGGAAACTAAAGCAGTGTACATGAGCCCTCCCCTGCCTTCTTTGGCATATCACTTCTGGGCATCCTACCTCCTCCCCAGGGCAGACACAGGGCAAAGGAGAGAGGCTCTCTCCTTTTGCTCCACGGGAGGAAAGAACCCAGGATTAGAAGATGCTGTCGCATCTCCCTCTGTCCTGATGCTACTGGGTCCCCTGAGGGACAGCAATCAGCAACTTCATTTAATGCACAGATCCCTCTGTGATTCCAGCAATGCAGTGCTGCCATGTGCTGAACCCCAAGAATTGCTGTAGTTTAGAACAGCTATAATATTAAACATAAATGATTAAAATTTTTAATATTTTGCACAACTGCTCTTAAAAACATACTGGCCCTGTCAATCAATGGACTACTGCTCCAGAAGGTTCTACCCCCCACTAACAAAGCCAGGATAATAGTCTGAATCACCCATTGCTCTATGGAGGGCCTCAAGAGAAGAGCATGTGCCTAAGTTAGGGGAAATGCCTTTTGTGCAAAGGCTCCTTACCCTTCTTCTTGAGCAGCCAGTGAGTTCTGAGACAGTTTGGACAAGTTCTTGGCATATTCTTCCTCAATCTTTATCCTACAGAAAACAGACAGCAGTGAACATATATTAAATATGGACAAAACCACCGCATGGCAAAGTAAATCATCAGATTTTCCAGTGGGGCCTTACTCATGAGTGTTTCTTTTTATCTCCTATTATAATCAACCTGTGGAACTCACTGATAAAAGATATTGTTGACCCATAAGAATGGTCAGACTGGGGCAAACCAATGATTCAGCTAGCCCAGTATCCTATGTTCTGACAGTGGACAGTGCCAAATGCGTCTGAGGCACTTCTGAGTGATTCATCCCCTGTTGTCCAGTCCCATCTTCTCATAGTTGGAGGTCTAGGGACACCCAGAGCATGGGATTGCATCCCTGATCATCCTGGCTAATAGCCATGGATGGATCTATGCTCCATGAACTTATATAATTCTTTTCTGAACTCAACTATACTTTTGGCCTTAACAACATCCCCTGGCAGAGAGTTCCAAAGGTTGACTGTGTATTGTGTAAAGAAGTACTTTGTTTCAAACCTGCTGCCTATTAATTTAATAAAGTTCTTGTATTAGGAAAGGGCTAAATAACACTTCTCTATTCATATTCTCCATATCATTCATAATTTTATAGATTTCTACCATACCCCCCTTAGTCTAAAATGAACAGTCCCCGTCTTTTTAATCTCTCCTCATATGGATGTTTTTCCATACCCCTAATAATTTTTGTTGCCTTTCACCATACCGTTTCCAATTCTAATATATCTTTTTTGAGGTAGGGCAACCAGAACTACATGTCGTATCCAAGGTGTGGGGTACTATGGATTTATATAGTGGTATTAGAAGAACATAAGAATCTCCATACTGGGTTAGACCAATGGTTCATCTAGCACAGTAGCCTCTCTTCTGACAGTGGCGAATGCCAGATGCTTCAGAGGAAATGAACAGAACAGGGCAATTATTGAGCGATCCCAATCCCTGTTGTCCAGTCCCAGCTTCTGTCAGTCAGAGGTTTAGGGGCACCCAGAGCATGGGAGCATTATGAAATATTCTGTTTTATTATCTATCACTTTTCAAATGGTTCCTAACATTCTGTTAGATTTTTTGACTGCAGTTGCACATTAAGTGGATGTTTTCAGAGAAGTATCCACAATGACTCCAATTCTTTCTTGAGTGATAACATGTTTTTTCCCAATGTGCATTACTTTGCACTTACCAGCATTTAATTTTATCTGTCATTTTGTGGCCCAGTCACCCAGTTCAATAAGAGCCCTTTGTATCTCTTCACATTCAGCTTAGACTTAAATTTCTTGAGTAATTTTGTATTGTCTGTAAATTTTGCCACCTAGCTGATCACCCCCTTTTCCAGATCATTTATGAATATGTTCAAAAGCATTCATCCCATTACAGGTCCTTAGTGGACCCTGCTATTTACCTCTCTCCATTATGAAAATTGACCATTTATTTCTACCTGTTGATTCCTAACTATTAACCAGTTACTGATCCATGAGAGGACCTTCCCTCTTATCCCATGACTACTTACTTTGCTTAAGAGCCTTTGTCAAAGGTTTTCTAAAAGTCCAAGTACACTATATCAAGTGGAGCACCATTGTCCATGTACTTGACCCCCTCAAAGAATTTGAATAGATTGGTGAAGCATGATTTCCCTTTGCAATAACCATGTTTATTCTTTGCCAACATATCCTGTTTATCTGTGTGTCATAGTTCTGTTTCAAACAATGTGCCTGGTACTGAAGTTAGGCTTACTGACCTATAATTGCCAGGATAGCCTCTGATGCCCTTTTAAAAAATTGATATTACCATTAGCTATCCTCCAGACATATGGTACAGAGGCTGATTTAAGCAATAGTTTATATATCACAGTTAGTAGTTCTGCAACTTCACATTTGAGTTCCTTCACAACTCTTGGGTGAATACCATCTGGTACTGATGACTCATTACTGTTTAATTTATCAATTTGTTCCAAAATCCCCTTGATTGACACCTCAATCTGGGACAATGTCTCAGATGTTTCAGCAAAAAAGAATGGCCCAGGTGTGGGAATCTCCCTCACATTCTCTGAAGTGAAGACCGATTCAAAGAATTCGTTTAGCTTCTTGCAATGGCCTTATCTTCCTTGAGTGCTCCTTTAGCATCTAAATTGTCTCATATTTCAAGCATGGAATTTCTATCCATAGAGATTCTATGGTACAGTTTGATTCATTCAAGATTTTCACTTTATTTGACTCTATGCTTTCTTTCACCTGTAGTGCCACTTCTCCACCAGTACGACCTATTCTGCCATTCCTATATGTTTCGTACCCTGGTATTACTATGTCCCATTGATTATCCTCATTCCACCAAGTTAAGTGACTCACAAACCTTAAGGAGACATGGGAAGTCTAAAGCTAATAGGTGCACTGAAGGAGAACATTTTTTGGCGAAAATTGGAGAGTTTGGATGGATAGTGATGAAATTAAATATCTGTATGTGTTTCATAAAATATGCACAACTTCCAGAGTTCAGGCTACGTGCTCGATTCATGGAAATAAAGTGATTACAAGAAATATTAAACTCAACAGAAAGCTTCCAATTACCTTTCTCGAACAAACTCTGCCATTTCTTTTTGCATTTGTTTCCCCTTGAGTTGCTTTTGGAGCAGAATTTCAAACCCTGATACTGTGTTGTTCCCTTGCGGATCCTTCTTATCAGCCTGGAAGAGAAATGGCAGCTAGGACGTGTACAACACAAGACATGTCATGGCTCCTAGAATCCTAACTACAGCAATGCTGCCAAAAGATGGCATTCCAGGGGTGGGAACAGCTGCTTTTCTTCACAGGAGGCTCCTCCTGGGATCTAAGCTGCTGATCAGAACATTAAAAACACTTTGAAATGCGCCTCGGAAGACCATTAAATGACTTCCTCCCCTCTGCTGAGCATCTACTCCATCAGTGCCTGATAGAATGTACCCAGTGTGATAGCCCCTTTAGTATGTAAAAGACCACCTCATTTCATGGGCTAATAATAATGCCATTCATTCATTCTTTCAATCATTGTTTGTTTCGTTACTTGGCCCAGTTCATCCCTAGGATAATTCCATTGACTTTGGAGCAGTTTGGAGCCCCCTCTCTCTGTGTTTCATTTTCACCTTTTTTCTTTCCCTCTTCCCTATACTTTCGATTAATGTCTAACTCCACCCCCCATGTCTCTGGGGCATAGGGGATATTTTCAGAATTGCTATGCTTTTTGCCTCACTGCGCTGCATGCTGTACTCACATATAGAGTAAAGACTGCAGTAATCAAAAAGCAAGATGATCAGGGCTTGGATGAGAGTTTTGGCCGTGATGACAGGCCAGATCCTGGAGAAGCTGTGCAGGAAGAAGTGGCAAGTGACGTGGCTGATGGGTAGGTCAACAGAGAGGGCTCAGGCAAAGATAGAATCAAGGTTGCTAGTCTGAATGACAGGGAAGGTGGTGGTGCTGTCCATCATGACAGAGAAGATAGAAGGGCTTGTGCTGGTGGTGGTGGTGGAGGATCAGGAGTTCCATTTTGGCCAGGTCCAGAGCAGAGAAGTAGCTCTGCGAGTCATCAGCATGAAAAGAGGACGTGGGCTGAATGACCACTTAGAGAGAGATTAATGAGTCTGCTCTACAGCCTTGGCTAACAGCCATATGCCTTTTAGCTCATGCAGTAGTGGCTCATGCACTAAACTCCAGAGGTCCAAGGTTCAATCCTGCCCGCTGACAACGGGGTCTGTCGGAGTTACATCAGCACCTTAGCTGCTCCCTCTCTCCTCAGTGCAGCCTGGTCTGGTGGTTGGCTAACAAACACTCCACTCTTCCTGCAGGAGCGATGTTTCCCTCCCTTAAGCCTTTCCCTTGTTTTCTCTTTGTTCTGGAGAGCACCTCTAGCACCACACCGTGCCCTGTGCTTTATTAAAGGCCCTGCAGAAGTGACGCAGCAGAGTTGGTGCTGCTCCTTGCTACAGTGTGTCTTTTTCAGCCACACTGAATTCTGATTTGCTCCGTAACACAAACCTAGCAATTTGTTCTGCTCTTCCTGAAACTCAGAAGCTGCCACGTGTGGCATGTGGCTGGCTGCCTACTTACCCAGAAATAATCACAGTAGCTCCATTCAGTGGGTTTCAGCAACTGCTGTTCTTGCATTGTGTCTGGGTGGGGAAAAGTCACACAGTTTATCTGCAAAAAACAAGCAAAAGGCCTGTCAGACAGGGCAGGTAAAAAACAATGAAATGCTAGTGAATTAATAAGAAGCAAGTGAGTGGAATTTGTGCACCTCCAAACCAGCAAGTCTAGATGACATGCATCTCACTGTCAGAGAAGTAGCTGTTTAATTTGCTGAATTATAGACAATGATATTTGGAAAAACTCAGAGGTAGTGACAGCTTAGATGAAAGCAAATATGGTACCCATTTTCAAAAAACGAAAGAAGCCAGATTCTGACAACTGTCATCCAGTGCGTTTAACCTGTATCTCTAATGAAACAATGGAACACAGATGAAAAGAAAACTGCAAACATCTAAAGAATAAACAGAACCATGAGAAACAGGCAGCACTGAGGGTTTTACAAATTGCACATCACTTCAGCCACACGTGGTTACTTTGGTGTTTGACAGAATCACATTTTTTGTTATTCCTATTGCGCAGGATAATTTACATGTGCCCAAAGAGCATTCAGATGAAAGCCCCAGACCTGCCAAATGCTCTATAGGCCACTCTGAAGTCAACTAGGCTTCATGTAGGTGCCCACACAGAGCAGTTTCCAAGACAGCGGCTATTGCACAGCAATTAACAGCAACTAAGAAAGTGTAAGGAAGGCCAAGGGTTTGAGCAATAACCTAGCAGCTCTTTTACGGCTTGCCTACACTTGAAAATTAATTCCGATTGAGGTGGGGTGTAAATGCAAAATGCAGTAACCATTCTGGAATAACCCCATGTGTGAATACTCTTATTCCGGAATAAGAGCACTTTGTTCCTCTTTAGTTTAATCCACTCTGAAAGCAGATTAAGTGTAACAGGAACAAAGCGCTCTGATTCCGGAATAAGAATGTCCATACATGGAGTTATTCAGGAATACCTAATCTAGAATCATAGAAGACTAGGGAGATCAGGGTTGGAAGAGACCTCAGGAGGTCATCTAGTCCAATCCCCTGCTTAAAGCAGGACCAACACCAACTAAATCATCCCAGCCAGGGCTTTGTCAAGCCAGGACTTAAAAACCTCTAAGCATGGAGATTCCACCACCTCCTTAGGTAACCCATTCCAGTGTTTCACCACCCTCCTAGTGAAATAGTTTTTCCTAATATCCAACCTAGACCTCCCCCACTGCAACTTGAGACCATTGCTCCTTGTTCTGTCATCTGTCACCACTGAGAACAGCCTAGCTCCATCCTCTTTGGAACCCCCCTTCAGGTAGTGGAAGGCTCCTGTCAAATCCCCCCTCACTCTTCTCTTCTGTAGACTAAATAAGCCCAGTTCCCTCAGCCTTTCCTCATAAGTCATGTGCCCCAGCCCCCTAATCATTTTTGTTGGCCTCCGCTGGACTGTCTCCAATTTGTCCAAATCCCTTCTGTATTGGGGGACCAAAACTGGACGCAATACTCCAGGTATGGCCTCACCAGTGCTGAATAGAGGGGAATAATCACTTCCCTCAATCTGCTGGCAATGCTCCTACTAATGCAGCCCAATATGCCACTAGCCTTCTTGGTAACAAGGGCACACTGTTGACTCATATCCAGCTTCTCATCCATTGTAATCCCCAAGTCCTTTTCTGCAGAACTGCCGCTCAGCAGTCAGTCCCCAGCTTATAGCAGTGCATGGGATTCTTCTGTCCTAAGTGCAGGACTCCGCACTTGTCCTTCTTGAACCTCATCAGATTTCTTTTGGCCCAATCCTCCAATTTGTCTAGGTCCCTCTGGACCCTATCCCTACCCTCCAGCATATCTACCTCTCCCCCCATCTTAGAGTCATCCACAAACTTGCTGAGAGTGCAATCCATCCCATCATCCAGATCATTAATGAAGATGTTGAATAAGACCGATCCCTGAGGCACTCTGCTTGATACCGGCTGCTAACTAGACATTGAGCCCAACGATCTAGCCAGCTTTCTATCCACCTTATAGTCCATTCATTCAGCACAGCTGATCATGGAGACTCAAGGCCCCAAACACACTCCAGAATGGAGTACCCAGGAGATGGTGGATCTTATTGCTGTGTGGGGAGAAGAGTCTATGCAGGCACAGTTCCGATCCAGCAGAAGAAACACTGACATCTATGCCAAGATTGTGCGGGGCATGGGGGAAAAGGCTACACAGAAGAACAGTGCCGTGTGAAAATAAAGGAGCTACGGCAAGCGTATCAGAAGACAAGGGAGGCGAATAGTTGCTCTGGTTCTGCCCTACAGACATGTCACTTTTATGAGGAGCTGCATGTGATTCTCTGCGGCGACCCCATCACTACCCCAAAACACTCTGTGGATACCTCCCAGGAACCCTGGGCGACCTCGAGCAACAACGAGAAGGACTTTGCTGACAAGGAAGAGGAGGAGGCGGAGGAGAATGTGAGGCAGGCAAGTGGAGGATTCCCTCTCACTGACAGCCAAGAACTGTTTTTAACCCTGGAGCCCATCCCTTCCCAGGACCAGTTGGCGGTGGAGCATGATGCCAGGGAAGGCACGTCTGGTGAGTACACATTACCAATCAAATTGTAGGGGTTACATGCTATTATTTTTTATGTTTAATCTCAACAAAAAAGTAGGGGTAGTAGGTATCAGTGGCCACTCCAGCTACACAGAGGGTGCGCGCCGAAAAAAGACTGTTTATGTGTACAGGGATGGCCCAGGAATCCTCCATGGAGATCTCTAGGAAGCTTTCATGAAGGTACTCCACAATCCTTTGCAGAAGGCTTCTGGGAAGGGCTGCCTTATTTCGTCCACCATGGTAGGACACTTTCCCACGCCACTCCAGTATTACCTCTGCTGCCATCATTGCAGCACATGGCATTGTAGCATAAAAGACCAGGTCTCTACCCAGATGCTTGCAGCATTTGCTCTGTTACTCTCAGGAGAGTGATAGTGCATAGGGTCACCGAGGGGAAACGGGGGAAGTTTTCAATGCTAGCCCTTAAACCGCAAACAATTCAACAAGTAATCCACCCCATTTGGTGAAATCTGGCTCACACAACGATGCTTTCCCAAACGTGCTGTGGTTGTGGTTGGAAGAGATAACCATGTACTGCAAGCAGCATTGAAAAAAAAAGGTGGGGAGGGCAGCTTCCTGTTTGCCCCCCCCCCCAACCCGATGCTGCTTTTGTAAAAAACAAACTATTTGGGGGGCTTTACACCAGTGCCTCTCCTCAGGTTGCCAGGGGAAAGGGAATCCAAGGATGTCTTCACAAAACCAGCATCACAAGACCTCTTGCCTATGCCTCGTGTTCTTATTCACCATGGCCGGAGCAGCAAACTGACTCTTGCAGTAGCCAGCGGTTGTGATTACATTGTGGCCTGCAGTGAAGTGTATTGAGGGGTGGTTTTTTTAATTAAAAAAAATTAACTTTGCACCAGAAATAATCTATGCACTGTCAATGCTACCTTGGTGCTTTGCATTCCTTGCAGCTGAAAACTTGTCTGTCAACGCACACTGGGACAGAGATGTTCCCAGATGAGAAGGCGCAAAAAAGAAGACTCAGGAGGACATGTTCAATGAGTTAATGCACACCTCCAGAGTGACAAGACGGAGCTCAGAGCATGGAGGATTGCACTGTCCGAGAACCTGGACATGGACAGGGAGGAGAGGAGAGCATGCAGGGAACAAGATGTGCCATGCAAGAAGAGATGCTGAGGATTATGAAGGAGCAATCAGACATGTTGAGGCCTCTGGTTGAGGTTCAAGAAAGGCAGCTGGATGCTAGAGTCCCTCTGCAGCCTATGCTGAATCTGCTGCCATAATCGCCCAGTTCTACATCCTCTTCCCCCAAACATCCTATGAGGTGGGGGAGGGGGAATTCGGTATCCCTTGCACTTAACACCAGGGGAGGGTACAAGGACCAGAAGGCGCCCATTCCCAGACCTTTAATAGTTATTGCAGTGCACCTGTAAGCAAGCTTTCCTTGTTTCTCCCACCACAGTGTTATCGGCGCTTTTGCCCCAGGTTATCTTACTTTTCTTTGCTGTCTCTGTGTGTTTGTGTGCATAATATAACTTAACGGATTGAGGAGAAAAGGCTATTTTTTCATTCAACACCAGTGGTTGGTGAGGTGGAGTTTACAGGGGAGAAAACGCAATGGAGGGGACAGTTTGGTAAGGAACACAGATAAGTGTCACATTACTCTGGCTCATTGCTGAAACTGGTTTTCAAAGCCTCATGGAGATGGAGAGCTCCTCAACATGCTGTTCTTATTGCCCTGGTGTCTGACTGCTCAAAATTGGCTGTTAAATGATCTGCCTCAACCCCCCACCCCGGCGGAAACTTTTCTCCCTTTGTTTCACAGATATTATGGAGCACACAGAAGGCAGCAATAACAATGAGGATATTACTTTCACTGAGGTCTAACATAGTAAGCAAACAATACCAGCAACCTTTTAAACGTCCAAAAGCACATTTCACCACCATTCTGCACTTGCTCAGCCTATGGGTGAACCAGTCCTTACTGCTGTCCAGGCTGCCTGTGTACAGCTTCATGAGCCATGGGAGCAAGGGGTAGGCTGGGTCTCCCAGGATCACAACTGGCATTGCAATATCACCAATGGTTATTTTGCAGGCTGGAAAGAAAGTACCTCTTTGCAGCTTTCTGAACAGACCTGTGTTCCTAACGATACACGTGTCATGCACCTTTCCCCAACCATCCCATGTTGATGTTGGTGAAATGGCCCCTATGATCCACCAGCACTTGCAACACCATTGAGAAGTATGTCTTTCGGTTTATGTACTCTTTGGCAAGGTGGTCTGGTGCCAAGATAGGGATATGCATTCCATCTATTGCCCCACTGCAGTTAGGGAACCTTATCATGGTAAAACCATCCAGTATGTCCTGCACCTTGCTTGGAGTCACTACCCTTCCTAGCAGAAGTCTGTTGATGGCCTTGCAAACTTGGATCATAACAGATCCCAAGGTAGATTTACTCACTCCAAATTGATGCCCCATTGACTGGTAGCAGTCTGGCGCTGCAAGCTTCCACAGAGCAATCCCCACTTGCTTCTCATCTGTCAGAGCAGCTCTCATTTTAGTATTGCTGTGCTTCAGGGCTGGGGAAAGCTCTTCACACAGTTCCTGGAAAGTGGCCTTACGCATTCAAAAGTTCTGCAGCCACTGCTCATCATCCCATAGCTGCATAACAATGTGGTTCCACCAGTCAGCGCTTGTTTCCCAGGCCCAGAAACGGCGCTCAACCGTGTCAAGATGATGCATGACTGTCGCCAGCAACTGTGAATTGCTCCGCTCTATGTCTTCCAGCAGGGCTGCTTGCATGGCATCACATTGTTCCATGTGGTGACTCCTGTATTAGCTGTGTAAATACTGCAGGATAAGGCGCGAGGTGTTTGTAATGCTTACAACAACAGTGTACAGCTGAGCAGGGTCCATGCTTATCATGCTGTGGCATCCGCACGGGTAACCCAAGCTTACAAAAAAAGGTGCAAAAAAGGCTTGGTTTGTTTGCAGTTGATTTCAGGGAGGGAGGGAGGTAAGTGCATCATGGGAGGCTAATACCATGTTCCCATGACCACCTACGCCAATGTTTGGTCCCATTAGCCAGTGCAAGCCCAACCCAAAATTCCACTTGGCTACGTGCACTGTGGGATAGCTACCCATAGTGCAGTGCTCCATGCATCGATGCAAGCCCTGCTAGTGGGGATGCATTCCTCCGACACAATGAACGTAGTGTAGACATGCAAGATCAACTTGCTTAAATTGGAGGCTCGATGTTGACTTACATGAAGTAGACTTAACTTTGTAGTGTAGACATGGCCCAAGTTGTGCCTGACAAATCTCTGAGATGGAAATTGTGACAGGGCGTACATACCTGTTGACTAATATATGCTAGCTAGCATAGATACATATCATATTAATAATATGTGTTATCCACACCATATAGTTATTAGTATGCATTAAGCACAAATATTACAGCAGTTATATAGCCTAAATGGACTATGATTTTTACATAACCTTGCTCTCTTATGCTAAGTATCCCATATCCCCTTGCACTCACTGAAGTAAGTTTTGGCTTAAGCAAATAGGGAAGCTGACAAGATCAGGACAGATGTCTGGTTTACCATAGCAACAGAAAGGGAGTTATTCTCACTAGCCTGAATTGGAATGTCCCAAAGGAAGAGGACAAGAGATGTGATTGTTCTACCCTAGTACAAACCTAGGAGGTGCCTTCATGCTCTTTGATACCTGAAATGCATGTGTTCAGAGCAAAGAGATAAGAGGTAAACCAAAGTACCAGAAAAACAAGGTAGGAAGTTTCTTGGTTCAATCTAGTTTCAGAGGATGTACACAGTACCTTTTACTTGTGTAACCCCCTTGCGGTTTAGAGAGCATGGCCCCTTTAAATCTTTGTCCTGAGGGTGGGAGAGCTGATTGTTCCAGGCAGAGGATGTGCTGCCTTTTGGGGGCGGGGGACAGGGGGAAGAGCAGTGAGAAAGGGAGAGTGACAGGGTGGTGTGTCAGGGACTCCAGACAGAAGGGCTACAGCAAGCAGGCCCTCACAGAGTGAAGCAGCCGAGAACCAGCCCAGAGCCCAGGAGGGACAGAGCGGCTGACCAGGGACACCCCAGGACAGGAGCCAAGAGGAGCACTGTGCCAGGGAGGAATGTCCTGAGAAGGACACACCAGAGCTGGACCAAGTATCACTGCTGCCCCAAGTGGTGTGGGGCCGTGAGTACTGGAGCTTGTGACTTTGCATTCGGAATAAGGAGAGAGGCTGTTAGCTAGTTAAGTGGGGGAGGTTGTCGCTCTGTGTGGCATTGCAGAGAGCAGCAGAAGAGGACACTGGAGGAGTTTGCTGGGGAAAAGTTACTGGCGCCGAAGATGACCAGGAGCACCCAAGACTCACCACTGGACTGGAACTCTGCCCAGGACTCCTGACCTCTGAGTGCAGACGCATTGCTGGGTTTCTGCCCTTTCAGACTGTGGTACTGAAGAAGAACTTTTTCATCAACCTAGCTACCGCTGCTCTAGGAAGTGGATTTCATATACGGATGGAAAAACCCCTTCTGTTGCTTTAGGAAGTGTCTACACTGTGGCACTACAGAGGCATAGCTGCAGTGATGTAGTTGTGCCACTGTAGCGCATGTGCAGATACGGCCTCATTCAGAAGAGAACCTGCTGTGAGATTCTCCTCAGTGCTGTCACAGCAACAGTGATGGGCACTTGGACATGCAGATGAGACACACAGGATCCAGACAAAGTGAGTTTCCATTAAACAAAGGGAGGAGAAACAGGTTTGTACCACAGTAAATAGATCTTCAGCTACTGGGGAAAAGAAGTCCTTTGTTGTTTTTATAAGTGCTGTTTTCAAAGCCATTGTGGATGATGGAGGAGTCCTGGGGTTTCTTTTCAAGCTGTCTGAGTTTTAAAAAATAATAAATACTTACAAATGACTTTCCTTGTGTCTTGCAGTAAGATTTGATAGTAAAAACATCAACAAGAAAACTGCTTCCTCTCAATAGAAAGTACAGAGACTTGGTCAGGTGTAGTGAGAAAATACTCAGATATATTGCCAAATTCACTGGGTTCAATTGTTCTTGGATGAGTTATCCTAAAATTGAAAACCAATGTGCACAGTCTAGCGCTCACAAACTCTTGGCTGTGCACACTGCTAAGCAACCCTACAATAATAAATGAGGTGCTGGGCAGCACATAGCACTGCTGAGCAACCCTACATTAACAAGTGAAGTGCTTGGCTGTGCACGCCGCTACTGAGCAACCCTACAATAACAAAACAAAGTGTAAGATTAAATATGGGGCAAAGCTGCGGAAAGGAAGCAGATTGCAGCCATAAACTCTAATCTCTGTCTTGACCTGCTGATCACTGTGGTATCCAAGAGATTTATATAATATGTTGTTCTATATGTACTCAGTGTATCCGTCTATGAATAGCCCCAGAAAAATCAATGGGACTGCTCAGTGCTCATAGGCTTTTGCAGTGCCAATGACCCCTTCTTCAGTTATCTCTTCCAACTTGTCCTTTTTCTCCCTTTCCCCTCACGCACTTTTCCTCTATCACAGGGATCCCAGGGGGCTAAATTATATATTTAAAATAATTTTTAAAAGGTCTCTTTTGTATCATATCATGAAATGGGAACAATTCTCCACAGAGCAGCACCGCAACGGAAAACAAACTCCAGAGGTTTTATACAGTACATGTCTAACAGTCCAGTCCTGGTCAACACCTTTGGCTTTTTGCAGAAAACAACTGTTTACCTCTAGCAATGGCTTTTTTGCTCCTCCCTTTCCCATCCCCAAGTACTCCAGCTTCTCGAAAGGCTTCTCTGTGTGATCTGTGCTAAGCACAGCTATGTGACTGCTCTAAGGCAAGGCACTGTACAGTCTCTTTACATTTATGTAGTGTGGAAAGTCTATTCATTTTTGGAATTGTTAAAGGGCTCTACAGAGACAAAGTCCTGCCAAGTGACTCAGCAATAACTCTGAAATGCAAAAGTATTGTCTTCTTTACCTCTACCTCAAGGAGCTGCTGTTGGATCAAATCATATCAGCTGGAGGGATTTTCAGAGGATCCTAGGACAGGGCTGACCAATCTCTTGGAGTTAAGCCTTTCTTCTTTTGTCCTCTACACCCAGAACAAAGGAGGATTTGGCCAGCAGCTCTTAGTCCCTGTACACTGGACCGTTTACAGCAGATAGAGAATAGTTTAACACCCTATTGGAACTGATTTCTAACACTGCACTTTTTCCCTCTTTGCTTGGATCTCCAAAGTGGATTAGACTGGAAGGACCTTTGAAAAATACTTGGGAAAAGCAGTAAAATGTCAAAAGGCAAAATGAAAGTGTTGCTTCCGGTGTGCAGTCAAATGGGGAGCTCCTGACAGACACTGCTGGGTCGGCATGGCATACTGCCCAAGTGAAACGTCCTCTGGGGACAAAATGAGGATGTTTCTTTAATTAAATGACAATCCCAAAATGAATGCAATCCTGTGATTACAATGGGAGTTGCCCACAAGGCAGGAAATACCAGTGTCAAGGGTGTGTGCACACCTTCTACTCTGCCATTGTGCATATGCATTATCACAATGCAACTTGGATGACATGGTCACATGCTAACATAATGCAATACACCAATGGTTTTCAAATGGGTACTTGTGTCTTTAGGGGTTATCAGGAAGTACATGAGAAAAATCCCACAATGGTGGACAATGCATTTTATTTAGTAAGATTTGGCAATCATAGGTATATTATGACACTATCTCAGAAGGGGGTACGTGGTAGACTCCATTATTTGGAAAGGGGTGCAACCTAAAATTTTTGAAAACCACTGCAATACACCATAGCATCGGTGGCCAAACTTACTGACCCTCCGAGCCGCATACAACCATATCCATAAGTTCAAGAGCCGAGGCATGCCTGCCAGACCTTGGGGCTTCTGCCTCACAGGATGCGCCTGCCGGGGCTTGGGGCTTCAGCTCACTCCTGCTGAAGCCCCGATCCCCAACAGATGCACCTTGCGGGGCTGAAGCCCCAAGACCTCCCTCCCCGCTGTATAAGTAGGGGCATTGCCAGCAGATCGAGGAACGTGATCATTCCCCTTTATTCGACATTGGTGAGGCCTCATCTGGAATCCTGTGTCCAGTTTTGAGCCCCACACTACAAGAAGGATGTGGAAAAATTGGAAGGAGTCCAGCGGAGGGCAACAAAAATGATTAGGGGTCTGGAGCACATGACTTATGAGGAGAGGCTGAGGGAACTGGGATTGTTTAGTCTCCAGAAGAGAAGAATGAGGGAGGATTTGATAGCTGCTTTCAACTACCTGAGGGGGGGTTCTAAAGAGGATGGAGCTCGGCTGTTCTCAGTGGTGGCAGATGACAGAACAAGGAGCAATGGTCTCAAGTTGCAGTGGGGGAGGTCTAGGTTGGATATTAGGAAAAGCTTTCACTAGGAGGGTGGTGAAGCACTGGAATGTGTTACCTAGGGAGGTAGTGCAGTCTCCTTCTTTGGAGGTTTTTAAGGCCCGGCTTGACAAAGCCCTGGCTGGGATGATTTAGTTGGGAATTGGTCCTGCTTTGAGCAGGGGGTTGGACTAGATGACCTCCCGAGGTCCCTTCCAACCCTGATATTCTATGATTCTATGAATGGGACAAGATCCTTTTGACGGTCACGGAACATGGAAACCCTAACATCACCTGCCAGGAGATTCCACTGCTGTAGTCCGGAGCCCAACAGCTCTGCCTTACTCTTGGGTAGTTCCAAATCCCTGACAAGGTCATTCAGTTCACCTTGTGTTATGAGGTGTGGTTCAGAGGAGGAGGATGGGAGAAAATGTGGGTCCTGTGACATTGATGGTTCAGGACCAGAAGTTTCATCCTCTTCCTCTTCCTCGTCTGACTCAAGTGAGAATGATTCTGGTGCATCAGGAACCGGCAGTCCTTCTACGTGGGGTACTGGGAGTATAGCTGATGGAATGTTTGGATAATGCACAGTCCACTTTTTCTTCTTTGACACACCTTTCCCAACTGGAGGCACCATGCAGAAGTAACAATTGCTGGTATGATCTGTTGGCTCTCTCCAAATCATTGGCACTGCAAAAGGCATAGATTTCCTTTTCCTGTTCAACCACTGGCAAAGATTGGTTGCACAAGTGTTGCAGCATATGTGTGGGGCCCACCTCTTGTCCTGATCTCCAATTTTGCAGCCAAAATAAAAGTGATAGGCTTTCTTAACCATAGTGGTTATACTGCGCTTTTGTGATGCAAAGGTCACTTCACCACAAACATAGCAGAAGTTATCTGCACTGTTCACAAAGTACGAAGCATCTCTGCTCACTTTGGCTAAACAGAAATGTGTCCCTTTGCAAAATCAAACACTGACAAATAAGAGAGCACGACACTGTCTGATTTCTAGAGCTGATATAGGGCAATTTGTTCAGCAGAGTGATGTAAGCTTCATTATGATTGCATCATCCATGACTTCTAGGAATAACATGATGCAATTCATATCATGGATGACGCAATACCAGCTTCAGATTGCATCATTCATTGTTTTGCCTAAAAAGCAAGTACTGTCCAAACTCAGTCATAAATTTATTCATAGATCCAGTCAAAGATGTATTTTAGTCATTTCTGGTTTAAATTGAGATCCCTTCCCTTTATAACTCACTTATCCTCCGCCGTTCCCAAGTCAAGGGTCATATATATATTGACCCAATAGCATATCTTGAAAACTAGAGCCAATCAACAATTTTAAGCATCATTTTCGTTCTCAGTGACCCAGAATTAGTAAAGTTTGACTACATTTATTTCAGAAGCATTTTGGCTGTAGAGCAGTGATATCAGCAACAGACATAAAAATGCTCTGTTAGATGCCCCCAAGTCCCACAACTCTACAATGATATAAGATGGCTTCTTTGGTTAAAAAATCATTCTGGTTCAGAGGGAAATTAAAACAGCAATTAAAATATAAATAAACAAAACTGAAAAATGAGGAAGCTGGTAGCAATGACTACTCATCAGCAGTTAGGAAATGCAAACTACTGTTAAAGATATCAATGAAAAATCTATGGCCAGTAAGAAGCAATTCTTTAAATGTGTCAAAAACAAATGAAATCCAAACAATGGTATAGTGCAGGGGTCAGCAACCTTTCAGAAGTAGTGTGCCAAATCTTCGTTTATTCACTCTAATTTAAAGTTTCACGTGCCAGTAATACATTTTAACCTTTTTAGAAGGTCTCTTTATATAAGCCTATAATATATAACTAAACTATTGTTGTAGTAAAGTAAATAAGGTTTCAAAATGTTTAAGAAGCTTCATTTAAAATTAAATTAAAATACAGAGCCCCCCGGAGCGGTGGGCAGGACCTGGGCAGTGTGAATGCCACTGAAAATCAGCTCGCGTGCCACCTTCGGCACATGTGCCATAGGTTGCCTACCCCTGGTACAGTGCCATTATGATAGGATAAGGACATAAAATTATCAACCACGATGCACAAAAGGCAGAAGTATTCCACAACTTTTTTTTGTTCTGTATTTGGAGAGAAGCAAGATGATGTATTAGTATCTTGCAATTCTATTCCATCAGTATTTTATTATCATGATGATGAGAAGCGACACAGCTTATAACCTGAATAGACTTTTCAAATCATTGGCAGGAGCCTGGGTCGCTATTTGACTATGCTTTGCTGCATCACATATAATATGCCCTGTGTTGTTCAGCACGGTGCTCCATGCACCAGAATCAGCTGGACAAGAAAGATTCATCACCTAGCCCAGTGAACATATGTCCTGCTGTTAACAACTAAAGCCTATCACTGACAAGCACCTATTAACCCTATCGGTTAAAGTACCATCTAGGGCAGTGGTCTCCAACCTTTTCAGTGTGGCGGGCGCTGGACGACGAGCCACCAAGGACCGTGGCCGGCGGAAAAGTATCCGCTGAAATGCCGAGAAGCGGCAACATCAAGAGACGTCGCCGCCAAAATGCCGCCGAGAAGCAGCAGCATCAAGAGGCGTCGCCGCCGAAAATCAGCTGCATTTTGGCGGCGACGCCTCTTGATGAGGCTGCTTCTTGGTGGCATTTCAGCGGATGCTTCTCCGCCGGCCAGTACGCGGGCGTACATAGATGCCCCGGCGGGCGCCATGGCACCCGCGGGCACCGTGTTGGGGACCACTGATCTAGGGAGACTGCTGCAAAATCTGGAAGAGACAAGAACTTGGTATCACAACACCCTGAGTGAATTACCTGAATGAATGAACTCTCTAGCTAACTCAAGGAACCAGTCGTTGCAACTGTGCAGATGTGTTGGAGAAGCCAGCTTCAGGCCAGTTCCAACTGATAAGTAACAAAATGACCTATATACAGTCTTGGAAGGATTAGATTTGTATTAGTAAATGTCCATTTCACCGTACATATGAATAGGTTACCTAGAGAGGTGGTGGAATCTCCTTTCTTAGAGGTTTTTAAGGTCAGGTTTGGCAAAGCCCTGGCTGGGACGATTTAGTTGGGGATTAAGCAGGGGGTTGGACTAGATTACCTCCTGAGGTCCCTTCCAACCCTGATATTCTATGATTCTATGATCTGTCAAAAATATAAAAAAAAAACAAAGTCTGCCAAGCCTAGTTATACATATATTGTTTCATCAACTGACAACATGGTTATGTTAAACTAAATGCTTCCCAGAAAGCACGTAACTGAGTTAAAACCCTCTGAATGACTAAAATGTATGACATCTACTTGTATTTCACTCATCGTTTGTCTTAGTTGTCTAGAAATCATGTCTAATCACTAACTCAGTTGAGAATGTGGAGGCTGGAGAAACTCATCATACTAAGAGTTGTACAATTTGTAAGATGAAACCCTGAGTGTTTCAAAGAGCTCAGCCTAAATCACACAGACTTTGTTGACAAGAGAATTGATAGTTCATAGACAACAAGAGGAAGAAGCCTTGAATTGGCTTGTAAACTAAAGATTTTAGCACTGTTTGTTTCTTTGGTTAAAGTGGCATAAGAGCCCACAGTACTGCTTAAATACCAGAGAAATTTGAAGGGCTTCAAAATTATCACCTGTATATTATGGTATGGGTTTAATGACAAATTGAGACAGGAAATAAAGTGCAATTTGTTAACAGTAAGGGCTGTCGATCACCAAGATGGGCTGACTGTTGGGATACTTGCAGAGGACCAGGTGTAATTCACAGTAGAATGAACACACTGTGGGGGAATTTCCTGGTGTTTCACTGTTGTCCTAGGTGTGTTTTTACACCCTATCTGGTCCTATCCCTTCTGCCAACCCCACAGAGCGCTCGACTCCCAGTGTGGACAGTGGCTACCTCCTGGCCTCTCTATGCCACGTTCCCAGTTGGCAATGGGCATCCCCAGCAGCCCCAGGCAGATGAAGGTGAGGACTTTAGCAGTGGTGCAAGCAGGGGCCCAGGCATTTACCAGACCTTGGGAAGCACTGCGCAGGACAAAGAGGTTCCTTGCTCTGAAATGGCTTAAAAGTGAGCTCCACACAGCATGCATGGCTGCTAGGTGACTGCTGGACAGAAAGGTGACCAGACTGGCCACTTTTTCAGTGACTGATGCACTCTGGGACAGCAGTGGGAGGACTGATGGAGGTGACTGGGCTACCACAGCAGAGGGATGCATCATATGGGCACTCAGACAACTGAATTAACTTCCATCGAGCCTCAGTGACTCACCAATGGCCACCAAAATGGCCTGTAACAAATCTGTACATGGGCACAAGAACACTCCTCATTGACGGAAGGGCAGCTCAATAGACTGTTCTCCCATTACTCCTAGTTACGCCCCTACAATGTATGACTTCAAATAATTCCTCTCCCTCCCTTGGGCTTTATACCCTTCCAATATTTGTAGGTTATGAGCATGCTCCCTCCCCTCTCCCTTAGTCAATGCTTAGCTCACTTGGTTCTTTTAATCTTTCCTCTTAAGTAAATCCCATCCAGCCCCAAGCAGTTGTGGTGTTGTTCTCTGAATTCCTTCCACTTTTAAATATCTTTCTGGCATTGAGGTGCCCAGAACTGAACACTAAAGCCCAGATATGGTCACAAAGTTTCATCTAGGGAGATTAATAACACCCTTTTCTGTAATGCAAAGTTGCAAACTATTCAATGTGGTTCAGTAATGAAGATGTTAATTAACACTGATCCTACTAGCAATCCCTGCACTTTCTTCCAGAAATCTCCATCAAACTGGATGCGTTTCCAGATATTAATGCCCTTGCATTACTCTCTTTCAGCTAGAGAGAGAAGTTCCACTTCTAGGGTGGTAATTGGCAGAATCATTCTTCATTGAAAATAAGGTGCTAAATTTCCATTTCTCCAGTATTTCATTACCTCCTGAATTGTCCCTGAGTTTTAAAAAAGAAATGGTAGTGGATCAGTAAGCTTGTTAGACACATCACCCAGAACAGCTGATTTGTATAGTAGGTATTCACATTTCCCAAGTACTTCCTTACCAGCTGTTTATCAGCAATAGTTATTTTGCAGAGTCAGCATTCCTTACTAGTTGCTCGAACTTCTTTTCTAGATTTTTTATTGAAGACAGATTTAGAAAGAGTTTTGGATCTCAGACAGTTTTCTGCCACCATGTAACATACAGATGAACTAATCAGTTTCCAAATCCCAGAGCAGCAGAAGATGAATCCAATTATTGTGAGCCTTAACTTTATCTGACAAAACCAACAAAGTTGGAAGCAAAGGAAAGGGTCCATTTCAGCTCTATCAGTGCTAGAACAGAATCACTCTTTTTCTTCTAAGTCTGGGGAATTCAGTGCATGTACATGCTTAAAAGCATATATAATGGCAGAAAAAGGGTAGAGAATGAAGGCCACGTGGGCCACTCTTGGCAGAAGTCCTCACACAATAGTTATGGATGATATTTCAGGGCACAGATATCTCTTGTGAAATTGTATCACTTTGATTTGTATTGTTTTTCGGGGTGTGACCTTCAGTGCCGGTGAAAGATGCTGGCCTGGTAGCCCGGAAGAATGAAGATTTCCATTCATTCACAGAACAGGTTCTACACAGGCAGAACAGGCTTCGCTACCAATGTTCCTCACCTCTGCCTGGAGGCAGCACTGCTAGGGCTCCGAGCAGTTCAATGTCTATTGCTCATTGAGACTCGGGGCCTCTGTTGGCAGTACGCACAGGATTGCAATTAGTGTCAATTCCATTTTTGTGATGTGGCCACTTTGCTAAGAACTGGCCTGACATGTTTGACCCAGGCCGTTTTGTTAAAGTTTTTTCTTCAGTGCCCCTTAAAAACAGAGCAGGGAGCCCCCAGACAGAGCTTTAGAAATGTACCCTCTGGTTTGACTGGCTGCCCCAGGGCCACCCCACCCGCCAGGGGCTTTCTTTGCCATCCCAGGCTGCTCTGCCCTGCCCCAGAAGCTGGCCCACATACTGCTGGCCCTCGGCACAGCAGCAGGGATCACTGTCCAGGCCTCACCCCCTGCCTGCAGCACTGCCGGCTGTCCTGGCTGTACTTACCGTCCTCGAGCTCTCCCTGGCCAGCCTCCTGGGCACACGCGGGGACCCCGGACTCTGCAGAGAGAGGAAAGAGGTATCATCAGCATGCGCTCCATGGCGGGAGGGTGTGCGAGTGTGCTTGGCCCGAGCTGCGCAGTGAATCATTGAAAGGTGTCAGTGTCTGGCCGAGAAAGGTGGGGCAGTGGGCAGGGGAGCGATGCGGGGATGAGGGGGAGGCCGGGCAGGAGCTGAGGAGCAGCCTTGGGCACCAAGGAACCCCTGAGCCACCACTCTCCTCCACTGAGCCCTGGTGCCCATTCCCCGCTGCGCCCCTCCACTAAGCCCCTGCATCCCTCCACTGCACCCCTACCCCCCCACCACTGAGCCCTGGGCCCCTTCCTGGCTGTGCCACCACTGCCACTGTACCCTCTATGTCCAGCAACTGAGCACTGTGCCCATCCACTGAAGCACTGTACCCGTGCAGCCCCCCAGAGCCACTGAACCTGCTGCGCCCCATGGTACTGCCCACAAGGCCAAGCTCTGAATTCCTGCAGTACTGAACTGATCCTGAGGGGATGTGTCACTTTGGAGAATTCAACTAATTCTCTATTCTAGTAATGCCCTCAGGCCCTGATCCAGAGCAGGGCCTTGTGCTGTGTGTTGTAACAACTTAGACTTAGAGGTCACTGCAAACAATCACCTCAACATGAGCTCTCAGTGCAATGCTGTTGCAAAAAGGGCTAATGTAAGAAAAGGGGAATATTAAAGGAAAATAATCTTGCTTGTGGACAGACCATTGGTAGGACCACTACTAGGATACTGTGTCCAGTTCTGGTGTCCACACTTGTCATAACTATAAAGGGAAGGGTAACAGCTGTCCTGTGTACAGTACTATAAAATCCCTCCTGGCCAGAGACTCCAAAATCCTTTTCCCTGTAAAGGGTTAAGAAGCTCAGGTAACCTGGCTGGCATCTGACCTAAAGGACCAATAAGGGGACAAGATACTTTCAAATCTTGGGGGGGGGAAGGCTTTTGTTTGTGTTCTTTGTTTGGGAGTGTGTTCGTTCTCGGGACTGAGAGGGACCAGACATCAATCCAGGTTCTCCACATCTTTCTAAACAAGTCTCTCCTATTTCAAACTTGAAAATAAATAGCCAGGCAAGGCATGTTAGTTTTCCTTTGTTTTCTCAACTTGTAAATGTACCTTTTACTAGAGTGTTTATCTTTGTTTGCTGTACTTTGAACCTGAGACTAGAGGGGAGTCCTCTGAGCTCTTTAAGTTTGATTACCCTGTAAGGTTAATTTCCATACTGATTTTACAGAGATGATTTTTACTTTTTTCTTTAATTAAAAGCCTTCTTTTTAAGAACCTGATTGATTTTTCCTTGTTTTTAAGATCCAAGGGGATTAGATCTGTGTTCACCAGGAGTTGGTGGGAGGAAGGAGGGGGGATGGTTAATTTCTCCTTGTTTTAAGATCCAAGGGGTTTGGATCTGTACTCACCAGGGAATTGGTGAAAGGTTTCTCAGGGCTTCCCAGGGAGGGAAAAATTGGGAAATGGTGGCAGAGGAACCAGAGCTAAGCTGGTAGTTAAGCTTAGAAGTTTTCATGCAGGCCCCTACATTTGTACCCTAAAGTTCAAAGTGGGGATCCAGCCTTGACAACACTGCAGGAAGGATTGGAAGTTCTGGAGTAAGGTCAAAGGAGGGCCACCAAATGATCCAGGAGCTGGGAAACAAGATTTTCCATGTGAGGCTCAAGGAGCTCCATTTACTCAGCTTATTGAAGAGAGGTTGAGAGATGACATGATCACTGTGTCTAGGAACTGACACATCATGGTACAGAGATCTGAGAGCAGGGTGTTTTCAGACTTGATGACCAAGACCTAACAAGATTCAATGGCTGGAAATGGAAGTTTGACAAATTCAGCCTTGAAATAAGATGCCATTTCCTAGCAGTGATTAAACATTGGAACAGCTTAGCAGGGGAGGTGGTGGAAACATGAGGAAACCACACGATACAGTTTTCAGAGTAGCAGCTGTTTACCTTTAGTCCCTTTTGGTATGATGTCCATCTGTTTGCATTTGGAAAGGAAGATGATGTCTGTCTGTATCTGTATGAGTTTTTTCATGGTACACAGTACAGTGGGGTTCCACTGTTTCCTGCCTATAGACAAACATGCCTGGCCCAGCTACATACACACTGCTGCTCTGACTGGGTTCTGGCGGCTTCTAAAGCATGCTCACTGTGAGCAGGGCCGGCTGTAGGCCGATTCAGCTGATTCGGCTGAATCGGGCCCTGTGCTAAGAGGGCCCCGAGCCGCAGCTCTCCACCCCACCCCCAGCTCGCTTCTCCCTCCTTCCCTCTCCTGAACACTCCGCCTCCTGCTCCTCCCCGTTCCCTGCTTCCCGCGAATCAGAGGTTCGCGGGAAGTCTGAAAAGAAGCAGGGGCGGGCAGGCAGGCTGGCAGCACCAGGTAAGCTGGGGTGGCGGGGGGCGCGAGAAGGGCTCCGGGGAGGCGCGGCGCGGCCCAGTCCAGCCCCGGCCAAGCAGCTCACTCTGGCCCCGGTTCTGGCTGAGTGCGCCGGCCCGGCCTCCGCCGAGCACCCCCGGCCTCAGCGGCTCTGACCCGGCTCGGCTCCGGCCCGGCCCCCACGGCTACGCCTTGGCTCGGCTCGGCCCGGCCCGGCCACCACAGCTTGGCTTGGCTCGGCTCGGCCTGGCCCAGCCCCCGCGGCTCGGCTCTGGCCCGACCCGGCCCCCGCGACTAGGCTTGGCTCAGCTCGGCCCGGCCTGGCCCGGCCCCCGCGGCTAGGCTTGGCCCGGCCCGGCCCCCGCGGCTCGGCTCTGGCCCGGCCCGCTCAGCTTGGCTCCGGCACGGCCCCCACGGCTTCGCCTGGCCCCCGCGGCACGGCTCGGCCCAGCCCGGCCCCCGCGGTGCGGCCCGGCCCGGCCCCTGCGGTGCGGTTCGGCTCTGGCCCGGCCCCCGCGGGTTGGCGCGGCTCGGCTCCGGCCCCCGCGGGTTGGCGCGGCTCTGGCTCGGCTCGGGCCTGGCCCCCGCGGCTCGGCTCAGCTCCAGCCCCCGCAGCTCGGCTCCGGGCCGGACCCAAGCCCCACAACCCTGGCCGGAGCTTCAGCCGGAATCGGGCCCCGCTCTTGCTAAAGCTGGCCCTGATTGTGAGTGTCATTGGAGGACTCACAAACTACTCTACTACTTTACACTCCTGCTCAGAATGTTCCCCAAAACCTACCTGGGGGTCCCCGCTGGGTTTCCGGAGACTCATATGACCAGGCTCCATTTGATGCATGGGCGTCACAGGGGTGTGATATCCATTCGCTGTAAGGAACACACAGAGGAGGTTAGAAGGGCTGCTCTAGGCAGCAAATACTTAAATACAGACTTTCAATGGTTCTTAGTCACTTTATTTATCATAAAGGTAAACTCTCAGAACCCTGTAACAAGATACTTGCCTTCCCTATGTGCCATCTTACCCCAGAGGTGCCTGAACTGAACAGACCTCTAAACAGGCATGGGCCTGACTCAATAGAATTGGATGGGGCAGTGCCAACCCACAACCCAGTAGTGTGTCTAGCCTCTGGGCCCAGGCCCCCTCTCACTGTTCCAGGGCAGACTGAAGTCAGCAGAGTTAGACGGCTGTAGAAAGGTCTAAGGGAGACGCCCTAGAACTTGAATCAATTCCAAACAGCCCCCCATGTGGCAGATACTAGTTCCACTTCTGTTCTGCAAACCAGCACCCCAAAAACTAGAGGCAAAGGACAACAATCCAACGCTGATTATATTTTAAAACTGCATGATTTGAAAGCCCATCCCCTGATTTTCTGAGGCCTGACTTGTGGCTGCTTGGGGCTGGATACTGCATCTACTCCTTGAAAAGCCGACACTAAGTATAAAGCAGAAACCAGTCCTGACAACAAATAATGAGTGCAAAGGACTTCTGCACCCTCAGTTTTCAGGGGCTCATACATCCCGGATCCTCATTTTCAGAGCATGTAGCTTGGGTCCATGCCCAAATCCGAATGTCTCCCTAAGGGACGGATGTCTGCAGCTGCCTGTTGCATAGAGCCTGAGAAATGGGGATAGAGTACACTGATCCTGTCTCGAGTGAGGGAGGAATCCATGTACATAGCCCTCAGCATCTGCTCCTGGCTCCACCACACTCCGGGATGATTGCTCCAGAAGGTGTTTGTGGAAACAGCCATTTCTACTACTAAGGGCTGTTCCCCTGGGATGTGACTCACTGGAGGGCTCCTGGGGGACTGAATGTCAGTCAGGCAGCTGCAGGGCTATTAGAGCTCTGCCATTACCCTGTCAGGCTGATGGTATGAGCTGCCACGGAACTGAAAGTGGCACCTAAACTGGGACTGCATAATGTCCTGGGAGTGAGGGAGGAGTGTTGGGGGAGAGAAACCTGCAGTTCTGAGCTGCTGTGCTATTAGAAATGAGTCACTGTTTATATTCTGGGAGCACATGGAGTGAGGTCAGGACTCCTTTGTGCTGTGCACAGAACACACAGGGAAGCAGACTGTCCCTGCCCCAAAGATATTACAATCTGAATAGACCAGATAGACAAACAGAAAGAGACAACATCCTAGCCAGGTTGGAAAGAGGTACTTATGTGATAGTTATTGGATTTGTGCCTTTCATAGGAACCTTTAATTGCAAATTGTAAATGTCCTATAAATAGAGCCCTGCAAATCCGCAGGTATCCACTTTATATCTATGGATATCCACAGACCATTACGACAGATAGCAGCACGGATGCAGATACAAAGTAGGGCTCTGACACGGATCCTCCACCTGCCCTGGGCAGTGGACCGGGGGGGCAGGAACATGGGCCGGAGGCTGCTTGGGCTCTGAGCTGACACCCCCCCATCCCCCGAGACGGGCCCAGGAGCGCCACTCTGGCAGCTCTGGGGAGCCTAGGTCTCTCCACGTGCCCTGGGTGGGAAGGTTAGGGGGCAGGGATGCTGGGCAGGGGGGCAGGGACATTTGGCAGGGGGATGGGGGGCAGGGACACTAGGTGGGGGGGCTGGGACACTTGGCGAGGGGCTGCTTGGGCCCCCCACCCAAGAAAGGTGGGGTCCCCCACAGCTGCACCATGGCTTTCCCCGACTGGGCTCCGGCGGGGGGGGATGCCTCAGAGCCTCAGCCTGGCCCTCAGTGTAGAACCCTGCAAATCTGCGGATGCGAATATCCACAGATAATTTTTGCGGTTAGCGGATTGGATGCGGATACACATTTCTGTATCTGCACAGGGCTCTACCTATAAATCGCAGACTGCAAATCTAGGAACAACTGGTCAAAAGACAAACAACTAACAAAGAGAGTCTTCTCTGAGGATAAGACACCTCTCCTTGTGAAAAACACAAGGCTGGCATACATGTGTACTTTATCTAAAAAAACCAAGTTATAAAGAGATTTGGTTTATTCAGGATATTACAAAGACGAGTGATGCTTAAGATGTGCTACCAGAGTCATAAACAAAGTCATAAAAGCACCCTATTCACCCTTCCTCTTTGCAAAGAGAAAAACCTTTAGTTTTAAACCCACACAAAGAATTCTAGAAATATCCTCCCTGAAACGGATTTCTTTTATATGTTTTCTAAAGCCTTCATTCTTCAAACTTTAAGAACATTTATGGTTGGGAAATGTTTTACAGAAGACTGATTACTTCTAACTCATGTTTTCTCTTGAAGGTGAACCTTTGAGTTGTCTTTCAAATACTTAAGATGATATAATCTTTGTTTGAGATGTTTATTTGCAAATGTTTTGTATTTAAATTCAATCACTCCATACAAGTTATATGAATATTGAGATGTTTTTTGTACAAATATGGAATAAAACGACCTTGCTAGAATTGAGAACTAATATAAGAAGCCACTTGAGTATACAATTATTTATATTCATTAGGAAATTAATTAGTTATCTGCCAGGGCTTAAGCAACTCCTTATCAAATTCAGGAAGACAAGAAGAACTTCTCCACGGACAGTTAAGAAAAAAAGACAGTGTTTTATTTGATCCCCATTTAAGTTTAAAGACTCTCTTTAATAATAATTTGTTTTTAAAAATGATGTTAAGGGCTGAAATATAGGAAATAGCAGTGTCTGTATTCATTTGAAACAGAATTTAAACTCCTATTAAAACCTGATGGAACTAGTGGGATAGCTCAGAAAATGGAACGAATAAAAGAGTTACAGCCCTGCTGCACATGCATACCTGAGAATGGAAGATACTACCAAGATCAGCCCATGAAGGGGTTGAGCCAATGAAAGGTGACAGTGGCTGATACTTGAGTCCAGTCAAGCCCTTGAAAGAGATGTGCTGTCCAGCTCCAGTCAGATCATGGCAAGAGAGGAGTATAATTCCTCTGAAGTGAGAGACTCCCTCTCGGATTATGGTTTTATGCTCTTACACACACTTACACTCTCTTGAGCTTTTATGTTCATTCTCACACAAACTCAGCCTGTTAATGTATTCTCATCAAACCTCCAAGCCAACACCTCAAGAAGCAAACAAAGAGCAGCAAGACAACCAAGAAGAACCAAGAAGCTACAACACAGCACCAAGAGGTAACTTTCAGTCCAGCACGGCTTCTGCACACGGTGATATCTCAGAGACCTCAGCACTATTGGTGAAATGGAGTTTGCAAAAGCACTGCCAAGGGTTTAGATTTAAATTGTTCTTGCAATAATTCTAATGGAATATGGAAATACTATGGTAGTTTAAAGCAACAGAGGGTCCTGTGACACCTTTAAGACTAACAGAAGTATTGGGAGCATAAGCTTTCGTGGGTAAGAACCTCACTTCTTCAGATGCAAGAAGTGAGGTTCTTACCCACGAAAGCTTATGCTCCCAATACTTCTGTTAGTCTTAAAGGTGCCACAGGACCCTCTGTTGCTTTTTACAGATTCAGACTAACTCGGCTACTCCTCTGATATGGTAGTTTAAGGTACTAAAAGCTTCTCCTGTTAAACATCAGATTGTTCAGTCTGCATACACCGGGAGAGAAGACAGCAGCTAACCTTGGTAAACAGATTTAATTTAAATTTAAAGTTCTTAATATTTATTAATTTGCCTGTCTCCACACTGCTCTTTGAATTGGTTCTTTTATTAACTTTGTCCAATTTCATAGGATTTAGTTCAGGTCACTCATCTCTGCCTATTTATCGACTGTTTAGATTATCCATGATAAACCAAGCAGGATTCACTGACCCTTAGACAAAGCCCCTGTGCCCATCTCTGAGTAAGGACTCATTGCTGAGTTGGGGAATAATGCACTCTAGTCCTAACTTACACAGAGGAGAGCATCCCACAGACCAGGCCCACACTTCAAGGTGTAATCTCTGAGGACAGCTCTCCGAGAGAGACACAAGAGGAACGTGTAACTGAAGGAACCTTTGTTTTCTGATTGCTTGTGTTCTGTCTGGGTTGAGGTATGTTTATCTTTTTCTTCCTTTCCTTTCCTTAGTTACAGGAGATTGGCAGTTAATCCTTGGGAGTATATTGCTTGTCTTTCATCACGCAGTGCCTCCCCTAACGCCTGCGAAGAACCCCATGTGCCTACGGTAGAGGGCATCACCTCCTTGAGTGGGCATTGAGATAGCCAATCAGATCTGGCCCCTACCTTTTCTTGTTTAGCTGCTTTCTACATTTTTAGTATTTTAGGGGATAAAATTACTTGGTGCTCAAGAATTTACAAGACCCCTTCTTCCCCAACCGCCATTGCCCCACTGGAGTTCTGCTGCTGGCTGCTTTCTACCCACCCCTCTCGGGAGTAGGGTGCTTGTGGCCAGTCCCTGCCCGAAAGCTGGATCCCCAGCTCCTCCTCTCCCTCCACTCTCTCTCCCAGTCATGGGCTGCACTTCCTGAAGAGTGAACCCTGGTATAAGGTAGGGGAGGTGCTAGGGCTGAGCCCCTCCCCTGCGTATAGGAGACAAATTGAGTCACCTACATTCCCATGAAGAATGCAGGATTTGAAACCTTTGCAAACTAGCCCTACTTGCTCTGAGCCTAAAGGTGGGTTGGTCTGGGTGGAAGGTGTGGCTCTACGGATCCCCTGCCTGTGCTGGTGAGTGCCAGGGAAGTCTCCCCTCCCTTCTGCTGATGGGACTGCAACCAGCTAGCGAGCAGCTGGTCAGGTCAGCATGGGCTGCAGAGAGTGCAGTGCTGACAGCTCTGGGGCTCACGGCCGAGGTGCCAGGAAACAGGCACTGGAAGTGCAGCCCTCTGAACTAAATGAGCTCATTCTGGTGGCTGTCTGGGTGGGGCTCTACTGAGTGAGTTTCATAGAATCATAGAATATCAGGGTTGGAAGAGACCTCAGGAGGTCATCTAGTCCAACCCCCTGCTCAAAGCAGGACCATCCCCAACTAAATCATCCCAGCCAGGGCTTTGTCAAGCCAGGCCTTAAAAACCGCTAAGGATGGAGATTCCACCACCTCCCTAGGTAACCCATTCCAGTACTTCACCACCCTCCTAGTGAAATAGTTTTTTCCTAATATCCAACCTAGACCTCCCCCACTGCAACTTGAGACCATTGCTTCTTGTTCTGTCATCTGCCACCACTCAGAACAGCCGAGCTCCATCCTCTTTGGAACCCCCTTTCAGGTTGTTGAAGGCTGTCATCAAATCCACCCTCACTTTTCTCTTCTGCAGACTAAATAATCCCAGCCTCGCCTCATAAGTCATGTGACTCAGCCCCCTAATCATTTTTGTTGCCCTCCACTGGACTCTTTCCAATTTGTCCACATCCTTCCTGTAGTGGGGAGCCCAAAACTGGACACAATACTCCAGATGTGGCCTCACCAGTGCCAAATAAACATCTGACCTGCAGCCTCAAACTGTCCCCCGCCCTGGAGCGACGCGGCCTGCATGGCACACTCACGTAACGCAGAATCTACAGGCAAAGTGAAGGCCGGATCTTCAACTGAGGTAAATTGGTATCGCTCCATTGGAGTCAATGGACTAGATCCCCGGCTAATGTAGAGCTGTAGAAGGGGATCCTTGGATGTATAAATAGGAGAATCTCGAGCAGAAGTAGATTGGTTGTGTTACCTCTGAATTTGGCACTGGTGCAGGAATCCTGGGTCCAGTTTTGGAGCCCACAATTGAAGAAGGAGGTTGATAAATTGGATAATGTTCAGAGTAGAGCCATCAGAATGATTAAAGGATTGGAAAACATGTTTTAGAGTGACAGACTCCAGGAGATTAATCTATTTAGTTTAAGAAAGAGAAGAGTAAAGAGGGGCTTGATTACAGTCTATAATGGGGAACAAAAATTTGATAATGAGCTCTTCAATCTAGCAGAGAAAGATATAACATGATCCAATGGCTCTGCCTGTTTTCAGCCCCTCCTCAGAGCTGTGTGCGCTTCAGTTGGTTCCTGGTGTGGGAGAGGATTGTGGGGCTCCCCTTTCTGCTCAGCAGAGTCACAGCTACCCCAAGCATAGTATTGCTCCGGGTCCACCATCTTCCCAGACCCGTTGTCTGCTCTTCAGCGGCCCCTATGCAGAGGGACTGTGAATGGGGGAGCCCTCAGAAGGCTCCACTACACCCAACTGGCCCAAACAGCTTTGCACTCCCCTTGAGGGCTGCTGCGGGAACCAGACTGCTTGCTGCTGTAATTTACCCTTCCCTGGGGGTGATAGGGCTACGTGTGGGCCAGCCCCCTCTAACAGGGCACAGCCTGGCCTCTGTAGGGACTCCCCAGACTGCCCCCAGGAGCTCCCTACTCTGCTGTCAGCCTTCTTCACTGTGAAGGGGTGCGAGCCAGCCCAGAGGAAAGGTACTTCTGTCTTCTCCTCCCCTGTGCGCACTGCTCTCCTCTCCTCCCCAGTGCAGCTTTCCCTTTGACACTCCCCTCCCCCATGCAGCACTCCCTTCCTTTGATGCTCCTCTGGGCCGTGCTCCCCTCCCTTCGAGGCTCCCCTCACCTGTGCAATGCTCCCCTTCCCTCCCCTATGCAGCACTCTCTTCCCCTCCCCCGTGCAGCATTCCCCTCCACACAGATGCTGTAGCTGACAGAGGCCTTGTCACCAGGAGATGGGCTGTTGCCCAGCAGCTGAGCCATGAGCCTGTCTTTGGCTTCCCCAAGCAGGGCACACACCTTCGCTCTCACACTGCTGTGCAGCTCCTTGGCAGGCTGGCATGTTCGCTGAGCTGGGCTAAGGCCTTTCCCCCATGCAGGTGTAAGGTCGACAGACCTCGGTTTGTGGTGGCTGGGATCAAACCTGGGCCCTCTGGAGCTTAATGTGTGAGCCTCTACTGCCTGAGCCACAAGACACGGGTCTCTTAGCCAAGGCTGTAGCATCAATCCCTAACTAGTCTAGGTGTCACTAGAGGAAGACAGTGCACCACATCCAGCAGGCCTGGGTTACCCAGGCTGTGTCCTCTGTGGGGATTGCACTTACCCTGCCTCCCTCCTGCACCCCTTGTGGCCTCTGCGCCGCACCTGGGGCAGCAGCTGTAGCTGAGCTGGCTCTCTGCCGGGGGCAGAGCCACATCAGCTGTGCTCGGGGCTGGGAAGGCGCTCATGGTGAGAGGGGCACCAGCCACTGCCCTGGAGCCCGCCAGTCATGCCTGAGCTGGGAAGTGCCTGTCAGGCCAGAGCCCAGGGACGCTGAGCTCCTTTCCCAGCCGGAAATGCCTCACCCTCCCGGCAGCCTGGGCAAACCTCCGGAGCAGGCCCAGCCGAGGAAACAGTACCTGCAGGCACAGCACTCTTCTGGCTCCCGGGGCTCCTGGGGGTCCCAGGCACGCTGCTCGGCCGTTCCCACGTGGTTTCTGTTCAAAGAGAACAGCACAGTGAGTGCACCAGGGCCCTATGAGCACGGCACAGTGCCATGGGTCACAGTCACAGAATGAATGGGTCACCCACCGCCCTGCCTCGGCCCCACACTGCCAGCTCCCTGTTTGGCCAGTGCAGTGCCACCCACTGCCTGATGCTTCCCCCCACCCTCCCACAGAGATCTCACCCCACCTTCCATCTGTGCAGCTCTCCTCGCCGGCTAACCTGCCTCCCCCTGCCTCCCCCATCCTGCCAACTTCATTAGCCATTTTTCCCTGCATCACAGGGTGTGCCACCTACTAGGGAACAGTGAGAAGGAACATATTTGCAAAAAACAAGCCCTGGCTAATGTGCTGTTCTCACCAAAGTGCACCTGGCTTTAGCAAAGTATTTAATTAGCCTCCACAGTCTTCTTTTCCTCACCAGGAGATTACAGTGATCTCAGCCCAAGAAGCCCTGGACATGCTCAACTGAGATGTAATGACATTGACTTATGTGCAACAGAATGTAGTGAGAAGAGCATGGAATGGATTTATATACAAAATTCCGTGGAGATTTTGTTTAGTGACATTTTTGACTCTGTTTGCGTGCTTAAACAGCAACATCTAGTGACTTTTCAGGGTTTGTCTGGCGACTTCCTGCTACGTGGAGTTGGTAACACTGAATTACTGTATGGAGAGGAGCCCTAGCTAGGGTCTCTGTCCTGCCCCTCTCTGACAGTGATTGCAAGGAGCCAGGATTGGGACTGGTGGCAGTGGCTTCATGGAAGCCATGGTCCCTTGTCTTCATGAGTGTTTGCTAGGTGAGCAGCTGATTGTGGGATTCAGCAAACTCTGACTGCTGAGGGTCTGTGCAGGAGGAGCCTGGGGAGACGGCAGAAAACCCCAGGCAGGGGATGTGGCTGTGTGGACACAGCCCGGCTGGCAAATCTGTGCTCTGCACCGGGGTTCTTGACTCCAGCCCCCCTGAGTGAAATAAGCTGTATGGATCAGTGTTGTCTGTAGAACAGCAGCTACACTAGCGGCTTTTGCTGGCACAGCTCTATCCGTTACAAATCAGACCCCTCACCATCAGAGCTATGCCAGCAAAAGGTTGTAGTGTAGACCTGGCCTCAGATCAGCAACCCAAAAAGGTGGCCCTGTCCAGAGGCAAACAAGGAAGGTGGCACCATTCACTGGAGGCAGAGCAGGTTACAACTCATACTACAAGACAGTACCAGCCTCAAAGTCAAAGCCATCCTAATACTTGTCAGTAACCTTGTGGAACAGAGTTATGGGATGCATGCAGGGGTGAAAGTAATTTACGGGATTTACCGGTACTGCCGAAGTCCTGAGGGGGCGTGGCCTCATCCGGAAGAGGCAGGACCTCATCCGGAAGAGGCGGGGCCTCTCAAGATTTAAAGGCCCTGGGGCACTGGCTGTGGCTGGGAGCCCCAGGGCCTTTAAATCAACCCGGGTCTCCCAGCTGCAGAGATGGCTGGGAGCCCCCGGGGCTCAGGGGCAAATTAAAAGGCCCGGGGCTCCGGCCGCCGCGGAGCTCCAGGCCCTTTAAATCCCCACTGCAGCTCCAGCTGCCGGAGCTGCAGGCAGGATTTAAAGGGCCCGGAGCTCCCACAGCTGCAGGGAACCCGGAGCCTTGCCGGGCTGGGGCTGGGATTTAAAGGGCCCGGAGCTTCTGCCGCTACAGGGAGCCTCGAGCCCTTTAAATCCCAGCCCCAGCCCAGCCGCCAGAGCTGCGGGCGGGATTTAAAGGGCTCTGGGCTCCCCACAGCCGCGGAAGCTGGTGCGGTCTGGCACGGCGTACTGGCTCTTGCTGGATGCATGGCTCTGCTACTGCTGCCTCTTCAGCTTCAGCTCCAAGGAGAAGCACAGAGCAGAGGAACAAATAACTAGCTCAGCAAGGAAAGTGTGTGCAGGAAGATAACCTGTGACTCAGAGCATACAAAGGTGGGCCAGACCTTCCTGTCACATTCCTCGCCTCAGTGATTCCAAGATACCTCCACCAACAGTCATTTCTGGAATTGCTGGGGAGGGGCCTAAAGCTGAGAGGAAGCACATATGCACACTATTCACTATTCACATGTGCTTCTTGGGCTCCCTCATGTGGTCAATTTTTCCCCTCATTGCGAACCCCAGATCAAATGTCATTTGCAGCAGCCAACATAGAGATAAAGACTCAAAGGAACTAAATAGCCCAAACAAAGGGAAATAATCGTAAGAGACAACCATGAAAATGTTTATACCTTCCCAGACAGAAAGTCGGGTCCCTGCCTCTGCGCTCCGCGGGAGCCATGGTTGAGGTGCTGGGATGGTCGGAGGCGCCTGCCTTCGGCACTGTCAGCACTGAGGGTAAGGATCTCGCAGGAGACCCTTTACCCTTGTGAAAGTCTCTGCACAAAGACAGTTGGGCTTCCTGCCTCTTTGCCTGAGAGGGTGAAGCCATGCTCCCAATTGGTTTGGACCTGGTCGGGGAGCATGAGGGAGAGGGCTCGCCATTGCCCGTCTCCATAGGTGGCTATAGGGATTTCTCCATCAGAAGCATTTTCAGCCACAGGTCCCTGTCAGGACGAGCCCTGGTTTTGAGGCTCGTACAATGGACACACTTGGCACGGACATGTGTCTCGCTGAGGCACTTCACACAACGTGAGTGTCCATCAGACCGTGGTATAGAATCTTGACAGGGAGCACATTTCTTGAATCCTGACGCCCTTGGCATTATTGCACTAGGAATGCCAGGGGAGAGCGTCTCAGCAGGAGACAAACTTGAGGAAAAGGAAGGTTTTTTTGTTTGTTTGTTTTTTAAACTAAGTAACTATTCTAAGGGAAGGGAAACAACTGGGATGTTTCTAACTAACTATTTCTAAGTTCTTTGTAATTGTTTCTTTCAGAGACCCGGGAAGAGGATCAGCACTGCCCCGAGTCCTGTCTTCAGCCAAGGAAAGTTGAGAAGGAACTGAGGGGGGTGCGGGACGCGCGCGCTCAGGCAGACTCTAACGAGACCACGAGGCAGCAGCTGAGCGCGTGTGTCCCGACCAGGGACTGCTACCAAAGATCTCTGATTAACGGCGCCGGGACACACCGTCACCTGGAGAGGAGCACCCACAGGGACAGCACTCGAAGAAATATTACTGCTTGTATTTTGCTTACAACACTCCTGCTAATACATCCCAGAATGATGTTTGCTTGTTTTGCAACAGTGTTACACTGTTGACTCATATTTAGCTTGTGATCCACTATGACCCCAGCTCTTTCCGCTGGCAGTCATTTCCCGTTTTGTATGCATTTAATTGTACTAAGTGGAGTACCTTGCATTTGCCCTTATTGAATTTCATCTATTTACTTCAGACCATTTCTCCAGTTTGTCCACATCATTTTGAATTTTAATCCTATCCTCCAAAGCATTTGCAACCCCTCCCAGCTTGGTATCATCTGCAAACTTTATAAGTGTACTCTTTATGCCATTATCTAAATCATTGATGAAGATATTGAACAGAACTGGACCCAGAACTGATCCCTGTCAAGTTTGACTGTAAACCACTGATAACTACTCTCTGGGAATGGTTTTCCAACCAGTTATGCACCCACCTTAAAGTAGCTCCATCTAGGTTGTATTTCCCTAGTCTGTTTATGAGAAGGTCATGAGAGACAGTTTCAAAAGCCTTACTAAAGTCAAGATATACCACGTCTACTGCTTCCCTCATCCACAAGGTTTGTTACCCTGTCAAAGAAAGCTATTAGGTTGGTTTGACACGATTTGTTCTTGACAAATCCATGCTGTTATTTATCTTCTTATGGTCTTTTGGGTGTCTGCAAATTGATTGGTTAATTATTTGCTCCATTATCTTTCTGGGTACTGAAGTTTAGCTGATTGGTCTGTAATTCCCCCGGTTGTCCTTATTCCCTTTTTTATAGAGTGGCACTATATTTGCCTCTGGAATCTCACCCATTTTCCATGACTTTTTGAAGATATTTGCTAATGGCTCAGCTTACTCCTCAGTCAGCTGCCTAAGTATTCAAGGCCCTGGTGACTTGAAGAATCTAACTTGTCTAATTAATTTTTAACTTGTTCTTTCCCGACTTTAGTCTCAGATGATCCTACCTCATTTTTATTGGCATTCACTATGTTTGACATCCAATCACTGTTAAACTTTTTGGTGAAAACTAAAACAAAAAAGTCTTTTAGCATTTCTGCCATTTCCACATATTGAGTAACAGGCCCACCCTGTCCTTGGATTCCTCTTGCTTCTAATGCATTTGTAGAATGTTTAACTAGTTTAATCTCATTTCATGTCTTGACATTTCTAATTTTATCTCTACATACTTGTGTTGTTTGTTTATATTCATCCTTTGTAATTTGACTTAGTTTCCACTTTTTGTAGGACTCTTTTTTGAGTTTCAGATGACTGAAGATCTCCTGGTTAATCCAGAGTGGTTTCTTGCCATACTTCCTATCTTTCCTATGCAGTGGGATAGTGTGCTCTTATGCTCTTAATAATGTCTCTTTGAAAAATTGCCAGCTCTCTGAAACTGTTTTTACCCTTGCTTCCCGTAGGATCTTACCTACCAACTCCCTGAGTTTGCTAAAGTCTGCCTTCTTGAAATCCATTATCTTTATTGTGCTCTTTTCCCTCCAACCATTCGTTAGAATCATGAACTCATCATTTCATGATCACTTTCACCCAAGCAGCCTTCCACTTTCAAATTCTCAACCAGTTCCTCCCTATTTGTTAAAATCACATGTAGAACAGCCTTACCCGTAGTAGCTTTCTCCCCCTTCTCAAATAAAAAATTGTCTCCAATGCATTCCAATAACTTGTGGGATAACACAGCAGGGCACAGGTTATTTTCCCAACAGATGTCTAGGCAGTTGAAGTCCCCCATTACCACCAACTCCTGTGCTTTGGATGATTTTGTTAGTTCTCTAACAAAAACAAAAAAACAAAAAAAAGCCTCATCCACTTCTTCTTCCTGGTTACGTGGTCTGTAATAGACCCCTACCATAGAATCATAGAACATTAGGGTTGGAAGAGACCTCAGGAAGTCATCTAGTCCAATCCCCTGCTCAAAGCAGGACCAACACCAACTAAATTATCCCAGCCAAGGCTTTGTCAAGCAGGGCCTTAAAAACCTCTAAGGATGGAGATTCCACCACCTCCCAAGGTAACCCATTCCAGTGCTTCACCACCCTCCTAGTGAAATAGTTTTTCCTAATATCCAACCTAGACCTCCCCCACTGCAACTTGAGACCATTGCTTCTTGTTCTGTCATCTGCCATCACTGAGAACAGCCTAGCTCCATCCTCTTTGGAACCCCCCTTCAGGTAGTTGAAGGCTCCTGTCAAATCCCCCCTCACTCTTCTCTTCTGTAGACTAAATAAGCCCAGTTCCCTCAGCCTTTCCTCATAAGTCATGTGCCCCAGCCCCCTAATCATTTTTGTTGGCCTCCGCTGGACTGTCTCCAATTTGTCCAAATCCCTTCTGTATTGGGGGACCAAAACTGGATGCAATACTCCAGGTATGGCCTCACCAGTGCCGAATAGAGGGGAATAATCACTACCCTCGATCTGCTGGCAATGCTCCTACTAATACAGCCCAATATGCCGTTGGCTTCTTGGCAACGAGGGCACACTGCTGATTCATATCCAGCTTCTCGACCTTTTCTGTAGAACTGCTGCTTAGCCAGTCGGTCCCCAGCCTGTTGTGGTGCATGGGATTCTTCCTTCCTAAGTGCAGGACTCTGCACTTGTCCTTGTTGAACCTCATCAGATTTCTTTTGGCCCAATCCTCCAATTTGTCTAAGTCACTCTAGATCCTATCCCTACCCTCCAGCGTATCTACCTCTCCCCCCAGCTTAGTGTCATCTGTGAACTTGCTGAGGGTGCAATTAATCCCACCATCCAGATCATTGTTAAAGATGTTGAACAAAACCAGCCCCAGGACTGACCCCTGGGGCACTCCACTTGATACCAGCTGCCAACTAGACATGGAGCCATTGATCACTACCCGTTGAGCCTGATGATCTAGCCAGCTTTCTATCTACCTTATAGTCCATTCATCCAATCCATACCTTTTTTAACTTGCTGGCAAGAATATTGTTGGAGACCATATCAAAAACTTTGCTAAAGTCATCCACCACTTTCCCCATATCCTCAGAGCAAGTTATCTCATGATAGAAGGCAATCAGGTTGGTCAGGCATGACTTGCCCTTGGTGAATCCATGTTGATTGTTCCTGATCACCTTCCTCTCCTCCAAGTGCTTCAAAATGGATTCCTTGAGGACCTGCTCTATAATTTTGCTGGGGACTGAAGCGAGGCTGTAGTTCCCTTTTTCTTTCCTTTCTTCCCTTTTTAAAAGATGGGCACTATATTTGCCTTTTTCCAATCGTCCGGTACCTCCCCCGATTGCCACAAATTTTCAAAGATGATGGCCAATGGCTCTGCAATCACATAAGCCAATTCCCTTGGGTGCATTAGAGCTGGACCCATGGACTTATGCATGTCCAGCTTTTCTAAATAGTCCTTAACCTGTTCTTTCACCACTGAGGGCTGCTCATCTCCTCCCCATACTGTGTTGCCCAATGCAGCAGTCTGGGAGCTGACCTTGTCTGTGAAGACTGAGGCAAAAAAAGCATTGAGTACTTCAGCTTTTTCCACATCATCTGTGGAATTTGTTATAAAAGGCACAACAATTATGCATATGGATGGCATTATGGGATGGAGAAAGTTTCTTGCTGGGAACTTGACCCCTAGGCAGGGGCGCCAGAACAGGGTGAGCCATGGGGCCATGGCCCTCCCACTTTTGAAAGTAGACAGGCCTGGCCCATCCACTTTTCGCTACAGACCCCGCCCCCTTCCCCTCCTCTTCCCCCTGAGGCCCTGCCCCCTGGCCAGGCCAGCAACTGGTGGAGCCCGGCCGGAGAGCCTGGGCAGTTGTGGGGAGCCATATGGACCTTCCACCTGCCCAGGATGTGGGAGGCCTGAAAGGAGCCCTGGGCCTGTATCCCCACCCAGGGCAGGTGGAGGCCTGGTCAACGCTGGCTCCCCACAGCTGCCCGCGTGGCTCTTACCCCAATCCAGCTGCGGATAGGAGGCAGGCCCTCGGAGCTGCAGCCCGGCCATGGTAAGAGCCGTGTGGGCAGCTGTGGGGAGCTGGCTCAGACCTAGCCTCCACCTGGCCTGGGCGGGAAACCTGGTGGGCAGGACTAGGGTTGCCAACCCTCGAGGGGTGTCCTGGAGTCTCCAGGAATTAAAGGTTAATCTTTAATTAAAGACTAGGTCAAGTGATGAAATCTCCAGGAATCAAGGTCAAGGTTACCATTTATCAGTCACATAGCACACAAAATTGGACAGTTCTTAGGTTGGCACAAAGAGGCAGAAATTTAGTCACAGTCCATCCGGTCAAACCAGTGCCCTGATGAACCGGCCAAGCTGTGATGGACTCCACCTCTGGCTCTCTCTCTCTCATCCCCTCTTGTCTCCCCTCCACCCCGGTCCAGGCTTCTGGGTCTCTCCAAAAAGTCCCCTTTTTCCAGTCACCTGACACCTTGCTCCCCAGCTCCGTTCCCAAGTCCCACCTGCTGGTGTTTCCAGCTGTTAGGTGGTGATTGTTCAATTCTTGGGGCACCCTTTTGTCTTGTTGGACTCTCTGTTGATACTGAACTATCTTTCCCGTTTGTAACAATCCTTCCTTTTCCAGCATGTTCCTTACAGCAACATGGAATATTATGGGTGCACTGCAGAACCCCATAGTCAAAACATTCCAGCAATATTGAGTACCCTGGAATACAAAAGCCGTTTGATACTGGGATTCTGGACTCAAAGGTAAACTCCAAAACCCATTTGCCACATCCAGTACAGAAAACGATTTCATTTCGGGGGATACCACCTCCACCAGCTCAGGCTAAGCTGCTAATATAAGAGGCCCCGATGTAAGCAGTTTTGTTTAGCCCTCAATAGTTGACATTTAATCTCCATGTTCCATCTGGCTTTTTTACTGGTTATGTGCTGAGCACCTCTGGGTTAATTTCTGTTTTTCCAGTTCTTCTATGACTTGTCTTAGTGATTCCTTTGCTTCCTGAGGTATTGGATATGTTTAATGTGTAGAGGCATGTCTCCTTCTAGTGAAACTGAAGTTTGTACCTTTCTTGTATCTAAAGAGTCTGCAGCCCACACAGTTTGTATTTCAATCCAGCAGGTTTCCCAACCTTTCAGCACAGGAAGTGGCTTTTTCGGTATTATTGCTTTTACAGTTTGAGTTAGCAAGCTCCATGGGGATCAGATTAACATTGTCCTTCCCCTCTTTTACAGTGAGGGCTTGTCGGATACAAGTGTTGGGAAATCTATGATTATTCCAAGCTGCTTTATTGTTTTAGCTCCAATCAAATTTTCTCTCCCTGCGATAGTACACTTCTCCTGAATGGCATGTGCACCAAACTGGAGAGGTGGTGTTTTTACAGTAAGTGTTTGCTTATTTCCTGATATTTCCTGTATTTGTACAGAGTCTGTAACTGGGTATGCACTAAATGTGTCTTTTACTATGGGGATTCCTGTCCCCATTAGAATCCAATAGAAAATCTGCAAGCCCATCCCTGACTCGGATGCTTAAGTGGGGGCACCCCCACACATCTATTGTCATGGGTTCCTGAAAAATGCATTTTGAGTCTCAGCAAGGGCTGTCCTAGGTCACCTGATCGCTAACCACAGGATCATTCAATCCAGAAGCCAGAGCAGTCACTTCAGCAACCTTTGTTACAGGCTTATCGTCTCCTTCCTTAGAAACTCTACTAACCATACATGCTTGCAGTTGTGCTTGTAACTTCAATTTCTCTCCTTTAAGATCCTGATTCTCCTGCTTCAGTACTCCAGGTGACACTCATTCACGCTCTCTGTTCATTCCTCTGCCTCTATTCATTCCATGGCCACTCCTGAAGGCAGTGCTTGTAACACTGCTTTAACTCCTTAAGATTCATCTTTCCTGCTGTTAACATAATGTACATTTGATTCTGTCAGCCAGCTTGGCAGGAGCCTCTCATGACATTATTGTGATACCTTTTAATGCAGCTAACCCACAAGATAGTTTAAAATGCTTTTGAATCATTTGAATAACATCATCATCAAAACCAATAATGTTGGTTATATACTAGCAAAGTTTGTACTAGCATTGGCCCCTGTACAATGGTAATCCCCACTGCTTTTAGGAATTGTGTACATTTGTGTAACCATGCCAAAAACACATTAACATTTTCAGAAGGCGGAGGACCAGCATCTCCTACTAGGACACTTAATTCATTGACTTTTAAGGCATCGAGCTTGGCTGTTAAATCACTAGCTCGAGGTCGATGAGGTGTATAGTCTATTAGGGTGCAATATTATCCCTTCTTTCACAATCTTTGTGGAGCCATGACTGTTTCAGATTGTTTTCTAATTTCTGAGTTGCCTGTTCTATCTCTCTTAATAATTTCAATCTGCTTTGAGTTATTTGTGGAGTGGTTTCAAGGGTGAATCGAGGTATTGGTGAGGTGCCATCCTCAATTTACAATTCTGGGCTCCCCCTCTCTTCTTCACCAGATGTTCCTGTTTTAACAGGAACTGATCTAGGTTTTGGTGAAGGTTTTTCCAAAACCTGGTCCTCCATCAGAAGGTGGTGATTGCGGTGCAGTAGCCCTTCCTATGGGCTATTGGATGGTGGCCTCCATGGGTCATTCCACATGTCCCCAAGGCAGCATCCATTCCATTTATCCCATGTTCCATCTTTTAGTTTGGCTAGGGTCACCTGTTTTCATTTCTATCCCCATCCTTCAGGCACTATAAAAGCTCATGAAGTCTGTTGTTGGCTAACAGGGGACGGCACCTTTCTTTTGTAGGTTTTCCACAGTTGTTTCCAACTTTTTATTTTCCTGCTTTATTTGTTTGAGCATATCATGCCTCTAGACTGCCTGTTGCCCTGCTAAAAGAGCTTGGGCTTTCCAGTGCTCGACAGCCTGGGATGCTTCTTCCAAAGCCTGGGTTACGGGTTACATACTTCTCTGGTTATTTCCATTACTTGCCTGGCCAGTATTGTGGCATGATGTTTAAACCGTTTTAGTGCCATGGCCATTAATTGCAAGATTCTACATTTTTTTTGCTATAGCAATAGAGATGTGAAACTCTTCAACCCATTCTGACTTAAGACAAAGACCAAAGTCAAAAAGGTGCTATCAGCTGTTCGCTGATGCCGCTGCCCTCATAGCCCACAATGAAGATCTACTACAAGAACTCATGGACTGCCTTTCAAGTGCCTGTCAGGCATTTGCTCTCACCATCAGCATCAAGAAAACGGTTGTATTAGGAGAGGGGGTTACACAAGATCCTTCAATTACCTTAAATGCAAACCGGCTAGATGTAGTCCAAAAGTTCAGCTGTTCAGGTTCTACAGTGACCACCAACCTTTCACTGGATGAAGAACTAAATGTTTGCATTGGAAAGGCTGCCACCATCTTTAGCAGACTAATTAAAAGAGCATGGAATAACTCAAAGCTGACCATTAAGACCAAAATGCTAGTGTACCAAGCCTGCATCCTCAGCACTCTTGTGTATAGTGGGGAAACATGGACAACTTATGCTCATCAGGAGAAAAGGTTACGTTGTTTACGCCAGATACTCAACACCAAATGGCAAGATAAAGTCACTAACACAGAGGTTCTTCAAAGGGCAAATTTCCCAAGTGTGGCAGCCCCGCTAAAGCAAAGATGACTGCACTATCTGGGCCATCTAAGTAGGCTGGAAGGACATGCACACCCAAGGACATGCTATATGGGGAGCTATCAGAGAGAACAAGAATAACAGGACATCCCAAGCTTCGCTATAAAGGCATATGCAAGCAAGACATGAAGGAATTTGGAATTGATCCTGACCACCTGCCTGCAGTGGGGGAGAGGGGGCGGGCGAGAGCAGCCCCTGGTCCATTATAGCCTGCTAGTATAACTGTACAAATTGATCCGGGTCGCTAGGACCATGCTTTGTTTACAATAAACCCGATCAAGTGCCTTCGTACCCCCGGTCCATTATAGCTATCTCAACCTTTTTCTTTCTGAGGCCCCCTCAACATGCTATAAAAACTCCACATTCCACCTGTGCCACAACAACTGGTTTTCTGCAAACCTCATTTGGTAGACTTCAGCTTTAAAATCTAACTGGCAATTTTGGCAAATTCATAAAATTAAACCCCTTTCACACTGACAGATATAAGTGCACAGCTTCAGCTTGTGAGGTCTGGCTGGGAAAGTGCCCAGAATAACCTGCAGGGAATGCCATTCACACATCTAGGTCTGAGACAAACCTGTCTAGATCTGAGCCAGTGGCTTCAGGGAGAGTAAATCTCACAAACCAGATGATAAGTTCACTCTCCTACCCCCTCCTTTCTGGTGCCCACAGTTCAAGAAGGATGCTGATAAATTGGAACAGGCTCAAAGAAGATGGGAATGATTAAAAGATTAGAAAACCTGCCTTAGAGTCATAGCCTCAAGGAGCTCAATGTATTTAGCTTAACAAAGAGAAGGTTAAGGGGTGACTTTATTACAGTCTGTAAGTATCTACACTGGGAACAAATAGTTACTAATGGGCTTTTCAATCTAGCAGAGAAAGGTCTAACATGAGCCAATGGCTGGAAGTTGAAGATAGAAATAAGGCACACATTTGTAACAGTGACTGGAGCAATTTGTCAAGGGTTGTGCTGCATTCTCCATCACTGGCAATTCTGGATGCTTTTTTAAAAGAGCTGCTCTAGGGGGTTTTGGAGCAGTTTCGTGGCCTGTGCTGTTCCGGCGGGCAGGCTAGATGATCACAGTGGTCCCTTCTGGCCTTACAATGTATGAATTTCCTTTCAGAGGCTTTCAGAGGCTAACTGCTCTGCCAATTGTATTTCCTTCCCTCTCCACTTGTCCATTGGAGCCCCATGCCCACTGACTCTCTGAGGAAGGCATCAGGCTTTGGGCAGAGACAGGGATACTTATTCTTTGCAGTACAATCTCTGCAAGTCTCTTACCATAACCGTACTGAGATTTCTTTCTTTCTGTAGCTCGATCTTGCTCAGCTTTGCCTTATGTGAGCTGAATGCCTCACTTGTGCCCCATGGACTGGGCATGTGCAGTGTGCGACTCTCAAGGGCTCATCACTTGATCAATTCATTTTCTCCAGGACAAGCAAAGGCACTTTTCCTTACTGAAGGCTATTTCTGTGGCAAATTTCACCTTTCTCCCCTAAGCTCTTTTTGTTCAAAAAAATGTTCTGATCAGTTTTGATACTCACGGTCTGGTTTTTCCTACTCTTCTCATGCTCCCTGTAGCAGGATGGTCACCCGCTCCTGTCATAAAGGCCTTAAAACAGCCCAGGAGAGGGCTGTTGCTGGAGGCAAGCAGCCCAAGCTGATTGGGGAAGCAGCCTCAGCTGTGGCCACACCCCAATCAGGGCCCAGCTGGCCCTTATAAGAAGGCAGTGGGATAGGAGTAGACAGACACTCTCTTTCTAGCCTTTGAAAGGGAGGGGCCTGACTCCTGGGGAGTGTACCTGAGGAGGAGCAGGGCTGGGGGAAGGCCAGAGGAGCTGGGGAGCTCCGGCCTGGAAACCCCCCAGGCTGCAGACCTAGTATAAGGCCGAATAGGTACTGGGGTTGCACGGGGCACCCAAGGGTAGGCAGAGGCAACAGGTCCAAACCCCCCTTCCCTATGATGAGTAGCTTATATTCTGCAATCTGCCCCAGTGAACGGGGGCTAGATGGGGACTAGGCAGTAGCCATGTACTGAGGCGAGGGGGGGATAGGTGGTGGGTGTTCCCCTGGAAGGGGGAGACCCGGAGACTGTGGGGTTACTGCCAGGGGGCAGCACCCCAGTGGAAAGGGGCACCGGGGTCCGGGAGGGATACGGGGTACTAGAGGTAGCAAGACATCGGCCAACAGAGGGCGCTCCGGAGGCTGGAAGTTAATTCCCTGAGAGACCAGCAGGAGGCGCCGCAGGGGTGAGTCCTCGCATCGTTACATCGAGTTAAAAAGCAACACCTCTTACAGCTTGAACTAAACTGCCAAGCCTCTGTAGCAGCTCATATCCTCTGTGCTTAACATATAATGGGACCCTCACACAGAAAATGTCAGTTCAAAGGTGAAAGTTTCCAAAGGTTATGAGTGACAGAAACACTGGGATTAGAACTGGAATGTTCTTACCAACTCAGCCACAGTGCATCCAAACCAGTGCCCCATGAGAAGAAAGACATTAGTTTGTGCTTACTGAGGTAAAGAAATCCGTGTTGAAATCAGTGCCTAACCCCGCCACTGGAGATTTTACTAGCAATAAAGGTAAAATGCAGCCTAACAGAACACAAGGAACAAAGATTAGATGTCTTTCTCTCTAGAAGACATGCTCTAGGGCAATCAGAAGTTATGGCGTGTGTTATGCAGGATGTCAGACTAGATGAGGACAGCATTCTCTTCCAGCCTTAAATCTATAACTTCTGCATAACTTTAACCTGGTATTGATCTAGCAAAGACAAGAAGTAGCACCAAGTAAACCAAACAAACAAAACCGGTCACTCAGAAGACTCCCTCCTCCCCCTTGCATGGCAATAGTAAAATAAGCAAAGTACAGTAACAAGGAAAAATACCTTCTGGTTTGAGTAAAGGATTTCTGCCTCTGTTGAACAGAGGTGGTCATGAAATAGTGTGTAGCAGAAACAAACAAAATCCTACATACTAGAAGAAAGAAAAAGAAAGAAAGAAAGAAAGAAAGAGAAATTCCTATTCCCTTCAGAGAATTACTGAAGTGACCAAGAAAATATTTTTAAACCTTGTTTGTCTTACTTGCTTAGAGAAAAAAAAATCAACTGAGCAACCCTCTGTTCACACATGAGCAAATGAAGTATGCAACTTCATACTAGTTAAATAGCAATTGGCTCCCAGCACAAATACATTGTCACAATGCCATCTACTGGAAGCTATTAAAGACTACAAGATAATATTATAAGTGAGCAGAAATAGTCTCGGAGACTCCCTCGGGTCTGGAAGTGTCTGCCTAGGAAAAAGAAGATTTTTATTTCACATTTGCAAACAAGATTATTGTTAGGTAGCAAAAGTGAATGACCCTCCTGCTGGCTGTGAAGAGCGGGAAGGGGAGGAGGGAGACGCTGATGTCAGGGTGTCCCCCTTCCCCTGCACCCCATCTCCACAGACCAGGATAGAGGGGACAGGGCTCAGGACTCAGAGCAGGAGAGAGTTCCTGTGATCTGAGATCTGAAAGAGCCTTTGGGCGGTGAGTGAGTGCCTTAAAGAGACAGCACACGGACAGCTCACACAATCTCTCTCTCTCACACACACACACACAGGGCCGGCTCCAGGCACCAGCCTGGCAAGCAAGTGCTTGGGGCCGCCGCTCCGGAGAGGGGCGGCACGTCCAGGTATTCGGCGGCAATTCGGCGGACGGTCCCTCACTCCCGCTCGGAGCGAAGGACCTCCCGCTGAAATGCCGCCGCAGATCGCAATCACGGCTTTTTTTTTTTTTTTTTTTGGCTGCTTGGGGCAGCCAAAACCCTGGAGCCGGCCCTGCACACACATACACACTCTGTCTCTCCCCCTCCTCTCTGCCCATGTACCCATATCTGTGGAGGGGACAGGGCTCAGGAGCAGGAAAGCTTTCAATGAGTGCCTTAAAGAGACAGCGCACGGTGTCTCTCAGAAACTTCATAGCAGCCAGCACACACACACAGTCTCTGTGTCACACACACACACACACACACACTTTCACACTCACCTCCTATTGTTGTTGTTACTTCTTGCACATATATTCTCTGTAATTTTATTCTTTCAAAGTGTGCTATGAGTTTTTTGACTGGTCTATTCATTTCATAATTTTTATTTCTCTCTTACACATAAATTTAATTATTTGAGTAGTGAGTTCTAAAATGCCTAACCTGTTCTGGCTGGAGTAATTATCCCTATGGTAACTGTGAGGCCACCAAAAATTTCTTGTGAGAACCCCTAATCTAACTGGACCTCAATCTGGAACAGGAAACAGCAGCAATATACACTCTTGCTTGTCAGAAACATGTGACTCATCCAGTACAAGGTAGACAAGGTTTCCAGAGCGTTATTCCTTGACTAATGTGAGAGGTATCACAGCTGTATCACATCAGAGCAACAACAGGAAAGTCCTTCACATGCTGACAAATATCTTCCAGCTGAAACCATCACCCACACAACTGGAGAACACTGCCAGCTTCCCAACACTGCTCACCCAGATGGCCTAACCATGCAGACACGCTGTACACTCACACCCATAAGACCCAGTTGAGCAAGGCACCATTCACTGTAAAAGCACTTAAGCATATGCTTAAAGTTAAGCCTCAGTGCTCTCCTGAGTAGGGATGGGCGCAAGCATGTGTTTATACGCGGTCCTGAATCAGGGCCTCGTGCAGAGCTAGTCACCTCAATCATAGAGCAGAACCCTTTTCCACATCCTGGGCATGTGTCCAGTCTCACACTGCTCTGCATCCAGCATTCAGACACTGGCATGGGACAGCCCCACCCAGCACACAAGAGATTCTCTCTGCATTAAGGGGATCCAGGGCTGGCTTTAGGCCGATTCGCCCGATTCCCTCGAATCGGGCCCCGCGCACTCACCCTGGCAGCAGTCGTCTTCGGGAGCCCCGCGCCCCTGGCCAGAGCGCCGCTGGAGCGCGGCAAGCCCCGTGGCCCCGCTCTCCCAGCTGGAGCTCCGGCTGGAGTGCGGCCAACCCCGCAGTCCCACTCTCCCAGCTGGAGCTCCGGCCGGAGTGTGGCCAGCCCCTCAGCCCCGCTCTCCCAGCCGGAGCTCCGGCCGCAGCGTGGCAGCCCCGCGAGCCTGGCCAGACCGCCAGCTGGAGCGCGGCAGCCCCGCAGCCCCGCGACCCCAGCTGGACATCCGGCCGGAGCGCAGCAGCCCCGGCCCCACTCTCCCGGCCGGAGTGCGGCAGCCCCGTGACCCCGGCCGGAGCGCCAGCCGGAGCGCGGCAAGCCCCGCGGCCCCCCCTCCTCCAGCCAGCAATCCGAAGTGACGCCCCAGGAATCAGGCCCTGCACTTGCTAAAGCCGGCCCTGAGAGGATCAATTCAGTGTCAAAGTACATCAGGGGAGTCAGTACATGAGTCACCTTGCTGTATCCCCTTGTCTGGCCCCTCCTCCCTTCCTATTCCATAGATTCATGGATTGTAGGGCTGGAAAGGCCATCTAGCCTGACCTCCTGCATAACACAGGCTAGAGTGAATTAACTGGTTTTTGAACTATGGGTATCATTTATTATGGGGAAAGGGGGCAGTTGTCCCCCTGACCTTGGTTTGCTCTCCCCACCTTTTCATAGGTCTGTAGGCTCTATTATGTTCTCCACTTTGTGCTCTGCCCTGACTTGGCTCTTAACCCTTCACCTTTGTTATTCATCTAGTTTTGATCCCTCCCCCACCCTCCAGAATTTTTCTGAGCTGACACCCTACTTTGAACTAGAGCAGACCTTTTAGAAAAAACATCCAATCTTGATTTTATAATTGTCAGTGATGGAGACTCCTCCAAGATCCTTGGTAAACTGTTCCAGTGGCTAATTACCCTCACTGTTCAATGTTTTCCAGCCATTGGATCTAGTTAGTTTTGTCTGCTAGACTGAAGAACCCTCTATTACCAAATTTCTGTTCTCCGGGTAGGTACATATAGACTGTGATCAAGTCATCCCTTAACTTTTTCTTTGTTAAACTAAATAGATAGACTCAAGGAGCTCAGTCACTATAAGACAGGTTTTCCCGACCTTTAATCATTCTTGTGGCTCTTCTCTGACCCCTCTCCAATTTATCCACATCCTTCTTGAATTGTGGGCACCAGAGCAGGACACAGGATTCCAGCAGTGATTGCACCAGTGTCAAATTCAGAGGTAAAATAACCTCTCTGCTGCTACTCGAGATTCCAGTTTATACATCCAAGCATTGCATTAGCCCTTTTGGCCACAGCGTTGCACTGGGAGCTCATGTTCAGCTGATTATCCACCATAACCCCATGTCCTTTTCCAGGATACAGTCCCTCATCCTGTAACATAGTGGTTATAATACCATGCGCCCTGCTTTGGGCTCAGATAGTGCCAGCTAGGAATTCGGCACTGATTGTACAAATGGTGCATCCACTGGTCAGGTTATTTCTTATTTCACTGTGACTGTCAAGGTAGCAGGAAAATAAAAGAGACCAGAAATGGTTCCAGCTTACCTGGATTTGACCCCCAAAAGATCCACAGTATCTAGAGACGTGCCCAAGTTTGAATCCAAATGTCAGCACCCAGCCAAGTCACCTTCTGTCTCAGACAGATGCGTTCTTCCCACACACATTCCTTCCATCAGGTTATGTATGCAAGAACTTCTGAATGCCTCATAACACAATGGTTTTTGCAATCCAAACCAGCCTGGGGACATTTATTTCCTGATATTCCGGCAGAACAACTGAGTTTCTAGTTGACTCTTCACGCTGGAGAGAATATACATGCTGCTTGAAGTGCAGAATCCGAGTTGTACAGCAAACTGGATACATTTGTGTCTCAGGAGCAAGCAGGCATGTGCAACACTTCGCAGAGACAGAACAGCTGCCTACAGTCCTGAACAGCGTCCACTGCTAGACACTGCTGGAGGCATCACCCCAGCCTATACCTCACTTGGCTGACCGCCAGCCAGTCAGCCAGGAGCGAGTGGGTGTGAAAAGCAGGAATTTCTGCTCTTCCCAGCTGGGAGTGAGCCCGGGCGTTGTCAAACACCTTTTCCAGTTCACAATTTCAACAGTGCTTGTTGAGAGACTGCACCTTAAGGAAACCAGCAGCTCCCTGAAGTCTCATTTCACTTTGTGTCAGAGGGGACAGAATCAGCATCTGACATCTAAAGCCAGACAGGCCCAGAACATGCAGGCTGGTGGGCCCAGATCGGAACCACGCAGCCCACTGGTGCAGCGTGGAACCAGTGCAGGGAGCAGCTCTTCTAGTTCAGTTTACATGGGGAGGAAATGACGTGAGCAAATCTGCAACTGTGATTTTTTCCATAACATCAGAAATGAAGCACCTGGCAAGAAACCGATCCCACCTGAGCCCTCTTTCCATCCTTGCATCCCTCTAGCACCCCCACCGCAGCTATGCTAGGCCACAGACAAGCCACAGAAGAGCCAATATAGGCCCCTCTTCCAGTGGAGGCTGTGGGGACTGGCATGGGACTGAGAATGAAGGGAGGGACTGAGCCTGGGGCTGGGGGGACTGAGCGAGGGGCAGGAGGGAGGGAGTGTGAGGCTGAGGGAACTAAGCGTGGGGCTGGAGGGACTGAGCATGCGATGAGATCCTCCCTCTCTTACTTGAGCTTCCACATGAAACACTGGGTGTAACAAATCAGGGTGTCTCTAAATGTCACACAAGGGAGATGCCGCGTGTTCGTATCAAGCTCGAGGTAGCTGGACTTTGTACAGAACCGTCCGCCCTACAGCAGCTCCTGCTGCAGCAACAAATGAGCCTTCCACTTTGGCGAACTGAGCCATAACAGGATCCCATCGGACCAGCTCCTCAGACACTGCACAGACAGGACCTAGGGGGAGTTCTGGCTGCAGAATGGCAGTGAGATGGGGCCCCCTAGTTCCAAGCCCCAACAGATCCGATCCAGGAGTTAGTCCAGGTCAGCCTCTGAGGGGTGGCGCTGAGAATGCCCATTAGACTGCTGGCTGTACTGGCGAGGGCCTGTGCCTTCCCAAGGAGCCATTCCAATCCCTACAGAAAATTACAAATCTTTTCATAAAGCTTTTTCTGAATATGAATGTGTTGTAGCAGTTCTCATTCCTTCCGGTTAAGTGCCTAACTCCTCACATTCCCTGCTACAGACAATGAGCGTTCGAGCAGGCAGACACCCCCCGTCCCCTGCCAGAGCACAGCCACTGGGACATACGGGTAACACTGACAGACAGTCACAAACGTTGCCAGGACGCTAAGCCTGAATGGGAGAACAGGAGCCTTGTTTGTGCTGGAATCGGCTGACAGGATAATATTCACTCTCCCAATGGGCAGGTTCTGCCATGTTTTGAAGGCTGAAAAGAGCTGTACTATAATTTGCCTCTGAAACCACAATTACCTTCCCCAAAAGTGACAACACATCTTTGTCAAGTTCTCATTTCCTCAGAGACTAAGTGCCGACAGCAAGGAGTTAGATGAAAGCCACGGAAAGCCCTGGCCATCGGCATGTGTGAGGGAGATGCACAAACGTCACCTCTCCACGGTAGCTAAGGATGGAGTGCCTAGTGTGCCAGGCCAGAGAAACAGCTTGGAAGGCGCAGAACTCCTGGAGGCTGGGCAATGCCAGGCACAGACATTCACACAAACAGCATTGGCCACAGAGTGCCCTTTCTTTTCAGATGAGAGAAAGGGAGAAGAGCAATGCAAAATGTAAGGTCAGGCCAGGACATTCAGGGGCTGGGGTCTGCTAAGGGGCCCCTCAGAAAGGGGCTTCCAGGGCTCAGCACTGCCATTTAAGTGGGGACGAAGAGAGCTGCTCCATGCAGGATTCTTGCCCGGCAGACTGGGGGTTTTAGGTACGGGAGGGGCCAGCCTGCCCTGAGCTGTGGGGCTCTTTCTGTATGAAGTGTGTGTGCATGTACAGGTAGGCGTGAGTCTGCATGTGTGCATGTATGTGTAGGGGTGCATGTACATGGGGGGGTGTATACAGGCATGTATAGAGTGAGGGGAGAGAATGAATTGTAAGCAGGGGACGGGTAGCATGAATTGACAATGAGAGGTAGGAGTCCCCTCCTCAATACCCTCAGCAGCCTGGATAGCACCCCCCATCTTCACCTGAGCTGATAGGTCAGGGGTGGGCAAACTTTTTGGCCTTAGGGCCACATCTGGGTGGGGAAATTGCATGCAGGGCCATGAATGCAAGGCTGGGGCAGGGGTTTGTGGTATGTGAGGGAGTGCGGGGTGCGGGAGGGGGTGCGGTGTTCAGGAAGGGACTCAGGGCAGGGGGTTGGGGTGTAGTAGGGTTACCATTCGTCCGGATTTACCCGGACATGTCCTCCTTTTTGTGCTAAAAATAGCGTCCGGGGGGAATTTGTAAAGCACTCACAATGTCCGGGATTTCCCCCTCCCCCGGCACAGCAGAGTGAGCGGCTGGGAGGGCTGCAGGAAAGTCCCGGGCTGGACTCCGGAGCAGCTGGAGAGGAGCTCCGCCCTGCATTCTGAGCAAGTGTCTCAGCACAAAGTGCAGCCCTCCCCTTTTGCAACTGGGAGCGGTTTCTGCCATGCAGCGTAGCAAAACGGGAGCGAGAGCACTTTGTGCTGATACAAGGGCAGCTCTCACCTGCAACCCGGTCCGGACCTTGGACCGGGTTTTGTTGTGCAGGGCCAGGGACCGGGTTTTGTTGTGCTGGGGAGCTCAGCCACGTGTCCGGCTCGCACAGAGCCCAACACCCTGTTCTGAGCAGCAGGGTAAGGGGGGCAGGAGAAGGGGCAGGGAGGTTCTGGAGGGGGCAGTCAAGAAATGGGGGGGGGCTTTTTGGGGGGAGTGGAGAAAGTTTTGGGCAGTCAGGGTACAGGTAGGGGGTAGGGTCCTGGTGGGCAGTTGGGGGGGGGTCTTAGGAGGGGGCAGTTAGGGGACAAGGAACAGGGAGTCTTAGGTAGGGGGTGGGGTTCTGGAGGGCAGTTAGGAGCAGGGGTCCCAGGAGGGGGCAGTCAGGGGACAAGGTAGGGGGCTGGGAGTTCTGGGGGGGAGCTGTCAGGGGGCAGGAGTGGGGAGAGGGATCGGAGCAGTCAGGGGACAGGGAGCAGAGGGGTTTAGATGGGTTGGGAGTTCTGGGGGGGGCTGTCAGGGGGCAGGAGTGCGGAGAGGGATCGGAGCAGTCAGGGGACAGGGAGCAGAGGGGTTTAGATGGGTTGGGAGTTCTGGGGGGGGCTGTCAGGGGGCAGGAGTGCGGAGAGGGATCGGAGCAGTCAGGGGACAGGGAGCAGAGGGGTTTAGATGGGTTGGGAGTTCTGGGGGGGGCTGTCAGGGGGCAGGAGTGGGGAGAGGGATCGGAGCAGTCGGGACAGGGAGCAGAGGGGTTTAGATGGGTTGGGAGTTCTGGGGGGGGCTGTCAGGGGGTGGGGAGTGGTTGGATGGGGCGTGGGAGTCCCAGGGGTCTGTCTGGGGGTGGGGGTGTGGATAAAGGTTGGGGCAGTCAGGGGACAAGAGGCAGGGAGGCTTAGATAGTCCTGGGGGGCAGTTAGGGGCAGGGGTCCCAGGAGGGGGTAGTCAGGGGACAAGGAACGGGGGGAGGGTTGGGAGGTCAGGGGGGCGGGAAGTGGGAGGGGCAGGGGCGGGGCTAGGGCGGGGCTCCTCCCGTCCTCTTTTTTGCTCGCTGAAATATGGTAACCCTAGGGTGTAGGAGGAGTGCGGGGTGCAGGAAGGGTGCGGGCTCCAGCCTGGCACTGTTTACCTCGAGCGGATCCGGGGTGGCAGTGGTGCGCAGCAGGGCTAAGGCAGGCTCCCTGCCTGCCCTGGCCCCGCGACGCACCGCTCCCGGAAGTGGCCAGCATGTCTGGCAGTGGCTCCTGGGGGTGGGGTAGGATGGGGCAGGCGGCTCTGCCGTGCACTGCCCTCACCTGCGGGTACCACCCCAGAAGCTCCCAATGTCGGGTTCCACATTCCCAGCCAATGGGAGCTGCAGGGGGTGGGGCCTGCAGGCAAGAGCAGCGCATGGAACCCTCTGTCCCCGCCCCTCCTTCAGGGGCCGCGGGGACATGGTGCCAACCACTTCCGGGAGCAGTGCAGGGCCAGGGCAGGCAGGGAGCCTGCCTTAGCCCTGCTGCACCACAGGGCTGGCAATCCCACGGGCTGGATTAAAAGCCCTGATTGGTCGGATCCGGCCCGCAATTTGCCCTCCCCTGTGATAGGTGAAACACACACAGAGGAAGTAGCATACTGCACCATACACCACAGATCATCATGGGTTTTAAGGGTAGAAGTGTAAAACCTGTTTTTCTCACTGCCTGAAATGAAATAAGCCAATCTTCAATGTGTACCGGCCCTCCCACCCTGGCCATTGCCAGATTGCAAAATGGACTTCTCTGCTGTGTTGCACCATGGGGCTAGGTTCTTCTCTTTCAGGAGAGCTCTGGGCAGGGAGTCTTTGGTTTTCATCAGCTCGGTTTGGAAGGGGATGCTGAATGCTCCGAGGTCAGGCCCAGGAAGGTCGAAGCTGTGTCACGGAGTTACCGGGCGATGCTCTGAACTACTCCATATGAAGCCAGTCAGGATTCTGGGGAAGCCTCCTCTCTCTGAGCGTACTGTCGCCAGGGCAAGAAGCTTACGCAGATTCGACCTTCCTGGGTCTGACCTCAGCGCATTCAGCATCCCCTTCCATACCGTGTGTTTCCCGCAGCGAGTCTGCCCGGGCAGGGCTCCTGGGGAAGCCAGAGGGCCTTGCACCCCAGCTCCACAATCAGATATGGCTCACAGCCAGCCGGTAAAACAGAAGGTTTATTAGTTGACAGGAACACAGTGCAGAACAGAGTTTGCTATCACAGAAATCAGTGACTTTCAGCCAAGTCCATCTTGGGGAGTCCTGGGCCAGAAGCCCTGGACTCCCCCTCTTCCAGTCCCCCCAAGAAGACTGCCAGCTTTCAGCGACCCGACCTCAGACCTCCCCCCATTGCTGCTCCTCCTTGTCTTTGTCTCGCTTTCGGGACAAAAAGTCATGTGGTCGTCACCTGGTTGCATCCCCATCCTGGGTCTCAGGTTACGAAGGGCACCGGTCATAGTATATGTGCAGGCAACTGGAGCAGCCTCACCTGCCCCAGAGGTCTCAGCCAAAGTCACACACCCTTATTTCCACCACCAAGGTATTGGTGCAGCACACAGGGAAACTGAGGCACACACAGTACTCATGCAAATCAGTAAAACTCACATAGGCTCAACAGCAAGACTTGCCTACAACATAACAAGGGAAAATCCCCACTTTGTCACACCCTTCCAGTCCTATGATTTCATGAGGTCAGAGCTAAGGTTCTGCAGAGTGCTGTGACTGCATTTGGAGTGATGGGCCAGAAGCAAGGAATGCTGGAGACTTTTCTCTTTATTTCCATGCTTTCTGGGTGGCAGGGAGAGGCTGTCCTGATGCAATCTGAGCTAGCATGAAATCCAGTTTTTCATTGCGTTAATTAGCACAAACTTTGTGTGAGAGCCCAATGTCTGGAGAAGGGAAGCACTAAGCAGTGACGGGCGGGGCAGGCACTCTCACACCTGGCTGAGTTGTAGCTACTCTTGTTGCTGGGATTTACTGGGCAGGGAACCTCAAAACTAGCCCCTCTTCACTCTCAGGTCAGAGCTGCAGTGTTCACACATGGGTTTCCAACCCCCCCTACTCTCTCACACATAGAGACACAGTCCCAAGCCTCTGTAACCCTCTGATGTAGGTAATTCCGTCACACAATTTGCCACATTCCCCCATGTGACGGAACAGACTCTCTGACTCTGGGGATGATGCGCTTTGCAAAAATATGCTTATGATATGAATATGACATAACTGAGATATACTTTATGCAAGATGGATCTTGTAAGGTATCACTGGAAAGGTTATGATTTACTGAATGTGATTATCCAATTTGCATGCCTGTATCATTTCTGTATCTGAAGTTAGAAATATGGACTATGTAACAATTACAACTGGGTGTGTATTGGGAAGACACCCACCAGACGACAGGCCATCAAATTTGATGAGCCATCCTGAAGGAACAACAAAAACATGAAGATACTAATCTCTCCCCCTCCTGGGAGGCATGTAACTGTGACACTACAGTAAAGCAGTCTTGTCACCTGATGCTAAACATTACCTGGGTCTTCTTGTAACTTTCCACTGGAAAGGAAGGGGGGGACAAATTTGGGAAACAAAGGATTCCTGCCTTATGTAAATCCTGTTTAAGGGTGGGGAGGAAGGCAAATGGGACTCCTCCTCTCCGTAGTCTGTCTGCCCAAGGAGGAAGACTGATAAAGCCACCCGAAAGAAAGGCGGGGGAGGGGGGGTCCAGACTCAGACAGGGGTTCAGTCGGAAAAGAAATATAACTGGAACTCTAAACCACAGAAACTTTGCAATCTGCCTAAAATAATATTTAAGATAAGAAATTACATTTTGTATCGTTTCTTAAGTATATTGAGCTTAGCTTGAGTATTTTGTTTTATTTGCTCAGTAATCTGCTTTGTTCTGTCTATCTCTTATATTCACTTAAAATTCACCTTTTGTAGTTAATAAATGTATTCCTTGTTCATAATAAAATCCAGCTTATGTAATTTCTAACGGGGGGGGCAAGAAGTTGTGCATATCTCCCTCCACATTGAGGGAGCAGGCAAATTTCATAAAACCTTTGGGTTTGTATCGCTTAAAGGGAGTGGGCACATGAGTGCTGGGGGAGCCCTCTCACAGAGTGGCCTTACCTGTGTGCACGCGCTGCAAGGAGCAGGAAAGCCTATTCCAGCAAAGCGTAAGAGGGAACCCAGGCTGACTGAGCAGGGGAGGGTCAGTTAAACCCCAGCACATCGAGTGGCATCCCAGAAGGGGGATCCAACCCGTCACACATGGGTTCTGGCCTCACTTCTCCTAGCAGGGGTTAATGTTCCTGTTCCCAGCTTTCATTACTGACCAAGACCCCATATCCCGGCCCTGGGAGGCAGACGAGTTCACAAAATAAAATAACAGAAAGGCAGCACAAGATAACTGCTGGTAGAAGAACCTAGGTCCCAAACTGGACAAAATCACATCTCATTCACATCACAACATTGCATTTCAGAATAAATGCACCAAATCTGTGCTTGGTTATGCAGGAATCCAGATATTCAACACTCCACCTCTGTCACTAATAGCTGTGTAACCAACTGGCAAATGTAGCGTGTCCTCTAGTGGCCACAGATAACAGACTACTGCTCATTTAGCTCAAGTAGCAGAAGTCTGTGCTGGGGATTTGAAGCTTCTAGATTCAAACTCCGCTAAAAACCCACTGAGGAAAAAATATGTGATCATGTAATTAAACACTGTTTTAAAATAGGTTTCAGATAGGTAAGACAACTCCCACCTGTTCATGCTCTCTGTATGTGTATATATATCTCCTCAATATATGTTCCACTCTATATGCATCCGAAGAAGTGGGCTGTAGTCCACGAAAGCTTATGCTCTAATAAATGTGTTAGTCTCTAAGGTGCCACAAGTACTCCTGTTCTTTTTGTTTTAAAATACCTAGTATAAAGGTCCAAATGAAGGCTCTGAGAGCTACCTTAAATCTGGTATCCCCTAACTTTAAAGTGCTTGAGTTTGCAATCTAAATAATGGTTGATTTTTGTAGTTGTTTTTAGGGAAAAGGGTTGGTTTTTGGTGGTCGTGGTGATATATAATATACTATACAATGGGTCCACAATTCTGCACTATTTTATGACTTTTTTAATCCATTGTCTACAGAATGAAAGGAGGATAGAATTTGACTATGACCTTCTTAATTGAAAATACAGCCTGTTTTCTACTGTGATCAACAAGGCAATGTTCTCTGAAGTTTCCCATACATACTAGACTGAAATGCACGGAGCACTGGATAAGATGAGCCAAGCTGTTGCCAAATTTTCCACATGTTCATGAAAGGACAAATCATGCAAGTATGTTGCATATTTTGTATAACAAACAATGCTCTGTTCCTAATTTTGCAAAGGGAATAAATAAAAGATTGTGTTTTATCTGCAGCATATCAAACATGTTCCTTAGTTTGTAAAACAACAGTCCTTCATAAGAGCCTTTTGCTGATGTTGCAAAAGAGGAAAGGAGGATTTTCTGAAGTGGAACAGCACGTCATCCATCAGTCCTGGAATCCTACCTGCTGCCTGTCCTAGAGATACCAAAGTATGTAGGCAGCCAGGACCAGTAAAGGAGCACAGCCAATGGATCAAGCGATTTCAGTTCATTTCAGTCCAGTTCACCTCCAGGATTTCCGACTGGCTTTGTGTGTTTTTAACTTCTTTTTCCTTCTTTCCTAGATCATCTTTCACCCTCTCCATTCAATATTCACTAGGAGAGCTGCCTATTTGGATGAACCCCATCAGATGGTAGCCCACCATGGCCTCTGCTCTGATGCCAGACCGGCAGAGTCTGACTGTTGGTGTGACCAGCTACCAGCCCCTATCCCAGCAGTGTGTGAATAGGGAGCTGCTCTTTCAGACAGCCAGATCCTCACCCAACCTGGGTCTCAGGAGGGAGGACCATGGCATGGAGGGCAGGGGGACAAGGGCCTTGCAACAGCAAGAGCAGGGACACGAGGGCCCCACAGCAGGGGAGGGAAGGGGGACGAGGGCTCCATGGCAGCGGGAGGGCCGGAGCACAATGGCTCCACGATGGGGGAGGGCAGGGGAACGAGGGCCCCGCAGCAGGGGAGGGCAGGAGGATGAGGGGGAGGTCAGGGGGACAAGGGTCCTGCAGTGGGGGAGAGGGCAGGAAGACGAGGGCCTGCAGCGAGGAAGGGCAGGGGGACGAGGTCCCTGCGGTGGGGGAGAGCAGGACAAGGGTTCCATGGCAGGGGAGAGCAAGAGGACGAGGGTCCCGCAGCAGGGGAAGGCAGGAGGACAAGGGTCCCATGACAGGGGAGGGCAGGGGGACGAGGGTCCCATGGCGGGGGAGGGCAGGGAGACGAGAGCGCCACGGCAACACCCACAGGGAAAAATTAGCGGGTGCTCCGAACCCACCAGCAGCCAAGCTTTCCCCGCACCCACCCTCTCCTCGCCTCCTCCACCCCAGAGCACACCACGTCCCCACTCCTCCCCCTCCCAACGCTTCCTGCCTGCTGTCTAACAGCTGTTTGGCGGCGCTTAGGACTTTCCGGGAGGGAGGGAGAGGAGTGAGTACGTGGCGTGCTCAGGGGAGGAGGCGGTAAAGAGGCGGGGCAGGGTCGTGAACATGGGGGAAGGGAGTGGAATTGGGGTGGGGTGAGGGTGGTGCAGGGGCAATCAGGAGCGGGGGAGGATGGGGGTCAAGCACCCACGGGTCAGAGAGGAAGTCGGCGCTTATGCAAGGGTCCCAAGGCAGGGGAGCATGGGGGGATGAGAGCCCTGTGGCTGGGGAGAGCAGGCAGACAAGGACCCCATGGCGGGGGAGGGCAGAAAGACGAGGTTCCTGTGGCTGGGGAGGGCAGGAGCATGAGGGCCCCATGGTGGAGGAGGGCAGAAGGATGAGGGCCCTGCGGCAGAGGACAGGGCAGGAAGATGAGGGTCTGCAGTGAGGATGGACGGGGGATGAGGGCCCTGCAGGAGGACAGGAGGACTAGGGCCCAAAGGCAGGGGAGGACAGAAAGACAAGGGTACTGTGGCGGCGGTGGACAGGAGGATGAGGGCCCTGCAGCTGGAAAGGGCAGGAGGACAAGGGTCCATGGCAGGGGAGGGCAGGGAGACAAGGGTGCCACAGCAAGGGAGGGCACGACGAGGGCCCTGCGGTGGGGGAGTGTAGCAGGACTAGGGCCCAAAGGAAGGGGAGGGCAGGAGGATTAGGGCCCTGTGACGTTGTACAGTCTATATGGTTTTATAAAAACATGATAATAAGTGAATATAATGTAACTGGGATAGTTTTAGAAAAATATAGTAAAAAGTGAATATAACGTAACTGGGATATGCTTCATGCAAAAGGTCTCTTGTAAGGTATCACTACAAAATTTATAATCTACTGAGTGTGATCATCCAGTTTGTATAAATGTACCACTCTTGTATCTAAAACTAGAAATATAAAATATAACTCTGAGGGCCTATTGTAATTATGTAAAGTGTGGGCCATTAATGATGGTTTGGAATCTTGATGACTCCCATTGTCTGCAGATGGCTATGTTTACCTGTGAGTCTTCTTGTATATGTGTGTGCTGGCAAGTGAGTAAAGAAGTCTTGCAGTGACATGTGATCATGTCACCTGAACTGGAATCCATCTTTAACCTGGTGCTTTTCCAGTGAGGGGGGTGGAAACCCAGAGGGACAAAGGGTTCCCGCCTTATGCAAAAGATATATAAAGGGGTGGAAGAGAACAAAGGAGGGAGAGGAGCCATCATGAAGAATCCCCTAGCTATCACCTAAGCTGCAACAAGAGCTGTACCAGGGGAAAGAATTGTGCCCAGGCCTGGAACGTGTCCAGTCTGAGAAAAAACTTACTGAAGCATCTCTGAGGGTGAGATTATCTGTATTTAGTTTGATTAGATATAGATTTGCGCATTTTATTTTATTTTACTTGGTGACTTACTTTGTTCTGTCTGTTACTACTTGGAACCACTTAAATCCTACTGTCTGTATTTAATAAAATCACTTTTTATTTAGTAATTTACTCAGCGTATGTATTAATACCTGGGGGAGCAAACAACTGTGCATATCTCTCTACCAGTGTTATAGAGGGCGAACAATTTATGAGTTTGCCCTGCATAAGCTTTATGCAGGGTAAAACGGATTTATCTGGGTTTAGATCACATTGGGAGTTGGGCATCTGAGCGCTAAAGACAAGCACACTTCTGGGAGCTGTTTTCAGGTAAACTTGCAGCTTGGGGGCAAGTGATTCAGACCCTGGGTCCGTGTTGGAGCAGACAGGAGAGTCTGGCTCAGCAAGACAGGGTGCTGGAGTCCTGAGCTGGCAGGGAAAACAGGAGCAGAGGTAGTCTTTGCACATCAGGCGGCAGCTCCTAAGGGGGTTTCTGTGACCCAATCTGTCACAGGCCCCATAGCGGAGGAGGGCAGGGAGACAAGGGTGCCACGGCAGGGGAGGGCACGACGAAGGCCCTGCGTCCGGGGGGGGGGAGGGGTTAGCGGGTCTAGGGCCCCAAGGCAGGGAAGGACAGAAGGACATGGGCCCCAGGCAGGGGGAGGGCAGGAGGACGAGGGCCCCACAGCAGTGGAGGGCAAGAAGATTAGGGTCCTGTGGGGAGGGAAGGCAGGGGAACAAGGCCCCTGCAGAGGGGAGGGCTGGGGGTATGAGGGCCCCGCAATGGGGGAGTGCAGAAGTACGAGGGCCCTACAAGGGGGGAGGTCAGAGGGACGAGGGCCCCATGGTGCGGGAGGGCAGGAGACAAAAGCCCCACTGCAGGGGAGGGCAGGAGGATGAGGGCCTGTGGCTGGAGAGGGCAGGACCATGAGGGCCCCGTGGCGGGGGAGGGCAGAAGGACAAGGGCTCCATGGCAGGGGAGCTTGGGGGATGAGGGCGCTGCGGCAGGGCAGAAGGCAGGAAAACGAGGACTGCAGCGAGGGCGGGAGGAGGACAAGGGCCCTACGGTGGGAGAGGGCAGGAGGATGACTGCACCACAGCAGGGGAGGGCAGAAAGATGTGGGCCCCAGGGAGGGGGAGGGAAGAAGGACATGGGCCCCACAGCACTGGAGGGCAAGATGATTAGGGTCCTGCAGTGGGGGAGGGCAAGAGGACATGGGCCTCGCAGTGGGTGAGGGCAGGGAGATGAGGGCACCACGGCAGGAGGATGAGGGCCCTGCGGTGGGGGAGGGTAGTGGGACTAGGGCTCCGCAGCAGGGGAGGTCAGGGGGTCAGGAGTCACGTGCTACCCATGGCCCCTAGCCCTACCACCCCGCCGCAGGGCAGAAGCCCCGAGCTCCCCCGCAGTTTGGTAGGTGGAAAATGGAGAGGGGGTCCTCCACGAGCCGCACTTTAACTGTAAAAGAGCCGCCTGCGGCTCATGACCCGTGGTTTGGCCACTCCGTTTTCTGGCTTATCACCTGCGCTGGCAGCAGCAGACATGGAGTGCAGTTAAAGAACCCCTAGAATGCCCTACAGCCATCAGCACTCAGCTGTTCTGGGAGTCACACAGCCTTGAAACAGGGTCCCCACTCTCCCCTGCCTTCTTCACCCGACCCTGAGCATCTCAGAGCCCAGGCGTAGGTGCTGGAACAATTTTTATAATGGGGGGCTGAGAGACAATGAACCAAAATGTAAACCCTCTATATGATGGAAACCACCTCCAGCCAGGAGGTGCTGCCACACCCCTAGTTCCAGCACCTATGAGCCCCGGACTCAATGAAGCCACGTTCTATTCCCACCCATGCTTACAACTAGTCTTAGCAATGCTCTGCACTTCACCACTGCTGCTTGGGGAATCCTCCAGCCACGTGCTGCGTGTGGACTGTAAATGTTACGTCTCTTCCTGAACTGATGGGGCAACTTATGAGGAATGATGAATGACAGCAGGGGTACTTGTGGCAGAGCAGGTACCAGGAGCCATATCTCTGATGTGACAATAGATCCCTGCCTCAGACACCAGCTGACAGGACCTCAGAAACAGTGGCTTTAGAGATGCTTAGTTATGCTGCCTGGAAAATAGGGCTACTTGTGCTTCCCCTTTGTCAGCACTTTGAGATTTCCAGTGGAGAAAGTGCTGTGTGAGAGTTGGCCATGAGTTTGTGTCAGCCTGACTGTGCACACAGAAGAGTGGAGAGACTATAGGCAGCTGGATATGCAGGGTGGGCTGGCCATGTGGGGTGTGGGTTAGCACTGCCCTGGCTTCCACTACCCCATCGGACACTTCCTTGCTGCATAGCCTTGGGAAGCTACTTTTCCACCCCATTTCACCATCTAGAAAAGTAGGCTACTGGCTCTGCCCTAGCTCTGTGTGGAGCTTGTCAGGAATGCTGGGATGATGCCTTGTAAATGTAAGCAGAGTCAGGATGAGCTCTACCCTGACATCTGGTGGTGAATTATGGCGAGTATGGAAAAGAACTCCAGGGGCTGATCTTGTTTGCATAGGCACACCCACCCGCCTGGCATGAAACAACAGCAACTCAAAGTGGTTACTTTGGCTGGTGTGGGATCCCCAGTTTCTCTGTTATTGGGGCAGGAAGAATAAAGTTTTGTTACCCTGATTCTGTGAATCAAGACCAGTGGAACTGTTGTATGACAGAAGGACTGAGTGAGTTCTTCACCATTACCTAAGTAGCACTTGCTTGACAAGGGGTATGGGTTACAAAATCCAGTGAATTGACAGAGGATGAGTATTTGTACCTGATGGTATAGGCAACCTTCTCTGAGGCCTTGAAACACCAATTGTACCACCTTCTCTCTTTCCCTCCACTATTAACTATCAGAGCTAACTTTGATTCTATTAGGAGTCTAGTTACAGGTTGTTGAGCTGAATTCACTTTAGGCTAATGGTGCACCAGCATTGGGGCTCCTCTACTCTGAGCTGAAATCACAAAAGAGTTAAAGTTATTAAGTGCTGTGTTAACTAGTGGGGGAGCCTGAAGCTGTATTACTAAGCAGCTGGTGGAGCAATTTGTGGGGACGACTGGAGGAGCAGCGGAGCCTTGTGGGAACAGTTAGAGCGGCCCAAGGAATGGCAAGTGGAGCTGTTTGCGGGGACGGCTGGAGCGGCTCACAGGTCGGTGAGCGGACCAGCTTGTAGAGTGGAGCGGTTCGTGGGATGGCAGGAAGTGGACTGGCTCGTGGTGAAGGCTGCGGCGATACCCCACGGAGAGACGGCTGGCCTCGGATCACGTAAGGTGTCCCTTAACACCCTGTTTGCCCCCCTTTTACTCTGGGGCTGCACTGACCAGGAACAGAGACTTTGGGGATTGTTGGACTTTTGGGACTTCGGGTGGTTGCTGAACCCAAGAGACTTTGGGGGTGTTGGACTTTGGGGACTCTGGGTGATTTTTGTGTTGCTGGATTCAAGAACCAAAGGGAAAGGACACAGCCCAATTTGCTGGGGTGAGTTTTTTTGCTCATGGTTTGTGTTATGAATCCTATTTGTGGTGTTTTTCCAATTTAATGCTGATGTCGTTTACCTCATGTTATTAAACATTTTTTGCTACACTCAGATTCCGTGTTTGCGAGAGGGGAAGTATTGCCTCTTAGAGGCACCCAGGGGGTGGTATGTAATTGTCCCAGGTCGCTGGGTGAGGGCTCGAGCCGGTTTTGCATCACGTTATTGAAACGGAACCCTAGATACAGAACCCGGCCCTTGTTGCTGCCAACTTAGATGGGCAGAAGGGTTACATAAAGATACAGCTCTGGGGACACCTCTCATTATTATTGTCTGCCCCTGCAGCGTGGAGGACCAGACCACTGCATGGGGCAGGAGCAAAGTCCGCTCATTCTCTCCCAGCATCTCTGGCTATATGTAACGCCGACAGACCCCGGTCGTTGGCGGGCAGGATCGAGCCTGGGACCTCTGGAGCTAAATGCATGAGCCTCTACTGCATGAGCTAAAAGCCATATGGCTGTTAGCTAAGGCTGTAGAGCAGACACATTAATCTCTCTCTCTAAGTGGTCTCGGTGCCACTAGAGGGGACAGAACACCACACCCAGGCGGTGTGTGGGTTACACATGCACAGAGCCTGAACAAATTGGGGGGGAGGGAGGAAATGTTTGGCATAAACATTTTAGAGTGAAGAGAAAAGCTGATTTTAAAAGGAAATGAAAAAGGCAGTCCCCAAAGCAGCAATCCAGAGCACAGGCCCTCTTGGGAGAGGGTGGCAGCCTGAGTGGCCTAAGCACCATGTTTGAAAAATCATTCTCTTTCTGACGCCAGTGGCTCAAATCTAGAGAGATTTGGCTCAGACCAAGAAAGATGAATGGGTTCCTGTCAGTTTATTCTGTGCTTATCCCAAGCTATTTCACAGCCCTTAGAGCCACTGGTTCAGGCTATCCACAGACCCCTTGCATTGACACACACTCAGTTCAGGTTAGAAATGGGGTCTTTTTGCAAGTTTAAGAATTAGGGTAAAATTTTCAAAAGTGCCCAAGTGACACAGGAGCTGAAGTTCCATTGACATCCAGTAAGATTGGCTCCTAAATGCCTAAGGGCCTTTGGAAAAGAGGACTTTGGCTCCTAAGTCACATAACCACTTTTGGAACTTTTAACCCACAGACATTTTTCATTTATAGATCAGAACAAACTTACAACATTCAAACTGTAAGTGACTACACACGATCAGTGGTTCTACATCCATATTTATCCCTCTGCCTATAAAGCACCAATTATTACAGCACATGGGCTCTGTAAGAGCCAAGACACATGGACTGCCATTATCACTACCTTATGCGATGAAACACTTTGCACTTGGAATCACACAGACATTTTTGTTAGCTGATGGAAAAAATAGTTTTCAGTTTAAAACTATAATGGCCATGTCTGAAATCAGCCATGCACCAGTCTGAATCCTGTATGCCAGAAAAGTACTATGGAACTAAAGACGGCCTCTTACAGCACACACTGCAGGGTCAGCATTAAGGTGGCACAGACATCCCTCACTCTGGCACTTCAGAGTGAGTGCTTAACCATGCTTCCTTGGAGTTCCTCTTGATGTCGCTGGAATTTGTCAATGAAATTTATTTGTACCATTCACATGCTTTTGTTCTTTGCATTGTTTCACTGAAAACCAGTGTGGACCAGCCCAGAGGTGAATTAGAAACACCCAGAAACAGACCTGCGAGACCCTTCATTACAGTAAAGCCAAGGTGCTATGAGCTTGAATGGGGCTTACCGTTGGTGAAGGTGTTCACATAGTACCTGTGGCCCTGGGGAGACATGTAGCTCTGCCAGCCGGGAGGCAGAGGGCAATTCAGAGAATCTTCTCCTGGCTGAGGAGTGACCTTCCTGGGTTTCTGCTGGGAAGAAGAAGAGGGTCCTGTTAAGCTGGCTTTCAGACAAGGCAAAGTCTAAACAGAGATGGATACGGAAAGTGGGCCTACAATCTGAAGGTCTGGGGGCAGGAGTGAGACAAACAAACACAGCTAATAATTGCCAATTCTACCCCCCCATTCTCTGCCCATCCGCAGCCTGTCAAGAGTGCCCTGGATTCCAACAAGATCGTGCAGCACCCCTCATCTCCTGGAGACATTCCCTGGAGAGGCACAGAGTGTGAGGGTCTGCTGTGTGTCTTGTATCAACTCTTTATGCTAATACAACATGCTGTGCAGAGCACGTGACTTTGGGAGGAGTCTGAGAGGCAGAGGCTCTCTGGGGAGGAGCAATGTGACTCATTGAACAGCAAGGTGCAAAGCAGGCAGTGAGCAAGCCAGGCTGTGAGAGGGGAAGTCCCTGCCTGGGCCACTAGGGTCTGTCTACACAGCAAAGAAAAACCCATGGTTGGCCTTTGCCACCTGACTCGGGCTGTGGGGCTGGTTAATTGCTGTGTGGGCTTGGGCTGGAGCCTGAGCTCTGGGACCCTCCCACCCCACAGGTTCCTAGAGCCCATAAATCCGCACAGCAGTGAAACTGCCCCACAACCTGAGCACGGCGAGCCCAAGTCGGCTGGCATGGGCCAGCTGCAGGTTTTCTTTGCTGTGTGGACAGACCCTTGGCTGCTGCATGTACCCAGCAGGGAATCCCAGTTCTGACCTCACTGTATTCTCCTGGGGCTCCAGCTCTGCTGTCAACACCGGCACAAGCAAGAACTGAGGAAAAGTCTGCCAAGCAGTCCAGGAAAAGGTGGGCTAGCCATGGAGCCAGTGTAGGAACCTGGACCCACAGGGATGCTGTGCTGCTGACACCACTGCAGGCTTAGGCTGGACCCATGGGAGGAGCCTGTGAGGCTGGGCTGGGCAGCAGGACCAGCCTTAGGGAAAATGGTGCCCTGTGCGAACTTGTATTTTGGTTTCCCCATCACCCTTGGCCCCCATAGGTTCCCTAGGCTTTCCCCTCTCCCCCTCCCCCCACCTCAACACTTTCAGGCCCTGCTGCCTTCCCTTAGTGCTTAATTTGTATTGAAAGAGCTGCCAGACCTCAGTCCTGGCACCAATTAAGCACTGGCAGCGTGGACTGATAGCGGCAGCTGCTGGTTGGGCACCCAGCTCTGAAGGCAACGCCACTGCCAGCAGCAGCGCAGAAGTAAGGGTGGCATACTATATGGTGTATTGCCACCCTTCTGCACTACTGCTGCGACTTGTGGTGCCTGGCACTCAGCCTGTGGCTTAACGTGGGCTTTGTACTGTCATACAGGGGCTGCATCTTGCCAGAGCCCACTGCCATCCTGCAGCCCTGTAACCACTCCTGGCTCACCGGGGCACCATTTCAGATTTTGTGGGGTGGAAGGCAACTTTAACCGTGATTCCAGGGACTACTTAGGTTCCCGAAAACTATTGTGTTTTTGGAGATAATAATTTAGGAATTAGCTGACAGGAGCATTGTATTTAATTGTTATATAAAGAAAGAAAAATACATACAAACACCAATTAAAGCCACATTTTCAGTTTATATGTAAATTTAGAACAGTCAGGAGAGAATACAGCAAAATATTCCCAATCCCAAACCTAGACAGATCAACTCTGCGGCTTTAACACAGATATCAGAAACACAAGTTTGATACTTTGTACACTATCTTTAGTAGAGAAAAATAAAAATAAATAAAAACTGTTTAAAATCGGCTTACTTTCTTAACAGACCCACGCTGTTACTGCCACTATATCTACTATATTTCAGTTAGGTTTTTTTCACTCCACTAAAAATGTATTTACTTAATTTTAACATATGTGAGTAGGGGTTTTTACTCTTTTATTAAGAAAGGGAATTTATTTTTCTAATTATTTTTGCATTTATGTTTACTGATCACAATCATGTACGTGAAACTCAAATTTGACTCCATCATTGCTATTAGTATCATACTTGGAACTGCATTTATTTTCATACAAAGTATAAGTTATTTTACAGATATAACTAAAAATACAATTTGAAAATAAGCAACCTTCATCTGCACAAGGCTGCAAGTTGTGTGTTTACCTAATGTTTTTTTTAACTGACATTGCTGAGATGACTACAAGCTAAATTTACATTCTAGGAGGATACTATTATTTGATTGTACCACTTTAAATGATAAATGACAAAGCACAATATGATAATAAAAGTAATAATGATAATTACTCCAGCAAGGACAGGTTAGGCATTTTAGAACTGACTACTCAAAGAATTAAATTTAAGCATATGAGAGAAATAAAATTATTTCTCAGTCAAAAAAATAAAATAACAGCACTGTAATCCTTAACGAACTTTGAAAGAATAAAATTACACAGACTATATGGGCCTTGCACATTTTGATAGGAAATACCAAGAAGTAATAACAACACAAGTGTGTGTGTTGGGGGAATGTGAGAGTGTGAGTGTGTGTGTGTCCGGCCCACGAGTCGTTTTAAGCCAGCCCCTGAGCCGCACCAAGCGGCTCAGCCCTGCTCCAGCCGGGGCGCTGGGTCGGGGGCTGCACTACGTGGGTGGCTCGGCCGCTCCGGCTGGGCCACAGGGTCTGAGGCCACACCCCTGCCCCAGCCCTGATCTGCCTCCCGCCCTCCGAACCCCTCGGTCCCAGCCCAGAGCACCCTCCTACACCCCAAACTCCTCAGCCCCACCCCAGAGCCCATACCCCCTCCCGCACCCCAACCCCAATTTTGTAAGCATTCATGGCCCTCCATACAATTTCTATTCCCGTGTGACCCTTGGGCCAAAAAGTTTGCCCACCCCTGCTTTAAGCCCAGCACTCTGAAGGCTTGCTCAGTCCAGCAGCAGTTGCCAGCAGCTCCCACTCCTAACCCAGAGCACCGCAGCAGCACACACACAGACTCCTGTCTCCCCACCCCAGCTCAGCGGAGACGGGGTACACAGGCAGGGGGATGGGGATTCCCCAACATCAGCCCCCCACCCTCTGCACAGCACACAGGTGGCTCTCAGGAGCAGGTTGGCCAGGGGCAGCTCCAAGCGGGGGGAGCGGGCAGGAGCAGTGGTGGCAGCAGACAGCTGAAGAGGAGCAAGAGGGACAGGACTCCCCTGCTCTGGAAGTGCCTCCCCAGGAAGGCATATGTTGGGCATCGCCCAGCCTGCCCACCCCCACCGCTGGCCCTACTTGGCCCAGCAGGCCCTGAGTGGCAGCCCCTTATAGCCCATTGATTGGCTGATACTAGGGCTTAAACCAGGAAGTGACAGCTCCAGCACCTACTCACAATAGACCCTAGACTCTGGCTTCCAGCCCTGGTTTGTCCTTGGCTTTGCTCTTTAATTGCTGCCTGCAAGCTGGCATCTGACCCCGATCTTCTGGTGACCTGATCCTGCCTGACTCTCCATTCACCCTCTGGCTGGTCTCAGACTCTAATCTGCCAGTACCTGACTCGGCCCGACTGCTGCTCCAACCACTAGGTCTGACCGCCCTTGTCGCGGTTGTGCCAGCCAGCATGTCACATCAAGGCACTACTGAGGGCTAGTACCATAACCTAGATCACCAGGCATAACAATGCATGCAGAGGACTCAGCCCCCATGCTATGGTGCATGGTGTTTAGCTGTTCCTGCCCAGGCATCGCTAACACCAGAGCAATATGCCACTAGACCTGTTCAGTCTCAAATCTGCATTCACACAAGGTTCAGGTACCAAAGCCAAGCACTCAAACCTCAGAAGAGGCAAAACTGAGGCTCTTAGGGGGCCATGCACCCTCTGCTCAGCCCCCAGGCAGGTGCATCCAGAGACAGTCTTTAATTACATGTGATGAGAGCTCCACATTACTCACACCCTTTTCAAGGCCTGATTCATGCTCCAGGAAAGCCTTCTGGGTAGTGCCCAGTGAATGAGGTACCTGAGGAATATTTATTTAATCCTTGCTCTTCAGTGAGGGGGCCCCACCTCACTGATCCTACATCCTCCAGCCTGCAGTGATGCAAGCTCTGCTGGTGGGCCCCAAATCAGATCTCATTCACAGGACCTCTAGGAATATGTCCAAACAAAACTGCATGTATCCGATGAAGTGGGTTTTAGCCCACGAAAGCTTATGCTCAAATAAATTTGTTAGTCTCTAAGGTGCCACAAGTACTCCTCGTTGTTTTTGCTGATGCAGACTAACACGGCTACCACTCTGAAACACATGTACATGTGGTCTAGCTGCTAGAGGGCAACGTGGAGCTAGGGTGGGTGACACTGTCCTTCTGAACCCCTGTGTGGCAAAGTGGAGTAAGTGCAGCTCTGCTCTCTGCAGGACCTGGGCTCTGGTCTCAGCGCTGATAGGGGTAACTCTTTGTAGCTCTCCTTTCAAGGAGATGGGCAAATGAGCGTGTCCGCTATGGCATGACACCTGGGCTCACAAAGATGTCTGTTAAGCACAGAAATGTTAACACCAGTCAGTGGAAGAGCTGGGACTAGAGCTCACCGTTTCTGGGCTTGCAGATTAATGCACCCAATATCAGGCATGGTGTGGGGGTTTGCATCCTAAACCTAGGACAGGGAACTACTAGATCAAGCCCTTCCCTCTCTCAGCACAAAAGTGTCATGTGCCCTTTGCCCCTACCCTCGAGGGCAAGTGAAAACAGAGTCACTTGGCCAGGGCCAGCAGGCTCTGGCTTTGAGGGGGAGTGTTCTCTTATAGTTTTGTTTGGTGGCTCTCAGCCCCCAGGGCTCATAACAAACCTGCAGCTGTGGGAGGAATACTAAGGGGAGAGGGAGAGACAAATCACCCCCCTCTGCTCTGTCACACAAGACAGCAACCTGTGGAACAGACTGAGCAGGAACAAATCTGCCAGACAAATGCCTTTCTTTTTCTGATGGCATTCCCAAACGAAAGGGCGGGAACGCTGTCCGGGTGACAGCCTGAGCTAGGAGAGCCCTGGACACAGGCCTTCCGGACTCCTGCTGGAGAGATTATAACACACTACCTTGGATGCACGGCTGCAGGTGGCGTTTCAAAGGCCCAGGATTAGGGAGACACAGGAACAGGACCTTGCTAATGGGAAAGGCATCACTGGGGTGTTGTATAGCTATGTCCCAAGCCCTGCCCTTGCTCACATGGTGCTCGTCACTTTAACAGCATTTCTGTGGAGCCCTGTGCCCACCCCTACAGCCAGGCTGCTGCACCCGCTCTTGCACTTCTTCCCTTCTGTCTCCATTGCCAACACAGTCCTTTTCCTCCCACTTCCACCTGCCCCCTTTTCCAGTCATTCCGAGGGGAGGAAAACTAGATGACTTCTGCCTGGGAAGGTGTGCATGTCCCTTTAAGAGTAGAACATGACAGAAACACTGTCCTAGAAGTTCTGGGGCAGGCAAAAGAAATGAAATGATGATAATGTGGGGGCGAGAAAGTGAAGGTTGAACCAGTAGAGGGAAAGAGTGTGGAGCCTAAGGCTGGGGGAGGAGAGATCGGCCAACTCTTGGGAAGGCCCCCAAATCAGATGCCAGACTCTGCACCACGCTTGGCCCTCTGGCTGGCCTTGGATGCTGAGCATCGTGCAGAACATCTCCTGCAGGTGGGTATCTGGCTGGGAGATGAGCTCTTTCAAAGGTCTGGCCCCAGTTGGAGCTGCCAAGCACCCCTGGAAACCTGTCCCTGAGCTCTTGTGAAAATCTGTCTCCAGGGCTCAAGCCTGGGGGACAGGGGATCTGGGTCTTGTTTGTGACTCTGCTACTGATGTGCTGGGTGACCTTGTGTGAATCACGTCCCCTCCCTGGGCCATCTGTAATGGGGCCAGTACACCCAGCCTTTGGGGATGCACTTGGAGAGCCATGGCTGCCAAGTGCTCAGCACTGTCATTGTCACTGCAGTGTTGCCAGCTGAAAGCATTTGAAAATCATCAGTCAGACCCCAAAACCATGAGATTTAAAAATAATAGCAGTGAGGTTTCTATTTGCCTGTGGATGCTGGAGGGTTTAATGTTTTCTCTACAACCACAAGTGCTCGAAACTTACTTTTCACTCAGACAAAAACTGACATTCTCTGGGGCTCCTGTGATTTCAGGAGCTGGGGCCTTCACTGAAACACCAAATAGAACAAAACTCAAGATAGAATAGAGAGAGTTGGCCACACTCTTGTGTCCACTGCTGTGTACTGGGGGCAGCGTGGTGGCCAGGGTGGCTGGCCAGAGCTGGCATGGCTGTGGAGGAGCTGGTCAGGGTCTGGGGACATTATACTGAAGTCTCATCTGGGAGACAGGAAGCCTGGATCAGATCTCCCCCCAGGGTAACTCCATGGGCCAGAGAGCTGCTGGTCAAGGTCGCTATGAGCTGAGCATATAGCAGAGGGCTGGGCAGCTCCAGGTTTGGTATTTGGGATGACCTGGAATTGCAGAGAAGTGACTGATCCAGGCAGAAGTGCAGTAATGAGGCTGTGTGTACAGGTAGAGCGCTCAGCCAGGCTCTGCTGCAAGGACACCTACCATGCCACCGCACAGTTCTCTCTTCAAACGGCAGCCAAGAGTCCCTCTCACTGCAGCAGTGAAACAGCTTCAGCCCTGCTCTCTAATTCACAGCTCCGGCAATCTGACAGGCATCGCTCTCAGTCTGCACTGATCAGCCGTATACCCATGACTGAGGAGGAGAAAAGCCCAAATACTAGGAAGGCTAGGAAACCAAGAGGGCTCAGACTCAGCCTGAACACATTCTGACAGGTCAGCTGGAGATCCTCCGTGACCCCTGTGTGCTCCCACAGCCTTCCATGGTGGAAGACAGGCCCAGGCAGCAGTTTTGAAGGAACAAACTTAAGCTCCCTCCTGCAGAGTTGGGCAAAGAGGAGCAATATGAGTCAGTCGTATCCCTAAACCCCTTGCTGTGACTGACATGAAGAGGGGGCAGGAGGCGGTTCCCCAGTTCCCTTGCGAGCTGGAGTGCACGTTGGAGTTCTGAGACACATGTGCTACCTTTACTGCAGGCTAGAAATAAAAACCAAGATGATGAGCCATTTCAGTCTGAATTAACTTAATAGTCAAGGCACTCAAGAGAGCTCCAAGGGTCTCAGCCTCCTTTTTCCAGGCTTTCTGGTCTCCTTCGGGCTGGCCCATCACTACCGGGAGTGATGCTTTGGGGGTTCAATCCAGACCAGTAGGGGGTTGTGTTCCCTGTAACGCTGGGTGCTTCTGTGCTGTGCAGCTTTGGCTCAGCACCCTGATCCAGCAGCACGACAGCCTCACCTTGGTTTCCAGAGCCTGGTTACGCCTCTCAGGGTGATACCACCAACAGCACTTCAGTCCCGACTCTCCCCAAAACTGTCTCCTCTGCACTGCTCAGCCCCTCTCCCTGCAGCACTCATAAAACCTTACCAAGTTCTCTGCTCCTTTCAAGAGATGGGACACAGCACCCGCCTGGTAGTTTGGCTGAGGATCTTACCCTTCCACCGCCTGGTAGTTTGGCTGAGGATCTTACCCTTCCATTTGATAAGGTGCACTGAGATGGTTGTGTAATAAAACAAGATTTAGTTTATTACCAAAGAGCAGATGTTTCACGGATACCGAGTAGAAGCAATTGGGATAGAAATGATTACAAACAAAAGTAAAAATACGCTTATAAGACTCAACTCTAACTTAACAAAGCAAAGTAATTTTCCCACCACATATGTTCTTCCAGATGGCAGGCCAGTCCTTAGCCAGGGTCCAACACAGAGCCCAAAGTGCTGCCTTTCTTTGTCCCCTTAGATGTAGGATGCCAAAATGCCTTTTTCTGTCTGCCTGTTATCCTCAAAGTTTATCTTTGTTTTCAAAGCCAGGCAGTCCTCCTGAGGGCGTCAGGGAGTTGACACCTTGTGAATTTTTGCAGTCCCCTTCCCCACCCAGATAGTTAAGCAGCTGCCTCTCCAATTTGCTAATTTGATTATGGTATTTAGCTTTTATGTAAATATACTTGTATATTCTCTTTTTGCTGAATTTACACTGGAGACACAGCCACGCAGGTGGAAACACATTCATTTGTCCAGGGTGAGGTGACTTAAGCCCTACCTGCCAACCACATTTTAAGAACATATTTCCAGGGCATATTTATTATTTTTCACATATCACCTGTGCATGCACCCCACAATAATAGTAATGACCAGCATGTTGCCAGTGTACACATGACACCTTCCATGATGCCTTCTAAACACAGGTTATGACACCAGTGAGCTGAGGCCAGCTGAGGCTGACTGCTAGTACCGGAAAGCCCTGGCCTTCAGGCACTGGGGTGCTTTTAGGGCCACATCTTGTGACCAAATGTGCTGGGGCAGTCCCAGTCCTGCCTCATTACCAAGGTTTGAGGCTCCCAACAGTGGGGCCAGTTCTTGTGATATTTGATGTTTTCCTTAAAGCCCCAGCTCCTGGAATCAGGTCACTACAAGAGAATCTTCCATTTTAAAATATCTATTTCTAACCTCTCTGGTTGTGAAGAAAAGCCAGGAAACATGATCCGAGCGGGACCCAAAGGCTCAAAAGCCAGGAGGTGAATAAAAGCCTCCAACACTGATTATTTTGAAAATTTCCTATATATTAAGCCAGTATTAGGGGGCCTGACTGCTGATTTCTAGCAATTTGGGGCTGGTGATACTGTTCCTAGGCCTCTCTCAGCAGGCTGAATGATTGACGGCTATGGGACCATCCTGCAGGTCTGCTGAGCAGCCTGAGGGGAAGTGAAGGTCTCTGGCCATGGCTCACTAGCTTTGCTGGGGTGCAGTTAGCACAGCACTGGCCCTTCCTTTCCCATTAACTAGGGGCCAGTCAGTGACAAGACATCTCTTGTCCCCAACTCCTCTCCACTGTGGCCTGGAGTGTCACTGTAAATGGGGGATGGGTGTGCTCTGGAAAAGAAACAAGGAGCTCCCAGTGCGGGTGGGCAGCAGCACAAACATAATGAGTCCCCGATGTTTCCATTTAGAAAAGCTCGGCTGCTGGACAGGAGGCCACCAGCAGCGCCAGGTTCTTACCTATTGAGAGTTACAGCAAACTCTTTGGCATAATTAATAGTGATGTTTCAAAGGAAATCAATGACACACCATTTGTCTGACAAGCCAGGATTTTTCTCCTAGATGGAGGACTCCCACGTGGGCTCTGGGGCTGTGAGGCACCATTGAATCAGCTGTGCAAGGGGGTGGGGTGAGGGGCACTCTCCTGTGACACTCTCCTGATTGCAGCATGCGCAGGTTTTGAAGCAGTCTAGCATTTAACTGTTTGCACAATAAGAGCGTCTCCACTTCAGGCAGCTCTGGAAAGCAACACATGGCTGGAGAGCTGGTTACTAGATCTGTGCAGACCGATCGGTGGCTGGGAGGTGGCATGTTCATGCCCCACTAGTGTCTGCTGGCTGCACACGTCCTGGAGCCCGTCACGAATGCAAGGAATGCCAAGGGGTTCCCTGGCTGGGGAGCTTTTGAGTGGATCTTAAAATACAAGGTACTGTGGGGCCACTAAAAATTAAAGGGGCTTTGCCACTGTGACATTACACCCCATATTCGTCATAGAAATATGGTTATGATATGAATATGACATAACTAAGATATACTTTATGCAAGATGGCTCATGTAAGATATCACTGGAAAGGTTATGATTTGCCAAATGTGATTATCCAATTTGTATGCATGTATCATTTCTGTACCTGAAGTTAGGAATATTGACTATATAACAATTACAACTGTGTATGTACTTGGGGAAATGCAATCAGCCTTAATGGGCCATTAGAAAAAGACAATGACTCTTTGAAGATGTGGATCTCCCATCTGCCTGGAGTTCCTTCCTGTGGACATTGCAAATAAACCTGGTTTCATAGTTTCTTTGACACTGCAAGGTCAGGTGATAAGATCATCTGATACAAAATACCACCTTGGACACTGCTGGTACTTTTCCTCTATAGGGGGATGGGGATCAGACAAAGGTTTCCCATCTTAGGTAAATCCTTTTTAAGGCTTGGGATGGGGCTAATCTGGTCTTTCCTCCATTGCCTACCCAAGAAGAAAGACTGCTGAAAGTATCTGAGGGGTCAAAGGAACTAACCTGAGGGGAAAGGCACGGGTGAGTTCAGACTGAGACAGGGGTCCAGTCTGTAAAAAGAAATAACTGGAACTCTAAGCTACAGAAACTCTGCAACTTGTCTAAAATAACATTTAGGGTAAGAAATTACTTCTTGAAAGTAGTCTCTTTAAGATCATAAGCTTAGTGTGTGTGTGTTTTGTTTTATTTGCTCAGTAATCTGCTTTGTTCTGTTTGCTATCCCTTATAATCACTTAAAATCTGCCTTTTATAGTTAATACATTTGTTTTGTTTATTATTAATCCCAGTTTGTGCAATTTCTAACTGCGGGGGGGCGCAAGACGTTGTGCATATTTCTTTTCACATTGAGGGAAAGGGTGAATTTTTCGGAGCTTGCACTGTGCAGATCTTTCTATACAGCACAAGACAGTATTATTTTGGGTTTATTCCCCAAAGGGGGTGTACACGTGTGTGCCGGGTGAATCCTCTCACACAGAGCTGACTTCATTCTGTGTCTGCAGCTGGGTGTGGCCCTACCTGTATGTGTGTGCTGCAAGAGGCCGGAGAGCCTAATTCAGCAAAACAGGGAGAGGGAATCCAGGCTAGTGGAGCAGGAGGGGCTCAGTGAAACCCCAGTACATCAGGTGGCATCCCAGAAGGGGGGGTCTAACCCATCACAGCCACCAAGTCCCAGTTTGCCCAGCTCCTTAGGCAAAGCGTCCTTGCCTTCACTGTCGGTGCAGTGTGTGATCACCCCCATATGTGGCTGCTGCCTTTTGGTGGTACTCCACATAATAAGCTTAGCTGTTTGCTTTGCTCTGATCACGAGCTGTGGCGCCAGTTGATAAGCAGTATGCTCAGCTGACTCTCCTCCTAGGATCCCCTCGCCAGCCATGCTTTGCTAACCCTCACCAGCTCTTTCATTCATCACCACAGCCGCCACTCTGTGTTATATCTTCCAAACAAAAAATGCCTATTCCTAGCTTGAATGGTTTCCCAGCCATGACTCAGAGAGGGCTCCTCATCTCCACTTCCCATCTCCTCTTTCTATCAATCTTGGTTTTCAGATGCTACGATGTCACTGCTCCTTCCTATGCTTGGTCTTGCTATAGTCTAGCGTCTGGAAGGACACTGCTGCTCATGAGCAGCCTGCAGGAGACAGGCTTCCAAATGGGCTATGGTCAACATGTCTTGTTTGACATGAGCTGATTCCTGTTTTGGCAAATATTCCACTAGCTGGGCTCTTGTTCTGCCAGGTTCACCATTTCTGTAGCTGGAATCACACCTGCTGTGGGCTTCAGGCAGCCATAGCAAGAGTTCCCGCAGCTCCGGCTGACAAGGAATTATCCCCCCACACTGACTCTCAGGATCAGTGGAAAGTCTAGGAGAGAGTCTCCTTGCCCAGGCCCTGCCCCAGGAGGCTCTGACTACATTTAGACTTCCAGCTGAGCCATGAAGAGCACTGCCAGGTACAGCCCAGGCCCTTTGAGTAGCTCTCCTCCTAGTTAAAGCCAACCACCTCCACCCCTCACTTACCATTTCGGAGATAGCGGCTCCCCAGCGGGGATCTTCTCCGAGCCGGGGCTGGTTGCAGCTCTGCACTGCTCAGGGGCCGAGCAGGGAAAGGACAAAGGACCTCGTTGTCAGATAAAGTCAACTCACTGCCTGCTCGCTCTGGATGTGGAAAGCTTCCACGGCATGGCTGAATCCCCAACAAGACTGGGGCCTGCTTCCAGGGCCCTGTGAAAAGCTCTGAGCACTGCTTTATTCTTGGCTGAGAATCTAAAGGATTCACTCGAGATGGCCCAGATGCAAAGCTTCTGGGAGCCTGAGAGCGGCTGTGCTGGTAGTACAGCACAATGGCCACGTCTGTGCCACTGACCAGTTGCTTTCCTTGCATAAGCCAAGCAAACAAGTGCTGCTTTGTCAGTTGCTATGACCTTCTGTGTCCCCTCCGGTCCTGCTGGGGAACTGTCTCAGCCTAGTCCCATGTACAATGTCTGGCCTGCTGGAATGTAACACTGCAAAAGAAAAGAGCCCTGCTGGAGCAGCTTTGCCCTCCCTGCTGCCAGGTGGGGTAAGTGCTGTGTGCTATCGGCATGACAGCTCTGCTTCCAGGCCCCGCACTAGATCAGGGACTACTTGTTCTGGGCACTGTGCAGACACACCTCTCTCTCTGAATAGAGACAGAGAGGAAGAATCACTGTCAACAGCACAGAGACAGAGTAAGTGACCTAACAGCCTTCCTCCCATCTCAAGGGAAGGAAAGTTAAGAAAGTGCTGCTGGACATGCTCCCCATGGCTGCTCCTTCACGAGGCAACAGCATCTTGGCCTTTCCCCTGTCTCACTGGGAGTGACTGGCATATCCGTTAAAGTTCAGCCAAGCTCTCATTCCTGAGGATGTCAAAGAATCATAGAAGATTAGAGTTGGAAAAGACCTTGGGAGGTCATCTAGTCCAACCCCCTGCTCAAAGCAGGACCAACTAAATCATCCCAGCCAGGGCTTTGTCAAGCCAGGACTTAAAAACCTCTAAGCATGGAGATTCCACCACCTCCCTAGGTAACCCATTCCAGTGCTTCACCACCCTCCTAGTGAAATAGTTTTTCCTAATATCCAACTTAGACCTCCCCCACTGCAACTTGAGACCACTGCTCCTTGTTCTGTCATTTGCCACCACTGAGAACAGCTGAGCTCCATCCTCTTTGAAACCCCCTTCAGGTAGTTGAAGGCTGCTATCAATCCCCCCTCACTCTTCTCTTCTGCAGACTAAATAAGCCAAGTTCCCTCAGCCTCTCCTCATAAGTCATGTGCCCCAGCACCCTAATCATTTTTGTTGCCCTCCGCTGGACTCTCTCCAATTTGTCCATATCCTTTCTGTAGTGGGGGCCCAAAACTGGACGCAATACTGCAGATGTGGCCTCACCAGTGCCGAATAGAGAGGAATAATCACTTCACTCGATTTGCTGGCAATGTTTCTACTAATGCAGCCCAATATGCCGTTAGCCTTCTTGGCAACAAGGGTGCACTGTTGACTCATATCCAGCTCCTCGTCCACTGTAATCCCCAGGTCCTTTTCTGCAGAACTGCTGCTTAGCCAGTCGGTCCCCAGTCTGTAGCAGTGCATAGGATTCTTCAGTCCTTAGTGCAGGTCTCTGCACTTGTCCTTCTTGAACCTCATCAGATTTCTTTTGGCCCAATCCTCAAATTTGTCTAGGTCACTCTGGACCCTATCCCTACCCTCCAGCATATCTACCTCTCCCCCCGGCTTAGTGTCATCCACAAACTTGCTGACGGTGTAATCCATCCCATCGTCCAGATTATTAATGAAGATGCTGAACAAAACTGCCCCAGGAGCCTTAATGGCAGCAACACCCCCTGAAAGGCAAAACCACCTGTGCTGCCAGCCAAAGACTTCAGCCTGGCAAGCAGCTTCCCAATGCCATTCCACTGCCAGGCCTTGGAGTGTGATACCTCAGCCTGCCCCTGCCTACTGTTGAGACGGTGCCAAATTATTATGAATTGCTGTCATTGATATGGATAAATGTGGCAAGCATGAGTTTGGTATGGCTTGGTATGTCTGAACTTGCTAGAGGATTCTGGGAGCAGAATTTTCTTAGCATTAGATGAATGATGTGGAAAACTACTGGAGGTGCTGAAACTGCATTGGAATGGTTAACAACGGCCCGATGGGCATGTGTGTTTTAACCCCAAACTTTGGAATATATCAGCAGAGAACCCGCTCACAAAGTAAAGAACACGTAAGATGATGCGATCAGTGGGATTGGTTCTGACATGGCTGACATGGGCCAAAATGACCCTTTTGGGATAACCTCACACTAAGAGTTTAAGTGAATCATTTATGAAAGGGTAAACTATGGATGAGCTTTGGTCTGTGTGTCTGCTTTGCAATCCCTTCCAAAATTATGAAGAAAACCAGTAATAAACGCCTATGAGGCATATTTCTGGAACATGTGACTCCTTTGAAAACAAAAAGGTACACCTCTACCCCGATATAACGCTGTCCTTGGGAGCCAAAAAATCTTATCCCGTTATAGGTGAAACCGCGTTATATCAAACTTGCTTTAATCTGCCGGAGTGCCCCCCCTGGAGCACTGCTTTACCACGTTATATCCAAATTCATGTTATATCGGGTCATGTTATATCGGGGTAGAGGTGTAGATAAGTGCTAAGCAAAGTAAATGAGTCAGATGAATTCCCCAATTAACATCTGAAGAGGTTCGAGGCTGTGAGACAGAAGTCGTCGGGGTAACCGACACCCCGCCTCGAGGGACCTTTGCGAGATCTTAGAACCAGAGGTTGTCAGAGTAACCAAGACTCTGCTTCGAGGGACCCTTGACAGACCAAGTACCTGAGATGGCAAAGAAGAGAAGAGAAAAAGTCTCCATCTAGCCCAGGTCTACACTGGGGGGGGGTCGACCTAAGATATGCAACATCAGCTACGCGAATAGCATAGCTGAAGTCGGCGTATCTTAGGTGGACTTACCTGGCCGTGAGGACGGTGGCGAGTCGACCGCTGCCGCTCCCCCGTCGACTTCGCTTCCGCCTCTCACAAGCTGGAGTTCCGGAGTCGACGGGGAGCGCCATTGGGATCGATTTTATCGCATCTATGCTAGCGACGGGTAGTGAAGACCTGCCCCTAGAATCGGTAGATATACCTGCTTTGTTTGCCAATCAGGATACTGTTACTGAGGGTTTATGCTTGGAGAGCTATGGCTTATAGAAAAAGATGTCTACTATGTAACCTTAACTGCTTGTGAGATTCTCTCTCAAATAAATGATAGTGCATTAAGCGTATTGGTTTCTGAATTCTCACTGGTACCGTTAACGGTATGTATAAGTGTGTGATGAGAGCACTGTGAGGCCAATGATAGAATCTGAGACAAGGCTTTGAATAATAGCGTAATGCTATGTGAAAGTGTGCTCTGATGTCCAGATGGCAGCTCTATAAATGTCAATTAAGGGGACATTGTTCAAGAATGCAATCAATGTCGCCATGGCTCGTGTTGAGTGGGATCTGATTCCCACAGGGAGTTCTTTGTTATGTAGGTGGTAGCAAGTTTGAATACAGGAAGAGACCCATTTGGAGAGTCTCTGGGTCGATATTGTAGAGCGCTCTGCTGTAGAGACGAATAGTCTTGGTGACTTGTTAAATGGTTTAGTTCTGTCCAGGTCGAAGGCTACAGCTTGGGATAGGAGGCAGGTAAGTGTATGGTTTGGTTAATATGAAAATGTGTAGCCACTTTTTGCAAGAATTTTGGGTGAGGATGTAACATCATTTTGTCTTTGGTAAATACCATGTACGGTGGTTCAGCCATCAACGCTCCTATTTCGCAGTCATGTCTTGCAGACGTGATTGCCACTAGGAATGTGACCATCATTGACATATGAAGCAGGGAGCAGGTTGCTAGAGGTTCGAAGGGTGGTCTTGTAAGACATTTGAGCACAAGACTGAGATCCCATTGTGGTGTAGGTTGGCGTATTTCTGGGTACATGTTCTGTATGCTTGTGAGAAAGCACTGTGTAATCAGGTGAGCGAATATTGAAGCCCCTTCTATCTGTTCATGGAGGGCCGTGATGGCAGCCAGGTGTACTTTAATAGAACTTACGGCTAACCCCATTTCCTTCAGTTCTAGTAGGTAGTCTAGAATCATAGATAGAGGCGCCTTGGTGGCATCCAGCTGTTTTTGCTGACACCAAAGGGAGAATCTTCTCCACTTGTGGCGGTAAGTATTTCTAGTGATGAGGCGACGGCTATTTAGTAATACCTGTTTTATTTTCTCCGAGCAGATCAATTCTCCATGTTGGAACCACACAGGAGCCATGCTTTGAGATGGAGCTTTGCTGGGTTTGGATGGAGTGTCAGGCCCTTGTTCTGGGATAGGAGGTCCGTTCGTAAGGGCAGCGGTTGTGGGGCACAGACTGCTAGGTGTGACAAGTACAGAAACCAAGTCTGTCTGGGCCATTGTGGGGACACTGAGAATGATGTATGCTCTGTCAAGTCATATCTTGCGGATGACCCGTGGGATCAGCGGTATCGGCGGGAAGGCATACATGAGCAACGCGTTCCACGGGATGAGGAAGGCATCCCCTAATGATTCCAGCACCAGGCCTGCCCTAGAGCAAACAAGAGTGGACATTTGTAGTTTGTTGCTGAGGCGAACAGGTCGATTACTGGGTGACCCCATTTTTGGAATATCGTGTTGAGAACACTGTCATGGATTTCTCACTCATGTTCCTGTGAGAAGTGCCTGCTGAGGTTGTCAGCTGTAGTGTTTTGGCAGCCCGGTAGGCATGATGCTGTGATATTTATATTATCGCGGATGCACAAGTTCCATAAGTTCATGGCTTCTATGCATAGCGAGTGAGACCTGGCTCCCCCTTGGCAATTGATGTAAAACATGCACGCCACATTGTCGGTGAGAATAGAGATTGAGGTCTGTCATATGAGTGGGAGGAAGTGGCGGCATGCATTGTGTCCCGTGCGGAGTTCCAGGAGACTGATATGTAGTCAGGTTTCCGTCATGGACCACTTGCCTTGTACATTGTGGTGACCCAAGTGAGAGCCCCAACCTATCAGAGGGGCATCTGTTGTAATAGTCACTGACGGGGGGTCTTGTTGAAAGGAATCCCTGAGCATACATCCCCTGGTTGTGCCCACCACTGTAGGGAGAGAATAACCCTTGGTGGTAGTGTCACACATCTGTTGAGAGAGTGTTTGCTGGGTGCATAGACCATGCTCAACCAGTGCTGCAGACAGCGCATATGGAGTCTGGCATTCTTTACTACGAAAGTCGTAGCTGCCATATGTCCCAGAATCTGAAGGCATGTCCTCACTGAAGTTTGTGGACTGATGGTCACTGTGGAAATAAGATTTGTCAATGTAGTGAATCTGTGGTTTGGTAATATTGTCTTGGCTTGTATGGAGTCTAGGTTGGCTCCGATAAACTCCAGTCACTGGGTTGGTTCTAGTGTGGATTTCTTTTTGTTGATCTGTAGACCTAGCTGGTGAAACAGGTCTATTGTCATCTTCAGCATGCATGCCGTTTCTTGTCGATTGACACCTTTGAGTAGGCAATCGTCTAAATAGGGGAAGATTATGACTCCTTTGCATCATAAATCTGCTGCTACTACCGTGACTGTTTTTGAGACTATGCAGGGAGCAGTGTATAGTCCGAAGGGAAGGACCCTGTATTGGTAGTGGTTGGGTCCTTCTGTGAACTGCAGGAACCATCTGTGGGCAGGATGTATGGTAATAGGGAAGTATGCATCTTGGAGGTTGAGGGCTGCAAACCAGTCCTCCCCATCTAGCACTGGGATTATTGTGGCCAGAGTGACCATTTTGAACCTGTGGTTGCATACGAACCTGTTGAGTTTTCGGAGATCTAAGATTGGTCGCCATCCCCCTCCTTTCTTCTCTGTCAGGAAATATTTGGAGTAAAAACCCTTCCCTCGGTATTGGTGTGGTACTGGTTCTACAGCACCCAGCAGTAGGAGGTAGTCTACTTCCTGTTGCAGAAGGTGCTCGTGAGAGGGGTTCCTGAGGAGGGATGGGGAAGGGGATGGTGGTGGGGTGGTTGTGAAAGGGATGGTGTAACCAGATTGTATAATCTCCAATATCCATTGATCTGTGGTTATCGCAGCCCAGGCACGGTAAAATGGGTGTAAGCAGTGACCAAAGCTGTGGGATGGAGTATCTGTTGGCGCTAGAGGTGTCAGGAGGTCGTGTATACCCTCGACCAATTCTTCAAAATTGTGGCTTAGATGTAGATGGATGGTTGGACGAAGCCTGGTTCTGTGGAGCTCGTCATCTCTGAGCCCGTTGTTTGGGTCTGTTCTGAGTGAAGTATCGTGGTTGTTGACAGTTAAACGAGGTGTCTTGTGACCTCTGGTATGGTGTAAAGCGTGGGCGTTTGTCAGGTGGTGGGTGTATGCCTAGCGTACTCAGCGTCACTCGGGAGTCCTTCATGGTATGGAGTACGCCGTCTGTTTGAGACGATCATAGTTTATCCCTATCGAACGGAAGGTCCTCCACTTTTAGCTGTAGTTCTTTCAGAATTCCCAAAGCTTGCTACCATGATGTTCTTCTCATAACCACAGCTGTTGCGGTTGTTCAGGCAGCTGTGTCCACTACATCCATCGAGGCTTGCAGCGCTGTGCGGGCTATTATCTGACCCTCATTAATAATGGCATTGAGTTGAGGACGTTTGTGCTCGGGGAGGTCTTCCACGAGCTCTTGTATTTTACTATAGTTAGAGTAGTCGTAATTTGCTAGTAGAGCAGAATAGTTGGCAACTCTGAGCAGAAGAGTGACTGACGAGTAAACTTTATGCCCAAAGAGGTCCAGTAACTTGTGTTCTTTATCTTGTGGTGTTGAGTGGAAATGAGGCTATTTATTGCACTGATTGGCAGCCTCTACTACCAGAGAATAGGCTTGAGGGTGTGAAGACAAAAATTCCATGCCTTTGGCTGGAACGAAGTATTTCCTGTCAGCCCTTTTGTTGGTGGGTGGTGCCGATGCTGGTGTTTGCAATATGGCCTCCGCAGGCTCCATTATAGCCTCATCCATGGGGAGGGCGATCTTGGCCGATGATGTAAGATTTTTAACAACTTATGTTGTTTCTCCTGCACCTCATGTTAGGCAATTTCTTAGCTGTTTGCTACTCTTTTGAAGAGTTCTTGGAACTGTTTCAGGTCATTTGGTACCGTCGGAGGAGATGGCGTCACCGCTTCCTCTGGTGCAGAAGATGAGTGTGGGGCAGGTTGTGAATCATCCAGGTCTTCCTGTGATAGTATCTCTTCCTCTTCTATTTCTGTCTTAGGGGGGGTCAGAGGTTTCTCTGAGTGGTAAGGATGGATGTACTCTGAATCCTCTTCTGACTGGGGAAGAGGGGCCAGAATATGGGTTCTGGTATGTTGCCCAAGGACCCCATTGTGGCCATTGCATGGGGTAAGGCGATAGCAGGTAAAGCCAGTGCTGTGCATACCAGGGCTGTAAATGCTTGGAGGCATTAACGCTTAGGCTTCACAGCATTCCATGTAGGTCTCATCTGTGATGGTGATGAACGTTGGGAGGAGAAGCAGTTGTACTGCACATCTCCTTCCTCCCCACTATGCATGGAGATCGATGCAGGAGATGAAGGATGGTACCATGCTCTGTAGCTCGGGGAGTGTTCGGTGCTGAGCAGTGGTGAATGCAGTGCAGAAGAAACCGCTATGTCAGCATGATGTAGGAGTTGCACTGGTCCCGCCTTGGGGTTGCAGTCGACCATTGGACTCCATTGACTGGTGCCGGATTTGGCTTGTTCGCCAGCATCAAGTCTGGAGTCAGTGCCGGTGGCGGCAGCACTGATCGCGGTGCCGCTGCCTGTGTTGCGCTCAGTGGCGTAGGCAGGTGGAGGGAAGAGGGGGAGCGGAAATAAAAAAAAGGTACCACCAGCTGCGGCGCTTTTACTGATGGGGCAGCACTCCGGATCTTCGGCGGCACCTTCACTCGCTCCACGGGTCTTCGGCGGCATTTTGGAGATGAAACTTCAGTGCTGCCGAAGACACCCGAAGGGAGTGAAGGTCCCGCCGCCGAAGTGCCGCCAAAGACCCGGAGCGCCGCCCTGTCAGTAAAAGCTAGTTTTGGAAGTCAGAGCTTTATCATCACTTAGGGATCTCGGTTTATGGGATCCCTGGAGGACGTCTCTTGCGGAGGTTGGAGGGATTTCTCCATCAGAAGCATTTTCAAATGGAGATCCCTATCACGTCTTGCTCTTGACTTCAAGTTGCTGCAATGTATGCATTTCTGGGAGATATGAGTTTCTCCTAGACAGCGGATGCAGGATGCGTGGCCATCAGAGACCAGCATCGGTTCACGGCAGGAGTCACACTTTTTAAACCCTGTTGAGCCCGGCCTGACTTCAGTTAAGCCTCTCCCCCACTCTCGATAGATGAGGGTGGGAGTTAATTGCAGTGGTAAACCGTAGAGCTATTCTTAAACTGAGAACTAAGTAAAGATCTTTTTTTTAAGAAAAACCTCTGAGAGGAACTAATGAATCTATGGAACTATGTATAGACTAATACTAATGAAACTATGTAACTAAGTACACCTCTACCCCGATATAACGCTGTCCTCGGGAGCCAAAAAATCTTACCGCGTTATAGGTGAAACCAAGTTATATAGAACTTGCTTTGATCTGATGGAGCGCGCAGCCCTGCCCACCCCCCAACCCCCTCGGAGCACTGCTTTACTGCGTTATATCCGAATTCGTGTTATATTGGGTTGCATTATATCGGGGTAGAGGTGTATAGACTAATAAGAAGTTCCTATGTAACTTGTAACTTTTTCTTTTCCCCCCAGAAGGTATCAAGGAGAGCATTGCCGCGGAGCTCCGTCTGCAGCCGAGGACGGTTGAGAAGGAACGGAGGGGATGGTCGGGGGTGTGCGCACTACAGGAGGCACTAACGGCTGCACAAGACAGCTCCTGTGCGCGCCCTTCCCCCGACCGAGTACTGCTGCAAAAAATCTACGATCTGTGGCGCAGGGACGCACCAACACCTAGAGTGGAGCACCCACAGGGCACCACTCGAAGAACCACCTGTTTTATGTTTTAGGGAAAACAGTGTGTTTTGGTTGAAGTGCTTGGGAAATCTGCTCAGGAACAAAAACTGGTGCATGTCCTCTCCACAGTGAGGGAGGGGCAGACTAGGTTATAAATGTATACTGCTCAGGCGTCTGACCAGGGCAAGATGGTACAGTTCTGGGGTGCAAGGCTGGGGAGCTGGGGGGGAACTGGCTGGAGCCTCTCTATTGTTGGTTTATGAGTGGCTGGGAGAAGCATTCATGTAACTCTTTTGAGTGTGTCCCTGCCTGTGGATGCCTGTGTAAATGCAGGACCTGACAGAAGTTTGTGGCTTAGCAACAACATCACAGTGTGAGAGGGAGCCCGGGTTGGTGGCAAAGAGAGCTCAGCAGTACCCCAATTCAGGTTGCACCCTGGGAAAACCCATCACACTGTGTCAAACCACTGGAACAGAGTGCAGGGAGTGAACAGGGGATCACTTAGCTGCCGATCTGTGCCCGAGAGGAAGCTGATTGGGGGTAATTAGCTAACCGGGCTGGGTGGGATAAATAGTCCATCAGTCCAAGTCAGATAAAGAGGCACAGGAAGGAAATGCCAGAGGGGAGAGAGAGGAACAGGGCTAGCTGCACCAAGTCACCCAGTGGCCTCAGGAAAGGGAGGCCTCCATTCCCCTCAGCTCCTGCAGTGCCTAAAGCACAGAGGATATTGTAATAGGCTGCTGCACAGGGACTATAGTGGTATTGGTGGAGAGAACTCAAAATCAATGGCACTGTGATTGCACAACTTGTGCAGTCAGCACAGATTCTGCAGGGCAAGAAGACAAGAGTGAAGGCGCCCCCTGTAACACATCCCTTCAGTCAGAGACAATCGCCACTTTGTGTGGAGGCGTCCATATGCTGGGAACGTCACATGCCAGAGAAATTTCAGGGGAATGGTTATTTCTCGCCTGGAAGCATGAGGAACCAACTTTGCTTAAAACATCCTGCTTGTGAAATACTGAGCAGAGGCGGAAGTGGCATATCACGGACAAGCTGTGGGTGGGGGAGGGGGAGGGGAGGCTGGCAGGGCTGGGTCAGGCAGGCAGAATGTGCTGTGCTGCTTCATGCTGCCAAGCCTCCCACCAACACTGGCACACCCACGCACCCAGTGCAGTGCCGCCAAGGGCTGGACAGAAGTAAGTAAGAAAGAAGTCGTGGCTTTGCAGCTTCCCATAGCCAAGAAGTAGCATGTTTGCCTTGGATATACTATGCACAAGGGCTGTACTATGTACAAGGGAGTATTCCAGACTCTCACAACCTGAATATTGCAAACAGTCCCAGGAGAGGCAAGGATGATCCATAACAACACGATAAAATCACACATGAAGGCAGGAGCTGCAGGTCTAGACCTTCAAGGCTTAGTCCTCCACAGGATCCCTTCCCACTAGTTGGTTTTTGCACTCAAAGCAGGGATTCACCCTCTCGGGTATGTACAAAGCACTCAGTGTCTCCTCCCCCAACATGCAGCACTTACTCTGAGCACAGAATGGATTAAAGTTAATCTGTTAATTAGTTTAGGAGTTAAGATTCATTGTAAAATAGGCACTTAAAGAACTGTAATGCCCTGTATCACCCCTTGTCTTTTGACAGAGGGAATTCTTCATGTGTTTCTCTGATGGAGATTTTATGTGCCACCTCTGGTGACAGAGAAACTTTGTTATGAAAAATAATGGCCAAAATTACCATTAATCTGAAATATTTCTTTTCAGCCACTACCCCTTGTACCAGATCTACCCCACAGGGAGGGCAGGAAGGTGGGGAAGGCTAGGCAGGGGGTCAGCAGGGGATGCAGCACATGTGAGCTCAGAAGAATGGAGGGGGGCATGGTCAATGGGAATTTCCAGGGGGTGTGCAGGGAAACGTCAAGCACAAGAGGGCAGAGGAAGTGGGGTGCGCACTCATGCAATTCACAATGCTCTGGCCATGCAAACAGCAGTCAATCCAGTTGAACTGGCCAGTGCACACTGGCTGCTTTACGCGGCTCCCCAATGGCATGTGGCAGTCTGCGCACACCAGTGAAGCTAAGCTGAGAGGGGAACCTTTCAAAAGATTTCAGGTTGAGATTTCATCTCTTCAGATCACTATCAAATGTATTAAAGCCATGACATTTGCAAAGTTAACGACCGCCGATTTACAGCTGCCCACCCCACCTTACTGCAGCCCTGTGTGTGCGCGCGCGCAGAATGCCCTCCTCCCAGAGTAGTTTTCCACAGGACCCCGTCCCACTCAGTGCACAGGAGAAGGAGATCTTCGTATCCTCGGCCCAAGGGAGACAGCCCACCAGAGGGGCAGTAGGGCCTAGGCAGTGCCCTCCTTCCCTAAACCAGGCGGGATTGAGGAAGAATGAATTCCAGAGAAGAGCCAGCCCCAGAGGCCAAAGACACAAAAGGCAGGAGGAGAAGGCACAGAAGCAGCCTCACTCAGTAGGTGCTGCAGCAGGGACCATTGGACACTGATGATACGACTTGCTGCACCCTGGCCATTCTCTGTCCTGTGCTGATTTACTGTTTGGTCCAGCCCCCTCACACCACTTCACTCACAGTCTCTTCACTGCAGCCTCCCTCCCTCTTCCTGCCCTCCTCCATCTCCCCTGCCCTGTTGCCCTCCCCAGCTCTTCCCTCCAATGTCCTCCTTGTCTCCATTTAGCTGATCCTCTTCCAACAATACTCTACCCAAACAAATGTAAATGGCAGGACCACAGTGTTTGTCATCCGCAAGGTTGGGACCTTTAGATCCGCTGCACAGACCTCAGCCACTTGAGCTACTGAATAACTGATAGCAGTAGTAGACTGTTATCCTCTCTGTGAACCAACCACTTGAGGGGGAAGTGGTTTTTGCTAGTGGGATTCACAGTATTTGCTGACAGCAGAGAATGTTGGACTCAAGGATCCCCTCCCCCCCTCCAAACCACATGTTGTCACTGCAGGGCAGAGTTATGTCAGTCTGGGTGCCTTTCATGCATTTCTGGACTTTATCCATGTTTGGGTTTCTTACTTTGAATGTCCTGGGTTCATAACGCCTGTGTTTGGGTGATGACATCATCCCTGTAAATGTATTCTGCCCTACATGACTGCTGTGTACTCCCAGCCCTAAGTCTTTCTGTACAAAGATTTTGTTGAGGAATTTTTTTAGTGCTGTCAATTACTCTCCCCTGATCATTTCTGAATCCCAAATTGAAATGACAATCTCTCCTTCCCCTGCATGTAATTTTTGTCCTGCTTCTAGGTTAAGCTAATACGGAGAGACAAACAAATATGCCAAATGACATAAACAAGCCCACACGAAAGCAGTTCTGAGCTTATTAAAGCATATAAATGACTGGGATCGACTAGGGGAAAAGAAATGATTTCCCCTGCTCGGCATACATTCTGGGTGTGACCATAAAGGACAAAGACAAGAGTTCAACTGACAGCACCTGGCCCTGACTGCTCTGCCTGACACCAGTGCATAGTCAGTGTAAATCCCACCTCCAAGGAGAGGGGGGAATTTGGGGCTGGGTCTGCACCTCCTGGAAGTGCAACATGCACAGGTGCATTCTGGGGGGCGGAGGGAAGGCAGCAATGGCTTTCAGATACTTTTGTGCCTGGAGGAGTCCAGTCGAGAGCCAACATAAAACAGTAGATTCTAAATTACATATATTTACATAAATAGGCATTAATTTTCAGCCACACTGCCTATTTGTCCTATTCACACCCACTTCATGCATTCATTGCATACATCTCAACTAGCATTGTTAAAGACTGTGTCATCATTCATTATTATTATGTATCTGTGTTACTGTAGCACTTAGGAAGCCAGGTCAGGTAGCAGGGTCCTGCTGAGCTCGGTGCTGCACAGAAACAGGAGACAAAGATGGTCCCCGCCCCAGATTGCTGCCAAGAGACACGAGATGGAGCCAGAATGGCAGGGGAGCACAAGACATAATGAGACAGGGCTGGTTAACATGACCAGCAACCTCGCTGTTGTAAAGCTTTGGTACATATGCACATGGGTCAGGGCTGGACTAAGGCTGTACAAACACAGAGTAAGAGCCAGCTCCTGCCCTGAAGATTCAGTCTAAACTGACAGACAGACAAGAGAGGGACAGGAACAGAGAGGTGAAGTGACCTCCTACAGTCACCCAGCAGGCCAGCTGATAGATGTAAACTATAGGTTAGTTTCAGAGTAGCAGCCGTGTTAGTCTGTATCCACAAAAAGAACAGGAGCACTTGTGGCACCTTAGAGACTAACAAATTTATTAGAGGATACGCTTTCGTGGACTACAGCCCACTTCTTCGGATGCATATAGGGTGGAATAAATATTGAGGAGATATATATACACACATACAGAGAGCATGAACAGGTGTTCACGAAAGCTTATGCTCTAATAAATTTGTTAGTCTCTAAGGTGCCACAAGTACTCCTGTTCTTTTTATAGGTTAGTTGAAAAGATATCAGAAGATGGCACTCAAGAGTATGTAGCATTGTTCCTGGGCTTTGCAACACCAATAAAACTAGCGGTTGTGTACCTTGAAACCCTGGCTGAGGCACGTGGGGAGGAGGGAGATGCGGCAGCTGACCTAATATGGCTTTTCCACCTCTCATTTGTATGATTTTTCAAGGCCTTTTTATTATGATGGTTTCCAGTTCTTCTATGGCAGGAGAATTATTGACAGGGTAATTGATGAGAATTATAAATCACTGTCTAGAAGTGCCTACACGAGGAGAAAATTGTCTAGCCAACAAAAGCAGAGCAAGAGCTAATGGCTGGAAGCTGAGACTAGAGAAATTTGAGACTGGAGCAAAGGCACAAATTGTTGATTGTTAGGGTAATTAACCCCTGGAATAACTTACCCAGGGCCCTAGTGGATCCTCCATCTCTCGGAGTCTGTTAATCAAGGCTGTCTGTCTCTTTCTAACAGCTCTGCTCTGACTCGGCCACAAGTTATTGGCTGGATGCAGGAGTCACTGGGCGAGGTTCTCCGGCCTGTGTTCTGCAGGAGGTCAGTCTGGTTGAGTCCCTTCTGGCCTTAAAATCTCCGGCTATGACAGTGTGGCAGTGCTGGGAGAAGACTAGACAGTCCGCCTCTTCCTCTCATGCATGGGAGTGACAACTGTCTCCTGCAGGGGAATACCCAAATGTATTGGCCCATTAAGGAACTAACTGTCTGCAGCATGTCATTGCAAGAAACTGGGCATTTTAAAGTTGTAGGAGCAGGAAAGACATGTAACTGCAGGGACTCCTCCTACTCCCCTCTGCACTTGCAGAACTGAAAAAGGGCTAAAATATCATTTGGAAAAAATTCTTTTAAAACTTCCAACCCTGTGCCCCTATGCTTCTGCCTTGGGAATGTTTGCAGGGAACTAAATGCCCACAGCCAGATCAGGGAGGCACCAGGACATCTAATGACAATCACCCCATGTCTGATTTGCCATCCCTGAGAAGCCCTCTCCCCCAAGGCAAGCGGTATCTGTCAGGAGGTGTAGGCAGGCCCTTGCCACCCCACAGGCTAAGGTCACAGCATGTCACAGGGAAAGAGGCAGCAAATGTGGGAGGAATCCCAGAGGGAAACAGAGAAGTCAGGGTTTCTGAACACAGCTCCTTTGAGAGACAGAGATAGCTGGAAGGTGCTGGGGGAGAGGCTCACTACTTTCACAGAAACCTTGCACCAGGGCTCCCACAGCCACATAACCAGAGACCAGACTCCGAGCTAGGGAGACCTAGGCAGAATCATTCCATTATGGCCAATATACCAGGGCAAGAAATCAAGTAACTTCTCAGAGCAGATTGATAATTAGCCCTCCAGTGGCATCACACACCCACCCATCCCTAATACGGGTATCTGAACCTCAGCAAGCAAAGACAACTAATAGAGTCTTATAGATTTCAAGGCCTGGAAGGACCACTGTGACCATTTAGTCTGATCTCCTGTCTACCAGGCCAGAGAACTGGCCCAGAGTCATTCCTTTTGAACAAAAGCATCTCTTGCAGAGCAGAAGCCGCAGCGCTGAGGCCTGTGCTGCCACCCCTCACTCCCAGCACTTTGGCTGCGCTGTATGTGGGCAGCCCTGCAGCAGAGCCAGCGTGCATGTGGGGCAGCTGGCTCAGCAGGCTCCCGCAGAACTTGCCCTTCCTCTCGGATTTCCACCCAACCCAGGAATTCTTTGCAAGGTCCTGTTGTAGTTACTCTTCCCTGGATGTTCGCCAGTACCCAGAGAAGCCAGTATTGCTCAGAACATTTGGCAGAGTTTCACAGCCCAGCTACCAGCCTGAGCCTTCTCTAGACATGATAAGGTGGAAGTGCCTCACACAGCAAAAGCTGACTGCGGGAACTCGTGCTGCACATGGCCCCTGAGCCCTTCCAAGCTGGGTGACCCTTTGAGATGAGTTCAGCTTGCTCAACAGAGAAAAACTGTTTCCCATTTTCAAACGACAGGAAAACCCACATTAAAAGGAGGGATCCTAGAGAGGAAACATCTGTGTAACTCACCAGAGTTGCGGTAGCTCACAGCACATGCTGGCAAAGTCGGGGCTGGAGCTTTGCCAAAGAAACACAATTCGAGTTAACACATCCAACCCCCGCCCCCATGTGCTAGGTGCCAGCTGATGTCACATGTTTACAGCTGAGCTAGGAGAGGGCACTAGTGACATTTGCACAGGACACTAAATTAGGAGCATCTCTGACCCTCAGTGGGGACTTAGAAGCAGTACAAAGTGACCCCCAGCAGCAGTGTCACTCTAAGATTCCACCTGGACAAATGCTGCTGATCCTTCGGGGGTAACAGACCCCACACCCCTACTGCATGGGAGGGAGGAATCTAGGAGGCAGCAACAGGTATCCTGAGGACCCAATTAGACATGAGTTTGCAAAGAGATAGGGCACCAGTGTAAATGGATATTTGAAGTGCATACACAAAGGCATCCAGGAAAGAGAGACAGGTTAGTCCTTCTGTACAGGGCTGAGGTGCAAATACACCTGCAACAATTAGGTCTGTTCTGGACAACTCATCACTGGGAAAACAATGACCAGCTGGGAACAGTTCCGAGCAAGGCAGCAGATGCGGAAAGCGGCCTGGAGAAACAGATCCAAGTCCCTGGCTCCTATTGTCCCAGGCAGCCTGGTGTGCTAACAAGGGGAGATGTAAAGCTTAGGGCATGGGACAAATATCTGCAAGTGTAACTCAGGAAGGAGAGGGGTTGTGTAGCGGGCACAAGGGGTAGGACTAGGAGTAACAAGAACCATCCTCTGGCATGTGTTCCTGGTCCCTCCCAGCTGAGGAGCTGTAAGGACTTGACTCACCACTCACAACCCCACAACGCAGGTCACTGCAGCTACCCAGTGGAGCCTGGGCTCTGAAACCCGGCGGGAATGTCTACACTGCTATTTTTAGCTCTGTAGCACAAGTCTCATGAGCCCTAGGCAGCTGAGCCAGGCTCCGAGGCCCCCCGCCACAGGGTTATGGCTGCAGACTAGATGGACCCTGCGATCTCCCACTGTTGTTTGGCTGGTTCAAAATAGTCCGACCATGGCTGAGCCAGCAGCACAAGCCAGGCCTGCAGCTCCAACTGTGCCATCTGCCTAGTGACAGGGCAAAGTTAGGGAAGGGGACACGTTGGCTACGTCACTTCCATGCTGGAGCTGTTAGGCGTGAAAGGGAAGGCCCTAAGAAAGGGAGAGAGGCCCCATCCCGGTTGCTAGAGCTAATCAAATGGAATTGGATAACACGCCAGACATCGTCCTGTCCTGCAAGGACCAATCCTGCTTTGCCCCCACACAACAGACAGGGTGAGCCGTTCCCTCGCTGACCGCTGAGGCTGGAGTTCTCATAAGCCAATAGCACAGCACAGGGTGTGCCGGAATGCTGGGGCAGGCATGAGGGCAACTGTGTGCAGAGGTTGGTGTGGGAACAACAAAGGGGCAGAGATGAGCACAGGGATAGCAGCAGCCAACACAGGGCAGCAGTGATGCAGAGATGGGAGTGGTGGTGCCAGGAGTGGGGCACTGGAAGAGCAGAGAAAAGTGGGGGGACAGCTGGGTGTGGAGGTGGCAGTAGCAGAGGCGAGGGCAGGCATATGGGCAGCAGAGCCAGGACTGGGGCAGCAGAGGCTGGCGGTCGCTGGAGGCACTGAGTATTTTCATGCCTCCAGTGCCATGGAAGCAGTGCTGTGAAGGCAGGAGGGAGGAGACCCCAGCAACGGAGCCAAAGGAAGCAGAGAGAGAAAGACAAGCCCTACCCCAGCACTCCCTGACTGCCAGAGCCTTCTCTCACCGTTGGGGGGCCTGCTGAAACCCATCCTCAGGCAAAGCAAAAGTTAAAGGAGAACAACAAGCGCAGCCCCAGGGAGCACTGCTCTCAGCCACCAGCAGAGCAAAGGGCAGGGAACCTCTAGCCACACAGGCAGGGCCTGACCACACTGAGATCGCGGGCTCAGGTTCCACACTCAAGAAGGATGGGGTGCTTCGCTATGCAATGCCCATGCAGGGTGCCTGACCCAGTCCCAGGGACACCGATACACTCACACTGGTACCCACAGCAGGCATGCAGTGGAAGCCCAAGATCCTGCCAACTCACAGATGCAGGTGAGGGAAGATCAGATGCCTTTGGGTGACCCAGAGCAAAGCTAAAAGTGGGTCACCTCACCAGAACAGTGAGCAAGGGGTCAGGGAGGAAGGAGGAGGAGGAGCCCTAGCAACACTGGCAAATGCTCTACTCCTCTGCAGGAGCCCTGATGCCAGTGCCAGCTGGATAGCACCAGTGGCCAAGGGAGCGGGCCCTGCTCAGGGCTCAGCCAAAAAGGGAGACATGTTCAATGGTTGAAAAACACAAGAAACAGCCATTTCGCTGTTGGCCCACATGGCCCTGGGACATTTGTTGCCGGGACTCAGAGAGTAACATGTGAGTGAAATTCACTGTGGCAACAAGCAACAGATGGGGCAAGAGGAGGGGGACCTGGGGCACCCACAGAGCCTGGTGCAGGGTCCCAGCCATGGCTAGTGTCCTGGGCACCCACAGAGCCTGGTGGAGGGTTTCAGCCATGGCTAGTGTCCTGGGCACCCACAGAGCCCAGCACAGGGTCCCAGCTGTGCCTATCGCAGTATTTTCCTCCATTCTGCATTTCTGCTTTTCCCCTGCTTGTTCTTACACAATATTTGGCCCCTTGTCTCAGATACACTGTGTGAAAGCAGGTTTTATATTTAGAAAGTGGAGCGGGTCATGTGAGCTTTCCAGCACATCCTCTCAGTTGTTATGGCAACCAACACAACTCCTAGTTAGTATGATTCTTGGGTTGGTACTGGCCTGCCCACTGTATCCCTTGGCACGCTGTGGCAGCAGAGTGGTACCACAGGGTCAGAGACGCAGACAGACCTGGTGCTGCACCCAAGTTTCAAGTGCTGCAAGATCCTGTGAAACTCCTTGCCCAATTTCCACTCCCCATCCCTCCACCAGCCTCTGGAAGAGAAATTGTAGCCCCCACTCCCACACTAGACATTAGGTCATCCCCAAGCCTGTTCCCCTCAGCATCCAGGCCAAGCTCATAGACACTCCGGTCCCTCGCCCCAGGTCACAGAGCAACCAAGGCCCCAGTCCCTCACCCCAGGCCAGGCTCACAGAGCAATGGAGGCTCCAAACCCTCGCTCCAGGCCAGGCTCACAGAGCGATGGAGGTAGGGTTGCCAACTTTTTAAGCACACAAAACTGAACACCCTAGCTCCGCCCCTTCCCTGAGGCCCCATCCCCCACTCACTACTTTCCCCTTCCCTCGGTGACTCACTCTCCCCCACTCTCACTCACTTTCACTGGGCTGGAAATGGGTGCGGAAAGGGGTGAGGGCTCTCAATGGGGGTGTAGGTTCCGGGGTGAGACCAGAAATGAGGGGTTCAGGGTGCGGGGGTGCAGGAAGGGGTGAGGGCTCTGGCTGGGGGTGCGGGCTCTGGGGATGAGGGGCTTGGGGTGTAGGAGGGGGCTCCAAGCTGGGGGGTGGGGCCAATGGATTTGGTGTGGGAGGGGACTGCAGGTTGAGACAGGGAGTTGGGGTAGAGCAGGGGGTGAGGGCTCTGGGTGGGGGTGTGGGCTCTGGGGTGCAGGAGGGGGCTCTGGTAGGGTTACCATTCGTCCGGATTCCCCCGGACATATCCAGACTTTTGAACTAAAAATAGCATCCGGGGGGAATTTGTTAATGTCCGGACTCCCCCCACCCCCCCCCCCATGCAGAGCATGCGCGGCTAACAGGGCAGCCGGATGGTGCCACTTACATGGGGTTCCGACAGCGAGAGAGAGTCCCTCCTCCCCCTGCAGCAGAGCTCACTCCCTCCCTCCCTCCCTGCATCGCAGATCGGCTCCGGCAGTCTGGAGCTCCTCCACCGCTGCTGCCCAGCGGCTCAGGCAGTTCCTGAGCAAGTTCACCGAGACATTAGGTGAAGAAAGGCCAACAACAAGGGGGCCAGGGGGTCGGAGAAGGGGCAGGGAGGTTGTGGAGGGGGCAGTCAAGAGATGGGGGGGGTCGGGAGTTCGGGGGGGGGCTTTCTGGGGGTGTGGATAAGGTTTTGGGCAGTCAGGGTACAGGTAGGGGGTAGGGTCCTGGGGGGCATTGGGGGGGGTCTTAGGAGGGGGCAGTTAGGGGATAAGTAACAGGGAGGCTTAGGTAGGGGGTAAAGTCCTGGGGGGCAGTTAGGGACAGGGGTCCCAGGAGGGGGCAGTCAGGGGACAAGGAGCGGGGGGGAGTGTTGGGGGTTCTGACGGGGGTGGGAAGTGGGTGGGGGGCTAGGGCAGGACAGGGGCGGGGCTCCTCCCATCCTCTTTTTTGCTTGCTGAAATATGGTAACCCTAGGCTCTGGGTTTGGGGGGGCTCAGAGCTAGGGGTACAGGAGGGGGTACGGGCTCTGGGCTGAGGAGAGCGCTCCTGCCGACAAAGCCGCATTCACACTGCCACTTGCATCGACAAAACTTTTGTCTTTCACGGGGCGAGGGGTTAAGTACCCATGAAAGACAAACGTTTTGTTGACAACTTCATAGACTAGACATACCCCTAGTTTAACAACAGGCTACATAAAAAGCACCTGCAAAGTCAGTACAAACTAAAATTTCATACAATGACGTGTTTACACTGCTCTGTATACTGTACACTGAAATGTAAGTACAATATTTATATTCCAAATAGTTTATTTGATAATTATATGGTAAAAAGGAGAAAGTCAGCAATTTTTCAATAACTGTGACACTTTTGTATTTTTATGTCTGATTTTGTAAGCAAGTAGTTTTGAAGTGAGGTGAAAATTGGGGGTACATAAGACAAATCAGACTTCTGAAAGGGGTACAGTAGTCTGGAAAGGTTGAGAGTCACTGTTGGAATCACTCTTCAGTATGACAAACAACAAGCATGTTTATTTGCCCCCTTTTGCTTTCCCTTCCTGTATTCAGGGAATCAAACACCCTTTATGCTCATATCTGATCCCAAGACTCTTGGAAGGGTTCCAGGACAAACCTGTTTCCTGTGATGACAATCTGCATGGCGGCTGCTGCCTGGGGAGGGATGAGCTGGTGTTTGCACTGGAAAGCACTGCAGGGGGGCAGTCAGTATGTAGAACTGAAGGGAATGTTTGTGAGGTTTAGTTGGGAAATGATGAGGAGTTGAGATACAAGCCTATGTGCCACATGCACCCTACTCAGCAGGTGTTTGGTTGACAGGCCAACTGGGGTGATGTTAGCTCCCCAAGTTAGCTGCACCCTGTGCAGACTAGAGCTAGGCAAAAAACTGTCAGTGAAAAGGCCTGTTTCTGGCAAACAGTTTCAGCTTGGCTGGTTTGACGTGAATTGCTCCGACTTATCGTTCTGAACGGGCATTCTGTTTCCAACTTCAGCTGATTGGGAAAAAAGTGAATTCCCTGAAAACAACCCAAAATGAAATGAAAAAAGCAGAAAAAAATTGTTTGTGGACAAACAAAATTATTTGGATTTTTCATTTCAGCAAGAAAACTGGACTCAGCATCAGGTCGAAACAAACACAATTTCCGGCGAAATATCAGCTCTAGTGCACACAGAGTCTCATACTTATGAACTTCTGTGGGCTGGGGGGAGCAGAGCTAGGGAAGGATCCAGGTGAGCTGAGCTAATGGGATAGAAAACTACAGTTTGGGCCCCCAAAGTGCACCAACCTGGGCCCCCCAGCACTCACACAGCAGATGCCATTTGCACCAGCCTGGGCCCCCCCCCCGAACATGCACAGCGGGCACCGTTCGCAGCCCCCCTCCCCAAACATGCACAGCGGGCGCCGTTTGCACCAGCCTGCCCCCCTCCACCAATGCATGCACAGCGGGCGTTGTTCGCACCAGCCTGGCCCCCCCGAACATGCACAGCAGTCACTGTTCACACCAGCCTGCCCCCCGCCCCTCCCGAACATGCACAGCGGGCACCGTTCACACCAGCCTGGCCACCCCAACGCATGCTCAGTGGGCGCCGTTCACACCAGCCTGGGCTCCCCCGAGCATGCACAGCAGGCACCGTTCAGAAGTTTTTCATGTTTGGAAAGTTTTCACCAGTTGCAGAGACATTTTCATTGTGCCCACTACACTGTGTGCACATGCTCAGCTCCAGTGCTTCTCCCTGGCAGCCTTCAACCCGCTGCACACAGGAAGGACAGTGATCAGCTGGCAGCAGCACTCGGGCCCCAGGCACAGAGGGGAGGCTGGGGCAGCTCCCAGTGCCTCTGCAGCTCCGTGGGCTTTGTGGCACAGCCTAAGGGGGTGGCAGCTCTCTCTGCTGAATGGAGGTTGGATGAGACTGCTTGAACAGAATTAAATCACCCTGAGCAGGGCCCAGGCTAGAGTCCCATCAATTTGGGGAGGGGGGGGCGGGTAATCTGAAGCCCCTGGATGTTTAGGCTTGAAATTAGACGAAGGTTTCTGACTGTCAGAGGGGTGAAATATTGGAAAGGCCTTCCGAGGGAAACGGTGGGGGCGAGGGACCTGTCTGGTTCTAAGATTAAGTTAGATAAGTTTATGGAGGGAATGGTTTAATGGTAAAACATATTAGCCAAGGAATACCGAGCAATGGCAGGTAAATAGTATAATGGCTAACAAGGGTCAGGCTGGAGACTCTTGCCTACATGCTCGGGGTCTTACTGATCGCCATATTTGGGGTCGGGAAGGAATTTTCCTCCAGGGTAGATTGGCTGAGGTCCTGGAGGTTTTTCGCCTTCCTCCGCAGCATGGGGCAGGGATTGCTAGCAGGAGGGTTCTCTGCCAATTGAAGTCACTAAAACACAGGATTTGGGGACTTCAACAGCAGAGTCAAGGGAAGGGGTAGGGACGGTTTTGTGGCCTGCAGCATGCAGGGGGTCAGACCAGATGATCATAATGGTCCTTTCTGACCTTAAAGTTTATGAGTTTATGATGTTGCTATTTAAAAAGCAACCTTCCAGGAGCCCCAGGGCTAATCAAACCCCTTGAAAATCTTGCATTTTAAGTGCAAAAAAACAACATTTGGCTACTGGGTCAGCATTTTGCTGTGATTGATAATTTATATAGTCTCCTGTTCCACTGCTTAACACTGGAACTTTGTACATATTTTGGCCTTTCTGACAGTAATTTGCTCCCCCCGCCCCGAAGATTGTTCAGGAGGCAAATGTCTCCTTGCCTTCCTGTTAGCGGTGGGCCTGCCTGTGAGGAAGGAGCTGGCTTTTAATGCATGCCCTCCCACACAGTGCAGTCCGGTTCCATCCCGGAACTCTGCCATCCCTCCCATGGCACAGCCACCCTCCCACAGTGCCTGAGAGGTTTCCTATGTCCTTCAATTGTTTGTAAACCTCTCCCCACCACGGAGAGTCCCCTGCCCCCACACAACTAGAAGACAGGCTTTCTTCCCATTCATCTGATCTTCCGTGCAACATGGATTTCTCCCTGTCTCAATGGGTGTTTATTTAGCACTCAGTTTGTACAATATATCAGTGGAGGCCCTGAGTGCACTGCATTGTCATTTTCCTCAGCTCTTGGAAAATGAGGGGGATTTGGATTTGGACAAGATGTTCTGTGCTCCATCACACCCCCAGAGCAGCAGGGTCTGGGGACCAGGGCCAGATGATCCCAGCACAGGCTGATGGTAGGACAACCCCTTGATTCACTGCCCAGCCCCCCTGTGCTTACCACATGGCCAAGAGACTAGGCCTTTGTCCAGAGAGACAGGAGAGGGCCAGGGCTGAACATCACCAGCCCCACACTTTCCTCACCACCTTGGTGTCTGGCACACCTAAGCTGCCTGCTTTTAAATATCTCAGAGAATAAAGTGAGAGGGTGTGCAGCTGAGGGGAACATCCCCAGGGCAGTGAGGGGCAAGGGAGGCCATGCCCCATGGCCACATCTGACTAAGTGTGAAGCTGCTGCTAACTGGCTGACAGATGGACTGCCAGTGCTGGGGCTGCTCTATCGGGGCTGCCAATCAGGACAGGCTCTGCCTCAGACTGGCACCTGCAAATGGGCTAACGGCATGGAGCAGCCCGCGAGTGGGCCTCTGCCGGAATCCACCGCTGCCCGCAGAGAACTCAGAGCCTCGCCTAGGAGGGGCCAAGGCCCCCAGGTCCTGGAAGAAGGTCCTTCTAGAGGTGAGGGGAAGGGCCCACCACCCCAGCTCTGAGCTGGACGCCAATCAGGTGTGTTTACACTGGGCGGGCTCAGGGCCCACAGTGCAAACTGGCCCAGGATGTCGCCCTGCAAAGCCATCCACTAGACTGCAGGGGGATGGTCCCAGCTCCCGTCTCTGACATCATCACCTGGTACAAACCAGAGCACTTGGGCCAGTCTCTAAGGGGCTTTGTTGTGCTCTCCTGCGGCGGAGAATAGGCCTGTTGTTGAGCAGTCCTGGTGCTGCATGAGTCACCCCCCGCATGCATGCAGACACAGGGCCCAGCTCAGGCCAGCTGCAGAGCTGTGCTGAATGTGAGGCACAGAGATCTCAGTGCTGCCAGGCAGCCAGTGACACAAACCTCCAGCCCCAGCAGCGGAGCAATGGCATGGCCAGAAGGGAGACACTTGGGCTGCACAGTGGGTGGCCAGATGATCACTGTGGCTGGGGCGGGCTGCTGGCTCCTGGCTGCTCTACATGGGGGAGCTGCCAAAACTAGGGCTGTCAGTAAGATGAGGAAAAGGGAAACTGCTTCCTGAGTACGGGCTCCAGGGCCAGAATCGGGTCTGGCTCCATCACCACAAGCAGCAAGACACTCCCCATGGGTGCACATCAGTACCCTCTTTGGTACAGTCCTGCCGTTGCCCCAGAGCATGCTGATGTAAGCGGGGGAATGGTCCCGCTATTGTGGGGAACTTTCCTGGCTTTTGCACTACCCCGGTGAAGTGGGCTAACGAAAGGATCTGAGTCCTCGCTCCCACTTCCTTTACCCAGAGGCCTACCTGCCCTTGAGGACTCCCCTGCCACTCTTCTGTCTGGCAGAGTCCTCGTAAACCCCAACAAGGCTGGGCCCAGGATTCCTGGGGGGCTCGACCCCCAACCTTGCAGTGGTCACCCAGGACAGGGGCTAGGGTGTCCCCACTCCGGGGTACTCTCTTTGCACTGGGCACCTCCCTGACCCACTGATCATTTCATACAATTTAAAGCAAATACAAGTTGTTTAACAATTAATTTAAAAAAAAAAAAAAAGAATAAGGAAAAATGGGAAAAGTTAAAGGAAAACAGATCACCCTGCTCTGTGGCAGGGAACATCACAAACAGTGTCTCTGGAACATCAGGGCAGTTCAAAGTCTGTTCCTTGTAGGTCCCAGGCCTCCTTCTCAGGCCCTGGCTGTGCTGCAGAGAGGCTGGGGGTTGGACACTTGCTCCCCCGGCGGTGGCCACACGCTCTCAGGCTCTAGGTAGCAGGACCCTTTTTCCCAGCATTGCCCCCGCCCTGACAGGGTTACGACCCCCCTCCAAGTCTGGCCTGCATAGCCTCTTAGCTGAGGTGTCTCCCTGCACTGGGCCCTCTGCCCAAGGTCTCCCTCCGCTCCCCAGCTGCTCACCTCACCCAGCTCCGGACTGCTCCAGCCCCAGCCCCAGCTCCAGCTCCACTCTGCCTCAGCACGGCTGCTGCTGCTCTGCCTTCAGCTCCCTGGGCTACTTCTCTGGCTCTGGTTGCTGCAGGTCTCCTCCCAGGGCAGGTCTGCTCTCTCTGAGCTGTGCTCTGGCTTTGGGGCTGCAGTTCTGCTTCCAGCAACTTAGCTCGGGCCCCTGCTCTCTCCTTAGCTCGGCCCCACTCTGTCTGACTCAGGCCATTCCAGTTCACATGGAGGATGGGACCCCTCTGGCCTCCTGACTCCCTGATTAGCCTGCCCGCCCTGTCAATCAGGCTGATCTGGAGCATTGGACTCTCCCCATTGTTCCTGGGGACCGTCAGTCTCAGGCTCCTGATTTCCCATCAACGCTTCCCCTTTTAGTGCTCGGAGCTAGCCAACCAAAACACCCACACTGAATGTTAGTAAGGGGGCAACAGTCCCCTTAGACTGAGATGGGACCAGTCCTTGCAGATGCCGTGGCCCTGGCCCTCAGAGATCCAGGCCTCTGGCGAAAGGGGACTGGCCCTCAATCGTATATTGCAATGGCCCCAGCCCCATCACCTTAGCACCCAGCCAAAGCAGGATCAGCCCTTGTAGTCGTGCTCCTGTTAACCCATGTGGCCCCAGCCCTGCCCCTGCTCTTCCCTGACATTCTCCATTGGGGGGAGGGATAGCTCAGTGGTTTGAGCATTGGCCTGCTAAACCCAGGGTTGTGAGTTCAATACTTGAGGGGGCCACTTAGGGATCTGGGGCAAAATCAGTACTTGGTCCTGCTAGTGAAGGCAGGGGGCTGGACTCAATGACCTTTCAAGGTCCCTTCCAGTTCTAGGAGATAGGATATCTCCATTATTACGTCTGCCCCTTCACGTCTGCCCCTCCTGTCTCCCAAGGGCTGTGCTCCATCCGAGAGGCTTCCTTCCCCAGGCGGCCCAGTGATCTGTGCTGCCCCCCAGTTTTGTCTGGGTTCTCCTACCAACCCCGGCACCGCGGTACCGGAGCACTTTCCAGGAGTGCCCTGGCCAGGGTGACTTCTCTCCCTGGGGAGGGCTGCATGTGCAGGGATGGGGTTGTATGAATGATATGTGCTCTGCTCTGCCCTGTCTGCCCAGGCTCTATACAGGATTGCTCCCCACAGGTCTCGAGCTCTGCCCCCTCCCTACCCAGATGTATCCACCCCACACACACACTGGGGGCTCGCTCCTTACCAACCCCCCCCCCAGAGTACTCTATTTTGTACCCCCCTCCATCCTTCAGGGCCCTCCAGGCACCTTGTGCAGGCCCCACTGCCCTGCTTCCTTTATCTCCAGCCTTCGCACTACTGGCTCCGCAGGCTCAGCCCGCTCACTGCAGCCCCCTACAGGGGAGAAGCTGGGCTCTATACAGCGCTTGCTCTCTGGGGGCCAGAACTGAAGGGCAGGGAGCAGGACTCCATCCTTAAAGGCGGGGGACGGGGGGGGGGGCCTGTTGAAGAGATGCCAGCCTTGGTCTGACACTTTGAGGAATGTTTATGAAAAAAGTTAAGGAGGTTGGTTGGAACTCACTCTTCTCCTCCCCTTCCCCAGCGGGACCAAGACCCGTTCCCCTCCTTGTCTATGGTTGGGGGGCCTGGACTCCCTAGGCCCCCACTTCTTTGGGGGTGGGGGTCAGGGGAGCAAGCAAGGAGAGACGAGTGTTGGCCCTAGGAAAGCTGAGCTCCTAGCCACCTAGGGCCCTTCATTACTGTGACCCAGGAATCTCTTGCTGCCAACTGGCAGAGGGCATAAGGGTTGCATGAAGGTTACTAGAATACCTGGGTATGATATTTACATGCTAGTTCACACAGGAGTGTCATGTGAGGTCTCTACAGAAAAAACAGTTACCTACCTTTCATAACTGTTGTTCTTTGAGATGTGCTGCTCATGTCCATTCCATTCTAAGTGTGTGCGCGCCCACGTGCACAGATGTCGGGGATTTTTGCCTTAGCTCATGCGTTGGTATATTAGGCCCCACCAGTCCTACACCCTCTCAGGGCCAGGAGGGCAGGTAATGGAATGGACATGAGCAACACATCTTGAAGAACAACAGTTACTAAAGGTAGGTAACCGTTATTTCTTGTTTGAGTGCTTGCTCATGTCAATTCCATTCTAGGTTACTCAAGCAGAATCCCTGGAAGTAGGCTCGGAGTTCACAGATGTGCAGCTTACAACACTGCTCTACTGAAGCCAGCGTTGTCTGGGGCTTGCTGAGTAAGTGCATAGTGAGCTGTGAACGTATGCACAGACGACCAGGTAGCGGCCCTGCAGATATCTTGAATTGGCACTTGGGCCAGAAAGGTCGCTGATGAGGCTTGTGCCCTAGTCGAGTGGGCGGTAACAATTGTCGGTGGAGGCACTTTCGCCTGTTCGTAGCAAAACCAGATGCAAGTAGTGACATAGGTACTGACTCCGTGGGTGCTCCAGGGCTGGAGCACCCAAGGAGAAAAATTAGCGGGTGCTCAGCACCCACCAGCAGCCAAGCTCTCCCAGTCTCCCACCTGTCCCCCAGCGCCTCTCCCCCGCTGGCAGCACTGCTGATCACTCCTCCCCCTCCCTCCCAGCGCCTCCTGCCCGCCACGAAAAGCTGTTTCACGGCGTGAAGGTCAGCTCCGGGAGGGAGGGGGAGGAGCAGGGATACGGCACACTCGGGGGAAGGGGCAGAAAGAGTCAGGGCAGGGGCAAAGCAGGGGCAGGAAGAGGCGGGGTGGAAGCTTGTGGGGAAGGGGTGGAGTGGAGGCGGGGCCTGGGTGGAGGGGGCGAGCACCCCCCCCCAGGTAGAGGGGAAGTCAGCGCCTATGAGCAGTGATCCATGATGAAATCCTCTGGGTGGACATGGGACGACTTTTCATCCTGTCTGCCACTGTGACAAAATCTATGTCGTCTTGCAGAATGGCTTGGTCCTTTGGATGTAAAAGGCTAGCGGTCTCCCGATGTCCAGAGAGTGCAATCTACACTCCTCCTCAAATTTATGAGGCTTTGGGAAGAAGACAGGCAAGAACATGTCCTGGCTCATGTGAAACAACCTTGGGCAGGAAAGTCATAGGCCCCCTTTTGCTTTTGGAATCAGAAAGTAGCGGGAGTAGAGCCCTCTCCCCCTCCTTTCCCAAGGGACCAGCTCCACTGCGCCCAGCTGTAGGAGGTTGTCAACCTCCTGAATAAGGAGTTGCTCATGAGAAGGGTCCCTGAAGAGGGTGCAGCCGAGAATTGCAAGGTGTAGCTTAGAGATACAATTTCTAGCACCCAACTGTCCGAGGTGACCAGCAACAGACCGAATGGTAGGGACGAAGATGGTTGAGGAAAGAATGAGGTGGATCCAGGATTTCGACTATGACATTGCTCTTGAGCACACCATCAAAACGAGTGCTTCTGTCCCCATGATGCTTTGCCGGGCCAGATTGCACAGGTGAACCGGAGGAGGAAGGGCAGCAATGACTAAAACTCAGGTCTCTATCCCTTCTCCTTGCAGACCCTTAACAAGGCTGCCAGGGTCTTGGCAGCAGGGGCGGACGGCACTGCTTCCTCACCGACTGAGGCCCAGCGAGCAGAGGGTAGCCAGAGTGTCCTTCAACCCATCAAACGGGAGGCTCTGGATTGAGGACTGCATCTCCTGGGACAGGGCCGTAGTTTGAAGCCAGGAACTGCACCTCATGACCAACGCTGAAGTGACCACCCTAGCCGCCAAATCGGCTGCATCCCACATCATTTGGAGGGAGCATCTTGCTGCTGTAATACTTTCCTCAACAAGGGCCCTGAACTCCTGGGCCAAGTCCTGTGGCAGGGAATCCTTGAACTTAACAGAGAAAGTCCCATAAATTGAAGTTATACCTCCCCAGAAGAGCTTGGTGGTTTGTGACCCTAAACTGAAGGCTGGCCGTGGAATGCATTTTCCTTCCAAAAAGGTCCAGCCTCTTGCCTCTTTATTTCCACAAGTCTGGGTCCCCTACCGCTCCCTGGGGTTGGTGGGGATCCCTCGGGGGGCTATGAGGCCCCATAGGAGAGCCACCCCGTGCGGCTCCGGAGTGGGCAGGCAGCCCAAACAGTGTCCTTTGCCCAATGCCCCATGGTTTTTCTTACTCAGTGCTGGATCATGCTTCTTTGATTTCTTCTTGGGCACCGGCAAAGGGGAGCGGTGCAGGGTAGAGCCCGGTGCCAGGAGTGCACTGTGCACTCAGGCTGAAGTACTGGGAATCAAGTCCGGCTGGTACGACTCCAAGGTCGGGCGGAGAGCAGCCTCCATGAGGAGGGCCCTTAAGCGGAAGTTGCGCGCTCTCTGTGTTCTGGGTTCCAAAGAGGATGGAGCTCGGCTGTTCTCAGTGGTGGCAGATGACAGAACAAGGAGCAATGGTCTCAAGTTGCAGTGGGGGAGGTCCAGGTTGGATATCAGGAAAAACTATTTCACTAGGAGGGTGGTGAAACACTGGAATGCGTTACCTAGGGAGGTGGTGGAGTCTCCTTCCTTGGAGGTTTTTAAGGCCCGGCTTGACAAAGCCCTGGCTGGGATGATTTAGCTGGGAATTGGTCCTGCTTTGAGCAGGGGGTTGGACTAGATGACCTCTTGAGGTCCCTTCCAACCCTGAGATTCTATGATTCTATGATGAAAATTCTTACAGATGCAACACTTCTCTTTTACATGTGATTCCTCCAGGCACTTGAGGCAGCTGCTATGGGGGTCACTGACAGGCACAGGCCTGTTACAGTCGGAGCGGGGCTTAAAATTCGGAGATCGGGGCTTGTCCCCGCCCGGACCCTAACTTACTAACTACAGTGCTTAACAACTACCTGACTAACTACTGAAAACAAACTATTTACAAACACTAGAATCACAAATCAAAGGAGAAAACCGCTGACCCCTTGCTAGGCAAAGGAAAGAGGTGCTCCGACCAACCACCACGAGCAGTAAGAAGAAACTGAGAGGGTGTAGGGCCAGCTGTGCCTAATATACTGACACATGAGCATGGCACTCCAGAGGGTGCAACTGCCGACCCTATGTATACCGCTAAGGCAAAAATCTCCGACAACTGTGCACGTGGGTGCGCACACACCTAGAATGGAATTGACATGAACAAGCACTTGAAGAAAGCTGGTGTCACACTGGTCATCAATATCATTGAGAAGTGTATGTACAGATACTGTGTAAGGAGCTATGTATATAGACAGAAAATATGTTCTTAGGGTATGCAGCAGGGGTTGGCCACCAGGAAAGGTGAAAGGAGGTTTCTCTCCAGGCCTGAGATGTTTATCCATTTATCTGTTTACATGTACAGTGAGTATGGTCTGGTTCTCAATAGGCAACTTAACATTCTAAGTCAAATGCTAATGAAGCGCTTGCAGGGACTTCAGAAAGACAGTAACAGGGGGTAAGAGATAAGGGAGGGAGAAACTATCTTGAGGTGCACATCGAAGGTTTGATCTGGTGTATTTGGGGGGCAAGGCAGACACCCTGGCATCCCTCACTTAAGAAATAAAGGGACAGCGACTTTGCTTCATGAAAGATTCTCAAACTGGCTTGGTTGAAAAAGCTGGAGAAAGCTTAGGGTGAGAAACTTTTCTAGACAGAGGATAACTTATTAGTTAAGTTTAGTCTCTAGAAAGCGTGTTGTGGTTTTAATATGTCACCATTTGTTTCCAATATTCTCACTAACATTTGAATCTGTTCTCTGATAATACAATTAATGCCTGTGTTCACTATAGATCTATTTAAGTGCTGTGTGTAAAGCAAAGTGCTGGTCCTCAGTTGAATCTTACAAGCTGCTGTGTCCTACTCCTTTGGGAATAGCGGATCTCAGAGTTCTGCGAGTGCTGGGTCAAACAGGGAGGTGCACTCCAGAGGGATGCTGGGAGGTTGATGCGCACCAGTTACTAACCTCTACAGAGAAAGAGAGGCCTGGGCTTGTGTTGCCAGAGGTTAGTGGTTCCAGGAGCTGATCCATCATGGGCACAGACAAGACTTCCTCATATTAAAGACAGGTGATAGTGAGGTGCTTTAATGCTGGGTCCTCCTGGGAAGTGTCACAATTACCTTGGCCAGCCCTGGGCCTGGATATCCTTCCTGGGATGATCTTCCTCCAGCACTCCCTCCTGCTTCTCCTCCCATGCAGACTGCATAGCAAAGGTCTGCTAGGAGCCAAGCCATGGTGATTCTCAGTGGGGTTTGAGGTGCTGGATTCCTCACCCAACCCACAGCCTCTGTGTTGTGCTTTAACTGCCCCAGGGGGACCCTGTTGGTGCACTCTAGTGCGTTAATGTAGTCCAGCAGGCACATCTGGGACAGTTAGAGTACAACACATAGCCTGGGGCTTGGGCGGGGAATCCAGTAGTACCTCAACCCATGCAAAGTTGCGATGGCGTGCCTGCTCTCAGATTGCCATTGCACAGTCTGTGCTGTGCCATACGTGCAGCGGAGAAGAAAACTCCCTGTGGTCACAGCACTATTTGCTGTGTTCACTGGACCCAACTGGTGGGTCTCTCTCTCTCACAAACACACACAGTGCTTGCAAAATTAGTAGATTTAAACCTGAAGTAGTAATTTCATAATTACATGTAAAAATATTTTTCGTTGTACACATTCAAACCTCCCCTTCTGGTGAATGAGTCATCTCCAAACACCCCTCCCGCATCCTCCTGCAAACTTCCTCACATGTGCCTAATGTAACACACGCATCAGGCACTCAAATACTACTGGGGGGGGCGGGGCAAGTACCTTGGAGAGAGAAAGAGGTTGGCCTTATAGTTAAGACGCTTGCCCAGTAACTCAGAAGACCTGAGTTCGATTCCTCCCCCTCTGTGACCCCAGGTAAGTCATGCAGTCTTTCTGTCCCTTGGTAGCCTTTGGGGGGGGAAGAGAATCACTCTTCCTTGTCTCTTTAGCCTGTCAACGCTTCATGGCAGGATTTGCTAGGAAGGGTGTGGCACAATGTACCCGTGTCCATACCCTACATGCTGTGTAATGATCTTTGTACAAAGTATGCCCTGTGAGGTACCACCTGAAAACTCATAATTTGCTGGTCAATACTGTCTTGCTTAAATATGTGGGCCAACATTGTATGTGAAGTTACAAGATTCCACTGTGTGGTGTTATAAACACACGTTCCAAACTGAGGTACTAAAACAGGTCTGTCTGAGACAAAGGAATGTGTGCTCTGGCTTCTGCTCAATCTGCATTTAACTAGTAAACAGAGTCACCAAGCAGGAAGGGAAATAAAAAAGCTCCAACAGGTGAGGAAAAACAGGAGAGAACATCCTTTCCTATAGACACTGTCTCCTGCGTCTCAGCTGGAAGTGTTTTCCAAGCTGGGGAAATTCTCCCTCCTTTTTGCAATGGCAAACACCTTAAGGCACCCCTCCTCTCTCTGCCCATTGATTCACTGCATGAGAAGGGACAAAGGAAGAAGCCAGTAAACAGAAGGATGAGATGGGGGAGGGATAGCTCAGTGGCTTGAGCATTGGCCTGCTAAACCCAGGGTTATGATTTCAATCCTTGAGGGGGCCACGTAGGGGCAAAATCAGTACTTGGTCCTGCTAGTGAAGGCAGGGGACTGGACTTGATGACCTTTCAAGGTCCCTTCCCGTTCTAGGAGATAGGATATCTCCATTTAAAAAAAAAAAAGGAGGATCCCAATACACATTTTATCATTATTTTACTTGTATTATTTTACTTGTAACCATTTCTGACTTTTATGCCTCATTACTTCTATTCACTTAAATTCTCTCTTTGTAGTTCAATTTGTTTTAGCTAATCCAGTGTCTTTAAATTGAAAAAGGTGTGATTATATTGTGTTATTTTGACAAATAAATATGCAGAATTTTTCAGATTTTGAAAATATTGTGCGTAGAATTTTTAATATTTTGTTACAGAATTTTTGATTTTTGGTGCACAATTTCCTCAGGAGTGAACAATGTATTCCTTCTGTGGCTCTTACATTCTGTGCTGCTGGACGATATAGAAGACACCACTCAAGTACAGTAAGGGAGGTAGCCCCAAGGGGTTGTGAGGTACACCTCTTTGGAAGTGATAAGTGGCACGTATCATTATTAACCTCTGTGAAGTCTCCAACTGCAGCTGCTCTTGACAAAATGAAATGGCCAGGAATGTAGCCAAATGTTCTTGCCCAGGGCTTGAGGCCTTCCTGAAAATTAATCTGGTTAAGATTCTCTTTGCTGTCCACATTAATGTAATGCCTCTTTTCAGAAGCGATCATGAGGGCAGACTGAACCTCTATACACAAATGCTCAGCTGAGCATGGGGACTAACTATGTTCAGCCCTGGACATCTGCCAGAAAAGTATTGCCACAACCCCAGGGCTCAGAGACCATTTCGAATTCAGCTATTTCCCAAAGCATCAGGGTTAGGTGATGTAATTTGGGGAGATTTTCCAAACAACTTGTGGGTCAGGAGATATTTGTGCTTCAACTCACGTGTGTCATTCTGATCACCATCCAGCAGTTTTCCACTTGAGTTCTGACATGATTTAAGTGGCTGCCATTTGCTCTCATGGCTTATGCACATTGTTTCCAAATTCTGTACACAAGCCAAAAATCATCTTTTTGGCTGAGATGCTATAATGTTCCGTTCAGAAGTCCAAAAAGGAGGATAAGGAAATTGGAAGGAGTCAGAGTAAAAACAAAGTGCTACCCCAGAAAAAACAGATAACTGTGCAGAACACTAATGGCAAGTTAACATTGTTCTGAGAAGAATGGCACAACTCAGCACAGCCACGTATAAATGGTGCAGTGGGTACTACATGCTAAGCATTTTGCAGAGGATCTGGCTTTTATCTTGTATTGCCAGTGGCTTGGGAAAATTCGCTGCCCATTCCAATATGACATTCTAAGTATTGCCTTATTTGTAGACCTGTTGTGCTTTGCAGCTTCCCAAACATGATGCCCACAGCTTTCAGAAACTTCTGCGTGCCAACAGCCAATTACTACAAATCCTTACTCATCCGCCTACCAGGCCCCACAGTATTTTAGGACTGCCTTTCTTTAAAATGCTGTATGTGATATTTTGAAGGGATAAGAACGGGTCAGACCAAAGGTCCATCCAGCCCAGTATCCTGTCTACTGAAAGTGGCCAATCCCAGGTGCCCCAGAGGAAGTGAACCTAACAGGTAATGGTCAAGTGACCTCTCTCCTGCCATCCATCTCCACCCTCTGACAAACAGAGTCTAGGGACACCATTCCTTACCCATCCTGGCTAATAGCCATTAATGGACTTAATCTCCATTAATTTATCTAGTTCTCTTTTAAACCCTGTTATAGTCCTAGCCTTCACAACCTCCTCAGGCAAGGAGTTTCACAAGTTGACTGTGCGCTGTGAGAAAAAGAACTTCCTTTTATTTGTTTTAAACCTGTTGCCCATTAAACTTGAAATCAACTTGAAATCTAAACAATTTTAAAACATAGTGAAAGTAACTTCCAGTTCGACACCTGCCAGGGTTCTACAATTCTATTTTCTTACACTTTAAAATGAGATTTTCTTTCCCCTGTTTCTGTGTGAAAGACCCACACACACAAAGAGGGAAAATGACTATGCAGGGAAACAATAAAACTGACTGGAAACAAAGTGCTGTCAAATGCACAAAGCAAACAGGAAAAAGAGAGGGACATTTCCCCCCCAATGTTTTTCAGTCAGAGGAATCAGTTGCGGCTTGAACCACGCATAGATAAAGCATTTTCAGACAAATGTGATACTTAAATTTTCATTTTTATTGCTGTAAAATGATACAATGCACAGATCTGTACGCTATCAGTGTCCCTTTATCTGGCACCAGAGAGGCAGCTTTGGCTTTTATAAGTTAAAATAAATGTATACATTCTCCTGTCCAAACAGCCCCTGAGACTCTTGTATGTCTTATACACTCTGCAGATGCAGAGTGACCTAGTGGGTCCAGGAGGCCCAGACACAGCTGCTTGGGGAGGGAGGGGGAGGGGGAGGGAGGGGAAGGAATCTTCTTTGTCCTGAAGAGCCCACTGACCTAGTGAGTTTTTCTGTCCTCATATCCAGTGGGTCTTTCTGGGCCCGTGGAATATGCATCTATGTCCACACCCAAATATTTCACTTTCACCTCCCTCGGGGGTGGAGTCCCTGGAGAGAGCATCTGCTGCTAACCAGCACTCACTCTGCAGCCCCATATACATGAATGGGAGCTGACAGAGCACATGTGCAGCTGTGAGTTTTTTACTCTCTTTACAGAGTTCTGCTCCTGTGAGCATACAGAGAATCTGAGTTCTCCTGTCTCTTGGAAGAAAAGTAGTGTTTTAAGAGTGGTGCTAGGAAGAAATGGACACTGGTGAAGCTGGAATTAAGGTTGTAACTAGAGCTAAACCACAACACCCAGTTTCAAACCGGAGCATTAGAATGCCATGCCTCTCACTAAACACCAAGTGTTTGTAATTCAGGAAACTGCTGTACAGGTAGTTCCACAAATGGTATCCAAGGCTTCAGTTACAGCATCTGAACCCAACCCGGCCCACAGCAGCCCAGAGCAGCAACTGCAGAGAAAATCCTCCACAGCCTCAGGCTGGAGCATGCCCAGTGCAGAATCTAAACCCTAAGAAGTTTCTACTGATCACATACAGACTGTGATTTTCAAAGCTTTATAACTAGGCCAAACATGGGCATTTTTTTCCACAGAGCCAGCAAAAGCACATCCCTGACACAATAGCCACCCACCTGCCAAATCCTGGGAACACTAAAGCTTTCCAAGGGAAGAGGTCAGCAGAATTTAACATGGGCAAGATAACGTTTTATCCTTGTTTTTGGAAACAGCTCAAACATTTTGACTGAAGTTTTCTAATAAATTCAGCCTCGAGGCAGGTACCCAGCATGGGATATTTCAGTCCAAACAGTTACTTTGGCAAAGTTATAAGCAACTGAAAACAGGATCTTACAATGGGACATGGCAAGCAACCTTATTAGGCAGTGCCCCACACCCTGCCTAGAACAACATGGCCAAGAGCTGAAGTGGGCTCTGCACCTTGCTCTAAGTTCTGTGAGCACCTCATTGTGTTTTGGGAGCGAGTTCCCGATTCACAAGCTGGTCACCAGGAAAGTTGTGTCTCCTGCACAACGAGTCTTGCCCTTGCGACAGATGGTGCCATTATTTTGTAGCTGTTATGGCAGGATAGGAAGACCCTGGCATAACACTCCACAAGGAGACAAGGCAGAGATCAGAGTGCTGGCGCTCTCAACGGTCCGTGCTGCTCATCACACAGGCTCCTGGGGTCACAACCAGCTGTCCTGCTGGGCATGTCTACATTGCAATGGAAGCCCAGAGCTCGAACTCAGGCTCAAGCCTAAAACTCCCTTCTGTCTACACTCCAGTCATGCTAACCCAGGGCTTGGTCCCAGGACCCCACGGGGATGCAGATCAAAGCCTCAGTCAAGCCCAGACCCAGGGTTCAAGTCCTACTGCTTTGCAGTAGAGATGCAGCCCCCCTGGATTCTGAGGGAATGTCTACACTGCAGTAAAACATCCATGGGAGACATGTGTCAGCTGAGTTGGGCTGTGGGGGAATAAAACTGTGCTGTAGATGTTTGGGCGCAGGCTGGAGCCCAGGCTCTGAGACTCTCCAGAACCTGGGCTCCAGCCCAAATATCTACAATGCAATTTTATAGCCCCACAGCCTGAGTCAGTTGACACAGGCCAGCAACGGGTGTTTTATTGCAGTGGAGACATTCCCTGAAGGTCCACCAAAAATATCCCACAATGCCACTGGCCAACTTTTTGTGTCCTCTGGACAATCAAGTTTGATGGATGATCACATTTTCCCACACTGCACCATGAACAAAGAGCTAGAGTGGCAAGTCTGGGATATGAGTGGTTGGACTCAGGCCCGCACAATGCAGTATAGACACTGGAGTACCAGTTTGGGGCCCAGGGTTCAACAATTCCTAACCTGGGGTTACGAATAAGTGTAGATGCTCAAACCAATGGTTAACAAACCCAAGGTCTACTAACTTGTGTTCTACTAACCCTGGGCTTACATTGCAGTGTGGACAGACCCTCTGTAGGTACAGAGAATTACAGTAACCAAGCCTGGAGATCTCCAACATGTGGATCTCTGCGGCCAAAGACTGAATCCACCAAAAGGGAACACTGTTTCCTTGCCAGCTGTAGATGGGAAGAGCAGTTTGGAGCAGTTGCTATTAAGTATCCAGAAGCAATGAGGAGTCCCAGAGCACAGAGAGCCTGCAGATTGGCTTCCTAATCTCAGTGGATAGCTGCCCTCAGTGGATAGCGATGATGGTTTGGAAATGCCTCCCTCTCCCCACTAACATCTCAGTCTTACGATGTTTCAGCTAGGTTAGCTGCTGGTCTTAGCCAAGCCCTTGGATAGGCAGGAGATGGTGCTGTTTGGGTGAGGCAAGATGTCATTTACACCTTGTTGGCTGTTACATCATCACCTTCCCCCATCAGTTTAAACGGACATTGAATGAGGTGGGCCCTGCGGTGTGGAGGATCAGCTGCCATTCATGACTCCCGGGGAAAGGACTGATTAATGGTACCAGCACTGTAGAGCAGCCCAGCAGCAAGAGCATGGCCACAAGATCAGGCATCAGTGCTGCCAACCTGCTCTCAGATCCATTCCTGGCTGATGGAGGGGGGCAGGATGCTGGCAGGGAGGGAGAGGGGCGAGGGTTCTTTGGGCTCTATGTGGAGGTATTTCTCTCTGTCTTGTATCTGGCCAGCCCTGAGTGGGAGCATCATGCCCAGAAAGGCATGGAGGGGCAGGAGAGTGAAAACTGAGGGGCTAAGGCCATCCCAGCTAGAGAGTGGGACAGTGCTCTCCTTCAGAAACAAAGCACTGCTCCTCCCTCTCCCAAGCTCTGCTTGCTCACAGCAGATGTGAAGCATTACTACATATGCTCTGCTGGGTCGCGAGGGCTCAGCTCCATGCGGTGTGGTTTGGATAAGTCCAGGAGCAGGACTGGCATAAGACAGGCGCAATAAGCACATGACAGGCTCCCAGAATGGTATCTGATGGTGGCAGAATCTAAGCTTCATTTCTTTAAAAAAAAAAAACACACACACAACAGTTTCTAGCTCTTGTAGTTGTTAAGAAGAGTTTGAAAGTGACAGGTGTAAGTGATGCAGCAACGGCTGTCCAAATCTGCAGAGAGCCCCCGGTGCAGGGAGCAGCAGCAGCTACCGCAGCCAGGGAGGAAGCTGCCTGGCCCCACCCCCACCTCCAGAGCAAACCAGGCCCTGGCTGTTATGGAAAAAGCCGGGGCTGGTCAGCAGGGAACTGGAAGACATGCAGTGCTCTCTGGGGCTGGCTCCCCCTTCTGAGGCTCATATGCCCCCAGTTTCCATTCGCTTCCCCTCTGGCCATTTGGCACCATGGGTCAAATTAGGAAAAAACTACCCACCCCCACAAATCCCACCCATTTATGGCACCAGCGTTTGCTGCCACTCCCAGCAGAGCATGCAGATCATGACAGTGTGTGTGACCTGGCAGGCTTTGATCCACACCAGAACAGCTCAAGTTTACATTCAAATTATCACTGAGCATGTGAATTAACATTTTGCAGAGGTGAACTGGGCAGTTCACAGCTCTCTGAACTAGTGCTTCACGATCTCTGCACACTCCGCCAGGCCTCACTGGGCTGCTTACACTGGGGTCACATTGTTAAGTTTTTCTTTACCTTATGAAAAGTGAGAGACTTCTTAAAAATAAGATTCTGGAGCAGAAGATGGCAGCCTCAGAAAAAGAGTTCCTTGGTCACCATGACAGCATAAGCGGCCTCTGTGAAGTCCTGGGCTGATATATTCACAGGGATGAGATTTAGCCTACCTTTTAATGGGAACCTTAATTACTGAGGTCTCAGATGTCTAGATTCAGATCCAGAAACACCCAGAGGTTTGCATGGTTATAACTCAGGCTCCCAGGGCCCCAGCTGTGTCCAACAAGCCCCCTTCTTCCCCTGACTCCTCCTACCAACAGTTGTCTTTATGGAGAAGCTCAAGGGGCAGGAGACCTTCTCTCTCAAGGACAAAAAGGGAGGGAGAACCTGGTTAGTAGGTGGGTTCTCAGCATATGGGCTAGTGCCTGAAGTGATCTCCAGAATTAATAAAAATAATACTTATTATGTCTGATTGTCTGTATTACAGTAGTGCCTAAGGCCCAGTCACAGACCTAGACCCCACTATGCTAGCCATTGTACATACACATTCTGCCCACCTTACCCCACCCAGAGACAGGCCATGTAATCAAAGTTGAGTGAGGCTCTGTGGCCTCTGATTGAGAGTAACATGGTGAAGGTGAGAGGGAGCCAAAAAGGCAGAGGTTAGGGTGCTGCTGCAACCTTGCTTAGCTTTTAAAGTTGAAAACACACACACAGCAGTATACATATGTTGCTTTAAAGATGACCATTTGTCTGTTTACAATCTTAACTATAGCAAAGTTTTGGCTGGGAATATTCACTTATGCAATTCAGGTTTGAAGTAACTTTTGAGGCTCTAGATCTTTCTGCACCCTTTTATCATAGAATCATAGAAGATTAGATTTGATTAGGTAAGATCAGGAGGTCATCTAGTCCAATCCCCTGCTCAAAGCAGGACCAACACCAACTAAATCATCCCAGCCAGGGCTTTATCAAGCCAGGCTTTAAAAACATCTAAGGATGGAGATTCCACCACCTCCCTAGGTAACCCATTCCAGTGCTTCACCACCCTTTTAGTGAAATAGTTTTTCCTAATATCCAACCTAGACCTCCCCCACTGCAACTTGAGACCATTGCTTCTTGTTCTGTCATCTACCACCACTGAGAACAGCCGAGCTCCATCCTCTTTGGAACCCCCCTTCAAGTAGTTGAAGGCTGCTATCAAATCCCCACTCACTCTTCTTTTCTGCAGACTAAATAAGCCTAGTTCCCTCAGCGTCTCCTCATAAGTCATGTGCCCCAGTCCCCTAATCATTTTCATTGCCCTCCATTCTCCAATTTGTCCACATCCTTTCTGTGGTGGGGGGCCCAAAACTGGATGCAATACTCCAGATGTGGCCTCACCAGTGCCAAACAGAGGGGAATAATCACTTCCCTTGATCTGCTAGCAATGCTGCTATTAATGCAGCCCAATATGCTGTTAGCCTTCTTGGCAACAAGGGCACGCTGCTGACTCATATCCAGCTTCTCGTCCACTGCAATCCCGAGGTCCTTTTCTGCAGAATTGGTCTTTTACTACAAAACTGAGCAAGAAGCCCTAATACTGATTATAATCAGCAACCCTGGTGGTGAGAAACTAGGAAGGTAATCAGAATGACCTGACTTTTAAGGTCAATATTTTACAGCTTGCTATGGTTACAAATACTTTGGAAGAACAATATAAATAGTGACAGGAACCAGAAACTTGCATTGGCCTAGGATCAACGCTCAGAAATAATGGTCTACAGTCTACAAATATTTGTAGAATGTGTGTGAAATTAAGAAAACATTTGTAACATTAAAAGAGTTTAGTTCCAAATCATGAATATAGGAAATATATAAATGGTGACTATTTTTAAAATCAGAATTTCCATACTTTCAAAGGTTTGAGTTTCTAAGTCTAACATTAACTCTGAATTTCAAACATTTTGGTGTGTGGGTCATATGTTTTAATTCCATTACTTCTAGAGTTCTTGGGAAATAATCTGCACTCAAACCCCTGATGTGTGCTTGCAACCTTAAAAAAGGCCAGGTCTATGCTAGAAGCTTTTACTAGTATAATAGTGTTGGCTGGGGTGTGATTTTTTTAAACACATTTTTTCTACCAACAAAAGCCCTAAAGAAGGCATAGTTATATTGGCAAAATGTTCTTTTGCTGGCATTGTTTATTTCATTGGGGGACTAATATAAGCTAAACCAGCAAAAGCATTTTTTGCCAGTATAAGCTACTGCTCCATTAAGAGTTTGCCAGTATAGCTATACCTGTACCTGTATACAGTCATACTTTTTCTAGTGTAGACTAGGCCAAAGTTTATTGTGTGGGAATATTTACACTTTAACAATAAAATAATATTCAGGGTCAGAGTAAAGTACACATGGTACTAATCTTTTAAAGAGAAAATCAGTGCTAGCATTTACTGTCTTGTAAATCTGATCTCAGGCTCTTGTCTACACAGGAAATTAAGCCCAATTAACAAAATGTGTTAATGTGAAGTACATTAGTTAAAGCACATTAAACCTCAAATTAAGGCCACTTTGCTTCTGAATGAGATTGTTCACAAAGAAGTTTAATAAAGAAAAAGAAACACCTCCCCTGAGTGACATAAGTTTTGGGGGCATAAGTGATAGTGTGCACAGCGCTATGTAGGTGAGAGAGCTTCTCCTGCTGATATAGGTACTGCCACTCGTTGGGGTGGTTTAATTATGTTGATGGGAGAACTCTCTCCCATCAGAATAGAGCGGCTACACAAGAGATCTTACAGTGGTGCAGTTGCAGCAGTACAGCTGTGCGGCTTTAAGGTCTCTAGTGTAGACATAGCTAAGGATATGTCTACATTTAAACCACTACAGCAGCACCAGTCCAACTGCATATCAGGATCCTAACAAGAGCATCCAGGACCAAGGGGCACAGCAGGATCAGACCTGAGGCTAGGAGTAGCAGAGGAGCTGGCAGTCAGGTTCCAGGCCAGGATCAATACCAAAGGTCAGAGTCCAAGTCAGGTTTCAGATTCTGGATCAGGAGGCAAAGTCCAAATCAAGCCAAGGTCAAAGCCAGGCATTCAAGAGCAGGAAAGCTCCCTGGAATGCCCTTTGAGTTTGTTTAGGGCGGGGAGCCAAACAGGAGCCATGAGGCTGCTGCCTGTCAGACCCCTTGAGGCGGGACTTCCCATGGTTTGTGTCCATAATAGTTATGAGTAGTAGGGTGCAAAGTAGCTACAGTGGCAGCATTGAGCTGTCTGCTAGCTACCAGGCAGCAGGGGTGCTGGAACAATTTTTAAAGTGGGGGTGCTGAGAGCCACTGAACCAAACTGTAAACTGTGTCTATAATGGAAACCACTTCCAGCCAGGGGGTGCTGCAGCACCCCCCGCACCGCTAGTTCCAGCACCTATGCCAGGCAGGCAAAAGTTCTAGCTCTGCTGGGCCTTAATATGCTGCCGAACTGCATCAGTGTAGAACAGTGGTTCTCAACATATTAACCACTGTGGGCTGCATATGCAGCTCTCTCTGTGTTATGTGGGCCACATCCACACAATATATATATATACACATCCACACAATATATACACACACCTATATGGCCCTGAGGATGTCACATGGGCCGCAGTTGTGTGCTCACTGGGCCACCCACAGGCTGACAACCACTGGTGTAGACACTCACTATGTCAATAGGAGGAGTTCTCCCATTGCTGTAGGTACTCCATTTCCACAAGAGGCAATAGCTAAATTAACAAAAGCATTTTATGTCAAACTAGTGCTGTCTAAAGTGCGGGGTTAGCCTGGCTTAACTATGTCACTCAGGGTACATCTACACTACAGCGGGGAGTCGATTTAAGATACGCAAATTCAGCTACGTGAATAGCGTAGCTGAATTCGACGTATTGCAGCCGACTTACCCCGTTGTGAGGACGGCGGCAAAATCGACTTCTGCCGCTTTTTGTCGGCGGCGCTTACTACCACCTCTGCTGGTGGAGTTAGAGCGCCGATTCGGGGATCGATTGTCGCGTCCCAACGGGACGCGATAAATCGATCCCCGAGAGGTCGATTTCTACCCGCCGATTCAGGCGGGTAGTATAGACCAGACCTCAGAGATGTGGATTTTTCACACCCCTGAGCAACATAGCTGGGCCCTAATGCAGTTTACAGTCACACCTTTAATGTGCCTTCACTTTCTGTGTGAACAAGCCAAGAAACACAACAGAATAATGATTAAGAGGAAGGTCTGTAAACAACAGAGAAGAAAAATAAACATGAACTATACACTGCAGATGAGTTTAGAAAGCAGAAGTTTACACTAGATACATTTTATTTATTTTTTTAATCAAATGACAGAGTTGCTACCATAGGGAATAATACAGTGTGTCTGGAGCTCAGTACAGTATTTAATTATTCAGGCTGGCTTCGAACCAATGGGAACACTAGCACAGCCTATAAATTGGCTTTAGGCAATAGGAAAGAGTAAAGGCAAAGGTGCCTTGGGAGGGCCATAATGATCTTAATTCATGGCTGGGAGAAAGAGTCATGGATGATCCTAAAGTGTGGGGTAATGAGCTCCAGCCAGGACAGACATACCACACAGCAAAGTGGAGAGGTCAGAAATATGGGCAGGAAACAACAACATGAGATTCAGGCTGGAAAAATGCAGCTGGGGAAAAAAATCAGCCAAAACAGCTATTCAGTGGGAGGAAATCACCATCACTGCATTTATAATCCAGCCCCACCCTGCAGCTGAGGAGCACAGGGCCGGGCATAAATAATCACAGAAAGTCCAAAGCCCACTGTCAGACACACCAGACACAGCAGTGAAACGCCCAGCAGAGGTGCTAGAGCAGCCTGTGGGAGCTCTGCCCATGCCCATCTCAGGCTGCCTGGGTTTGCTGAGGGGCAGGAAGACGTGGAATAAAGAGGCTAAAGAAGAATAGCAAAGAAAGGAGCAGAGAGGCCGCTGGGCTCCAAAAAGATGACCCCCCTCACTGCACTGACTGTGCTGGCCTGTGTCCTGTGGACCCCCCACACTGCACCTCAGCCCAGCCCCCTCTCACGCACCCTGCCGGGCTTGGGGAAGCAGGTGGCAGCTTCTGGAGGCTATCATGGCACCATGGCCACCTCCTGGGCAGGGAGGGAGGCACTGAGCTGCTGCTCAGGGCCAAGAAGCACAGCACTGGCCCTAGAGTGTCCAGATAGCAAGTGTGAAAAATCGGGACAGGGGTAGAGAGTAATAGGAGCCTATATACGAAAAAGACCCAAAAATCAGGACTGTCCCTATGAAATCGGGACATCTGGTCACCCTAACTGGGCCTCAGGTACTCCCCTTGACAGAACAAGGAGTAATGGTCTCAAGTTGCAGTGGGGGAGGTTTAGGTTGGATATTAGGAAAAACTTTTTCACTAGGAGGGTGGTGAAGCACTGGAATGGGTTACCTAGGGAGGTGGTGGAATCTCCTTCCTTAGAGGTTTTTAAGGTCAGGCTTGACAAAGCCCTGGCTGGGAGGATTTCGTTGGGATTAGGTCCTGCTTTGAGCAGGGGGTTGGACTAGATGACCTCCTGAGGTCCCTTCCAACCCTGATATTCTATGATTCCCCCTTCCTGCGCCTGTGCTACGCTGAGAGGCCCATGGGCACCACAGAGGCAGCAAAGGGGCAGCATGGAGTAGAGAGAGACGGAGCTTTGACTGCCTGCTCAGAGCCCTGGGAGTCACCCCCAGGAGACAAGGGAAGGCGCTACAGAACTGCCCTGGTTCAGGAGCGTGGCCAGGTGTGACGGTCAGCCTGCGTATAGGACAGGCACACCAGATGAGTGACACACAGCAGTTTGGCTTGGTGTTGGGAGGGGAGGTGACCCTTCCATGATCAGGCCATGACACATCTCTGACTAATTCCTGCCTCGCAGTCCACCTGGGTGAGGAGGAGGCCTGCAAGCCCCCTTCTGTCCCGCCCCAGCATTCCCCCCAAGCCCTGCTGTGCTAGCTTTCTCCAGGGAGCTGCCATTTCTCCTTTCTCCACTGTGTGCCTGCCGGAACCTGCTCGCTCCTGGGGCCCTGCAGACATGACTGCTGCGACAGCCCATGGAGTGCAGTGACTGGGCTCCACAAAGGTGGACTGGACCGGTGCCCACTGCAATGGTGCTGGAGCTGTGGGTGTCTGGAGATGGACTCATCTCACTGCACTTAGTCTCCTACAGATGCATGCAAAGGGAGTGAGTGACAGCATCTCCTGGCCACGTGTGGAAGCAGAAGTGATGCTGACCGGCGCTCTGAGCCTTCCCTCACTTAGAGCCTGAGTTCAAGCCCAATGAACCTGACGGTCTTTATGGGCACCAGGCCAGGGCCTTAACAAGCCATTCACCATTTCCATGACTGAACCAGACTTATACTGATAAACAATGGGTGACATCCTGGGCACAGCTGAGCTACAGCTCCAATGGGAGAGCCAAGTGACCAAGTGCCTGGCAGGGCCAAGCTTGGCTAATAATGTGTCCCTCCCTCCAAGCCCCACCTCTTCGAGCCCAACCCATATTCTACCTCTCTCCACCCCACACTGGCATTCAGTATGTGCTGGGAACCAGCAACGCTGCTTCTGAGCACTTGTCGCTTCCTTCCCTTCACCCTCCTTGCTGCCTCGCAAATGCTCTTGCCCTCCCTTGTCTACGCAAAGGTGTTTTTCTGTAGGGCATGTATTTCCCCAGAGCTCTTCCTCTCACTTCACCCTCCTGCCTTCCCCTTCCTCTTGCTCCAGACACACTATTAATTTAGGAGGCACTGGTAGCGACCCCTGTGGTGGGGTTGCCTAACACTTCCTATTCCAGCCCATACTTTTCAGTGCTTAGAACTTTGCCACACTTTAACCACTGGAGCTGAAGTTTTCCAGGTTGGGCCTCTGCCTCCCCTTGGATCTTTTAGATATCTTATCAGCGATGGCGTAGCTATTGCCGAGATGAGGCTGGTGGGAAATCAGTCACTTTGCCAGCATTAACCACAGCTTGTAAAGAGTTCTCTAGCACGCAGGATTCTGGAGCAGGAAAGTGAAATGTAGCAGGGGATAGTGCTGGCCCCTGAGAAGGGCCTTTTGCTAGCACGTGACCATCAGGCTGCATTGCCAAGTTATGAACCACAAAAGCTGCTACTTGCAGTAGCGCCCCCTAGAGGCTCCCTCCTGTCTTTCCTGACAGTCTATCTCAGGAGTGGCCAACCTGAGCCTGAGAAGGAGCCAGAATTTACCAATGTACATTGCCAAAGAGCCACAGTAATACGTCAGCAGCCCCGCATCAGCTCCCTGCCGCCCTGCTCCCAGCACCTCCCGCCCACTGGCAGCCCTGCTGATCAACACCTCCCCCTCCCTCCACTTCCCAATCAGCTGTTTCGTGATGTGCAGGAGGCTCGGGGGGGGGGGGGAGGGGATAGAGCGAGGGCACGGCAGGCTCAGGGGAGGGGGCGGGAAGGGGTGGAGTGGGGGCAGGGCCTGTGGCAGAGCCAGGGGTTGAGCAGTGAGCACCCCCTGGCACATTGGAAAGTTGGCGCCTGTAGCTCTAGCCCTGGAGTCAGTGCCTATACAAGGAGCCACATATTAACTTCTGAAGAGCCGCATGTGGCTCCGGAGCCACAGGTTGGCCACCCCTGGTCTATCTGCCTTGCTCATGAACCCGGCCACACCGTCCCTCCTGAGTCATTATGCGGGAGCCTTCAGATGGGCCACAGACAAAATGGGTGCTCATGTGCTTGCCCTTTGGCCAAGGGGATGTACACTGTGCCAGGAGTTCAAGACTAACCACTTCTCCTCACCAGTGTTAATAGTTCTGTGCACTAAGCAGGACTCCTACCCTCGGAGGAAGCAAGTATCCACCCACACAATTTACGGGAGAAGGAAGTGAGGGTGTGCTTCTGGCAGAGCGAGGAAGAGAGCCTACAGCTCTGCTGTGACAGACTCGCATCTCAGCACTTGGCCACACTGTCTCTCAGAAGGAATCTGCCACACCTACATGCTTGGCTGTGCTATCTTATTTATATAACTATCATTCCCGTGTGTACATGTTCCCCTCTGGTGGCTGGCCCACTGAAGATAATGCCCTTCTGATACCACCAGCTAGTGTACTTGTTATTAGGTTGTCACACCAAAGCTCATCAGGACTGAGCCCCTTGTGCCCACTGCTGTACATACATAGATAAAGAGACAAGCTCTATCCTAGGGAGTTTCCAATAGAGATTATTAGTTACTCCTGTACAGTTCTTTACAAAGCTCCTGAGTTCAAACCAGGCCAATGGCCTTTGAGGGGCGAGGGGGTTGGTGCACTTTCATATGATATGAAAACAGCAATTAGCTAATTACATAAATAATCCTCCACCCCACCCCGATCTACATTAATGGAATGTTGTTCAGGTTTCAAAGGCAAGCACTGCAAAGTTAGGAAACGTGAGAATTCAGGTTGCCTGGGCAACCATAACCCCATCACCTGGGGCATGTGCATTATGAAACAGTCTGTAACAATGTCACCTAATAACACTACTCACATTGCAGGAAGAGGTATCACGGAGACACTGATTTACTGTGCTGCAGTTTCACCCTTGCACTCTAGCTCTTTGTGCTGGAGTGTAACAGACTCAGGTGTGAACGCAGCAATGTCGAGTGCCGGCGGTAGTGGGTAAAACATTAGGGCCTGCAGTGACAGAGTGTTGACCTCTCCTTAATTCTGAGTAGCATGAGCAAGTCAGTTTCCGCTAGCAAAACATGCAACCTCTGCTCTCTTGACACTGGACAGACGGCCATTCTCCAAATGGCTTAGAGGGTCCTTGCTCATTGTGGAGCTCAGACATGTCACCTCTGTGCAGCTGACTCCTCATTCATGTGGGGCGGGTTTGTGGGCTCGCACAACACCCCTCTGAGCAGGGCAGGCTTCTGGAACAAGTGGGGAGCGCTGGCTTAGCTCACATTAGCAGGGACTCACAGACAATGACAGTAATGTCTACACTGCAATTAGACACCCGCAGCTGGCTCGGGCTAACAAGCCCTTTCATTGCTTGTGGTGTAGACTTCGGGCCTCAGGCTGCAGCCCAAGCTCTGGGGCCCTCCCTCCCTACAGGATCCTAAAGCACGCGCTCCTGGCTGAGCCCAAACATCTACACCGCAATTAAACAGCCTCTTAATCTGAGCTCCACAAGGCTGAGTCAGCTGGCACAGGCCAGCCACAGGTGTCTAACTGCAGTCTAGACATACCCCTAAAACAGCAGTGCATAAAGTCATTGAACGAGCAGGGAAGCTCCTATTTCCCAGTGTTGGTGAGAACTCGGGCTTACTCACTGGTGCAGCTCCAAAGCCAGGCTGTACTGCATTATTCAGAGGGTTTCACGAACCTATGACCTGGACGGAGTCTATTGAGCCAAGTGGTCTCTGCCAAGAGCCTTAGGGCCCTGCCGCAGACACATGTTTGCAACATCTGACAGTGTCTGCCAAAGGCTGACGTGCAGAGCTGACAGTTTTGTCTCATGGCCCAGGATCCCTTATGGGAACTCCCTTCCGGCAGCCCCACTCTATTCCATTGCCTGCTCCTTTCTCTGTATACAGCACCTCCTCTTCACACAACTCTCCTGTCTGCACTCTCTCAAAAAGGCACCCCAAAGCAATCTCACCCTACCCCCAATTCCACCCGAAATCCCTTGGGCTCTTCACCACAGGGAATACTGGTGTGTACAGTGAGAAAGATCTGCTGGGTTTGGTATCTGCACATCAAAGCTCTAGAAGGTTTGTATTAGACCTGGGATGTCAAACTCATTCTGTGGAGAGGGTCAGATTCTACTCTAAATCGTAGTCTGGGGGTCAGATATAAAACAGCAAACCATACACTACCCTGGGTCGCTGGCAGCTCTCCTGCTGGTAACAACGGCAGTCGGCACAGACATCAAGATGGGAAGTAGTCCAGCTTAGATACAACTATTGCGGCATTCAGTATCACACAGTGGTGGAAAAACTTCTGCAGTGACCACAGCTATTTCTTCCCTTGATTTGGCCATTTGCACATGCACTTACCCATTTTGTGCATAATTCTGCAGCAATTCATCACATTAGACACACAAATGCACCCTTGAAATTATCTGAAAATACCATTATTCTGAGCTGGCCACCTCTGCTGCCCAGCGTGCCGCCCTGGGGGCCGGCCGCCTTGTTCCAGTGTACAATGCTTTCTGCACTGGCTTGGCTCCCTGTTGAACACAGAGTCCAGGTCAAGGTCACAGTTTGAATTTCCAAGCCTTCTATGGGATTGGTCCTCGCTGCTTGAGAGACTTGCCTGAGCTGTACTCAGGGAAGGCTGCACTGCAGGCTGGGAAGAGGAGGGAAGTATGTGAGTGTGGGGGTGCTGACAAAGTGATTGCACTACAGAGTCATTTTCTGACTTGTGAGCATGGGCCTTGCATCCCTAACGCTCTATTACAGCAATGGCTCATGTGAAGAACTTGATACAATGTGATAGAACAAGAGCCATTCCACAGCATAAACAAATACAGACATTCCAAGCGCAAACTTCACTTTTTCCATAATACCAAAACACCTACAGCCTAATGCCAAGTGGAAGAAGAAGATCCAGAGGGGAGAACAGGTTCAAAAGACAAGTTCATAATAGTTTCCCCGAGCCTCTTGCTCTCGCAGCTAGAAGTAGGAAATGCAGCTTGGTAAGGCATTGAAGGCCATGTTATTCCACTGACTTTGATTTACTCAGTGTTTAGGTTGCCCACCCTTAGTCACTAAGGACCTGAGCACTCTCAATTCCATTGATTTCAGTGGGAGCTGCAGATGCTCAGCACCTTTGAAAATCAAGCTGCTGCCATCTTGGGTTGAATCCCCAAACACCAAGGAACTCAGTATCAGTGGGACCCTGAACATTTTGGCCTAGATGTGGTTCACATAGCAACTGAACCAAAAAAACCACAGTATCAGAGGGGTAGCCGTGTTAGTCTGAATCTGTAAAAAGCAACAGAGGGTCCTGTGGCACCTTTAAGACTAACAGAAGTATTGGAGCATAAACTTTCGTGGGTGAATGCCAACTCTGCCCACATATCCACACCAGCAACACCATCACAGGACCTAACCAGATCAGCTACAACATCACCGGCTCATTCACCTGCACGTCCACCAATGTTATATATGCCATCATGTGCCAGCAATGCCCCTCTGCTATGTACATTGGCCAAACTGGACAGTCACTACGCAAGAGGATAAATGAACACAAGTCAGATATCAGGAATGGCAATATACAAAAACCTGTAGGAGAACACTTCAACCTCCCTGGCCACACAATAGCAGGTGTAAAGGTAGCCATCTTACAGCAAAAAAACTTCAGGACCAGACTCCAAAGAGAAACTGCTGAGCTCCAGTTCATTTGCAAATTTGACACCATCAGATCAGGATTAAACAAAGACTGTGAATGGCTATCCAACTACAGAAACAGTTTCTCCCCCCTTGGTGTTCACACCTCAACTGCTAGCAGAGCACCTCACCCTCCCTGATTGAACTAACCTCGTTATCTCCATACTGATTTATACCTGCCTCTGGAAATTTCCATTACTTGCATCTGATGAAGTGGGCATTCACCCACGAAAGCTTATGCTCCAATACTTCTGTTAGTCTTAAAGGTGCCACAGGACCCTCTGTTGCTTTTTATATTCTTCTGAAGCCTCAGACTGAGGATGGGACCATGCCCTCTGCTTTACTGCAAACTGCCCTTGTTAAGGAATGAGGAGAAGTGGCCATTGCTCAGCCTTTGGGTACACTCTCCCCTGTACCAACCCCCCCACCACCACACTGTCTCTCTCTCTCTCACACACACACACACACACACACACACACAGGCTCACTTCCCCTATGGAGCCACACACTTCTCCTACAGGGGGACATCCACTCACAATGTGCAGGGCTCACTTCCCCTAGAAGGACGGACACACACACCGTCACCCCCCGGGCTCCATTTTCACCTCTATTTCAGGGAGGGCACTCCTGACAGCAAATGTACTCTGTTCTAACCCATGCCTGTTTCACCAACTGGAATGGGGGAGGGTCTAGGCTGATTCCAATTGTCTCCGTTTGCAGAGATTCAGGATGAGAACTTTGTGTCAGTGCAGCTGCAATGTTTCACAATGTGATGGAAAACAAGAACTACATTATATGGGGAAAACTATTCTGAGTTGCTGTATTTTTGGCCTGATAGTTGCCATGGATACCAGAACACATTGACTCTGTCTAATTAGCCACGCTCACATTACACCATGGCAACACAGTTAATATTATTGTTCTCCAAAGAATATTGTTTAAAAAGCATGTATCATTTCAACTTGCACTGTGACTTGTGCCTCTCACTCCTCAGAGGCTTAGCTTCTTCCAGGGGGCCGGCAGGGCTCTAGAACAGAGGGCAGTTATCCTTGCATACTGCGAGCAACAGAAAAGAATGTGACATTTTATTCAATGATCTTTCTTGAAAGAGAAAAAAGTCTTTGGTCACAAAGCAGAAGGTCTAAGTTCAGAGCCAACTTTACAATGACAGTTCATACATCTGACAGATATATTTAACTCCTTTACATTACTACCATGTGCTACCTGCCTACTGATTGTCACTTGCCCACTGGAAAGAAGCTGGCAAATAGCAGACCCCAGACAGAAAGGGAAATGAGGGTGAGTGCCAAAGAAAAAAAAAAACAGATACCTACCTTTAGTAACTGATGTTCTTCAAGGTGTGTTGCTCATGTCCATTCCAAGTAGGTGTGTGCGTGCCACATGCATGATCGTCGGAAGGTTTTTCCCTAGCAGTACCCGGCGGGTCGGCTGTGGAGCCCCCTGGAGTGGCACCTTCATGATCATGTATATAGGTCCCTGCCGAACCGCAGCCTCTTCAGTTCCTTCTTGCCGGATGCCCCGATAGAGGGGAGGCGCGTGGGTCTTGGAATGGACATGAGCAACACATCTCGAAGAATAACAGTGACAAAACGTAGGTAACAGTTTTTTCTTCTTCAAGTGATTGCTCATGTCAATTCCAAATAGGTGATGCCCATGTAGTCCCCCGGAGGAGGGGTTGGAGTTCAATGAGCTGCAGACTGGAGCACTGCTCTACCAAACGCGGCATCGTCTCTAGCCTGCTGAGGGATGGCATAGTGTGTTGTAAAGGTATGAATAGATGACCAAGTCGACGCCCTGCAGATGTCCTGGATGGGGACCTGTGCCAGGTATGCTGCAGGTGAAGCCTGCGCTCTCATGGAGTGTGCCATCAGTGCTGGGGCTGGAACCTTTGCCAGGTCATAGCATGTCGTGATACAGGTCATGATCCAAGAAGAGATGCATTGGGATGAGATTGGCAGACCTTTCATTCTCTCAACAATAGCTATGAAGAGTTGTGTTGACTTCCTAAATGGCTTTGTTCGCTGAATGTAAAAAACCAAGGCCCATCTAACATCTTGGGAATGGAGTCTGCATTCCCTGTCATTAGCATGTGGCTTTGGAAAGAACACTGGTAAAAAGGTGTCTTGACTTGAATGAAACTCAAACAACTTTAGGGAGAAGGCCGGGCGCCGCCGCAATTGTACCTTGTCCTTATAAAAAAAACTGTATAAGGGGGCTCAGACATTAAAGCTTTGAGCTCAGTCACTCATCTGGCAGACATTAGCCACTAGAAACGCTACTTTCCAAGAGAGGTAAAGCAATGAATAAGTTGCTAGAGGTTCGAAAGGGGCCCCACGAGCCTTGAGAGGACCAGGTTAAGGTCCCACAAGGGGACTGGCTACTGTACCTGGGAGCACAGTCTGCCTAGCCATTTAAGGAAACGTCCAACCATGGGGTTAGCAAATACCAACAACCCCGCTGTGGAAAGCGGAAACAGCTGCTAGGTACACCTTAATTGACAAGACTGCCAGTTCTTGTCACTTTAAATAGAGTAAGTAGTCCAGTATAAAGGGAATTGAGGACTGCAGTGGAGGGGTGCCCTTCTGTGTGGACCAAATAGAGAACCTTTTCCACTTGGCTAAGTAAGTGGCATGAATGGAGGGCTTTCTACTACCAAGTAGAACCTCCCTAACCAAATCGGAGCACTGGAGCTCTAACGGGTTAGCCATGGATTTTCCACACGGTGAGGGGGAGAGATTCCAGGTTGGGGTGCTGAAGGTAGCCATGGTCCTGCATAATGAAGTCTGGAATCATGGGCATGTCCACCGAGAGGTTCAACAACGTGGAGAACCAGTGTTGGCGGGACCACGCTGGCGCTATGAGAACCAGCGAAGCCTTGTCCTGCCAGACCTTGAGAAGGACCTTGTGGATGAGTGGAAATGGCGGGAATGCATACAGCAGGTGCCCTGTCCACGAGAGGAGAAAAGCATCCACGAACGAGCTGGGGCTATGATTCAGAAAGGAGCAGAACTGCTGGCACTTCCTGTTGCCTTATGTTATGAACAGGTCTATCTGGGGAGAGCCATACCTCAGGAAGATATTGTTGATGATGTCCGGTCGGGAGATTATTTGTAGCCATGGAACAATCGGCCAGTTCGTTTTGTGCACCTGGCAGATACAACGCCTCCAACTGTATTGAGTGGGCAATGCAAAAGTTTCACAATCTGAGGGCTTCCTGGCACAGGGGAGAGGAGTGAGCACCACCCTGTTTGTTTATATAGAACATCGCTGTGGTGTTGTCCATCAACTGCGATACACATTTGCCCTGAAGATGGTTCTGAAACATCTGGCAAGACAGGCGCACTGCCCGTAGCTCCCTGACGTTGACGTACAGCAATAGTTCCACCTGGGACTATAGACCCTGAGTCCTGAGGTTGCACCAGTTGCACTCCCCACCCCAGCACCGATGCATCCGTGACTAGCGACAGCGATGGCTGAGGTTTGGAAAAGGGTACTTCCACACAGAATGTCCGTGGACTAAGCCACCACCGGAGGGACTCTAGAGCCCAGGGAGAAAGTGTGACCAGACTGTCCAGATGGTCCCGGTTTGGTCTGTACACTTGGGCCAGCCACACCTGGAGGGGACAGAGGTGCAGCATTGTGTGCTGTACCACATAAGTGCATGCTGCCATACGTCCAAGCAATTTTAGGGAGTTTCTGACCGTTGTGGTGGGGAACTGGTAGAGACCCGGTATGATAGTGCTCATAGCTAGAAAACAAGACTCGGGCAGAAATGCCCTGGCCTGGGTGGAGTCCAGGAGAGCCCTGATTAATTCTGTTCTTTGAGTGGGAGCCAGAGTCTACTTTGCCACATAGAGGATGAGACCAAGATAGAGGACTGTCGGACGTACCAGGGCAGGTCCTGAATTGTATTCTGGACCTCATGCGGGAGCCCTGAGACCTATAGTCAAGCGCTGCATCTCATGGCTATGGCCAGGGTGGACGAGTTAGCTGAGTCCCAGGTGGGCTGAAGAGAGGTTCTGGCCACCATCTTTCCCTCCTCCAGAACCGCTCCAAACTCTGAACAGGAGTCCGCTAGAAGCAATTCCTGGAATTTGGCCAGAGAACTCCAGGAATTATAAGCATAACAGCTCAGTACGGCTTGCTGATTCACTATGCGAAGCTGGAACCCCCCAGTGGAGTAGACATTTTGACTGAAGAGGTCCAGCTTCTTAGCATCCTTGGATTTGGGGGTAGGCCCCGGTTGCCCCTGATACTCTTTGTGGTTTGCTGCCTCCACCACCAGAGTCCCGGGCTGGGGTGGGTGAAGAGTTGCACATACCCCTTAGAAGGCACAAAGTACTTGCGCTTTATGCCCTTGGCTGTCGGCAGGATAGAGGCAGGTGTGTGCCACAGCACCTTGGTGGTATTTTGTATAGTTTTGATGAGGGGCAGAGCCACCCTCAAGGGCCCTTTAGGGGCCGGAATATCCACCATGGGATCCTTGTCCTCAGAGACCTCCTCTGCCTACAAGCTCAGGTTCTGGGACACCCTCCTGAGCAGGTCTTGATGGGCCCTGGTTTCCACAGTGGACAGAGGCATGGAGGTGCCTGCTACCACCTCATCTGGGAAGGACGAAGATGATGTCCTCGGAGGCACTGGGTCCTCTTGCCCCTCTGGCTCACAGGGATCCTCTTGCACCACCTGGTGCCACAGCCGCTTCAGTGCTGGAGCCGGTGCTGACATTCTCATCAGCCTGGGCTTGTGCATCCTTACCCCGGGGAGGCTCCCAGGCTACAGACGTGACTGATGGAGGGATTCGCACCTCTGACATCACCGACAGGGACCTGGGACCTGGACTTGGCGGTAGGCCCATGGTGTCCAAAAGGGCCACTGCATCGGTCCTTGCCATTGTGGAGGCACCAGCTGTTCCTCGTCTTGTCTAAGGCGGTGCTGGGAGTGGTGCTGGCACCGCCTGGAACCACAGGAGTCTGCCTCTGACTCCGAGGAGAAGTCCAAATTTGACCAGGGTGGTGCAGATTGAGATGGTGCCAGAATTGGTGCCGTGGCGAAGGCGATTGCCCCTATGTGGGATCAGCGTTGGTGCCGACAATGTTGCCGGTGCCGGACCCGGAGCCTGAGCTGGTGCCGGTTCACCTGCCAGTGGAGTGTTAAACTGCGTCATCATGGCAATCATCTCCCTGGCCACCTCAAATGTGTCCAGCATAGAGGGAGCATCCAAGTCCTCCTCCAAATCTTCCTGCACCAGGGAGTCCACCATAGCCGGACTCAACGGACCTCCCTGAGAGGCCAGAGTAGATGGCACTGGTCTATGCGGGTCCAAGGCTGGGTGCCCCGATGCAGGACGCACCTCATTAGTGCTTGCCTGCTCCACTGCCCTAGCAGGGGAGCGCCCCGTCAGCTCTCCTCTTCTTGTGCAGCCCCAGCAACTGCGAGCAGTGCCTTGCACTAGAGCTGGTCCTCGGTCTTGGGGAATGGCGGTGCTGTGGCACTTTGGCTGAATCCTTTCTTGGTACTGAGGCTTCCCATACTGAGACCGGCGCGCTGCACACCAAAGCATCCAGCACCAGGTCAGACACCACCTGAGGCAGTTGAGATTGGAGAGCTGACTCCATCAGAAGGAGCTTTAAGCGAAAGTCCCGCTCCTTCTTAGTTCTGGGCTTAAATCCCTTGCAGATTTTACACCTTTTGGACTGGTGTCCCTCTCAAGAGAGGAGTCGTGTGGGTCTCTCTTCGGCATTGGCTTCAGGCAGGACCCGCATGGCTTATAGCCATGAGACCGAGGCAGGACGGAAATGAAGTGGTGGTGAGGGGAACCCCCAACTAAAACTTAGCAATTACACTAACTATAACGTTATCACTAAGTATTCTTTTCTCTCTGTAAATAGTTAAAAGTAAGAGAACACTAGAGAATTTCTTGCTAATGCAAGAGAGGAGCTGCTCCAACAACCATCACTGGTGGTAAGAGGGAACTGAAGAGGCGGCTGGTCGGCAGGGACCCATATACACAGTTATGAAGATGCCACTTCAGGTTGTTCCACAGCCGACGTGATGGGTACCGCTAGGGAAAAACCTTCCGACGATCGTGCACGCGGCACACACACCCCTACTTGGAATGGACATGAGCAATCACTCAAAGAACATGAGGACGCAAGTTCAGCAGGAATATGCAACTCTAAAATGTGGAAATAATTAAACAATATGAAGCCATAAATCAAAGGCAGAAACCTATGGCTATCTGTGCAACATGGACCCTTCATAAGTCCCCCTATACCCAGACCTGACTCACCCCCTTTCAAGTAAAAGGCGGCTAAAGTTTCAGGAGCACCAGAGACAGGTGTTTGCTGCCACAGGAAGCTGGAAGAAGTCTGTCCCGCCACGTGTGGGCTTCCTTCCATGATGGAGAAGCACCAGTGCACCGAGGGTTCCAGAACCAACCCAACCCTGAGCGTGCCATGCCCCAGGTTGTAGAACCAAAGCAGAACCAGTGTCTATTACATCCAGGCCACATTGTCAGTGACTGCATCTGTACCCTCACTGACACAGCAGCCTTAGCATTAGAGTGAGAAGATGGGCTTCCATTTTCAGTAGGAAATGTGTTAAGTTATCACCTAGAAAACACCCTCAAAGCCTCCATCACTCAAAGCAAGACATAGGATATTACCTGGGGCCAAGATTTTCAAAAAGGATTAGTGAGCTGGAGATGTCCTAAGTGGGCCTGATTATCAGATGGCCTCTGAAAATCTGGCACTGAAGGTGTCTCTATCTGTGATCTCAAAAAATGAGGCTCCCCAAATTGCTGATCACTGTTTAAAATCCTGGCATTGGTCTTTAATTATGGCTCACGGCAGCTGCAGCTGCAGCTGCTCAGCAACTCTGCCTCTGGACCTTTAGCACAAACAATTGTGTGTTAGAATCAGCAGAGGCCTATAGCCTGTTTGGGTTTTTCAGTCTTCCCTCTGCTATGTGGTTACTCACTTCCTTCACACACGATGCCTCAGTTTTGTGACAGGAGCTCTGTGCACAGATGGCTCCCTGGAGATGGCACCTGGTGATCACCTGTACCAGACTGCCGAGTGGCAGCAAATCCCCAGAATGTGTGAGCGCAGCAGCCACACCTCTGCAGGGAAGGGGCCAATCCCAGACCTGCCCACTGTGGTTGTGTTCCCACTTCTAGACCACTTCCCTGCTACTTAGCTGGGAACTAAACAATTTAAAGTATTTTGCAGTACAAGAGTGAAATGAAACCATTCAAACACATTCTATGCTTTGAGAGTCAGCAATAAATCAGCAACTAAACAGTGTCACAGAATGTTAATCGTGTGGTCATCTCTGCTGAGCAACAGACACGATGTGTTTCCTTAGTTAAAGGAAATGTTAATCTTCCACCAGTAGCTTAAATGATCCCTATGATAAGGCTTTGGTTGAACAGCGCTGGGGGCAGGAAGATGCCGAAGACAGTGAGATGGCGACTCTCATATTCAGATCGTGGCAACAGGTCTGTATAATTTTTGGTGGTGCCCAGAACGGGTCCAAGTCCTGCCCCCTACCCCCACCTGCCTTGTAAGCCGATATATATTTTTTAAAATAAACATAAAAATGTGAGGGCTCTGGGGTGGGGCTGGTGATGAGAGATTTTGGGTGTAGAAGGGGCTCAGGCAGAGGGTTGAGGTGCAGGGGTGAGGGCTGCAGGGTGGGGCTGGGGATGAGGGGATCATGGTGCAGGAGGGGGCTCAGGGCTGGGGCAGAGGGTTGGGGTGCGGGGGGTGAGGGCTCTGGCTGGGGGTGTGGTCTCTGGGGTGGGGCTGGGGATGAGGAGTTTGGGGTGCAGGCAGGCTGCCCCGGGGCTGGGGCCAGAGAGGACGACGCCCCACAGCCCTCTCTCTGCCGGCAGTAGCGAGCTCGGGGGGAGAGACCCTCCAGCCCGCAGTCACTGCTCCTGCCCCACTGGTGGTGGGGGATGGGGCTGCCCCTTGCTAAGCATGGGGCAGGAGCAGTGACTGTGGGCTGGGAGGCCCCCCTGTGCTGGTGGAGGGTCCCACTGGAAAAGGGAAGGGTCCGTCCATCCGAGACAGAAGGGCAAGGTCAGGATCAGGCTGGATCAGCCTGCCCTGGCAAAAGTGGTTGGGGTGCTAGGACCCTGGGGCAGCAGTTGATGCCAGGAACCAGCAGAGCGGAGCACAGCATGGAGCTGCACTGGGTAGCCGCCTGCTTCCCAGGGCACAGGTACGTACGCTCGGGGGAGGCGCAAGGAGGCAGCAAGCAGGGCCGGGGGAGAGACCCAGTCCCAAACATTGGTGGAGCTGGGGCCCGGGGCCCTGAATATAGCTGTAGTCCGGGCACCATGGGCCCATATAACTTGCCTCCCCTGATTCAGATAACAAACAAGAGCTACAATGACTGGATTATCACAGAGACTGTTGAAAGGACAAGGCCCTGCTGGAAGTTTTGCACTGGCTCCGGATTTGCAGTTTCTTTATTTAAAAAAAAAAAAAATCAAAAAGGAGCAAATGAAAACTTGACAAATCAGAGGAGGCGGCTGGTACCAGAGCAGGAACAGCACACACCCTTGCTCCCAGGAAGTCTTTGCCTCGCCAGCCCAAGCTCTCTGTGCAAAGACCAGGCAAAGGGTTCCCAGCATGCTGCTGTAGCCACAGCCACACCTCCTTTATTCCTTGCTGGCCCTATTTTAGGCAGTGAACAGGCTACTGGAAGGCAAGGGCTTTCTCCCTATGTCACCTTCCACCTGCTCTCAGCATGTATCTGCACTGCAATCAGAGGGGTGACTGCAGCACCTGCAGACATACCCAAGCTAGCTTTCATCTTGAGTGACAACAGCAGTGAAATCGCAGCTGTATGGGTGGCAGCATGGGCTAGCCATTTGAATACATACCCAGCGCAGGTATGGACAGCCTGTGCTACCACCCATGTTGTTGTAGCTTTTTACTCCTACTGTTATTCGTTCTGGCTAAATCAAAGCTAGCTCTGGTATATCTACATGGGCTGCGGCCACATCTCTGCTGTCATGTAGACAGACCCTTTGTCTCTGCTTCCTGGCCAGCTCACACAGATAGCAAACCCATAGCACAGGCCTTTTAAACTTCATCAGAGCAAGCAGTTTTCTTCAGTCAGTTGTAGGTAGTGGCACCTAGCTGGGCAGGCCTGGCTTTCCTGGACTCTCGGAGCAGAAGATTGGCCTCTGGTCCCCGGAGGGGCTGTTCATTCTGGGAACACAGCCTAACTAGCTCCTTAGATCCACGTAGCCCTTCCCAGACCCACCCAGCCCTCAGGGGCCCACTGGAGATAAGGTGACAAGCAGATCAGTGCAGTGGTCAAGAACTCCAAAGCAGGGAAAGAAGAAGTTGTCCTTCCAGGTCCTGTGGCAAGGTGAGTCTCACACTGGTGGAGAAAGGCCTGGGTGCAGCAGGTGTGACAGACATTCCCCAGAAACACCCCTGTTGAGGTAGGTAAAGGAGTTTCCCAATGCACTGGCTCTTAAGTTACCAAACTAACTTCCATGTCACCTTGGCACAGCTCCACACGAGTTCCCAGGAAGCCTAAATCTGAGACTCCCAGCCTAAAAACATAGGTGTGGGAGCAGAGTATGTGAACAGCTGCAAACTGCGAATGGGCATCTGACATGGGCAGCTGAGTGAGCCAGGGACTCCCATTACTAGATCAGACCTGCACATACATACAACCTGCTGATGCTCTGCTAGGAGCGTGGGTGAGAAATAGGGCATGGGGCAGACCTTGTCCCAAGATGCAAGGCAATGGGTTTGTCCTAGCAGAACTGGACCTCTACCAAGCCAGCTAAAAGCCCACCCTGAGGTCCCCCCAGGTGGCACTGAATACTGTGTGAGAATGGGGAAATGGGCAGAGCAGCAGGGATTCTAGATGTCTCATGAAACTTGGCTTGTACTGGAGCTGTCTGATTTCATTGCTGGCAGCTCAGGATTGAAAGGCTCAGAGCCTTTATCCAGACACTTACCATCTAACATAGTCAGTCCCAGCTCCCATGCACAGCTGGGGAAACACTGAATACTCACTCATCCCCTCAGCTGCACTAGGACGCCCATGTTGCTATCTCAAAGGCTCACTGTCAGAGCTCCTCATCTTACCCGTCAACCAACCACTTCATTAGCTGGAACCAGCCCTAGTTCCCTACAAGAATGGCTGCCATTGATACGTAAGAATGGGGACTCAGAAGCTACTGCTTTGCACAGTGTGCAGCATGTGCCACTTAGCTAGCTGAGCCCAGACCAGCAGTGCCTGTCAGAGCTCACCCCCCACCCCACTCCCATCAAAATGCTGGCTGTTGAGACAGAGTGCGAGGGAGCAATGAGAAGCCCATTCACAACAAGCTAGAGGGTTTTAATAAAATCCACTGACTGTGAAGTCTTTGGGCCTGATCCAAAACCCACTGAGGTCAATGGAAAAAACTTGGAAAGAGATGGTCAGGCAGAACAGAGCTCCCCAAGAATGACACTCTGCTAAATGAGGATAGCATCTTCACTTCTGCCTCGGCCATCTAGGCCCGCTCAACAGCCAAAGTCTGAAAGCAATGAGGGTAATTTGCCTGCTCTGTATGTAACATTTTATGCACATTATTCAATGAGTTATTTTGCACATTCACAAATAACTTGCATATAGTCATAAACTTCAGCTTTCAAATAACTCCCCTCTAAGCACAGAAGGAGCAAGTGTTGGGGCTCACTAGCCCACAGAGGGGGACATGAGACACACTTTGTCAGTGGATTATATGACTGTCTGTGAGACAGCAGTCTCAGCACCTCTGTGTGATCATGGGAGACTTCAGTCTGAGTGACATATGCTGGAGGTCTCATGCTGCACGGACTGAAATATCCTTGAAATTTCTAAATATAAAGTAGATGACAATTTTCTAACTAAAGAAGTGTTGCATCCAACGTGGAAGAATTCTATACGAGACCTCCTCTTGACAGATAAAAAGGAAATGATCACAGGACTAAAATTTAATGATAGCTTAGGTACAAGTGATCATGACTAGATCATATTTATAATCTGCCAAGAGAATAAAGTCCAAACCAGTAATACATATACAGCAGACCCTCGCTAGAACACGTGTCTTTATAGCGTGAATTCGGTTATAGCATGGGACTGCGCATGGATCCCAAATTTAATTACCTTCATTGAAATCCATGGTAATGTGAGACCGTGCATGGATCCAAAACCCCGCGTTCTAGCGGGGGTCTGGTGTACTTGGTGCTTTAAAAGAGCCAAATTCACAAAGGTAAAAACAATTATAATCCAAATAGTTGGTAAAGAGAATGTAAACAGAAAAATGTGAATGATAATTGGGAACTATTTGCAAATATTTTACTAGATGCCCGAAGAGCCACAATCAAGAAAGAAGGCTGCATTGGTAAAAAAAAAAAAAAAAAAAAAAAAAACCATCAACAATAACAAAATCCTAACAATGATGTTTACCAATTACTAGATGGAAATACACTGTGAAAAATAATGCAGAAAATTCAGAAGTTTTGTATAAATAATTCTGGTTTGTATTTGGGAAACAAACAATTGATGTAATCATATCATATGATGATGGTGAAACATTTCCACTCCACTCAGGAGGATGTTAAACAGCAGCTATTAAAGTTGGACATTTTTAAATCATCAGGACCAGATAGCTCCCATCCAAGAATTTAAAAAAAATCTGGCTGAGGGGATTGCAGGACTGTTCATGATGATTTTCAATAGTTTGTGGAACCTTGAGGAAGTCCCAGGAGACTGTTGTACCAATACTTAGAAAGAGTAAACAGGACACCTGGGTAATTATAAACCTGGCAACTATGCTGGGTAAAACAATGAAATGACAGATATGGGACTCCAGGAATAAAGAATTAAATGTGGGAAATATAATCAACATGGACGTACAGAAAATAGACCATGTGAAACTAACGATCTCTTCTTTCAATGAAATTACAAGTTTGATTGTAAAGTTAATAGCGCTGATGTAATCTACTTAGACTTCTGTAAACTGTTTGACTTGGTACCTTCTGGCATTTTCATTAAAAGTCAAAAAGATGTAAAATTAACATGAGAACACTTGTGTCTCTCACCAACAGAAGTTGGTCCAATTAAAGCTATTACCTCACCCACGTTGTCTCTCTAATATCCTGTGACCGACAAGGCTACAAATACACTGCATACATGAAATCAACAAGGCACACATTAAATAGATTAAAAACAAGCTACCCTATTGGTCTCGAAATGTAACTGTAAATGAGGAATCATCAGTGAGCCAGTGAATTTCCAGTGGGTTGTCATGGCCCACGGGTCTCAAACCCGGGCCCACTGGAGCAGCCATGCCCCAACCAGCCACTTGGCAGCCTGCGGGCAATAGCTTACATGAAACCCGTGAAACCCAGCCCCCTTGGGAGGTTCGATTGGTAGAGTCCCAGGGCGTATGACTTGTGGTACCCAACCTCTAGTTTGTCTCCTTCCGATCCCCTGGTATCGTGACCCAGCCCGAGTCTGGTTCCTGACACGTGGTTCTGATCTTCAGTTTGTCTCCTGGCCGCCCGATATACTGATCTAGCCAACTCTGTCTCATGACTGTGGACTCTCGCTCTGACTCCTTGTTCTGGCTGCCCAGGACTTGGCCGTGACAATAACCCTGCAGGACTAAGCCTAGTGTGAGAAGAATGGACCCACCAGAAGCCCTGGATTTACCCAAATGGGCCTCCCACCTCCAGGCAGATAATCAATCACTGCAGGCCCAAGCTGTGCAGCTGACCTTGGACAACCAGTGGCTGCAGGGGCAAGCAAGGTGCAGTTCAGGCTGCAGCACCTTGCCCTGAATAGGGGCCTGTGATATCCTTGCCCAAAGGTTCAACAGGAACCGCTGATGGTTCTGGGGTTTCATAAACCAAGGCCACCTTCTGTTTCTGATGTGTCCCCAAATCTATGCCTCTAGGTGGCTCTGGTAACCAGACTGCTGACAATAAATGTGTTAAATTAGGCCTTCCCTCTGCTGGAAGGCCATAGCCCAGTACTGTTGAACTGGGATATCTTCCTCCAAATGATGTTAACTCGTATAGAGCTCCTGAGGGGGCTCCGGCAGGGGCAGCACACTTCCACCGCCTCACAGTGGATACAGAATAGAACGAAGGACAGCAGCTGCATCAGTTCCAGCGTAGCTTGCAGGAAGAAATGAAAGATGAATTGGTCCGTGTAGGGATGCCTATGTCCTAGACACCTTGGTGGACCTTACCCTGCACATAGATAATCGGCTGCAAGAATGAACGGAGGAGAAAAGGGGTTCCCTGAAGCCCAACTATCCGGGTACCATGACCTCAGCTTCTCTATTGCCTGCCAAATGCATGCAAGAAGATAAGACTTGTCAGCAACTCACTCTTGAAAAAAGGAATGTGGCCATCAGTGCCACCTGTGCTTCTGCTGTGATCCTGGCCATGCCGCCTTGGCCTGCCCAGTACAAATGCCAAGAAGCTTAGGGAAGAAGCTGACCCAGGTACGGAAAGGTGAACCTTGTCCATACATTAGTCCTCACTGAGACACACCCTGAACACAATCCATGGACTTCTCATTTGCAGGTGTGTATCCAGCTGCACAGCCAAGGAGACTTTCGACAGATTACCCTCTAATAGGTCTTCATCAATTCGGGAGCAGCAAACAATTTCATGGATGCAGATACAGCTCAGGCATGACAGATTCCCCTGCTCTGCAAGGCCATGCCTGACACAATCAAAACTATTGATGGTTCCCCACTGTCTTCAGGTCCAATTGTCTTCCTGGAGGCTGTTGTGCAATTACAGAGAAATAATACCATTCCCTTAATTTTCCCATAATTCCTGGCATCTCCTTATTCACTGGTAAGAACAGAAGTTCACTTTCCCATTGGAATTTTGCCAACAGCATGGCCAGGGATCAGCAAACATTGCACCAGACCCAACAAAGCTCAAGTAGGTGTAGGCACCTGCAATGAAACACCCACTGGGGGAGCTACAGAACCTCCCTGCAAGTACTACAACTATAACGATCATCTTTGAGAAGATGAATGTGTAAAACCTCCCCCCATGCTGGAACTATGACTCTCAATAGAATTTCAGCCAGGGGTAAAGATACTGGTTGGATGGATACACGCAATGTCAGAGCTTGACTGGCAGTGTTGCAAGAATACCTCCTAGAGAACCTGGCCTGAGGGTTCATTTGCAAGTTGACCTCACTGGCTAGCGCCCCAGTCCTTTTGGTAAAAAAGGATGGCAGCCTCCACCTCTGTGTTGAATTGTTGATTACCAATCCAAAAATCAGATCACAATCTGTAACTGTTACCCAGTGCCCTGATCCCTAAGTTGTTGGACCACATGCATATTCACCAAACTGGATCTCTTGGGAGCTTACATTTTTGTTTGCATCCAAGAGGAGAACGAATGAAAGACAGCCTTTCGGACCCACTACGGCCACTTTGAATATTTAGTTCTGCCATTTGGACTGACCTAATGCCCCAGTGATGTTCCTGGACTTCATTAATGATGTGCGACCAGACTGACTATACCAGTTCGTGGTGGTGCACTTAGATGATATATTGATCTTCTCAGATGATCTGGACCAACAAATCATTCACGTCCACACAGTCCTGGAGAGACTACAACACAGTCTGCATGTTAAGCTTGAGAAGTGCACATTCAATCAGACCTCAACCAAGTTTCTAAATTTCATCCTGTCCCCAGAAGGAATCAAGATGCATCCACATAAGGTCCAGACTGTTTGCAACTAGGCTGCCCCCCTCAATGTGCACGTCCTACAATATTTTTTTAAAGGTTTTGCAAACTTCTACTGGAGGTTCATTTTGAATTTTTCAAAACAAGTCAAGTCCCTCACTGCTCTATGCTGGAAAAACACCCAGTTCTATTGGTAGCTCAAAGCCCACCATGCATTTGAGCAGCTGAAGCTTGCCTTCACTACTGTTCCAGTACTGGCCCACCCAGATGTGATGCAAGCTTTCGTTGTGGAAGCCAATGCCTCTAGTACAGCAATCAGGGCAGTCCTCTCCAAAAGGTATGAACCTGGGCAAATATTGCACCCTGTTGTCTACTACATGAGGAAGCTCACCCCTGCTGAGTGAAACTACGAGATCTTGGACAAGGAGCTCCTGGCAATTAAGACCATCTTCAAAGACTGGTGACACTATGTAGAAGGGGCCCACAATTTGGTCCAAGTGTTTACTAACCATAAGAACCTGGAATACCCGCACAGGGCAAAGGCCCTAAACCAACAACAGCTTCGATGGGCCCTATTCTCCTGGTTCAACTTCACCTTGACCTACCTCCTTGGAATCAGAAATGACAAGGCTGACACCTTTTTCCAAAGATATGGCTCCAACCCATAAAGGGCCCAGTCCAGAACCCAACCACATTCTCAAGTCCCATAATTACCTTTATGCTACTTGGTGCTAGAACCTGCAGACACTCATCCACTTTGCCTCTGTCATTTTGCCCAACAAGATGGCCATTATCAACTGGGAACTGCACAATACCGTGGATAGGATCATGTTCATAAGGGACCGCATCTATGTTCTCCCAGGGTTTGAGTGTGTGACAGGTTTTCAGCTGTGCCATGACTCCACCCTGGCAGGACACTTAGGGTGATATAAAACCCAATGATTAATGTCCTCTTTTTCTGGTGGCTCTGAATGTGCCCCACAATGCAGACCTTTGTGGGTTCCTGCAAGGTGTGTGCCTGCAACAAGATCCCATGTCAGAGACCCTACAATCTCCTCTCATCTGTGGACATCCCATCTTGGCCCTGGCAGGCAACTTCCTTGGACTTAGTGGTGGAACTACCAGAATTAAATTGTTTCATGAGCATTCTGATGGTGACAGATCATTGTTCTAAGATGCCTGACTTCATTCCCTGAATGGGTTTACCCTCCACAGAGGAAACCGCTCAGCTCTGGATAAACAACACTATTTATCTTCATGGCCTCCTGACTGGGGGCCATGGTTTATTGCCCACTTCTGAGGCCCTACATTTATTAGGAATCCATGCACACTTGTTCTCTGCCTACCATCCTCAGTCAAACAACATCAACCCGATCCTACATCAACCATCACCAGGTTGACTAGTCTTCACTAAAAAGACAGGAGTACTTGTGGCACCTTAGAGACTAACAAATTTATTTGAGCATAAGCTTTCGTGGGCTACAGCCTACTTCATCGGATGTAGGCCCACGAAAGCTTATGCTCAAATAAATTTGTTAGTCTCTAAGGTGCCACAAGTACTCCTGTTCTTTTTGTGGATACAGACTAACACGGCTGCTACTCTGAAACTAGTCTTCACTGTTACTCTATGCAGTGTTCCCATACAATAATGGGCACCACGCATCCACCCCCCACAGCCCCTTTTTTATCAACTATGAGTCCCACCCCAGATTGCACCCACAATTACCCACATCCTCCCCTAGCCCATTTGCCTCAGACTAATACAACATATCCATCGCCTCCAAGAGGAGGTGAAGAGACATCTGAACAAGGCAAAGGAACATTACAAAAGTCATATGGGCAAATGTAGACAAAAGGGCCCTACTCACTCTGTAGGACAAAAGGTACAGCTTTCAGCAGAGGACCTTCATACGGACAGACTCTCTCGGAAACTAGACTATCAGTTTCTTGGTCCATACCAGATTCGGTGACAAATCAACTTGGCCACCTTTGAGCTCTAGCTCCCTGATTCTCTTAGAGTCCACACAGTATTCCAAGTCTCACTTCTATAATCATACACTGTGAACATATTTCCCCTGTGACAGACCCAGACCAGTAGGGTACAGGAGTCTGGTAGAGGGCAAATATACTGGTCACTGGATGAGTAGTTTTCTGTCCCCTGAGTGACCAGAGCAGGGGCTGCACTAGAGTAATCAGAAACCTGCTAGAACCATCCAAAGAATGTAGCTGTCATGCAGCTGTTACAGGAGGCACTATGCATCCGAAGAAGTGGGCAGTAGCCCACGAAAGCTTATGCTCTAATAAATTTGTTAGTCTCTAAGGTGCCACAAGTACTCCTGTTCTTTCTGATAGAACCAGTTAAGGCAGGCAGGCTAATTAGGACACCTGGAGCCAATTAAGAAGAAACTGCTAGAATCAATTAAGGCAGGCTAATCAGGGCACCTGGGCTTTAAAAAGGAGCTCACTTCAGTTTGTGGTGTGAGTGTGAGGAGCTGGGAGCAAGAGGTGCAAGGAGCTGAGAGGGTGTGCTGCTGGAGGACTGAGGAGCACAAGTGTTATCAGACACCAGGAGGAAGGTCCTGTGGTGAGAATAAGGAAGGTGTTTGGAGGAGGCCATGGGGAAGTAGCCCAGGGAGTTGCAGCTGTTACAGGAGGCACTATAGACAGCTACAGTCCACAGGGCCCTGAGCTGGAACCTGGAGTAGAGGGCAGGCCCGGGTTCCCCCCAAACCTCCCGATTGACCTGGACTCTGGGTTCTTCCAGAGGGGAACGTCTCTGGGCTGTTCCCCAACCCACATGGTGAATCTCTGAGGCAAGAAAATCTGCCAATAAGCGCAGGACCCACCAAGATAGAGGAGGAACTTTGTCACACCCCATACAGCCCAATCATCATCCCCACCAGTGCAAGTACACGGTCAGGAGGAATAGACTGCAGAAAGTCCTCAACTGTAAGATGAAGCAGGGCAAATTATGGTAATTGATTGTTCGGGAAGGTTACAGCTCAAATGAACACATTTGGGAGCCTGCTGAGAATGTTCATGCTCCCTCCCTGGTTCAGATCTTCCATAGAAGCCACACAGAGAAACCTGGACCCAAGTAGCCCAGAGGGCACTCCTGGGGAGCGGGTGATGTGATGACCCACAAGTCTCAAACCCAGGCATACAAGGTTCATGGAGGCAGCCACATGCCAATCCTCTGCCCGGCAGCCTGCTGGCAATAGCTTATCTGGAATCCACAAAACCCAGCCCCAGTGTGAGGCTCTGCCCTTAACCTATAGGTATAGCTATTTACTAGGTATGGCATAGGTATTAAGTAATTCAGTAACACAATGAGCCTACAAGCCTCTAGGCCTGTAAGACAGTAACTTAGCCAAACTAATTGAGGCCTAAGGCCTTAACAAGCCTTAGCATAAGCAGCTAACCAGGAGTAAACCTAGACCTTAAGATAGAATACTGTAAGAAACACATATGATTAAACTCCCAATAGGTAACAGCAAAATACCAGTTGATGCTATTTTGGGATATTTTAAGATAGGAACATCTCCAGATGTTCATCCACAAGAATGTTATGCCAATCAATTGATGTATATGCTAATAAGCTTGAGGCAAATGGTATAACAACTTGTGACAGGAGAGCACCCCAACTTTGTTAGGGTGAGGAAGTTTAGATAGGGGTAGATTAGGCCAAATAGCCTCATGAATATTTATAGAGACCATAGAATCCTATAAAAGGGATAATCATGGCCTAAGCCATTGGGATCTCCTTGGCATGCGAGAGATAGGGTCACTAGTGTATCACAGACTAACACGGCTACCCCCTGATACTTGACACGCTACAAGGAGTTCGAATGGAGGGAGGGGAGACAGCATGGCAGACAGACACAGAAACACACACCCTGTGTGTGTGGGAGAGAGAGAGAGATGTGTATTGCCCCTTTAAGTACGCTGACACCACACTCTAGTACATTGCCTTTAAAAAGATCAGGAAGTTGAGACAGCAGCTGCGGCCAGCTCTCTCCATCCTGAGCCCTGTTGTGTCTCCCCCTGCTCTATATGGAGAAGGGGTAAGCGGGAGGCAGAAGTAGGGAGGAGGGGGACACCCTGACATTAGTCCCCCTCTTCCCCCCTCCCCTGCACAGCAAGCAGGAGCTCCTGGGAGCAACTCCAAGGCAGAGGGGAGGAGCAGCACATGGCAGTGGGGGGAGGGACAGCTGAACTGCCGGCAATTGGTAGCCTAATGGGCAGCTGCTACACAGGGAACTTAGAGGAGCGGGGAGCTGATAGGGGGCCTGCCGGTCCACCCTGGTTCCAAGCCCCCACCAGCTAGTTCCAATGGATTGCTCTTCCTGCAAGCAGTGGACAAAGCAGGCGGCTGCCAAACGATGTTATAAAGGAGCATTGCGCAACTTTAAATGAGCATGTTCCCTAACTGATCAACAACATAACAACAAAACAACATTAACTGGGACAACTTTAAGTGAGGAGTTACTGTATCTAAATTAAGACTGGATATGTTTTGTGACAAAGCTCTGTCCTTGTCTCCGTGGGTCCTGCATTTCCTGATGGATTTCGCTAGCCTCAGAGGCTCACTGTGACCCTCCCCTTAACTCTTCTCTCTCTAGGGACAAGGGTCACTGTCTACTGAGCCATTTTCATCATAAGCCAGCAAGGGAGGTGAGGAGAAGCTATCCTCCCTTGCAGTCTCTGTTGTCTCCCAGTCTCAGTGATTAAGCAGGGGGCAAAGGGGGGAGCCCAGGCCCGCCCTCTACTCCGGGCTCCAGCCCAGGGACACTAATATTATCAGCTATGGTAACTGACCTTTTAGGAACAGGACGCATACAATTCCCTGGGCTACTTCCCCACAGCAGCCCCCACTTCCTCCAGATCCACTTCACCCTTACCTCAGGGCCTCCTTCCTTGTACCTAGTATGGTGTATACAGTCTCTCCGATAGCACAACTTCTCACAGCTCCTGACATGCGCACCCACCTGACTAACTGGGAGGCTTTTTAACTAGTTTCAGCCAGCCTGATTGGCTTCAGGTGTCCCAATCAACCTAGCAATCTCCACTGCCTTCTGGAAAGATCTTAATTGGCCCCAGGTGTCTTAATTGACCTGGAGCAGCTACCATTTACTTATCCTGGTACCAGGGATTTGTTTAGCCTGGGGCTAATATATCTATCTCCCATTACTTTTCTATAGCCATCTGGCCTTGCTCCATCACAGTTTCTATCAGATCTGCTGTAGTTCCAATAGGAATTAATTCAGGGATGCTCTCTGGCCTTTGTTATAGAGAAGGTCAAACTAGATGATCACCCTAGTTCCTCATGGGTCTCTAATCTGTGAAATCAGGCCCCAGGGTCTTGAACTGTAAAATGAAGAATACACAATTAGTGGCCACCTGCAAAAAGTTGGGTTGACATGACTTGACCAAAATCGCAGAGGAACTGTGTGGCTAAGGAGGGAAACGGTCCAGTTATCCAGAACAGCATTCAGTTGCCTTTAACATCAGATTGTCCTTTCTCTTCCTGTAGTCCCTGAGTCCCCTCAGTCCCTCGTGTGACAGAGTAGCTGGGGTATGTTATGTTCCAGCTGTAGAGCTTGGCATATGTAATGGAATGCTAAATTGTATTATACCACTGTTGGCGGCACTATGTATAAAATACCTTATTTAAACAAACCTCAGCCATACCTGGCAGAGCATTAAAGGATCTTATGATGAACACAACTAGTATGTATACACAAGGTCTGTGTGTGAGAGTTTGTATCCCCATGTTCACCCTTTCTACAAAACTATAATGGATTCTGTACATAGTATGCCTTGTGAGGTATCATTTGAAAACTCATAATTTGCTGATCATTATCCTCCTGGTAAAATATCTGTAGCAACATTATATGTAAAGTTATAAGATTCTACTGTATTACATTGCTTAGACATGTTCCAAGTTTAGAAAAGCAGGCACAAACCAGTTCCTCAGAGACAAAAGGCAAACTGACGCCTCAGCCAGGTGTCAACAAAATCAAATGGACTATCACCTAGTTAAGCAGCCATTCTTTTGCAGGAAATAAGATGTGAGCGAGAAACAAGGTACAGCAAAGAAACAGATGGAGTTTCCTGTCTCCACAGACTGTCTCCTGAACTTCTGCTGGAGATGATTTTCAAAGAAAAAGAACGATAAGGCCTTGTCTGCCCTGCCACTTTACAGCGCTGAAACTTTCTCGCTCAGGGGTGTGGGGAAAAAAAAAAACAACAACCCTGAGCGATGCAAGTTTCAGCGCTATGAAGTGGCAGGCTCCCAGGGCTGGGAAGCTACTCCCCTCATGGGGGTGGGTTTTTAACAGCACTGGGAGAGCTCTCTCCCAGCACTGGTGCCGCAACTACACAGCCATATAACATTGGTAGTGAGGACATACCCTAAAAAAAGGAAACAGATGCCCCAAAATACTTCTCCCTTTCTCTCTGTTCATGGCACCAACAACACCTGAAGGAAAAGGAAGTAACACTCAACTGGGGGAAGAGTCCTAGCTGAAAGGAATCTAGCCAGTAAGCATGTGGTGAGAGAAACATTTGCTTTGAATTCATGTAGCTTGATAAGTTAGGTATTAATCGCATTTTACCTTTTATTTCTTTGCAAACAATTTGGACTTTTATGCCTCATTACTTGCGATCACTTAAAATCTATCTTCCTGTAGTTAATAAACTTGTGTTATTGTTTTATTTAAAACAGTGTGTTTTGATTGAAGTGTTTGGGAAACTTCATTTGAGATAAGTTTTGTGCATATCATTTTCTATTAATGAAATGACAGACTTTATATGAGCTTGTATTGTGCAGGAGGGTGCTGGGCAGTACAAGACACACATTTCTGGGGACAAGTCTGGGACTGGGAGTTTGCTGATGTTGCTCTGTAGTATAACTCAGGAGTGGCTGGCTATAGCACTCATCCAATATAGTTGAGAGTGAATTACATGCTGGAGGCTGCATGAGAGCAGACCAGGAGTGGCTGCTCTCACAGCGAAGCAGTGTAAAAAGCACCCCATGTTGGAGAATTGAGGGGACACAGCTGTCCATCAGTCCAGATTGTACCCTGGGTAATGTCACACTGTGACTCGTCCATATCTGGTACAGGAACATGACATGGAATGAGGAGTAAACTAAGAACAGAAACAGAAGGAAAACAGCAACAAAGGTTGCAGGATCTCATCAACATGCCACTCTTCAATGCCCCAGAGAACTTCAGCTTTGACAAACCTGCACAATAGACAGTCTGGAAATTATATTTTGCAAGATTTTACATTCCTATCAATCTCCACAAGGAAACTGATGATATACAGATATCATCTTTAACGTATGCCATAGGGAAGAAAAAAGAGTCTCTCTTTAAATCCTTTGACTTTACTGAAGATGACTATGAAAGGACTCTGTCTATGTTTGATGCATACTTTACATGCATCAGATAAATGTTTGTGAAAGAGCATGTTTTCACCAGAGAATTCAAGAATCATGGGGAAATGGTGAATGTTTTATAAGAGCTCTGCATACAGCGGTGGAAAACTGTGATTTGGGGAATCCAAAACATGAAAATATCAGAGACAGGTTGGGTTATTGGGTTAACAGATAAAAACCATTCACAGCCACTACAATTGAAGAGAGATTTAACCATAGCTACAGCTATACAAAGAGCAAAACATTCTGAGCTGGTGAGAGCAACTTGCCAAACTTGAAAAATGTGAAACTAGCTTAGAAACTGTAAAGAGACATCTGAATGTTAACAATCATCATAAAACCCTTGAGGCAAGGAGAGAGAATCCCCAAGCTAAGAAGGACAAATTCCAGCCTATGTGCACAAGGAGTGGAACAAGTCATATCCCAAGAGATGATGCATGTCCAGCCAGAGGCACACAGAGTAATAATGCATGAAATATGGACATTTTGCAGCTGTTTGCCGCACTAAAGTAGTCAGGGAGTTAACTTATATCATGGACAACCAAGAGCCACTGTTTCTGGGATCTATCATATGTGATGACATACAGCCTACCTGGAGAGTGAAACTGAATATTCATGGCAACACTTTAAAATTGACGCAGGAGCTTATATCACAGTCATCTCAGAAGGGATTTACAAACAGCTGCATCCCTTCTCATAGATTAAATACCTGACACAGCTCTGACTAGCTCTGGAGGAGTTCTGAGCTGCATGGGCCAGTTCACCACAGAGACAACTTGCATAGACAAAAGCTTTGCATTCAGAGTGCATGTGACCAAAGAATCACAGACCAACAGGCTTCTCAGCTGCAGTGTGAAAGCTATGATGGGCCTAGTGAGACAGATGGAAGAACCCAATGGAATATGTGGTGATATTGGACTTTTGAATGGAGATCCAGTATAAATAACCCTAAGAGACAACATGAACATCTACCTTGCAGAATTCCTATCCCATTACTTCATAGGGTGGAAACTGAGTTAAAGAGAATGAAGAGGATTGGCATAATTGAGAAAATCTCTGAACCAACAGCATGGTGTGCCCCAAAGGTACACAATATAAAGAAAAATGGAAAAATATTTATTTGTGTGGATTTTAAAATATTTAATGAAGCAGTTGTGAGAGAAAAACACTGGATGACTTCCTCCCCAAAGTGAAAGGAGCTACAGTATTCTCCAAGCTAGCTGCCTCGAGAGGATTCTGGCAAATTCCTTTAGCCAAAAAAGTGCTAAACTGACTTCATTTATCACACCCTTTGGGAGATTTTGCTCTTGAAGATTACCTTTTGAGATTACCAGTGCCCCTGAAATTTTCCAAAGAAAGATGGCAGAACTGTTAATGGACACAAATGGCATAGTAGTTTGCATGGATGATATTCTAATATGTGGATCCTAAAGAAAACAACAAAACCCTCAACAAAGATCTAAGCCTAATCAGTTAGTCTGGACTGAAGCTAAGCAAGGAAAAATGTGTTTTCCACCTACCCCAAATTGAGGTTTTGGGACAAACAATAAACAAAGATGGAATCAGTCCTAGCCTTGAGAAGGTAAAACCAATTCGAGAACTGAATGCACCAATTAATGTACCAGAACTGAGACAAAAATGACGAGGAGTCCGGTGGCACCTTAAAGACTAACAGATTTATTTGGGCATAAGCTTTCGCGGTTAAAAAACCCACTTCTTCAGAGGCATGACTGAAGAAGTGGGTTTTTTACCCATGAAAGCTTATGCCCCAATAAATCCATTAGTCTTTAAGATGCCACCGGACTCCTTGTTGTTTTTGTGGATACAGACTAACACGGCTACCCCCGATACAGAACTGAGACATATACTGGGGATGGAAATTACATTGGTCAATACCTACCTGATCTTTCTACAATGACAAAACCACTGAATGAACTGCTAAAGTCCAACACATCTTTGCCATGGGGGCCAAATCAAGAAATTGCCTTCAGCCAGGCAAAATAAATGATCTCAATAGCTCTAGTTCTCCAGTATTACGTGTGAACAAACCCACAGTGGTCAGTCCAGATGCAAACAGCTGTGGCCTAGATGATGTATAGTTGCAACAACATGGCTCTGAGTGGAAGCCATGTGCATTTTGTTCTCACACACTCACAGAAGCAGAAAAACGATATGCACAGATTGAAAAGGAGTGCCTGGCAAGCTTATGGGCATGTGAGAACTCTTACACATATCTATGTAGACTGGATTTGTTACACTGGTAGCAGACCATAAACCATTTGTAACCCTCATCAATGGAAAAGACCTGATAATGCACGACTGAGATGCCAAACATCTATTGTTTAGGTAAATGTGATTTCACACAATTGCTAAATATGTTCCTGGGAATTATCTGGTGTAGCAGACACTCTACATTTGAACCCAACATTCAACTACCTAGAGCTCAAAGACAATGTAAAGGCATATGTGAATGTTCTAGATACATACAGAACAGTGTCAGAAAAGAGATTACTCCAGCTACAAAAAGCAACCTTAACAGACCGGCAACTTCAGGAAGATCTAAGTTACATTAGAGGAAGCTGCCCCCCAAGTGTATAAAGGACGCTAAGGAACTGAAAGAGAGTACTTTGCGGTGCATTGCAATTAAGCAAGTCAAATGGACCCATGATTAAAGGCAATTGCATCATATTTCCAAACAAAATAAGAGGAGAAATCCTAAACATCATCCATGAAGTGGGCCAGTCAGTGTGGTGGCTTGGCACCAGCAAGAACATAAAGAATAAAGTATCTGCATGTGAATATTGCAGAACTGACAGACCAACACAACACAAAAAACATTGAATAACAACATCCTGACCAAAGAGACCGTGGAAGAGAATAGCTGCAGATTTATGTGAATTCAGAAGACATCATTACCCGGTCGGCATGGCCTATTTTTCCAGGAATATAGAAATAATATACTTGAAAAACGTAACAAGTCACAGTATTATCAAGAAACTGACATGCACTTTTGCTCATTTTGCTATTCTAGAACAACTAGTAGCAGACGATGGATTGTAGCAGAATTTAAGTCCTTCCGAATGAAATAGGATTGTGCTATTACTGGCAGCCCACATTACCCACAAGTGAATGGAGAGACAGAGAGCTCTTCAGACAGCCACGAAAGTCCAACAGCAGGTCGATCCATTCTTTGCTCTTCTGAGTTACAGATCAACACCAATTGTGGCTACTGGATATAGTCCAGCACAGCTCCTGATGGGAAGACAAATCATAACTACTGTTCCAACTTTCAAAAAGAATCTATTTCAGAAGTGCCCAGGCATTCTGAGAGTAGCAAAGTATGGTGGAAATCAGATAAAAGGGATAAAAGATCTTATGAATGAACTATTTTACAACAGAAGTTGCTCAATCAGAGAACTGCCAGCTATAGAATCTGGGGACCATGTTCATGTCAAACTGGCTGGAGAAAATGGATGGACAGCTCCAGCTCTTGTAAAGAAAAAGACTTCAGATAGTATGTGATCAAGTCCAACTGTGGAGGGTTCAGCAGAAACCACTGACATCTACAGTTTGTGCCTCAGAAAGAGCAATCAATAGCGCAAACTCTACAGATTGCAGATGCAGAATAAGAAGACTACTCAAGGATTTCAAACCTACCACAGACAGTCATTGCAACCAATGGACATCCAGATGACCAAGTTGTTACACATTTGGGATGTGTAATTAAAAATTCAGCATGATTCAGAGCCACTTAACAGACTGAACCTCAATGACAGCATGATAGAATAAATGTTGTAAACGATAGGAATGCAGAACTTAAAGAGGAAGATGCAATGGAATGCTAAACTGCATTTAGCCATCCACTAGGTGGCACTGTGTGAAAATTACCTTACTTAAACAAACCTCAGCCATACCTGGCAGAGCTTTAAAGGATCTCATGATGAACACACCAGCTGTGTATAAGTAAGGCCTGTAGCCAGTCCAGATCTGGTATGGGAACATGGTCCCCAGGCCTCGGATAAGGGGGCAGGGAGCTGTTGTGTCTCAGCTTCTCCTCTTTCCCCATCTCCTGATGCCCGGGGGGCTTTGGGAGAGGGGAGCTGTCCTTTGCTTGGGAGTCCCCTAGCCTTAGGCAGAGCCAGTCACACTTCTGTCAGGCTGTCCCTCAGATTCCCAGCCTAGTAGCGAAGTGGGGGATGGAGCAGTCAGAGCTACTCTCCTCTCACACCTGCAATGCACCATGGGGTCAGCCATAGCAGGGAAGGGACAGTCAGGGAGGTGGTGGGAGAGTCCGTGCTCTTTCCTTCTCCCTAGAGCACCAGGGCTGATTCACACATCAGTTTAAAAATGGCAGGATCTCAGGGACACATTCTGAATTCATCATCAAATCGACATTTTCTGAGCAACAGTCACCTGCAAGGGCTCCAATTCACTGCCTTGGGGACAACCAGGGGCCTTCAGGCCAAGAGCTGGCCATCACTGCGCTATGCCGTAGGGCGTTTTGCTGAGGCAAAGATTCAGCACAGGAGGCAGATCCCTCAGCCTGTGTCCTGATGCTGTGTGGGTCGCACGCTGCAAAGTACAGTGCATGGGCTCAGAATGGTGGGCAAACCAAGAATAGGCTGTAGTGAGCAAAACACAGATGGGGGAAATGGTGATTTGCTCATGTCAGCCAGATCTGCACAGATTTTCAAGGAGGCGGCAGAAAGCACCTCCCTGAATCCCAACCACCCCTGGCCAAATTGCAAAGTTCTGCTGCAAACCATGGAGGCACCAGAGCTCTTTATAAAAACAGTTTGAAGAATTTGTTTAATGGAAAGCGTTAAGCAGCTGTAATACTGGGCTCACTGCTGCTCCCCTGTAATAGATAGCACTCCTTGGCTTAGCAGTAATGGAGCAGAAACATGTCTAGTGGTTAGAGCAGGTGGTTGGGTATCAGGACTCCTGGATTCTGTTTCTCACTATACCAGTGACTTGCTGTATAACCTTGGACAAGTTCCCTAACCTCTCTATGCCCCAATTTGCAAATTGTACAGCAGTGAGCCATAATTAATTGTGTTTGTAAAGCTCTTTGAGATCCCCAAATGAATAATGCTACTTATGTGTAAAGTACTGTTGAAGAGCTGGATTGTTGCAATTCGAAGCCCTCTGGCTGACACTTATGCACATTCACAATGGAAATTCAGTGAGTGATTAAGATTTTCTATGCACAAAAGTCAAGAAGTTCCCAAGTTCTGCACTTGCTGGGGAGCCATCTCATGCAACGGGCACAGAGCAACAGAGGGTCCTGTGGCACCTTTGAGACTAACAGAAGTATTGGGAGCATAAGCTTTCGTGGGTAAGAACCTCACTTCTTCAGATGCAAGTAATGGAAATCTCCAGAGGCAGGTATAAATCAGTATGGAGATAATGAGATTAGTTCAATCAGGGAGGGTGAGGTGCTCTGCTAGCAGTTGAGGTGTGAACACCAAGGGAGGAGAAACTGCTTCTGTAGTTGGATAGCCATTCACAGTCTTTGTTTAATCCTGATCTGATGGTGTCAAATTTGCAAATGAACTGGAGCTCAGCAGTTTCTCTTTGGAGTCTGGTCCTGAAGTTTTTTTGCTGTAAGATGGCTACCTTCACATCTGCTATTGTGTGGCCAGGGAGGTTGAAGTGTTCTCCTACAGGTTTTTGTATATTGCCATTCCTGATATCTGACTTGTGTCCATTTATCCTCTTGCGTAGTGACTGTCCAGTTTGGCCAATGTACATAGCAGAGGGGCATTGCTGGCATATGACGGGCACAGAGTGTGTGAAAGATTCCATATTGCTGGGGACAGAGTTAACTTGAAAGCCTCTTCTTCCCAAGCACCCTGGCCAAGATCCACCCTCCCACTACATTGTCCCTGCAGTTTTCAAACAGGAAACCCACTCAGAGTTGAGTCACTCTGCCAAACAGACGGAACTGCAGTCTGGGCCCCAAGTGAAATCATGGGATTGATAAAAAAGAAGCAAATTCAGTTTCACAGCTGGAGCCACTTCTGGTTTGTTCTTAGTGATAATCACCTGATGGCATTGCCCAGTGTCTGCTCAAAGTGTTTCCACTCTGCTTTGATGGCAGCTCTTACAAATCTCTAGAGCCCAAAAGGATAAAACTGAATCAAGTTGGGACTGACTGAGCAGGAGAGCTGCCTCCAACACACTCATGTTGCTGAGCAGGTGTGATTTCTAAACTGCTCTTATTCCTTATATGTCCATGGACTAAACTTAAATAATTTACTTCAAACAAATGCCCACCCTGAATTACATCTCATTCAGACTCGGAAGGCAAGGCAGCTATGGAGCCTATTCTGTGTCATGGCCCCCCAGCAGCAACGTTCCACACACATAGTGGCCCCAGCAAAGCATGATACACTTCTCCACTGGTAATGGAATAGAGCGCCTACATCCAACAAGCACAGGCAAGCCCTGCTTGCCCATCAGGCAGAAGAAAGCACTCTTGGCCTCTACTTAATCCACACACAAGAGCCAACAGCTGCTTGGCCACCACAGATTCATAGGCCTGGTCCACACTAACCCCCCACTTCGAACTAAGATACGCAACTTCAGCTACGTGAATAACGTAGCTGGAGTCGAAGTACCTTAGTTCGAACTTACCGCGGGTCCAGACGCGACAGGCAGGCTCCCCCGTCGACTCCGCGTACTCCTCTCACGGAGCAGGAGTACCGGCGTCGACGGCGAGCACTTCCGGGATCGATCCGGGATCGATTTATCGCGTCTAGACAAGACGCAATAAATCGAACCCAGAAGATCGATTGCTTACCGCCGGACCCGGAGGTAAGTATAGACGTACCCGTACATTCCAAAGCCACAAGGGACCATTGTGATCTCTAAGCTGATTTAATGAATAACACAGGCCAGAGAACTGCCCCAAAACAATTCCTACAGCAGAGCTTTTAGAAAAACTTCCAATCTTGATTTAAAAGTGTCAGTGATGGAGAATCCACCACAAGCCTTAGTCAATTGTTCCAATGGTTAATTACCCTCACTGCTAAACAAGCTATACAAACCTTATTTCCAGTCTGAATTTGTCTAGCTTCAACTTCCAGCCACTGGATTGTGTTTGACCTTTCTCTGCTAGACTATCCCCACTATCTGTTCCCCACGAAGGTACTTATGGACTGTGATCAAGTCACTCCTTAACTTCCTCTTTGTTAAGCTAAATAGATCACTGCTGTTAGGTTTCAAGTAGCTCACTGAGTGACAGCTTTGCAGAGATGAGTATGTGCAGAGAGCAGTTTTTTGGATTCAGCTTGTTTTCCCCTTTGTAATTACAAGAGACCTGCACCCACGCTCCCCTAGGAGCTGTCTCTCACCTTGGAGGTCAGGCTGCACTATCATTCTAAGTAGACTTTTAAGGTGAGACACAGAGAAATGATGGTACTTTCCCATGGCAACCAGCGAGTCAGTGGCAGAGCTGGGAATGGAACCCAGGAGTCCAAAACCCCCAGTGCTGTGCATTAGCCACATGACCTTCCCTGACTTGTCCCTTCAGATTCATCCCCCCGCCCCCAAACCCACTTTTTCTCCTGGGCTACTTCCCTTCACCAGCCTTTCCTTTTGTCCTGCTGCACCCTGCACCCTCCCTACTGGCTTCTTTCTGCCCTGTCCTTGTCTACCCTGGACTTTCTGTCACCCCCTGCCCAATCTCCCTCATGCCTCAGCTGCCTCCAGAGGGAGGGGAAACAGGGAATGCCTTGCTGCTCAAGGCCAGGAAGCACAGCACTGGCCCTGAGTTCCTCCCCTTCCTGCCCCTGTGCTGCGCTGAGAGGCCCAAAGGGGCACAAGGGAGGAAGCAGAAGGACAGCGTGGAGGAGAGGTGGGAGGAGAAAGTCTTGGCTGCCTGCTCAGAGTCCTGGGAGTCACCTCCAGCAACCAAGGAGAGGTGCCGCAGAGCTGACCTGGTTCAGGGCCTGCATTCCTGCTTCTGAGGGACATCTGAGTGGGCAGGAAAGTGACCTCAGAGGGCTATGGAATCATAGAAGTGTATGGCGGAAAGAGACTTCCATAGGCCATCTAGTCCAGCCCCTATGGTGAGGCAGGAATAAGTATTCTCTAGACCAGCCCTGACAGGTGTTTGTCCAACCTGTTCTTAAAAACCTTCAATGACGGAAATTCCACAACTTCCTAGGCAATTTGTGCCAGTGCTTAACTACCCTGACAGAAGTTTTTCCTAATGTCTAACCTAAATCTCCCTTGGTGCAATTTAAAACCACTGCTTTTTATCGTGTCCTTGGTGGTTAATGAGAAACATTTATCGCCATCCTCTTTATAACAACCTTTTATGTTCTTGAAGACTTATCATGTCCCCCTCAATCTTCTCTTCTCTAGACTAAACAGACCCATTTTTTTCACTCTCTCCTCGTAGATCATGTTTTCTACACCTCTTTTTTGTTGCTGCTGCTGCTGCTCTCCTCTGGACTTTCTCCAATTTGTCCACATCTTTCCTGAAGAGTGGCACCCAGAACTGGACACAGTACACAAGCTGAGGCCTTATCAGTGCGGAGTAGAACTGAAGAATTCTCGTGTCTTGCTTACACCACTCCTGCTAACACATCTCAAAATGATGTTTGCTTGTCTTGCAACAGTATTACACTGTTGACTCATATTTAGTTTGTGATCCTATAATCCCCAGATCCTTTTCTGCAATACTCTCTTCGTAGGCAGTCATTTTCCTTTTAGTATGTGTGCAACTGATTGTTCCTTCCTAAGTGGAGTACTTTGCATTTGTCCTTATTGAATTTCATCCTGTTTATTTCAGACCATTTCTACAGTTTATTAACAACATTTTGAATTCTAATCCTGTCCCTCAAAGCGCTTGCAACCCCTCACATCTTGGTATCATCTGCAAACTTTATAATGTACTCTCTATGCCATTATCCAAATCATTTATGAAGATACTGAATAGAACCGGACCTGGGACAGATCCCTGCAGGCTCCCACTTGATATGCCCTTCCAGCTTGGCAGTCATCTCCTCATGCAGTCCATGCTACACACGATCCCAGAGCTGGCGACCCTAAACGTAGGTCTACTGTGCCAAGGGGTTAATCCAGCCCTGGGGATTAACTGCGGGACTCTTCTGCAGGCTCAGATTAGCCAATGTGCACTCAGAAGGTGAAAAAGGGAGACAAAAAGACTTTTTGAACTAGTCCTGATGAAAAGGCCTCCTGATATAACCCAATACCAGTGTTAAGATCATTCCAGGTAAACAAGAGAAGCGTGGATCCAGAAATTAATGGACGAAAATTGGTGTGTTAATAAATTAGGCCTACCTGGTGAACAAAATAACCAGGGGATGAGCTGTTCCACCCATCACTCCCTTTTGGGGCCCTCCCTTTGGAGGGAAATTATGGACGGACAGAAGCGAGCACAATAATTGCTTACTGAAAGGTGAAGGAGCAGGTTTCTCTATCATGACTCCCACTCCCGCCACCTCCTATGACTCCAGGATCTACCATAACATTATTGGGCCTTTGTCATCCTGATCCTGAGAAATGTGCTGACCAGTCTGGGCCAAGAGAGGGACATGACATCACCACCTCCACTAGCTCCAGCTAAATCCCAACAACCGCCTGGGATGTGAGCTGGCTTAGTTGTCCAAAACTGTGTAATTTGCAACCCTGCTGTAAGCCTGTGACCAGAAAGAGGCACGGGAGGTTCCTTCAAAAGGCTCTCTCCAGATAAAAGGAAAAGGAATAAGGGAGATTGTTAAAATAAAAGCCTTCCTTTACATTTCAAAGGCTTTAGCTGTTTCCTTCTTTTCTGTATCTTTAATAAAAGGTTTAAGGGATGTTTCCTCATGTGCTTGTCATGGTATTTGTCTGTGTCTTCTCTGTCCAATGCCTCACTCAGCCCGTCTCTTCCTCGATGAAAACGATGCCTGCGGGAGGGATGTCTGCACTCCTGCCCTGTGATGCTGTAGAAGATGTCAGTCTCTTTATCCCTATTGGATTTGATCTGAACCACATTTTTAGGGAACGGGCCCCTCTCATTTTCAGGAACCCTTACCGGGGGGATCACCCAGTCTCTCTTGACCAGGTCTGGCCTGTGGGAACATTAGCACCTCCACTTGATGACCTGCAGCAGATTCCTGTGTGGAGTGATGGCTTTTGTTCATCACACTCACAGAAGCAGAGAATTTCTTGCCAGTAGAATCCCAGGCATTCATGGTAAAAGTCTCCTCCATCCCATGCAGCTGGGCATGGTGTCTCACCAGTCCTGAGTAGGCAGAGGTCTCTGTAGACCAAATCCCAAACCTTGTTTAAAACTGTTTAATGTTAGACCAGGGGTCAGCAACGTTTGGCATGAGGCTCGCCAGGGTAAGCACCCTGGTGGGCCGGGCCAGTTTATTTACCTGCTGACGTGGCAGATTCGGCCGATTGCGGCCCCCACTCGCCGCGATTCGCCGTCCCGGGCCAATGAGGGCGGCGAGAAGCGACGCGGGCGAGGAATGTGCTGGCCGCGGCTTCCCGCCGCCCCCATTGGCCCAGTGGGGGCCGCAATCAGCCGAACTTGCCGCGTCAGCAGGTAAATAAACTGGCCTGGCCCGCCACGGTGCTTACCCTGGCGAGCTGCGTGCCAAACATTGCCAACCCCTGTGTTAGACAGTGAAAGCATCATGTTAACACTTTTGACTCTTCGGGCCCATTTAGTCCATCTAAGTTAATACAACAGCCCTGATTTCCATAGTGCACACGGTCCCAAATTCTTTAATCTGGGCTTACTCTTCAGAACACAGGCTGCTGTTGGCTGGGTGGCTGATGGGTGCAGAAGTCTGGTATGGGCCCTTGGCTGCCAGGGGAGATGGCTATAACAGTCCTTGCTCCTGTCCCCTCCCACTATTCCCCTTTCTCTGACACTGCCTGTGCTTTGAGCCCCCACAATACCCACGGCATCACTAGGACACAGAGAACGCACATGAACACCAGGGACAAAGCTAGTAAAAGACAAGAGTCATTTCCACTAGTTCAAAGGCCTTTGGAACAAAAGCTGCAGGATCAGGAAACAACCCAGATCCAGGTGGCAGCCTGCCCTATTGTTCAAAGACTTCAGAGCCCAGAGTCTGATAAGGAAACACAGAGAAGGCTGACTGATCTGCTCAGAGGAAAGGCCCCTCAGCTCAATTAACTCACCCCCTTCAAATGAACAACAGCTACTTGCTGGAGGCTGGCATTGCTCAGATATGTGCAGTCCACCCTCTTCCTCAGAGTGCCTCAGAACAGCACACTGCCTTGTGGCCCTGCATGTTAAACATGCACCCACTGATAATGCATGGTGCCAGCATGAACCCGGCCAGGCCCGCTGCCTGAGAGGCCATATCGTCTCGACCCCCATCCAGAGTTTGGAGAATTATCACTAACCCTCCTGGCACATGCATGCCATAGCGGTGGCTTCCCAAAGTAATTATCCAGACTCACAAAGGTATATCTGAGCAGTGCTCAGAGCAGAAACCCAATCTGACAGCGGGGTTACCACTGTGAATGCCAGTGGCACATACTGCAGCAGGGTAAATCATGGATTCTCATCTAAATCTTGCTATTGAAAGTGATTACTTGGCTTTAGATAATGAGTTAGTCCTATTATAAAACAGCTGGTGCAGGGGAAGCAAATCTGCTGCTTAGGCAGTCAATTGAAATGGCAAACCTGAAATCATCCAATCATGTGCTGGAAAGATTTCTTCAACCGACCTTTTTTAAAAAAAATTCTGGAAGCCCCAGACGTCTTTCTCTGGGAGTGTGAACAGCACTGAATTCATCAGCCCAGCTTCTGGCTGTTCCTTCCTTAGTGACATTTTTGCTCATACTTAAGGTCAGAGCTCTCCCTCTGTTCAGTCTCACATCTCCTGTATGTCCCACTGCTGCCACAAACGGAACACACTGAGACTTCTGCCATTTCCCAGAGCAGTGAGCTCCATCACACATCTCCATTACCCTCCCAATCACCTCACATGCCTCTCTCTCCTCCCCCTGCATCCAGGATCCTGCCAAATCCTGGGGCTGCTGCTTCTAGAACAAGACTTCATCATTTCACCTCAGAGACTGCAGGAATTGTACAAGGGAGATTTAGGTTGGATATTAGGAAAAACTTTCTACTTCTAAGAATAGTTAAGCACTGGAACACACTACCTAGGGAGATTACGGAATCACCATCCTTGGAGGTTTTTATGAACACGTTAAACAAACAGCTTTCAGGCAGGGCCGGCGCTTCCACTAGGGGACCCTAGGCAGTTGCCTAGGGTGGCAGGATTTGGGGGGCGGCATTTTGCCGTCCTCGGCAGAAATTCGGCGGCGGGGGGTCCTTCCGCTCCGGATCTTCAGCGGAAATTCAGCGGTGGGTCCTTCGCTTGCTCCAGGACCTGCCGCCGAAGGGTCCCGAAGACACGGAGCGGAAGGACCCCTGCCGCTGAATGCTCAGAGGAGGAGCCCTGCCGCCTAGGGCGGCAAAAACCCTGGCGCCGCTCCTACTTTCAGGGATAGCCCAGGAACACTTCATCCTGCCCCAGAGCGAGTCACTAGATGACCTCTGGAGATCCTTTCCAACTCCGCTTTTCTGTGATTCTAGGTGAATGGGCAACATGATGGAAAATTAATTAAATTCAATCTTGATAAAGGAACATTAGAGGGAAAACTTGAACTATTCAGACACCTTACTGGATTTCTAAACTGTACCAATTCAGAAAAAGACCTGGGAATCTTTGTAGACGGTTCAACAAAATCCTGTGCAGCTGCAATCCAAAGAGCAAACAAGGAATAGGTGCTGGAACTTGGGGTGCTGCCCCACCCCGGCTTGAAGTGATTTTCATCATATACAGGGTATACAGTTTGGTTCAATGGCTCTCAGCATCCCCACTATACAAATTCTTCCAGCATGCCTGAAACAAGGTGTTATCAAGCATAACAAATAAGAGTGAGACAATACAGACAATATTCTACTGCCATTATATAAATCAACATGCAGCCTCATCTGGATCCCATGTGCAGGACTGTTCATCCCATCTCAAAAAGAATACTGCAGAAGTCCAGGTTGCCATTAATTATTTTCCTCATCTCTTTTTGAGACCTTTTCTCCCTCGTGAAATCTGTGCAATCAGGGATGGCTGTGGCCATTTGATCACTCTGTTTCTTACCAGTGTCTCTCTGTAGATGAGGCTTTAACAAGTCCCAGCAAGACCTTAAATTATATCCTATAAACAACATGGCTGGCATCTGATTTGTGTAGCATGGGTTGCATTCCTATAATCTTGTGTTGTAAGTTACCTTCCCCAGCCCAAATAAGTTGCTTGCATGTTTGGATACATCTTTCCTCCATTTCCTTTTAATCCATTTGTGACAGGATGGTGAGGAGCTGATGTGACATGTTTGATATCATTTCTTTTGACAAACAGCTGAAACTCTTTGGATGTGAATTAGTTCCTTTGTCACTTACAATCTGTTCAGGACCCCCCATCCATGAAAACAAGAGTTTGAATATTTCCACCATCAGCACGGAACCAGAGGAATTTGTACATAATATTTCAGGCCATTTAAAATTGCATCTACTGCAAACAAAAACATTTGTCCCATAAACAGTCCAGCACAGTTTATGTGGATTCACTGCCCTGGAGTAACTGGCCACTCCTAATGATACAACAGAGCATGTTTAGTTATGTGTTGTGCTTGCTGACAACCTTAACAGCGTTCGCTATTTCCTATTTTTGTACCAATCCCTGGCCAGGACACAAAACCTCTGGCCAGGACTTCCACTCTTACAATTCCCAAATGGCCTTTGTATAATTGTTGGAGAACATGGGACTGGAGCTATGTAGGTACCACTCTAGTGACACACAGCAGGCACCCATGAGATACACTTCCTGCTCTTTTGGAGCAACGTCTGATGGAAACCGTTGTTTTTGTGCATCAGGCCATCCATTCATCATATGTTTTAACCCTTTTTCTATTTTTCCTAAATGAGCAGTTTATTGCCAGTTCCAGTGTTCCAAGCTGCTGTTTCCTTCTTACATTCCCTAGGCCTTTGCAGTCACTCTCTGTTTCAGGGTTCGGTCCTTAGGACCCTGTCCTCATCGCCAGTTCTTGTCTTTACACAACACACGATATAACGGAACCACATGGGCACAGCGCAGCCCAAAGTGCCATGTTTACTAAATGTGTGCAGCATGCCAGGCCTTGGTACATACACACTGCTACCTGGGCTGGTTTCGGGCACCTTCGGCCAAGGCTGAAGCTTCTCCTTACAGCAGCCCAGCCATAAAATGGCTTTCTGGGAATGGACAGTGATTACTACCAGTTCTTGCCAAGGGCCACTAGAGGGCTCACAAACTATTTCAAAGGATACTCCCTTGTCCTATATATCATGTACACCTGCCTTGCTACAAAATACAGATTACTAGTTCCTATGCCCCCTAGGTGTTATCATCCAGCACTCAAGATGCTAAGTTATAAAACAATCTGAGATACCACTGGGATCAGTGTACAGTGCTCTGCTCTGATCAGCAACAGAAGCTTGTACTCTTAGGACCAAAGACAGCTATGATCCAAGCAATGGAGGAACCAGGTGCAGAGGTCTCTTTATCTTCTAGTTGAAGTGCTCAGTCCCAGGTCTGGCCTTTGGATTCTAGGCTGCTTTGTCTGAGTGCTTTTTATTTTGTAAGATGTGTAATTTAGGCCTGGTCTCCACATAAAAGTTTTGCTGGCATACCAATGTCCACTGGGGGGGTGAGTTTTTGCTGACATAGCTCTCGTGCATACGGCCTGGTTTACACTAGGAACTTACATCAGTATAGCTATGTCCCTCAGAGGTGTGAAAAATCCACCCCCCAAGAGACGCAGCTATTGCCGACCTAATCCCCGGTATAGACAGCACTAGGTTGACAGAAGAATTCTTCTGTTGACCTAGCTACCGCCTCTCAGGGAGGTGGAGTACCTATGCTGATGGGAGAGCCGGCATAGGTGGTACACTGAGGCGCTGCAGCTGCGCCATTGTAGCATTTAAGTGTAGACATACCCTACATGTCTTCTTACCAGCATAGCTTATTTTGTTCAGGGAACTGGTATAAGCTATGCTGGCCAAAGGACTTTCTTCCTGATATAAATTACATCATTACTAGGAGTGCTTTGCCAGTACAACTGTACTATGCCGGCAAAGTGCTCATAGTTTATACCAGTGTAACATCGACAGACTCTGGTCATCGGCAGGCAGGACTGAAACTGGGATCTCTGGAGTTTAGTGCATGAGCCTCTACCGCATGAGCTAAAAGCCACATGGCCCTTAGCTAATGCTGTAGACACATTAATCGCTCTCTAAGATCTAAGTGGTCTCAGTGCCACTAGGTGGGACAGAGCACCACACCCATAAAGTGTGTGGGCCACACCAGCAAAACTCTGCTTTTTACTGATAAATTTATTCCAATCCCTTGAGCAAAACAAGCTATAAAGAGGCAGTTTTGCTGCTATAATTGCATCTACACTAGGGGTTCGCTGGCACAGCAGTGCTGGTCAGGGATCACTCCCCGACTGACAGAGCTGTGCCAGCAGAAGTGTGTAATGTAGAGCTGGCCTCAGCTGGCCCTGCAAGCACACCCATCAGCATTGCCCTGGTAGCTATCATCCCAGGTCTCTCTCACACACAAAGCTTCTTGCACAATGACCCCCTTACCAGGTAATGTTTTACACTCAGCCACACAATGGCAAAACATAAAAATTCCAGCTCCATTAAATCATGCATTTATTTTTCAAGATAAACACATGTCGCTGTGGTATGTTACTCCACAATGGCAGTGATGCAGCGAGCCGCTGAACAGCCACTGGCCCTGAGGTGCAAACTAGCCGTGCTGAATGAATGACCTCCATGCTCAGCAGTGGTGCTCCCCACACCTTACTGCAAACAGACAGATGTACAGAAATCCATAACACGCAATCTATGACTCCCTCACCACACTCAGTTACAGGCCTTATTCTGTCCACAGTGAAAACAAATGCAAAATTCCCAAAGATTCCCATAGAAACTGGTTATTATGCCATGCTGCTGTAATGCAGAGTTAAAACCACAAGCATGGGAGCTTGCCCTGATAAAAGAACAGCTTACCTCTGCACTCTCAATCAGAGTGTCAGTTGAGAGCAGTCAGTGCAGTCCAAAGCACCGCGCTCTAATAAAAACAAGCCCTGTATAAGTGCATACTTAGGAAAGTAGGGCCCTGATAACATGCCATTGCTGTGCAAACTAAATAAATGCTCACCTAAGCAAACAGCCATGGGAGAAATCAAAGCAATAGTATAGTCTATGACTACTACATCTCATTAATGCATATTAGCCAGTTATTTACCAAACAAACATAATTCAAATGAATCCAGAAAGCAAAACTCCATCAAATTCCTACTGACTGCACCAAAAAGGAGTGGCCAGATTTTCAGAATTCATCAGTACCCAGCAGCTCCCGTTGTTCCCTAAAGCTTTACTTACACACCACCTGAAATACAAATTACATATGTAACCCCCCAAGGAGCTTCCCGAGGTCTGTGTGTGCTAGTAGCACACTGTCACTGGGGGCAGGGGGCCAAGGGCAGACTCAGTCTACCGGGCAACCGAGAGAGGAGGGCTGCAATTCAGAGCGATAGGGGCACTGGCTACTCAGGGGAGCACGGCAGGTTCCTGGACGGCCACCAGCTGCCTGCTCAGAGGAAGGGCAGTGTCTGGGTGGGTGATTAGAGTTGAATGATTGACAAGTAAAAGCTCTGGAAGAAGAGTTATTCTGACCAACAGTAAGGTCCTCAGAGAGACACCCATCCCCAGGAGCACTGGGAGAGAGGAGAAGTCATTTTGAGGGGTATGGAGCCAGCCACTGAAAGGGCAGGACTGGCTGTGGGTGAGTAGGTGAGACCTAGGGTGCATCAGGGTCCCCTGAGAATCGGCCTCTGGGTGCCAGGCAGCAATCCCTGCCAGCTTGGTCCTTTCCCTGTGCAAGGTAACACCCAGTGTACAGAGTTTTGTTTGGAAAACTCCCCCTCAGCCAGGGGAGTTGCCCTCCAGCGCCTAGATAAACCCATCACCACATGACAAGTGCTGCTCTGGTGCTATCTCAGGGCTGCTTGCCAGCCGGGCATGTGGCTGAGTGCTGGGGTAGGAGATCTGGAGAGAGCAGTTTTAGCAGAGTTATTATAATTACTACCTGAGCCCTGCACCCCTTTGTGGAGAGGGGAAACCTGGGGAACAGAAGCAGCCTGATTCCTGTATGAAGAGGACACCTGCCTACTGTGATGATCAGTGGCTGAAGAGTCCAGAGCCATCTCTGAACCCAAGGATCACTCACGGAATTTTGAGTGCACTATCTTTCACTTAGCTAGTCAGGGAAATTGTTTGCGAGACCCCTGCTCCCTAAACTGTGTCTTCAGACCAGGGGAAAGGGTTTGGGGATTTCATCACCTGCTGCCTATTAAACCTGCAGAGGGGCTCATCCTCTTAGCCCACCTGCGAGTCCTTGGGCAGGACTGAACCAAGTCACCCAAGTTGCTTATTGCTGCTACAGAAGATATCTTTGACACAGGTCAATCAAGGGTCCCTCCAAGGATGCATATCAATGGGACACTGAAATTTACTCTTGCTATCTCAGATCACGTGACTGGGGAAATTCATGGGTGTTAACAGTGTGGGCACCGGCGACCCTGAGAGTTGTGTTTTACCCTGTTGTGTTATATTTACAACCCATTTATTACTCTATTGAATATATTGTATGTGTTGGTGTTATTTCTTGGGAGTCTCTAACTATGTGGCAAGAAAGCTCAGCGGTTTGAGCACTAGCCTGCTTAAACCCAGGGTTGTAAGTTCAATCCTTGAGGGGGCCACTTAGGGATCTGGGGCAAAATCAGTACTTGGTCCTGCTAGTGAAGGCAGGGGGCTGGACTCGATGACCTTTCAAAGTCCCTTCCAGTTCTAGGAGATAGGATATCTCCATTAATTTATAAAGCAGGAGGTAGCCTGCAGTTAGAATTTTTCTTCCAACCTGCCCCGGTGACCCTGCCAGAAAGGAGCAAGGGGGGTGGAGGCACCACCAAATAAGTTCATATGGGAAGAAAATAAGGAAATTACACCCTGATGAACTGGAGGTGGAATCCAGATGAACCCAGCCCTGTCCATCAGAACCAGTAAGGAGATGGGCACTGAAGGAGGTAATTGGGTGGATTGGGGGGGGTGGGGGGCTACACATATAGATAGCTAGATGCAATTAATGCTGTTAGAGTGCCTGAATTTGCAACTTTAAGTTAGGACAGGCCAGCATTAGGGTCGCCCATGCCACTTTGTATACGTGCATGACAATACAGTCTTGAATTGCATGACCACATACTAGTTTCTTCTGCCTCATTCAGTGCACAAGGGAGACAGAGCTCAGGGACTGAAGCAGGTTTTAAATGTGTATCTGTACACTTATTGTCCAATGTGTAGCCACCATATACTACCAGCCTACTGCACTGAATGAGACAGCAGCCAAATGGAACTTTATCTCATTCACTGACCCTTGCTGAATGAGGCAGTATTCTTCTGCACCCCAGCTTCATTGCCATGCAAACTCCCTGTGAGTGAGACAGGTCGATCTGATTGGAAAAAATAGTCTCTGATCAAGTTATTTAAAGAGTGCACCCTAATCCTAATACATACACACAAGTGGCAGAATTGAGGCTGCAGAAGTGATCTTTGACATTTCCGGACTTTCAAGTGCATCACTTTGCAACCTTAATGTTCATGTAGTTTTTTAATGGAGTTTCCAAATGTGTTTACAAAAGTGAATAAAGAAATAAATTCCACCGTGTGCAACTATTTGCAACAGAGCAGTAGTTTACTGTCATCTGCACAAGCTCTGCACACACGAACCCAGGCTCCTGCAGAGCTCTCACCTCATACAGAAAGAGTAAGCGGTCTCCCAAAGAGACCTTCACCCAGCATGTAAGAGCCCCTTCATATTTGTTCATGGATCTGTTCACCTGGACTACATAGGCACATGCATGCAAAGTCAATGGGCCAGTGGCCAGTACTTTATTGTAGTGTAACAACAGCCAGTGTTGATGCACCTGGTACCTAAGGGTACATCTACACTACAGCGGGGAGTCGATTTAAGATACGCAAATTCAGCTACGTGAATAGCGTAGCTGAATTCGACGTATTGCAGCCGACTTACCCCGTTGTGAGGACGGCGGCAAAATCGACTTCTGCGGCTTTTTGTCGGCGGCGCTTACTACCACCTCCACTGGTGGAGTTAGAGCGCCGATTCGGGGATCGATTGTCGCGTCCCGATGGGACGCGATAAATCGATCCCCGAGAGGTCGATTTCTACCCACCGATTCAGGCGGGTAGTATAGACCAGACCTAACTAACCCATGTAACTCAGCCAAACCAAAACAAACCAATTTTCACCAGGCCAGTGCTAGCCACACCTATGACATGGGAACCATAACTGTACAAATGTCACGTGTCTGTCATGTCCTACTGGGGCCTTAGACCCTTAAAAATATGGAGCAAAACCTGTTTTTGTAATGGCAAAACAGCATTTTCCCCACTGTCTTTGAACATGAGAGCCTCTGAATGGTTTGTGCTCAATGTGCAAAGTTTCAGACTGAAAGATTAAAGTTAAAGATATTGAGGAAAGACCAATTACAATGGACATGCTTGTGCAATCTTAACTACAAGCATTGCTTCCGTGCGGAGTGTGCTTTCTCTAAACAAACCCTTGCACATTTTCCTGGGGTCTGCAGCATACCCACTACATGTCTGCTAGTATTTCTATCACACTTCAATAGCTCTGATTTATATACTATAAAATCTCCAGTTAAATCCAAGAATGCCATTGCAAAAACAGCTATGAGTTGTTACTGGCCACTTACAAATCCTTATTAGGCCTCACCCATGCTATCATGCAAAGGTTTATTGTGCTGTATTCCTGAAAGCACTGGGAGTCATCCTCACCACGCCCAGCCGCCCCCACATTACTCTGATATATTGTGCTCTGGCTTGCCTGTGCTTTAACACAAGAAGTGAATGCTGCAGTGCTATCAAAGTGAAGGGAAATGCATGTGTTTTGAGAACATGATGATAACATTATCACGAATATAGCACTTGGTTTATAAATCCGTAGGAGATCAATGGAAGCAAAGGCAGCTGAGCATTATTTCCCTCCATATTTACATATAGGAAAATTAAAGAGAGATAGTTCAAGTGTTTTGGACACATTCATGAAATAAGTTGGTGGCATAGCAGGGATCTGAACTCAGTTCTGCTGATGCTTCACTTTGTCTTGTACTGAGCTGGTTATCCAAATGTAAGTATTTCTAATCTGACATAAACTGTAGATCCACACTGAGCAAAGTAGCTTAACTTCACTAAAGCTGGTAGTATCAGAGGCAGCTAATCACTATGCTGAGGCTGCCTAGGACTGCTGACCTTGTGCCACCGTCTGGCTACTTAACCAGCTCAGCAGGCTCGAGCCCATAGAGCGTAACCTTTGTGGGCAGGGGCTGATCTTCCCCTATGATCACCCAGTGCTGAGCATTTGCTCCATGACGATCCTTAGAAAAATGGCTTGGTTTGGTTTTATCAACATTCTGAAAATCTCTGTTGCATAAATGCCAAAGCTGAATTTCAGTCCCTAGTGAGTTTGCATTTCTAATACTTTCATTTCCTTAAACCCTACAACTAATGCTTCTGGAATGGGTAGTGATGTCGCTGCATTCATTTCTATATAACGGTTCTGTTCAATTGACAATCATAACCTGCCCTCACTCCCCCTTCTATACGCTGCCCTCTGTGATTCTGTAGGTTGAATTGGCAGGGGATAATTAGCTTCCCACATGATCAGAAAAAAAAAAAAACTGAGTACCAGAGCACAGGGCAGGACTCAAAGCAGCTGTCCAGAACTACACACAAGCATGGGTCTCCCAAATTCTCCAAAGTCACACTGCATAGCCAAGGCCAGTCGTACAGTTAGTCCAGCCTACATGTACTCCCGTTCACCTCCAGCCCTGTCTCATGATTGCAATGGAGGGAGCTTTCCTTCACCCAATAACATTCATAGATTCTAAGGCCAGAAGGGGGCACTGTGATCAACTAGTCCAACTTCCTGCACAGCACAGGCCAGAGAACTTCCCCAAAATAACTCCTTGAGCAGCTGTAGCCTGCCCCTGGGCTCTACCACAGAGCCCCGTGCTGTTGACTTCCCCCAGCAGCAGGCAGGAGGGGAGGGGGATGCAACCCCCAGTCATCCTGGCAAGCCTCCTCCTTCAGCCAATGGAGAAGGGGAGACAACAGCAATCCCAGCAGCCAGCGAGAGGCAGAAGACAGCCAGGCAGACTGCAAGCATTCTCTGACCCTTTGCAGAGCCCTGATGCTGGAACAGCAAGAGGGCAGCTGGGATAGCCCAGCTCTTGCCCCGCACAGAGACCAGCAGGAATGCAGGGGGCAAGGAGCTCCCTGCAGCCAGCCAGTCAGCACAGCTCAGCACAGCACTGCAGGCCCAGCTACTGGCCTGTCTGTAACCTCAGTCTGCAGGAGAGACTCAGGAAGGGACAATCTGCTCCTCCAGCCCCAGCCTGCCAGCAAGGGGAGGAGACAGACCATCTCTCCTGCCACTGCCTGTGGCCAGGTGGCCCTCCCTGAGATACTCCTCCTTCATGTCACCCTGCCACACACCTCCCCTGTGCCACCCACCCCGCGCCACCCCTGAGATACACCTCCCCTGTGCCAACCCGCCATACACCTCCTCGCTTCCCTGAGATACACCTCCCCCCCGTGCCACCGTCCCACAGCTGAAGATAATGGAATGCTCCAACTGGATTCCCTTCAGTGTGGAAGAGAGAGCTGCCAACAGGGTGTTCTCCATGAGGGGCCCTCGGCATTGGAGCCTTCTCCCTGCATAGTCTGTCATCGACTCATGGTGCTGGAGCCAGCAGAGCACACTGGAAGGACCACCTTTATTCATGAGGCTCTTAGGGCTTAAGAGGGATTTTTTGGGAGGGTGGATTCTTTTTCTTCATTGGTTCCTTTGTGTAGAAGGTCATGTTGGCTGCTGCTGTATATAAAGCAGGTTTTGTCTGTACGTTTTGTTGTCCTTCAAGGGGGCCCCAGCTTAGGATGGGGATGGGGCTGGTGTTTTAAAGAACGCCAAATAAAGGAATAATGATTAGTCTCAAGAGGGTTTGACTGATTTGTTGTGAAAGTGTTTGAAACCTTACTATAAACCTTTGAACATACTAAGAAACCCAAAGCTGGGCCACTGGCTGGATCGTTTGCACATATTGTGTAACATTTTTTTGGAAATTTAACCTGTGGAATTTTTAGAAGGAACAGGTTAAGTCTTGCTATATGAACTATCCAGACAATTCAGTGCTATTTAGGTTCCTATACCGAGCCCATCATCATGATATCAAAGCACCTCTGATAAAGACATTTAGCCCACATTTTTCTTGCTAAAAGACACAGAACACTGTAGTGTCTGATAGCAGTGGGCACAGCATGGCTGCTCATTCTCCCCTGGATTATGCTAGGTTTGTAGGGTTTAGCAGGTAAATCTACTGTGCCTTGTGTCTGGCAGGGCAGGACAGACAGGACTGAATTCCTGACATCTGCTTCTGTTGAGATTACCTTTCTCGGCAGGCTGGCCCTGCCTTTGCCAGGCCGTTGGCTTTGCTTCAATGCACATGCAGACAGTTGCTTAGTGGAACATTTTCAAAAGCACCTGAGTGACTTGGGAGTCCAAGACCCATTTTCAGAAGTGACTTAAGTGCTTAGGAGCCTGGAACTCACTGGAAGCCAGTGGGAGTCAGGCTCCCACATCAATGAGGCACTTTTGAATATATTCCCCTCAGACCTGCATCCTCTCTCTGTCTTTGGTAAAAGAGGTCAGGAGAAAGATCAGTGAGGTCCCATGCTCTTCCTTTCTACTTCCTGCCGGAGAAAGCCCACGGATAGACTGCAATTCTTGTCAAGGCTCAGAGCCATACATTTCAGCTGGCCTGTGCTCCCCATACATCCCCCCAGTCGCGCTGCAATGGCTGGCCTCCCTGACAGTATGGTGTTTTCAGCCCCTGGATTGAAAACACCATAATGAGAGAGTATCAAAGGAGTAGCCGTGTTAGTCTGGATCTGTAAAAGCAGTAAAGAGTCCTGTGGCACTTTATAGACTAACAGACGTACAGGAGCATGAGCTTTCGTGGGTGAATTCCCACTTCTTCGGATGCATGCACCCACAAAAGCTCATGCTTCAATACGTCTGTTAGTCTATAAAGTGCCACAGGACTCTTTGCTGCTTTTACATAATGAGAGCGTTACTGCTGCCCAAAGCACCAGAGACTCCAGGCACAGCATGAATTGTTCCTTAGGATCCTATATAAGTCTTAAACTCTTTGGTAACTAAGTCACTTGTCATGGGCAGAAGCTGTCTCCCACATGCTTTTCCTTGGCCACCTGCAGCTCAGCCAGTATGTTGAGGCTGCAGAGGGCAATGAGATGGATATGGAGTGGCATAAGGCAGGAATGAAGCCACATAACCACTGTACTTTGCACTCCACACAGAAATTATCCGTGCTGTTACTCCCCTCTGCAAGAGCCAACATGGAGAAGTGGGTGACCCTTAAACAGTTGACAAACAGGTCGCAGAGGCCTTACAAGTGCCTTGTATTGCTTTTTACATCAGTATGTGAAAGTGCCACCCAATGAAGGCAAAATAATGGGGTAGTTCTTGGTCCAAAGCTGGCTGCTGGCCAAGGCAGCTTCCCAAGCCATCTCCAGCATTGTTGGAACATACATTCTGCTCCACACAAAGATTTGCAGCTAGGGGAGATGACAGTACCTATAAAAAAGTGCTGACAATTTTCAGTGAAGCAGAATTTGCATATGCTGCTGCTGCTTCTTATATAAGGGATTTCTGGCTAAACACAAATCAGAAAAGCAGACACTGAAATGTAATTTTAAACAAGCCCCTTGAGACACTGCTATTGTGTAAATGTCTTCCACCCTGTATGAAACACACAGAAATAGGAGACACTCCGCTACCTCAAGGACATAAGAACATAAGAATGGCCATACTGGGTCAGACCAAAGGTCCATCAAGCCCAGTATCCTGTCCTCTGACAGTGGCCAATGGCAGGTGCCCCAAAGGGAATGAACAGAAAGGTAATCATCAAATGATCCATGCCCTGTCACCCAATCCCAGCTTCTGGCAAACAGAGGCTAGGAACACCATTCCTGCCCATCCTGGCTAATAGCCATAGATGGACCTATCTTCCATGAATCTATCTAGCTCCCTTTTGAACCCCATTATAGTATTGGCCTTCACAACACCCTCTGACAAGGAGTTCCAGAGGTTGACAGAGGGTTGCGTGAAAAAATACTTTCTTGTGTTTGTTTTAAACCTGCTACCTATTAATTTCATTTGGTGGCCCCTTGTTCTTGTATTATGAGGAGTAAATAACACTTCCTTATTTACTTTATCTATACCACTCATGATTTTATAGACCTCTATCATATCCCCCCATTAGTCACCCCTTTTCCAAGCTGAAAAGTCCCAGTCTTATTAATTTCTCCTCATACGGAAGCCAATCTATACCCCTAATCACATCACTATTTGGCTCTGAAGGGAATACTTCCTAGAAAACAATCCGACACAACAGGTGACAGCTCCTGGGGACATATCACAGCACAGCCCAAGCACTGTACATCACCTCTACACCCTTCAAAGGAGCCACCACAGTCCTTGGCATAAATGAGAGTGGTCCTGAGGGCCAAGCCTTTTTCTGCCCTCAGCTCACCCCCTACACCAGGGCCATGGGTAAGGAGGGAGTTTCCCAGGATCACATGTGGTCGCACAACTCAGCTCCTGTACTTACACCACCACACACACAGACACACAACTGAGAATTTCTCAGCAGCTCTTTAGCTATTGCAAATCAGATAACAAGAGTGCTTGGTAGTGAGGTGTACTTGAGGCTGGTTTTCAGTGCAGGACTAAAATCTGAAACTGGACAGCCCTGAAGACAGCTTGGACCTGGGGTGCTGGAAGCAAATGTCAATGTTAGTGACAAAGATGGAAATACCTGCTATGAAGCGGGTGTTTCCATTCACCAAAGCGTTCTTGTGTTAGTGGCGGGTTGTCATTATTAGTATATGCAGCACTAGCCAGGAAAAGAGACACACGTTTCTAACCAAGCAGGAGGTCACATGGACACCAAGACTCTATATAACACAATCATGAACCCAGGGCAAATCAGGTCTGACCAAAGGACATGGATCTGGATGCGAACAAGCTCACCATTGAGGGGTACATAGTTATGCAGCAGATGCAACTGGGAGGCTCCCTAACCCAGGAGGAAAGGTCTCATACAGAGCACTGTGAAACACAGCTTTACTGCAGACGTGAGTTGAATAAATGCCCTTGGTGAGCTCCCAGCACTGTATTACTGGGGTATTGTGATATCACTGCATTGCATAGTGGCTGCAACTAATGACTTCAGCAAGGTGTGGAACATACCAGAGGTGAAAGGGTTTTAAAGGAATGAGCGTTTCTGGCATGAGGCCACCAGGGGGTTTCCCCGCTGCCATGACAGCCTGCTGGGCGGTGATGGGGGGGGCAAAGCATCGGCCTCTCTCCCTCCCTCCCTGTTGCTCCTGGATGCGCTGCCCTGCATTGTCTCTGGAGACAGGTGGAGAACAATGCTGAAGGAGCAAGGTGAGCTCTCTACCTGGGAGGAAGGGGGACTTAGTGGGGCTCACACTTTAGCCCTGGTGTGGTTGGGTGGTGGGGACTCAGGGAGTCTGGCTGCAGACCAGGGCTCCAGCCATGGGGCTTCAGGTGCCAACAGCAGGCTCTGGACGCAGAGTTTCGGCCGCTAACCCCCAGCTCTTCTCTGGCCTCGCAGCCCTGGCCTTCAGCCATGGGGCTTCAGGCGCCAACCCCTGGCCGCACAGCCGCAGGCTCCAATCCCTAGCTCTCGCCTATGGCGCCAACCCCCAATCCCGGCAGCAGCCACTGTCCCCAGGTGCTGATCCCCGGCAGCACACTCCGACCCCCAGCCACTGGCCCTGGGCTCCAGCAGCTCCCCAGCCCCGGCTGCCTGCCCTGGGTGCAGATCCCTGGCCTCAGGCTCCGGCAGGTGCTGGCTCTGGATCCTGACCCCTAGCCCTGGCTGCATGGCAGCAGGTGTGGACCCCAAGCGCCATCCCCGGTAGCGGCTGCTGGCCCCAGGCGCCAACCCCCGGCCACGCACTCCGATCCCCAGCCCTGGCCACTGAAACTGGACACTGCTGCTGGATGTCGACCCTGAGCTCCAGTGGATGCTGGCCACCGGTGCCAATCCCTGGCTCTGGTCACATGGCGCCAACCCCGGGATCCAGCTGGTGCTGGCCCTGGACACCAATACCTACCCCTTCCGCAGTCACGCGGCAGCGAGTGTCGACCCCAAGTGCCAATCCTGGGTGCCAACCCCCGGCCACATGGCAGTGGGTGCCAATCCCCAGCCCTGACCACACAGCAGCGGGTGCTGACCCCCAGCCACCAATCCTCACCCCCCGACCATGCGGTAGCCGGGGCCCCCCATCCATTAAACCTGGCCTCTGCTGCCTCCCCCAGCCCCACATCCATCTTCCCTGACCCCAGCTGCCTCAATCCCCACCCCATCCCGGTCTTAATTTGCCAGGACTTGCTGTGAAAAGCGATATTAACCAACACACAACTGGTGATTAGCAACTTTAACAAGAGCCTTAACACCAGGTGTCCTCTCTCCCCCAGTGCTGGGAAGGGCTGGGCCCCAAGCTGGCAACACTGCTCTGCCAGGGCTCAGCCCTACACACAGGTTAGGGAGTGTGAGCAGAGCCAGTGGCAAGTGCCCAGACAGAGGGTGTGGGGAAGGCAACAGCTCCATCCTGAGTTAGCCACCTGCACAGATTCGTACAGCACCTAGCGTTTTTCATGTACGCTCCATCACAGGGCCCCACTTGTGCAGCCCTTCCCTCCTAGTGCCTATGCTGATGTTCATGTATCTCCTTCCCCCCTAATCCTGCACTCCTCTCCTGATCCCTTCCCCCCCTAACCCCGCACTTCCCCTTGCTCCCCAAACCCCGCAGTCCTCCAACCTGGCAATCCTTTCCTGATCCCCTTCCCCCAACCCCGCACTCCTCTCCTGATCCCCTTCCCCCGAACCCTGCACTTCCCCCTGCTCCCCAAACCCTGCACTCATCTCCTGATCCCCTTCTCTCCAACCCCACACTCCTCTCCTGACCCCCTTCACCCTTAACCCCGCACTCCCCCAACCCTGCACTCCTCTCCTGATCCCCTTCCCCCCAACCCCACGCTCCTCTCCTGACCCCCTTCACCCTTAACCCCGCACTCCCCCAACCCTGCACTCCTCTCCTGATCCCCTTCCCCCCAACCCCACGCTCCTCTCCTGACCCCCTTCACCCCTAACCCCGCACTCCCCCAACCCGGCACTCCTCTCCTAATCCCCCTTCCCCCAACCCCACACTCCTCTCCTGACCCCCTTCACCCCTAACCCCGCACTCCCCCAACCCCACACTCCTCTCCTGACCCCCTTCACCCCAACCCCACACTCCTCTCCTGACCCCCCTTCCCCTAACCCCGCACTCCTCTCCTGATCCCCCTTCCCCTAACCCCGCACTCCTCTCCTGATCCCCCTTCCCCACAATCCTACACTCGCCTCCTACCCCGCACTCCCCCGCGGCCCGAGCCTCCCGCGCCAGGCATTCAGTGTCTCCGGTCTCCTACCTCCAGCAGCTGCACGTAGCTCGCCGGGAACCAGCCGCGCAGCCCGTCCTCCTTCTGCCCTTCCCACCAGCCGCCGTCCGGCACCTGCAGCAGGGTGAGCAGCTCCCCGGCGGCGAAGCGCAGCCCCTGCCGGTGCCGCTCCCCGGAGAAGGGGTACAACGTCTGGCAGCGCGAGCCCGACATGCTGCGCCGCGGAGCTGCCCGCCTGACCGGCGCTGGCAGTGCGGAGCGAGCGCGAGCGAGCGCGAGCCGCCCCCGGGCCGCGCCCCCAGCCCGCCCGGCCGCCGCCGCCGGCCCGCCCCTCCCGCGGGCAGCGCCGCTCGCCTCGGGCCCGGCCCGGCCCTGCCTGCGGGAGTGGCAGTGACTCGGATGGGGGTCGGGGTGGCTGGGAGTGACACCGAGCGGGGGGTTGATGGGATGTATTGGGGGTAGCCGTGGGTGACTCCCGGGGTGGGTGGTTGGGAGTGACACGGATAGGGTGACAAGATGTCCCGAGTTTATAGGTACAGTCCCGATATTTGGGGCTTTTTCTTATAGAGGTGCAAATTACCCCCACCCCGTCCCGATTTTTCACACTTGCTATCTGGTCACCCTATACACGGGGGTGTGTGGGAGGGGGGTGATGGGATGTATCGCGGGTAGCCGTGGGTGACTCCTGGGGTGGGTGGTTGGGAGTGACATGGGGGGGATGTGGGAGGGGGTGATGGGATGTATCAGGGCACTGAGAGTGACTCCATGGTGTGTGGGGGGTGTCTCGGGTGTGGGGATGACTGTGATCCCAAGGTGGGTGCGAGCGGTTGGGGTTAGCTGTGTGTGAGTCTATGGTCTGGGTGGAAGGTGCGTTGGTGGAGGGGTGACTGTGGGTGACTCCAGGATGTGGGGGGGGAGAGGTTCTCTCTGGGGTGGCTGAGAATGAGTCCAGAGTGTGTGTGTGAGGGGGAAGGGTGTCTCAGGAGAGTGGGGGTGGCTGGGAGTGACACCACAGTGTGTGTAGGGGGGGTGATGGGATGTATCCGGGTGCTGAGAGTGACTCCAAGGTTTGGGAGGGAGGGGTCTCGGGGGTGCAGGGTGCTGAGAGTGAGTCCATGGGAGTCTCAGAGGTGAGGATGGCTGTGACTCCAAGGCTTGGGGGGGGTGTTGGGGTTAGCTGTGAGTGACTCTGTGGTGGGGGGTGAAGGGATGTATCAGGGGTGGCTGGTGACTCCATGGTGTGGGAAGGAGAAGGGAGTGTCTCGGGTAGGGATGGCTGTGACTCCAAAGTGTGTGTCAAGGGTGTGGCTGGGAGTGACACCACGGTGTGTGTGGCGGGGGGGAGGGGGTGATGGGATGTATCGGGGGTGCTGAGAGTGACTCCATGGTGTGTGTGGGGAGGAGTCTCAGGGGTGAGGGTGACTGGGAGTGACTCCAGGGTGTGTGTGTGGGGGGGTGATGGGATGTATCAGGGTTAGCCGTGGATGACTCCTGGGGTGTGCAGGGTGGGGGGGAGGTTGTCTCAGGGTTGGTTGAGAATGAGTCCAGTGTGTGTGTGTGAGGGGGGGGTGTCTCAGGGGTGGGGGTGGCTGGGAGTGATACCACAGTTTGTGTATGGGGGGTTGATGGGATGTATCGGGAGCCGAGAGTGACTCCAGGGTGTGGGGGGAAAAGTCTCAGAGGTGGGGGTGGCTGGGAGTGACTCCATGGTGCATGTGTGGGGTATGCCTGGCACTTCTGCAACCGGGAGTGTGCACACCTGAATGATCAATCACTTTATATGTATGGGATACCTTTTAGCAGTATTTAGCAGTATTTTCAACAATCACAGTGCATGTCTTCCCCGTTTCGCAATTCTCCACCAAAAAATGTAATGCTTATAAGAAGCACACAGGATCTTTTTCAGGGAAAAGGCAATACGCCTTGTTTATTGAAGATACAACAATTAGTATATGCATTCCATCACACTGCACACACACACTGTCCCACCAGTCGATGTTATAGTTACCAGTCCAGAGTCTGGATCAATCTAGTGGCCAGCTAGGTTGATCATGAGTAGTGTGGCAGACTCAGACCAGTAGGGTACAGGAGTCTGGTAGAGGGCAAATATATGGGTTACTGGATGAGTAGTTTTCTATTCCCTGAGTAACCAGAGCAGGGGCTGCACTAGAGTAATCAGGAACCTGCTAGAACCAGTTCAGGCAGGCAGGCTAATTAGGACACCTGGAGCCAATTAAGAAGCTGCTAGAATCAATTAAGGCAGGCTAATCAGGGCACCTGGGTTTTAAAAGGAGCTCACTTCAGTTTGTGGTGCGAGTGTGAGAAGCTGGGAGCAAGAGGTGCAAGGAGCTGAGAGTGAGAGCGTGTGCTGCTGGAGGACTGAGGAGCACGAGCGTTAACAGACACCAGGAGGAAGGTCCTGTGGTGAGACTAAGGCCTTGGCTACACTGGCAATTCACAGTGCTGCACTTGCTGCGCTCAGGGGTGTGAAAAAACACCCCCCTGAGCGCAGCGAGTGCAGCGCTGTAAAGCGCCAGTGTAATCAATGCCTGCAGCGCTGCACGCTCGCTCGCAGCACTGCAAGCTATTCCCCTAGGAGAGGTGGAGTACTTGCAGCGCTGTGAGAGAGCTCTCGTGGCGCGACTACACTCGTGCTTCACAGCGCTGCCGTGAGTGTAGCCAAGGCCTCAGGAAGGTGTTTGGAAGAGGCTATGGGGAAGTAGCCCAGGGAGTTGTAGCTGTCATGCAGCTGTTACAGGAGGCACTATAGACAGCTGCAGTCCACAGGGCCCTGGGCTGGAACCCAGAGTAGAGGGTGGGCCCGGGTTCCCCCCAAACCTCCCAATTGACCTGGAGTGTGGGTTCCTCCAGAGGTGAAGGTCTCTGGGTTGTTCCCCAACCCACACGGTGAATCTCTGAGGCAAGAAAATCCGCCAATAAGCGCAGGACCCACCAAGATAGAGGAGGAACTTTGTCACACTGGTGTGAGGAGTGGGATCTTGGGGTGCACAGCGCGTTGGAAGAAGAAGGAGGGTGATTTTCAAAAAAAAAAAAGGAGAGGGTTTATTTTTTTTCACCACAATGGATGACGTAGTGCGGGCACTGATACAAGCTATGGCGGCCCAGCAGGAGGCTACCCGTGTCCAGGCAGCCGCCCAACAGGAGGCAGGGCGGCTGCAGCAAGAAACTAATCGCTTGCTGATGGACCAGGCTGCTCAAGACCGAGCTATGTTGCGGGAACTGGTAAACCAGGTAAAGTCCCTTACAGAACTGAATCGCAGCCATGATGGGACGTGGCTCATACGGGCCAGCCATTGGCTGCAGAAAATGACACGGGAGGATGATGTAGAGGCATACCTTCTGGTCTTTGAGAGGACAGCCCTGCGGGAGGCCTGGCCTCAAGATCAGTGGTCTGGCATCCTTGCCCCATTCCTGTGTGGGGAGGCCCAGAAGGCCTACCATGATCTGCCTGAAGAGGCTGCAGCAGACTACCCGCAGCTGAAAGCAGAGATCCTGGCCAGATCTGGGGTAATGACAGCAGTGCGGGCCCAGCAGTATCACGGTTGGAGGTACCAGGAAGACCAAACCCCGCGGTCCCAATTGTATGACCTCATCCATCTCGCACGAAAGTGGTTGCAAACAGAGTCCCGGAGTCCGGAAGAGATACTAGCGGTTCTGGTCATTGACCGATACATGATGGGACTACCACCAGACCTTCGTGCCTGGGTAAGCCAGAACGAACCCTCCACCTATGACGAGGTTGTTGCCCTGGTAGAGAGGCAAAGGACAGCGAGGGAGCTGACCCGACCAGTTAAGGAAGAGGCACCCCGGGTTAAACTAGCAGCACCAAGCCCTAAAGTTCAGGTGACTGGGCCACCAGGAGGGCCCAGGTGGAAAAAGAGAGAGGCTGAAGGCCCATCAGAGGCCACAAAGAGTCGGAGCACTGAGGGAGAAGAGGATCGTGATGTTAGACTGCCCAAACCAAGAGACCGGGGAATGCCTCGGGCTCCATACATATGTTATGCCTGCGGAGAGTGGGGACACATAGCTGCACAGTGTCCCAATGCTGAGGAGCCTATGCAGTGTAACCTGGGGAACTGGACAGATCCATGCTCCCTAATCCACCTTGTGGGGGTCTCACTAACCCCACATATCTATACCAGACCAGTGAAACTAAATGGGGTTGGGACCACGGCACTGGTTGATTCGGGGAGTGCTATCACGCTTATCTCAGGGAAGCTCATGAAGCATAGTCAGCTGCTGCAGGCTAAATGTACGGGGATAACATGTGTCCATGGGACAGCTAGTTACTACCCCACCGTCCCAGTGAAAATCGAGATCCAAGGGAACACTACTGAGGTAGCAGCAGGTGTAGTCCCTAAACTCCCATACCCGGTGCTCATAGGGAGGGACTTCCCAGGGTTTGGAAACGTACTCCCAGTAGGAGGATTGGAGAAAGATGGGGACCCTAAAATTGGTGAGGCATCCACAGCAGACTGTCAACCCCCAATCTTCTCTGAAATATCCCCAGATTTGTTCTCCACTCCCAGACAGGGTAGAAGGACAAATAGGGAAAGAAGGGCAGCTAAGGCCTTGGGAACCCGAATACTGATCCAAAGCCAGAGGGTCGCTCTTGTAGGTAGGCGGACCCATGCAGCTGAAAAGGAGGCCACGCAGGAGGGAGAAGCACCTGAGTCTGACCCCCACCCTAATGCTTCTGAACCAGTAGAGGCAATAGAGACTGGGTCCCTAGATCTTGGGCAGATTAGCCCCAGGAGAGGAAATTTTGGATGGGACCAGGCAGAAGACCCAAGGTATGACAACATTAGGAAGGAGGTGACTGAAATAGATGGGGTCTCCGTGGAAGGGAAAACCCAGGGACCAGGACCCTACTTCATAATGAAGAAGGATCTCTTATACCGGGTTGCACCAGTACAGGGGCAGAAGGTACAGCAGATCCTAGTACCTCAAAAACACCAGAACGCTGTATTAAGTCTCGCTCATAGTCATCTTTTTGGGGGCATTTGGGGATAGAGAAGACCCTGGCATGAGTCCTACGACGGTTCTTCTGGCCCGGAGTACATGAAGAAGTGCGGAGGTACTGTGCCTCCTGCCCGGAGTGTCAGCTGCACAGTCCCCATCCCCACTTGAGGGCACCTTTAGTACTCCTTCCCATCATAGAGTTCCCCTTTGAGTGAATAGCCATAGACCTAGTGGGACCCCTGGAGAAGACGGCTTGGGGCCACCAATATATATTTGTTGTTTTGGACTATGCTACTCGCTACCCAGAAGCCGTCCCCCTGCGGAACACGGCCTCTACAACTATGGCCAAAGAGCTGGTGGGGATCTTTGCCCGAATGGGGCTACTGAAGGAGATATTAACTGACCAAGGAACCCCATTTATGTCGAAGCTAATGAAGGACCTCTGTACGCTGCTCCATATACATACCCTGAAAACTTCAGTCTACCATCCGCAGACTGATGGGTTGGTAGAAAGGTTTAATCGAACCCTCAAGTCTATGATAAGGAAGGTGGTAAGTCGGGACAGGAAGGATTGTCACCTACTACCCTACCTTATGCTCGCTATCCGGGAGGTACCTCAGGCCTCAACTGGGTTTTCCCCCTTCGAGTTATTATACGGGCGTCACCCCTGTGGCATACTAGATATTGCCAAAGAGATCTGGGAAGAGGAACCCAAAGAGGGGAGAAATATAATAGAGCATGTAATGCAGATGCGAGACCAGATAGCCCAGGTTACCCCTATTGTACGGGAACATTTGGAGAAGGCACAGGAGGCCCAGCGAACCCATTACAATTGCCAGGCAAAAGTGCGACAGTTCCAACCAGGGGATCGGGTTATGGTGTTGGTACCCACGGCAGAAAGCAAGCTTCTGGCCCAATGACAGGGGTCCTATGAGGTGGTTGAACCCGTGGGGGAAATAACCTACAAGGTGCGGCAGCCAGGACGCAGAAAACAAGAACAGATTTATCATGTTAACTTTCTGAAATCCTGGCATGCACAAGAGGCATGCACAACGGTCCAAAAAGACCTAACCCAGGAAAACAAGCCTTCCAAACAGGTGAGAGTGTCTCCCGATTTAACACCAGACCAGAAGAATGAGGTGTTTGAAATGATCTTCTGGAACCAAGATGTGTTCTCGACAAAACCTGGTCGAACAACCGAGACATATCACCACATCGTCACGAACCCTGGGGCCAGAGTAACAAGGAGGCCCTATTGGGTGCCAGCGGCAAAAAGGGAGGAAATAAAAGCAGAAGTAAAAAAAATGCTGGAGTTGGGGATCATCAAAGAATCCCACAGTCAATGGTCCAGCCCAATCGTGCTGGTGCCCAGACCTGATGGCACCACAAGATTTTGCAATGACTTCTGGCGACTAAACGAAGTATCCCAGTTCGACGCGTACCCCATACCTCGCATAGATGAGCTAGTGGACCGTCTGGGTAACGCCTGGTACTTGACTACCCTAGACTTGACAAAGGGGTACTGGCAGATTCCCCTTGCAGAAGACGCAAAGGAAAAGACTGCGTTCTCTACACCAGAGGGTCTTTTTCAATACACTGTCCTCCCTTTTGGACTACATGGGGCCCCAGTTACCTTCCAGCGCCTCATGGACAAGCTATTACGCCCTCATAACAGTTATGCTGCTGCCTACTTGGACGACATGGTCATTCATACCCCAGACTGGGAAACTCACCTGGAGAAGATGGAGGCAGTCCTCGATACCTTCAGGCGAGCTGGCCTTACAGCAAACCCTGCCAAGTGCGCTGTAGGGTTTACAGAGGCCAAATATCTTGGCTACATTTTGGGGAAAGGTCTGGTAAAACCCCAAGTGAACAAGTTAGAGGCCATCCAAAATTGGCCCAGACCAAGTCGCAAGAAACAAGTCTGGGCGTTCCTAGGTGTGGTGGGGTATTACCGATGATTTATCCCCCACTTTGCCACAAGGGCAAGCCCCCTGACAGACCTAGTGAAAGCCTGTGGACCTGATCTGGTGAGATGGTCTGATGCAGCAGAGGAAGCATTCACAGACCTACGGACTGCCCTCTGCAGTAACCCCTTACTGATAGCCCCTGATTTCACCAAGGAATTTATCCTGCAGACGGATACATCGGAAGTAGGGTTGGGGGCCGTTCCATCACAGATGGTCGGGGAGGAGGAACACCCAATTCTATACCTCAGTCGGAAACTCCTTCCAAGGGAACAAAAATATACAGTGGTGGAGAGAGAATGCCTTGCTGTAAAATGGGCTATGGAAACATTGTGCTACTACCTGCTCGGGCGCAGATTTGTCCTCGTGACCGACCATGCCCCTCTTCAATGGATGCAGCGGAACAAGGAGAAGAACACAAGGGTGACCAGATGGTTCTTATCCCTCCAACCTTTCCAGTTCCGTGTGCAACACAGAGCAGGGAGCCGTCATGGCAATGCCGATGGTTTGTCACGTGTGCGCTGTCTGGCGTCCCAAGCTGCCCAACCCCTTGGCGTTGAGCAGGGCGGAGGGATATGTGACAGACCCAGACCAGTGGGGTACAGGAGTCTGGTAGAGGGCAAATATACTGGTCACTGGATGAGTAGTTTTCTGTTCCCTGAGTGACCAGAGAAGGGGCTGCACTAGAGTAATCAGGAACCTGCTAGAACCAGTTCAGGCAGGCTAATTAGGACACCTGGAGCCAATTAAGAAGCTGCTAGAATCAATTAAGGCAGGCTAATCAGGGCACCTGGGTTTTAAAAGGAGCTCACTTCAGTTTGTGGTGCGAGTGTGAGGAGCTGGGAGCAAGAAGCGCAAGGAGCTGAGAGTGAGAGTCCAGTCCAAACCTCCCAATTGTCCTGGACTGTGGGTTCTTCCAGAGGGGAAGGTCTCTGGGCTGTTCCCCAACCCACATGGTGAATCTCTGAGGCAAGAAAATCCACCAAGAAGCGCAGGACCCACCAACAGGGCCAGCTCCAGGGTTTTGGCCGCCCCAAGCAGCCCCCCCCCCCCCAAAAAAAAGCCGCGATCACCATCTGCGGCGGCAATTCAGCGGGAGGTCCTTTGCTCCGAGCGGGAGTGAGGGACCGTCTGCCGAATTGCCACCGAATTGCTGCCAAATAGCTGGAGGTGCCGCCCCTCTCCTGAGCAGCCGCCCCAGGCACCTGCTTGCCAGGCTGGTGCCTGGGGCCGGCCCTGCCCACCAAGATAGAGGAGGAACTTTGTCACAGTAGGTAGGAGCCAGGTTCTGTCGGTCACGACACAATGCTCCAGGGAAGTCTTGGCAGGACAAAGCCAAAGTTTCATGGCAAGGCACCCTGTTTGTATAGTGATTTTCCTTCATTGGGACCAATGAGTTTTGCACTGTCATGCTGTAATCAATTGTTGTTTGACGAGTACTTGTTTTCTTAAATTGTCCTTATCCTTTATCTTGTTCTTTCATCAAGTCTCTCAGGGAATTATCCCATGCTGGTTTTGATCACAGCTATCTTGTCCCCATTGATAGGTGCCTGTCTCATTTTTGGAGTCGTCAATCTGCCCGCCTCTGATATTTCAATAGGGACATGTTGCAGCCTCCTGGCACACTTGTGTTTGTCTCCGGTGCTCCCTAGAACATCTGGTTCAGCGATGGCCTTCTCACTTATCTCTTAACACCCATTTCTCATTCACACACAAAACAGAACTAACTTACAGAGAACATTTTGAACAGGAACATCAAATTGCAATGCAGAAGAAAAACAATCATGGCATTCTTTTACTTATTTTAAAATGCTAAGCCTACAACAAAGTGGTGACCTCAAAGGTCTGTTACTGCCTTGAAATCAATCCAGACACAAAGAGATTCTGGCTGATGCATCTCTACCGATGGCCCATTAGGCCATTCCTTTCTGCTATTCAAAAAGGGTGGCTGGCAGGATATGGTCAAATCATACATCAATACATTTAATACATGCTACATTGTTATCTTATTATTCTTTATCCTTCATTCTAAATTATACAAATATAAAATCCTACTACTACACCAGGGAATGGTTAGAGGCACCTCTGCCATTCCGCGTACCAGCACTAACTTGTGCCGATCCATGCTCTTCCTGAGAGAGGTGAGAGAAAGTTCATGTGAGATCTGGAGACAACTCAGTTGGTCTTATGTGAGCTCAGTGCACTCAATAAGGAATGGCTTCTCCATCTCTTCAGAGAGGTGCAAGGCAGCAGCATTCTTGGAACCTGATGGCAACCTCCAATCCGACAAGGGCCTTGGTGCCAAAGCAGGCCACAAGGCCTGTTCAAGCAGGTGCTGTTTTAGGTGAAGAATCCTGAACAAGCTACAGGTCGAACGTCACTCCTTGACATGGGCCTCACTCAAGCACAACAAGCACCGCATGTGGGGATCGTTGTTAGGGCTCGCTCCCTCCCACATGATGGACAGTGTTTGAACCCTGGTGAGGGCACCACAGGGAATTCCTAACTAAATACAACCAACACTAAGACTAAGGGTATTGCCAACTAGAAAAAAACACTAAAGTAGTGAGAGCATGTGAGGTTAAGTCCACACAGCTCCAACTCCATCCACATCTGGTAAGAAGGAACTGATGTGGGGGGGGGGGTCACCACCTTATATAACCAAGGGAGGGGCTATGGCCATGAGGTGCGAGCACCACCGCTCTAGGTGTATTGCTAGGCAAAATTCTGCAGCCCTGGTGCACTGGGCATGCACACACCTAAGTGGAATACACGGCTGCATCTGCTCAAATAAGAACAAGTAACTCCTAGTTCTGATCACCCTGAGAACTGAAACAGCTCCTTGTCAGTCCCCACCCTTTCTCCTCCCCTATGCTGTGGCTGGCAGAAGATGGACCAACCCAACAAACAGGTTAGAGAAGCCGGAGGGCTGCCTGGGTTGGTGCCCCAGCCCATTTTCCACCCCCCTTCAAGCTGTTGCAGCAGCAGAGATTCACTGGGTTGCAGGAGTGCCCCAGTCACAGATCAGCCGGCACAAGCCTGCACAGACTCGGGGGAGAGGAGTGCAGAACTGATGAAACCAGCATTGCCTTGTCGGGGGTGCTGCCATTCCCAGGGTATTAACAACAGAGGTGGTCTGGCAGCACCAGCACAGCTGGTGCACAGAGGCCACAGGTAATATGGGGAGAGTGTAATAGAGGCGAAGGGGGCTGTGTGATGGAATGGCCAAGGCATGTAGAGCACTACAGCTCCTCATCCCTCATTGTCTCCTCATTACACACGTTAAAAACACAGGGAAATCACCTTTGTGCCAGCAAGTCGCTGAGAGCGAAGGACGCCATCCAACCCCCTCACTGCCCAGGGAGATGGCCACTAACCCACTGCAGCATTTGCCTGGCTTCCGAATGCTGAGTGCCCACCCCTTCAGGCTGCTCATCGTGCTCCCTGTCTACCCCACCCCCAGCCCAATCCCCATTCCTCTCGCTCACAGGTGATGGGTAAGTGTGCAGGGTGTGATCCCTCCTTGCCTTTCTGACATGCTGGCAGGAGCAGTGAAGTTAACCATGTTGGTGTATGAAGTGTCTTCATTGATCTGAGTTAATACTCCACTGAAATTAATGGAGCAGAATATCTCAGAATTATTGTTTCAGGCTCAACACAAACTCAGGGAGCCATTGCTATATCAATTACACTTGATTCAAGTTCTGAAGGTTTTCTTTGCATAGTCAGTCTCTAATTGCTAGAGACTGAGGTCTGGTCTATACTACCCGCCTGAATCGGCGGGTAGAAATCGACCTCTCGGGGATCGATTTATCGCGTCCCATCGGGACGCGACAATCGATCCCCAAATCGGCGCTCTAACTCCACCAGCGGAGGTGGTAGTAAGCGCCGCCGACAAAAAGCGGCAGAAGTCGATTTTGCTGCCGTCCTCACAACGGGGTAAGTCGGCTGCAATATGTCGAATTCAGCTACGCTATTCCCGTAGCTGAATTTGCGTATCTTAAATCGACTCCCCGCTGTAGTGTAGATGTACCCTGACTTTAAAAAAGAAGAAAGCTGAGACTCTGGAGGACAATTGAGATGCCTGTCCAGGCCCCCCAAGCAGCCTTTTGTGTACATCAGAGATCCTTCTGTCAGGTAGAGAGACGTATACTGTCCATCCCGCTAGCAAATCAACCTTACTCAGACACACTCACCAAGACAACCTTAACTTTTCCCTCTGTTTGATGCCAAGTGTCCCTGCAAGATTAACCTTTTATTTCCCACAGGTCTTCTCCCAAATAATAACTCTTCTACACAGGCTAAATAAAGGAGGCCAGAACAGAGATCAGACCTATGTCTTTCCATTTATTTGTATCCGCTAATGTACATCTACCCTGACTGCAGACATCCATATTGCATGGGAGACCTCTGCAGTCACACTCTGGGACCTCAGTCCTCCGATTTCTGTAGATAAATAAATAAAGATACTTTAGAAGTTACTGGGATAATGGAATTGCCAGAGGGGCTAGAATCTCAACATGATTTTAAGTATGCAGTTAGGGGCAACAGTGTTCAAAACTGCAGGCAAAGAAACAATGATTTCCAGGCCTGCAGCATGAGAGGAGGGGGTCTATAGGCAGATCCTTGCTGAAGGCAAAGCAGCTTGAGGATTTACAGCAGCTGACCAGCCCCATGTATTTTAAGTGCTCTCTGTCCCCTTAGATTGGCTGACATGGCACAGCAGATTGCCACAGTACAGATGGGCCAGTCCACCAGAAGCCCAGCGAGGTCCCAGAGGCAGCAGGGAATGCAATTTAGCTTGGTGCTTCCTGGGGACAAGTATATGGTGGCTCCCTCTAGTGGGAGTGGCAGGATGTGGGTCAGTGAAATGCCACACCTACTAGTGTAGGTGCCTGCTGAAGGACTCATTTATGTGGCTTTTTGGGCTCATGTCTCGCCTTCAGCAAATGTGCTCCCCATGCTGGGGTGAGAGAAACAGTCCCTGATGGAGAACGGGCAGAAGAGCCTCACTGTCCACAGCACCCCCAGTTCTCTTGGTGGCCAGTTTTTAGTCTCTTTAATATGGGCTCCATTGATTTTGTACATTGCTAGTCTATTTATCTGAATGGCTGGTGGCATTAGGTCAAATGTCTTACTGAAGTCCAGTATATTCCATGGGCACAGTTCCCTCTACCAACCAGCCAACCTTGAGAGCATGACAAAGAGCATTAATTCATTTGACAGGAATTATTTGCCATCAAACCAGATTGATTGGCATTAATTACATCACACAGTCAGATTCCAAGGCCAGACCGGACCACTGTGACCTCCTGTATAGTGCAGGCCCCAGGACTTCCCCGAATTAATGCCTGCTTGAACTAGAGCAGAGCTATTAGAAAAACAGCCAATCTTGATTTTAAAATGGCCAGTGATGGAGAATCCACCACAACCCTTGGTAAGTTGTTCCAATGGTTAATTACCCTTATTGTTAAAAATGTTCGTCTTATTTCCAATTGGAATTTGTCTACTTTCAACTACCAGCTGTTGGATCGTGTTAGACCTTTCTCTGCTAGTCTGAAGAGGCTGTTAGACTGGAATCAAGTCACCCCTAAACTTTCTCTTTGTTTTGCTAAGTCGTTCTTCATTGATTGAATCCAGTATGAGCCTTTCCATGATCTTGCTCAGGATTGATGCCAGACTAACTGATAGTTATCCCAGGTCAACCCTGTGGCAGGGTGCAATATGTCAGTACCAAACTATAAACTCCATGTTGTATTTTCTGTTGAATATAAGTACAATGATAATAATAAATGTGCGACGACAGCTGCTTGAATTGCATTCCAGACAGCAGCCCTGATCCCAGAGAGTGCCTGACACCTCAGTGGAGGACTATCACTGGGAATGACTCTCCCCTACTTGCGCATTGCCATCAAACAATGATTTTCTCTGCAGGTGAGGGAGGGGGCTACAGTGTGGCAGGGAAGTACATGGCAAGGAGACAGAGACTCGATGAGCAGGGTGCTGGCTGCTCCTAGCAGAGGGCCACCCATTGCACCATGTAGGGGGACGTGCAGGAGAAAGCGGGCTGGAGGAGCTCTGAAAAGGTGACAAATCTTGAGCTGGGAGAAGGGGTGAGATCAGGATGGGGGGAGGACACGTCTCAGGGCTTTGTTATTTTCAGAGGTCTGTAACTCTGAAGTGCTTTCGGAGTGAAGTCACTGTGAATAAAAAATTTTGAGTCCTGTGATCACCTTGCTTCCAATGTCGCGGCTCTTGGCCCGCAGCTTGTTGACCTGGGATTCAGCGATGTTGGCTCGTTCCTCAGCCTCCTCCAACTCGTGCTGGGCCTTACGATACCGCGACAGGTGGGTGTTGGCCTGCTCCTCCTGTAGAGCCAAACAGTGCTGTCAGCACCCACACACCCCCAGCACCGTCAGCACCATGTCCGCCCAGGGCCCTCAGTACCCGGGCTCTGTCCAGCACCATCAGTGTCTGTGCCCTACCCAGTGCCATCTCCGCCTGCACCCGACCCGGCACTGTCAGCACCACATCTCACAAAGCATCCTCGGCTAATGCCATGTGTACCTGCACTGTCCTGCCCAGCACCATCCTTAGCCTCTGTTTGCCAGAAGCTGGGAATGGGTGACAGGGGATGGATCACTTGATGATTGCCTGTTCAGTTAATTCCCTCTGGGGCACCTGGCATTGGCCACTGTCGGAAGACCAGATACTGGGCTAGATGGACCTTTGATCTGACTCAGTGTGGCCATTCTTATGTTCTTATCAGCTCCCACACCCTGCCTAGTGCCCTCTGCCTACCCCATCTGCACTCACATTCTGCCCCATACAATCACCACCCACACCTGACCCAGCATGCTCAGAATCATGCCCCGCCCAGCACCAGCAGCGTCCTGCCATGCCACACCCAGCCCCTTGCCAGCAGCAACCACCCCACTCAGCATCAGCAATGCCCTGCCATGCCATCTCCAGCACAATCAACCCATGCCCCACCCAGCACCAAGCCTCAGAGAATGCCACGGCCCTCCTCGCACCCTGCACAGCACTGTGCCCCACACAGCCCTGCCAGCTAGTTACACTTCCCTGTGTAGATATGCCCTAAGTCTGTAAGCCGTTAGGAATTTAGGCGGAGATTTCCAAAACTGCCAGGGGATTTGGATCCCCGCCCCCCATTCCATCCACATGAAAGGATTTGGGTGTCCTGAGGCCTAGGCAGCTTTGAAAATCTTTGCTCAGCAGATTGGCGGATCCTGCACTCACGGCCTCCTCAGCTTGTCTCTTGTAGGCTTTCACTTTCAGCTGCAGTTTGTCTACCAAGTCCTGGAGCCGGACAACATTCTTCTTGTCTTCTTCAGACTGCAGGGAATGCAATAGTAATATGGTCAGGCTGGGGAGGCCAGTGTCTGGGATGTGCTTGGAATGCAGCGGAGCTTCAATGGGAGCGGAGGTTCCCAGTGGTACCTGGTAAGTGATTTCCTTGAGCCGCCTTTCGTATTTGCGTACCCCTTTAATGGCCTCTATGCCTCGCTTCTGCTCAGCATCCAGCTCATTTTCCAGCTCCTGAACCTAAGCACAGTAAGACGGTGAAGAGAGCAATCAGCAAAGGGAAGAACTGCATGTGCATAACGGCCCTGGGCCCTGATGGCCAAGGTGTGGGTAGGAGACGCCTGATGTGCCTGCTGATGGGCCAGGAAACTTGTTGACTCCAAGTGAATGCTCTGGCCATTGCTCTGGGGCATGGGGACCAATGGTTTGTGGCCCAGTCACAAGCCCTTATTAGCAGCAGCATGAGTTACTCAGTGCCACGCCTGCTGGCACCTTACAGCCAAAGACAGCGATGTGCCCATGGCTCTACTGCAGCCAGGGAGGGGAGGGAGCAGGGGGGCAAGGTGTTGTCAGGGAGCGCTCAGGCTGTATTTGCCTCTTTCACTCGGGTTTTGCCACCACATTGCAGCTGAATGGGATACGTATGTTCCACAAGACACAAGAAAAAAGCAAACGCCAAGTCCAGGCACACTGGATAAGCAGTCCCTGCCCAAGGGCCTAGGCACATCCCCATGAGAGACCTCCATGGCCCCATGCCAGCTTGAGATGGGATTCACATGATCTCCCCCCAAGATCCATCTGCGTGGCTGTCGAGGGCCACCCCACCCCTCTGGGCATGCTGGAGCACCATGCCCGAGATTAGGAGTCCCTAGCACCAAGTGAGCTGGGGTTCACCCCAGAGGAGGAACAATTCAGCCTCTACCCACCCAAGCAGAGGCCTCTATGAGGCCTGCCACCACCACCTTAGCACAGCCATGATGGAGTGGCCATAGTGAGGGACCACCACAGAAACCTCAAACCCAGTCCGTCCCCTTCCCCAAACTCTGTCCAACCCTGATCCCCAAATCTCCAAACTGGCCCACCCCTGATCCCCAAACCCAGCCTGATCCCCAAACCCCCAAATCCAGCCCAGCCCCAACCCCAGTCCCTCCAAACTCAGCTCAGCCCCAAACCCAGGCCCCAATCCCCAAACCACCAAACCCAGTCCCTGCAATCCAGCCCTGCCCCAATCCCCAAATCCAGCCTGGCCCCGTTCCCCAAATCCAGCCTGGTCCCGATGTCTGAACACAGCCATACTCTGGCCTCCAGTTTCTGGATTTGCTTCTTGCCACCCTTCAATGCCAGCTGCTCTGCCTCATCCAGACGGAGCTGCAGGTCCTTCACCGTCTGGTCCAGGTTTTTCTTCATCCTCTCCAAGTGGGCACTGGTGTCCTGCTCCTTCTTCAGCTCCTCCGCCATCATGGCTGCCTAGTTAGGTGCACAGTCCTATTAATGAGCATCGTCTCTGTGCTGCTGAGGCCGTCATTGGGACCTCTGTGTCTATATTCGTGCTCTCTTCCCAGGACCCAGCTCCTCACAGAAACCATCCCCACAGGGAGGATAAAGCCTCAGCCAGTGAACCTGGCCATGCTAAGGGGACTCATGCACTGACAGCCATGGTGGTTCTGCTCCTCCACAGGACAAGCACAGCGGAGACAGTATCAGCTTCCCAAATGCTACCTCACCAGTGCCTGGAGAAGGGAGTTCAGCCATGTGACTCACACAGACCTTGGCCTCTCTGTTGAGATGCCTGCAAAGCAGCCAGTTAGCGCTAGTTGTGGAGGGCACCTGGCTGCTAGGAAGTGCAATTAAGTAAAACACAAGAGATGGGGCCAGAACTAACCTGGATCCAAACAGCCCTGAGCACTGAGGTGATTCTCATCGGGGGCTCAGGGCTGAAATTCATAGCTCAGGCTCTTTTGCAATCCACCCCATGAAAATCATCCAGCTGTGGAGACCAGGTCATGGTCTGCACTGGGGCCACGTGAGCAGCATCTCACCGAGCAACATGGCAGGACAAAACTGAGGGAGGGGCCTAGGGGTGACACGGGGCAGTCCCCTTAATTTGTGGCAACGGTATGCCGGGCTCATCTGATTCCTGTGGGCTTAGTCCGGCTGAATGCTGCCAGCAGCGTGGGAGGTGCAGGAGGACAGAGAGGAGAAAGGAGAGGGAGCAGGATGGCAAAGACGGGGTTGGCACCCTGACTCCTCAAGGCCCGAGGAGGGTTGCACAGAACAGCTGCTCATTGTGGCGCAGAGGCAGCAGGCTGGAGCACTGGGATGCAGCTCCAGGTCTTGGACAGTGAGAGCCATTTGGGCACCAAAACTGGCAGAGCACCTGCTGCCCTGTGTCATGTAGTCAGGTCAGCCATCACTCCTGGCTCCAGGATTCCTTCCTGGGAAAGACCTGAAAGAGAGCTAGTTGGCACAGGCCTCATCCCTGAGTGCCCCCACCCCCAAATCTCCACTACTGTACAGTGAGGGCCAAAGTTGTTATTGCACCTCACCCCACCCAGCTCCTTTCCTAGCAAACAGAAGTGAGAGTGGGATGCAAGCAGCAGAACTCACATCTGTAATTGCTTTCTTGGCTTTCTCCTCTGCGTTTCTCGCCTCCTGAATGGTATCATCTACTTCACTCTGCAACTGAGACATGTCTGCTTCCAGCTTCTTCTTGGTGTTGATGAGGCTAGTGTTCTGTTGGCACATTGGAAGACAGGTCATCCCACCCACATTTCAAGACAATCCCACCTGCCTATTGAGAAGGGTGGGAGAAAGTACCTGGGAGTGCAGGAGCTGCACTCGCTCACTGGCATCTGTCAGCTCCTGCTCGGACACTTTCCGGGCTCGCTCTGTCTGCTCCAAAGCTGCTCGCATCTCCTCCAGTTCAGTCAGCATCAGGTTATTTCGACGCTCCACGATAGCCAGCTGCTCCTTCAGGTCCTCATTCCCTCTAAGAGCATCGTCCAGCTGGAGCTGGGAATCCTTTGGGGTGAAACACACAGTAAGACTCACAGCTAAACAAGGTAAGGTCCATGGTAAGGTACAAGAACAAACTCTACTGGTGCCCACCTTGAGCTGTCCCTGCCCATTCCGAAAGTGCTTCTGTGTCTCTACAGCCAGGCGGTTGGCATGGCCCAGCTGGATCTCCATTTCATTCAGATCCCCCTCCATCTTCTTCTTTAGCCTCAGGGCTTCATTTCTGCTCCTGATCTCAGCGTCCAGGGTGCTCTGCATGGACTCCACCACCCGCTGGTGATTCCTCTTCAGCTGCTCAAGTTCCTCATCCTTCTCTGCAATCTTCCTGTCAATATCTAACTTCACCTGGGTCATCTCCATCTGGACACGCAGGATCTTTCCCTCTTCGTGTTCCAATGAGCCCTAGTGGGGTTAAGAGAACATTGCTTGTCTCAGTGCAGTGCCCCAATAAACCTGCCAATCAATCTCCTATGGCAGTGTGGAACCACAGACACAAATTGCTTTGCCAGGCATTGGAACAGTCTCCAAGGAAGTAGTTGAAGCCTAGTTACTTGGGACATTTAGAACTGGACTGGACAGAGCAATGAAGTACAAAATGTTATTCTCAGACCAAGTACTTCACTGAGCCTGAGCTGAGCGTGTGTCAGTAACTTAGAGGTAAACTCCTCCCAAGAACATCCCCGGCATCCCAAAGCTAGGGCATTCAGAGATAATATTAGAAAGTATGAAATACGCAGATAAGGCAGCCAAGCTCCCAGCATGAGGAAAGCAGATGCTCATCTCCCCTCCACATCTGCATATAGTTAATGTCAAACCTCAACTCCCATTTAGTGACAAGAGACCCAGGGAGCTCACAAGCTGTCTCTCCTCTCCCACCTTCTGCCTCCTGTGAAAGGTTTGACCAGAGACACTCCTGCCGTCTTCCCATCCCCAGAGCAAGAGCTAAGGCCTGTGCATGTCTGAACAGCACACACTGCCCAGTGCAGATGCATGTATCAGACCATGCACAGCTCCATGGGTGCTCATTAAAGCACACTGCTCCCTGCATGCTCTAAAGTCTGGGAGTCCCTGCACACTGAACAAGGTATGGACCACAAGTCTTTCCCCGCTCATTACTCAATGAGGGGGAAAGAGAATAACAGAAAATGTGGAAATGGCGGAAGTGCTAAATGACTTTTTTGTTTCAGTTTTCACCAAAAAGTTTAGTAGCGATTGGATATCTAACATAATGAACGCCAGTGACAATGAGGTAGGATCTCTTGATTTTAGCGAGGCTTTTGACACAGTTCTACATGACATTCTCATAAGCAAACTAGGGAAATGTGGTCTAGATGAAATTACTGTACGGTGGGTGGAAAACTGGTTGAACAATCTTACTCAAAGAGAAGTTATCAATGGTTTGCTATCAAACTGCAAGGATGTATCTGGTGAGGTTCCACAGATGTCAGCCCTGGGTCTGAGACTAGTCAATATTTTCATTAATGACTGATAATGGAGTGGAAAGTATGCTTATAAAATTTGCAGGTGACACCAAGCTGGGAGGGTTGCTAACACTTTGGAGGACAGGATTAGATTTCACACAAGCCTTGACAAATTGGAGAATTGGTCTGAAATCAACAAGATGAAATTCATTAAAGACAAGTGCAAAGTACTTCACATAGGAAGGACTACTCAAATGTAGAGCTACAAAATGGGGACTAACTGGCTGAAAAGAACAATGTGATGCATTTGCAAAAATGGCAAATGTCATTCTGGGGTTTATTAACAGGTGTGTCATATGTAAGACATGGGAGGTAATTGTCCTGCTCTACTTGGCACTGGTGAGGATTTAGGAAAGATGTGGACAAACCAGAATTGTCCAGAAGAGAGCAACAAAAATGATAAAAGTTAAAAAAACTGGTCTTGAGAAAAGAAAACGGAGGGGGCACCTGATAATAGTTTTCAAATATGTTCACAGCTCTTATAAAGAGAATGGTGATAAATTGTTCTCCATTCCCAGGAAGGTAGGATAAGATGTAATCAGTTTAATCTGCAGCAAGGGAGGTTTAGGACACAGTCTAACTGGAAGGACAGTTAAGCTCTGGAATAGGCTTTCAAGGAAGGTTGTGGAATCCCTGTCAGAGGATTTTAAGAACAGGGTAGACAATCACCTGTCAGGGATAATCTGGGTATACTAGGTCCTGCCTCAGCACGGGGCCTGGACTAGATGACCTCTTGAGGTCACTTCCAGACCTATATTTCTATTATATAAAATGAGCCTGTCTTACTCTGGAACTGACATTGCCGCCTAGCAGTCAGCAGTGCTGCACTGGTTGTGGGTAAGAGGGAATTGTCTAAGCTATTCTGTCCTGTTCAGTTTCTTACACTGCACCCCTCATGGTGGGATCTGAGGAGGGAAGGGATACATCACCACCAGGTCTCTTGCGTCTCTAATGTGCCTGAATTACATAAATGTTTATCCAGGATACTTGCCTCTGCTTCTTCTAAGGCTGATTGCAGGTCTGACTTTTCCTTCTCAATTTGTTTCTTTGCTTTTTCCAGTTCATGATTCGTTTTGCCAGCTTCGGCAATCTGTTCAGTGAGGTCTGAAATCTCTTCTGCAACACAGAAAATGGACAATCTGCCTCCTGCCCGCCAATGAGTCACATTAGGAATAAGGCTGGCTGGGATGGGAACACTGGGGGTTACGAGGAGATTTATAGATTATAAAGCCAGAAGGGACCACTGTGATTTTCTAGTCTGAGCTCCTGTATAACACAGGTCATAGCACTTCCTTGAATTAATTCTTGGCTGAATGAGAGCAGATCTTTAAAGAAACATCCAGTCTTGATTTTAAAATTGCCAGCGATAGAAAATCCACCTTGATAAGGGATTAGTTACTCTCATTGTTAAAAATTTACACCTTCTTTCCTGTCTGAATTTGTCTGGCTTCCAATTCCAGCCATTGGATCGTGTTATCCCTTTCTCTGCTAGATTGAAGAGCCCATTATGAATTATTTGTTCCCCATGTAGGTACTTACAGACTAATCAAATCATCCCTTCACCTTCTCTTTGTTAAACTAAATAGATTAGGCTCCTGGAGTCTATCATTATAAGGCAGGTTTTCCAATCCTGTAATCATTCTTATACCTCTTCTCTGAACCCTCTCCAATTTATCAATATCCTTCTTGAATTGTCGGCACCAGAACTGAACACAGTATTCCAGTAGTGGTTGCATCAGTGCCAAATATAGAGGTAATACAGCTTCCTTACTCCAACTTGAGATACTCCTATTTATACTTCCCAGGATCATATTAGCCAAGTAGTTTCCCCTGCATTATCCTGTTTGCAGATATTTTGCTTTAAAAATGGCACCCTCCACACGGCATGACCTTGCACATGTATGATATGTGCGAGGTCACACTGCACGGGGGGCCCCATTCTGTAGAGCAAAATGGCATCCTCCATGTGGCATGACCTCACACATATGGTGTGTGTGAGTTGGGAACTGATGCATTAGCCCTTTTGGCCACAGCCATCACACTGGGAGCTCATGTTCAAGTGATTAGCCCCATGACCCCCAAATCTTTTCCAGAGTCACTGCTTCCCCATTCTGCTCGTATGACCTGCATTCATTGTTCCTAGACATATGATCTTACATTTGGCTGCATCAAAATGCGTATTGTGGTGGCACTCAGATCACAAGGTGTATTCAACCAATATTGTAACAGCACGTATGAACATGCACAGTTTTACGGTGGGATTTTGGGACCAGCTGGATTGGAGGAGGTTATGATTGCTGGGCTGGTAGGAGTAGGCAATGCTCTGGAGGCGCAGGAGCATGGAGATGGCTCTGTGAACTTGAGGTGGGTCTCAAAAGGCCAGGCACTAGACTTACGTTGCAGGTTCTTGTTCTCCCGTTTGACTGTCTCAAACTGGTCAAGCACCTCCTCATAGGCATTCTTCATCCTGAAGATCTCTGCGCTCAGGGAACGGGATTCCCTCTGGGCAGCCTCCAGTTCGGACTGGCTCTCCTGGTATTTCTGCTTCCATTCTGCCAGGACCTACGGAATGAGAATCAGCTTGTAGTGGGAGAACATGGTGCTTTGTGACTCTTGTGTAGTACACAGGATGTGACGGAGTTGCAGACACAGCTCATGCCACAGCCCTTCAGAGGACCCATTTGATGTGCCCTGCTTTTAAGAGCTTTTTCATTATAACTCTCACTCTGCTGCCTCCTCACTGGCAGCTGGTTACATACTATGTCCATCCAGCCCCAACGAATCTCACAAGGGCCTCAGGAAGGAGTGCGGCATTATGGGAGTCCTGCTAGAGTCAGACTATGAACTTTTGTTTTGCAGTAGAGGCCACTGGTCCCTTGCATGAGCTTGCACTGTCATTTGGGGGAATCTGCATCGATTCTTTCAGTAGTTCTACTAAGTGGCAGTGAAGAATGAGAAATGCAGACATTTCCCCAGGCACCACTCTTCTGAGCAGCAAGGGTGGGGCGTGAAGGATTTGGCTCGGGATCCCTGGTGTTTAGCAGCCTCTCTCCTATAATGAAAAGGCTCCATTTAAAAGCATTGTGAATACTGGACATAGAAAGTCCCATAGGGGTTAACTTTGTCTCCCTTGTTGCTCATTGTGCATGAAGCTATCGAAAGACCAGCTAGGGCACCATAGTCTGATTTGTCAGCAGTTCATTGACAATATCCAGGCTTAGGTCAGCCATGGAGGCTGCCCCAGCAGTGTCTTGCTGTCTGCTCAGCATCGCAGACAGATGTAGAATTTGGTGTGAATAAACCAAGCCAATAAACTGCTGTAATGGGGAAACCCTGGCACCCAAATCCAAGAGCTTTCCTGGAATGGGAGAGGGGACAGCGCTTTTGTGCTTCTGATGAGCCCCGTCCCATCTCTCAGCAGCTCCAGGCCGGGTGCATAAACAAAAGACCTAGAAGACACATTCAGTAGAAGGGTCTTCCGTCCTGTAAGTGAATGCTAAACTGTATTATACTGTTTAGTCACTAGGTGGCGCGATGTGTAACAAATCTTATTTAAGCTCGCAAGTGCCAATCCTAGCAGTGCACTAAAGGATTTTATAGTGAACACATCTGGTGAATCTCTCTGGGAAGGAACTAAGGAAGCTCTGTAGTCAGTCCATATCTGGTACAGAAGCCTGACCTGTTAGTAGCAGCCCTGTAACCTACTGTGCACAGGGTGTACATGACATGATGTCAGAAGTAAACTAGAACCAGAGGAGAACAGAAACAGAAGGAAAACAGCACCAAAGGCTGAAGGATTTCATCACCATGCCACTCTTCAATGTCCCAGAGAACTTCAGCGTTGACAAACCTTCACAATGGATGGAGTGGAAGCCGTATTTTGCATTGCTATAAAACTCCATAAGGAAATGAGATATTCAGGTATCTCTTTAATGTAGGCTATGAAGTAAGCACAGAATATCTTTAAGCCTTTTATCTTTACTAAAGACAGTCACAAAGATGACTATGACAGAGTTTGGGCTATGTTTGATGCACACTTTATACCTCAGAGAAATGCAGTTTATGAAAGAGTACATTTTCACCAGAGAATTCAGGAACAAAGAGAAAATATTGATTCTTTTATAAGAGCTTTCAACGTGTTGGCTATAAAGTGTGATTTTTGGTACTGCAAAACATGAAAATATCATACAGGTTATTGGGTTAAGAGACAAGAACCTCTCACAACAATTACAATTAAAGACAGACTTAAATCTACCCACAGCTATACAGAGAGCAAAGCAGTCTGAACTAGTCAAATAACTGAACAAAAGGCAGGAGCAACATGAAAAATCTGAAACTAGCTTAGAAGCTGCATGAGTAAACAGACACAGCAGGAGTGCTAAAAGTCATCATTATAAAAGCCCTGAGGCTAAGAGGGACAAATTCCAGGCAAATTACAAAGCCTTTCAGACTAAGTGTACAAGATATACAAGATATAGTGCCCATCTTTAAAAAAGGGAAGAAGGAGAATCTGGGGAACTACACACCAGTCAGCCTCACCTCAGTCCCTGGAAAAATTATGGAGCCAGTCCTCAAGGAATCCATTTTGAAGCATCTGGAGGAGAGGAAGGTGATCAGGAACAGTCAACATGGATTCACCAACGGCAAGTCATGCCTGACTAATCTGATTGCCTTCTATAATGAAATAACTGGCTCTGTGGATATGGAGAAAGCAATGGACGTGGTATACCTTGACTTTAGCAAAGCTTTTGATACAGTCCCCCACAGTATTCTTGCCAGCAAGTTAAAGATGTCTGGATTGGATGAATGGACTATAAGGTAGATAGAAAGCTGGCTAGATCATCAGGCTCAGTGGGTAGTGATCAACAGCTGGATGTCTAGTTGGCAGCTGGTATCAAGTGGAGTGCCCCAGGGGTCGATCCTGGGGCCGGTATTGTTCAACATCTTCATTAATGATCTGGATGATGGGATGAATTGCACCCTCAGCAAGTTCATGGATGACACTAAGCTGGGGAGAAAGGTAGATATGCTGCAGGGTAGGGATATGGCCCAGAGTGACCTAGATAAACTGGAGGATTGAGCCAAAACAAATCTGATGAGGTTCAACAAGAACAAGTGCAGAGTCCTGCACTTAGGACTTAAGAATCCTATGCACTGCTACAGGCTGGAGATGGACTGGCTAAATGGCAGCTCTGCAGAAAAGCACCCGGGGATTACAGTGGATGAGAAGCTGGATATGAGTCAACAGTGTGCCCTTGTTGCCAAGAAGGCTAATAGCAAATTGGGCTGCATTAGTAGGAAAATTGCCAGCAGATCGAGGGAAGTGATTATTCCTCTCTATTCAGCACTGGTGAGGCCACATCTGCAGTACTGCATCCAGTTTTGGGCCCCCCACTACAGAAAGGATGTGGACAAATTGGAGAGAGTCCAGCGAAGGGCAATGAAAATGATTAGGGGGCTGGGGCACGTGACTTATGAGGAGAGGCTGAGGGAACTGGGCTTATTTAATCTGCAGAAGAGAAGAGTGAGGGGGGATTTGATAGCAGCCTTCAACTATCTGAAGCAGGGCTCCAAAGAGGATGGAGCTCGGCTGTTCTCAGTGGTGGCAGATGATAGAACAAGGAGTAATGGTCTCAAGTTGCAGTGGGAGAGGTCTAGGTTGGATATTAGGAAAAACTATTTCACAAGGAGGGTGATGAAGCACTGGAATGGGTTACCTAGGGAGATGGTGGAATCTCCATCCTTAGAGGTTTTTAAGGCCCGGCTTGGCAAACCCTGGCTGAGATGACTTAGTTGGGGTTGTTCCTGCTTTGAGCAGGAGGTTGGACTAGATGACCTCCTGAGGTCTCTTCCAACCCTAATCTTCTATGATTCAATGTGAAAAATTCATAGCCCAACAGATGAATGTTTATCCAAAGGCACAAGATGTAATAAATGCACAAAATAGAGACTTTTGCAGCTGTTTGCTCTCACTAGGCAGTAAGAGAACTGATTTATATTATATAAAATCAAGAGCTAGGTTTCTGGGATCTATCATATGAAGAGACAGAGCCTGCCTGGAGAGTGTAACTGAATATTCATGGAAAGAGTATTGACTTTAAAATTGACTCAGAAGCAGACAAGACAGTCATCTCAGAAGGGATTTCCAATAATCCCTCCTGTAGGTGAAATCACCTGATACAGCCCTGACTAGCTTGGGAGGTGCTCTGAACTGCATGGGCTAGTTTACCACAGAGACAACTTACAAACACATAGCTTTACATTCAAGTTCATATGATCAAAGACAAAAAACCTTCTCAGCTGCAGCATGGCAGCCATGATGGGCCTAGTGAGAAACTCTAGAGTTTGGTGATAATGAACTTTTGAAAAAGATCCAGTACAAGTAACCTCAAGAGACACTGCTGAACCTTACAAAGTACAAACACCTCTATCAGACAGACCATGAAATTCAGAGGACATCTTTACTTGCTTACAGTGGACTATTTTTTCCAGGTATATAGCAATAATGTACTTGAAATATAACATGTCACAGTATTATTGAGACACTGAAATGCACTTTTGCTCACTTCAGTATTCCAGAACAACTAATGATGGACAATTGACACAATTCACTGCAGTAGAATTTAAGTCTTTCCAACAAAATATGATTTTCATCATATTGCTAGTAGCCCACATTACTCACAATCGAATGGAGAGGCTAAGAGAGTTTTACAGACAGCCAAGAAAATCCAACAACAGGAAGATCCATTCTTTATTCTTCTGATTACAGATTAACACCAATAACAGCTACAGGATATAGTCCAGTACAACTCCTGGTGGGAAGACAACTCAGAACTACATTTCCAACTTTGAACAAGAAACTATCTCCGAAGTAGCCATATATGAAGAAAGTAGTCATATTGGCTAAAAAGGCAAAAAGAGCTTTCAGACATGTTTACAACACATGCCACTCAGCTAGAGAACTTCCAGGTCTAGAACCTGGTGACTGTGCTTGTGTCAAATTGCATTGAGAAAAAGGATGGAGAACCCTAGATCTTATAAAGAAAATAATTAATCGCCCAAATTATACGTGATCGAGGCCAACAGTCTAGAGTTCAACAGAAACCATTGATATCTAGAATGTGTTCCCCAGAAGGACTAATCAACAGAGCAAACTCTACAGCTGATGGATGCAGAACAAGAAGACAACTCAAAGATTCCAAACCGATCACAGTCAGTCATTACAACTAATGGACAGCCAGATGACCAAGTTGTTACGTGTTCAAGTCATGTAATCAAAAAACCAGTATGATTCAGAGACACTTAACAGACTGATATGTACTGAAGTTTAAAGATAGTGTACACATTATAACAGTTAGGAATCTACAACTTATATTGTAGTTCTATTGTTATATTGTGTTATATTGTTGATCCATTAGATAGTGCCACATGTAACATACCTGACTTAAGCTCACAACAGTCATTCCTAGCGGTGCATTAAAGGATCTTATAGTGAACACATCTGATAGATCTCTCTGAGAAGGAACTAAGAAAGCTCTATTGCCATTCTATATCTGGTACAGAAGCCTGATCTGCTAGTAGCAGCCCTGCAACCTACTGTGCACAAGGTGTACATGACATGCCTCTCCTGGGCTACCTCTCAGCCCTAATCTCTTGTTGAGTGCTGTCTGTCTGGACTTTCTCCCTGGAATCCTTCCCTCAATCTAGTTCCCCGCATATCCTTATTCTCAGTCTTCATCTGGGCCATGTGCCTGGGGTTTGGCCCTCTTTTTTCATGGCCAGTCACAGGAAACAACGTCCTTCCTGCAGATCCCATCCCGAACTAAGCTCTCCCAGCCCTTTATGGAAATCACTCAACTCCTTCCCAGGTGGATCTGAATTTACCCAAGCCATCCGATCCCCAGTTGATCAGGATCAGCTGGGGTGTGGGGGTAGTTGATCCATCACAGGGAAGACTGAGCCCAACTCCCCTTAACGGGCCAACCAGTCTGTGGCAGCTTCCAAAACCATAGAGCTGTGCCTAAAGGGTAAAAATTTGGCCATAAATCCTGTGCATAGCTGTGTGATCACAGGGTTACCAGGGCTATCTACCGTTTTGGGAGGAAACTGAAAAATTGTTTTACAGGCTCACTCAAAGGCTCTGTTCAGATGAATGTAACCTAATGTAACACCAATTTTTAAAAAGGACTCTAGAGGAGATTCTGGCAATTACAGGCCAGTGAGCCTAACTTTAGTACCAAGTAATTTGGTAGAAACCATAGTAAAGAACAGAATTATCAGCCCCCTAGATAAACACGATAAGTTGGGGAAGAGTCAATACGGCTTTTGTAAAGAGAAATCATGCCTCACTAATCTATTAGAATTCTTTGAGAGAGTCAACAAGCATGTGGACAAGGGTGATCCAGTGGATATAGTGTACTTGGATTTTCAGAAAGCCTTTTACAAGGTCCTTCATCAAAGGCTTTTAAGGAAACTAACTAGCCATGGGATAAAAGGGAAGGTCCTCTCATGGACCAGTAAGAGGTTGAAAGATAGGAAACAAAGGGTTGGAATAAATGGTCAGTTTTCATAATGGAGAGAGCTGAACAGCAGGGACCCCAAGGATCTATACTGGGTCCTGTTCTGTTCAACATATTCCATAAAGATCTGGAAACGGGGGAGAATAGTGACATGGCAAAGTTTGTAGACAATACAAAATTATTAAAAAGAAGAACAGGAGTACTTGTGGCACCTTAGAGACTAACAAATTTATTAGAGCATAAGCTTTATGCATCCGAAGAAGTGGGCTGTAGTCCACGAAAGCTTATGCTCTAATAAATTTGTTAGTCTCTAAGGTGCCACAAGTACTCCTGTTCTTCTTTTTGCGGATACAGACTAACATGGCTGTTACTCTGAAACAAAATTATTAAAGATCCTTAAATCCAAAGCAGACTGTGAGGAATTACAGAGGGATCTCACAAAACTGGGTGACTGAGAAACAAAATGGCAGATGAAATTTAATGTTGATAAGTGCAAAATAATACACACGGGCTGTTAGTTCAGATGGTCAGGGATGCAACCACATGCTTGGGGAGACCATAAACCTCTCATTGCCTGATGCCAGGAGGGGCAGACAGGGGTGGATCCATAATTGTCCTGTTCTGTATACTCCCCCTGAAGCTCTGTACTGGGTACTGTTGCAGACAGGATACTGGGAAAGAGGGACCATGGTCTGACCCAGTATGGCAGCTCTTATGTTCTTATATAAGGCTCTGACCACTGCCATTTCCTTCGCTAGAGCTTCATGATTTCTAATGTCCTTAGTGGGTTGCTCTGTTTGTTTGCTGTGGTTTGAATTCTGGTCTCTTACCTGGAGATAGATTGGCACTAATACATGATCCATCTGCTTTATGATATTGTTATTATTACGTGTATGTGAAGGTGCCCAGCACCATGGTATCTGGACACTCTTTACTTAGGTTAGACTGAGCCCAACTAAAGCTGTGAATAAAAGTAGAGCTTTCATAACTGCACAGCACCTTGTGTTGGGCTGTCAGAAATGTATACTGCCCTCTTGAGACTCCAGGTGATTGGGAGCCAGTTTAGTCTCTCCAATTGGGTGGGAACATCAATGACATTCTGTGATCTACAAAACTTTGACTTTCTTTGAAAAATGCAGGGCCACCCGGAGGTGGGGGGGGCAAGTGGGGCAGTTTATCCCAGGCTCCGGGCCCTGCAGGAGCCCCACGCGCCCTGGACCGGCGGCGGTCTGGCTCTTCGGTGGCATTTCGGCGGCGGGGGGCCCTTCAATGCTGCCAAAGATGCAGAGCGACTGAAGGGACCCCCGCCACCGAAATGCCGCCAAAGACCCGGACCACCGCTGGATGAGTACAAGCGCCGCAGCTCCCCCACTTTGCCCCAGGCCCCCTGAATCCTCTGGGCGGCCCTGGAAAAATGGAATGAAAAATGGGATTGCTCTGAAAGGACCTTATCGAAATTCCTCTGCTTCTTATCGAACGCTGCACAAGCTGCATTGGATCGCTCCATATCAGTCATGAGGTCATCCACTTCCCCCTGCAGCCTCAGCTTCGTCTTCTCCAATGAGGCACACCTGGAATTGATTGCCTCAGTCTGTTCCTCTGACTCCTGTAGACGCTGAGCAAGCTTCTTTCTGTAGGGCCAGACATCAGTGCTGAATGGAAACGTCCAGCCCCTTTGGGGAGCCTGTGTGTGAGGGAAGGACTGGAAGGAAGCCAGGGGTGGCCAGAAGGGAGTTTGTTGTAAGGTCGGGAGAAGAGCATGTGAGAAGTGGGACAGACAGCATGGCTCAGGAGGCATCTGAGGAAGTCTGGGCTGGCTCAGGAAGGGTGCTGGATTGGAGTTTGGGAGAGGAGAATAAAGAGCAAGGAAAAGGGGCATGTGGGTAGTTGCAGCTGAGGGATGGGGGAGGCTGGAGAGAAGTGAGGTATGGAAGAGCAGCAGCATCATTAACAAGAAGGGAGTCTGGTGGGGGAGGGATCAAAGGACTGGCGAGGATCCAGAAAACAGACTCTGAACAGCAAGTATAATGTAAACTCAATGGGAAATATGATGACTCAGCTGCGGTTAACAATGGAAATCTAGCACAAGAACTAGCACACTTGTCCTCATCCAGTCACAATCCCCAGAAAGCAGCCCACAATCCATTACTGCCCACTCCAAAGCACACTGTTCCAGGCACTCCCTTCCCTAGCACAACCTTGCTTCTTCCACTTCCTCCCACATTCACATCCAGACCTACTTCCAGTCCTGCTCCCATCTCAGCACGTACTTGGCCTCTTCCAGTTCCTCTGTGCGCTGAATGGCGTCCGTCTCATATTTGGTTCTCCACTGGGCAACTTCATTGTTGGCCTTGGACAGGGCACGCTGCAGCTCAACCTTGGCTTCCTGCTCCTCCTCATATTGCTCCCGGAGCAAGTCGCAGTCATGGCGAGCAGACTGAAAGGCGTGGGCCAGTGCGTTCTTAGCCTTGGGAGGTATAATGAAATGAGTGCTGTCCAAACATCACATTAACAGATTTTTAAACTGCAGTCCTGTTGGATGTTTTAATAAAAAAGGACACATGCTGCCAGTGAGTGAAATTCACTAGGTCAAGGGAAGAACCAGTGTGCAGAGTGATCTACACTTGGGGTCCTTCGGAACATTACTCAGCAGAGGCCCTGCCAGTTTGGATCTGACTCATGCTCCATCTAGCTCAGGATCCTGTCTCTCACAGTGGCAGTACCAAGAATGTCAGAGGAAGAGACGTCGCAGCAGGCAGATGTGGGATAATCTGCTCCTAGGGAAAGTTTGCCCTGGCTTCATAGAATCATAGAATCATAGAATATCAGAGTTGGAAGGGACCTCAAGAGGTCATCTAGTCCAACCCCCTGCTCAAAGCAGGACCAATTCCCAGCTAAATCATCCCAGCCAGGGCTTTGTCAAGCCGGGCCTTAAAAACCTCCAAGGAAGGAGACTCCACCACCTCCCTAGGTAACGCATTCCAGTGTTTCACCACCCTCCTAGTGAAATAGTTTTTCCTGATATCCAACCTGGACCTCCCCCACTGCAACTTGAGACCATTGCTCCTTGTTCTGTCATCTGCCACCACTGAGAACAGCCGAGCTCCATCCTCTTTGGAACCCCCCTTCAGGTAGTTGAAGGCTGCTATCAAATCCCCCCTCATTCTTCTCTTCTGGAGACTAAACAATCCCAGTTCTCTCAGCCTCTCCTCATAAGTCATGTGCTCCAGACCCCTAATCATTTTTGTTGCCCTCCGCTGGACTCTTTCCAATTTTTCCACATCCTTCTTGTAGTGTGGGGCCCAAAACTGGACACAGTATTCCAGATGAGGCCTCACCAATGTCGAATAAAGGGGAACGATCACGTTCCTCGATCTGCTGGCAATGCCCCTACTTATACAGCCCAAAATGCCGTTAGCCTTCTTGGCAACAAGAGCACACTGTTGACTCATATCCAGCTTCTCGTCCACTGTGACCCCTAGGTCCTTTTCTGCAGAACTGCTACCTAGCCATTCGGTCCCTAGTCTGTAGCAGTGCATGGGATTCTTCTGTCCTAAGTGCAGGACTCTGCACTTGTCCTTGTTGAACCTCATCAGGTTTTTTTCTGCCCAATCCTCTAATTTGTCTAGGTCCCTCTGTATCCGATCCCTACCCTCTAGTGTATCTACCACGCCTCCTAGTTTAGTGTCATCTGCAAACTTGCTGAGAGTGCAGTCCACACCATCCTCCAGATCATTAATAAAGATATTAAACAAAACCGGCCCCAGGACCGACCCTTGGGGCACTCCACTTGAAACCGGCTGCCAACTAGACATGGAGCCATTGATCACTACCCGTTGAGCCCGACGATCTAGCCAGCTTTCTATCCACCTTACAGTCCATTCATCCAGCCCATACTTCTTTAACTTGGTGGCAAGAATACTGTGGGAGACAGTATCAAAAGCTTTGCTAAAGTCAAGAAATAACACATCCACTGCTTTCCCCTCATCCACAGAGCCAGTTATCTCATCATAGAAGGCAATTAGGTTAGTCAGGCACGACTTCCCCTTCGTGAATCCATGCTGACTGTTCCTGATCACTTTCCTCTCCTCTAAATGTTTCATAATTGATTCCTTGAGGACCTGCTCCATGATTTTTCCAGGGACTGAGGTAAGGCTGACTGGCCTGTAATTCCCCGGATCCTCCTTCTTCCCTTTTTTAAAGATGGGCACTACATTAGCCTTTTTCCAGTCATCTGGGACCTCCCCCGATCGCCATGAGTTTTCAAAAATAATGGCTAATGGCTCTGCAATCTCACCCGCCAACTCCTTTAGCACCCTCGGATGCAGCGCATCCGGCCCCATGGACTTGTGCACGTCCAGTTTTTCTAAATAGTCCCGAACCACTTCTTTCTCCACAGAGGGTTGGTCACCTTCTCCCCATGCTGTACTGCCCAGTGCAGCAATCTGGGAGCTGACCTTGTGCGTGAAGACAGAGGCAAAAAAATCATTGAGTACATTAGCTTTTTCCACATCCTCGGTCACTAGGTTGCCTCCCTCATTCAGTAAGGGGCCCACACTTTCCTTGATTTTCTTCTTGTTGCTAACATACCTGAAGAAACCCTTCTTGTTACTCTTAACATCTCTTGCTAACTGCAACTCCAAGTGTGATTTGGCCTTCCTGATTTCACTCCTGCACGCCTGAGCAATAATTTTATACTCCTCCCTGGTCATTTGTCCAATCTTCCACTTCTTATAAGCCTCTTTTTTGCGTTTAAGATCAGCAAGGATTTCACTGTTTAGCCAAGCTGGTCGCCTGCCATATTTACTATTCTTTCTACGCATCGGGATGGTTTGTTCCTGCAACCTCAATAAGGATTCTTTAAAATACAGCCAGCTCTCCTGGACCCCTTTGCCCTTCATGTTATTCTCCCAGTTAACTTCCTCATGTAGAGGTTGGCTCACAGCTGAAGCAGGAGGAGATCCTTTCAAACTTTTCAAATTCTGTGTATTCTAAATTTGGGCATTCTTGTTATTCACCTAAACAGGGGATCCTTTCCTGAATCTTACTACATTCTTTGCCTCATTTGTATCTTGTGGCAATGAGTTCCACAGACTAATTATACATCAAAAAGTATTTACATTGGTTGCCTTTCAATTTTGTTGACTGTCCCCTTATTTTTGTGTTATGAAACACAACAATGAACAGAGGACCCCAGACCATTCATTATTCTGTATACATTTCTAATCTCCCCTTTGAGTTTCACTCTCCGACAATGTTGGATGTCAGCTTTACTTATACTATTGCTTCTTAGGTATGCTACCTATTCTGGAGAGGGACAGACTTCTTGACTGGTTCAGCTGGATTTCTAGCTCCAGAATTTGCTGAGCCTCAAGACATCGCAGAAATATTTTAGGAGAAATCACCTTGTTTTCTTCCTCTAGCTGCCTCTTCAGCTCCTCTGATTGCTGAGTGAAGGCTTGTTTACCTCTAGTCAACTGAGAAATCAAGGATTCTTTCTCTTCCATCTGTCGAGTGAGTTCACCTAATGGAAAAAATTCACATGATCAGATTCTAGAAACACTAGTCACATGACATCTCCCTCAGCGCTTTCTTAAAACTTGCTTCTTCAAAGTGGTTTAAACTCCTACAATCTACCCAGGACTGAGATACATCTGTATAAATCTCAAGGCATTTTTATTACTCTGCTCAGTGACACATGGGATCTTCCCCCATCTTCCCCTCATTTAACCATTTCTGATTGTGTTCTTTCCACTGTTGCTCACACCTTAACCTAAACTGTGCATTCTTCAAGGCAGGCGCTCCATTTATGTTTCTGTGAAGTCCCATGCCCATCCATGGCACCATAAGAGTAATACATTATAGGATACACCAAGTCCATGTCCCAGGATTGTTCCCTATAGTTCATATGCTGTTGCTTGGTCCAGCCTTCTTTTAAATGGTGGTAGTGTTTTCACCACTTGCACAGGAAGAATGTTCCACAGTCTAAGCACTGTGTTCAGTTACCATGGTGATGTACATGTTAAAAATGCATAGATATTTAGACAGCATGTTCAAAATGTCAGCACAAAGAACTTTTACGGGTGGTCTCTGGGCGTACCATTCTCAGTGTGCAGACGCTTTTTCTGTGTGTTCAAATCATTGATTAGCCTCATATGTTCATCGTTTTTTGTCTTGGTTTCACTGAACTGGTCTTCAAGGGCTCGGCACATCTTCTCCAGGTTACTCTGTTAAAAAATATAAAATAGATGATTTAGCTTATCTAACATTGTTGCAGAACAACTGTAGTGGGAAGAGTAACACACTGTCCGGCTACCTTGGCTTTGGAGACAGTCTCCATGTTACTAGCCAGGTCGTCAATCTCCATTTTCAGTTCACTCTTCTCTTTCTCCAGCTTCTGCTTGACTCGTTGCAGGTTGTCGATTTGCTCCCCAAGCTCTGCTGTGCTGTCTGCGTGCTTCTTCCGGAGGGCAGCGGCTGTGGCTTCATGCTGCAGAGTGGCCTCTTCAAGGTCTCGGCGCATTTTCTGGAATTCTGCCTCACGCTTCTTGTTCATCTCAATCTGAACTGCTGTGGCTCCACCAGCTTCTTCCAGACGCTCACTGATCTCCTCGAGTTCCCTGGAGAGATCAGCCCGCTGCTTCTCTGCTTTTGCCCGAGAGGCACGTTCAGCCTCTATCTCCTCCTCCAGTTCCTCCATGCGGGCCTGTGAGGGTTAATTTGTGAAATCAATAGTTCTGAACTGTCAGGTTTGGAATTAGTGTTAGGCAACAGCAGCACTTATACTTCCATAGTTGTAGGCCCAGAGGATGAAGTTCATAAATACTTTAGGCCTCACCGGAAATTACACTGGCCTGTGGCCTTGGACAAACAATATGCAGTTCTGGAGCAGTGGCAGATTGAAGGCCTGATATTTTATAAAGCTACATATGGGAGCTCTATAGATTTCATAGAGTTTAGGGCTAGAAAGGATCATCCTGTCTCATCTTCCATATAACACAGGCCACTAAACTTCACCCAGATACTCCTATATTGAGTGCAATGACATTAGTTAGACTAAAGCATTCCAGCAGTCAGTAGACTAAATTATTGTGTGCCACAGGCAAAGAATAGGAGATACCGAGATGCCACCAAAGCCTGAGGCCCCTGCAATGGCAGGAAGTTATATAATAAAAAGCCAGCATTGTACCTTTGTAATGGGTTAAGAGATTTGACTCTATCTCTGGTAAATCTTGATATTGCAAAATTATTCTAGAAACTGTCAGACCAGAACAGACCATTATCCTATCTCCTACAGTGACCAATATCTATACTTCTGAAGAAGATGAAAGAAATCCTGAATTGGGGAGTTATGGGATATCCTGCCCATAGAGGAAACATTTGCCTAACCCTGTCATTCAAAGGGTGATTTCTGTCCTGGATCATAAAGGTTTATATCACTTCCATTTGTATCCTCAATCTTGTCACTCTGGATGTTCTTGTTACTCTATAAATATCCAATTTGTTTTGGAAGCCTGCAAAGATCTTGGTCTCAATGATACCTTGTTACAATGAGTTCCACAGGCTAATTGCACATTACTTAACAACAGTTTCCTTTTATTGGTTTCAAATGTGCTGTTTTTCAGTTTTAAAGAATGGTCCCTTAGTTTTGAGTTATGACAAAGGATGAAATGGAATGCCTGGTTTACCTTCTCTCTGCCATTCATTATTTTGTATACCTGTGCCGCACCACCCCCACTGGTCTCCTCTCGAAATGAAAGAATACCAATCTTTTCAATTTCTCTTCATATGACGGTCTTTCCTTGCCTCTAACAATTTCCAACACCTATCTTTGAACTGTCTCTATTTCTGCTGTATGGTTTAGATGGCCAGACCTTCACACACTATTCCAGAGGAGATCAAATATTGATTTATGTAATGGCATTAGATAATTTTCAGTGTTATTTTGCATCCTGTTTCTTATACATCTTGACATTTCATTTTGTTTTAATCACCACGGCACATGGCAGAGGTCATCACTGAGCCATTCACAGTGATGCCCAGATCTCTTCCCTGAGTTGTTACAATTCATTTAGAGCCCAGTAAGCTACACAAATAGTTCAAATTATTCCCTCCAATTTGCATTACCTGGCATTTGTCAGCACTGAAGTTCATCTGTCATTGTGTTGACCATTTGCCTAATTTAGTTAGGTCCCTCAAAAGTTCCTCACAGGTTTCTCCAGCCCTGACTAACCCAATAATTTTGTATCACCTGCAGATCTTGCTGCCGATACCCTTTTGCAGATCATTTATAAACAACACAGTCCTAGTCATGGAACCGTGGCAGTCCTACTGATTGCCTTTCATGATGAAAACTGACCAGTATTCCTATTTTTTGCTTTCTGCTCCTCAGCCAGTTTCTGGTCCATGCCAGTACTTTCCCTCTCGCCACATGACTGCTTCAGTTCCTTAACAGTCTCGTCAGAAGGTCTTTGTCAAAGTCTTTTTAAAGTCCAAATAAATTATGTCAACCAATTTTCTTTTACTCACTTGTTTGACATTTTCAAATAATTCTTATGGATGAGTGAGTCATAATTTTCCTTTGCAGAAGCTGTGGTTTTTAGTCCCTACTACATCATGATAATGGAAAAGCTCTTTAAGCAATTTTTAAAGGTTTCTAAAGTGTATTTTTTACAATTTTGCATCCTTTAAATTACCTGTATGTTTGGACATGTGGTACTGAAGCAGCTTTACAGGTGGAGAGATACAGAAAAGAAAGAAGTGTATTTTACTTTGAACTTTATCACAAAGTCCTCAGGAGAAAGTTGGTGTTTCCAGAAGAAAAAAATTTGGAAACAAAATTCTCCCTGACAAACCAGCTCCATTGCTTCATTACCAGGATGGTTCACATTTCTATGGGACATTAGGACAGAGTTAAGGTAGTTTGTGGAAACTAAACCCCAATTTTTCTGAATTTCAATGGCATTTTCCTCCAAAACTGCAACGTTCTAACACTGTTTGTTTTGTTTGAGGGATGTACATTTCCAACCCTAACCATATCTTAGCAAAGCTTGCTGTCTGGAAATTACTTTTTATTTTAACTTTATTTCTGGACATTCGGAACTGTACATATGCACAGGAGAATATCATTGTATATACAGTAACTTACCAGTCAAGGGCCATGGTAACTGGAGAAAGTGCACTTGGGTGATTTATTAAATTTTGAGTCATGTTAATATTTTCATTTATGTGCAGGAAATTCTTTCTACTAGAATGTTTTAAGAATAAATACCCACTAATACTGCAGAAAATCTGATCAACTTTAAAGTGGGCTTTTATGAGCATGAAGACAGCTCTAATAGCTCTAAGGCTTTACCTGCAGTTCCTTAATTTTTTTTTGTAGCTGAGAACTTTGAGCCTGTTCATCTTCCACTTTGTTTTGTAACTGACTGATTTCAAACTCCTTCCTGGTAAAGAAGAAAAATGTAAAAGTCAATGTTTTAAAGACAAATTTGGACCCAAATTCAGAGGGATTAAAAAGCAGTGCTATACTTCTTCAGTTTGTCATCCGTTTGCTGCTTGTCATTTTCCAAATCCATGATGGATTCATGAGAAATCTTCAGATCCCCCTCAAGTTGTCTCTTTGCTCTCTCAAAGTCCATACGAAGCTTCTTCTCTTGTTCCAGAGACCCTTCAAGCTAAAACAACACACAAAACACACCAGCACTTTGAGAGGAACAGATAAAACACAAGCTGCCCCAAACAAACCACACCAGTGTGCCAATGGTTTTCTGAAGGCTTAAAAATTATTTGTGTGGGTTTTCCTGCTTTAAACACAGCTCATCCATCTCTCCACACATAGTCCAGCCCTCCCCTAATCCACCACAGCATCTACCTATGGGGTTCACCCTCACAAAAACCTTCCCTTACATCATCCACTTGCTGTTCCAGCTTAGATTTTGTTTTGGACAGCATGTTGACTTTATCCTCCTCGGCCTGCAGGTCATCCAGTGTTTGCTGGTGGACCTCTTGAAGGGCTTTCTTCTCCTTTGTGAGCTTGGAGATAGTTTCATCCAGAGCCGCCATCTCTTCAGTAAGATTCTTAATCTAGAAAACAACCAGCACCCATATTCTGAGGGGTAGGTGCAGTGTGTGGTATTTGGATGCATAGTGATCTGAAGGCACAGGGAGCACATAAGGAGGTGCCCTTTGCCAAACGCTTGCACAGGGATAGGCAGTGTTTCCTACAGTGCAGCTCTGTAGGCACTCAGGATGTGTGTGTGTGGGGAATACTCCTCTAGGCTTGCTATACTTGCTGGTAATGATAGGTGCCCCAGCATGGCACTCCTGTGCTATCTGCAATCTGATTCTGCCTGTGTCCTGTCCTGGAGATGGGCAAGGGCTCTCTTTCCCCTCCCCACAAATGCCCCTGTAAGGACAGATGTTGAGGCCCTCTGGGATTTTGTTGCTCTATGAGATGTGAATGTTGCAGTGACTGTTTCACTGGCTAGGGGCACAACTGGGAAGCAGTATGGACACACGATCAGCCCAAAAGATTCATCTCACATCCCTGCTGAAGCTTCCCTTCTCCTAGGAGAGGCAGCCCTCTGTGCAATCGAGCCACAGAACATCTTACACACTGCAGAGACCAAGGGCAAGAGGGACCCAGATGCAGTGAGAGAGGAAGTGATTTACTACAGACTGAGCATAGAGCCAGGTGTCCTGAGCCCTAGTGCAGTGCCCTTGTCAATAGGCCATGCTGGGCAATACCCCACACCAAGGCATGTGCAGGCGGGCTCAGAGATGGAGCGCTATGGAAAGGAACCAGTGGAATGAGGAAGGAGAGATCTTGAGAGGAAGAGGAGGAACTGGCTCAGCCCAGCCAGCAGGAACCATAAATCTGCCAGGCTACATATTAACGCAGTGAGACTCTCGAGCCAATGGCAGTTTGCTTTTCTCATGCATAGAGGCTAACTCTGCTGGTTTGGTTATAAGCACCTATCACCTGCAAAGTGTCCTGCTGGACACTGGGGGCTGCTTTTGTAACCCACGCACCTCCTGGGTGTGTTCTGTCCTCTCTAGTTGCACCGAGACCATTTAGAGATTAATGAGTCTGCTACAGCCTTAGCTAGGAGCCATGGGGCTTGGAGCAGTGAGACTCATGCATTTAGCTCCAAAGGTCCCAGGTTTGATCCTGCCTGACTGGGGTTTGTCAGTGTTACCTGTGACACATGCACAATGGGCAGGAAGGTGGCAGTCCATGCGAGCCCCCATCGTCCGCATGAGCCGGCTGTTCTGTCAGAAAGGGGCTATATTTTTTCCCACTGAAAAGCTAACATTCCTTCAGATGTGTCTTTTGCTGGTGAGTAATTGCAACCCCCTTCCCCAGTTCCTTGTATCTCAGTCTGATGTCGCTTCAGCTCAGCATGGGTAAAACGAACAACAGTGCTCTAGAGTGCCACATGCCTTTGGTGAACCCCTCGCCCAGCGTGCTGGGTAGGGTGACCAGGTGTCTGGTTTTCAACCGGAACCCCAGGTTGAAAAGGGATCCTGGTGGCTCCGGTCAGCATCGCTAACCGGGCCGTTGACGGTCCAGTTGCCGGCGCTGCACAGCGGGGCTGGCAGGCTCCCTGCTAGCTTCTGCACTGTGCGGCTCCCGGAAGCAGCGTCATGTCCCCCCTCCGGCTCCTACAAGTAGGGGCAGCCAGAGGGTTCTGCATGCTGCTCCCACCCCAAGCACCACCTCCACAGCTCCCATTGTCTGGGAACAGTGGCCAATTGTAGCTGCAGGGGCGGCGCCTGCAGACAGGGCAGCACGCAGAGCAGCCTAGCTGCGCCTCCATGTAGGAGCCGGAGAGGGCACATGCTGCTGCTTCTGGGAGCTGCTTGAGGTAAGCGCCACCTGGAGCCTGCACCCCTGACCCCCTTCTGGGCCCCAACCCCTTGCCCCCGCCCTGATCCCTCTTCCGCCCTCTGAACCCCTCGATCCCAGCCTGGAGCACCCTCCTGCACCTCAAACCCCTCATCCCAGCCCCACCCAGCATCTGCACCCCCAGCCAGAGGCCTTACTCCCCCCCACGCCCCAACCCCTGAGCCCCTTCCCATACTCCAAACCCCTTGGCTCCACCCCCCAGCCCAGAGCACCCTCCTGCACCCCAAACCCCTCATTCACAGAACCACCCCAGAATCTGCACCCCCCAGTCAGAACCCTCACACCTCTCCACACCCCAACCCCCGGCCTAAGCCCAGAGCCCCTTCCCATACTCCAAATCCCTCGGCTCCAACCCCCAGCCCAGAGCCCCCTCCTGCATCCCAAACCCCTCATCCCTACCCCCACCCTGGAGCCCACACCCCCAGCCAGAGCCATCACTCCCTCCTGCACCCCAACCCCCTGAGCCAGCCTGGTGAAAATGAGCGAGTGAGTGAGGGTGGGGAGCACGAGCGACAGAAGGAGGGGAGGATGGAATGAACAGGGGGCGGGGCCTCAGAGAAGGGGTGGGGGCATGGATGAGGCATCAGATAGGGGCGAGGCAGGGGGTGGGGCAAGGGTGTTCGGTTTTGTGCGAGTAGAAAGTTGGCAACCCTAGTGCTGGGAGCAGCAGGCCTCAGTGCTGGGCTGCCTCACTGAGCTCCCACTCACCTTGTTCTCCATGGCGTGCTTCTCCTTTTCCACTTTGGCCAGTGTCAGTTCCAGGTCGTCAATATCTTTCTTCAGCTCTGAACACTCATCCTCCAGTTTCCTCCTCTTTGCTGCCAGCTCTGCGTTGGTCTCCTCCTCATCCTCCACTCTTTCAGTCAGCTCCTTAATTTTAGCTTCCAGCTGGATCTTGCTTTTGATGAGTCCATCGCATCTCTCCTCGGCATCAGTCAGATTCTCACTTTCCTGGGGAAACATATTGGAGGCATGTTACATTTAGCATAAGAATGAAAGAGGCAATGGCACACACAGTGCTGGTGAATCCTCCATGCCATTGGAATGGACATGGCAGGATCCAGAACACGGGTTCCTTGGCTGACCCCCCACTCCAACGGGATCAGCCTGGGACTCTGCACTGGCCCCCCATTCCAACCCAAACAACATGGGATCAGCCTGGGCCCCCACACTGCCCCCACAACCCCAATGACATGGGATCAGCCTGGACCCCTGAACTCCCCCCAAGCCCAGGGATACCTGTTGCCAACTCTCTGTTATTTTGCAATGACACTGGCGATTCTGGGTGTTTTTTTACCTGTCTCATGAAAACGCAAAGGAAGGCACCAACTCGGGAGTGCTTGTGTGTTGGTGGGGCTGCAGCCAGCAAGGTGCTGTTTCCCTACCCCGTCTGTACGCCGCGTACATGGTTGCCCTTCGGATTGACTTCTCTGAACTGGAAAAGGGCCTGGGGAGCTCGGTTGCCAACAGCCATTGGTGCAATAAAGATCTCACTTCCCCCATTGCCTGTCTCTGAGCCCGGGACCCACGTGGCCATAACGACACTGCAACCGCTCAGGAGAGATGGAGTGGGGGGCCAGAAACGACCACTGTGATCATCTAGTCCCACCTCCTGCACCGCACGAGCTGGGGAACTGCCCCACATATCCTAGCGCAGACCTCCTAGAACAACATCCCATCCTGATTTGGACATGGCCAGTGATGCAGAATCCACTAGGATCCAGTGGATGACCTTTGTCGGATGCCAGGCCCACAAACAAAATGGCTGCCCTTCTATGGTCCAGGGTGTGGACAGAGCACAGGGAGGAGTAGCAGAGACCAGTGACAGGGGGATGGGGACAGTGAGGAAAGGTGCAGGGGGATGGAGGGGACAGAGGGAGGCTGAAAGAGTCGCAGCGGGCAACTGAGGGGGGTACATGGGGTGTGGAGGGGAGGAGCAGGCTGAGGAGGGTGCAGGGGAAGGAGGGAGGCTTAGGGGCTGAGGGGCTACAGGGAGTTGTGGGGGCAGCAAGGGGTGCAGGGGGATGTGGGGAGTGCAGGGGTGTGTGGGGGCCAGCTCCAGGGGGCAGAAGGAGGATGAAGGGAGACTTGGGGGGCAGGAGGCAAAGGGCAGCTGTGAGGGGATGTGGGGCAGAGGGAGTCTGAGGGGAGTTGCAGGGGACATGGGGGCAGAGGGGAGCTGTGAGGGGTGCAGGGGTGTGTATGGGCTGCGGGGGGTGTGTGTCTGCGAGGGGATGTGGGGGGCTGAACTGTGTGCAGGGTATGTTGGACCAGAGGGAGGCTGAGGGGGTCAGGGGCACTGGAACAATTTGTACAGTAGGGGTGCTGAGAGCCTTTGAACCAAACTGTAAACCCTGGATATAATGGAAACCACCCCCACGCCCCTAGTTCCAGCATCTATGGAGGGGGGCGCAGGGGTGTGTGGGGGCAGAGGGGATGCAGGGGGATGTGGGGCAGAGGGGAGGCTGCAGGGCCAGGAGGGAGGCTCAGGGGGCACAGGTGTGTTTGGGGGCCAGGAGGGAGGCTGCGGGGTGTGCGGGTGCCAGTGATCAGGTAGCAGCTGGACGAGTTAGCATGCCAGTTCCCCCAGACGGGCCCATGGAGGGGAAGGGGAAGTTTGTGTTACCGGGTTGCCACTTCCTACTTGGAGGAACGTAGTTCAGCCACCTCTGCGACAGAGAGCAGTTCAGTTGCTGCAGCCGCTGTGGTGCAGACATACCTGAGCAAGAAGGCATCGCAGGGCAGTCTAGGGCCAGCAGCTGTGATTGTCTCCAGGGCCGGCTCCAGGGTTTTGGCCGCCCCAAGCAGCCAAAAAAAAAAAAAAAAAAAGCCGTGGCCGCGATCGCAATCTGCAGCGGCAATTCGGCGGAAGGTCCTTCGCTCCAACTAGGAGTGAGGGACTGTCCGCTGAATAGCTGGACTTGCCGCCCCTCTCCGGAGTGGCCGCCCCAAGCACCTGCTTTCCAAGCTGGTGCCTGGAGCCGGCCCTGTTGTCTCTCAACTGCAGGCCCCAGCCCAATGAACAATGGATTTTCTGCTCAGGGACCAGCACATGGGAAAAGGAGTGAGGCTGTTTTCGAGGAGGTGCCTCCCTATGCAGGGGGAGCCAACTATTGCCTCATCTAGGCAGGACTTGCAGCAGAAACAGAAGGCAGGAAGGGCTTTTCCCAGTCTGACATGCCTAGAACCCTTGGATGCAGCAGGGTGAGATCAGACCGTGGGGTGGGATGGGGCAGGAGTGGGGCCGAGTTTCAGTACTTTCAGTACTTTCAAAGCTCACTATCTCTCCAGTGCTTCAAGAGTCAAGTGACTGCCATGTTGTCCCTGAAGGGGTTGAACTAGAAGACCAGAGTGACCATGGCCAAGGTGAGACTCTGAGGGAGTGTGTGTAAGGGTGCATCTATACTGCAACACATAACAGCTCCAGGAGGGGGGAGGCAGCAGGGAAAGGCTCTGGGACGGGGTAGGTAGAAGAGGGGGAAGGCTCTGGGACGGGGGAGGCAGAGGATGGGGAAGGCTCTGGGACGGGGAAGGTAAAGGAGGGGGAAGGCTCTGGGATGGGGGAGGCAGAGGAGGGGGAAAGCTCTGGCAGGGGGGAGGCAGCAAGGAAAGGCTCTGGCAGGGGGGAGGCAGAGGAGGGGGAAGGCTCTGGGACGGGGGAGGCAGAGGAGGGAGAAGGCTCTGGGATGCGGGAGGCAGAGGAGGGGGAAGGCTCTGGGAGTGGGGGGGCAGCAGGGCCTTTCCCTGCTAGAGCCTTTCCTCGCTGCAGTGAAAGGCAGGGAGCTGCTGAAGCCTTTCCCCACTGTCTCACCCTGCCAGAGCCTTTCACTGACATATGTAGCTACACACTGCAGTGTGGTCACAGTCTGCTTTTCACTGCAGCAAGTAGCTACACGCACCCTACACGCCGCTGACTGTGGTGTGTAGTGTAGACATAGCCCATGTGGCTGCGGGGCTCTGGAGGTCTGAGAGGCTGGTTTCAGGACCTGGGACAGCTTGACCGCACAGTCCCATGGCCCAAGGAGATGCTCAGTGAAGAATTCTGAGCCTGGGCATGTGCACTAGAGACCAGGGCTCACAACGTTAACATATAATTTGTCTGGAAATAACTACAAAGACTCTGCTTTATTGGCTCTTCACTCTACAATAGGTACTGATCTGGGAGTGACAGCTGAAAAGTTTTTCCCAATACCTGGTTCTTTTCTCCTTGCTACAGACTTCAGCTTTGCTGGCTGCAGGCTTGTCTGGTAAGGCTGTGAACTGAGACCTTCTGAAGTATTTAGTACCTTTATACAAGGCTCTGGTGAGGCCTCATCTGGAATACTGTGTGCAGTTCTGGTCTCCCATGTGTAAGAAAGATTAATTCAAACTGGAACAGGTGCAGAGAAGGGCTACTAGAATGATCCGAGGAATGGAAAACCTGCCTTATGAGAGGAGACTTAAGGAGCTTTGGTTGTTTCGCCTAACAAGACAAAGGCTGAGGGGAGATATGGTTGCTCTCTATAAATACACCACAGGGATAAACGCCAGAGCGGGAGAGGAGTTATGTAAGTCAAGGGGCAATGCTGAAATGGATATGAACTGGCCATCAACAAGTTTAGGCTTCAAATTAGATGAAGGTTTATAACCATCAGAGGAGGAAAAGTCTAGAACAGCCTGCCAAGGGCAATAGCGGGGACAAAGAACCTAGTTGGTTTCAAGACTGAGCTTGATACGTTTCTGGAGGGGATGGTATGATGAGACTGCCTACAATGGCATATGACCCATTGGCAACTGCTGGTAGCAAATATCTCCAGTGGCTGGAGACAGGACACTAGATGGGGAAGGCTCTGAGTTACTACCGTGAATTATTTTGCAGATGTCTGGCTGGTGTATATTGCTGACACACCCTAACTGAACACCATCTTTGTGGTCGGGAAGAAATTTTCCCGCAGGTCAGATTGGCAGAGACCCTGTGGGGTTTTCGCCTTCCTCTGCAGCGTGGGGCATGGGTTACTTGCTGTTTTGAACTAGAGCAAATGGCGGATTCTCTGTAACTTGAAGTCTTTAAATCATGATTTGAGGACTTCAGTAACTCCGTCAGAGGTTAGGGGTCTATTACAGGAGTGGGTGGGTGAAGTTCTGTGGATGTGATTTGCAGAAGCTCAGACGATCATGATGATCGGTTCTGGACTTAAAGTCTGAGTCTATGAGTCTATAACAGTGACTAGACTCTGCCCAGACCTAGGAGCGCCGCCAGCTTTTCTGCTGCCCTAGGCAGTGGAAGGTCCCGCTCCGAAATGCCGCCCCCCACAGAGGCAGCAGAAGGTCCCGCCGCCGAAATACTGCCGCGGTTATCGCCCCCCAAATTGTAGTGCCCTAGGCAACCGCCTAGGTCGCCTAATGGGTTGCGCTGGCCCTGCCCACACCTAGCAGGCTTGGAAGCACATGGGATCCAGTGATTGGGTACACTCGCAACAGACTGGTGACTGTACAGAGGGGGACTGGTCCATGTTGTGACTGTCCTTAAGTCCATGTTCACAACCTTCTCCCTGGCTCATGAAGATTCAGTCTCTGCTGTAGAGTCGCTCCCTGACAGCTGATGAGGATCAGTCTCTGCCCCCCCACATCCCTTCTCTAATAAGGTATCCCCTCCAGCACCTGCTGTAGGTTCTGCCCCAGCAGATGTGGGAGCAGATTGTGCTCTATTTCACATTTCACAGACCCCAGTTGGGAATATGCTGTGTCTATGTGCCATGGCTGCAGGGGATATACAATTTGTATATTGCGGGGCGGGGGGGACATTGAACCAAACTGTAAACCCTGTATAAGATGGAAACCACTTGAAGCCAGGGGATGCGGCAGCACCCCCTGCACCCCTAGTTCCAGCACCTATGCATGGTTGATGCCTCCAGGAGTTATTTGCTGCTGGGAGCATTTTATGCCCATTTTGTATTCACTTTGCTGAGGTGTAAGTGACAAGAGCAGGTGCAGAGCAGTGGGGAATCTAGCCGCTAGTCTATGAGTGTTGTGGAGTAGGGAGGGAAGCAGGCAGGAAAGGGTAAGTTCATTGTATTTGAAGGAGTGGAAGTTACTCACAGTCTGCACTTGGAGCTGCAGGTCATTTTTCTCTTGCAGCAGGGTCACCATTTTTTCCTCCAGTTCTTTCCTTTTTGCCTCAGATTTAGCAAGCTCTTCCTTCGTTCTCTCAAACTCTTCCTTCATGTTGGCCATCTCCTTCTCAGCTTCAGCACTCTTCAGCAAGGGCTTGATCTTGAAATACAGCTTCATCCAGGGCCAGTGCTTGACATTCATGAATGAACGAATGTTGTATTGGAGAGTATAGATGGATTCCCTGAAAATCCATTAAATTACAGCTTAAAGAATGCAGAGTATGGAGCCAATGGGACTTGGGTTAGGAATAAATTCCAGGTATTAGAAGGACAGTTTCTCTAAGTACCATCTAAACAGCTTTTGCGGGAGATTTGTGTTGAAACCACTACATAACTGGGTGTAAACAAGATACTTCTAGTCCCTGTGGAGGTGCAATGATGGACACTCTCTGAATAGAACACAAAGAAATGCTCTGAAACAGAGAAAACACTTCTGGACTGTAACTTGTGGGGCCTTTAGAATGTGCTTTCCCCAAATCTCAATGCTGCTCAAGCTAATGCTATTGAGAAGAACTGGCTGCAGGACTCCACCTGCCCAGGGAATACAGGTTTAGAGAGGCAGTTGCTTGTTACCTTCTCTCACTCATCTTCTTGAATTCTACACGCATAAGGTACCCTCTGCACACAGCCTGCGTATGGGTGATGAGGCTCACAAGCTTCTCATCTCTCATCTCCTCCAGCAGTCCCAGGAGACCAGCCTTGAAGAATACCTAAAGCGTCATGGAGAGATACAGTATTAGTTTGGGGGCAAAGCGGGTATGCAGCCAATGGAGAGGACACAGGACATAGCAGCAAAGAAAGGATTCCCATGGAGTGAAGATCTGAAAAGCTGGAGGAATGCTGGATCCCCTTTACAGACCTGAGTGTGCACTGACACCGGCACATGTCAATCAGTGTGAATCTGCTCCCCATGTCACTCTAGCTCTGCTCTCATGCTCTCAGAACAGCATGAGTCACTCAGGGCCCTCCGTGATCTCAAATTACTAAAGCAAAGCCCTATGATAATGCCACATCTGGCTAGGGAGCTCAAGCTGACAGCCACTAATGAGCCATTAGGGTAGGGCACTAGCGTCCCCCTGGCAGCAAAGTGACTAGGAGCTGGCCAAGTAGTTTGCTCTGACTCTGCTCAAAGCCAGCAGTGATCTTGGTAAGCAAAGCGGGAGAGAGATGTTATTACTACAGCAATGCTCATGAATTCATAACAGCCCTTTCTGTTCTATTGTTCACCCATACACTACCCTTCTGCAACTCAGCACGCCTGCTGAGCAGTCACACAATAAACCGGACTGCACATTGCCAGAGAAACATACAGAGATGTCTTCCATAAGTGCTGTTAGCTGTAGTAGTGACTGCTCTCTGTGCCCCCTGCCTGTCCTCCCCCAGTGCAGATGCTGTCTGCATCCCAAGAAGCTGCTGATGAGAGTGTGTGGGGCTGGAATGTTCCATTTTCCAGGGTTTATTTTCAATCTTTGCAGCATATCAAAGCAATTACCATGGACCATGGGAGGCTCTTCCAAAAATCAAAGTGCCCTGTGTCTAAAGGCTCCTGCTCCTGCCACCCATGAGCTCATGCAGGGAAAGCAAAGCAGGTTTTCTGCAAATTGCCTAGAGTTTTTCTCACCCATTAAAAGGCATTGTTCCTCATGAGTCTGGGACATCCAAGCCATGGAGCCTGCATGTCAGGTGTGTGCTGCTTTCCTGCACACCAGCTCAGACACAGTAAAGGAGAGAGGAAGCCATGGAGGGAGAAACAAGTCTCCCAGAAGGGCATGTTTGGGCTCAGTGCAGGCACCAGATCTAACACGGGCACAACCAGCATGGCTCTTATTGTGGAATATGGCATTGCTGTTAGCAGCAGAGCTCAAAGATCAGCTGCACACACAGCCCTGCAGGTGGCAGCCTTCTCCTTTTGCTCCCACTCCTACTGGATTTTGTTTCCTCGTTTGATGGTGAACTTGGGTTTTGTTTTCTATGAACAGTTGTAGAACTGGACTTCCTACCTTAATGTTTATAAGAAATGAATACAAGAGGAGTGTGAAAACAGCAAATTAAATCCCAGGCTCTAGTTCGGTGCAGTATTCATGAATTTTCCCCACTGTTTATTGTCATGTGTCACGCTGCCCCTCTCCAGATAGAGGTGCCTGCTCACCTCTACATATGAGCATTACCTTACTGTGGCCAAATCTGTACTGATTGTGATCGACATCAATGGAGGAGAGAAGCTTTTCTGAAGCATTCTTACTGTCAATGAACTGGCCTTCGGGGATGGCTGAGGCATTCAGGATTTTGTATCTGTGGGGAAAGAAGCAGCAGAACACCGGTTTTAGACAGGGTCAGGAGTACACTTATAATAAGCAGGACATTGCAGAGCGACAGGAAGGTGCGCTGCTTGGAGGTCATTGAATTCACTGTCTAACATCAAGAGGGCTTTGATTATGCAAACTGTGGGTGAACTGAACATTATGACAGGGACCACATATAACTCACTCATTCCCCACTGGAATTTGCTGGCTGTGTTATTATGTGGGTCATTAGCACCAGCAGTTAGGAAGGACACAGTGAGAACTGTCCAGTCCTTTCTTTTTCATCCTGTTACATGAACCAGAACAAGGGGACACTCGATGACTTTAAAAGGGAAGTAAATTTAAAAGCATCAAAGGAAAATACTTTTTCCAGAATGATTACATAGCTTGTGGAACTCTCTGCTCACAAAGTCACCCAGGGAAATACTGTGGCTTGGATAAACAATGGCCTGTATAATTGTGTGACTGCTGTTAATAGTCTGTGCATTCTGCAAGATAACAGCCTGATTCGGGTAGTCCTGTCTCATGCCTAAGGACAGGTTGTTCCTCGGCAGGGATTTTGAGGGATTTCCCCCACAGACAGCACTGCTCCATTATACACCTCTACCTCGATATAACGCTGTCCTCGGGAGCCAAAAAATCTTACCGCGTTATAGATGAAACCGCGTTATATCGAACTTGCTTTGATCCGCCGGAGTGCGCAGCCCTGCACCCACGGAGCATTGCTTTACCGCGTTATATCCGAATTCATGTTATATCAGGTCGCGTTATATTGGGGTAGAGGTGTATATGGAATCTTTGCATACTTGGATTTACTTGCCTATTTTAATTGCTAACAAAACCAAAGAAAGTGTTTCTCCTGAAGTGCAGTTTAGGTGTCCCACTAGATCCCAACTGCATTTAAGTAGCCAATTGACTACTGGAACAAAGTTTTCTCTGGCGTTGGCATGGAAACTGTGACCTGCTGGATTAAATATCAGGTGCAGGGGACAGGACATTTTCAATGAGGAGCCCTTGACACTAGAATTCACTTGTACCATAGGGCCCAAGTCTGCTGGCTGTCAGTGCATGCAGCAAGAGTCATCTCTTTGCAGAAGCTTTGACTGCAGGGGTGGGCTTGGCTGAATTTCTTATGCTGGGTTATGGGTTTGATGCTGGCCAACTGTGATTGTGCTATGTGATACGTGTGTATTTTTGCATACACACTCAGAGATGTTTGATAAGAGCTATTTTTAAATCTAATTAATTATATTAAAGACTTTTTCTCACCTTCCTTTGAAGCATCAGTAACTGGCCATTTCTGTGGCAGGACACTGGCTTGGATGGACCAATAATCTGATCTAGTCTGACATGAGATGGGATACCAGACTAGGGAGAGTCTGAAGCGGTGTGACAGATCCTATTTACCTCTCATCCCAAATGGGAGAGGTCTCTAGACACGGCAGTAATAGAAATAATCTAAGGCTAAAAACAAATAAGGATAAGAACTTGTCTGTTTCGTTCACCTGTTGCATCCTGTCTGACATGTACATTGTCAACTTCCTGGGGCAGGGACTGTCAGGTGTGTTGGGCCCTATTCCAATGGGCCCTGATCCTTGATTGGGTTATAGGCACTGCCATACTGTCACTCAGTAATAATTAAAGACAACCTTTGTTTAAAGTCAGCATATAGGATTCTGCTTGGGAACCCCTTCCTACAAATCCGGATGCCTTCCAGCACACCGTTACACCGCAGCTGGTGCATCACCAGGTGATGGTCCATTATACCTTAAACAAGATAAAACAGCAATGACTGTCAACACTTGCACACAGGCGCTTCTCATTCCAAAGGATCCCAAACTAATCAGCACTCAGAAATCTCTCCTTCTACTGAAATGCAGCCACCTCAAGGGCAAAAGACAGCAGCTGTCTAACAATGAGACTGCGCAATGCCTAGGACAGGAAGCAAAGATGAAGGGAGGATCACACTGAAGCTGCATAGGAAAGTTTGAGTAACAACTGCTCAAGGTGGGAGTTGTACAGGACACTAGAGCTGGCACAACCCCCCTTGCAAAGAGTGCCTGGGAGTCTCCACTGGCTGCAAGTTAATGGGGACTGAGCTCATCTCAAAGATAGCAGAACCAGGCCTAGCCTAGAAACTGCCCTAACAGGCCAGCTGAGAACTCCCTACCTAGTGTTGGGGTATCCACACTTGGTGTGCAGAGCTGGCTCAGTGCCTTAACATACAGGGTGTGTCAGGAATAAAGGTTGTGTGGGCAGAGCCGGCTTTAGGAAGTGCGGGGCCCAATTCGAACAGTTTTGATGGGGCCCCGGCAGGGATGACTGAAAAAAAAACACGTAAAAAAACATGTGGGGCTTGTACTCACCGGGCGGCACTCATAGTCTTCGGTGGTTTGTCCTTCACTCGCTTCGGGTCTTTGGTGGCACTAAAGGACCTGCTGCCGAAGTGCTGCCAAAGACCCAGAGCGAGTGAAGGACCCGCCGCTGAAGTGCCGCCGAAGACCCGGAGCGCTGCCGGGTGAGTAAAAATTAAAAAGGAGCATCTAGCCAGGGAAGGGATTCTCAGCCACTTGCCCCCACCCCGGCAGCCCTGCCACTGGGCGCGGGGCCCTCTGAGGCGCGGGGCCCGATTCGGGGGAATTGGTGGAATTGGCCTAAAGCCGGCCCTGTGTGTGGGGAAGGGGGCATGACTGGGGTACACTGTGCCTTGGGAATACTCCACATAGTGGAATGGCCTGTAGTGGGCCATGGCAGCTAGTGTGAATGTGTGAGGTTTGGTCATTAGTGGAGTGTGACAATATGTGATCTCTGGTCAGTTTATGAGCATGTGTGTAGGTTCTTTTATTGTTTTTAATATATTTTCTCTGTAATGATTTTATCTCAAGAATAAATGTGCTTTTCTAGACAGAGCCGGGTGGTAACTTAACTATGACAATTACCCTGTTCGTAGCTTTCGAAGAGAAAGCAAAGCAGAGCAGGCTGGCTTAGGCAGTCTGACTTTGTTGGGCGGTCACAGTATAGAGAGGGACCTAAGAAGCCTGGAAATATCCCGGTCCGGAGGGAAAGACTAATGGGTCTGCCCAGGAGATGTGAAGGCTGGAGATCTGAAAGCCTAGGGTGGGTCCCTTGCTGGACCACAGAGGGGGAATACAGGTGTCATTGCCCTGAACGGTGACACACTCAACCCACTCCTGTATCCCACACTCATCCTACTCCTTCCTGGCCAGCTACCCCTCCCTATATACACACCCCTTCCGGTACACTGCTCCAGACCCCTGGCATCTAATGGAAGGAAAGGGATAATCCTGTTCCTGAGGCTAAACCAGAGACCAATTGCAGCATCCAGCCACATTTCTCTCCATTTGGTTCCATTCCACGGCCACTCACACAGGTTCTGCACATGTGACTTGTTCCCAGGGAGCTAATTTATTGCCTAGAGATAAGATTCATTTAAATCAAGAAACCAAATGTGTTGCATGCCCAAATGGAATTTGTTTCAGGTGAAAGCCAAAGCCCATTAAAAGATGAAACTCACTGACCAAAGAACAGAAACAATACCATGTGATTTACATAACCAGAGTTTTCAAGTTATCCCAGATTGGAATGTGTTTGAGAAAGGGATCTGCCAAACAGTTCTGCATGACACTAGATGCCTGGTTACTTACTGACAATTCACAAGCAGGCTAAAGAGCTAAATAAGATCAATACACTGTTCACAACTAACAATTCAGCCAGCTCTACTCAGTGCCATGGCTCCATGGCCTAACCTGCAGTCTGGTTTGATAACTTACCAGGTGTCTTAGTTTCATTGGGAATGAGGCAGCGCACAAAGTGAGGATGGGTGCTTCTCAGGTTGGTCATCAACTTGTTCAAATTCTCCTGTGAGAGAGGAAACCAGGGCTCTGAATGCAGTGAAAGATAGTTTTATTTTGCATTTTCCTGTCCAATGACAGGGCATGCAGTTCAGTGTTGAAAAGTGCAACTCACGTACCCTGAACACAGCAGACACCGTCTGGAAGGAACCACCCTTCTTCTTAGCACCTTTCTTGCTAACCCCGCTATCACCTTGGGAGGAGACACCAGACATGTCAGAGCAGCTAGTATGTTCTATAGGCAAGGTCTTCCCTTGTGCAATAAGGAACCAAATACGTACAGTGGAGTTTTTTAAGTGAAGTGCTGCTGTATAATGAAATGGCTGATTGTGAGCTAGTGCATGCCACACTCTGCAGTGGGATGCATGGGTTTGAGGGAAAGACCCTCATGTCATGGGGCAGGTGTCTTTGGAGGTACAGCACACAATGGCCTGATATGCTTGAGTTTAGCGGGGAGCTGTCTGAATTTTAGCTTTGGGAGCAGCCTCACTTCTTTCAGTATTCAAGCCATCAAAGTCATTTGCTCTTACTAATGCACTGGGTGCTCTACAGGGGTACTGGTACATTCCCCCTTGCAGAGGGGGGTGGAGGGCAGTGTGCAGCCACATTTTGCTTCACCAGTGTTATCTCAAGATGGAGGGAGGGCCACCAGAAAAGTGGCCATGGACTTAGCTATCAGTTGTGGAGCTTGTGTTCTTCTTATTGCGTGGGTTCTCTGGGTCATGGTGTAATGATTGAGCCTCCACATTTACCCAAACTGTGAAAAGTGAATGAAAGTTTCTAAGATGGCACAATAACCTATAACAATAAATGGTGATAGGGAAAAGTGTAAAAGGGAGACAGACAGACTGGATTAGTCCAAACAAGGAAGACTATTGATACAACTCAAGGACTGGGTTAAGATCATGTCTGGTAAATAAGAGAAGTGTGGGACCAGAAATCAGTTAACCACAATCAGCTCCCTTTTGGGGTGGTTAAAAAAAAAACACTTTTTGGAAGAAATTGACCACTTCTGCTGACTGGGACATGGGAGAGCCAGAAGGAGTGAGCTTCACTATTATGGCTACAACTCCGACCATCTCCTGGGACCCTGTGATCCACCATGACACTGTTGGGCCTTCATTGTTCTGATCTCGAGAGATATCCAGATCCAATGGGGCCAGAGAGAGGGACCCAGATGACATTGCCACCTCTACTGGCTCCAGCTAAATCCCTACCACTACCTGGGAAATGAGATTCTGTTGCCTGCCCCACCCCTCGTTCCCTACGTGTTCTTTTCCTTTCCCAACTTATTTTCTCTTTTCTAACCCTCAACTTTTTCTTTCTGTCTAACGAGCGTACGGCTTAGCCAGCCAAGACTCTATATTTTGCAACACTGCTGTAAGCCTGTGACCAGAAAGCGGCAGCTAAAAGCAGTGTTCTCAGCACATGGCTGGTGAGATGAAAGCAGCTGGGGCACTTATGTCTTATTGCTATTGATTAACTTTAGGGAGCAAAAAAGAAGCTCTTTTCTGTGCTGGGATCTTGCCATCGAGTTGTGGGGCTGTGGACTGGTTTACTGGTTTGCTGTGTTTGGTTTGTTTGAAATATAGGCTTGGTGACTGATTGTCTAAGCAAAGTTGCCCTGCAGTTAGGGGAGTTAGTGCCAGATTTTAGCAAGGCTCTTGAAGTGAGAGCCTGGCAGTTTCTTTGATTAGGTCAGTGATTAGAGGCAGATGAGTGAGAGGAGGTGAGACACCCATTCCAGCTATGTGTGGGGTCCAAACTTTAAGAAGTGTGCTGGCTCCCAGTGGCAGGGAGGATGAAGGCATCTGGGAGTCTGAGGGAATTAGCCAGCTCAGTTCACCAGCAGAGGAAGGCTGGGAGATAGGGCTTTTACACTTTAACTTGCAGGTACTCTACAAAGAAAAGCCTTTAGCTCCCAGTCATCTATTGGAAAAGTAATACAGCAAAACATTCAGCAAGTTTTTGGAATGTATTGGGGACAACTTTTTGTTTTGGAAAGTGAAGGAAATAAGCACAGGGACAGCCATTTTAGACTTGATTCAGATTAACAGGAAGGAATGGGTTGCAAATCTGAAGGTGGAAGGGTATTTGGGTGAAAGTGATCATGAAATGATAGGTTTCATGATTCTAAGGAAAGAAGGGAGTGAGAGTAGCAGAATAAGGACAAAGGACTTTAGCAAAGCAGACTTCAATAGACTCAGAGAACTAGTGGGTAAGATCTCATGGGAAGAACATCTAAGGGAAAAATAAGTTCACTAGAGCTGGTAGTTTCTCAAAGAGAGAATATTAAAGGCACAACATCAAACTATCCTGATGTGAAGGAAAGACAGGAAAAACAGTAAGAGGTGAATATGGCTCCATTAGGAGCTCTGTGATCACTTTAAAATCAAAAAGGAACCCTACAAAAAGTGGAAACATGGATGAATGTTAAGGAAGAGAACAAAAGAATAGCACAAGCATGTAGAGACAAAATCAGAAAGGCTAAGGCACAAAATAACTTAGAGAGAAAGACAAAGGAAAGTGTAGGCCCTCTACTTAGTGGGAAAGGAGAACTACTAATGGAGAACACCGAGAAGGCTGAGTGTTTAATGCCTATATTGCCTCTCTTACCTAATTGCCCTCTTTGATAGGTTTCTGGCCATGCGGATGGGGGGAAGGGGAAGCAATAGATATAATATATCATGATTTTAGTAAGGCTTTTTACACAGTCCCACATGACATTCTCATAAGCAAACTATGGAAATGTGATCTAGATGAAATTACTATAGGGTGTGTGCATAACTTTTTGAAAAAAAGTACTCAAAGAGTAGTCATCAATGGTCAAACTGGGAGGACATCTCCACTGGGATCTCTCAAGGATCTGCCCTGGGTCCAATTCTATTTAATATTTTCATAAACAATTTGAACAATGGAGTGGGGAGTATACTTATTAAATCTGTGGGTGACACCAAGCTGAGAGAGGATGCAAGCACTTTGGAGGATAAGATTAGAATTCAAATCAACCTTGACAAAATGGAGAACTGGTCTGAAATCAACCAGATGAAATTCAGTAAAGACAAGTGCAAAGTACTTCACTTGGGAAGGAAAAATCAAATGCACAACTACAAAATGGGGAGTAACTGGCTTGATGGTAGAACTGCTGCAAAGGATTCTGGGTTACATTGGATCACAAATTGAATATGAGACAATAATGTGATGCAGTTGTTAAAAAGGCTAATACCATAGGGGGGAGGGGAATGTTAACAAAGGTAATGTAGGCCATTGTCCCGCTCTGTTCGGCACTGGTGAGGCCCCAGCTGAAGTAATGTGTCCAGTTCCGGATGCCACACTTTAGTAAAGATGTGGATCAATTGTAGAGAGTCCCGAGGAGAGCAACAAAACTGATAAAATGATGAGGAAAGGTTTAAAAAATTGGACATGTTTAAGTCTTGTGAAACGAAGACACAATGGAGATTCTTGTTTCTACTCAGTGATAACTAGAGCTGAAAACACTGGTGAGCAGGCCTAGGGACTGAGCTTTAGATCTGGTGTGGGGCCAGTGTTGCCATGAAAGACAACTCAAAGGCTGTAGCAATAGTGAGGTCCCCACTATGGGGTGAAATCACTAAGCCTGTAATCTCTGGGCTAAATGGTTGAAGCTCAGAACAGGCCACCACAGCTGGAGGTAGAGGCGGCAGCAAGCAGCGGCAGAGGTGGCAGCAGTGGCAAGCTGCTACAGCGGCCTCATTCAAACCATCCCTGCAGGGGTGAGAGGTGAACTCATCTGAATGCATCCCTGGATTCAGGACTTCAATGATCTCAGACAACAAAACGTGTGGGGTGCAGTGGACGGAACAGGGAATGGTGTTATAGGGACATTCATTCATTGGAATTTCACATTGCAAGGTGGGAAACTGAGGCAAATAACTTCCGCCCAAAGGGCTGTGGGGCAGGTGTTTACTTATTGTTTGCATAATTTGTAATCATTCTTGCAGTGTTTTCCCAAATTAAGGCTGTATTCCCTCTGCTCTTAATAAAAGTTCTCTCTTGTTATAAGTAGACTCAGTGCTAGCAATGCTCTGTCAAGGAACCTGGAGTGGTGGTTAGTTTTCCCAGATTTCTGGGTGGGGGCTCAAGCTGCTTTTGTTTTATAATGTTAAAGGGACCCTGAGATATTAAACCCAGACCTTATTGCTGCCGGCAGCCCTGGCGGAAGGGTACATATATCTAGCAGCTGACAGGAACTGTATTGCTGGGGCTGACTGTTTATTGACAGGAGGGTGTCTGGAGTGGCAGAGGGCTGCAGCTGTCACCAGCGGTGGCTCCAGGCACCAGCACTCCAAGCGCGTGTCTGGGGCGGCAAGCCGCGGGGGGCGCCCTGCCGGTCCCTGCGAGGGCAGCAGTCAGGCAGCCTTCAGCGGCATGCCTGCGGGAGGTCCGCCGGTCCCGCGGATTCGGTGGTGAGTACGCTGAAGCTGTGGGACCGGCGGACCTCCCGCAGGCATGACGCCGAATCTGCGGGACCAGGGACCTCCCGCAGGCACACCGCCGAAGGCATCCTGCCTGCCGTGCTTGGAGCGGCAAAAAAGCTAGAGCCGCCCCTGGCTGTCATTCCCTCATATCTTTCTGTGCTGTGTCAGAGGCTTGGCTGCTGCATAGGGCAGCCATGAGGCATCTGGTTCTCCAGGACCAGAAACCTTTGTGGGTATCCCATGGGATGAGTGTCCACCTCTATTCTGGGTGACTGTGGGCAAGTCACCTCATCGCTTTGTGCCGCACTTTCCCCATCTGTAAACCAGGGATAATGACTGACTGATCTCCATTAAAAAACACTGTACAAATGCTGGGCATTATTATTATTGCTCAGTTCTGTACAGGTTCTTACACCACACTCCTCACCATGCTCTGTGAGTGCTTTCCAGTTGTGCATTGAGCACATCTGTCACATGCTTGCTCTCTTATCCTCTCCTCAGGGGAAGGGAGTGGGGAAGGGAGTGTTTGTTCGGGATTTTTAAGACAATACATATCTATACCAGTCGCCATATGTTTCTGTTAGAGAAGTGTCTTTAGAGTGGAAGGTGGGAAGGTTTGGGATGGTCCTTAGTTCCCAGGGGAGTTTATTCCACAGCCTGGCCTGGCCCCTGAGAAAGCGCTGTCTCCTGATTCCCTGTGCTGTGTTTGCTCCAGGTCTGCCGCACTTGAACCTGGCTGTCTTTCCCAATTGTGCCAATGGCTCCTAAGCCTTCCTCACTTTGAGCACATGCCTGCACTACCACGAAGAGGGCGTACCTGTTTCTGTACCAGCATAGTTAGAGTAGAGGAAGGACAGCAGTTTCAGTGATGATTTCTGGTACAGTCCCACGACAGTTTCATTCAGGGGATCTTTGTTCTTGTCGAGCCAGCCTGAGATGTTGTAGTCCACAGTGGCAGCATAGTGCACCAGGGCAAAGTGGGCCTCAGCCTTTCCTTTGACAGGCTTGGGCTTCTGGAAGTTGTTGGACTTGCCAAGATGCTGGTCATAGAGCTTGTTCTTGAAAGACACATCAGTTGCCTTGGGGAACATGCACTCCTCTTCCAGGATGGAGAAAATACCCATTGGCTGAAAGACACAGCAACACAGAGACAGAGAGAGAGATCACAAACTGGCCTCCCGGATGTGATCATCTGATTATCATGGTCTGGATCAGAATAGGATATTGTTTCAGTGGCTTTAACAATGCCACTAATAGTGACTGTGGGAAGTGAACAGCAATATCTATCTTTGTATCTTTGCATATAAAGTCAGTGATGTGCACTATAGCTAATGACTAACTTTCCTCTCCCATGACTTTTTCTTTTATTGTCATTTCATTCCAAGAAATGGAAATAAAAGTGAAAGCCAGAGAGGAATCTGTCTGGAAGGTTTCAGTATATGCATTGCAGAGATGAGGTTGCAGTTTTACTATATAGTGGTTGCTATTATAAATGTAGGGTGTCTTTTGCTTCACTAATGTTAGTGTGGTAACTTCTGTATCTCCTTTGTTAATGTTAATTACTTAAAACAACAATTTTGAAGACTTTAATGATAAACACCAAATGTGCTGGGTCAGATTCACTCCCGTGAGTGCTGGGGGTGAACATTTCAATGATTCCACATTGCCGAACAGCCACATACTAAGTATGATGTTTTCAGATGGTTTGGGAATTGTTTTAGTATTTAAAAGTATTTTTTTAATGTGGAGACTATTTTATCAGAGCTTCTAAACTGATTTTGCTCAAGTTCCCTCCAACCAAGCACATACATTTCAGCCCAAATGGGAATATTTTGAGACATTCAGATATATAGGGGAGCAGCAGAGTGATGCTGCCAGCATTGCTTGGGGAGATAATGATGGGGGTTCAACCACTTCGGATGGAGTTTTCATCCAAGCTGCTCTAGGGAGAGATGGCATAAACCACCATAGAGCCGCTGACTATGCTGGAGATGGTGATTGACACCTGCTGAGGATCTGTCCCAGAGTGTATTATAGAAATAAATCTCTGTGAATTTTGCTCGTAATCCAGACTAAATTGTTTTAAATTTAGTAAAATGGCCTCAGATCTCATCTAAGGATTTGTCTACACTGGCAGCAGCGTGAAGGGTACATGTAGTTACACATCATAGTGAAAGGCAGGCTGCACGTGTAGCTACATGCAGCAGGGAAAAGGCAGCAGGACACTACACTTCTAAAACGTAGACAGAGGAGGCCTAGCTTGAGCGAGTAAAGAGCTGTGTAGGGACATACCCACAGGATTCAGGCATGTCTTTACTCTGCCTCCTAAGCCAGACCTCACCATCTACACTGCTATTGATACCCCTGGGTGTGCAGGGTCTGTGCGCCACATGCCGCTGCAAATGAAGTCCTACTCTATGGTGGAAAGGGGCTGCAAGAATCAGTGTCAGGATCACCCAGACATCGGACAGCCACTGGGTGTTGAATGTGATCGGTGGCTGTTGGGTGCGATTAATGGGTGAGAATACTGGATGGTGGCTGAGCGCAGGGCATAAATGTGGGTGGTTGTGTGGGAGTGCTGGGCATGAATGTAATACCTCACTCTAATTTTGGTTGTTGGGTTTAGTGTGAGGGTGGTTCTGGTGGCCTGACCTCCTGCATATCACAAACGAGGTGATCTGGTGGTCTTTAAACCGTCATTCTGTGACTGTTGGACATTGGGCAGTATGGTTAACTGTTAGTGTTGGATATTGAGTATGAATGCTGGGTGGCTGTGTGAATGTACATTTTGGATGCTTGGTGTGAAGTTGGACAGTGGGTGTGAATAACGCTGGCACATGTCGGTTTCTGGGTATGAAACTCAGATATTCGTGGTGAATGTGGGACATTGAGATGAATGTTTGCCGTTGTTTATGAATTCTTTGTTGTTGTGAGAAATAGACTGGAGCAACCTTAACTATAAGTTAATGACATTTGAGTGTATGGGAAACAGCTACGTTTCAAACATGCCCATAACAATAGTACCTGAGCACAGGGTTGCCCAAAGGGAGTGGCAGTTTGCCCAGGACCATCTGTTTGAGAGGACCCCCAAACAGAGCCATGGTGTGACATCGCGCACCAGGACACAACATCACATACAAACATTTGACCCAGCACCCTCTGTCATTATGAAAGGGCTGCCAGGCCAAACCCAAGTGGCGCTGTGACCCTGCATGCCAGGTCGCAACGCCTGAAGTGGGGAGCTGGGCCCAGCCCCGCAGGACAGGAGCTGAGCCGCTGCTGCTGGGGTGGTGTAGTGCAGGATCCTTCCCCTCCCAGGGCCTGGTCTTAGTGGTAATTTTTTTGAAGGATGCGGGGCCCTTTAAGATTAAGATTTTGCTCTGGGCCCTTAAAAACCTCTGGGCAGCCCTGCCTGAGCATCAGACATATAGGTAAGAGATACACCAGCTTAATGAAGAGAAGATGAAGAGGTGACTTGATTACAGTATATAAATATCTACATGGGGAACAAATATTTATTAATCGGCTCTTCGGTCTAGCAGAGAATCAAAGAAAGGTCTAACACCATCCAATGACTGGAAGCTGAAGCTAAACAAATTCAGACTGGGAATTAGGTGCACATTTTTAATGGTGAGAGTAATCAACCATTGGAACAATTTACCAAGGATTGTAATGGATTCCCCATCACTGACAATTTTAAAGTCAAGATTTGACGTTTTCCTGAAAGATCTACTTTAGGAATTATTTTGGGGAAGTTCTCAGAGAAGGGGCGTTCAGATTAGATGATCATAATGGTCCCTTCTGACCTTGAAATCTAATGAACCAATTTTTTCACCTTTCCTTCACAGCCCCTTTTTAAAAGGAAAATAAATCCTGGTCATTGTCTTATTTTCTCCCCAAAGTTTTATTTCTAAACTTTAAAATGCATGGAGTAAAAAAACAAGTAGAAACAAAAACAACAACAAAAGGCAAATTCAGACTGCAGGTAAATTTTCCAGAGCACCATTCTCAAAAGTGATCTATTAGATGCATATAAGCTTCAGTCTTACTGAAAGTCAATGCACTGCAGGCTCTGAAGGAACAATTTTTCAAATGAATTTAGGCACCTAAAGGTGCAGAGAGATGGGAGTGGGATTTTTAAAGCCAACTTCTCCTGTTTCGGGATGGGGTGATATTAAAAAGCTTTGATTTTAAACCAGTCTCCCTCTACACAGTGTCCAGCCTGACCCAAAATGACTAGAAGAAAATTTGTTTTTCCTTTATCCAGAGACACTTCACTTTACCTTCTCAATGAGCTCAATGCAGGCAGCCAAGTCCATCCCAAAGTCAATGAACTCCCATTCGATTCCTTCCTTCTTGTACTCCTCCTGCTCCAGCACAAACATGTGATGGTTGAAAAACTGTTGCAGTTTCTCATTGGTGAAGTTGATGCACAGCTGCTCCAGGCTGTTAAACTGAACATTCAAAACACAAAGCAGTGCTGATTAATTTGGACAAGTAGGACATTTCATTAATAAGCAAACATTGCTATAACTCACATCAAAGATCTCAAAGCCAGCAATGTCCAGGACACCAATAAAATGCTGCCTGGGCTGCTTGGTATCCAGCTGCTGGTTGATGCGTGTGACCATCCATAGGAACATCTTCTCATAGACCGACTTAGCTAGAGCCCCCACTGAATTGTGCACCTGCCAGAGACACCGCCATAGCAAGAATTAGAGCTCAGCTAGCCTCTAAAGTTGAAACAACTGTCTGAATAAAATGGAAAGCAAAAGCTAGTGGCTCAGTACCTGCTGGACATTTTGTCCTTTGGTTACATATTCATTCCCAACTTTCACCCTTGGATAGCACAAGGCCTTCAGTAAGTCAGCAGAGTTCAGACCCATCAGGTAACCGATTTTGTCAGCCACTAGCAAAAAGGAAGGAACTCAGCTTTAGACAAAGTCTAGAAAAGATTTCTCAGGTCCTCTAGTCTGGTAGCAACTCCCCACTTTGGGCCCAACTCAGCTCCTGCACAGTTCAATAGGAGTTTTGTCACTGACTTCAGTGGAAAGCAGTTCATGCCCTATATTTATTATCAGTTATTAATATTAATATTATTATTATTTTATTAACCCAAGCATAAACTACATTGAATGACCGTTCAGGTTGCATGAGGGCACTCAGAGCCTTAATGCATGCAGATCAGAAATGAAATAAAAAATCTCCAGCATTCATTGCCACCTTCACGGTGCCTATAACCCTCGTGATAACATATTCTCCAGTGCTCCATATGGCCTTCACTTCCATCACCAGCAGTACACACCCCAACTCTATCCAACTCACTTTAGTGCAAAAATTTAACTCGACTCACATTCTTGTGTATGGAGAATTAGGCACATCTGACTGCCACATGAGCCGCTTCCACCTTAACACTGCTGAAGTCACTAGTCAGCTAGTTATCTTAGGTGCCTGTACACGAAAGCAAGAAGCCTGGGAAACAAGCGGGAAGAATTGGAAGTCTTGGCACAGTCAAAGAACTACGATGTGATTGGAATAACAGAGACTTGGTGGGGTAACTCACATGACTAGAGCACTGTCGTGGATGGGTATAAACGGTTCAGGAAGGACAGGCAGGGGAGAAAAGGTGGAGGAGTTGCACTGTATGTAAGAGAGCAGTATGATTGCTGAGAGCTCCAGTATGAAACTGGAGAAAAGCCTGTTGAGAGTTTTGGGTTAAGTTGAGAGTCTTTGGGTTAAGTTTAAAGGCAAGAGCAATAAGGGTGATGTCATGGTGGGCGTCTGCTACAGACCACCAGACCAGGAGGATGAGGTAGACAAGGCTTTCTTTGGGCAACTAACAGAAGTTTCCAGATCACAGGCCCTGGTTCTCATGGGGGACTTCAATCACCTTGACATCTGCTGGGAGAGCAATACAGCAGTGCACAGACAATGCAGGAAGTTTTTGGAGATTATTGGGGACAACTTCCTTGTACAAGTGCTGGAGGAACCAACTAGGGGTCGTGCTCCTCTTGACCTGCTGCTCACAAACAGGGAAGAATTGGTAGGGGAAGTAGAAGTTGGTGGCAACCTGGGCAGCAGTGACCATGAGATGGTTGAGTTCAGGATCCTGAAGAAAGGAAGAAAGGAGAGCAGCAGAATATGGATCCTGGTCTTCAGAAAAGCAGACTTTGACTCCCACAGGGAACTGATGGGCAGGATCCCCTGGGAGGCTAATATGAGGGGGGAAGAAGTCCAGGAGAGCTGTCCATTTCAAGAAGGATGGTATTTTAAGAAGCCTTATTGAGGGTGCAGGAACAAACCATCCTGATGTGCAGAAAGAATAGCAAATTGGTAAGCGACCAGCTTGGCTTAACAGCAAAATCTTCGGTGAGCTTAAACACGAAAAGGAAGCTTACAAGAAGTGGAAACTTGGACAGATGACTAGGGAGGAGAATAAAAATATTGCTCGAGCATGCAGAGGTGTAATCAGGAAGGCCAAAGCACAATTGGAGTTGCAGCTAGCAAGGGGATGTGGAGGGTAACAAGAAGGATTTCTACAGGTATGTTAGCAACAAGAAGAAGGTCAAGGAAAGTGTGGAACCCTTACTGAATGGGGGAGGCAACCTAGTGACAGATGATGTGGAAAAAGCTGAAGTACTCAATGCTTTTTTTGGCCTCAGTCTTCACAAGACAAGGTCAGCTCCCAGACTGCTTCACTGAGCAGCACAGTATGGGGAGGAGGTGAGCAGCCCTCAGTGGTGAAAGAACAGGTTAAGGACTGTTTAGAAAAGCTGGACATGCACAAGTCCATGGGGCCAGATGCACTGCATCTGAAGGTGCTGAGGGAGTTGGCTGATATGATGGCATGTTGGGAGAGGTCCTGGACGATTGGAAAAAGGCAAATACAGTGCCCAGCTTTAAAAAAGGGAAGAAGGAGAATCTGGGGAACTACACACACACAGCCTCATCTCAGTCCACGGAAAAATCATAGAGCAGGTCCTCAAGGAATCCATTTTGAAGCACTTGGAGGAGAGGAAGGTGATCAGGAACAGTCAGCATGGATTCACCAAGGGCAAGTCATGCGTGACCAACCTGATTGCCTTCTATGATGAGATAACTGGCCCTGTGGATATGGGGAAAGTGGTGGACTTGATATACCTTGACTTTAGCAAAGCTTTTGATACAGTCTCCCACAATATTCTTGCCAGCAATTTAAAGAAGTATGGATTGGATGAATGGACCATAAGGTGGATAGAAAGCTGATAGTGGCTTTCTATGGCAGTCAGGCTCAACTGATAGTGATCAATGGCTCAATGTCTAGCTGGCAACCAGTATCAAGCAGAGAGCCCCAGGGGTTGGTCCTGGGGCTGGTTTTGTTCAACATCTTCATTAATGATCTGGATGATGGGATGAATTGCATCCTCAGCAAGTTTGTGGATGACACTAACCTGGGGGGAGAGGTAGATACGCTGGATGGAGAAAGGGGATGGACAACTCCAGCTTTTGTAAAGGAAAATAATGGAAGTGCCCAGACTATATGTGATCGAGATCAACTGTGGAGAGTTTGACAGAAACCATCGACATCTACAGTTTGTTCCTCAGAAAGAACAATCAAAGCAAACTCTACAGATGGCATGTGCAGAAGAAGAAGACAGATTCCAAATCAACCAGAGACAGTTGTTGCAGCAACTGGACAGCCAGATGCCAAAGTTGTTATGTGTTTGGAAAACAAGTACAATTCAGAGACCCTTAACAGACTGATCCATGCTGAACTTTAAAGACAATGTGATAGTGTAAATTTTGTAAATAATAGGAATGGTAAAAATTTAGAGGGAGCTGTAACAGAATGTTAAGCTGTATTATAATGTTCAGCCACTGGGTGGAGCCTGTATAACATACAGTACTTAATTTCATTGTTTGCTGTGTTGTTGTAGCTATGTTGGGCCCAGGACATTAGAGAAACAAAGTGTGTGAGGTAGGGTTACCATACGTCCGGTTTTTCCCGGACATGTCCAGCTTTTCAGCACTCAAACCCCCATCCGGGGGGAATTGCCAAAAAACCGAACATGTCCAGGAAAATGCCGGCCGGGCACTTCCCCTCCTGCAGCTGCTCTGCTCTTCCCCTGACTCTTCGGCTCTGTTTAAGAGCCGAGTTGCCCGAGCGCTATGGGCTTCAGGCAGCCCTCTTGCCTCCGGACCCCAGCCGCCGGCCGGGCACTTCCCCTCCCGGGCTCTGGCGGCGCAGGGTCCGGAGGCATGGGGGCTGTCCGAAGCCGGTAGTGCTCGGGCAGCTCGGCTCTTAAACAGAGCCGAAGAGTCAGGGGAGGAGCAGAGCCTCCGGCCGCGGCGGCTCTGCTCCTCCCCTGACTCTTAGGCTCTGTTTACGAGCCGAGCGCTACGGGCTTTGGGCAGCCCCCATGCCTCTGGACCCTGCGCCGCCGGAGCCCGGGAGGGGAAGTGCCCGGCCGGGGGCACAGGGTCCGGAGGCATAGGGGCTGCCCGAAGCCTGAGCGCTACCCGCTTCATGGTTTGCCGGGCAGCCCCCAGACCCTGTGCCCCTGGCTGGGCGCTTCCCCTCCCGGGCTCCAGCTGCGCTGGGGAAGCGCTGGCCGGGGGCGCAGGGTCTGGGGGCTGCCTGGCAAACCATGAAGCCGGTAGCGCTCGGGCAGCCCTTTTTGCGTGGCTGGGAGTGGGAGGGAGGAGGGGGCGGAGTTAGGGTGGGGAAGGGGCGGGGAAGGGGTGGAGTTGGGGCAGGGCTGGGGATGGGAAATGGGCGGGGCCAGGGCCCCATGGAGGGTCCTCTTTTTTTATTTGTCAAATATGGTAACCCTAGTGTGAGGTCCTACCTTTTATTGGACCAACTTCTGCTGGTGAAAGAGACAAGCTTTCAAGCTACCACAGAGCTCTGCGTCAGGACCGCATAAGCGTGAAAGCTTGTTTCTTTCACCAACAGAAGTTGGTCCATTAAAATGATATTACCTAACCAACCTTGTCGTTCTAATGTCTCACAACAGCCATTCAAGGCAGTGCATTAAAATGTCTTATAGTGACCATACCTCTGGTATAATCTCTCTGGGAAGGAAGCCATGTAGCCAGTCCATATCTTGAACAAGAGCCTGACCTGCTAGTAGCAGGCCTGCAATCTACCATGTACAAAGTGTCCATAACAAGTCCTGACCCCATTGACAGCCCTGGGACCTGACTTATTGACAGCACTAGGACCTGACTTTCACCCTCTGTCCATAGAACAGGAAGCAGGGACAGCCGCAATATGCTTCTCTCCCATGCACCAGCCACATCCTGGAGAGGCCACGGCTAGGTGAAAGGAAAGGCATTCCCCATGGCCCCTGCTGATAGCTGTACCATGTGGGTAATATTGCTGTGAACATTCCCCCAGAGCATGTCAACCAAGGGGCCGCACTTCCGGACAGCTTTACCTTCTGTGCCATCTGGCTCTGCCTGCTCCTCTCGTTGCTTCTGCTTGAACTTTAAGTTCCCATAATGCATGACTGCCCCTGTCATCTTGTAGATTCCCACCTTCTCCTCAGGGTTGAAGCCCAGGATTTCAATGGCACTCTGCGTAGAGGAACCAGGACAGTCAAACAGCACAAGGGTTCAAATAGACAGCTGAACTGTAAACCCCTTGGGGCAGGGCTTTGACAGGAAAATGGGCCTTGCCCTAGATTGGGTTCCCTGCACACAACCACCCCCAGCATCTTGCTTGGCCGATGCCTGTCCTGGTGCTTTTCAGGCGCTGGGAGGGAGGGAGTGCGGCAATTCTAAAAACATCTTTTGTTTTAATTCCAATTCTCCTTGTGGTCAGGTGAAAACAGCCTAAGCTCCTTACATTTCTGCCCTGGCAGGAAACAGCAGGGACTATTGTCAATTAGCAGAAACTAGGTAAGATTTGCTTTATGGATATAATTTTCTGACTGCAATGATCATTAGGAGCCACTGGGGGGCGAAAAAGACCATGTCCGGGGTTCTTCACAGCCAGGTTTCCCCTGGTAATACAGCAAAACTTCAGAGTTATGAACACCTAGGGTGACCAGATGTCCCGATTTTATAGGGACAGTCCCGATTTTTGGGTCTTTTTCTTATATAGGCTCTTATTACCCCCCACCCCCTGTCCCAGTTTTTCACATCTGGTCATCCTATGAACACCAAAGTTACGAACTGGCCAGTCAACCGCACACCTCATTTGGAATGGGAAGTACACAATCAGGCAGCAGCAGAGACACACACACAGAAAGCAAATACAGAACAGTACTGTGTTAAACGTAAACTATTTAAAAAAAGGGGGTGGGGAAGTAGCATTTTTCTTCTGCATAGTAAAGTTTCAAAGCTGTATTAAGTCAATGCTCAGTTGTAAACTTTTGAAAGAGCCACCATAATGTTTTGTTCAGAGTTACGAACATTTCAGAGTTCCGGAGGTGTTCGTAACTCTGAGGTTCTACTGCAGCTGAAATAGCATCTTAAGCAGTAAGGCAGCAATGTATGGGACACTGGCAGCACTTCCCCACCAGACCATCTCATGAATCAGAGACCCAGCATCACACCCCTCCCCTTCCCGTGTCCCTGCCAGGTGCAGCAGTACTGCAGGCTGCACTGTGGCTGGAGCAGATGCGAACTGCCCATTGGGGCAGGGAACGTGTGTTCCGTGTTTGGACAGCACCTAGCCCAGTGAGGTCCTGGCCAGGCCAGGACTCTGAGATGCTTTGGTAATACAAATCACAATGACTGGCAGAGCAGGAAGGGGATGGATCTGCAGCTGCATTCTGCTAGTGCTGTTACTGCCTTTCAGACCAAGCAGCTCCACCCCGTTCAGGTTACAAAAAGCCTGTCTTCCAAGTGATGATGAGGTTCCTGTGTGTGACTGGAAAGCGGGTGTGTGGGAGGCAAGGAATGGGAGGGCTGAGTGGCACCATTTCCCAGGACCTAGCAGCCCCTGCAGCTTTGGGTCAGCTCTCACTTCTCCAATACATCATTCTCATGCACCATGTAAAATGTCTGTTAGTCAAACTCCTCCCTTGACTCAGGGGCTGTCCTGAGCTGTGATGCAAACCAAGGGCTTGTGCACATGCTATGTGAGGGGTGTCTTTAGCCCTGTGGGTAAGGCATTTGCTTAGGATGTGGAATACCAGCGTTCAAATCCTAACTCTAAAGCAGCAACTTGAGCTCAGCTTTCCCCGCTGGGAGCACCTACCCAGCAGACTGTAGGTTATGCTGCTCTCAGTCTCACCTGCTGCAGGTGTTCCCCTTTGTATAAGTAGAGAAATAGTCCTTGCTCTACACGTGAGTGAGCATGATTCTATAGCCTGGTGACTGAGGCACTCCGATAGGAGATGTGGCTTCAAGCCCAGATCAGATCTGCCTGGAAGTTAGGAGACATGTGGATCCTGACCTGAGCTTTGCTGCTTGGGCCCATGTGTCATATTTACAGGTGCTGGGCCTTGGACAAAAGTTTGGTGAGCAAGATAAGTTTTTGGATGAACCTGGAGGCCAAACAACTAATGAGTAACGATGTGTCCAGGCTGAGAAGGATTTTGTCATCTGAGCTGGTTGGGCAGCAGATCTATGACACATCAGTGCCGCATAAAGGGGACAAAACTCTGGTTGTCCAGCACATGAATCAGGAGAAGGGTTTAGGAGTTATTAGGAAAAATCCCTTTGAAACCATCTTCCCACAGCACAAATGCAGTAACGAAGCCACACACAGTATGAGATTGGATTGCAAAGGGGCAGAAGCAAAGATTACAGTGCTATTGGGCCAAATCCATCCCTCGTGTGACTTTGTGGTGCTCATTGGATTTCTGTGAGGGATAGCATTGACCCCACGCAATGCCAAAGGGTTTGCTAGACCCTGTTGCTTCCTGTCTGTGGATGAGCTGATTTTCACCTCAGTAGCAAAGGGGGAGCTCTGGGGCGACCTTTTCAATATTATGAAAAGGTCTGATAATGTTGGGAGGGGCAAGGGCCATCTCTCCCCCCCCACACACGCAAACACACTGCCAAAGAGGTGCTCAGACCCAGGGATTGAGAATCCATATGGGGCTCCAGGAGGAGAGGGGGACTGCATTTGTGTTAGTGTCCTCCCCTGTTATTGGGCTGGAGGCAGTCACCATGGTTATGTCTGGAGGGGGCAGACTGGTGAGCACAATGGGTCCTTCTGGCCTTAACATCTATGGATCTATGCATTTAGAGAAGTCCGTGGAACTCCTCTTGTGTATAAGCATATATAGGATCATGCCCCAAAGGGCTTAGGTCTGGGAGGTGCTGAGTGCCTTTTGCCCCAGTTATATGGCAGGGGAGGCATGTGCGCTCAGCACCTGTGAAGAGCATGAGTAGTTGTAGTACAAGGAGTGGGATTGATGGGGGCAGAAAGGTGGGGTCAATGGCCAGCATTTCGGGCAGACCATCCAAATATGCCTAATTCCCCTGCTATACATAGTATTAATGATTTGTATTACCAAGCACCTAGGAGCCTCTGCCATGGACAGGACCCCAATGTGCCAGGTGCTGTACAGTCACAGAGAGAAGAGATGCTCCCTACCCCGCTATGGTACTCACATCTGTAGCCATCAGCTCCTCACTGTCATCGATGCTGGCGACAGTGAGTTCGCCCTGGCTCACAAAGGGGAAGTCGTAGGGGTTGGTGGAAATGAGAAGCAGATCTGAAAACAAACAACGTGTCATTAGCTTCAGAGTCACAGGCCCAGGAGAATGGCTACATGGTTCAAATGCCATCGAACTAAAACACAGCATGGCCAGCACTTACCAATGATCTCGGGCTTCTTATTGGACATTATCTGGTAAAAAATATGATAGCTCCTTTCACTAGCCAACTGAAATGTTACCCGGGATTTCTCCAGGAGATCTAACGGGGCAAAGAGTCAGACAGTTATTGTCCCAGGCAAATTCATTACCAATACTGTTCAAATACTGCCCATAAGAGCTTACTGCCACTCACAAGTTTCAATATCTGCTGAAGCCAGCTTCCCTGTGGTCCCAAAGTGGATCCGGATGAATTTGCCCTGTTGAATTATACAAACCCAAATCAACACTCATGCTGTGCACTGAGCAGCTACAGCGGTCAGTGTATTTCATGTGGGATATGTTCTTTGCCTACACTCCAACAATTGAAATGAACTCACAAAGCGCGAGGAGTTGTCATTCCTCACTGTCTTGGCATTGCCAAAGGCCTCCAGGAGTGGGTTGGCCTGGATGATTTGATCCTCCAGGGTTCCCTAGGTGCAGTACAAAGATTTCCTGTTAAACCGTGCAGTCGCTTCAGGTGGAACTTTGGAAAGGAAATAGTACAAACCAAGCACCTGCAGATTCCACAACATCCCTCTTGGCTCTGGCTCAGTGAGGCCTTTAAGTACATGCCTAACTGTAAGCCTGCAAGTAGTCCCACCGACTTCAGTGGAGACCTGCTGAGAACCAGCCACTTCCTTAGCTGAACCAGGGCCCACTATGGACATTTGCCTTCACATACCCACCTGCCCACCGCCATTAATGAATGGGAAGTTCAGGGTTATGCTGGGATTTTCAAATCTGCCTCAGGGAATCAAGCTACCCACTCCCACTCTCTGATGTCCAGTGGAAGGTGGAAGGGAGCATCTGACTCCCTTTCATGCTCCCAGGTGCCACTGTGCACAGCTGTCCCGTAGGCGTGCTATACCCCACACGCGCACAGCTATCCCGTAGGCGTGTTATACCCACATGCGCACAGCTGTCCCGTAGGCGTGCTGTACCCCACATGCGCACAGCTGTCCCGTAGGCGTGTTATACCCCACACATGCACAGCTGTCCCGTAGGCGTGCTGTACCCCACACGCGCACAGCCATCCCATAGGCGTGCTGTACCCCACACGCGCACAGCAGTCCTGTAGGTGTGTTATACCCCACACGTACACAGCTGTCCCGTAGGTGTGCTGTACCCCACATGCGCACAGCTGTCCCGTAGGCATGCTATACCCCACAAGCGCACAGCTGTCCCGTAGGCGTGCTATACCCCACACACGCACAGCAGTCCCGTAGGCGTGTTGTACCCTGCAAGTGCACAGATGTCCCGTAGGCGTGTTATACCTCACAAGCGCACAGCTGTCCCATAGGCGTGCTGTACCCAACATGCGCACAGCTTTCCCGTAGGCGTGCTGTATCCCACACGCGCACAGCTGTCCCGCAGGCATGCTGTACCCCACAGAGACTTTCAGCTAAAAAACCCTCAGAAACTAAACGGTGAATTTAAATATTAGAAGCGGAAGAAGTTTCAAAACCTTTGGAAAGGCATAGGAATAAAGCACTAATGTAGTGAGCCTATAGTGGAGAGGAGGCAGGTTGCTTAACCAGTGGGGATGCTGGTCACTAAGGCCGTCACATCAAAAGAATATGGAAAATTACCTGGAAAAATCATGGAGCAGGTCCTCAAGGAATCAATTATGAAACACTTAGAGGAGAGGAAAGTGATCAGAAATAGTCAGCATGGATTCACCAAGGGGAAGTCGTGCCTGACTAACCTAATTACCTTCTATGATGAGATAACGGGCTCTGTGGATGAGGGGAAAGCAGTGGATGTGTTATTCCTTGACTTTTGCAAAGCTTTTGTGATACAGTCTCCCACAGTATTCTTGCTGCCAAGTTAAAGAAGTATGGGCTGGATGTATGGACTGTAAGGTGGATAGAAAGCTGACTAGATCGTTGGGCTCAACGGGTAGTGATCAATGGCTCCATGTCTAGTTGGCAGCCGGTTTCAAGCGGAGTGCCCCAAGGGTTGGTCGTGGGGCCGGTTTTGTTTAATATCTTTATTAATGATCTGGAGGATGGTGTGGACTGCACTCTCAGTCTAAACTGGGAGGTGTGGTAGATACACTGGAGGGTAGGGTTCGGATACAGAGGTACCTAGACAAATTAGAGGATTGGGCCAAAAAAACCTGATGAGGTTCAACAAGGACAAGTGCAGAGTCCTGCACTTAGGACGGAAGAATCCTATGCACAGCTACAGACTAGGGACCAAATGGCTAGGTAGCAGTTCTGCAGAAAAGGACCTAGGGGTCACAGTGGATGAGAAGCTGGATATGAGTCAACAGTGTGCTCTTGTTGCCAAGAAGGCTAACGGCATTTTGGGCTGTATAAGTAGGGGCATTGCCAGCAGATCGAGGAACGTGATTGTTCCCCTTTATTCGACATTGGTGAGGCCTCATCTGGAGTACTGTGTCCAGTTTTGGGCCACGCACTATAAGAAGGATGTGGAAAAATTGGAAAGAGTCCAGCAGAGGGCAACAAAAATGATTAGGGGTCTGGAGCACATGAATTATGAGGAGAGGCTGAGGGAACTGGGATTGTTTAGTCTTCAGAAGAGAAGAATGACGGGGGATTTGATAGCTGCTTTCAACTACCTGAAGGGGGGTTCCAAAGAGGATGGAGCTCAGCTGTTCTCAGTGGTGGCAGATGACAGAACAAGGAGCAATGGTCTCAAGTTGCAGAGGGGGAGGTCTAGGTTGGATATTAGGATACACTATTTCACTAGGAGGGTGGTGAAGCATTGGAATGCGTTACCTAGGGAGGTGGTGGAATCTCCTTCCTTGGAGGTTTTTAAGGCCCGGCTTGCCAAAGCCCTGGCTGGGATGATTTAGTTGGGAATTGGTCCTGCTTTGAGCAGAGGGTTGGAATAGATGACCTCCTGAAGTCCCTTCCAACCCTGATATTCTGTGGTTCTATGAATCTATGAAAATCCTTGTGGCCCAGAGACTACTCAAGAGAGTCCCAGCAGGCATGTACCTCCACGCCCCAAGTTGAAAAGGGACTAGGAAGGCAAGTTATGATCCAGCTGTGGTTGAAAGATGGCGTTTGACTTGAAGAGAGTCCTTCTGACAATGGAAATGCAGCCCTAAGTGAGGCACTGGTAGGAAGGAAATTAGGAGGTTCAGATGGAATTTGAGGAGCAAGTACCAAAGATATAAAATCAGACTTCAAGCGTTGCTATTATTTATCAGAAGCAGGAAGCTGGTGTGAGAAGCTTTGGGTCCACTGGTCCACCTGGGAGCAATTAAGGAGAACAAAGATATTGCCGACAGGCTAAATAATTGCTTTGCATCAGCCTTCACCACAAAGATAAATGGACATACCTGCTCCTTTTGGTAATAAGGGTGAGGTTCGCTCAGGGGTGGAGGTTTCAAAAGAAGACATGTTGGAACAAACCGATACATTAAAGAGCACCAGGTCACCAGAAGCTTAACGATAAAGCACCTGAGCTGCTAGTGAATCATTTGGAATCTCATTAACAACAGCTCCTTTTCTGGAGTGTTGAAGGATAGCAAATGTTGTTGCTAGAATTAGAGGCATCGGGGTGCCCCTGGGAATTACAGAGCAGGAAATGCTACTCTGGTATCAGCTGAGCAAGGCCTTTGACAAAGCCCCTCACAAGATGCTCTTAGCCTGTTAAGGAAATTGAGGACCAGATGGCGGCCATGACTCCCCCAGGGCATAGGGTGCCAGGCTCCGTGGTGCCAGCTACCCAGACTGCAGGTGGAAGCATGGGGGAGGAGAGTAGCCTCCTCTGGACCCCTGCCCCATGCAGTACATTCTTCACCAGGCAGAGTCATAGGCTGCTTCCTGGGCGACTCCTAGGGCAGCACAGCAGTACATGGCAAAGAATGGACTGACCCTGGAGACGGGAGATAAACAAGGTATAGAATATGATCAAGGTAAAGAAATAGTGATCAGTAGAGAGCGGCAGACAGGCTGAACAGAAATGCCCATTCGCACGCTACATGTCAGATGCTGTTATGCCACCAGGTGCCCTGGTATCGTTGAGAAGGAACCAGTATTCTAGTCCTAGGAAGATTTCAGACCTGAATAAACTCAGCAGAGGGCAGAGCAGGTTGTTGTGCATCTGAGAGGCTCTTACTTCCCCTTTACATTCACTGCATGCTGCACAGCCCCCAGCTGGAGTTTAGATCAGCACCTACCTGGAGAGCAGCTGTGAAAGCTGAGCTCAGGCAGGCCTGCAATGATCTTGGTGGGAAGTGGGAAGTGCTTGTGAAGAACTTGCTACCCCCATAACAGCCTGACAACCCAAGGCATCGGCCTCAGATTGCTAAGAGTCTCCTTGGACTCTGCCCTGCCTTTGGACACTCAAATACTCCTGGAGCCAAAACCCTTTGGTCTGTGCCCCTTTCTCTCTGACCATGGCAATCCATGCCTTGGTGCCATCTGGGCCTGGTTAATGCAGTTCTCTGTATTTCCTAATGAAGCCTTGTGCCCACAAGAAAGCTCCAGCTGGTTTGGAAAGAGCAGCAAAAGTCACTGGGAACTTGCCAGCCTGATACTCTGCTCTCTCACTGGCTCCTCACTGAACAGAATCCAGTTTGTGGTCACTGTCCTGACTCTGAAACCCTGCATGGAATGGTCCCAGATACCAGTGGTGCCAATCAGGGGCAGTTGGGGGGTAAATGTCCCTGCCCTGCTCGGAGTTCTGTAGGCCGCAGAGCTGGGTGGGCCATGGCCTGGCCACTTTTACACAAGGGTCCCATACTAAACCAGTACAGCTGCTGTTGGTACAGTCCAGAGCATCGCTGTGTGGAAATTTGACCCAGCCACCCCTGCGTCACAGCAGTGTGGGACTGAGCCAAATGGTGTTGTGACCTGACACGTGTGGAGTCTGTTCCTGTTGGGCAGAGCATGGGGAGTCTGCTGAGACCTCGACTCCTGGCAGCCCTGGCTCATGCACTATGTGGGTAAGAGGGGAGACTCCCCAGCCAAGGGAGACTTGGGGTCCCTGCAAGGAGGTGGATGAGCGGGGACTGAAACAGGATCCCTGCCAGGAGCAGGGGGCAGGGACCGGAATTTGCCTCCCTCTCCCCCCCCAAAACATATATGAATTGGCACCACTGCCAGCTACCCCACAACCCTCCCTTCACAACCGCAAGCTCTCAGAGCAACTCCATTCCCTGCACAACCACAAGCTCCCAGAGCAGCTACGTTTTGCTGGGCTATAGATATCATCCACCAAGAGAGGATGCCTGATGCCCTTGGGAGACAGAGCCTTCACAGGCACCAGACCATGACTGGAACTCATTGCCAGATGAAATAACAGTGACCACTAACCTCAGTGCATTCAGAGCTAAATGCAGCCACTAGAGAGCCCCCAAGCCCCAACTCTTCTGTTTTCCCTGGACAGGCACATGCTGAGACAAAGCACTGGAAGGGGATGCTACAGATCTACCTGCATTTTGCTAGGCTGCTGATCTTTCTTCTTCTCCCCAGCAACTGCAATTGTTGCAAAGTACTGGATGACGCGCTTGGTGTTCACAGTCTTCCCAGCACCAGATTCTCCACTGTTGGGGGGGGTGGGGGCGGAAAGTATTCACTTGTAAAAAAAATTAAATCTATTCTTCGCATCCTGTCATCTTACTCACAGGTACTGGAATATACTCACGTGATCAGGATTGACTGGTTATCACGGTCTGAAAATAAAATGGTACAAAGAGCTATCAAATGGGCCATAGTGCACATTGCATCCTAAAGCCAAACTCTGTTCCACCTCCACCCCCCGGAGACTCCACCAAAACCAGGACACTCTGCCTGGGGGGAGTGATTTTAATGTTCCATTTCCAAAGCTGTGGTTGAAGCTGAGGAAACACCACACTTGACTGGAGCTTGGATGTGCAAAAGGGGCCAGTTGCAGAGCTGATTGGGCTGGAGCTAGTTTTTTACAAGACTCTGGGTTTTCTATCAATAGTTTAAATATTTATTGGCTTAGAGTCAAATTCCCTGCCCTGCTCTGTCCCTAGCTCCCATCTGGAATATGGCGCATCTCTGTGCTCAGTTGCAGGGCAGGCCCTTAGAGACGGCTGCCAACTGGTGCCATTAGAGTAGTACCCAAGCTGTTCTAACCTGCCCTGGAGCTAGGGCAGCTCAGAGAATTGGGGAACTGTAACCAGTTCCTTGATGGCCCCCTTCTCTGCTGCACTGAACATTAACCCCTTAGGCCCTGATTATGTCTCACATAGATATGTAGAGCAGTGCCAAAGCCTGAACCGTCAGGATATGACGCAGACTTCAGTTCTTTCTTAGGAAGTCAGACTTTCTTGCTCTAGGCAGAAAATATCCTTCCTAGCCTGAGATCTTGACAACTCATAGAAAAGCTAAACTTTCTGGCAGAGGGGATGGCTAACATAATGATACTTGGCGTGGTCTCAAGCCCATTGCCTCTAGGAGTCCCCAGGCAGCAGCCAAACACAGATAAGATTCTAACCCAGGGGTGGGCAAACTTTTTGGCCTGAGGACCACATCTGCGTATGGAAATTGTATGGCAGGCTGTGAATGCTCACAGAATTAGGGGTTGGGGTGTGGGAGGGGGTGAGGGATCCAGCTTGGGGTGTGGGCTCTGCAGTGGGGATGAGGAGCTTGGGGTGCAGGAGGGTGCTCCAGGCTGGGACCAAGGGGTTTGGAGGGCAGGAGGGGGATCAGGGCTGGAGCAGGGGGATGGGGCGTGGGAGGAGGTCAGGGGTGCTTATCTCAAGCAGCTCCTGGAAGTAGTGGCATGTCCCCCCTCCAGCTCTTACATGGAGGTGCAGCCAGGCAGCTCTGCACACTGCCCCATCCACAGACGCCACCCCTGCAGTTCGGGAACCATGGCCAATGGGAGCTGCAAAGCCAGCATTTGGGGCAGGGGCAGTGTGTGGAGTCCTCTGGCTGCCCCTACACGTAGGAGCCGGAGCGGGGACATGCGCTGCTTCCAGGAGCCACGGCAAGTGCGGAGCGAGGTAAGCCCCTGACCCCGCTCCCCAGTAGGAGCTCAAGGGCTGGATTAAAAGGTCTGAAGGGCTGGATGTGGCCCCTGGGCTGTAGTTTGCCCACCCATGTTCTAACCCCTCATGAGGGAAGCCATTATTTGTCTCCCCATTTGATAGATGGAGAAACAAAGGTGAGAGAAGGGAAGTGACTTTTCCAACTTGACTCAGTGAGCTACTGAAAAATCTGGGCCTAGAAACTAGAGCTGGGGGGAAAATTTGGACAAATAATTTGCCAAAAAATGCAGTTTTGGTGGACCCAAAACTAGTCACAAACTTGACCCGATAATTTCAGCTTGGAAAAAGGTTTTCAAACCACGAATCTATCCCACTTTATAACCTTTAGCCCAGTAGTTAGAGCAGTTGCCTAGAATGTGGGAGACCCAGGTCTGAATCCCCACTCTGGAACAGAGACTTAAGTGCACAGCTTCTGCCTCCCAAGTGAGCAGCCTAACCAGCAGGCTGTACGGGGCTTGGGGCCTCTTAATCTTGCCTGTTGCAGCTGTTCAACTTTGAATACATTCTTAAATGTTTATTGGGCCAGAAGGAAAGAGAACGGCTCTATAGCCTGGTGATTAATTCACTCCCCAGAAAGGTAGGAAATAAGGAGTCAAATCATCTTGCTGCCTGATTCAGAGCTGAGTACCTTCATCACCAGGCTGTGGTCTCTCGCTTTGGTCAATGAATATTTAAATATTTGTGCTTAAATGCTGAGCTCTGTTAACTGGGCAGCCAGCCCTGCACATAGCTGCAAAATACTAGGGTTTTCCCCTCCAGGTAAATGACTCACCAGTTAACATGAACTGATAGGCGTTGTCAGAGATGGAGAAGATGTGGGGTGGGGCCTCTTGACGCTTTTTGCCCCTGTAGCCAGCCACTACCTCAGGGTTGTACACTGGCAGCCACTTGTAGGGGTTGACAGTGACACAGAAGAGGCCTGAGTAGGTCTGTACAAAGAAGAATGGGAGGACTGTTAGTTCTCATATGCCCATGAGAATTAAATATCTTTATGCAGAAAACAAGTTTTAAAAATCCATTTACATAGATCATCCAGGCTGCGTAACGCTCTTTGAGGTTATACAAGACAGCAGGCTCATGGAGGTGGGTCATCATCACCATGTCCTCGACTTTATCATATTTGGGAGGATTCATGGGGAAGACTTGGTCATCCTTGGCAGTCACAGTCTGGCAAAACCAGAAGAGAACAGGTGAAGAAAGCTATGCAAGGAAACTTTCTGAGCTGCATGAAAATGACTTGAAGCAGATGGTTTAATTTCCTACTTACTCTGTCATCATATGTTTTGACCGTGACTTTGTCACTCTCCCTGCTCTGGATGATTCCTTTCACATACATTTCTTTATCATCGATTACAAAGCAGGCTCCTTTAGCATCAAATGGGCGATTCTGGGCCTCAATCCTCTCCTTCTCAGGCTTCCGCAGATAGGGAGCAGCATCTCCAAAGATTGACATCTCCGCATCTGAACTCATGGCTGAAGTTTGGCTGGGGAACCAAGGATGTGTTTGAAATTCAGCACTGTCTGGCAATGGACAATTTCAGTGCCAGGGCTTCTGAACGCACACTCTCTTTTTTCCATATTTAGGGACTGGGCTATGTAAACCATTTCCAGGACTTATTGACAGCACTGGGGCCACTACAGGCCTAAGTTCAGACTAGTGTCAAAAGTAGATAAGGGAATACCTAGAAACAACATCTACATAAAGTCAGTAGGCCTGGATGACGGACATTCTAGGACTTTTGGGGAATTAGTGAACAAAAAAATTGAACCACCGATGATTGCTTTAGAAAGGGCTCAGAGAATTAAAGGTATCAGAGAAATTGGGAGAAAAGCAAAACTGAATCTATCTTAAACAAAAAACGTGATCCTGAAATCCATCATTCTGTAGTCTGAAGGCTTGTCTCCATAGAGACTTATTGCACAGCAAGTCAGAGTGTGAATGTACAGAGCACTACGGTGCTGTGTGGAACCTGTGCCAAGCACTAAATGTTCTGTAATGAATAGCTAGTGGAGTCCCATAGGATCCAGTACTAGTCAATATTTTCATTAATGATTTGGATAATGGAGTGGAGAGTATGCTTATGAAATTTGTGGATGACACCAAGCATTTTGGAGAACAGGATTAGAATTCAAATCAGCCTTGAACATTGGAGAATTGGTCTGAAATCAACAAGATGTAATTCAGTAAAGACAAGTGCCAAAAAGTATATGTAGGAAGGAAGTCAAACTCACAACTACAAAATGGGAAATAACTGGCTAGACAGTAGTACTGCTAAAAAGGACCTGGAGGTCACAGTGGATCATTGATTGAATGATAGGCAACAATGTGATGCTGTTGTGAATAAAGCTAATAGAATTCAGGGGTATAGCATGCAAGACATGGGAGGCAATTGTACCGCTCTATCTGGCACAGGTGAAGCCTCAGCTGCTTAGCTGGAGTACTGTGTCCAGTTTTGGGCTCTACACTTTAGGAAAAATGTGGGCAGGTTGGAGAGAGTTCAGAAGAGAGCAACAACAATGATAAATGGTTTAGAAAACCTGACCTATGGGGAAAGGTGAAAAAAAAAGGGCATGTTTAGATTTGAGAAAAGAAGACTGAAGGTGTATATATTAAGGATTGGTATAAAGATGGTGATGATCAACTGTTCTCCTTGTTTACTAAAGGTAGGATACGAAGTAAGGTGCTTAATCTGCAGCAAGGGAGCTTTAGGTTGGATATTAGGAAAAACGTCCTAACTATAAGGATAGTTACAGTCTGGAATAGGTTACCAAGGGAGGTTGTGGAATCCCCAACTGGAGGGTTTTAAGAATAGGTTAGACAAACAGGGATGGTCTAGGTTTACCATCAGCACAGGGGGGATGGACTAGAGGACCTCTCGAGGTCCCGTCTAGTTTACATATGATTACACAGCTGGAGTTATAACAGAATATTAAGCAAAAAACTATGGATCATACCAGCCAAACTAGACTGCTTTTTAAAACAGAGTAACAAAGTTAGTGGAGTTAATAAAGTAATGTTATCTGGATAGGAATAAAGCATTTGATGGAGCATTTCACAAAATGTCACTTACAACATTACTGTGAATATAAATGTTGTCACATGGGGTGAAACTGGCATATGGACCACTGCAATTAATGGAAGGGTAATGTTAAATAGCCACACTGTTAGAAAGGAATTTGCCTAGGAGCTGTACCACAGAGATGGGGGTTAAGCCCAGTTTTATTTTGCATCTGTGTTAATGATCTACAGGAGATGGCAAGCACCACATGGACTAAATCTATGACGCTGGGATTCGACAAGCCCAGTGTGAGCACAAGACTGACACAAAGGGATCCTGGGGTAGTAGAAATAGAGGCAGAAAACCACAGAAACAATAAGATTTAGTCTGGACAAATGCAAACTCCTACACTAGAGGAAAATCTCATCTAAACTGCTGCTATTCAACAGGAGAAGATGGGGGATTTGGAGACCCAGCTCTCATTAATAGTAATGGGAACTCAGCTCCCAAAGCCTATAAACCGCTTTAAAAATCCCTGCTCGAGTGTATAGAGCCTGGCTAGGCAACTAAATGGGACATGTAACTATGAGTGTCCAAAGGGAAGGATCCAAAGGGTAGGAACACCAAAGAGGGAGAGAAATCATTTAACACGGAAATTCCTGGGACCGATGGGGTAACATGGAGCACAGAAACTGGAGGCTGAATATTGGGAAATTGTGTGACTGCTGAGATCTATTAAATTGTTGAATACGCTTTAAAGAAAGACATGGAAGCATGAAAGTGCATGGGCAGATTGTAGGACACAAGCCTGAGTGTCTGGGCAATCGCCGCTCTAATTTCAATGGCCCATTGGATTCCTGACAGACATGTGTGGGCAGCCCCTGCCAATGCTGGTGAGCTCCATCCTGTTTGCTAAAGCATCAGCATTTCCATGAGCATTAAGAAAGGAATGGCCTAGGGCTGCGCTGGCTCCATTAGCTCTATAGGGAAGGTGGAGGAATTGGTCACTGCCATAACACTGGCCCCACTGGCCCCAGAGACCTGTTGTATGGGGAGGAGGCGGACATGCATTTTTCTTCTAGAGGAAATCCCCCAAAGCTAATGCAGCCAGCTATTCACTTCTGGGTAGAACCTCCCGCACTGTGCTGTAAGCTCCTTTCAAAGCAGAGCTCCCTGTTCAGGGTCCAGTGGCACCATTGAGGGACCCCAGCTTGTTCTGCTGGAGAGGGGTCATGGCAACCTCCACTCCCCCCACCTGAGGGAATGACCTGGGGAAAACACAGACACAAGAACAGCCTAGCGTTTTCATGCAAATGAGCAGTCTGATCACAGGTGAATGTGGAGGTAAATTAACCATTTGGACTGCCAAGAATGTGCTCCATTTCCAGAAGGGCCTTTCCATTCTCCTCAGAGCATTTTACTGAGGGACAGATGTGATTATTTTCTAAAAGCAGAGTGGAACCTGTGTGGAATAGAACTGCATTGTATTGGGAAGGCAGGTCACACGCTTCTACACGCTGCATGGAGGCTGAGACCTCTAGCAAACACAATCAGCGCCATTCAGAAGCAGAATGGGGGGGGGAGGGAGAAAGACTTTAACAGGTTCCTCTTACAACAGTCAATGGTCTTTGCTGATCAACAGGCTGCAAACAATTACAAAGCTGCAGAATACAGTCGGCTGGTTTTGTTTACTTCATATAACAAACCTCTTACTTTTACTTAGCAAAACACAGTGTGCTGGTCGTGCTGGGCTCTCACAGATCATTTTTGGGTTTTGTTTCATTTCTGACAATGGGCTTTGTCATTTAGTTTTATAACTCCCATTTTGTATTCATCCAATGCATACTGAATTCTCCTGACAGTTCTCTTCACCCCTTCTGCCAAGAACTGAATCATTCCTTATATTAAACACCATGGAACACGTTCTTGCCAATGAAAAGAGGACACACAATTTCAGGGTACTTGATTTATAGCAAGTTTATACTACTAGATCATCCATCTAGCTCCTCATTACCACATTGCCCTTGCATTTTTCGTCAGACCTTAAGTGTCTGCCCTTGTAACTGATCCAAGAGTCTGTCCTGTAAGGGCTACAGTGCATGCCAAGCCAGGGTGAGAATCTACGGTGTGATGGCCTGCTGGTTACTGACTGTCCATGTGGACCCTGCTACCACACCCTGAAAGATCCTAGTGCACTTTGATCTGCTGCTGTTTCAAAGCAGAGTAGATCAAAGTGCACTAAGGAACTTTTAACACATGGTAGCAGGGTCCACAGGCCAGTTAGTGCAAAGCAGGTGCATATGCCCCACCTGCCGTGCACTAGCAGACCATGTAGACAAGCCTTTACCGATCCATAAGATATTTAGCAATGGTCAGTTTGATTAGACTCTTGCAGGAAGATGCTAGCACCTGACTGTAGTATGCTGAGGTACTTACTGCTAACAAAATCCCAGTCTGTGTATTCCTTACAATGTTGGCGTCAGGGCTGCCACCTGTCTCTCTGGGCAATATGGACCAGAGCTAATTAGCACAACATCTTACTTCTACCTTTCTAAGGTCTGCCTGCTCTGCTACAAGGTGGGAATTGCTAGGCTGGCAGGCAGGCTTAGGTACATTCTGCTGACACTGGTAAAATTAATCCCATTGGTAATTCATGAACAAATTCCCAGCTTGCCCAGGAGCTTCAAAGCACAAGGTCAGCATGTGCTAGCTGGAGAGATCGGCCAGTACTGCACACCAGACAGCATTTCATCTTGTGTGTAAACTACACACATTGCTCAGGGATATCGGCACAGGTACACACTGCTTTTAAAATGACTCTTACCTTCAGTAACCCAAGGAGGCAAACTGTGTTCAGTATCTCCTTATGGTGTTGAAAGGAAAGGAAAGGAAAAGAAAGTTAAATCCAAGAGAGTTCATTGTCTTGGTTATCTAGTAGCTTAGTGTCTTTTACCATCTACTCTGAGTATTACTGTACTACACAGCTGAATAATAGGATTGTAGAAAAGGGAGCATGTTTCCCATTTCATGTATAATTGCTCTTAACCATTAAACTACATAGGAGTTCCTCTGGACTACCAATTTGGATCCAAGCCCCACAGAGAACCGCATGTATCCCCCTATTTTACTGTAAACTATTGACATTAGAACGCTGAACCAGCGAACTGAGATGCTGGGAAAGGTCAGATGCATTAAATATATTGTCCTGCATCAACACCTGCACTGTTAGCTTTTTTGTGCCCGTGGCAGGCTAAAAGGTGGTGAAGTGTGCTGAGGGGCCCCCTTCTGCTCCTGTCACCACAGCCACATGTGCGCAGCGTGGGACAATTCTCTCTTACACAAAATGTGAGTGTATCCAGAGTGTCAGAAATGGGGAGTGGGACAGATCTTGCTCTTCCCTGATCCCTCATGCTCTTCAGCTGAGCAACATCGAAGTCCAGGAGTGTGGGCAGGCATCTGAGACTTACCTTGAGATGCTGAGCTGACAAAGAATAAGGGAGCCTTAGCCCTAGCCTCTTTATACACGGTCATCTGCCAACACAGCACTCTACCGCTCTATTTTTGGTGAATAATAATTTACTCTTTAGTTGTAAATGTGTTGAAGCTCTGATCTGTCACTCTCTGTTAATTACTGAGAGACCTGATTGGCTGAAGGTTGCATGGAGTCAGCTGCTCTGAGATTTTTTTGCTTAGTCACATGCATTGCCCTCTGAAAGGCTGCGGCCGGCCTGGGGGATGGAGGAAGCTGGGAAAAGTCCCTGATAATCCCAAATAAGGGAATTGTCTGCACCCGACCTTGGGAGATTACTTCAACCAGTTAGAGATTTCTCTTCAAAATGTAGGCTTCACAGATTGTAGCTGTCTAGTGCAAATCACACTATCCGTCTACCATTGACAATGATAGAGAAATAGGAAAATACAGCATGTGAGGTGTGATTCTCATTTACACTATTCCCCCTTTTCACCTGTCTGCCAAGGTGACACACTTTGACTCGTTCACTCCCATGTTAGGGCCCCTTTACACGTCCCGCCATGCCCTGGTGCCTGCCCCCAACTTGGAATGATAGAGGAAGGGAGCCCCTCCCCTCCTGCAGAGGCAGAAGTCTCAGCATGGGGTCCCCTCCTTCATCCAGGAGTGGTAGCAGGGCCCACTTCCTCTTAGGAGCAGCAAGAGAGGAAACAAGGGGTCCCCTCTGCCCCTGGAGAGGCAGGGAGCTCTAGTATTTGCCCCAGCTACCATGATGTATCTGCTTGGTTGAGTGAGTGGGCCAGGCCTGCTGCACTTTCCCCTCCCTCCTGTGGCACCCCAGAGCATGAAGGGGGCTGTTTTCCCCTTACAGAGCTATCGTTTCAGGCTCTCTGAAGATGCAGGAAGTTGTCATTGCATCGGTTACACTCAGGTCATATTCTCAAACTTTTGTTTGCAAACATGAGGGCTAGAATTTTCTCTTAAAAAAAACAGAAAGCTGAGATTCAGCTGGAATCCCTAGCTCTGTGTCTTAATCCTAACCTGAAAATATATTGAGAAGATATTTTCCTATTCCTACAATGTTATGTGGTGAGGACCTTCTAGTAATGACGCAAGAAAAAGAAAAATGCTCCCTTTATAATGTAAACCAGTAAGTGTGTGTGTGTGTGTGTGTGTGTATCTGTATGGAGTGTGTGTGTGTGTTTGTATGGAGTGTGTGTGTGTTTGTATGGAGTGTGCGTGTGTGTGTGTATGTCTGATAGTTTCATAGAGTTTAAGGCCAGAAGGAACCATTAGATCATTTAGTCTGACCTCCTATGTATCACAGGCCATTACATTTCATCCAGTTACCCCTGTATTAATTCCAAAAATTTTAGTTAAACCAAAACATTTCAGCCTTTGGGAGGCTAAATTGTGTGCCACAGATGTAGACCAAGAGAGCCGGGGGTGCCAGCAGCACCAAAGGCCATACCAGTGGCCTAGGCCCCTAGAGTAGCAGGGAATTAATATGGTGAGTTATGTCCATAGGGTCCAGCAGACAAACCATGCTGCAGAGAAAGGTGAAAACCCCCAAGGTCCCTGCCAATCTGATCTGGGAGAAAATTCCTTCCTGACCCCTAATCTGCCAACCAGTTAGATCCTAAGCATGTGAGCAAAAAAAAAAAAAAAAGGATTGTCTACCACCTCAAAGCATTGGCCCACCCTGTTCAGCATCCCATCTCCAGCTGTGGCTAGTCCTGATACTTCAGGGAAAGACAAAAGTAACTAGAATACATCAGGTCAATTATGCCTTGGGTGGGGGGGGGAAGGAGAGAAGATTCCTTCCTGACCCCTTCAGGCAACTGACTGAAGCCTGAGATTTGATTATTGTCATTATCTTAAAGCAGAGCTACAAGTGTTCTGAGCATGTTGAGGATAATGCAGGCAATCCCATTCTCCCCACAGCCCATAAAGGAAGAGGATGAATATGGTGACTCATTGAAACACAAGCTCCAAAGCCAGAAGGGACCACCCAGTCTACTTACACACACACACACACACACACACACAGACCATAGAATTTCTCCCAGAAACTGGATTAAAGTACATTGCTCAGAAAGATATCTTGTCTCATCTTGTACACTGAAAACAATAGTGGGTCAACCATCTCCCCTGCTAAGCAGTTCCAATGTTTAATTACCCTCACTGCTTGGAAATTGCATCTCATTTCACAGTTGAATTTGTCAAACTTCAACTTCCAGCCATTAGATCTTGTTTTGCCAGTGTCAATAAGGTTGAAAAGCCCCCTGCTCTCAGATCTCTGTTCCATGATGTGTCAGTGCCTAGACACAGTGATCATATCACCTCTCAGACTTCTCTCCAATAAGCTGAAGACGTTGAGCTCCTTAAGCCTCACAGCATAAGGCTTCTTCGTTTTCCAGCATCTGGATCATTTTAGTGGCCGCTCCTTTGAACTCTCTCCAGAATTTCCACATCCTTCTTGAAGTATGGACACCAGAACTAGACACAGTATTCTAGTTGTGATCCTACCAATGCAGCGTACGCAAGCAATAATCACTGCCCTTCTGCTACACAGAGGCCCACTGGTGGTTCATTGCTCTGTGTCAGCATCTCGTGTCAGGCCTGACAGACTCACTAGACCTCACACACTGGTGTCATAATATAGACCCAGAAAGTGGCCTGTAAGGTACCAGCTATAAACTAGTAACACACTGGTTCCGAAAATCCTTGCATGATGTATGTATGGGCTGTGCACAAAAAGTTCTGGACATGTGCTGTAATTATGTCCTTAAAATGTGTTTGGCAAGCAATGCCTAAGCCCAGTCTGCTCTCGACAAAGGAATATGGATGTACTTTGTCTGACCAGCCTGGCCATCAGGCAAAGACAATGAAAAAAACATTTACATACAAGGTAAACAAAGCTATCAAGCTAACAAGCAGGGGAGAAGAGCGCAAGACATCTCTTCCCAGCCTGAGTAAAGGAACTTTATCTGAGAATACATGTAAAAGGTTTACTGGGCTATAAAGACAGGGGGTCTGAACCTCAAATGATAAGCAATTGAATCAACTGATTGTAAACAATATAACTGTGTTTTGAAAGTATATTGAGTAAGGTCTTTTATGAAAGCCTGTGAACACAAGTGGTTAATGTCATTGTGAAATGTCTGTATTAACTTTATATGAGAATTATGGATATTCATTGATATTATGCTTTAAAGTCTGTGACTGTTTTTCTCTCAGACAGGAGGGAAGGCAGCTATCTATGTGTCTCCAATGTAAATTAAGCAGTGTGGAATCAAAACAATGGAAGCCCTATTTACATACAAATCAGCAGAGGGGAGAGAAGTCAACAGGAAGAGAAGACCAGCAGGAAGCCATCCTTCCGCTTGGAGCAGGGTCAGTGAACTATGGGAAATATAAACAGAAACAGAAAGCCTTTTTGGTATCCATCATTGGGGGAATAAAGGGTTCAGAGCTTTTGAATTCACAGAATGTTGGATCCTTCAGCCAAGGTGGTTGCAGTCTCTGGGAACTGACTATAGGTGATAAATCTGCTTTGTCAAAGATTGTAACTTGCTGAACTTAAGTTTTAGGCTTAGAAGCATATTTTTACTTTTGTTTGCTTGTCACCCTTTCTATCTTTCTTTATTCCTTAGACTTGGTGTCACTAAAATCTATGATTTTTTGTGTAATAAACTTGTTTTACTTTACTATAAACCGAATCGGTGCTATGACTGAAATAAGAGTGTTTGTCAAACCCCAGTTAAATTAATGAGCTGCAGTGCAATGTCTCTTTATAGGAGCAATGAATTTAATAACTTCAATAAGTGTTCAGTGAGAGGGCTGGACAATTTTGGGAAAATTCAGGACTGGGAGGGTGCTGGCGTCATTCTGCAAAGAGTAAATGGGCTTTAGAAGCCTTGCTGTGACTGAATGCTTGTCTGCTGGCTGTTGGTGTCAGGGCTATGAGCTGCAGCAGCATAGCATTGAAGGTACCCAGAGTTGCAGGGCAGGCGGTGACGTGGCTCTTTACTGCTCTGGATTGAACCCCAAAGCATCACACCTACTTCTACTTGATATTCTGTTTTTGTATATCCAAGAATCTCATTAGCCCTTTTTGCCACAGCATTGCACTGATAGTTCATGTAGAGGCAATTATCTACAATGAGCCCTTCTCTGAGGCTTTGTTTTCCAAGACAGAGTCTCTCATCCTGTAAGTATAACCTGTGTTCTTGGTTTCCAAATGTATTATTATTTGGCTGTATTAAAACACATTTTGTTGGATTGTGACCACTTAACCAGGTGACTGATCCCTCTGTAGCAGTAACCTGTCCTCATTATTTGCTGTCCCACCAATCTTTGTGTCATCTGCAAACTTTACCAGCAAAGGTTCTATATCATCATCTAGATTGTTGATAAAAATATTAAATAGTGTTCAACCAAGAAATAATACCTGGGAAACCATGCTAGAAACAGCCAGACTTATTGATGTCTCCCCATTAGCAACTACATTCTGAGATCTGTCAATGAGCCAGGTTATTTTTTATCAATTTTATGTGTGCCCTGTTAGTTTCATATAATGCAACCTTTTTAATCAAAATGTCATGTGGTACTAAGACAAATGCCTTGCAGAAATCCAAATATACTATACCACACAGTTACCTTTATCTACCCGACCTGTAATCCTGTCAAAAAAAGGTTAGTTTGACAAGACGTGCCTTCCATGAAACCATGCCGACTGCATTAGTTATATTTGTAGCTGCAGTGAGGCAGAGTGGCCTCCCTCTGGACTTGAGAGTGAGAGACCATTACCCTCCCCCGATGGGCAGAGCCAAACTCTCCCCGCCTCGCCAGAAGTTCCAGGGTAGGACAGGAAGTATGAAGTTCAGTGGATCTTGCTTCTAGGAATCCGAGCCTTTTGCAGGACCTGAGCAGACCAGTGTCCTACTGCCTGAAGAGACGGAGGACCCTGAGGCATCCACCCTGTGCATCTTGGGGAATACCTGGAGACCTAGACATGGTGGGGAAGTCTCAGACCTTGGGTGAGCCAATGCACTTGCCCAACTCCAAAGACAGGCTCAGGCGGCCAGAAATAGTTTTATCTGTGTGTGCTTTGGGCACCTTCGACATGACTGTCCCATGATGTACTGCAGCTTCGGCCAGGAATGGACCAGGAAGTCTAGGACCTGTAAGCAGCCCTTGGGTAAGGTGATGATCCCCCTCAATGTGGACAGAATCCAAGTCTCCGGCCTTATTGACTTCAGATGCAGACAGACTCTCATCCATCAGGACTACGTCAAGCCCCCAGACCCATCGCTGGGAGTCATCTGGCTACAATGCATCCATGGGGATGTGAGCTCTACTCAAAGCGTGTGTCACCATAACGGTGAAAGGAGAGACACAGGACATGACGGTAGGCCTGGTGCCAAGACCAGCATTCCCTGTCATCTTGGGCCGTGACTAGAGGGGGTTTGCTGCCAATGTTGGGTCCCAACATCCTGAAGTAGCCTTTGAGGGAGAGGCCTTTGAAAAAACGGATGAGGTGCCTGAGGACTCCGACCCGAATGGCCAAGAAAACCAAGATCCTGACTGCGAACTCCACCGCCCTTGCCGATGAAGAGGTCACCCCGGCAGCCTGTTCGTGAAGAGGCCTTGAATTTGGGGGCAGACTTCAGTCAGGGCCAAAGGGAGGATCCCACACTCAGTCAGGTCTATGAGCAGCTGGCTCGCATCAATGGGACCATGACCAAGCCCCATCAAATGACGCTGTATCCCCCACTTTGAATTGACCAGTGACTGCCTTTACTGGATCAACCACAACCCTTCTGGGCTCAGCTTGTGGTACCCCAATGCCACCAATGCGTGGTCTTGCAACTCGCCCATGACATTCCAGCAGCTGGCCACCTGGGTCATGAGAAAACATTAGCACGAGTCCTGGCCTGGTTCTTCTGGCTCAGGGTGCACCAGGAGGTGAAAGATTCTGCGACTTCTGTTCCGAATGCCATCTCATGGCCCTGTGTGGAGTGCCAAAGGCTCCCTTCATCCTGTTGTCAGTGATTAGCACCTCATTCAAGAAGTTCACCATGGACCTCGTGGGGCCCTTCACAAAGAGCATCATGAAGTTCAAATATATCCTGGTGGTTTTAGATTATGCCACCTGGTTTCCCAAAGTGATCCCCCTTTGAAACATCCTGGCATGAACCATAGATGAAAAAACATGAAATCAGTTTTTTGGTCCAACAGGATTAACTCAAATCACTGCTAATAAAGTCTGTTGAAGACACAAAGATCATTGGGGCCCTAAATAATTATGAGAACAAACCTCTGATGCAGAACAATCTGGATCACTTTGAAAGCTGGGCAGTTAAACAACATTAATTTTAAGGCAGCCATACGCAAGGTTATAGATCTAGGAACAAATAGAGTAGGTCACACTGAAAGGCTGGGAACCTGCATCCTGGGAAGCAGAGACTTTGAAAAGAATGTAGGGGTCATGAACGCCCGGTGCAATGCTGTGACAAAAAGACTTAATGTGCTTCTTAGCTGTATAAAAGTAATATTGACTAAGAGTAGGGAGGTGATATTATCCTGTATGCAATGCAGGGGAGACTATTGCTGGATACTGTGTCTAATTCTGGTATCCACACTTGAACAAGGATGTTAAAAAACTGGAGAGGGTTAAAAGAAGAGCTGCAAAAAACCCTCCAACTCTGGAGAATAAGCTTTATGACAAGCGATTTAAGGCATTCAACCTATTTATCAGAAAAAGAGTGCTTACCAATTGCTTGCTGTTCATAAATTGCATAGTCAATTGCTTGGCCAGACGTTGGTTTGTTATAAAATATATTCAAGAGACCAAATAACCAATATCAGTCAGGTTTATTGCTATAAGCCAGTAATAATATAGTACAGGAAAAAGGTTCTATATGATGCCAGTCTCCAGGAAGCCATCTTATGCAGTGATGTTTCATTCATCTTACAGGGAAGGGGTGCACCCAGAGATAAACATTTCAGTTGGTATTATTTATATGATGATTTTACAAGTTACGCGCCTCTTTACACATCACTAAAATCCACCCCATCAGTTTGTCCCAGTTACCTACATTGTTGTTCCTTCCTTTTCTTTATTTTGAATACCAGCATTCTAGGTACTGGTCAATGTAGCTGTGGTTCATCACAGCTGCCCTGACTGAGGACTTTTGCTGCTGGATAGAGATAGTTGGCATGAGGAGGATTTTGCTTCCTTGAATGACCCCACTTGCTGAGGGACTATTCAGAAGGAATGTGTCAGGCTAACATCTTGGCGTTATTTCCAACCACACCAGTTCAATGGACACTGACAAGGTACAAAAAAGTGTCAGCTGCAAACTTTGTGCACTTGTTTGTCCTACAAAGCCATTGCCCTCATGGGCAAAAGAGCTGATCATTCACTTCCCTGTTTACAGGGCTGTCAGCAGGACTCCACAGTTGCTTGAAGATGGTGCAGAGTACAGCAGCACACCTGCTCGCAGCACAGAGACGCTTTGATCACATTACAGCTACCCGGTATTCTTTACACTGCATGCATATGATGAGATGGCTGCTGGACTTTAAATTTATCTTTTTTTATTCTTAAAGTAGGTTCTGGCACTGTCCAAGACCTCCTCTTAGAGCTTTGTCCTGGTGAGTATCTGCATTCCCCTGCCCACACCTGAAAGGTGTGTCATCATTGCACCATTGCAAGTGCTCGTGCGATTACTGTGATGGCACTGGGGATAGCACTGCCCTCCACCACATGTCCTCCTCCACTTGCATCCCCCCTGCCCAGTTTGTAACATCATTGGAAAACCACATTTTTTCAGAGGTGTTTTCCACGTTCATTGCCATGGCCTCTGTGTAGGAATCTCTTCCCCCCCCCCCCCATTTTAAACAATACAACATTTTTGTCCTTTTAAATAATTTATCTGTATTATTTGTATCGTATATAGCACTGCTTGTGCATGGGCCTGAGTGCCTCAGTGTGGGCGCTTTATAAAAAACATCATGGTGTCTGGGGGCAAACCAGTGCACCGTGCATAAAGGAGCTGTGTGCTGGGGGTTCTGTAGGATGGGCTCAGGAGGAAGAACTCCTCCCCGCAGGCCACAGACCAGCAATATGACCTGACTGTAGCTTCAAAGCTGCAATAGTCCTCACTGTACCACTTGGCAAAGTCCTGCCTATTGAAGCCTTAGAATCCTAGAACTGTCGGGCAGGAAGGGCCCTCAAGAGATAATCCAGCCCCCTGTGCCAAGGCAGGACCAAGTGTGGCTAGCGAGGCCCAGTTTCCAGAAGGGCTGAACACCTGCAGCTCCTGTCTGGGGCTTTGTATAGAGTTGTGGGTGCTCAGCATTAATGAAAATCAGCCCCAAGTATCTGTTGTTGAGCACCCAAAATCAGCAGCAACTTGTGAAAATTTGAGTCCAGATATTTGAGAGAGACAGGTGAGGAGCAGAGGGAATGGCAGATTAGCCTCTGACTCTGAGAATGGACAATTTAGGGCCTAATACAAAGCCGACTGTAATCAATGTAAAGACTCCCAGAGGTTTCAATGGGGTTTAGATCAGGCCTTAAGACATTTTAACCTCTGTTCTTAACTGCTATAATGATATATGTATTTATAACGCTGCTCGCCCTCTGCAGCCATCGGGTCATGAAATCCTGGCCCAGAGTAAGGAAGACAGAGAAGAATGTTTATCTCCCCTGGATGCAACTCATCCTGCAGCAGTCTGCCAGAGAGAAGTTTGGTAAGAGAAGAGGAACCCAGACAAAGATGTAGTTTTTGCTTCTTCTGTGCTGCGGAAAGCAGTCACCCTTTGGAGAAACAGGAGACATTGAAAATGAGACGTGTCCATCAGAACATATGGGCACAGCCAGAGAGGTAAGGGAATAATCCAGGAACCATTTGTACTATCAGATGTCAAGAATGACCCATTAGTTTTTTAGCTGCTAGTTAAACTAGCTCAACTGACCTAACTTGAGTGGGGGAAAAAGCACCTTTTGTCCCAGTCTAGACAAGACCTAAATTACTACATGTGGTGAGGAGAAGCAATGAATTAGGGCCTCACTCTTTACCTTGGTCAGCATTTTCAACCCCAATCCAGCACTACAACTGCTGAGGCTCCCATGTTGTTTCCTTCCCTCTGGATAACTGGATTGACTGGCCGCTACATCAACAGAGCATTAACTTGAGTCTTTTGTCTAAAGCAGTGGTTCTTGACCTTTACTGCAGCCTGCACCACTTTGGTTCTCAAAATATGTTCTCGCACCCCTTATCAAAAATCAAAATATGTTCTCACACCCCTTAAACCTAGATATATTTTTGTTTGTATATTACAGTAATTGTTAAAAATGTATAATGTTAATAAATACATAGGTTTGATGAAACAAAGTAGTTGTACTTATGTGCCTGTGCTTAATTTGTGTTTTCAATGATTTACCGTCTAAAAATCTGGCATGTCTTGCACCCCCAGAAAGGGCATCTCGCACCCCCAGGGGGTATGTGCACCCCAAGTTAAGAACCACTGTTCTAAAGCCATCCCTGACAGGTGTTTGTCCAACCTGCTCTTCAAAACCTCCACTGATTGGGATACCACAACTTCCCTTGGTAACCTCTTCTAGTACTTATCTAGCCTTACAGTTAGAAAGCTTTTCCTAATGTCTAATCCTGATGTCGATTAAGTCCATTACTTCTTCTCCAACCTTCAGTGGACATGGAGAACAACTGATCACTGTCCTCTTTATAACAGCCCTTAACATATTTGAAGCCGATTATCAGGTCCCCCCTCAGTCTTTTTTTCTCAAAACTAAACATGCCCAGTTTTTTTAACATTTCCTCATAGGTCAGGTTTCCTAAACTTTTTATTACTTTTGTTGCTCCTCTGGAGTTTCCCCAGTTTATCCACCTCTTGTGACACCCAGAACTGGGCATGGTATTCCAACTAAGGCCTCACCAGTGCCAAGTAGAGCAGGACAATTTCCTTCTGTGTCTTATATAAAGCATTCTGTTAATATACCCCAGAATGATATTAGCCTTTTTTGCAACAGAATCATGTTGTTGACTCATTTAATTTGTGATCCACTATAACCCCCAGATTCTTTTCAGCAGTACTTCCACCTAGCCAGTTATTCCCCATTTTGTAGTTGTGCATTTGATTTTTCCCTCCCAACTGAAGTACTTTACAACTTGTCTTTGGAATTTAATTTTGCTGAATTCACACCAATTCTCCAATTTGTCAAGGTTGATTTGAATTCTAATCTTGGTTGCCAAAGTGCCTGCAATCCTCCCCATTGGTGTCATCTGCAAATTTTATAAGCAAACTCTCCATTCCATTATCCAAATCATTAATGAAAATATTGAATAGTACCGCTTATTTAGTCTGCAGAAGAGAAGAGTGAGGGGGGGATTTGATAGCAGCCTTCAACTACCTGAAGCAGGGTTCCAAAGAGGATGGAGCTAGGCTGTTCTCAGTGGTGGCAGATGACAGAACAAGGAGCAATGGTCTCAAGTTGCAGTGGGGGAGGTCTAGGTTGAATATTAGGAAAAACTATTTCACTAGGAGGGTAGTGAAGCACTGGAATGGGTTACCTAGGGAGGTGGTAGAATCTCCATCCTTAGGGATAGCTCAGTGGTTTGAGCATTGGCCTGCTAAACCCAGGGTTGTGAGTTCAATCCTTGAGGGGGCCACTTAGGGATCTGGGGCAAAATCAGTACTTGGTCCTGCTAATGAAGGCAGGGGGCTGGACTTGATGACCTTTCAAGGTCCCTTCCAGTTCTAGGAGATAGGATATAAGGCCTGGCTTGACAAAGCCCTGGCTGGGATGATTTAGTTGGGGTTAGTCCTGCTTTGAGCATGGGTTGGACTAGATGACCTCCTGAGGTCTCTTCCAACTGTAATCTTCTATAATTCTATGATCCCATGCCCCCAGGACGGACCACTATGGGACTCCATTAGATACGTCCTCCCAGTTTGACAGCGAATCATTGATAAGTACTTTTTGAGTAAGGTCTTTCAAGCAGCTGTGCACCCACTTCATACTAATTTAATCTAGACCACATTTCCCTAATTTTCTTATCAGAATGTCATGTGGGACTATGTCAAAAGCCTCACAAAAATCAAAATATATCATGTCTACTGCTTTGCCCCAGCCACTAGGTCAGTGATCCCATCAATGAAAGAAATTAAGTTTCTTTGGCATGATTTGTTCTTTACAAATGTATCTTGACTACTCTTTATTACCCTTTTATCCTGTAGGTGCTTACAAATTGATTGCTGTTCATAAATTGTATAGTAAATTGCTTGACAACACTTTGGTTTGTTATAAAATATATTCAAGAGACCAAATAACCAATATCAGTCAGATTTATTGCTATAAGCCAGTAATAATATAGTACAGGAAAAAAGTTCTATAAGATACTTGTCTCCAGGAAGCCATCTTATGCAGTGATGTTTCATTCACCTTACAGAGAAGGGGTGTGCCCAGAATTACACATTTCAGTTGGTATTATTTATATGATGATTTTACAAATTACACATCACTAAAATCCAACCCATCAGTTTGTCCCAATTACCTACATTGTTGTAACTACATTTGAGTGCACAATGTATGGTTTTGTGCCTGCAAATGTTCATTTTCTGAACATAGTAGGCACTGTTGTATTTTTCAGAGACAGTTGTATTCAGCTTTGAAAATGTGGTGCTCAAAATTTTATGACATGAGAAAAGAATCTGTGTGTTTGACTTAAAATGATGATCTTTTCTCTTTCTGAAAATAGTATTTTAAATTATTCAAAGTTGGAGAGAAAATTAACCAATACGTGAACAACATAAATTTCAAGCAAGAGACCTTTGATCATTCTTGCTGGTTCTCTGCACTGGTTCTCTGTTTTTGACACTCCTATGAAGGGCAGATTGACTTCATAATACACTTTGATAGATTCCTTTCTAAAAATATATTTGCATACTTATTTCACAGCTGCCATCACTATCCTGAACACAAGAATAGTTTCCACTGTAAGAGCAGTATGGGCAGGAAAAGAGTCTGACAGCTGGTTGCTAAACACGGCAAAAGGTAGTCAGTCTGTACATCACAAGTTATCGGGAAATGACGCTCACTACAATAAACCTGTCACTTTGTCATCTCCCAGCACAAACCTGAAAAATAACCACGATCATCTGTCTTTAGAGCTGCTTTTTGATTCGGTGGCCAAACCAAAAATAAATAAATAAATAAATAAATAAACATTAGGTTCAAGTCAGCCAAATCTTTCTTTTTTACTTTCAAGGTTTTCTAATCTTTTTAAATAATAAAATTCAAAACAAAAAGTTATTTTGACTTAAAAGATTGAAATGTTTAATTGGAAAAAATATTTTTGACTGAAACAACTCAGTGAATTCAATACAAATTCCAGGCAGCCGCCCAACAGGAGGCAGTACAGCTGCAGCAGGAGACCAATTGCCTGCTGATGAGCCAGGCCGCCCAGGACCATGCTGCAGGAAATGGTGAACCAGATGAAGGCCCTTACGGTGCTGAGCCATGGCTGTGATGGGATATGGACTGTACCGACCAGCAACTGCCTGCAGAAAATTATGCAGGAGGATGATGCGGAGGCGTACCTCTTGGCCTTCAAGAGGGGAGCCCTATGGGAGGCCTGGCCCTGAGATCAGTGGTCTGGCATCCTCGCACCGTTCCTGTGTGGGGAAGCTTACAATATGGCCGTGGCGGCTGTGGCAGACTAACCCCAGCTGCAAGCAGAGATCCTGGCCAAATCCGGAGCAACGACAGCATTGCGAGCCCAGAGGTTCCATGAGTGGCTGTACAGTGAGGACAAGGCACCATGGTCACAACTGTTTGACCCAATCCACTTGACCCGGAAGTGGCTGTGGCCCGACGCCCTCAGCTCTGAGAAAATGATGGAGCTCCTGGTGCTGGGGGCTACCCTCGGGCCTCTGAGCCTGGGTTGGCCAGAATGACCCATCCACCTGGTAGAGAGACAGCTGGCAGCCCCTGAACTGTTCCAGACCCCAGGAGATGAGGCATGACAGACCAGGAAGCCAGTCCCAACCCTGAGGCCCTGGACTGTCGAGAATGCCAGGAGAGCCATAACTGGAAGGAGGGGCACTGAGGAACAGCCCGAGGCCCTAAAGGGACCAGGGGGCTTGGGAGAAGGGGGTTGAGGGAGTGGGCCGAATAGCCCAATGCAGAAGGTGACAACCAGGGTAAGGTATCAGTGTTACGAGTGTGGGGAATTGGGGCACATAGCAGCCCAGTGCCCCTACAGGAAGGAGCCCATGCACTGCAATCTGGGGTATGACGGGGAGGAATGTAGCCTAATCAGCCTGGTGGGGGTTGCAACGACCCCACTTGGGTACATGAGATTGGTAAAAATTAATGGCATCGAGACCATAGCTTTGGTGGATTCTGGGAGTGCTGTCACACTGGTCTCGGGGAAATTAGTGGGGCAAGAACAACTGGCGTGGGCCAAAACCACAGGAGTAATGTGTGTCCATGGCACCGTAAATTTCTACCCCACGATCCCAGTGAGGGTTGAGATCCAGGGGAATATTACCAAGGTGACCACAGGGGTGGTCTCCGGACTCCCCTACCCGGTCTTAATCGGGACTTTGCAGGGTTTGAGAACCTACTCCCCCCAATAGGGCCAGAGGAGGGCAGCAACCCCCAGACTGAGATTGAGGCACCCACACATAGCCCCACCCCAACTTTCACCAGACTTGCCCAAGAATTATTTTCACCTGTCCAGGAAGCCCCAGAAATCTAGGTGGGAAAGGAGGTTAAATAAAAGGTTAGGAACCAGGATTTTGGTGGGGAACCAGAAAGCCACCCTGGTTGGCAGGCAAACCTATTCAGGAGGCCAGGAGACAGCTCGGACCAGTGAGGACCTGCAGGCAGTCCCCAGCATCAATAGGAGCAACTCAGGGGGCAAAGTTGAAACTGATCCCATAAAATTAGGCCAGATTGGTCTTGCATGTGAGAATTTTGGGCAGGACCAAGCCTATGACCTACTATATGCAAACATGAGGGAGGAGGTAGTGGAGGTAAACGGCATGTCCGCAGAGGGGAAAACCAAAGGCCCAGAGCCATACTACATGGTCAAACACAATCTGTTGTACCACGTAGCCCAAATATGGGGTGGGGGGAGAAGTAGAGCAGCTCTTAGTACCACGGAAGCACACAAGGGCAGTGTTAGAGCTAGCTCACAGCCATTTATTTGGAGGACACCTAGGAGTAGATAAGACCCTGGATAGAGTCCTAAGGAGGTTTAACTGGCTAGGAGTATGGGTGGAAGTCTAGTGCTATTGCACCTCCTGCCCAGAATGTCAGATGCACAGCCCCTGGCCTCACTTACGGGCCCCATTGGGGTCCTTGCCTGTTATTGAAGTCCCTTTCAAAAGGATAGCCATGGACCTAGTGGGTCCTCTAGAAAGATCATCCTAGAGCCACCGAAGCATACTTATCATCCACACCACACAGTACCCAGAAGCCATCCCCCTAAGAAGCCCCACGTCCAAAGCAATAGCAAAAGAACTGGTCCAGGTTTTCACTAAAGTGGGCATCCCTAAGGAGATCCTGAATGACCAAGGGATTCCCTTCATATCGAAATTAATGAGGGACATATGTACCCTATTCCACATCCAGTCCTTGCAAACCTCAGTCTACCATCCTCAAACAGATGGTCTGGTAGAGCGATTTAATCATACCCTCAAAAGCATGATCCAGAAAGTAGTGGCTCGGGACAGAAAAGACTGGGATACCCTTCTACCGTACCTGATGTTTGCGATACAGGAGGTTTCCCAGGTGTCTACTGGATTCATAGAATCATAGAATATCAGGGTTGAAAGGGACCTCAGGAGGTCATCTAGTCCAATCCCCTGCTCAAAGCAGGACCAATCCCCAACTAAATCATCCCAGCCAGGGCTTTGTCAAACCGGAGCTTAAACACCTCTAAGGAAGGAGATTCCACCACCTCCATAGGTAACCCATTCCAGTGCTTCACCACCCTCCTAGTGAAAATGTTTTTTCTAATATCAAACCTAAAACTCCCCCACTGCAACTTGAGACCATTACTCCTTGTTCTGTCATCTGGTACCTCTGAGAACAGTCTAGATCCATGCTCTTTGGAACTCCCTTTCAGGTAGTTGAAAACAGCTATCAAATACCCCCTCATTCTTCTCTTCTGCAGACTAAACAATCCCAGTTCCCTCAGCCTCTCCTCATAAGTCCTGTGCCCCAGCCCCCTAATCATTTTTGTTGCCCTCCGCTGGACTCTTTCCAATTTTTCCACATCCTTCTTGTAGTGTGGGGCCCAAAACTGGACACAGTACTCCAGATGAGACTTCACCACTACTGAATAGAGGGGAATGATCACGTCCCTCGATCTGCTGGCAATGCCCTACTTATACAGCCCAAAATGCCGTTAGCCTTCTTGGCAACGAGGTCACACTGTTGAATCATATCCAGCTTCTCGTCCACTGTAACCCCTAGGTCCTTTTCTGCAGAACTGCTGCCTAGCCACTCAGTCCCTAGTCTGTAGCAGTGCATGGGATTCTTCCGTCCTAAGTGCAGGACTCTGCACTTGTCCTTGTTGAACCTCATCAGATTTATTTTGGCCCAATCCTCTAATTTCTCTAGGTCCCTCTGTATCCTATCCCTACCCTCCAGAATCTCTATCACTCCTCCCAGTTTAGTGTCATCTGCAAACTTGCTGAGGATGCAGTCCACGCCATCCTCCAGATCATTAATGAAGATATTGAACAAAACTGGCCCCAGGACTGACCCTTGGGGTACTCCGCTTGAAACCGGCTGCCAACTAGACATGGAGCCATTGATCACTACCCATTGACCCCGATGATCTAGCTAGCTTTCTATCCACCTTATAGTCCATTCATCCAGCCCATACTTCTTTAACTTGCCGGCAAGAATACTGTGGGAGACTGTATCACAAAAGCTTTGCTAAAGTCAAGGAATAACACATCCACTGCTTTCCCCTCATCCACAGAGCCAGTTATCTCATCATAGAAGGCAATTAGGTTAATCAGGCATGACTTGCCCTTGGTAAATCCATGCTTATTGTTCCTGATCACTTTCCTCTCCTCTAAGTGCTTCAGAATTGATTCCTTGAGGACCTGCTCCATGATTTTTCCAGGGACTGAGGTGAGGCTGACTGGCCTGTAGTTCCCCGGATCCTCCTCCTTCCCTTTTTTAAAGATGGGGACTACATTATCCTTTTTCCAGTCATCTGGGACCTCACCTGATCGCCATGAGTTTTCAAAGATAATGGCCAATGGCTCTGCAATCACATCCACCAACTCCTTTAGCACCCTCGGATGCAGCGCATCCGGACCCATGGACTTGTGCTCGTCCAGTTTTTCTAAATAGTCCCGAACCACTTCTTTCTTCACAGAGGGCTGATCACCTCCTCCTCATACTGTGCCACCCAGTGCAGCAATCTGGGAGCTGACCTTGTTTGTGAAGACAGAGACAAAAAAAACATTGAGTACATTAGCTCTTTCCACTTCCTCTGTCACTAGATTGCCTCCCTCATTCAGTAAGGGGCCCACACTTTCCTTGACTGACTTCTTGTTGCTAACATACCTGTAGAAACCCTTCTTGTTACTCTTAACATCTCTTGCTAGCTGCAACGCCAAGTGTGATTTGGCCTTCCTGATTTCACTCCTGCATGCCTGAGCAATATTTTTATACTCCGCCCTGGTCATTTGTCCAATCTTCCACTTCTTATAAGCTTCTTTTTGCATTTAAGATCAACAAGGATTTCACTGTTAAGCCAAGCTGGTTGCCTGCCATATTTACTATTCTTTCTACACATCGGGATGGTTTGTTCCTGCAACCTCAATAAGGATTCTTTAAAATACAGCCAGCTCTCCTGGACTCCTTTCCCCCTCATGTTATTCTCCCAGGGGACCCTGCCCATCAGTTCCCTGAGGGAGTCAAAGTCTGCTTTTCTGAAGTCCAGGGTCCATATTTTGCTGCTATCCTTTCTTCCTTGTGTCAGGATCCTGAACTCGACTATCTCATGGTCACTGCCTCCCAGGTTCCCATCCACTTTTGCTTCCCCTACTAATTCTTCCCTGTTTGTGAGCAGCAGATCAAGAGGAGCTCTGCCCCTAATTGGTTCCTCCAGCACTTGCACCAGGCAATTGTCCCCTACACTTCCCAAAAACTTCCTGGGTCTCCCCCTTCGAGCTACTATATAGATACCACCCATGTGGCATATTAGATATCACCAAGGAGGATTGGGAAGAACAGCCTAACCCAGGGAAGAATGTCATTGAGCACATGGCACAGATGAGAGAGCGAATAGCCCGAGTGACCCCCGTAATATGAGAGCATTTGGAGAAAGTACAAGAGGCCTAGTGGACCTATTACAACCGTCGGGCAAAAGCAGGGAGAAAGCAGAAGAATGGGTGCTGGTACTGGTACCACGTTAACTTACTGAAACCCTGGTGCGACTGGGAGACAGATAGATGGCTCACAAGGGCAAGTGAGGATATTCCCTGAACTAACCCCAGAACAATGAACAGAGGTCATTGATATGATCCAGCGGAACCAAGACATGTTCTCCATGCAGCCAGGCCGTACGACGATGGTCCAACACCATATCATCACCTACCCAGGAGCAACGATAATGATAAAACCATACCGAGTACCAGAGACCAAAAGGGAAGAAATTAGAGTGGAGGTGAGGAGGATGCTGGAACTTGAGGTTACTGAAGAATACTACAGCCAGTGGTCCATCCCTAGCATCTTACTCCCCAAGCCTGATGGCACCCTGAGTTTTTTTAACGACTTACGGAAGTTGAACAAAATATCCCAATTTGATGTCTACCCAATACCACACATCGGTGAGCTAGTTGATCAGTTAGGCAAGGCCCGATTGACCACTCTGGACTTGACCAAAGGCTATTGGCAAATCCCCCCTGGCCAAGGACACCAAGGAGAAGACCACTTTCTCTACACCAGACAGCCTCTTCCAATACACCATCCTCCCTTTTGGACTCCATGGGGCCCATACAACATTCCAACAACTAATGGACAAATTACTATGACCCCATGCCAAGTATGCTGCCGCCTATTTAGATGACGTAGTCATCCATAGCTTTGAATAGGAGATTCACCTAGAAAAGTAGAAGAGGTGCTAGACACCCTTAGACAGGCCGGCCTCACCGCCAGCCCTCCCAAGTGTGTGGTCAGGCTTGCCGTGGACAGATACCTCGGGTATGTAGTAGGAAGGGGGCTGGTGAAACCTCAATGGTAAAAGGCAGAGGCAATACAGGTTTGGCCCCGACTGGTCCACAAAAATCAAGTCAGAGCATTCCTACCGATACTGGGGTACTATCATAGATTCATCCCTCACTTCGCCATGAGGACATGGCTGTTGACGGACCTGATAAAAGCTCGGGGCCCAAATATAGTAAAGTGGACCAATGTGGCAGAAGACGGAGATGCATTTACAGATTTATGGATGGCCCTTTGCAGTCATCCAGTGCTCATAGCCCCAGTCTTCAAGAAGAAATTCATTCTACATACAAATGCCTCGGAGGTAGGGCTAGGGGCCATCCTTTTGCAGATGTGGGGGAGGAGGAGCACCCAATCCTGTACCTCTGCTGGAAACTGCTCCCCAGGGAGCAATGGTACAGCGCCGTTGAAAAGGAATGTCTGGCGGTTAAATGGGGCACAGAGACTCTCCGATACTATTTACTGGGGTGGCAGTTCACCCTTGTGACAGACCATGCTCCACTCCAGTGGATGCACAGAAACAAGGAGAAGAATGTGAAAGTCACTAGATGGTTCCTATCCCTGCAACCCTTCCATTTCCAGGTACAGCATATGGCCGAAAACCAACACGGCAATGCTGATGGCCTGTCACGACAGCACTGCCTCTCATCCCATGTAGCCCAACCCTGTAGCATTGAGCGGGGGGGTGAGGGCGGGAGGGAAAATATGTGATACAGCAGGGCCAGAGGGAAGCAGGAGAGTGATAGATGGGAGATACATAAGCCACAGGATGATCAGAGCCTTATTCCCTGTGGACCGAGGAGAGGCTACTACAGGTTAATTAGAGCACCTGGAGACAATTAAGGCCCTGCCAGAGACCTAATAAAACCCCCTGCTTCAGTCAGACAGGGAGGGGGAAGGAGAGATGACTGTAGTTTCGAGGAGTACTCTTGTTAATCAGAGGATCAGAGTACCAAGGGAAGGGAAACCCTGCTCAAGCAAAGCAGAGGGACTCCCCAGGCACACAGGACTGAGAGAAACCCTGCCCAAGGGGGGGAGGGCAGGAAGCCCACGAAGCTGAAGCGGCTGGGACCTGGAGTAGAGGACAGGGCTGGGTCCCTTCCCAGCTCCCCTTCTCTCTCCTACCAGGGCACTAGCGGATCCCTCAATGCCCAAGAATAGGGGCAACAGGCAGCGCCCTGACTCATCACAGGAAGGGAAAGCACGGAACCCATCATAATAGCACCGACCATTTGCCACATTACACAGGGAGCAGATCTGATTTGTGGGGTCAATTTCATGTAACACAACTCCCAGGAAGTTGAATTTAGAAAAATTCAAATTGGAAATAAGATACAACTTGTTAACAGTGTGAGTAATTAACCAGTGGAACAGATTACCAAGAGTTTTGGTAACTTCCTCATTGCTTGGTGGCTTTGAATCAAGACTGGATGGGTTGACAGCATTCACTTACATCATACAGAAGAATAATTTCCTCTACTCCAGGAATTCCTGGGTGAATTCTGTGGCCTTGTACACCTCTACCCCAATATAACACGACCCGATATAACACAAATTCAGATATTACGCAGTAAAGCAGCGCTCCGGGGGGGCGGGGCTGTGTGCTCCGGCGGATCAAAGCAAGTTCAATATAACGCGGTTTCACCTATAACGCAATAAGATATTTTGGCTCCCGAGGACAGCGTTATATCGGGTAGAGGTGTATTTGCATGAGGTCAAATTGGATTATCTTAATGGTGGCTCAAATTCTTTAAAAATGTAGGGATGACAGTTTACAAATATTTTGTGTATGTTTAGTTAGAAAAATATAAGTGCACAAACCTTAATAAGACTCTAGAGCTAACAAGTACAACACAAAAGCCACTTTTGGTTCTTTGTATGCAAAGCGCTCTACAATCTTTATTTCCTAGACACTGAGGACAGAATAAACAATAATTACAAAGCGAAGTGACAGAGATTTTCACATTTTGTGCATTTCTCAGTCACTTTGCAGCATGGAGACATCCTCACTCTTCTCCTTCAATCTTCTTATGAACCTCGCGGCTCTTCACCCGGAGCTTATTGACCTGGGACTCCGCAATGTCAGCCCGCTCCTCAGCCTCTTCCAGCTCGTGCTGGATCTTGCGGAACTTGGTGAGGTTGACATTGGATAGTTCCTCCTGAGGATGGAGAAAGTGTTGTGAAAACCAAAAGGCTAACCGTTCCCCTTCTCCCACATTTGGGTCTTGATTGGATGCAAATGTTTGCCGAGGGGAAGGCCCAAACTCTGTCACCCACTGACCACTTCTTACCTCATAATTTTCTAATTTAGAAAATGTATTTAAAACTAATTGAAATACTTTTGCAAACATTTAAGAGTTATGTATCTTTAGCTGTGTATGTTCACTGATAATGCTGGAGTCTTTTGCATTTGCAAAATGACAGTAAACATATGATTGTTACTAAAAGTTTATCCTACGGTGGATGGGACAGTGAAGAAATCCAAATGACAGATGCCACACCATTCTCGCTCATAAGCATTTTAAGGGGAACACTTTAGATGAGCAGTCTAAAAAATCTCCTATTTGCTAGATTTTGTATTAGATTCCCCAAAAATTACCTTTCATACAATTAGAATGTGTGCTCATGCTTTTGCAAGAAAAGGGCAATTGGTACTTTCTAGTGAGATGCATCTTACAAGGAAGAGGAAGACAGAACTGAATGAAAGGAACAGATCAGTTGTGTTATATCAAAAGCACTATAACCCTTTCACAAAAAACTTTAAAAAGTTTTAGTTCCCTAGTGCAAATCTATCTGTGTGAAACACGCGCACACACACACACACACACACGGAGTGCAGGGACGGCTCCAGGCACCAGCCCACCAAGCTTGTGCTTGGGGCGGCACCTGGAGGGGGGTGGCGCGGCGCTCCGGCCCCCGGGGAGAGCGGGGCCACGGCCGGGCTCGCCGCCCTCCCCCCGTCTCTCTGGCCGCCCTCCTCCCAGGACTCCGGCTGCCCTCCCCCCGGCTGCCGGGGGGAGAGTGGAGCCCCCACCGGGGCTCACCGCCCTCCTCCCAGGACTCCGGCCGCCCTCCTCCCCCCGCCCCCACAGGGGGGGGGGGGCGGCCGGCGGCTTTTTTGCCTGGGGAGGCAAAAAAGCCAGAGCCGGCCCTGACGGAGTGGCTCCTTATTTTTTGTGTATTGTTGCAGGGAAATCAAAAGTATTCTGATAGATAGTGGGGATTTAAATAATTAGAAGAGCTACTGGACAGGTGATTTACATTCTGGGACAAGATAAGAGGGAGTTTTATATTAAAAAGACTTTAATGGTATTTACTGTATGTACTTAAAATTTGAGTGGGTAGTGTATACTGTAGTTCAGATAGCTTCCATTCTAACCCCTTTCTCAGTTGCTCATAACTTTCTGTGACAAATTCTTTTCAAGAAATGTACAAGCACCCCTGAAAAACAGGAGGAGTGTAAATATTCCACCAGCCTGATAACACCATGCTACAGAATGTACAAGAATGGTTAACCGAACAGGTACAGGCCAAAGGATGTGCAAGTTCTGCTATGATGTACACAAGTCCTGATTTGTTCCAAGATCGAAGTACCTCAGCCATTGCCCCAGGGGAAGAAACGTTCTTTGATAAGGTGACAGCATTTTCTGGCTCTGGCAAAATTGCAACTTAAAGGTATTATTTATATCTGAATGAAATTGTGTTTACTGCAGCCTCCCAGATCCATTGTTCTGGGTTGGCACTGAGTTGTGGGAAGTCCTCTCCCAACGATGTTGCTCTGAACCCGTCCAGGTGTCCACAAGAGATGTTACAATGGCCAATACAAACTAATTCTCTGTGTACTTGAGCTGTTATGCAAAAAACAACTACAAGGCATCCAACAAATTCCAGGGGCTTAGATAGGCAGACATACAGACAGACAATTAGTGGAAAACAACTTAATATCATTCTCCTCAAAGTAGCAGAATTTCTATCCCATAAGAGGATAAATATTCGCCTGCCTCAGAATGATACTTACAGCCTCCTCAGCTTGTCTCTTGTAAGCTTTCACTTTCAGTTGTAGTTTGTCTACCAGATCCTGGAGCCTGAAAACATTCTTGCGATCTTCCTCAGTCTAAAAAGAGTTCGTAATGGAAGAGAGTCAATTAATTTCCTAATTATTTGTCTATTTCCTTCATATTATAAAGTGAAAGCAATGTTCCATATAAAACATTTTGGTAAGTAGGATAATAAAGATTATAACATGGATATTTTAATAGTCTTTTAAATGATTTCCTGGTGAACTCTTTGTTTTTCCATAGTATTACTGTTCACTGTCTTACTGTTTGAAAATGGCAATAAAAATTCTGCCCTGCAGGATCACATGCAAATAATTCATGCTCCCAGGAGAAGGATGTGACAGCACAAAGGGCCTCCCTCCTTACCTGATAGGACAGTTCCTTTACTCTTCTCTCATACTTGCGCATACCCTTGATAGCATCAGCGCTGCGTTTCTGCTCATTGTCAACCTCACCTTCCAGCTCACGCACCTGAAATGAGAAATGGATCGTTGAGTTTCACTGTGACAGGACATAGGAAATGCTCCTAAATGCACAAATATGGGGAATACACACTCTGGCCTCCAGTTTCTGGATATGCTTCTTGCCACCCTTCAGTGCCAGCTGCTCTGCCTCATCCAGACGGAGCTGCAGATCCTTCACCGTCTGGTCCAGGTTCTTCTTCATCCTCTCCAGGTGGGCACTGGTGTCCTGCTCCTTCTTCAGCTCCTCCGCCATCATGGCCGCCTAGTGAGTAAAGAAAGGAAACCGGTCCAGAAAACCAGCCATTTCAGGTGCAAACACAGCCATATTCTCCAAAGAAAAGTGCCTTCAACTCACATCAGTGATTGCTTTCTTGGCCTTCTCTTCTGCATTACGCGCTTCCTGAATTGTCTCCTCCATTTCACTCTGGATTTGGGAAATGTCTGTTTCCAGCTTCTTCTTCGTGTTGATCAGGCTGGTGTTCTGTTTAACAATAACAGACAAGACGTGTTTACAGTTAGTCCCAAAATATTGACTCTGGAACATGAACTGAATATTTGTACTTAAGGTACAGGTTACTATTAAAATGTTGTAAAACAGAACTCTCCTCTAAATGAATTATCACTGCAGAACACTGGCAGATAGTCAGTGACGTGCTGTGAATATTTTGAGATAGAGCTCTCAAAAACATTGTCCCTCCCCACCCAGTCTGTGACAAACCCTGTATACCAAGGCTGTGTGCTTGCAGAAAGGACAGAAGTAGTGAGTGAATAAATACTATATTAATACAAAGAAAAATCTTTCTCATTGCCTTAATAAAGGTAGCAGTAAGGAGTACTTGTCAAACAAACACAGAAAGCACCTCACACACATGTTTGATATATATTGCCGTGTATTGACAATTTAATGTAGCTCACACTTCAATGTGTGTCATTACAGAAGGGTACAATGGGAAGATCATCTTTTAATGTCTACTGGTGATATCATCCCTTGTGAAAATAGGTTGGAAATAGTGGTGCAATCTGGTCAACTCCAAAAGCAAAATAATTGCTCTTTAGAAACACTTTCTGAGCCCAAATATCATCTCTGGGAAAGATGATTTAACAGTATCCATCAACAGAAACTACATCTGAGGCAGGAAACCCACCAGCTCTCCCTTCAGACTGGTTCAGAATGATTCCAAAATGCTACCTGAGGCCCCTGATATCCCCCTTCATCACTCAACTTCAAGTATTGCTATAATTGCCTCTGACCTTCACAACCCCCGTGTAGCCTTCAACACGGACTTGCAGTTTTCTGCTTCCATTTCAGCAATGGTCCATCCTACTGAATATTGCCACAATACTCAGTTCAGAAAAGTTCTTTACTGCATCTTAACACTGCCTATCTCTGCTCTTTGAAGAATATGCTGTGAATATTTTAAGAGCTCTCACAAACATTACCCCCATAACCTGTGACAAACCCTATGTGCCAATTGTTGTAAATCTGGTCCATTCCAAAACAAAATAATCACTATGTAGAAATACTTCCTGAGCCCCAGGGTGACTTAAAAGTATCCAATGACAGAAACTGTATAAGAGGCAGGAAAGCCACTCCCAGAGCCTCTGAGACACTTGCCCCCCTCCATCACATCACTGCAATTATAACCTTCGTCATCCCTGTGTCATCTTCAACACAGCAACATGAGGAAAAACAAGGATGGCCTTGCAGCTTTTTGCTTTCTGTTTAACAAATGTCCAGCCTATGGACATTAGCATAAAGGCCATTTCAGGAACAAAAATCTTCTAAACACCCCCTAGCATTGCTCTTTGGAGCAGGGAACGTACAGAGCAGTCTCCTGCGTAGGGATTTGTGGGATTTCTTTTCACACTAGACCCTGACCTGGGTGTGCAGGAGCTGCACTCGTTCACTTGCATCCAGAAGCTCCTGTTCAGCCACTTTCCTGGCCCTCTCTGTCTGTTCCAGAGCTGACCTCAGCTCCTCAATTTCAGCCTGCATCAGGTTAGCTCTGCGCTCAGCCATGGCCACCTGCTCCTTCAGGTCTTCTTGGCTTCGGAGAGCATCATCCAAGTGTATCTGGGTGTCCTGTAAAATGAGTGAGAGAAATTAGCTGGAGGCGCAGACTCCTTGGCATGCTGAAAAGACCAGCTGAGCTATTGCACTACGCATGTGTGGCTTACTGTACCTTGAGCACTCCTTGTGTGTTTCGCAGGTTCTTCTGTGCCTCTGCAGCCAGGCGGCTGGCATGGCTCAGCTGGATCTCCATTTCATTCAGATCCCCCTCCATCTTCTTCTTTAACCTCATGGCTTCGTTTCTGCTCCTGATCTCAGCGTCCAGGGTGCTCTGCATGGACTCCACAGCTCTGATATGGTTTCTCTTCAGCTGTTCAATTTCCTCATCTTTCTCAGCAATCTTCCTGTCAACTTCAGACTTTACCTGGTTCAGCTCAAGTTGGATGCGGAGGATTTTGCCCTCTTCATGTTCTAGTGAAGCCTTAACAAGAACAAGTGAAGGATCAATAAAGGGACAAAAATAGTTTTTTCCTTCCAAATAAAGTGTTAAATGCTCCCTCAGACTGGAATGTAGTGCTGTGGGTAGCATGGGCACTGAGTACATAGCTTCTAGCACAGCATGTGCTGTCCCCCGTCCCTGTGAATTATCCCACCGTGTTTAAAATAGGATACAGCTCCAAGGTTTTCTGACTATCTCTCTGTAAAGCAGTGACTAATGGCATGCATACCTCAGCTTCCTCCAGAGCGGCCTGGATTTCTGATTTCTCTTGCTCAATCTGCTTCTTCACTTTCTCCAGCTCATGCATGGCCTTTCCCCCCTCTGCAATCTGCTCCGTGAGGTCAGAAATCTCCTCTGTTGGGTTACAGACAAATAATATAGTCAGACAAAGGGCCCAAAGAGAGAGATTCTCCTTAGAAATGCCACAGGCACAGACAGATTCACTTTAGAGTGTTGACAAGCTTTCCAGAAGCCCCATGTTAGGAGAAGAAATCCAGGGACTTACGCTGCAAGTTCTTGTTCTCACGCTTCAGAGTTTCAAGTTGATCCAAAGTTTCCTCATAAGCATTCTTCATCTTAAACAGCTCCGTGCTGAGAGAGCGAGACTCTTTCTGGGAAGCTTCCAGTTCAGCCTGCGTTTCCTCGTATTTCTGCTTCCATTCTGACAGAACCTGAAGAACAACAAGACCTTAGTCTAAGCAACGGAGATCACTAGAGGGTTCTCCATCCAACATCCACAAGGCTGAAATACCTTATCAAAATTCTTCTGCTTCTTATCCAGAGCTGCGCAGGCAGCATTAGATCTTTCCACATCAATCATCAGGTCCTCCACTTCATTCTGCAGCCTCTGCTTCGTCTTTTCAAGAGAAGCACATTTGGAATTCACAGCTTCGACATGTTCTTCAGCATCCTGCAGACGCTGAGCAAGCTTCTTCCTGGAAGATTGTAAATACAGCTCCCATTTTAGTGAGTAAATACAGCTCCCATTTAGTGAGTAATGTGGGAATTAAACTGTGTGCAGCTGCTCTGGGATTCGTGAGAGCATAAGTCATCTCTTCTGGGCTGTGACTCCAGTGCATACATAATATGTGCCCTCTCCTAACCTTGGAGACACTACTGCATTTGGACTTTCCCCCTATTGTTTCCCAGGAGATATATACACTTTAGTTTTTCTTTTTCTCTACCATACATCACACCTGGGCCCCATATACTCCGAGTATCTTTGGCCTCTTCCCATTTCCACATTACATTCTTTGTTTCTTCCAGCCCTTCCCCGATCCCAGCACGTACTTGGCCTCTTCCAGTTCCTCTGTGCGCTGAATAGCGTCTGTCTCATATTTGGTTCTCCACTGGGCAACTTCACTGTTGGCCTTGGACAGGGTGCGTTGCAGCTCACCCTTGGCTTCCTGCTCCTCCTCATATTGCTCCCGGAGCAAGTCGCAGTCATGGCGAGCAGACTGCAAGGCGTGGGCCAGTGCGTTCTTAGCCTGGAGATACAATAGTGTTAGTACAGTGTTGCTAAATATCCTGGGAATCCTTCTGACAGTATCCTCCATCAATTGATGGAGTGGTAGAAACCCCATTGTATGGAGGCATTTAAAATTGATCTGGATAAATATAAATATACCGCAGGGAAATTACCTGCATTATAAGGGGCTGAACTAAGTGACTTAATAAGTCATTTCCCTGTCTAGTTTCCAAACTGGTATGGTTTTATACAAGGTTAAAGCATCCTTTCTAGACGATGAATCAGGCATCAAATGAAACCTCCAACCTTCAGATGAAGACAATACAGTTGGAAAAATCCTCACCTTTATCTCCTCCTCTAGATGCCTCTTCAGTTCCTCAATCTGTTGGGTAAAAGCCTGCTTGCCTCTTGAGAGCTGAGAAACTAATGTATCTTTTTCCTCTACCTGGCGTGAAAATTCACCTGAAAAGGACAAAGTGAAATAGGAGGGATTTAATGAGACTCAACTGACAATGATGGAAACAATGTTTATTCACAGATGAGACAAAATCATATGTTAGATGTGAGAAACTCCTGTTACATCATCCAGTCTATCTCTCTGCCAATCTCTTGTTCCCCACAGTACATTTTCTAGTAGCTTTTTCTAGTCCACTTTTCTAGTTCCATGTAATTTTATAGACTCATCACCTGTGGCAGTTTAATACATCTCGCTGCCAGGAAGGTTATCCTAATATTGACTCTAAATTTTCTTTTCTTAGTTTCATTCCAGTAGTCCTACTTATACCCTTGGTGCATCACACTAAACATAGTCTTCCACCCTTCGTATTTCCATTAAAATAAACTAAGTTATCACTTAGCCACACTGTACGTTACTATCTTATTAAATCATTTCTCATTACTAGTTCCTTCATCACCTTGGTCAGGGTTGGATTAAAGAATTTTGGAGCCTTGTGCACTGTGGAAATTGGGGGCCCCTTATCTTCCTTAAACCCAAGACACAGCATGTGATATACAGTCTGTAAATATGGCAGCGTGTCTCAGTTAGCTTGGCATTGTGCCAAGACTCGAATGATCCAAATGTGTATATAGAGGGAGAGGTATAGACAGCCTTCTGAGAATCAGAGTGAGAGCACCTGTATCCCAATCATTTTCCTCTTGCACCTACTGATTTCAGAGTAGGACCATGGATTTGGTTTCAGGGCCCAGAGTGGAAGTTTGCAGCTCATTGTACAGCCACACAAGTTTGAGTCTCCCAATACTTAAATGAATGTCAGTGCCAGCCAAGCCCAATAACATGGTAGCTTTGCAATGAGAGTTGGTTGCTTCCTTTTACTCTTGACAATAAAGATGCCTTCATAACCTCAGGTCACCACAGGACTTAGCATTGTTTTTTTCACATACTGGACATCAGGAATAATAACTTATCCACCTTTCACTAGGGGTCTGTCTACACTGCAATGTAAGCCCAAGGTTAATAGAACTCAAGTTAGAAGACCTTGGGTTTATTAACCTAGGGTTTGAGCATCTACACTCATTTGTAACCTCAGGTTAGGAACTGTTGAACCCTGGGTCTCAACCTGGGGCTCCAATGTCTATGCTACATTGTGCGGGACTGAGTTCAGCCACCCATGTCCCAGACTTCTTAGCGCCATCCCAAAATGTGGCCACTCTAGCCCTTTGTTCATGGTGCAGTGGGGGAAAACTTGATTGTCTGGAGGACAAAGAAAATCAGCCTGTGGAGTTGTGCAGTACTTTTGGCAAACTCCCAGAGCACGAGTCCTGTGGGGCAGCGTCTACACTGCAAAGCAATAGGGCTTGGGCCCTGAGTCCTGGCTTGACTCAGGCTTGGACCCTCCACCCCCATGGGGTCCTGGGACCCTGCGTCTGAACCCAGGGTTAGTGTGATTTGTGTGTAGACAAAAAGGGGGTTAGGCTTCAGCTCGAACCCTGGGCTTACTTTCAGTGTAGACATACCCTGAGAGATCGGATCGTGCCACCAGGACTTTCCCAAAATATCTAGATGAGATAACTATTCTAAATTGGTAGAGAAAGTTCAGATAAGACTTTTTAAAAATTGAATATGAAATATATTCGTATTAATAGATCTAGAATATTTAATTTAAATATACATGGCCATTTATTAAAAATTTAATACCAATGCTCTGTCTCTTCTTTTGCTCTGGAAAACATTTGCTAAGTAAGCTAATTGCTGGGGTATATTTATGAAATGGGACTTAGAAATTAATGTGACCATGCCCAGTTGGCTCTTCAGCTACAGGGGGAAAGTTCCCAATGAAAGCAAGACTTGCCAGAGACCATATAAATCAGAAAAGAGCAAGTACATTTGTGCATTGGAACCTGAGTGAGCCTCCTGAGCCACGGACGCTTCGCTGCCTTTGAAAAACAGGCAGGGCTTAGAGAGGAACTTTGCCAGCTCCTCAGCGATAGGAGCTCTGAGTCTCAGCTGGCTCTGGACACATGTTGGATCCAAATCAATACAAATAAGGGACTGACTCTGAGACACCAATTGTGGGATTGGGCTTCACCAGCCGAGCAAGCAAGGAAGTTGGTTCTTTTCCCCTGAGAAGAAGGGTGGACTTGAGTACCAGGATGCCCAGCTCCCAGGACCCAAAGATGACAAAGATGCAGAAGGAGACATGGACAAGCGGAAGCCCAAAAAGCGACCCAAGAAACCAGACTCCTCCCAGAAGCCCCCTCCTCTTAGGTATCTCTGATCACCATGACCATTCGGGAGAGCGCTAAGAAAAGACCCAGTGCCTAGGGCGCCAGACCTGCCAGTTCATCTGCCTACGGTGCCAAACCTAGGTAGCCTGCAATCCCATGCAACAGGTCACTACACCACTCACTGAAGTCTGGCCCAGCCACCCCCCAGCATGACAGCTGGGGCAGTCGGGCCAGATTTAATGGGACACAAAGGGGATTGCCATCGCTGAGAGTCAGAAACACCGGCCACTGACTACCCATCCCTGGACACACACGCCACCCTGTCCCTTCTGTTCCTCACATAGACAACCCCCACCAGCCTGACTCCCCCTCTTCTCCTCCCAGGCATCCCTCATCATCCTGACCCTCCTCTTCCCCTCCCAGGCTCCCCCATCACCCTGACTCCCCCTCTTCTCCTCCCAGGCATCTCCCAATCAGCCTGATCCTCCTCTTCCTCTCCCAGAAACCCCCCACCAGCCGGACCCTCCTCTTCCCCTTCAAGGTGCCCCCCACCATACCACCCTGACCTCCCTAGCCCATGAGCCTCCTAGAAGCCTCCACCAGGTAGTCCCTGCTCCTTACCCCTCCCTGCTTGCAGCAGTGCTTTAAGGCCTATGGACTCTGGACAATTCCCATGGAATTGTGGGAAATCTTTAATTCCTTGACAAGAATCATGCCAAAAGAATCTGATATACTCAAAGGCCTTGCATGTAGTTAATAAAGGTCTACATCATGTATTGACATTAAAAAGTTGAAGCCTAAAATTATTTAAAAAAAACCTAAAGTATAGTCCTAGCTCTGACGTGCAAAGGAACATCCAAATTAACCCTTTGCTGTAAAAATGGTCCCTACAACGTTCAATAGAGAATGTTTAGAACCGCCCTGTTTTGTGTGACGTGATGCATTTGCCCATGCAGTGCAAAACTAAACTGAGCTTCTTTGTTGTCATATTAGTTGGCAAATGTAAATCTACTCTGGGGTCCAGTGTGTCTCCCAGACCTCTCTCAACATTCCTGTTTCTCAGAGTTCCTCCACCCATCAAGTACATGTACTTTGGTTCATTTCTCCTTAGATCTATTAGTTGTAACTTTCCAAAAAGCATCTTGTGTTGTTATTTTCCTGCTCATCTTCCTAATCTCTGTAGGTTCCTTCGTATTATTTTTATCCTTGCTGGGTTTTGCAACTCTCCCCATATAAGTATCCTCTGCAAATTTCATTAGTGTGTCATTTCCCCTGTCTTCCTTATTATTCTTAGCAGTAGCAGCAGTAGCAATGCATTTGGTGATGTGTTCAAAATAAAACAAAAATCTTTTAGTCTTTATTCTATTAGCATGAAGTATTCAAGAAGGGATTTCTACTTGGTAATGACCTGACTTATGATGATCTAGAGTGTTTATAGGCATCACATAGAATGGCAGGTAGATTCTAAGCCATAGAGAGATAAATTCACCATTGTCAGAAGTATCCCAATTCTCGGCATAGACTGGTCAAATTTCTACCTTGAAGCAAACACTTAGAAGTGTCTTACCTGCTTCTGTCTGTAGACGAGCTCGTTGAGTGCTCAGGTCATTGATCAGGCGCTGGTGCTCCTCTTCCTTTGTCTTAACCTCACTAAGCTGATCTTCCAGAGTGCGGCAAATCTTCTCAAGGTTTGCCTGCAATATGTGAAATGGACAAAAGGAAAGAGGCTACACAACTGGCTCTGTTGTATTCTGAGATCACATGAGGTGCTAAGCATCTGCAACTCTCATGGACCACAAAACGCTAGCCAGCGTTTAAGAGAGAAAACAGTTCTATAGTCAGACTTATATCACTAAGATTGCAGGATTTATAGAAGATATGCACCACGATATGTAGTAGTGTGTGATAATGTATTGTCATAAATCATTCAAATGTTATCTCACTTGTTTAAATTAAGGAACAGATTGTCAGTTGAGATGCAGAGTCCTTGATTTTTATTTTAAATCATGATTTATTGCGTATTTACTATTAACAAAACTCATCACTTTACAGTGATCAGAGGGAGGGAAGGGAGAGCAGAAGAGAAAAAGGCAGGAAAGTAAAAAAAAGTGAGGTTGAGATAATTAATCTGTCAGAAGTTTTTAATGTTTTTATTTTATTACTTAAATTTTAATAATTTAACTAAAGTTTCAGTGTAATAATAATAATAATCGTGAAGGTCTTTCCTGCTAACGTGGTACTAACCTGGACTAACAAATGTACAGGCCTTTGGATTCCAAGTTTCTTTCCTATCAAAACATTGGCCATTAGCCTTAGACTTTATTCAACCCTGCATTTGGTTCTTATCTTATAAACCAAAAGTACCCATTAGTTATCATTATATTAGTGCCAAAATTACTTATCGCCAACTCATAGTAATACATGTATAGCTCTTACCCTTCTTTTACACCCTGCTTACATGTAAATTTGATATAATTAAATATAAATCCTCTGTTCTTTTCAGCTGCAATAACACTTAGGGTAAAGACAGCACTTTCAATAAACAACTCTGTACCTTGGCTTTGGAGACAGTCTCCATGTTACTAGCCAGGTCATCAATCTCCATCTTCAGTTCACTTTTCTCTTTCTCCAGCTTCTGCTTGACTCGTTGCAGGTTGTCGATTTGCTCCCCAAGCTCTGCTGTGCTGTCCGCGTGCTTCTTCCGGAGGGCGGCAGCTGTGGCTTCATGCTGCAGAGTGGCCTCTTCAAGGTCTCGGCGCATTTTCTGGAATTCTGCCTCACGCTTCTTGTTCATCTCAATCTGAACCGCTGTGGCTCCACCAGCTTCTTCCAGCCGCTCACTGATCTCCTCAAGTTCCCTGGAGAGATCACCCCGCTGCTTCTCTGCTTTCGCCCGAGAGGCACGTTCAGCCTCTATCTCCTCCTCCAGCTCCTCAATACGAGCCTAGAGAACAACAGGAAACACTAAGACTGTGGATTCATTCTGGGGTCAACACCAGTATGGCTGTCAGCAGAGTACTGCTGGCATAACACCGTAGAATAGATGCAGCCTACACTGACAACAGGGTGGCAAGGAAACACCACCTCCCTGAACTAGGATAGCTACATCCAAACCCACTGAAAGAAATTTGGGTCCCTGGTAAATCACGTTCACTGTGTCCACCTCTTTCCATTTCACTTTATTTACACAGATGTTAAAGATGTTTTGGGTATCCCCCTGAGCTCAGGACCCTGGCACAACTCTCCCTCCTTTCTCCCTCCTCTTGTCCGCCTACATTGATGGAAGCTTTCTTCCACCAACACAGCTGGTGTGCATCTACACTGGGCAAATCTATGTCAGTCAGGGATCTGGTTTTATCAAACCCTTGGCCGACATGACTATGTCAACCTAACTTAGACCAAGCCTAAGAAAGATGGTTTCCTTTTAACTGAACTCGTTCTGAAGGCCAGAAGAGAAAGAATTAATGACTAGCCTGTAACTCTTTGATCTTCTTCTGCAGCTGGACGCCCAGGACTTGCTCATCCTCAATTTTGCTTTGGAATTGACTGATTTCAAAGTCCTTCCTTTTCACACACACAAAGAAAAAAAGAGTTAGTGCCGGAACAAAATGTATCTGCAGGATACCCCCTGCAAACCATACCTACTTCTTCAGTTTTTCCTCCAGCTGCTGTTTATCATTTTCTAAATCCATTGTGGATTCCTGGGCCAGCTTCAAATCTCCTTCAAGTTTCCTCTTAGCTCTTTCAAGGTCCATGCGAATCTTCTTCTCTTGCTCCAGCGACCCTTCAAGCTAAACAGAAAAAGACCATAAATTCTCTGCTAACAGGAGCCTGATTTCACACTGGTTTTATTCTCTCAATATGTTATTGTGCCTACATCGTCCACTTGCTGCTCCAGCTTGGTTTTAGCTTTGCTCAGTGTGTTCACTTTGTCCTCTTCTGCCTGCAGGTCATCCAGGGTCTGCTGATGGGCCTCCTGGAGGGCTTTCTTTTCCTTTGTCAGTTTAGCAATGGTTTCATCCAGGACTGCCATCTCCTCAGTGAGGTTTTTCACCTGCAGAGTTGAACAAAGGTAGTTAACGAAAATGGATACAAAACATTATTGTTTGTGAACCAACAGTGTCATATTTTAGAATCTTCGTTAGAGATTCTGCCTTATACCTTGTTTTCTGTGGCATGTTTTTCCTTTTCAACCTTGGCCAATGTTAACTCAAGGTCATCAATGTCTTTCTTCAGCTCTGAACACTCGTCCTCCAGTTTCCTCTTTTTGGCTGTCAGCTCAGCGTTCATCTCCTCCTCATCCTCTGCTCTTTCACTCAGTTCCTTAATTTTAGCTTCAAGTTGGATTTTGGTTTTGATCAGCTGGTCACATCTTTCCTCAGCATCAGCCAAGCCATCAGATTCCTACAGTGAATCCATTATTAGGATCTTTTCTAAAAGGTTTTTTTTTTTAACTGGTGTTTGTCTCATAATGACTTTTACTGCATCTTTTATAGCATGGAATAGGTATTTTATAGTTATGGTTTTGATGACACTTCCACTTGTAGCTCATATTTTCAGTCACTTAAAATTTTCCAGAAAAAAACAACCATTTGTCCTGAAATTTATCTAATTTCAACAGAACTCAGAAATGAAAAACAAATATTTTTCAAATATCTGGCCATAAGTGAAGCATCTCTCACCAGTTCATATTTTTGGCCAGAGGAGTTCGCTCTCCCCCCGGGGCACCACTGGGGGCCCTGTGCTCCCCCCTCCTACCCGGCACTGCCAGAGGGTACCCTGTGCTCCCACCACCACTGTCCGGGGACGCTGTGCTCCCCACTCTACCAATCCCTCCCTTGCCTGCCCCACCCCCAGAGGCTCTGCTCACTGCCGCACTACTATTGGTGAAGAGGATTGTCACTCCGTATCATCTCAGCGCTAATTGGTGGAGGCAGAGAAGGGGGCAGGGTGAGTGAACTCCGGAGAACTCTGGCTCCTGGAAGAGGGGATCTGGCTGCCCAGCACTCACTCTCCCTCCACTGCCCTGGGGCTGCCTAGAGTGGCCAGACAGCAAGTGTGAAAAATCAGGATGGGGGTGGGGGGTAATAGGAGCCTATATAAGAAAAAGACCCCAAAATCAGGACTGTCCCTATAAAATCAGGACATCTGGTCATCCTAGGGCCGCCAGAGGAGTTCTGTGACCCCGCCAATTACTGGGGGGGCCGTGTCCCTGCTTTTCCCGCCTTGCACACACCCTGGCTCATAAAGCAAGTACTCAGGGTGCTGCCACTCTACTTCTGTGGAGGGAGAGAGAGAACCCTACATCCGCCACTGCTGCTCCAGAGGAGAGGAGGCCCTTTCTGCCTCTTCTTCTGGGAAAAGAGGACCTCGTACTGTGGTCACTGCTTCTCTGGGAAGGGAGGAGCCCTGCTGCCACTGCCATTTCAACTGTGTGTGTTGGAGGGGTGGGGGGACCACATCACAGGGCTGGGCTGTGCGGGTGGAGCCATAGACGGCCCCTTGTCATGGTGTGTGTGAGGCTCCAGATTGCCTTAATCCAGCCTGGGATGGCAACATTGGTGGCATAATACATTTAAAGGGTACAGCAGATGTGTAAATTCATCAGGGGTTGTGAATACATTGGCACTGTCACAGTAAATTGCCATGGATGCGGCAGGAGTATTTAAAGAGCATAACTTTGCTTCTCCAAATTTGCTTGCTCTCACTTTGTTTTAGGGCATGACCTGTCATACATGGCTGGGAGTATTGTTATTTATTTATTTATACACCGATACTTTCTTTTTGATACTTTATATTTTAAACACGGGGAATATTTTATCTTGGCCAAACACTGATCCCAGTGCTATTAATGGGATGCTTCATGGGAAAGTTGCATTGGGAACTTTCAGCTTGGACCTTTCTACTGTACAATAAGGGTTGAATGCACTGGTGATACTCACAGACTGTACTTGGAGCTGCAGGTCGTTTTTCTCTTGCAGCAGGGTCACCATTTTTTCCTCCAGTTCTTTCCTTTTTGCCTCAGATTTAGCAAGCTCCTCTTTCGTCTTCTCAAACTCTTCCTTCATGTTGGCCATCTCCTTCTCAGATTCAGCACTCTTCAGCAAGGGCTTGATCTTGAAGTACAGCTTCATCCAGGGCCAGTGCTTGACATTCATGAACGAGCGAACGTTGTATTGGATACAGAAGATGGACTCTCTATAATGTCATCAGAATATATGGTCAATGTTAAAGGCCAGATACTGCAATGCTACTAATTGTGAGTAGCATTTATTCAGCCAAGTAGCCTCATTTGAGTTCAAATGGGGCCACTCACATGAAAAAATACTACTCTAAGGGTTACAGACTCTGGACCTGCTTGAGCCTTAGAAAGTCTAGGGGGAGTAAAACTCCACTGTCGGTCTCCTCAATGTGCATGTTGAACTAATGTCTGTTCTCTGTAGACTCACGCTCACAAACCGGGATGAACTTTCGCTCCCTCTTTACACATCACTGACCCACTCCCTCTGATGAGTGTTTTGGAGTCTAAGGGACTCTGAACTGGTGTAACTCATGCTGAGGAGCCAAAGAAAATTTAGCATAAAAGTACCCAACCGGAAGATGGAAGTTAAGGTGGAAGTTAAAGTTGGCCAGCCCTAGTCTAACACACCTTCTTCTTGCTCCTTGGTATAGCAGTTATATCGATTTGTACTCCCAGATGGAGCTGGGCAAATAATTGATTTGTTGGTTCACTGGCAGTTCCAAAAAATAAAATAAAATAAATCAGTTTGGGTTGAACCAAAACTAATGTTGAACCAAAACTAACTGACAGGTATTCTGGGGCTCCTCCTATGGTTGTTTTGTGAATGGCACCTAAATCCCCTTGTGAATCTTGAGCGGACATTTTCTTGGGCCTAAACTACCAGCAAGTTCATTAATGGTTTTGGTTGACCTAAAACTGCATTTTTCAACAAATGAATTATTCGAAAATTTTCACCCAGCTCTACTCCCAAGCGCTCACACATTGATACAGTAGATTAATGAGATCTAAGTCAGACTGAGTCCATCCCTCCAATTCTGTTCATTTCACCTCTGTGGGGTGACACAGACCCAGCAGACATACAGTACATTGCTACCTTCTTTCCATCATTTTCTTGAACTCCACTCTCATCAGGAAGCCACGACACATGGCTTGTGTGCGGGTGATAAGCTGTGCCAGTTTATCATCTCTCATCTCCTCTAGAAGACCCAGAAGCCCTGCTTTGAAGAACACCTTGAGGAAGAGAATGTTACAGACAATCACTTTCATTCTGTACAGAATACAAATAGACAGTGTTTGAATCAAAGAGTGTTTGTACCTTGGTGTGACCAAATTTATACTGGGTCTGATCAATATCAATGGACCCAAGTAGTTTCTCAGAAGCCTTCTTGCTGTCCATGAACTGTCCTTCTGGAATGGCGCTTGCATTTAAAATCCTGTATCTGTGGGAGAAAACAAAATATGAAGAAGCTCACATTGCTCACAATTCTGGCCACACTGGCCATAACTCTGTCACTGCCTTTGTCCTCCCATGAAGCCCCTATTCTGAGTTCCCACAGACAGACCAGACCCATCATGAAATTCAGCTTTATGGTATTTAAAGGGCTACATAGTCACCTGGCATGGCCACTCCACTGCTCACCCAGCCCATTCCCCTCCCCCCACACAGGAAAAGTGTGGCATTTTTGCTGTCTTTTGGACTACACCTGTTTGGTCCTAAATTTCTTCTATACACACAGCATGTGCTGGGCGCTGCAGTGACTACAATAGTTAAAGTAGTTAGAAAATGCAAGCTACTCCACAGAGAGAGAATGGAACAGGGACTGGAGGAGTCTTACCTCTGTTTAAAGTCTGCATAAATGACTCTGCTGGGGAATCCTTTCCTGCAAATTCGGATCCCTTCCAGCACGCCGTTACACCTTAGCTGGTGCAGTACGAGCTCATGTTCCATGGCACCTTAACAAATCACAGCATAAATTAGTACTTCTTTGTGCAGCCCAGAGGGAATGGCTGCATCTCACTAAGAGCTCTGTACACTGGCGCTTCTTACCGGGTGTCTTCGTTTCATTGGGAATGAGGCATCGCACAAAGTGAGGATGAGTGCTTCTCAGATTGCTCATCAGCTTGTTTAAATTCTCCTGTGAGACCATAAGCAAAGGTTTAGGTTAACCAATGTGACACCTTGGCAGATGTATGCAGATCTATGTACTGATAAAGACAGTAAAATGTTTATAATGTGATCATGATTTGTAGCAAACTGTTGACCAGTGTTTGAAATTCAGACAAATGAGCTGTCAGGTCTTACCAGCAGGAGCCATTCTAACCTATGCCTCCCTCCTTCTTGTAATTTTGAAACGTGTTAATAAATTGAAATTAAATAATTAAAATAGTACAATTGAGCCTATGGGAAATGGCCATTATGACTGGCAGAAGAGACACTGGAGTTGCTAAAACATAAGGCAACTTTCAAAAATCTGGGACAAACATCAGAAGTTTATTCTGAACTTAAAATTTAATGGACTGTATGTGAGGATAAAACACAGGCCTGAATGCAGACTCTCCACTGCCCACCACCTTGTCTAGTCATTGACACCTGAACAAAGTGAATGCAAGGTGGGTGTCAGGCACTGCCACTCATGGGGGGGAGGGAGGAATTCTGATTTGGGAGCTTTGTACACCCTGTTTGCACTCCTTTGCACCAGTGAAAGTGACACGCAAGGTGTCAGGCAGGGGAGAATCAGGACGCTTAAGAGGATGAGAAAGGAAGGGGGTGAGAGGCAGAAGGAAAGTGAGACACAAGTGACACACTCAGCTCTTCAGTTATAATCAAAGATATGAAGGGTGCCTACAGACCCGACCCCATTGCAACACCCACATGTGGGGGGAAGGGCTGCACAGTTTATGGTCCTGAATCATTTTCCTCTGAAAGGGTAAGTAGAGGGAAGGGACACGTTAAGCCCCATATCAGAGGATGATTTTGTTTTATATCATTTTTGACATCATCCAGAGGAGACAGTGACTCTGACATCATCCAGAGGTAACAATGACTCTGGCCCTTATTCTCGTGTTGTTAATTAGGCAAAACTCCTAGTGACCTGCCTGGAAGTTTTGTTTGAGGAGTGCAGCCCTTTGCTCTTTATGAGCAAGGAGGCTTTGCATGTCAGAACTAACTGGAAACCAGGCTTTGCAGAATTAAAGGGGGTCTTCTTTCCTCCTTCACATAGAAAAGAGATTTATAATGACCACTGTACTGTACCCTGAAAAGAGCAGAGACGGTCTGGAAAGAAGAACCCTTCTTCTTGCCTCCCTTCTTGCCACCACCACCACTCTCTGAATAATACAAGAAAAGGATGCAATTAAAATGTAAAGATCTCATGAAGATTAACATTTTGCATATTTTTAATTCTATAGGAGTCACCTGCTGTGTGCCAAAGAAAATACTGATTTCACAGAAATTACCTGCATCTCCACCATACGCGGCAAAGAGCAAAGCCAGTGTTTTCAGTGACGATTTCTGGTACAGCCCAATGACAGTTTCATTCAGAGGATCCTTGTTCTTCTCGAGCCAGCCAGTGATGTTGTAGTCCACAGTGCCAGCATAGTGCACCAGGGCGAAGTGGGCCTCAGCCTTTCCTTTGGCAGGCTTGGGCTTCTGGAAGTTGTTGGACTTGCCAAGATGCTGGTCATAGAGCTTGTTCTTGAAAGACACATCAGTTGCCTTGGGGAACATGCACTCCTCTTCCAGGATGGAAAAAATACCCATTGGCTGAAAGACACAGCAACAGATGAGAAGAGAGAGGAAAAAGAGATATTACAAATCAGCCTCCTAGACAATGTGAGCATCTCTTGGTTGCATTCAGAAGGGATATTGTGTCAGTGAATGTGCCTTCAACAAGATGAAATTAGAGTAACCTCCCTATGGTATCTATTTGTAGGTTTGAAAATAATAAAGATATAGCTCATGGGAAATCACCTTGCATGTCCTAGACAGATTTTTAATGTGCTAGAGAGTTAAAGTGAATGAAACAGGAATCATTCTAAATCTCTGTTTCTAGGGGTGAGGCCGTGCATTTCTTTAGATGTCCTTCAAATAGTGACTGTGTCTCAGTAACTGAAAAGAATTCTAAAACTAACACAGTCCTTTTCTTTGTGGAAGTGAGCAGGGACAGGGATGGTTGCCATACAGTTATATGTGGTTGCCTTGTGACCCTATCCCAAAGTTATGGATTGAGACCTTTTCACAACCAATGTCCAATATATTTATTTAATTATTCAGAGTATATTAAATAATTTACATGCACTTGAGCATGCATTTATTCATTATCTTAAGTATAGCAAAATCCTTTAGAAGCTAAAGAACCCTTGAGCACATAAAGCATAAGAACCTTCTCAATGAGCTCAATGCAGGCAGCCAAGTCCATCCCAAAGTCAATGAACTCCCATTCGATTCCTTCCTTCTTGTACTCCTCCTGCTCCAGCACAAACATGTGGTGGTTGAAAAACTGTTGCAGTTTCTCATTGGTGAAGTTGATGCACAGCTGCTCCAGGCTGTTGTACTACACAAAGGGAAAAAGAAGATATATCTATATGTAAAATCCTGTGCACACCTGATATACCTAACAATGACTCTTCTTTCAACTCATCATGTCTGTATAACTAACCTGGGCTTCAATGGGATTCTGAGTTCTCTTCCCTAAAACTAGCCAGATGTTTTGGGATTCAATCCTCAGCTCTGCATAGACATTTCTGCAGTGTAAGGCCCAGGCTTGTTCAGCTATTTCTGTGCTCTGGGGCCCAGGCCTACTCAGGCATTTAAGCTCTTGGTCCTGATCATATATTAGGATCTGGGCCTGCCCAGCTCCTTTTGAGCTCTCAGCCCTCTGGCCTACTCAAACATTTCCAGATACTCAGCTGCAAGCCTGCCTGGGAGTTAATGAGCTGTCCTCTAGGTGCCATGAACACCTACAATAATTTGCGTTAGGTGGAGAATAATTTCTTTGCTATTATGCACCACCTGTTAACAATTTGAAGGCACTTTCAGTGTAGTTGTCATTTCTACATATACCACACAAAAACTATCCAAAAATGAAATCATTGGAGGCTCATACTACTGTGGAGGAAGATCAAGAGACACCTGTTTTTTGTGGAAAAATTGGAAAGAGTCCAGCGGAGGGCAACAAAAATGATTAGGGGTCTGGAGCACATGACTTATGAGGAGAGGCTGAGGGAACTGGGATTGTTTAGTCTCCAGAAGAGAAGAATGAGGGGGGATTTGATAGCAGCCTTCAACTACCTGAAGGGGGGTTCCAAAGAGGATGGAGCTCGGCTGTTCTCAGTGGTGGCAGATGACAGAACAAGGAGCAATGGTCTCAAGTTGCAGTGGGGGAGGTCCAGGTTGGTTATCAGGAAAAACTATTTCACTAGGAGGGTGGTGAAACACTGGAATGCGTTACCTAGGGAGGTGGTGGAGTCTCCTTCCTTGGAGGTTTTTAAGGCCCGGCTTGACAAAGCCCTGGCTGGGATGATTTAGCTGGGAATTGGTCCTGCTTTGAGCAGGGGGTTGGACTAGATGACCTCTTGAGGTCCCTTCCAACTCTGATATTCTATGATTCTATGATTCTGTTTCTGCAGAAAAGTCAGGCTTTTCCAGGAAATTATTTAAATAATTAAAAAAAAAATAACCCTCAAAGTTCTCAGAACCCATGAGCATCCCTTCCAAGAACCTGCTGTCAAATCTCTGCTCCTTACATCGAAGATCTCAAAGCCAGCAATGTCCAGGACACCAATGAAGTACTGTCTGGGCTGCTTGGTATCCAGCTGCTGGTTGATACGAATGACCATCCACAGGAACATTTTCTCAAAGACAGCCTTTGCCAGAGCACCCACAGAATTGTTCACCTAACCAGTGGGAGAGGGACTGGAGTTACCATACAAAGCAGAGGAAGAAACCTGGGTGTGTTAATTCAAACCATGAATTCTAGATCCCCAATTGTTACCTGCTGCACAGTTTGACCTTTGGTCACATATTCATTCCCAACCTTGACTCGGGGGTAACACAAGGCTTTGAGCAGATCAGCTGAGTTCAGACCCATCAGGTAGGCAGCTTTGTCAGCCACTAAACAAAGAGTGAGAGGAATGAACCAGTAGCTCAAAAATAGACTTTGGTGTTTTTTATAATGACTAGAAAAGAGCAATGAGATCTCTTTGTGTTTCACCAGCTACCACATACTATTAATAACTCCAGTAATTATGGAGTTTAGAGCTTCCTTTATTTCTTGATTTCTTGCTGAAATGTTTTGCATTTGATTCAGAGGGTCTGTACATCAAGTGATTGAAAGAATTTGTCAAAAAAATATCCCATATGGTCTGAATAAAAAATGTTAAAGGAGAAAGAAGCAGATGAACAGCCAGAATGAAAAGATGGTTTTGAAGCTCTTTCTTTGCCACTTTACTGTGCAGCCTGTATAGAGATTCTGATTTCTGAATGATCGGAATAAAGGACTCAGGTTAGTGGCCATATTCCATGCTGTGCAACCCCACTGACTTCAACAGGATTACAAAGGGATGTATTTCAGTGCAGCATTTGGCCTAGAAACAAATGAGAAAGTCTCTCTTCAGTTTCAAACCATGGCCCAAATTGTGTCCACACAATGAACATGCAGCTCCCATTGGCATAGGAGCTGTGCATGCCTTCTGGGACAGAATGGAACTTCATGATATTAAACTAGTATAAATACCCAATGCTGGCCCTCTCCTGCCATCACTTCCCCACTGCCTGTCTCATCTCATAGCACAATCCATGGGCTGGTTAGGCAATAAAACACCTGCAGGGCCCTTTCATGTGTGAAGCCAAGCTGTTTTACAAAGATGGCCATTTTAGAGATGGGGAGGTTGAGATGCTTACACCTTATGTGTCATTTACACCCATGTGTAGTAGGTATGTTATAGTAGTGTGAAAGTTATTAGTGACCCCCCCCTTAACAGAGCAGCCTTTATGTCAACCAGCGGCCATTAGGGGGAAGCAACACTTCAAGTACACAGTAGCCTGAACTTTTCAACTGTTTTCCCTTCAAGGCCTTAAGGTAGTTGGAGCTGGTCCCAAGCCAGTTTTCACTGACCAGATAGCAAAAGCACGGGTCTGACTACCACCAATCAAGTGTTAACACTGCAAGGACCTTTGTCTGAATGTGTATAAAGGATCTGTAAAATGTGTGTAAGACAGAGTTTTTGTACCAAGGTGCAAAGCTCTCCTTTCTTCTGCAGAATAAAGCAACTCTTCCTTATCCCTGTCTGGCTCTCAGCTAGGTGGACCCGATATTTCTGTAACAGTAGGTATGATATAACTTAGATCAGCCCTTATAGCCACCTCCCCCATGAGTTAAATTGTGCGAGCTCAGCACAAGTGATAACTAAGGCTTCATTTTTTGCTTGTATTATTGAGAGTTTAGCTCAGATTCTGCTAATACCTTCCGTGCCATCCGGCTCTGCCTGCTCCTCACGCTGCTTCTGCTTGAACTTCATGTTCCCATAGTGCATGACTGCCCCTGTCAGCTTGTATATGGCCATCTTTTCATCAGAATTGAAGCCCAGAATGTCAATGGCGCTCTGTCAACAGAATCAGGAAAGGAAAGATCTAGCAGCTAGGTGACTTAGGAGCCAAAGCCCCATTGACTTATGATGGGATTTCAGCTCCTAAAGCACTCAGACATTTTACTCCTTCTCTGGTATAGGTAATAGTCCCTGTGCTACTTTCTGTGTGCTACTCACATCTGTTGCTATGAGTTCCTCCTGATCATCGATGCTGGCTACTGTGATCTCACCTTGACTCACAAAGGGGAAGTCATATGGGTTGGTGGAAATCAGAAGCATCTCTGAAAACAAGAATAGATTCCAATTTTTACCTGCTGCAGTTTGGTCTTTGGTCACGTATTTATTCCAGACCTTGCCTCAGGGTAACACAGGGCTTTAAGGGTATATCTACACTCCATTGCAAACCCAGGTCTGTGGGCCCCAAGCCTACAGACTCAGTGTTTCCAAGCTTACACATGTGCATCATGCTGCATAGTAAACCCAGGTTTACAATTGAATGATCTGTTTCTCAGAACCATGCTGATGCATCCATATTGCTCTCAGACTCGAGTCAGACTTTCTGCTTCTGGGGACCCAGGCTTGTGCTGTGATCCACGCTGAGAAATGACGGAGCTTGGACCCAAGTCACAGCAGGATTTGGGGTTGTACCTACCACCCCACATAGGACCCTGGTCCTGACGACTTACTGACCCGAGTCAGATAGATTTGAGTGTGAACTGTAGAGGAGGGGTTGGGTTCAAACCTGAGTCTGAGCCTGGGTTTACACTGCAGTGCAGACATGTCCATAATTGCCCATGTAACAAAGCTTATCAGTTAGTGTTACTCAGTGACCAGTTCCACCAAAAGAGCTAAAACGTTTCTTACCAATTAATTCTGGCTTCTTGTTGGACATGATCTGATAAAATATGTGGTAGCTTCTTTCCGCCTTGAGCTGGAAAGTGACTCTAGATTTCTCCAGCAGATCTGGCAAGGCAGGTAAAGTACAATTAGCCACAAGAAAACACAATGAGAAAGAAAGAGAGACAGAGAATTGTGACCCTTAAAGGGAGGTCCCTTACATGTTTCAATGTCAGCAGAAGCCAGTTTCCCTGTGGTACCAAAGTGGATTCTGATGAATTTACCCTTTAAAGGAAAAAAGCCATTTCATTTAAAACCTTCAGAGACAGACTCATAGACTCATAGACTTTAAGGTCAGAAGGGACCATTATGATCATCTAGTCTGACCTCCCGCATGATGCAGGCCACAAAGCCATCCCAACCCTTTCCCTTGACTCTGCTGTTGAAGTCCCCAAATCCTGTGGTTTAGAGACTTCAAGTAGCAGAGAATCCTCCAGCTAGCGACCCCTGCCCCATGCTGCGGAGGAAGGCGAAAAACCTCCAGGGCCTCTGCCAATCTACCCTGGAGGAAAATTCCTTCCCGACCCCAAATATGGCGATCAGTAGAACCCCGAGCATGTAGGCAAGATTCTCCAGCCAGACCCTCATTGGCCATTGATACTATTTACCAGCGATGGCACACTGTTCATTTGACTAAAATCATGTTATCCCATTAAACCATTCCCTCCATAAACTTATCTAGCTTAATCTTAAAGCCAGACAGGTCCTTCGCCCCCACCGTTTCCCTTGGAAGGCTGTTCCAATATTTCACCCCTCTGACGGTCAGAAACCTTCGTCTAATTTCAAGCCTAAACTTCCCCACCGCCAGTTTATATCCATTCGTTCTCGTGTCCACATTAGTACTGAGCTGAAATAATTCCTCTCCCTCCCTGGTATTTATTCCTCTGATATATTTAAAGAGAGCAATCATATCCCCCCTCAGCCTTCGTTTGGTTAGGCTAAACAACCCGAGCTCCTGGAGTCTCCTTTCATACGACAGGTTTTCCATTCCTCTGATCATCCTAGTGGCCCTTCTCTGTACCCGTTCCAGTCTGAGTTAATCTTTTTTAAACATGGGAGACCAGAACTGCACACAGTACTCCAAATGAGGTCTCACCAGTGCCTTGTACAACGGAAGCAGCACCTCCTTATCCCTACTAGATATACCTCGCCTAATGCATCCCAAGACCGCATTGGCTTTTTTCACCGCCACGTCACATTGTCGACTCATAGTCATCCTGCGGTCTACCAGGACTCCGAGGTCTTTCTCCTCCTCCGTTACTTCTAACTGATGCGTCCCCAGCTTGTAACTAAAATTGTTGTTAGTCATCCCTAAATGCATCACCTTACACTTTTCACTATTAAATTTCATCCTATTTCTGTTACTCCAATTTACAAGGTCATTCAAGTCTCCCTGCAGAATATCCCGATCCTCCTCCGAATTGGCAATACCTCCCAACTTTGTGTCATCCGCAAACTCCTACAATTGGTTCCGAGGTCAGTAATAAATAGATTAAATAAAATCGGTCCCAAAACCGAACCTTGAGGAACTCCACTGGTGACCTCCCTCCAACCTGACAGTTCACCTTTCAATACGACCCGCTGCAGTCTCCCCATTAACCAGTTCCTTATCCACCTCTGGATTTTCATATCGATCCCCATCTTTTCCAATTTAACCAATAATTGCTCGTGCGGTACAGTATCAAACGCTTTACTGAAATCAAGGTATATTAGGTCCACCGCATTTCCCTTATCTAATAAGTCTGTTACTTTCTCAAAGAAGGAGATCAGATTGGTTTGGCACGATCTGCCTGTGGTAAAACCATGTTGTAATTTGTCGCAATTGCCATTGACCTCAAGGTCCTTAACTACTTTCTCCTTCAGAATTTTCTCCAGGACCTTGCACACTACAGATGTTAAACTGACAGGCCTGTAGTTACCCGGGTCACTTTTTTTCCCTTTCTTGAAAATAGGAACCACATTAGCTATTCTCCAGTCCAACGGTACCACCCCCGAGTTTAAAGATTCATTAAAAATTATCGCTAAGGAGCCTGCTATTTCTCGCGCCAGTTCCTTCAGTATTCTTGGATGAAGATCATCTGGACCGCCCGACTTAGTCCCGTTAAGGTGTTCAAGTTTGGTTTCTACCTCGGATACGGTAATCCCCCCTCCTGTATCCCCCTCTGTCACGCTGCCAATATTCCTAATCCCTTCATTGGCCTCATTGAACACCAATGCAAAATATTTGTTTAGATATTGTGCCATGCCTAGATTATCCTTAATCTCCACTCCAGCTATAGTCTTCAGCGGTCCCACTTCTTCTTTCTTTGCTTTCTTCCTATTTATATGGCTATAAAACCTCTTACTATTGCTTTTAATTCCCCTCGCAAGGTCCAACTCTACACGGCTTTTGGCCTTTCTCACTCCATCTCTACATGCTCTGACCTCAATAAGATAAATTTCCTTACTGATTCCTCCCCTCTTCCACTCTTTGTACGCTTTCTGTTTTTTCCTAATCGCTCCTTTGAGACGGTCGCTCATCCAGCTCGGTCTAAATCTCTTGCTTACTAACCGTTTTCCCTTTTTTGGGATACAAGCCTCCGACAGCTCCTGCAGCTTTAAATTAAAATAATCCCAGGCATCTTCTGCCAGAAGTGGGATTTGCAAAGCTGCCCTGGGGGTCCCTTCAGCAGGTTTGAACCTCAGCCAAGATTTATATTATCAGTCTAATGATAGGAATGTATATGGCCCATCATTGCACTTGTGACTAGGAGCAATTTTGTCAAAAAGACTTACAAAACGAGAGGAGTTGTCGTTCCTCACGGTCTTGGCATTACCAAAGGCCTCCAGCAGGGGGTTGGCACTGATGATTTGATCTTCAAGGGTCCCCTACAAAGTAACAATTATTGTCAAATTAAGGTTGTTTTAAACCACGTGGCAGTTTCAGAACAGAACATTTAATCCCATCCCTAATGACCAACTCACATGCATTTTGCCTGGCTCGTCCTTCTTCTTCTCCCCAGAAACTGCAATTGTTGCAAAGTACTGGATGACACGCTTTGTGTTCACAGTCTTTCCAGCACCGGATTCTCCGCTGTCAAATCAAACAGAGAAGCAGAGAACACATAACCAAAGAGTTTCTTCCTGCAGTGCACAGCAAAGCCAGCAAAAAAATGGAGGAGGGAAATATACATACGTGATGAGGATCGACTGATTCTCCCGATCTGTGAAAGAGACAGAATCAAAGAGACTTTTAAAAGAATTACTGTGTAACATTGAACTCACTGAAAACTGAGTGAAACAAATAAGTGCTGGGATTTGCAAAGGGGCCTCAGGGCATCAGGCAACAAACCAAAAGTCCATAAAAATTTGGCATCTACCTCCCTTAAGCCTCTTTGAAAATCCTAGCCATAATAAATAATAAATATAAACTCAAACAGATCAATAGAGCCGTCGCAGGATACTTATACCCACTTCCCTGTCACAGAATTCCCTCTTACAGCAATCTGATGGAGCTATTTATATCTCTGGACAGCAAAGCGGTATACAGAATAATGACCTGATCCTCAATTTATAACCATCTGCATAACACCAGTGCAAAAAGAGTGCAAAGTGTGTGTGAATTACCGCTCAAGGTGTAAGGGAGTGAAGAATTCTGATGCACCACTTAGCACAAGTATAATTGACACACACGATGCAAAGTCAGGAAGAATCAGGCTTCCTGAGAACAGAGTGTCATGATTCTTCTTTGGGCCCAGCTAGAGCCAGAATGTGCAGAAGCAGATATGGACATTCTGTACTTTTTCCATTAACCACACGATTGTGAACTTCCGAAAAGGTTTGCTTTGGGTTCTCTGAGAGCTGGGCTAATGTTTGGGTCAGGTTCAGTTTGTCTTTGGACGAATTTGTGTTTGCACATTGCTAGTTTTCAATGTTTTTGGTGTCTTTAGCTGCATGTCATATTTCCCGGAAACAAGCTTGTGATTCCTCATATGAAATTTTCACTCTATAATCACTTTTCAGGAGTTGAGCCACTCACCGGTTAACATGAACTGATAGGCGTTGTCAGAGATGGAGAAGATGTGGGGAGGGGCCTCTTGACGCTTTTTGCCCCTGTAGGCAGACACAACTTCTGGGTTGTACACTGGCAGCCACTTGTATGGGTTGACAGTGGCACAGAAGAGACCAGAGTAGGTCTGAAAGAAAGGGAGATAACGTGATTGGCTTCCACATGATTTAGTGTAGCTGTTAGTTTGGAAGTCCAGGAAAGACTTCGGCCTGTACTTACATAGATCATCCAGGCTGCATAACGCTCTTTGAGGTTATACAGGACGGCAGGTTCATGGAGATGGGTCATCATTGCCATGTCCTCGATTTTATCATATTTGGGAGGGTTCATGGGGAAGACTTGATCTTCCTTAACAGTCAAAGTCTGGAAGGAAAGAAGAGACCCATTTCTATCAGCTAAAAACAGAGGAGGAACAAAATGCTGTTCCTAACTCCTTGTTTTTACTCACTTCTCCTTTGTCAGTCTTGACTGTGACCTTCCCTCCTTCCCTGCTCTGGATTACGCTTTTCACATAGGATTCCTTGGAATGCACCACAAAGACCGATGTCTTAGCATCGAAAGGCTTGTTCTGGTCCTCAATTCTCTCCTTCTCTGTCTTTCGGAGGAAAGGAGCTGCCACCCCATAGGCGGCCATCTCAGCATCCGACGACATGGCTGCTGTTATCTAGGGCAGCTCAGCAGTGAGCTCTGATGGGGAGAAAATGTGTGACATTGACTCACATGCTGTTCATTTAGAATACTCTGCCATGTCAGTTTCTTACACTTGTTTAACTGGCCACATCACTCCCAACTGCCCCTCCTGAGACCTGAGTGAGAGGCTTTCCCAGTCATTTAGATCCAGACTCTAATTTTGAGCCTCTATTATCACACTGTTAATTCTTTCCCTATTTATACCTTTCCTAACCATATCTATAGAACCAGAGGTCCTGCAGTTCCAGTGGGATGCACACCATTGTCCACCCACCCATTGCCAAAGGAACACCATTGTTTATAGGAACAATGTAAGTAGATCCCTACATGAGGGACCAGGAAGAGTCAAGAACATACCAGGAATTTTGAAAGCCCTCTTAGGTCCTCTTTCCTGGGTACATTTTAGACTGTGTTTTGTGGTTACAATGAAAGGGTTGTTGGGGGCACTGGAAAGTGGGCGTTTTCTTGCATTGAATAATAAAGATAATGCTTTTGATGTAATTTAAGCTTTTCATTCAGGATTCCAATCCCATCTTATAAGTATGACCTCCCTTCTTTGTATTTGATTTTGTATTTGGCTATATTGAAACATAGAATCATAGAATCATAGAATCATAGAATATCAGAGTTGGAAGGGACCTCAAGAGGTCATCTAGTCCAACCCCCTGCTCAAAGCAGGACCAATTCCCAGCTAAATCATCCCAGCCAGGGCTTTGTCAAGCCAGGCCTTAAAAACCTCCAAGGAAGGAGACTCCACCACCTCCCTAAGTAACGCATTCCAGTGTTTCACCACCCTCCTAGTGAAATAGTTTTTCCTGATATCCAACCTGGACCTCCCCCACTGCAACTTGAGACCATTGCTCCTTGTTCTGTCATCTGCCACCACTGAGAACAGCCGAGCTCCATCCTCTTTGGAACCCCCCTTCAGGTAGTTGAAGGCTGCTATCAAATCCCCCCTCATTCTTCTCTTCTGGAGGCTAAACAATCCCAGTTCCCTCAGCCTCTCCTCATAAGTCATGTGCTCCAGACCCCTAATCATTTTTGTTGCCCTCCGCTGGACTCTTTCCAATTTTTCCACATCCTTCTTGTAGTGTGGGGCCCAAAACTGGACACAGTATTCCAGATGAGGCCTCACCAATGTCAAATAAAGGGGAACGATCACGTCCCTCGATCTGCTGGCAATGCCCCTACTTATACAGCCCAAAATGCCGTTAGCCTTCTTGGCAACAAGAGCACACTGTTGACTCATATCCAGCTTCTCGTCCACGGTGACCCCTAGGTCCTTTTCTGCAGAACTGCTACCTAGCCATTCGATCCCTAGTCTGTAGCAGTGCATGGGATTCTTCCGTCCTAAGTGCAGGACTCTGCACTTGTCCTTGTTGAACCTCATCAGGTTTTTTTTGGCCCAATCTTCTAATTTGTCTAGGTCCCTCTGTATCCGATCCCTACCCTCTAGTGTATCTACCACGCCTCCTAGTTTAGTGTCATCTGCAAACTTGCTGAGAGTGCAGTCCACACCATCCTCCAGATCATTAATAAAGATATTAAACAAAACCGGCCCCAGGACCGACCCTTGGGGCACTCCGCTTGAAACCGGCTGCCAACTAGACATGGAGCCATTGATCACTACCCGTTGAGCCCGACGATCTAGCCAGCTTTCTATCCACCTTACAGTCCATTCATCCAGCATAAGTTGTTCAAATGAGCTAAGCTTTATAAGTGATCCAATGTAGTCTGTATAACTGACCTGTCATCATCATTTACCACTTCACCAATTTTAGTGTCATTTGCAAACTTGAGCATTGATAAAGAGATTGGCTAGCATTGGGCCAAAAGCAGCTCCCCCTGAGCCTCCATTAGAAATCTGCCAATGGATGATGATCCTACATTTACAATCACTTCTTGAGATCTATCAGTTAACTAGTTTTTATTTCATAGTGCTTTTTTTGTTTTATCAGAATGTCATGTGGGACTAATTCAAATGCCTTATTGAAGTCGAAGTGTATTCTTTGAACAGAGTAACTTTTATCAACCAAATTCATGATCTCCTATAAAAATCACGTTTGTTTAGCAAGATCTATTTTCCATGAGACCAGATTGATTGGAATTAATGAATCTTAATTAATTAATTATATTGCTTTACTGACTGCATTCCATACCAGCTTTTCCATGATTTTGCCTGGGATCAATGTTAGGCTAACCCATAGGTGCCGGAGCTAGGGGTGCAGGGGATGCTGCAGCACCCCCTGGCTTGAAGTGGTTTCAATCATATACAGGGTATACAATTTGGTTCATCGCTCTCACCACCCCCACTATACAAATTGTTCCAGCACCCCTGGGCTAACCAGGTCATCTTGTTTATCTTTTTTAAATATTGGCTTAACATTGGCTTTTTTTCATTTCTCTGGAATTACTCCAGTGTTCCAAGATTTGTTAAAAATCATCATTAGTGGTTCAGCCAATTCTTTTCATACATTTGGGTACAAGTCATCCAGTGTTGCAATTTAAGAATGGTTACTTTAATAGTTACTCTGTCTGCCTGCCTCTCCCATGCCAGTTAATCAAATATTATCAATATGCTATTACTCCTTTTATAGTTTCTTTATTTAACTATACAGTGCATTAATGGCACTGTCAGACTGGTCAAGATGTCCGTGTGAAAGGGCCACCAGCTGCCTTAAACGCTTCCTGAAATCCTCTTCTGAAGGCATTTTCACACATATAGATCTAAGTGCCACTCACTAAGCTACTCTGCGCAGTAAGAAATGAAAACTTGATTAGGATTTACCAGAGAAATGTGTCTCTCTTTCAGCTGGGGCACAATTATTGTCAGTCATGTTTGGGGTGTGGGGAAAAAGCAAATTCTGGATACGTGTTCATTAAAATAATAGATTTAGTCTCTGGACAAGTAATTAGATTCTATTCCCTGGTGGGTCTCCTCTTTTGGGCCACTCTGTCCTGGTTTATTAGGGACCTATGAGCTGGCGTGTAGGAGTTCACTGTGTACAATTATGTTGTGATGTGTGTATTCAGGAGAGGTATCTCAGAGAGGACACTTGCTGGCCCAGCATTAGTGGTCAGTGGCTTCAAGTCCAGCCACTTTAGAGACCTGCCTGTCGCAGGCAACAGAGCCCAAGCGCAATATACAGTGCATTTACACAATGGGCATAGATATTAGGGGATACAATGACTGCCTATTGAGCTATATAGAAATCCCACTCTAGAGGGTCACTCACCATCCCCTGGGAATTAGCAAATCAGGATCTTACCTCTTTCGTGATACCAGATGGATAGTATGCAGACTGGAAGCTGGTCAATATTCTAAAATAGAAATAGAAATTCCTTTCTTATTGCTGCATGAAACTCCAGTGATAAATTGGAGATTGAAAATGTATAGATGACTCGAAAAGTGGATTTAAAAGTCCTGCTGTCATACGCAATCCCTCCTGGAAATGAGTGCTAGCGGCAGCAGGAATGCAGTGGGATGTGTGGAATGCAGAGTGGGCTCCCCCTCCCTTCAAACCCAAGTCCCTTACACTCTTACCTTAGAGCTTTCTGTGAAAGGACAAGACAGACTGGTCTCAGGGGCTTTTATAGGGTGTGAGCTGCAAACACAGCAGCCGCCTCCTCTTTCTTAGGTCAAAACATTTTTGGCAATCTTGTCTCCTAACATAATTCCCATTCATATTAGATGTGAATGGATATAATTAGCCATAGTTCTGTGAATCAATCTCCTATAAATACTTTAACAAGGGAGCTGGCAGGGGCAGTTGGGGAGGTGAAAGGGACTGCCTGGAGTTTGTGCTTTGTGCCTGAAATCAAGCAGAAGAAGAGAGACTGGGAAGAATCTAGTTCCTGTTATGGGAGACAGCTCCTAGCAGAGGGAGCAGGGAATGAGACAGAGAGGGGAGAGAGTTCCAGGGGCATGTAGCTGGAGAGAAAATTGGGGTCTCAGGGACAGGGATCTAGCAGTGGAAGAAGGTCCCTCAGTCTAGCAGGAGGGAGTCTGGGAATGGGGGCATAGCTGACAGGAGCAGGGGACCAGAGAGGATATGGATGTCTGGGGAACAAGGGGCCTGGAGGCTCAGGGATGGGGGAACAAAGAAGAACGGGGATCCTTGGGGAAGTGGGATAGGGAGAAGAAGTAAATCCAGGGCCAGAAGGGAGGGCAGTAAGTGCAAGGGAATAGCTAGGAAATGGGGGTCAGTGGAAGGGAAAGAGCAGAGAAATGGAAGTCCAGAGTCAAGAGACTGGAGCAGGAGTCCTGAAGAAGAAGGTCCCCACGTGAGTGAGTCCAAGGGGAAGGACCCTGGAGATGGTGTGGATGGGGAGTGTTAAATGGATGCAAAAATTATACATTCTACTGGAAAGGGGCAAGGAACAGCTACCCCCAGACTGTGATAGGTAGCCAGATTCTACCACCCCTGATATGGGGAGGGTACATGCATCCCACATTGTTATGGAGGGAGCAGATGCATCCCAAACTGATATGGGAGAACAGGAGCACCCCACATTGATCTGGAGGGGGAGGTGCCTCCTGCTATTTTAGGGAGATCATGTGCATCCTCCCATTGTTGGTGGAGAGTCAGGTGCACCTCACATTGTTATGGAGGGGCATATGCCTTCCACACCATTCCTGGGTGCAGTGGGGTTCTGGGGCCACTTTTGCATACATCACAGAGTGACAGAGAGTCCCTCTCTTTCCCATCTGTCATTCCTCACTTTCTAGGCATCAATTTCTATAATAAGCCAGGCAAACTGTTGTGTAACCGGGATCAGTGCCGGGAACCGTATCATAGTACCCAATATAGGGATCACTGCATACACCCCCATTAGTGCTTACAGCTTGGGCTGCACACCCCATTAGAGCTGCCTGCCTAGATGTCCAGCTATGAGGTTGAGGAAATGCTTTCCTCCTTTGCTCCCAGTGAGCTGTCTGCCTGGTACAGCACAATAGTGCTGGAGGTGGGGGATGGGTCCTAGGAGCCCTGCAGAGGTCAAGTTTCACATTTGGCATAAATCCACCTTGAAAATGTGCAGAAGATATTGAGCTCCAAGAACTTAAAGCCTAAGAGCCAAATTCTCAGTGGGTGTAAATCAGCATTGCTTCATTGACTTCAATGGATTTATACCCGCTGAGAATCTGGGCCTAAAAATGCTGTAGGATTTCAGCCAGCATATCAATCACTGTGAGCTGTCCTCACTCCTGTGCTGGAATGAAAATGATTAAAACCAAATGAAGCACATGTGTATCTCAGCACAAACATATGGGAGAACATACTGCTGACACCACCGTAACGTTCACACACCTGCAGAAACCCTACTACTGGGTGAAATTCTTCGGTCAAAACTTTCTTTTAAAACAAAAAATTACTGTTTTCAAAGCCAAAACTTTCACAAAAACCTTTCTGTTTTTCAAAGTTTGCTGGTTTTTCTTCAAAACTGAACGTTTTGTAAAATTTCAAAGTTTGTTTTTTGGGGTTGTTTTCCTTCCTCCCTTAGCACTTTCCCCCTTTTTTTCCTGTGTTCCTTTTGCCACTGAATTCATTAGAATAAATTATATCTAGGAGTTGAGATTTTGGGGGTTTATTTATTTATTTATTTGTTTGTTTTCTTTTCTGGAAAATTTCCACAAGAGCGAAAGGAAAAATTTACTGTAATTTTTTCCAAGTTGGAGAAGTTCTGAAAAATTACAGAGTAGGAAAAGGAAAAACTGCAGGGTGATAGGGAATTAAAACATTAAATGGTGGCATGGGAAGAACCTGGATACCATATTTTTTGTTGCATTAATGGCAAAAAATGAAATGTCATAAATTGGAAATTTCAGCTTTGTAAACTAAAATTTTCAAGATTTTTCAATAAAATATTTCAGAAAAAATCAAACTATTAAATATTGTTACATTTTGAACCCTGCAAAATGGAAACATCAAAATCTTTCACAAAACAGTATTTCCATTTTTCAGCCAGCTCTCATCATCTCCCTGCTCTCTTCTGTATGCCCTCCAAACCTTCCTTCCAACATCACCTACACACAGCCACATACACCACTGCAGAGAGCCACAGGCCAAAGCCTCAAAGGGCTAGATTCACCAAAGTAGATAGGCGTGTAAATCTGGGTTTAGACTCCAAAGTCCCAGCTTTGGCTCCCACACAATCCACAAAACTCCTGCTGAACCCACCTAAACTCACTACATTTTTGCAGTGAAAGTTCCCTAGGCACCTATCTTTCTGGCACTGGGCACATGCATTGCTGCCTCCTTCTAGGTGTCTGTCTCCCACCTAAGCCCCCAAATGATGCACCAGCCAGGGAAGACAGGTGGCTGGCTGCCTAAGGGCTTGTCTTCACTGTGGCACTTCTTCTTTCATATGGCTACATCAGGAGTAGCAGAATTTATTGCAGTAATGCCTCCTTCATATTTATAAATTGGGCAGTATGTAGTGATATGTTCAGTGGTCTGTCATGGAGAACCACACTCACCGGGGAGTCCTTGATTTTCCATTTGTGCATTAGATATCCACATCTACCATGGTTGGTTCGAATTTAGTTCAGAGCTGACCAAGATGACCGTGGAAGGTCAAACCCAGGAACCTTCTGCATGGGAACTGGCACAAGGTACTTCTTTTTAAAGTCTTGTTTAGCCCAATCTGCTTTTCAAGCCTCCTTCTGATCATAGCCTGATTGCATGAGGCTAAACGAATGTTCCCAGAAAGGCTGGTGGGACTTAAGACATTGCGGTGGGGAGGGGCGTTGTTAAGGTCTTGGTGGCTAGAAGGATATCTGTTTTCCTGGATTTACTGAGCTTCGCGGAATGTTGCAGCAGTTCGGCATATCGGCAGGGGAGCGATGTTAGACAGGACAGGTAGCCATGGTGTTGGAGTCGACTTAAGGGTTCCCATGATGCACCACATCACTGTATTTAGCTGGGTATCCACAGGTTGTGTGTGGCTGCATCTGCTTCTGTCAGGGTTCCCCCTCCACTCTGAACTCTGGGGTACAGATGTGAGAACCTGCATGAAAGACCCCCTAAGTTTATATTTTACCAACTTAGGTTAAAAACTTCCCCAAGGCACAAATTCATTTCCTTGTCCTTGGACGGTATTGCTGCCACCACCAAGTGATTTACACAAAAATTCAGGGAAGGGTCACTTGGACTCCCTATCCCCCCAAAAGATCCCCCCAAGCCCCTTCACCCCCTTTCCTGGGGAGACTTGAGAATAATATACCAACCAATTGCCTTAGCAATGTGAGTACAGACCAGACCCTTTGTCTACAGGACACTGAAAATCAATCAGGTTCTTAAAAGAAGAACTTTATTTAAAAAGAAAAAATAAAAGAATCACACCTGCAAAATCAGGATGGAAGGTAATTTACAGGGTAAATAAAAGATTTAAAACACAGAGGATTCCCCTCTGGCTCAGCTTCATAGTTACAAAAACAGGAATAAAACTACCTCTGTAGCATAGGAAAATTCACAAGCTAAAACAAAAGATAACCTAACACATTTCCTTGCCTTACTTACAATTTCTGTGATTTTAGATGGCATATTCCTGGTATATTTTCAGGAGATGTTGTACTTGCTTGGCTTCTCCCTCCATCCGGAGAGGGAACAACAGATAGAGAGCCCAAACAAAACCTCCCCCCGCCCCAGTTTTGAAAGTATCTTCTTTCCTCATTGGTCCTTCTGGTCAGGTGCCAACTAGGTTATTTGAGTACTTAATCCCTTACAGGTAAGGCAATTCAGTACAGCTGCCAAGGAGGAATTTTATGCTACCCTTCTCTCTATATTTATGACAGCTCTATACCAGCGCACAATATTCAGCTACTGAATATACAAATGGTATTGCAGATGTTCGCAACTATAATGCTGATGCACCCCAGATTGTACCTGCTAGTTTCTGGATTATGTTGGCTCTTGTTTTTATCTTTGCAGCTACCTTGTCAAGATGATCATGGAAGGAGAGGGTGCAGTCGAGTTTCATTCCGAGATATGTTGGAGTGTAATCGTGTTGCACATTTTTACCACAGAAAGCTACTTTCAGTGTGTTTTTGGCACTCTTATTATCAAGATGAAATGCACTTACTATTGTTTTTCCAGGGTTTGGTTTGAGCCTCCATTTCCGGAAATATTGTTCCATATTTTGGAGGTCCTCAGTTAATGCTTTCTCAATGTCATGGAGATTTGATGCTTGGATTGTCATGGCAAGATCATCTGCATATCCAAATTTTCGTGATTTAGTTGGAGGCATGTCACTTATGTATACTGTATATTAAAAAGTGTTGGCACAAGTACATAGCCTTGTGATAGCCCATTGTTTATGATACAGAGTGAGCTGGTCTTATTACCAAGATACACCCACAGGCATCTCTTACTCAGCATGGTCCACAGCAGGTGGAGTGTTTGGTACCAAGGTATAATTTTAGCAAGTTACTACGGCAATGTAAATTATGCTGCTTAAGTTACGTAAACTAAGTAACTTAAGTCAAGTAACCTACATCAACTTACTGTGGTGTCTACACTGCGCTGTGTCGATAGGAGACACTCTCCCATCAACATAGCTTCTGCCTTTCGTTTAGGTGGATTACTGAAGTTGACGGGAGAGCACTCTCCAATTGACTTAGCGTGGCTTAACCAGACCTGCTAAATTGATGCCGCTGCATTGATGGCAGCAGTGCCGATTTAGCGCCGTAGTGAAGACAAGCCCTAAGTCACATGTGGGACCTGGTCCGGAAGGTGTACTTGGAGGCATTGGATTGAGCCTTTCACATCAATTCACACCAAAGAGCTGGGGAGAGAGAAGGAGGACCTCCCTCATAGTTTTTAGTGGTTAGGGTGCACCACCCAGAATAGAGGAGATGCATCTGTCAAGTCTCCCCTCTGCCTGATGAGAAGGGATTTGAACAGGGATCTGCCATCTTTCAGGTGCATGCCCTAATCACTGGGTTATGGGACAGTCTGACATGGGGATCCTACAATCTCTCCTGTAGAAGCTGTTACACTGTGGATAAATCATTTTAAAAAGTCACTGGAGCAGGGGAAGTGGATCCCAGGCCTCCCACATCCCAGGTGAGTGCTCTAACCACCAGGCTTTGGGGTCATTCTCATGCCTGTGCTCTCTCTCGCTTTCTCTGGCAGATCCCTGTTCAAATCCTTTCTCCGCTCAGGTGGTTGGAAGACATGAAGTCTCCCACATCCCAGGGGAGTGCCCTAACCACTGGGGTAAAGCTTATGATGGAAGTCGTCCTCATCCCCCAGACCCTCCAGCTTCTTGTTAACAGTGTAGGCGCCTACCGTGAAGAGAAAGTTTGCAGCTGAGACTCCCAGGCAGAGCTAGGACCTCCCTGAAGCCTGGATTTAGGTACCTATCACTGAGAAAGGGGCGGGCTTAGCACACACCCCTCTTGTTGGCATCTCCCATTGGCTAGCTTAGGTGATGCCCTGCCTAGCATGCTGCCTTTTGTGATTCGCAGTCTAAGATGCCTGCTTCTCCCCATTCATTGTATAGGAGCGTAGGTGCTTAACTCAGCTTTTGGAATCACAGTGATTTTCAAGGCACCTTTTGTGACTAGATATCCTGATTTTATAGGGACAGTCTCAATATTTGGGGCTTTGTCTTATATAGGCACCTATTACCCCCCCAATCTCTGTCCCGATTTCTCATACTTGCTGTCTGGTCAGCCTAGTGCACTCAGGTCTCTATTCCTAGATGTATACATTTACATTTGGCTATATTAAAATATCTATTGTTTACTTGCTGTCAGTGACCTGTCCTCTTCATTATTTGTCATTCCCCCAATTTTTGTGTCATCTGTAAACTTTATCAGTGATGATTTTATGGTTTCTTCTAGGTCATTGATAAAAATGCTAAATAGTGCAGGGCCAAGAACCAATATCTGTGGGATCCCACTGGAAACATACCTGCTCAAAAATGATGCCCTGTTTACAATTGCTTTTTGAGACCTGTCATTTAGCCAGTTGTGCGCAATGTTAATTTTATATCATTATAGTTTTTTTAAATCAAAATGTTGCGCTGTACCAAGTCAAATGCCTCACAGAAGTCTGACTATATTACGTCAACACTGGTACCTTTATCAACCAAACTCATAATCTCATTAAAAAAATAATCAAGTTAGTTTGACAAGAACATTGTCCATAAACCCATATCGATTGGCATTACTTATATTACTTTCCTTTAATTCTTTATGAATAAAGTCCTGTATCAGACACTCCATTATCTTGCCCAGGACTGATGTTAGGCTAAAAGGCCCATAATTACCTGGGTCATCCCATTACCCTTTTTAAATATTGGTACAAAATTAACTTTCTTCCAGTCTTCTGAAATTTCTGTTCCAAAGTATATTGAAAAATCAATATTAATGATCTAGTGAGAGCCTAAGTCAGCTCTCTTAAAACTCTTGGATGCAGGTTCTCCAGACCTGCTGATTTAAAATGTCTAGCTTTAGCAACAGCTGTTTAACATTCTTCTGAGTTACTATTGGAATGGAAATAGTGTTTCAGCATCATCATATGATGTGGCTACATATACAGAACAGAAATGTTTATTGAACACTTCTGCCTTTTCTATATTATTATTGACAATTCTACCATTTCCATCTAGTAATGGACCAATAACATTATTAGGATTCTTTTTGTTCCTAATATACTTTTTAAAACTCCTAATTGTCCTTAACACTCCTGGTCATAGATTTCTCTTCATGTCCTTTTGCTTCCTTATCAATTGCTAAATTCCTAGCTTCTGAGTTATATTCTTTACTATCAATTCTCCTTTCTTCCATTTGCTATATAATGAGTTTTTATTATTATTACTATTATTGTATAGACGCTTTAACTTCCTGTCTAAGCCAGATTTATTTTTTAACCAAAGTGTCTTTCTCTGTCAATTGTGGGATTGTGGCTTTTTGGGTATATACACCTCTACCTCGATATAACGCTGTCCTCGGGAGCCAAAAAATCTTACCGCGTTATAGGTGAAACCGCGTTATATCGAACTTGCTTTGATCCACCGGAGTGCGCAGCCCCGCCCACCAGGAGCACTGCTTTACTGCGTTATATCCAAATTCGTGTTATATCGGGTCGCGTTATATCGGGGTAGAGGTGTAGTAAAGTTTTCTTAAACAATTCCCAATTATCTTTCTAATTTTTCTGTTTAAATACTCTTTTTTACATATTTTGGCTCATAATTATTTTCAGCTTTGTGGAACTGGCCTCTTTAAAGCACCAAGTATATATATTTCTGGTTTGAACTTTATTCTGCTTGCACATAACAAGTGTAATCAAATCATGATCACTTATACCTAAGCTAAGTTTTAGTGCTGTGATCATTCCTCTTTATCTGTCAATATGAGGTCTGTGTTAGATGTAACACTTTTTGAGTTAGAAAATTGTCATATATAACATCTAAAAATTCCAAGGATATTTAAGTACTGGCCGCATAAGATCTCCAGCATATGTCACTCAGATTGCAGTCCTCCATGATCACACAGCTTTTTTTCCTACAGATTATAGATAAATGCTTAAGGAGACAGTATATATATATATATATGTATATATATGTTAACAAAATCCTTTTTGTGTATAAATCAAAGTGTTTTGTATCTGTAAAATTTAGTGCTCTGAAAAGTTCTTTGTACTTAGGTTAAACCATAGCAGGTGACCAAAAGAAGTAATATGTGCGGTCAATAATGGAATGTGTATAATCTATTACTCTGACTCCAATGACATGTGGATAATTGTATCTACATGTGACATTCTATACTTTGCGGGAGCGTACTCTAATCCCCATATTCCTCATTTTCATATAATCACGATCTTAAGCATGCCTTGTAAGGTATCAGGGGAAAGGTCATGATCTGCTGAAAGTCATTTCTCTATCCATATATGTATATCATTAATGCATATGAAGTTATGAGAATTGTGTAGTATGGTTGTCACTAAAACATGCTGTAAATTGGGAAATCAGCCAGATATTAGCTCCCCAGAGGCAACAGCAAGGAAAGTAGCCAACACCCGGGTGGGGTGTCAATCAACCCATCAACAGCTATTGTCCAGAAAGGGAGCTACAATGCGATGACTCACCTGCATGAGGCCACACCAGGGGAATTGCTCAATCTTGCTTGGAGAGACTCAGCAATGCCCCCCAGACATGCCTGGACATGTGTTCTACAAGCACATGGACTGAAAGTATAAAACAGACAAAGTGGACACATACTGGCCCTTCTCCTGCCCCCACCTATGCTGCAAGCAACCAAGACACTGAGAAGAAGACAAGACTCCAACACAGGAGATTGTCCCAGGTTTAAGGAACAAGCCTGTATGTTAAGGACAGCAATATCCAGTGGGGTGAGAAAAACTGCTTAATCTAGTTGTTGCCCAGTCTAACAGGGTTGAGAGTTCAGGCTGCGTGATTATATTTTATTTTATTTTGGTGACCACTGTGACTTGTTGTGCTTTGACTTATAATCACTTAAAATCCATATTTATAGTTAATAAATCTATTTGTTTATTCTACCTGAAGCAGTGTGTTTGATTTGAAGTGTGTCAGAGACTCCCCTTGGGATAACAAGCCTGGTACATATCAATTTCTTTGTTAAATTGATGAACTTATATAAGCTTGCAGCGTCCAGTGGGTATAACTGGACACTGCAAGACAGAGGTTTCTAGGTTTGTGTCTGGGACCAGAGACATTGGCTAGTGTCATTCGGTTACAAGCAGCTGAGAGCAGCTTACATGCCAGAGGCTGTGCGGGAACAGTCCAGGAGTGGGGGTTCTCACAGCAGAGCAGGGTAAGACTGGCTCCCAGAGTCAAGGATTGGAGTGGCCTAGCAGATCACCGGTCCAGATAACACAGAGCGAAGCGTCACACATGTCCAGAGAGGTGGCTGATAATGGATGTCTATTACTACAGATATGTGTTGTAATGGACAAGATGGTGTGATTGATGAGAGGTAAGAATAATCCAGATATGTGCTGTTGTAGATAAGGGATATTTGTTATTGTAGATATTTTCTGTGATTTACAAAATAATGACCTATTCAAAGATGTTTGTAACTCATTAAGAGTTGCTAGTTGCGACAGATGACCTTAATAATAATAATGACTGGGTTTGAAGTCCCTTTAGCTTGTCAGCCATATAAACTGAGATACCATAAAAGAAGATCCATAAGTAATTAGATAAATTGAACTATTGAAAACATAGTGGGATCAATTGGAGAAAGTACTTTCTTTTCCTCACACAGGAATTTTTTTGTCCTACATCCTATAAAAGGGAAGAGTTTGGGGGAGTTCAGTTGGAAGTGAACAACCTGCTATCCCTTAACCACTTACTGAGGTTTTGGTAAAATATGCTTTTCTTTCTATATTCTGTATTATGCTATGTTAATCTCTGAGTAATAATCTCTGATTAAATTATTTCAGTTGAGCCGATTATCTGACATCTCATGTTAGTAATATTATCATTAAATTTGAACACGCAACACTAGTGTGATTTGGTGTTCTGTAGCAGACATTGATCTGTAAGCATTCAAGCATTTTCTTCCAAGTTGTCAGTGACTTGGGAACAGATGTCATTTTTGACATAGAGTGCCACTTCCCTTCCCCTTTTGCCCACTCAATCCTTCCTAAATAGGATATAACTATTGATAACATTCCACTCATGCAAATCATCCCAGCAAGTTTCACTAACACCAACTAGATTAAATGTATGTTCATAATTTATGTTCATAACTGAGCAATTCCATTTTGAAGCACTTGGAGGAGAGGAAGGTGATCAGGAACAGTCAACATGGATTCACCAAGGGCACGTCATTCCTGACCTACCTGATTGCCTTCTATGATGAGATAACTGTGGATATGGAGAAAGCGATGGATGTGATATATCTTGACTTTAGCAAAGCTTTCAATATGGTCTCCCACAGTATTCTTGCCAGCAAGTTTAAAAAGTATGGATTGGATGAATGGACTATAAGGTGAATAGAAAGCTGGCTAGATTTTCGGGCTCAACGGGTAGTGATCAACGGGTCAATGTCTAGTTGGCAGCTGGTATCAAGGGAGTGCCCCAGGGGTCGGTCCCGGGGCCGGTTTTGTTCAACATCTTTATTAATGATCTGGATGATGGGATTAATTGCACCCTCACCAAGTTCGCAGATGACACTAAGCTGGGGAGAAAGTTAGATATGCTGGAGGATAGGGATAGGGTCCAGAGTGACCTAGACAAATTGGAGGATTGGGCCAAAAGAAATCTGATGAGGTTCAACAAGGACAAGTGCAGAGTCCTATACTTAGGAAGGAAGAATCCCATGCACCGCTACAGGCTAGGGATTGACTGGCTAATCAGCAGTTCTGCAGACAAAGACCTGGGGATTACAGTGGATGAGAAGCTGGATATGAGTCAGCAGTGTGCCCTTGTTGCCAAGAAGGCCAATGGCATATTGGGCTGTATTAGTAGAAGCATTGCCAGCAGATCAAGGGAAGTGATTATTCCCCTCTATTCAGCACTGGTGAGGCCACATCTGGAGTACTGCATCCAGTTTTGGGGCCTCCACTACAGAAGGGATGTGGACAAATTGGAGAGAGTCCAGCGGAGGGCAACGAAAATGATTAGGGGGCTGGGGCACATGACTTAGGGGGGAGGAGGCTGAGGGAACTGGGGTTATTTAGTCTGCAGAAGAAAAGAGTGAGGGGGGGGATTTGATAGCAGCCTTCAACTACCTGAAGGGGGGTTCCAAAGAGGATGGAGCGAGGCTGTTCTCAAGTGGTGGTAGATGACAGAAGCAATGGTCTCAAGTTGCAGTGGGGGAGGTCTAGGTTGGATATTAGGAAACACTATTTCACAAAGAGGGTTGTGAAGCACTGGAATGGGTTACCCAGGGAGGTGGTGAAATCTCCATCCTTACTGGTTTTTAAGGCCCGGCTTGACAAAGCCTTGGCTGGGATGATTTAGTTGGTGTTGGTCCTGCTTTGAGCATGGGATTGGACTAGGTGACCTCCTGAGGTCTCTTCCAACCCTAATATTCTATGATTCTATGAATGCCTTTTGTACCTGGCTTCTAGCATTGGTTACCCAAGCTCCTAGCACTTGTGTACAGGAAATTAAATAATTTCTTCTCTTCATATCCTTTGATTTTTTGATTAATTTTGCTCTAACACCTTGATTTTGTGTTAAATAAGTGTTCATTTCTTCCTTCTTTTTACCCTCCCCTTTTGTTATTAGTTTAACACTCCCCTGACTACTCTAATCAGTCTGTTCCTGAGAAGATTGTTTCCCCTTCTACTGAGGTGGAGGCCATCCAGAATATACTGCCCCCTCTCCCATAGACGGTGGACCAGTGTTCCATAAAATCAAAGCCATCTATCACTTACCTATGCAATGGTTTACTTCCAGAATCGTCTGCCTTCTGTCCTCCTTTGCTCATATGACAGGAAGGATCTTTGAGAAGATCGCTTGGATGTTTTTCTCCTTCAATACCCTTCCAAAGTCATCTATAAGCTGTGAGATAGCCCATGATGCAGAGATATAGAATGACCTCAAAGGCCATGATAATCACCATAGGGGACATCAACCCCTCATTGTCACATAGAGATTGGTTCCAGGCTCTCAATTTGAAGGATGCATACTTCCATGTAGCCATCAAGAAAAAACATGTCAAATACCTCATATTCTGCATGAGACCTGTTACTTGAAATTGGGCCAAGCTAGTAAGTTTAGAGAGGACTAACGACCCACCAGAGTTTGGCAGAAAGCAGCACATTTATTATACTGATAGCTAAGCTCAAAAGAAAGGGGAAGGGGGGGTCACACTCACACTTGCATACTCATGCTCCCAGGACAGACACGGCACTGGAGATGTTAGGATCCTTCAAGGTAAGTGTTCCATGGCGCAGCAGTGGATGGTGCGATGAAGGTAAGTCTTTCCAAGGCATGATGGAATGCAACACGGCGAACCACTGGCCAGGCAGTCCGGGCGAAGGGCCTTCACGGGAGGTACAATCTTGTGAGTGCACTCCTGAGCACATGGCCCCTTCCCCTTTTAAGGACCTGCTCCTCATGGCCTGCGACTAGAGATGACTTGGCTGAGCCTGGTTGGTCACACATCACCTTGGGCAGTGTCCATGCATTGGACATGTGATCGCTGCCTAATCAGAGTGCCAGACACCTTGTCTACGTGAGAGCTCTTCTGATCTTCCAGCTGCTCAAGCAACCCATTCATCCCACAAGCATTCCAGAAGGGAGGGGGAGGGAGAAAACCACTTCACAGGTATTCAAAGAGGGAGAGGAGACAAAATGGGGGGAAAGTGTAACAGACTTTTGAGCATACAGGTTATACAGAGCATACAGATCACTGCTGCTCGTACAACAAGACCCAAATGCTATCAATGCAGGGTCCTCCCCATTGGAGTGTCCATAGCCATTGTGTTACAACCAATAGCCTGGTGATGGTAGCTGTCCACGCAAGACATAGAAGACTCCATGTATATCCTTACTTGGATGACTGGTTAATAAGGCCAGATCAAAACAAGACCTAGCCACAGCCATCACAAATATGTGCAATCTATTCATAGATTCATTGATCCCAGGGCCAGAAGGGACTATTGTGATCATCTAGTCTGACCTCCTGTGTAACACAGATCAGAGAACTTCCACAAAATAATTACTAGACCAGACCTTTTAGAAAAATATCCAATCTTGATTTAAAAATTGTCAGGGATGGAGAATCCACCACGACCTTCAGTAAATTGTTACAATGGTAATTACTCTCACTGTTAAAAATTTACACTTTATGTCCAGTCTGAATCAGTCTAGCTTCAACTTCAAGGTATCGCATCATATTAGTCCTTTCTCAGCTAAATTGAAGAGCCCATTATTAAATATATGTTCCCTTTGTAGATACTACTGACTGTAATCAAGCCACCCCTTAACCTTCTCTTTTTTAAGATAAATAGATTGTGCTCTTTGAGTCTATCACTATAAGGCAGGTTTTCTAATCCTTTTGTCATTCTTGTGGCTTTTCTCTGAACCCCTCTCCAATTCATCACATCCTTCATAAATTGTGGACACCAGAACTGGACACAGGCTTCCATCAGCGGTGACACCAGTGCCAAATACAGAGGTAAAATAACCTCTCTATTCCTACTTGAGATTCCCCTGTTTGTGCATCCCAGGATCACATTAGCTCTTTTACCCATCACATCACACTGGGAACTCATGTACAGCTGATTATCCACCATTGTTACCAAGGGTTTTCAGAACCCAAAGCAATGGTAACTTAATTCTTTCACTCCGGGTGATGTCAGGAATAAATCAATGGGAACACAGTAATTCTGTCTGAAGAAAGATTAAGACAAGTAAGCATGTTATTAGGAAGACACAGGTAATAGTAATGGGGGATTCAGTCATTAGAAACATAGATAGCTAGGTTTGCAATGACAGGGAGAACCTCATGGTGACTTCCCTGCTGGGTGCGAAGGTTGTGGATCTCTCAAGACATCTAGTTAGACTTATGTGTAGTGCTGGGGAGGAGCCAGTAGTTGTGGTACATGTAGGTACCAATGACATAGGGAAGGATAGGAGAGAGGTCCTGGAGGCCAAATTTAGGCTGCTAGGTAAGAGATTGAAATCCAGGACCTCCATGGTAGCATTCTCTGAAATGCTTTCAGTTCCACGTGCAGGGCCAATTAGGCAGAAAGAACTTCAGGGTCCCAATGTGTGGATGAGACAATGGTGTAGAGAGGAGGGTTTTAGATTTATTAGGAACTGGGGAACCTTTTGGGAAAAGAGGAGCCTATACAAGAAGGATGGGCTCCACCTAACCCAAAATGGAACCAGATTTCTGGCACTTAAAATTATAAAGGTCGTAGAACAGTTTTTTAAAATAAGGGCTGGGGGGAAGCTGACAGGTACAGAGGAGCACTTGGTTTGGACAGAGACAAGGGGAGGATCTATTAATGAAGATTCTCTATGTCCTAATAAGGAGGAGAGTATGGAAGATAAAATACGGGTAGAATCTCATGAGAAACAGTCAAAGGAAAACAAGTCCCATTCAATTACATCACATAATGGCAGACAGCTAAAAAGTGACAATTTCAGGTGCTTATATGCAAATGCTAGAAGACTAAATAGTAAGATGGGTGAACTAGTATTAAATGAGGATATTGATATAATAGTCTTCACAGAAACTTGGTGGAATGAAGCTAAGCAATGGGACACAGTAATACAAGGGTACAAAATATATCAGAAGGACAGAATAGGTTGTGCTGGTTGGGTAGTGGCACTATATGAAAGAAAGCATAGAATCAAATGAAGTAAAAATCTTAAATGAACCAAACTGTACCACAGAACCTCTAAGGATGTAATTCCATGCTTGAATAATAAGAATATAGCAGTAGGGATACACTACCGACCACCTGTCCAGCATGGTGATAGTGACTGTGAAATGCTCAGGGAGATTAGAGAGGTAATAAAAATAGAAAACTCAATAATAATGGGGGATTTCAATTATCCCCATATTGACTGGGTACATGTCACTTCAGGACGGGAAGCAGAAATAAAGTTTCTTGACACCTTAAATAACTGCTTCTTGGAGAAGCTAGTCCTGGAACCCACAAGCGGGAGGCAATTCTTGATTAAGTCCTAAATGGAGCACAGGATCTGGTCCAAAAGGTGAATATAGCTGAACCACTTGGTATTAGTGACCATAATATAATTAAATTTAACATCCCTGTGGCAGGGAAAACACCACAGCAGCCCAACACGGAAGCATTTAATTTCAGAAAGGGGAACTACACAAAAATGAGGAAGCTAGTTAAATAGAAATTAAAAGATACAGTTCCAAAAGTGAAATCCCTGCAAGCTGCAAGGCAACTTATTAAAAACATCATACTAGAGGCTCAAATTAAATGTATATCCCAAATTAAAGAACATAGCAAGAGAACCAAAAAAGTGCCACCCTGGCTAAACAACAAAGTAAAGAAACAGTGAGGCAAAAAGGCATCCTTTAAAAAGTGGAAGTTAAATCCTAGTGAGGAAAATAGAAAGGAGCATAAATTCTGGCACGTGAAGTGTAAAAATATAATTAGGAAGGCCAAAAGAGAATTTGAAGAACAGCTAGCCAAAGACTCAAAAAGTAATAGCAAAAAAAAAAAAAAAAAATTAAGTGCATCAGAAGTAGGAAGTCTGCTAAACAACCAGGGGGGGCCCTGGATTATCGAGACGCTAAAGGAGCACTCAAGGATGATAAGGCCATTGCGGAAAAACTAAATGAATTCTTTGCATTGGTCTTCATGGCTGAGGATGTGAGGGAGATTCCCAAACCTCAGCCATTCTTTTTTGGTGACAAAACTGAGGAACTATCCCCCAGATTGAGGTGTCATTAGAGGAGATTTTGGAACAAATTGATAAACTAAACAGTAATAAGTCACCAGGACCAGATGGTATTCACCCAAGAGTTCTGAAGAAACTCACATGTGAAATTGCAGGACTACTAACTGTGGTATGTAACCTATCATGTAAATCAGCTTCTGTACCAGATGACTGTAGGATAGCTAATGTGATGCCAATTTTTAAAAAAGGCTCCAGAGGTGATCCCAGCAATTACAGGCCAGTAAGCCTGACTTCAGTACAGGACAAACTAGTTGAAACTATAGTAAAGAACAAGTATCAGGGGGTAGCCGTGTTAGTCTGTATCTACAAAAACAACAAGAAGTCTGGTGGCACCTTAAAGACTAACAGATTTATTTGGGCATAAGCTTTCGTGAGTAAAAACCTCACTTCTTCGGATGCATAGAGTGAAAGTTACAGATGCAGGCATTATATACTGACACATGGAGAGCAGGGAGTTACTTCACAAGTGGAGAACCAGTGTTGACAGGGCCAATTCAATCAGGGTGGATGTAGTCCACTCCCAATAATAGATGAGGAGGTGTCAATTCCAGGAGAGGAAAAGCTGCTTCTGTAGTGAGCCAGCCACTCCCAGTCCCTATTCAAGCCCAGATTAATGGTGTTGAATTTGCAAATGAATTTTAGTTCTGCTGTTTCTCTTTGAAGTCTGTTTCTGAAGTTTTTTTGTTCAATGATAGTGACTTTTAAATCTGTAATAGAATGACCAGGGAGATTGAAGTGTTCAATCTTGTAAGCCAGTAAGTGAACACTTCAATCTCCCTGGTCATTCTATTACAGATCCTTAGTTAGGAAGATCTATGTGCTTTTTCATTTTTTTCCTGTGCCAAAGTGGCTCAATGGGGTTGGATTACAGCTCAGGATTTATTTTACTTACCCATTAAAAAAAAAGACTTTGAGGGCAAATAAAACATTTACCAAGCAGTCACTAAAATGTCAGGACAATCAAGCACTTCCCAAAGTACCCAACCAGGTCTAGGACAATGATTAGCAAAACTGTATGACTTTCATGTGTGAAAGTCTGAACAATTTAAAATAACATTTTACTTTTTTTGCGGGGGGTGGGGGGGACTGTTTGGTGTTCTGTAATGTAATTTAAATGAAAATCCAGGATTATAACTGGAATGCTGGGTATTAGTTACCAAGTGTTTGTAACTTAACTTTCTTGTGTTTAGGAAATGCTGAATAGTTACTGTGACTTTTTTCTGTATTGTAGTTTAAATAAATTATCAAAACAATTCAAACTGGTGTGATTATATTGCATTATTTTGACAAATAAAATATGCAGAATTTTGCAGAATTTTGAATTTTTTGGCACAGAATCCCCCCAGGAGTAATCAATGGCTATTAATTAAAGTGGTCAGGGATGCAACCCCATGCTCTGAATGTCCCTAAACCTCTGACTGCCAGAAGCTGGCCATGGATGACTGGGGATGGATCACTCAATAATTGCCCGGTTCTGTTCATTCCCTCTGAAGCATCTGGCACTGGCCACTGTCAGAAGACAAGATACTAGGCTAGATGGACCATTGGTCTGACCCAGTATGGCCATTCTTATGACAGTACACAAATTAAAAGGACAAAAACCGACTGGTCAGTAAATGAAGAACAATAATGTTTCACACAAAATAAAGAAAGATGATGATGACCAAAAATACTCAAGATGACTGAGTGATGACTGAACAGCAAAAGAAGTACAGAGCCAAATGCATACAAGAAAAAGAAGGACAATGACGACCAACCGAACAAAAACTGAATAATCCCAATGACTGGTTGCAGAAAAAGGAGGAGGATGACAATAACCACCAGAAGAAGAAAGGCTATGACAATGAAGATGACCAAGCATGAAAGGCTAGAGGAAGACAATCAATAAAAGGGCAAGGATGAAAATGATGACTGAATACAAAATAGAAAATGATGTTGGTGACAGGACACAAAGAGAAAAATAAGAAGCATAATGTTGACAACTAAGCAGAAAAAGAAAAGAGAAAGGTGACTGGAAACTTTAGTGGACCATTGTGGAGGTTTCTGAATGTGACGTGGAGTGGGAAGGCAAAATGCATTATGCTATAATTGTATAAAGCTCAGACTCTTCAAGAGTGCAATGATAGTGGTATGATCTTGTATTTCCTAGTTTGTGTGATTTTGACTTGGGTGCCATTTGTCCTTTAGAACTTTAATTGTTTTCTAAGGAATTTTTTGTGTAATTTTGGTAATATTGGATATTTGACTACATTGTGTTGCTATTAGTAAGGAGCACTGAAGTGTTGCTGCATGGTTTATAAAGCACTTGTTATTGTTATTAGGCAAGGGAGAGCTACCATAACTTTGCATTATTGAGTTAGGGTTGTCTGAACATCATGTTAGTGACCCTGGTTGGTTACTGTTGATTTTTTTGTAGTAAGGATGATATGGAGTTGTGAGTGGGTTTGCGTGTGCATATATGAGAAGGTGATGTATGTAGCCTTATGCTTTATTTTGTTGTTTTTGTGGTTTTGAGCTGGACATAAGTTACCCATAACAACCTGAAACTGTTTGTAGCAATTTTTTCTGTATGTTTGAATTTTGCTGGATTCTTTACATTTTAAAACTGAAGACATTGTAAAGAGGACACAGAGACCAACTGTAAAGTTTCAAGTTGCCCGCATGTGGTCCCTCAGGCTGCTCCTCATGCCTCCATCCCCATCACAAGTTTGGCCCAATAAACCATATGGATTGGTCAGACTGAGACTCTCAGGTAATTTGCTGTCTGGGTCTGCTGCACTTTTTCACATGATATTGCATTGTGATATCATTCGGTTTCTCTCCATTGTCCCCCTTAGTTGTCTTTTGTCATTATTTCCCACAAGAAAATAACTGTTCTGTACTTTTATCCAGATGTGTTAGATTTCAGCCCGTTGAATTTCATTTTGTTATTCCCTACCCATATTTCTAGCCCTCTGAATTCTTTTGTATTGTAATCCCTCCACTTCGGTATCTTGTGTAAAGTTCCATTTGCCCCATCTCTCAGTCATTAATAATCATGTTTAATAAAACCAGGCCTTACACTAATCTCTATGGCTCCTCACCAGATACCTCTCCATCCCAAAGTTACCAGTGTATAGATTTAACATCATGCTGCACTGTGTCAAATGCCACACTAAAATGCAGAATTACTGCATTTTTGTCTCTAATGCTGTACCTTATTAAAAAATTCAATCATATTTGTCTGGCATTATCTTGTACTTTATCATCTGTGCTGCTTATGATTATTGCACAGCACATTATAATACTTTAGATGTTTGCAAATTTTAAAAAAAATATATTTATTCCATTGTTTTGGGGGGAATTATATTTAGCTTACCAGATGGTAATTGTCAGGAAAATTTCCATCCTATTTTAAAGCAAAACTGTCTCTATAATTCTATCTGGAGTGCTGCTTGAAATAATAAAGCCATGAATTATCTCAGAGGGCTTTGGCATCTTTCTCCATACGAGAGGTCTGATTCATTCAATTGACAGGAGTTTTGAAGCTAAAACCTGTGCAATTATTTTGTAAAATTTAGGGATAAGTGTTTAACGTATGTTTGATTGTGCAAATGTATCTTGTAAATGCACAATCCTTAATAAAACTCCAAAGCTAATGAGTACAACACAAAAGCCCCTTTGGTTCTTTGTATGCAAAGGTCTCTACAATCTTTATTTACTAGACACTGAGGACAAAATAAACAATAATTACAAAGCAAAAGTGACAGAGAGTTTCACATTTTGTGCATTTCTCAGTCACTTTGCAGCATGGAGACATCCTCACTCTTCTCCTTCAATCTTCTTATGAACCTCGCGGCTCTTCACCCGGAGCTTATTGACCTGGGATTCCGCAATGTCAGCCCGCTCCTCAGCCTCTTCTAGCTCGTGCTGGATCTTGCGGAACTTGGTGAGGTTGACATTGGATAGTTCCTCCTGAGGATGGAGAAAGAGAGTTGTAAACCAAAGGTCTGAGGGTTCCCCTTTCCCTGCATTTGGGACTTAATAGGATGTGGTTGTTTGCTGAGGGGACAGGGACGGCCCAGACTGTTACCCACTTACCATTTCATATCTCAAATCTAAGCACAGACCTTCTCACTCTTGTCCTTTTCTAATTTTTTTTAAAAATCATTAAAAACTAATTGAAAATAGATTTCTAAACATTTTGGAGTGATTTTTCTTTAGGTTTATACATTTATTTATAACTCCTTTTTCCTAATCAGGCCACATTAATGCAATAGTATATGTTATTTTAAATATAGATACATGACACTTATTTGTTACCAAACAGCATTCTAGTTTGTAAGTCTTTCAGGTCAGCAATTTCACAGGCTTAGAGTTCAAGGTTAGACAATCAGAAATTATTCTTCCTCATAACAAAAAACTTAGGACACACCCAGCTTCTACCAACTGTAATGAGGTGCCCTATTCAAAGGGAGAGGGGAAGAAGATGGCATTGAATTAATGGAGCTTGTACAGTGTGAGAGGCTCTCTAACCCTATCACACAGGATGGAATTGAGCAAGAGATGTACATTTTAACTGTGCGTGTGCATGTATTATATAGAAAGCCAATGCTAGTAGTTTAATTGTAATGTGAATTTATTGTAAGGGGGTTTCTCCATTCCATGAGTACAGAAACCCTGACCATGGGCATGAAGTAACCACAAACTGGCAGGGCTGGTGTCAATCTGCCAGTGGGGCTGGGCCCTGCTGGTTGGCATGAGCACATCCCTTCCCCAGAAGGCTTTCTCTTGGGATTGGGGGTCAGTGGCCCTTTTCGATGGTTCCCCAAAAATGGGGAGATGGGGAATGCAGCCGGACACCCGCTGAAGCCAGTGGGCTGGGAGCAGAGAGGCCATCAGGTCTCCCAGAAGTGCCCTGCGGTCAGGGGGAACTGGGACCTGGGGGTAGGTGTGAGACATGGTAGAGACAGCAGCACATCAACATGGGTCATGGGACATCATACCAAGAAGGGTAGAGGCAAGACATGGGGTAAATAGGAGTAGGGCCATATGGGGGCAGCATATGGGGTTAACAGTGAGGCAGCAGTACATTGGGAGAGAGGCAGCAAATGGGTGAACAAACTCCGTATACATCAGCAATCTGTATCAGTTAGTCACCAAAACCATGGTCACGGTCATAGCAAAAGCTATTAAGAAGTCAAATCAGCATGATCAAAATGGCCACCTGAGTTTAATCACTCTCCTCCACTTCTCCTCCGACCCCAGCTAAATTTAAAAGTATCAGTGACGTTCTATTTAATATAATGAGCAGAGGAATGCTACTCTTCCCTTTGGTGAAGAGATCCCTGGGAAGGACTTGGAAAACACCAATATCATTTTATGACCATTATATGTTCATCTGTTTGGTTGTGTTTGTGTTGGTTGCTATATGATTACTAAAGGGTTAAACCAGGCATAGCTCACATGTAAGCAGGAAGGGAGATAAGAGTTTCAGCACCATTCACCAGTACTTAAAGCAGGTGTCAGAAGTTTCCCTCTGACCATGCTGAGTTCAACATCCTGGCTTGGTACAGGGAGTGGGTAACCCAGACAGGAAACTGAGGCAACAGGGCTTAGGAGTGGGGAAAAAACTGAACAACTGCAGCGCAGGGAGAGAGGGTGTCACGAGGATTGTGGGAAATCAAGCTGTGCCCACTCCCATGCCTAGAAATGGGGGTGTCTGGATAAGCTAAGCCTTCCTACGTTTTGGGTAACATAGCTTTGCGAGTAGACTGTTATGTTAATAACCATTTGCTCTTGTTACTTTGTGTTCCTTCTGCTGAGATTAAACAATATATTGTTTTGAAAAGGCTGTTTTATATCCAGGGGCGGCTCTAGCTTTTTTGCCACCCCAAGCATGGCAGGTAGGTGGCGTTCGGCGGCATGATTGCGAGAGGTCCCCGGTCCCGCGGCTTCAACGTACCCGCCGCCGAATTGCCGCCAAATCCGTGGGACCGGCGGACCTCCCATGGGCATGCCGCCGAAGGCTGCCTGACTGCTGCCCTCACAGGGACAGGCAGGGCGCCCCCCGCGGCTTGCCGCCCCAGGCACATGCTTGGAGCCGCCACTGTTTATATCCTTTGTGTTTGCACCAGTCACAGTTCCTGAAGAAAAGACTTGCAAGGCAGCTGACTGGGTCAGGCCTGATGAAGAATCTCAGTTGGTTGCCGTACTGTACCCTGGGACCCAGTCTGGGAGCAGGAGAAATTTGCAATTCTGCTGCAGAAAGGTGAAGTTTCAAGGCCTGTCACCCAAGGGGGTTGCACTTAGACAGACCAAAAGGGGTCAAAGGTGCAGTTAGTCCTGAACTGTGACAGTCCGACAGCTGTGACATCCCAGAAGATTCCAAACCAGCCTATCAGAACGTAAGTATAAACTAAAAAAAAAAAATCCATATCCCCACTGGCCACCTCATGCATTTCAAGTAAAAGAGGTAAAATAGCTGCTTCCTCATCTCTCAATTCTACATGATTTGTAGTAGCAAACAGAGCCTGCATCTCCAACCATGTCTAAGTGACATATGCAGATCCAGGTAGCATGTCACTATAGAATTATGAAAACTGTCAAATATCAGGGGGTAGCCGTGTTAGTCTGTATCTACAAAAACAACAAGGAGTCTGGTGGCACCTTAAAGACTAACAGATTTATTTGGGCATAAGCTTTCGTGAGTAAAAACCGCATCCGAAGAAGTGAGGTTTTTACTCACGAAAGCTTATGCCCAAATAAATCTGTTAGTCTTTAAGGTGCCACCAGACTCCTTGTTGTTTTTGAAAACTGTCAAACTTAATCAGATCTTTTATTACCCTACCAAAAAGTGATAGAGAAACAGTCAGAGTTCCTCACTAAGCTCTGCACACGTAAGTATCTGTTAATGAGAGCCAAACATTTTTACCAAAGGAGACTTAGAAAAGGTGTATTATAATATCCCCAAAACATTCTGCAATATCAAAGGATGCACATCGTCCCTCCTCAGAATGATACTTACAGATTCCTCAGCTTGTCTCTTGTAAGCTTTCACTTTCAGTTGTAGTTTGTCTACCAGATCCTGGAGCCTGAAAACATTTTTGCGATCTTCCTCAGTCTAGAAACAGTTTGTAGTGGAAAAGAGTAATTTCATTACCAAATTATTTGTCTACTTCCTTCATATTATACAGTGAAAGCAACGTTGCATATAAATATTTTGGTAAGTATATAAGATAGATAATAAAGATTATAACGGATATTTTAACGTTCTTTTTCAAATGATTTCCTGTTGAACTCTTTGTTTTTCCATAGCATTACTGTTCACTGTCTTACTGTTTGAGAAGGACAATAAAAACTCCCCCATGCAGGTTCAGGTACAAACAACTTGTGCTCCTAGGAGAAGGATGTGACAGCACAAAGGGTCTCCCTCCTTACCTGATAGGTCAGTTCCTTTACTCTTCTCTCATACTTGCGCATACCCTTGATAGCATCAGCGCTGCGTTTCTGCTCATTGTCAACCTCACCTTCCAGCTCACGCACCTGAAATGAGAAATGGATCGTTGAGTTTCACTGTGACTAGACATAAGAAATGCTCCTAAATGCACAAATATGGGGAATACGCACTCTGGCCTCCAATTTCTGGATATGCTTCTTGCCACCCTTCAGTGCCAGCTGCTCTGCCTCATCCAGACGGAGCTGCAGGTCCTTCACCGTCTGGTCCAGGTTCTTCTTCATCCTCTCAAGGTGGGCGCTGGTGTCCTGCTCCTTCTTCAGCTCCTCCGCCATCATGGCCGCCTAGGGAGTAAAGAAAGGAAACCAGTCCAGAAAAACAACCATTTCAGGTGCAAACACAGCCATGTTTTCCAAAGAAAGGTGCCTTCAACTCACATCAGTGATTGCCTTCTTGGCCTTCTCTTCTGCATTACGCGCTTCCTGAATTGTCTCCTCCATTTCACTCTGGATTTGGGAAATGTCTGTTTCCAGCTTCTTCTTCGTGTTGATCAGGCTGGTGTTCTGTTTAACAACAACAGACAAGTCGTGTTTACAGTTAGTCCCAAAATATTGACTCTGGAACATGAACTGAATATTTGTACTTAAGGTACAGGCTACTATTAACATTTTACTGCACTAGAACTCTCCTCCAAATGTATCATCACTGCAGAACATTGACAGCTAGTCAGTGATGTGCTGTGAACACAAACATTACCCACCCCCAGCATGTGACAAACCCTATGTCCCAATTGTTGTAAATCTGGTCCATTACAAAACAAAATAATCACTGTGTAGAAATATTTCCTGAGCCCCAGGGGATGTCAGAGATACTTAAAAGTATCCAATGATGGAAACAGGATAGGAGGCAGGAAAGCCACTCCCAGAGCCTCTTAGACACTAGCCGCGCTCCATCACATCACTGCAATTATAACCTTCGTCATCCCTGTGTCACCTTCAACACAGCAACATGAGGGAAAACAAGAGTGGCCTTGCCGCTTCTTGCTTTCTGTTTAACAAAGGTCCATCCTATGGACATTAGCATAAAGGCCATTTCAGGAATAAAAATCTACTAAACACCCCCTAGCGTTGCTCTTTGGAGCAGGGAACATACAGAGCAGTCTCCTGCGTAGGGATTTGTGGGATTACTTTTCACACTAGACCCTGACCTGGGTGTGCAGGAGCTGCACTCGTTCACTTGCATCCAGAAGCTCCTGTTCAGCCACTTTCCTGGCCCTCTCTGTCTGTTCCAGAGCTGACCTCAGCTCCTCAATTTCAGCCTGCATCAGGTTAGCTCTGCGCTCAACCATGGCCACCTGCTCCTTCAGGTCTTCTTGGCTTCGGAGAGCATCATCCAAGTGTATCTGGGTGTCCTGTAAAATGAGTGAGAGAAATTAGCAGGAGGCACAGACTCCTTGGCATGCTGAAAAGACCAGCTGAGCTATTGCACTAGGCATGTGTGACTTACTGTACCTTGAGTACTCCTTGTGTGTTTCGCAGGTTCTTCTGTGCCTCTGTAGCCAGGCGGCTGGCATGGCTCAGCTGGATCTCCATTTCATTCAGATCCCCCTCCATCTTCTTCTTTAGCCTCATGGCTTCGTTTCTGCTCCTGATCTCAGCATCCAGGGTGCTCTGCATGGACTCCACAACTCTGATATGGTTCCTCTTCATCTGATCAATTTCCTCATCTTTCTCAGCAATCTTCCTGTCAATTTCAGACTTTACCTGGTTCAGCTCAAGTTGGATGCGGAGGATTTTGCCCTCTTCATGTTCTAGTGAAGCCTTAACAAGAGCAAGTGAAGGATCAATAAAGGGACAAAAATAGTTTTTTCCTTCCAAATAAAGTGTTAAATGCTCCCAAAAACTCCAATGTAGCACGGTGGGTAGCATGGGCACTGAGTACATAGCTTCTAGCACAGCAAGTGCTGTCCTCCTGTCCCTGTGAATTAGCCCACTGTGTTTACAGCTCCAAGGTTTTCTGACTATCTCTCTATAAAGCAGTGACTAATGGCATGTGTACCTCAGCTTCCTCCAGAGCAGACTGGATTTCTGATTTCTCTTGCTCAATCTGCTTCTTCACTTTCTCCAGCTCATGGATGGCCTTTCCCCCCTCTGCAATCTGCTCCGTAAGGTCAGAAATCTCCTCTGTTGGATTACAGACAAATAATGTAGTCAGACAAAGGGCCCAAAGAGAGAGATTCTCCTTAGAAATGCCACAGGCACAGACAGATTCACTTTAGAGTGTTGACAAGCTTTCCAGAAGCCCCAAGTTAGGAGAAGAAATCCAGGGACTTACGCTGCAAGTTCTTGTTTTCACGCTTCAGAGTTTCAAGTTGATCCAAAGTTTCCTCATAAGCATTCTTCATCTTAAACAGCTCCGTGCTGAGAGAGCGAGACTCCTTCTGGGAAGCTTCCAGTTCAGCCTGCGTTTCCTCGTATTTCTGCTTCCATTCTGACAGAACCTGAAGAACAACAAGACCTTAGTCTAAGCAACGGAGATCACTAGAGGATGCTCCATCCAACATCCACAAGGCTGAAATACCTTATCAAAATTCTTCTGCTTCTTATCCAGAGCTGCGCAGGCAGCATTAGATCTTTCCACATCAATCATCAGGTCCTCCACTTCATTCTGCAGCCTCTGCTTCGTCTTTTCAAGGGAAGCACATTTGGAATTCACAGCTTCGACATGTTCTTCAGCATCCTGCAGACGCTGGGCAAGCTTCTTCCTGGAAGATTGTAAATACAGCTCCCATTTTAGTGAGTAAATACAGCTCCCATTTAGTGAGTAAATACAGCTCCCATTTACTGAGCAATATGGGAAGCAAACTGTGTGCAGCTGCTCTGGGATTCGTGAGAGCACAAGTCACCTCTTCTGGGCTGTGACCCCAGTGCATACACAGTACAGGTCCTTTCTCAGTCACTCTTATCCAATTCATATACAATACATTGTCTCTGATAATCCCTCTGCCATCAACTCACACGCATTATCGACAGAGTATAGGGTCGCTCTCAGTTTCTCTTAATCTAGGGAGCATATTTGCCATTTTCCAACCTATACCACTAAATGGATATACTGCATCTCCTCTAATCACCCTCCCCAAAGCACATCCTTGGCCTCTTCCATTCCCATCCTGAGCATATCACTGGCCTTTTCACATTTCCCCATTTAGTTCTTGGCCTCTTCCAGTCCTCCACCCGAGCACATACTTGGCCTCTTCTAGTTCCTCTGTGCGCTGAATGGCGTCCGTCTCGTATTTGGTTCTCCACTGGGCAACTTCACTGTTGGCCTTGGACAGGGTGCGTTGCAGCTCACCCTTGGCTTCCTGCTCCTCCTCATATTGCTCCCGGAGCAAGTCGCAGTCATGGCGAGCAGACTGCAAGGCGTGGGCCAGTGCGTTCTTAGCCTGGAGAAACAACAGGAGTAGCACAGCGATGTAGCTAAATATCCTGGAAATCCTCCTGATAGTGAACTCTGTCAGACTGTGGAAAGCTATCCCAGGGAAGTGGTGCTAGATTCAATGAAGGGCAAATTTAAATCTCGGACTGAATAAAACATTCTTAAATATATTGTAGGGAACAATCATGCATTGGCAGGGGCTGGGTTAGGTGACCTAACAAGACCTTTCCCCTTCTATTCTCTAGAGTGCTATGGTTTCATTTGAGGTTAAAGCATCTGGCTCACAACAAGAATCCAGCTTCACAGAAAAGGCTGTTAGAAAAATCCTCACCTTTATCTCCTCCTCTAGATGTCTCTTCAGTTCCTCAATCTGTTGGGTAAATGCCTGTTTGCCTCTTGAGAGCTGAGAAATCAAAGTATCTTTTTCCTCTACCTGGCGTGCAAATTCACCTTAAAAAGTGAAAATGAAATAGGAGGGATTTAATTTCACTGACTGGAAAATGATATAGTCATTTATTAACTACAAATGGAAATACTTTAAAGAAAAGGAAATAAATTGAGTTCTCAATTCATCCAAATCATTGTTCGAGAACTTCTAATAGCAGGTGTCAAGCAGCATGGTGGATATGCAGTTTTTCCATAGAATGGCAATTTCCTCCCTTTTGCCCCTCATATCTCCTCCATACACTCAAAATGTCTACATCAAAAAACATGTATACATCTTACCTGATTCTGTTTGTAGACGGGCTCTTTGAGCACTGAGGTCATTGATCGTACGCTGATGCTCTTCTTCCTTTGTCTTAATCTCACTGAGCTGATCTTCCAGGGTGCGGCACAGCTTCTCAAGATTTGACTTTGTGTGAAATGGACAAAAAGAAAGAGGATAAACACATGCACTCTCCAGCATTCTGAGATAATTGAGAGCTTTGTCATGACAAACACACGTGGGCTCAGTTATTGAGGAAACCTCACCCTTCATAAATCCGTGTGCAAAAAAGTGTGCAAAAGGTAAAATGAGAAGGGGAAGGGAGCAAAGAGGAGGCCTGGGGAGAGAGGGACAAGCTGAGACCTTAGTGGAATGGGGCAGAAAGTATGGGAATGGGAAGCAGACACCAGATGGTAGAGGCTGTATCAGCCCTATCACCATCCCAAGAAGGTCCCTGGCCTCTCTACTCTGCAGACTGCCCGAGAAGCCTCTCCAGCCATCCCCTCTGATGTGACAAGTAAGCTCCTGCCTCCCTCCACTCTGTCCCCTGAGCTATGGGGTGCCCTGGGGCAAAGTGATTAAATAGGTGTCTACTTCCCACTGGCAGGAAATATCACATGGAGCCACACAGAGCTTGACAATTGTGGTCAGGGCTATGGGGTGGGGTGCTGATCTGGGAGGCAGGAGTAGGCCATGACTTCTAGTTCCAGGTCTTTTACTGACTGATGTTAATGTTCTATGCACTCCAGAGCCCTTATTATTGAACAAGGATTCATGTCCTGACTTTGGGAGTCAGGCAAATATAATTTCCCCCCATTTTACAGATGGGAAATATGAGGTTATACAAGTCACTTCCAGGAGATTGTGGCATGGAATCCAGTGTGCTAACATGGAAAATCCAAACTCCAGCCACTCCATTTTGCAGAACGAATGTGGCAAACCTATATGGTTGACTGTGCTGTCTGTAACTGCTAGCCCACACTCCCCTCCAAAATCAGGAATACAACCAAGAAATCCTTACACCTAAACTTGGAAGGATTAGATTTTTATCAGTCATGATTTTAAAGACCTCTATCATATTCTCTCTTAGTCATCTCTTTTCCAAGCTGAAAAGTCCCAGTCTTATTAATCTCTCCTCATACAGAAGCTGTTCCATAACCCTAGTCATTTTTGTTGCTGTTTTCTGAACATTTTCCAATTACAATATATCTTTTTTGAGAAGGGGTGACCACATCTGCACGCAGTATTCAAGATGTGGGTGTGCCATGGATTTATATAGAGGCAATATGATAGTTTATATCTTATTATCTATCCCTTTCTTAATGATTCCCAACATTCTGTTTGTTTTTTTGACTGTCACTGCACATTGAATGGATGTTTTCAGAGAACTATCCACAATAACTCCAAAATCTCTTTCTTGAGTGGTAACAGATAATTTAGACACGATCATTTTGTAGGTAGAGTTGGGATTATGTTTTCTAATGTGCATTACTTTGCATTTATCAACAGTGAATTTCATCTGCCATTCTGTTACCCAGTCACCCAGTTTTGTGAGATCCCTTTGTAGCTCTTCACAGTCTGCTTTGGACTTAACTATCTTGAGTAGTTTTCTATCATCTACAAATTTTGCCACCTCACTGTTTACCCCTTTTTCCAGATCATTTATGAATATGTTGGATAGGACTGATCCGAGTACAGAACCCTTGGGGACACCACTATTTTCCTCTCACCATTCTGAAAACTGACCATTTATTCCTATCCTGTGTTGCCTATCTTTTAACAATTTTCTGATCCATGACAGGACCTTCCTCTTATCCCATGACAGCTTATTTTGTTTAAGAGCCTTTGGTGAGGGACCTTGTCAAAGACTTTCTGAAAATCTAAGTACACTATATCCACATGCTTGTTGACCCCCTCAAAGAATTATAGTAGATTGGTGAGGCATGATTTCCCTTTACAAAAAACATGTTGACTCTTCCCCAACAAATTATGTTCATCTATGTGTCTGACAATTCTGTTCTTTACTATAGTTTGCTCAGTACTGAAGTCAGGTTTACTGGCCTATAATTGCTGGGATCACCTCTGGAGCCCTTTTTAAATATTGGCATCACATTAGCTATCCTCCAGTCATCTGGTACAGAAGCTGATTTACATGATAGGTAACATACCATACTTAGTAGTCCTGCAATTTCACATTTGAGTTCCTTCAGAACTCTTGGGTGAATGTCATCTGGCCCAGGCAACTTATTACTGTTTAATTTATCAATTTGTTCCAAAACTTCTTCTAATAACACCTCAATCTGGGACAGTTCCTCAGATTTGTCACATAAAAAGAATCGCTCAGGTTTGGGAATCTCCCCTCACATTCTCAGCCGGGAAGACCAATGCAAAGAATTCATTTAGTTTCTCCACAATGGCCTTATCGTCCTTGAGTGCTTCTTTAGCATCTCGATTTTCCAGTGCCTCGCTGATCCTTTAGCAGGCTTCCTGTTTCTGATGTACTTAAAAAAATGCTGCTATTACTTTTTGAGTCTTTGGATAGCTGTTCTTCAAATTCTTGTTTGGCCTTCATAATTACATTTTTACACTTCATGTGCTAGAGTTTATGTTCCTTTCTATTTTCCTCACTAAGATTTAACTTCCACATTTTAAAGGATGCCTTTTTGCCTCTCACTGCTTCTCTTACTTTGTTATTTAGCCACGGTGACTCTTTTTGGATCTCTTACTATGTTTTTTAATTTGGTGTATGCATTTAAGTTGAGCCTTTATTATGATAGCTTTAAAAAGTTTCAATGCAGCTTGCAGGGATTTTACTTTTGGCACTGTACCTTTTAATTTCTGTTTAACTCACCTCCTAATTTTTGTGTAGTTTCCCTTTCTAAATTAAATACAACTGTGTTGGGCCACTTTGGTGTTTTCCCTGCCACAGGGATGTTACATTTAATTATATTATGGTCACTGTTACCAAGCGGTTCAGCTATATTCATCTCTTGGACCAGATCCTGTGCTCCACTTAGGACTAAATCAAGAATTGCCTCTCCTCTTCTGGGTTCCAGGTTCTCCAAGCTTCTCCAAGAAGCAGTCATTTAAGGTGTCAAGAAACTTTATCTCTGCATCCCGTTCTGAGGTGATATGTACCCAGTCCATATGGTGATAGTTGAAATCCCCCATTATTATTGAGTTTTCTATTTTTATTACCTCTCTAATCTCCCTGAGCATTTTACAGTCACTATCACCATGCTGGACAGGTGGTCGGTAGTGTATCCTTACTGCAATATTATTATTATTCAAGCATGGAATTACTATCCTTAGAGATTCTATGGTACAGTTTGGTTCATTTGACATTTTTATTTCATTTGATTCTATGCTTTCTTTCACATATAGTGACACTCCCCACCAGCACGACCTGTTCTGTACTTCTGATATATTTCATACCCTGGTATTACTGTGTCCCATTGATTATCCTCATTCCACCAAGTTTCTGTGATGCCTATTATATCAATATCCCTATTTAATACGAGGCACTCTAGTTCACCCATCTTATTATTTAGACTTCTAGCATTTCTATATAAGCACTTAAAATAATTGTCATTTTTTAGCTGTCTGCCATCACGTAATGTAATTAAAAGGGACTCTTTTTCATTTGACTGTTTCTCATCAGATCCTACCCGTATTTTATCATCTTCCATCTTCTCTTACTTACTAGGACATCGAGACTCTCCATTAATAGATCCTCCCCTAAGGGATGTCTCTGTCCGAAAAATGTACTCCTCTGCACCTGTCAGCTTCCCCCCAGCCCTTAGTTTAAAAACTGCTCTATGGCCATTTTAATTTTGTGTGCTTGTGCTTGACTGCAACTTTAATATTCTTTTAAGGTAGTTTATAAAGGTAATTCTATGTAGACTTGCATATTCAGTACTCTATGGTAGAGTAATATGTTTCATATAAATTTTAATAATTCAATTTAAAAAACAATATAATGCTAATTATTATCATCCTCTAAGTGTGATGGCTATTAATTCAGTAATAACTGTATTTGGAGCTTATAAACTTCTTGGTCCTGTTTGAGATTTTATGTATGTTTTATACAAATTAAACTGTAAATAATTCTGTTAGAATCCAACTTACAGTCAGCTCATATCCTACTCTTGCAATCTTTTGTATAATTAAACATGATAAAATGATGATTAAAAATCTTTCACTCTTTTATGCTGCAATAACACTTAGGATAAAGACAGCACTTCCAATACACAGCTCTGTACCTTGGCTTTGGAGACAGTCTCCATGTTACTAGCCAGGTCGTCGATCTCCATCTTCAGTTCACTCTTCTCCTTCTCCAGCTTCTGCTTGACTCGTTGCAGGTTGTCGATTTGCTCCCCAAGCTCTGCTGTGCTGTCTGCATGCTTCTTCCGGAGGGCGGCAGCTGTGGCTTCATGCTGCAGAGTGGCCTCTTCAAGGTCTCGGCGCATTTTCTGGAATTCTGCTTCACGCTTCTTGTTCATCTCAATCTGAACCGCTGTGGCTCCACCAGCTTCTTCCAGACGCTCACTGATCTCCTCAAGTTCCCTGGAGAGATCACCCCGCTGCTTCTCTGCTTTCGCCCGAGAGGCACGTTCAGCCTCTATCTCCTCCTCCAGTTCCTCAATACGAGCCTAGAGAACAACAGGAAACACTAAGACTGCTGCTTCGTTCTGGGGTCAACACCAGTATGGCTGTCGGAAGAGTTCTGCTGGCATAACACCACAGAATAGATGCAGCCTACACTGACAACAGGGGTTCCGGTGACAAAGGAACATCATCTCCCTGAACTGGGGTAGCTACACCCAAAGACCCATTGAGAGAAATTTGGGTCCCTGATACATCATGTTCACTGAGTCTACCTCTTTCCATTCACTTTATTTACACAGATGTTAAAGATGTTTTTGGGGTCCCCTGACCTCAGGGCCTTGGTACAACTCTCCCTCCTTTCTCCCTCCTCTCATCAGCACTGCCTATATCGACAAAAGCTTTCTTCCACCAACAGAGCTGCATCTACACTGGGGGGTAGGTCAGCAAAACTATGTCAGTCAGGGATGTGGTTTTATCAAACCCCTGGCAGACATGACTATGTCAACCTAACTTAGACCAAGCCTAAGAAAGATGGCTTCCTTTTAACTGAATTTGTTCTGAAGGCCAGAAAAGAAAAAATGTATGACTAGCCTGTAACTCTTTGATCTTCTTCTGCAGTTGGATGCCCAGGACTTGTTCATCCTCAATTTTGCTTTGGAACTGACTGATTTCAAAGTCTTTCCTTTTCACATGAAAAAAAAAAAAGTTAGTGCTGGAACAAAATGTATCTGCAGGATACCCCCTGCAAATCATACCTACTTCTTCAGTTTTTCCTCCAGCTGTTGTTTATCATTTTCTAAATCCATTGTGGATTCCTGGGCCAGCTTCAAATCTCCTTCAAGTTTCCTCTTGGATCTTTCAAGGTCCATGCGAATCTTCTTCTCTTGCTCCAGCGACCCTTCAAGCTAAACAGAAAAAGACCATAAATTCTCTGCTAACAAGAGCCTAATTTCACACTGGTTTTATTCTCTCAATATGTTATTGTGCCTACATCGTCCACTTGCTGCTCCAGCTTGGTTTTAGCTTTGCTCAGTGTGTTCACTTTGTCCTCTTCTGCCTGCAGGTCATCCAGGGTCTGCTGATGGGCCTCCTGGAGGGCTTTCTTTTCCTTTGTCAGTTTAGCAATGGTTTCATCCAGGACTGCCATCTCCTCAGTGAGGTTTTTCACCTGCAGAGTTGAACAAAAGTAGTTAACGAAAATGGATACAAAACTTTATTGTTTGTGAACCAACAGTTTCATATTTTAGAATCTTCATTAGAGATTCTGCCTTATACCTTGTTTTCTGTGGCATGTTTTTCCTTTTCAACCTTGGCTAATGTTAACTCAAGGTCATCAATGTCTTTCTTCAGCTCTGAACACTCGTCCTCCAGTTTCCTCTTTTTGGCTGTCAGCTCAGCGTTCATCTCCTCCTCATCCTCTGCTCTTTCAGTCACCTCCTTAATTTTAGCTTCAAGTTGAATTTTGGTTTTGATCAGCTGGTCACATCTTTCCTCAGCATCAGCCAAGCCATCAGATTCCTACAGTGAATCCATTATTAGGATCTTTTCTAAAAGGTTTTTTCTTTTTCTTTTTTACCGGTGTTTGTATCATTATGATTTTTATCACATCTGTTGGGATGACACTTCTATTTTTAACTCATACTATCAATGACTCATAATATTCTTTTAAAAAAAACAACCATTTGGCCTAAAAGTTCTATGTCTTCAACACAATTTAGAAATGAAAAATGAATATTTTTCAAATATCTCACCATAAATGAAGCATCTCTTACCAGTTGACATATTTGGCAAATATTTTTAGTGCCTCAAGTGTGGCTTTACTTTGAAGATCAAATTTGAGGCTAGATCCTGCAAATGGATCTACTCTCATGAAACCCATGACTTTATAGGAGTCCACATGGGTGGACTCTGCACCCACGCAGAGCTCCACTGAAGTCAATGAGGCTTCCTGGGGGCAGATCCATTTGCAGGGTCTAGCTTTTACATCTACATAATGTTAAAACTAAGGACTAATCCTTCAAAGAACTTGCCTGGAAAATAAAAGGGTTACAGCCAATGCAAAAATCATCTACTGAGCATGCACTCATCTACTTTCCTTAACGTTTTATGCCCATCCTGTGGCTTATGTTTCAAAACTTTTTCTACAGTTCATTGTTTTCACAGGGTGGTAACTGAGACAGATTAAGGCATAAACACTATAAACTCATGTATAGGGCCTCTACTCTGTCATGTGATTACAGGAAAATCTCAGCACACAGTTAGAAAAATAGAGTAAGTTTCTAGCCCTCATGGTTATGAAGAACAGGTTGAAAATGTGACCCAAGTTTATCTGTTGCAGTGTCAACTGCATGAGTTTGCAGACAGCCTAAAACAAAAGTCTGAGAGGGCAGAATTGCCCCATTCCTCTCTATGGGGTGTGAGCTCGAAGACCTGCTGCTCTGGTGGGCAATAGAGACCCTGCCTCCCTGCCGCTGCCACTCTAAGTGTGTTTGTGTGGGGAGACCACATTATGGGGTGCGGCTGTAGGGGTGGAGCCACAGAAGGCTCCATATCATGGTCTGTGTAGGGCCCCCAACTGGTAACATCAGTGGCACAATAAATATAAATAGTACAGCAGATGTGTGAATTCATCATGGCATGTGAATACATTGGGATTGTCACAGTAAGTGTATGTCTCCACTGACACTTCTTTTGGCTCTGTGTAATGCACACATCCAGGTAGCCCCTGGCATGGGTAACAAATAGCAGTGTAGATGGTGAGGCCAGGCTTAGGCAAGTAGAGTACAGACATGCCTGAAGGGTATGGGTATGTACTCACGCACATACACTGCTCTCTACTTGCCCAAGCCGGGCCTCCCTGCCTACTCTGCTGTCCTCTGCTTTCCCCACATGGAAAGACTCCACCAGCAGGGAAAGGCTCTGGCAGGGGAGAGGCAGCTGAAACCTTTTCCTGCTGTCTACTCTCTGCCAGAGCCTTACACAACACATGTAGCTGCACACTGCTATGTGGCCGTAGCCTGCTTTTCACTGCCGTGGGTAGCCACATGTACCCTACAAGCCACCAGCCATAGTTTGTACTGTAGATGTAGCCTAAGGTGCCATGGATGAAGCAGGAGTATTTAAAGAGCATAACTTTGCTTCGCCGAATTTGCTTGCTCTCACCTTGTTTTAGGGCATGACCTGTCATACGTGGCTGGGGAGTATTGTTATTTATTTATTTATACGCATATACTTCTTTTTTGATACTTAATATTTTAAACACGGGGAATATTTTATCTTGACCGAACACTGATCCCAGTGCTGTTAATGGGATGCTTCATGGGAAAATTGCATTTGGAACTTTCAGCTTGGACCTTTCTACTGTGCAATTGCACAGTAGAATGCACTGGTGATACTCACAGACTGTACTTGGAGCTGCAGGTCGTTTTTCTCTTGCAGCAGGGTCACCATTTTTTCCTCCAGTTCTTTCCTTTTTGCCTCAGACTTAGCAAGCTCCTCCTTCGTTTTCTCAAACTCTTCCTTCATGTTGGCCATCTCCTTCTCAGATTCAGCACTCTTCAGCAAGGGCTTGATCTTGAAGTACAGCTTCATCCAGGGCCAGTGCTTGACATTCATGAACGAGCGAACGTTGTATTGGATACAGAAGATGGACTCTCTATAATGTCATCAGAATATATGGTCAATGTTAAAGGCCAGATACTGCAATGCTACTAATTGTGAGTAGCATTTATTCAGCCAAGTAACCTCATTTGAGTTCAAATGGGGCCACTCACATGAAAAAATACTACTCTAAGGGTTACAGACTCTGGACCTGCTTGAGCCTTAGAAAGTCTAGGGGGAGTAAAACTCCACTGTCGGTCTCCTCAATGTACATGTTGAACTAATGTCTGTTCTCTGTAGACTCACGCTCACAAACCGGGATGAACTTTCGCTCCCTCTTTACACATCACATCTGTAACTGACCCACTCCCTCTGATGAGTGCTTTGGAGTCTAAGGGACTCTGAACTGGTGTAACTCATGCTGAGGAGCCAAAGAGAATTTAGCACAAAAGTACCCAACTGGAAGGTGTAAGTTAAAGTTGGCCACCCCTAGTCTAACGCACACTTTATTACACCTTCTTCTTGCTCCTTGGTATACCAGTTATACTGATTTACACTCCCAGATGGAGCTGTGCAAATAATTGATTTGTTGGTTCACTGGCAGTTCCGAAAAATAAAATTTAAAAAAATTCAGTTTGGATTGAACCAAAACTAACGTTTTTCTGAATTTTCAGTGTATTGAAAAAGGCGGAAAATTTCATTTAAGATTGAATAAAACCTTTTGTTTTGAGTTCAGACTTTTTAAACTTTCATTTAATAAAAGCAAAGGAAAAGAAGGGCTAGATTCCCCAGACCAGAGGGGAAGGTGGATGTGGTGCTATGTCTCTGCCTTCTCCTCTGGTTATTTATATATAGCATTTAAGTTTCCTTGTGACTCTAGCCCCAGTTTTTGGGACTAAACTATCAGCAATTTTGTGACTAGTTTAGGTCAACCTGAAACTGCATTTTTCAGCAAATGAACTATTTGTCTGAAAATTTTCACCCAGCTCTACTCCCAAGTGCTCACACATTGATATAGTGGATTAATGAGATCTAAGTCAGACTGAATCCACCCCTCCAATTCTGTTCACCTCTGTGGGGTGACATAAACCCAACAGACCAAATGCAGTACTGTACATTTCTACCTTCTTTGCATCATTTTCTGGAACTCCACTCTCATCAGGAAGCCACGACACATGGCTTGTGTGCGGGTGATAAGCTGTGCCAGTTTATCATCTCTCATCTCCTCTAGAAGACCCAGAAGTCCTGCTTTGAAGAACACCTTGAGGAAGAGAATGTTACAGACAATCACTTTCATTCTGTATATTATACAAATAGATGGTGTTTGAATCAAAAAGTGTTTGTACCTTGGTGTGACCAAATTTATACTGGGTCTGATCAATATCAATGGACCCAAGTAGTTTCTCAGAAGCCTTCTTGCTGTCCATAAATTGTCCTTCTGGAACGGCGCTTGCATTTAAAATCCTGTATCTGTGGGAGAAAATGGACTATGAAGATACTTACATTGTTGAAACCATAATCACATGTGGCACTAACGGGCCCCATTGTTAGGATTCTCCACAGTAGAATCAAGGAATGAATGGAGCTGTGAAGAATGAATTTCCTTCTCATGCTTTGAGATGACATTCCAGGTCAGAAGGAAGCACATTTTCAGGCTAAAGTGAAAAAGCTTGCACTATGACTGCTTGCAGTGTATTTATATTAACTAGTCTCAATGCATAGAGGAGATTGGTCTCCAGGGATGTCAGTCTGATATGTTTCACCATCTCCAAGGGTAACAGTGTCATCCCCAAGTAAAGAACCTTGTGTGCGGGGAACTATGCAAGCATGTATGTGGAGAGAAACCAAACCTGAGACAGGAAACAGTGCATCAGTGCAATCTGGCTGCTAATACAGCCCATGAGAATTAGCAGTAGCCATGTCCCACTGCACCTACACTATCAACAGCTGTGACTCAGTGGGCCATAGAATTCTTGGCCACATTGGCCATGTCTCTGTCACTGCCTTTGTCCTCCCATGAAGCCCCTATTCTGAGTTCCCACAGACAGACCCATCATGAAATTCAGCTTTATGGTATTTAAAGGGCTACATAGTCACCTAGCATGGCCACTCCACTGCCCACCCAGCCCATTCCCCTCCCCCCACACAGGAAAAGTGTGGCATTTTTGCTGCTTTTTGGACTACACCAGTTTGGTCCTAAATTTCTTCTATACACATAGCATGTGCTGGGTGCTGCAGTGACTACGATAGTTAAAGTAGTTAGAAAATGCAAGCTACTCCACAGAGAGAGAATGGAACAGGGACTGGGAGAGTCTGACCTCTGTTTAAAGTCTGCGTAAATGACTCTGCTGGGGAATCCTTTCCTGCAAATTCGGATCCCTTCCAGCACGCCGTTACACCTTAGCTGGTGCAGTACGAGATCATGTTCCATGGCACCTTAACAAATCACAGCATGAATTAGTACCTCCTTGTGTAGCCCAGAGGGAATGGCTGCATCTCACTAAGAGCTCTGTACACTGGCGCTTCTTACCGGGTGTCTTCGTTTCATTGGGAATGAGGCATCGCACAAAGTGAGGATGAGTGCTTCTCAGATTGCTCATCAGCTTGTTTAAATTCTCCTGTGAGACCATAAGCAAAGGTTTACGTTAACCAAAGTTGCATCTGTATCTGCACTGATAGATGCAGTAAACCTATAACCATGTAGACAAACTAGCTTGCAAAACTTCCCAGCTGGGTTCATTCTAACCTAAGGTGCCCTCTTTCTTTGGATCTTGAACACGATCATTAAAGTGAGATATAAAACTCTGAAAGTAGCTCTACTTGAGCAAGCTGGAAAAGGCTAACAAGACAGGACCAGAAACTAATGGGAAATGGCCACAAGGGCTGTTATGGAAGCCAAAGGAGGACATTTTCAAAGAAAGATGATTATCTGCAACATCAGGCCATCCTTCTGAACAAGATATTTCTTTCTGTTGATTATATTGGAAAATGCAGAGGGGATGAGAGAGGAAGGGAGCAGATGCAGTGGCAGAAGAGGCTAACAAAGGACACACTTCTGTTTTTTCAGGTGTTTGAAATGTAGGCAGTATGGGCCATTAACATCCCTGAAATCCAGAGCTGAGTGGAAGGCTGCACATGACCCTGTAACAATTTCCACTGAAAGCGAAGGAATCAGGAAGGGGAATATTAAATCCTATAACAGCATCTCTGGGGGGGGAGGGTCTCTTAAGACTAATTTGGTTTGACATAATTGTTTCTGACATCTTCATCCTGGGAGAGGAGACAAAAGGATAGACTCTGCTTTCCGTTACACCTAGGTATATTCAGAGGAACTCTGCCACGGAATAGAAATGGAGTTACTATGAGAGACCTCCTCAGATCTGACGCTGCTGCACTTGGCACAAATCAGGAGGGAGGCTGCATTGTTAGCTATAAAGGTTGCCCCGAGACACAGTTCTAAGCAATCCCTGGGCAGTTCTAAGATGTGCCTACTGCCCAGAACACCACCAGCCTGTTCTGGCTTCCAGACATTAGCTGGACCATGCCGCTCCCTCCGCCATATCCCCTGTGCCAGTTGCTGGAAAGCAGGTGGTCTTGGACCCACTGTGCTGGCCCTACTCCTTCTGCACATTCCCCCATGCTCGGCAGGCAGCCAGCGTAAGGCGGGCAGACAGACCCACTAATACTAGTACATAGTGGCCACAGTAGGGGGCAAAATTGGTTTAATCCTGTGTAAATGAGAACAGAATCTGGCCCAAGTACTTTAGACATCATCCAAAGCTGGGTGTCTTTCCACTGATTTCAATGGGCTTTGGATCAGGCCCTTTAAGAGCAACTGAAAGAGGCTTTTTGACTTAAAAAGTTCACAACCGAGACCACTGGGAAAATAGACTTTTTAAATGTAAAGGGAATTTCCAACCCACCATCACGGAGAACGCAATAAGGAACAATGTACTGTACCCTGAAAAGAGCAGAGACGGTCTGGAAAGAAGAACCCTTCTTCTTGCCTCCCTTCTTGCCACCACCCTCTGAATCACACACAAAAAAGACAAAATTAAAAAGATGCACTTTGGGGTTTGAACGGTTACACTCACAGGCTGGTGGTGTTTGCCTGTAACAGCCAACCCTGTTAATAACCATTGGTCATGCAGAGAAAAGGCTAATGGTTTCTGCTACAGCAGACAGCTCATTATTAGGGCTGTCGATTAATCGCAGTTAACTCACGCAATTAACTCAAAAAATTAATCGCAATTTAAAAAATTAATCACGATTAATTGCAGCTTTAATCACAGTGTTAAACAATAGAATACCAACTGACATTTATTAAATATTTTGGATGTTTTTCTACATTTTCACATATATTGTATTCTGTGTTGTAATTGAAATAATGTGATTAAAAATATTTGCACTGTAAAAATGATAAGCAAAAGAAATAGTGTTTTTCAATTCACCTCATACAAGTACTGTTGTGCAATTTCTTTGTCATGAAAGTGCAACTTACAAATGTAGATTTTTTTGTTAGATAACTTCACTCAGAAATAAAACAATGTAAAACTTCAGCGCCTACAAGTCCACTCAGTCCTACTTCTTGTTCAGCCAATCGCTAAGACAAACAAGTTTGTTTACATTTACAGGATATAATGCTGTCTGCTTCTTATTTACAATGTCACCAGAAAGTGAGAACAGGCATTTGCATGGCACTTTTGTAGCTGGCATTGCAAGGTATTTATGTGCCAGATATGCTAAATGATCATATGCCTCTTCATGATTGGGCCACCATTCCAGAGGACATGTTTCCATGCTGATGATACTCATTAAAAAAATAATGTGTTAATTAAATTTGTGACTGAACTCCTTGGGGGAGAATTGTATGTCCTCTGCTCTGTTTTACCCACATTCTGCCATATATTTCATGTTATGGCAGTCTTGGATGATGACCCAGCACATATTGATCATTTTAAGAACACTTTCACTACAGATTTGACAAAACACAAAGCAGGTACTAATGTCAGATTTCTAAAGATAGCTACAGCACTCAAAAATAAATATAAAGTGAGCACTGTACACTTTGTATTCTGTGTTGTAATTGAAACCACTGTATTTGAAAATGTAGAAAACATCCAAAATATTTAAATAAATGGTATTCCATTATTGTTTAGCAGTGTGATTAATTGCACGATTAATCATGATTAATTTTTTTAATTGCTTGACAGCCCTACTATCACACCCATATGTAAGGGAGGCAGGCATGACTGTCTGGAGAAAGAGGAACTAGGGTGTGCAACGCACAATCTTGACAATACTAAGGAGGAGGTTTGAGCTACACTTGATCAGATTTTTTATTTCCTTTTTAATAAGACCAAGCCACAGGCAGAAGATGACTTTTCACTCTCTACAGTGTGCCGTTAGATTAGAATTGGTAGGGATTCTAGAGGAATCAGTTTATTGTGAATCAATTAAAATACGGATTTTACAGAAATTACCTGCATCTCCACCATACGCGGCAAAGAGCAAAGCCAGTGTTTTCATTGACGATTTCTGGTACAACCCAATGACAGTTTCATTCAGAGGATCCTTGTTCTTCTCGAGCCAGCCAGTGATGTTGTAGTCCACAGTGCCAGCATAGTGCACCAGGGCGAAGTGGGCCTCAGCCTTTCCTTTGGCAGGCTTGGGCTTCTGGAAGTTGTTGGACTTGCCAAGATGCTGGTCATAGAGCTTGTTCTTGAAAGATGCATCAGTCGCCTTGGGGAACATGCACTCCTCTTCCAGGATGGAGAAAATACCCATTGGCTGAAAGACACAGCAATAGATAAGAAGGGGGATAGGAGAAGAGAGAGAGAGATTACATGAGGATTTTTTGGATGCAACAATGTGACCATCTCTTGGTCTAGTTAAAAAGAGGATATTACTAGTGCTGTAGAGGTCAAGTAATAGTGTTGATGTAATATACTTACATTTCTGTAAGGCATTTGGTTTTGTACTCACGACATTTTGATTACAAAACTAGAAAGATATAAAATTAAAATGGCACACATTAAGTGGATTAAAAGCTGGCTAACCTGATAAGTCTCAAAATCTAAATGTACATGGAGAATCATCATTGAATGGGTGTGTTTCTAATGGGAACCCACAGGGATTGGTTCTTGGCCCAACACTATTTAACATTTTTATCAATGACCCGAAAGAAACCATAAAGTCATCACTGATAAAGTTTGCAGGTGACACAAAAATTGAGGGAATGGTATATAATGAAGATGACAGGTCACTGACACCAAGTGATCTGGACCACTTGGTAAGCTGGGCTCAAGCAAACACTATGCATTTTAATATGGCTAAATGTAAATGTATCCATCTAGGAACAAAGAATGTGGGCCACACTTACTGGATGGAGGACTCTATCCCGGGAAGCAGCTACTCTGAAAAAGATTTGGGGGCTATGGTGGATAATCAGTTGAACATGAGCTCCCAGTGCAGTGCTGTGGCCAAAAGAGCTAATGCGATCCTGGGATGCATAAACAGGGGAATCTTGAGTAGTAGTAGAGATTATTTTACCTCTGAATTTGGCAGAACTGCACTGAGATTGCTTAGAACCACTGCTGGAATACTGCACCCAGTTCTGGTGCCCACAATTCAAGAAGGATGTTGATGAATTGGAGAGGGTTCAGAGAAGAGCCATGAGAATGATTAAAGGATTAGAAAACCTGCCTTATAGTGATAGACTCAAGGAGGTCAATCTACTTAACAATGAGAAGGTGAGGAGTGATGTGATTACAGTCTATAGGTATCCACATCAGAAACAAATATTTAAGAACGGGCTCTTCAATCTAGCAAAGAAAGGTATAACACTATGAAATGGCTGGAATTTGAAGCTAGACAAATTCAGAGTGGAAATAAGGTGTAATTTTTTAAGAGTGAGGGTAATTAACCATTGGAACAATTTACCATGGGTCGTGGTGAATTCTCCAGCATGGATAATTTTTAAATCAAGATTGGATATTTTTCTAAACAATATGCTCTAGGAATCATTTGGGGGCAGGTCTCTGGCCTGTGTTATACAGGAGGTCAGACTAGATCATCACAATGGTCCCTTCTGGCCTTGGAATCTATGAACTTTAATTCAATTAAACTGCCATGGACAAAGCAAAATTAAACCAACTGAATACTGACATATTTTCAGCTTTGCATGTAAGCTATAGAACTGAGTGAAGAATTTTTTTAAAAATCATCAAATGATTCGTTTGAAAAATGAACATTTGCTAAATAAATTATTCATTTGATATTTTTCAGTCAACCCTAGATACATTAATGGCGCATGAAAATTAATTTTATTTATGCTAGAAAGGATGTGAAAAATAAAATAACTAAATTATGACTGAATTGGAATCACAGAGGCTTGGAGAGATAAATCTCCTGACTGGAATATTGGTACAGAGGGGTACAGCTTGTTCAGGAAGGACAGGCAGGGGGAAAAGGGAGAAGGTGCTGACAAGAAGATATCCATTTGTCCTGAGGTCCAGAAGTAGGTGGGAGGCAGACCAATTGAGAGTGTCTGGTAAAAACAAAAGGGGTAAAAATAGGGATGATGTCATGGTATGGGGTCTACTATAGACCACTCAATCAGGAAGATTAGATGAACGAGACATTTCTAGAACAAAAAACAGAAATAACCAAAACACAAGATCTGGTAGTAATGGGAGATTTTAACTCCCCAGCCATCTGTTAGGAAAGTAATACTGCAAAACATAAAATGTCCAGTAAGTTCTAGGAATGTGCTGCGTACAACTTTTGCTTCTAGAAAGTGGAGGAAGTAACCACAGGGACAGCCATTTTAGACTTGATTCTGGCCAACAGGGAAGAATTGGTAGTGAATCTGAAGGTGGAAGGCCATTTGGATAACAGTGATCATGAGATGACATATTTCATGATTCTAAGGAAAGGAAGGAGTGAAAGCAGCAGAATAAGGACAATGGACTTCAGCAAAACAGACTTTAAGAGACTCAGAGAAGTGGCAGGGGAGGTCCCATGGGAAGAAAATCTAAGGGATAAAGGAGTTCAGGAGAGCTGGCAGTTTCTCAAGGAGACAACGTAAAGGCACAACTGTAAACTATCCCAATGCAAAGGAAAGACAGGAAGAATAGTAAGAGGTTAATATGGTTCTTTAACAACCTGAAAATCAAAAGGAATTCTACAAAAAAGTGGAAACACGGACAAAATCCTCATCTTCACATCCAAAGGAGGAGGGGGAGGGATAGCTCAGTGGTTTGAGCATTGGCCTGCTAAACCCAGAGTTGTGAGTTCAATCCTTGAGGGGGCCATTTAGGGAACTGGGGTAAAAATCTGTCTGGGGATTGGTCCTGCTCTGAGCAGGGGGTTGGACTAGATGACCTCCTGAGGTCCCTTCCAACCCTAACATTCTATGATTCAAAGAGGCCATAGAAATGAAAGAGCATCTATATTGGCCCAGACTGATTGTCACCTTATATATATAAGGTATACGGTACCTAACACAATAGGATCCCAGTTAGTGACATGGGAGCTCCTGCACTACAAATAATAATAATGATTAATAATTCATGTGCATTACAAACATTTAGCTTGTCAAAAATGGTTACAGTATCCATGAAGAAAGACAACAAAATAATCATTATCTATTTCAGTGTGAAAATTGAGTTCCCAGCAGGTTAGCTGTCCTATTGACAACAACACGCAGACCTTTAATCACATAACATTGGCATAAAGTTCCTGCTATGTGTACAATAATCACATCAAGACAGAAAAATTTACATCTTTTTCAAGAATTACTTCTGTTTTTCCTGAGAAGAATGATGTATACTATTGATAAAAAGTAGAACTTAACTTCCAGGATACTATCTCTTTGAGTTGTGATAGTGGGGCTTTCTGGTATGCTTTAAAATTAAATCTGTGTCCAGGATTCTGAAAAGAATCCATCTAAAGGTAAACAATGCCATCTTTCCACTCTTGGAAAGAAGAGGGTGCAGGACTGTTGTCATAAAGCTATGTGTGGTCTTCTTAATGTTTCAGAGCAAAAAATTAGAACATTATGGGTCAAGATATTTATGGCCCTGAGCATGGAAAATCCATCTAAAATTCAATGCAACCCACAATAATTAAAGAATTCTTGAACATATAAGGCATTTGAATTGAAAAGATACCTTCTCAATGAGCTCAATGCAGGCAGCCAGGTCCATCCCAAAGTCAATGAACTCCCATTCAATTCCTTCCTTCTTGTACTCCTCCTGCTCCAGCACGAACATGTGGTGGTTGAAAAACTGTTGCAATTTCTCATTGGTGAAGTTGATGCACAGCTGCTCCAGGCTGTTGTACTATAAAAATGCAAAGAAACTGATTACTTTCAATGTATATGTGAAAAAGCTAAAGTTTGAAGAACAATGCTTCTATTGTGCAGCAAATCCTGGGAGACTTTCTGAATTCTTATCCCTAGAGCCAGCCAGATGTTTTGGGAGTTCTATTCTCAGCTCTGCCAAGATATTTCTGCAGTGTCAGGCCCAGGCTTGTCCAGGTATTTCTGTGCTCTGGGACCCAAGCCTACTCAGGCATTTCTCAGCTCTTGTCCCTGATCCTTGACCAGGCATTTGGGTCTGAGCCTAGCCAACTCCTTCTGAGCTCTCAGCCCTCTGGCCTACCCAGACATTTCCAAACCCTCAGCCCCAAGCCTGCCTGTTAGCGAGCTGCCCACTAGGTGCCATAAACACCTACAATAATTTGTGTTAGGTACACAATCATTTCTGTTCTATTAGGCACCACCTGTTAACAATTTGAAGGCACTTTCAATGCAGTTGTCATTTCTACATGCACCACACAAATCTATCCAAAAATGGACTCATTAGAGGCTCATGCTGCCTTAGTGGAAGATCAAGAGACACCTGTTTCTGCAGAAAAGTCAGGCTTTTCCAGGAAATTATTTAAATACAAAATATATAATGTTAAAAACCCCCTCAAAGTTCTCAGAACCCCTGAGTGTCCCTTCCAGGAACCTGCTGTCAAATCCCTGCTCCTTACATCAAAGATCTCAAAGCCAGCAATGTCCAGGACACCAATGAAGTACTGTCTGGGCTGCTTGGTATCCAGCTGCTGGTTGATACGAACAACCATCCACAGGAACATCTTCTCATAGACCGCCTTTGCCAGAGCACCCACCGAATTGTGGACCTAACCAGTGGGAGAGGGACTGGAGTTACCATACAAAGCAGAGGAAGAAACCCGGGTGTGTTAATTCAAACCAGGAGTTCTAGATCACCAATTGTTACCTGCTGCACGGTTTGACCTTTGGTCACATATTCATTCCCAACCTTGACTCGGGGGTAACACAAGGCTTTGAGCAGGTCAGCTGAGTTCAGATTCATCAGGTAGGCAGCTTTGTCAGCCACTAAACAAGGAGAGGAATAAATTAGTAGCTCAAAGATAGGCTTTGGTGTCTTTTATAATGACTAGAAAAGAGTAATGAGATCTGTTTTTGTTTTACCAGCTACCACATCTATTACTAACTCCAGTAATTATGGAGTTTAGAGCTTCCTTTATTTCTTGATTAATTGTTTTGCATTTGATTGAGAGGGTCTGTACATCAAGTGATTGTAAGAATTTGTTCACAAATCCCGCATAAGGGCCAAATAAAAACAATTTTTAAGGAGAAAGAAGCAGATGAACAGACAGAATGAAAAGATGGCTTTGAAGTTCTTTCTTTGCCACTTTACTGTGCAGCTTGTCTAGGGATTTTGATTTCTGAATGATCAGAAGCAAACAGGCTACTGACCAAACACTGTCCTGACCTAAACCTGTGCAATTCCGTTGACTTCAGCTCCCACAGCTCCTACGGCCTCCAGCATTGGCTGAAATTACTTAAATGATTTTATTATTAATAACAGCATGTAATGCCATTATTGAATATATCATGATCAGGTCTATAATGGTCATGTTTCCTTACAGCTGTTTTCTTTAGTTCTGTTTGCATTTGCCCTTAGATCCTAATCCTCTCAAGAAAGTGAAGCGTTTTCACTCTGTAAAGAGCAGTTAGTTTTTGACAAAGTGGTCAACTGACCTTGAAATAATGTCTATTTATAGAACCACTCCTACATTCCCTTCCAGAGACATACATCCTAGAGAGAGGAAGATCAGAATCTTGGGCAGAGCACAGACCTCTCACTTTTTATCTAACGGAAGGATCTCAAACTCTAGGGCCCCAATTCTGGCCTCAGCTGCTGTGCCTTTACACCACCTCTACTGAAATAAAATGCCATAAACCAGACAGTTTCAAGCACTGGGAAACATCCTCAGCATAAGGGACTTCCTTGGAAGGTGTAAAGCAGCTGGAACAGCTCTTCAGTGCTCCTCTTGCAGCCCATCAGCTATGGGGCGTCCCAGCAGTGGTCCCGACAAAGGGATTATGGCAGGACTGCTGCAGGATTGTAGATATTCTCCGCTAAAAAAACAGCCCTTGGGGGCTGGTATAGTTGAGCATACATTACAGCAGCTCTCTGGCCATACCGGCTTATGTTAGTCAGCAAGCTGCAGAATCCCAGGGACTGCAGAGGTGGTGCACTGCCACCCTTGCCCTTCCTGAGATCTGTCAGGCTCAGCCCAAATGAAGCTCAGAGTCTGTGCCTAAGGGCCTCATTCTCCACTGCCTGCCACCTCATACAAAGTGAATGGAAATTGGATGTGATACCCTGCTAGTTCAGAACTATCTGCTCACATATCCTGGAAGCAACATTTTATACACACTTTGCAAGGCATAATCATAGAATCATAGAATCATAGAAGATTAGGGTTGGAAGAGACCTCAAGAGGTCATCTAGTCCAACCCCCTGCTTAAAGCAGGACCATCCCCAACTAAATCATCCCAGCCAGGGCTTTGTCAAGCCGCACCTTAAAAACCTCTAAGGACGGAGACTCCACCATCTCCCTAGGTAACCCATTCCAGTGCTTCTCCACCCTCCTAGTGAAATAATGTTTCCTAATAGCCAAGCTAGACCTCTCCCACTGCAACTTGAGACCATTGCTCCTTGTTCTTTCATCTGCCACCACTGAGAACAGCCGAGCTCCATCCTCTTTGGAAGCCCCCTTCAGGTAGTTGAAAGCTGCTATCAAATCCCCCCTCACTAAGTGAGGGACTAGGTGCCAGGCCATGTAAAATTAGGCCCTTTGCTTCTCTGTTTCTTCATCACTGTTGGAGGAGACTTTGGAAGATTCTTCACTGCATTACTTTAGCTTTACACCAGTGCAACACCATTGACATTAGTGGACTTACATTAATGTAAAACTGATGACGGAGTGGCAAATCAGTGTCTAATATAGTAGCAGCCATAGGGACAGATTCACTAGCAAACTCTGGCTGTTATGTGCTGTTGCAGTGATGCAAAGCAGGTCAGAACTCAACTGAATTATCTGCTTAAGCAAAATTAATGCTGGATTTGCAATGCCAGAGCTGCATGAAACATCCAGAACATATCTGTAAATCTGGTCCTGAGTTAGTGCTTGAGAGTTTAGATACAGATTTTGCTAATACCTTCTGTGCCATCTGGTTCTGCCTGCTCTTCACGTTGCTTCTGCTTGAATTTCAGGTTCCCATAATGCATGACTGCCCCTGTCAGCTTGTAAATGGCTGTTTTTTCCTCAGCACTGAAACCCAATATGTCAATGGCGCTCTGTCAAAAGAATCAGTAATGTAAATATCTTCTCTAGTAAAGTTAGTACTCCACATAATAATTCTCGTGTGTTACTTACATCTGTGGCAATCAGCTCTTCCTGGTCATCTATGCTGGCTACAGTGATCTCACCTTGACTCACAAAGGGGAAGTCATATGGGTTGGTGGTAATCAGAAGCATCTCTGAAAACAAGCATAGGATATACCTGGGTATAATTTAATTGACCATGTTACTGAGTTCATCAGTGACCAGTTCCACCAAAAGAGTTAAAACGTTTCTTACCAATTAATTCTGGCTTCTTGTTGGACATGATCTGATAAAATATGTGGTAGCTTCTTTCCGCCTTGAGCTGGAAAGTGACTCTAGATTTCTCCAGCAGATCTGGCAAGGTAGGTAAAGTACAATTAGCCACAAGAAAACACAATGAGAAAGAAAGAGAGACAGAGAATTGTGACCCTTAAAGGGAGGTCCCTTACATGTTTCAATGTCAGCTGAAGCCAGTTTCCCTGTGGTACCAAAGTGGATTCTGATGAATTTACCCTTTAAAGGAAAAAAGTCATTTCATTTAAAACCCTCAGAGGCAGACTCCAGAAGTGGGATTTGCAAAGCTGCCCTGGGGGTCCCTTTAGCAGGTTTGAAAACTCAGCCAAGGTTTATATTATCAGTCTAATGATAGGGACATATATGGCCCGTCATTGCACTTGAGACTAGGAGCAATTTTGTCAAAAAAAAAAACTTACAAAACGAGAGGAGTTGTCATTCCTCACGGTCTTGGCATTCCCAAAGGCCTCCAGCAGGGGATTGGCACTGATGATTTGATCTTCAAGGGTCCCCTACAAAGTAACAATTATTGTCAAATTAAGGTTGTTTTAAACCACGTGGCAGTTTCAGAACAGAACATTTAATCCCGTCTCTAGTGACCAACTCACATGCATTTTGCCTGGCTCTTCCTTCTTCTTCTCCCCAGAAACTGCAATTGTTGCAAAGTACTGGATGACACGCTTTGTGTTCACAGTCTTTCCAGCACCGGATTCTCCGCTGTCAAATCAAACAGAGAAGCAGAGAACACATAACCAAAGAGTTTCTTCCTGCAGTGCAAAGCCAACAAAAACCAGGGCAGGGAATTATACATACGTGATGAGGATCGACTGATTCTCCCGATCTGTGAAAGAGACAGAATCAAAGAGACTTTTAAAAGAGTTACTAAGTAACATTGAACTCACTGAAAACTGAAAGAATGAGGAGTACTTGTGGCACCTTAGAGACTAACAAATTTATTTGAGCATAAGCTTTCATGGGCTAAAACCCACTTCATCGGATGCATGCAGTGGAAAATACAGAGTTGGCAAAGAGCTTTGTTGCAAGGATAGGTTCCTGGATTAGTGTTTTTGTTGTGTGGTGTGTGGTTGCTGATGAGAAATTTGCTTCAGGTTGGGAGGCTGTCTGGAAGTGAGTACTGGCCTGTCTCCCAAGATCTGTGAGAGTGAGGGATCGTCCTTCAGGATAGGTTGTAGATCCTTGATGATGCGCTGGAGAGGTTTTAGTTGGGGGCTGAAGTTGACCGTTGCCAACTCTTTCCACATATCTATTCAGGGGACACCATCATAGGACCTAATCACATCAGCCACACTATGAGAGGCTCATTCACCTGCACATCTACCAATGTGATATATGCCATCATGTGCCAGCAATGCCCCTCTGCCATGTACATTGGCCAAACCAGACAGTCTCTACGCAAAAGAATAAATGGACACAAATCAGATGTCAAGAATTATAACATTCAAAAACTAGTCGGAGAACACTTCAGTCTCCCTCGTCACTCAATTACAGACCTCAAAGTCGCAATACTCCAACAAAAAACTTTAAAAAAAGACTCCAACGAGAAACTGCAGAATTGGAATTAATTTGCAAACTTTTAATTTGCACCATTAAATTAGGCTTGAATAAAGACTGGGAGTGGATGGGTCATTACACAAAGTAAAAACTATTTCCCCATGCTAATTTTTCCCCCTACTGTTACTCACACCTTCTTGTCAACTGTTGGAAATGGGCCATCCTGATTATCACTACAAACGTTTTTTTTCTCCTGCTGATAATAGCCCACCTTAATTGATTACTCTCGTTATAGTTAGTACGGCAACACCCATTTTTTCATGTCCTCTGTGTATATATATCTTCCTACTGTATTTTCCACTGCATGCATCCGATGAAGAGGGTTTTAGCCAACAAAAGCTTATGCTCAAATAAATTTGTTAGTCTCTAAGGTGCCAAAAGTACTCCTCGTTCTTTTTGCTGATACAGACTAACACGGCTAAAACTCTGAAAACTGAAAACTGAGTGAAACAAATAAGTGCTGGGATTTGTAAAGGGGCCTCAGGGCATCAGGCAACTAACTAAAAGTCCACAGGAATAAATAATAAATATAAGCTCATGCAGATCAATAGACCATCACAGGATACTTATACTCACTTCCCTTTCACAGAATTCCCTCTTACAGAAATCTGATGAAGCTATTTATATCTCTGGACAGCAAAGGGTTATACAGAATAATGACCTGATCCTCAATTTATAATCATCTGCATAGCACCAGTGCAAAAAGAGTGCAAAGTGTGTGTGAATTACCACACAAGTGTAGGGGAGTGGAGAATTCTGATGCACCACTTTGCAAAAGTGTAAATGACACACACGATGCAAAGTCAGGAAGAATCAGGCTTCCTGAGAACAGAGTGTCATGATTTTTGACAGTTCTTCTTTGGGCCCAGCTAGAGCCAGAATGTGCAGAAGCAGATATGGACATTCTGTACTTTTTCCATTAACCACACACTTATGAACTTCCGAAAAGGTTTGCTTTGGGTTCTCTGAGAGCTGGGCTAATGTTTGGGTCAGGTTCAGTTTGTCTTTGGATGAATTCGTGTTTGCACATTGCTAGTTTTCAATGTTTTTGGTGTCTTTAGCTGCATGTCATATTTCCCGGAAACAAGCTTGTGATTCCTCATATGAAATTTTCACTCTATAATCACTTTTCAGGAGTTGAGCTACTCACCGGTTAACATGAACTGATAGGCGTTGTCAGAGATGGAGAAGATGTGGGGAGGGGCCTCTTGACGCTTTTTGCCCCTGTAGGCATTCACAACTTCTGGGTTGTACACTGGCAGCCACTTGTAGGGGTTGACAGTGACACAGAAGAGACCAGAGTAGGTCTGAAAGAAAGGGAGTTAATGTGATTGGTTCCACATGATTTAGTGTAGCTGTTAGTTTGGAAGACCAGGAAAGACTTCGGCCTGTACTTACATAGATCATCCAGGCTGCATAACGCTCTTTGAGGTTATACAGGACGGCAGGTTCATGGAGATGGGTCATCATTGCCATGTCCTCGATTTTATCATATTTGGGAGGGTTCATGGGGAAGACTTGATCTTCCTTAACAGTCAAAGACTGGAAGGAAAGAAGAGACCCATTTCTATCAGCTAAGAACAGAGGAGGAACAAAATGCTGTTCCTTACTCCTTGTTTTTACTCACTTCTCCTTTGTCAGTCTTGACTGTGACCTTCCCTCCTTCCCTGCTCTGGATTACGCTTTTCACAAAGGATTCCTTGGGATGCACCACAAAGACCGATGTCTTAGCATCGAAAGGCTTGTTCTGGTCCTCAATTCTCTCCTTCTCTGTCTTTCGGAGGAAAGGCGCTGCCACCCCATAGACGGCCATCTCAGCATCCGACGACATGGCTGCAGTTTATCTAGGGCAGCTCAGCAGTGAGCTCTGATGGGGAGAAAATATGTTACATTTTTGACTCAGGACCTGGAATGAAAGAAACCCCAGAGCTGGGTGATAGGCTCTCTCACTCACTTTAGACCCAGACACTCATTTGGGGCTTCACTTTATCACACTTTTCATTCTCATCCCTTTTTCATCTTGCCTGTTCAGATCGCTATAACTAGGGGGCATGCAGTTCCATTGGGATGAAGTCCATTTTCCACCGCATTTGTTGGTAGGAATAGCATAAGCAGATCCCTACATGAGGGACCAGGAAGAGCCAAAAACATACTAGGAATTATGAAAGCCCTCTTACATTCTCTCTTCTGGCTACATTTTAGACTGTGTGGTGTGCTTACAATGGAAGGGCAGTGGGGGAAAGGGAGCAGGAGGGTGGATATTAGGAGAGGTGCAGAGGGGAGGCTACCATTGTCAGTGCTTTTGATAAAGAATTTTCTGGTATTAGTTAATAAAAAACTGGGTTCTCATGTAATTTAAGCTCAGTCTGTCTGTCTCTCCCACTCCAGTTAGCCAAATATTATCAATATGCCTTTATTTGCCATTACTCCTTTTATAGTTTCCTTACTTAATTATATAAGAACTATCCAGTGCATTAGTGGCACTGTCAGACTGGTCAAGGAGTCACTGTGAAAGGGCCACCAACTGCTTTAAACGCTACCTGAAACCCTCTTCTGAAGGCATTTTCACACATATAGCATCTAAGTGCCACTCACTAAGCTACTCTGCACAGTAAGAGATGAAAACTTGATTAGCATTTACCAGAGAAATGTGTCTCTCTTTCAGCTGGGGTACAATTATTGTCAGTGATGTTTGGGGTGTGGGGGAAAAGCAAATTCTGGATAAATGCTCATTAAAAGAATAGATTTAGTCTCTGGACAAGTAATTAGATTCTGACCCCTGGTGGGTCTCCTCTGTTGGGCCACTCTGTCCTGGTTTATTAGGGACCTATGAGCTGGCGTGTAGGAGTTCACTGTGTACAATTATGTTGTGATGTGTGTATTCAGGAGAGGTATCTCAGAGAGGACACTTGCTGGCCCAGCATTAGTGGTCAGTGGCTTCAAGTCCAGCCACTTTGGAGACCTGCCTGTCACAGGCAACAGAGCCCAAGCGCAATATACAGTGCATTTACACAATGGGCATAGATATTAGGGGATACAATGACTGCCTATTGAGCTATATAGAAATCCCACCCAAGAGGGTACTCACCATCCCCTGGGAATTAGCAAATCAGGATCTTACCTCTTTCGTGATACCAGATGGATAGTATGCAGGCTGGAAGCTGGTCAATATTCTAAAATAGAAATAGAAATTCCTTTCTTATTGCTGCATGAAACTCCAGTGATAAACTGGAGATTGAAAATGTATAGATGACTCAAAAAGTGCATTTAAAAGCCCTGATGACAGAAACAATCCCTCCTGGAAATGAGTGCTAGCAGCAGCAGGAATGCAGTGGGATGTGTGGAATGCAGGGGTACCTTCTCCTCTCTGCAAGCCCAGATCCCCCCATACGCTTACCTTGAAGCTTTCTGTGCACGGACAAGGCAGATTCATCCTAGGGGCATTTTTATAGGGTCTTATCTGCACATGTAACAGCCTCCTCCTCTTTCTTAGGTCAAGGCATTTTTGGCAAAGCATTGTTTGGCAAACTTGACTCAGAGCATAATTGTCATTCATATAAGACGTGGATATATATAGAAATATTTGCTGTCTTACCAGCTATGTGAATAAATCTCCTATAAATATTATGACTGGGAATTTGAAGAGGAAGTGCTCTATAGTAGTTAGAGCAGGGCACTGTTGGAACTGCTGACTTCTAGTTCTGGCTGGGCACTGACTTCTATGTGACATTTTAGATTTCTGTGTCCTACAGCTTGGTAGAGATTAAATGCTTTAATCATTATTAATTATTATTATTATTATTATTATAAAGACTTTTGGCAACTGTGGTCTGGGAAATCCTGCAATAAAACAAACAGAGAGAGATTTGGAATAGTCCTGATCCTGGAAATGACAAATAGTATATCTACACTTTGAGCTGGAGCTACAAATTCCATTCCAGCTCCAGGCAATATACCCACACTAGCTCAGCTAATCAGCACTAATCAGAGCAGTGGTTAGCTGTAGCTGTGGTGGCCAAGCGGCGGGAAGGGCTAGCCACCCAAGTACATGTCTAGTGTCGCAAACAGATACTTAAATAATAATAATAAGAAGAATGTTTTGTGTGGATTTTGAGCTTCTTAAACATTTTTTAATTTTTCAAAATACTATTTAAGAACATTTTGAAACCAAAAATTTAAACCTTTTGTTTAGAAAACGTCAAATTGAAACATTTCTGATTTTTAAGGGTTTCTTTTGACCAAAACAATTCAGCAAAATCAACATGAAATCACAAAATGTTTGGTATCAAAGAAGCTGCATTTTTGTGCCTCTCCCTCCCCCCCCCCCCCCCAAAAAAAAAAGTTTTTGTAGAAACATTTTGCCCAGCTGTATTTGGGAGCCACTTGCAAACACACTGAAGGGTGACGGCAACTTTATTTTTAATTCCACATATTGTTCCTCATTTTTTAAGTGTCAATCTGTAGTGAGTTGCATTGCAGAGACCAGCCATGGAACAGTATCACATCCCAGTTGCTCATATTACCCAGTAAAGGGGATGACATATAATCAACTTATCAATCATGGCTAATCTCTTCTCTTGTCTTCATTCTGCCTTTCTGAAACTAAACTCAGAACGAAAGCAGTGCTCTTGTTCTCCCAAGATTTTCACCTCACTGCACATGGTGTGGCTCCATTATATCCAACTATGCCATCATGGCATCTCATGTGTTCTCTTATGACTGTATAGTCTGATCTGTAGGGAGCAAGGTCACGAACAGATGTCACATAGGAATGTAAAGGCTCCCACTGAAGAGTTGGCATGATGCTTGGCCCTTTTTTCAATCCGTTTTTCATGTCTGTCTTTCTTAAACTGTTTACAACCTTTATTGATGGTTTTTTTCCATTCAGGCCTGACCTCAGGTGTCTCTACAATTATCAGGGACTCTACATGCATAACCCCCACATCACTTCATACCCTCACTCCCAGGCCTGTCAGTATAAGTAGGGCTTTGGATGTGCCATCTTTCCTGTCAGCCGCCATTGAGAAGGCATTGCTGTGAGCCACCTTATTGCACTGGCCTGAGAGCTCAGCTCAGCCATTTTGGAGCCTACAACCTGTACTACCTCTGCCCTCTTCCATCAACAGATATATCTGTTAATGCTGAAGGTCCAGAAATCTGGAGGCTTCCTGCAAATGACTAATATATTAATTCACATATTTTGAGAATATGCTTTGCGCTCTTTTTTATAAACAGCAGAAAGAATGCAGTTTATCACTCACCAGAGTTCAGAATACACTGCTAGCTAGCTATCCTCAGATGTTTCTACCTCTCCATCACATTCATAAGCTTTTTCCTTACAATGGGAGTCATTCAAAAGTGCTGAGGAGGAAGCTACTGCTCAGTGAGGAGCTCAGCATCATGTCCACTCCTGCACCTGGCCAGCTTTGGGGTGGGAATTGTGGCTTGTTCAAAACACAACAAAACTGGATCGCAATTATACACCTCAAAAATATGTCTGTGTTGACAGATGAGACATAAAACTAAGATGCTGTGCAGCTATGTGGGATGTTCAAAGTTATTGTGTGGCCTTTCATACAAAAATCAGGGCATGAACATAAGTGTCCCAGCCAAATCCCAGTCTCAACAAGTCTTCCGCATTCCCACATTTCCTTCAAATTACCTCACGGTTAGAATAGTAGTTACCTTCCCTTTGCCCTCCTGCTGTGCCACCTCTGCTCTGAGTGACCACCGTTTCCCCTCAAGCCACCTGTGTTGCACCCCAGCTGACCTGCTTGGAATTACTGATTTGCAGAAACCCACTCCCACCAGTAGGGGCTGCTCTCCCTGTTTCCTCCCCCAGTATGTGTCTTTCCTGCTGCAGGGACTTTGCTGAGGTTGCTCTCTCCAAAATCAGTTGCTCTGTGGTTCCCAAAAGCCGCTCCCCATCATGTCAGTGAGACAGAGTCACTGAATGGTGTCCTGCAAGCGGTGCAATTACCCGTTACACTAATGGACAAAGAAGGGCAGCCCGATATGGGACCTACTGAGCCTTGGCCTGATCAGATCCTGGAAGGACAGCCGTCACTCAGTCCATGCCATTGGCAGCCACCCAGTGGAGGCAGACTGGGGCATCACCCTTTAGTGCTGCTTTTCAATTTGCTGTGTGACAGAAGAAGTCACTGCCTGCCAATAGCAACAAGAGAGGCAGGCGTCTGATTGGGTGGCCTAGAAAGGGAGCCCAACTCCAGGAGTCTCCCAGGAAACCCAGAGTCTTAGAAGGTCTAGTGTCTTCAATTCCTCCCCTCCCGACATGTTCCAGCCCACTTCCCACTTTGCTGTCAGACAGGGAGGTTCAAATAAGTTGATCTGAGTACAGTCCATGCCAGGCCACACTGCCTGGTGGTTGGAACCAGCATCACCATACGCCTGAACCCCTGCCCCGTGGCCAGACCCAGCGTTACCACCCGCCTGAGCCCCAGCCCCGTGGCCAGACCCAGTGTCACCACCCGCCTGAGCCCCTGCCCCGTGGCCAGAACCAGAGTCACCTGGTGCTAGTCACCTGGTGCGGGTGTCTCTATCTTATTCTTGATTGCTAAATTGCATTAAAAAAAGCTAAAAATACATGACATTTTTTTCCACTATGTCTCTTCTCTGTCAGCTATTGCTGTAGTTGCCACAAGACTGTTATGCAATTGCAAAGAGGAGACAGTATTTGTGGTTGTGACTGTAAAGGGAGGATTCACTATAAAATCCTATTAATATATGGCTATGAAAAAGTTTAGCAACTCTCAGTCTAGGAAGAAGCTTTGTAGTAAATCAGAGCAAGAGAGAGAGAGGATAACAGGTTTTTTTTTCCTTATTCTAATAAAAATGTCTTGTTCAGTGTTAAAAGAACATGACTCTGAGTGATTCTTTGCCATTGTCACATGACAGTAACATTAAGTGGGCTTTGTAATTTCTTGTATAAACCCACATCTAGACTTTTGATCTAATTCCTGTTCAGGTCACATTAGAATTGAAATTCTCCAGCACTGCATGAAGAATAACTTCCACTCTTATTTTAATTTTGATGAGGCGCACTGCAGTGCTCATCTCTCCCCAAAAGCATCAGTATGATTTTGTTACAATGAGACCACTAGCCTCCTGTTACACTTCTTCTTGGGTGAAACAGTTGTTAATCTGTGGCGCTCCGAAGCTATACACTTTGGATTGCTAATCTGTACTCTATCTTTATGTTTAGTTTTAGCTAGAAACTGTCTCTTATTTTTAAGCTTCACTTCTGGACTCCCTATGATAGACATAGTGTGTGTTAACTGAGGAGGATTATTCAGATTCCACTACACTGATTCAGAGATCCCACTTATATATCTTCCGTGTCAATTTTAAATTTGATATCTAGCTTTACCTCCCAGGGCTAACTAAAATCATCTGGGAAGGCAACAGATCCAAGAAGGAATGATAGATGCCTTGTCATTTTCTTGTGCTCCTACTCTCCTTCTGTGATACATGATAACAAAATGGGCATATTCTTGCTTCAAAGCCAGCATGTTGTGCATGTTCCTTGTACACTGAGTGCATTAAAGAATTTGCTGTTGATTGTAGCTGTCTTACTACGCTGTGATCTGCGGGATGAATGTTTCCATGCTATCATATCTCGTCCTTTCCTGGCTCTGTGGTTAGGTATTTGGCTATTCATAAGCTTTGATTTACCTGCAGTGATTTATGTATGATTTAGGTATAACCCTGAGCAGATCAGCAATGACTACAGGGCTCTGGGAGCGAGGATGAAGGAGTTGGGGGCACAGGTTGTGTTCTCATCCAGCCTCCCGGTTCAAGAAAAGGGGCCAGGCAGGGATATGCGCATCCTGGAAATTAATGTATGGCTGCACAGATAGTGTTGACAGGAGGGCTTCAGCTTCCTCAATCATGGGATGCTGTTCCAGGATGCCTGCTGGAAAGGGATGGGGTCCACCTGACCAATCAGTAGAAGATTTTTCATGCACCAACTTGCCAACCTGCTGAGGAGAGCTTTTACTTAGGTTCAAAGGGGGCAGGTGATAAAAGCCACTGATAAACATAAAAAAGGCAACTTTAACTAACAGCTAGATGTTGGGGGAGAAATGGAAAATTACAGTAGGGTCATAGGAGCAACAAGAGTGAAATCAATGGGAAAATCTGCTCAACATCTTAGATGTCTACACAAATGCAAGGCATATGGGGAATAAACAGGAAGAACTGGAAGTATTAGTATATAAGCTAAATTATGACTTAATTGGTATCACTTGAGACTTGGTGGGATAAATGTCATGATTGGAATATTGGTACAGAGGGGTATAACTTGTTCAGGAAGGACAGGCAGGGAGAAAAAGGGAAGAGGTGCTACATTGTACATCGAGAATATATCCATTTGTTCTGAGGTGCAGAAGAAGGTGAGAGACAGACCAGTTGAAAATCTCTAGGTAAAGATAAAAGGGGGAAAAGAGGAATTATGTCATGGTAGGAGTCTACTATAGACCGCCAAATCAGGAAAAAGAAGTGGATCAGGCATTTCTAGAACAAATAACAGAAATTTCCAAAACACAAGACCTGGTAGTAACGGGGGACTTCAACTACCCAGCCATCTGTTGGATGTAAAATGGATGTAATATGGCAAAACACAAAATCTCCAATACGTTCTTGGAAAGTATTGTGGACAATTTCTTCTTGCAGAAAGTGGAGGAAGTAACCAGAGGAACAGCCATTTTAAACTTGATCCTGACTAACAGGGTGGAATTGGTAGTGAAACTGAAGATGGAAGGCAATTTGGGTGAAAGTGATCATGAAATGATAGATTTCATGATTCTAAGTAAAGAAAGGAGGGAGAGCAGAAGAAAAAGAACAATGGACTTTAGAAAAACAGACTTTAACAAACTCAGAGAACTGGTAAGTAAGGTGCCATAGGAAGAAAGTCTAAGAGATAAACGAATTCAGGAGAGGTGGCAGTTTCTCAAGGGGACAATATTAAAGGCACAAGTGCTGAAAAAGACTCTGTGTGGCTCGAAAGCTTGTCTCTCTCACCAACGCCAGTTGGCTCAATAAAAGATATTACCTCACCCACCTTGTCTCTCTAATATCCTGGGACCGACACGGCTACAACTACACTGCATACAATTATCTCGATGTTAAGGAAAGTTGGCAAGAACAGCAAGAGGCCAATCTGACTCCATCGGGAGCTATTTAATTACTTGAAAATAAAAATAAAAAAATTCTAAAAAATGTGAAAACGTGTACAAATTGCAAAGGAAGAGTACCAAAGAAAAGCACAAGCTTGTAGGAACAAAATCGAAAGGCTACGCCACAAAATGAGTTATACCTAGCAAGTGACATACATTAGGAGCAAGAGAATGACAAAGGAAATGTAGGTTCTCTATTTAGCAGATGCTAACAACTGATGACATCAAGAAGGCTGATGTATTTAATGCCTATTTTGCTTTAGTCTTCACTAAAAATGTTAATGGTGACCAAATACTCAGCACAGTTTAATGTTAACAACAAGGGGGAAGGAACGCAAGCCAAAATAGGGAAAAAACAGGTTAAAGAATATTTAGATAAGTTGGATGTAGTTAAGTCAGTGAGGCCTGATAAAATTCAATTTAGGGTAATTAAGGAACTAGCTGAAGCAACCTTGGAACCGTTAATAATTATCTTTGTGGATCTTGGAGGCCGAGTGAAGTTGCAGAAGACTGGAGAAGAACAAATATAGGACCTATCTTTAAAAAAGGTAACAAAGAGGACCTTGGGAATTATAGATCAGTCAGGCTAACTTCAATACCTGGAAAGATACTGGAACAAATTATTAAACAATCAATTTGTAAGCACCTAGAGGATAAATGGGGTTATAAGGAATAGCCAGCATGGATCTGTCAAGAAATCATGCCAAACCAACCTGGTTTCCATTTTTGACAGGGTCACTGGCCTAGTGGATAGGGGAGAAGCAGTAAGCATGATGTTCTTGATTTTAGTTAGGCTTCTGTCACAGTCCTCTATGACATTCTCATAAGCAAACTAAGGAAGCGTGGACTAGATGAAATTACTATAAGGTAGGTGCACAGCCAGATGAAAGACTGCACTCAGAGGGTACTTATCAATGGTTCAGTGTTAAACTGGGATGGTGTATCTATTGGAGTCAGTCTTGGGTCCAGTGCTAGTCAATATTTTCATTAATGACTTGGATAATAGAGTGGAGAGTGTGCTTATAGAATTTGCAGATGACACCAAACTGGGAGGGGCTGCAAGATCTTTGGAGGACAGGACTAGAATTCAGCACTGCCTTGACAAATTATATAATTGGTCTGGATTCAACTAGATGAAATTCAATAAAGGCAAGTGCAAAGTACTTCACTTGGAGAGGAAAAATGAAATGCACAACTACAAAATGGGGAATAACTGGCTAGGTGGTAGTACTTCTGAAAAGGATCTGGGGGTTCTTGTGGATCACAAATTGAATATGAGTCAACAATGTGATGCAGTTGAGAAAAAAGCTAATATTCTGGGGTGTATTAACAGGCATGTCATGTGTAAGGGAGATCCCACTCTTCTTGGCACAGGTGAGGCCTCAGCTGGAGTACTGTCTCCAATTCTGGGTGCCAAACTTTAGAAAACATGTGGACAAATTGGAGAGAGTGCAGAGGAGAGCAACAAAAATGATAAAAGATTTAGAAAATCTGACCTATGAAGAAAGGTTAAAAAAACTGGGCACATTTGGTCTTGAGAACTCCTGGAGGAGTGCTGGTCCCAGACTGTGGAACAAACTCCCCAATGAACTAAGCACGATCACACGAATCCCCACATTCCACTCCAAGTGCCAGAGGCACTTCTCCGACCTGTGTTACCTAATGTAAAAACACCACCAACAAAAAACACTACCAAAAGTAAACACTCCTCTGCACAACAATTCCTTCCTGGGAGAAAGAACAAACCACATGTGAGAATTGTTAATCACATTGCTTAATACACTACTGGAAGGTGCTCAGATACCATGATGATGAGGATGGTATAAGAACCTGAATAGAATAGAATAGAATAGAATAGAATAGAATAGAATAGAGTTTAGGCTGAACTTTCAACATTAACATTTGGAATTTCTTACTCTTGAGCACTCACTTTCTCAATCTTTGTGGCACATGTAACATTATTTTTCCTCTCAGTGAATAATGTTATAATGTATAATGGAGACATACTATGTGATTGGGTAATTAAAGACTGTGTTGTAATGGATGCATGCAAAGGACAAGAGTTAAAATTAAACATTCAATAATGCACAAACCTTAATAAGACCCCAAAGCTAATCTGTAAAAAACAAAAGTCCCTACTAGTTCTTTGTATGCAAAGGTCTCTACAATCTTTATTTCCTAAACACTGAGGACAGAATAACCAATAAATACAACAAAGTGACAGAGAGATTCACATTTTGTGCATTTCTTCAGTCACTTTGAAGCATGGAGACATCCTCACTCTTCTCCTTCAATCTTCCTGTGAACCTCGCGGCTCTTCACCCGCAGTTTGTTAACCTGGGACTCTGCAATGTCAGCCCGCTCCTCAGCCTCTTCCAGCTCGTGCTGGATCTTGCGGAACTTGGTGAGGTTGACATTGGATAGTTCCTCCTGAGGATGGAGAGAGTGTTGTGAAAACCAAAGTGCTGACAGTTGCCCTTTGTCAGGAATCAGGGCCTGCAACAGACCCACTCTGGAAGCAGTGCCTACAGTACAGCCTGTCTCCAGGCAACCTTAATGAATGCAGCTGGCCTAACGTAGGCTGCCTGATTGGCTACACACCCTGACTGGTTGGAAGGATCAGCAGACTTGCTCTTGAGCCCAGCAGCAGCGCAGCAGTTCAGCAGTTCTCCCAGCATTCACCTATATCTATATCTCCTGTTCGTTCCCAGCCCTGCTCCTGCCTTGCCTCACTCCAGGTAAGCTGGACCCTTGGCTCTGATTTCTGACCTCTGACTCTGGCTCTGTCCCTGGGCTCCAATTCCTGGCTATCAAATGCTCTTCTGACCACTTGATCTGACTTTTGCTCTGACCACTAGGCAGCGACTGCTCATATTCCAGTCACTGACAGTTTGAGCAGCCCAGCACAAAACAATACAAGAACTAGAGCTGATACAGGGAGCATGAATTCCACAATGGCCAATATCTCTCTGAGATAGTGGGAGCCCTATACCTTGCTGGACCAAGTTGCCACCCTGTAGGTTTAGCATGCCGTCCTGCAAGCTCAATCTGTGCTGTCTTCATCTCCAACCCTCACTTTAATGGCAATTGCAACAAATTTTGTGGATTTCTAAATCAGTGTTGGCTCCTATTTCTGCTGTGCCCACAGTTGTACCCCACTGACAAAGCCTCTCACCTACACCAGGTGCACCAGGAGCTCAGGGAACAATTCCAGTCTGCCAATAAATATTATGCTGACTGAGGTCGTCAGGGCCACCCCTAATCTGGTCATAGGGGACAAGATGTGGCTCTCTGCCCAGAACTTTAAATATAGCTGCCCATCTGCCAGACTACCAATACCTGAGCCCCTTCAGTGTTATACAGTGTGTGAATCCAATGCATTTTAGGTTACAGCTGCCCAAGTCCTTGAAGATCACGCTTTTAAAGCCCTACATTGAGAAACCATACACAAACCACTCTGACCTTCCACTGCCATCCATAACAGTCCACGGACAGGAGGAGTACTTGGTCCACTGAATCCTCCACTTTTGGCAAGTTAGGGGAAGGCTCCAGTAAGGGGTGGACTGGGAAGGCTAAAGAATGAACTAGCACACCCTGGTCCTATTGCAAGAGTTTTTCAGTAGTACCCTGAGAAACCAGGCCCTGGGTCATAGGAGGTGCACTCGAAAGGAATCAGGGCCTGTAGCAGAGCCAGTCTGGCAGCAGGGCCCAAAGCAGAGCCAGTCTCTGGGCAATCTTAACGAGCCCAGCTAGCCTATAGTAGGCTGCCTGATTGGTTGGAAGGTTCAGCAGATTGGCTCTTAAACCCAGAAGCAGCAGCAGTTCAACAACTGCTCAAAGCATGTACCCAGAGGTGTGGTAGTGCCTGCTCCTGCCTTGTTCCCAGCCTTGCTCTTGCTTTGTTCCTGCCCTGCTCGCCTTGGCTCCAACGTTGTCCCTGCCTTGCCTCACTCCAGGTAAGCCAGTTCTGCCCCTGGACTCCGACTCCTGACTGATGACTTTGTCCCTGACCCTGGACTCTGGTTGCAGTTTTGACCCTGGGTTCCAATTTCTGGCTACCAACTAGGCTATCTAACCACTAGGTCTAACACCTGCTCTGACCACTAGATGTGACTGTGACTGACACCCTTTTCCTGCATTTGGAACTTTATGGGATACAATTGCTTGATGCGGAGAAGGCCCAGACTCTGTCACTCACTTGCCATCTCTTATCTGAAAACCAAGTACAGACCTTCTTACACTCACCATTTTCTAAGTTAGAAAATTCTTTCAAAGCGAGGTGAAACCTTTTTAAATGTAGAATGATGCTGCACATGTAATTGCTACTAGGAGTCTATTCACTTAGAGACAGGGAAGTGATGAAAATCCAGAAGAGAAGTGCCATCCATTCTAGCTTGTGAGCCTTTCAGGAGACAGTTTTAGGTCTGCAGTTTGTATGCTCCGAGTTCAGGATTGGACTATGAACAAACCACCTTTCATTACATCGTAGCACCAACAACAAGAGTGCATCCACCCTGAAGCTGAGTTACAGGAGACACAGCCTTGATAACACAGTGTGTTTCAGTGAGCAGGACTGGGAGTTAGTGTTGCATCCGCACCATTAATCTACCATTTGAATACTGAGCTCCACACAGACAGGTATGCCACGTATTGTGTGCACACAGCTGCAATTTATGAAAGTGATCTTTTGATTGGCAGTCTGGGTACTTTGAACCAGTATGGGATATTCAAAGAGTCAGATTGCCCTGAACAGAATGAGAAAATGAGGAACAGTTTCAAGAGAAAAGTAGGAATTTCTCATTCTGTCACAATCCTAGTCCTCCCTAAGAGCCTGATCCAAAGTCCATTGAAGTTAACTGAAGCCTTTCCAGTAATTCCAGTGAGGTTTGGATCAGGTCCTCACAGAGGAAGCACTTGCCTCCCACTCATTTTCCCTCTTCTCTCTCCCAGTCAGGCAGCATAGACTCAGATTAGGCAGCTCCCTATTTCCTTTCTTCTCTTCCAGCCGGGCAGCTCCCCTCTCAGTCCCTAACTATCCTCAAGCAGCTGTCTGGGTTACCAAGGCAGCAACATAACACTCTTTCTTAGGAAGGATGGATCTTTGCAGAGGAAAATGAAATTTGATTCTTGGTTTAGAATGAAAGCTGAGAATTTGCATAAAATTGTGGAATGATGAAAAAAATTCAGAGAGAGCTTAAATCATGGGATCTTCCATTCTGCTTAATGTTATTATCCTGCTGCCCTTGAGGTGAAGGCAGGGATTTGGAAGAGTTGGTGAGTAATGAGACACTCACAATCTCCCTCTTCCAAATTGTCCCATCAGCAGAGACCAGACATCCTTATCTGTACTGGGCCTAGGGCAGGCAACACAAGGAGCACGTTCACGGAGGCAAGGCCTCATCAGGCCACGCTAACAGCCTTGGCAGTGCGCTTCCAATCATTTAGCACTTTTTGTTATTTTTAAACTTCCCTCCACAAACCCAGCAAGAAGAATCTGCCACGTGCTAAATCTGGAAGATTTTTTGTGCAACTGCGATTGAGTTCTTAGTAGAGCTAAGCAAAGTATTCAGTAGAGTTGCTAGAATTTTTTTCATTTTAATGAAAAATAGTCTTTTTTCTAAACAACAGATACCTTTCAAAACAGCTTTTCATTGAAACTAAAAATTTCAAAATTTTGAATTTCAAACTGTTTCACCCCATCCTATCCATTTTTTTCCCTTTTTCCCTTTTGCAAAATGAATGCGATCAAATGAATGATGTTTCATTTGTCCTTTGTTTTCTTTTTCCTTTTCCCACTAGGTAACCTTTCAAAATGTTCTCAACTTTGGAAAAGTTGCACAATAGCAAAAGGATAAAGGATCTCTGTAACTTTGCATTCTGTAACTTTTCCAAGGTTGAGAAGATTTTGAAAAGTTACGGAGTAGCAAAAAGAAATTTTCAATGAGGTGAGAGCTCTTTTGGGGAGAGATGAAAAAAATGCATGTGCCTAGCACATATGGTTTTCATCTGCATGAGTCAGTGATTGCTGATTTAGGCACTGGTCCCTAACTGGCATATACAAAAAACAGCAACATTTCTCCACTTTCAGCAAAAATTTAATTGCAAAATGCTGTAGAATTCTTATATTGCTCAGTTTTCTTATCATTTATTAAATCCTCTATATAATGTACTATGAACCTAAACACTGACAAATAAACTATGCTTATCAAATGTACTTATATATATTCTTTTATGATTTTGTATTGTTTCTTTGCTTACTCTTTCAGTAATTAGTTCCTCAGATATAAACATGAATTATCAAGGTTCTGTTGATCCTTAAACCTTGTTCTGCTGTACAAATGCAACTTCATAATTTCTTATATCCACTAGTTAGCATGGGCGGCACATGAACCTCCCATTTGGGGAGGCTATCCCCTGGCCTCGTCCCAGCTGCCCCAAGTCCCGCTGCACCACCCGGGCCAGGCCATCGGCCACCCCATCTAGGCCAACCCACTCTGGCCAGCCTGCCCCAAGTCCCAGGCCGCTTCGGGGAAGAGGAGCAGTCTGGGCTGGGACCGGGGGGGAAGAGAGGGAGGCAGGAAGGGGCCTTGGAGCAGAGAATGGGTAGGGCCACACCTGGCTGTTTGGGGAGGCTTAGCCTCCCCGAGCCTATGATACCCGCCACACATCCTATGCTAGTACAATTCCCACGTCGTTAGCAGGTAACTATCATCCCTCCTCCGACTCATACTTACAGACTCCTCGGCTTGTCTCTTGTAAGATTTCACTTTCAGTTGTAGTTTATCAACCAGATCCTGAAGCCTGAGAATATTCTTCCGGTCTTCCTCAGACTGAAAGCAGTTAATAAAGCAAGAAAGAGGTGAGTTCATTTGCCCATATGATAAAATAAAATTATCCCTTGCAGGTTCAAATGAAAACAATTTGTGCTCCCCAGAGAAGGATGTGACAGCACAAAGGGCCTCCCTCCTTACCTGATAGGTCAGTTCCTTTACTCTTCTCTCATACTTGCGCATACCCTTGATAGCATCAGTGCTGCGTTTCTGCTCATTGTCAACCTCACCTTCCAGCTCACGCACCTGAAATGAAAAATGGATTGCTGAGTTTCACTGTGACTGGACACAGGAAATGCTCCTAAATGCACAAATATGGGGAATACACACTCTGGCCTCCAGTTTCTGGATCTGCTTCTTGCCACCCTTCAGTGCCAGCTGCTCTGCCTCATCCAGACGGAGCTGCAGGTCCTTCACTGTCTGGTCCAGGTTCTTCTTCATCCTCTCCAGGTGGGCGCTGGTGTCCTGCTCCTTCTTCAGCTCCTCCGCCATCATGGCCGCCTAGGGAGTAAAGAAAGGAAACTGATTCAGAAAACCAGCCATTTCAGGTGCAAACATGGCCATGTTCTCCAAAGAAAGGTGCTTTCAACTCACATCAGTGATTGCCTTCTTGGCCTTTTCTTCTGCATTACGTGCTTCCTGAATTGTCTCCTCCATTTCACTCTGGATTTGGGAAATGTCTGTTTCCAGCTTCTTCTTCGTGTTGATCAGGCTGGTGTTCTGTTTAACAATAGACAAGACGTTTTTACAGTTAGTCCCAAAATATTGACTCTGGAAAACGAACGGAATGTTTGTATTTAATGTACAGGTAACTATTAACATTATTGTGCAGCAGAACTCTCCTCTAAACGTATCATCACTGCAGAACATTGACAGCTAGTCAGTGATGTGCTGTGAATATTTTAAGGGCTCTCACTAACATTACCCCCATAGCCTGTGACAAACCCTATGTGCCAATTGTTGTAAATCTGGTCCATTCCAAAACAAAATAATCACTGTGTAGAAATACTTCCTGAGCCCCAGGGCATGGCTGAGATGATTTAAAAGTATCCAATGATGGAAACTGGATAGGAGGCAGGAAAGCCACTCCCAGAGCCTCTGAGACACTTGCCCTGCTCCATCACATCATGCAATTATAACCTTTGTCATCCCTGTGTCACCTTCAACACAGCAACATGAGGAAAACCAAGGATGACCTTCCAGCTTCATGCTTTCTGTTTAACAAAGGTCCATCCTATGGACATTAGCATAAAGGCCATTTCAGGAATAAAAATCTTCTAAACACCCCCTAGCGCTTCTCTTTGGAGCAGGGTATGTACACAGCAGTCTCCTGCTTAGGGATTTGTGGGATTTATCGTCTATAAGGTGGATTGAAAGCTGGCTACATCGTCGGGCTCAATGGGTAATGATCAATGGCTCCATGTCTAGTTGGCAGCCGGTTTCAAGCGGAGTGCCCCAAGGGTCAGTCCTGGGGCCAGTTTTGTTCAATATCTTCATTAATGATCTGGAGGATGGTGTGGACTGCATCCTCAGCAAGTTTGCAGATGACGCTAAACTGGGAGGAGTGGTAGATACGCTGGAGGGTAGGGATAGGATACAGAGGGAACTAGACAAATTAGAGGATTGGGCCAAAAGAAATCTGATGAGGTTCAACAAGGATAAGTGCAGAGTCCCGCACTTAGGACGGAAGAATCCCATGCACTGCTACAGACTAGGGACCGAATGGCTAGGCAGCAGTTCTGCAGAAAAGGACCTAGGGGTTACGGTGGATGAGAATTTGGATATGAGTCAATTTGGATATGAGTGTGCCCTTGTTGTCAAGAAGGCTAACGACATTTTGGGCTGTATAAGTAGGAGCATTGCCAGCAGATCGAGGGACGTGATCATTCCCCTCTATTAGGCCCTGGTGAGACCTCATATGGAGTACTGTGTCCACTACAAGAAGGATGTGGAAAAATTGGAAAGAGTCCAGCGGAGGGCAACAAAAATGATTAGGGGGCTGGAGCACATGACTTATGAGGAGAGGATGAGGGAACTGGGATTGTTTAGTCTGTAGAAGAGAAGAATGAGGGGAGATTTGATAGCTGCTTTCAACTATCTGAAAGGGGATTCCAAAGAGGATGGATCTAGACTGTTCCCAGTTGTAGCAGATGATAGAACAAGGAGTAATGGTCTCAAGTTGCAGTGGGAGAGGTCTTGGTTGGATATTAGGAAAAACTTTTTCACTAGGAGGGTGGTGAAGCTCTGGAATGGGTTACCTAGGAAGGTGGTGAAATCTCCTTCCTTAGAGGTTTTTAAGGTCAGCCCTGTCTGAGATGATTTAGTTGGGGATTGGTCCTGCTTTGAGCAGGGGATTGGACTAGATGACCTCCTGAGGTCCCTTCCAACCCTAATATTCTATGATTCTATTATTTCTTTTCACACTAGACCCTGACCTGGGTGTGCAGGAGCTGCACTCGTTCACTTGCATCCAGAAGCTCCTGTTCAGCCACTTTCCTGGCCCTCTCTGTCTGTTCCAGAGCTGCCCTCAGCTCCTCAATTTCGGCCAGCATCAGGTTAGCTCTGCGCTCAACCATGGCCACCTGCTCCTTCAGGTCTTCTTGGCTTCGGAGAGCATCATCCAAGTGTATCTGGGTGTCCTGTAAAATGAGTGAGAGAAATTAGCAGGAGGCACAGACTCCTTGGCATGCTGAAAAGACCAGCTGAGCTATCGCACTAGGCATGTGTGGCTTACTGTACCTTGAGCACTCCTTGTGTGTTTCGCAGGTTCTTCTGTGCCTCTGCAGCCAGGCGGCTGGCATGGCTCAGCTGGATCTCCATTTCATTCAGATCCCCCTCCATCTTCTTCTTTAGCCGAATGGCTTCGTTTCTGCTCCTGATCTCAGAATCCAGGGTGCTCTGCATGGACTCCACAACTCTGATATGGTTTCTCTTCAGCTGTTCAATTTCCTCATCTTTCTCAGCAAGCTTCCTGTCAATTTCAGACTTTACCTGGTTCAGCTCAAGTTGGATGCGGAGGATTTTGCCCTCTTCATGTTCAAGTGAAGCCTTAACAAGAGCAAGTGAAGGGTCAATAAAGGGACAAAAATAGTTTTTTCCTTCCAAATAAAGTGTTAAATGCTCCCTCAGACTGGAATGTAGTGCTATGGGTAGTATGGACACTGAGTACATAGCTTCCAGCACAGCATGTGCTGTCCTCCTGTCCCTTTGAATTATCCCACCATGTTTACAATAGGATACAGCTCCAAGGTTTTCTGACTTTCTCTCTGTAAAGCAGTGGCTAATGGCATGTGTACCTCAGCTTCCTCCAGAGCAGACTGGATTTCTGATTTCTCTTGCTCAATCTGCTTCTTCACTTTCTCCAGCTCATGGATGGTCTTTCCCCCCTCTGCAATCTGCTCCGTAAGGTCAGAAATCTCCTCTGTTGGGTTACAGACATAACATAGTCAGACAAAGGGCCCAAAGAGAGAGAGACTCCTTAGCAATGCCACAGGCACAGACAGATTCACTTTAGAGTGTTGACAAGCTTTCCAGAAGCCCCATGTTAGGAGAAGAAATCCAAGGACTTACGCTGCAAGTTCTTGTTCTCACGCTTCAGAGTTTCAAGTTGATCCAAGGTTTCCTCATAAGAATTCTTCATCTTAAACAGCTCCGTGCTGAGAGAGCGAGACTCCTTCTGGGAAGCTTCCAGTTCAGCCTGCGTTTCCTCGTATTTCTGCTTCCATTCTGACAGAACCTGAAAAACAACAAGACCTTAGTCTAAGCCAGTGGTTTTCAAAGTCGGGTGCACAAGAGGATCCTTGGGGGTGTGCGGCAGTTCGGGCGGGAGTCTGAGTGGCTTTTTTTTTTTTGCTTCAGCAAAAATGGTACAGCCTGCGCAGCGGGGGTCCGTTCTCAAAAATTTTATACTGATAATAATAATTCAGTGTTTAATAAATAAATATATGGAGATATACCTATCTCATAGAACTGGAAGGGACCTTGAAGGTCATCAAGTCCAGCCCACTGCCTTCACTAGCAGTACCAAGTACTGATTTTGCCCCAGATCCCTAAGTGGCCCCCTCAAGGACTGAACTCACAACACTGGAGTTAACAGGCCAATGCTCAAACCACTGAGCTATCCCTCCCTGATGAGGTGCATGATCAAAAAAGTTTGTAGACCACTGGTCTAAGCAACAGAAATCACTAGAGGATGCTCCATCCAACATCCACAAGGCTGAAATACCTTATCGAAATTCTTCTGCTTCTTATCCAGAGCTGCACAGGCAGCATTAGATCTTTCCACATCAATCATCAGGTCCTCCACTTCATTCTGCAGCCTCTGCTTCGTCTTTTCAAGGGAAGCACATTTGGAATTCACAGCTTCGACATGTTCTTCAGCATCCTGCAGACGCTGGGCAAGCTTCTTCCTGGAAGATTGTAAATACAGCTCCCACTTTAGTGAGTAAATACAGCTCCCACTTAGTGAGTAAATACAGCTTCCATTTACTGAGCAATATGGGAAACAAACTGTGTCACCTCTTCTGGGCAGTGACCCCAGTGCATACACAGTATAGGTCCTTTCTCAGTCACTCTTATCCAATTCATATACAGTACATTGTATCTGATAATCCCTCTGCCATCAGCTCACACACATTATCGACAGAGTATAGGGCCTCTCTCTGTCTTTCTAAGCCTAATGAGCATATTTGCCATTTTCCAATCCATACCACTAAATGGATATACTGCATCTCCTCTAATCAACCTCCCCAAAGCACATCCTTGGCCTCTTCCAGTCCCATCCTGAGCATATCACTGGCCTCTTCACAGTTCCCCATTTAGTTCTTGTCTTCTTCCAGTCCTCCACCCCAGCACATACTTGGCCTCTTCCAGTTCCTCTGTGCGCTGAATGGCGTCCGTCTCGTATTTGGTTCTCCACTGGGCAACTTCACTGTTGGCCTTGGACAGGGCACGCTGCAGCTCACCCTTGGCTTCCTGCTCCTCCTCATATTGCTCCCGGAGCAAGTCGCAGTCATGGCGAGCAGACTGCAAGGCGTGGGCCAGTGCATTCTTAGCCTGGAGAAACAACAGGAGTAGCACAGTGATGTAGCTAAATATCCTGGGAATCCTCCTGACTGAACTCTGTCAGACTGTGGAAAGCTATCCTTGGGAAGTGGTGCTAGATTCGATGGATGATAAACTTTACGCTGGGTTTTGATAACTGCAGGTGCCTTGGGCATTAGTGCCCCTTGATCTCTCCTATTCACTGCCTGTGGCACACAATAGTTTAATCTCCGGAAGGTTGTAACACTTCAGTCTAATTTTGGATGATGGGCTTAGTATGTGGTTGCTGATTTGTGTTGGGGGCCTCTGATATACAGGTCAGATTCTTTCAGGTCTGAAATTCTGACTCTATGAAAGCATTCATAAATATAATGTAGGGAACAATCCTGCATTGGCAGGGGCTGGGTTAGGGGACCTAACAGGACCTTTCCCCCTCTATTCTCTAGGGTGCTATGGTTTCATTAGAGGTTAAAGCATCTTGCTCACAACAAGAATCCAGCTTCACAGAAAAGGCTGTTGGAAAAATCCTCACTTTTATCTCCTCCTCTAGATGCCTCTTCAGTTCCTCAATCTGTTGGGTAAATGCCTGTTTACCTCTTGAGAGCTGAGAAATCAAAGCATCTTTTTCCTCTACCTGGCGCGCAAATTCACCTAAGAAAGATTCCAGATAGATTATATTAAATGGCAATTAAGTGAACATAATAAAGTAATTTATTATTTTAAAAGAGATTAATTTAGGAGGGTCTTCTAGAGGATGATAATCTGATGTAATCAGTGCTAACAGCCGGTGTCAAGCAGAAACTTTTTTTCACAAGAAACAGTCAAATGAAAAAAAGTCTCATTCAATTACATCATATAATGGGAGACAGCGAAAAAGTGACATGTTTTTAAAGTGCTTATATACCAATGCTAGAAGTCTAAATAATAAGATGGGTGAACTAGAGTGCCTGTATTAAATGAGGATCTTGATATAATAGGCATGACAGAAACATGATGGAATGAGGATAATCACTGGGACACAGTAATACCAGGTTTCAGAGTAGCAGCCGTGTTAGTCTGTATCCGCAAAAAGAACAGGAGTACTTGTGGCACCTTAGAGACTAACAAATTTATTAGAGCATAAATTTATTAGAGCTGTAGTCCACGAAAGCTTATGCTCTAATAAATTTGTTAGACTCTAAGGTGCCACAAGTACTCCTGTTCTTTTAGTAATACCAGGGTACAAAATATATCAGAAGGACAAAACAGGTTGTGTTGGTGGGAGAGTCACACTCTATGTGAAAGAAAGTGTAGAATCAAATGAAGTAAAAATCATAACTGAACCAAACTGTACCATAGAATGTGGGCAATAATATAAATTAATAAATTATTAATATAATATAAATTAAACAGTAATAAGTCACCAGGACCAGATGGTATTCACCCAAGAGTTCTGAAGGAACTCAAATGTGAAATTGCAGGGCTACTAACTGTAGTCTGTAACCTATCATTTAAATCAGCTTCTGTACCAGATGACTGGAGGATAGCTAATGTGACGCCAATTTTTCAAAAGGGCTCCAGAGGTGACCCCGGCAATTACAGGCAAACCTGATTTCAGTACTGGGCAAACTGGTTGAATCTATAGTAAAGAACAAAATTGTCAGACACATAGATGAACATAATTTGTTGTGAAAGAGTCAACATGGTTTTTGTAAAGGGAAATCATGCCTCACCAATATACTAGAATTTTTTGAGCGTGTCAACAAGCATGTGGACAAAGGGGATCCAGTGGATATAGTGTATTTAGATTTTCAGAAAGCCTTTGACAAGATCCCTCACCAAAGGCTCTTAAACATATTAAGCAGTCATGTGATAAGAGGGAAGGCCCTCTCATGGATTTGTTACTTGTTAAAAGACGGGGGGAAAAGGGAAGGAATAAATGCTCAGTTTTCAGAATGTAGAGAGGTAAATAGTGGTGTCCCCCAGGGGTCTGTACTGGACCCAGTCCTATTCGACATATTCTAAATGATCTGGAAAAAGGGGTAAACAGTGAGGTGGCAAAATTTGCAGACGATACAAAACAACTCGCGATAGTTACGTCCCAGGCAGACTGCGAAGAGCTACAAAGGGATCTCTCAAAACTGGGTGACTGGGCAACAAAATGGCAGATGAAATTCAATGTTAATAACTGGAAAGTAATGCACATTGGAAGACATAACCCCAACTATACATATAAAATGATGGGGTCTAAATAAGCTGTTACCACTCAAGAGAGAGATCTTGGAGTCACTGTGGATAGTTCTCTGAAAACATCTGCTTGATGTGCAGTGGCAATCAAAAAAGCAAACAGAATGTTGGGAACCATTAAGAAAGCGATAGATAATAAGTCAGAAAATATCATACTGCCTCTATATAAATCCATGGTATGCCCACATCTTGAATACTTTGTGCTTATCTGGTCACCATATCTCAAAAAAGATATATTGGAATTGGAAAAGGTTCAGAAAAGGGCAACAAAAATGATTAAGGGCATGGAACGGCTGCCATATGAGGAGAGATTAATAAGACTGGGACATTTCAGCTTGGAAAAAAGACGACTAAGGGCAGATATGATTGAGGTCAATAAAATCATGACTGGTGTGGAGAAAGTAAATAAGAAAGTGTTATTTACTCCTTCTCATAACACGAGAACTAGGAGTGACCAAATGAAGTTAATAGGCAGCAGTTTTAAAACAAACAAAAGGAAGTATTTTTTCACACAATCCACAGTCAACCTGTGGAACTCCTTGCCAGAGGATGATGAGAAGGCCAAGACTATAACAGCGTTCAAAAAATAACTAGATAAATTCATGGAGGATAAGTCCATCAATGACTGCTAGTCAAGATTGGCAGGCAGGATAGGTTATTTGCCAGAAGCTGGGAATGAGCAATAGGGGATGGATCACTTGATGATTACCTGTTCTGTTCTTTCCCTCTGGGGCACCTGGCATGGCCCACTGTCAGAATAGAGGATACTGGCGTAGATGGACCTTTGGTCTGACCCAGTATGGCCGTTCTTATGGTGGTTCAGATGTTGTGCATACGATGGAAATTTCCTCCTATTCCAGCATCTCCTGTATGAACTCACAGTTGTACAACATGTATGTTTTACCTGATTCTGTCTGTAGACGAGCTCTATGAGCGCTGAGGTCATTGATCATACGCTGATGCTCTTCTTCCTTTGTCTTAACCTCACTAAGCTGATCTTCCAGAGTGCGGCACATTTTTTCAAGGTTTGCCTTTGTGTGAAATGGACAAAAAGAAAGAGGATTAAACACATGGGCTCTCCAGCATTCTGAGATCATTAGGATCTTTGTCATAACAAACTACATATGGGCTCAATTAGTAAGGAAACCTCACCCTTCATAAAACTGAATATTATGCAAATAGTAAAATAAAAATCTTATTATATATGTGACATAACAACAGCAATAACATCAGTGAATTTTTCTTCTTTATTATTATTTAAGACTACTACTACAAGTGCAAATCTGAAGGTGCAGTCTGTTTTCTGCAATAAACATATATGTTTATATACATATTTTTTGTTTCTGTACCTTGGCTTTGGAGACAGTCTCCAGGTTACTAGCCAGGTCGTCAATCTCCATCTTCAATTCACTCTTCTCCTTCTCCAGCTTCTGCTTGACTCGTTGCAGGTTGTCGATTTGCTCCCCAAGCTCTGCTGTGCTGTCCGCATGCTTCTTCCGGAGGGCGGCAGCTGTGGCTTCATGCTGCAGAGTGGCCTCTTCAAGGTCTCGGCGCATTTTCTGGAATTCTGCCTCACGCTTCTTGTTCATCTCAATCTGAACCGCTGTGGCTCCACCAGCTTCTTCCAGCCGCTCACTGATCTCCTCAAGTTCCCTGGAGAGATCACCCCGCTGTTTCTCTGCTTTCGCCCGAGAGGCACGTTCAGCCTCTATCTCCTCCTCCAGTTCCTCAATACGAGCCTAGAGAACAACAGGAACACTAAGACTGTGGCTTCGTTCTGGGGTCAACACCAGTATGGCTGTTGGCAGACTTCTGCTGGCATAACACCGTAGAATAGATGCAGTCTACACTGACAACAAGGGTTCTGGTGGCAAAGGAACATCACCTCCCTGAACTGAGGTAGCTACATCCAATACCCATTGAGAGAAATTTGGGTCCCTGATACATCATGTTCACTAAGAGCGATGCCTTCCTTTAAACTGAACTCCCTTTTGGGCTGGAACAAAGATAAACTATGACTTGCCTGTAACTCTTTGATCTTCTTCTGCAGTTGGATGCCCAGGACTTGCTCATCCTCTATTTTGCTTAGGAACTGACTGATTTCAAAGTCTTTCCTTTACACACACACACACAGAAAAAAAAGAGTTAGTGTTGGAACAAAATGTATCTGTAGGATACCCCCGCAAACCATACCTACTTCTTCAGTTTTTCCTCCAGCTGCTGTTTATCATTTTCTAAATCCATTGTGGATTCCTGGGCCAGCTTCAAATCTCCTTCAAGTTTCCTCTTAGCTCTTTCAAGGTCCATGCGAATCTTCTTCTCTTGCTCCAGCGACCCTTCAAGCTAAACAGAAAAAGGTCATTAATTCTCTGCTAACAAGAGCCTAATTTCACACTGGTTTTATTCTCTCCACATATTATTGTGCCTACATCGTCTACTTGCTGCTCCAGCTTGGTTTTAGCTTTGGTCAGTGTGTTCACTTTGTCCTCTTCTGCCTGCAGGTCATCCAGGGTCTGCTGATGGGCCTCCTGGAGGGCTTTCTTTTCCTTTGTCAGTTTAGCGATGGTCTCATCCAGGACTGCCATTTCCTCGGTGAGGTTTTTCACCTTCCGAGTTGAATAAAGATAGTTATAAAAATGGATACAAAACATCATTGTTTGCGAAATAACAGTGTCATTTAAAATTTAGATTTATTAAATTTGATGTTTTTAACCAAGATTTTGTAAGATTCAAGCAATAGATACTGGCTGCATGGAAATGTAATATAATAAGCAGAAAGAACGGTCATGTCTGAAGTCATAGCTACTTAATTATCTTTTCTCTGAGTGAACTCAGAAAAAACTGGCAAGAGATTCTCATGAAACTGTAGTCACTTACAACTGAAAACCCCCACATCTGCCCTACTAAGGTCTAGACTTGTCCCATTTCAGTCAGTTTGTTCACTCAACAATAAGAGACCAAATAACAACTTTAATGCCTGTGTTTCAAAAGAGGTCACTTCTCAATTTTTAGGCATTGAAATATATGTTCAGATTTTTTAAAATACTAAGTACTCAGCAACAACCTTTGTTCTCAGTGGACAGTTTAGAGTTATGAGGGCTTTAGAAATTTCTACTCCAATTGGGGGCTCTGGGCCATTTTGAAAATCTGTCTGTTTACCACTGAAATATAAATTAGAATGGAGCCTACTCAACTGGTGGCATATCATACCTCATAAGTGCATTAATGTATTTATTATTCCTTACTTGGAGAGTAAATGATAAAGATAAATAAATACATTATTATGTATTGATCTTTTTTAAAATGAATGCAAAGTATAAACTAAATATGTAAATTAAGAAAGTGTGTGTGTATATATATATATGATTATCTCACACACAAAAACAATGTTCAAAGCAAAGTAAGGTTTCAAAGTCAAGCACTCCAAGGTTAGGAAATTCCTGAATTAAGGTTGTCTGTGCAACATATCCATTATGATAGAGTTTTTAATTATGTGATTACATACTATTGTTTACCATAGGACCCCCTAGGACTCCTGCCTCATTCAGTACACAGAATAGATGGTGCACTGTCTCTTTGCCCAGCTAGTCCCAGTTCTTCCCTTCCTAGTTCTTTGTCTGATCTGTCTTTCCCTCACCCCCTTGTTCCTCCTGCCCACATTTCTCATCCTCCTGACTGCCAGTCCCAGTCTCCCTTCAGGCACAAATGCACAGATCTCTCTCTCTCTCTCTCTCATTTATTTATATATATATATATATATATAGCCTTTACCTTGTTTTCTGTGGCATGTTTTTCCTTTTCAACCTTGGCCAATGTTAACTCAAGGTCATCAATGTCTTTCTTCAGCTCAGAACATTCATCCTCCAGTTTCCTCTTTTTGGCTGTCAGCTCAGCGTTCATCTCCTCTTCATCCTCTGCTCTTTCAGTCACCTCCTTAATTTTAGCTTCAAGTTGTATTTTGGTTTTGATCAGTTGATCACATCTTTCCTCAGCATCAGCCAAGCCTTCAGATTCCTGTTGGGGAAATGTAGTTTTTCCATTTATTTGTGTTTTGGTGACTTTTAGCTCTATCTTATATCACACTAAATAGTGGCGTTGTAATAAAGGCTGAAAATAATTATATTTCATCTCAGCACAGAATATGATTGATTTTTACTTGTTGTTAAGAGGATAGGTCCAGCAATGGCTATTAGCAAAGATGGTCAGGATTGCTACCCCATGCTCTAGGTCTCCCTAGCCTCTGATTGCCAGATGCTGGGACTGGATGACAGGGGATGGATCACTTGATGATTGCCCTGTTCTGTTCATTCCCTTTGAAGCACCTGGCATTGGCCACTGTCAGAAGACAGGATATTGGGCTAGATGGACCATTGGTCTGACTCAGTTTGACCATGCTTATGTTCTTATGAGATGTCTGATCATGAAAATTAGCAACTAGATTAATTTTTTTTAGTCTATTCATAGACAAATTAATGTAATAACTACATATGAATGTATATAATCTGTCCCTAAACCATTAAGGCCCACATCCTACAAACAATTTTGCACATGTTCAACCTGAAGTATATAAGTATTCCTCCTGACTTTCCATTGCTTGTATGGTGGTTTATGTTAAGCATGTGAGCAGGGTCAGAGCCTAGACATGCATATAAACATCCTATATATTGCATACGCTGTTTTTAATTTTATCTTCTCCTCATTGGTTTCTTACCCCACTGTTGGTTGGTGTCACCTATTGTATTTGCATATGATTTGGATTTTAATGGCCTAATTTTCTAAAATGCTGAGCACCAAGCAACATTGATTAGTCTCAGTAAGAAGGCTGTCAGTTGAGAACAATGGGAGCTGTTTTGGATACTGAGCTCTTTTGAAAATCTGGCTCTTTATGTCGGGGTCTTGCATTTTTTTATATCTTTGTAAAGTACATCACTCATATTTGAGCATTGTATAAATAAAAATTATAATTTTACCAATTAAAAGAATGTAGAAACTCTTTTGTGCTCAGACACCTCAAAAATAGGTATGCTTTAAAATATCATACTTGACATATACTGTACGTAGTATTATTTGAAGACGAAAGACTTTATTATTGTTAAAAGAATTTAATTTAGAAATAATTAAATTATAGCTACATAAAATTGCTACACTTGATATATGCAGTGTTGTGGTAGCCGTGTAGGTCCTGGGATATTAGAGAGACAAGGTGAGTGAGGCAGTATCTTTCATTGGACCAAATTCTGTTGGTGAGAGAGACAAGCTTTTGAGCTTACACAGAGCTCTTCTTTAGGCCCCAAAGAAAAGCTCTGTGACCAGAAGTGAGTCCAATAAAAGATATTACTTCCCCCACCTGGTTTCTCTAACACACTTGAAATAGGTGACTTTCTCTTTGAGCCACTTACTTATGTTTAATGCTCCCAATATGTAGTTTTTATGGGACAGAGGGTGGGTTTGAACTATGTATTTTCTTAATGAGGGGCATTTTGTTTAATATTGTGCTGATGTGCCCCTTAAAGAGCTTGGCCATCTCACTCATTGTGAACAAAGCAAATCATCTCTTCTTGTTAAAAAAAAAACCACCCTTCTTAGCTTTCAAAATGCTATGGTCCATAGCAAATGTCTCATGGTCTATAGAGTAGTATAACAAATAGAACTAACAGTACAGCAGATGTATAAAAATCTAGGATAGCATCCCAAAAGTTACACCATCCAAAACAAAAATAGTTTAATTGGTCTGCATCAAGAAAATACAAAGGATTCGGAGGTCCCAAGTTCCATCCCCACAGATGACCCACCAAGGGGCATCATTATATATGCTTACGTATGTGTATACTCCAGATATTTGGACCCATACATTTTGGATAGTGCCCAAATGCACATGGTTAAATTTGAAAATGTAACATTTAATCCTTGAATTTTAATTTGACTTGCAACATTTTTCTAGTGGAAGGTAACTATCACTTTGTACTTCTCTTGCTGGGAAAGTTGCATTTAGAAATTTCAGGCTTAGTGCAATAAGGATCGAATGCACTGGTGATACTCACAGACTGCACTTGGAGCTGCAGGTCGTTTTTCTCTTGCATCAGGGTCACCATTTTTTCCTCCAGTTCTTTCCTTTTTGCCTCAGACTTAGCAAGCTCTTCCTTCATTTTCTCAAACTCTTCCTTCATGTTGGCCATCTCCTTCTCAGATTCAGCACTCCTCAGCAAGGGCTTGATCTTGAAGTACAGCTTCATCCAGGGCCAGTGCTTGACATTCATGAATGAGCGAACGTTGTATTGGATACAGAAGACGGACTCTCTATAATGTAATTAAAATATATATTAAGTGTTATGTGTCTGATGAATATAGATGCAATAGCCCAAACACAACGAGTCCCATGCAAGATGACATATTGCTACCTCCTTTCCACCATTCTTTGATACTCCACTCTCATCAGGAAGCCACGACACCTGGCTTGTGTGCGGGTCATAATCTCTGCCAGTTTATCATCTCTCATCTCCTCTAGAAGACCCAGAAGTCCCGCTTTGAAAAACACCTTGAAAAAGGGAATATTACAAAACATCACTTTCATTCTGGACAAAATACAAATAGATGGTGTTTGAATCAAAGAGTGTCTGTACCTTAGTGTGACCAAATTTATACTGGGTCTGATCAATATCAATGGATCCAAGTAGTTTCTCAGAAGCCTTCTTGCTGTCCATGAACTGTCCCTCTGGAACAGCACTTGCATTTAAAATCCTGTATCTGTAGGAGAAAACTGAATATAAGGATTTTCCTATCGCCAAAACCACCATCACCATTGACACTAAGTGGCTCCCATGTTATAACTGGAAGCCAGAAAAAGGGCTGACTGGACCAGTTCTCATGCCTAGAGGCTGTCCATTTGTTAGGCTGAGGAACAATTTCAGGATAGTCTGAGAAAGCTTGTGCTGCAATTATATCCTACCACATGTTCTCTGGAGAGAAGACCTTAGACTCCAAAGATATCAATCTCATTGTTAACCCACAGTAAATTACTTTAATTTGATATTTACAACAGAGTAAAGAAAATATATGCTAAATACTTCAGTGAATATAGTATTTGAAATAATTAGGAAATACAAGCTACTCAGCACAAACATAATGGGGCAGTATAGTGGAGCTCTCTGACCTCTGTTTAAAGTCTGCGTAAATGACTCTGCTGGGGAATCCTTTCCTGCAAATTCGGATCCCTTCCAGCACGCCGTTACACCTTAGCTGGTGCAGTACGAGCTCATGTTCCATGGAACCTTAACAAATCACAGCATGAATTAGTACCTCCTTGTGCAGCCCAGAGGGAATGGCAGAAATCTCACTAATATTTCTGCACACTGGCACTTCTTACCAGGTGTCTTGGTTTCATTGGGAATAATGCATCGCACAAAGTGAGGATGAGTGCTTCTCAGATTGCTCATCAGCTTGTTTAAATTCTCCTGTGAGACCATAAGCAAAGGTTTAGGTTAACCAATGTTACACTGCATATGCACTGATAGAAGCAGTAAACTCATTATAATGGGATCATTCACATTACTCCTGGGGGGAGGGGGATTCTGTGCCAAATAATTAAAAATTCTGCAAAATTCTGCCCATTTTATTTGTCAAGATAATGCAATATAATCATACCAGTTTTAATTATTTTAGTAAGTTATTTAAACTACAGTACAGAAAAAAGTCACAGTAACTATTCAGCATTTCCTAAACACATGAAAATTAACTTGGTAACAAATACCCTGCATTCCAGTAATAATCCTGGATTTTCATTTAAATTACATTACAGAACACCAAACAGCAAAAAAAGTGCCAGCCCCACCCCCTGATGGTGATCAATGTCTCTCCCAGAGGCATGCATGCCCAGCCCTCCTCCCCCCACTGAGATTTGCATCTCTGAGGCTGCTCCAGGCATGCTGGAACAGATGTGCTGCCAGAGAAGAGGCGCATGTCCCCCCGCAGAGTTCTTTTGCATTTTTCTTCACGGTGGGGCCACAGAAATATGTGGACCATACGAATTCTGCGCCCCCACAGCGGTGCAGAATTCTGTCAGGAGTAGCACATAACCAATATAGACAGACTAGCTTGCAAAACGTCCCAGCCGGAATCATTCTAACCTACATTCTCTTCTTCCTTTGGCTCTAAAATATAGTCATTAAAGTGAGGTATAAAACTGTAGAAATAGTGCTACCTAGAATTGTGGAATGTAATGTTCCCAACTCACAATTTTATCATGAGTCTCACTACATTTGGTGTTTTTTTATGCCCCAGTTCCTGGAATCAGTTGATTTGGGGGAAATGTCAGTTTTTAACTGAAAAATAAAAGTAAGTTTCTGAACCTCAGGATTGAGGATAAAAGCTGGAAAAAGTGTGCACTAAAGGCTCAGAGAGCAGAGGGCAAGAAAAAAAGCCAGCACTGATTATTTCTTGAAATCATATTTCACTCTCATGAGTTTTGGGGGCCCAACTCATGGTTCTCAAATGCCACTGGTTGGCAATACTGAAAATGTTCACCAAGACAGGACAGGAAACCAGTGTCAGAAAGGGCATCATATCCTGGGAGCCCTGGAGATCCTTTGTTTTTTTTTATGGGATGTATGTGAACGGGGGGAAAAGAGTATGAGAATGGAAAGGAGCAGAGCAGTGGGGGAAGTGAGACATTTCTAAGTTTTCAGGTGGTTTAAATGTAAGCAGTCTGAACCTGGAACAATAGGATGCTCCTGGGGCCCATGCATGTATCCAAGTATTTGCACAATGTAGTCCACTGGCCAGCAGATGGGCTAGTGTCACATGATGGTGGCCTGTGAGTGGTACTTAAGAGGGAGCCAGTTTGTACAGAGGAGTGTGACCCAGAGTCAGGAGAAGGACCTGGCAGGAGATATCTGCCTGGAGAAGGAATAGAAGCCTTGGCTGGTAAAAGCTTTAGGAAAGGCCAGACAGCTGAGGCTGGCATTGGGAAGGAATTGTACAGTCTGTGGGAAAGATTTGTGGTGAGTTGAGTTGAAATGATGTGTTTTACGCCACTCCTCAAGAAGGAGATGAATTTGAACGACATAAGTCTACATGCATTCTTCAGGGAGCAGAGTCAGGGAAACTGAGGCAGCAGACACCTAACCAGATGGGAGAAGTGAACCCCATTACAGGGCCACATACAGCTCTGAATCCAGATCTGGTGCAAGGAGGGCCTTTCTTAGAAACTACTTTTGTTTAACATCATTGTTTATTATATCATCCTGGGGAAGGGAAAAAAGGACAGACTCTGCACTCAATGAAATGGAGATACAGCAGGTTAACTTCGCATAAGAATCAAGGGGCTTTTACCACAGCTGAGCCAGCTGGAAAATAACCTTTTCAGATTTAAAGTGAGATTTCTCATTATCTTGACAGAGAACACGATAATGAACACTGTACTGTACCCTGAAAAGAGCAGAAACGGTCTGAAAAGAAGAACCCTTCTTCTTGCTCCCCTTCTTGGAGCCACCGCCATCTGCACAATGAAAGAGAATGAAAACATGTTTTAGATTTTTTATGTTCCCTTTTGTGATTCTAGAAGAAGTATCTCTGTGTATATTGTATATTGTGGATGAACACAAATACCTGCATCTCCACCATAGGCGGCAAAGAGAAAAGCCAGTGTTTTCATTGACGATTTCTGGTACAACCCAATGACAGTTTCATTCAGAGGATCTTTGTTCTTCTCGAGCCAGCCAGTGATGTTGTAGTCCACAATGCCAGCATAGTGCACCAGGGCGAAGTGTGCCTCAGGCTTTCCTTTGACAGGCTTGGGCTTCTGGAAGTTGTTGGACTTGCCAAGATGCTGGTCATAGAGCTTGTTCTTGAAAGAAGCGTCAGTTGCCTTGGGGAACATGCACTCCTCTTCCAGGATGGAGAAAATACCCATTGGCTGAAATAAACAGCACCAAATAAGTAGAAAGAGGGAGAAATTGATTACAAACTGCCGTCCTGGACAAAGTGGCCATCTCTTGGTCAGAAGACTGACAGAGTCCAGAGGTTGAGAAACAGGTCAGAAAAGGATGTACTCCAAGTACATCTCCTGACAAAATGGGAGATTAAACAAGCTGAATTTCATCTATTTCAGCTTTGAATGTAACATAATCGCTCATGGAAATTTTACTTTTTTGTAACAAACATTTTGACAGGTGCAACAATATTGTCATGTTTACATAAAAGTCCTTACCCAAATGAGCTCACACAACATGAAGATATCTTGCTAAAAAAGCCTGTTGTTCTCCAGAACTGTATACTTTCAGCACATGTTCTTAATTCTTAGTGCCCTACATTCAAAATCACCGCCTCCTCATTGTTGCACTCAGAAGATGTATACATTAGAGAGAGAGAACATATTTGCCCAGAACTGTATTTTTCCATTTTCTATATTCACCATGAACAAAATTTCTTAGCTAAAAATGTTGAAGACAATGTCAAAGTGATCAGAATATTATATTTCTGCCTTCCTCACCAAATCTACCAGGAAATGATTAACTGGATATGACACTGATTAACTGGATATGACAGGGCCTGTAGAGCACAAATGTAGAACATTCTTTTAATGAAGTTATCATACTGATATAATCTTCATGTTACTTGGGCAATAATATCAAGAAACCAAAATATACTACTTTTTCAGATTTCTCCATGGTTTGCTTTGAAGAATTAATTCTTTCAGTACTAAAGAGTACAGAAGCATGCTTTAAATTGGAAATTGTGTCCAGGTTTCTGAAAAGGGTCCTGTTATAAGGTAATTTAGGTCATCTTTCCATTTTGGAGAAGGACAAACATACTACCTATCTTAAAAGGGGGACCAAAGAGGACCTGGGGAATTGCTGAACTATCAGTCTAACTTCAATACCTGGAGAAATACTAGAACAAATTATTAAACAATCAGTTTGTAAGCACCTAGAAGATAGAAGGGTAATGAGTAATAGCCAATATGGATTTGTCAAAAAACATCATGCCAAACCAACCTCATTTCCCTCTTTGACAGGGTTGTGGCCTAGTGGATAGCAAGGAAGCTGTAGACAGGCTATATCTTGATTTTAGTAAGGTTTTGACATTATCCCACATGACATTCTAATAACCAAACTAGGGAAATGTAGTCTAGATGAAATGACTATAAGGTGGATGCAAAACTGGTTGAACAACCATTCTCAAAGAATAGTTATCAATTGTTCCTTGTCAAACTGGGAGGATGTATCTAGTGGGCTCCCACAGGTGTCAGTCCTGGGTCTGATACTACTCAATATTTGCCTTAATAACTTGTATAATTGAGTGTATAGTACACTTATAAAATTTGTGGATGACACCAAGCTGGGAGGGGTTGCTAGCACCTTGGAGGACAGGATTAGAACAAAAAATGACCTTGACAAAATGGAGAACTGGTCTGGAATCAACAAAATGAAATTCAATAGACAGGTGCAAAATACTACATTTAGGAATTAAAAATCAAATGCACAATTAAAAATGGGGAAATAACTGGCTAGGCAGTAGTACTGCTGAAAGAATCTGGAGGTTATAGTGGAACACAAATTGAATATAAGTCAACAATATAATGCAGTTGCAAAAAAGGCTAATATTCTGGGGTGTCATATATAAGACACAGGAATATGGTAGGTAAAACATGGGAAGTAATTGTCTATTGTCTATGCCATCTATTCAGCATGGTGAGGCTTTAGCTGGAGGCCCACTTCTGGGCACCACACTTTCAGAAAGATGTGGACAAATTGGAGAGAGTCCAGAGGAAAGCAACAATAATGATAAAGGGTTTAGAAAATCTCACGTTTAGCCTTGAGAAAAGAAGATGAAGAGAAAACCTGAAAACAATCTTCAAATATGTTACAGGCTGTTACAAAGAGGACGCTGATCAATACTTCTCCATGTCCACTGAAGATAAGACAAGAAGTAATGGGCTTAGTTTGTAGCAAGGGAGATTTAGGTTAGATATTAGGAAAAACTTTCTAACTCTAAAGGTAGTTAAGCTCTGGAATAGGCTTCCAGGGGGGGCTGTGTAATTCCCATCATTGGTCCTGCCTCAGTGCAGGAAACTGTACTAGATGACATCTTGAGGTCCCTTCCAGCCCTACATTTCTATGATTCTATGACTAATGTTTTTATCCCAAAATATATTAAATTGTGGGACAAGGTATTTTTAATAACTAAGGCTGAATATATGGACCTGAGCAGGGAAGAGTCCCTCTAAAATGTAATACGACCCCCAGCAACTAAAGAATTCTCGAATGAATCAGGCACTTGAATTGAAAAGATACCTTCTCAATGAGCTCAATGCAGGCAGCCAGGTCCATCCCAAAGTCAATGAATGTCCATTCAATTCCTTCCTTCTTGTACTCCTCCTGCTCCAGCACGAACATGTGGTGGTTGAAAAATTGTTGCAGTTTCTCATTGGTGAAGTTGATGCACAGCTGCTCCAGGCTGTTGTACTACACAAAGGGAAAGACAAATGTATGTGTATTAAAGATTTTAAAGATGTAACAGCAACTGTGAAGCTGTGGTGGCACTTCTAATCCTAAAGTGGGCTTCCCAGTGTAAATGTAATGGGTTGTATTGACAAGGCACCACCAGTTCAGGCCCTGTTTGCAATTCCTTCAATGGGATTTGTGCATGAATATGGGAGAGCAAAAAGACCTTGAATTCATTGTTCCCAGGAGAGCTCCTTTGAAGTCAATAGTAAGGTAAAATCTATTATTTACTATACTATCATATCTCCTGGGACATGTCAACATTTTCAGTGCCTGCCCACACCAGAATTTCTATGCTTTCAGATCAAGGCCATGCTTGTTTCCAGGCTCTGGCCCAGATAAGCTCCCTGCTGCACAAGCATTTCCTCACTCTCGCTGCAGGCTGTTTGTGGGGTCTGGCGCCCGGTACTAACCCATCTGACCCCTCTGACCAGGCATTTATGCACTATTGACTTGGCCCACCCAGGAATTCCCATACCCTGGCCCAGACCTGTATGTGCCTCAGCTTGCCTTTGTGTTCATTGCCCCATGCTTGCTCAGATGCTTCTGAGCATTCACCTCATTACACAATAGTTTATTTGATAAGCTCAACCTGTTGAAAAGTTGAAAGCGCATAATACTGCAGTTGCTATTTATTTCTACATACAAAACCTAATTCCATCTTTTTAAAAGTGAAGCCCTTTGAGTGTCATGCTCTGCAGAAGCTGAGACAGGGCACTTCTCCAGAAAAGGCAGGCTTTTCCAGAAAATTTGAAATGATTTGAAAAGTTCTAAGATCTTCAGAAAAACATATTTCTCTGAATTTTCACAACCCCTCAGTGTCCCTTCCAGGAACCTGCTGTCAAATCCCTGCTCCTTACATCAAAGATCTCAAAGCCAGCAATGTCCAGGACACCAATGAAGTACTGTCTGGGCTGCTTGGTATCCAGCTGCTGGTTGATACGAATGACCATCCACAGAAACATCTTCTCATAGACCGCCTTTGCCAGAGCACCCACCGAATTGTGCACCTAAGCAGTGGGAGAGGGACTGGAGTTACCATACAAAGCAGAGGAAGAAACCCCAGTGTGTTAATTCAAACCAGATTCTAGATCACCAATTGTTACCTGCTGCACGGTTTGACCTTTGGTCACATATTCATTCCCAACCTTGACTCGGGGGCAACACAAGGCTTTGAGCAGGTCAGCTGAGTTCAGATTCATCAGGTAGGCTGCTTTGTCAGCCACTAAAAGGACACAGTCAGAGGAATCAATTATTGGACAGCAAATAGAATGTGGTGTATGTGAGATTTCTCTCAAAAGCAAATGTAATGTTAAATGTTCTATTCATGCAATTCTATTAATGTAATCTTATAGTAGAGATTGTGCAGGCATAAAAGACATGAAATTCAAAATTAGACTTTTCTTTTTAAAGTCAGTAGGAGTTAAGCACCCAGTTCCTTTGAAAATGTACCCCTAAGCACCTAAAAATAAAGGATGATTGTAAAGGAGACTCCTCAGACAGAACTGAAAGCTAAAGCTTGACATTTTGACATAATTCACCTTCTACGGATTGATTTATTGCTTGCGTTATTGAGAGTGTAATTTCTGCTAATACCTTCTGTGCCATCTGGCTCTGCCTGTTCCTCACGCTGCTTCTGCTTGAATTTCATGTTCCCATAGTGCAGTACTGCCCCTGTCAGCTTGTAAATGGCTATTTTTTCCTCAGAACTGAAGCCCAAGATGTCAATGGCACTCTGTCAACAGAATCAGTAAAGTAAAGATCTTATCTAGTAAAGTTAATACTTCACATAATAATTATCGTGTGTTACTCACATCTGTGGCCATGAGTTCTTCCTGGTCATCAATGCTGGCTACAGTGATCTCACCTTGACTCACAAAGGGGAAGTCATATGGGTTGGTGGAAATCAGAAGCATCTCTGAAAACAAGAATAGATCCCAATTTTTACCTGCTGCAGTTTGGTCTTTGGTCACATATTTATTCCAGACCTTGCCTCAAGGTAACACAGGGCTTTAATGGTATGTCTACACTCCATTGCAAATCCAGGTCTGTGGGCCCCATGCCTACAGATTCAGTGTTTCCAAGCTTACACGTGTGCATCATGCTGCATTGTAAACCCAGGTTTACAATTGATGAACTCAGTTCTCAGAACCATGCTGATACATCCCTACTGCTTGCAGACTCAAGTCAGACCTTCTGCTTCTGGGGACCCAGGCTTGTGCTGTGTCCACACTGTGAAATGACGGAGCTTGGACCCAAATCACAGCAGGATTTGGGGTTGGACCTACCACCCCACGTGGGTCCTAGGACTCTGACCCTGAGGACTTACTGACCTGAGTCAGAGAGATTTGTGTGTGAACTGTAGAGGAGGGGTTGGGCTCAAACCTGAGTCTGAGCCTGGGTTTACAATGCAGTGCAGATATGCCCATAATTGCCCATGTAACAAAGCTTATCAGTTAGTGTTACTCAGTGACCAGTTCCACCAAAAGAGTTAAAACGTTTCTTACCAATTAGTTCTGGCTTCTTGTTAGACATGATCTGATAAAATATGTGGTAGCTTCTTTCTGCCTTGAGCTGGAAAGTGACTCTAGATTTCTCCAGCAGATCTGGCAAGGCAGGTAAAGTACAATTAGCCACAAGAAAACGCAATGAGAAAGAAAGAGAGACAGAGAATTGTGACCCTTAAAGGGAGGTCCCTTACATGTTTCAATGTCAGCAGAAGCCAGTTTCCCTGTGGTACCAAAGTGGATTCTGATGAATTTACCCTTTAAAGGAAAAAAGTCATTTAATTTAAAACCCTCAGAGGCAGACTAGGGATGAAATCCTGGCCCCATTGAAATCAATGGGAGTTTTGCCTTTTACTTCAGAGAGGCCAAGGCTTCACCCTAGATGTATTTTATTAATATGTAGTGAAATTTTTAGCCTATGTCACTACTAAATATTTAGGTAAAGACCTATGCTAAATTATTAACATCCATAGTGACCAATATAGCCACAATTGTACAGTTCACATAAGTTGAATGCACAGGAGAAAGGAAGGCCTGAAAGCACAAAAGTATCCAGACGCCTAAGTCCCTGTTTTAGGCACTTAAGTCCTGGTTTAATCAGCATTGTGACGCACAAAACTCCTGCTGAACCCTGTCGGTGCCTAAACTCCCTTGACACCTATGTTTTTGCAGTAAAAGTTCCCCGTCATCTATGTTCTTGCCTCTGGGTGTGCGCACTTCTGCCTCCCTCTAGCCATAGGTGCCAATCTCCTGCCTAAGCCCCAGAATGATTGATGTACCAGGGGAAGACAGGCATTCAGCTGCCTAAATCGCATGGGGAGCCTGATCCGGCAGGCATGCTCAGAGGACTCCTCCTGGATCAGGCCCCTCAGATGAGTTAACAAAGAGCAGCCAGGGATGAAGGACTTCCCTCATAATCTTTAGCCCAGTGGTTAGGGTGCTCACCTGGGATGTAGGAGACCCCCCTCTGCCTGAGGGGAGAAGGGTTTTGAACAAGTATCTCCGTTCAGATGAGTATGTTAACCACTGGGCTGTGGACTCTTCTGATGTGGGGCTCCGTCAGTCTCTCCTGTTGTCGCTGTTGCACTCTGGATAAAATTAAAGAGTCACTAGAACAGGAGGACTGGATCCTGGGTCTCCCACCTCCCGGGTGAGGGCGTGAACCACCAGATCTATAGAGTCATTCTCTCACTTCAGTCTCCCCCACACAGAGAGCAGAAGCATGAGAATGATTCCATAGCCGGGTGATTACTGCACTCACGTGAAAGGAGGGGAGACCCAGCGTCCCACTCCAATGACTATTTAATTATTGATCCAGAATGAGACAGCTTCAGCAGGAGAGACTGAAGGAGCCCCACATCAGAATAGCCCCGAGCTAAATGGTTAGGGCTCTCCCCTGAGAGGTGGTAGATACTGTTCAAATCCCTTCTCCTCATCCAATGGCAGTGGGACTTGAACTGGGGGTTGTAGTAGGAAAAGAGCATGAGACATAAGCCCTTGTATCAGAGGCCTGGTATGAAACCTGAGGCCTGGGCTAAAGTAGTGGTCAAAGCATTGCTAATATCAAGCAAAATCAGGCTGTAAACTAGAGGCAGGCCCTGCTCACATAATCTGTTAAGAACAGGGCTGACACTGCAGAAACACACATTCCTAAGAAGTGCTACGCACAGGCCATGCACACAAACACATTCCAGAAGATGGTACCAGAACGCCTCGATACCAAACACATTCACCAAGATAACAGGAATATGCTGACCCATCCTAAAGTTAACGTCAGGATGACAGCATGATGGATAGAGATGTTTTGATTGAACCAACAGGTACAAGGTGGTGGTTAGCTATGTCAGAGGGCAGTATCTAACCACATCAGAGGAGCAATACATAACTTGTTTGTATTGGTGTATAAAATGGAGTCTCAGAGGGAGTGTCTTTGGCCAGCCTAGGGGGGAATGGAAAGTCCCGCCATTCACTGAGCTGCATCCATTGTCACGGGCATACATGCATTGAGTGTAGTTGTAGCAAGTATAGGGCACCAATACTGTGCTTTGTCGACAATAAACCTGGCTGGGTGCCTTCAGACCTTAACAGATCTTGTGGTCATTGGGCGGTTCACTTGAGGTCTGCTGCCCCAACTCTGTGCACTAACTGCCCCAATAACAACAATGTGGGTGAAACCAGACAATCACTACCTCTCAAATGAACACTCACAGGAAAATGATAAAAGACAAAAACACTCTATCACCTGTGGGTGAACACTTTTCACAGAGTGATCACTCTATGTCTGACCTCTCAGTGCTCCTCCTCAAAGGAAACCAAAGCCTGGGAGCTTAAATTCATCACTCTGCTAGACACTAAAAACCATGGACTGAACAGAAACTCTGAATTTATGGCTTATTACAACAATATGTAACCCACTAACCCCCATTTTTGTCCTATGACTGCAGAGGTGTTAATGGGACACTCTACCTTGAATGGGCCCTTACAATATGTGTTAACTACTTATACTAAATAATCTGTTCCACCTTGCATTTAGCTGTGATGCTCAGAATACCCTTCCCAGACCTGAAGAAGAGCTCTGTGTGGCTGGAAAGCTTCTCTCTCTCACCAACAGAAGTTGGTCCAATAAAAGATATTACCTCATCCACCTTGTCTCTCTACTATAATTTCTGTTATTTATATGTATATTTAATCTGTCCTTGTTTGAAAACCAGTAAAGACATGATAAAAAATTCTAATTATATGAATATAAATTGTCCCATCACTGCACTTGAGTGAGTGGCAGACACCGTACCCTCATGTTTGCCTAGAACTAAGAGCATTTCTGACAAAAAGACTTACAAAACGAGAGGAATTGTCATTCCTCACAGTCTTGGCATTCCCAAAGGCCTCCAGCAGGGGGTTGGCGCTGATGATTTGATCTTCAAGGGTCCCCTATAAAGTAATAATTATTGTCAAATTAAAGTTGTTTTAAACCAGTATATACGTGGCAGTTTCAGAAAAGAGCATTTAATCCCATCTTTAGTGACCAACTCACGTGCATTTTGCCTGGCTCTTCCTTCTTCTTCTCCCCACTAGCTGCAATTGTTGCAAAGTACTGGATGACACGCTTTGTGTTCACAGTCTTTCCAGCACCAGATTCTCCGCTGTCAAATCAAACAGAGAAGGAAAGAACACACATAACCAAAGAGTTTCTTCTTGCAGTGCACAGCAAAGCCAGCAAAAACCAGGGCAGGGAAATATACATACGTGATGAGGATCGACTGATTCTCCCGATCTGTGAAAGAGACAGAACCAAAAAGACTTTTAAAAGAGTTACTGAGTAACATTGAACTGACTGAAATGTGTTTGAAGTAAATATGAGATTGTCAACATTTTTATCTGAAACTTTTTTCAACAAAAACTAGCCTTTTTTCAAAACGAGAAACTTTCTCTAGTAGCTTCCAATTTCTTGAGATTTTTGTTTTTAATCAGCATTGGAAATGTTTGAGTTTTTAGGCAATCCTTTTTTTTTCCCTTTTGTTTTCTTTTTTGTCACTGAATGCCAATAGAATGAATTATGCCCAGAATGGGTTGTGGGGAGCGGGTTTCTGGTCACTTTTTCTGTTTTCTTTTTCTTTTTTGTTCATTTTAGCACTAGTCTTACCCTTCTCTTCATTTTACCTATTCTGTAAGTTTCCAGAGTTGAGGAAGTTTCTAAAAGTTACAAAGTGGGAAAAGGAAAAAACAAAATGAAAATGTGAAGATAAAATAAAGCTATGAGCATCATCCATTCTACTGCATCCAGTGGTAAAAGGAAAAAAGAGAAAGGAAGAAAACAAAACCAATATTTTAAAAATCATTTCATTTTGTAATGAAATTACTTCCAAATTTTGATTTTTTTCATGAACTGTTTTATCTCTCTCTCTCTCTCTCTCTCTCTCAAACAATCAATGTATCAATTCCATGATATTTAGGTTTTGAGTTAAATTCACATGGATTGACAGAACCACAGGATACGTGGACTTCAGACCAACTTATACACATTTTTCTTTCATCAAATTTTATTATTCAGAAATCTGAACAAGTGACTTAAATCTCTGTAGGGCAAATGATTATATAAACAATACTCTTAACTAAAAGACAGCTAAAAGTTTGCAAGTTCATTCGAACCTCTTGGAGCTGAAATTTCATGAGATCATAGTAGTTTCTGAATCCAGCTATGCTGGAAATACCATGAGATCAACATTTTATCAAAGCATTTTGCACTTTTGTTCTAAGCCTGGTTGAAACCTAGGAACAAAGAACAGTTATTTTTTTAGAAAAATTAACCGAACTTTCCAGAATATCAAAAAGGATTTGTGTGAAATTTTGAGTCAGGTTTAGATTCAAGTGCTGGACAAAGTTTTGGGTCAGTTTCAGTGTGGATTTCAATGAATTCTTATTTCATCTGAACCACTTTACCTATTACTATTCTTAGCACTTTCAGTGTCTTTGGCTATATGCTATGGGTTTGATATTTAGAAAAACAAAGTGCAAAAATATGTGTAATTTGCACTGGTACTGATGATGGCTGTGAAGGAAATAAGGCTCACAGATATTTGCTCACCGGTGAATGCTGAAACTCAGCCACTGTGATTCCTCATATGAAATTTTCATTGTATAATCACTTTTCAGGAGTTGAGCCACTCACCAGTTAACATGAACTGATAGGCGCTGTCAGAGATGGAGAAGATGTGGGGAGGGGCCTCTTGACGCTTTTTGCCCCTGTAGGCAGACACAACTTCTGGATTGTACACTGGCAGCCACTTGTAGGGGTTGATAGTGACACAGAAGAGACCCGAGTAGGTCTGAAAGAAAGGGATATAACGCGATTGGCTTCCACATGATTTAGTGTAGCTGTTAGTTTGGAAGTCCAGGAAAGACGTTGGCCTGTACTTACATAGATCATCCAGGCTGCATAACGCTCTTTGAGGTTATACAGGACGCCAGGTTCATGGAGATGGGTCATCATCGCCATGTCCTCGATTTTATCATATTTGGGAGGGTTCATGGAGAAGACTTGATCTTCCTTAACAGTCAAAGTCTGGAAGGAAAGAAGAGACCCATTTATATCAGCTAAGAACAGAGGAGTTCATGCTGTTCCTTACTCCTTGTTTTTACTCACTTCTCCTTTTTCAGTCTTGACTGTGACCTTCCCTCCTTCCCTGCTCTGGATTAAGCTTTTCACAAAGGATTCCTTGGGATGCACCACAAAGACCGATGTCTTAGCATCGAAAGGCTTGTTCTGGGCTTCAATTCTCTCCTTCTCCGACTTTCGGAGGAAAGGAGCTGCCTCCCCATAGACGGCCATCTCAGCATCCGACGACATGGCTGCGGTTTATCTAGGGCAGCTCAGCAGTGAGCTCTGATGGGGAGAAAATGTTACACTGATGAATCAATAATATTCTGCATCCATTGGGACACCTCTGACATTTTCTACCCTTAGGGTGGTTTAGTGGGGGTAAATTGTAAGGCATCTGTTGAAAATCAGTGAGCGTATGGCTCCTCATAGGTGTGAGGAATGTGAGGGTAAGGTTCTGAACTACAGTCCTGAAGGTTTGAATCTTGCCTGCCTCACACTAAAAGGCCACCTTGCATTCACTTAGCTGCAGACTGGTTTCCCATTCCATTGGGTTGGTGTACCCCAAGGTAATCAGACGTGATGCTGCCACGTTGCTCCCTTGTGTACTGTTAGCTATGACACTAACATGCCTTAACTACATCAGCCTGATGAGCCATTGGCTTGCGGGAGTTTGACTCCTAATTTAGTTAGGCATTGCAGAGCAGAGCAATAGTTTAACAATCTGGGCCTAAATCTATGGAGAAGACCCTTGCTATTTTGCACTCAGTGATTCAAACAATAAAACAAAGTAAACAAACAATAAAAACCATGAATAACACAACTTTTTTAATGAATTGCCACTGTTCAATTTCAACTATTTATTATAACATTTAGTACAGTTGTAAATGTGCTGGAATATAATTTATAAAAATAACTAAGGCCAAAAATAGGAGTTGGAATTCTAAACCCATTATTAGGCTCTTAAATAAACTATGGATTTATAACAACAGGGAACTGCTGAGTTTTCCGCAGTATTGAAAATGAGACCTTTGTATTACATGTTATAAAATGACTTGTATGTTCAGATGACAAACTTCTTCAATAAAATTTGGTACAGTAAATTCCTGACAAAATGATCATTAAATAATACATATGTCTGAGGAAAAAGAATAAGATTTTGCAATATTCTCTCAGCTGGTGGACTCTAGCCACCTTGGATACAGTCATATCAAAGACTTAAAGTCTAGAACTGATCAAACTGATTGATTAGAAGTGAGGATCTAGGACAGGGCACTGGCCAGCCCAGCATCATCGGTCACTGGCTTCAAGTTCAGCCACTGTAGAGACCCTGACCGCCATAGGCAGCACAGGCCAAGCACAATATGTAATGCATTTGCACAATGGGCATAAATATTAGGGGATACAGCAACTGTCCATTCAGCAATACAGAAATCCCACCCTAGATAGTCTCTTACTATCCCCTTGGAATTAGTAAATCAGAATCTTACCTCTTGTGATAACAGATGGATAGTATGCAGTCTGGATGCTGATCAATACTGTAAAATAGAAATAGAAATTCCCTTCTTATTGCTGCACGAAACGCCAGTGATAAATTATAGATTGAAAATATATAGACACCTTGAAAAGTAGATTTAAAATCACTGCTAACAGAGTCAATCCCTCATGGAAATTAGTGCTAGCGGCTTCAGGAATGTAGCTGGATGTGTGGAATGCAGGGGAAATTTCCCCTCTCCACAAACCCAGGTCCCTCCATATGCTTACCTTGAAGCTTTCTGTGCAAGGACAAGGCAAATTGTTTCCCAGGGGTCCTTTTATAGGGTCTGATCTGCATCTGCAACAGATCTTCAGTCAAAGCATTTTTGGCTAACCTTTCTCTGGCAAAGTATTGTATGGCATACTTAACTAAAGGCATAATTGTCATTTGACATGACTAGATATAATTAGAAATTTTTGATGTCTTACCGGCTATATGAATTAATCTCCTATAAATAATTTGACAAGGGAATCTGGCCTAATGGGTCAGCTAGAGAATCCAAGACTCCAAAGTTCTATTGCTGGCTTTCCACTGACTCTTGGAATGTCCTAGGGCAGATTACTTAGTATTGCTTTGCATCAATTCTTCTAGCTATAAAAGTGCCATAATAATATTTATCCACATCAAAGGCTGTTGTGAAGTTTATGAAGAATTGCTTTAAGACCCTTCTGGCCTTAACCTTGAAACTATTAATCTAGGTGTTCCTCCTCCTGGCACTGTGATAGGAACCTCCTTTCTTTCCCTTGTCCTTTCCCCCCAAACATTCCCGGTGATCTCTAAAGTAAATAGAGCAAATACTTGAGTTATAGAGCTCAGCCCATAGAAATGTATCATATCCTAAAAGCTCATGTTACTAATGGAGGATGTTACACAGGGACCATATCAGTCAAAATTCTTTCTGCTGCCTCTCCTCCTATCCTTGTATTGTACTTCCAGAGGCAAATTGATTCAAGCCTAAACATGACTCATGCAATTGTACAGACAGTCCCCAAACACATGCTTAATCCACAAACACATAATAACAAAATATCCTCCTAACACACACAAACACACCCTCTCCCTAAGCCTCCATCTCACATATCTACACTCCCACTGTTAACCCACACAAACAACTCCCTCAGACAAATCACCAAACACCAAACCCACATATACCCAGTCCCCACACCCAACACTCATAAACACCTCATCCATCCCAACATGCACACACACAAACATCACATGAGCATACAACTCCTAGTATTAATACACCCTCAAGCCAACACTTCTGCCTCCCACCACATATACCTTGCAGACTTACTCACAACTTCACACAATCCCATACACACATAAGAAAGCTCACCATTTTGTACAAGTATGCTACCTAGAGAGCAGGATTAGAGAGTAATGTATTGATCCTTCAATATACTAATACTATAAGCAAGGGGAAATTTTAAGACAGAACATGAGAGTACTGCTGTAGTTTTAAGAAAATGGCAGACTTCTTGAGCAGTTTTAAATCCTGTCAAGCTATAAACAATTTGTTCTCCTGTTCATTAATTGTTAGGTTATTAAAATAGTTCCAAAAACAAAACACATACAAGATCAGAACAATTATCTATCAAATCTAGTACAGTATTACAGTGTTTTGGCCCTACATTTCAGAAAAACCTCCCACATTACTCACTTGGTCAATTGTGAAATGCTGCACATAAGAATGGGGCTTGAGAGCTCATAAGACCATGCACTCCTAGGTTTAGAACAAAATTGAATTAGCTATAACTATGAGCAGTGCAAAATTCAATTAATGTCAAGGTGCACACTTGAAGCTGAATGTGGTGTATATCTGTGTACAGTTAGTTACCTGTTTTGGGAAATGCTTATAAACTGAGCTCAGCTAAAACTATGAAGGCACCTTGTAAAAGAACGTGCCCTGCTACTTCCTCCAAAAGCCTCATAGTGTGTACAGGACTGCACCACCACTGGGTCTATGTGTGTGTGTGAGAAGCCCCTTGCCCCACATGTCAGCAGCAGTGCTGTGAAGACCTGAAACCCTGATTGGTCAGGGGACGGGCCTCTTCTCCCAACCCATCCCCTAAGCCCCTGGGTTAGCCATGGAGCTAGCAGGAAATCCCACTGCTAGCTCCTGCTGCCAGCTTCCCTCCCCCATCCCCTGCAGGATAGGAAAGCCAAGCTAGAAGAGAGGGCAGGCATAAAGGTCGTCATCTCCGAGGCACAGAACAAATAGACATTGGCTGTGCCTCATACACCTCCAGCCTGACCCTCCTCTTCCCACTCAGGTGCTCGGGGAGGGGGCAGCACTTGATGCCCCATGGCTTCCCTGCCTAGCAGCTGGACCTGCTAGCTGTTTCTGGGGTGCAGCGCAGTGCCAGCAAGGACAGGTAGGGACTAGCCTACCTTAGCGCTGCAGCACTTTGTGGTAGGTGCACCACAGAAAAGTCACCTAGGAACAAAAAATGCAGGCAATGTCTACAGGATTGGGGACCGCATGCTGGAAAGCAGGGACCCTGAAAAAGATTTAGGTGACATAAATGGCAAACCCAGTGTGTTGCTATGTCAAAGAGGGCTAATGCGATTCTTGGGTCTATAAACAGGGGAGTAGTGGGTAGGCGTAGGAAGGAGATTTTACCTCTGTATACAGCATTGGTGAGACCAATACTGCTATGCTGCACCCAGTTCTAGTGTCAACATTTTTAAAGGGATGTTTAAAAATTGGTGAGGGTGCAGAAAAGAGCCACAAAAATTATCTGAAGGCTGGAGAAAATGCTGTACAGTGAGAGATGTACAGACCTCAATCTGTTTAGTTTATCAAAAAAAGAGATGGAACATGACTTAATTACAGTCAGAAAATACCTTTACAGTGAGAAACTATCAGGTACTAAAGGGCTCTTTAATCTAGCAGAGAAAGGTCTAACACAATCCAATGGCTGGAAGCTGAAGCCAGACAAATTCTGATTAGAAATAAGACACAAATGTTTAACATTGAAGGTGATTAACCATTGAAACAAATGGCCAAGGGAAGTGGTGGATTCTCCATCTCTTGACCTCTTTAAATCCAGACTAGGTGCCTTCCTGGGAGATATACTTTAGAAGATATACTTTAGCCAGACTCATGTTACTGGGCTCAATGGAAGGGTATCTGGTTGAAATTCTATGGCCTGTGTTGGACAGATCAGACTAGATTAAGATCTTAATGGTCCCCACTGGCCTTAAAATCTATGAATTTATTAATCAGATATTTGGGCATATTAATATTTCTGTGCAAATTTGTAAAAAAAAAAATTTATATGGAGATATACCTATCTCATAGAACTGGAAGGGACTCCGAAAGGTCATTGAGTCTAGCCCCCTGCCTTCACTAGCAGGACCAAGTACTGATTTTTTGTCCCAGATCCCACAAGGATTGACTTCACAACCCTGGGTTTAGCAGGCCAATGCTCAAACCACTGAGCTATCCCTCCCCCCAGGTGTCAGAAACATTGGCAATGTAGTGCTGGGGAGTGTGGGACGGAGGAGGCTGCCATCTGCAAGATGTCTATTGGGGTTCTCACTTAATATCTGACAACTCCCAAGGGAGAATCAACAAAATCATCAGGGATCACCAAAATCATCAAAATAACCCAGTGATCTAATTTTCAATGCATTGCTGCCTTCACATAGTAATTAACCCACTTGTCTGCTCATCAATAGGCTGCTGTAACCCTTCTGTTCACAGTTAACTAGTATCTCTCCTTCATGGACTTCATTCTAGAAACATGCATTTGGATGAAGATAGCATGCTCATTCAATAAAGTGGTAGGAAGGATCCCAGACTGTGCAACTCTTCTCCACCTTTATCAGAAGGCCATTTCCTTTAAGGTCAGGTCAGAATTGAAAACCTGCTACTGCTATGACCATAGGTGGTACAACCCGTACTCATCGACGCCGAGTGCTGGGCAGTGGTTAATTAACCCAGAAACCTCAGGAAGCACCAACGGCTTCGGGCTGATGAGTGCCTGAGGAGGGTAGTGGAAACCTTGATGGAGGAAATGCCATCGAAAGGAGGATGGGTAAATTCACTCAGTGTTTTTGCCAACGACATCCACACAGGACAGATTGGGCACTTCAGCTGTGGCTGATAACTAATCTAGGAGTGGAGCTCTGGACGGCAGGCAGATGGAAGATCTCCTCTGCACTGGCAACTCCTGCAGCATAGCTGGTTCCAAATGTATTGACTCCAATCCTTCCTTTGGTCCAAACCAGTGAAGTCAAAAGGGGGACTCTGACACATGGGCAAAGCAGTGCCTCCATATCAACTGCCCAGGCTCTTGCAGCCACATTACATGGAGAGGACACTCCATCCTTGCTGCAACATGGACACAACGTGGAAGTTATGGGTTATAAGTTCTTACTTGAATGGCATAGAGGAGGGTGCCATGGGTCACCTTCAGTGGTGGGAGGAATCATTACATTCCATTGGTAAACCACTGCCCCCCACAAAGCCAGGTAGCCCCCAAACAGTTAGGTGCTGACCCGCCACAATCTATCCACCTCATGGGGTGCGTGGGGCTAGATCAAAAGTTGAAAAACAGACAGAAACCTTGTACCTGGCAAAAATAAGAAACCAAGAACTTTCTGGCTTGGAAGCTGGAATGTCAGGATCATGTGTCCAGGATTGACAGACGATGAGGACCTACAATACATACGCAGCATATGGAAATCAGCTTTAATAGACTGTGAGCTGTATAAACTCAATGTTGACATTGCAGCACTTCAGGAAACAAAACTTGCAGATGCTGGTTCTGTCCAAGAAGCCAATTACACCTTCTTTTGCATGGTATCAGTTTCACTGTGAGAAACAAGTGGGTAAAGCTCCTAAAAACACCCATTTGGAAGTCAGAGCATATCATCTCACTTAAACTTCAGACGACCATCGGCTCTGTGAACATCGTTATTGCCTCATTCCCATAAGCTAAATTGAAATAGCCTGATTTAAACTGGAAACAGAGCATCCACACAGGGATAGATGTCAGTGTCAGAAACCAGGTTTAAAATCTCACCTTTAGTGAAACAAGTGCAACTTTTTCATGTAGCCCCAAAACTGAAGGACTCAGTGTGGCCACGTGCCCTCTCACCCCTGGGGAGAGTTATGTTACCCTGAGTGGGGAAAGTGCAAAAATAGCTGGAGTGGATGGAGCAGTGGGGTGAGACAGTCGCATAGAGGTGCCCCTAACCAGTGTGCCACCATGTTCATGATGTGCAGAGCTGGTGAAAGCATAAAATCCTGGGTAGATGTAGCTTAATTGAATGAAAATGTTTGTAGCACAAGACACATTTACTTTGCTTTTGATGACATGTGGGCCCAGCTGGCAGGAGCAACCAACTTTACTAAAGGAATTGCAACAGCAGGGGCTTTTCAAATACCTCTGCACAAAAAGTCAGAGCTGCTCATTACACTCCTCTGCCAATAGCATTTCCAGCTGTGCCCTGACCCCACCTCCAACTCTCATCTCTTCCTTGGTCCTGTCCTGTCAGCATTTCCCCAGGTGTTTGCGCGCTGCAGCCCAACAATAACACATCTCATGGGAAGTGAACATCTTTGCCCAGGCCTTATAGGAGAGTGGGGATTCAGGCTCCAGAACCTCTTTTACCTTCTGTTCCGCTCTTTTCAAGGTTGCCAGTGGCTTCTCTTCTCAAGGATGGACTGGATGAAGCTTCTACACACACAACAGCATATCTTCAAATAAGAACAAGATTTAGTAAAAATAGAGGAAATTGAGTAAGAACAAAATAAACAATGTGCTTAACATACCTAGTTTTACACTCTTAAAGTAAATGAGGTGAAGGTCTCTTGGCTTTTAATTCCACAGTGAAGTGGAGAGTCTGACATGTCCAAAGAGCCATTCCTGCATCTTATCTTCTCAAGTATAATACCTCGCACTGTCTCAAGAGCAAATGTCCCTTAGCTGTGTTCAGAGATCTCCCATCATCCCTCCAACCCTCACTCTGTATCAGGACAGGCACCACAGGAGAAACCGGAAATGCAGAGTTAAGGAGACACTTCGCACACAACACCGCTTTAACAAACTTCTTGCTGAAACAACATGTGCGTCCATATGCCCTTTTCTGCTGCCTGCACCACAAGAGAACTTGTGTCTCTTCCCTCTCCAGCCTCTTGTACTGTACCTCCTCCTTTTCTCTAGTGAGAGCCCACCGCCAAGCACTTGCAGTGCTGCAGTTACACAGCACAGCTCTAGTTTAACTAATCTTCATAAACATGTCAGAAGAAAATACAGAATTAGTGAGCTATATAAATACCAACACTAAGAAATCAAGTGATCTCTATTGTATCCTTTACTGGACCTGCTCTACTACTCCTGCAAAAATCACCTGGTTCACAACCATATATGACCTGTAAAAGGGATAATTTGTTTGGTTAATTTATTTCTCATTAATTATTTGACCAATTGTCCTTATGATGAAAAATTAAAGTCTTTAAAGATTAAAAAGAGCTTGTGGGAGCAATGAGTAAAGGATGGGCATGCCAGTCTGCACGTACTGTATTAGAAAGGTGCAAATCCAAAGGAAGGAGAGGAAGTATGGAGTGTGAGATATGGGGGTTAATTGAGAGTAATGGGATGAAATAAAGAAGGGGGGAAATTAGGCTGATGCAAAAGCATTAGGGTTAAAACAGTATAAAAATTAGTATAAGCAATTTTCATTACTATTTTAATGTCAGATTCATTGTATTTCAGGTGATTTAGTGCAGGCTTGAGTACAGGCTCAAGAATTCTAATAAATCGATGTGTTATTACTCAAAATAGAATTTCAAGTTAAATAAGAAATTACAGAAAATAAAATAAAAATGGTGTTTAAAAGCTGCAAATCTATTAATTTACCCTTGACCGTTAAATTGTGTCAAGCACTAACAAATAGACTCATAGACTCATAGACTCTAAGGTCAGAAGGGACCATTATGATCATCTAGTCTGACCTCCCGCATGATGCGGGCCACAAAACCCGACCCACCCACTCCTGGAAGAATTCTCTCCCTTGACTTAGCTGTTGAACTCCCCAAATCATTATTTAAAGACTTCTAGTCGCTCAGAATCCTCCAGCAAGCGACCCCTGCCCCATGCTGCGGAGGAAGGCGAAAAACCTCCAGGGCCTCTGACAATCTACCCTGGAGGAAAATTCCTTCCCGACTCCAAATATGGTGATCAGCTGAACCCCGAGCATGCGGGCAAGATTCTCTAGCCAAATCAAATCACAGGAACCCTAAGTCTTAGCACAGTGGTAAATTCATGCTAATTCCATACTGTTTGGTTCCGGAGAGGTCATTTTGATACCAATATGGAGCTATGGATCTTTAATACAGGCCTATGTGGATTTGTCAGCCATACTTTATCATAATCAAAAGTAATGAGACTGTCCGTTACAGTTAAACCAAAGACAATACTAAATTAGAATTTTTGAAATTAAACTAATTACCTAATGACTGGAATGTCAGTCTAACCCAACATTGCATCCCCAGATAATTACACAGAGCTCAGCCTTTCTCATTCCCCCATCTGCACAAACATCACACACAACCTCCAGCTGTGCACTTACACCTGGAGTCTACAAAGACTTGTACACATGCTGAACTTTACACACGAGTACAGTCGCTGAAGTCAATGCACAGAGGTAAGTACACGTGTAAATCTTTGCAGGACTGGGTAATACAAACCCACCTCCAAATTATCTTGAAATCCACCAATAGGTGTATCTGTAGGTAATTTGTAGCCCTACCCATAGTTTTCTATTAGATCTTATGATTACTGTAACCAAATGATAAAACAACAGAGAGCTCTTTATCTTGTAGCTCATTACACACTAATTCAAGCATTGTTTTCTTTTGCCTGAGAACCTCTCAATATCATATGACTTCACAAAGCATGTGTTAGCTGAAAATCCGTAGGCTCCAGTGTATATAGGCAGTTATGCTTTCTTCCAGCTCACTTTTTACTGCATGTGAACCTGTGAAAGTGATGCAATGCTGAACAAGTGAGATAAAGCTTCCCATGTCAGCACTCTCAACCACTTATGGACTCAAAGTTATTTCTGGGCAGCTGGGGGAAACGTGTGAGTGAAACACACGTACCCATTGGGGGAGGTGGGTGTGGGGATTTGCCAAAGGGTTCTCCCTTAGCCTATCTGCTCCCACTGAAGTCAATGGTAGATCTCCCATGGACTTGAATGGCAGCAGTTAGGCCAATGCCACACCCTTTGGAGACTCCCAGCCTGAAGGCAGTTACAGGCTGGTTGCAGCTCAGGAACACTCTTTGGTTCAGTTAAAGGTATTTGTTATTCATTCCCATCCCATCAGCCAGGGGAGAGAGGTGGCCTAGGAAAAATCACCACAAAGGCAGCAGAGAGGAGATGGAGTTATAGCATCCCCCTCGCTACATCCGTTCACAGAGCTGGAACACCACGCAGGGCGCAAAGTGTGCCATTAAAAGGGCGGGGGCAGCGGGTGCATTCCTGCAGGGCACTTGGCCCCATCTCTCCCAATGCTCACCCTATGGTGCAGCTCGACTCGGCACTAACCCTCACACAGGCACTGTGTAAAGTACATAGCCTGGCCCAATGCAAGGAGATTCTAGTGCCTACTTCCACCTCATCCCCTTACCCATGCCACATTCTTACAGACCCACCTCCATCACCTTGCCTCTACTGATGCTTGTTCATTTGTAGATACATAATTTATAAGCTGCCTATTTTTATGCCTCTTCCCTGAGCTCTGTCTTTAGATTGTGACTCCTCAGAACAGGGGCTGTCCTAAAGTGTTTGAAAGTGCCCTGTGCATAGTGGGCGCTATGCAAGCACATAGTAAATAATGTTCATTTTACATTCAATTTGAACTAGTGGTTTTCATGGTAGCTGGTCTCTGCCCATTGCAAACAGTAGGTAACTCCAAACAGGAGAAACTGATACTTTAGTCGGTTGCATTGAACTTATCTTGGGTGTAAGCTGTTGACCTTTTAATGCTGAAAATTTATTTTAGCTCCTTGTCAGTGCCTATCACCAAAGAGCTATAAGTTACTGTGGATCTTATCAAGTGTCCATGGCTATACTCAAGTTACCCAAAGCCAAGTTACACAGAGAACCTAGGAGATCTGAAGCACTCCTTTAGTTAGGAACTTTGAATGTGTCCAACCAGTTTAAAAACCTAAGGCTAATTTTCTGATAGAATCTCTTCTCCCTTTGAGCGAAATACTCATGGCCACATTTGATGGGATAATTTTTAGTTGAAATGGAGACATTTTTCCATTCTTTAAGAACAGCATCAGGCACACTGAGAATGGAGTACAGTTCAGTATCATCTCAAGATAGCATAATTATTTGTATTGGCACACACTGTGATAAAAGTAACTGAGTAACAGCATTAGATCTGTTACTAACTTCCAAATACTACACCAGCTAATTAGAAGCTGATGTTTTAGCAGCTACACCATTAGTCCAATACGAATGGAAATGCGTTTAGAAGGTACCATCTGTGTCTATCAGTTCACTGCACTTTGAAACAAACTAGAACAGAAGTTAGCTGTTATTCAAAATATTTTTAAAAGCCTAAGAAAACGAATTCCAAACCCATCAGAAAAATGAGTGCCGAGGTTACGGGACTTTCTTTAAGGACTAACCAGTTTGACCCTTGATGCAACCCGCTTGCTTCCCCACCACAGTGAGAAACCCATGATACAGCTCACTCACCCCATCGATAAACTTCCTCAAAAGTTATCCGCACCCATGCAACAAGACTGCAGAACCCGTCACGCTGCCGTCCATCCCTGAAATACCACTCGATGCCTGGATGACATCTCTTGCCTGTTTTAAAATGTACAGACTTCCTGTCAGACCACAAGCACCTTGCTGGAACAGCATACATTCAACTTACTAATGACAAAGTGCAGATTGTGCACTGTCAGATGTCCATAATTTTATTTCAAAGCTGATGCTTTTTAAGCCTAGTAAAGTCCACACTGCTCAATGAGGTTCCAAGGCAAAGCCATTCTTGAGTCATCTGAGAGGAAAAAGTATCTGAACAATTGGGTTCTAAGTAGGAAATTCTGTTGCACCCTTTCTTGAGTAATTCCGTTTGGATTGAGACCAAATATCTCAACCTAAAAGAAACACCTGAAACAAATGCATCTGAAGCTGAAAATAGGTATTTAAAATAGAAAGAATGGTCTCCACCTTAGCTATATCAACACAACCAACTGGTCTGCCTATAGGGCACTAGGGGAGAACAGGACTTTACCATTTTTCATGAGGGGAAGGCAGCTGGAGACTCTGGACTCTCTCGATACACAAGAGGGACTCTGGTGTCTAATTGCCCCTTTAGGTGCCTAAGTCCAACATCTAGGTTCCACTAATATTCACAAAACCTCTGCTCAACTACTGCCTAACCCTTTAGGTGCCTAAGTTTCTACTTATAAAGTCCCCCAAGTGCCTAAATTCGGTTTGTGGGCATACGCAGATCTGCCTAAATCCTGACGGCACCAAGCATCTCACAAACTAGCCGTTCCTCTGCCAATCTCCTCAGCAGGGCTCAATCTGGTAGGCATGCTGAGAGGCCACTTCAGAGCATGCCTAATAGATTGGGCCCCATATAAAACATAGTTATCATAGCAGTGCCCTCCCCTTCCCCCAGTAGCCCAGTGGTTAGTGCACTGAAACACATAGACCCAAATTCAAATCCCTATTCTGGCTGATGTGGTACAGGGAGTTGAATAGATAAGCTATTCTGGGTGGGGTCTCTCTCAGCCTTTCATGTTGAAACTGTTCCAACTTGCATAAATAATTAACTATTCATTGAGCCAGAGAAAGATTGACTCTATCAATCAGTGGTTCAGGTGTCCATCTGAGCAGTCAAGTCCCTACTCCAAATCAGACAGAGTGGGGTTGGGAACCCAGGTCTCCCACATCCCCAGAGAGCACATTAATCAATGGGTGTAAGGGGCACACAGTCACCAGGGCCTCAGTTTTGTGATAGTGTGAGAAAGGGCTGATCTGGCTTAGATGCCTAACTCCAGGAGAGAGCTCATGGCTGAGAATCCCACGTAAGTGGTAGACCTCCCTCTGGCCCAGACTTAGGCACCTAACTCCCTTAGTCCACACCCGTCTCCTCGGCATTTCCTACTGGTTAGCTTAGGTGGCTCCCTGATCAGCATGCTGGGTTCTGTGAATCCCTCTTTTAGGTACCTAACCCTCCCAATACATTGTATAGGGAGCCTGCATGCCTAACTTGGGACTGAGGAGTCCACCTAAAAATTAGGCATTGCAATGCTGAGTCTGAGTCTCCTTTGTGAATCTCAGCATGGGCAGATAGGTAGGAACAAGTTCTGTGGTCAGGTCAGCGACTATAAAGCTGCTTAGTCCAAGTTCCTCTTGCACTTGCAAGAGATTTAGCTCAGCAACCTCTAGCCAATGGAATTGCAGATTCTCTTGGGGTGATGTTCAATGCAATGTTAGTGGGTAATGAGACAGACTCCCTGATCTGGATCACACCTCCTGATCAGCTTGGACATGCTTTGTGCCAGTACTGGCACATCTTAATCTGGCTGAGTTAACTCTTCATCAGACAAGGGGGAATTGTTTGGGTAATGGTGCTGCTGTGGTTTTCTTCTGAATACAGCCTCATGAGACATGGGACTTAAAGAACATCATAGCCTCATAAAGCTCCTGAGAGAGGTTTGTATTCAGAATGCTTTTGCTGTACCAACCTGCTCAGTTCACCTCAAATTTCCTGAAGAAATCAAGGGGCTACTTTCTGTTTTGATGACGGAGCCTCCTGGGAGACTGTGACATCTGTGTAGATGACAGCTCATCTTCATTGGCCCATATGTTTATGAATGTCATGCCTCGATGCACAGTGATTGGCAAGCATGTCCCTTTTTCGTGGCCAGCTCATTGTCTCACATTGGCAAGAATCAGGACATCACAACCCTAAAATGCTGGCTTTTGAGCCAATTCTCAGGCCCTTATCTCTTGCTCCATAGGGAACCTGGGTGTCTATCTCAGCCTTTATGGATCCCACTGATTTTCAAGGTGCCTAAAAGTTAGGTGTGGCAACACCTAAATCTCTTTGTTGACCCAGACCTCAATGTTAGATTATGCTGGCCATGAATATATATATATGAGCCTTTGGTCTTTCGTATGAAGGAGATGACATCTAGGAGCCCCTGCCCTTCCTTTAGCCTCTGAGAAATCATTGGTTCAATGAACAGCAACAGGAGATGAATTTTGGGACAAGGTGCTCGAGAGAGTGCAATGTAACTGCTCAGAATCTGGTCAAATACTCTGTTTCAAGTCCACGCAGATGCATTTGTGTGCATGGTGTCTATGTGCTTATGTGCTTGTCGATGGTATAACTGTGCCATGTGAATGTCTGGCCTCTTCACAAAAAGGGCAGTCATGCATCTGGCATGTCTGTTTTGAGCTCGGTGCACTCTGCTCAGTCCCAGCAGCTTGTGGTCGCTGCCATGGGCTGCCACTCACTGTGTACTTTCTCACTCAGAGAAAGTAATAACTGCGCAGCTCCAGGAACATCCAACTTAGTGAGGATGGCTTTTCTTACATCTTTTGAACAGTCTGCAGCCTGTGCCATGGCACTGAGAGACCTGATCTGAGTGGCTATAAATCCCTGAAGGCAATGGCCAATAAAGAACCTGCTTCCATTGGCTGTTCCCATTAGCTAGTTCTGCACTCTTCTGTGCCATTGACTACTGGGGGTTGATAATAAAACTGGAGTCCATGCCAGGTGATCATGGGGCTGTTCTCAAGTGGCTGTGCTTGATAGATATGGGTATGGGTGCTTGATAGATTTCACCTTTGGAATTTTTCCGGTGCAAAGTGGTAGGGTTAGAATAGTAGAAATCTGTTCCACAGAAAATTTCCACCAGTGCTAGCACAGGTACAGTTGTGCTGCTGGAGTAGAGAAGGTGCCAGTAGTGGTTTTACCATTGTGTTGTCTAACACCAGCACTCTTACCAGGGCTGCACTGGGGAGAGCAATATCTGGAAACTTTTGGCAAAAGGGTCTAGTGTAGATAAGTCCCCAGGGAGCAGTGTTAGGTCTCTTCTTATTTATCATCTTCATTAATGCTCTGACCATGGTAGTAAACAGCAGAGAGAGGCAGAAATAATACAAAGGGACCTAGAGAAATTAGAAACATAGGCAGGGAAAACAAAATGAGATTCAGCTTGAAAATTCTCCTAATACCTCTGGCAAAGATCACCTAAACCTCTCATTGCTAGGGCTGATCAAAAATCACCATCAAAACATTTTTTTATACAAAATTGGGTTCTGAGTCTTTGACTAAATACATTTTTTCACAGAAAGACTCTGCTTTCCTTGAAACTTTTTGAGTTTTTGAAAACTGAAAAACAAAAAATTTCTACCAGTTTTTATTTAAAACATTTTCTGCTGAGAATTTTGACAAAAACAAAAAAAATTACATTAAAATTTTCCACAGAAAAGAAACATTTGCCAACCAGCCCTTCTCTTAGCCCATGGAAGGAGGAACCTGAACAGGGAGCAAGGGATGTCAATAGAAAGTTAGACGAGAGCTCACAATGCAGTCTGGCAGGGAAGAGACCCATGTGGGTTGGGGTACACCTGCAGATTTGGTAGAGTATGAAGAGGCAGCAGGAGAGTCCACAGTAAAATATCAGGAGCAGAACACCGGAAGGAGATCTTTGTTCAGTGCCTCTGCATGGGGGAAGATAAAAAATATAGTTATCATCAATAATGAGAGTCAATGATATTCCTCTTTGGGAAGTAATGAAAATTGTCATGGCTGTTTGCAGGCAACATTTATGCTGAGTCCTTATTCCATAGAACAGAAACTTGGTGCCACAAAAAGCAGAGTGTTCAGTGAAGTGGCCACTCTACTGAGAATTGCCCTGGGCTGCTGGGCTGCACAGTCCTGCTGTTTTCCAGGCCTGCTGATTCACAACAGGGAAGAATCTGGTCCAATGTCTCCACATAATATATCCAGGTGAGGGATGGGCCAGTTCCTGCAGGGCTCATCTCTTAGGTAGCAAAGGGAATGCACAAACAAAAGGGCCATGGTTCCTGATAGCCATTGTTAGTGTTCCAGTTCTTGTTCCTATGTGTCCAGGCCAGATATTGGCGCTCTGCTGATGCTGGCACTCAAAGCAGAACAAATGTTAAAACAGAAGTGGCAGAAGAAAGGCTATGTCTAGCTTCAGCACGTCCAGCAAAGCAATGCCATGAGGGCAAGTGGCTGGAATGCTGACATTCTCCACAGAGGAGAGGGGATTCAGATGTGCTGAAAATAGATCCTTCCTTGAGACGGAGATCAGCCAGCTGCTTTGCTTACTGCCTGCTGTAAGATGAGAATTCCCCCTCCCCCAAGCCCTGAGATTACAAGGGAGGCTAGGGGAAAGTCACGCATGCTAGCATGGAGGCAAAGCATAAGAGGGAAGGTAGATATATCTCCAGACTCTCAGTTTGTGGCCTTCTCCTCAGCCCTGGCCCACCCTGTGTGTGTTTGTTAGGTATCACTCCCATCATTGGAAGGAACCCCTCTATTGATAATACACCATTATAGAAGGAGCTTTCACACACTGACACTGAGGGGAGGGATCAGTGTGCCACAGCTCTAATGCAGTGGTTCTCCACATTTTCCACACCAGAACCACTCTGGTGCTTCCAACTCTTCTAATCGGGACTTCTGTCCCATTTAGCACCATAGGAAGGGCAGGGTGGGCACAACTCTATGACTCATGTTTGCAGCCCCATGGCATAGTCTTTTCCTGGAGAGAAGCATTTGGAGTAAGCCAGCACTGAGCAGGGATGCATTCAGCAAGGGAAGAAACTCAATCAGCCAGGGAAATCCTTGCACCTTCTCTGAGCAAAAACATGTGGTTCAAGACTCTGCTCCATGAAAGAACTCCAGTGTGGAAGAGGAGCTGCCAATGAGCACCGATTTCTTCTCATCTAATAGTGCAGCAGTGGCATGCCTCAAGCTCACCTATTATAAAGAGCACAACTTACACAGCTTCATCAAGTACCTTGTTCAGTCCTATAGGCATCCTCTTCCCACCAAAGCTTCCCGGGGAGTGGGTTGGGAAAAGGGACAAATATTTCATACAAATGTTTGTGAGGTTTTGTTTGTTTGTGGGGTTTCTTGCCCAGTGGACATCCTGTCAGTAATAGCAAAACAGGAACTCTTTGTGTATGGGTGTATCCTACTCATACTGGACAAACATTGAAAGTTAGGCAGAAGAAGACATCTGCAGTTTCACCCCATTGCCTCGAGAAGTACTGGCTGTACTGAACATCGGCAACTAGGGGATCAGTTTGTCACCTGACTGCATCTTCAAAGAGGAGAATGGATGTGTCTTGACTAGCAGCAGCAGAGCCCAGCATAACACTGATTGTGCCCTGTGTCTCAAATGTCGTAGCATCGCTTTCCCTAATTACAGTCACACTTGGTGGCTCTTGCCATTCATAGTATAGTTACACCAAGTCTGAGCTCAGAGGACCTTCCTGTTTGCCTCATTGCCGCAATAAAACAGTCTCCTGATTTTGAAAACCTTAAGATTTTGCTAGAGGAATTCCATGGGGTTTTTGTGCAAAGACGCTTGAGCTCAAATGATGTAATGTCCCTCCTTCTAATGGCTGCATGCGTGTCCTGTACCAGCTACTTCAACAACCCTTTGAAGTGCCATGTAGCTGACAAGCATTCTGGGGTGTGTTTTGATCTGATCCACCAGATACGAAAATCAGGTTGCAAGCAGTGGCCATGATCCACAAAAGTATTTGGGCTTCATTGATTCTATGACACTATGATTTTGGTGGAAGTAAAGAGGCTAAATACTACCTTTGTGGTTCTGGTCCAATGGCATCATCAGAGAGGGAAGAAAGGGTAAGATAGGGAGAGCAGAGGTGACCAACCCTGCTCCTGGCTTCATGGATCAATGCAGGGAACATGCATTGTAATCCAGTCAACTCCCCTTATGGGGAAAGCTGGAGGGCAAGAGTCAGCAGCAGGCAGGTCCCAGCAAGGCAGGGAAACAAACCAAAATGTTGGGCTCCCAGTGCAGAAAAGTGCCACATTCCAAGGCAAAATAAATAAATAAATAAAATAAAGCTCAGCTCCACATAAATTAAAAATGCCACATTTTTTGGCTGCAAAATGGCAGAGTCCACAGGCATTTGAGTGAAAAGAATGGAGCAGTTCACATCTCTTAGAACTATTGTTCTTGGCTCTCTGCAGATTCAGGCAGGGATCACTCCATATGTTAAAATTGAGAATACTTATCAGTAACAGAAGGGTAAAAAAACATTACAGGGCTATTGTTTTTAATCACAAAAAACATTACAGACGCAGGAAATTCACAGATACGGTTACGCGTAAAAGAAACCCAAACAAGTTAAGCTCCTGAAATGCACAGTTACAGTCTCCAGACTAAATTAACTCTGCCCTAGAGTGATGCCATACAATAACTGTATGATTAAGGCATTATTGTGTTTGTGGACCCAGAGTACATTAAACTAGTTTTACAAGACAAATGTGGTTGTTTAAAATATGTTTCCCCTGAGAGTGTTACAACAGGACTCCTGTGTTTCCCCTGGGGTGTTGCTAGAGAGCACTCATGGTTCCCCTAGGAGGTGACTACAGGACTCCCCTGGTTTCCCTGTGGTGTTATTATAGGGGAGCTATGGTTCCCTTGGCGGAGTTACTATGGGTCATTCATGGTTCCCCTGGAGGTGTTACTAAAGGGCTTCCATCATCCACATCTGCATCTCTGTTCAGTGCAGCCCTGAAACCGAACTCTGTATGAGTAGCAGCCACCTTCACCACCAGCCCCATACTGGGCTCCCCCCACTCTGATGATTCACTGGGCACCGAGGGTGCAGCTCACCACACCCCAAGCCTCTGCCTTTCTACTAGCATTGCACACCGACCTCCTCTGCCACTACCTGCCTGCTGCTTCCTCGCTCATTAGCATCTACTGCTACTGCCAGACCTCGTGACTCTATCTCAGCAACTGGGGGAGAGAGAGGGGCCTGGCTCATACCCATATCCTCTTTCGACACCCCCCTGGCACTGCCTCCTTCTGTTGCTGTCGAACACCCTGTTCCACAATAGAATTCAGAGCAGCCACCCTGTGCAACAATGCTTTTCTCCCACCCCAGTCCTGTGACTGTTACTGCTCAACAGCGCTTCACCCTCTCCAGGGTCTCTTTCCCCAGCCTCTCCAGACTACTAGTCCTCCTGAACCCCAACATCATGCCTTGTTCCCTGACCTACTCACTCCTCTCAGGAGCCCTTTGGTTTACTGGCTGCAAGAACTTCCCTGGTGGGGCAGGCTCCCCAGAGAAGTCCTTCTCCCCACTCCCAGGCTTAGGAGATGGGCACCTTCTCCCCTGCCCCAGCCCTCCTGGGCTGTCCCAAACAGCTCTCTGTAACCTCCCCATTGTGCCATTCCATTACTCCAGCCATTCCTAATGCCTCCTTCTGCCCTCCTCCCTTCTTCTTCCTCCTCCTTCTTTTCCTTCCCTCTCCTTGAATAAGAACATTGTAGGAGGGGACAGACCTTCTCTGCAGATCCTCCACCACCCTGGAGCTGCAGGGTGACTGCAGGCCCTCTTGACTCAGCAGCTATCTCGCCCATCAAGTCTTCAAGCACCCAGCCTACCTGTGACAGGCTCCACTAAGGAGAATGAGCCACCCCAGAGCCATCTGTGATTAGTTAATTGCCTGGGTGGCTGGGTGGCAGTCAATTAGCTAAGGGTATGTCTATACTACGGGATTAATCCGAATTTATATAATTCGAATTTGGGAAACAGATTGTATAAAGTCGAAATGTATGCGGCCACACTAAGCACATTAATTCGGCGGTGTGCGTCCAAGTACCGGGGCTAGCGTCGATTTCTGCAGCGTTGCACTCTGGGTAGCTATCCCATAGCTATCCCATAGTTCCCGCAGTCTCCCGCTCCCATTGGAATTCTGGGTTGAGATCCCAGTGCCTGATGGGACAAAAAACATCGTCGCAGGTGGTTCTGGGTACAGCCTCACCTCCTCCCTCACTCCCTCCCTCCCTGCATGAAAGCAACGGACGGCAGACAACCATTTCGCACCTTTTTTCCTGGGTGAACACTGCAGACTCCATACCACGGCAAGCATGGAGCCCGCTCAGCTCAAGACAGCAGTCATGAACATTGTAAACACCTCGCGCATTCTCGTGGAGTTTATGCTGAGCCAGGACCAGAAAAACGAGGCGAGGAGGCAGCAGCGGCGGCAGCACAGCGACAAGCATGATGAGGACATGGACATGGACACGGACACAGAATTCTGTGAAACCACGGGCCCCGGTGCTTTGGAGATCATGTTGTTAATGGGGCAGGTTCTAGCCATGGAACGCCGATTCTGGGCAAGGGAAACAAGCACAGACTGGTGGGACCGCATAGTGTTGCAGGTCTGGGATGATTCCCAGTGGCTGCGGAACTTTCGCATGCGTAAGGGCACTTTCATGGAACTTTGTGACTTGCTGTCCCCTGCCCTGAAACGCCAGAATACCAAGATGAGAGCAGCCCTCACAGTTGAGAAGCGCGTGGCGATAGCCCTGTGGAAGCTTGCAACGCCAGACAGCTACCGGTCAGTCGGGAATCAATTTGGAGTGGGCAAATCTACGGTGGGGGCTGCTGTGATGCAAGTAGCCAAAGCAATCACTCAGGTGCTGCTACGAAAGTTAGTGACTCTGGGAAATGTGCAGGCCATAGTGGATGGCTTTGCTGCAATGGGATTCCCTAACTGTGGTGGGGCGATAGATGGAAGCCATATCCCTATCTTGGCACCGGAGCACCAAGCCACCGAGTACATAAACCGCAAGGGGTACTTTTCAATGGTGCTGCAAGCACTTGTGGCTCACAAGGGACGTTTCACCAACATCAACGCGGGCTGGGCGGGAAGGGTTCATGACGCTCGCGTCTTCAGGAACACTACTCTGTTTAAAGGGCTGCAGCAAGGGACTTACTTTCTGGACCAGAAAATAACCGTTGGGGATGTTGAAATGCCAATAGTTATTCTTGGGGACCCAGCCTACCCCTTAATGCCATGGCTCATGAAGCCATACACAGGCAGCCTGGACAGGAGTCAGGAGCTGTTCAACTACAGGCTGAGCAAGTGCAGAATGGCGGTAGAATGTGCATTTGGCCGTTTAAAAGGTTGCTGGCGTTCATTATTGACTCGCTCTGACCTCAGCCAAAGAAATCTCCCCATTGTTATTTCTGCTTGCTGCGTGCTCCACAATCTCTGTGAAAGTAAGGGGGAGACCTTTATGGCGGGGTGGGAGGCTGAGGCAAATGGCCTGGCTGCTGATTACGCGCAGCCAGACACCAGGGCGATTAGAAGAGCACACCAGGAAGCGCTGAGCATCAGAGAAGCTTTGAAAACCAGTTTCATGACTGGCCAGGCTACAGTGTGAAATATCTGTTTGTTTCTTCTTCATGAATACCTGCCCCCTTTATTGACTCATTTTCTGTAAGGAACCCACCCTCCCCCTTCCCCCAGCTTGCTTTCAAACCAAATAAAGTCACTATCATTTAAAAATCATTTATTCTTTATTAATAGATTAGAAAAAGAGGGAGGGAACCCGGGTGGGATTTGGGAGGAGGATCGGTGGGAAGGAAAAGGCCACTAAAAAAAGGTTAAAAAAATGACAGCCTTTTGCTTGGGCTGTCTACTGGGGTGGAATGGGAAGGTGTACGGAGCCTCCCCCCGCCGCGTTCTTACACGTCTGGGTGAGGAGGATACGGAACATGGGGAGGGGGTACAGGGGCTGTAGCGGCAGTCTGTTTTCCTGCAGCCGTTCCTGAAGCTCCACCAGACGCCGGAGCATGTCTGTTTGCTCACGCAGCAGCCCCAGCGTTGCATCCTGCCTCCTCTGATCTTCCTGCCGCCACCTCTCATCTCGAGCGTCTCTCCTCTCCTCACGTTGGTCCCTCCTGTCCTCACGTTGGTCCCTCATGTCCTCACGTTGGTCCCTCCTGTCCTCACATTCACTGGCTTCTTTCCTATACTTTGCAACCATTTCCTTCCACTCATTCAGATGAGCTCTGTCACTGCGGCTGGATTCCATAATTTCTGAAAACATCTCGTCTCACGTCTTCTTCTTACGACGCCTTATCTGTGATAGCCTTCGGGATGGAGGAGGGAGGCTTGAGGAATTTGCAGCTGCTGTAGGGAGGGGAAAGAAGAGAGAATTGTTTAAAAAGATACATTTTGCAGAACAATGCTTATACTCTTTCACGGTGACCAACACTATTCACATTACATAGCACATGTGATTTCTGTGCAAGGTCGCATTTTGCCTCTTAATACTGAGTGCCTGTGCCTGTGGCTTTGCTGCTAGAGATCACAGGTCCGGGCAACAGAATTCGGCTTGCATGCGGCCATGGTAAGCCATTGTCTTACGGCTTCTGCGCCCTCCTTTCCCACATACCAAGCAAAGCCCGTAGAGTGCTGCGGTTTTTCTGTTAACATTCAGCAGCAGCAGAAAACAAACTAACCACCCCACCCCACCCCCTCCCGCCATGAATTCTCTGGGATGATCGCTGTACCCCTCCCCCCACTGCGTGGCTGGTATCAGGGAAGATCCCTGCAGGAACCAAACTAACCCCCCTCCCCCCTGCCGCCCCCCTTCCGCCATAAATTCTCTGGGATGATCATGGTACCCCTCCCCCCACCGCGTGGCTGGTAACAGGGAAGATCCCTGCTAGCCAAACGCGAAAAGCTCAGGGCCAATTTCCCATCTGCGCTTGGCTAACTGCAGGGAAGGATTTATTTTCAGCCACAGGCAAACAGCCCAGTAGGAACGGCCACTTCTGTCCCCTTAATTAAGTTCCCGTATTTCAACCAGGTTACCATGAGTGATATCACTCTCCTGAGGATTACACAACAAGATAAAGAACGGATGTTGCTTGAATGCCAGCAAACACCGGGACCATACGCTGCCAGGCTTTGTCAGGCAATGATACCAGATTACTTGCTGCAAGCATGGCGTGGTCAAGTGTCCTACCATGGAGGACGGAATAAGGATGCACTGCCCAGAAACCTTGTGGCAAGGCTTTTGGAGTACCTCCAGGAGAGCTTCATGGAGATGTCCCTGGAGGATTTCCGCTCCATCCCCAGACACGTTAACAGACTTTTCCAGTAGCTGAACTGACCGCGAATGCATCCCAAGTCCTCAGGGCAAAGTAATCATTAAAAACCGTTTGCTTTTAAAACAAGTTTTATATTTTAAAAGGTAAACTCACCTGAGGTCCCTTCCATGGGGTCAGGGTCTTGGATACTGGCTTGGGAGGGTTGGGAGGGTACTTCAGTCAGGGTGAGAAAAAGATCCTGGCTGTTGGGGAGAACGGAGTGCTGTGTGCTCTCTGCAAGCTCATCCTCCTCCTCCTCCTCCTCCTCCTCCTCCTCTCCCCCATTGGCAGAATCCTCAGGTGTAGCTGATGAGACTATCCCCGACCCGGAATCCACGATCACAGGTGGGGTAGTGGTGGCGGCCCCCCCTAGAATTGCATGCAGCTCGACGTAGAAGCGGCATGTCCGCGGCTCTGACCCAGAGCAACCGTTTGCCTCCTTTGTTTTTTGATAGGCTTGTCTGAGCTCCTTGACTTTCACGCAGCACTGATCTGAGTCCCTATTGTGGCCTCTCTCCATCATGCCCTTGGAGATTTTTTCAAAAGTTTTGGCATTTCGTCTTTTAGAACGAAGTTCTGCTAGCACTGAATCCTCTCCCCATACAGCGATCAGATCCAGTACCTCCCTCACGGTCCATGCTGGTGCTCTTTTTCGATTATCGGCCTGCATGGTTACCTGTGCTGATGAGCTATCTGTGGTCACCTGTGCTCTCCACGCTGGGCAAACAGGAAATGAAATTCAAATGTTCGTGGGGCTTTTCCTGTCTACCTGGCCAGTGCATCCGAGTTTAGATTGCTGTCCAGAGCGGTCACAATGATGCACTGTGGGATAGCTCCCGGAGGCCAATACCATCGAATTGCGGCCACACTATCCCTAATTCGAAATGTTAAAATCGATTTTGGCGCTACTCCGCTCGTCGGGGTGGAGTACAGAAATCGATTTAAAGGGCCCTTTATTTCGAAATAAATGGCGTCGTTGTGTGGACGGTTGCAGGGTAAATTCGAATTAACGCTGATAAAACCGAATTAAAGTCGTAGTGTAGACCAGGCCTAAGGAACATCTGGGCCTAATGAAATGGTTATGAGAGCTCAGGCAGAAAGCCTGCAGAAGACAGGAAGCTCCTGAGGACAGGGGCTTCTCAGGGAAGCTGGTTAGGGAGCTCACCAGGAAAGGGGACCTAGGAAAGGTCCTTCTGGAGAGAAGAGGTTTTGAAAGGGGAGAGCTCTGAATGTCCCAAGTCCCTAGGGTGGCCTGGTCTCAGCAAAAGGACCTTACCAGAGAACAGCAGATGGTCCATATCAAAGAGGACTTACACACAACTCTGGAAAAGAGCTGCGGAGGTTTGACCTCTCCAAGAGCCCTGCGTCTAGAGAGGGAACCCTTCCCACTTGAGGGCAGGAGGCCTGGCTCTAGAGGAAGTCCTGAGCTGAGAGAGTTTTACCGGAAAGGAGCCTGGACTGAGGAGATGGATGGGCTCATGGGAAGCAGACAGACTAAGTTTAACTCCCCCACCTCCAAGCTAGGGTGCTGGGGCAAACACTTGTTTATGTACCACATTTTGGCCTTTGGTCAAATAAATCAGACACCTGAAGGGGCACTGTTCACTACTTAAAAGCCTCATTGAACGTCCTCTAGGGGAAACTGGAATGCAGGAATGCACTGCAAAAGGGTGCTCCATGGGTGATGGCCCACCATATCAGGGTGTTACTATAGGGCTCCCATGGGTCCCCTGGGGGCAGGGGGGTTGAGTTACAACAGAGCTTCTCCCAGTGGCTTCCCACCCATCCCTATGAAGTCAGGGGAAGGCCACCCATCCCCAATAAATCAAGGAGGAGAAGAAGATCCTTGCTTAGGCCTGGCACCAGCAGTGTTAGCATGAGTGAGGATGGAGGACACATTTATGGGTGTGCGAGGTAAGACATCAGTGTGAATGGGGGCAGGAGCAACTGCACAAATGTGTGTGGGTAAGAGCACCAGAGTGAATGTGAATGATGGAGTTAGTGCCAATGTGCGGGAGTATGAGAGATGGTTATAGGGCAGTGGGGTGAGGAGAATGAAAGAATGTACAGTCAGGAGGATCAAAGGGAAAGAAAGGGGGAAGGGATCAGAGGAGGATAAAGGAAGAGCAAGAAGAAGTCAGACTCACGAAAAATAGACACTGAAAGAGCGGGATGAAAAGAGATTCTTCATTTAGTAGAGGAAAGAAGAATGGAGCAAAAACTGGAGGAAGAAAAGAAAGAGCAAGAGCCTAAAGTGAAAATTGTTCAGTCAAAAGATTAAATGAAAAGATTGCCTAGAATCCAGTGAAGTAAAAATACTGAGTGGAGAGGACTCCGGATGGATGCAAATCCCAATCCATATGAAGACAAGGGGTCATACTACTAGCTTGCAGAGACGGGAAAGCATATTGAGTACACAGTGTTGAGGGAGTCAATGGTAATGATGTCTAATAAAATAGTAATAATGGGGCCTTCAGCTATCAGCATATAACCTGGCCAAATGGTCCCAATGGACAAGGTTTAGAGAAGTAATTTCTCATCACTTTAAGCAATGCCTTCTTGGAACAGCTCATTTTGCTCCATTTTACTTTAACTTGGTCCTAACTAAAATGCAGGAGTTGGTTCAAGTAGCTAATAGTGATCACTGTATAATTAAGTTCAACATCACATCCAGCAACTAGCAGAATGGCACTACAATTGGTTACAGCACTGGTGGTTCTAAGATGGAGCAGGAATCCTCTCTGCAACTCTCTGGTTATTTCCCTTCTGTTAACTTGGCCACGTCTCCTGTTCCCAAGGAACAGAAATACCTAGCGGAGCTGTTTCCCTTTGGAGGCAAACTCGTGACTTTACACTGGAGCTGAGAGCCTGTCCTGTTTAATGTGTGAGTTGAAAGCCTGATGCAGCACACACTTGTCACATCAGTGACCATGAGGAGATCAGTGCTGCCTCTCCCTGCAGTCCCAGCAGTGCAGCTGCCAGAGTCTGTTTAAAAGCTCCTTTACCTGGTAGGAGAAAATGAGAAAATCTTCCCTGAAATGAGGAACCAGGTCTTGAAACTCAGTTTCCTTCAGTGACCTACTGTGCAGTATCCCTTTCACATGCCCCTCTGCAGTTCCTCTCCTGATACGTCAGAGCCCAGGAGAACTTTGCAGAGCATTTTCCAGTGTGGCTGCAGCTACACTCACCTCTGAGAGCCTGGGGCCCTGGAGCAAGAGCAGCCAATGACACCTGTACAGAGTGCCTAGGAAAGGTTGTCATGATTGTGAATGAGGAAAGAACTCTGCTTTGGGAGCATTTTATGCCCAAATTGCACAGGTGTCAATGAGTATACAAACTAAAAGCCAGATGCAAATCAGGCCCTACATGTCGCAGGATGCAATTGGAGAACCTTGATCGAAAGGGACAGAGCTATCTGGTCAAAACACATAGCCTCTAAGGGCCACCACTCCTTATTAAAGAAAAGAGTGGCTGCCTTCTGGCCCAAGCTATGCATATCGGGCAGAGCACTGAGGCTGCTGGACAGCTGTGAGTGCTCTCAGTTGGGCCAAGCTTGGGCAACAGATAACGAGCAGAGTGATAAAGAACACCCCTGCTGGAGATGTTAATTCTCTGTCTGTCCAGGGTCTGTGACAGCTGCCCTCAACCAAGCACTCAGGGCAGTGAGAGGCTCAGCACAGAAAAAGCAGTCAGAAAAGCACATTTCAGGTGTAAGAAGGTAGTGGGGGTAAATTGTATTTTCCCTGAAAGGCTTCCAGACTCTGGGTCTGGAAAATGTAACCCTCTCTCCTCTCTCAGGGCCTGTCTACCCTTCCAGCTTTTGGCACAGCAAGCTGCAGGTTTTTGTCCCTACCTCCCCAGCAACCACACTGGAAGTCCTTAGCCACACATCCAGGGGCATGTAGAATGCGAGGTAGCATACCTGCCCGGGGTCTGGGTAAGACTACATGTCAGCATCTGGCCATCTCTGTACCCGCCCATTTTGTGATGTGAACGTAGCAATGAGGCAGTGAATTGCTCTCTACTCCCCATAGACCTCCACCGTCACTCCCACAATTCCCTGTCCTGTATCTTCACGCCTCTCACTTTTTCTCCAGAAGTTTACTGCCGTTTTCACATTCTCCTGAGCATGGTGAAGCCTTTCCTTTTGTGCAAGTGGATTGCTCCAACATTTGGCTCCCACTATTACCTGCCCTGCCATTTAAAAAAAGATTTCCATCCCTCAGCATGCTGCAAGCTGGCTGGAGAGCCATACCAGGGTGCTGGTGACCCTGTGGGGTGACTACATCCAGAGCCATGACTTTAGCAGGAATTCCCATAATCCTCATCTCTACAAAAAGATTTTTGTGGCTGCTAGCTGAGCAGGACAGTCACCAGACACCAGAGCAATCCATGCATTTCTTTAGGGTTCGTGGGGGGAGAAGGGAGACCATACTGTGTGGGGCCATTGCTGCCCCAGATCCCAGCACACACCCTGGGTTCCCTTTATGGCTGACCACACCCCAACATGCACTGTCTTGGTGGGTAGTGGATTGACGGCTCCTCCGTCTACGAAGTGGACAGTGATGTATGCAGGCAACTCACAAAGTTGTACAGGTGTCTAGTGACTGGCTTTGCATAGGGCTCCATGTGTCATTTCTTCCTTTGTGATTCTGAACCCCTTCACTATGATCCCTGAGTACACTCATTGTCCATTGCATGTTGTGGTGGGCTCACCCACAAAGGGAACCCAGGGTGTGTGCTAGGCTCTGGAGCAGCAATGGCCCCATGCAGTACTGTCTCCCATCCTGTCATAACTATAAAGGGAAGGGTAACAACCCTCCTGTGTACAATACTATAAAATCCCTCCTGGCCAGAGGCACCAAAATCCTTTTACCTGTAAAGGGTTAAGAAGCTCAGGTAACCTGGCTGACACCTGACCCAAAGGACCAACAAGGGGACAAGATACTTTCAAAGCTTGGGAGGGGGGGAAGGCTTTTGTTTGTGCTCTTTGTTTTGGTGGGTGTTTGCTCTTGGGACTAAGAGGGACCGGACATCAATCCATGCTCTCCAAATCTTTCTGAACAAGGCTCTCATATTTCAAACTTGTAAGTAACAGCCAGGCAAGGCGTGTTAGTTTATCTTTGTTTTTCTCCACTTGTGAATGTTCCTTTGCTAGAGGGATGTTTTGCTGTAACTTTGAAACTAAGGCTAGAGGGGGATCCTCTGGGCTCTTTGAATCTGATTACCCTGTAAAGTTATTTTCCATCCTGATTTTACAGAGATGATTTTTACCTTTTCTTTTTAATAAAATCCTTCTTTTAAGAACCTGACTGATTTTTCCATTGTCCAAAAATCCAGGGGTTTGGGTCTTTGATCACTTTGTAACCAATTGATTAGGATATTATTCTCAAGCCTCCCCAGGAAAGGGGGTGTAAGGGTTTGGGGGGATAATTTGGGGAAAGAGGAACTCCAAATGGTCCTTTCCCTGTTTCTTGTTAAATCACTTGGTGGTGGCAGCGTACCAGGTTTTAACCTAAGCTGGTAGGAATAACCTTAGGGGGCTTTCATGCGGGTCCCCACGTCTGTACCCTAGAGTTCAGAGTGGGGAAGGAACCCTGACACCTCCCCACAACTAACCATAAAGAAATGCATGGATTGGTAATTAACACTGGAAAACTGACAACAGAAGTAACATTAATTAACAGAGCACACAGTGTAGGACAACAGGACATCATCAAATGTCAGTAAGTTCACTGTGATGTGCACAAATAGGGGCACAGAGGCACCCCTTACTTCCCTTGCATGCAGGGAAGCAGACCTAGAGAGAACAGGTGCCTTTTCCGGTTGCGTGTTACTCGGCGTGCAAACTTGTGCTGTCTTGAGTCCACTCCATATGCATCCAAAGGGTTCAGTAATCTGTGGCAGGCTGCCTTCAGCCTGACAAACGCACAGTCCACAACTATCCTGCAGCCAATGAGCACATGATTGAACCTTCTCCTGGCAGGTCCTGTGTTGCTGGGGTAGGCTTTCATGAGCCATGGTAGCAGCGGGTAGCTAGGGTCCCCCAAAATAACAGTAGGCACCAATACCCCATTGCCGATGATATTATTAGGGGGAAATAATGTGCCTGCTTCTCCCAAGAGGTACAGTCCAAATCTCCTGAAAACCCTTGTGCCATGCCCCTTGCAGAACTGCCCATTCTGGTGTTCATGAACCTGCCTCTGTGGTTCCCAAGGCCGGCAGAATGATGATGTAGTACCCTTCGCAGTTTATATATTCACTTGTCCTTGTGGTAGGCAAATTACAGGCACATGTGCCATCGATGCACACTTGGGGAACCCCAGACTTGGAAAGCCAGCTATTATTTTTGGCACACTTCTAATGACAGTCACACGTGGTATGTCACAGTAACAATCACCTGGCAAACCTCCACTACTACAACCCTCACAGTTGACTGGCTATCCATGGACCTGAAGTAGTCAAGGGTATTGCAACCTGCTTCGTCACTGATATGGCCTCCCTCAATAGAGGGTGGTGGTGGAGGGTCAGGACAAACTCCTCACACAGTTCCAGGAAGGTCTGTTCCTTCATGTGGAAGTTCTGGACCCATGGCTGGTCATCCCAGGCCTGATGAGGTCCCACCACACTATGCTAGTTATCCTGCACCAGAACCACCACTCCACATATAAAAAATAAGCTGTAATTGCTGCATTCAATAGGTCTATACGGTCTGATGTGAAAGGATCCCACCCCTGAGTCCTTCTGCCTTGTCTCAGAAACTGTTCCTGAAATGCTAGCCAGTATCTCATCAAAGATTGGTGCTGCTGCATAAACCATTCACTTGCAAACAGGAGCAGCTGATCAAATGGATTCATGGCTCATCCCTGGGTTAGAAGCGACAAACTGAGCACATTGCACAGGCAGAAGAGACCTACAGGATGGCGGGCTGAAAGCAGTTCTGCACAGGTTTTGGAAAAGCACAGACAAGTTGTAGTAGTAGAGTGGCTCCACGGGGCAAAGATGCTAAGGACTATGGGATAGGCACCTACAAAGCTAGGTGCAGAACAACTTGTAGCTCCAGTGTCAGCGTGGAAGGTGGCATACACATGTCTCTGCAGTATGGACTCTGGCAGCAGGGTTAGCTAACACATGGATGCATACCCGCAAGCCAGGACATGGATACACTCCCAATGTAGAGATAATGGGGTGACTTCAGTTCCCACACTTCCTTTGACACTTGATGATATTCTCATATCCCAGCCACTTTGAGGGTAAACTCTTCTTGCCAGGACACCAGTGAACCCTCCATGTAGCTATCAGAACAACACCAACCCGGTTCTGCAGTGGATATTGTCGCTCAGGGCTGTGTGCATGGGAGCAAACACCTTCCCTCCCTGTTCCTCTTCCCTGGAGCCATTGCTAGAGAAGGGGCAGACTGTGCAGTACTTGTATTGTGTCTCTGAACCATCCATGTCCTCCTGGAGACCCCTCTAAGCCCTGTTCACAGGATGGCAGACACAGCAATTGTGAATAGAGAGTTTTGACTGGGTTCTATGCAGCGCTGGCTCTAGCACAGTTTTACCACCCAGTTACAACGGGGTTCTCAGTGCTAGGAAGTCTGCACGTCAGTCTGGGGGGAGCTGCCTGAGGCTGCCAGTAGCACCTGAGGGCTGAGGAGACATGCACTAGTTTTCCCTGATTGTCACAATTGCCCTGCCCTTCTCATATCTCACACTATAGCAGTCTTCTCCCTCTGCCACTTGGGCTTGGTACAGATAGAGTCCTCCCATTGTAAAGCACAGTCTCTTACAATGTATGGGTCTGGTTTTAAAGTAGAGTAGGGGCTTGTCAGGATGAAGAGTCTACTCCCGTTTTAAATAGCAGTACGTCAATTAGTAGATTGATTAGTAGACAACTTTTAGTGCATGGTGTCAGAGCCACGCAGCCAGCTAGTGCACAGCAGGCTGGCGTCCTGTAGATTCACACCCCAACTGGCTGTGCGCTAATTCTCTGTCTAGACAAGCCCTTACAGTGGCTTGTCTGGTTTCCTAACATACCCAAGCAGGCACCATGGCCATATAAAACAACTAGCAGCAAACTCCACTTTTCTCGAACCTGGGCTTCGAAAGGGAACAAGACCAAATGGCTTTTATCACTGGCCTTCCATCATAAAAAAAAAAAAAATCATGCTATGAAACACTAAACGAGACCCACAGAATGAGGCCGCCATGTTGTAGGTGAGGAGTGACCTAGTTGTGCTCTTGTATCTCCACAGGCAGCTGGGGGCGGGAGGGGGAGGGCAGATGTTATCGGTTGTTTGGGGGGATGGTTTCAAGACAGCTGATGTCATTCCCCCTAATGATGAAATAGTGCTCCTCATTAGAAAAATAAATGAACAACTCTTTTCCAGTGGGAAACAAGGGCATTGTTCTCTCTTCTGTGACAGCTCTTCCCCCACCAGGGCTGACAGACATGCAGAGGGCTGTGCTTAGCAAACAAGCAGAAAGAGATGAAGTGCTCAGCCTGAGATAAGAGCTACAGTTCCCAGGCACCCCGCCCCGCCGCTTGATCGTGAAACTGAAAACTCAGCACGGATGCCAAAATCTGTGAAGGAACTGTTCCGTATCACAGCCCCAGGCCTGCTCTCCTTCCAGCCACTCATCACACACACAAGAAGAATCCATCCATCATCTCACGAGTAATCAGGAGGAGTATCTTTAACACCAGTAAGTGGGGGAGCATTACCAGAGAGGCAGTCTGAGCATGTGCAGAAGATTAATTCAAACTGAAAGAGGTGCAGAGAAGAGCTCCGAGCATGGTCAAGGAAATGGAGGGCCTGTCTTATGAGAGGAGCCTGGAAGAGCTTGGCTTGTTTAGCCTGGCCAAAAGAAGGCTGAGGGCAGATGGGATTGCTCTCTAGAAATACTTTAGAAGGGTAAACACCAGCAGGGAGGGTGAAGAGTTATTTCAGCTAATGGCCAATGTTGGCACAAGAACAAATTTAAACTGGCCATGAACAAATTCAGGCTGGAAATTAGAAGCTTTCTAACCATCAGAGGGGTGAGGTTCTGGAACACCCTCCCATTAGCGGTTGTGAGGCAAACAACTTAAGTACTTTTAAAAGAGAGTTGGACAAATTTTGAGTGCAATTGTTTGACGGGGCTGTTTGTGATGATGGGGGAGTTGTATTTATTATGTTCCTAAAGCTCATGTTCCAGGGTGTCAGCTGGCCACTAGCCGGTGTCAGGAAGGGACTCTCCCCCAATGTATTCAGAGAGGGTATTTTTTATCTTCCACTGAAGCATCAGGGATGACCATGGCTGGAGATGGGACACTGGGGAGGGATATTGCTTTGAGGTGGCACCGTGCATTCTCTCTCAGGTGCTTGGCTGGTTCTACGCAGATGCTCAGGGTCTAACTGATTGCCACATCTGGGGTTGGATGGGAATTTCCCTCAGGTTGGAGTGGTAGTAACCTTGGAGGGCATCCACCTTCCTTTGCAGCATGTGGATGCGGGACACTTGCCAGGCTTATCTTAGTTCATCTCACTTAATCATTTCCATGCCCTAGCGGGGGCCTGGGATACTGGTGCACCTCGGTCCCTCCTATTCGCTGCCTGTGGCACAGACTAGTCTAATCTCCCGTGGGCTGCGATACTTTGGTCTCTTTTCCATTGTTGGGTTTAGTGCGGGGGGGCTGGTGGTGGTGGTGACCTGTGATATACAGGAGGTCAGATTGGATGCTCTAGTGGTCCCTTCTTGCCTTCACTCTATGACTCTATGAGAAGGCCCCTGGTTCTGACTGGTACTGGGGTGCCTGGCTCCTGGCAGCTGGTTTGATCTCCTCTGAACCCCAGATGCCAGCAGAGGAGCTTGGAGGGGAAGATCCGGGCTCAGTGTGTTTGTGCCGCCTGCCCTCTACACAGTGGATTGTTCCACCTGCCCAATGGAGTGTTGAGTCGTTTGTAACTGTCTTGCCCAGTAGGGTACAGCTGTGCCGCAGCGGGGATCGAGCCTCCCAGCCCGGTGGACAGACACATGCTAGTGGGGTTTGAGCTAGAGCAGTAAGAGTACCAATGTGGATGTTGTGGCTGGGGCTGGTGCATAGAGGTGGACTCAGGGCCGGCACTTCCACTAGGCGACCCTAGGCAGTCACCTAGGGCGGCAGGATGTGGGGGGCGGCATTTTGCCGCCCTCGGCGGAATTTTGGCAGCGATTCCTCTGGGTGGGAAGAAAAGCGGCTGCGGAAATACCGCCAAGAACCAGGGCCACCAAGAGGGGCTTCTTCCGCTCCGAGTCTTCTGCGGAAATTCGGCGGCGGGTCCTTCACTCGCTCCGGGATCTGCCGCCGAAGTGCCCTGAATACCCGGAGCTGAAGGCCCCCGCCGCCGAGAACGCAGCTTCAGAGGAGGAGCGCTGCTGCCTAGGGCACCAAAAGCCCTGGCGCCACTCCTGGGTGGACTTAAGAACCAAGCTCCAGCCCAAGCTGCAACTGCTATTTTTAGCACACTAGCTAGGGCCCTGTCTACCCAGGCTGCCAGCTGGAGTGCAGACATAACCTTAGTGGCTGGAGGCCCAGGTGGGTATAACCATGTCCTGTTTTGCTTCTCTGCAGCTCAGAAAGGAGTGAAAGGCAATGGGGACGGAGAGGTGAAACCATTACAATCTACTCAAGTCACTCTGGGCTACCAGGTGGTTCTCTGAGGATGCTCTTGGGACCTCCCCGACAGCAGAGCAGACGAGGTACTGAATATTTCTGAGCCGTCATTTCATCCTCGCCTCTACTGGGCCCTTCAGTAGGCAGTTCAGTAGGTGTTAACAAAACCAGTCAGTCCCCAAGGTGTTAAAGAGTCTGACAGCAATCCCTGCCCCCTCATGTCTCAGCCTGCACTCTCTGCACATTTGTGGTGTCAGAATGTCACTGGCTCTCCAGCTGCCAGAGCCGTCCAGCGCAGGCCAGACCTGAATTGTGAGCAGATAGCTTTTTAAAAACCTTTCATGCTGCATATACCATGAGGAAGAAATAACGAGCACAAAGCCATTTTTTCCTTTCATAATACCGCCAGTGCATGGAGACACTCTTTCAGCTCAGGTGAGAGGAGCCTGTCTTATTGGAGCAGAAAGTCATGTCTAATGTGCACAGTTAGCTGACAGCCAGGGTGTCTGACCATGACAACAGAGATGATGGGTTCCCTCATGTACACACCTGCACACATATGTGGGGGGAGGGATAGCTCAGTAGTTTGCGCCTTGGCCTGCTAAACCCAGGATTGTGAGTTCCATCCTTGAGGGGGCCACTTAGGGATCTGGGGCAAAAATCAGTACTTGGTCCTGCTAGTGAAGGCAGGGGGCTGGACTCAATGACCTTTCAAGGTCCCTTCCAGTTCTATGAGATAGGTATATCTCCATATATTTATTTATTAAACACTGAATTTCCAGCTACAACCAGAAGTGATAAAACAGCTCTGGCTCCCAAACTAAAGGCAGGAGAGGGTGGGATTCTGGCAGAATGAGAGGTGACCATAGGAACATCTAGTCTGAATTCTTCAGAAATATTTGCTGTGGGAAAAACTAACTGGTATGTTGGTATTTGCTGTGCATCTGTTGTGTTATTATCCTGGTAAAGACAGGAATTCCTCATCAGCTTAGCTACTTTCTGCAGTTGGCAAAAATAAGAGAAAGCTGCCCTGTTTCTCTCACGGAGTCACGTGGCTATGGGCTCCCAGATCTGTGCATCGTGTACTCCACCTCACAATGTTTATACCTCACTTGGAGCCATTCACAGCTGCTGTGTCTAGAGAGACTCAGCCTGTTCTCTCTGCCCAGTCTGCATGCCCCTTGAAAAGGGAAGTGTATTCTGTCCTTTTCTGAAGCCCAGTGGAGCAATGTCTCCCTCAGACTAATTAAACAGCAGAGAGTAGCTCCTAAGCTCTTTGAGGTAGGGTCTGTCTCTTCGACTGTTTGTGTCTAGGGCCGAACACTGGCAATGGGGCTTGATTCTGAGCGGGGGCCGTTGAGCACTGCTGCAGTGTTAGTGGTAATATTAACAGTAACAACAGCAGGAGTGTTTTCAAGGGAAATAATATTTGTCAATACCCTACTGACGCCCCACTTTCCTCAGACATCTCCTCTGTTGGCAGGACACACACCCTGAGTGCATCAGAACCACCAGCATTTTGACTGGGGTGCACATTGAGACACGAGGGAAAGCTGCCCCTCTGTCCCCAACACGGGAGAATGTGCAGGGATCTCCCACACAGGGAGCATTCCAGATCAGAGCGACCCACCATGGTCTGATTTGGTATGAAAATCTGTGTTCTATCCTGGGCTCAGCAATTCCTTCATAAGCATGTCTCAAAGGAACCAGAAAGCTATTTTTATGTGCAGCGGTATCCCTGCTCCCTGGGGTTAGGTTTCAGCAGAAAGAAGCTAGTTTTTCGCTGACATCTTAATACTTGAGGGGAAGTTTGGGCCTCTCAGGGGAGTGAGTGAGTGCAGCATATGGCTTTGCCAACTGCAGTGGGAATATGAGCTGGGCCAAATATATGAACTCAGGGATTTATACATTTGTTTTAAACATTACAAGTTCTTTTTAAGTAAGGAGTCTCTCTTCACCCACGCACACACCATTTATGGGGCTTCCAAATATTCCCTTTGAATAGACCTTGCTGGGCGGTGTAGACTGTGGAGCCTACTTGAGGAAGAAATCTCTTAACAAACATTGCAGACAACAAATATTCCTCACTTCAGGCAGCAGAATTGACTAGCAGAATTTATTTCTCCAATTCAGCTTCCCATTTCTCATTCCTAACTAAACACCTGAAATGAAATGTCCAAAACTAGCCTTTGGAATGAAAGTGAATCCCTTGTCTCAGAGGAGACAGCTTCCTGGGATGACTTCCTGGGGTAGGCCAGCAACAAATTACCTGCCCCAGGAGCAAGGGGGAAGCAGGGAAGGGAATTGTGCATCAGAGGGGTGTCTGAGGGCTTGTCTACACTTAAAACACTACAGAGGCACCACTGCAGCTGCTCCGCTGCAGTGCTTCAGTGTAGACACTACCTATGCCAATGGGAGGGGGTCTCCTGTTAACATGCGTAATCCAGGCAAACTGCTCCTCTGACCCCTCCTGGTCTCTCTGAGCATGCCCCCTCCAGCTCTCAGGATCCAAGTGGTCACCTGTTTCTCAGGGTGGGACCATGTGACTCTTGCCTTCACAGTCCAGGCCCTGGGCTTCAATCCCTGTGTATCTCAGCAGGTCTGATTTGTCTCCTGCACCTACAGGTCTGTTCACTCTGGGGCAAAGGCAGTGGGATCCAGTGATCAAACAGCCTCCGAGAGCAAAGTATTATTTATTTAACACAAAAACATTTCAGAGAAAGCAGAAGTTACAAGCAATAAAATCAGCTGTATGCATGCCTGCCCTTCCCTAAGGCTTAGCATTCCCTGGGCTGGGGATGGCTCTATGGCTAAGACACTGTCCTCAGAGTGTCAGCCTGTCCCCTACCTAGCTTCTGACAAATAAACCCTTTGCCCCCTGAGAAGGGCTTTACCATTGGTTAGTGGTTCTTTTGACCTCCAGGCTCTCAGCTCTGGCAAAACAAGGTTTTCAACCTGTTGAAAACAGAAGTCAGGATTTCTTAAAGCTACAGGTTGCCCCATTGTCCTTCAAGTATATACTGGGGTCCTTACCTAGATATATTGTGTTGCTTTCCTGTTTTCTCTTCCTGCAGCTATACATTCATACAGGAAATTCTAATAACCCACCATAGGAATACACTCACTCACCAGATCACTTACAATATTCATTCCATTATTATATACCAGTCTTCAGAGATTAATACATAACAATTCCCTGTACATCACACATACGTCTAGGAACAAAGAAAGCAGGCTGTATTTACACAATGGGGGACTCTCGTGGGAAGCCGTGCCCCTGAAAAAGACTTGGGGTCATGATAGATAATCAGCTGAACAGGAGCTCCCAATGTGATGCTGTTGCCAAAAGGGCTAATGTGAGCCTTGGATGCATAAAGAGGGGAATCTTGAGTAGGAGCAAAGAGGTTATTTTACCTCTGTGTTTGTCACTGATGCACCTGCTGCTGGAATGCTGTGTCCAGTTCTGGTGTCCAAGATTCAAGAAGAATGTTGATAAATTGGAGAGGATTCAGAGAAGAGCCACAACAATGATCCAAGGATTGGAAAACCTGCCTTATAGTAATAGATTCAAGGAGCTCAATCTATTTAGCTTAACAAAGAGAAGGTTAAGGGGTTATTTGATCACAGACTGTAAGTACCCACATGGGGAACACAATTTGAAAATAGAGGGCTCTTCAAATTGGCAGACAAAGGTATGTAACACATAACACAAGAACCCGGACTCATTCAATGAAATGAATAGGCAGCAGGTTTGAAACAAACATAGGGAAGTACTTCTTCACACAACGCACAGTAAACCTATGGAACTCATTGCCAGGGGATGTTATGAAGGCCCAAAGTATAACTGGGTTCAAAAACAAACTAGATAATATCATAAATGGGGTATTGGTGCCTGCTGTTATTTGGGGGGATCCTGGCTACCTGTTGCTACCATGGCTCATGAAAGCCTACCCCAGCAACAAAGGACCTCGCAGGTTCAGTTCAGTTACATGTTCAGCAGGTGCAGGATGACTGTGGAGTGTGCTTACAGAACAGTTTGGATGCCAATGTCGCCAACTCTGTCCATATGATTGTGGCCTGCTGTGCCCTCCACAACATCTGTGAGGCTAAAGTGAACATTTTCATATGGAGTGGGCGCAAGACAATGCTGGTTTGCTGGCCAAGTACATAGAACCAGAAAGTGCACCTGTCCTTTTTGAGGCTGCTTCCTAGAGTGCAAGGGAAATAAGGGATGCACTGTGTGCCCACATGTTTGCAATCCAGGGTAAAGTTAATGACATTTGATGATGTAATGGGATCCGGAACTGTTTTGACTGTTAATAAATTCAAGTTTTTCCATTTACATATTACATCAATATATGCTTGAATTGGTTCGTGGTTGACACTCTAATGCTGGGGAGGGTGCATGCACCACATATCATGGGTTCATGAGTGGATGACCAAGCCATGTGCACTGTTTTGGTGGATAGATGGCACAGGTGCTCAGGCATGTAAGCAGTGAACAGAGATGGATGCATGCACCACACACATGGTTGTGTAGGTGTCTGGTAACTTACAGGGTCTCAGATGCAGCTGTATGTGTAATTTCCCTGAATGTGAAGCTGCACCACTTTATTATGATCCCACCAATGTCTCACTGTTCACTGCAGTAAAGCACAGGTGTGAAATACTTCCATCAGTGCCAAACTACAGCTTTAATAGCAAACAAACAAGGGGAAAACAAATACATAACTAAGTGTTCAGTAAAGCATAAGTGCACCATAACTTCCACCTGTGCAAAAAAACCCAAATAATAAATAACCAAATGATCTATATAAACATTAAACTGTGCACAGAACAACTTTTATAACTATCAAAGACAGGGAAAAAACAAATAAGAATTTTTTTTCAAAGGTACAAAGTAAACTCCCAACAGCCACTATCAATGATGATAGCCATTGTCTGTAGTGCTGTTTCTATTCTCTTTTCTTCCTGTTCACCTTGACCTCCTGCCACATGGTTGCACAAGAGTTCAGGTTTATACAGGAATGAAGTTGATGGAGTGGTCATGATTCTCCAATATCTGCACAACAGCAAACTAAATTCAATACAAAAATCAACCAAAGCAGCAGTGTTTTTTCTCCCCTAGTTATCACATAGCAATCAGCAGTCAGCACTGCATTCCAGCTTAAAACTCCCACCTCATCCCAGCTCTGACAAACACCGCAACTGGCATCTGAACCAGTGGATGTGCTTGTCACCAGGGTGGTTAATTACTGGCGAACTACACTATTATTGGATTCAGCTTCCCAAATTAACTTGATTCCTGGAGAACCCTGAGTGCTGAAGGGGAAGAGAACCATTTCCACAGGAGTAAAGTTGGTGGCCATTAATAATCAGCCCATGAAAATGGCAGGAGAAATACAAGAGGTTCGGCATATTAAAGAACACTTTGTAGCAACAATTATTTCTCATGATGTTGCTGTGGGAGCAGACTTCAAAGCCCAGCACAAGAGCCCCTGAGGTATTAATGACTCAAATCTTGTCTTGGACAACATATCCTATAGGATCTTGGTAGCTAGAGATGTGGATCCTGAGATGGGGGGACATCTCTTGAAGCCTTAGAAGTGCTCCTGCCATCCTAACAAGTGGACAGGGAATTCCTCCCTGTGGTGGTCTTGAGTAAATATGTAGCCAAATTTTATGCACTAGTAGCTCTGTCAGTAAATAATGGCTGCAGTGGACCTGGACAAATGTTAAAGCTCTGAATTTTTAGGCCCATCTGCTACAGACAAGAGTTCTGTTTCAAGCAGCATCATGGGAAGGGTTCTGGGGAAGAACAATAAGCTTGTCTGATAAAGCTGTTCAGCTGGTGAAAAAGCAGAACCTGGGGACAATGTCACACAGATGCTGTCTCACATCCTCTGACAGAGGCAGAGGCTAAATGCTGCAAAGCAGCATACAGAGCAAGATTTGGGGTAAACTTGATGGAAGACTTGGTGAAAGCGATGGAAGAAATTAGAACTGTTGCTTCTATAGCGTGGCAAATTGTTTAAGAGATAATAAACAGCTCAACTGTGTAGTTGAGAAGACAGAGTTGAGAGCAGTGTTAGATTGTCTTTAACTCAGGGAGTGTAAATACAGCACCCATCTCAGATAGCCCTGCCATATCTGAATGAGAAGCTACTGTTATGAGCTGAGTGAAATGTTATGAAGGGTGAGATTGATAGGTGTGTGAATTCACCCTTCAGTTAACATAACTGTAAGCATAAGACCCACCTGCAAAAGGAATGTGTGAACCCAACCAGCAGTATTGTTTCGGTGGGGGGGGGGGTGTATGTATGTGTGAGACAGAGAGAGAGAGAGAGAGAGAAGGCAGAACACAAAGAAACTGAGAACAGACAAGAAAGACTGGAGAGAGAGAGAGACAGCTGAAAGCACAAGCTGAAAGCATGGTGGCTGACCCTGGAAGAAACTTGGAAGAGATTTTTGGGTCGGGGTGCCAGCTGAAAAGCCAACTCTTGGTGCTGTGGGCAAAAGAAGCTGTTTCTTGCTATTTGATTCCTTCTGTGTTCAGAGACACAGGACTTTGCAGATTCCTTGTAAATAAACACAATGGCATCAAAGAAAACATCAGACACCATCAGTTTCCACTTCCAACTGGAATATCCCACAGAACCCCCAACTTTGACTAGTCACTCGGGTCGAAAGGGCAACATTACTGTTTGTTAAAGGAGGGTTTACTGAGCAATCTACTTTATCCAAGCATCTCCAGCCATTGTAATGGTCAGAAAGTCTAATACAGACCTAAGTATCTGAGTTAACTATAGGACATTTAATAGCCAGACAGTTTAATAGTCACTAACTTCCTACCGCAGCTTCCTAGCACACCTGGGTAAGTGGAAAGGGTACTTTATTTTAGTAGTTTATATGGCATCCACCTACCATCATGCTGCAGTGGAAAAAGAAGATTGAGGGGAAATTGCTTTTGTGACACGGGAATGTTACAGTATCAGAGAACATGGGCTCCCTCTGAGCCTGGGATGGGTGTTCTGTCTATGGAACAGCTGCTGGGTGGTCCCATCACATCAGCAGCCTAGGGATTCCCTGCTGATTTCCCATTGACTGAGTTTCTAGTGGTCTTTATCTCCATATTGCCTGCAAATGTCTTTTGACCGGAGAGCCTCTTGGGGGGAAGGAAGTAGTCTCCCCCATCTGATCCCAGATATAACATGAATAGTTTCCCTATGTGTTTCCTCCAGGTTTTAACCACTTCACCAGCATTCCCTGCTGCCGTTGGTATCAGCATCTTTTAAGGTAACAGAAGTTTCTACTACCACATTGACAATCTTGTGGAAGGTTTTCCCATTGTGGACTAGCTTCTGATAACTTTACTCTTTCTAAAGTACTGCACTCACTGGGGCTACTTGTGGAGAAAGATGTTACCCAGCATGAGTAAGGGCACCCTGGAATCAGCCTCTATGAACTGAGATCATGAACTTTCCCTGCTGAGCCAGTTATAAACCTCAGTTTGCCTTTTGGCAGAGCCCCCTTCCTAAATTGATGAGGGGGTGTAGCAGCTTCTGCTTCCCTTGGGTCATCTCCTATTTGGGGCAAAGGCAGGAGAAGCTCTGTAAGGCTCTGGCTACACTGGGGAGCTTACAAAAAGTCCCACAGACCCTAACATTGTCTTCAAATGAACTGTCATTAAGCCAGTGGGAGCCCCAGTGAAGACAATTCTCTGGCAGCCAGACTTGTGTTGCTACCACTTTAGTTACTCCTACTGAACAGAAAGCCTACAGGAGGCAAGGGTAAAAAGGGATCCAGCCACCAGAACCTCATCAGCACTAGGATTCTCAATGGCTTTAGCACAGCTTCAGTGGAACCAGTTTTAGTTCAGTCCCATTACAGAGAGTTCCTGGGATGGGGTCTGTATTTTCCCAAAGTTCAGAGGGATCCATATTGGGCATTCTGGTTCAGGCTTTTCTCTAAGAGAAAATCAGTGGCACATCAGACTGTGTACAGAGGGTCTAGGTCACCAATTGGCAGCCTCACCCCAGGCCAGGCTGTCCCGATTCGAGGTAATGTTTATCAGGGATCACTTTTAAACACATATAATCTGACCCTGGATCCAAATCACCTAGTTCCACCTCTATAAAGATCTTGGATTTTAAACGTATTATATTTAATTCTGTTTAAAACAATTGTTTTGTTTCGGTGCTTTGACACTGACCCAGCAACATGAACTTTCCAGTGAAACCAAGCTACAAAATGTCTGAATTTCGACTCATTTGGGCCTGCTTTTGTTATCCCTCCTGACATGGAGCAGTATTTTATGCCAGTGAAATCAATGGAACTATCCCTCATCATGAGCAATGGGATCAGGACATGTTGCTTTCCAAATACAAGAATAAAACCATCATCCAGTAAGAGCAGAGGCTGGGACAACGTCACGCCCTTTATCGGCATATAGTAAAACATCACTGAAAACAGAGCAGAACCTTCCAAGGTATCCAGTGAAACTCTGAGATGCTGGCCAGATTTTGTACTGCTTCTGGATTAGCTGGTACATTAATTATTTTCTAAAAACATTCCCTGTGGGATTTTCAGCTTGCAAATGCTGCTGTCTGCCATGCTGTCAATATTAGTAGGGCATGCCTGGAGAGATTTCTTTGCCCTGCAGGTCCCCTATGGAGAGTGTGAAGAGGAATGCACAGCCTCAGATTGCAGCAGCATTTCTGCTGCTCTCCCTGTAAAATTAGAGCTACCAGGAATCTTGGCATAAATCAAGCAGAAATGCTGGCATGGTAATCCTGCCGGCAAAACGTCTCAACCCCTACACTTCTGCTAAAACACTGCTGGGCACTGGACCCTGGAGGTGGTAAGAATACATTTTCCATACTAAAAGGCTCTGTTTATGCTGCTGAGATGTCCTGGGTCAGATTAAGTCATATAAAAAGAGAGCTTTGTGTATTCCATGCAGCACTAACCTATTCCATCTGCTGCCAGAATACTGTATTGTCTAGTTAAGAAATGTCCTCGAGGGGTCTGATCTACCATTATGAGTAGAGTCCCATGCTGGTGGGGCAACAGCAGAGCTGGAAACATTAACTGATTTCAGAGAACAACAAATTGATGCTCATAACTGACAAGAGACTTCAACTAATCATCCTGACTGAAGGGCAATTTGGGCCAGCCATTGTTCTGTCTTATAGTGCATGAAAGCTAAGGGTTCTGAGGCTAAATGTAATCCCATGGAGAGTTTAGCTGTTGAACCCTTGCTTGTGTCAAATGGGCTGGACATGCAGGGGACTGACATGGCCGCCTTCTCTTCTAATTCTGTCCCTGGCCCTGCGCTCTCCCAGGAACGGGCCGTGAACACTCTGCCTCAGCCCCACAGCCAGGTGGATGAGGGATTTCCAGGTGAGTGATGTCTTCTGTTTCCAGTTATGACATCTGAGAGGCTTCCCTCTGGAAGCCAGAGAGTAGGAGAGAGTGAAACGCCAGGAGGGGCTGGGTGGCAACTTTCTGAACAGTAGAGAGACAGGTAAAAAACCCAGCTACCAGGGATTTTAGGGTAGGCAGCTCTTGATCATGCATCAGAGTTTCCTGGTTAATCAAACTTCTCCTATCTCTATAGTAAACACCAGAGAAAGCTATCTGGACAGCGAGTCCTAGCAGAAGAGGATGAAGTTCCAAAATGCCCTTCTCATCACACAGCAGAACAGCTGATGGGCTCAAGTTACAGAACAGGTGAGTGAGAAGCCTATGGTTAGGAGAAGGAGTGCAGACAAGGAGGAGAAGGAAGAAGGAGAGGGACAGTGAAGTGACAAGGAGAGTAAAGGAGGCTAGGAGTATAATATTAGCAACAGCAGCTGCTGGCAACTGGCTTCTAGAAAAAGAGGGAGTAGGTGACACGTTCCTTCCCTGACATTCCATCTGGGACATAAGGAAAGAGATCCCAGGATGAAGAAAGCTTAGTTCAGCTTTGATGTCTGACTGTGGATGCTGTTAATGGATGGTATACCTACACTGTAACTTATCCAAGCCTTTAACATACACTTGACCATATTGAATAGAGGGAAAATACCTGTTATACTACCAGGCCACTTCCCAAGTGGCAGAGTAGATTGGTCCCTGTAGTATATTTTTTAATGTTTGCTGCAGTCTAGTTTTTACAGTGCCAAGCAATGGGGCCCCTATCACTTCCCTGGGAGACTCATCCACAGCCTTATACTTCACGCTACCAGGCAGCATCTCCTGGTATTCAGCTTAAATGTTTCCTTATTTAACTTCACATCATTATACTCATTGTATCACCAAAGAATTTAATGCCCATGCCACTTAGTCATCGCTTTGCCAAGCTGGACAGATTTCTCTCTTTCCCTCTAAATCAGTCCCTCTGGTTTTGCTCTCTTCAGAATTCCCTCATTTGTCACGATCTTTCTGGAAGGCCGTGCCTAGTACTGAATTTAATATTCCATTTGAGGCCACACCAAAGTTGCATAGTGAAGGACTCATAGCCTCCCAATTCATGAAGGATGTTTCATAGATTCAGTTTCCAAGGCCAGAAGGAACCATTGTGATTATCTAGTCTGACTCCCTATAGGCCATAGAACCTCCCCAAAATAATTCCTTTTTGAAGTAGAGCAGATCTTTTAGAAAAATATCTAATCTTGATTGAAAAATTGCCAGTAATGGGAAATCCACCAGAGCCCTTGGTAAGTTGTTCCAATGTTTCATTGGCAAGATGCATCTCATTTTATTAGTTTCTGCCCATGGTTCTCCCCTGGCTAGGCCCCTTGGATTGTTTGTTGCTTGGAGCTACAAAATGAAAATTAGGTATTGGGTGCTATATACTCAACTTTAACCTCTTGAATGCCAAGAGAAAGTACACATTCAGAAACCACATTCGTTTCCAAACGCACCAGTCATCTGAAGGCAGGTGATGGGCACAAAATAAAGGGTCAGAGAGACAGTATAGCCTAAGACCCAGATGAATCCACTTGCCCAGATGTAGAGGACCCCATGGGCAGATGTTCCCAAAGATTCCTCTAGGTTACTGGGCTCTCTCAGTTACACATTTTGCCCTTCAACTTTGCCCATTAGGGACATAATTCAGTAATCTCTTCTTATACTGAATAGCATTTACTCACACCAGTATCCCTATTGACTTCAAAGGGACTACTCACATGTGTGAATGCTACCAAATATGAGTAGGTACAGCTCTAAAGTCAGACTTCAACAGCTTGACAAACCTTTCTTTCTTTCTTTCTTTCTTTCTTTCTTTCTTTCTTTCTTTCTTTTATGCATGAGAGAGAAATCAGCTCTTGCAGCAGGTAGGTTTGCTGAGGTACTAGCACACTGTTTAGGCAGTGTATGGAGAACTGAATAATTGGATTTGGCTTTGTAGACTGGAAGCCTCTGAATGAAAATGTCTTTCTGCAGCCCAGGGGCATTTTGTGAAATTCTGGTGATATTAGTGGGAATGATGCTTTGGTGCATCCATAAATACACACCACTCTCTCTTGTTGATACTGTTTAAAAGCCTCTGCAGTGCAAATGGTGCAGCAGCTTTGGGTGCAGCACATTAGCCGCATCTATTTTAAACCTTCTCCCAGTGATGTTCCTTTATGGCCATTATGGACCAATGTTTTCTCAAGATCAGTTACCTTTGCATCAGCACTTACCAGCTGACGCACAGCCTGAGTCCAGAAATAGTGTGTTGATGCAAAGTGACTCTTGTCCTCCATGTATGGCAGCAAATCACAAACTGAGGAGAAATTAATTTTCCATTCCCCTCTCATTAATGTTTCACTTTGATCCTGATAATCCATCATGCTTTATGAGATCCTCCATTCAATGGCACTACCAGCTCAGCACAGCAAAACACATGGGACTAGTGTGAATTTTCTAAAGATGACATTTAGCATAAAATACCTTGACTGAGATTTTTAGCTAAAGTTAGTGAAACTACAATGTTTATATTTTCCAAGTTAAAAATTAAAATGAATTTCTTCTAAAATAATCACATTCTGAAAAATAAAAGAGCCTACATTTTTCCAAGCAGATTTCAAGATCATTTAAAAGTTAAGTCACATATCTGTCAGTTCATCAACTCCAGATGGTCACTGAAACTTTATCCAAAGTTAATATAAATTAAATTGTTTTAAAATATATTCCGCAAACTGTAATCAGTATCTTTTGTATTCAACTAATTAAATGAATATACTCCTGAAATTAGAACTATTTCCTCACTAGGAATTTTTACAGATTCACAACAGCAACACATACAGAACACTCCAAGATTAACACTCCCTGGGAACAAAACGTCCTTATTATTTGGAATTATCAGGCATAGTGAGACATTTACAGCCTCCCACAAACAGGAACAATGGTACCATTCAGGACTGAGATCTGGCTGTCAAATATTGTCACCAGTGTCTAAATAGATGTGAACTTCATCATTACCTTCTTTTTGCTATGTTTTTCCTTAGACAAAAAGCAAACCTGTACATTCCAAGAGGATTAGTCTTATTTTAGATTCAGGGGAAACAACAAAGCAAGAAAAACTTGTATAAAGTCTCTGTGAGAGAGTACAGTGTGTGTGACTCACTCTGTTATAGCAACAACAAAGAGTCTGGTGGCACCTTAAAGACTAACAGATTTATTTGGGCATAAGCTTTCGTGAGTAAAAACCTCACTTCTTCGGATGCATAGAGTGAAAGCTACAGATGCAGGCATTATATACAGACACATGGAGAGCAGGGAGTTACTTCACAAGTGGCGAACCAGTGTTGACAAGGCCAATTCAATCAGGGTGGATGTAGTCCACTCCCAATAATAGATGAGGAGGTGTCAATTCCAGGAGAGGAAAAGCTGCTTCTGTAGTGAGCCAGCCACTCCCAATCCCTATTCAAGCCCAGATTAATGGTGTTGAATTTGCAAATGAATTTTAGTTCTGCTGTTTCTCTTTGAAGTCTGTTTCTGAAGTTTTTTTGTTCAATGACAGTGACTTTTAAATCTGTGATAGAATGACCAGGGAGATTGAAGTGTTCACTTACTGGCTTGTGTATGTTACCATTCCTGATGTCCGATTTGTGTCCATTTATTCTTTTGCGGAGGGACTGTCCGGTTTGGCCAATGTACATGGCAGAGGGGCATTGCAGCCATCTTAAACAGACTCAGTGGGTAGTGTCCCTACAGACCGGCTAGTGTGTCTACTTTATACTTAAAGTGAAGTTCATAGAAAATAGCCTTATAGTTAAACAGCTAAACACACCACACATCACAACAAGTTCAGTAGCAGCCCTACAAATTTCACAGCTATAGATGAAAGCTAAATCTAATGTAATTTGGTATGGAAGGTATGGAAAACATGTCTTACAATAAGAAGCTAAAGAAACATAATCCATTTAGGTGATAAAAGAGAAGTTTAAGGGTCTAGTTGACCATGGTTTATAAGTACCTACATAGGAAGATGATATCTGACACTCTTTAATCTAACAGACACTAAGGTATAATCCACTGACAGGAAGTTGAAGTCATCAAAGTGTACACTGGAAATAAGATGCACATTTTTAACAGTGAATGTAATTAACCATCAAACAGACTATCAAGGGAAGTGGTAAATTCTCCCGTTACTTGGAGTCCAGCACTAATACAAGTAAGGGGTATTTTTATAATACAATTTGACTTGTATTTTGAGTAATTGGCCTGGTATCTCTTGAACAAATACATTAGCAATGCTTGGTGGCAATATCCTTCTCACTACAGTAAGCGGGCGTGGGTGGGGGGGCTCCACGTTAAAAAAAATTATTAAAGTGGAGCATGATTCAGAAGAGGCTGGGAATTCCTGAATTAGAGCAGATTGTTTAGAACAACAGCCAATATTGATTTAAAAGTTGCACTGATGAAGAATCCACCATGACCCTTGTTCGCAGAGACTGCCGACTTGATCATGTCCCCTTCAGAATCTAGCTAGACAAGGAGGAGGTGGCACCAGCCACACTCTAACTTTTAGCCCAGCAGTTAGAGCACTCACTGGGGATGTGGGGGACCATGTTCAGTTACCCCCTTGCCAGAAAGGGAGAAAGGATTCGAACAGGGGTCACCCACATCTCTGAGGTGAGTGCTCAAACCACTGAGCTGTGGGGCACTCTGACATGGGAGCTCCCTCAACCCCCCCTGTTGATGTGATTCCACTGTGGATAAATGATGGAAGCATCACTGGGGCAGCGAAGGGGGAAATAACTCTGTAGCCTGGTGGTTAGGGCCCCCAAGTAGGAGGTGGGGGACCAACAGGCCAGTCCGTTGCTCCACCGACTCTTTAATTGTTTATCCCCAGTGGAACTGCTTCAACAGGAGAGATTGCTATCTCATAGCTCCGTGGTTAGCACATGCTCGTGTGAGCCCCTGTTCCAATCCTTTCTCTCCTTCAGCAGAGGAGGGAATTGAACCTGGGTTTCCTAGACACCAGGTGAGCATGCTAACCATGAGTTCTCCAAGAGAATCATTCTCATTTGCGAATCACTAGCAGACATTGGCACCTCCCTGCAGCCTGGCCTTCCTGAGAGGCGGGGCTTAGATTGCCATTCAGAACAACCACACTAGGCAGGGAGCTACCTAGGCTAGCCAATAGGAGATGCCGATGAGAAGGATGTGTGTTAAGGCCAGGGCCGGCTCTGTCACGGAGTATTGGGGAACTCAGGGCCCTGCACCCCCGGCTTCCTGCGATTCACCATGACTCTCAGCCAGCCAGTAAAGCAGAAGGTTTATTTGGATGACAGGAATACAGTCCAAGACAGGTCTTGCAGGCACAGACAACAGGGACCCCCCTCAGTTAGGTCCAGCTGGGGGTCCCAGGGCATGCCAGCCCACCCCCCTTGGGGGGTCAGAGCCATCTCTGCCTCCCAGCCATCTCTCCAGCCTGCTTCCAGCACTCTCCTTTCAGCGACCCCTCCCACAGCCTTTGTTCCGTTTCCCGGGCCCCGGAGTCACCTGACCTCCAACCCCCTCCTGGGTTCTCATGTTACAAGCTCAGGTATGTTCCCTCGGGCCGACTCCCATCCTCCGATGCAGACCATCCTAGTCACACTCCCCTGTCAGCATTCCCACACCCCAGCAAGAACAGTCCCAGTTCGTCACACGCTCCCTCTCCCCGCCCCCGGCAGGGAGTGCCGCGGGGAGGGCGGCGAGCCCAGCCGCGGCCCCGCTCTCCCCAGCTGGCAGGAGCACCGGGGGAGGGCGGTGAGCCTGCCGCGGCTCCGCTCTCCCCAACCGGCCGGAGCGCCGGGAGGAGGGCGGAGAGCCTGGCCACGGCCCCGCTCTCCCTGGCCGGCCGGAGCGCCGGGGGAGGGCGGTGAGCCCGCCGCGGCTCCGCTCTCCCCGGCAGCTGGAGCGCCGGGGGGAGGGTGGCGAGCCTGGCCGCAGCCCCGCTCTCCCCAGCCGGCCGGAGCGCCAGGAGGAGGGCGGAGAGCCTGGCCAGGGCCCCGCTCTCCCCGACCAGCCGGAGCGCCATGGGAGGGCGGCGAGCCCGCCACGGCTCCGCTCTCCCCGACCGGCCGGAGCGCCGGGGGAGGGTGGCGAGCCCGCCGCGGCTCCACTCTCCCCTGCAGCCGGAGCGCCCGGGGAAGGGCGGAGAGTCCGGCCGGGGCCCCGCTCTCCCCGGCCGGCCGGAGCGCCGGTGGAGGGTGGCGAGCCCGCCGCGGCTCCACTCTCCCCTGCAGCCGGAGCGCCCGGGGAAGGGCGGAGAGTCCGGCCGGGGCCCCGCTCTCCCCGGCCGGCCGGAGCGCCAGTGGAGGGTGGCGAGCCCGGCCGCGGCCCCGCTCTCCCCGGGTGAGCACCACCCCCCTCCAGGTGCCACCCCAAGCACATGCTTGGAGGGCTGGTGCCTGGAGTCGGCCCTGGCTAAGGCACCCTGTCTCTCCTCACACATTGCATAGGGAACCCAGGCTCCTAACTCAGGCTTTGTGAATTGCAGTGCGTTCCTGTGATTTTCTAGGTGCCTAAAAGTTAGGTGCTGCAATGCTGAGTGTCACATCCGAAGAAGTGGGCTATAGTCCACGAAAGCTTATGCTCTAATAAATTTGTTAGTCTCTAAGGTGCCACAAGTACTCCTGTTCTTCTTTTTGCGAACACTAACTAAAGCCGTTGCAAAAGGCCTTACGTATCTGTTAGAGAAACTGCAGACTCAGGGTGCAACATCTCTTTGCACTTCCACTGCTCACTGAAGACCACCAACCAAGGGATTAAAAGTGCAGACTAATCTAGCCTTTGACCAACATAGCAGATCCTTATGGGGATATCACCACCCAGCACAAGTCAACATTTTATACAGGGAAACATTTGCTTGATGAAGACAACGGTCTGCATGAGGTGGCTTAGGGCAGAAAGAAGGGGGAGCACAAACCCATAACATCTATCTAGCTTCAGGGTTCTGAACTCCCACCCAGCACTGTCCCATCTGAGCACCTTCCACATAAAATCAATTAGAAATAGTGAAGTCCTTCATGAACTTGATAGTGTTTGGCTCTTCTCTCTTCACGGAATGAAAACTCTGCTTGTGCTAGGGTTATGATTATCTTTGGCTGGTTGGTTGGATAGTGTTCTGGGGGAGATTTTTTTGAGGGGGGGTCAGGTTTTTGTGGAGAAGAAAGGTGTTAGGGTTGAGAGTGTAATTTTTGTTATGGTGGAAAAGCTTCGTCAAAGAAGGCTTTGTGACCTTCAGCAACATCTGGTTCTCATTGGAAGCCCTGCTGAGGGTTCACGAGTTATTCCAAACCTACATCTTGGAAATGGTCAAAAATGTTGCTGAGTGCATTTTTGGTGTTGCTGCTGCTGTTGTTATAGTGCATCACATCAAAAGGCACTTGATTACTATTATTTATGTGATAGCTGTCTCGATGGTGCAATTACTAGGGTCATTCAGCTAATAACAAATAGGTTGGTGATTTGAGCCTACCCAAGGATGGTATTATCTTAGTTTTTTTTAAACAAACAGATTGTATATCAGCCATTATGCATTTAAAACTAAAAATGCTCCAGCACTGACTGGCGAAAGTAAATAAGGAAATGTTATTTACTCCTCATAACACAAGAACTAGGGATCACCAAATGAAATTAATAGGCAGCAGGTTTAAAACAAACAAAAGGAAGTACACCTCTACCCCAATATAACGCGACCCGATATAACACGAATTTGGATATAATGTGGTAAAGCAACGCTCCGGGGGCGGGGCAGGGCTGCACGCTCCGGTGGATCAAAGCAAGTTCGATATAACGCGGTTTCACCTATAACGCGGTAAGATTTTTTGGCTCCCGAGGACAGCGTTATATCAGGGTAGAGGTGTATTTCTTTACACAATGTACAGTGAACCAGTGGAATGCCTTGCCAGAGGATGTTGTGAAGGCCAAGATTATAACAGGATTCAAAAAAGAACTAGATAAATTCATGGAGGATAGGTCCATCAATGGCTATTAGCCAGGATGGGCAGGGATGGTATCCCAAGCCTCTGTTTGCCAGAAGCTGAGAATGGGAGACAGGGGGTGGATCACTTGATGATTACCTGTTCTGTTCATTCCTTCTGGGGCACCTGGGATTGGCCACTGTCAGAAGACAGGATACTGGACTAAATGGACCTTTGGCCTGACGCAGTATTGGTGTTCTTGTGTTCTTATGTTCTTATGACTATCTTATTGCCCCACTGGGGGTGTTGGGAAGCTAGGTCCCCAGGGATCCCAAAGAACTGAGCAGCGTCTCCTTAGCATGTAGGCAGCTAGGATCAAGCATTATGAATGGGGAGTCTGGTGCACCCAGAAAACCCTGGATTTAGTCAATGAAATGCTCCTTCGTTGAGAATTTAATAACAGAATAAGATTAAAGCGATGCTGGAGAAGTGCAGCCAGCAATGGCTGATACTGCACGATGCATCCCTGGTAACATGTACTTAGTTTCCAGGTAAGAGTTGGCATTGTGGGTGTCTACAGGCAGTATCATGATATAAAAGGATTCAAGCTGACCCAGAGATTGGTTTTTGAGGCACCTCACTAAAATGTGACATAATTATCACATTAGAAAGTAGTCAGCACCCACTCTATGCAGCCCTCTTCATACTAGAAGTATTCTTTCCTCCTGGATAAGTGACGCTGTCAAGCCCTTATGAGTGTCTCATCACTAATACAGTCTTATATTTCTGCCTTAAAAATAGCCCTCAATACAAATTCTCCTGATACTAAGCCCATGAAACAATTCTTCTGGTCACCTTACATCCATTCCTGTTACAATTTCCTGCATCCTCCTCCCACCTTCCTGTCACCGGTACCTGTATCCTCCCTCCCACCTTCCTGTCACTGTTACTCATGTCCTTCCTCCTAACTCCCACCTTCCTGTCATCATAACCTGCATTCTCCTTCCCACGCCCACCTCCCTGTCACCGTTACCTGCATCCAATCTCCCACTCCCCACCTTCCTGTCACCGTTAACTGCATCCACCCTCCCACCCCCCAACCTCCCTGTCACATTACCTGCATCCTCCTTCTAACGCCACACTTTCCTGTCACCATTATACGCGTCGTCCCTCCTAGCCCCCACCTTCCTGTCACCGTTAACTGCATCCTTCCTCCAACCACTATCTTCCTGTCACTGTTATCTGCATTCTCCCCTCCAACCACCAACCTTCCTCTCACTATTACCTGTATCCTCCCTCCTACCTCCCACCTTCCTGTCACCGTTTTCTGCATCCTTTCTCCTTACCCACACCTTCCTGTCACCGTTTCCTGCATCCTCTCTCATTACCCCCACCTTCCTGTCACCGTTACCTGCATCCTCCCTCCCGCCTTCCTGTCACTGTAACCTGCATCCTAGCTCCCCACCGCTCAACTTTCCTGTCACAATTACTCACATACTCACTTCCAACCCCCACCTTCCTGTCACCATTACCTGGCTCCTCTGTTCTCACTCCCCAATGTCTACCTGTTATTGTTAATTTCTCCCCTTACCATCTAAGCTCTTTAAGGCAGGGACTGTTTCTCACTCTGTTTGTACAGCACCTAGTGCTGTGGGTTCCAAATTCTGATTGGCCTTTGGGGTGCTACTGGGGTGCTTTCCAGGACATAGTAAAATGGTCTGACCCCCGGTCTGACAGCCTCTGTGCTGTTGAGGAGGATGAAAGTCTCAGTGAAGGAGAACATCCAACTGGAGCAGAGGGAAATGATCCCATAATTGGGACTTTCCTTCCTGAAGATGTTGTGGTATCCTCTCACACTGAAGTATCCTCTCTTGGGGAGGGAACTCCAGTTATTAGAAAGAGACATGGGTGATTTGATCATTAGGAACATAGATAGCTGTGTTTGTGATGACCAGGAGAACCTCATGGTGACTTGCCTGCCTGGTGCGAAGGTTGTGGAGCTCTCGAGACATCTAGATAAACTTATGTGTAGTGCTGGGGAAGAGCCGGTGGCCATAGTACATGTAGGTACCAATCAGAAAGCGAGGAATAGGAGAGAGGTCCTGGAGGCCAAATTTAGGCTTCTAGGTAAGAGATTTAAGTCAAGGACCTCCATGGTAGCATTCTCGGAAATGCTTCCAGTTCAACACGCAGGGCCAGTTAGTCAGGTAGAACTGCAGAGTCTCAATACATCGATGAGACGATGGTGTAGGGAGGAGGGGTTTAGATTTATTAGGAACTGGGGAAAGGGGGAGCCAATACAGGAAGGATGAGCTCCATCTAAACCAAAATGGAACCAGATTGCTGGCACTTAAAATTAAAAAGTTTGTAGAGCAGTTTTTAAACTAAGGGCTGGGGAAAATAAGTGCTCAGGCCAACCAGTGCGATGGCTCTGGTGGGTGGGGGTGAGGCCTGGGGCGAAAGGGCTGGGGCCAGGGGCTAGCCTCCCCGAAGTGGGGGGTCCACACGCCACCCATGATGGAGCCTCTTTGTAGGATGCCCTTCGGAAGAGTGTCCAGAAGGGGCTGAAGAGAAGGATTTCCTCTATTATATGAACTCATCGGTGAATCTAATGTAAACTGCATTGCTAATCATTCCCTAGCTGTAAATGTCTTGGGATTGGTTTCAGTGCACCTGGCTGTGGCTGTCGCCTCCCTGCTTGGTCTCACAAAGCATGCTGCAAGCACATCTTCCTCTCCAGCATTTTTGTGTGGGAGGGAAGAACAGGGAAGAGTCTAGTGGGCTGGAGACTTGGGCTAGATCCACAAAAGCACTTAACTGCCTCATTAGGTGCCTGGAGCCTGGGCTGTAACCCAAGCCTGAATGTCTACACTGCAATTTCCCATCTCCACAGCCTGAGCCCATGAGCTGACATGGGCCAGCCATGGGTGTTTAATTGCTGTGGAGACATACCCTAGGGGTAAAGGGCTTCTGTTGTCCACTGGGGCCTTCCTGTCCTGGTTACTAAATGGCCTTTGCATTTATATCTCTTCCTTTGCCTTCTAACTTTGTCTCTCCATTCTCATCCAGTTTCCCAATGGACTTGAATCTTATATTTGGTTGGGTTTGGTGACATGTGCATCAGGGATTTTTCCCTTGTGTGCACTAGATTTTTACATAGTTTCTGTATGAATTAAAACTAGCTCCTTTTCCTGATGCTTCTGTCCTTCCCAAGACAGAGTCAGCTCCATAGATCTCTGTTGCCAATCCCTGGCATTTCACACCTGGCATAATGGAGATATCCAGGTTCCATCTTACTGAGATGCTGTGACTTTGAGGAGACCTCTGGGAACCCAGAGTGTTACACTGAGAGTTATAGCCTCTTGGTTCGATGTGTTAGCTGATGTAGTCCTCAGCACCAGAATCTGAGAGGGTGTGTGTGTACCCAAAGACCATCCTCTCATTCAGTGTCTCTGGGCTGAGGTGGCCTTTTCTAGCCCTATCTATAAAATCTCTGGCTTTACCCCCAGGCCCTGTAGGGAAATGTCCTGTTTCACAAAGAAACTGAGACATGTTAAATTAGTTAAGACTTAAGGCCACAGCCTACCCTCAATCTCTGTGCCAAACTCCCATTGATTCAGTCTCTAGCCCACAGACCTTAATGTGTCCCTCTTCACAGAATGAGTTGGAGGTCCGTGCACTCACCACTCTGAGAGCAGAATTAGGGGACGGGGAAAGGAAAAGAAAGCTAAAACCTTGCTGTCAATCTTTCTGACCACAAGATGTCACTATCTAAAGATGAGTGTTTCTCAACACCCGGTCCAGGGACCAGCGCCAGTCCTTGAGATCTCCCTGACACAGTTTAGGAAGGCAGCAAGCTGGTCCCTGGTATCAAAAATACTGAGAAACACTGGTCTTGATAATAGTCTTATCGTAGTGCAGAGGACTGGACTATATGACCTATCGAGGTTCCTTTCAGCCCTACATTTCTATTATTTCTATGATCAGCTGTCACAAATATTTGGGTAGCTCTTCTCTCCTTGAAGTGAATACACAGCTCTCAGTTTTGTGAGCACATGGAAGAGAGCATGGATAGAGTCCTCGCCAGATTCTGCACTGACAGTGGGTGTCATTCCTTTGACTTCAAAGGGGTCACTCCTGATTTACAGTTAGGGGAGTGCGAGCACAACCAGGCCTGTTGCTAATTTACACCATCATTTCAGCTGGGGAAGGAACTGTTAACTTGTAAATCTTTCTGAGATAAGAATAGAATCTGCCATTTTAGGGCATGACACAGTTGCCAACCTCTTGACATCATGGTACATTTCAGTGTGATACAGGAGGCAATCTAGCCCCTGCGGAATGTCTTCCATGTTTATTAGGAGAACAGTGTCACCAGCATAAGCAGACATGAGCCAGCTCAGGAGTCTTGTAAGGGACAGTTATTTTTAGCCCTCAAGCCAGCCCTTTGCAGAGTCTGAGAACACAGGCCAGACCCCGCTTCAAGCAGGCCACCATCCAAGCCCCTCCAAGCACAGCGACCTCCCCTCATCATTGTTCAGCCATTCCCAACATGCTCCTTTTTGCACAGACCTGATCATGGCTTTGTAAAGCAAGTTAAGAATAGTACAAGCATTGTTGATAACGAGTCTGCAGTGGAGCCCCAAGGAAGCGCAGTGCCCTGCCCCAACCAGCCAGAAGGGAGCAAAGCAGGCCCTGATTTGGCTTCCTTTCTATGTGTATGGCTAGCAGGGTTAGGAGATGTGCTGGTGAGCTGAGTCCTCCCACTGCTGCAGGAGTTAGAGGCTAGTATATAAGTCTGTAAATTTGCATGGAAGTCAAAGTCTCAAGTCCACAAGACTTTGCTTGTGCTGCAGGCAAATGCGGATTGATTATATCTGCCCAGCTCTGAGCTCAGGAATTCTTAGCTACTTTTTTGCTCCCTTTGTTGCATCACAACAAAACCTCTGGAATTACAATATAACTAGTGGCCCTGGCCATATTATTTAATGTATTTGGAACACAATGTAAATGTTGGTCACATTCTGGAACTAAACTATCCCAAAAAATTGAAATGGAAAAGATCTGCTAGGTCAGCTAGTCCCTCCTCCTGCCACCATTGTACTTTTGCTAGCACTTTGTCCATTTTTCATTCAAATAGCCCAAGTCCATCCAGCATTTCTCCTGGGAGACTATTGCATAATCTAATATAGCGCCACTTATATGGAACCCACAAAGAAAAAGAGAGCTAAGCACTGGACCATCTGCCGAATTCCCCACAGGAACCTGGCTTTGAGAAACAGTAAGCACAGGCACAAGCATTACAAACCATTTAAAATAATTATTTATAGGCCCTGTAAAAAAGTCCTTTAGCTGCTGCCATGGAGTGAAAATTACAGATGCAGGCATTATTATACTGACACATGAAGAGAAGGGAGTTACCTTACAAGTGGAGAACCAGTGTTGACAGGGCCAATTCAATCAGGTTGGATGTGGTATTTCACTAGGAGGGTGGTGAAGCACTGGAATGGGTTACCTAGGGAGGCGGTGGAATTTAACACCATTAATTTGGGCTTTGAATATAGGGACTGGGAGTGGCTGGCTCACTACAAAAGCAACTTTGCCTCTCTTGGGCCTTGGCTACCCTCAGAACTTCACAGCGCTGCCGCGGCAGCACTGCCGCAACAGCGCTGTGAAGCGCGACTGTAGAGAGAGTTCTCGCAGCGCTGTAAGTACTCCACCTCTCCGAGGGGAATAGCTTGCAGTGCTGCGAGCGAGCGTGCAGCGCTACAGGCTCTGATTACACTGGCGCGTTACAGCGCTGCACTCGCTGCGCTCGGGGGGGGGCGTTTTCACACCCCTGAGCGCAGCAAGTTGCAGCGCTGTACAGCACCAGTGTAGCCAAGGCCTTGGTATTGACACCTTCTCCTCAATTATTTGGAGTGGACCATAGAATCACAGAATATCAGGGTTGGAAGAGACCTCAGGAGGTCATCTAGTCCAACCCCCTGCTCAAAGCAGGACCAACACCAACTAAATCATCCCAGCCAGGGCTTTGTCAAGCTGGGCCTTAAAAACCAATAAGGATGGAGATTCCACCACCTCCCTAGATAACCCATTCCAGTGCTTCACCACCCACAGGTGATAGGATGGTTTTGTCTTTTGTCAGTTTCTTAGACTTGGTCTACACTAAACCCCCAAATCGAACTAAGGTACGCAACTTCAGCTACGTGAATAACGTAGCTGAAGTCGACATACCTTAGTTCGAACTTACCGCCGTCCAGACGCGGCAGGCAGGCTCCCCCGTCAACTCCGCGTACTCCTCGCGGCGAGCAGGATTACCGGAGTCGACGGGGAGCACTTCTGAGTTCGATTTATCGCGTCCAGACTAGACGCGATAAATCGAACCCAGAAGTTCGATTGCCTGCCGCCGAACCAGCGCGGTAAGTATAGACAAGCCCTTAGGTGAGTTCATTGGAGAGCATAGTGATTCATAGAATCATAGAATATCAGAGTTGGAAGGGACCTCAAGAGGTCATCTAGTCCAACCCCCTGCTCAAAGCAGGACCAATTCCCAGCTAAATCATCCCAGCCAGGGCTTTGTCAAGCCGGGCCTTAAAAACCTCCAAGGAAGGAGACTCCACCACCTCCCTAGGTAACGCATTCCAGTGTTTCACCACCCTCCTAGTGAAATAGTTTTTCCTGATATCCAACCTGGACCTCCCCCACTGCAACTTCAGACCATTGCTCCTTGTTCTGTCATCTGCCACCACTGAGAACAGCCGAGCTCCATCCTCTTTGGAACCCCCCTTCAGGTAGTTGAAGGCTGCTATCAAATCCCCCCTCATTCTTCTCTTCTGGAGACTAAACAATCCCAGTTCTCTCAGCCTCTCCTCATAAGTCATGTGCTCCAGACCCCTAATCATTTTTGTTGCCCTCCGTTGGACTCTTTCCAATTTTTCCACATCCTTCTTGTAGTGTGGGGCCCAAAACTGGACACAGTATTCCAGATGAGGCCTCACCAATGTCGAATAAAGGGGAACGATCACGTTCCTCGATCTGCTGGCAATGCCCCTACTTATACAGCCCAAAATGCCGTTAGCCTTCTTGGCAACAAGAGCACACTGTTGACTCATATCCAGCTTCTCGTCCACAGTGACCCCTAGGTCCTTTTCAGCAGAACTGCTACCTAGCCATTCGGTCCCTAGTCTGTAGCAGTGCATGGGATTCTTCTGTCCTAAGTGCAGGACTCTGCACTTGTCCTTGTTGAACCTCATCAGGTTTTTTTCTGCCCAATCCTCTAATTTGTCTAGGTCCCTCTGTATCCGATCCCTACCCTCTAGTGTATCTACCACGCCTCCTAGTTTAGTGTCATCTGCAAACTTGCTGAGAGTGCAGTCCACACCATCCTCCAGATCATTAATAAAGATATTAAACAAAACCGGCCCCAGGACCGACCCTTGGGGCACTCCACTTGAAACCGGCTGCCAACTAGACATGGAGCCATTGATCACTACCCGTTGAGCCCGACGATCTAGCCAGCTTTCTATCCACCTTACAGTCCATTCATCCAGCCCATACTTCTTTAACTTGGTGGCAAGAATACTGTGGGAGACCGTATCAAAAGCTTTGCTAAAGTCAAGAAATAACACATCCACTGCTTTCCCCTCATCCACAGAGCCAGTTATCTCATCATAGAAGGCAATTAGGTTAGTCAGGCATGACTTCCCCTTCGTGAATCCATGCTGACTGTTCCTGATCACTTTCCTCTCCTCTAAATGTTTCATAATTGATTCCTTGAGGACCTGCTCCATGATTTTTCCAGGGACTGAGGTGAGGCTGACTGGCCTGTAGTTCCCCGGATCCTCCTTCTTCCCTTTTTTAAAGATGGGCACTACATTAGCCTTTTTCCAGTCATCTGGGACCTCCCCCGATCGCCATGAGTTTTCAAAAATAATGGCTAATGGCTCTGCAATCTCACCCGGTTTCACTCACGTATTAGGGGAGTTAATACACTGGATGAAGTACACCACATGTTGTGATAGGCATGTGTAGGGTCCATGGCTCTCTCACCAACAGAAGTTGGTCCAATAAAATATATTACCTCACCCACCTTGTCTGTCTAATAACCTGGGACCAACACAGCTACAACTACACTGATTTGTTAAAGTCATTTTGATATTACCTAAATTTTTCAGAGCTGTCCTTTGGCAGGACATTTCAAAACTGTGATTTTCATCCCAAATTGGGATGAAAGGAAGTTTCAAAGTGTTGGAATTTCCTGCAGAATGGAAATTCTGTGTTTTGACCAGCCCTAGTAGAGCCCATGGGGTAGGGGAGAGGGAGAGTGATGGCTCTCAGCTTCCAGGATCCACACTACGCAGACCAACATCTGTCCCTGGAGATCACTAGGAAGCCAGTGGTGTTCCTTGGCAGCAGAGGTATTTATTCCCAGCAGTCACAACCTGCACCAGCTGAAGTTTGGAGTGGTTTATAGGTGTTGCCCTTGTAGAGTACATTACAACATAGGTGCTGGAACTAGGGGTGAAGGGGTGCTGCTGCACCCCCATCTTATAAATAAAATAAATACATAAATAATGGAGATATCCTATCTCCTAGAACTGGAAGGGACCTTGAAAGGTCATCAAGTCCAGCCCCCTGCCTTCACTAGCAGGACCAAGTACTGATTTTGCCCCAGATCCCCAGGTGGCCCCCTCAAGGATTGAACTCACAACCCTGGGTTTAGCAGGCCAATGCTCAAACCACTGAGCTATCCTTCCCCCCCAAAAAAAAGGTCACTGAGTCCAGCCCCCTGCCTTCACTAGCAGGACCAAGTACTGATTTTGCCCTAGATTCTTCAGTGGCCCCCTCAAGGATTGAACTCACAACCCTGAGTTTAGCAGGCCAATATTCAAACCACAGAGCTATCCCTCCCCCTATCCCTCTTGAAGTGGTTTCCATTATATAGAGGGTTCACAGTTTGGTTCAATGGCTCTCAGCTCCCCACTATAAAAATTGTTCCAGCCCCCCTGCATTACCCCATAAAATCATTAAAGGCGTAGAAGGTCTAGGACTAGCAAACTTCAACTGCAGGGAGACATTCAGTGATATAACAAAGCCACTCTGACTCCCAACCAAGGAACTAGAGTGCAGAAGCAGCTGTGATGGCACTCATGGATTTTATGGGCTGCCAGTGAAGCAGGCTCTCTAAAGCAGTGGTTCTCAAACTTTTGTACTGGTGACCCCTTTCACATAGCAAGCCACTGAGTACGTTCCCCCCCCTTATAAATTAAAAACACTTTTTTATATATTTAACACCATTATAAATGCTGGAGGCAAAGCGGGGTTTAGGGTGGAGGCTGACAGCTCGCAACCCCCCATGTAATAACCTCCTAACCCCCTGAGGGGTCCCGACCCCCAGTTTGAGAACCCCTGCTCTAAAGGTTAATGGGAAGCGGAGTATATGCTGAGATTTCTGCCACTTGCCACCTGCCTTGTTAGGTCTCTCACTCCTGAAAACCTCTGGAATCCCAAAAGAGAGCCATTTCTTCATTGTTCTTTCATACAGTAGTGAGGTTTGTGTTCTCGTATGTGCTCTGCTGATCACACTATGCTAAATGCAGCTGTAGGTGATGCTACACTGTGGAGTCAGGTAGGCTGAGCAGCAGTTTTGATAAATCTCTTTTAGCTACACGACCATATAGCATCATCTTGGAACTTCCTGGCAATAACAGTGTCTTTCACGTAGGGTGACCAGACAGCAAATGTGAAAAACTGGGATGGGGGTGGGGGGTAATAGGAGCATATATAAGAAAAAGACCCAAAAATCGGGACTGTCCCTATAAAATCGGGACATCTGGTCACCCTACTTTCGCGGGAACCAAAACCGTGATGGCTCTCTGCTCACAGATTGCACCTACGCTGCTCTCTGGTGGAGGGACGCAGAAGTAAAGGAATGAAATGACTTCTGCATGCAAAAACAAAAAATCTGTACTCTCCTCAGAGGTCAGTTTTGAGCAACTCAAATAGTAAATAACTGCTTTATTGAGACATGTACATCAGCAGAGACAGAGAGAAGAAACTGGTCATCTCTGTAAGCAAAGGGAATTTTGTTTTCTGTAAGTGTAAAAGCGGGACAACCACACAACAGCTACAGTCAGCAACAGGGGAAACATACATTATGCATGTTTCCTGTTTTTGTCCTGAAGGAAGCTCACGCTTCCCTTTCTATTACTACCTGGAAAGAGAGAAACATTATTTATTCCTTTTAGACATTAAGATTGGATTTTCAGCTGCCCTCAGCCAATTTCTAAAATGGCACCTGCAAGTGTTGTGCACTCACTTGTTTGCATATTCAAAAGCCACACAGGGGAGCACAGTGAGGCTGGATGGAACTGTCTAGCTTTGCTAAGAGACAGCGGGAGGAAACAGGACTATAATCTATGAGTTTCTGAACGGTGCAAGCAGCTGAGGGGGATGCGGGGGTTATTGAGTGTGATACCCTAGGATAGATGGAATGTAATGGAGAAAAGTATTTGCTGACTTTTCTAGAGTGCTGCTCATCACTAGAGTATCTGAGCATGCCACTGATCATTTAATTATTTATCCACAGTGGGACAGCTTCAACAGGAGAGCTTCAGCCTGGATCTGGCCCCGCACAGAGAATAGGCAGCCAAACGCCTCTCTTCCCCCTGTTCGTGAATCACTCTGCAGCTTAGGCAGGAGACAGGTCTCTAGGCACATGCCCAGAAACAGACTCCTAGGCACCAAGGGAACTTTTACCCTGAACATATAGGCTCTGAGTGCGTTTAGCACCGACAGGGTTTGACTGGGGTTTTGTGCGTCGCAGCAGAGCCTAAAACTGGGAGTTAAGCACCTAAGTACCCTTCTGAATCTAGTCCTAAGTGACTTGCCCAAGATCACACAGAAAGCCTGTGGTAGGGCCAAGATTTGAACCTGATTGTCCTGAGTCCCAGTCTGGTGCCTTAGCAAAAAGATCATTTTCCATAAAATTTCTGTTAAGGCAAATTTCAGCTAAATAGCAGGACAAGATTTCGAACAATGAGATCTATTAGACTGTGGAATAATCTCCATAGGGCAGTAGGGGAAGTTCCATCACTTGGGAATAATCCTGCCCTGGCCCCCATGAGATGGACTGGCTGACCTAACGGGTCTTCTAAATTTCTAATTTCAGTGATTCTATGACAGCTTCTGTAACTGCCTGAATGGGCATGCAAGTGTGACGTAACTGCCTATGTAACTGCCAGCATTCCCACTGTAACTGCCTGAATGGGCATGCAAAGGCAGATTTAGTACTTAAAATAGTTTCAGTCATAAAATTATAACCCTAATTATACAGGCTACTTTTGAAATTCGTCCCTAAAAATGTGCGGAAGAAGGGTAAACTGTGGGGATATAACAGTAACCTTGTGGGAAATATCCAGCCCTTACAGAAGAGTAGAAATTTTCCAGCAAATAATAAATTCACTTAAAAATGCATTTTCCAGGGCACTGAAACTATTCACAAATTCACGTCAAATGCAGCAAATAGTTTTGTGCAAACTTTTTTTTTCTTCAAAAAAAATTGAAATGTTTTGTTTCTGACCATTTCAAAACTAGAAGTTTTGACTTCATTTTAAAATGGTTTTGTTTAGAATTTTAAACAAATAGGGGGTGAAAAACACCCCCAAACAACTGAAAACTAAATAAAAAACTAAAGAAAACAAAAACCTTTGGGGTCAAAGGAAAGATTCATCTGATCCAAAACAATTTACTTTTTGGTTTTTCATTTCAGCCCCTGAACCAGTTGTTGTTTTTTTTCAGGGCAAAACTTGAACTGAAAAATCAGTTATTCGCTCAGCTCTACCAGCTCCGGTTTTCTAGTGTCCTGAGAGTGCTGAAGAGGTGAGAGAATTGAAGGAGCAGCGTGAGTAGGCTCCACTAGGGGTCAGTCCCTCCCATCCACTGCCTCTTGTTCAGAAGGAAAGGGGCTAAGAAGGTTGGACGGGGAAGGTGAAAGCAAGTAGCAGATACTATGAACAGTGCAAGCAAAAAAGGGCTGCAGTATAGAAAAAAAGGAAAATGGAACTGGCAATGCAGCTTTGACCAGGTACTCATACAGAATATGTTAAGGTAAATTATGAGGAGGCAGTAGTTACTTAAATGGAAGTTACATTAGGCATTTTTAGGGTGATCATGTTATTTCTACCCCTCTTCTGTAGGTAGCTTCTGAGCACTGGCCATACCGATGACACTACCAAGATAAAAGATCACATCCCATTACAAACTTAGGGCCAAAGTGATTTCAATGGAGTTACACCAGCAAAGATTGTGGCTCCTTAGTCTTAATTCTGCCTTTTTTGTACACCAATTTCTTGAGGTTTGTTCCTTTGTTTGTCATAGGGAAGCCTGGAGTCTATCTTACTGGTGAGCATAGCTGTGATTTCTAAGATAACTTAATCACCTTCAGGCATTCAGTGCAAACTGCACAGTTCCGTCTAACATTAATGGCTTACCTTTGTGGAGATAACTTCTAGGTTCTTAGCTCTAAACGTATTGACCTGAGACTCAGCAATATCTGCTCGTTCCTCAGACTCCTTCAGCTCATGTTGTACTTTCCTGAATTTGGAGAGGTGAACATTGACTTGTGCATCCTGTAACCAAAACACAAAAGGAACTAAGCCCAAGGAGAAGTGACATCCTGGAATCGAGTATCAGAGCTGAAGTGGGCATCTCAGCAAATTGTAAATGAATGTTTGTTCCTGTTAAATGACTCACAGCTTCCTCAACTTGTCTCTTGTAGGATTTGACTTTCAACTGAAGTTTATCCACCAAGTCCTGTAACTTCAGCACATTCTTTTTGTCCTCTTCACCCTATTGAAAAGAGACCATGCCAGGTTACCTTTACGTTTTTGATGAGAAAAAAACATTTCAGGTGGATTTTCTCTTTTGCACCTGCCTGGAAAGTCAGCTACTTGATGCACCATTCAGATTTCCGAATGCCTTGGATGGCATCTGCATCTCATTTTGGCTCTCCTTCCAGCTCAGACTCGAGCTCTTAGATCTGGGGAAGTAATTGAAAAATTAGGCACCAACTCTACTACAGGAGGCAGAGGCTGAAATTGTATTCTTCGCCACCAGCCTTCAGCTCCAGCACATACCCTGGACTCCAACTTCTGAAGCTGCTGCTTGCCATCCTTCAGTGACAGCTGCTCTGCCTCATCCAGACAGAGCTGCAGTTCCTTCACTGTCTGGTCCAGGTTCTTCTTCATCCTCTCCAGGTGAGTGCTGGTGTCCTGTTCCTTCTTCATCTCCTCCGCCATCATGGCTGCCTTGAAAGGTAAACCACACAATGAACTCAGTAAGGGACTCGGACAAACAGATACAAAGATATGGGCAGTCTGAGGGGTTGCTTATGACTCCAGCCACAGGATTCCTGTTACCTTATTAGCTGCTTGCTGAATGCTTATTACTGTGACCTTCCACCTGCAATGGGATAGAGTGGGGATGCTACAGTCTTGATAATGGAAGCAAGGCATTTGCACAATCAAATGGACTCTACTCACAGGGTGTGTCGAGTATGTCAATATGTGTGTACTGTATATGTGCATACATTGTTCATGCAGAGACACGGACAACTTTTGTGGTTACCTTTGAGGTTGCAGAAAAGATTTAAAACAATATAAATGTTATTTAAAACAAAACTAGCGTGTGTGCAGCCTAGCATTTTGGTCTCCAAAGCTCAGACTATCCCCAGGGAAATTCAGGGAATATATCATAATAGGCCTTAGTGAGCAGTACAGCTACACTTGAAAAGAACTGATTCTAAAGTTACAAAGTACAATACAAAATTCCATGAAGTTCTGAGCTGTACGTGTAGGAATGGCTGTGTCTCACACAAGTGCTAGGTCAATAATTGCATACCTAAGCTCCACACGCCCACTAACTTCAGAACAAGGGCTAGCTGCTTAGGAGCTTCACCAGCAGAGCTTAGCTGAACAGGTATATTAGCTGCCTAAAGAGGTGATGCTAGCTACATATGGACAGGGCGTATTTTGTAAGCTGTGCAAGGCAACTAGTTCTGGGGAAAGGTGATGGCCATCGTTAGGTGCACAATATAAAGTGAACAAGTTAGCTGAACATTTAACCTGTGTGATAGACCCAGGCCAGTTGGGTACAGCAGGGTAGTAGAAGGTAGATATACTGGCCACTGGATAAGCAGTTTTCTGTTCCCTGAGTGACCAGAGCAGGGGCTGTGCTAGAGTAATCAGGAACCTGCTAGAACCAATTAAGACAGGCAAGCTAATTAAGACACCTGGAGCCAATTAAGAACATACTAGAATCAATTATGGCAGGCAGACTAATCAGGACACCTGGTTTAAAAAGGACCTCCCATCAGTTAGTGAGGGGGTGTGCAAGGAGGAGGGAGAGAGAAGGTGTGCTGCTGGAGGACTGAAGAGTACAAATGTGATCAGGCTTCAGGAGGAAAATCCTGCAGTGAGGATAAAGAAGGTGCTGGGGGGAGGCCATGGGGAAGTTGCCTAGGGAGTTGTAGCTGTCATGCAGCTGATACAGGAGACATTGTAGACAGCTGCTGTCCACAGGGTCCAAGGCTGGAACCCGGTGTAGAGGGCGGGCCCGGGTTCCCCCCATTCCCCCAACTCCTGATCGGACACAGGAGGAGTTGACCTGATCTGTGAGCAACACCAGAAGGGAAGGTCTAATTTGGAAAGAGATCTGGCCTGTCCCCGACGCACTAGGTGGGACACAGAGACTGCTGGGATTGTTCTCCCTTTCCCCCATGCTGGCCAGTGATGAGGTTAGCTGAGTGAACGGCAGGTTTGAGCCTCTAGCAGAAGTGGCCAAACTGAGGGCAGCCGTGAACCTCTGAGGCGAGCAAATCTGCAAAAAGCACAGGACCCACCAAGGCAGAGGAGGAACTTTGTCGCACCTGCTATTCTGTGAAGCCACAAGGGACCATTATTTCTAAATTGTGTAAATTTTTTATCTCCTTTCTTCTGAGTTTTCTTCCTTAGGAATTAAATCCAAGTATCAGCAACATTCACTGACTGCCCCTGGAGATGTTATGAGTTTCCAGATTAATATGTTGGCCTTAGCTATGTTTTTAACAATATTTATGATTTAACTTCTCTTTTGCAACTAAACACAAATTGTTCCATAGAATCATAGAATCATAGAATATCAGGGTTGGAAGGGACCTCAAGAGGTCATCTAGTCCAACCCCCTGCTCAAAGCAGGACCAATTCCCAACTAAATCATCCCAGCCAGGACTTTGTCAAGCCAGGCCTTAAAAACCTCCAAGGAAGGAGACTCCACCACCTCCCTAGGTAATGCATTCCAGTGTTTCACCACCCTCCTAGTGAAATAGTTTTTCCTAATATCCAACCTGGACCTCCCCCACTGCAACTTGAGACCATTGCTCCTTGTTCTGTCATCTGCCACCACTGAGAACAGCCGAGCTCCATCCTCTTTGGAACCCCCCTTCAGGTAGTTGAAGGCTGCTATCAAATCCCCCCTCATTCTTCTCTTCTGGAGACTAAACAATCCCAGTTCCCTCAGCCTCTCCTCATAAGTCATGTGCTCCAGACCCCTAATCATTTTTGTTGCCCTCCGTTGGACTCTTTCCAATTTTTCCACATCCTTCTTGTAGTGTGGGGCCCAAAACTGGACACAGTATTTCAGATGAGGCCTCACCAATGTCGAATAAAGGGGAATGATCACGTTCCTCGATCTGCTGGCAATGCCCCTATTTATACAGCCCAAAATGCCGTTAGCCTTCTTGGCAACAAGAGCACACTGTTGACTCATATCCAGCTTCTCGTCCACTGTGACCCCTAGGTCCTTTTCTGCAGAACTGCTACCTAGCCATTCGGTCCCTAGTCTGTAGCAGTGCATGGGATTCTTCCGTCCTAAGTGCAGGACTCTGCACTTGTCCTTGTTGAACCTCATCAGTTTTTTTTTGGCCCAATCCTCTAATTTGTCTAGGTCCCTCTGTATCCGATCCTTACCCTCTAGAGTATCTACCACGCCTCCTAGTTTAGTGTCATCTGCAAACTTGCTGAGAGTGCAGTCCACACCATCCTCCAGATCATTAATAAAGATATTCCTTAGTGGTATGTACTATTCTGTAGAACATCAGTAACCTCTCCCTGCACTTATTACACAGAAACACTTACATTGATCTGGGAACCTGTGGGCTCAGTACAGGTACTCAATTTGGGTTTTATTTCTTACACAGTCACACAAATTGGAGGTAATTGTTCCATTCTACTCAGCACTGGTGAGACCTCAACTGGAGTTCTGTGTCCAGCTTTGGGCACCGCACTTTAAGAAAAATATGAGCAAATTAGAAAGAGTCCAGAAGAGAGCAACACAAATGATGAGAGGTTTAGAAAACATGACTTATGAGGAAAGGTTGAAAGGAAGTCTTGAATTTAGTCTAGAGAAGAGAAGGCTGAGGGAGGACATGATAACAGCCTTCAAACTGGTAAAAGGTTGTAAAGAAGATGATGATCAGTTGTTCTCCATGTCCACAGATGGTAGAACAAGAAATAATTGGCTTAGTTTGCCGCAAGGGAGATTCAGGTTGGATATTAGGGAAACTTTCTAACCATAAGGATAGTAAGCTCTAGAACAGGTTATCTAGCGAGGTTGTGGAATCTCCATCATTGGAGGTTTTTAAGAACAGGTTAGACAAACACCTGTCAGGTATGGCCTAGGTTTACTTAATCTTTTCATTGGGGGGAAGGGATTAAGTGACTTCTTGAGTTCCCCACCAGCCCTTCATTTCTATGATTCTGTGAAACTGCTAAAGGTTGCATTGATCCCTCGCACACCAGCCCCACTGCCCCGTGTGACTCCCTGCATCTTCATACATGGCTGCAGACAGATCTCTCATCTAGACTCTGACACCACACACTTTATCTCACAGCACACAGGGCAAATGCTAAACGGTAAAAGAAGTAAATGAAATGAAACATTTAGATCTGTGATTGCCTTCTTTGCCTTCTCTTCAGCATTTCTTGCCTCTTGACTGGCCTCCTCCACCTCACTTTGGATTTGGGCAATATCAGTTTCCAGCTTCTTCTTTGTATTCATAAGGATGGTGTTCTACAAAAGAGAGAGAGTGAAGTAGCTCTTGAGTCTCTGATCCTTTGTCCTGGGAAAGGATATGAAAAGATCCTGGAATTATTATTGGTTATTACTTGGTGTTTCTGTAGAACCAGGAATGTGTATAGCCCTGCAATGTGAGCTACCTGGGTATGCAGGAGCTGCACCTGCTCAGTGGTGTCCATGAGCTCCTGTTCAGCCACTTTCCTGCTCCTCTCTGACTGTTCCAGAGCTGTTCTTAGCTCCTCAGTTTCACCCTGAATCCGGTTAGCTCTGTGCTCAGCCATGGCCACCTGCTCCTTCAGGTCTTCTTGGCCTCAGAGAGCATCATCCAAGTGCTGTTGCATGTCCTACATATAAAGAAGAGTTGATTTTGTTACTGAGCATGCTGGCAACTGTTTGTATGATTCATAAAAAAAAGTATCAGTTGGAGAGTTAAAGCAAAGACCTTGAGCACTCCTTGTGCTTCTGTGCCTCTGCAGCCTGGGGGCTGGCATGGCTCAGCTGGATCTCCATTTCATTCAGATCCCCCTCCACCTTCTTCTTTAGCCTCAGGGCTTCATTTCTGCTCTTATTTCTGCATCTAGAGCACTCTGCATGGTTTCCACAGTTCTTTGATGGTTCCTCTTTAACTGATCGATTTCTTCATCTTTCTCAATGATCTTTCTATCAATTTCTGATTTCACTTGGGTCAGTTCAAGCTGAACATAGAGAATTTTGGCTTCTTCATGCTCAAGAGTTGCCTTTAGGAGAGTGGGTAATAATGCAAAAATTAAATTTCAGGAAAACAATATTCTTCAGGATCCATTAATGGCTATTAGCCAGGACGGGTAAGGAATGGTGTCCCTAGCCTCTGTTTGTCAGAGGGTGGAGATGGATGGCAGGAGAGAGATCACTTATGTTCTTATTCTCCCACTGATCTGATTAGGGAGTATTAGCAATGGTCACCCACATAAATGTTCTGTGCAAGTCCAGAACCCTGCACAGAATATTCCTCTCTTCCTTTGATATTTCAAATGAACTCACCTCTGCCTCTTCCAAATCCATCTGCATATCAGATTTTTCTATCTCAATCTGTTTTTTTGGCCTTTTCAAGCTCATGGACGGTTTTGCCATTTTCTGCAATTTCCTCAGTAAAGTCAGCTATTTCCACTACGAAATAAACACCACAAATGAAATAAAGTGAAAAGGAGCCAGAGAAAAGTGAGAAGCACTAAAATGTAGCTCGAGTGACTGAGATCAGCACCTTATACAGATACACATGGGAAAATAAAATAGATAAAGCTGCAGAATGTACAGCTAATACAGACTGGGGACATCAAAAGAGCTAGGACAGGTGCCTCAGTGAAGCTTCAGATAGCTCCGGCCTATCCACAGGCTGGAGGGTATTTTAATGATGGTGTCTGTTTATCCACTATTTTGACAACATTGTCCTTGTTAATATTTGTTAGCATCACTTCTGCAAAACGAAACTTTCAAAAAGCTGAGTTGCTAGTGACATCAGGTCAGCCTCTTGAGTACTGCTTTCTATTGCCAGGATTTCTGGCACCACAGCAAGATACCTGATGGGCCAGTGGGCATGTAGACATTTTGGGGGTATGGACTGGACAGTAAAAATCTCAGTATTTCTAGGCCTACATGGCACTGTATCCTGGCTACAATAGGTCTTATGGCTAAGGGCCAGATTTTCAAAGGTATTTGGGTGCCTAACAATACAGAACAAACAATACAGAACCTAATAGGATTTTCAAAAACGCCTATGTGCCTAACTCTCTTTGAAAATCTGGCGCTAAAGCATATAACTGAGAGCCAGGGTTTCTGCTTTATTTTCCTGATTCTGTCCAGATTTGCTCTGTATTGTGCATTATCATTGTTCTAATAGGAATATGAAAAGGAAACAAGCAGCCCAAAGAAAACCACTTACGCTGTAAATTCTTGTTTTCTCGTTTGATTGTTTCAAGCTGATCTAAGGTTTCCTCATAGGCATCTTTCATTTTGAAAAGTTCTGTGCTTAGTGACTGTGATTCCTTTAAGGAAGCTTCCAGCTCCGATTGGCTCTCCTCATACTTTGCCTTCCACTCAGCCAGAACCTGAAAGACATCAAAGATGGTTGATTAACTACCAGTGTTTAAAACTATTGTTTACTTTGTTCATGTCTCCATATCATCTGAAACCCATTTCACTACATAGCCAACTTTTGAAGGATCTACAGATGATTAGGCTCTTCTACAGCCCCAGTTTTTTCCTTGGGTGAGGACTGTAGATTTGGGCCCTTGAGAAGTTTAAAAGGTACCATTGCTCATCTCAAAGCTCATATGGCACCTTGTCAAAGTTCCTCTGTTTCTTGTCAAGAGCACCTGCCAGTGAATTTTCTCTCTCAACATCAATCATCAGGTTCTCCTCTTCGTCTTGGAGCCTCTGCTTAGTCTTTTCCAGTGAAGCACATTTAGAATTCACCGCTTCAGCCTGCTCCTCAGCTTCTTGCAGACGCCGAGCAAGTTTTTTCCTTAAAGAAAGTAAATAATAATCAATTTATGTAATTAAGTACATGCTCTTCTAACACTTTACCCTGCTTCTAAATCTGGATGCATGTCTTCACAAGAAACTGAAGCACCAGAGAAGCCCAACGATTAATCTGGTATTTTTTTTCCATTAGTAGCCAAAGTCAGAGACCTTCTAGAATTAGACAGAGCTCCGCAGTAAATGTGAAGAGAAGTGTAAAAGCCTCATGATGCACTTGCTTGTGCAATATTATAATGCAGGTGCAAATTTCATTCTGAGTACATCTAGTGAAGAAATTATGATCTAAAACATGAGGACCAATAGTCTTTTTAATAGCTTTGGTAGCTAGTGGAACTGCTATTCTTATATATTTACATGTCTAATTTGTTTTCTAAACTTACTAAACAGTTGTCCTGAGACCAAGCAGAAGTAAGGAAATCTTTGTGCTATTCCAGTGTCATTGTTTTTTTCAGTGCAATCGTGAAAATAAAAAACACTAGAAATTTGGTCCTAACTGTATGTGATATCGCTTTGTCTGTGCAGTTAATAAATTGCAGTTAATAAATTGCTTCAATGTCAAATGCATTGTTGTTCCGATTCCAGAGCCAGACGAGTACCCAGAAGTCACCTCCTACAAGACAGGCCCAACAAAGAAAATAACAGAACACCACTAGCTGTCACCTTCAGACCTCAACTAAAACCTCTCCAGCGCATCATCAGAGATCTACAACCTATCCTGAAAGCTGATCCTTTACTCTCACAGATCTTGGGAGACAGACCTGTCCTCACTTACAGACAACCCCCCAACCTAAAGCAAATACTCACCAGCAACCACACATCACTGAACAAAAACACTGACCCAGGAACCTATCCTTGTAACAAAGCCCGGATTGGTCCGCTTCCTGATTGGTCTCAGCCCTGCATCCACGGTTGATTGGTCCATTCTCCTGCAGCCACAGCTGCCAGATCCCGCCCACCCAGGCCCTGGCTCCCAGCCCTGGGGAGGTGGTCCCCACAGGAATGTGTTGACTGATGGCTATTGCTGAATCCTGGGCTTCCACCAGCCACCCTGCCACCGCAACAGGGAGCAACACTGCCCCCCACCTCCAGTTTGTACCCCACCACAAGTACCCCGTACAGCACCCCCAAGTGTACCTCCCCAGATTTCCCCCTCCGCCCCCCCCCCCCCACCAGCGTACTTGGGACTGTGTATGCTGCATCCCCTCCCATCTCCTACATGCCACCTGGACTGCAAATAAGCCATCCCACTAAGCAGCTGTGCATACACCAACCTAGGGAAGCAGGGACTGAGCAGGACTTTCCCTGCAATTGCTGGTCCCAGCTGTCAGGGGCCACTGTGGGGCCAGGCACCAGAGCTGAGAGCAGGGTGATTGTGCTTCTGTGCTCTGAATGCTAAACCTGCTGGACCGCAGGCAGCATGGAGGAGGAGCAGCCTGGCTGGAATGTAGAGGGGTGAAGGAGTTCTGGGGTGGGTGGGAAGAGATGCAGGGAGATGGAGAGATACAAACCTGGCGGGATAGGGGATGTGGGCAGGGGAGAATAGACGAGAGGGGGAATAGGAACAAATGGGAGAGACACGCAAGAGCTGGGGGCGGGATAGGATAGGACCAGAGCGGGGCAACATGGGCAGGAGCTAAGGACAGGCAGGAGCAGAAAGCAGGCGGAATTGGGTGGGCAGGAGCTAGGTGGAGATAGTAGCAGGGAAGGGGAAGAGGCAGGAATTGGAAGGGGGATAGGAGCAGAAGGGAGCAGGTAGAGGCTTGGGGGGGCAGAGACACAGGGCTTGGTAACCACTAGAGAACGCTCCACTCCAGATCTGAACTAGAACCCATTGTTTAGAGTCTCAACATTCTTTGCTGTCTAGCAGTAGCTGTGAAACCCACTGGCAAAGTGTGTGTCCTATCCCCCTTTAGTGGCTGGTCCACATAAAAGATAACAACCTTCTACTGCTATCAGTTACTCTGTTAGCTCTCGTGGTAGAAGTGTGCGCTGTGAATCCAAAGGTCGCAACCTTGTTGACGATCCATCAGGGGTCCCCAGTGTGGTCCCATGGAATGACATTTTTGTTTTTTCAGTGTTTTAGTTTATTAAAACCATAGGAAATTACACCCAAAACACTACATTAAAATAATGTTACGGCTGTGCCTTGACTTTACAAAAGTTAGGAAATACAGTGTTACATTTTCCTATGCAACCTTAATTTGCCCCTGTTGTGTTTATGTATTATGATATAGTCTTCAATTATGTGATCAAATGCTGGTTCCCTGGATGTGGAGCCAAACATAGGGAGCATGTCCTGAAATGATACCCACAGTGACAGAGCTTAGGGAGTCCTGCTGGCTCTCTACGGTCCTCTTTGACTTCCTGGAGTCCCTTCACACATGGCCAGCATGGAAACTTTAGGCGGATGGCTAAGCCCTACTCGGGGTGCAGCTAATGCTGGCCAGGCCTGGGCTAGGGCTGAGTCATAGAGGGCCAAGGCTTGTGTGACAGTCTGCCATTACAAACAGGCAGCTGAGAATCAACAACTGATGAAAGAACAAGAGAATCCTCCCTGCCTGCTCCCTCATCCTACCACACCCCACCTCCCCTGCAGGCAGGAGGGCCCCATGCCTGGCTTCCATTGAGGGCAGTGGGCATGGGGCACCAGAAGGGACCTTGCAAGCAGCTTTCTCCTCTAGCACAAGAGGGATGTTCCATCCCTGCAGCGGGGAGCTGGCCCCTGGGGTGGGAGTGCAAAGTGCCTCCCACCAAAAATGGAAAACAAGAGAAAATCAGGGATCAAGACTCCAATACACCTTTTCTCAATTAGTTATTCATGAAAAATCTATATTCAGAAATCCACAGTTCAAATTAAATTAAAATAAATCCAAATATGTTAAACTATGGAAATACACAGGTAAGGCATCCAAATAGCCTTAACTCTGCCTTGTAATGATGTGTTGCAATAACCATGCAGTTATGATTAAGGCATTTTAGTGTTTATGGTTTATGTTTATAGATTTAATTGATTTTTAAACACATATTACATTGTTTTCAGAGTTATTTATTTTTCTCCTCAGGATGATGGCACTACAGGGCAGAGTTAAGATCTTCTGTATAACAGAGCACATCCTACATGTAGGCAATGGAGTCACATGATAAGTGTTGGCAAGGAAATGAAGAAGACTGGACATTTATCAGCAACAGAAGTAGGAGACCCCAAAGAATAACTTCACAGATGGACGTATGGAATCACTACTGGGGGCTGAGCAAGATGTCTGAAGAGAACAAGCTGCAAGAACCAACTGGAGGAAAGGACCTACAGATAGTGCAGGAAGGAACTGAGAACTGCTGCTCTGTTTAAACCAGACTGACCTTGGACAAACCCAAGAGAGCATCCACAACTGGCCAAAGAAGACAGACAATCTTCACTGGGGACTCCATACTAAGAAAAATGGACAGACCATTCTGCAAGGAGCAGAAGGACTAGAGTCCAAGGTGAGCAGGACCTTGACAGTGTTCCAATGACACTGTGACAGAGTATGTATTCCCTATGTTCACACCCTACACACTATTGTAATAATGTTTGTTACAAGGCATGTCTTGTGAGGGATCATTTAAAAACTCATAATTTGCTGATCAATAATAGCACAGCAAAATGCATGTAGCAGCGTTATATGTGAAGTTATACACACAAGCTGAAATCATGACTAAAGTATGTTTTCCAGATAAGTCTGGGGAGTGGGCAAACCCGTTCCTCAAAAACATAGGGCAATCTGATGCCTCAGCCAGGTGTCAACAAGGCTAATGGACCATTACCAGCTAAGTGGCCATTATTTGGCAGGAAAGGGGGCATGGGCAAAAATCTACATCTTCTCAAGGGAACAGTATGGAACTTCCTTCCACACAGACAGCCTGTCGCCTTGCTCCCAGCTAGAAATCCTTCTCAAACGGTAGGGGAGTAGGACTATAAAAAGAAGGAACAGACATCCCCCTCTCTCTCTCCCTGCCCTTCACATTCACTGCACCTGTGGAGACAAAGGTTCAGATACACCTTTTCTCAACTAGTTAGTCATGAAAAATCTACATTCAGAAATCCACAGTTAAGATTAAATTAAAATAAATCCAAACATGTTAAACTATGGAAATACACAGGTAAGGCAACCGTAGGGTTACCATTCGTCCGGATTTACCCGGACATGTCCTCCTTTTTGTGCTAAAAATAGCGTCCGGGGGGAATTTGTAAAGCACTCACAATGTCCGGGATTTCCCCCCTCCCCCGGAGCGGCTGGGAGGGCTGCAGGGAAGTCCCGGGCTGGACTCCGGAGCAGCTGGAGAGGAGCTCCGCCCTGCATTCTGAGCAAGTGTCTCAGCACAAAGTGCAGCCCTCCCCTTTTGCAACTGGGAGCGGTTACTGCCATGCAGCGTAGCAAAACGGGAGCGAGAGCACTTTGTGCTGATACAAGGGCAGCTCTCTCCTGCAACCCGGTCCGGGCCAGGGACCGGGTTTTGTTGTGCAGGGCCAGGGACCGGGTTTTGTTGTGCTGGGGAGCTCAGCCACGTGTCCGGCTCGCACAGAGCCCAACACCCTGTTCTGAGCAGCAGGGTAAGGGGGGCAGGAGAAGGGGCAGGGAGGTTCTGGAGGGGGCAGTCAAGAAACGGGGGGGGGCTTTTTGGGGGGAGTGGAGAAAGTTTTGGGCAGTCAGGGTACAGGTAGGGGGTAGGGTCCTGGTGGGCAGTTGGGGGGGGGGGTCTTAGGAGGGGGCAGTTAGGGGACAAGGAACAGGGAGTCTTAGGTAGGGGGTGGGGTTCTGGAGGGCAGTTAGGAGCAGGGGTCCCAGGAGGGGGCAGTCAGGGGACAAGGAGTGGGGGGGTAGGGGGCTGGGAGTTCTGGGGGGAAGCTGTCAGGGGGCAGGAGTGGGGAGAGGGATCGGAGCAGTCAGGGGACAGGGAGCAGAAGGGTTTAGATGGGTTGGGAGTTCTGGGGGGGGCTGTCAGGGGGCAGGAGTGCGGAGAGGGATCGGAGCAGTCAGGGGACAGGGAGCAGAGGGGTTTAGATGGGTTGGGAGTTCTGGGGGGGAGCTGTCAGGGGGCAGGAGTGGGGAGAGGGATCGGAGCAGTCGGGACAGGGAGCAGAGGGGTTTAGATGGGTTGGGAGTTCTGGGGGGGGGGCTGTCAGGGGGTGGGGAGTGGTTGGATGGGGCGTGGGAGTCCCAGGGGTCTGTCTGGGGGTGGGGGTGTGGATAAAGGTTGGGGCAGTCAGGGGACAAGAGGCAGGAAGGCTTAGATAGTCCTGGGGGGCAGTTAGGGGCAGGGGTCCCAGGAGGGGGTAGTCAGGGGACAAGGAACGGGGGGAGGGTTGGGAGGTCAGGGGGGGCGGGAAGTGGGAGGGGCAGGGGCGGGGCTAGGGTGGGGCTTCTCCCGTCCTCTTTTTTGCTCGCTGAGATATGGTAACCCTAGGCAACCGTTGGACTCATGGGGAAGGGTCCTGACCTAAACAGCTTGATCAGTAAGACTGCTGAAAGCATGTGGTGAAAAACTTTGCATTGAATCTAACATAGTTTGTTAAGTTAGTCAGCAGTTCACATTTTATCTTTATTCTTTTGCAACCATTTCTGACTTTGGCTGGATTATTACTTGTATTCACTTAAAATCTTTCTCTTTTTATAATTAATACATTTGTTGTATTGTTTTCTCTAATCCTGTGTGTTCAAGTTGAAGTGTCTGGATAACTCCATTTGGGGTGACAAGTTATGTGCATATTATACCCCTCAAGGAATATATATTTGTACTGTCCAGGAGAGGGCTGGGCAGTACAGGACATATATTTCTGGGGGGAAAGTTGGGACTGGGAGTGCGTTGGGGAATTACCCTGTGGTAATCTTTAAGGCTAGCAAGAGTAAAGGCGTGACTGGCTGCACACAGACATGGCTGGGGTGATTTACATGCTAGAGGGTATTCCATGGAAGTTCCCTCCATTTTATACTAGTCTAAAGTAGACCACAATGGAGAAAAGGTGAAAGAGCCCCCTCAGTCTGATCTAACAGCCAGAATCTGTATTTCTTTGTTGTACAAACACAGTGAGTGGATTTTAGCCAGCAGAGCAGCTGTTTAACACTTTGTCCAATACAAAACGAGAAAGTATGAATCCAGCACATCTGAAAATTGTGATCACTGTGATCTGATAAACATGCATTTTGTGAAAATGCAATTTTATAAGATGATTTTTCAGTAATGACCATTACAATGATACATAAATAAGGGGCACTCCTAAGAGACTCCAATAACAACTGAGGCTAATCAGGAGCTCTCCTCACCCAAGCAGATTTCCAGCAGTGCATGGTTTTCAATAGAGAAAAATCAAGTTACAGCATTCCATGGGCCTGGCCAGTCAAAGGCCAGATTTTCAAAGGAGCTCAGCACCAGCTGAAAATCTGGCCACTTTAGTTAGGTGACTAAATGGATGCTAAGCACTGCTGAAAATCTGACCCTAGACACGGAGCAAGATGTCAGTCACATAAAAGTCAGGGATTCTGCCCAAAGGGGCTTGCTCAAGGTAAAAGCAGATAATTCTCTAATTATGTTTGCAAAAAATACTGCAGTGTCAGTAATAATCTTTCTATTCCCAGCTTATCAGGGAAGCACATTTCACTGTAATTACAGAGCACCATGAAGCTGACAATTATTACTATCCAGGTGTCCCATAGCATAGCTTGCACTGCAGAAGACATGTCCTTCAGAAGTGTAAAAAGAGCAATTACCTTGCTAATGAAAGGTGACCATGTCTAGAGCTGATAATTGTTAGCTAAGTGCTGGAGGCTGGATCTGAATCACTCCTCTAATGAGATACATTGAGTGGCAGCAGGGTACAGTATCACATTGGATAGATAAACACAACCACAGTGAAAAGGACTCACACGTCCATAGCGCGCCTTGCACAGACCTGGAGCAATGCTTCTCACTGTATCAACATTCAGCCCATACTACCAGGTAAGGGCGTGAAGAACAGATTGAAAAATAACTTTCGGTCAGTTAATTCGACATTCCCTGCCTCTTCTTGAGCCTGGTCTACACTACGAGGTTAGGTCGAATTTAGCAGCGTTAAATCGAATTAAGTCTGGACACGTTCACACGGCTAAGTCCCTTTTTTCGACTTAAAGGGCCCTTTAAACCGGTTTCTTTACTCCACCTCCGACGAGGGGATTAGCGATAAAATCGGCCTTAGCGGGTTGGAATTGGGGTAGTGTGAACGGGATTCGACGTTATTGGCCTCCAGGAGCTATCCCACAGTGCTTCATTGTGACCGCTCTGGACAGCACTCTCAACTCAGATGCACTGACCAGGTAGACAGGAAAAGCCCCGTGAACATTTGAATTTCATTTCCTGTTTGCCCAGCGTGGAGAGCACAGGTGACCACGCAGAGCTCATCAGCACAGGTAACCGTGATGGAGTCCCAGGATCGCAAAAGAGCTCCAGCATGGACCGAACAGGAGGTACGGGATCTGCTCGCCATATGGGGAGATGAATCAGTGCTAGCTGAACTCCGTAGCAGTAAACGAAATGGCAAAATATTAGAAAAGGTCTCCAAGGCCATGAAGGAGAGAGGCCATAACAGGGATGCACAGCAGTGCCGCGTGAAAATTAAGGAGCTAAGGCAAGCATACCACAAAGCCAGAGAGGCAAACGGAAGGTCCGGGGCAGAGCCGCAAACATGCCGCTTCTACACGGAGCTGCATGCGATGCTAGGGGGTGCAGCCACCACTACCCCAACCGTGTGCTTTGACTCCATCAATGGAGAATCACGCAACAGGGAAGCGGGTTCGGGGTACGAGGAAGATGAGGATGAAGACAATGAAGATATCTCACAGCAAGGAAGTGGAGAAACCAGTATCCCCAACAGCCAGGATATGTTTATCACCCTGGACCTGGAACCAGTAACCCCCGAACTCACCCAAGGCGTGCTCCCAGACCCTGAGGGCACACAAGGGACCTCTGGTGAGTGTACCTTTGTAAATATTACACATGGTTTAAAAGCAAGCGTGTTTAATGATTAATGATTATTTTGCCCTGCCAATCGCGGCCAGTACAGCTACTGGAAAAGTCTGTTAACGTGTATGGGGATGGAGCGGAAATCCTCCAGGGACATCTCCAGAAAGCTCTCCTTCATGTACTCCCAAAGCCTTTGCAAAAGGTTTCTGGGGAGGGCTGCCTTATCCCGTCCGCCATGGTAGGACACTTTACCACACCAGGCCAGTAGCACGTAGTCTGGAATCATTGCATAACAACGCATGGCAGCGTATGGTCCCGGTGTTTGCTGGCATGCAGACAACATCCATTCCTTATCGCTCTTTGTTATCCTCAGGAGAGTGATATCATTCACGGTCACCTGGTTGAAATGGGGTGATTTTATTAAGGGGACATTCAGAGGTGCCCGTTCCTGCTCTGCTGAACAGATATGTTCCCCGCTGTTAGCCACGCGGTGGGGGGGAGGGGTGAAGTGATCATCCCCGAGAATTGGGTGTGGGGGGGAAGGGAGGTTAGTTGGGTTTGTGCTGCATGTTAACCCGGAAACCGCAGCCCCTCCTTTTACATTGCAAACCCATTTTAAATGGCCAACCCAACGGGTGCTTGGTATGGGAAATGAGGGCGCTACTGTTTGAAACCATTTCCACATGTTAAGAAGGTTAAAAAAGCCAAAAGACTGTGGCTTACCATGGCTGCCTGTAAGCCAAAATCTGTTGCTGGCACTGCGTGAGTGATCTCTCACACCAAACCAGCAGGCCCTCAATATAAGAGGAAAAATGCGACCTTGTAACAAAAGCACATGTGCTGTGTAATGTGAACAGCAAAATTTAACATGAAAGAGTGTACCCATTGTTCTCTAAAATGTGTCTTTTCTTAACCACCTCTCCCTTCTCCTCCACCAGCTGCAAATGTTTCTCCTTCGCAGAGGCTAGTGAAGATTAGAATGAGAAAATGGCGGATTTGGGATGATATGTTCTCGGAGCTCTAGATGTCCTCCCACGCTGAAAGAGCACAGCAGAATGCGTGGAGGCAGTCAATGACTGACTACAGAAAAGCACAATATGAATGAGAGGAGAGGTGGCAGGATGAATCACGGGCTGAAAATGATAGGTGGCGTCAGCTTGTAGACAGAAGGCAAGAGTCGATGCTCTGGCTGCTGGAGCATCAAACTGATATGCTCCAGGGTATGGTTGAGCTGCAGGAAAGGCAGCAGGAGCAGAGACCGCCGCTACAGCCCCTGTGTAACCAACAGCCCTCCTCCCCAAGTCCCATTGCCTCCTCACCCAGACGCCCAAGAACACGGTGGGAGGGCCTCCGGCCACCCAGTCATTCCACCCCAGATGATTGCCCGAGCATGGGAAGGCTGGCCTTCAATAAGTGCTAAAGTTTTAAAGTTTTAAACTGCAGTGTGTCCTTTTCCTTCCCTCCTCCCCGACCCCTCCCGGGCTACCTTGGCAATTATCCCCCTAGTTGTGTGATGAATTAATAAAGATTGCATGAATGAGAAGTAACAATGACTTTATTGCCTCTGCAAGCGGTGCTTGAAGGTGGGAGGGGAGGGTGGGGTGGTTGGTTTACAGGGAAGTTGAGTGAACCGGGTGTGTGTGGGGGGCGGAGGGTTCATCAAGGAGAAACAAACAGAAGTTTCACACCGTAGTCTGGCCAGTCACAAAACTCGTTTTCAAAGCTTCTCTGATGCGCACCGTGCCCTGCTGCACTCTTCTAACCGCCCTGGTGTCTGGCTGAGCGTAATCAGCGGCCCGGCGATTTGCCTCAACCTCCCACCCTGCCATAAATGTCTCCCCCTTACCCCCACAGATATTGTGGCGCGCACAGCAAGCAGCAATAACAATGGGGATATTCTTTTCGCTGAGGTCTGAGCGAGTCAGTAAGCTGCGCCAGCGCGCTTTTAAATGTCCAAATGCACATTCCACCACCATTCGGCACTTGCTCAGCCTATAGTTGAACAGGTCCTGACTACTGTCCAGGCTGCCTGTGTACGGCTTCATGAGCCATGGCATTAAGGGGTAGGCTGGGTCCCCAAGGATCACGATAGGCATTTCAACATCCCCAACGGTTATTTTCTGGTCCAGGAAGAAAGTCCCTTCCTCCAGCTTTCGAAACAGACCAGAGTGCCTGAATACGCGAGCATCATGTACCTTTCCCGGCCATCCCACGTTGATGTTGATGAAACGTCCCTTGTGATCCACCAGGGCTTGCAGCAGCATTGCAAAGTACCCCTTGCGATTTATGTACTCGGTGGCTTGGTGCTCTGGTGCCAAGATAGGGATATGGGTTCCGTCTATCACCCCACCACAGTTTGGGAATCCCATTGCAGCAAAGCCATCCACTATGGCCTGCACATTTCCCAGAGTCACTACCCTTGATATCACCAGGTCTTTGATTGCCCTGGCAACTTGGATCACAGCAGCCCCCACAGTAGATTTGCCCACTCCAAATTGATTCCCGACTGACCGGTAGCTGTCTGGCGTTGCAAACTTCCACAGGGCTATCGCCACTCGCTTCTCAACTGTGATGGCTGCTCTCATCCTGGTATTCTGGCGCTTCAGGGCAGGGGAAAGCAAGTCACAAAGTTCCATGAAAGTGCCCTTACGCATGCGAAAGTTTCGCAGCCACTGGAAATCGTCCCACACCTGCAGCACGATGCGGTCCCACCAGTCTGTGCTTGTTTCCCGGGCCCAGAATCGGTGTTCCACGGCATGAACCTGCCCCAGTAACACCATGATTTGCACATTGCTGGGGCCTGTACTTTGTGAGAGGTTTATGTCCATGTCAATTTCCTCATCAATCTCGTCGCTGCGCTGCAATCGCCTCCTCGGCTGGTCCTGGTTTTGCTTTGGCATGTCCTGGCTCTGCATATACTCCAGGACAATGCGCGTGGTGTCCATAGTGCTCATAATTGCCGCGGTGATCTGAGCGGGCTCCATGATCCCAGTGCTATGGCGTCTGGTCTGAAAAAAGGCGCCAAACTAGTATCTGACGGAGGGAGGGAGGGGCGAGTGACGACATGGCGTACAGGTACAGGGAATTAAAATCAACAAAGGTGGCTGTGCATCAGGGAGAAACACAAACAACTGTCACACAGAATGGCCCCCCCAAAGATTGAACTCAAAACCCTGGGTTTAGCAGGCCGTTGATTTCATGGAGAGAGGGGGAAGCAAATGAATACAGAACAAATCTGGTCCATCTATTTTTTATATCTTAAGCTGGCAGCCGATGGTGCAGCATGACTGATAGCCCTCAGCATCTTCTGGGTGCTTGGCAGAAAATACTGGGAGCTTGGCAGAAAATAGTGTACTAAGACTGATAGCCATCATCGTCAAGACGGTTCGATAGGACTGAGCATGTCTGCCCAGGTGCCCATGATTGAACTGCAATATGACAACAATGGATATCAGTCTTAATACACCATCTACTGCCAAAAGGCAAGGGGCTGCTGCTGTGTAGCAATGCAGACCCACGTCTGCCAGCCCCACGTCTGCCAGCACCCAGATCGCAGATGAAGGCTACCAGTCATACTGCACCATCTACTGCCAAAAGGCAATTAGTTAGCTGCTGCTGTGTAGCAATGCAGTACCATGTCTGCCGGCACCCAGATGACATATGGTGATGGTGAGCTGAGCTGAGCTGAGTGGGCTCCATGCTTGCCGTGGTACATTGTCTGCACAGGTAACCCAGGTAAAAAGGCGCGAATCGATTGTCTGCCGTTGCTCTGATGGAGGGGGAGGGGCCTGACGACATGTACCCAGAACCCCCCGCGACACTGTTTTGCATCATTCAGGCATTGGGATCTCAACCCAGAATTCCAATGGGCGGCAGAGACTGCGGGAACTGTGGGATAGCTACCCATAGTGCAACACTCTGGAAGTCGACGCTAGCCTCGGTACTGTAGACGCGGTCCGCCGACTTAATGCACTCAGAGCATTTTATGTAGGGACACACACAATCGGCTGTATACAACCGATTTTTATAAAACCGGCTTCTATAAATTCGACCTAATTTCGTAGTGTAGACATACTCTTGGTTTCCTCTTCACTTAATTTGCATTCTGCAATTCTATTGGTTGAAATGAGCCAGTGGAGTGAGGTGACTGTACACATGCCAAGAGGTCCCATTGATAGATTACTTGCTCAGCTGGGGCCCATGCATGGGTGTGCCCTAGCACAGCACTGAGCGGAGGGTTGGGTCAGAGGAGGCTTAAGACAACTTTAAAAAGCAACAGAGGGTCCTGTGGCACCTTTGAGACTAACAGAAGTACTGGGAGCATAAGCTTTCGTGGGTAAGAACCTCACTTCTTCACTTGCATCTGAAGAAGTGAGGTTCTTACCCACGAAAGCTTATGCTCCCAGTACTTCTGTTAGGCCTGGTCTACACTACGGGTTTAGGTCGACTTTAGCAGCGTTAAACCGAATTAAGCCTGGACACGTCCACACAACGAAGCCCTTTCTTTCGACTTAAAGGGCCCTTTAAACCGGTTTCTTTACACCACCTCCGACGAGGGGATTAGCGATAAAACCGGCCTTTGCGGGTCAGAATTGGGGTAGTGTGGACGGAATTCGATGTTATTGGCCTCCGGGAGCTATCCCACAGTGCTTCATTGTGACCGCTCTGGACAGCGCTCTCAACTCAGATGCACTGACCAGGTAGACAGGAAAAGACCCGCGAAGGTTTGAATTTCATTTCCTGTTTGCCCAGCGTGGAGAGCACAGGTGACCACGCAGAGCTCATCAGCACAGGTAACCGTGATGGAGTCCTCCCAGGATCGCAAAAGAGCTCCAGCATGGACCGAACGGGAGGTACGAGATCTGCTCGCCATATGGGGAGATGAAGCAGTGATAGCTGAACTCCGTAGCAGTAAAAGAAATGGAAAAGTATTAGAAAAGATCTCCAAGGCCATGAAGGACCGAGGCCATAACAGGGACACACAGCAGTGCCGCGTGAAAATTAAGGAGCTACGGCAAGCTTACCACAAAGCCAGAGAAGCAAACGGAAGGTCCGGGGCAGAGCCGCAAACTTGCCGCTACTACGCGGAGCTGCATGCGATCCTAGGGGGTGCAGCCACCACTACCCCAACCGTGTGCTATGACTCTCTCACTGGAGAAACACACAGGGAAGACGGTTCGGGGAACAAGGAAGATGACGATGGAGGTACTGTAGGTAGCTCACAGCAGCAAGGAAGCGGAGAAACCGGTTTCCCCAACAGCCAGGATATGTTTGTGACCCTGGACCTGGAACCAGTAACCCCCGAACTCACCCAAGACCCTCAGGGCACACAGGAGACCTCTGGTGAGTGTAACTTTGTAAATATTTGTAAACATTACAAAAAAAAAGCAAGCGAGTCTGTTAACGTGTATGGGGATGGAGCGGAAATCCTCCAGGGACATCTCCAGAAAGCTCTCCTGGTTGAAATGGGGTGATTTTATTAAGGGGGACATTCAGAGGCGCCCGTTCCTGCTCTTCTGACCAGAAATGTTCCCCGCTGTTAACCACGCGGTGGGGGGAGGGGTGAAGTGATCATCCCAGAGAATCGTGTGTGTGTGGGGGGGGGGGGTTTACTTGTGTTTGTGCCGCATGTTAACCGGGAAACCGCAGCCCCCTCCTTTTACATTGAAACCCCATTTTAAATGGACAACCCAATTCATCCTTGATATGGGAAATGCGCTGCTGTTTGCAACCTTTCCCGCATGTTAAGAAGGTTAAAAAAGCCAAAACACTGTGGCCTACGATGGCTGCCTGCAAGCCGAAATATGCGACCTTGTAATGAAAGAGTGTACCCATTGTTCCCTAAAATGTGTCTTTTTTAACCACCTCTCCCTTCTCCTCCGCCAGCTGCAAATGTTTCTCCTTCGCAGAGGCTCGTGAACATTAGAAAGAGAAAACGTAAGACGAGGGACGAGATGTTCACGGAGCTGCAGATGTCCGCCCAGGCTGATAGAGCACAGCAGAATGCGTGGAGGCAGTCAATGTCAGAGATGAGAAAAGCCCAATATGAACGAGAGGAGAGGTGGCGGGCTGAATCGCGGGAAGAACAGAGCAAGTGGCGGGCTGAAGACGATAGGTGGCGTCAGCTTGAAGACAGACGGCAAGAGGCAATGCTCCGTCTGCTGGAGCATCAAACTGATATGCTCGAGCGTATGGTTGAGTTGCAGGAAAGGCAGCAGGAGCAGAGACCGCCGCTACAGCCCCTGTGTAACCAACAGCCCTCCTCCCCAAGTTCCATAGCCTCCTCACCAAGACACCCAAGAACACGGTGGGGGGGCCTCCGTCCACCCAGTCACTCCACCCCAGATGATCGCCCAAGCATCAGAAGGCTGGCCTTCAATAAGAGTTAAAGTTTTAAAATGCAGTGTGTCCTTTTCCATCCCTCCTCCCCCACCCATCCCAGGCTACCTTGGCAATTATCCCCCTACCTCTGTAAGGAACTAATAAAGAATGCATGAATGTGAAAAAACAATGACTTTATTGCCTCTGCAAGCGGGAGGGGAGGGTGGGGTGGGGTGGTTGGTTTACAGGGAAGTAGAGTGAACCGGGTCGGGGGGGCGGGGGGGTTGGAGGGTTCATCAAGGAGAAACAAACAGAAGTTTCACACAGTAGCCTGGCCAGTCACAAAACTCGTTTTCAAAGCTTCTCTGATGCGCACCGCGCCCTGCTGTGCTCCTCTAACCGCCCTGGTGTCTGGCTGCGCGTAATCAGCGGCCAGGCGAGTTGCCTCAACCTCCCACCCCGCCATAAATGTCTCCCCCTTACTCTCACAGATATTGTGGAGCGCACAGCAAGCAGCAATAACAATGGGGATATTCTTTTCGCTGAGGTCTGAGCGAGTCAGTAAGCTGCGCCAGCGCGCTTTTAAACGTCCAAATGCACATTCCACCACCATTCGGCACTTGCTCAGCCTGTAGTTGAACAGGTCCTGACTCCTGTCCAGGCTGCCTGTGTACGGCTTCATGAGCCATGGCATTAAGGGGTAGGCTGGGTCCCCAAGGATCACGATAGGCATTTCAACATCCCCAATGGTCACTTTCTGGTCTGGGAAGAAAGTCCCTTCCTCCAGCTTTCGAAACAGAGCAGAGTTCCTGAAGACGCGAGCATCATGTACCTTTCCCGGCCATCCCACGTTGATGTTGGTGAAACGTCCCTTGTGATCCACCAGGGCTTGCAGCAGCATTGAAAAGTACCCCTTGCGGTTTACGTAGTCGGTGGCTTGGTGCTCCGGTGACAAGATAGGGATATGGGTTCCGTCTATGGCCCCGCCACAGTTTGGGAATCCCATTTCAGCAAAACCATCCACTATTGACTGCACGTTTCCCAGAGTCACTACCCTTGCTATCACCAGTTCTTTCATTGCCCTGGCAAATTGGATCACAGCAGCCCCCACCGTAGATTTGCCCACTCCAAATTGATTCCCGACTGACCGGTAGCTGTCTGGCATTGCAAGCTTCCACAGGGCTATCGCCACTCGCTTCTCAACTGTGAGGGCTGCTCTCATCTTGGTATCCTGGCGTTTCAGGGCAGGGGAAAGCAAGTCACAAAGTTCCATGAAAGTGGCCTTACGCATGCGAAAGTTTCGCAGCCACTGGGAATCGTCCCATACCTGCAGCACGATGCGATCCCACCAGTCTGTGCTTGTTTCCCGGGCCCAGAATCGGCGTTCCACGGCATCAACCTGCCCCAGTGACACCATGATTTCCACATTGCTGGGGCCTGTGCCTTGTGAGAGGTCTATGTCCATGTCAATTTCCTCATCACTCTCGTCGCCGCGCTGCAATCGCCTCCTCGCCTGGTCCGGGTTTCGCCTTGGCATGTTCTGGCTCTGCATATACTCCAGGACAATGCGCGTGGTGTTCATAGTGCTCATAATTGCCGCGGTGATCTGAGCGGGCTCCATGATCCCAGTGCTAGCTATGGCGCCTGGTCAGAAAAAAGGCGCGAAAGTAGTATCTGATGGACCAGGAGAAGGAGGGCGGGAGGGAGGGCCGAGTGACGACATGGCGTACAGGTACAGGAACAGGGAGAAACACAAACAACTGTCACACAGAATGGTCCCCCCAAAGATTAAACTGGAAACCCTGGGCTTAGCAGGCCGTTGATTTCACGGAGGAAGGGGAAGCAAATGAACACAGAACAAATCTATTTTTTACATCTTAAGGTGGCAGCCGACGGTGCAGCATGAGTGACAGCCATACCAGTATGACGACGATGGGTACCAATCATAATATACCATCATCTGCCAAAAGGCAAGGGGCTGCTGCTGTGTAGCAATGCAGCCCCACGTCTGTCAGCCCCACATCCGCCAGCACCCAGCATCGCCCTCGGCCTCTTCTGGGTGCTTAGCAGACAATACTGGGCAATTGGCAGAAAATAGTATATTACGACTGGTAACCATCATCATCAAAACAGTAGCATGTCTGCCCAGGTGGCCATGATTGACAGCCATACCAGTATGACGATGACGGGTACCAGTCATAATATACCATCGCCTGCAAGGGGCTGGTGCAATGCAGCCCTACGGCTGCCAGCCCCACGGCTATCACTCATGCTACACCGTCTACCGCCAAAAGGCAGTTAGCAGCTGCTGCTGTGTAGCAATGCAGTCCCACGTCTGCCGGCACCCAGAGGACATATGGTGACGGTGAGCTCAGCTGAGCTGAGCAGGCTCCATGCTTGCCGTGGTATGTTGTCTGCACAGGTAACCCAGGTAAAAAGGCGCGAATGTATTGTCTGCCGTTGCTGTGACGAGGGGGGAGGGGCCTGACGACATGTACCCAGCACCGCCCGCGACACTGTTTTGCATCATCCGGGCATTGGGATCTCAACCCAGAATTCAAAGAAAAGGCGCGAACCGCTTCTCGGCTCTCTGAGCTGTGGCGCAAACGTAGTATCTGACGGACTAGGGGAAGGAGGGAGGGGGGCCGAGTGACGACATGGCGTACAGGCACAGGGAATTAAAATAAAGAACGGTGGCTGTGCATCAGGGAGAGACACAAACAACTGTCACAGACTGGTCCCCCCCAAAGATTAAACTGAAAACCCTGGGTTTAGCAGGCCGTTGATTTGACGGAGGGAGGGGGAAGCAAATGAATACAGAGCAAATCTATTTTTTTACATCTTAAGACGACGGTGCAGCGTGACTGATAGCCCTCGGCATCTTTCTGGGTGCTTGGCAGCAAATACGGGGCGGTGTATGACAATGGTCTTCAGGCCTATTGCACAATCGGCTGCTCAGGGAAGACTCTGCTAACGTACGATGACCCGACTTGTAATAGGATGGCTAACAGTCGTAATACACCATTTACTGCCAAAAGGCAAGCCCCACGGCTGCCAGCACCCAAATCGCCGATGAAGGCTACCAGTCTACTGCACCGTCTACCGCCAAAAGGCAGTTAGCAGCTGCTGCTGTGTAGCAATGCAGTCCCACGTCTGCCGGCACCCAGAGGACATATGGTGACGGTGAGCTCAGCTGAGCTGAGCGGGCTCCATGTTGTCTGCACAGGTAACCCAGGTAAAAAGGCGCGAATCTATTGTCTGCCGTTGCTGTGACGGGGGAGGGAGGGGCCTGACGACATGTACCCAGAACCGCCCGCGACACTGTTTTGCATCATCCGGGCATTGGGATCTCAACCCAGAATTCCAAGGGGCGGCAGAGACTGCGGGAACTGTGGGATAGCTGTGGGATAGCTACCCATAGTGCAATGCTCCGGAAGTCGACGCTAGCCTCGTACTGTGGACGCGGTCCGCCGACTAGAGCACCTAGAGCATTTTATTGTGTGGACACACACAATCGGCTGTATACAACCGATTTCAATAAAACCGGCTTCTATAAATTCGAACTAATTTCGTAGTGTAGACATACCCTTAGTCTCAAAGGTGCCACAGGACCCTCTGTTGCTTTTTACAGATTCAGACTAACACGGCTACCCCTCTGATACTAAGATAACTTTGAAATTCCCAGGTTTCGGGGCTGGCCAGGGTCTGCCTCAAGGTGACACTAAATTACATTTGACTGCAACTGTCCCAAGAGCCTGTTGTGGCAGCAAAAAACAAACAGAGTGCAGCAGTGCTCTGGCTTTCCTCCTGCCCCAGCCATGCCCCCAGGGCCGGTGCAACCACTAGGCGAACTAGGCAGTGGCCTAGGGTGGCAAGTGGTTGCGGGTGCCCGGGGCCATCCTCAGGCATAGGCAGCTGGGTAGGGCACCTAAAAATTTAGGGCACCACTGGGTCTTAGTGTCCACCCCACTGGTTTTCCTATCCCTGTTCTGACCCTTCCTGCAGGCTCTGAGTCTTCCTGGGAAGGGGACCTAGTAGTTAAAAGAGAAACAGTCTCCAGCCTGCCAGACCTATTAGCACAACACTGAAACTGTTAAAGAGCCATTCAAGGGGTAATGAAGACATTTAACAGGCATTTGCCAACCCCCAGATATCTACTGTCAGTTTCTGAATGTACTGACAAAAACAGTTGTGCATGACTGTAATATTTTCTCAGAACATGTCAGTCTACAGGATCTTAGTTTAAAATTTGCTTTAAAAATATTTCATTAGTGTGTTGCTGAAGATTATAAAATCACATCTCTAAAAAATCCTTGCATAGATTTTTAGATGCACAATCATCTTTAGCCTTAAACGCTTGGATCTTCAGACATATGGTTTTTTAAATAAATTCTTCAAAAGACCACCCTTATCTAAAATACACATTTTAATTACTATAGTAAAAAAAAAAATTACTTCTAAAGTCTTCCTGTCCTTTCTGTCCATCCATTTCTCCCTTCACCCCCTCTCCCGCCCACTCACCCCCCACTGAAGGAAGCAACAGCCTTTTGCTTCCAGATAGCTGGACAGAGTTTCCCTTTCTTTACTTCTATCTGATGAACTAGTTTTAAGCAAAATCAGTACCTTAGTAAGATATAAAATCCTTTGTTATGCCTAAAATCTTTGGAAACATTTTTTAAAGTTGGTGAAATTTCATAAACGTGTATTGTTATGGAGATCACACATAGTAAATTACTGTTCCCTTTTTCCAAAAACAATTAACATTATTATGAACACACTAAACCTCTGTGACTGATTAATTTAAAATAATGTCTGTTTCAGTGAATTAAATATGTAGTAATCTGGAATGATTACTTTATGAAGGATTAAGAGTATATTTAAAATATAAAATCAGCTTAGAAATACTGATTAAGAAAATGTAAAAAAGAGAAGAGCTGCATCATGTTTTCCATAATATTTAATGTTGTATTCAGCAAGACAGCTGACTCACCCTTACTACAAAGTTTTAGCAAATAAATGTCTGACAAACTTCAGGGCATATCAAAAAACCTGTGACTGACATTTTTTATTCCCAAGTTTAGTGCTTTTAATTAGGTACTTTCTGCATGTCCATTCTGTGTGAGTGAGAGGGTACAGGGGTCTCTGCGGGGAACTGTGACTCTCCGCCACCGTAAGGCGGGCCGGGCGTCTTGTTGTTCTTTCTGCCTTGTCCCTCTGCCCCTGCCCCTGCCCCCGCCCCCGCCGGGCTGGAAGCTCAGGCTGCCGTTGGGCATAGGGGCACCAGTTTAATAATACTGCATAGGGCTTGCAGGGGCGGTGAGCCCCAGCCATGGAGGAGCCGGCGCGGCGCAGGGGGGCAGGAGCCGTGCAAAGGTGGAGGCGCCGCTAGCGGGGAGCAGTTGCACCCCCCTGCCCCTCCTGCCCAGGCTGCGGCCTGGCGCCCCCCCGGGGGGCCCCAGCAGATGCATGCAGGCAGAGGCCCCCGTGTGCCCCCCAGCTCCCCCACCACGCTCAGGCTCTGCAGCTCCCAGGCATGTGAGCCGCTGCCGAGGTGCGGGACCCTGAGACTGCTCCAGGAGGGGGAGGGGCGGCGGCGGCTCAAACTCCCGGGAGCCGCAGACCCCGAGCGCGGCGAGGGAAGAGCCGAGGGGGTGGTGCACGGGGGCCTCTGCCCACATGCATCTGCTGCAGGAGCCCCCAGAAGGCAGCTCCTCCCTGCCGAGCTGCTGCAGCGGCCCAAGCCCGGCAAAGCCAGTGAGTGGACTCGGGGTGAGGGCTGCCAGGGTGGGGGGGGGGAGGGCTCGTGGGGGGGGGCTGTGCGCCCTCCAGGGGAGTTCAGGGGGCAGGGAGGGGGGAACCTGGTCTGGGGAGCAGCCCCTAGGCACAACTGGCCCCTGGGGCCTATAAAGGCTCATTGGGATTTGCCCCTCAATGAACCGATGTTACGGGGGGAAGGGGGAGCAAGGTGGAAGGGCGCAAAATATCCTTGCACCGGCCCTGCATGCCCTCAACATGCCCTCTACTCCCCTGCCTTCTTCTTCTCCTTCTCCCACCTTCACCCCAGTATGTGCCCTTCACTAGGGTTACCATTCGTCCGGATTCCCCCAGACATGTCCGGCTTTTTTGAGTTAAAAATAGCGTCCGGGGGGAATTTGTCAATGTCCGGACTTCCCCCCCATGCAGACCGTGCGCGGCTTACAGGGCAGCCGGCCGGATCCTGCCACTCGCACGGGCTCCGGCAGCCAGAGCCCTTCCTTCACTTCCCCCTCCTCTCCCCTGAAACTTGAGACCAGTCCCCTCCTCTCTCTCCCTCCCCCTCCCTCCCTGCATTCGCAGATCGCCGGCCTGCCGTTCGCCTCGGCCTCCGGCAGTCTGGAGCTCTGACCCTGCTCCCCTCCCCCGCTTCCGAGCGCGCTGCTCTGCAGCACAGTAAGGGGGCCGGGGGTCAGAGAAGTGGCAGAGAGGTTCTGCGGGGGGTAGTCAAGAGACAGGGAGCAGGGGGGAGGGTTGGATGGGTCAGGAGTTCGGGGGGGGGCTGTCTGGGGGTTGGGGGTGTAAGGTTTTGGGCAGTCAGGGTACAGGTGGGGGGGGTCTCAGGAGGGGACAGTTAGGGGACAAGGCACAGGGAGGCTTAGGTAGGGGGTGGGGTTCTGGAGGGCAGTTAGGAGCAGGGGTCCCAGGAGGGGGCAGTCAGGGGACAAGGAGCGGGGGGGGGTCGGGAGTTCGGGGGGGGCTTTCTGGGGGGGGGTGAATAAGGTTTTGGGCAGTCAGGGTACAGGTAGGAGATAGGGTCCTGGGGGGCAGTTAGGGAGAGGGGTCTTAGGAAGGGGCAGTTAGGGGACAAGGCACAGGGAGGCTTAGGTAGGGGGTGGGGTTCTGGAGGACAGTTAGGAGCAGGGGTCCCAGGAGGGGCAGTCAGGGGACAGGGAGCAGAGGGGTTTAGATGGGTCAGGAGTTCGGGGGGGGGCTGTCAGGGGACAGGTAGGGGGTAGGGTCCTAGGGGGCCAGTTAGGATGTGGGGAAGGTCTCAGGAGGGGGCAGTCATGGGACAAGGAGTGGGGAGGAGGGTTGGGGGTTCTGAGGGGGCAGGAAGTGGGAGGGAGTGGAAGGGGAAGGGGCGGGGCTAGGACAGGACGGGGGCAGGGCTAGGGCGGAGCTCCTCCCGTCCTCTTTTTTGATTGTTGAAATATGGTAACCCTACCTTCACTCCCATATCCCAAACACAAGCCCCCTGCTAGCCCCACAGACCCTACACACTTCCAAGTAATAGCCACAAGACCTTCTGCCCAGCACCACCAACCAAGAGAAACACATGCTCCCTCTGTATGCAACACAAGAGGGCTCTTCATTCTGGCAAAGGGAAAACAAAAGCCAATGGATAGAAGTTGAAGTCAGCAAAGTGCAAACTGGAAATAAGAATCAAATTTGTAACAGTGAAGGGAATTAATCACTGAGATTAATAATCAGAAGGTATGGGGGGAGAGGGAGGCTCCGTTAATGCACAAGTACAGGATCCAGGGTGAATGCAACAGCACTAGTGCAGCCAATGGCACGTCATGGCCCCAAGAGTGTGTGCCCAGGCAGATTAGGATCCTGCCTCCTGAGGTCTGCTAGTGTTTGTTATCAGGAACTGGGGAGTGCACGTCACTCTGTATGGGAAACGCAATACAGCCTGCTCAGTCAGGTCTTCCTCAGCCATTCTGCCCAGCGGAGACACAACCCAGCGCACCCCTACAGGCACAGTGAAGAGCACAGTTGCTCTTTGGTTCTTTATCTTTCTGGGAGCAAATCTTTCAGTTCATTGTGCAATGAATGAGGCCGGACGGGTGCTGTGTGGTCTCTTGATTGCCTTCTTTGTGACATGCACTGCTCTGTGCAAAGCTGAGAGACTGCAGCTCTGTGCTGAAGAGCAGTTTGCGTGCTGTATTCCACCCCCGTCACTGCAAAACTGCTCTCTTTTAAGGTAACAGGCAAAGCAAAGTCAAAGTTGGACAAATGTCTGTGCTTTTTCCCAGCATGTTTTTTCATTGGAAATTGAGATATGGTCTACCCACGAGCAGATTATATGGCACATAAGAGAACTTGTATGTTCATGCAATCCTAAGGACAAAGGAACTGAAACCTGATTGAGATGGGAAAGGATTTATAATCAGAGGTTCAAGTATCTTTCTTTGGTAGCACACAGAAAACATTTGGGAGAAAAGCTCTTGGCTAAAGATCACACACCCCTGTTCCTTCATTTATAGCCTGAGAAAGTTCCCACCCTCCTACTCTGCCCTCCAAAGAGACATCAATTAAAGGCAAGGTTTGATGTTCCTTTTACTTCCAAAGCTTTTTTTTAAAAAAAAAGAGAGGCAGAAAAGATTTTTTTTTAAAGAAACAAACAAACAAAAAAGGACAAACCCAATTTCACCTGATACTTAGAGCACTCCTAAAGCACACAAGGTCTGATATTCTCCTGGGATCTATTCTGGAATACTCATAAAAGTGTGTTTTCTCTTGCCCCTCTGAGCATACTAACTCTGAGGACGCCCACCTGTGCTGTCCCTCTTAGTTTTGAGGGACTCGCAGACTCTAGCTAATTCTTACATCTTAGCATTGTCATTCTATTGGAGAAGCACCCTTTTTTAGCTCTTCATGCAGCATGCCAGGAATGCGTTGGGTGGGCAATTGCTCCTCAAGAAGACAAAAGGAGCACTTTCTCATTCTTGAGACGTCTCTCTCATCTAGCTGGCATGGAATAGGCTATATGTAGGATGGCTGCAGTGCCAGCTCATCTTAAGAGATGCTATTTTCCACTGATGTTTAAAAAGAAAAATAGGCTGAGCCAGGATGCAACATGAACACAAATAGACTACTATAATGCAGATTCTCATCTAGCATGATTATATTACATTATTCATTTGTACGGCGGTGGCACCCAAATGCTCCAGTCTTTCTATTTATCTAGATACTCACCCAGTCCTCATCACAGTACCATCTAAAATTTGCATGACATTCTGACAAAAATTACCACTATAAAAAAATCAAAGTAGTCCATATTAAATGGATTAAAAATCTTTTAACTGGTAGATATCAAAAAGTAGTTGTAAATGGGAATTGTCATCCAATGGGAGAGTTTCTAGTGGGGTCCCACAGGGTCCAGGGATCTGTTCTTCACCCAATTCTATTCAATATCTTTATCAAAGATCAGGAAGAAAAGATAAAATCATTGCTTGTAAAGTTTGCAAATGACATAAAAATTGGGGGAGTGGTAAATAATGATGGGGAAAGGCCAGTTATATGGAGTGATCTGGATCATTTGATAAGTTGGACACAAACAAACATGTTTTAATACAGCCAGATGTTAGAGCATACTTCTAGGAACAAAAAAGGACAGAGTCAAGCTGGGAGGTCAGGCTGTATCCTGGAGACTAAGACTTTGAAAGAGACTTGGAAGGCATGGTGAATAATTAACTGAACATGAGCTCCCAGTGCAATGCCATGGCTAAGAGAGCTAACAGTCCTTGGATGTATAAGCAGGGTAATATCAAGTAGGAGAAGGGAGGATGCTATTACCCCTATATAGACCACTGGTAAGACCGCTGCTGGATATTCTGTCCAGTTCTGATATCCACAATTCAGAAAGGATACTGAAAAATGTGAAAGGGTTCAGAAAAGAATAAAAAGAATGATTGGTAGTTTGGAAAACTTGCCTCACAGTGAGAGACGTAAGAAGTTTAATCTATTTAGCTTACTCAAGAGAAGGTTAGGCATTGACTTGATCATGGTGTACATATATCTTCATGGGGAAATTATTTCTGATTGTAGAGGGCTCTTTAATCTAGTGGGCAAAGGCAGAGCAAGACCCAGTGGTTGGAAGCTAAAGCTAGACAAATTCCCTGTTGTTGCTGGTGGAGGCACGGCCAGACAGCTCTGCACGCTGTCTCTGCCCGTCCCCCTCCCCTGAGCGCTGACTCCGCGGCTCCCAGCCCATTGGCCAGGAACTGCGGCCAATGGGAGCTGCGGGGGGCGGTGCCTGCAGACGGAGGCAGCGTGCCTGTAGAGCTGCCTGGCAGCGCCTCCACATAGGAGCCAGAGGGGGGCCATGCTGCTGCTTCCGGGAGCTGCCTGAGGTAAGCGCAGGGCCGGCTCCAGGCACCAGACGAGAAAGCATGTGCCTGGGACAGCACATTGTAACCAATGCCGTGGTTTTTGGTTTTGTTTTTTTTTGGCAGCCCCCTCAGACTCCTGGCCGGCTCCCCGTGCTCCGCTCCTAGCCCAGCCCAGCCCTTCAGGGGCATGGACCCCAGCCCGGGGGCAGGAACTAGCAATCCCCGCCACTCCCCATGCCACCGGGCTCCCCGGGACGCGCCACTCCCCGCCTCCTGCACCGGCCTCCGCTCCCGCACCGCTCTGAGCCTGGCCCGGCCGAGCCGCCTTTAAAGGAGCAACTGAGCCAGCACCTCCTGCAGCCCCCGGGGCTCTGCCTGCCCGTCTGGGAGAGGCACCCCAAGGTTGGAGAGGGGAGCCCCTCTCGCCCGGCTGTGAGTAAGCTGCAGCGCCTGGCTGCCCACAGGTGGAGGGAGTGGGCAGGCGCGGCCCTTCGCCCCCCTGCGAGCCACCTTGGCCGCCCTCCACGTGTTCCCTGCGGCTGCTGTTTATTTTTGTTTGGTTTTTTTTTGCTTTGGCAGTCCGGCCGTCCTTTTTGGGGGCGGCAAAAAAGCTAGAGCCGGCCCTGGGTAAGCGCCACCTGGAGCCTGCACCCCTAGCCCCACCTCCCAGGCCACACACCCCTCCCAGCCCTGATCTCCCTCCCACCCTCCGAAACCCTTGATCCCAGCCTGGAGCACCCTCCTACACCTCAACCTCCTTACCCCAGAGCCCGCACCCCCAGCCGGAGACTTCACCCCCACTGTGCCCCAACCCCCTGCCCCAGCCTTGATCCCCCTCCCGCCCTCCGAACCCCTTGGTCCCAGCCTGGAGCATCCTCCTACACCCCAAACCCTTCATTCCCAGCCCCACCCCAGAGTCTGCACCCCCAGCTGGAGCCCTCACACCCCCCCACACACCCCAACTCCAGCCCGGAGCCCCCTCCCACACTCTGAACCCTTCAGCCCCAGCCTGGAGCCCCCTCCTGCACCCCAAATCCCTCATCCGCAGCACCACACTAGAGCTTGCACCCCCAGCTGGAGCCCTCACTCCTGTTTGCACCCTGAACCCCTCATTTCTGGCCCCACCCCAGAAACCACAGCCTGTACCCTCTCCCACACCCCAACCCCCCTGCCTCAGCCCAGAGCCCCATCCTGCTCCCTTCCCCCCCCCCCCCAATGTCCATCACTAAGTCCGGTAATTTTGTCAAGTGTCCATTGCACAACATTGTGGTGCTCATCCCTGGTGCAAATTTGAAACAGGAAGGGCAATGAATCATTGGAGCAATTTATCTTGGGATGTGATGGGTTCTCCATCTCTTAACATCTTTAAATGAAGCAGTTTTCATTATCTTTCTAAAATACATGCTGTAGTTCAACCAGAAGTTACAAGCCTGAGGCAGAAACCAGTGGGTGAGATTCTAGAACTTGTGCTATGCAGAAAATCAAGCTAGATTATCATCACAGCTTTTATCCTCACAAACCCCCAGAAAGGTAGTAACAAACTAGCCCCATTTTACAGCTGCGAACCAAGGCTTAGGATAGCGTACCTGATGTAATCAAGTCACAGACAGAGCCTCTGGCTGAGCTAGAAATTGAATCTCATGCTTTTGTACCCCAATCTGCTGCCCTTCCCACTCCACAATCCTCTGTGCTCAACAGGCAAAGACAGACTTTGCCCCAAAGAACTTACAGTCTAATGTGAAACTAGACACAATATCGGAACATAAGAACCACAAGGAAGGAAGAGAGAAAGGGGTGAGGGCCCACAGTTTCCAAGCTTTTCTCTTTCAGAGGAGACTAGCACCCCAAGTAATAATCTCTCAATACAGACGCTTCTTCCATGCAGTTGTCATAGGGGTAGTGTTGTGAGGGGGGCTGTGTTGACCCCGGCTGCGAGGCTGCTCTACCCTGCATCTGATGGGGGTTGTGTTGACTCTAACCATTGGACTAAGCAACCCTGAGGCTGGGCGCAACCCCATTGGCTTCACCGTGGGGCTAACACACCCTTGCCCCACCCCCAGGGTGACTGGGTGTACTGGCCCCAGGACGCACCGCCATAACACTTCAGTGTTGACACTACCTATGCCAATGGGAGGGATTCTCCCATCAGTGTAGGTACTCCACCTCCCCAAGAGACTGTAGCTAGGTTGACAGAAGAATTCTTGTCGACCTAGCACTGTCTACACAGGGACTTAGGTCAACTTAACTACACCATTCAGGGATGTGGATTTTTCACACCCTGTGCGACAGTTATACTGACCTTATTTTGTAGTGTAGACCAGCCTTAGGCCCCAATGCACAAAGGTACTTAGATGCCTAAATCCCAGATTTAAGTGCCTAAAGCCCCGTCTACACTAGAAAATTAAGTAGACTTAACTTCGTTGATCAGGGGTGTGAAAAATCCACACCCCAGAGCAGCATAGTTAAACCAACCTAACCCCCAGTGTAGACAGCGCTAGGTCAATGGAAGAATTCTTCTGTCACCCTAGCTGCCATATTTCAGGGAGATAGATTACCTACACCAACGGGAGACCCTCTCCCTCCCATCAGCATAGGTAGCATCTATACTGAAGCATTTCAAAATGAAGCCATACCCTAAGTCTCCTGCTTAGGTGTCTAGTCACAGTTTTAGGCTCCACTATAATCCACAAAACTGCTGATCCCTGTGGGAGCCTAAACTCACTCAGCACCTACATTTTCAGGGGAAAAGTTCTCTCAGCACCTAAGTTTCTGCCTCTGGGCATGTACATGGCTGCCTCCCACTAGGCATCTGGGTGCATGTATCCCACCTAAGCTCCAGAGTGACTCTTAAACCAAGGAAGACAGGCGTTCGTCTGCCTAAGTCACATGTGGGGCCCGATCCGGCAGGGATGCTCAGAGCCTGCCCACAGATGAAGTCCCATTCAAAGCCTGGCCTCCAGAGAAGGAGACAGTAGTACATAACTTGTAACCCAGTGGTTAAAGCACTTGCCTGGGATGTGGAAGACCCAGGTTCAATTCCCCCCTCTGTGTGCGGAGAAAGGATTTGAAGGGGGATGTTTTACCTCTCTGGAGAGTGAGCTCACCACTGAGCTGCAGGATAGTCTGATGGGAGAGGGGCTCCCTCCATCTCTTCTGTTGAAGCTGTTCTACTGTGGATAAATAGAGACTGGAGCAGGGTGACGGAGGGGGGAGACCCCAGGTACACAGGTGGGTGCCCTAACCATGAGATTACAGATTCTGTCTCTGGCCCAATGAGAATTTAAGTGTTTATCCACAGTAGAATCATCACTGGACAGAGGGAGAGCAAGAGTGAATAACCCTTAGTGGTTAGAGCACCCAGGGTCTGGTCGCTTCAAGGAGAGCAATTGAAGGACTGCTGTCTGGGAACACCCCAGAGCTCAGTGGTTAGCACACTCGCTGAGAAAGAGGATTTGAACAGGGGCCTCTTTCTCCTCTTCTGACACAGGGGAACTGAGCCTGGGGCTCCCACATCCCAACTGAGTGCGCTGACCACTGGACTACAAGTCATACGGTGGACGCCTCCTCCAGCCATTTTGTGTGTAGCAAGGCAGGCACCTAACCCATTGCAGCAAGAAACTGCCGGAGGTCCCCGTTCATAGACGTTTGCACAGCTAGGTCTCCCACATCCCTATCTCCACAAGAGGGATGGGACTTAGGACACATCCATCCTGCCAGCATCTCTCATTGGCTAATTTAGACGGCTCCTGCCTAGTCTGCTGGCATTTGTGGCTCGCATTCTGAGACCTCTCTCTCTCTCTCTCTCTCTCTCCCCAGTCGCTGTATAGAGAGTCTCAGCGCCTAATTCAGGCTTATTGGATCAGTGTTCCTGTGACTTTTCTGGGCACCATGATGCTCAGTGTGGCGATGCCTAAGTGGCTTTGTGGATCCAGGGCATAGAGTCTAAGGCCAGAAGGGACCACCAGATCTAGTCTGACCTGCTGCACATCAGACACTAAACTCCATCCCACTCTTCCTGTGTTGAACCCAATCATCAGGATTCAAATATCACATCCTCCTTCTATAAGTTGTTCTATGTGTTGGGTCATATTTGGCCAGTACAGTATCCGCCTGGCTTGTGTTTGTTCTCTGAATGCCATGGTATGACTCATACAAGTGGTTAAGCATTTCCTGCCTTGTATCGTTAGGAAGAACGATCTCGTCACCAGCCATTAACAACCCTTGTTGTAATGAAATATTGTCTTTCAAAGCTCAGTATGGTGCAGTGTGGGATTCACCTGTCTTCTTCTGCATAGCCAGTCCTTGTGTACAATATTGTGTAAAGCTTACATTACAGGGTTTTTCTGTGTCCTCCTTCAGTTTGATTACAAATCTGGGCTGAGTGTAGGGTGGCCTCAACTACCTAGAGCACCTTCGCATCAGTAATTTCATCATCTGGGTCTGTAGTGTGTCCCACTGCAGCTTTTGATAATGTGTCTGCAATTAACATGTTGTTACCAGAGACGTGTGATTTTAAGATCATATTTCTGTAACTGAAATAGCCTATGTTGTAGCTTTGCACGTGCTTTTCCAAAAGGTTTGGAGAACATTGCCTCCAATGGTTTATGATCAGACTACTTCAAGCTATGCGCCATATATATATATCTATGTATCTATCTATATATATAGATAGATACATATATATACACACACACAAGTGACATTTCTGTGTGGCAAACACAATAGTCAGTAGTTCCTTCTTGATTTTGGGTTTAATTTTGTTCTGCCTCTGTCAGAGCTCATGATGAATATAAAACACTGCCTCTGTCTGGCAGAAGACAAGCTCCTAAACCATCTTTAGATGCCTCTGCTTGAATAGTGATTGGTTTGTTGGGATCGTAGAATCTGGTGTGTTACAGAACACTGTCTTTAGTTGTTGCAGTGTGTGAATGGACACACCCTCACCCTAGTATGAAGGAAGCTAATGAACGGACTGGGCCTGTTCCACACCGAAACACACCGAAACGCTGGTGATGGAGGGAATCCAGCCAAGGAGGAAACAACCATGAGACACACCCCTCCTGAAGCCATCCTGGCTGTTGGTATACAACATGCTGCAGGAAGAAGCATAGAAGGTAAACCCCATGAGGAGGCAATAGACTCTGTGGGACTGAGCTCTTAGAGCTGACTTTCCAGGGGCTGCCGGAGAGACTGATCCTTGTACCAGCCAGAGCTTCCCCCCTCTCACAAAGGAAGGGGAGGAACAAGAGCCAAACCCTGGCCTGTGGGCAGCAGCCTGCAGAGAGGTTCCCCCAAAGACTGCCAGCTGGGGGAGAAGAGGGGGTAAACAAAAGACAGTAGGACCCTGGGGTGAAGGGTCCAGGAAGCCCCCCTCACGCACCCCCTCCCTCCCCCAGTGCCTTAAGTTCCTATGACCATTGCCAAGTTATGTTCTCACATAGTAATTGTCTCAGTGGAACAATCAAAGTTGTTTCACCTGGGATGTATTGTGCAAGAAATCTAATAATCTGTAATGCCTTCTTGTCCTGCAAAGCTTTCATGTCAGCTATGTCATCTGTACTCTCATCTGGCCTGATTCCTTCTGATGGGAGAATGTGTCCCATGTATTTGACCTCTTTTACCATGAACTGGATTTTATCTGGGTTGAACCCAATAGTCTCTGCTTGAGGCCTTGCCATCAATTTCTTTAGTGACTGACCGTGTTCTATGTAAGTAGTTGTTGCTGCTATGACCATTTTGTCTGCTAGTACGTGGACACCTGCAATACCGCCAAATGTTTCATTATTCCTTTGTTGAAACACTTCAGTAGCTGACTTTATTATAAAAGGTAGATGGAGAAACTTGCCCCAGGGTGTGTAGAAAGTACATGGTTCTGATGACTCCTCATCTAATATGGTTTGCCAGTGTACATCTTTCCAATCTAGAACAGTGAATATGCTTTTACCAGCTAGTCAGCCCTGGATAACTGTTGGTTTGGGATGGAGTAGTGCTGCCTCACTATAGCCTGACTAAGGTCTCTGGGATCCAAACAAATCCCTAGTCTTGCCATTTTTTTCTCACTAAGGCTCTTCATTGTCAATTTTTTCCTGACTTTTTTACCAAAAAATTCCTGGGTTATACAAAAGCCATTATTCAGTTTTTACCAATTTTCACCCAAATTTTGGAAGTGCCAGAGCTGCCTGGACCCAGGGCCTTTTCCAGAAAGAGAGATGGAGGCTTGCCAACCTGAGTGGCCCACAGCACAGCCTAGACCTCTACCAGTGCACCTATAGGAATAACTGGTGGGGGAATTATCCTGTCATCCTCTATGAGGAGCAGCCCATAGAGGGAGCAGACACTTTATCCTGCGTTATAAAACCCTTGTGAGCTAGTATTAGAATAAGGGGTGTCAGGACTCCTGGGTTCTAGGCCAGGCTCATAAAGCAGAGTGTTATCTGTAGAGGACACCAACTAGTCCCCCATATTGTGCTTTATCTGCTAGGACATTGTTCCAAAAGTATTTAAATTATTTTCTTACAAACTATCTGTGACTCAGAAACAGGTAATGCCATTTTGACATACAGTGTCACTCCCCCTCCCCTTTTGCCTACTTGATCCTTCCTAAATAGGTAATAACCATTGATTAACACTCCAGTTGTACAGATCTTCCCACCAGGTTTCAGTAATACCAGCTGGATTGGATTTATGCCCATAAATGAGCAATTCCAATTCCTGCAGTTTGTTACCCAGGCTCCTAGTATTGGTGTACAGGCAATTCAAGAATTTCTTCTTGTATCCTTTGGTTTCTGGATGAATTTTGTTCTCAACATCACAATTTTGTGCTGAGTGCTCAGATATTCCCTCTTTTTACCCTCCCCTTTTGCTATTAGTTTAACCACCCCCCCCACAACTCTAGCCAGCCTGTCCCTGAGGAGATTGGTTCCCTTTCTACTGAGGTGGAGGCCATCCAAACTATACAGCTCCCTCTACATAGAAGGTGGACCAATATTCCATAAAACCAAAGCCCTCTACCCTATACCAGGTAACTAGCCAACAATTCACTTCCAGAATCTTCTGCCTTTTTGGTCTTCCTTTGCTCGTGGGACAGGAAGGATCTCAGTGAAGATTGCTTGGACATTCTTCTTCTTCCTTCAGCACACTTCCGAGTTCACTGAAGCCATCTACTATCTGTGAGATAGCATGTGACGCAATGTCATTAGGGCCAGTATGAACCATTACCAATGGATCCTTGCCCATAGTCTTCAGGAGCTTGTCCAATCTTAGAGTGATGTCTCAGGTCTTGGCTTCAGGAAGGGCAGCACACTGTCCCATTGTCTGCTTGTCTCTTGCAGAATGTCCTTTCTATTCTTCTGAGTATTGAATCGCTAACAAGGATCAACACTCTTCCTGGTGTAAGGGGACTGTTGCCCCCTTACTAACATTCAGTGGGGGTGTTTTGGTTGCTAGCTCCCAGCACTAAAAGGGGAGGGGTCGATGGGAAATCAGGACCCTGAGACTGACAGTCCCCAGGAACAATGGCGAGAGGCCAATGCTCCAGGTAAGCCTGATTGACAGGGCGGGCAGGCTAATCAGCATGACAGGAGGCCAGGGTGGGTCCCGTCCTCCGTGTGAGTTGGAATTGCCTGGGTCAGACAGAGTGGGGCCGAGCTAAGGAGAGAGCAGGGGCCCAAGCTGAGCTGGAGAGCAGAACCGAGCCAGAGACGCAGCCCAGGGGGAGCAGATCCTGTGCTGGGAGCAGAGCTGCAGCCACAGAGCCAGAGACGCAGCCCAGGGGGAGCAGATCCTGTGCTGGGAGCAGAGCTGCAGCCACAGAGCCAGAGACGCAGCCCAGGGGGAGCAGATCCTGTGCTGGGAGCAGAGCTGCAGCCACAGAGCCAGAGACGCAGCCCAGGGGGAGCGGATCCCGTGCTGGGAGCAGAGCTGCAGCCACAGAGCCAGGTGTGGTGAGCAAGTGGGGCCAGCCAAGGGGGGGCCTGGGCAAAGGGCCCAGCACAGAAAGACACCCCCAGACAAGGGCCCTTGCAGGCCAGACCAGGAGGGGGACCTTAACCCTACGGAGGGCTGACGCAGGGAAGAAGGGTCCCACCACTCAAAGCCCGGAGGTGTGTGGCCACCACCATTGCAAGTGTCCAACCCGCAGCATCTCTGCAGCACGGCCAGGGCCTGAGAAGGAGCCTGGGACCTACAAGGAGCAGACTGTGACCTGCCCTGACGTTCCAGAGACACTGTTTGTGATGTTCCCTGACACAGAGCGGGGTGATGTGTTTTCCTTTAACCTTTCACATTTTTCCTTGTTCTTTTCTTTAGATTAATTGTTAATTAAATAACTTGTGTTTGCTTTAAATTGTACGGAATAATCAGTGGGTTAGGGAGGTGCCCAGTGCAGAGAGAGTACCCCGGAGTGGGGACACCCTAGCCCCTGCCCTAGGTGACCACAGCAGGGTTGGGGGTCGAGCCCCCCCAGGAATCCTGGGCCCAGCCTTGTTGGGGTTACGAGGACTCAGACAGACGGGAGAGTGGAAGGGCAGGGAGGCCTCTGGGTAAAGGAAGTGGGAGCGGGGACTCAGATCCTTTCGCTAGCCCACCTCACCGGGGTAGTGCAGAAGTCAGGAAAGTTCCCCACAATAGCGGGACCATACCCCCGCTTACATAATTGGCGTCACGAACAGGATCCTATCCACAGGATCCACCCCATTGGTTTACTTGTTGAATTCTAGTTGCACGGTCCGGGCCTGGTTGAGCATCCTACCATGGCTGGAATTGAGGAACTACGGGCCCAGTTTGCTGAACTTCAGCGCAGATTATCAGACCAAGCTGAGGCATTACAGCAAGCTAGAACAGAACAGAGAGAAGCCTTATCACTGGCTAAGGCAGTAATAGACCAACAGGCAGCAGAAGCTAAGAAACCCCCTACTATTTATGTCCCACGGGAGCAGAAGGTCACAGAGTTTGGTGGCTTCCCGACAAGACCAGGAGACATTACGGTAGAAGAGTGGGTCAAGTCTGTGAAGGCGGCTCTGCGTGTGCTAAGAGTACCTGAAGAAGATCATGTAGACTTCATAGAGGAACACCTCAAGGGCCAGGCCAAGGCCACAGTAAAGTTCATGGCAGTGGCGGACAAAAAAAATGTGGAAAAAGTATTTGAACTCCTCCTAGAAGTGTATGGGGACAAGGTACCTATTGGAACCCGACTAAAGGAGTTCTTTGAGAGAAAGCAGGAGCCCGGTGAAACTATCCGGGCATATGCATATGACCTCCAGGAGAAAATGAGCAGAGTGGAGCGGCGAGACCCTCAGCGGGTTCCAGACCCAGATACGGTTCTGAAAGAGCAGTTAGTGCTGGGGCTCCAGGATGATTCCCTCCGCCGTGAAATGAAAAGGAGGTTTAAGGAAGAGCCCAGTAAGAAGTTCCATGAACTCATGCAGGCTGCTATTATGTGGTCAGAAGAAGAGGAAGTTCCTGTGGCAGAGACAGCCAAGACTAACCCCCGTACACGAAGTGGCAGCCTTGTGAATGCAGCTGCTGGGGAAAAAGCCCTGCCCCAAACACAGCTAACATTGGAAAGCTTAAGTGAAGCTGTCCAAAAACTGGCGGTCCAGCAGGGGGAGATGCTGAAAATGATGACTGAGGTGATGAAAGGAAAACCTCCCACTAATATGCCAAGATATCCAAGGGCCCCAGGATCCCGAAGATCTCCACTGAAGGACGAGCTGGGAAGATACATTTGTTATACTTGCGAAAGGCCAGGACATACCAGCCGAGATTGTACACTGAGAAGGAGACTGGAGTCCCAGGCGCCTGAAATTCAAGAGGCACCGGGAGCAAGCAGCCAACCATCAGAAGGCCAAGTGGGGACTGAAGGGTTTCTACGGCTGTCCCTAGGAAAAGGGCAGTGTGTCAGCAGCGAGGAAGAGGACCCTGATGATGTTAGTGTATTCAACGACTTCTGTGGCCGAGCTTTCGGGGACTGCTTGACAGTGGATATAACCATAGCAGGGGTGAGAACCCGCTGTTTGATAGACACTGGCTCAGAAGTCACCACTATTTCTGAATCATATTTCCGAAACTACTTAAAAGAGAGAGATCTGACCATGCATAATACCAGATTTGTACAGCTAACGGCAGCTAATGGACTTGCCATCCCTGTGGTGGGGTGTCTTGAAGCTGATGTAGGGTACATGGGTCGAACAATCCCTGGGAAATGCATCTTTATCCTAAAGGACACAGCTTCAGGAAAGACTTTAATGGAGAACAGAGTACCGGGAATTCTCGGGATTAATATTATAAGAGAGCTGAAAGAATTACTGTTGGTAGGAGAAGGAACCTTGGAGATGAACCGTCACGGGCAGCCTAGGAAGGACGCTACACTGAAGCGGGTACTAGCCCAAGTGGAGAGACATGGACGTTTCCCGGGTCCAACGGGACAAATTGGCTATGTTAAGGTGGCAGGGAGACAGAAGGTGATTATACCTCCCTGGAGTGAGAAGATTATTGATGGGCGCTGCCGGGTGCCAAGCGACTTTGACGGATACAGAGTGCTTGTCGAGCCAACACCTGGGGCCAGTCTCCCTAATGGGCTCCTGGTTGCAAATGTACTTGCTAATGCCAGCAAAGGAAAAGTGCCAGTCAGGCTGTTAAACTCAAGTAAGAAGGCCATAAAATTGTGCCCCCGAACCAGAGTGGCAGAAGTACACCGTCCTGAAGGAGTGGTGCCCCCAGTAGGGGTGGCCTTGGAAGAAAATGGGGATGAGCTGCGGGTGACAGAAGTAAAAAAAGGCACACAGGTTATCACATCGCAAGCGGCACCTGATGGAGAGCTACCCATTCCAGTCCAAGTGGACCTCCAACAGCTAACCCCTACACAGGTTGGCCGTTTGCGGGCGCTACTGGAGAAACATCGAGAGGTCTTTTCCAGGGATGAGCGGGACTTTGGTTACACCACCACAGTGACACACCAAATAGCCACTGGAGATGCTGTCCCGATAAAACAGAGACACCGGCGGATCTCACCACGAGTGTTCCAGGAGGTAAAAAAACACATTCTGGACCTAGTGACTCAAGGTGTCCTTAAAGAAAGCCACAGTCCGTGGGCATCACCCGCAGTGATTGTAATAAAAAAAGATGGTGGGGTGCGATTTTGCTGTGACTACAGGAAACTGAATGAGGTAACGCACAAGGATGCCTACCCGCTACCCCGGGTGGAAGAGTCACTGGATGCATTAGGAAGTGCAAGAGTGTTTTCAACCCTCGATTTAACTTCTGGTTATTTCCAGGTTGCAGTGGAAGAACGAGACCGGGAAAAGACAGCAGTGACGACTCCGTTTGGGCTGTTTGAATGGACACGTATGCCCTTCGGCTTGTGTAATGCACCTGCTACGTTCCAGAGACTAATGGAGGGGGTGTTAGGAGACTATATCTTAGACACTTTGCTGATATACCTGGACGATGTTATTGTGTTTTCCAAGGATTTTGAGAGTCATATGGAAAAATTGGACTTGGTTTTCACACGATTGAAGGAACATGGATTGAAGCTGAAGCCGAGTAAGTGCTGCCTCCTACGTGAAAAAGTCAAATTCTTGGGCCATGTGATTTCAAAGGATGGAATCCAGGTAGATGAAGAGAAGACCAGGGCGCTGGAAAATTGGCCGGTCCCCAAGAATGCCAAGCAAGTGCGGCAGGCTCTAGGTTTCATGAGCTATTACAGACGATTTGTTCCAAAGTTTGCGCACATTGCTGCACCGCTATATGGACTAGTGGGCCAACCTGCCCAAAGGAAGGGAAGGGACCAATGTTTTGTGTGGGATGATGCCTGTCAGACAGCTTTTGACAAATTAAGACATCGGCTGATGTCACCACCTGTGCTTGCATATCCTGACTTTAGCCTGCCATTTATAGTGACAACGGACGGGAGCCTGCACGGCCTAGGTGCGGTGCTCAGCCAGAAGCAAGAGGGGGCTGAGCGTGTGATCGCATATGCGAGCCGAGGGCTGAGGAGGTCAGAAAGAAATGACAAAAACTACAGTGCTTTTAAACTAGAACTGTTGGCCTTGAAGTGGGCTATCACTGAAAAATTTAAGGATTATTTAGTGTACTCTAAATTCACGGTAATCTCAGACCACAATCCACTCCGATACCTGGCAACGGCTAACTTAGGTGCAATGGAACACCGCTGGGTGGCCCAACTCGCTGAGTTCACTTTTGAAGTACAGTATAAACCTGGAAGGCAGAACATCAATGCTGACACCCTGTCTAGATTGCCTCTGGAGGAGGAATCAGAAGAGGGCGAGGATCTGGAGAAAGACTTCCTAGTCATTCCTGCAGATGTCGTGCGTACGTGTTTGTGGCTAGAGAATCCAAAGCCCGAGGACGAAGTGACGGCAAAGGATGCAGTACAAAACCTGGTAAGAGGGGAGAGCGCAATAATCTCGGGGTACTCATGGGAGGAGATTCAAACTCTGCAACGAGAAGGTGATGTTGGACCTGTCTTAGTGGCAGTCATGAGCCAAACGAGGCCAGACAGGAGATTTGGGGCCAGATACCCCCAGTCTAAGAAGCTAGCCAGACAGTGGGAACGACTTAGATTACATCGTGGAGTGCTGTTCCGGGTAACATATCATCCCCGAGATGGTGAAGAAGTGTGGCAGTTAGTGGTGCCTGTGTCACTCCGCCGTCAAGTTTATGAAGCCAGGCATGATCACGGGGGGCATTTTGGAGACAGGAGCACTCTGGAGGTAATGAGGAGAAACTATTACTGGCCCACGATGGGTAGTGACGTGCAAGTGTGGATCCGTCAGTGCAAACGGTGTGCCTTAGCCAAGGATGTGTTTCCTCCCAACCGAGCCCCTTTGACCTGTACTAATGTGACTGCCCCAATGGAGGTCCTAGCGATGGATTACACACGGCTAGAGAGATCTTCAGAGGGGTATGAGAACATACTGGTTCTCACGGACATGTTCACCCGATTCACTGTTGCAGTTCCAACTAGAAACCAGACAGCGCGGACAACGGCTGAAGCCCTCATAAAACACTGGTTTGTGTACTATGGTTGTCCGGCACGGTTACACTCGGATCAGGGGAGGAATTTTGAATCAGAGGTGATATCTGAATTGTGTAAACTGAATGGCATAGCCAAAAGCCGAACAACACCCTATCACCCGCAAGGAAACGCTCAGTGCGAAAGATTTAACCGGACAATGCATGACATGCTAAGAACGCTCCCGCCAGAAAAGAAGCGAGCCTGGCAGGAACATCTCCCTGAGCTGGTGTTGGCCTATAACAGCCATGTTCATTCGTCGACAGGTTACGCTCCTTTTTATCTCATGTTCGGGAGGGATCCCAGGTTGCCATTGGATATTCTGGACAGAGAGGGCCCTGAGGAGGATGAGGTGACCAATTTGGATGACTGGGTCAAAGGTCACCATGACAGGCTGAAGATAGCCTGTGACGTTGCTCTCAATACAACTAAAGACACAGCCCGAAGTAGGAAAAGGACTTATGATCGCAAGTCCAGTGGGGCTCTCATCAGGCCTGGTGACCGTGTACTAGTTCGTAACCATAGACACCGGGGGCGTAATAAAATACAGGACAAATGGGAGTCAAATCCCCACATTGTAGTCGCTCACAACAATCCCGAGCTACCAGTTTACACCATCCGGCCTGAACGAGGAGGTCCTGAGAGAGTAGTACATAGGGACCAGTTGAAACATTGCACCCTTAGTCCAGACAGGGACCATAGGAGGCGTAGATCAGTACACCCTGAGGAGGCTGAAACCAATTGGGAAATGGTTCTAGTCCCACAAACCGAATACAGAGGGGGACAGAGTGGGGCAAACCCAAACCCTAACGAGAATGGCCAGATCCTTCAAACTGACCCAGTATTACCCGAGGATAGGGAAATAGAAAATATGGGTAACGAACCACCAGTCTTAAGAAGGTCCCAGAGGGCTAATAAGGGTGTACTTCCTGTTAGACTTAGAGATAATTATATTATTGGTTCTATGTAGTGTTTTAATGAATATTGTTATGTATGGTATTAAGAAGTAGATGTGGAATGTTAGGTATGTTAAATGTTCTTTTGATAATTGTTAATGGGTTTTTAATATAATATGATGTCGGTATATGTTGTTATTATGGGGCCCGGATGTACTGGTGTGAATATTGTAGCTGTGGCAGAATTTTAGCAAGGGGGAATGTAAGGGGACTGTTGCCCCCTTACTAACATTCAGTGGGGGTGTTTTGGTTGCTAGCTCCCAGCACTAAAAGGGGAGGGGTCGATGGGAAATCAGGACCCTGAGACTGACAGTCCCCAGGAACAATGGCGAGAGGCCAATGCTCCAGGTAAGCCTGATTGACAGGGTGGGCAGGCTAATCAGCATGACAGGAGGCCAGGGTGGGTCCCGTCCTCCGTGTGAGTTGGAATTGCCTGGGTCAGACAGAGTGGGGCCGAGCTAAGGAGAGAGCAGGGGCCCAAGCTGAGCTGGAGAGCAGAACCGAGCCAGAGACGCAGCCCAGGGGGAGCAGATCCTGTGCTGGGAGCAGAGCTGCAGCCACAGAGCCAGAGACGCAGCCCAGGGGGAGCAGATCCTGTGCTGGGAGCAGAGCTGCAGCCACAGAGCCAGAGACGCAGCCCAGGGGGAGCAGATCCTGTGCTGGGAGCAGAGCTGCAGCCACAGAGCCAGAGACGCAGCCCAGGGGGAGCGGATCCCGTGCTGGGAGCAGAGCTGCAGCCACAGAGCCAGGTGTGGTGAGCAAGTGGGGCCAGCCAAGGGGGGGCCTGGGCAAAGGGCCCAGCACAGAAAGACACCCCCAGACAAGGGCCCTTGCAGGCCAGACCGGGAGGGGGACCTTAACCCTACGGAGGGCTGACGCAGGGAAGAAGGGTCCCACCACTCAAAGCCCGGAGGTGTGTGGCCACCACCATTGCAAGTGTCCAACCCGCAGCATCTCTGCAGCACGGCCAGGGCCTGAGAAGGAGCCTGGGACCTACAAGGAGCAGACTGTGACCTGCCCTGACGTTCCAGAGACACTGTTTGTGATGTTCCCTGACACAGAGCGGGGTGATGTGTTTTCCTTTAACCTTTCACATTTTTCCTTGTTCTTTTCTTTAGATTAATTGTTAATTAAATAACTTGTGTTTGCTTTAAATTGTACGGAATAATCAGTGGGTTAGGGAGGTGCCCAGTGCAGAGAGAGTACCCCGGAGTGGGGACACCCTAGCCCCTGCCCTAGGTGACCACAGCAGGGTTGGGGGTCGAGCCCCCCCAGGAATCCTGGGCCCAGCCTTGTTGGGGTTACGAGGACTCAGACAGACGGGAGAGTGGAAGGGCAGGGAGGCCTCTGGGTAAAGGAAGTGGGAGCGGGGACTCAGATCCTTTCGCTAGCCCACCTCACCGGGGTAGTGCAGAAGTCAGGAAAGTTCCCCACAATAGCGGGACCATACCCCCGCTTACACTGGGATGGTTGGAAAATGTGTTTTTGGGCAAGCTTGATTTTTCTACTCAAGTGGTAAAGGCACAGTGCTCAAGTGGTAAAGGGTCAGGCTTTTAGATCCAGAGCCCCAGTTCAGTGTCTGTAGATGGGCCATGTGTGGGCTTTGTTACACTTGGCTATGTTGGTTCTAGCTGCTAGATGACACTCTGCTCTCGGAGCATTGACTAGAACCAAGGAGTCCTGATACCCAACATTCTAGTGCTAGCTCACAAAGGGTGGTATAACTCAGTGATAACGTATCTGTGGAGCTCCCTCTATGGGTTGCTCCTCATAAGGTGCATTTACACTAAACACTCCTTCCAGCAGTGGGTACAGTACATACACTATGCACCCCTAGCCTGAGTGTAACCCTTCTGCCAGGTGGAATCGGCAGCAACAAATGCCAGGTTCAACAGTCAAGGGTTCCCCTTAATAACACAACACAAAATCAGCTTGAGCCCTCACCCAGTATCCTGGGCACCACCCCTGGGCACCTCTAAGAGGCCATACTTCCCATCTTGCAAGCACTGAGTCTGTGTATAACAGAAGAGAACTTCTATTAAAATGGAAAGGGAACCAAACATTAATTTTGGTAAACAGCACAAACACATTGAAAAGCAAATCTGACCCCACAGTGCATTGGGCAGTGTCCATGCCTCAGTTTCCCACCTTTCAGTGGAAAAGTCCGACAAATGAATGTTCCTTTAACACATCACTCCCATCTCCCTCCACTGCACCCACTCACAGCTGGCTGTCCTTGGTCAGCGAAAATCCAGAGTTCAGAGGTACATTCATGGGTTTCACCTTCCACCCCAGGGAAGAGGCATCAAGCAATACTTCTGCTGCTCTCTCTGCAATGGGGTCACAGCTGCTGCTGTCTCTCTACTGCTGCTGGCCACCGCTGCTTGTTGCTCTCATGTTGTCACATCCTGAGATTCTACCTGTTACCCAGTTCTGAATGATTTCAGCAGATAGTGGGGAACCTCATAGAATCATAGAATATCAGGGTTGGAAGGGACCTCAGGAGGTCATCTAGTCCAACCCCCTGCTCAAAGCAGGACCAATTCCCAACTAAATCATCCCAGCCAGGGCTTCGTCAAGCCTGACCTTAAAAACCTCTAAGGAAGGAGATTCCACCACCTCCCTAGGTAACCCATTCCAGTGCTTCACCACCCTCCTAGTGAAAAAGTTTTTCCTAATATCCAACCTCATGGCCAATGTAGCCTCTGTGTTGTCTTTCCTGTCCCCACATAAGGTCTAAGGCTTCGCTCCAAGACCAGCTCAGCAGAGATATCAACTCTAGGGATCACCAACCACAAACAAGGACTCTCAATTGAGCCTATCCAGCTCTGCTGTTAAACACTGGAAAGGGACAGTCCAAATGGGGTCTAGGAATCTTTAGGCAGAGTCGATACTACCACATAGAAACACCTACTCCTCCTCCCCTCTTTGCTCAGATCTGGCATCTCTAACCCCTGCTTAGCAAGTGAGGTTCAGCTTAGGCTGACACCCTCAATCAGGGCCAACTAAGCACTGTTCTGCTGCCCTTTACTCGTACAATGAGGATAACAACATTTCATTACCCCTGCATTCAAATACTCGGGGACTCTCTTTCTGTCCCACCATCCCCATGAACACGATACAGTTCTGCGGTGATCTGGAAGCCTACTTTCGTTGTCTCCGACTCAAGGAATATTTTCAACGCACCATTGAACAGTGCACTGACCCACAGGAACCCTCCTACCAACACTACAAGAAGAAGAACTCTGCGTGGACTCCTCCTGACGCTCGAAATGACAGACTGGACCTCTACATAGAGTGCTTCCGCAGACGTGCACAGGCTGAAATTGTGGACAAACAACATTACTTGTTCCATAACCTCAGCCGTACAGAACGCAATGCCATCCACAGCCTCAGAAACAACTCTGACATTATCATCAAAGGGGCTGACAATGAACAGGTCGGATTATGAACAGGAGGCTGCCAGGCAACTCTCCAAGCCCACATTCTACAAGCCACTATCCTCTGATCCCACTGAGGAATACCAAAAGAAACTACACCATCTGCTCAAGAAATTCCCAGCTACAGTACGGGAACAAATCTACATGGACACACCCCCAGAACCCCGACCAGGGGTATTCTATCTGCTACCCAAGATCCATAAACCTGGAAACCCTGGACACCCCATCATCTCAGGCACTGGCACTCTTACAGCAGGATTATCTGGCTATTTGGACTCTCTCCTCAGACCCTACGCTACCAGCGTTCCCAGCTATCTTCGAGACACCACCGACTTCCTGAGGAAACTACAATGCATTAGTGTTCTTCCTGAAAACACCATCCTGGCCACCATGGATGTAGAAGCACTTTACACCAATATTCCACATGACGATGGACTACAAGTTGTCAGGAATAGTATCCCTGATGAGGCCACAGCACGCCTGGTGGCTGAGCTTTGTGACTTTGTCTTCACCCACAACCACTTCAGATTTGGGGACAACTTATACCTTCAAGTCAGTGGCACTGCTATGGGTACCCGCATGGCCCCACAGTATGCCAACATTTTTATGGCTGACTTAGAACAACGCTTCCTCAGCTCTCGTCCCCTAGTGCCCCTCCTCTACTTGCGCTACATTGATGACATCTTCATCATATGGACCCACGGAAAGAAGGCCCTTGAAGAATTCCACCTGGACTTCAACAATTTCCACCCCACCATCAACCTCAGCCTGGACCAGTCCACACAAGAGATCCACTTCCTGGATACTACAGTGCAAAAAAGTGATGGAGTGTAACATCACCTGGCACAATGGGGTACCTTTTCTGGTTGTCCCTGAGGCACTATTTGTAAAGAACATAGTTAAGAATAAAAGCAGGGCAGGGCACAAACAATAGGTTTATGTGAAGAAGCCTGAGAACAGCAGGTAGGAGATGTTACTTGTTAGTCTCTCTAGACAGCTGCTTGGCCCCTCGGTGACAACTTCCGTAGGTGCTGAAACTAGGGATGCTGCCGCATCCCCTTGCTCGAAGTGGATTCCGTCATATACAGCAGTTTGCCTCTCAGCACCCCCACTGTACAAATTGTTCCAGCCCCCCTGACAACTTCTAGTCTCCATCTCATCCAAGCCCCGATCAAGGCATCAGCTCACATCACAAACCCTTTTAGCCTGTTCATGTAGCTGGGCCAGACCCAGAGCCTCTGGTGGCAACTCAGCTCAGCAGTGTGTTAAAAAGCTACAGCACATCCCTTGCTGTCAGAGAAGAACTCAGTTTCTTCTAATTAAGGAGGTGAAGGTGGTTCATCCTTCTGCCCACAAAAGAACTAAGGCAGGAACTGACCACTAGGCAAAGGTGTGCTGATGCCAGTACAAAGTCCCCCGTGCATTTAGGGCTCAACCTTCATCTCCTGGGAATCTGCATTGGAATGTGCCATTCGCCTGCAGCAAAAGGCTTTGCAAAAGAAATCAATCTGACCAGCATATTAGGAAACATCTGAATTCTCCCACATCCCTGTGCTGAGTGCTTAACCCCATCCCCGTGGATATGGGCAACGGAGACAGCTCCATGTGATGCTTTGACTTCATTTCAATATCATTTCCACGTTTGAAGACACTTTATAGCAGTGCAAACTTCTCCTGTGTCTTGGACCAGGCTCCTGAAGAAAAGACCAAACCTTCCCCCCAGCTATGGCTTTGAGTGGCCTCTTCTGTCTGCTTAGGGTATGATTCACCCAGTGCAGAGAAGAAAGGGCTCCTGCCCAATGACTGTGACTCTAGTTATTTGCAGCAATTTACAGACAGCGGAAGGAGTGCCAGAAGGAATCCATTTGCCCCTTGGAATGCTGCAGATGTCTCTAGTGTAAGGAGATCCCAATGGCCCAAGCAAGGAAAGTGCTGACAAAAGCAAAAGTGTAAAGGGCACAATGTGTGGATGAGCCGCCTGGCTTAGGGACAACAAGCCCCTCCAGCTCACACCCCAGGAGACTGGAGCCATTCTTGTCAAAGACAGCCACTGTCAATGGGGCTCCTCCAGGATCTGCGGAAGACACTCTTATCCCTAAGCCTGACACCAGCTGTAAGGGCCTGAAGCGTGTCCCCTTTCTGATAACCCTGCTCTGGTCATTAATTGTATTCTCTTAGTGCCCAGGAGTCTCAGGCCCAGACCAGGGCCCCACTGGGCTAGTGCTGTACAAACACAGAACACAAAGACACTCCCTGTCCCAAAGAGCTCAGAAACTCAAAGTCCAAAACAACAGAAAAAGTCTACAGACCAATCAGCTAGGAAACAAAGAGACAGCACTGGGCAGCACGCTGAGCAGTTGGCACAGGACACCAGTCTCCTGACTGTCGTCAGGTTTTTGCATGCATCCGAAGAAGTGGGTATTCACCCACGAAAGCTCATGCTCCTATACGTCTGTTAGTCTATAAGGTGCCACAGGACTCTTTGCAGCTTTTACAGGTTTTTGTAGGCATTGCATGGCAAAGGATCAGCTGTGCAAGTAGGGTGGCACGGTATGGTACACTGTACCAGTAAGATATTTATAGATGGTATGGCGTACCGGAAAGAGGAGCAGCAGAATGTGGGACCACTGGGTGGCCCCATGCCAACAGCTCCTCCGGCCTAGCCGTACCGCCCCCAGCCCTTCCACACAGGGTCTCCTCCATCTGTACAGCAGCCCCGCCGGAGAACAGGGCTGGGGGCAGTACAGCCGCCAGAGGAGCTGCGGGCATGGGACCGTCCGGTGGCCCCATGTTCTGCTCCTTTCCCTGCTGCGGTTCCAGGTCTCTCCCTCCCCCTCCATGGATGCTCCTGGATGCACTGGTTGCTGGGTCTGTCAGCAGGGGTTGGGCCCTGCCCCACTCTGGACATACCTGGGGCACAACACTAGAGGAGCAGCTGGTGAGCTCCCCCTTCCCAGGAGCAGTGGGACTCAGGCTTTGGGGTTCAGGCTCTGGCCGTGAGGCTTAAGGGTCCAGCCCTGGGCTCTGGCTGCACAGCGGCAGGCCCCAGGCTCCAGCTGCCTGGCTTCAGGCTCTGTCCCCCGGCCATGGGGCTTTGGGCTCTGGCCCCCACTGCCTCTCCCGGCCCCCAATCTAGGGCTTAATTTGTCTCCAAACTTGCCAGGGCTGAATAAGTCTGCTGTGAAAAGTGCTACTTGTATGTTTGTTAATATCACTTTTCACAACAGACTTACTGGCTGGCAATAAATAAATGACAATGATTTGCACGTGTATATGTGCATATTTATTTGTTTTTCCTAAAGCTAATTAAGTATTTTAGGAAAAAGTGTGAGAGCAGCCACCAGTAGGAGTTTGTGGCCACACTCTGAGGCCACACCTGCCCTTGAGCCTAGTGCTGATGCTCTAAATGTCAACACTAACTGCTTTTCTGCTGCTTGTTTAGCAGATGGGCTAGAGAAAGGAATGGAAGGGAAGCCCATGGGGGTGGAGGGGAATGGGGAAGGAAAAGGGAGGGGAGAGAAAGAAGGAGACACACAAAGACAAGGCAGAGAAGAGAAACAGAAAAAGGAGATTGGGGAAGGAGGAGGCACACAGGTCAGAAATAGCAGCAGCCCAAGGAGAAATATTCCCCTAATGGAAGATGGAGAACACAGAGTTCATCCTGGAAGCACTGGGCGTGACAGAGATCACCCCACCTGCAGATCATGCTGCAGAGCCTTCACCAGCCTCAACAGCAGCAACCCTGCCCCCCCCAGCTACCAAAAGGAAGCAAAAAGTGGGGAGGAGCAGCTGTCTCTTTTGTTCCCTCTCCAACCCAGAGAAGAGCAGGGAACCATCCCAGCAACCCCAGGAGAGGAGGCAGAAATGCCACCCGCCTTGTGGACCCTCAATCTAGTTTGAGGGGTGCCTAGAAGATGCTAGATTGATAGCAATGATAAGGGACTTAAGCGGTAACCCAGGCAAACCCACTGATCTATGGGGGGAACCCACTGTACAGAGTGGTATTGGCCCTAAACTTGTATCTGGGCCATGGAGCAGAATTCAGCTCTCATTGCACCGTGACTTTAAGAGCCCGGCTCCACCCCCAGCTCGGTGCTCACCACAGTGCAGTCTGAGCACCCAAACGAGTCACGTGGGTCCGCCCCATGGCTCCATCCCTGGTTTTGCTTCCCCAGACTTTTCCCTGGCTCTTCTCCCAGAGCTGTGATGTGTGAGTGGGGCTGGCTGGCTGGCTATGGACATGGGCTGGCCAAGGTGCTGAGCATACTATGTGGCCCATGACCAGAATGGAAACAACCCAGCTCTGCCCTATTTTGAGCTGCTGTGGGGCAGGTGCACAGGCAGCATTTCCACCTGATGGAGTTCTCAGTTCAAGAAAGCAGCTTGGAAGCTGGGAACTAGATGAAGGGAATGAAGCCTGAATTGCCCTGGTATAAATCTAGGCAACGGTCTCCATACAGCCCTGCAAAAGCCAGCAACATGGTGGGGACTCTAGATGGTGAAAATTCCAGGACAGAACAAAGTGCATGGCCAGGAGCAAGCGAACACGGGGAGCCCTGGGAAACAGGCAGCTCACGGTTGCTGCTCTGTCATGCTGCCAGCCTCAGCATCTTCACTCACAGGCATTGAAAGCCCCACTCCCCAGCAAGCTTTGGGACTCTCAGACAAGACTCTTTGGCAGCCCAGGAAGTAGCATGTACATTAGGGACAAAGGCAGCTCCCTCTCCCTGGATGTGAATGGTCTCAGAACCTCACCAGCCCCTCCCTCGAGAGACCACACACAGGATAGTGTGGTTAATCAGTCTGGAAAGGAGAGCCTTGCTGGGGCAGCAGTCAGGGGGAACATTAGGGCCTGAAGCACAATGGGAAGAAAGAATAGGTATGAAATAAGCTGTGTGTCAGAACCTGTCTCTGCATCAAACATCACCTGTATCAATGTCACCTGCAGCCCACTGCAGAGGGCTTCTCCTGTCTTGTCCCGTGGAAACCCACTAGCAGTCTCCTGAGCTCTTTCGGGATGTGCCAGGACAAGACTGTATGGATACACAACTTTAAGGCAAACTGTGGGATAAGAGAGGACAGAAACCTCAGGCTCTGCCTATTCTAGTGTTGGGAAGCAGTGGCAACAAGCTTATGGCAGCAGCTGCAGACAGGGTGACCTTGTGCCCTGAAACGTCCATAAGCAACAAAGTCCAGCACCTGCTGGGAATTAGAACTCATCAAAATACTAGCCATGCTCAGTACAATTAATGAGCTGGCCCTGGTTCCCCAGCTCTAGCGGAGGGGGTTGGAAGCACATCGAGCAGCGCTGGCCAGTTTGTTCACATGCAGATCACTCTCTCCCCTCATGCCCTGCTCAGTATAAGCCAAGGTTTTCTTCTTACACTTGTTAATTAACTAACTGTTCATCTTATAGGAAACAAAATGTTTTCTCCTGCACACGGTGGACAGGAGATCAAATTGCTCCATAGAAGAGAAGGCTGACAAGCAGTGCAAATGAGACCATGGGTAATCAGAGAAAACAGAGCTTCAATTGGCAGCAGTTCTTTCCACTATGCTGTTTATCAGTCATGCAGCAGCAAGTTTAGAACATAGACAACCTAGTACAGTCTGTCTGATCAAAAACGAGCTGACTTTTCCCCACAAATGTATTAGAGAAGTAACAGTGACACCTGAAAGTCCCTGGCAGGATTACTAGTACTGTCCATTCATTTTTCACTTGCTGAAGCACCCTCTATAAATTCATTGGCAAGAGTTTCGTAGTCAGAGCTGCTTTCTCTTACCATCTCATTGTATCTCGACATCAAGCTGTCACCAATCGATAAAGACTCCCTAGAGGGCACAAGGCAGATCATGATCACAGTGCAGAAAATTGGCGGCGCAGTAGGGCTAAGGCAGGCTCCCAGCCTGCCCTGGCTCCGAGCTGCTCCAGGAAATGGCTGGCACGTCCCTGCAGACTTGGGGGGAAAGGGGGAAGTTGTCTCCGCGCGCTGTCCCCGCCTCGAACGCTGACTCCACAGCTCCCATTGGCTGGTCCTGGTCCCCCTGCCTAGGAGCTGATGTGCTGGTCGCTTTTGGGAGCCACCTGAGGCAAGCGCTGCCCGGCTGGAGCCCGCACCCCCCTCCTGCATCCCAACCCCCTGTGCCAGCCCAGTGAAAGTGAGTCAGGGTGAGGGAGAGCGAGTGATGGAGGGGGATGTAGTGAGCGGGGTGCAGGAAGAGGTGGGGTGGGGATACAGCCTTTGGGGAAAGGGTGGAGTGGGGGGCACAGCCTGGGGCTGAGCAGGAGGGTTTGGGGGGGGTCCCTGAAAAATTTTACATCGAAATGGGGGTCCTCAGGTTGCTAAAATTTGAGCACCGCTGTGCTAGAGGAATGGGTGCAGAGAAGTGGATTGGGAACTTCTTCAGTCCGTACATGAAGGCAGGGTTTGAATCCTTAACAAATCCTTAAAGAGCTTTTCTCCCCAGTGTTTCTCAGGCATTTGAGTTAAATAGGTGATAAAAAAAAGAAAGACTTAAACAGCCCAACTAAAAACTCCTTCCCTGAGTGCTCACGTCTCAGTTCCCTACCACTTGTGATGCCTTAATCCCACTTGTTCTCCTGTCATACATAGAGACCTCTAGGAAAGGCCGGGTAGACACGACCTGAATCTCTAATATAAAACACCAGGAGGAAAAAAATTTTAAATAAAAGACCTTCAGCCCCTTCTTGATTCACCTCTCCTATCCTCTCTCTCTCTCTCTCTCTCTCTCTCTCACACATATACTCACCCCCCCCCCCCCCCCAAAGGCACTAACTATTTGTCCCCTAGGCAGAGCACTAGCTTCAGGGGACTTTAACAACTAACTTGAGGGAGGCTGACAACCTACCTGGTAACCTTACCAATGCAGTCTCCACCACCACAGGACCAGTAGTCCCCACTAACTGTTATTAGTCAGGAAGTAAGGGATGCGTTTGGAGCTTGCAGGGCAAAGCTCCCACAGAGCATCCTGAGTTTCAGGGAATACAAACCATGAAAAGAAACTGGTGAAGACACTATTTTGAAATTGATTTGCTCCTGCTACTCACTCCGCTCCTCCTGCATCCAGAGCTCCATCTATGATCCCCCAATCACCTTCAAAGCAACTACTTCTGATGACAGGAGTTCAAGCAAGGCTTAAGCTGATACTTTCCTGCTAAAGGCCCTAGTAAGAAAACATGGAAGTACAACAGAGGCCAAACAATTTCTGACTATAATGCTGAGAAATATCAGCAGGTTGCACTGGGTCCCTAATGGAGCAAAATGTTTAATGCCCACAATGTGTTCTACACTGTACAGAACACAAAAATAAGGACAGGCCCTGTCCCAAAGAGACTACAGTCTAAAGGACTATGACATGCAGAATGAGGACTTGAGGGTTTGGATTTTCTTTTAAATCTTTCTCATAATTATTTACAACCTCAGGGCTTGTGGGCAAAAAAACATTAAATGGGGGATAAGGATTTTGAGAAACATCATAGTGGCACTTGCACCTTTAAGGAAGCTGTGTGGCATCCTTTAAAATGAGATCTAGTCTGTTTTCGTGTTATGGTTACAGGCAGCAGGGAATGGAGAGTCCTCAACATAACGACAAGATTCTCAACAGAGCTAGTAAGGAATATTTCGACTTTTTTTGGGGGGGAGGAGGGGGACCCATGGGTTTCAATGAAACTTTCATTGAGGTTCTCTTGTCCAGCAAGAGAGATCCCAGAATAGCCAGATGGATAGGATATCTAGGCAGTAGGATAGCCAGCTTCAAGTCCCTGCTCTGTCCTAACCACTGGGCAATAGGGTCAGTCTTGCTCTGGGCCAGTGAATAATGTATACAAAGTGGAACAGCTTCACCAGGAGAGAGAGAGAGGCAGAATAGCCAGTAGTCAGGGTGCTCACCTGGGATGCAGGAGAAGCAAGTTCAAGTTCCTGCTCTGACAAATAAGGCTAGTCTGGAGTTGTTCTTTCTTTCTCCCACCCCTTTAAATAAAAACATTTAGAAGGTCTTGAATTCATCCCAAAGCAGAATGGAAAAATTTTTGAAATCTCAAAATTTCCATTAAATAGAAAAACTGTTTCCTGCCCAGTTTGAATTATGAATAACAGTCTGGATTTGACAGTCAGTGTCTACAAACAGATCCTATGACAGATACAAGATTTAAACAGGAGACTTCCTTTGGAAATCACTTCTCCTGGAACATTACACATGACAGCCACTACTGGACTGCCACCATAAGGAATAACCCTCAACAGCTGAGAATGAAGGTTAAATTCTACCAAGACACAAACACACACAGTGCAAACTGATCCAAGGAAATTCTTGGTGAGAACTTAAAACAGAAAAAAACTTCTTTAATCTATCCAGCATTTCAGAGGTAGGAAAGATATCTTAGTTCCACAAGAATCTTCTTACATTAGAATGCACCCCTTGACAAAGATCTGTTGAAGCACATTCCAACTAATACTCCTTTCTGACATGCAACTTGTTCTAAACAAAGTAACCGTTTCACTTCCCCAAACCCTCTGCAGGAAAGAGGGGCCTAAGATGCACTGCCATTTCCTAAAGCTTTGTAATGGCATGTCTATTTTCTAAGCTTAGTTTTCATCCAGTTATTCAGGTTTTTTGAAAGATAAAAAAAATACATATTAGACACAGCACTTCTTCGTGAATCAGAAAATTGGCCATCTACTCTTCGTCCTAGGACCAGTACAAGACTGCTCCTGATTGTACGTAAAATCATAGAAAGGTAGGGCTGGAAGAGACCTCAAGAAATCAAGTCTAGTCCCCTATGCTCAGGCAGGACCAAGTATACCTCTAGACCATCCCAGAGAGGTGTCTATAAAACCTGTTCTTAAAAAACACCAATTATGATGTTAGGGTTTCCTCCCCATCCTAAACTCTGGGATACAGATGTGGGGACCCGCATGAAAGACCCCCTAAGCTTATAAGTACCAGCTCAGGTTAAAAACTTCCCCAAGGCGCAAATTCTTTCCTTGTCCTTGGATGGTATTGCTGCCACCACCAAGTGATTTAGACAAAGATTCAGGAAAAAGACCACTTGGAGTCCCTATTTCCCCAAAATATCCGTGCAAGCCGCTTCACCCCCTTTCCTGGGGAAGCTTGAGAATAATATACTAACCAGTAGGTTAACAAAATGAGTACAGACCAAACCCTTTGGTTTTTAGGACACTAAAAACCAATCAGGTTTTTAAAAGAACTTTATTATAAAGAAAAAAGTAAAAGAATCACACCTGCAAAATCAGGATGGAAGTCAACTTTACAGGGTAATACAAGATTTAAAACACAGAGGACTCCCCTCTGGACTCAACTTCACAGTTACAATAAACAGGAATAAAACTACCTCTTAGCATAGGGAAAATTCACAAGCTAAAACAAAAGATAATCTAATGCATTTCCTTGCCTTTGCTTACAATTTTTGTAATTTTAGATGCATAATTTCAGCTATCTTTTTAGGAGCTGGTTTACCTGCTTGATCTCTCTCTCTGACCTGAGAGGGAACAAAAAGAGAGCACAAACAAACCCCCCCCCCCAGATTTGAAAGTATCTTCTTTCCCCATTGGTCCTTCTGGTCAAGGGCCAACTAGATTAATTGAACTGATTAATCCTTACAGGTAAAGATTCAGTACATCTGGCCAGGAGGGATTTTATGTTACTGCATACATAAAGGTTGTTACTCTTCCCTTTATATTTATGAGAGATGGGAATTCCACAACCTCCCTAGGAAGCCTATTGCAGGGCTTAACTACCCATATAGTTAGAAAGTTTTTCCTAATATCTAACCTAAATCTCCCTTGCCAAAGATTAAGCCCATTACTTCTTGTCCTACCTTCAGTGGACATGGAGAACAACTGATCGCTGTCCTCATTAGAGCAGCCTTCAAGTATAGTGCTGTTATCAGGTCTCCCTTCAGTCTTCTTTTCACAACACTAAACATACCAAGTTTTTTTTAACCTTTCTTCATAGGTCAGTTTTTCTAAATCTTTAATAATTTTTGTTGCTGTCCTCTAGACTCTCACCAATTGGTCCACATCCTTCCTAAAGCGTGATGCCCAGAACTGGACACAGTACTTCAGCTGAGGCCTCAGCAGTGCCAAGTAGAGTGAGACAATTACCTCCCATGTCTTACATACAACACTTCCGTTAATACTCCCCAGAATATTAGCTTTTTATTTTTTTTGCAACTGCATCACAGTTGGCTCATATTCAATTTGTGATCCACTATAATCACCAGATCCTTTTCAGAAGTACTACCAGCTAGTCAGTTATTTCCCATGTGATATTTGTGCATCTGATTTTTCCTTTCTAAGCATAATACTTTGTACTTGTCTTTATTGAATTTAATCTTGTTGATTCTAAACCAATTCTCCAGTGTGTCAAGGTGATTTTTCATTCTAAAGTGCCTGCAACCACTTGCTGTCATCCACATATTTTATAAGCACATTCTCCACTCTATTATCCAAGTTATTAATGAAAATATTGACTAGTACTGGACCCAAGACTGACCCGTTAGACCTCACTAGATACGTCCTCCCACTCTGACAGAAACCATTGCTAGCTACTCTTTGAGTACAGCCTTTCAACCAGTTGCACACCCACTTTATAGTAGTTTCATCTAGACCACACTTCTCTAGTTTATGAGAATGTCATGTGGAACTGTGTCATATGTTACTAGAATCAAGATACATCATGTCTACTGCTTCTCCCTTTTCCACTAGGTCAGTAACCCTATCAAAAAAGAAAATCAGGTTGGTTTGGCATGATTTGTACTTGACAAATCCACGTTGGTTATTCCTCATAATCCTATCATCAGCTAAATAATTACAAATTAATAATTTCTTGCAGTATCTTTCCAGATATTGAAGTTAGGCTGGGTAAAGTTTTTTTGTTGAAGATTAAAAAAAGATTTGTTGAACAAAAAAAAAAAACCTTAAAAAACAGCCTTCAACGAGAAACTGCAGAACTGGAATTAATGTGCAAACTTAACACCATCAAATTAGGCCTGAATAAAGACTGGGAGTGGCTGGGTCACTACAAAAAGTAATTTCCCCTCTATTGATATTCACCCCTTCTTGTCTACTGTTGGAAATAGGCCACATCTACCCTAATTGAATTGGCCTCGTTAGCACTGACCCCCCACACACACACTTGGTAAGGTAACTCCCATCTTTTCATGTGCTGTGTATTTATACCTGCCTCCTGTATTTTCCACTCCATGCATCTGAGGAAGTGGGTTATAGCCCACAAAAGCTTATGTCCAAATAAATTTGTTAGTCTCTAAGGTACCACAAGGATTCCTCATTGTTTTTTCTGATACAGACTAACATGGCTACCCCTCTGAAACCTGTCATCATGCAAGGACTGTATGAGGCCACCATTAAGGCCCTGTGGAGTGCTGAAGAGTGTTATTGACAACATTGTAGGGGATGTCGAAGTAGCAAGGAATACAGGAGACTCTTCCCTTAACTTCAGAGGGGTTGCCGTGTTAGTCTGGATCTGTAAAAGCAGCGAAGAGTCCTGTGGCACCTTATAGACTAACAGACGTATTGGAGCATGAGCTTTCGTGGGATGCAGCTGACGAAGTCGGTATTCACCCACGAAAGCTCATGCTCCAATATGTCTGTTAGTTTAGAAGGTGCCACAGGACTCTTTGCTGCTTCCCTTAACTTCTGATTTAAGGCCTGAAGAATCTTTAATTGTCATTGATAAAGTTTTAGTTTGTGTTATTTTGCTAAGGATTGAAGCTCTCCTCAGAGCAGTTGGCTGGATCATACACAAATCTTGATAAGGCTTGGCAAATAGTTCTCAGGCTCTTTAAAACACAGTAACTGTACAAGACAGCTTTAGACTGCCAAGCTGAGCCGCCTCTCTGCTGTGAATGTGCCAGTGACAAGGAACACATTGCCACTCTACTACCCATAAGGCTACACTGTGCACTTCTGACCAGGACTGTTCACATGCCCATTTAAATATGGATTTTAGCCTATTCAAGGCAACTGTCAAAGCACGGTGAGAAGTCATTGCATATATCCAGTGCAGCACACTGAGCGCAGAGAATGCAACACTCACACTGCTCCCTTTGAAGGTGGTATTCAGATTTGATAGCCGCTGTGAGGTCCACAAAAATCAACTGCATGCAACATAAGAGTCATTCCTTTATTTTACAATCAGAGCATTGCACACATTTTACCTGATCAATAGCCTTGGGCACATACACCAATCGCTGATCATTCCTCCACTCCATTATTCAGTGCTTCATAACTGTCAGACTAAAAAGCTGCAGGCGGCTGGTTGCACCAGAAGAAAGTCCATCCCCAACTCATAACCTATTTCATTACTAGTAAGAGTAACACCATTCTACATTAGGACATTGGAAACCTTGCCTGGAAGTGATGCTGCATCCCTGGGCTTGAGCCCAAAGATACTCAGTCATTGTACAGGGCTCATCCCACAAGTGGAAGAGGATGTGCCTTCAGTGCTCTCCAGTAAACCACAGGGTAGGAGTGCTATTAAGGCTCGTTACTGTAGACGGAACATTACAAGTGTCTGTACAAGAGCGAAAGGCACTGCAGGAAAGGGGTGGGGGGGAGAGAGCCCTTTGGGATGCCAAAGTCTCCGCAACTCACATCAGAGAACAGCCTTTCCTGCAGAGAGTAGTTCTCACTTATCTCTTCCCAAAAGTGAGCGCATAACTGATATAGAGGTACCTTCACCAACAAAAATAGTTTTGTAAAAATATTAAATTCTTTGCTCCCGTGTTCCATAAGCGTCTCAAACGAGTTCCGTATTCTGCAGCATGGTTATTGCTGCCAAATACACCCAATGGGAAAGGTTATGTACAAATTTCTGATAAGCAGCTACATTTCACAGAAATAAACACAATGTACCTTTCTTATATGGAGAGGAAATATGTGAAATAAGGACAGTCTTATAAGTTCAGTGCAGTTGAAAGCAAAGACATGTCAGTCCTATTGGAGCCTGCCTTACAGTTTGACTTTGCACCGTTCTTTGCAGATCTTGTATTTTAGCTGGGCTTATACTGTCTCATGTGTGCAGCAATAGAAGTGGCAATCTCAGAATTCTTCTTGTTCTGGCCATAGTAGTCCACAAAGCCTCCATCTGGCCCAATGAGGTACATGATAATTGTGTGATCCACCTGTAAGACAGCAGAGAGCAAATTTGTGCTGCAGGTCCTGAGCGTCACTCAGAGGGCAGTAAGGGTTAGTGCCCTGATTAGCCTTTCAATCCGATTATCTCTGACTGGAGATTTACCAAGAAGAACAGACTTGTTACAGACTAGAAATGGGCCAAGCAGGAGGAAATTCGAGAACAAGCTGTAAATAGATAGGGTGAAGAAGCACTGCAAGTAGGAGAGCCTTGCAGGAGCTGTAGGCAGCTTCCCCCGTTCCAGTCTTCAAGCAGGGTAAGTACAGAGGACAAGATGGAATGAGAAAATGAGACTTGACCTGTTTTCCCCCTAACTTTCCCTCCTCCCAGCTCTTCTGATGCCCGGATTAAGAGGAGAAGTTCTTCCTGCTCCTGCCGGCCTAACATCTCAGAGCTCAATGTTTGCGAGACCCTCTCACTCCTTGCTGTCCTACACCCCCGGCTCCTGCAGTGAGACAGGCACTCGGATCCAGACCTTCGCCTGATGTAAAAGAAAGGGATATGGTGTGGGGACGCTGCAATAAACCAAATTCACTCTCAGAGGAGATATTGCTCTCACTAACATTACTGAGAAAAGTGAGCTATGGAGAGAAGGCCTTGTGTGTACTGGGAAAGGCATAAGTACCCAGCTATGGGGCTCCCTCTGCTGGCTACACTGTGCTAGCATTCAAAGAAGCTTCAGCTGCCTTTCAAGCAGGGTGGAAAGGTTTAAATCAAGGCAATATAAATTTTTTTTTTTTTTTTTTTTTTTTTTTTTTTAAGTTCACTCATGTAAATCAGACTGAGATTTTGCAAAAAAAGTCTTTTTAAAATATGTGCTATTGCAATTTAAAACTTAAATGTATAATTAACTCAGTTATTAACAGTTATAAATGTTTAAATAGCACTCTCCTGGTAGGGTCTCTTCTCTGAGCTTTACAAGATTGCTATGGGCAAAAGTAGAATTGAAAACTAAGGCCGTGATCCTGCAAACACTTACGAGGGTACCTAATTTGATTTACGTGAACAGCTCCACTGACTTCAGTGGGGCTACTCATGTGCTTGAAGTTAGACGTGCACATAAGTGTTAGCAGCATCACAGACAAATTGTATTTTTATTAAAAACTTCTCATAGCTGCATAAAATCTTTGAAACTTCAAAACAAAACTGCTTCAGTGTTAACAATGAAAAGTGTACGCAGTGTTGTAGCCATGTTAATTGCAGGATATTAGAGACACAAGGTGTGTGATACAGTATCTTTTATTGGACCAACTTCTGTTGGTGGAAGTTGCAAGCTTCTGAGCTACACTGAGCTCTTCGAGTCTGGGGAAGGAAGAAGAGTATCTGAGCTACACACAGGTTGGGACAGATTGTTAAGCAGGAGGCCACGTAACTTGAAATGAAGTGGATAATTGGGGGTTAGGCTGTTATGCATGAAGGGTTTGAAGTGTGGGTGAAACCAGACAATCATTACATTCTAGAATGAACTTACACAAAAAAAAAGCTATAAGACAAAACCACCACATCACCCATGGGCAGACACTTTTCACAAAGTGATTACTCCATATTGGATCTTTCAGTACTTGTCCTCAAAGGAGACCTGTACAACACCTTCAAAAGATGAGCCTGGGAACTTAAATTCATGACAATTCCATGGGACAACTTCCTTAGCCCTCTCTATCCCAACAATCTGCAATCCACTCTATTGAAAACGGAAGCCACTGACCCTTTGCAAAGGGCAGCAGCTCAGGGGAGCATCAACCCATTTTCTTCCGATCACCGATCTGCAAGCACACTATCATGAGAGCTTCCTGGGTTTGCAATGGAGAGCAAACTGATCAAGCTTTTTGCAAAACAAGCTGCTTCAAACTACCTGTAACTTGCAAGGCAGGCAGTAAAGTTTTCCCACAGTCCTGGGGCTAGAGCAGCCACATTTGAGCAGGGTCGTGGGGAGAGAATGGTGCTTCTAGGGACTCGTATATGGTTACTTTGACTTGGGTCTGCATGCTGCAGTGTGGACTCCAGAGCCATAGGTTCGAGCATGGGTTAGAAAACAATCTTCAGGTAGGGTTAAAAAAAATGTAGATGCTCAAGTCCAGGGTTTCCTAACACAGGTCAGCTGACTCAATTTCTACTAACTCTGGGCTTACACTGCAGTGCAGACATCCCTCTGCTACCTTACAGACCTGAAGAAGAGCTCTTTGAAATTGCTCTCGCCCACGTATCTAGCATATGTCCACACAGAATGTAAGCCTAGGCTTTAGCCTAAGCTCAAGCCTAATGCCCCTTGCGTCCACACACCAATTGTGTTAACCCAGGGCTCAAACCTGAGGTCCCAGGACTTTGCAGAACTGCAGGGTCCAAGCCAGTGTTAAGCTGGGATCTAGGGTCCAAGCCTTATTGCTTTTCTGTGTGCACACAGCCCCAGAAGTCTTCCAGATGTATCCCAGAGTTCCTTGGGGCAACTTCCTTAGTCCTCTCTATGCCCACAATCTGTGGTTCTGTCTATTGCACTCTATTGCAAACAGAAGCCACATCTCCTTTTGCAAACAGCTTGCACCCAGCAGCTCAGATCAGTGTTAACCCATTGTCTGCTGAGCACCACCAGTCTGCACACACACTACCAGAGATCTTGCAGAGTTTTCAATGGAAACTGATCAAAACAAGCTTTTTGCAAAGAGAGCTGCTTCCTGGTGACAAGAGCAGAGCCAGATTTTGGTGCACACTGCCCGGGCACCCCTGCACATGCAGCCCCAGGGCAGGGAGGGGCAGAGAGCAGAAAGGGGACTAAGCAGCTGCCGTGCAGGGAGGGGGAGCAGCAGGGCTCCTGGCTCAGCATGGTGATAGAAGGGATGACCCCTAACACCTCAACTGCTCCTGCTCCCTGCAGGGCAGCCGCTTGGTCCCGCTCTGCTCTCTGTCTCTTGCTCCCGGGCCCTCCTGCCCTCACGTGGGCTGCGTGTTCAGAGAAGCCTAGCCAGTGTGCACTGTAAGGTGGTGAGTGGGAGCCAGCCCCAAAACTTCCCCACAGCCTCCCAGGGATCCCTTATCCCTGCCTCCCGGGGGTACGGCTGGGGCAGGGATAAGCGATTCCTGGGGAGTGCTGGAGCACAGTACACCCCAAGTCCTGGGGATACCCTTCATAGCCAACTAACCAAATACACTTTCATTGAACAGCCCATTTTAAAAATTAAAAGTTGCAAAGTTTCATTTTAATAGTTTGGCAGCCCTGGAGACTGATGTCCTAATTATCCTCAGAACAGGTGCACATGGGCATTTTCCTGCCAATGTGACTCAGCGTAGAGGGAGAGAGCCCAATTCTCAAATTAGATGGTAGAGTTCAGTATAAAGCTTTCTACTGACACAGCCAAAGGAAGTAATTATGCAGTTTATGTACTCCTTATTGACCCGAGTCCCATCAACAGCACCGTCAGTTAGGAAAAAGGGTGGGCATTAATGTTTTCCCACTGTGCAACACATGCTCAAGTGCCGAGGAGGGGGGGGTAGGAGGGGGCAGATGCTAGGCACTCTGGGTTAGGGTTACTTTGACTCAGGTCTGTGCACTGCAGTGTGGATTCCAGAGCCCTAGGTTTGAACATAGGCTGGAAAATCCTTAACCTAGGGTTAAAATGCAGTGTAGACGCTCAAGCCCAGGGTTCCCTGACACAGTTCAGCTGACTCAAGTCCCACTAACCCAGTGGTTCTTAAATTATGCATCAGGCACCCAAAGTGGGCTGCAACCCTGTTTTAATGGGGTCACTAGGGTTGGTGTCAGATTTGCTGGGGCCCAGGACCAAAGCCATCCCGGGGTCATGTAGTAGCTTTTGTTGTCAGAAGGGGGTTGCGGTGCAATGAGGTTTGAGAACCCCTGCATAGCCTTGCATTGCTGTGTAGACATACCCCTAGTGACTTCATCCTGGTCAGGTCTCGCGGCTACTACTCCCTCCTCCTCTTGGCTACTGACAACACTTCCTATTTCTTGAAATCCAGCTCTGCACTCGCACCATCTTCTCATGGTTTCCCTCCTACTTCTCTGATCACTCCTTCAGTGTCTCATTCAGTGCATCCCCTCACCCCCAGTCATTGTACTTGGCCCACTCTTCTCTCACTGCCTCTACATCAGGGGTGAGCAAACTTTTTGGCCTGGGGGCGACATCAAGGTCTGAAACTGGGCAGGAGGGATAGTTCAGTGGTTTGAGTATTGGCCTGCTAAACCCAGGATTGTGAGTTCAATCCTTGAGGGGGCCACTTAGGGATCTGGGGCAAAATCAGTACTTGATCCTGCTAGTGAAGGCAGGGGGCTGGACCTTTCAAGGTCCCTTCCAGTTCTAGGAGATAGGATATCTCCATTAATTTATTTAGAATTTAAACTGTATGGAGGGCCGGGGTGTAGTGTATTAAATTGCTCCCCATAGGAATATGCTACTTATGGTATACTACTTATGGCTGCCAGTCCTGGTGCTCCAGCTCGCAGCCCCATCCCCCACAGCGCTGGCGGCACGGCAAGCTGAGGCTGCGGGGGAGGGGCCGGGGGCTAGCCTCCCCAGCCAGAAGCTCAAGGGCCGGGCAGGACGGTCCCACAGGCCAGATGTGGTCTGCGGGCAGTAGTTTGCCCACCTCTGCTCTACATGCTCTTATCTGCAAGCACAACCTTAAATCATCTACCTCTCAGTGGGGAAGCTCTCCGCCTCCTTTCAATCCCATATCTCAGTAACTGATATCTTTGTGGATATCCAGCTGCCAATTTAAACTCAGCACACAAAACCAAACTCTTGATCTGCCATCTCCCCTTCCCACCACTACAACTGAGGACAACACCACCTTCCTCCAAGTTACTCAGGCCTATAACCTGGGTGTCGTCTTTGACTTCTCTGTATTCAGGCCATCTCTAAAGCTTGCTTATTCTTCCCATACATCCCTTAGATCCACCCTTCTCCCTTTGCCAATATTGAAACTCATCCAAGCCCTTATTTAGTATCTTGACTACTATAATCTCCTCTTCTCTGGTCTTGACTCCTGTAATCTCTCATGCCTCAAATCCATTCAAAACACTGTTGCAAAACTCTTCTTCCTGGCTCATCACTTGAACTACCTCACCCCTTGCTGAGTCCAACATTGGTTCCCCATACTTCCACAAACACAAGAATTTTGTCTTCACCTCTAAGATCTTTCACAGTACTACCCTGCCCCACCTACCTAATTTAGTCACTTGTGGTGTTAATCCTCCCCTTCACAATGCCAACGATCCCAGGCTTTACTGTGCACCGATCCTTAAACAGCTCCACATTTTCTGCATGTGTAAATTGCAGCATGGGAGAAAGTCTCCTATTGACTGTAGACACTGACTTATCTTCCTTCAAATCCCACCTCCATCTACAAAACCCTGCCAGTTGATCATAGCTAGGCAGTGATGAGCTGACCATCCCTCTTCCTACTCCTTTAATTCCCAATTCCTGCCATTCCCCCTCACCCTACCTCCACTTCCACTTAAAAGCGAGACCAAAACAATACAACTTGGAATAAAATTCATGTAAATTCATAACCATGAGTTGTATGTTATTCCCCATGCCCACCGTTTGTGTGCCTCCTTTAGAACATGAGCTCACTGGAGCAGAAAATGCCTCTTTGGGTAAGTCTACACAGCAAAGAAAAAACCACAGCTGGCCCATGCCAGCTGACTCAGATTCATGGGACTTAGGCTGCAGGGCTGTTTCACTGCTGTGCAGACTTCCAGGCTTGGGCTCTCTGAGACCCACCCACCCTGCAGGGTCCTAATCTACACAGCAATGAAATAGCCCTGCAGCCCAAACCCTGCAAGCCTGAGTTGGCTGGCATGGGCCAGCCGTGGGTTTTTCTTTGCTGTGTATACATACCCATTATCTGTGTTTGTACCATATCCAGCATAATGGTGCCTTGGTCCCAGTTTAGGTCTTTGGGGTTAATTCCCCTAATGTAAACATTTAGTAGTAGCGATAAATATAAATAGGCATTTGTTATGCAGGATCTTCGATTAGATTATCAGAATGATCTCTTCTGGCTTTAAAATCAGTGAATGAATCTGAATAATAGAGCACTCGGGCACAGGCCCTGCTTTTACTTACTATGTAGTCATTGTCTTCATCCTTGGGGCCGGAGCTGTAATACACACGATAGGCTCTGGACACCTGCTCAATCTGCTCTTTGGTACCAGTCAGTCCAATCAGTTTGGGAGAAAACTCTAAACAGAAATGCAACACATTAGCCATGCTAAGGATCCTGCCACCCAGAACCAGCTTTGGTAGAGCCCAGCCACCATTTTAATCACAAAAGAAAGCAACGAGTACAGAACAGCTACACAGTGCAAGGAAGAGAAAGGCAAATGGTACCTTTAACATATCTGGCAACGGCTTCTCCAGTGTCCCTCTCTGGGTCGATGGTAATGAAGAGTGGGGTCACATTTGGCAGAGATGGGATCTTGTCTGTCACCACAAAGATTAACAGTTAATATTGGTCTCAGCAGGCCCAATGCCACAGCTCATCTCCCACATAATGAGGCTATAGCCAAACTCATAATACACAGTGAGTATAAGGGGCCCTTTTTGGCACAGACTGAAATGATGACCACTTTGGAATGATATTGGGCAGGTTAAATGACATCTAATGAACTTTTTTAAAGGCCAGGGAGCAAGTGCAATGAGATAAAATGGAGTTCTCCAAACCCTTGTGTCTGCCCTGGGGGTCCCTTCTCCTCAGGTGGCGATCCTACCTCTATTTACCAGGGCTGATAGGCCAATTGACGTGCAAGGAATGCAGATTATAACCAAGATCAGGCAGCTTGAGAAATAATAACCACTTCTCCCTGTTGAAAGGAGATGGTATTTTCCATTTCACCATCTATCCTGCTACCGCCTCCTTCCGAGGGAGCAATGCCACATCACTGAGACATGAGGGAAGCCTCCTCCTGCAGCAGTAGTACAAGTAGCAGCAAAAGCTACTTGCTGCTGCAACATTGCACATTCCTAGAGGGGAAAGGGTTATCTGCTTCTCCTTAACATATTAGGTTTGCTTCTGGAGAAGCTTACAGAACCCATCGTCAACAGAACCTACAACCCACCTGGCCCAGAGGCCATCTTTCAGCCATCCCCATTGTCACAACAGAGCTGGACTCACCTTTCTGCCCGCCTCCTTCCCTCACCCCTTTGACCAGAGCACATTAGTTTCTTTCCTGCTAGGAAAGGCTCCATCCTGCCAGTAGTTACTATCCATGCTTTTCCTCCTTTATTCAAGGTGCTGCTGGAGGGCCCAAATCTCCCTCCTCAAGAAGCAGATGTGGACCTCGCTCAGCCTGCCATCTACAATCACACCCTATCAAGTGGCTCAACTTCATTGGTGCTGGGAGTGCCACACAGGGGCAAGAAGCTAGGATTTTAAACATTCTGCTAGACTTCTTCTGTACCCAAGAAATATTAAAGACTGTAAAAAAGAGAGCATCCATCGCAAAACCTTTTTGTCTGAAAGGAAGTTTTGAGCATGCAGAGTATTGGAAATAATCCCTGTCCTGCAGAGCGAAGATCTTTGCCACAGGATCTTTCACCTATTGACAGTACCTCCTCTTAAATGAATGTTATTGGTAAAATTGTAACAGGAATGTTTGTGAGAGTCATGAGAGTTCTATAGGGGCCACCTCACCCGAACAATGGGGGCTGCAGCACCATAAAGGCATGTGTACAGCCAATTCAGGGGCTCCCGGATATTGCCCCATAAGATGTTGGGGTAAGTTACACTGATTGCTGCTTCCCCGGCATTTTTGCACGTGGACATAAGGTGTTTTTCAACAGAATGATAGGGATGAATGGGAAGATTTTTCTAATGTAGACAAAGCTCTATCTTGAGAGAGCTCTGTTCTCCAGATTAGATCCAGCCTTTCTTTAATCAAGAAGCTGCTCTTGGTTAGCAGTCACTACTGTATTTCCTTAACCAAGAAAACCCTCTTCTAGCAGGACAATACCACATCCCAAAGGGTAGTGCCAAGTACAAAAAACTATAGGAACCCAACACTGACTCAGAGCATGCCTTATATGAGGCTTCCCCCAAGATCAAAGCATGAGGCCCAGTTTGACCTTGTTTTCTATAACTTTGCATCTAATGTGAAGCAATGCAGAGACACAGCCTAAAAAGGCTGAAATTTTCACATACATTAAGGAGCTGGTCCCATTGCCATTTAGTAAGCTGGGAGAAGCACTGTAGTATTTCACTACATGAAGTACAGCCTATTTTAAGTAGAGTTAGGATTCTGACTGGATTCATTTACCAATTTCATCCACCGCTAGAATCATTTTCTCCAGTTCCTCTGGACAGATATCAGGGCAGTGCGTGAAGCCGAAGTAGATTAACACCCACTGGCCCAGGAAGTCCTTGTTGGTCTTGGGCTGTCCCTGGTGATCCACAAGTGAGAAAGGGCCTCCCAGCAATGGCTTCCCAAGAGCCCGCTTCTGCTTCTTCTCCAGCACTGAAACCAGACAGCAATGGAAGGTTACTACCAGCTGTGTCACACACGAGAGGACAAAAGATCCCAGAAACCAAAGACAGTTTGAGTCATAAGGCTCTCAAAGGCAAATATGTCTAGTAGGACAACAGTAATGTAACACCTTGAATTTCAAAGCCCACTGCAAAATATAAGCCCAACATGGACAAGACAACTTTATAGTAAACAGAACAGTTTTACATTGTGATATTTTCCATATAAACGATATCCTACTGTGCTCCAAAAGGAGCTTATCATCAAGATGGCACTGAAGCTCATATGCTGAAGTCAGGAAACATGAATTGAGATGGGACGCCTGCAGTTAAGATTCAGGCATCTTTTAGAGACTTAAGGGAGGAAGGGAAACTGCTGTGCTGCCATGGTCTGAGTTTCAGTATCAAGACAAGAATTAGGTAAGTGTTCACTATAAAGAGAGCATTAAACAGTATGTGGTTAAAAAAAGCATACAGGGGTTAAAACCAGAATTGGGAATCTAAGCTCTTAAAAAGTCTTACACATACTTCCACATAACCTGGCGAAACAAACATACACACACACACTTTCATCCAGGAAGTTTTTGGAAAGTGTAGGGGACAATTTCCTGGTGCAAGTGCTGGAAGAACCAACTAGGGGCAGAGCTCTTCTAGACCTGCTGCTCACAAACCGGGAAGAATTAGTAGAGGAAACAAAAGTGGAGGGCAACCTGGGAGGCAGTGACCATGAGATGGTTGAGTTCAGGATTCTGACACAAGGAAGAAAGGAGAGCCGCAGAATACCGACCATGGACTTCAGAAAAGCAGACTTTGACTCCCTCAGGGAACTGATGGGCAGGATCCCCTGGGAGAACAACATGAGGGGGAAAGGAGTCCAGGAGAGCTAGCTGTATTTTAAAGAATCCTTATTGAGGTTGCAGGAAAAAACCATTCCGACGTGTAGAAAGAACAGTAAATATGGCAGGCGACCAGCTTGGCTTAACAGTGAAATCCTTGCTGATCTTAAACGCAAAAAGAAGCTTATAAGAAGTGGAAGATTGGACAAATGACCAGGGCGGAGTATAAAAATATTGCTCAGGCATGCAGGAGTGAAATCAGGAAGGCCAAATCACACTTGCAGTAGCAGCTAGCAAGAGATGTTAAGAGTAACAAGAAAGGTTTCTTCAGGTATGTTAGCAACAAGAAGTCAGTCAAGGAAAGTGTGGGCCCCTTACTGAATGAGGGAGGCAATCTAATGACAGGGGATGTGGAAAGAGCTAATGTACTCAATGCTTTTTTTGTCTCTGTCTTCACAAACAGAGTCAGCTCCCAGACTGCTGCACTGGGTGGCACAGTATGGGGAGGAGGTGATCAGCCCTCTGTGAAGAAAGAAGTGGTTCGGGACTATTTAGAAAAACTGGACGAGCACAAGTCCATGGGTCCGGATGCGCTGCATCCGAGGGTGCTAAAGGAGTTGGCGGATGTGATTTCAAAGATAATAGCCAATGGCTCTGCAAACTCATGGCGATCAGGTGAGGTCCCGGATGACTGGAAAGGAAAATGTAGTCCCCATCTTTAAAAAAGGGAAGGAGGAGGATCCGGGGAACTACAGGCCAGTCAGCCTCACATCAGTCCCTAGAAAAATCATGGAGCAGGTTCTCAAGGAATCAATTCTGAAGCACTTAGAGGAGAGGAAAGTGACCAGGAACAGTCAGCCTGGATTCACGAAGGGGAAGTCATGCCTGACTAACCTAATTGCCTTCTATGAGGAGATAACTGGGTCTGTGGATGAGGGGAAAGCAGTGGATGTGTTATTTCTTGACTTTAGCAAAGCTTTTGATATGGTCTCCCACAGTATTCTTGCCGCCAAGTTAAAGAAGTATGGGCTGGATGAATAGACTATAACATGGATAGAAAACTGGCTAGATGGTCGGGCTCAACGGGTAGTGATCAATGGCTCCATGTCTAGTTGGCAGCCGGTATCAAGTAAAGTGCCCCAAGGGTCGGTCCTGGGGACGGTTTTGTTCAATAACTTCATTAATGATCTGGAAGATGGCATGGACTGCACTCTCAGCAAGTTTGCAGATGACACTAAACTGGGAGCAGTGGTAGATACGCTGGAGGGTAGGGATAGGATACAGAGGGACCTAGACAAATTAGAGGATTGGGCCAAAAGAAACCTGATGAAGGTCAATAAGGACAAGTGCAGAGTCCTGCACTTCGGACGGAAAAATCCCATTCACTGTTACAGTCTAGGGACCTAATGACTAGGAAGCAGTTCTGCAGAAAAGGACCTAGGGATTACAGTGGACGAGAAGCTGGATATGAGTCAACAGTGTGTCCTAGTTGCCAAGAAGGCTAACGGCATTTTGGGCTGTATAAGTAGGGGCATTGGCAGCAAATTGAGGGACATGATCATTCCCCTCTATTTGACATTGGTGAGGCCTCATCTGGAGTACTGTGTCCACACTACAAGAAGGATGTGGAAAAATTGGAAGGAGTCCAGCGGAGGGCAAAAAAATTATTAGGGGGCTGGAGCACATGACTTATGAGGAGAGGCTGAGGGAACTGGGATTGTTTAGTCTGCAGAAGAGAAGAATGAGGGGGGATTTGATAGCTGCTTTCAATTACCTGAAAGGGGAGTCCAAAGAGGATGGATCTAGACTGTTCTCAGTGGTATCAGATAACAGAACAAGGAGTAACGGTCTCAAGTTGCAGTGGGGGAGATTTAGGTTGGATATTAGGAAAAAACTTTTTCACTAGGAGGGTGGTGAAACACTGGAATGGGTTACCTAGGGAGGTGGTGGAATCTCCTTCCTTAAAAACCTCTAAGGTCAGGCTTGACAAAGCCCTGGCTGGGATGATTTAGTTGGGGAGTGGTCCTGCTTTGAGCAGGGGGTTGGGCTAGATGACCTCCTGAGGTCCCTTCCAAGCCTGATATTCCATGCTTCTGGGCTTTTATACTCTAATCTTGTGTAATGCTTACATACCACAATAATAGGTACAATATAACAACTTAAACTACAAGTTTTAAAAGAGGACTTTAAAAGAGCAAAAAGAAATCAAAACAAATGTAGGAAAAGTAAAATACTGGATAAACTGAAAACAGATAACGGTATAAAATATGTATATATGCACACACGGGGTAAAAATACAAACTGACAATCAAAGAGCAAATGGAAAATAAAACTAAGTGGGTAAAATAGGCCAGAACAGAAAAAAAGACAATGTGCCAAAAGTCTTGTGCTCCATCTCATTCCATGTATATTTAGACCAGAATCTCTTTTGGACAGGGAGCTATCATCCTGTGTCTTTGTGAGGTGTCTAGCACACTGATAGGCAGTCTGCTAAAATCAGCATATCAATCTCTCATAGTTGTCACCCTTCAGAGTAGCAGTACCACAGCTAACATGGCCACAAGATCTTTTTGTCTGCACAGCTATAAAGGCTTGGAGGGAGAATTACAAAGGTTTTGGGGTGATGATGTAACATATACATACTTTCTTCCTTTTTTTTCTTGAAGTATTTCATCCCTGCCAATAAAGCTCCACCAATCGCAAATGTGAGTGCCAAGGACTTCCAGGAAACTGGCTACTAGGAGAGAGATTCCATAAAAATTAAACTTCACCATCTTCAACTATTTTTTTGTAAAACATAGGAAAGTACTAAGTATGTATTTATGAAATAAAACTCCACTCTTGCGATATGACAGAATACCTGTATCCAAGATCAACCACAATTCTGTTTGAAGAACCAATCCACAAAAACCAAACCCAGGTAGTTTTGTAAATACAACCACTGCACAGAGACTATCAACACAGGGGAGAAATTCCGGCTATGGCTGCCACAGAGGAACCCTCCCCACCCTGGCTTCCCCCTTGACCAGGAGAGCAGGGCAACTCTTGCTACACACAAGGAACATGAGGGAGTTTTAGGCCTTAGCCCGCAACCCCTCTTTGTTTAGATTAAGGACATGACTATGGCCGCCATTGGGAACGTGGCCTCCTTACCCCGGGCTTCGAGGGGCCCGTCTTCGCTTTGTCTCCCTGAGGTGCAGTAGCCAGGTGGCGAGTCACCGCCAAGGAACCCGGGAGATCCCAGCATGATGAGCGGCGAGCAAGGCTGACAGCGAGCAGCTACACAGAGAGAGATGAGATGACCAGGCGGTTAAGGCGTGAGGCTGCTCGGGTCTGGGGGCGCGCAGGCGGGAGTCGGGCCCGGCCGGGAAGGGAGGGGGCTCAGGCACGGGCCGGGCCCGGCCGGTGGACGGTCGCCGGGGCGCGGAGCAGTTGTGACATGGCTGGGCCCTAGACCTGCCCCCAGGCAATGTCGAGCCGGGTCAGGCTGCTCAGTGCAGGAAGCAGGACCCCACCAGTCCCCAGGGGACGCGGCTCCCCGGACCGGAAGTTCCCCTCACCGGTCGCCTCCACCCGCCTCTATGTCCCGGACCGTGGAGTCCCAGCGCCCAAACGAGGGAGACCCGCCCGGCCGCCGCCATCCTGCAACCGGCGTCACCGCCAACTAACCCCGCCCTCCGCGCAGCTTCCGGCGTCACCGCCAACTAACCCCGCCCCCCCTCAGCTTCCGGCGTTACCGCAATTAACGCCACTCCCCCCCGCAGCTTCCGGCGTCTCCGCTAACTAACCCCGCCCTCCCCCGCGCAACTTCTGGGGTTACCTCAATTAACGCCGCTCTCCGCGTAGTTTCCGGCGTCCTTCAGTTTCTGTCAGCGGGCGCACAAGCAGCAGCCCGGCCCTGGGGCGTCAGGTGGGGGCGGTGACCGGCTGTAGGGTTGCCAATTCCTGGAGCTTTCATCACATGACAACCTTCAATTACAGATTAATCTTTAGTTCCTGGCGACTCCAGGACAATCATGGTGGGCTGGCAACCCTAGACAACGGCCAAGCGTGGATAGAGCCAGGTTCGTAGTTTGCGGACTTGCTCGGTGGTGGGGGATATCCAAAGTAGGAATGGGGTCCGGGCGAGGGTTGTCACCTCTCTAATGGCTCGTAACCTGCCCCCTGAGGTCCTGCCCCTCTCCTGCCTCTTCCCCTAAGGGCCCCCTCACGCACCGGATTGTCTCTACCTCCCTCCATGCCGCAGCTGGGCTCCCTCCGCTCTGGGGCTGGAAGGGGAGCTGCTGCAGTCTGACAAGGAGCTGCCCGCAGGTAGGAGGTGGCCCCAGCTGGGAAGAGCTGGGGTGAATGACCGGGCACCTCCCCTCTCCCTGCAGTAACTGGACTTTAAGTGTCCAGTCAGTACATCTGACTGGACGCTGTCAGGTTCCCTTTTTGGCCGGACTTTCCAGTTGAAAACCATGCACCTGGCAAAACATTTCTCCTCAGGAAATGGGTTAGAACCAGAAACAATATCAGTTGAAGGGTGATGTCGCTGTTCCATATGATGATATCATGCCAGAGATTGTGGAAGTGACATCATAACATGGTGACTTGTGTTACCGTGACAACCCCAGACTCTCCTTTTTGGTCCAGACCAGATGACCACCCACACCTCTCATCAGGCCATGCTCTTTCCTAGAGATTGTCCCTGCCCCATGCAATACCTGGCACCAAGCCGATGCACAGCCTGTGGAGGATGAGGCTGGAACTGTGGTTCCAGACCTGTCTTGGAGAACTGGGCTCCATACCTGCCTCTGCCAGAACCCCGCTCAACCAGTCAAACTAAACCCTCCACGGCTGGTCTCAGGCTGCATGATGCACCTTTCTAGATGTCTAGCTTCAACTGCTGCAGCCCTGGTTTATAGAAGGTCTGAGCACAGTACTGGGAAACTTGTGTGTTCAAAAATGATGAATTGACCCTCAGAAAATCATGAAATTGGCTTAAAAATCATGATATTTTTAAAAATAAAAGTTGGATTCTTTTTGCCTTCTGGTTTTCGAGCCTTTGGGATTTCCAGCTTCAAGCTTTTCTCGTCAGCCATGAGGACTAAACGTCTTTTAAAATCAGTTTAAACTAATCCAGGACCACACTCTTAATAAGCAGGGTTTATTTTTTAAGCTCAACCTTAACTCTGAATTTCTTGGGTTGGTAGTGCTTATTTTGGGGATAATTACATCATCCTTACAATGTTTTTACCCTTAAATTACTGATATGTACTCTCAACTCAAACTCTAGTTTAACATAGTTTTTAATCTGGGAATGTCACATATTGAAGGAATATTACATGTCTATTACTGTACAAACGTGCAACCCCCTGCCCCCTTTGCCTTTTTCAAGAGTGGCAGGCTCCTAGTGCTTCTGCTTTTTTATGAAGTGACAACTCATGCCAAAGAGTTCTGCAGGTCTCTAGCTGTATAAAAATGAATTTGGAGAGATTTCTCTGTTTCTTCTGGGTGTTGCAGCTGATTTTTTTTTTTTTTAAAGCACCCAGCTTTGTTTGAACTGAGTCTTTCTTCTCTCTTTTTTCCTGCATTAGATTTTGGGAGCCTGGTTGACAGTTATGGATGAAACTCCTTCCTGGAGACGTGGATCCTTGACAGGGAATTCTGAGCTGTGCTTTTCCTTTGGAGTCATAGCAGATATTCAGTATGCTGATCTAGAGGATGGTTATAACTTCTGGGGGTCCCGGAGGAGATACTACAGACACAGCCTTCACCTTCTCCAGAGCGCAGTTGATGAGTGGAATAAGGAAGACGGTCAACTTGAGTTTGTGCTGCAGCTTGGGGATATTATTGATGGTTTTAATGCCCAACATAAAACATCAGAAAGTGCTCTGAGAAGAGTTATGAACAAGTTTAAAAAGCTTAGAATCCCAATCCATCACACATGGGGAAATCATGAATTGTACAACTTTACTAGAGACTATTTAACACAATCTGAACTTAACAGCAAGTCTTTAGAAGACCAGATCTTCCTTGGCTCTGCTGCCAGTGGCCAGGACTCTCCTGGAGCCACTGCTGAAGAACATTACTATGCTTATCATTTTAGCCCAGTTCCAAAATTTCGGTTCATTTTACTTGATGCTTATGATTTAAGTATCCTTGGGAGGGATAAATCCACCCAAAAATATCAGGATTCTTTGAAGCTGCTGAAGGAGAAAAACCCAAATGAGAATCTGAATAGTCCCACAGGTATTGCACAGCCTGAGAGAGGTTATCATGCATTCCCAAAATTCTGCTTCAAATAATATTCCTCTTCATAGGAGAAAGACTTATAATTAATGTAAGATATGTTACTAGGTGGTAAATCAGTGTGAGCTTCGTTGACCTTGATCCTTTTTGCATAATATACACACAGAATTCCCACTCTTGGACATCAACTTCTTAGTGCAAGAAAAGTCAGAACTTTCTTGGCTCTTAGATTTGTCCTGTGAGGTGCTGGCCATTATGCACAAGTCCCTTCTTTAAGTTCTATGCCAACTTTCTCAGCTGGGTTCTTATTGAACAGTCAGAAAAAGAGTGCCACACATAAGCTGCACGCCAGATTTTTTTTTCCCCCAGTGCTGTTCTGGTGCTTCCTAAGTCTTATTTTAGACACTTCCACATATCATCTTCTGATCTCTGTCTTCTGTGGGGCTTATCAATACTAAAACACATGACCATGGAGGGGCTTTGGAGGCATGCCTTGACAAACCAACTGATGACTAATGTGGGGGCGGAACTATTCTGCTCAACATCAATGCCTTGTTTTGGTTACACTGTGAGACTTTGTCTAGGCCAATGCAGAGGCTGCAAGCCTAACATGTTTCTTGGAATAACCCCATTTCTATACTTTAGAGTTGCTGTCTTCCAAGGCAGAATGAAATAATATAGATTTGTATGGTTTACAAATCTACATTCAAACAGTGCCTTGGGAGCACAGTTCACTGGTGAATTTGGCAGGTCAGGGCTGGGCTTTGTGGATACAGGGGTTTGGTGCCCCTTTGTACCTTTTAAAGTAGTTAGCCCTGCTTTTTCAACACTAGGCCAGTCTGTTCCAGGGAACTTTTTGGTGGGGAGTAGTGTAGATGGTCCTGCTTACAGGACCTAAGCCAGACAGAGCTCAGGAGCTATCTGCCAGCTAGAATTCAGCAGCTCTATGTTGCCTGTTCTGAGGCTTCCTACATGCCAGATTTTGTGGCTACTGTACCCTGGGTGAAGATTTTTCTTTAGGCACTCGGGGACAAACACCTTTTCCAACACCAGATGCCTTAGCACTGTAGACCAGGGGTAGGCAACTAGTGGCACTCTCAGTGCCTGGGTCCTGGCCACTGGTCCGGGGGGCTCTGCATTTTAATTTAATTTTAAATGAAGCTTCTTAAACATTTTAAAAACCTTATTTACTTTACATACAACAATAGTTTAGTTATATATTATAGACTTAAAGAAAGAGACCCTCTAAAACTGTTAAAATGTATTACTGGCACGCAAAATCTTAAATTAGAGTGAATAAATGAAGACTCGGCACACCACTTCTGAAAGGTTGACAACCCCTGCTGTAGACCACTAATATTCTGGGACCATTGCACTTTTCCCAAAGATCTAGCTCACTGATGTCAGCTCCGGCACCTCCAAGGAAATTCATCTTATTTGAAGTGGGCTCATCCACTTGGCCCTGGAACAGGGACATTTCTATGAAGTGCCAACTTAAACAGCATCTACATTACTCAGGGAGTTGAAAAATTCACACCCATGAACATTGTAATTAAGCTGACCTATGGGAGTGGACAAGCAACTGAACTACTTTTCAGCTGCATGCCCTCAATGCTCTGAGACCTTGATGGGGTTTTTAGTTCATAATGAACCCAAATCCACATCTTTCAGCATTGTAAAGGTTTTGGAACTTCACAGCAGAGGCAAGGGCAGAAGTGCAGTTTAATGAACAGTCTGACAGAATTCCATACAACACTGTATGGCTTGATCCAGCAAGGAATACAGGAGCCCAGCACACGCATATGTGGAAGCTCTCTGATGGGTGGTTTCTTTCTCCTTGGTCTGGGTCCATTAGCCATCCTTACGAAGGCACTCCTGAGTATGTTAAGACATCATTACCTTTTTTCTGTCAGGAAAACTTTGGGGCAAGAGTCCAATGTGACATATGCCATTGTACTCACCCCTGTGTTTAGGAGTCATTGTCTTTAGGTCACCAATACAGTTTCCAGAGCAAACTTTGACTGGGCAGTGTATGTTCAGTGCCATATGAATAAGCTATTTCATTCAAATAACGCTCCAAGGACTAGAATTTCTATGATGAATGTAGAGGCAGAACTTTTTATCAGTAACTATTTTGTTGCTTTTTTCACCCGGAGAACCACTGACCTAGATGTTGATTTGGAACTGACAGTTGTTCTTAGACTGTCTCATTTCTTTCTAGACACGGAAATGTTTGAAGGTCATAGAGGTACTCTTTCAACTGATACTGCCTGACAATCGTACAGCAAAAATCTTGGTACAAGCCTTGTGTGTTTTCAGTTTACAGACAGTTGCATAATTGTTCTTACATACATTTATTGAGCTTTATTGCCTCCGCCTGCAACCAGTCTCCTGGAGTGACCCCTTTAGTGGGCCGGGCCCCAAGGACCAACAGTCCACAGAGGCAGGTCTGTGCCCTTCTAGGATGGGCCTTCAACACCAGCTAACCCTGTCTCTCTACATGGGTCCCTGCAGCAAATCCAACCAAACCAGATCCTGCGGGAGGCTTGTACTGTCCCCTTCAGGACACAGGGCTCTCAGTGAGTTTACAGTGACACAGGCAGTCATTTCAACACAATTTATTAGTCACCTGGCTACAGAATCTAAAAGTCCTTAGGTCAACGTAGAGAAATGAAAGTTAAGGCATAGCCTGTTCTGGTTACCCCAGAGCGCAGCCAAGCTGTTGTGAACCCCATGTTCAGGCTTGGTCTCTCCCTCTCAGGCCATGTCTACACTACAAAATTATGTCAACCTAACTTAAGTCGGCAGACAGTCACTGCAGTTATTAAATCGCTTATGTGTGTGCACACGTCAGAGGTGTGTATTCTCACCAGGAGTGCTTGTATCAATTGTATTATCAGTGGGGGGCATTTTGAGATAGGGCCTGAAAGCTAGTAACAGTTGATGTAAGCAATGCAGTGTCTACACTGACATTTTGTCAACCTAATTACACCGACCGCGACTACATTGCTCGGGGAGCTGATGTTATTAAATCGGTATAGAGAGGCATTATATCAGCGGGAGTCATGTTTACGTGAAGACACTTCCATAGCTAGGCCAACACAAGGCAGCTTACTACATGTATAGTGTAGACCAAGCCTCAGTCTGACCTCTTTAATCAGTTCCCACATGAGAGAGTACAGACTTCTTCCAGAAAGTAACTGTTTATTCCACATCTCTCCAGTCCTTTGTTCTCGAGCTGTGATCTTTGCTCAGCTGAGCAGCTTTCCAGCTGAGAGATGGGAAAATCTATCTTCCTCTGAGTCATTGGTTGCTAGGTGCCAGTATCCTGGAGATTGGGTTTTCCATTGTCTTCTTGGATTTTCCATTGATATGGGGTCTGCTTCAGCCAGTCCTTTTTAATGGCCCATTCAGGCTCAGACAGGTAGGCAACACACACACACCTATGTCTCTTAACCTACTCTGAGAGCAAACTGTAGGGGAAACTGAGGCACCCATAGGGTTCATAAAAATATTTCAGAAAAGTCTCACTTTGTCACAACTTAACTTTAGCTTTGAAAGTGAATATGGGATCACTCTTAGCACTTCAGAGCCTACAGGTCAGCTATGGAGTATGCTCTGTCTTTGTAATGTTTCTTTCCTGATTGGGCCTTATTTTTCTTTGCTGTAACCTCCCACCATTCTTACTGCTACCTGCAGTATATTTATCAGTTTAGCATGAGACATCCTTGAGCTTTTTACTGTTCAAGAGTGGGAATCCTGTGTGTAATGCATCTTTAAAGATGGACAAATTACTTCTATAATTCTGCTTCTTTGACTATATCACACCAGATTCACCCTTACCTCCCCTGGGTTTGCAAGTCTGTTCTAAAAGGGTGTGCTGCTGTCATTTCGGTCCAGAAGATGGCCATTATCTTTTGAAAAATTCACACACATGCTTTTGTTTAGTTTTAATTTTAGAGGAGCCCTTGCTTCTGTCTTGTAGAGGGTACTAGATGATATGGTTGCCAGGCGTACAGTTTTCAACCGGAACGCCCGGTCGAGAAGAGACCAGGCCACTGACCGGGCTGCTAAAAGTCCAGTCAGCAGTGCAGCAGCGCTAAGGCAGGGTCCCCGCCTGCCGTGGTTCTGCACGGCTCCTGGAAACATCCGCATGTCCCCCCTTTGGCTCCTAGGTGTAGGGCAGACAAGGGGCTCCAGCGCTGCACCTGCCCCAAGCACTGGCTCCACAGCTCCCATTGGCCAGGAACTACGGCCAATGGGAGTTGTGGGGGTGGCGCCTGCAGATGGAGCAGCCTGCGGAGCCACCTGGCCGCACCTCCGCATAAGAGCCAGAGGGGGAACATGCCGCTGCTTCAGGGAGCTGCCTGGGGTAAGCACGGCCTGGAGCCTGCACCCTTCACCCCCTGCCCCAGCCCTGATCCCCCTTCTGCACCTCATTTCTGACCCCACCCTGGAACCCACACCCCCAGCCCAGGGCCCATACCCCCTCCCACACCCCAAGCCCCTGCCTCAGCCCGGAGCCCCCTCCCATACTCTGAACCCTTCGGCTCCACCTCCCAGCCCAGAGCCCCCTCCTTCACCCCAAACCCCTCATTCCTGGCCCCATCCCAGAGCCCGCACCCCAAGCCGGAGTCCTCACCCCCTCCCACATCCTAATCCCCTGAGCCAGCCTGGTGAAAATGAGCGAGTGAATGAGGGTGGGGGAATGGAGTGAGCGGGGGTGGGGCAAGGGTGTTCAGTTTTGTGCGAGTAGAAAGTTGGCAGCACTACTAGACGAAGCTGTGGCAGTTGGAATTCAACACAAGCAAGGGACTCGTGTCCAACTGCCAGCTCAGAAAGCCACTCATGAAGTTCTGGACTGTGTTCTGCTAGGCTGCAGTGATGCAAGAGTGGGAATCCTGCATGCGTGGCATAGTCAAAGCAAAATTACTAGTAAATCACTTTCCCCCATTTACTCATGAAGACTGTGAATTTTTGGAGGCACAAGATACATAAGAGCCTGTCAAGGGAAAGGACGCTGCACAGATGTACATAGAAAACCAAAGCTGGTAGGGAAGCAGCTATTTGGGTGTGTGTGAGCTTGACCTTCTTTCTTCATTACAGGACTTGCTGAACCACAATTTGTAGAGTTCAATGGAGGATTTAGCCAAACACAGCTGGATTGGTTCAATGAGGTTCTTACATTCTCTGACACTAATCAAGAGAAAGTCGTAGTTGTGGGTAAGTCAGCTTTTTTTATGTGTGAATGCATGTGAATTGAGACATCTGTGAGGGAATAAACCCCAGTGATAAACTGATAGGATGCTGCACGTAGTCCAGTGGAGTACTCCAATTTTTCCCACTCATAAGCTTTCCTACCAATATGTTATATTCTAGAATCATTCAGTTTCCCCCTCAAACATACATTTCATTTTTTCCACAACAGGAGGAGGAGACTGTGATAGACAGGAGCAAGAAACGGGGTTGCAGATTTGAGGGGGTCCTAGGTGGGGGGCAGTAGGCTGCTGCGAGGTATTGGAAGTTGCTGTGTTAGGGGAGCAATGGTGCTGGCATTTGGGGGAAGGAACTATTAGAGACTTGGGCAAGGGAAAGATTTTGCATTAGAGGGTGTCTAGATCCCGGAACTCCTTGATCCAAGTGGCAGGGATTTTGTTCTTGGAGCCAAGTGCCCAGGGCGGTGAAAGGCACTGTGTACCAAAACATCTGAGCTGCTGTGGACCATGGAACAGCAGTAGCCACAGTGGGAGCTCTCTTCCTCTCCTCTCCCTGGGCTTTAGTTGACACCTCCACATAGCCATGCAGCTAGGTTGTATGCCAAGCCAGCTGCCCAGCCAGAACAAGGGCATGGCAACTGAGCTGGCTGCCCAGCAAAAACAGGTACGCTCACTGAGGATGCTTCATAACTGGAGCAAGGGCATGCCCCACCCTGAAGCTAGCAACCATTTTACATCTGGTAAAGAGTGATGAGAACATTTTACACTACATGAGCTTTGTGAACAGAAGTGTAAATCAGACTGTTTTTCCAGCAGTGAGTGCTGTAGGCACCTCAAGAGGCTGGCATTATCATGTTCAGGCTATGTCTACACTGCATCATTTACAGCAGTGAAGAGGCTCTACGGCTTAATAACTCCTGCCTCCAAGAGGTGGTCGCTGTGTTGGCGTGAGAAGCTCTCCCACCGACATAGTGCTGTCTACACTGGTGCTTAGGTCGGTATAACTTACCTCATTCAGAGGTTTGGATTATTCACAACCCTCAGCGATGTAAATTATACTAAAGTAATTTGTAGTGTAGACATAGCTTCAGTGCACAGTTTTAGATTTGATGACCCAAGGCAGTGGTCTTGTGAGCATAACTCAGCTGGGATTCAGTACCTAGATACCTTCGAAATACCTGAGAGATAGAGAGCGTTCTCATTATTCCATATGACTGGACAACCTGTGTGCAAAACCTCAAACTTAAAGAAAAGTTCTATGGGTTTCACTGCACCCCAAGCCTCTAAGATTCCAGCATCTATAAGCAATTTCCAGATGGGGAGATCTTATAAAACACTCTTAACTGTGGTTGTTACCAATGATGTCTCTTACCATTATTCTTGTTTTTTTCCAACTGCAGGTCACATTCCAGTTCATCCAGGTTCTTCAGAGAGTGTTTGCCTTGCTTGGAATTATAAAGATGCCCTTTCTGTCATCCATTCTCATCAGTGTGTGGTGTGCTTTCTCGCAGGGCACCTCCATGATGGTGGTTATTATTTAGATTCTCATGGAGTCCACCATCTTACTTTGGAAGGGATTGTTGAAACTCCACCAGAGAGCCATGCCTTTGGAACGATATATGTCTATGATGATAAACTGGTATTAAAGGGAAGAGGTAGAATTCCAGACAAAGTAATGTATTACACAAAACATTAGGATAGTTGTAAATACAATTGTGCATGATCCAGACAATGCTCCAGAAATTAGTTTAATAAATAACAGCTGACCATTGCAGCCATGGTGTTTCTGTTTATAGAAAATCTGCACGATGATGCTTACAGCTTCAAGCCTGATAAATAGAGCCTCAGTGCTGCCCACCTTCTCCTCTCAGAGCTGGTATCTTAGAAGCTTTACTTCTTCAAGAAGCAAGAAACAAGATCTAGCTTCCTGCTATAGGGCACAGGAGGGACAGCCAACAACTCAACACAATCTGAAATAAATGCAAGTTGATTTGGACAACTTCTGCTTGAAACAGTTAAAAGTGAACAATTTGTTGTTATTGTGGCACAAAAGGCACAAGCAACATTAAAAGGTATGTGATCACACTAGCAAGGAGTTATTAGTGCATCTTTATTAGTCACACTGTGTTATGAAATGAAAATCTTATCCCTATCAGGTGTGATTCAGCTTCTTTTCAAACACTAACATTGATGATATTCTTCAGCCTGCCAGTAGCTTGCTTTCTGAAATCAGCAGAAATTGTAGATACTCTGCACCTCTAAAAACCAGATTCCTTGGAATGTTTTTCTTTTTTTGTCTAGGGAGGGGATTTATGATTTTATAGATGAAATGCTCAGGGAGATTATCCCTGTATTGACTGGATATATGTCACCTCAGGAGAGGATGCAGAAATAAAATGTCTAGATGCCATAAATGACTACTTCTTGGATCTGATAGTCCTGTAAACCAAAAGGGGAGAGACAAGTCTTGATTAAGTCCTAAGTGGAGCACAGGGTCTATATATATATATATAACTGATCCGCTGAGTAATAGCGGCCATAATGTAATTAAATATAACATCCTTGTAGGGGGAATATACAAAAGAAACCCACCACAGTAGCATCTAACTTCAAAAAGGGGAACTACACAGAAATGAGAAAGCTAGATAAACAAAAATTAAAAGGAATAGTCACAACAGTGACTGCAAGACACCTTGACACTATTTAAAATAACTATAATAGACGCTCAAACTAAATGTATACCCCCAAATAAAAAAATAAAACCGTAAGGTATGCCACCATGGCTCAACAGCAATGTAAAAGAGGCAGTTACAGGCAATAAGACATCCTTTAAAAATTGGAAGTGAAATCCTACCGAGGAAAATAGAAAGGAGCATAAACTCTGGCAAGTCTAGTGTAAGTGTAATTAGGCAGCCCAAAAAAGAATTTGAAGACCTTCTAGCAAAGGCAGTACATCAGATGCAGGAAGCCTGCCAAAAAATCAGTGGGGCCACTGGACAATCAAGGTGCTAAAGGAGCACTCAAGTAAGAGAAGGCCATTGAGGAGAATCTAAATTAATTCTTTGTATTAGTCTTCACTGCAGAGGAAGTGAGAGAGATTCCCACATGAGCCATTCTTTTTAGGTGACTAATCCCACATTGAGGTGTCAGTAGGGAAGGTTTTGGAACAAATTAAATTAAACTGTAATAAATTACCAGGGTCATGATATTCACCCAAGAGTTCTGAAGGAACTCCAATATGAAATTGCAGAACTGCTACGGGGAAGGTAGTTTTTGAGTTGGGTGAAACCTGGGGGTATGCAAGACAAATTAGACTTCTGAAAGGGGTACAGTAATCTGGAAAGGTGGAGAGCTGCTGGCTTAAATTACAATTGTGTCCAAAAGTCCTAATCAGGGTTTGGACAGCCTGTTGTTAGTTTCTGACAGTGTTGGTGGATTGTCTTGGAAATGTGTTAATTAAAATATCAGAGAACCAATATCTGCTTAGAGTATGAACACAGTTTTATTGAATAATTCTGTAGTTAGGAGGGTTTGCGTATCATTCATATGCTTAATTATTTTAAAAAATAAATTCATATAGTCCATGAGCATATTTTCAAAAAGTCAGTACAATAAGCTAAATATATTGGAGTGGAGGACTTTCAAAACAAAAATCAAAGTTATGCTTGTACTTTGAAGCTGTTCATCCGACCATCCCATTAGGCAGGTGGTGTTTAGCATGATGATGGCAATTTCTTTGCTTGAAGTCCTGTGATATGAACAGAGCATGTGAGAAGTAAAGTAGGGCGGTATTTTAAACCAGTGGTTGTGGTAGATCAAGACTAATGGAGAGCTTAAATTACTTTTGATAGCTGGTATGGGTGAAAATATTAAGTTAATGTTTTGTTTAGTTTGAGTTAAAACTTGATTAAAAATAATTAGTGGTCAAAAGCACCCTTTTTCTTTTGTTAGAAAGGCCACTATTAAGAGTACTGCTTGATGCTGCTAAGTAAAATAAGCTATTACTTTGATTTATTTTGTCTGTGATGCAGAATGCTTCTAGCAATTGGCTTATCTGGTGCACTGTTTCTTTATTCTGTCCCCACCCACCCTGTCTAAATTTGATGCAAGATCACATGTATCCCATGCCTTCAGAGCCTGCTTCTCTGCCATCTATTTACACCCGTACCAATTATAAAAATTGTTGAACAAGAGAATCTTTCACCATATGCTCATGACTGTGCTTTCTTCATATACCACTTTCACTCTCATGCTATCACTGATCAGAAACTGATGAAAGGTCATGCAGTTCTCATGAGTTTTTTTTACTTTGCTTCTATTTGCTGTGTTGTGAAAGTGGTATGTACAGGAATAGTACAATGCTATTGTCTGCAGTGGTGGAGGGAAACTGAAGGTGGAAAGAAGAGGGTGAAGATTACTGGATGAACAGGTGGAAGAAGACAAAACTAAAGAGGGGGATGACCAGTGGTCTAGTGCAGTATTTCCCAAATGGTAGGTCTTGACCCGCCAGTGGGTCATGGGAAGATACTAGATGGATTGCCACATTCAGGGCTGGATTAACCCATCACTGGGCCCTGGCCTGGGCAAACATACACTATTCCTGGCCCACTGTGGGTGGAGGAGGTATGGGGCAGAGGGAGGACTGGAGAGCAAGCCCACCCTGCAGCAACCGCTCCTATTCTACGGGACTAAGCCCAGCTCCCTGCTCTGGTGATGTGACCAGGGGCATAGCATCACTTAAATTTGGCCTGGCCACTCTTGATTGATGCTGTGACCCCATGCTCCACGTCGCAATGCCACTCAAATTTGGCCCAACTGGCGGAGGGGGAGCCTCCCATAACACCTCCCACAGGACAGGAGCTGCCACAGTGAAGTGAATGAGGAGCGGGGTCACTTTCCAACCCTTTCTTCTCAGGCCTTCCCTCTGCATTGTGCCTGGATTAGGGTTGCAGGGCTGGGGCAGAGAGGACATGTGTAATGGTGGGTCATTAAAAAAAAAAAAAAAGACAAAATGGAATTGGTGGGTCGACTTAATAAAAAGTTTGGCAACCTCTAGTCTAGCAGTAGTATATCTGGTTCTTGCTGAAGGACAACCTAAAAAGGTGTAATATTGACACTTGGGAGACACTTGCCCAGGATCGCTTAAAATGGAGTGAAGTCCTAGATGGTGGTCCCCTGCATTTTGAACTTGCTCACCGACAAGCTGAAGAGGACAAGAGGCGCAGGAGGAAGGAGACTCGTTTCCAGTCATGGTCAACAGCCTCCTGCTGAGCCTGAAAACATCTGCCCTCATTGTAATAGAACTTGTGGTTCAAGGATTGGCCTTATTAGCCACCTGAGGACCCATAACTCCCATGGAAGATGATCATACTCAGTAAAGAGTGATTGCCCATCATCATCTGGTCCTTTTCTCTCTGAGCCAGCTGTGGATGGAATACTCCTTTGGGAATGGGGGCTATGTCTTGCCTCCCCATCTAGTGACCTCCACCTTGCCCAGAGTAAAGTAGTAGCACAGTAATAGTTTTAACCTAGCTTTTTTTTTAAAGTTTTGACACTTTGCTGAAATCCCAGCATGTATCATTCTGTGATGACATATTGAGAGAATATCTTCAGCAAACCATTCAGTACCAGTAAGAAGTCAGAGCCTAGTCTTTCCCCACCCCCCTTCTTCTTTTAGAGAAAAAAAAATAGCCATGTATGTGTTATGTGCCACTTAGAGCCTAACTAATGGAATTATTTAGCGTAAATTTAATTTTACATGGACTGTAAAGATAACACTTAAAATTCTGACACATTCTGTTGGCATATCATATGTTGGCATATGTTAAGGGCTCTTATAAAGGTGATGTTATAAACTGTTCTCCTGAATCTGATTGATTTAGGTAAGATATTTGGGGGGGAATTTTCTAACTATAAGGATAGTTAAGCAATGGAATAGATTTCCAAGGGAGGTTGTGAAATCTTCCTCATTAGAGGCTTTTAAGAACAGGTTAGATAAACATCTGTCAAAAATGGTCTAAGTAGACTTGGTCCTGCCTCAGTGCAGGGGCTTGGACTAGATGATCTCTCAAGGTCATGTCAAGCCCTACATTTCTAAAATTGTATAAGTGTGGTAATGTAACCTATCGCTTAAATTAGCTCCTCTACCAGATAACTGGAGGAAAGTTAATGCAATGTCAATTTTTAAGAAATGCTTCAGAGGTGATCCTGGCAATTACAGGCTGGTAAACTAACTTCAATGCCAGGCAAATTCGTTGAAATTATAGTAAAGAACAGAATTATCAGACACATAAATGAACAAACTATATTAGAGAAGAGTCAATATGGGTAAAGGGAAATTGTGCCTCACCAATCTATTAGCATTATTTGAGTGTATAAAGAGCATGAGGAAAGGGTGATCCAGTTCATGTAGTGTACTTGTACTTTCAGAAAGCCTTTGACAAGGTCTGTAGTGAGGCAGAGTGGCCTCCCTCCAGTACAGAGGGGGTTAATTCCCCCTGGTGGGTACAGCTAACACCACCTCATTCACAGGAAAGGCAGGGGCACAGCAGGAAGTATAGGAGCAGGATCCTGTAGCTAGTTGGGGTTGGACCAGGGAAGGAGGCAGACGTCCCTCCCAGGGAGTTGAGCCCTCAGTCAAGCCTGTGACCGGCAGCAGAGAGAAAAGACAGACCACTGCCCCAGGAGACAGGAGGAAGGGCTGCCTGACCACAAGTCTGAGAACCAGGTCAAAGTGGTGATGGAGCAGCGCCAGCAGGAAATAGCCCAGGGAAACAAGAAGTTGGTCTGGTTGTACTGCTGAGACGTGAGGCATCTCGTCAGATGTTCGGCTGCGTGCGTGTGCTCTCTCTGCATGCTGCACTGACTCTAGCTAGATAGCCCGTGCAGCAGGCTCCGATCAAACTACCCAATAAGACCACCAGACTTGGTTTAATAGCGAAGGCGCCTGGCCAGGTTTATTACCGACAAAGCACAGTGCTAATGCCCCTGCTCAATGGTTACAGGTACACTAACACGTATGCCCATGACAATGGATGTAGCTGTCAGTGGCGGGACTTTCCACTGCCCCCTCAGCTGGATAAAGACACTTCCTCTGAGATACATCTTTATATACTGATACAAACAAGTTACGTATCACCCTTGACGTATCTGATGTATTAGGGTGCCCCCCATTGCCTTGTACCTGTAGGTTTGATCAAAACAGCTCTATTCTTCATGCTATCATCCTGACCTTATCCTTAAGCTGCGTCAGCATGTTCCTGTTATCTTTGGGGAATGTTTATCAGGGTGTTCTGGTACCACCCTTCTGGAATGTGCTTGTGTGAGTGTTTTGTGCCTAGCACCTCTTAGGAATATGTGTTTTTGCAATATCAGCCCTATGCTAGCTAAATTCTCTGAGCAGGGCCTTCCTCTTGCTCACAACTTAACTTTCTTTTATATCAGCAAGGTTTTGACTATAGCGCAGGCCTCATATCAGGCCTCTGATACATGGGCTTATGTTTCAGGCCCTGTTCCTACTACAGCATGTTTCCCCACTGACCCCGTGTAGGATTACCCATCACTTCTAGGGCTCTGGGCAGGGACTCAGTGGAGCAGGATGGGCCTGGCTCCCCTTGGCCCTGTATGTGGGGCTGGGTGCATGCTAACCTTTTGCCTGGAAGGCTGAAAATGCTGCCTGTTTGTTTGCTCAGCCCTCATCTTAGCAGGCCTGAGATATAGACTACCTGTTAACATACTGAACCTGCACCCTGCAGGTTGAACTGTCAATTGTGTGACTGCAAGCCAGGCTGCCGACCACTTCAACTGGCAGGTGTACCAATCCCCTAATGCTGCCACAGGGGGTGCCCTAACAGAAAGCTTACAAAGTCCCACACCAAAGGCTTTTAAGCAAAGTAAGCAGTTATGGGATAAGAGGGAAGGTCCTCTCATGGATCAGTAACTGGTTTAAAAGATAGGAATCAACAGGTAGGAATAAATGGTCAGTTTTCACAATGGAGGGAGGTAAATAGTGGGGTCCCCTGCTCTTTTGGGACCTGTTCTGTTCGATATATTCATCAATGATCTAGAAAAGGGAGGTAAACAGTGAGGTGGAAAAGTTTGCAGATAATACTAAATTACTCAAAAGAGTTAAATCCAAAGCAGACTGCAAAGAGTTAAAAAGGGATCGCAGAACCTGGTTACTGGACAACAAAATGACAGATGAAATTCAATGTTGATAAATGCAAAGTAATGCACATTGGAAAACATAATCCCAACTATACATACAAAATGTTGGGGTCTAAATTAGCTGTTACCACTTAAAAAAGATTTTGCATTCATCGTGGACAGTTCTCTGAGCACACCTGCTCAATGTGCAGTGGCAGTCAAGAAAGCTAACAATGTTAGGAACCATTAGGAAAGAGAGAGATAATAAGACAAAATATGTCAGTCTAAATCCATGGTATGCCCACACCTTGAATACCGCATGTAGTTCTGGTCACGCTATCTCCAAAAATATATATATATATATATATATAAAAACAGAAAAGGTACAGAGAAGGGCAACAAAAATGATTGGGAGTATGGAACATTTTCCATACAAGGAGAGATTAAAAAGACTGGGACTGTTCAGTTTAGGAAAAAAACAACTAAGGGAGAATATGATAGAGATCTATAAAACCATGAATGGTGTGGAGAAAGTGAATAGAGATAATACAAGAACTAGGGGTCACCCAATGAAATTGATAGGCAGCAGGTTTAAAACAAACCTAAGTACATCTTCACATAATGCGCAGTCAAACTGTGGAACTTGTTGCCAGGGGAAGTTATGAAGGCCAAAGTATAACTGGATTAAAAAAGAATTAGATACGTTCCTGGAGGACAGGTCCATCAATGACTATTAGACAAGATGGTCAGGTATACGACCCCATGCTCTGGGTGTCCCTAAACCTCTGCCTGCCAGAAGCTGGGATTGGAAACGGGGTGGATCCTGTTCTGTTCATTCCCTCTGAAGCATCTGGCACCGGCCACTATCAGAAGACAAGATACTGGATTAGATGGACCCTTGCTCTGAGCCAGCATGGCCATTCTTATGGATTTAAGTAGTTAATGTTAAGCACCTTGTTTTGAACATTTTTGTCTTTGTGGACATGGGCACTGAAATAGGCATGCCAGAACAGAGGGGGCTAGAGGGCCATGGCCCCATCACTTTTAAAAGTGGGAGGGCTACACTCTCCCTCTTTACTGGCTGTAATGGCAAGCAATGTGGGGAGGGAGAGGAGCAAGCAGGGGCAGGACCTCAGAGGGGAAGGGGTGGTGGCAGGAACAATGCCACGGTTCAGGTACCAGTATGCCCTCCCCCACTTTTAGGGAGCTTCCACTGCTCCTGCACGGAAAGATCTCTGACCTTGTAAGGGAGCCTGCTATACTTGTGCCACTGTGAGATAACGGAAATCTTGGCAGGTGCCAGAGAAAGTGGAGGGACTACAAACCCATCCCCCTTGATGCAATGTAGGATGCATGTTATTGCACCTGTCAAAGTCCCATTAGAGTTTCCTCAATACTACTGGGAAAGAGGAAAATGGGTCAGATTCTCATCAGATTCTTATCCTGCTGTAAAACTGGAATAAATCTGGATCTTGCTCCATTTACTCCAGACTTACACTGGTGTATGCAAGATCAGAAGCTGGTCAATAAGCACATTTACAAGTCTTAACAAAATTCTGAGCTAAGCCAGTGGTTCTTACAGTGGGTATGTCTATACTGCATTTAAAAACCCATGACTGACCCCTGTCAGCTGACTCAGGCCTATGGGGTGTTTAATTGTGGTGTAGACGTTCAGGCTCAGGCTGGAGCCTGATCCCTAGAACCTTCCCCCTCCCAGGGTCTGGAGCCCAGGCTTCAGCCCACACCCAACTGTCTACACTGCAATTAAACAGCCAGGGCTCAAGTCAGCTGACATAGGCCAGCTGCAGTATCTAACTGCAGCATAGATATACCCACTGAGCTATGCAGAGCTCCTTTTTCAATGAAGATGTGACAATTAGGGGATTGTGTCTATGTACAATTTATGAATTCCCATTTGATATTATAAACTCTCCATATAGATTATCAATCTATAAATGCCATTTTGATTGGGAGGCTACTCTGCCTTCTCTGCTGACCTTTTACCTCCATCTTGGACTGAAATTCCAAGGAGGAGTGACGCAGACTAACAATGGAGGGTCGTTAAACCTTGACTATTCTCTATGCCCATGGAAGCACCATTGGAGGGATATCACAGTTGTCTGAGCCTGAATGGATCACTAAAAAGGACTGGCCAAGGCCAACTCCATGTCAGTGGAAAATCTGAGAAGCCCAGGCCAAACCCTGTCTCCAGCACATTGACAAACCTACAAACCAACAACCCAGAGGGAGATGGATTTCCCTGCCTCTCAGCAGTGAAACTGAGCAAAGACCCCAGCTCAAGATCAAAGGACTGGAAGATGTGAGATGGGGGGATAAAGCGTTGGTTTCTGGAGGAAGGGATAGACACCTGGGAACTAAGAAAGTGAGAGAAAGTGCATGAGAGCTTGCACATGCGTTCACAACAGCTTGGCTGAGCTCTGGGGTAATTAGCATGAACTATGCTTTAACCTGTATTTCTCTGTGCTGACTAAGGATTTTCAGATTCTGTTGCTGGGTGACTAATAAATAGTACCTTGTTTTGCAAAGGCTGCCTGTGTTGCTGTAATACTCACTGACAGCCCTGCACCATGGAAGGGACAGTACAAGTCTCCCACATGAGTCTGACTGGGCTGGATTTGCTGCAGGGAGCCATGGAGAGACAGGGATTGCTGGTGCCAACAGCCCAGTCTTGGAACCTACAAAGCCTGTGGACTGCATGCACCCTTGGGGCCCAGCCCACTAAAGGAGTCACTCCCAGGAGACCTGTTACAGGCTGGGACACAGACCAGACCCTGTGACTCCACAATGACAAGGGCATAGAAGTGTTTTATTGTTTTTGTCTAAATCTGTATATTTCTTGGGGTATCTAAAGAGTATTTGTGTTAAACCTTTGCAAAGCCTGTGTGTTATGTGCATCAATTATCACATAGCCCTGGAGAGAGACACCGTAAACCAGACTGCCCACAAGTTTGGAGCACTGGGAAAAGGTTTGCTGAGGTTATCAGTGTGTATTGTGGGGTCAGAACCAGCCAGGATGTGGAGCTGGGTCAGCTGGACCACCAGCTCCACTTATCTAAAGGGGCAATAGGTAGAGTCTGGGCCCACTAAGCATGCCCGAGGGGCCAAAGACTCAGACAAACCTTGCTGGATCCTTCCGAGACCAAGGGAAGCTTAAGAGCACGTGGTTCCCCATTAGGACCCAAACAGCAGCCTGGTGAGTATCCAGCAGGGGGAGCTGTACCAGAGCTGGGACAGAATGTCAGTCTTCAGGCAGTAACTTCCTGCTAAGTCTAGCCAAAACCAGGACCCTCTTAGGGCTTCATGACCAACTAAAAAGTATTTCTCCCCCCTCCCCCAACCTCTGCACAACTGACTTGTGTCCTCCTTTGTTGAGTGACTATTTACTGAAAATTAAACTATGCTCAAATTTGCAGACAACTCCAAAATTAAAGGAGGGGAGCAAATGCACAGGAAGACATATCCAAACGGCAAAGAGAGCTGCAAACAGGAGAAGAGACTGCCCCTCAAACAAAATATTTTGGATTAATGATCATTGTTTGCCATTATTTTTCACAGCTGAAAGTTTGTCAGTAGAGAGAGAGACCTGAAGTCTTCTCCAGAGAAACTCACAAAGAGTTGCCCTTTTTTTCAAAATAGCCATCATCTCCCGTTATTCTCAGTAGGACGGAGGGCAAACATTGCCCTCAGTTAGGATGTCCTCTTTCAAAATGGTGACTGCCTCCCATTGTTCCCAGTGAGAATGAATCAAAACAGAACTCAGGGAAGAGGTATGCAGGCTTTTGGGAGGCAGAGAGGAAACTGTGAGGAGCAGTGGCAGTGCCATATTTCCTGAGGGCAGCTTCTGCTCTCAGTCCCATTGAAAACAACATGAGATGGCAACCATTTTAAAAGACAGTAGGACTTCATGGAATTTGGTAGAACATTTATCAGCACTGCTGAACATTCAATTATGAAGAACAGCAAAAAGTGACCAATACCCTTAAAATATTTCTCCAAATGTAGTCAACCTCCCTAAAAGCTCATGCACAAAAAGTCTGTTATTCCATTAATAACATCAATAGGGACAACAAAATATCTTCACATAAGATGCTAAATTTCTAAAAATACCCATTTAATTTTAACTAACAATTACTTGTAAATGCTTAGAAAATTAATTCTATATTCAAATGGCAAATATTAAGCTTGAAGAGGACAGTCTATTTTTCATACACGGAGGCTGAATCCCTGCTTTTAGTACAAAACCAAACTTAACCTTAACTATGAAACTGGAATTGGTGCCTCCGTAATAGACAAAGCAGACAAAGGGCAGGAAGGGAAATCAAAGAACAGCTTGGTGTAATGACTTGGTTAAGGTCACACAGGAGGTCAGTGGTGGAGTTGGGAATAGAATGCAGGCCTCTGACTCCTAGGCTGGTGTCCTCACCACTGGACCATAGTACCTGTCAATCCTTCCCATAGTCCCATGTTTTAGCTGGCCCATGAGTCAGTAACAAAGACCACAGACATACTTGACACCTTTAATACTTTGTGGAGAAGATTTCTAAATTTGTGATTCAGCTGAGAAGCAACTCCGCAGTTACCCAAAAACCTTGAATTCCGTGTCCACTTTCAGCCTAGGCATGATGGAGACTGAGCTATTCTCATTGACTAAACAGAGAGAATAGCTATCCCTGCTAGTTGTTTCAGATCTCTCAGCAGCCATTGATATCACTGTCCATAAGAGTATGGCTGCTCACCTGCAGGCCCTGAGAGAGGAGAGGATCATATTTGAATGCTTCTGTCCTTTCTAGGAGTTCCTAGCAGATGCTGCTGTACAATTGCTCATCCAAACTAAGGGCACATATTTACTGGGATCTAGTCTGCCCCTGTTCCTGTTCATTGTGGTACATTGTGGAGGAGACAGTTATACAGGGGCTGTGGTATCATCATTACATGAAGGACACAGGTTGAAATCCACAGGTTGGTCCATGGAAAGAGGAGATGGCTGGATAATAATGATAACAAATCTCAAACTGCGCTGTTTGAGGCAGTAAAGTGCTCTTGGTCCATAGCTGCAGTTCCTGTTGGTCTGATACCAGTTTTCAACTGAGAACTGAAAGCTGAAGGCAAACAGCTGTTAGAATATTTATTGTGTGTGTTTGTTCCTTTCTGGTTAAATCACAGTTTTGCAGTGAGTTGGCCAGGATGATCGCATCTCTGAGTTCATGTAAATGTAAAGCCATGTTACAAAGGGGAAGAGAGAGAGAGAAATTGCAACCATCAGACGAATTCCACCCAAAGGATTTCTAGAAAGAACAAAAGACAATGGTGTTATTTCAGATCAAACCCAGCTAGCAACAGAGGGGCCTGGGCTTGGGGTGAGATTCCTCATCACACTGAGGAGCCTGGAGAAAAGCAGTGCTGATGAGCTGCAATCAGCGTGCCACAAAATCTCCCTGGCCGCTGCTGCTATAGGTGGCTTCTCTGAAGCTTTTGTGTCTGCTCCCAAACCCTGCCTTTACTGTGACCGGAGAACGGAGCAGGCAGCAGCACTTATCCAGGAGCCTGCCCACTTGTTCCCCTTCTCTGCTCCTTCCCAACCTGCACTGAAGAGCTGCTCAGCTGTCCCAAGTTCATGTGGCTACATCCCCCTCAACTTTTAGGGATGGACATCAAAGACTCCCTTCCTGCAGCAGCAGCACAGAACTAGACCTCTGTTCAGCAAGTAAGAATCCAGGCAGTGTCAGAGCAATGGAAGGAAGAAAGGCAGGGATTTCAACCCAGAGGCAGAAAGCAGCCAGATTTTCCTAGACTGATAGTTTGGGAGTACTACTTTTTTTCAGCTTACACATGCAGATTCCCCAGACTATATTTTCACTGGGCATGTACCAAAGTATAATTCTTAGTGACCTGGTGTAAATGAGGCAAACATACATGCTGCACCTCCACTGCTGCATCTTTACTGATGGGGGAAGTGACTACCACAAGGAACAAAGACTGAGTTAAGAGTATTTTTGTGTTTGTTTCTTTTTGAAATAAGGGTATATTTTAGTCCTTAAAAGTGAGGTCAAATGGCATGCCCTAACGGCAGGCATACTCTTTGCACCCTTTACTACGCTAGGTCTAGGCCTTCCTTGATTTGAGGAACTGCGCTGAGATTTTGTGGTGTGGATAGAGATCACCACACTTGTGCTGAGTCTGGATTTGATTTGATTTTAGCTCACCAGAAAAGCTTATGTAGTAACACTCTGTGCCATTTAACTCTTCTCTAGACAAATAACAAAGCAGATGGATAGTCTCTATTGCTACTTTCCTTTAAACACTGGCTCCTAGCCTATTACAGAAACTATTTCCTTGCAGTGCATGGCACACAGGTACTGCTCTCTAGAGATAACATCTCTGTAGGGTTCCTGGATCTTTTCTCTTTAGTTCTAATGGAACAGCCCTTAGGCTAGGTCTACACTACCCGCCTGAATCGGTGGGTAGAAATCGATCTCTCGGGGATTGAATTATCGCGTCTCGTCGGGACGCGACAATCGATCCCCGAATCTACGCTCTTACTCCACCAGCGGAGGTGGGAGTAAGCGCCGTCGACGGGGAGCCGCGGAGGTCGATTTTGCCGTCGTCCTCACAGCGGGGTAAGTCAGCTCCGATAGGTTGAATTCAGCTACGCTATTCGTGTAGCTGAATTTGCGTATCTTAAATCGACCCCCCCGTAGCGAAGACCTGCCCTTAGCTCTTAAGGCTTTCTGATGGATGAGAGCAGTATTAGTGGGACAGAGCACAAGACAGAGCCCCTACTGGGCATCACACACCACTCTTTTTAGAGCAGTGGTTCTCAACCAGGGATACATGTACACCTGGGGATACACATAGATCTGCCAGGGGGTACATCAACTCATCTAGATATTTGCCTAATTTTACCACAGGCTACATAAAAAGCACTAGCAAAGTCAGTACAAACTAAAATTTCATACAATGACTTGTTTATACTGCTCTATATACTAACTATACACTGAAATGTAAGTACAATATTTATATTTCAATGTATTTATTTTATAATTATATGATAAAAAGGAGAAAGTAATCAATTTTTCAGTACTAGTGTGCTGTGACACTTCTGTACTTTTTTGTCTGATTTTGTAAACAAGTAGTTTTTAAGTGAGGTGAAACTTGGGGTACACAAGACAAATCAGGCTCCTGAAAGGGGTGCAGTAGTCTGGAAAGGTTGAGAGTCACTGCTCTAGGGTATAAATACTGCCCTCGAGGCGCTCAGAGGAGCAGGAACTGCAGCATGTTGCAGACTGCTCTGGAGTCTAGCAATGCTCATTGAGTAGCTGTTCATTTTTCAACCCCATCTTAAAAGTCAGACCTGGTACAGTTTTTCCAAACACTGAGGTCTTTGCTTTGATGCTGGGTTAATGCCCAGCACAATTTTGTCATCTCCCTCCCAGGCTCTGTCTTCCTCTCCTCCTAAGACGACTGCAGGCTGCAGAGAATCTGCTTATGCTGATGGCACCGGAGTCGGCCCACTCCTCATTAGGGTCCTTTCTTACGTACGTTATGCCCCATTACTAGTGTGCGGAGTGGGAGGTTGGCTGCACTGGGCCAGCTACCAAGCACTCTCCTTGCTCCACCAGGAACTCTCTCACTCAGCAGGGACTCAGAGTAGGTAACACAGGAATTGCTGCCTGCATCTGGCTGCTATGTGCATCCCACCTCAAGGAAACAATCAGACAGCACTCCACTCCAAGGATGTGGGCTGGCAACCTAAACAACAAAGGATATTCCTAGTAGGGTGACAGATAGCAAGTGTGAAAAATCAGGACGGGCGTGGAGGTTAATAGGCACCTGTATAAGACAAAGCCCCGAATATCGGGCCTGCCCCTATAAAATCGGGACATCTGGTCACCCTAATTCCCAGTGAAGGCTGCCATACAGCAAATGCCACTGTGTGGAGGTGCTGAAGCACATGCTGAGGTCCAGCAAAGAGGCTCTGCGCAATGGGATAGGCAGATCAAATTATAGTCACATTACAAGGAAAAAACATTAATACAACAGTAAGGTAACACAATTGAAATAAAGTTAAGGGATACAGAAGTGAAGGTTTCCATAGCAATGACACCTACCTCAGCATAAAGCACTAATCACTGTGCTATCTAGCTACCAACTCAACCCTACTGCATTTTATTAGAAACGTTTAACAAAAAACATATTAAACAAGAAAACACACTGAGTGAGAGGGGGACAGACAAAATGGCACGTGCACTTCAACCAAGTTACTGTTCAGGTTTCTACAGCAACTTTTGCAAAGGGTTTACAATTTAAAGTCAAAAATGCATTTACATGGTCTTTTGCAGTTAATTCCCTACACTTGTTTTTGTTTTGTTCATTTGTTTTTTTAAACAGAAAACAACAAATGGACATTTCTCAGTTACATGGCCAGAGGCCACGTTATCTCTAGTACAGGGATGGGCAAAATACGGCCTGTGGGCCGGATCCAGCCAGTCTAACATTTCTGTCTGGCCTCCTCTGCCCCCTCGCAATCTCTAAGTCCGGGCCGCTAAAAGTCCCACGGCACAGCGGGGCGCTCAGCCAGGCTGCCTGCCTGCCGTAACTCCATGCTGATGCCAGAAATGCCCGGCTGCTGCTGGCAAGTCTCTGCGTGCCCCTGGCGGAGGGGGCTGGGGGAGAAAAGGAGGTGGCTCTGCACGCTGCCCCCGCCCTGTCCTCACAATTCCCAGGAGCTGTGGGGGCAGTGCTTGCAGGTGCAGGCAGCACATGGAGACCCGCTGCCCCCTTCCCTCCAAGGGGTGCGCAGAGACGTGCCAGCAGCAGCCAGCCACAGCAGGCAGGCAGCCTGCCTAAGCCCTGCTGCGCCACCTGTGGTAAGCGCCTCCCAGCCAGAATCTTCACCTCGGACTCTCACCCTCCCCACCACCACCACCCCAACCCCAGGTCAGAACCCCCTCCTGCACCCAAACTCCCGCACAGACCCTGCTGCCCCTCCTGCACCCCAATCCCCTGCCCCACCTCAGAGCCCCCTCCTGCACCAAACTCCCTCCCAGAGCGCACACCTCTCACCCTCTCCTGCACCCCAACTCTCTGCACCAGCCCGGAGCTCTCTCCTGCACTCAGACCTTGCACCTCCTCCATTAATATAGTAGCAATGTGCGGCCCGGGACGACTTACCAAAATTCGTGGAACGGCCCCCTTACGTAACGTATTGCCCACCCCTGCTCTAGTACCTATCAAAATCTTTCCCAAACTGCACACTTATATAGGGAGCAGGAACCAATAAGCCACAGGCTGACAAGTGCCCTGTAGCTGCTGGGCAAAGCTGTGCATGGCTACAGTTGTGGTCCAAGACGCATTTTAAGTGTGTACCTGGAGAGCAGCATTTTCATGTGCTAATTGAAATAAAGTTTATATGAAATTTATATAATTAAACTGTCAAAATGCTGTACAAATAATCAAAACAGTATTTTTCCAACCTATCAGGGGTACACGCTCCTCGACAAGGTATTTGACATTTCAAGAGCCCAGTACTGAAGAGTCTTGCTCACATGAGTCCTCTCTACTCAGAAGCAGTCACATGGTCACATAAGACTTATAGAATTATTATTATTCATTTATTTTTGAATTGCCTATTTGGAAAAACTGGTGGTCAGAATAGGGGGGGGGGAATTGATCTTCATATAACAACAGATGAACAACATTTGCTCATTTTCAAAACAAAACAAAAAAAATCACCTTGGGAATTAAAAAAAAACCTCAGACCATTTTGGCTTAAGTTCACTTATCAAAAAGTTCTGAGATCATGTAAACAATGTTCTAATGGAAACACTTTTGCCACCTTGGTTTTTGCAGTTACTGCCTGCACCCACTATAACACTATGCTACCTGTATACAAGACATACAGTCTCTTTTTATGAAGAAACATCCCCATCTTCAGATTCTGCAAGAGGAGCACAAGGTTTCCTTCAAGTTGTCCGAAGGACAAGGCTTGCCTCACCCTTCTTCCCTTTTGCTTTACGCTGCTTATGACCAGCAGACCTTGTCCTTCCAGAAACCCAAATGAACATGGTGCTGTGCCAAAGTCTGAGCAGGATTTAGACAATAATATGCAGCAAGGCAGCACACAGCCAAAATCACCTATGGATAGGAAATGGCTAGCTGTAGTATATACCCTTTTACTATCACTAACCAGGAATATACAAATAGCTTAAAGACTTACTTTGCTGAATTGCGACAAAGATTCATCCATATTGTAATAATCACCAGACCAAACAACTCTCTATACAAAATAAATAAATAAATGAAAAAAAAAATCAGAATACAATGTGCACAAGTATTTGCTTACACAAGGGACAAATTCTCTGCAGAGAAGGGTAGGCATGCAAGCTTCCCCTAAGGGGAAGTAGATTTACTATTAAAGCAGGATCTGAGCTAACAGAAATCTGAATGAAATTCCTACCCCTCACTCCACATGCACACAACCAATTTACAGAATCTGCAGAGATTTCTGCTTCTGTTTTCTATTAGACTCCTTTTAATTCTAAATAGAATGATATGATAGCTGAATATGTACAAACTCACACCACAGCCATTGAACCAAAATTTTTACAGAAATACAGATAAACCTGTAAACTACACCTCAGGGTGTCCATTTAAACAGCAACATAAGACACCATCACTTTTAACTTGTACACAAGCAAGCACCTTGCTTACTCAAACACACAAAGGAATATCTGAGTCTCTGCCTAGTGGGAGTTTGCCTCCTTCACTTTCAACCCCCTTTCCCCCAGGCTTGACAGCAGTGGGGATTGTGCCATCAAGTCTCCAACAGCTTGACAGTATTCCAGCCCAGACAAGCAAGTACATGGTACCATCCAAACAAAATTCAGGGGATACAAATTGATTTTTTTTTTAATTTTTTTTAACGTTTTCTATTTTGTTATTTAAATTATAATATTTTTTTCTTATTAAAAATAAACCAGTTTAAAATGAAATCTGAATTTAATACAAAATATGCTAAGGCCTAAACTACTTATATCTTTGAACATTTAAATAAACAATAAATATACTGAATCCATGAGCCTCTATGAATTAAAGGCTTCTTTTCTATATAGAGAAAGATGTTTTGCCCCGAGTCTAACTTTTGAGGTCAAGCTTTATAAATATGGCACAATAGTTCAGCCTAAGTGATTTAGGAGACTCTCTCACTTTCAAGAGACTTAGGTGAGAGGAGGAATTTAAACTCCAGTCACTTTTCAAATATGCTTGTGTAAAACTTTCCCGGGCTGACCTGAAATAATCCATTTAATTCACGGATCACAGTTAATCCCTTTGTTTAATAAATCGTTTAGTTGTGAATGTGAAGCATGTTTTGATATGGGAAGTTTATTTATCCAAAACATTTAGGTTTGTTTTAATAAAAAATACATTTTATATGCTGTTGTATGTGTTTAATTAAATTCCTGTTACCATCCTAATGAAGTTAACTTTTTGCTCATGATTTGTTTAACTATCTAGTAAATAAGCAATATATCATTTGCCCTTTTCTGACATACTAAAATGTATGGTTAATAAGAATTTGAAAATATTAAGCTATATAATTGTTTACATAAATGTATATAGTTATAGTGCACCCTCTCAGGTAGCAAAGAGATGTACCAAATCTAGTGTAAAGGCTCTATTTAGTTGTAAATCAACACGTAATGGTTATATCAACCAATGAAAGTGCACCTTTCTTCAGAAAATAACTGAAGTGCAAATGGAAAAGTTTATCAAAACTGATGATTTAAATCACTTTATTTACATCAATCCACCCTGAACACAATAATGAAAACTTACCCAATTCCCGCCTCTAAAGCTCTGGAGTCAGAACACAGGGGACTTTCAAGGTGCACACTGCCAGTCTTGCGAGTTTTGAAAGCCAGAACCAACCCCTACCCCATCCCCATCTGTGACTGACCAAAGCAAAGAGAACAGGGGATTCAGCCAAGCTGCAACCTGTGCTCACTGGCCCCTTCGTCAACGGTTTGTCCAACATACTGCTGGACTAGCAACGCCCAGGCTGAGTTCCTTACTAGCCTGACTCCCTTCTTTTTAGGGCCAACTCACTCACTACAGCAACCAAAAACTGAAGCTTGGTCTGCCTGGGAGTGAGCTGCCAGAAGGACAATCTGCTTCATGCATGGGCTGTATGGATTAGGACAGAACAGATGCATTACTCACCTTCCTTCCTCTTCATGCAAGATGTTACTTTTTGCATAAGCGAACAAAGAGCACCCCAAGGCAATGGTCCCAACTAAACAAGCAGCAGAATGCAGATCCGACAGGCTCCTCCAGACAACATTATCTGGGGAAGAACAGACTGGAGCTACTAAATGTGTATGAACATATTACATGAAGTACATCCCAAGTCTTCCAGACTGTAAAGAAGCTGTGTGAAAATGGACCCTTCCACAAGCACTAGGAAGGAGGGATGCAGGAGCATCTGCTGCAATACTAGGCAGGACTTGCTCTTTTATATATACAGGTGTTTGGAATGGTGAAGGAATTCTGGTCTAGAAATACTGTTGACAAATGCAAGCTCTGGGTGGATTTCAGATTCTGAGTTCCTGGGAAACATCTCCTTGGCAGCTCCACAGCTATGAAGACCATCACAGATCCTCCCTAGGAAACAGAAACATGCTCCACTGTTCAATGGCTTCAGAAAAGGCCATGGAGAATTACAAACTGAAGCCTCCACATAGCAAGGAGCATGACTTCCTGACACCCTATGCCCACTATCAGGCTCTTGGCAGTGACATCAAGGTGCTCCCCAAAATTCTAGGGCATGAGCTGTCCCTGTCTCAAGCAAGGAAAATATTCCAGGAAAGATTAGAAGGGGTCCGGACACAGGATCTTGTGGCTTACAGGTCCATACCGGAAGGCTATGGGAGGCCGAGGTAAGTGAATAACAAATGGTTCTCTGGCTGACCTCTATAATAACAAGCCAATAAATGGAAAACCAAAAGGCTTAACAAACAAAATCTCTTCAGGGCTGAACCCTCATTACAGGCTCCCAGTATAGAAGAGAGCTGTGTATGACTTTTTTTACTTTGCAATACGTCTACATAGAAGGCTGATGGTTCTGTTGAACTGGCTGCAGCTCAGGGCCTTTCACAGCCCTGATATGAAATGCTTCTTACTGATTTGGCAATATCAAGATAAAAATAATTAGGAAAAACAAATGTCCTTAAAATGTACAAGTATGCTGAAAAGAAACTTTAGGCTATCTAAACCCAAAGAATCTGGAAAAATTATTTCCCTTTCCAACACTCCTGTTTGTTTACATTTGGCATTTGTCTCAGTTTGGGCCCTGAAAATAGACTTTCAATTTCATTTTCAGGCTCACACGCACTAGCAAAATGCTGCAATGTTGAGGTTGCAAATGCTGCAGAGCAAGGTTTATTTATGAGCAGTGACTGTTACACTTTTATTTAACAAAGCCAGCATTTTAGGAAGCAGAGTTGATGCAGCATGTTACAGAAGAGACACTGTGCCCTCTCATGGAGACTTTACTTTGTTTTTGTCGGGATTTTCCTTAATTCAAAATAATACTCATTCAGCGTATAGGGTTGTCATTTAGCATACAGAAAACAATTTTTCAAAATTCTTTCCAATGAGAGAAAAAAAATCAAGGAAACACTGCTAGTGATCTTAGATTGTATAAATCTTACTTTTATTTTCTGGGCCAAATTTGGCCTTACAGGGTCCCTGTAAATACAGCCGCACCAGTCTCAGCCAGCAGATAACATTCCCCAGTGACTATACAATCTTAGAACTCCTACCATGCCATATTATAACCACTAAGAATACAACACTGCTGTATGTGCACCTTGTGTGGTAATCACAGTATTTGGTAATTATACTTTTATCTCTTCAGAACACTGTACAGACATTAACCCTCAGCCCTCCTAGGAGACAGGTAAGAATGATGCCAATTTTACAGCTGGGGAAACAGAGAGAAGTTCAGTGACTTGCCAATAGGAGTGGCAGAGCCAAAGACTAAAACATGGAAGTTTCTGTCTCCCAATCTCATGCTCAGCCCAATAGATCACCATTCTGTACTAGAACCAGACTGTTGCAGCATGGGTGCAGTAATAAGGATGTGTCGGAGCAAGGAATTTATGCAGAGACAATAGACTAAATACATTTCCAGGACGTCCACCTGCAAACAGGAAAGCAGTCACCATCACTCCTGCGAACGGGCACCTCACTACCTGCAGTTGTGGACAGCTGAGCACACTTCCATGCAGCCCTGGGTTTGCATCCTACCACGACAAAAAATTAAAACCAATCTCTTTGGGGTGAAGATCTGACCAGCGAGTCCATTTAGAATGCCAATATCATACCTGTAATTGATGGATTAAGGCCAACAAGCAGTGTAAGGACAGCAGGTACAACGTAGACCACCTGTTAGTGAGACATTGCAAGTCCACTCTGTAGCATGAGAAGGCAGAGCACAGAGAAGCAGCCACATCCCATCCAAATCATTTACACAATGCAGCAGAGCGGGTGATCTGGAGCGATTACAATATAGAGAGGTTATGTGGAGCCCCGAGGTACTCAGGTCAGGAGGTATGAGCCCCAGGGAAGTAGGAGAAGAGATAGTTGGTGCCTGCCCTAGACAAAGATGGCCGGGGGTGGGGGTAAGCAAAGTGGAATAAAAAACCCTGGAAGTACCATGCAGTTAATGAAACTTGAGTAACCTGTCCACCGCCTCCCCACACCCAGGGCACTATTCAGAAGGAAGATGATGGTCCCAAAAGGTGTCATTTTAAAAATCTGCTTATTTTATCAAGGATGAGGATTTAAAGCTCATCCAAAGCAGGCTTCAGGTTTACCTGCTCCAGGCAGAATTACAGAACCCAATCAGATGGTTTGAAGTCACCCACATGTTGTGAACTTGTGCGCCACAGGTCAGGCCGAAGCTAGAAGAGCCATTGTAAACCTTTCAGAAGGGGGTTGTAACAGAAAAGAGGGCAGAAGTTCAACAAAGGAGCGAATTTAGGATTCTCTCCTATAAAATGCTCCAGATTCTTCAGCAGCTAGGAAAGTCTGTAGTCATACTCACTATCCACAGTCCTGCATCAGGGTCATTTATCTGGAATAACAAAGAGGTCGGAATGAGCACTCAGACAAGATCTTACAGGCTTTCACCTAGTGTCAGGATTCTCAAACCTGTATTTGTCCTCCCAGTTCGATCAAGAATAAAAAGTACTTTATTAAAAGGATCCTCCTGGTTCAGATTTCTCTTATTTTGGAGAGGAGAGTTGGTTAGAGCCAGCATGTGTGCATAGGCACCCTGCACTGCTCTTATCATCATCTGGATGCACGTAATAGAGAATCCAAAGATCAAAATGTTGTTGTGCAGGGGAAGCACATTTTCCCCAACTATGCCAACTGTCACCAGTTTAAACAGAATTATGGGTGACAGTTTCTTCTTGATAACACCTAAGAATAAGAGCAGGGGGCAGCTTTCAATGCTAACACTAGGGCAAAACTGCCAATCTGAGCCAGCTGGAGTTTGGACTCAGTCAAGGAAGATTGTACTTTGGATTCAGTATTATCTTGCAAATAAAGAGACCTGGGCTCTGTTCCCAACTGTACTTGGTGGGTGACGGTTCCCTTGAGCAAGTCACTTCCCCTCTCTGTGCCTCAATTGCTCCATCTGTAAAACACATCACCTCTTCAGAGACTTTTAATTTTCCATAATATTATATTTTGGTCAAAGATTTTCTAGATTTGCCTAAGGAAACTCTCCCCTGAGAGTCATACTTTCTCAGGTCCCTCTGGCTTGGAGGCCCAGTCATCACAAATGCCACAGTGCACACACACTTTTTTCTTGTGCCAAAGTGGCACAATGGGGTTCAATTACAGCTCAGGATTTATTTAACTTACCCATTAAAAAAAAAAAAAAAGACTGATGGCAAATAAAACATTTACCAAACAGTCAATAAAATGTCAGGACAATCAGGAGCAAGCACTTTCCAAAGTACCCAACCAGGTCTAGGACAATGATTAGCAAAACTGTATGTTTTTCATGTGTGAAAGTCTGAGCAATTTAAAATGACATTTTACTTTGGGGGGGGAGGGGGCTGTTTGGTGTTCTGTAATGTAATTTAAATGAAAATCCCGGATTATAACTGGAATGCAGGGTATTAGTTACCAAGTGTTTGTAACTTAACTTTCATGTGTTTAGGAACTGCTGAATAGTTATTGTGACTTTTTTCTACATTATAGTTTAAATAAATTACCAAAACAATTGAAAGTAGTGTAATTATATTGCATTGTTTTGACAAAATGTGCAGAATTCTGCAGAATTTTTAATTTTTTGGTGCAAAATTTTTAATTTTTAGTGCAGAATCCCTCCAGGAGTAAATCCTGCCACGTATCTCCACCCTCCATACGTGGAGTCATTGGCACATTAAGGGTGCTCCACGGTTCTACTGCCTGGTGAACTGGGAAAGCCAACTCGATGTCACAGGGGAGCTGTACATGGCAGTCATGAGGATGGGTTAAACCATTTCTGTTGTACTGGGAGAAGTGGGATGGAGAAGAGCCGGGCTTTGACAAACCACCTATGGTATCCAGCAAACCCAGCTCCTCTCCAGCATGCTTCTCCACGTCTCACATCAGCTGGAGGTTGAGTAGGATGGGTGGAGATAGGGCAGCAAGCTGACTCTGTGGTTGTGCATAGCCCTGTTACCTAGCCCAGCTCCTCAGCTTTAATACACAATCTGATGCAAAATGTAGGTCCAGTTTGCCATAGAGTCCATGGAGCCTTGCTTATGGCTTGGCTGAGGTATAGCGAAGTAACTTATCTATTTTGTCCACCCTGGGCAATCTGATTTAATGTCCGTCTAGATTGAACCTGCATTATGTACACACAGGCTATGGTGGTGGATTCCAGTCACTGAAGAACTGTATTTCCTCCTTTTCAATTTCCTTGTCTATTTCAAGTCCCATTTTATGCTGTAATAACAGTAGGTTTCTCCAGCATTAAATTATTTTTCTTTATGTAATATTTATTAATTACCAATTTTCCTATGTTCCCTCTTCAGTCCTGCATATAGCCAGGTTTGATAAAATACTGTCCTCTTTCCTTCTGATTTTATCACTGGAATATACATACATTTCCTCTCATCTGACTTTCCTCGTATGAATTGCTCCACCTAATTAAAGGGAATGACAATCCCAAAGAGAACTGCTCCCCTATAAAACTACACTTCCACTAAACCCCTTGAGGGGCCCAGGAAGCCCCACTCCACCATGAACAGCCCCACACTGGCAGTGTATGATGGCAGGGTTAAGCCATGACAAAGGTTCTCTCTTATGACAGATGAAAGCTACATCACTTCTTGATGACATTCCTCACAACATCTGGCCACAATGGGCTGCAGCAACTAACTACATAGCCAAAACCACAGGACCTCTGACTACATGCAGTATTCCACAGAACAGAACATCACAGGGAAGTTTACACACTGGCCTGTTACACAAGCACAGGAGCAAGCGTCTCTATGAGCCATTTCCACACCAAACTCCATGAACAATAACCTGCAAATGAAAACACCAGTCTTGTGAGCTGGCACGGGGACCAGATTATCATTAAGGATGTCAAACAATTACAAAAATTAATTGCAATTAGCAATTATTCATGAGCCTAAAAAAAAAAAAATCAGTTTTTAATCACACTGTTAAACCATAACAGAATAACATTTATTTAAATATTTTTGGATGTTTTCTATATTTTCAAATATATACTAATTTCAATTACAACACAGAATACAAAGTATACAGTTCTCACTTTATATTATTATATCAGATTACAAATATTTGCACTGTAAAAAGATAAAAAGAAATAGTATATTTCAATTCACTTCATGCAAGCAGGGCCGGCTCTAGGCACCAGCAAAACAAGCTGGTGCTTGGGGCGGCACATTTTTAGGGGCGGCATTCTGGCGCGGGCCATGCCGCCCCTAAAAATGTGCCCTGGCCGCCCTAACTCACCTCCGCTGCTGCCGCTTGCGCACCCGCCCTCCCAGGCTCTCAAACCCGGGAGGGAGGGGGAGATCCCGAGCGGCCACAGCGCGCGAAACAGCTGATTCGCACGCCGCAGCCGCTTGGGATCTCCCCCTCCCTCCCGGGTTTGAGAGCCTGGGAGGAGGGGGATCAGCGGCGCACGAATCAGCTGTTTCGCATGCCGCGGTCGCTCGGGATCTCCCCCTCCCTCCCAGGCTCTCAAATCTGGGAGGGAGGGGGAGACCCCGAGTGGCCGCGGCGCTCGCGCTGCTTCTCCCTCTCCCTCCCTCCTAGGCTTGAGAGCCTGGGGGGAGGAGACAGGGCCGGGGATTTGGGGAAGGGGTGGAGTTGAGGCGGGGCCGGAGGTGGGGTGAGAAAAAAACAGGGGGGGGGGGGGGCAAAATTGTTTTTGCTTGGGGCGGCAAAAATCCTAGAGCCGGCCCTGCATGCAAGTACTGTAGTGTGATCTCTTTATTGTGAAAGTGCAACTTACAAATGTAGAATTATTATTTTATTTTTGTGTATTCAACCCCCTCCCCCAAACCCCTTTCCCCATTCACCCCCAGCCTGACAGACCCCATCCCCATTCACCCTCCTCCCCCAGCCCCTTTCCCCATTCACCCCCCAGCCTGACTGACCCCATCCCCATTCACCCTCCTCCCCAGCCCCTTTCCTCATTCACCCCCAGCCTGACAGACCCCATCCCCATTCACCCTCCTCCCCCAGCCCCTTTCCCCATTCACCCCCCCAGCCTGACTGACCCCATCCCCATTCACCCTCCTCCCCCAGCCCCTTTCCCCATTCACCCCTCCAGCCTGACAGACCCCATCCCCATTCACCCTCCTCCCCCAGCCCCTTTCCCCATTCACCCCCAAACTGACAGACCCCGTCCCCATTCACCCTCCTCCCCCAGCCCCTTTCCCCATTCACCCCCAAACTGACAGACCCCATCCCCATTCACCCTCCTCCCCAGCCCCTTTCCTCATTCACCCCCAAACTGACAGACCCCTTTCCCCATTCACCCTCCTCCCCAGCCCCTTTCCCCATTCACCCCCAAACTGACAGACCCCGTCCCCATTCACCCTCCTCCCCCAGCCCCTTTCCCCATTCACCCCCAAACTGACAGACCCCGTCCCCATTCACCCTCCTCCCCCAGCCCCTTTCCCCATTCACCCCCAAACTGACAGACCCCTTTCCCCATTCACCCTCCTCCCCAGCCCCTTTCCCCATTCACCCTCCTCCCCCAGCCCCTTTCCTCATTCACCCCCAAACTGACAGACCCCGTCCCTATTCACCCTCCTCCCTCCATTCGGCCTCGGCCCGGCCTCACCTGAACGGCGGCCGCCAGCCCGAAGAAGGCGGCCATGAGCAGGTTGCAGAGTCTCCATAGACGGCCCGGCCCGGAGCAGCTCCCCGTCATGGTGCAGGCCGCGCCGAGCTCCACCTCGCCTAGGCGGGCCCGGCTCGGAACCGGGGCTAACGGGACGGGACGGAGCTCGTCCTGCTCCTGGTCCGGGGGAGTGTAACGGGGCGGGGCTCGGGCCTGGGCCTGGTCAGGGAGAGTATAAAGGGGGCGGGGCTCGGTCCCTGGGTGGGGGTAACGGGGCGGACGCGGTTCTTTGGGGCGGAGGACAGTAAGGGGGCGGCCTCAGTCCCCTGAGGGCATGTAGTGGGTAGGGGCTCCCCCCCCCCCCCCCCCAAAAAAAAGACACAGGACGTAGCAAGCTGAGGACGGAGTCGCAAAAGCCGAGGATAGTGTTCCAAGGAGCCTGTGATCAGCCGCATCGAAAGCAGCAGAGAGGTCGGGGCAGACCAGAGCCCCTGTGATACCGTCAGGAAAAAAGCCATTAGAAAGTTTGGCCAGGTCAGTTTCACAGGAGTGGAGGGATCCAGGATGGAGCTGGAGGAGAGAAATCCAGGCGTTGGTTGCAAATTGTGTCTGAGTTTAAAAGTGAAAAGAAGAAGGGGGGGATGGAGCTGGATTCTGCTTTGGGAAGAAGAGCCAGTGCAGAGAGCAGTATATCAGGTGGCTGGCACGTTCCCAGTGACCCCTGCTGTTGCTGCTTTCCAAACCAGCTGGCGCTTTCTCAGTGCATGGGGCTTCATTCTGAAATACAGAGAACTACAGTAGCTGCCTATAGACATTACAGAAGTATGGATCACTGTGGAGAGAGTCGAGTGTGATGGGACTGGATGTGAGCTTCTGGCCAGCTGAAGGCTTTCACACACCCCGCACAGAGGAAGTGGACGATCAGCTCTGTGCTGGCTCTTCCTTTCTCCTACAGCAGGGGTTCTCAAACTGGAGGTCGGGACCTCTCTGAGGGTTGCGAGGTTATTACATGGGGGGTCGTGAGCTGTCAGCCTCCACCCTAAACTCTGCTTTACCTCCAGCATTTATAATGGTGTTAAATATACAAAAAAGTGTTTTTAATTTATAAGGGGGGGGGGTCACACTCAGAGGCTTGCTATGTGAAAGGGGTCACCAGTACAAAAGTTTGAGAACCACTATCCTACAGCTTCTTTGCTGAACTACAGGGCTGTCTCCTAGGGTGAGGGAGGGGTGTAAAATGAGCAAGCTCAGAACTGCTGTGGGTCTGCACTGTGCACCGGAGAACACTGGATGGCAATGTTGTGCAGTCCTGTCAGGCACAGCTTTAGAGCAGCAGCAGTAGCTCTCATGCAATACAAAGTGACCCTCCAGTGGGACACAACAACCACCCAGCACAGCCCACGTTATCAGGAAGAGCAAGGCTTCCCTCCACCCTGGGAAAGGAAAGTAGAGGGAGCAGTACCTGAACATCAAATTTCTGCCCTTCCCTGTTATCCTCTGACATTTACCTTTCAGGGGTATTGAGAGGCATAATGTATTAAATGTTCAATAACATACACTGATATCTTTGCATGCAAGATGCTATACACAATACAAGGGCAAAGTATAGTGGCTTGTTTTGTTTAGCAAATCACAGAAAGACTAGTCCTTAATGTAGGTGCAATTATTGTACTTTCACAGTAATATAGTCAAATTTAGGCATGTAGGGTATAGGTTCTTAAGATGTGAATTGTGACAATGGTGTGTGTGACAGGGTGCAAACAAAAGAAGAAAACAGCATGTACTAAAGGACTTTTTAACATAGCAGGGAAAGGCATAACAAGAGCCAATGGTTGAAAGTTAAAGCCAGACAAATTCAAATTAGAAATAAGGCACACATTTCTAACACTGAGCATGATCAACCATTGGAGAAAACCACCACAGGAAGTTGTGTATGCTCCATCCCTTGAAGTCTTCAGATCAAGAGCAGATGCATTTCTGGAAGGTATGCCTTAGCTAAACAAGTTATTGGGATCCTTACAGAGTAACTGGGTGAAATTCTACAGCCTGTGTTATACAGGTCGGACTAGATGTTGCCTTTTGGCCTTCAGTGGAAAGGCTGTAAACATGAAGCATCAGACTTGGTGTCACTGCAAATAGAAAGCCTCTTTATAACTGGGGAAACATTGACTCCGATGTTGGGATGTGTAGCTGCCAGTCAAGTGAGAGTAATTCCCCTTTCCAATGACAAAGTCAGCTGACAGATTCCTGAGTTGTCTGCAGGTGTTCATAAACATCTGTTTAGAAGAGTCCAGTATAACTATTACTTCTGCAGTTTCATCCAGCTGTACTGAGCTGTCTTCAGCTCAACTTGTAATATTTGTCCAGTATGAGCAGAAAAGATTGATCCATCCACAAGGACTTCCTGTTTTGCTGTCCATGGATAGGACATTGTATAGAGGGAAAAAGATCTTTGAAGCTTTCCAACAATCAGTTTTGAAGGTGTGGTAGATTGGCATAACTACATTGACACTTATACTGATGATTAGAGCCCTGCGCGGATACAAAATGCATATCCGCCTCTGCTCCGTGATCCACAAACATGGTCCACAGATATAAAGTGAATATCTGCAGATTTGCAGGGCTCTACTGATGATGCTTAAGCTATGCTAGGAAAACAACATGACTTTTATGACTAACCAGTTGGATACACGGTTCAAAGTGTAGGCTGAGGAGCTTGCTGAACCGTTAATGTTGATTTTCAATAAGTCTTGGAACACTGGGGAAGTCCCTGAAGACTGGAAAAAAGTTAATTGACAATATTTTAAAAGGGTAAATGGGATGACCCAGCTAATTGTAGGACTGTCAGTCTGACACAGATCAAGGCAAGATAATGGAGAGCCTGATAGAGGACTCAATTAATAAAGAATTAAAGGAGGGTACTATGCCAGTCTGCATTGTGTCATGGGTCATAGGGTCTGGTGTATGCCCCAGACTGTAACCAGTCTCCTGGGAGTGAACCCTTTAGAGGGCCAGGCCCCAAGGAACCCCACAGTTCCACAGAGGCAGGCCCCTGGACTCCAAGACTGAGCCTTCAGCATTAGTGTTCCCTGTCTGTCTCCGTGGCTCCCTGCAGCACCAGACTCCTGCAGGAGGCTTGTACTGCCCTCTTCAGAGCGTAGGGCTCTCAGTGAATAATGCAGAAGATACCCAGCCCTGTCTCCAAGACTCTGGTGTCCCAGGGTCTGGTGAGGCAGCAATTCCAGGTGCTCCCCCATCCTGGCAGGCCCCTCTGGAGCTGTGTCTCAGACGCAGGGCTGTGTGTATGGAAGGAGCTGTCTCCCCTGTTGGGATTAACCCATTGCCCTCCCTCCCCTCAACAGAGTCCTGCTGGGATGACATTCCCCAAAAGGATATCAAAGCTGATATCCCAGAGAACCCCAACTACTAGCCAATCTGATCCTTCCTGGGTTTGCACAGAGATGTGAGCCATGGGTAAGGCAAATGGCTTTACATTTGTAACCTCATCCCAGGTTACACAGCCCTTCAGCATTCGATGGGGCTATACCACACATGATTTGACAAGGGTTCTCTCTGCCCCAGAATCTTTCCACCCCATGAATATTTTCCCATTAGCTACCACCTTTCACTTTCACTGAGGATCAGACAGATCTGAGCCCAGGAGAGTATATCAGGACATGTATACCAGTGCCTGGAGTGGGAGCCCATCTGCCACCACCCCTCTACCCCCCTGGCTGTGTAACTGATTTCCTCCAAACGTTCAGTCACATAGTTTGTTCTCTGCACCTGAGATACTGGCTGCCTTCTTCTAGGCTGGACAGAGGAAGAGTTAGCTGCTCTGTCCTGGGCAAACCTTATTTCATCAAGCTTTGGGCATCCTGCCCACTTATGCCTGGTTTTCCTACAAATGTTGCACCTCCGGTCCTTGCAATCTCTTGGGGATGGTCTATCCACATTGGCCATCCCCCCTAGGTTCATTTTACCTAAACCCCCATTTGGGTCTGCTTCATAGTGCCCCCTTGTTGCGGCCTCAACTGAGGTCACTCTCCTTTGGGTCTCTTTTAGTGGCCAGACCTACTGTCCACACACTGACCCACCAATCAGCCCGTGCTACGTGAGTCCTTAGGTGATTATTCCAGTAGCCACATTTTAAGCTCAAGAGGACATAGGCCTTCCCTAACCTTATCAGATCATACAATGATTCCAGGGTAGTGACACCAGCCTCTTTACCCCACTTGTGGGGGTACTCATGTATCCCGCTGCCAACGTCCATATACGTTGCCCCTTGTTCTTTTGCACACCCTGAAACCTTTTCTTATAAGCCTCAGGTGTTAACTGAAATTTACACAAAAAGCCTCCTTTGAACTGTTCATAGGTCCCAGTCTCAGTCCCATCCGGTTGGTTATACACCTCAATGGTTCTGGAACTCAACAAGAGAGTGAGACTACACGGCCAGTCTGCAGGGAGAATTTGGTTCAGCTCAAGCCTTTTCCAAGGTGGCGAGGCAGGCATCTGTATCTTCCTGTTAGTATATATATGTTTGTCAGCCTGAGATAGAATTTTGGGTTTGACTTTTTGATACTCATATCTTATACTAATATATGTGAACAAAGGGATCCTTACTAATATGTGTAGTCAAAGACAATGTGTATGTTGCTTCTGCCTAGCATGGGTTTGTTACAGATAAGAACAGTTCAAGTGTAACTGGGCATGATGGGAGTATAATATACAGGCGCACACTTTGCCTCAACTCCTATCTCAAGGCAAGGTCAAGCAACCAGTCGGGAGGGGCAAGGGAGGGGGAGCAGGCATAAGAAACACTAAAAGCCAAAGAAAATACCTGGCCTTGGCCAGAACACAACCTCACTCCTTACCCCTCCCATGGGATACAAAAGAGGTGGGACGAAGACCCTAGACTCACGACCCTCCAAAACGGAACATGACTATGAGTTGTAAGGGGCGGGACCGAGGGTGTGCATTGTAGGTATATTCGGGCCTGCTAAGAAGGAGCAGGTGGGAATGGGGACACAGGCAAGGCTCTGCAGTGTCAGAGCTGGGAAGGGGGACATGAGGTAAACACTCTGCAGTGTCAGGGAACGGAACACTGGGAAACAGACTGCCGGCGTGTAGAGCTATGAATATGCTTGCTTGGAACTAACCCCAATAAACATTGCATTGCCTACATTTCGGACTTCTGGTCTTCTGCTTTCTGTCTGTGTGACAAGAACCAGGGGAGGAGGTGAAGGGAAAGCCCTCTCACACTCCTGGAATGGGGCCAACAATTTATCATCTATGCCCCCTGCAGAGTGGGCACTTTCTCCACTGACTGTTCCCTCCTGTGTTTCAGTCCCCTGCTTCTGCACACCGAGACTTCTTGCCTCCATCTCTAGCCTCTGCCTCTCCAACTCTCAAGATGGGTCGAGGGCAGGGCTGTCCTTAGGCATACGCAGCATAAGCGACTGCATACGGTACCCAAAAATTTGGGGCACCCCAGGATCTTAGTGTCCACCCTCCCGCCTCTTCCTATCCCTATTCTGACTCTTCCTGCAGGCTCCCACCACAGCTAGCTGCTGCAGCCTGGCGAGTCTTCCTCCTGAGGGGTTCTAGTACTTAAAAGTGAAAAAGCCTTCCAGCCTGCCAGTCCTATTAGCACAACACTGAAACAGTTAAAGAGCAATTCAAGGGGTACTGAAGCCATTTAACAGGCATTTGCCAACCCCCGGGTATATACTGTCAGTTTCTGAATTTACTGACAAAAACAGTTGTGCATTACTGTAATATTTACTCAGAACATGTTAGTTGACAGAACCTTAATTTAAAGTTTGCTTTACAAATATTTCATTAGTGTGTTGCTGAAGATTATAAAATCACATCTCTAAAAAGTCCTTGCATAGATGCACAATCTGAGTATTCATCTTTAGCCTTAAATGCTTCGATCTTCAGACATACAGTTTTTTAAGTAAATCCTTCAAAAGCCCACCCTTATCTAAAATACGCATGCGAGCCCGGGCTGCCATCGGGCATAGGGACACCAGTTTAATAATACCGCATAGGGCCCCATAAACACTAAGGACAGCCCTGGTCGAGGGTCTGCCCTGTTGGTGCTGGGGCTGCTTTGGGGGGGAGATGGGGGTACTTCCCCTGGCACCTTCAGACTCTCCCCCTTCTTCAGGTGGCTCTGTATCTACCTGGCTGATGCTGGTGAGCTGGGCCACATGCCTGGAGCCCCATCTGGGACTGGACTCTGGTTCTTGTCCTGTTTGTCTTTTTCATGCAGTTCCATCAGCTGCATCTTAGCCAACTTTCCAATATTTAACCTTGACTCTGCACAGCTCCATGAGCTGCTCCTTAAAGAAGTGATCGTACACCATTTCTCTTAGCTGGTTCCTTGCATTAATCTTGTTTTTGCTGCTGCAATTCACATAATATTCCTGGTGTATTCAGGCAACCTAGCAAAATATTCCTGGTGTATTCAGGAACCATCCTCTGTCTGGCTGTCACAGTCACAGGGTCCGATCTATACTCCAGCCTGTAACCAGTCACCTGGGAATGACCCCTTTAGTGTGCCAGCCCCAAGGGCCCACACAGTTCCACAGGGGCAGAACCATGAGTGACACTATGTCCCATATCCTTCATAAAGATATTATGATATGACTATAGCATAAGATCTGTTTTATGCAAGATGGGTCATGTAAGATATCATTGGAAAGGTTATGATTTACTGAATGTGATTATCCTATTTGTATGCTTGTATCATTTCTGTATCTGAGGTTAGGAATATTGACTGTATCAATTGCAAAAGTGTTTGCACCTGGGGAACATGCACTAGACAAAATGCAATCAGTCCGGCTGGTTAGTTAATAAACCATAGGGAGAACAATAGGGCTTTGCAGATGCTAATCTCCCACCTTCCTGAGAAGCTTCCTGGGATGCTTCTTTGACGCTGCAGAGTCATGTGATTCTGTCACCTGGTACTGGACACCATCTTGGACTGCTGGTATTTTTCCACTAGTAGGGAGTGGGGGGTCAAACTGGGAAGCAAAGGATTCCCACCATATGTAAATCATATTTAAGGCTGGCTGTAATAATAAGTAACCCTGTGCTGAGTGGGAACAGGTAGCTAGCAACTCATGGAAATGCTGCTACCCAGAGCACAGAGGCACCTCAAGCAATTGTCACTTATCACACATGGTTTGTAAAAATAGCCACTGCACAGCCTGGCAAGATGCACATAAAGTCTGTCAGAATTAATGGGAAAGAGCTCCCTGGATGGGGAGATACTGGTGCAGAAATGTCTGTGGTCAGGAGAGACCTTGTTCAGGAGAAAGACATACTGCCAGGACAGATGGCAGAGCTTTTGTTAGTAGGAGGTCACAAAATCCTTGTGCCTTTGGCTAAAGTGCACATGGATACTGAGAATTTGGAAGCTGAATTAACTGCTGAATTAATTGCTGCTGTTCCCCATAACCCAACACATATATTATTGGGGGACAACTTTTTCAGTGTGGCTCAGGCTGTCCAGGGGTCTGTAAGGAACAAGGAGGAATCTTGTGCTGAAGCCCCAGAGGGAAAGAGTAAAGTCACAGAAACTGCTGAGGAAATGGGAGAGTGTCTCTTTAATCCTCTGTAGCAGTGGATATCAGTCTGCTGCCAGGGGTGGGTGTGGTTGAGACTAGCTCTTACAGCTAAAGACAGGTTTTTCTCCAGGGAGGAAGGAAATGTTTTGCTTATCTGTGAGAAAACTGTCCAGGTTGCAGTTGAGCAAGGGATAGACCTTGCTCTAGAATGCATAGGAAGATGTATCCTAGAGGGAAGCGCCGAGGAGGGTGGTGGAGTTCTACAGACCGCTGCAGTGGGTAAGGGTTCCATGGGCTCTGTAACTGAAGGCAAACCCAATTCAAAGAGGGAGGAGGGTACAGTGCTTACTACCGAAAGGTCTGCTCTGGCTGTTAGCTGTGAGCCCACAGCTGAATGGGATAAATCCCATTCTAGAGAGCACAGAGGTGTATGCCTCAGAGGGGGACTCAGAGAAAGAGGTTAAGAAGGGATGTGAGGGAGTACAGGAATGTTTCCTTACTGATTACGTGGGAGGGTTTGCCCAGGAGAGATTAGCCGGAGGGAACTGTGTAACTGACCTCCCGGAGGGGAGCAGTCATACAACTGACCTCTTGGGAACAGAGAGAGGGGTAACAGTGGGTACCCCAATCCAGTTCCCACTTTTGCAAAATGTTGTTCCTGATGTATTTGTAAAAATTAACTCTGTCTCTTTAAGGCAGGATGAAGGTCTTTCTAACGACTCAGTGAAAATGCTAATGACCCACCTGTCAAAGGGGAGGAGCCATCCATTTCCTGGGCAGGTAAACTCCTCCAACAGCTAAGCATAGGTCACTAAGTAATGGGAGTAAGAACCACAAAGAAACCCCAGGAAGGAGGGGGTGGATTCTTTGCATGGGCTTAGCTCTGGAGATGAAATGCAACTCCACAGTGGGAGGGCCAGTAACATGCAAGGTCTCCTTACACCCTTTCCTCCCTAAAGACATACATGAACTAAGAACCTTTACTAAAGGGAAGGGAAAACCTGTATCTAAACACATACTATGATACAGGAAGGGGTTGGAAAATACAATAAATGCTGAACAAACTGGACTGCCTAAACAGAAAGTGTGGTATGATAATCATACTTGGAAGTGCCTCCCTGTCATGAATTTGCTGTTACTATTATGTCTCTTCATACGCAATCTATGGGGTGAGACAAAGAATTTGGTACCGATGGTAAATCCCTTAAAAATGTGTAACATGCATGATTTTTGGAAAAATTTTGTACATGCTAGGAGTGGTAACAAGGAAGTCCTATAAGAATACTGCTTCTCAGCTAGTACCTGTAAACAGGCTTAGAGCTTGGCACAGCAGAAAAGCATAACAAATCTAGGCTGCTGTGTGGAAGGGGAAATTGAGGCACAACACCTCATGGCATAGGTGGCTAAGTGCCAAGACACCTACACTCTAAAATATATTAATATCTACATTGTGTTAACAATGCTGTACACTAAAAGGCTTTCAGGTAACTTGGAAAAAGGAACCCTGAGTTGGTCTACACAGTAAAGAAAAACCCATGGCTGACCTGTGCCCAGCTGACTCAGGCTTGTGGGGCCCAGGCTAAGGGGCTGTTTCATTGCTATTTAGATATCTGGGCATGGGCTGGAGCCTGAGCTCTGGGACCCTCCTACCCCACAGGGTCCTAGAGGCCAAGCTCCAGCCCAAGCCCCGAAGTGCAGTGAAACTACGGTTATCATATTTCAGATTCCTAAAAAGGGGATATTGGGGCAGGGGGAGCAGGGACTTTGACTCTTATTTAAAAAATCTATGGGATGGAGGGCGGACTACCAAAAAAGAGGCCATGTTCAGAAAACCTGGACATATGGTAACTCTAAGTGAAACAGCCCCGCAGCCTGAGCCTCAGTCGGCTGGCACAGGCCAGCTGTGAGTTTTAATTTGCTGTGTAGACATACCCTAAGACTCGAAGACTGGGCTGTTGGCACCAGAAATTACTCTCTCCCTCCGTGGCTTCCTGCAGGGAACCAGCCCAGCCAGATTCCAGCGGGCAGCTTGTACTGCTCCCTTCAGTGTGCAGGGTTCTCACACACAGTGGCACAGGCAGCCTTTGCAAAACAAGGTAACCTTTATTCATCACCTGGTTATAGACTCTGCAAGTCCCTAGGTCAGCATAGAGCCATGAAGGTTAAAGCATAGTCCATGCTGGTTACCGCAGACAATCTGCAGTGTACCCCATGTTCAGGCTCTGTCTCTCTCTTTATCTGTTCTTCTATGGGCTGGTCTACACTAGTAACTTATATTGGCATACCTACGTCTCAGGGGTGTGAAAAATCCACAAAACAGAGAGCATAGGCGCCGAGTTTCTAATCTGCTGGGGGTGCTCCCACCTGGCTCTGCTCAGGCCCCACCCCCACCCCCACTCCACCCCTTCCCCGAATGCCCCACTCCTGCCCTGCTATGCCCACGCCCTGCCTCTTCCCGCCCAGTTCCGCCTCTCCCCCAGTGAACTGCGTCCTCGCTTCCCCCCGCCCCAGTGCCTCCTGATGCCACGAAACAGCTGATCTGCGCCAGGTAGGAGGCACTGGGAGGGAAGGGAAGGCGCTGATCCTTGGGGCTGCAGGTGGGCAGGAGGCGCTGGGAGGAGGGAGAAGCGTTGATGGGGGGCTGCTGGTGGGTGCTAAGCACCCACCATTTTTCCCCCCCATGTGTGCTCCAGCCCCAGAGCATACATAGAGTCAGCGCTTATGACTGAGAGATATAACTATGCCGACCTAAACCCCATTGTAGACAGTGCTTGGTTGACAGAACAATTCTTTCATTGACCTAGCTACCACCTCTCAGGGAGGTGGATTGCCTACATTGATGGGAGAACCCTTCCCACGGTGTAAGTAGTGTCTATGCTGAAGCGCTTTTTTTAGGCCTGGTCTACACTATGGAGTTAGGTCTACGTAAGGCAGCTTACATCCACCTAACTCTGTAAGCGTCTAAACTAAAATGTTGCTCCCGCCCATGTAACTCGCCCACTACACTGACTTAATAACTCCATCTGCATGAGAGGCATAGAGTCAATGTTGATGTAGTTAGGTCAACACAGTGTCGGTGTGTTGCTTACATTGATTGTTGCTGCCTTTCAGAAGCTGTCCCAAAATGCCACACACTGACAGTTAAAATTGGTGCAAGCGCTCCTGATGAGGACGTGCACTGCCGACACAAGGAGTGCAGGGTGAAAATGCAAAAGCGATTTAATGACTGCGGTGGGTGTACATCAACGTAACCAAGGTTGACGTAATTTTGTAGTGTAGACATACCCTTAGCATTTTAAGTGTAGACATATACTACAGCGGCATAGCTGCACTGCTGCAGCTATGCTGCTGTAGCGCTTCAGTGTAGACACTACCTATCCTGATGGGAGGGCTTCTTCTGTCGGGCCTGGTCTAAACTACAGAGTTAGGAGTGACGTATGGCAGCTTACATTGACCTTACTCAGTGAACGTCTCCACCAAATTGTCATTCCTACCACACTGACTTAATAACCCCACCTCCGCGAGACGCATAACTCTTAGGCCAATGTACTTAGGTCGATGCAATGTCAGTGTGGACACTGTTATTTACATCAAATTTAGTGGCCTCCAAGAGGTGTCTCACAATGCCCCACTTTGATCATTTGGGTCAGCATTGTGAACTCCACTGCCCGGCGGTGGCTAGGAACACAGTTATATATCCCTCTCTTCTAAATCCCTCCAAATTTTTGAAATTTCATTTTCCGTTTGCTCAGCATGGAGAGATTACCTAGCAACTGCCTAGCTGACCATCCCGGCTACACACTGCAGACGTGCTCCTGCCTGGAGTACACAGGAGGTGGTGGATCTCCCAGTTGAGGGGGGGGGGTGTGCAAGGCAGTGTAGGCACAGTTCTGATCCAGCCATACCATAGAAACATCAATATCTAGGAGCAGATCGCTGGGGGCATGGGGGAGAAGGGCTACAAAAGGGATCCACAGGAAAGCCAAGGGGCTGTGGCAAGCGTACCAGAAGGCAAGGGAGGCTAAGAGTTGCTCTGGTGCAGAGATGCCGACATGCTGCTTTTACGAAAAGCTGCAAGCCATCCTTGGCAGAGACCCCATCACCACCCCCAAGAATCCTGTGGATACGTCAGAGGAATCAGAGTCACAGGCCTCTGAAGTGAACAGTGAGCAGCAGGCGTTGGACGAGGAGGCGGGGGAGTATGGGGGACAGGCAACCAGGGGAACCAGTGGCATAGTGAGCCAGGACCTGTTTGTGACTCCAGAGTAGTTAAGCCAGTCCCTACAGTGCAGCACGGGTGAGTCTGATGCAGGGAAAGGAACCTCTGGTAAGTAGTCAGTTTGCATTGGTATTGCAGGGACACAGCTGTTCATTTACACTTTGGGGTTTTTTTAATCACGCTAGAAGAGGTAGTAAAATAACCAAGAGAGGTAGAGTTGCTGTCTGCTTCTCATTCCCCTGTACAGTTAGGCAAAGGGGGCCCTGCAGAACAGTTTATGTGCACCAGGATGTCCTGTGAATCCTCCATAGAGATGTCAAGTATACTTTCCTGGAAGTATTCTGCAATCCTCTCCCAAAGGTTACTAGGGAGGGCTGCCTTATTTCTTCTGCCATGATAGGACACTTTTCCATGCCACTCAGCAATTACTTCAGCAGGCACCATTGCAGCACACAGCCTAGCAGGGTATGGATCTGGTCTGCAATTGGACGCACGTAGGAGCTGTTCCCTTTCAACCTCTGATACCCTCAAGAGTTAGATATCAGCTAAAATCACCACCACGTCAGGAAAATGGTGCCAGTATTCAGTTCAGTTGCTCATACCCGTGAGCCAACCCCCCCCATTTATTGTCCCAACACGCTTCCCTGCCCCCGCCCCTCCCCCCACTGGTCCGTACTCACCAGGGCTGGGACTGTCACTGTGCTCTATGAATCCCAAGGAGAAGTGAGAATGTAGTGATTGTAACCTGTGTGGATCAAAGGGAGTGAGTTCAGTATACCAAGTTCCATTTATCTTGTGACTACACTCACAATAGTACCTCTGTAGTGCATTGTATCTTTTGCAGCTGGAAATGTGGCCTTCAGGGTCTCTCCACACCAGTGAAGCAGCTCAGCCAGATAATGAGGAGAAGGAAGAGGACGTGGGATGACATGTTTCAAGAGATCCTTCAAGCCTCTAGTGCTTCAAATACTGAGCACTGGCTATGACGGAGTCAAAGGCCTGATGCTCTGTATGAAGCCAGACAGAACTCGAGGTAACGTGACTCTCCTTAGGGCACGCTATCCAGGGCAAGTAGCCTCTTCGGCTATGGCCTTCCTGGGTCTGAACTCGGAGCATTCGGCATCTCTGTTCACACCGTATGCTTCCTGGAGCGGGTCCAACTGGATGGGACCCCTGGGGAAGCCAGAGGGCCCTGCCCCTCAACTCCGCAGTCAGCTGTGACTCTCTGCCAGCATGTAACACAGAAGGTTTATTAGGCAACAGGAACACAGCATAGAACAGATCACCTTAGCACAGAAATAGTGACTTTCAGCAAAGTTCATTTTGGGTGTGGGAGGGATTGCTGGGTCGGACGCCCTGGACTACCCCTCTGTGAGTCCCCAACCACAGACTGCCCAGCTTCCAGCGACCCGACCTCCAACACACGTCACCCCACCTCCTGGTCTTTGTCTCGCTTCCCAGGCAAAGTATGACCTGGTCGCATCCCCTCCCCGCCTCCGCCTCAGGTTACGAAGAGCATTGGCCATCACTTATGTGCAGGCAGCTGGAGCTGCCTCACCTGCCCCTGAGGGCCTCAGCAAAAGTCACACACCCTTATTCTCACCACCTAGGCATTGGTGCAATACACAGGGAAACTGAGGTACACACAGTATTCATGCAAAACATTAAGACTCACATAGGCTCAAGTACAACATAATGAGGAGGAAAAACCTACTTTGTCACACAGGGCTTGGAGGATCACCCTCACGGACAGCATGAACAGGGATAGAGTGGAGATGAGAAAAGCACAGGAAAAGGAAATAGAGGTGCAGCAGGAGAAGTTAGCACTTTTCAAGCGGCAAACAAACATACTGGAGACACTTGTTGACCTTCAGATTCAACAGACCCATGTTTGCCTCCCTCTTCAGCCCATAGAGAACTGCATTCTGGGAATCTCCCTATACTCCCGCCCCTCCTCCTGCCCCCATACATTCCACGTGGCGTCCGGAGACGCTGCAATACCCCTACCACTCCACGCCGGGGGAGAGTACAGACAATCACAGCCCCACATACACTGACCTGTGAGAGACACGGTTGGTGTATGTGTTTGTGAAATGGAAATGACTGTTCTTTCCCCTTCAAAGGTTTTTCTCCCTGTATTTATAAAGTTTCATTCAGCTATAAATATGTCTGTTTGCATGGGTTTGGAATAAAAGTCTATTTATGGAAACTTAATTCATTTTTATTAGTTCACAATATATGCTGGCTGGGGCTGACATTCACAGATAATAGCAAAAGATGCATTTGCAGTGTTTTATTACTACACACACAGAACATTCATTACAATACTTATATCGGGATAGGCAACCTATGGCATGCGAGCTGATTTTCAGTGGCACTCACACTGCCCGGGTCCTGGCCACCGGTCCGGGGGTCTCTGCATTTTAATTTAATTTTAAATGAAGCTTAAACATTTTAAAAACCTTATTTACTTTACATACAACAATAGTTTAGTTATATATTATAGACTTATAGAAAGAGACCTTCTAAAAATGTTAAAATGTATTACTGGCATGCGAAACCTTAAATTAGAGTGAAGAAATGAAGACTCGGCACACCACTTCTGAAAGGTTGCTGACCCCTGACTTATACAATACACTACAACACTTATTATTACAATATACAACACTTACCCTGTGTTATAGGGCTAGCTCAGTGGTTTGCGCATTGGCCTGCCTAAACGCAGGGTTGTAAATTCAATCCTTGAGGGGGCCATTTAGGGATTTGGGGATTGGTCCTGCTTTGAGCAGGGGGTTGGACTAGATGACCTCTTGAGGTCCCTTCCAACCCTGATATTCTATGAAACAAACTATATCTGTTTTTTATGAGATTACAAGTTTGGTTGATAAAGATAATAATGTTGATGTAACAGATTAAGACTTTGCTAAGGTGCTTGACTTGGTACCGCATGACATTTTGATTAAAAAAACTAGATTGATATAAAATCAACATCATATGCATTAAATTGATTAAAAGCTGGCTACATGATCAATCTCAAAATATAATTGTAAATGGAGAATAACTACAGAGTGGGTGTGTTTCCAGTGGGGTGCTGCAGCATTTGGTTCCTGGCCCTATGCTCTTTAACATTTTTATCAGTGGCCTAGAAGAAAACATAAAATCATCACTGACAAGGTTTGCAGATGTCACAAAAATTGGGGGAGTGGTAAATAATGAAGACAACAGGCCACTTACACAGAGTGATCTGTATCACTTGGTAAACAGGGCATAAGCAAACAATATGTGTTTTAATATGGCTAAATGTAAATGAATACATCTAGGAAAAAAGAATGTAGACCATATTACAGGATTGGAGACTCTGTCCTAGGAAGCAGTGACTCTGAAAAAGATTTGGGGGTTGTGGTGGGAAATCAGCTGAACATGAGCTCCCCTGGCAGTGCTGTGACCAAAAAGGCTAATGCAATCCTTGGATGCATAAACAGGGGAATCTCAAGTAGTAGTAGAGAGGTTAATGTACCTCTGTATCTGGCACAGGTGTAACTGCTGCTGGAATGCTATGTCCAGTTCTGATGGCCACAGAAGGATGTTGATAAATTGGAGAGAGTTCAAAGAAGAGCCACGAGAATGATTAAAGGATTAGAAAACCTGCGTTATAATGATAGATTCAAGGAACTCAATCGATTTAATTTAACAAAGAGAAGGTTAAGTGGTGATTTGATCACAATCTGTAAGTAGTTACATGGGGAATAGATATTTAATGATGGGCTCTTCAATCTAGCAGAGAAAGGCAAAACAGGCTGGAAGTTGAACGCAGGCAAATTCAGACTGGAAATAAGGCATACATTTTTAACAGTGACAGCAATTAACCACTGGAACAATTTACCAAGGGTCCTGGTGGATTCTCCATCACTGGCAATTTTGAAATCAAGACTGGATGTTTTTCTAAAAGATCTGCTCTATGAATTATTTTAGGGAGGTTCTCTGGCCTGTATTATACTGGAGTTCAGACTAGATGATCACAGTGGGCCCTTCTGGCTTTGGAATCTATGAATTATGTGAAGGAATGGGCACTCAGCACCGGCAGCTCTTTTATCACCCCAAAATTTGTTGGCGTTCATGTGGCAAAGTTTTCAAAACATTTGTTTGAGCTCAGAAGATGCTAGGATTTTCCTGGCTAAATGAGATTCTGCCCTTATTGCTTCTCTCCAAAGATAAAATATGACATAGGTTCTCAGCTAGGGGACACAAACAGGCTTTGGGGTTGTGACCCCATTGCTAGACGGGAGGGAATCTGAGTTAGAGAGGCAGGGGATCTAAGGCAGTCCTGGTGGGGAAAAGGAGTCTGGGTATGGAAAAAAGGTAGCAGACTCCACAGTGCAATGTCATCAGAAAAAAATCAGGCTTAGTGCCCATATCTTCCACTGATTCACATGCAGTAGCTAAGATGGATGGGTCTGTTATTCCGTAGCCCCATATCCTAACTTTAGTTATGTCTACATTAAACTTTAATGTGAGTTAACTGATTGCAAGTTAACTTGAGTTATCCAACACTTTGAGGTATAGCTGGTTCAGGAAGGACAGACAGGGAAAAAAGGAGGTGTTGCATTACACATCAAGAATATATATATTTGTTCTGAGGTCCAGAGGAGGTGAGAGACAGACCAATTGAAAGTCTCTGGGTGAAGATAAAAAGGAGAAAAAAAATAGGGGTCACAGTAGGAGTCTATTACAGACCACCAAATCAGAAGGAAGAGATGGATGAGGCATTTCTAGAATAATAAAAATGTTCAGCACACAAGATCTGGTAGTAACTGGGGACTTTAGCCACCCAGACATCTATAGGAAAAGTAATACATCAAAGCACATTATGTCCAATAAATTCTTGGAATTTATGGGACAACTTTTTGTTTCAGACAGCAGAAGTAGTAACCAGGCAGGGGATAGATATTTTAGTCTTGATTCTGACCAACGGGGAAGAATTGATTGCAAATCTGAAAGTTGAAGGCAATTTGGGTGATAGTGATCGTGAAATGATAGATTTCATTAATCTAAGGAAAGGAAGAAGTGAGAGCAGCAGAATAAGCACAATGGACTTCAAAAAAGCAGACTTTAAAAACTCAGAGAACTTCTAGGTAAAGTCCCATGGGAAGAAAATCTAAGGGATAAAAGAGTTCAGAAGTGCTGGCAGTTTCTCAAAGAAACAATATTAAAGTCACAACAGCAAACTATTCTGACGAAAAGCAAAGACAGAAAGAGGAAAGTTAAGAGGCCAACATGGCTCCATCAGAAGCTCTTGTTCCACAAGCATATAGGGACGAAATCAGAAAGGCTAAGGCACAAAATGAGTTACAGCTGGAAAAAGACATAAAGGACAGTAAAAGGTTCTATAAATACATTAGGAGCAAGAGAAAGCAAAGGAAGCATAGGTCTGCTACTTAGCAGGGAAGGACAGCTAACAAAGGATGACATCAAGAAGGCTGAGGTGTTTAATGCCTATTTTGATTCAGTCTTCACTAAAAAAGTTAATGGTGACTTGATACTCAACACAGTTAATATTAACAAGGGGGAAGGAACAGGTTAAAGAATATTTAGTTGTATTCAATATTTAGATGTATTTAGATATGCAGGGCCTGATGAAATTCATCTTGGGATACATAGGGAAGTAGTTGAAGCAATCTCAGAACCATAAGCAATTATCTTTGAGAATTCCTGGAGGGCAGGTGAGGTCCCAGAGGACTGTAGAAAGGCAAACACAGCACCTACCTTTAAAAAGGGGAACAAAGAGAACCTGGGCATTTACAGGCCAATCAGCCTAACTTCAACACCTGGAGAAATATTGGAACAAATTATGAAACAATCAGTTTGTAAGCACCTAGAGGATGATAAGGTAATAAGTAATAGCCGATATGGATTTGTCAAGAAATCATGCCAAACAACCTAATTTAGTTGACAGGGGATAGGGGATGGAGAAAAGCTGTAGAGATGATATATCTTGATTCTAGTAAGGATTTTGACACGGTGCAGCATGACATTATCTTAAGCAAAGTAGGCAAATGTGGTCTAGAGATAAAATTACTATAAGATGGGTGCACAATTGGTTGAAAAATCAGACTCAATGGTTCTCCGTCAAGCTGGGAAAATAGTAGGGTCCCTCAGGGGTCTCGCCCTGGGTCTGGTACTATTAAACATTTTAATTAATAACTTGGAAAATGGAGTGGAGAGTATGCTTATAAAATTTGCAGACAACACCAAAATGGGAGAGGTTGCAAGTACTTTGGAGGACAGGATTAGAATTCAAAATGACCTTGACAATTTGGTGAATTGGTCTGAAATCAACAAGAAGAAATTAAATAAAGAGAAATGCAGAGTATTTTACTTGGAAGGAAAATGAAATGCACAGCTACAAAATGGGGAATACCTGCCTAGGTGGTGGTACTGCTGAGAAGGATCTTGGAGTTCCAGTGGATCACAAATTGAATATGACTCAACAATGTGATGCAGTTGTAAAAAAGGCTAATATCGTTCTGGGGTGTATTAATGGGAACGTCATATTTAAGATATGGGAGGAAACTGTCCCTCTCTACTTGGCACTGAGGCCTCAGTTGGAGTACAGAGTCCAAGTTTGGGTGCCACACTTTTGGAAAGATGTGGAGAAATTGGAGAGAGTCCAGAGGAGAGCAACAAAAATGATAAAAAGATTAGAAAATCTGACCTACGAGGAAGGTTAAAATACCTGGGCATGGTTAGTCTTGAGAAAAGAAGACTGAGTGGGGACCTGACAAGTCATCAAACATGTTAAGGGCTGTTATAAAGAAGACGATGATCAGTTTTTCTCCACGTTCACTGAAGGTAGGACAAGAAGTAATGGGCTTAATCTACAGCAAGAGAGGTTTAGGTTAGAGATTAGGAAATAGCTTCTAGCTATAAAGATAGATAAATCTCTGGAACAGGCTTCCAAGGGAATCCCATCATTGGAAGTTTTTAAGAACAGGTTAGACAAACACTTGTCAGGGATGGTCTAGGTTTACTTTATCCTGCCCAGTGCAAGGGGGTGAACTAGATAACCTTTCAAGGTCCCTTCCAGCCTTATATTTCTATGATTGACCTGACCTGAGGCAGAGTCACAGCAATGTAAGTTTAGGGTTAGTGGGACTCGAATCATCTGACCCATGTCAGGAAAACCTGGGCTTGAGCATATACACTGTATTTTAACCCTAGGTTAAGGATTTTCCGATCTGTGCTCAAATCTAGGGCTCTGGCATCCACCCTGCAGTGCACAGACCTGAGTCAAAGTAACCCTTTCTTAGAGTGCCTAGTGCCTCCCCCCCGGCACCCATCGTCACTCTAGCCCTACACATGTGTTGCACTGTGGGAAAACACTAGTGCCCACCCTGTTTCCTAACTGGGATGGTGCTGTTGATGGGACTTGGGTCCATAAGGAGCACATGAGTACAAAACTATTCCTTTGGTGGCTGTGTCAGTAGAAAGCTTTATACTGAACTACCATCTAATCTGGGGCTTCTCAAACTGTGGGTCAGGACCCTATTTTAATGGGGTCCCAAGGCTGGTGTTGGCCCTGGGCCCCGGCAAGTCTGAAGCCCAAGCCCAAGTCCAAGTCCCAGCCCCACCTCCCAGGGCTGAAGCCCAAGCCCGGCCGCCTAGGGCTAAAATTACATGCCCCCTGCCCAGGGCAGAAGCCATTGGGCTTCAACTTTGGCCCCCCTGCCTGGGGCGGCGGGGCTCGGGCAGGCTCGGTCTTTGGTCCCCTCTCCTGGGGTCATGTAGTAATTTTTGTTGTCAGAAGGGGTTCATGATGCAATGAAGTTTGAGATCCGCTGATCTAATCTGAGAATCGTGCTTTCCCCCCTCTACACTGAGTCACATTGACAGGAAAATGCCCATGTGCACCTGTTCCGAGGATACTAGGACATCAGTCTCCATGGCTGCCGAACTATTAAAATGAAACTTTGCAACTTTTAATTTTTAAATTAAATTTTTAAATGTTCAATTAAGGTGTTTTTCGTTAGTTGGGTTTTTATTTATTTTTGTCTCTTAGTTTTGACGTTTGACATAAAATGCAGGTTTCAGAGGAAAAAGACACATACACCCCCAGCCTGGCTGCTGCCAGCTGCAGGGAGATGAAGGGCATCCCCAGGACTTGGGGTGCAGTGTGCTCCAGCCAGGAGCGCCGCCAGCTTTTTTGCTGCCCTAGGTGGCGGAAGGTCCTGCCCCCAAAATGCCGCCCCCAACAGAGGCGGCGGAAGATCCCGTCCCTGAAATGCCACCCCTGACAGAGGGGCAGAAGGTTCCCGCCCCCGAAATACCGATGACGACCGAGGCGGACGAAGATCCAGCCGCTGCGGTTGCCGCCCCCCAAATGTTAGTGCTCTAGGCAATCGCCTAGGTCGCCTAATGGGTTGCGCCAGCCCTGGCTCCAGCACCCCCAGGAATCCCTTATCCCTGCCCCGGCCATACCCTGGGAGGCAGGGATAAGGGATCCCTGGGAGGCTGTGGGGAAGTTTTGGGACTGGCTCCCACTCACCACCTTACAGTGCACACTGGCTAGGCATTTCTGAACACGCAGCCCCAGGGAGGGCAGGGAGGCCCGGGAACAAGGGACAGAGAGCAGAGTGGGACCAAGCGGCTGCCCTGCAGGGAGCAGGAGCAGCTGAGGAGTTGGGGGTCATCCCTTCTATCACCATGCTGAGCCAGGAGCTCTGCTGCTCTCATCCCTGCAGGGCAGCTGCTTTAGTCCCCCATTCTACTCTCTGGCCCTCCCTGGGGCTGCATGTGCAGGGGTGCCCCAGCAGTGTACACCAAAATCTGGCTGTGCTCTTGTCACCAGGAAGCAGCTCTCTTTGCAAAAAGCTTGTTCTGATCAGTCTCCACTGAAAACTCTGCAAGATCTCTGGTAGTGTGTATGCAGACTGGTGGTGGTCAGCAGACAATGGGTTAACACTGGTCTGAGCTGCTGGGTTCAAGCTGTTTGCAAAGAGAGGTGTGGCTTCTGTTTGCAATAGAGTGCAATAGACAGAACCACAGATTGTGGCATAGAGAGGACTAAGGAAGTTGTCCCAAGGAACTCTGGGATACATCTGGAAGACTTTTAGGGCTGTGTGCACACAAGAAAGCAATAAAGCTCGGACCCTAAGTCCCAGCTTAACACTGGCTTGGACCCTCCAACTCTGCAGGGTCCTGGGACCCTAGGTTTGAGCCCTAGATTAATATAACTGGTTTGTGGGTGCAAGGGGAGTTAGGCTTGAGCCTGGGCTCAAGCTCGGGCTTACATAGCTGTGTAGACATACCTTTAGAGTCAGCCTGCTTGCCTCAGAGAACTTTTTAATCAGAATTTTAGGAAAAGCAGTGAAATGCTCTCACATCTTACTTTGCAAAACTCTGTCACTTACATTGACCTCTGAGGAAGAAACCTTCAGTCTCTCATGCACACAGAACTTGTTTCTGAGGTAGGGGAGCCTAAACTCTCCCATCAACTAGTCTTTGTGCCTTTTTAATTTTCCCTTGTACTGTATAGAGAATGGGGGGTAGGGGAGTGGGATGATGACCGAGAGTGAGAATTCCTTGTGATTATATGCAATGAAATGTTTAGGGGAGCTCTTGCCTCCCACTCTTAAAAAGAATTGCTGGGAATGTTTAGGGGCTGCTGAGATATCTGGGGTTGAAGCATACTCAGTAGGGCAGATCCCAATGAGGCAGACACTAGAAACCTTAGAGATCCCCAATTCATATGAACTAAAGGAGTTTCCTGGAGGACTGAGGATGGAAGCATGAGACCCACCCAGGAGTGAGAATCCTGTGAGATGCATGTTTAGGGAAGCAGAATTACCTGCATTATTATTTATCCCAGGCAAAATCATAATAATAATAATTAAAATGGAAATAAGGGTAAGAGAACATATCAGTATTTGAGAGTATAATTAGGGCCCTACCAAATTCATGGTCCATTGTGGTCAATTTCACAATCATAAGATTTTAAAAATAGTTAATTTCATTATTTCAGCTGTTTAAATCTGCAATTTCAAGGTGTTGTAATTGTAGGGGTCCTGATCCAAAAAGGAATCATGGGGGGATCACAAGATTATTGTAGGGGAAGTTGTAGTACTGCTATTTTTACTTCTGTGCTGCTGCTGGCAGCGGCACTGCCTTCAGAGCTGGGCAGCTGGAGAGCAGTGGCTGCTGGTCAGGAGCCCAGTTCTGAAGGCAGAGCTTCTGCCATCAGCAGTGCAGAAGTAAGAAGGCACGGTATGATATTACCACCCTTACTTCTGCGTTACTGCCTGCAGAGCTGGGGCCTCAGTTAGCACTCGCTACTCTCTGGCTGCCCAGCTGTGAATGCAACAATGCAGAAGTAAGGGTGGGCTGGTATGGTATTGCCATCCTTACTTCTGCACTGCTGCTGGCAGGCCGCTGACTTCAGAGCTGGGTGTCTGGCCAACAACCGCTGCTCTCTGGCTGCCCAGCTCTGAAAGCAACACAGAAATAAGGGTGGCAATACCATGACCCCCCCTAAAATAACCTTATGACCCCCCTGCAACTCCCTTTTGGCTCAGGACCCTCAATTTGAGAAACGTTGGTCTCCCTTGTGAAATCTGTATAGTATAGGGTAAAAGCACACAAAAGACCAGATTTCATGGGGGGAGACCAGATTTCACAGTCTGTGACGTATTTTTCATGGATGTGAATTTGGTAGGGCCCCAAGTATAATACATTACGAGGCTGTTGTAATTATCCCCAAACCAAGTATTATAAAACTAGGAAATTCAGATTTCAGAGTAGCAGCCGTGTTAGTCTGTATCCGCAAAAAGAACAGGAGTACTTGTGGCACCTTAGAGACTAACAAATTTAGTTGAGCATAAGCTTTCGTGGGCTACAGCCCACTTCATCAGATGCATTGAATGGAACATATAGTAAGAAGATATATATACATACAGAGAACATGAGAAGTTGCCATACCAACTCTAAGAGGCTAATTAATTAAGATGAGCTATTATCAGCAGGAGAAAAATAAACCTTTGTAATGATAATCATGATGGCCCATTCCAGACAGTTGACAAGAAGATGTGAGGATACTTAACATGGTGAAATAGATTCAATTTGTGTAATGACCCAGCCACTCCCAGTCTCTATTCAAGCCCAAGTTAATGGTATCTAGTTTGCAAATTAATTCTAGTTCAGCAGTTTCTCGTTGGAGTCTGTTTTTGAAGCTTTTCTGTTCAGAGTTAATGTTAAACTTTTAAAAAATCCTACCATGTTATGGTATGGAAATGCAGTGAGAGCACCTAACCAATATGATTCTGCTCTGTTGTGACACAATGAAAACAGCAAAATGATATATATGTAAATAAAGAGTGAAATGCCTCTTCCCTTCCAGTAACTTTGGCAGTAGTCTAACTCCCTTTCTAGCCACCAAGCATCAAACTTAAGAGTTAACAGATGTATGGTTATCTTGAGCAGCTGACCAATTTCCTGCTCGTTTTTCCAATAGCATGTTATTAAACCAAACCAACATATTTGTACAGTAAACTTCTCAATAACTGGTCACAATACACTATGCATAAAGTATTACAGAGAAGCCATGTTCTACCACAGTCTATACCACCTCTTGCCACAAAGGGGAGCCCTGAGAGGGGAACCAAGACCACTTAGAATGCTTGCTCTTGTCCTGGCTGCTTGGAAGTGAGTTCTTTACCACAATGTAGAAACTTTTCCCCTGCTCTGGGAGCCCACTATCCCCTCAAAGCCAATTTTACATATAGTTATGGTGACTCCCCATGTGTCACTAGGAACTGTAGATTGGTAGCCTATGCAAATTAAGCAAATTATGGCCACAACTTCTCTTTTCATCAAAAGGATTAGAGACCTCTTTCCCCTCTGTAGCTTCTGGCCATAGGTCTTACACTGATTATTCTGACTCCTCTCCAATCCCAAGCACCTAGGGTGACCAGACGTCACGATATTTAAGTGTTTGTCCCGCGTCCCGACCGATCTTTGGTCGGGACGCACTTTGTCCTGATATTTGCTTTGCCGGCAGCACTTGGCTTTTTTTTTTTTTTGCCACACTCCTCCCCTCACCCCCAGTCCCGATATTTTCTTCCTCAGCTTTTTTTTTTTTTTGCGACCCCCCCCCCACCCACCACCCTGGTCTCGATATTTTTTTCCTCGGCTTTCCCTCTCCCCCCCCCCCCTTCGCCGGCAGCACTCGGCTTTTTTTTTTTTTTTTTTTGGCAACCCCCCCGTCCCAATATGTTCTTCCTCTCATCTGGTCACCCTACAAGCATCTGCCAATTTTCTATTTAAAGAAGTCAGCACGATCCTTTGCAAGGAGCAGGGAAGGGGGACAGGTTGAAAGTGGAAGGCTAACAAGGAAGGAGTCAAAGACTGCAAATAATGTATGAGGATTTTTTCACAGGGTGCAGTGAGGGACAGGAAATATTGTTGTTTGGCCAGGGAAATGGTGGAGCTGAAGAAGGAGAGAAAAAAACTGGTAGGAGAGGAAGTCAGCATGGTCACAGGGCCTCTTCCAGCCAGGCCTGGGATTTCCTCATGGACCAAAGTGTTCCAGACTCTTCTAAGGGTCATCAAGGTTAGGGGGAAATTCTCACCAGCCCTGTAGCAGCATCACCAACTCTTGTTACATTTGTGGGGCAACAGGATTGGTCATTGCTGGAGCCCATCTGTGATGGGACAAGGACCTGCATCCCTCTAGCAAATTTTAGCATGCTGATTGGCTGCCTGCCCCACTAGCCCATGTCCTGTGGATGAGCACCAATCAGAGCTGCTGCAGACAGAGCTCCCCCTTCCCCTCCCCTCAGCAGCCAGAGCTGTCCTCACAGGAGGGGAGGGGGAGATAAAGAACCCAGCTGCTCTAGGCAGCCCTGCCCCTCCCACTGTTAGCAATAGGGATGGGACCGTTCCTCTTCCCCTCCCCCTGCCTTGCAGCTCCTGCCTGGGCTGGGGCAGAGGTGGGTGAGGGGGTCCTGGAGCCTCCAAGCCTGGAACAGGGAGAGGGGACCCTGCTGCAGCCCCCAGACCTGGGAGGGCAAAGAGCCCCGGGGGGGGGGGGGTGAACTCCTGGGGGGAGGCTGCAGGGGGGCAGCATTCATTGCTGGGCAGAGATGGGCTGTGGCACTGTCCCCCTGACCAGAAGGAAAGGGCAGCCAGAGCCAGCTGCAGGAGGCAGTGCTTGCCCCTGCCAGGAAATGTCAGATGGGGATAGGTGAGGGGTGCGGATAGGTCCGTACCATTGTTATAGGGGGCGGGGCATAGGGAGAGAAGCAGAAAAAGGTCAGCGGCTTAGGACTCACTCTGCTCCCTCCCCCTCATCACAGGACAAGTGTGTATCTCTGCCCACCCCACTCCACATGAGGGAAGCAGAAGCCATGAGCATGGCTGATCTGCTCAATTCTTTCTATGCCTGCTCCCCCCTTGGTGACAAGGACAGGTTGGCCCAGCACTCCTGCCAGGGATGGCTCTAGGTTTTTTGCCGCCCCAAGCAAAAAAATGTTTGGCTGCCCCCCACCCCAGCCCTGGGCTCTCCCCCCCACCCGCACCCCCTGCCGCCCCAACCCTGGGCTCTCCCCACCACCCCACCCGCACCCCCTGCCGCCCCAACCCTGGGCTCTCCCCCCCACCCCACCCGCACCCCCTGCCGCCCCAACCCTGGGCTCTCCCCCCCCACCCCACCCGCAACCCCTGCCGCCCCAACCCTGGGCTCTTCCTCCCCCCACATCCCCTGCCGCCCCAACTCTGGGCTCTCCCCCCCCCCCACCCGCACCCCCTGCCACCCCAACTCTGGGCTCTCCCCCCCACCCCACCCGCAACCCCCTGCCGCCCCAACCCTGGGCTCTTCCTCCCCCCACATCCCCTGCCGCCCCAACTCTGGGCTCTCCCCCCCCCCCACCCGCACCCCCTGCCACCCCAACTCTGGGCTCTCCCCCCCACCCCACCCACACCACCTGCCACCCCAGCGCAGAGCTTTCCCCCACCAGTGCTGACTCTGCCCATTCCCCCCTCACCTCCAGCCGGTCCAGCGCTGGCAGGGTCAGGGTAAACAGCAGGGCTCCCGGGCCGCGCCTCAGCCCAGGGTCCCTCCAGACAGGGCAGCCGCCCCCCAGCGCCGCCTGGGACCCGGGAGGGCAGAGCCGGGGGACTGCCCCGGCAGGGGGCTGAGGAGCCGGGGCAGGGCAGCCCCAGAAGGAGCGGAGCCCCGGAGAGCGGGACGTGTGCCCCACACAGCAGCACCCCGCCCTCTATGGCCCTGCTCCTGCTGCTGCTCCTGGCCGCCCTACCACAGTCCCTGGGCGATTCTGGCCGCTTCGCCCAGCCCTGGCTGCGGCGCTGGGGGGCGGCTGCCCTGCGGCACCTGCAGGTGGCTCCGTGTGCCCCAAGGGGCGGCCCCCAGCCTGAATGACTCGCGCTCGGAGCCCGCCCGGCCATAAGGTGCGGGCACTGCTCCCTGACACGAACCGTAGCGGCCCCGGGGCGCCGCCGGTGCAGGACGCGCTGCTGCTGCCAGGGCCGGCTCTAGGCTTTTGCTGCCCAAGTGCCAAAAAAAAAAAAAAAAAAAAAGAGGCTGGCTGGAATGCTGCCCCAAGCATCTGCTTGGTTTGCTGGTGCCTGGAGCTGGCCCTGACTCCTGCACCCATGCCCCAACCTGAGAGGGGAGTCACAAGGGCCCTGCTGGTGCTGCCCTGCCCTCTGGCCTGTGAGGGGAGGAGAGAAGAGGCCCCTGGCGAGGAACTGCTTCCCCCAGGCAGTGAGTAAGGGGGAGGCACACAGTGAAATGCTGGGGTTCCTGGATCTGAGGGGCAGTGAGAGGTCAGGGGAGCGAGTTGCAGAAAAGGTGATGGCCCTTGCCTCATGGCCAGGAAGGGAAGTAAGTGCCCCCAGTTAAACAGTTGAGTCCAGGCCTCCCAGTCCTACAATTGATCATTCTTCCTCCTCACCTCATTGTCCCTCCGTCAGTTCCTTCTTGTCTCCCTTCCTGCAGCTCCCTTAGCAGTGGAGGAAGAGGATGCTGGGAGTGAGTTAATAATAATACCTAGGTCTTACATAGCACTTTTTGTCAATAGATCTCAAAGTGCTTTGCAAAGGAGGATAGTATAGTTATCCCTCTCTCATAAATGGGGGATGGAAATACAGAGAGATGCACTGGCTTGCCCACAATCACCCAGGGAAAGAATTGGAACTAGAATATAGGTCTCTTGCGTCCCAGTCCAGTGCTCTAGTCACTAGGCCACACTCTCATCCCACAATAGGGCTATGATTTAACAAGGCATACTTGACAGTGAGTGAAGAGTGTGGGAGTCAGAGAAGAGAGAACAAATAACAATAGAATGAAGTAAAGAATGAGAGAGATGGGAGGAAGGTCTGAGGTTGGCAGAGAAGTAATAGATATCAATAGATTGGATCTTTTGGAAGACCTCATGGAAAGGGATGCTAAACGGGCAGTAACAGTGAAGGAATTCAGATATACCAGTTTCTGATGAAAACAAAGTTGAGTGGCCATTGTGAGTGTGGCAGAGAACATGGGTGAAGATCATAAGAGGAGATGAGGACAAGGAATCGGGCATTTCATGGATTGGGTTAGACAGAGTGTCAGCACAGATGGGAGACTAAGAGAGGAAAAGGGAGAACTAGAAGGAAGGTGTCTGGGGAGAAATAGAGTGGGAGTAGGTGACAGCTACATGGAGAGTAGACCCTGATGAAATGTTATTCCAAAGAAATGAAGGAAGAGATGGAGCAAGGGGCTGGAAGTGGGGAGGAGAGGAGTGGAGTCTGACATCCATATAGTGGCCCTTAGGGAGTGACATGTGGTGTGTGTGAAAAAATGAGAGTGCAGCTGCAGAGTTAGTGTGTGTTGGGATGTGTGTGAGGTAGATTTCCATGAGTGCTAGGAGATGGAGGGAGCAGGTAATAAATAGGTGGTGGATGACAGTGACCTTCCTTGGCCATTCCAGAGGTAGCAGGAGAATGGGAAGGGAAAGGGGTAACAAGAAGGGCAGGGATAGAGAAGGAATATATGGAACCTAAGAGGTGAGTGTGGGTTGATGAATTACAAGGTAAGCAGCTTCCCCTCTTCGTCCTCGGGAGTGACTTGGCCCAGAAGTCCTCTTGGACCATACCTAGTATGAAGCCCATACAGTCGGGGCTACAGAGGAATCAGCCATGTCCAGTTGTGTGAATCTCTTGCCCCCCAGAAGAGATCACTTGCAGCCAAGACACTAATGAACGACCCTGGGCTAGGATCTGGTCAGGAGATTCTCCCTTCCCTGCAAAGGCAGTAGTAGGGCTCGGGCTCGGGCTCGCTGGGCACGGAGGAAGCCCAGACGCGGGGCCGCAGATCGCTTTCGGGGGACTCAGGGAACTCCCGCTGCCAGGGGGGACGGACGGGCCGGCTCAGCGCCTGCCCGGCGCCCGCACGGAGTCGGGCTCTAGGTGTCCTGCGTGGGACTGGGAGGGGTTAAGCCGGGAGCCCCAGCCCGGGGGACGGACAGGCGGACGGGCAGGCTCAGGCGCCTGCTATACGGAGTCGGGGCTCTAGGTGTCCTGCCTGGGAGGGTCCCTGCTGCATTGCAGCCTCTGCGCTGCTCCGTGTCTGGCGCGCACAATGGCGACTCCCAGCCCCAGCAGCGGCTCCGGATCCGGCTCCAGCAGCGGGAGCAGCACTCCGGGCTCCCAGGCGCACACGACGGTCAGCAGCATGCAGGGTGAGCGACCCCCGCACCAGGCCCCGCCCGCTCGGTCCCCCTGCAACGGCGCGCCCGGCCCGGGCTCCGCACCTCGGCCCGGCCGCTTCCGGGCCGCCCTCGTCGGTCCGGTAGGGCCGGCAGGTCGGGGCCGGCTAGGCCCCGGCTCGGCTCCTTTGCTCAGCGGCGGGAGCCGGGCCCGGGCCCGCCGAACCGCGATGGCCTGTAAGGCCGGGGCGCCGCGCAACCCTCGCGACGGACCCCGGCCAGCTGCCCCGAGAGGGAACCGGCCGACTCCCGCCCTGGGGGCCGCGCTCCGGGCCGAGAGGCCTTAGGTGCTGGGGCGGCCATGGGCCCCCGATTGCGCGGAGGAGGGCGGCAGGCTGGGGGAAGGGTGCGAGTGTGTGTAGGGGGAGTGCGTCCACAGTGTGTGTGTGTGTGGGGGGGGGGGGGAACGGACGGGAGTGTGCCCACTGTGTGTGTGTAGGGGCGGACAGGACGGGAGTGTACCCGCAGTGGGGTGTGGGGGGGAGTGTGCCCGCAGTGTGTGTGTGTGTGTGGGGGAGACGTGAGAGTGCCCGCAGTGGGTGCGGGGGGGGGGAAGAGTGTGCCCGCAGTGGGTGCGGGGGGGGGAAGAGTGTGCTCGCAGTGTATGTGTGTGTGGGGGGGCGGACGGGACGGGAGTGTGCCCGCAGTGTGCGTGTGTATGTGGGGGGGGGGGGGGAGTGTGCCCGCAGTGTGTGTGTGTGTGTGGGGGGGTGTGCCTGCAGTGTGTGTGTGTGTGTGTGTGTGTGTATGGATGGATGGATGCCCATGGGGGGGGGCGTGAGTGTGCCCGCAGGGTATGTGTGGGGATGTATGCCCAGAGGGTTGGGGTAGTGGAGTGTGTCCGCCAAGTGTGTGTGTGTGTGTGGGGGGGGGTGCGAGTGTGCCCGCCGGGTGCGTGTGTGCGGGGGGTTCGAGTGTGCCCATGGTGTGTGTGTCAGAGGGGAGACTGGGGTGAGTGAGTTTGCCTGAAGCATGGAAGGGGGAGCCAATCTTGGGGGAGTGGTCAGTGTGCTGGGGGGTTGTGTGGGTGTGCTGTTTTCCCTAGGGCTGGAGGTGTTTGAGTGCACACGGGGTGCTCCCTAGCTGAGTTTGGTGACTGCTTTGGGAAGTGATTGGGGAGGGTGGGGGGGCGGTCCAGATGCCTGTGCTGGCAGTGCTGTGTTATTCAGTGACTGCATACTATCTCCACTTGCCTTCTACTAATTAGTGACTAGCAGAAAAAATGTTGGTTTTACCATGTAAATCTCAGCTGATGTTGGAGCCTCATCTCCTATTCTGTGGGGGTGGTGCTCAAGGCTCAGAAATACACACTTAATGTAGCTTGAAAACTGTTGCATATATTTGAACATACTCCTCTTTAGGGGCAACTAGATTCTGCTAGTGGTGTTTTGACTGTCTCTGAAGATCTCTAAACAATAAGAAAGCAGCCATTCTTCTTGGGAAGGCATTCACTTCTGATTTCAGACTCCTACCCTTTTATTAGGTAACTACATGAATAGCAAATAGACTCTACTTTTAAGCATGAACGTGCAGGTTAGATATAGTTCTGCTGCAGCAGGTTATTTTGATGTAAGACTGGCGTTTTCCTCCCACTAACACATGTAAGCTCTGCAGCAGAAGAGTCATTGAGTTAAAGTATGTAAACGTGAACATTTGCCAAGGGTAGGCAAGTTTTAGTCTGGATTTTATGCAAGTTGAACCTCTCTAGTCCGGCATCCTCGGGACCTGACTGCCGCTGAACTAGAGAATTTGCCAAACCACGGAAGGTCAACGTAGAGTGCCAGTGGGTCTCCCTAGGCACGGGAAGTAGGAGTATGGGGGGTGCTGCAGCACCCCCAGGCTTTGCACCCAGCTGGACCCCCTGCTTGGGGGCCCTGCTGCTACCCGGAGTGCTGGCCCTCCGCCTGGGGTCTTAGCTGCCGGCCCCAGGTCCTCCCCCTCCCTCCCGGAGCTTGAACACCGCGAATCAGCTGTTCGCTGCGGTCCGGAAGCGCTGGGAGGGAGGAGGAGTTGGTAAGTGCGGGGCTGCCAGCACGCGGGGGGAGCTTGACGCCAGTGCATGCTCTGCACCCACTAATTTTTCCCCCTGGGTGCTCCAGCCCTGGAGCACCTATGCCGGACCACGGATGTTGCCGGATCAAGGAGTGCTGGATTAGAGAGGTTTAACCTGTATCTTTTTAGATCAGTGTTCTGTCTACTTCTTAATATTTCTTGTGGCAAGTGACTCATCCCAGTATGGCTGTTCTTTGCCCACCATTCTGGGCAAAGGTTTAAACTGGGAACTCCTAGAATGTTAGGCTGATCTGATGCAGAGCATAAGGCTTTTCTTTTCTTGTGTTACTTTAGGCTGCAGTTACTTCCTGTAGAATTTCCAGCAGCATGTGTGCCGCACAAACTCTGTGGCTGGAAGGGAATGACGGGCATACATTTTTGCCCTGCCATGAGCATAGTTGGAAACTAGTACTGGGAGCAGCCAGGCTCAATTTATCCCTAATTTTCCAACACAAGGTCTCAGAAAACAAACCGTCTAATAGTGGGTACAGTTTTATTTAGAAACTGGTTTCTTAATAAAAAGCCAGATGAAGAATAGGTCTGTCAGTTGACCTTAGAACTGTAACCCTAGTAAATTGAACATTGTAAGTGTTGACTTGTAGCCTCTGCCCAAATGTCAGTTTCCGAGGGCATGTCCAGACTAGGCAAATAGGTTGTGTTTTAAGATGTTCGCTAACGTGCTTTAAGTAACGTGTATTTACACACCACTTAATATCTAGTGGGCACAAAAGCAGCAATGTTTAAAAACGTTAGCTGATTGTGGTAAATGCTGGGGTCTCTCTATGGTTTACCATAGTCCATTAATATGGTCGTAAACACAACCTTTCTGCACTAGGTACAAAATTGTGTTTAAATTTGCATTATCCAACATGTTTTGAAACACAACCTATTTTTGTAGCCCCAAGTTTGTTTCTGGATAGATACTGCAGTGTCTTGTGTTTATTCAGTAACAAACTAAATGGAAAGTGATATAGTTAAATTAGTGTAATTTCTGTGAGTAATCAAGGCTTGTGTCACACTTTATCAGCCAGTCTCTTGCTGGATTGGGGAGGAGCAGTTCTGATTTGGCTCCTAGTGACTACATCCCCATTCACTGAGCAGTTCTTTATTTCTTGATCCCTCATTTCTTTTACTTTAATATTTGCTTTGGGAAAATAGACTAAGAATACTTCAATGATCAATTTATGGTTAAAATATTAGTCTCTTATTTTGGTTGTGGCTAACATTTCAGCTTTTCATAGTGTTACTGTACGGTAAGGTAGCAGGTCTTTTCGTCAGTGTCTGAGGACTGACCCCTCTACCCTTGCAAAAAATTAGAGACTTGGGCAATGTCTACACTATAAAGTTAAGTTGTCTTAAGTTAGGCCGACATATAGCCACCATTGTAATTAAACTGCTGTTGCATGTTCTTTTTTCTGAGGAGTGTGTCCACAGTAGCAGCTCTTGCATCGACACAAAGAACAGTGCATCTTGGGTAGCTATCACACTGTGCAACTTGCTATCATCTGTCCCAGGGTGTTTTGGGAAGGGTTTGCAATGCCTCATGGGGGCAGTTTCAGCATTCCATGATGTAGTTTTCTCTGTCCTATCATTCCATGGGCTTCCTAGTATATTTAACACCACTTTTCAACAGCCCCTGTAACTTGTCCATCCGCCATCTCTCCGAAAGCACGGATCCTGCACTGCTCTCCAGTACTGTGGTGAATGTTATGAACACAATGCACCTGATCCTGCAGTATTTTATGAGCTGCGTGTCTGATGACGATGCCTTGGTGTCTGGCTTACAGTGTGCCATGGAAAGAAACAATTCAAGATTGCTGTTAGCATTCACGGAGCAGCTGCACATGATAGACCATCAGTTCTGGGCTCGAGAAACAAGCACTGAGTGGTGCGATCGCATCGTTATGCAGGTATGAGATAGCGAGTAATGGCTGCAGAACTTTCAGATGTGCAAAACCACCTTCCTGGAACTATGTTTGGAGCTCACCTCTGTCCTCCGGCGCAAGGACACCAAAATGAGAGCCGCATTCACGGTGGAGAAGCATATCCCTATTTTGGCACCAGACCACCTTTTGACGGCGTACATCAACAGAAAGGGCTACTTATCTCTGTGGATCACTGGGGTTGTTTCATCAACACGAGCTGGTCAGAGAAGGTCTGCATCTTTAGAAACACAGGCCTGTACAGAAAGCTGCAAGCAGGGACTTTCTTTCCAGACCAGAGGATTACCACTGGGGATGTGGAAATGCAAATAGTAATCCTGGGAGATCTAGTCTATCCCTTGCCGCTGTGACTCATGAAGCTGTACACTGGCATGCCTGACAGCAAGAAGGAGCGCTTCAACCACAGGGTCAGCAGGTGCAAAGTGACTGTTGAATGTACATTTGTCTGCTTAAAGGGTCACTGGTGCTGTCTCCTCAGGAGCTTAGACCTTAGTCAGGGCAATATCCCCATGGTCATAGCTGCCTACTGTGAGCTTCATAATATCTGTGAAGCAAAGGGGGAGAAGTTTCCCCATGGGTGGGGTGTGGAAGTTGAACAGCTGTCTGCTGCTTTTGAACAGCCAGATACCAGGGCTCTCAGAGGGGCTCAACAGGGAGCTATTCAGATCAGGGAGGCTTTGAAGGAGCATTTTAACAATGAGCCAAAGTAATGTGTGTTGCTGTAATGTGCTGAGCCTGGAATTGTTTTTTTTCACCGGGGTATGAACCTTGTAATGATTGCTTTCTGTGTGCTGCTATAACAATGCAAATTAATCTATTGCTATCGTCTCTGAATTAGCAACAGTCACCATGTGTTGGAGAAGAGTAAAGATTCATTCACTTTCCATAAGTTGATTTTTATTCCACACCTATGGAAACATACCTATGTCATGCTGAGGTAAACTTAATACATAGAGTATCTTTGAAGGAGAAGGGACAGTGAATTCACAAGCACATACGCCAACGAGGCTCTCGCGGCTGTCTGTGTGTCTAGCTGTCATTGTGCGTAATCGCCCGTGCGGTGGAGTGCCTGGGGTACTGTTGCAGCAATGGAAGATGTATGGAACATGTGTGGAGAGTGTAGGGAGGTCATCAAATGAAGTTCTCTATGGGCTGCAGCGGGAGGTGAGCACAGATGTGTTCAGCCTGAAGTTCAGTCGGAGATTGCAGCATATCTGTTTGTTCCCCGAGCTGTGTTATCATTTGTTTTGGCCCTGCTTCCTTTCCTCAGTATCCCTCCACATTTTCTCATTGATTGTCTCTCCCCAAGATCTTGGCTCGCAATCTGAAGCACCAGAGGATTGCAGCACCTTGAACATGTCTTCCTTAGACCTCTTCTGTCTTCTCCTTATCTGGCCGGGCTGCTCCGCCAGTGTGCATGAGGAGACCCTCAAGGCCACATCTGCAGCTTCTAAAGAAACAATGGACATAGGTCCTATTTTCAGTGTACTTGCACCGCTTGATCCAAACAAGTTACAAGCACAACTTTCTCGCTTTCCCTTACGAGTCATACAGCTCGGTGGCAGCCTCAGCCATGCCCAGAGTGGAGCAGGTGAGTTGGGACAAAGGGCAGGGGGTAGCGCTGGGTTATCAGTACAAGTGCATAGGATTATTGTACTGAATACTGGCACATTTTTTCACAGGCGGAGGTAATTGTAGCTGATATCTCACTCCTGAGGGTAAGCAAGGCTGCAAGGGAGCACTTCCTGCATGCGTGTGGCTACAGTCTGGATCTATATGCTGCTACCTTGTGTACTGAAATGGTGTCTGCTGAAGTAATTGCCCAGTGGTGTGGCAAAGTGGCCTACTGCAGAGGAAGAAACAAGGCAGCTCTCCCAAGAAATCTTCGGCAGAGGATTGCAGATTACCTCTAAGAAAGCCTCCATAGAAATCTCCAGGAAAATTCATGGGAGATCCCACTGTGCATAAACAAACTTTTCTGCTTTTCTGAGAAGCAGATAGCAGCAACTCTACCTGTATTGGTTATTTCACTACCTTTTGTAGCCTAATTAAAAAAGCATTACATGAGCAGATGTGTCCCTATGGTATTGAAGCAAATTGAGTACATACCAGAATTTCTGTCCCCTGCATCATGCTCAGCTCAGCTGGATTGCAGGGAGTGGCTAGATTGCTCTGGATTCAAAAAGAGGTCCTGGCTCCCCATGCCACCGGATCTCCCTGTTGCTTGTCTCCCATCCTCCTTCGCCTCCACTTCCTTGTTCAGCATGTTTTCCTTGAGGTTCACTCTGGTGGTCAGTGACTCCAGCCCCCCCGAAAAGTATCCACGGGGCTCTTGGTGTTGGAGGTGGGATCGCCACCGAGGATGGCATGCAGCTCCTTGTAGAAGTTGCATGTCTGTGGCTCTACACCAGAGCGACTATTTGCCACCCTTGCATTCTGGTATGTCTGCCTGAGCTCCTTGAATTTTACACGGCACTGCTGCGTGTCCCTGTCATAGCCTTTGTTCTCCATGGCCTGAGCGATCCGGCCTTAGATATCAAAGTTCTTGCTGCTGGAGTGGAGCTGTGACTGCACAGCTTCCTCTCCCCACAGACCCAGGAGATCCACCACTTTCGTTGTACTCCGGGCAGAAGTGCGTTTGCTGCGTGGTGCTGGCCTGGTCAGCTGGACAGTTGCTATGTTAGCTCACCTGCTAAGCAGACAGGAAGAGCAGTTTTAGAACTTCCCTGGGGTTTTAAAAGGGAAGGGGTGGATGCCTGTGATTGCTCTGCTTCCCTGCAGCCAGGTACACAATGGGCATTGTAGCACACCTTCTGGAGGCCACTTAAGTCAACACAAGCAATGCAGTGTCTACACTGACACTGTGTCGCTCTAACTATGTCCTCGTAAGTGTTACGCCTCTCGTCAAGGTGGTTTTATCAAGTTGGTGTAGCAGGTGTGTGACAGTGGCGGGCAGAGCATTGTACTGTGTACAGCTCCATAGTTAGGATGATGTAAGCTGCCTTATGTCGACTTAACTTTGTAGTATAGACAAGCCCTGGTTTAAAAAAAATCACTGTCTTTCAGTGCAGTTGGTGTGTTTTTTAAAGTTTTAAACCTTTGAAAAATCCTCTGTGCATTAGCAGCATTTACAGCTGCTTCAGACTGAGACTTTACTGTTTTCATACTGAGGAAACACTGTAATAAAATGCTATTTGCCTTGTTTTTTGAAATGTTGCATTCCTTTTATTTATAGCAAAAAATATAAACGATTGCTCTCCTTGTGATGGTGGCAATAAGGCAGAAGCAAGAACTGCTCTTTTTCTGCACAAGTGTGTCAGGGTTTGTCTGCACTTAAAATGCTGCACCACTTCAGTGATGACATTACTTACTGTGAGGAGAGGGGTTCTCCCTGCAGTTTAGGAACTCCACCGCCCCGAGAGGTGGCAGCTAGGTCTATGAGGAGTGCTTTCTGGCTAGGTCAGTTTAACTGTGTCGCTCAGAGGCGCAGATTTTTCGCTTTCCTGAGCGAAGTAGTTATACCAACCTAATTTCGTAGTGTAGACCAGGCCTCAGTTTGCACATGCATGGGTAAAGTATCACATGTGTAAACTAATGTTGACAAGACAACTTGAAGTTTTAACACTTGGTTTATCTACACTCAGCTGTTATGTGTATACCTTTTTTCTTAGCGAAGGCAGGGTCCAAATTGTTAGCTTGTCTTCAGAGCTGTTAAGAGGGCTTTCCAATTGTTATGTTAACTTGATTGAACTCATGAATGAAAAATACACTCTTTTTGCCTGTGAAGATAGGGTCATCTAAAGAAACAAAGTTGAATGGAGAAAGTCTCCCTTCTTTTCCTCTATGTAATTTTCAAAAGTAAGTTAGGTGGAAACACACTCACAATCACTTGTGTTTATAGTTCCTATATGTGTGGAATGTGGAGGGCTTGGGAGACATGATTGTAGTTGGAATGGAAGTCTAATATCTCAACAGAATTTATAGAGGAGAAGAGAACTTGCTTATGTTTAAAATAAAGCCCACAAAATATCAAACTAAAGCGGACTTTTAACGTCTACTGCTTTTGGAGCTCACAAGTTTTCTATGGATTTGGGTTTGATAAGTTTTAAACAAAACTTGAAATTTGTGCTAAATTTCATATAAAGTGTGCCTCACTAAAAAGTGAAATTAAAAGAGAAAAAAAACTGTCCAGTCTGGGCAATGCAGGAAGGAAACAGCACCAATGGCAAAAATTCATGAGGGTTTCAATGAGGCGATGCCTTGGTATAGAGTTGTTTTAGTCTCAATCTTTGGAGCACGCCTTCGTGGTGTGAGATGTTGTGTCAGCAATTCTGCCCCATTCTCTACCTTGTGACTTCAGTGATGTGGTATGGTGAGGGCTTGGCCATACAGTCAGGTGACAAGGGAGTTCAACCCCTTCAGGGGTATCTATGTCTCGAATAATGTCTGATAAAGTAATAGTAATCAAGACAGCATCTTCTGCCCCTCCTCGACTCCTCTTCAACCTCACTTTTCTTGAAGAGCAGCGACATGCAGAGCTTTTCCCTGGAGTCTCTCAGCAAAACCAAAAAACAGACAAAAATACAAACTAAGCAATGTCCACCCATCCTGGGCTTGAGCTGTTAGTCCATCTTTGGTTCTTCCTCTGCCTGTCTTCTGTCAGGCGCTTGCCACAGAGAAGAAACTCCAAACCACCTCTCTTCTGGATTTCTTTCTCCCAACTATACTGAACTCTTTTCTTTTAACTCCTCCCTGAGTCTAATACACTCTTCAGATGTAACAAGTTGAGCTAATAGAGTTCTCAGGCTCTAGTTAACCTCTTGTTCTGTGGGGGGTATATATACCCTTTCACGTCTGGGTAAGGAGCTTTCTGTATGAGTCTTATGTTTCCACTGTCATTTTAAAGTTTGGAGTATGCTGGTCTCCACCAGCCTTCAGAAGGAGTCCACTGTTTTGTGCCCTGGATTAGAGCCCTGTGTGGATTCAAAATTTAGATCCGTGGATATAAATTGGATATCTGTGGAGCTGCAGGGCTCTACCAGGAACCGCAGCAGCATGTCTGTCTGCTACTTGCAGGAGCCAGTGCCCCGCAGCCCCACCCACTGGGGCGGGCACCAGGCACATTGGCAGCTGTCACTGGTTGCCCTAGTGCAGGGGTGGGCAAACTTTTTGGACCGAGGGCCATATCTTGGTATGAAAATTGTATGGTGGGCCATGAATGCTCACGAAATTGGGTTTGGGGTGCAGGAGGGAGTGAGGGTTGGGGGTTGTGGGCTCTGGGGTGGGGCAGGAAAGGGGGAGTTCAGAGTGCGGAAGGGGGCTCCAGGCTGGGGCAGGGGGTTAGGGTGCGGGGGTGGGGTGGGGGGGGGGGGGAGTGCTCTGGCTGGTGGTGTGGGTTCTGGGGTGAGGCTGGGATGAGGGATTTGGGGTGTAGGAGGATGCCCCAGGCTGGGCCCAAGGGGTTCAGAGGGTGGGAGGGGGATCAGGGCAGGGGATGGGGGCATGGGCTCTGGGGTGAGGCCAGAAATGAGGAGTTCAGGGTGCGGGAGGGGGCTCCAGGCTGGGGCAGGGTGTCGAGGTGCAGGAGAGGGATCAGGCTGGGGCAGGGGATCGGGGCACAGGAGAGTTGCAAGCTCCGGGCGGCACTTAACTGAAGCAGCTCCTGGAAGCAGCAGCATGTCCTCCCTCCCTCCTATGCACGCAGCCCTGTCCGCAGGCACTGACCCTACAGCTCCCATTAGCCGCAGTTCCCAGCGCTTGGGGCAGGGACAGGCTGCCCCGCCCCCTGGCTGCCCCTAAGCTTAGGAGCTGGAGCGGGGACATACTGCTGCTTCCGGGAGCCTCGGCACCCATGTGCGCTGGGCTGGCTCCAGCAAACCAAGCAGGTGCTTGGGGCTGCACATTTTCAGGGGCGGCATTCCAGCCAGCCTCTCTTTTTTTTTTTTTTGGGTGCTTGGGCGGCAAAAGCCTAGAGCTGGCCCCGGCAGCAGCAGCGTGTCCTGCACTGGGGGCGCCCTGGGGCCGCTGCAGTTCACGTCGTGGAGCAGTGCTCGCACCTTATGGCCGGGCGGGCTCCGAGCTCAGGACACTTGAGCTGGGGGCCACCCCTCGGGGCACACGGAGCCGCCTGCAGGTGCCACAGGGCGGCCACCCCCCAGCGCCGCAGCTGGGGCTGGGTGAAGCGTCCAGAGCTGCCCAGGGACTGCAGCAGGGCCGCCAGAAGCAGCAGCAGGAGTGGAGCCATAGGCGGGGTGCTGCTGTGCGGGGCCCGCGTCCCGCTCTCTGGGGCTCCGCTCCCTCTGGAGCTGCCCTGACCCGGCTCCTCAGCCCCCAGCCAGGGCAATCCCCCGGCTCTGTCCTCCCCAGTCCCGGCCGGTCCTGGAGGTGGGAGCCTTGTCTGGAGGACCCTGGGCTGAGGCGTGGCCTGCGTACCCCGCTGCTTACCCCGACCCTGCCAGCGCTGGACCGGTTAGAGGTGAGGGGGGAGCGGGTGGAGTCAGCGCTAGTGGGGGGGGAAGAACCCAGGGGTGGGGGGTGTGGGTGGGGGGGAGAGCCCAGGGTTGGGGTTGGGGGTAGCCAACAATTTTTTTGCTTGGGGTGGCAAAAAACCTAGAGCTGGTCCTGTATGTGCAGAGCAGCCTCTGACCCCGCTCCCCAGCTGGAGCACGGGAGCTGGGCAAGCCCCAGACCCCACTACCCAGCAGGAGCTTGAGGGCTGGTTTAAACTGTCTGTAGGGCTGGATGTGGCCCATGGGCCATAGTTTGCCCACCCCTGCCCTAGTGTGTGCAAGTGGCTCTCATGCCCCCAGACGGGAGTTCCTTCCTCGCAGCAGTCTGAGTCTCCTGTGCGGGGGTGTGCGAGCTGCTTGCACACAGTAGTGTGACCAGGGACAGCTGCCGATGAGCCTGGTGCATGCCCCAGTGGGTGGGATTGGGGGCGGTACAGCTGTGCCGGAGGAGCGGCCGTTGCATGGCACTGGCTCCTGTGAGCGGTGGCCCGACATGCTGCTGCTTTCGCCGCTGCAGTTCCTGGCAGAGCCCTGCAGCTCCGTGGATATCTGATTTATATCCGCAACGGGCTCTACCCTGGATCTTTTTCTCCCATACTCAGCTCATTGTCTTCTATTAGTGAAGATAAACATTTCCTTACAAATATTTTCATGGCACTTCTGCCATGGTACTCTGTGCCCAGCTTCATCCTCAGCCTCTCTATTCAGAGCAGTAGCAATTGCAATGCTGCAACAGCAGTGTTATGGAGAAGGCTCTCTGGTACTTTCTCACAGTTCTTTCAAGGCTGGTTCTTTCATACATTTTAAGACCAAAAAGCACCATTATGATTATCTAGTCTGACCTTCTATATAATACAAGTCAGAGAACTTCATCCAATAATTCCTACATCAGGCCCAATAACTTGTGGTTGAACCAGAGCAGATCTTTTAGAAAGAGACATCCAAGCACAATGTAAAGACTCCAGGGGGTGGAGAATCCATCATTTCCCTTGGTAAGGTGTTCCAGTGATTAATTAGTTTTACTGTTAAAAATACACCTCTACTTCGATATAACCCTGTCCTCGGGAGCCAAAAAAAATCTTACCACATTATAGGTGAAACCGTTATATTGAACTTGCTTTGATTCACTGGAGTGCGCAGCCCCGCCCCCCCGGAGCGCTCTTTACCACATTGTATCCGAATTCGTGTTATATAGAGTAGCGTTACATCAAGGTAGAGGTGTAAGTGCCTTATTTCCAGTTTGAATTTGTCTAGCTTCAGCTTCCAGCAATTGGTTCTGGTTATTCTTTCATCTGCTAGATTAAAGAGCCTTCTATTAGAAATTTTCTCCCTGTGCGTAGGTACCTCCAGACTGATCAAAATTCCTCATAACATTGTATTGAATAAGCTAAGCAGAATGAGCTCTTTAAGGCAGGGCTTCCCAAAGCATTAGGCATAACTTCTCAGGGGCTCTCACATGCCTCTTGCTTGTTCTGGAGAGTCTCAGCTTTCACTTAAAAACTGTTGCGAGCTCCTGGTTGTAGAGAAAACCTTCAAAATGTTAATAGAGTGTAACCAGTATATCACTGTCTGCCTATGACTTTGTCCTCGCTGCTAAAAAATTGTATGTGTATGGCAAGATAACCCTCACATGTTCGTTATCTTGTGGTAAAATCCTAGTGGAGACAAGCTCCCTGTAGTTTTTACTGTGAAGGAGCTAGGCATGGGCAACACTATACTATATGCCATCAGGGGCTTGTTCACCTGCACATATGCCATCATGTGCCAGCAATGCCCCTCTGCCACGTTCATTGGCCAAACCGGACAGTCTCTACGCAAAAGAATAAATGGACACAAATCAAACATCAGGAATGGTAACATTCAAAAGCCAGTAGGAGAACACTTCAACCTCTCCGGTCACTCAGTAATAGATTTAAAGGTGGCAATTTTGCAACAGAAAAGCTTCAAAAACAAACTCAATGAGAAACTGCTGAACTAGAATTAATTTGCAAACTAGATACCATTAACTTGGGCTTGAATAGAGACTGGGAGTGGCTGGGTCATTACACAAATTAAATCTATTTCACCATGTTAAGTATCCTCACACCTTCTTGTCAACTGTCTGGAATGGGCCATCTTGATTATCACTACAAAAGTTTTTTTATTTTCCCTCCTGCTGATAATAGCTCATCTTAATTAATTAGCCTCTTAGAGTTGGTATGGCAACTTCTACCTTTTCATGTTCTCTGTGTATATATCTTCTTACTATATGTTCCATTCTATGCATCTGATTAAGTGGGCTGTAGCCCACGAAAGCTTATGCTCAAATAAATTAGTTAGTCTCTAAGGTGCCACAAGTACTCCTGTTCTTTTTGCAGATACAGACTAACACGGCTGCTGCTCTGAAACTTGTTTCCACTAGGATTTTACAGAATGGTAGCGAACATGCTTTAGTTATCTTGAGGTAAAAATACCCTTTTTTTGCATTGAAGACAAAGCCTCGGTTTGCAGAGAGACTAAAACAGTAGCTGTGAGGTATGAACCTCTCCATTCATTTCAATGGCTATGGTTGCCGATGCCAATGTAGATAGGTCAAACATAGATATTGTTAACTATTTCACTGCTCATGAAAGCATGTCAGAAATGAATGGAAGTATCTTGTATTATAAAGATCTGCACCATCGCTTTCCAAAGTGAGGAGGGCAGGAGCGTGTGTGTGTGTAAAGGATACCTATAATGATAGGTGGGCTTTTGACGACACATGGTGGAATTGCAAAGCAGGTCGTGTGATGAGTTTCATTCTCCTGAGAGGGGGGCTCGGGTTTCAGATGTTTGCACAGGCTGCTGCTCCCATTATTGGACAAAAGTGCTCAAGTCACTCTTGTGACTCTTTTCTGACTCTGATTTTTTCAATGTTCTCTTTTGAAGTGTGGTCTGGACACAGTATTCTAGTAGTGGTCTCACCAGTATTATCTCTCTGCTACTGTTTTGTATTCATTTCTCTGTCCCATCTTCTCAGGTGTGCTCTCAATTCATTATTGGAATTGCTTGGAAAAGTTTGCTTGACATCTGTTCATCTGATTAACATTTTTGTTAGGTGAACTTCTCTTAAAAATTGGGCTTAGAATCATTTTGACATCATGTGCTTGGAAAACTGAAACAGCTGATTCAACAGAGCAGACTTTGCCTAGGTCTCATTCTCCCCCATCCAAGATCATTCATGTCCCCATCAGAACACATGGTCTACTTTGTTTGCAGGTGGTCAGGTTAAGGGATCCACTGCAGTTACAGAATTCTTTGATAGAAAGACTTCTTATCCATTGGAATTTGCTACCAACCCTTTTTTGTCCTCAGTCTCTGACACAGTGGCTCCTGATGATCTTCTCCCTGACGTGAGTGTCACAGGTCATGTTGTGTGACAAAGTTCCTCCTCTATCTTGGTGGGTCCTGCACCTATTGGTGGATTTTCTTGCCTCAGAGATTCACCATGTGGGTTGGGGAACAGCCCAGAGACCTTCCCCTCTGGAAGAACCCACAGTCCAGGTCAATTGGGAGGTTTGGGGGGAACCCGGGCCCGTCCTCTACTCCAGGTTCCTGTGGACTGCAGCTGTCTATAGTGCCTCCTGTAACAGCTGCATGATAGCTACAACTCCCTGGGCTACTTCCCCATGGCCTCCTCCAAACACCTTCCTTATTCTTACCACAGGATCTTCCTCCTGGTGTCTGATAATGCTTGTGCTCCTCAGTCCTCCAGCAGCACACCCTCTCAGCTCCTTGCACCTCTTGCTCCCAGCTCCTCATACTCGCACCACAAACTGAAGTGAGCTCCTTTTAAAACCCAGGTGCCCTGATTAGCCTGCCTTAATTGATTCTAGCAGCTTCTTCTTAATTGGCTCCAGGTGTCCTAATTAGCCTGCCTGCCTTAACTGGTTCTAGCAGGTTCCTGATTACTCTAATGCAGCCCCTTCTCTGGTCACTCAGGGAACAGTAAACTACTCATCCAGTGACCAGTATATTTGCCCTCTACCAGACTCCTGTACCCTACTGGTCTGGGTCTGTCACAGTTGATATGCAGACAGCTTGTGGCAGATGGAGGGTGGAGGGAGAAAGGAGTTGAAGTGGGAGTCATTTGCTTAGAATTGGAGCAATCAAATTTCTGCTGTCCCGTCCCAACGATTGTGATGGAAGCTTCAGCTTTTTGTGTTCCTCAAACATGCTTCTCATAGTTTAGACCAGCAGAACTGCCCTGAGTGGTGGGCATCCTGATAAATGTAGGTTGCCTCCACTTGGATACAGAGTAGTCTCTTATGTGAAAATTTTCTGTCTACGCTGTGAATATTAGACAATTGAATCTGAATCAATCTGGGGGTCTCTATGACAGCAGTCACATTTGGACAGGACAAATACTCCCTGCCTTTTCTAGTTGAGTTTCAACCAGCCTCACTTATGGAGATTCTAGAGGTGCTATTAAGTGGGTAAGATTTGTGGTGTTAAGCCTAATAAGGGATCAGTGTAGCAGGTGCACTGGCATGTGTCTCAGTTTCCTCTCCTCTCTCTTGACTTTATGCATTTAGAGTAGCCACAGTTCTGCAGTGGGTGTCTTCAGAACTGATCCAGGGGCTAGGACCAGGGGCTGGGAGTTGGGAGACCTGTGATCTGTTCAAGCTCTGTTGTGTGACTTTTGGCAAGTCATTTAATCTCCATGCCTCAGTTTCCCCATCTCTAAATGGGATGATACTTACCGTCCTATGTAAAATGCTTTGAGATCTACAGAGTTCAGGCATTACTATTTTGTCACTGTTTGTATTATTCCCCTTTCTATTGTTCATGCTACATACAAACAGATCCATCATTCCCTTATCTAATGGTAATGGAGAGAAGTAAAACACCTGTGTGCTGCTGCTTCAGATCTAGTTTTGCAGCTGCTGTTACTTGTAAGCACTTCCTAGCAGAATATGGAGAAATGTATACGTGTGAGCTACTCCAGAGTAGTGCAAGAATGATGTGACTGACCATGAATAAAACAATTATATGACATGTACACAAAGTGGTGTTAAATGCAATAAGTAACTGAATCTCTTCTGGTTATTTCAGGGATTACTTGTAACACTAATAGTTATAAAGTTTTCAGAGACAATCATGAGTTTCAAGTTGATGGTGATCTTTCAACACAGATTTTCTTCTCCTAAGTGTATTTAGTTAAATAGGTGTTAACAAAAACAGAGTTTTAAACACCTGAATAACATGTCTCTTCCCATCCCTGTCAGGTTTCACTTCTTTGGTACTTTTGATGTTATCATTTCAATACATCAGCTGGAATCTTCTAAGACAGACAAGCCTTGCATTTCTAATAGGGGAAACAGGCAGAAAACTTCTTTTGTCTTAAGGCATGTTTGTAACAGGGAACACTTCACTCCTGTGCTCCAGGATCTACATTTGTTGCCAGTTTGTTGCCTGGTGCGGTTTTAGGATGTTGGTTTTAACTTATACAACCATAAATGTGTGGGATCCTGGTTTCTTCAGAGACCTGCCTGTCTCTTTGTGTCATGTGATTGTTTTTGCAATCTGAGGCCTTGGATACACTTGGCAATTCACAGCGCTGCCGCGGCAGCGCTGTGAAGCGCAATTGTAGTCGTGCCGCCAGCGCTGTGAGAGCTCTCTTGCAGCGCTGTAAGTACTCCACCTCTCCGAGGAGAGTAGCTTGCAGCGCTGCGAGCGAGCGTGCAGCGCTGCAGGCGCTGATTACACTGGTGCTTTACAGCGCTGCACTGGCTGCGCTCGGGGGGGGGGCGTTTTCACACCCCTGAGTGCAGCAAGTTGCAGCGCTGTACAGTGCCAGTGTAGCCAAGGCCTGAGGCACTGAAGGTAATGCCCTCCCTGCATTTAATTGCAAGGGGGCTGCAGGCAGGGCTTCTTGAGTGTAAGGGCTTGTCTGCATGATTAAGTTAATTCGGTACAAACCCTTGTGTGGACACATTCATTTTGGTTTGCACCAGGTTTATTTTGGTTTGTTTTAAATAGATTAGGAATTAGATTTAGTATCTGACTTCAGGTCCCAGCACGCAGTACTCCACATCAATCTGAGCGTTCTGGGACCTGTATTCTCCACAGGCTGCATTTTTGTCTTAAGCTTGAAGCTGTTTGCAAACTGGTTTATTTTATCATAATTTGATGCAGCTTTTGGGCTCCTGGTAAGTTGCCAGCACAGCCTTCAGTTGGGCAAAATTTGGGCCTGCCTTGGTCTCTAGTTTTTGAAGATTCTCTAGTGCACTTTTCCTGCCATTTATGGGCTTACAGTCTGCTCTGGGGACTCCAATGCTTCAAGCCAAGTTTTTTAATTACGGTCGTTGCAAAGTCTCAAAAGTGTAGATAACATTTGTGGCTCCTTACAGTCAGGTTGAAAGGCCCGGACATGACTTTGTCATAACATACACACCCAAGCAGCAGTTGACCTTCACTTGTTTAAAGAGGGTTATTGAGCTTTTCAGCCCTGACTGTCATTGTGTAAATGTCCTCATAGGAATCTCCTTCTGCAGCCTGCCTGCTTTGTACTTGCAAACCCAACATGAGGCATACATGATGCTGGCTTAGATTTATGTAAGACCTGACACATGCTGCTGCACAGCACTTCCTAAGCAAGGTCTCTGATCTGGATGTTCCAAGCTTCAGCCCTATTGCACAGATGCCTGTGCTGGTGCAAGGACCCAGAGTTAAGAATCATTTTGATAACCTGCTATTGTTTGTAATGCAATTGTGGTTGCTTGACAGCATCATATCTATCACTGTTTGACTCCCTCTCTGTGCCCTTGTCCCCACTTTGAATGGAGCTAAGCAGTCTTGCACCTCAGCAGGATAGGGAACATTAGCTGCTGCTGAATAAGCAGTAGGGGAGACTAAAATTTTTGTATACCTTACAAATGCTTATTTCTCACTGCTACATTGATTCTCCCAGATGATAAAAAACTACTCAAGATTGTTAAGTCCCAGGCAGACTGCGAAGAGCTACAAAAGGATCTCTCAAAACTGGGTGACTAGGCAACAAAATGACAGATGAAATTCAGTGTTAAGTGCAAAGTAATACACATTGGAAAACATAATTCTAATTATACATATAAAATGATGGGGTCTAAATTAGCTGTTACCACTTAAGAAAGAGATCTTGGAGTCATTGTGGATAGTTCTCTGAAAACATCCACTCAATGTGCAGCGGCAGTCAAAAAAAACTAACAGAATGTTGGGAATCATTAAGAAAGGGATATATAATAAGACAGAAAATATCATATTGCCTCTATATAAATCCATGGTATGCCCACATCTTGAATACTGCGTGCAGAAATGGTCGCCCCATTTCAAAAAAGATATATTGGAATTGGAAATGGTTCAGAAAAAGGCAACAAAAATGATTAGGGGTATGGAATGACTGCCATATGAGAAGCAATTAAGACAGGGACTTTTCACCTTGGAAAAGAGACAACTAAGGGGGGGATATGATTGAGATCTATAACGCATGACTGGTGTGGAGAAATTAAATAAGGAAGTGTTATTTACTCCTCATAACACAAGAACTAATTAATGAAATTAATGGGCAGCAGGTTTAAAACAGACAAAAGGAAGTATTTTTTCACACAACACACAGTCAACCTGTGGAACTCCTTGCCAGAGGATGTTGTGAAGGCCAAGACTATAACAGGGTTCAAAAAAGAACTAGATAAGTTCATGGAGGATAGGTCCATCAATGGCTATCAGCCAGGATGGGCAGGGATGGTGTCCTTAGCCTCTGTTTGCCATGGGAATAGATGACAGGGGATGGATCACTTGATGTTTACATGTTCTGTTCATTCCCTCTGGGGCACCTGGCATGGGCCGCTGTCGGAAGACAGGATACTGGGCTAGATGGACATTCGGTGTGACCCAGTATGGCCATTCCTATGTTCCCCCTTTCCAAATCAAAACCTTTGTATTTACATTTTATTGAAGATGGAGGTTGGCACTTTCAAAAGCACAATGTTCTGCACTGAATACAATGAGAAAAGAGTCCAAATGACAAGAACTGAAGCACTAAAAACATTTTCTATCTGGTCCTCTTTCTTAGGTGCACCAGGAGATGGCCTGTGGCAGTCTTCATGAATCTCGTACTGATTTCTCAAAATTTCTCCTTAGCATCTAAGAAACCTAATAACTTGCACTTATAAGAAAGAGAAAGTGGACACAGCCAAGCTGGGAAGAGGCCCAGTGAGCCCCCATCCTGGGCTTCAGAATCCAAGCTGCAGCTTCAAAGTGCTGTCTGCACAGAGGTTTTTACAGTATTAGGGCAAGCTCCACTATCCTGAGTCTGTTGAGCTGAGCTTGGAGGCTCGCTCCTGCTCAGACGAAAATGCTCTGTAGACATCCTCCTAGAGGCCTTGGTTTCCCTGCACCTGCAAATAAAAATATTTCTACATCTAACCAAATTCTGCACCAGTTGTCTTCTCCAAAATATGTCCCTAGTTACTGATTCCAATTTTTGCATCTTTTCATTAGGTGCTTCCCTGCCCTCTTTCTTAGGTCCAGTATAATTTAGATGTGTGCTTGAGCACTTTGATTTCCCAGTCTTTAATAGGGCCCTACCAAATTCATGGTCCATTTTGGTCAATTTCACGGTCATAGGATTTTCAAAATCGTAAAATTAATGATTTCAGATATTTAAATCTGAAATTTCATGGTGTTGTAATTGTAGAGGTCCTGACCCAAAAAAGGAGTTGTGGGGGGATCGCAAGGTCATTGTAGGGGGGTTGAGGTATTGCTACCCTTATTTCTGTGCAGCTGCTGGCAGCGGCGCTGCCTTCAGAGTTTGGCAGCTGGAGAGCAGTGACTGCTGGCTGGGAGCAGCAGCAGTAGCGCAGAAGTAAGGATGTTATGGTATTGCCACCCTTACTTCTGCACTGCTGCCTGCAAAACTGGGCCCTCGGTCAGCAGCCACCACTCTCTGGCAGACCAGCTCTGAAGACAGCAGCACAGAGGTAGGGTGGCAATAACATACCGTGCCACCCTTTACTTCTGTGCTGCTGCTGGCAGGGCATCGCCTTCAGATCTGGGCGCCTGGCCAACAGCTGCTGCTCACCGGTCACCCAGCTCTGAAGGTAGTGGAGAAGTAAGGTAGCAACCCCTCTGAAATAACCTTGTGACTCCCCTGCAACTCCCTTTTGGGTCAGAACCTCCAATTTGAGAAACACTGATCTCCCTTGTGAAATCTGTGTAGTAGAGGGTAAAAACACACCGAAGACCAGATTTCACGGGGGGAGACCAGATTTCATGGTCCGTGAGGTGTTTTTCATGGCCGTGAATTTGAGCTGCCTAGGGGGCTATTGAGCTGCCTAGGGGGTTATTCCCCTAGGCAGGAGCATGGAGACTAAATGCTTATTGTGCTGGTACTTTGGGCACACTGGTGCCAACCTCAGGTGTGGAATAAGAGGACTTTTTATATCAGATTGTTGATACATACATATAAAGTCTGATTGGTCTTTTGTTGGTGAAAGGAGCTGGATTAACACCTCTAGAGTCTGAAGTCCTCTCATTTGTCTGGTTATAACAGAGCCAGTGACAAGATAAGCGTCCTGCATATTAAGCTTTGCCATTGTGCCTCAGCCCTAACCTAGAATACCTCTAGGGATCAGAGGAGAGTTCAGTCTCTATGGCCTATCTGTAGCCTCTCTGCTTAGAGTACTGACAAGGATGATGGTTGACATGTTTTTTCTGAGGGCAGGTCTATGCTAAAAACGCTTCATCAGTGCAGCTACACTGTTAGAGGGCTTATTCCTTCACCTTCTCACTTCCCTGGTCCTTCTCTCGCATGAACAGAGAGCAACAATACCCAAAGTCCGAAGGTGCAAATAATTCAATGTTTATTGGGGTGAACTTCCAGCAAGCAATGATTCCAGTTTCCTTCCTCAGTGTCCCCCTTCCCAGCTCTGATGCCACAGAGCTTTGCCTGTGTCCCTGTTCCCATTTCCCCCCCCTTAGCAAAACATGTTTCCAATCCCCCCCCCCCTTTCTGATTGGCTGCAGACTATATAGTAAAACTTGAGTTCTGCTTAGCTATACCTTAGCCAATAATTTACTGAAATTTAACTAACCAATCCTAACATATTGTAACATGATTATCTATTGAATTATATCCCACCATCTTAATTGGTTTACACCCAACAAAATTAATTATACAGGAGACAGAAACAATCACAGAACCAGACAGAGATTATACAGACAAACAATAGGGAAGGGGGACTACAGTGAAAGAACAACAAAGAAATGAGGATATCATACCCCAGCTATTGATAAGTGAGTTCTTGCCAGACAGGATGCTGTCAAACTTAAGTTTTCTTTAAATCTTCTAGGCTCTTCCCTTTCTCTGAGGTGATAGATTGGATCACCTTTTTTACAGCCCAAAACTGCCTTATTTCAGTGTGACCGGTGAGGATGTGACCGTTTGCTTCCCAGCTAATGGCTGCCTCTGCTGTTTAGCCAAAGGCCTTAGCCTGAGAACAAGGCCTTAGACTATCATAGTGAGAGAAGGCCCATACTCAGGCAGACTGTGATTTTGCTTCTTGTTTTGTACCTCTATAACTAGCTAAGTGATAAGAATACACCTACATTCTTAAAGTATAGGCCTTTGCAGGCAGGCCTGAATATCTATAGCCTGACACTCCCCCCCCCCCCCTTTTTTTTTTTTTTTTCTTTCTTTTTTGGGATCCTCCTGTCCAGGTATCCCTGGAAAAGCATAGGACATATGGTGACACATTTCCTGATAGGGCCAGGCATCAAGGTGGAAGGTGTCAATATTCCATTTGTCCCACTGCCCCTTGTGTAGTACAGTGCCCTGCACCTTCTCTCGTATGGACATACCACACCTATTCCAATTATATATATCCAGACTTCCCATTATAGTGGGCCCAAGAAGGTTGGGTCTGGGTTGTCTAGTACACTATGGGGGGCTTACTACATTACTTATAGGTTATATCCATATGTATACTTAACAATACACCAGCCACTATAATAATCCACAGGAACACTAAGAGTCCTGACCACTGCAGTATGGTCCAGCATCCGAGCCACCACCAAAACACTGCCTCTCTTCTTTCGACAGAGTCAAGATTTTAATGTGTCCAGTTGCTGACAGTTGCAGCAAGCTGCCCCTGCAGGTTTTACGTGCTTTTGTCCATATCATAAGTCCACTGAATGTCCATAGAGAAATGGGTTATTGTCCAAACCAACTTAACCACTTGGTATGGAATCAGGCAGTATGCCCTGGTTCAATTATTTACAGCAATAAGATTCCCAGATCCATTTGTGCAACAAAGCCCAGATAACAGTGTGTAGATTGTTTGGTTATGGGCTGGTGTAATTGTGCCCCCTAGTAATATGTACATTTTCAGCAAAACACCTCATACACAATACACCCAATTGTCTACCCCTTGCCATAGACCATTGGGTGTGCTCCTCTATGGTCATCAGGGAGGGGCACATCCAAACATCTTTTCTGGATTTACACCATTTCATACACCCCTCCATTGATTCTCAGCAAGCTCCTCCCCTTCTCATTGTTCCCATAGGGCTTGTCCGGGGACCACCTTAGTTGGTGTTCCATTTCCAGGTTCCACAGTAGCTATTACACAGGTGCTGGCCTCCTAGTTGAGCATTTTGCATTCCCATACACATCTCCCCCCCAGGTTAGCCTTTTGAAGCCATCCCCCACCCACATCATAAGGTTTTCTGTTCATTGAAACATAACAATGCTAGCAACAAGACAAACACCACAAAACATAGATCCATGGTATTCTGGGTTATTCTTCCGCTGGCGCCAGCTTGCTTGTAGACTGTCTGAAAAACAAAAGAAACAATTTCCACCCCCTTGGTGGGGACAGATTATTGCTTAATAATACTACCACTTCCTTTTACAAATCTCCTTGCTGATTGCAGGAAAAATAGAAGAGTTACCTCCAGGCTGTACTTATTTTGTTCTATAGTCAGGCTAGTGAATTACCCCACTCACTGGTCATTTATGAAATTCATGAGGTGGTGTACCTCAGTTTTCCCTCTTGTACAACAGATCAGGTTTGCAATAGTTTGTGGTACTTAAGTGAAGATGCGTCTACGCTGATAGGCGAGAGTTCCCCTATCAGCAGAGTTAATCCACCTCCCCGAGAGGTGGTATGTATGTTGACGCTCTCCTGTCAACATAGGTGCTGTCTACATGGGAGGTTAGGTCAGTAGAACTATGTCACTGTGGGGTGTGGATTTTTCACACCCCTGAGTGATGTAATTATACTGATATAAGTCTGTAGTGTAGACCAGGCCTGATTTTGTGGGGAGAGTCAGGGAGGGGATGCTAAGCCAGTGAATTGTAGGTCGTTTGCCAGCTCAGATGTCTGGTGGAATTGGCAGCTCTGCTCCTCTTTCTCAACCTTCTTTCCCCAGGTTGCAAGGACTGTTTGAAAGGTTTGTGCAGGCAGCTCTGTACAAACTGGGGAAAAGATTTGGGGTCACTTGTTCCTTAATGCTGATAATTCAGTCTGTTTGGAATGTACCTTAGTGCCTCCTGCCTTGTCCCACAAAAATAAACCCAGGAGGTGCTTTTCGGTTGATTGAGGGAGAGCAAATGTTTCTGGGCAAGGTACATTTCTTTAGTATTGACAAGATCTTAGTCACACCTGACCTGGAGTCAAACAAGTGACCTAAGTGTGAGAGGCTTGGTATTGTCAATGTCTTGAATCATTTAACTCCTTTAGTGTTTTTAACCGTGATAAATCCTGGGGTTGTCCAGCCCAATACTTTTGCAGTCCCTCTTACATGGTTTTCTCAACCTCTTTCACAGTGATCCTGAAAATATATCACAATTACAGCTGTCTTCCTGTGCAAAGGGATTGGGTAAGAGGCTGATTTCCTGGCTGGCCTGTGCCAATCCTCTTCTGTGTTTGGTTAGGTAAATAATAATAACAACAATAATGCTTTGTACTTCTAAAGCTGCTTCTGTCTGAAGATCTCTGTGGTCTTTACAAACAATTAATTTAGCCTAGCAATACCTCTTCTGAGGTAGACAAATACGATTTCCCATTTTTCAGATGGGGAAACTGAGGCTCTGAGATATGAAGTGACCCATCACAGCCTTGACAGGAAGTCAGTGTCAGATCTAGGAATGGAACCTGCGTGTCTGATATCTCCCAGTCCTCTGATTTACTATCTTGGGTATTGGTAAATTCCTGAGAAATAGTAATACTGTAGCACCAAGTTACCCATCTCTAGGCTCTAACACCTGTTCCATTATTGCAGTATAACATTCCTTTCAGTAAAGATGGTGAGGATGTGAAGTGTTTGTGCTCAGCATTCATTCAAAACCCAAGTAATGAGTATAGCAATGTGAGCAGGCTTGTGCAGGTGATGAGGCCTGTGATTCTAAATCCCTTCTATTGTGTGCCTTCTGAGTGTGTTTGTGCTGCATGCTAAGGTTGATCTAAGTGTTTAAGCACCTGAACAGCAGTGTAAGAGTACATGTAACTAAGCACTGTAGAGGCTAGTCAAGATTGTGATAGAGTTTTCGTGACTTTAATGTGTAGAAATATTAGATATGCAGCAGAAAAATAGAAATTATGTAGTATTTGAATTATTCAGGTTGGTTTGCTGATTGGGTTGATTAACATGGAAAAAGACACCTGCTTTTAAAAAATATTTGGTGTTTCACCTTTCTTTGGATCCTTTTTAGGGAAAAGTATAAACTCATGGGATTCGATTTTTACTTCACACATTACTCTGCATCTGCTAAGTCAGGGTGGGCAAACTTTTTGGCGCAAGGGCCACATCTGAGTGGGGAAATTGTATGCAGGGCCATGAATGTAGGGCTGTGGCAGTGGGTTGAGGTGCGGGAGGGAGTGCAGGGTTCAGGAGGGGGCTCAGGGCAGGGGGTTGGGGGCTCAGGGCAGGGTGTGTGGAGTGCGGGAAGGGGCTCAGGACAGGGGGTTGGGGTGCAGGAGGGTGTGTGGAGTGCGGGAGGGGGCTCAGGACAAGGGGTTGGGGGCTCAGGGCAGGGTGTGTGGAGTGCGGGAAGGGGCTCAGGTCAGGGGGTTGGGGTGCAGGAGGGATGTAGAGTGCGGGAGAGGGCTCAGGGCAGGGGGTTGGGGTCCAAGAGGAGTTCGGGGTGTGGGCTCTGGCCCGGCACCGCTTACCTCGAGCGCTGCTTACCTCGAGCGGCTCCAGGGTGGCAGTGGTGCACAGCAGGGCTAAGGCAGGCTCCCTGCCTGCCCTGGACCTGCGTCACTCCCGGAAGTGGCCAGCATGTCCGGCAGTGGCTCCTGGTGGGGCTGCGCACTGCCCTCGTCTGTGCGTACCACCCCCGAAGCTCCCATTGGCCGTGGTTCTCCATTCCTGGCCAATGTGAGCTGTGGGGGGTGGTGCCTGCAGGCAAGGGCAGCGCAGGGAGCCCTCTGCCCCGCCCCCCTTCAGGGGCCGCAGGGATGTGGTGCCGGCCACTTCTGGGAGCAGTGTGGGGCCAGGGCAGGCACGGAGCCTGTCTCAGCCCTGCTGCGCCACAGGGCTGGCAATCCCGTGGGCTGTATTGAAAGCCCTGACAGGCTGCATCCAGCCCACGGGCCGTAGTTTGCCCTCCCTTGTGCTAAATAGATACCACTTAGAAGGTGATACCTCTTCTCTCTCTTGTTTTTTCTTCAGTTTGACAAGTTGCTCTTTTTGCAATATGTCATCTTAAAGCTGAGGCATTAAGTACTGTCTAAACTAGTCATCCCTATAGCAATTCAGATGACAGTGCTGTCTGCATAGAATGACAGTGTTTCCATTGCTAGCTTCTACAACATAGCTAGTAGCTGACAGAGACAGACTTATCTGCACAGTATTCCAGTAATATAGGGAAAAGTTCTGTGAGCTAGGAACCAGGATACCTTGAATTCAAGACCTGCCTTTACTGACTTTAGTTTTGATTTGTACGTACTTCTCTATTGTAATTAATAATGAAAGACCTCAGCACTAGATAACTGTCAGTTATAATCTACTGCACTCTATCCTTTGCAAATAAAATAATGGAGAAGTTATATAGGCCATGTTAGTTGCAGTGGGGAATAGAACTGAACTTTAGCCATTCTGTGACACTGCCTTTCAGATTGATTGATCCACATATATGTGCTTTGGTATCCTGCCTTTAGCCAGAATGCTACGCTGCACTCCTAAAGCTAGGCATAGATATCTGGCACTTACCACTACAATATCAGCTTGAGCACCAGAAGCAGACCCACCCCACCTTGGTACAATGGTTGGATCAGTAATGGGCAGTGACAGTCAAGGGGCCCAGGGTAACATTCACTTTCCGAGCAACCAGGTGGGAGTCCCACTAGGGCTGAGTGATTGTGCTTTTATGAAGACTGGTAAACTGAGGCTTGCCATACACTGTTCAGAGAACCCATAGCAGGAGAGACTCAGTGGGGGCCTGAACCAGGGGTTAACAGAGATGGGGAGCTGGATTTGGGGTTAGTACTAGAGTCTGTTATCTCAGGAAGGGTCTATGACACTTAGCAGAACCCAAATGAAGCATTTGGGGTTAGAGATATAGACCCTACAAGGCACTGCAGAATCTGTTGCTGAAGCCCGTCCCATGCTTCCAGGGGGTGGGGAGGGGCCCAGAAGGTGTCAAAGCCCAAGCAGGTCTCTGGAGAGGCCCTGTGTATGACAGGGATCTTGGAGGGGGGCCTGGTCTCTTGCAAAGATAGAGACAGGTCAAGGAAGAGCAAGTCCCTATGCTGTTTGTCTTGACTGTAGGAAGGCAGCACATGCTAAAAGGTGTGGCCCTACTGAGAACTTTCCTCCTTGGGAAGAGGGACAGTGGCAAAGGGAAAAGCCTGGGTCCCCAGGAGTGAACAAAACTGAGACAATCTTGAGGGTGGAGCGTCCAAACTGGGCAAATGGCAGCAGTACTTAGAGTCTCAGCTAATTAAGGGAGATACCTTGGCTCCACACTCAGCCTGGGATTTTGAGAGCTTGAGGTCTTGTATAAGTGATGAGCAGAACCATGGCAGCTCAGGAGCCTGAAACGACATGGTTGGAAAGGGAGTTAAAGAGGTGCTCAGTTTTCAGTGTCTGTGAGTGCAAGAAAAAAAGCTGAAACTGAACTTAAAGGATCTGGAGGGCAGAGTATCAAACAGCTCTGGAAAATGCAGGCTTATGTGAAGGGACTGGGCACTGAGGCAAAGACTCAGGAGGCCCAGACCCAGGAACTGAAACAGAAGCATTTCCAGACTGTGGAGGAGATGACAGCATTGGAACCAAGCTAAATGTGTGCAAGCAAACCTTCGGAGAAAGATCATGCAAAGTGGCCAATTAGGTGAACGTGCTTTTTCAGGATAAAAGGGACAAGCAGAATGAAGTAGGGACCTAGGTCCAAGATTAACAAGGGAGATGCACCAAGAGTGACAGTGCGAGAGAGGATGGATGAAGTGACTGAGTGGTGTAGTGGGTTAGGTAGTAACTCAGAGGTCTGAACCAGTCAGAGAGCAAGCTGATTAAGTTAGCAAAAGACTGCGGATCTGGGGTTACAGCTTAAACAGGATGCAGGAAAAAACATGCCAAAAGCAGTGGATGAAAATAACCATTTTGGAGAGCAATGATATGAAGGAAAAGAGGCACTTGGGGAAATTTATGTCTGCCTTCTGACAGCAGGTGGCTCACCTGGAAAGGCGAAACTCCAGTGACAAGGCTGCATGGCAGGATTGTATGTCTCATAGACAGATTTGGCCACAGACAGAGCAGAGAAGGCTTGGCAGTGGAATTAGATCCCCAGCAATCAGGAAGAAAGGCAGGAGGAGTTGAGTAGATGCTAGCCCTGGAGAAGAACTTCTTTGAGTGTGACATGTTGGTACAGAAGCTTGGGAGAGGAAGGGGAAAGCCCTCTCCCAAACCAGAGCTGGGGCAGAAGCTTTGGACTAGAAGGTGGAGCTAGAGCAGCTCAATAAATATATAAAATGTATAAAGATCAAGGGCTTAAAGAGATTCAGAGGCGCAAGGTTAGGAAGAATATCTGGGGTGGAGAAAGGAACAGCAGATAATGGAGATGAAATAGAACCTGGAAGCTGAAGCCTGCAAGCTCTTGAGACTGGCTGGGAAAGCTACACCTTTGAATGTCCTGGCAGCAGACAGCAACAATGGAGAGACGAAACCCAGCTGCACAGAATGCAGGCTGGAGCTCAGCAGATGTGTGAGCAGAGAATTGAAGAACCCAGGGAGATTTGAGATAAGGCCGTGAGCCCAGAAATAAGCAGTTGTCAGCTAGGGGGGTCAATGCAGAGTCGTTAGTGGACAAGTTGTGCCCTCTTACGATATTTCATTGAGAGAAACTGGCAGACCAACAAAGGAACAGGTGTCCTGTGTAATCCACAGCTGTTTGTGTGGCGCTCTGTTCCTCTCGTGTGGTGTCTTGGGCCTGGTCCATACTAACCCCCCACTTCGGACTAAGGTACGCAAATTCAGCTACGTTAATAACGTAGCTGAATTCGAAGTACCTTAGTCCGAACTTACCGTGGGTCCAGACGCGGCAGGGAGGCTCCCCCGTCGATGCCACGTACTCCTCTCGCCGAGTTGGAGTACCGGCGTCGACGGTGAGCACTTCCGGGATCGATCCCAGAACATCGATTGCCTGCCGCCGGACCCGGAGGTAAGTGTAGACGTACCCTTGGTGACATACGGAGGCTGATAAGCTTGCTACAGTCTTGCCTAGCAGAGCTGGGTCTCTAAGCTGCTCCTACTGTTAGATCCAGGGTTCCCAATCCAGATTTGATCTTTGCTGTTTATAAGCCACCCATGGACACAGCATTGGACCATAGATACAGAAGTGGTGTGCAGGGCGGGTTTGTCAGAGATTGCAGTAGCTCCTATTACTACCCAGCAGACCCACAGAGTAATGGACTGGAGAGATCTGAAGAGAGGGATGCTTCAGGCTCTGGGCTGAAATCATTGTACAATTTAGCAAACTGACAGATTAAGATGGTGGAGTGTCTTTGGGAGGTGGAAGATACATGTTCCTCAAGGAAAAGGACCCTGGCACAGGCCACATAAAGTGAGCAGGAGCTGACCTGCCTTGGAATAGAGAGTAAATGGAGACCTGCAGTATTAGTGGGTGGAACAGGTGAAGATGACTAAGCCCAGTACTGAAATGCTCCTGCACAGCCAGTTCATTGAGAACTTGAAGAGGCTGGAAGCTGAGATGCTTTAACAAAATAATTGGAATTGGTAAAGAAGAGAGAATTGGGTTATTTCAGGAGCTTGATTACCTGGCTTCAGGGTATACTGGCTGACCAAAGAAAACTCTTCTGCACCAAATACCATAGTGACCTCATGCTTTTTAATATAAATAGATCATCACATCTGCCTGTTGCACAGTCCATTCATTTGGAAGGTCATTCTGCCTTTTATTTGTTGAAGGTCCTGGGGATTACAGTGGATGAGAAGCTGGATATGAGTCAACAGTGTGCCCTTGTTGCCAAGAAGGCTAACGGCATATTGGGCTGCATTAGTAGGAGCATTGCCAATAGATTGCGGGAAGTGATTATTTTCCTCTATTTGGCACTGGGGAGGCCACATCTGGAGTATTGCATCCAGTTTTGGGCCCCTCACTACAGAAAAGATGTGGACAAATTGGACAGAGTCCAGCGGAGGGCAACAAAAATGGGGGCTGGGGCACGTGACTTATGAGGAGAGGCTGAGGGAACTGGTCTTATTTAGTCTGCAGAAAAGAAGAGTGAGGGGGGGATTTGATAGCAGCCTTCAACTACCTGAAGGGGGATTCCAAAGAGGATGGAGCTAGGCTGTTCTCAGATGACAGAACAAGGAGCAATGGTCTCAAGTTGCAGTGGGGGAGATCTAGGTTGGATATTAGGAAAAACTATTTCACTAGGAGTTTGGTGAAGCACTGGAATGAGTTACCTAAGGAAGTGGTAGAATCTCAATCCTTAGAGGTTTTTAAGGCCCCGCTTGACAAAAACCCTGGCTGGGATGATTTAGTTGGTGTTGGTCCTGCTTTGAGCAGGGGTTGGACTAGATGACCCCCTGAGGTCTCTTCCAACCCTAATCTTCTATGATTCTAAGTTGCTGTTGAATTTTTCCCGAGTGCGAGTTTGATGAAGTTGGGGTGTATGTATTGTTTTCAGTATCTGCTGGAGATGGAAGTCAAATCTCTGTGGAGTGCTGGAGTGTGTTATAGACAGCGTTGTAGGTGATGTGTAAATTTCCAGGAATGCATGAGACTTTTTTCTTTTGATTTCTACAGTGTGTATCCTGATTGCAACATTAATGATAGCCTATTAAGTTTGTGTCAGTATTGTTAGCATGATTTCTTTTAGAACTTGCACCTGTAAAATAATTTTAGCTGCTACTGTATCTTTCAGAGAATTGGAATAAAGGGCAAGCACAACATCAGCTTATCCTGGAGATTTTAGCTACTTAGTGTGAAATTTAATTTGCAAGTAGTGGACTGATAATTCCATGTGCTCAGCTTTTTAACACTGTAGTACAGTTGATTGTTTAGTGTTTAACAAACCTTTTGGGGTAAGTAGTTTATTTACTGCATAATGAACGTGACTGTACATTCTATATTAGGGATTTAGGTTTCTTATCTGAGGAATGTGATGCAGCATTGTCAACCCCAAGCATTCAAAAATTACGAGTCAGTCCTCCCCACCACCCAAAATAATGAGATTTTAAAGTATAACTATTCAGTCCTTTTTATTTGTCTTCTAAATTTTGAAACCTTTTAGGGTTCATGTTTTCCAGATTTTCTCTGCAATCATGAGGACTAGGGAAAAAAAGAATCTGAGATTATTACTTACTCACAGGGCTCTGGAAGCTGGGGCTATCAGAAAAGCGCCAAATATTGCAAGACTCAATAAAATTGTGTGTTGGCAACACTGGAGGTATGAGAAATTAATGCTACAAATCAGATGTTTACTACAGTGAAGATGGGCAGTACTGCTGATGATTTTATAATGTGAATAGACCTAACATATTTAATTTCCAGATTTTTCTTTATGAACACTGCATAAGTTGGATGTTTTGTTCAGTGAGAGTGAACTGGAGTAACATCAGTTCTCAAGTTCTTTCCATTTATACCCCAAAGGAACTGAACAGATCACTAGGACTTAGAAGAATTATTCCTGGTTGAAGCCTAGTTGGTGGGGGTGAGAGTGAGAGTGGAGGGAGAGGAAAGACTGCAACTGCCTGCATAAGTATCTTGAAAACCAGAAATAGAATATAAATCCTTAGTCTCACAAATGATGGGTAGGTTAGCCATGTAAATCACTTTTACATAATCAAAACCAGGAGGAGCACTGTCCGCCTCTTAAAGGAGAAATTGAATGTACCGGATATACTCGATCATAAGCCGGTTCGTTTATAAGCTGACCCCCTCCCCCCAGATGGATAAGTAAAAATGGAAAATTTTTATAACCCGTTCATAAGCCGACCCTATAATTCAGGGGTCAGCAAACATTGGCTCCCGGGCCATCAGATAAGCCGCTGGCGGGCCGAGATGGTTTGTTTACCTGGAGCATCTGCAGGCACAGAGGTAAACCAAGTAAACAAAGTGACTCGGCGCGCCAGCGGCTTACCCTGATGGGCCGGGACAGCAACTGGTGGGGAAATTTTTTGTGGGGGAGAAGCTGGGAGTCAGGGCAGTAACCTCTGGTGCTTCCCTTTTTTACTAAAAAAATTCGGCTTATGAATGAGTATATACTGTTAATTTCCCTTATTTCAGCTGAGAAAACTTATTTGATTTAGTCTGATATTTTTATTAGTGCAGGTTTTAACAGACCTGGTCCTCTATTGTTGCACAGATGTTAACAAACTGAATGTTGCTTGTTGGGAAATGCTAAGTAAAATACTGTTTGACTTGATGAAATATTTTCAAATGTCACTTACCTCAGTCAGAAATTAATTAACATCTTTGGCTTCATTGGGACACAGTATCCTCCTTAATGTCTTAATCATCAAGAATGTGACTTGCTACTGCGGAAGACTTATATTAGCAAAATTGTTTGAATGGATTTGCAAAGGTATCCAAGGAGTTATGACTGTTTTATTTTTATTAACATGACAATGAAACTAACACTCTCATAAGCTGATTCCCTCTTGACCTGATCTGGCCATTGATTGATTTCTTTCTTGGCGTTTTGGACAACACAGTGCTGTTGAAAATGCATGGGATGTAAATGAAGGAGATTGAGATGACTGCACTTGTTAGTTTCTCAGGATAACACTTTGCCCATGAAACCAGTTTTATTCAGAATTTTTAGACTCTAATAATGATAATTGAAACATGTGACTTTTAATAGTTATGCAATTCTGTGACTTCCAGTGAATGAACTAGAACTTATCTTTTTTGCTTTAGGCTTTCAGATAAACTTCTGTGAAAAGGCACAAAGTAAGCTACAAATTTTATAGTATTATGCTACTTTTATTTTTATTTTTTTATATCCGTCTTGGTTCTGGGAATGTATCCACTGTTGTTCCAACTAACCAACCATGGCAATTATACATTGATTGAGCTTCCATTTTTCATATTGCTTAAAAAGTAAAAAAACAAAACAAAAAAAAAAAAACCGCAAATGGTTTTCTATTAGGCCATTGGTTGTAAAAGTTTTACATGCCTTTTACACTTACATGTCTGTAACAAGTGAATAATGAACTAGAGGTACACAGATAGTTCTATTATTCACTGGAGTTTCACACACTGCCAAACTCCAGTGGTGTATGAATCAGGTGGGATTTGACTTTTTGAATTGCAGCTGCTTTATTAAACTAGAAGTGTTCCTTAAAGAACACTTTTTGCTTCTTATGTAACTATATTAAGAAAAATGAATTAAGTGAAACAGTGCAACATATTTGGTCTGAGCACCTAAAAAGTTCCTTCTGTAGGTATTGGTCACATTGATATTGATTTGGATCATTGTTACTATCTGTGCACCTCTGTGGGAGGAAGGGAGTAATGTAGATAACTTCCTAAACTTGGCTGGCTATTTCAATTGAGCCTAGACTTTTGGAAGGTGAGACTAAAATCAATCATTGCAAAGCAATTTTTGATGACTAATGGAAGCTCTTTAGGATTAATTTTTTTATTGTTTCTCTCATGGCTTTTCATACTTTGCATTGCTATGTCACTCAAATCACAGTACCCTTCACAATTGCCTGTCATGAGTTAGTGGAGTTTTATTGGAGACCAAAACATAGTTTTGATGGCACCTCTATTTGGTAAATGTTCTGTAGTTCAGTAAAAATCCACTCTGCATCTCATTCTGCATTTTAAATATATATTTTTAATTTTTATTTGCATTTGATGAATATGCATATTTAGTTTAACTGAATTCAGATATCTAGAGTTAATTGCTAATATTCAATAATTGATGTCTTGGAATTTAAAGACTGATATCCAATGTACATGCTTGCTAGAAAAATGAATATAAACTAATTTATTTTGAGATGCTCTAATGAGAATATCCTGCATTGTGGGATGACAGGGTTTATATTTCTGTTAACTGCTATTTGCAGACCACTGCATTTCTGTTTGGAAAACTTACAAGAGGTACACTTACAAAGGTTCAGTGCATAGCAGGCCAACTTGTGTCACCACTGTGCCAGTGGGATTGAACTGGAGAACAATACATGTCCTTTAACAATATGGTTTGTCCTAGAGTGTGGCAAATTCTAAAGTTCCTCTGGAAAGCAGTATTTTCAAATCCATTTTATAAAATAAAAACTTTACACAAAACTTATGTAAAACTCCCAAGTACTCGGTCTTCCTAGTGAATGCCTAGCTGATTGCTGCTCAGATCAAAAAATATTTTCTTAAAAACCGAACAAGCAAACAAATCCCCCATAATGTATAGTTAGTTTACTGTGGTGATAAATGGGTGTTACTGGACCACAGATGAAAGAGTTTGTTACACAGGGAATTTGTTTCTGAGAAAAGCTGGCACACTAAGTTCTGACATCAAACTTGACATTTTAAGAAAGGTTGCCTTAATATTTGCTCAGGACGCTGTCCTTAATCTTGTGTCAGCCTCTTACAGATCCTCTTCTGTACCATGGACACTGAAAACTTTCTGACCAGAAATACCTCTGCAGAGTTTGAATCTATTTATTTATTTATTTCTCCATTAGGGACTGTTGCATAAAACCAGGATCTTTTTTCAGTCCATTTGCTCCAACTTCTTATTCCCCACCTGCAACCAGAATGTTCATGGGGACATAATCTTTTCCACTAGACACGGTCTTGCTGTGTCAGAGGAGTCTGGCTTTGCAAAGGGAATAAGCAGCTGAACTCTTAAACAGAACACAGGTCCCTGATAATGAAATGAAACAAAAGTATGGGCTCTGCCAGCAGAATGGTTTGTATGCAGAGTAAGGGTCATTCCAAAATTTCACAGGAAGCACAAGCATGCAGACAAAGATCTCCCATCAGTGAACTGATGAGAGGACCTCAAAGAAGGAAGTTGTCATTGTGTCCCCTGAAGGAGCTGAGAGCTTCTAAGGTAGGAATATGCTAAGCATAGCGTAAACCAATGAGTAAGAGGGCGATATCTTTGACAATCCAGTGGGATAAAATGCATCTATCATCTAAGAGCTTGGAAAAAAATCATTTGGACTGTATTTCTGTCAATGACCTATGTACTGTGTATGCCAAACACCCCAGGAACACAGTACTAGGTCAGCCAGTGGGGACTCCAGAAGAAATGAGAGTTTTATCTAAAGTCATGTTACTGTATGTTTTGAGGTCTGTACTTTGGCTGAAAGCTGAAGGTTGAAATGTGATTTTAGTACAATCGTCTTGGCCGTGATGTGCACTCACCTTGGATGATGGAGACAGTCTCCCTAGTATATTGTTGAGATGGAGGATGTAGAGGTGTCTGTTGTGAGTTGTTTAGAGTTGCTGCATTTACAAGGTAGTGTTCCAGTTGTGGAAACACTTACACATGTACATAATGTTAAGCATGTGAGTAGCCCCATTAAAGTCAGCAGATCTGCCTTCACATTTAAAGATTTTGCAGGATCAGGACCTAGCAGCAAAGACAGAGGCATTTCACAGGGGCTGAATTCAAACCTCTTGCTCGTTTATCAAAGCACCTTAGTTCATCTTTAAATGCAGGTGGAAAATAATAGAAGTGGATTAAAAATAACTGATCTGTATTCAGAACATTTTACTAATGAGTAACTATCCATGTAGCCCTTTGTGTTCCTGCACACTCACCTGTTTCAATACAGGAAATGTTGGCAAAAAATAATTTTGAATTGAAAACTTCACATGTAAAAATTCCTTGGAAGTTTGTCTCACCTGGCAAAAAGAGCAAGGCCAACAAATGGGTTTACCTGCTTCCTTGATCTTGATCAGTCCTTGGAAAATTGAAAGTGATTTTGATCTTAGGTAAATTAAAATATTTATATTAAGTTTACTGCTAGTGTCCATTCCTGAAATGAATTCAATTGGCTTACATAATTCAGTTCCTAATTGTTCCAATAGGGTGACAAAATATGAAAGGCTCAACTGTCTTCAGAGGGAAGTGTTTGAAGAGTCTAAATCCTGCCACACTATAGACTTCTAAATAAATTGTTGTACACAGCCCTCTCCACCTTGGAAATCTGTATGCTAGAATGGGGAAAAAAATTGTTCAGAGGTTGAGAATGGGGGAGGAAAACCTCTAATGTATTTTGTTGAGACAGAAGTTTTACTTGTTAGCACAGTGGGCCCTCAGAGAGAAGATGCTTAGAAATACTTAAAGGGTAAATATCTGCAGTGTTTACGTACTTCTGACAAATCATTGCTCATCATCTGAGGGGTATTTTGTGCTGAAAGGAGTTTGGGCTTGTGAGGTGAGTATTTTAATAAGTGAAGTAGGTGAGTAGTTAAAATATCAAGGGAACTTTTTGACCAACAGAATTTGCTAGTCATCACAAAACAAGTTTTCAACAGAAAAGAAGCTTAGTGTGTAGTAAAAATGGCAGACTACTGAACTGAGTGCTTCCCATTATAAAGGATGATTTTTAAAGGGTGGCAATTTTGCTCACTTAAACTTATCATTAAAATAGTTTCCATATGTATTTTCTCATCAAAATTGGGTTTAGAAGAATGTTGGCAGAAGTATTAGCTGAATTTTTTGTGTGCATATTTAGCAGAAATGTCATGTCCTTTTGAGATTGTGTGAAAACATTTCAGTTGTTCTGTGATAACCTGCTCAAAGACTATTTGGCTTGTGCACAAATTTTTCAGTAGTGCTCCACACCCAGCAGCTCCCATGGAGCATTAGAAGAGCTGTTGGGTTCTGAGTATTTTTGAAAATCTGACCCTATATTTTTATGAATACAATATAAGAATTAAATAAGAGATAAGCTAATTGAATTTACAATTGTATTACAGCATTCTAGTTTGTTAGTCCTAAATAGCACGCAGCTCAGCTTCCCCTTCTCCTTGGCCTCCTTGCAGATGAGCAACAATTTATACCTCAGATCTGTTTTTCTGCCAAAGAAACACAAATTGGACTGTTTATTTGCAGATGTTCTCTCAGTTTTGCATGCTTGAGGGTGGAAAGCTGAAGCAAATGGGTATTGATATTCCATGCTGGGCAAAAGTTGTGCAATCTGAGTTTGTTTACAGATTCTCCCTTTTGAATCTGTGAAGCAGACACCTGAATTACTGTTGTATACCCACAGAAATTGGCAATATTTGATCTTAAATTCCCCACAATCCTTTCACAGGATCTGTTTGTTAAATTCAGTGTGTGTGCTGCACCCTTAAGAATTGCAGCTCTGCCTACTTTGGTGCTTTGTTTAAACTGTAGATTGCTGACTGAGGCAGATGAGATAGTGGTTTTCTGCCAAGCTGTGTGTTAGACACCATTGTGCTAACCAGTCTTACTACTAATATTACTTGACGAGGGGGAAAGCTGCAACTTCCTGATCTCCAAAAAAAATAAATCCAACTTTCCTTTCCCAGCAGCTTGTGCCAGCAGCTTCTGTCTTGTGCATTCAGGCACAGCTCCAGGAAGTAACTGAAAGCAAGACTGAGCATAACACTGCTATTTCCCCAGAGAAAGATAGTCTGTTTCCATTTCCCTTTTCATTTTTCTCCAAAGATGATATCCAAAATATTAAAATCCTCTGAATACCAAGCAGCAGGGTCCAGTTGAGGCTGAGTGCACAACCACACACCTTCAGAAGCCCTAAAGTTGATATCTGTTTGCTCTCTTGCTGTGTTGAAACGATCAGAAGGGGTGGGGCCTGTGTCCCCCAGTCTGGTTCTTTTACACACATTTTCCATTAACCACTGTTTGCTGATAAGTATGTGTGTGTGGAAAGCCAAAATGAAAAACATTGTCTGCTTTCAACAACCAGTAAAGTGGTCAAAAGACCTTTTATATTTTTATCTGCATTTTGTCTGTTTCTGGGGTGATTGTTTAAACGATTTGAAGTACATCTCCTTTGATAATTAAGATAGTGTTCCATTTAACTTTATTTTTTCTTGGTTGAGAAGCTGTAGAGTTTGCTCACAGCTGTTAGAAATGTCATCATCAAGAATTCTTTTTTAGGCTAGCTGTTTTCAACTGTTGCTACTCTGTAGGTTCCTTCTTTAATACACCTCTACCCTGATATAACGCTGTCCTCGGGAGCTAAAAAATCTTACCACATTGTAGGTGAAACCGCATTATATCCAACTTGCTTTGATCTGCCAGAGCACGCAGCCCCGCCCCCCTGGAGCGCTGCTTTACCGCGTTATATCTGAATTCGTGTTATATCGAGTCGCGTTATATCGGGGTAGAGGTGTACTACATCTTTCCCATATTATCTGATGTACTGTATTGTATTTATAAATTACCAGTCACCATAGAACCATCCTCCAAAAGCCTTCACATGTAGTTCTAAATGGCCACCTCTCAACATGTCTAGATGGCACCACAGAACAGTTATACTTTCCTGTAGTAAAAATATAAACTTTGATAACAACTTAAGTCTGTTTGTTAGTTTTAACATTTGTATATCTGAGCTTGAATTCTTCTTCTGTTCAAAGTTTATATAACTCCAATGCAAATTAATTGGATAGCACTTACTGACTTTTTCTACCCTCAAGTTCCACAGCAAGGGCGTTACAAAAAGCCTTTAGGACAGTGGTTCTCAAACTTTTGTACTGGTGACCCCTTTCACACAGCAAGCCTCTGAGTGTGACCCCCTCCCCCCCACATTAAAAACACCTTTTTTTATATATTTACCACCATTATAAATGCCGGAGGCAGAGCGGGTTTTGGGGTGGAGGCTGACAGCTCGTGACCCCCCATGTAATAACCTTATGACCCTCCCCGAGGGGTCCTGACCCCCAGTTTGAGAACCCCTGCTTTAGGAGACTGTTCAGCAGTCAGTCAGATCCCCAGCTGGTACTCTGTCATTTACATTCAGTTGTAAAGCATACATTGTTTGGGGATTAGGGACAATTGGAGGAGGCTAGGAGTGGAGGATTCAATCTAGACAATGTGCAAGCTCTAAAAGGAATTGAGGAAACGCAAGAAGCTGGGAACTGGAACAAGAGCTGTCTTCTGATGCAGTTGTTTTTTTAAGGGCTTTAGGAGGTGATAATTTCCTAAAATTGAGGTTAGAGTTGGAATTTTGTGTGTACCAGGATAAAGGTCTACCCTTGCTTACCTTTTGTTGGGGGAATTGGTTATATTTGAGCACAAAATGGTGTGTTCCATGGGTTTTAGATTTGGAGATCTTCTTCTGCAATGATTGTGTCAGTCAGTGAGATCAACTTACTAGATCTTGCAGTTTGACAGGAATACTAATAGCTGCTTTCACCTTTTTCTTGACCAGAAGTGAATGCTGGAGGAACAGTAAATCTTATTGAATTAGATCCCTGAAGAAGAGAATCCAGAGCTCTTAACAGAAGTGCTACCTGCAGATTGCAATTATATTTCTAGAGCCAAAACCTTCAAGGTGCTTGATGTAGACATCTTCAGAAGCACATTGGATTTTGTCATCTGGAACTTTGCATAATAGGAAAACCATTAAATCCCCATCTTCCTGTCTTGGTTTGCAGAGTGACCTGACACTGCGAGCTGCACTTTATTATCTACAAACACTTATGCTTCAACTTCCTGTTGTAAATAGAAATATTTGAATAAGCTTTAAGACCAGTTGTTCCCAATTAGTTTCCATTCAAGGTGCCTTTTTTCCTTGCACTTTACTTTATTTACCTCATTAACAACTTAAGAGTTCTGTTTTCAAAGCTGCACTAACTGTAGAAACTGTACAGTGTCCTATGTTTGAGACTCAAACAAAAGGCCTCTAATCGCATCTCACAATGACTGACTCTTCCATGCCCAAGAGCTATGTGAAACAATCCATTTTGTTTTTGAAACTTTGTATTGGAGAAATTTGTGCATTTGAACAAAGACTAGGCTATCATTTTCAAAGAGAATGAAAAAGCCCGGTGGCATGGATGCATAGTTACAGAAATCTGCAGTTATGGTGACAGCCAGTTATATACCCCAATTTGGAATGGAGGACAGTGCCACAAGACCATCAGTACCATCTATGAATTCTAAGGGAGAGCAGTAACTGAAAGCTATCGTATCCTATTTCCAGCTAGATTGAGAGCATCTTGATATGTTGATTTATAAGTAGATTGTCAGATCGTTCCATAAATGCAGTGCAGCTATAGAGCAGCAGGAAGCACTATTGAAATGCTGTTTGTTTCTTGATGGTTGAGAAAAATGTAGAGAATAAGACCTAAACTTGTGTATAGTCTCCAAAAATATCAAAGTGATGTTTGTGAGGGAGCTTCCTCAACTTTGAACAGACCATAAGTTACTTTGTTCCCAGTAAAAGTGTGATTTGGAAGTCCATCAGCTCCTGAGCTAGTAATGACTAATGACCAAGTAAATAAGACCTGCTTCTGAACCAAGGCTCACTACCCCAACATACAGGAACCTTCTGAGCCAAAGAGTGGGAGTGTGGGCTCTTTGCCTTCAAGAGCTGCGACTTGAATGACAACAATGACAGCATTGTCCTCCGCAGAACACAGGGAGCTAGAAGTCCCGGGAGTACAACCACCTGAGCTTCCTTTAAGAGGAAACCAACCATCTTCTGAGACTTCGTGGGCCAGAACAGGTTCCCACTGAAGTTGGTCTCAAGCTGGCTCCAGCCATATGGCACGAAAGCACCTTGTTCCAAAAAACAGAACTTTAGGAAACAGTACAGCACTGACCCTGGAACTATTTACTTCTTTTGGCACCAGAACAAAGCTGGTCAGGAGAGTGCACCATCACTGTAGTGGAGATTGGTACACCACCTTAACAAGACCCAGTTCCTGCACAGCTGTCTATTCTGCGAGGCACTGTTGAGATACTTGACACTGATGGACCTGCAGATGTACCTAGAACCTCAGTCCCCCTTGCTGTTGACTTCATCACAACAGTGAGCAACTATATCTAGTAGCGCAACACCATCGGTTCTTAACACACCGAGGGCCAGTGCACCAACCATGGGTCTGAACTATGCATTCTCCTTAGAGTCACCTTTGGAATCAAGGAAAGCAGAAATCCCACATCAGCAACAAGACTAACCCGGACTGTCACCACTGCGCTCAACATCTTATAGAGGATCCAGACACTCCTCACAGGAAAGGTTTTGGGACCCACAGATTCCTGGTTTATGGTTTCCTACGCCCCGGGCTACCAGTCTCTTATCCACCAATGCTAATGTAGCCTTGCTGGGTGCTCAGGGCAGCTTTGGTTCCAGGGATCAATCGCACAGCCAGACCATGCTGTGCCAAGCTGCCTCCTTCATTGTGCCATTCATTCAGATACCCCACCAGCCCTTCCCAGATCCCAGTTTCTGTACAGCCACAAGTAGAAGAGGCGGTAATGGAAGAGCAGGCATTGAAAAGTGAACTGCTGCACTGGTGACCGTTTCCTCCTCTTACCCTGATTAGTCCCTGTTGCCCCACAAATGGACAACTATAAGGGTTTCCAAGACCTATTAAAAAGGATGGCTGAGACCCTTCAAATCCCTATTGACACACAAACTGATAGATATACTTCAAGTCTCCACAATAGGCAAGATAGCCCTCCTAGCTAATGAGGTCATTATGGATTCAGCCAGAACCTTGGGGCAGACATCTGTCTTGGAACCACCTACATCCACCAGATAACAATATCAGGTGCCTCCTGAGTCTGTGGAGTTCTTTTACACTCACTTTATCCCATCCTTCCTCCCATCCACTGTTGCGAGCAAAAAGGCAGAACAATTCAGACCCACACAAAAGGAAAAAGAACAAAGAGACTAGATTTATTTGTCTGGAAAGCCTACTGTGATGCAAGAAGACCAGGTGCCACCAAATGCCAAGGCCCATAAGTCTCAACTGAAAAGTGACAAATACATAGCTGGAGCCAGTCTGGCTCACTGTGTGTTAGTATTGTTAAAATAGGCATTAGAGTTATACAAATGTACTTAGTGTTGAGACTTTATGGGATGCTTGTAAGTTGCTGCATGCATTGAGCTCACTTATAATATCTGTAGCCCATGTTATAAGGCAATATTTTAAGTGTTGACTCTCTTAATCACAACACAGGAGAGAAGCATTAACGACTGTGAAATACTAGTTTCCAACAGGAGCTGTTATTTTCTGCCCAACAAAACAACCCCCATCAACACCACGTGAATTGTTGTAGAATATCAGAGGATAAAAGACTTTGCTGATTGCTCCCCACCCCTCCCATTGCAACTTGAAGCAGAAGGGTCAGTGGATTTAGAAAGATCATGCTTGGGCCAGAGCATCATGTATCCTCAACAACAGCAGGAAGCCTTCTACAAGAAGGTCGCTATGTTGCCAACAGGAAACGGTTTTCCATCTGGTGTCAACAGCATAACGTACCTCCATAAGAGTCTGGGATCGCTCTTATTTTGGACTGCCTTTCTTTGAAGACTTTGAAGCCTATCTATCATTTCACTGCTCATGTATCTGGTATTTAGCAATGCCTTCTATCATGCGGTGGAAAACTCCTTGTTTATTACCCATCCCACAACCATGAAGTTCCTGAAAGGCATCATCAGAACCTTTTCCACGGGTACTACAACTTGCACCTGCCTGGGACCTGAACTTGGTACAGTACTTGTAGCACTTATTATTCTGCTGTTTGAGCCTTTGGCCTCCTGCTCTCTTTTGCACCTCCGTACGAAGGTGTGCTTCTAGAAGAGTGGGTGAGCTTGGGGCTCTCTTGGCAGACCGACCTACACGGTATTCTAAAGTAATACAGTATGCCTGAGACTTCATCCCAAAGGTTCCCTCTGATTTGTACTTGAATCAACCTGTTCATTTGCCCATCTTCTATTCAAAACCTCACAATAACAGGGAGGACAAGAAGCGCCACTTTTTGGATGTCTGATGAGCTTAACCTTCTGCTTGCAGAGGATGAAGATTTTAGGTCTCTGTGGCTATTCCTTTCCATCGCTGATAGAATGAAAGGAGAAGTGATTTCTTCAGAAAGACTCTTGAAATGGATTTCAGGGTGTCCTCCTCCTCTGTTATGAGTTTATGGAAGCCCCTGAGGGTGTCATGGCTCTACTAGAGCACAAGCTGCCTTGATGGCTTCCCTGCAGGGAGTTCCCCTCTCAGAAATCTGTGGAATGGTGACTTGGAACTTTGGTCACCTTTACTAGACATTGTACCCTTGTTCACGCTTTGTCTGTGATGCCTCCTTTGGTTCAACGATCCTGCAATCTGTGATGCAGCATAAATCCTTATACCCTCCTCTACAATGAGTACTGCTTGGGAGTCACCCATAGTGAATACCCATAGGGACCTGCACTTGAGAAAGAAATGGAGATTACTTGCCTTATAGTAACTAGAGTTTTTCCTAATATCCAACCTAAACCTCTCCCACTGCAACTTGAGACCATTACTCCTTGTTCTGTCATCTGGTACCACTGAGAACAGTCTAGATCCATCCTCTTTGGACTCCCCTTTCAGGTAGTTGAAAGCAGCTATCAAATCCCCCCTCATTCTTCTCTTCTGCAGACTAAACAATCCCAGTTCCCTCAGCCTCTCCTCATAAGTCATGTGCTCCAGCCCCCTAATCATTTTTGTTGCCCTCCACTGGACTCTTTCCAATTTTTCCACATCCTTCTTGTAGTATGGGTCCCAAAACTAGACACAGTACACCAATGTCGAATAGAGGGGAATGATCACGTCCCTCGATCCGCTGGCAATGCCCCTACTTATACAGCTCCAAATGCCGTTAGCCTTCTTGGCAACTAGGGCACACTGTTGACTCATATCCAGCTTCTCGTCCACTGTGACCCCTAGATCCTTTTCTGCAGAACTGCTTCCTAGCCATTTGGTCCCGAGTTGTAACAGTGAATGGGATTTTTCCGTCCTAAGTGCAGGACTCTGCACTTGTCCTTGTTGAACCTCATCAGGTTTCTTTTGGCCCAATCCTCTAATTTGTTTAGGTCCCTCTGTATCCTATCCCTATCCTCCAGCGTATCTACCACTCCTCCTGGTTTAGTGTCATCTGCAAACTTGCTGAGAGTGCAGTCCACGCCATTCTCCAGATCATTAATGAAGATATTGAACAAAACCGGCCCCAGGACCGACCCTGGGGGCACTCCGCTTGAAACCGGCTGCCAACTAGACCTGGAGCCATTGATCACTACCTGTTGAGTCCGATGATCTAGCCAGCTTTCTATCCACCTTATAGTCCATTCATCCAGCCCATACTTCTTTAACTTGCCGGCAAGAATACTGTGGGAGACCATATCAAAAGCTTTGCTAAAGTCAAGGAATAACACATCCACTGCTTTCCCCTCATCCACAGACCCAGTTATCTCCTCATAGAAGGCAATTAGGTTAGTCAGGCATGACTTGCCCTTGGTGAATCCATGCTGACTGTTCCTGATCACTTTCCTCTCCTCTAAGTTCATCAGAATTGATTTCTTGAGGACCTGCTCCATGATTTTTCCAGGGACTGAGGTGAGGCTGACTGGCATGTAGTTCCCCGGATCCTCCTCCTTCCCTTTTTTAAAGACGGGTACTACATTAGCCTTTTTCCAGTCATCCAGGACCTCCCCTGATCACCATGAGCTTTCAAAGATAATGGCGGATGTGATTCAGAGCCATTGGCCAACTCCTTTAGCACCCTCGAATGCAGTGCATCCGGCCCCATGGACTTGTGCTCGTCCAGTTTTTCTAAATAGTCCCGAACCACTTCTTTCTCCACAGAGGGCTGGTCACCTCCTCCCCATACTGTGCTGCCCAGTGCAGCAGTCTGGGAGCTGACCTTGTTTGTGAAGACAGAGGCAAAAAAAGCATGAGTATATTAGCTTTTTCCACATCCCCTGTCACTAAGTTGCCTCCCTCATTCAGCAACACTTTCCTTGACTTTCTTCTTGTTGCTAACATAACAAGGCTACACCTCCACTGCTTCCAGGGTTGGCTCAGAACCACCTATTGTCCAGCCAGAGACACCCTGGACAGGCATGTGGTGTTTCCTCTCCACGTGAGGAACTCCCTAGACTGGAGGAAAGATCAACTCAACATCTGTGCAGGTCTTCCCATCTGTCATCCTACTCCATCAGTACCTATGAGAACAGATTTATCACTATTGGAATGGGGAGCTCACTTCAGTGCCCTCATGACTCAAGGCAGATGGACTCCTCCAGAAACCAGTCTCTTCATCAGTCTGTTGGAATTCAGGGCAGTCAGCTGTCCCTGCTTTCATTTCTTGCCCCCATCAGGGGAAATCAGTCAGGGTCATGACAGACAACACATCCTGCACGTTCTGTATCAACAAGCAGGGAGGAGCAAGATCCCCCTGCCTGTGTGCTGAAACTATGGAACTGGTATATAGCTCATCAGATGCAAATTTCAGCTGTGTACCTCCCGGGTATTCAGAACACCACAGCTGATATTCTCAGCAGATGCTCCTAATAGGCCTATGAACAGGGGAGCTGGAGTACTGGGGTTGACCAGAGAGTGCTCTGCCATCGATTTAGTGGGTCTTCACTAGATCCGCTAAATCGACACCCACTGCATCAATTGCAGCAGCGTCGATCTCTCGGGTAGTGAAGACTCCCTCAGATCCTTCAAAGATGGGGACTTCTGGAAGTGGATCTCTTTGCCAACTTCAGGGACAAGAAGTGCCCTCTATTTTCCTCAAGAACTGAAGATAGTACTGCAGTACCAAGCAACCAGCAAGGCCCTGTCTCTTTCACTCTCTGTGCCTCTGCCTCAATGTGGAAAAGTCTACCCTAACACTGACCCAATATATAGACTTCATCAAAGCCACTCTGGACTCTTCTTTTGCCACAATATACCTACCTAAGGACAGATTCACCACAATGTCCAACCTTTTTTAAACAATTCAACAGAGCCCACAAACAACTGCAAGGGCTTGCCTACAACTCCTGGGCCTTGTGGCGGCCTGCACATTTGTCTTAGCAAGACTTCACTCTCAGTATCTTCAAGCATGGTTGAGAACCATCTGCACCCCCAACATAGTCTATTCAAGCAGGTGTTTGTATTTCAGAAGGTCCTTGCGTCCCTAAATTGGAAGGACCCACAAAACATGCATTCCTACATCCTCCTTCCACAAGGATTATCACTACAGATGTCTCTTCAGTAGGTTGGGGTGCACTCTTTCAGAATCTCACAGCTCAGTAACAAATGGATCCCTCAGGAGGCAATCCTCCATATCAACATAGTGGAGCCCAGAGCAATTTGGTATACTTGCCAACGATTCCTACTGCGCATCAAGGGTCACCCAATAAGAATAATGCTGGACAACAGAATGGCAATGCATTATATCAATCTGCAAGGAGGAGCAAGGTCCTAGTCCTTATGCAACAAATCCATAAAACTATGGAACTGGTTTTTATCACACTTCATACTGATCTCAGTGGTCTGTCTACCAGGATTTCAGAACACAGTGGTGGATTTCTTCAGAAAACATTTCAGAATCGACCTCACGTGGGTAATGGAAGCACTCACCTGGACTCCCACACTGCTCAGGGTACCTGGACCCCACAAGAGACCAGGCTGCATATAAATTTACTGGAATTGAGGACAGTCCGCCTTGCATGCAAGACCTTCCTTCCCCTTATACACTCGCTCTACATCGGACAATGTCACCATGGTGGTGTATATAAACAAATAAGGAGGAGTGAGATTTTTTCTCTGATGCCTGGAAGCAGTCAGACTTCAGATACTAGTGTATCAGAAATAACATCACAATACAAGCCACATACCTCCCAGGTGTTCACAACTCGCTAGCAGACAAACTAAGCAGAAGTTTCTTTTCAGACCATGAATGGGAGATCTATGACACAGTCCTAACCAAGATATTTATGCAGTGGAGTACTCCATTACGTGACCTCTTTGTCCCAGATGAACAGAAAACTTCACCTGTATAGTTCAGGGGGTGACGCTTTCCGGCTCTCCTGGACGGATGGCCTCAAATATGCCTTTTCTCCTGTCACGCTACTACTGCAAGTCATAGGAAAGATCCGTTGTGACAGAGCCACCATCATCCTTCTAACACCCTCCTGACCCAGACAGTTCCGGTTCATGGAACTTCTAATGATGTCTGTACACCGACCTATCAGGATGCACCCCTTTCTGGATCTCCCAGGAAATAGGAAAAATCAAGTACCCCAGCCCGGGCTTACGTCACCTTATGGCCTGGTGTTTGGGTGGGCATCAGAAATAGAACACTCATGCTCCGACCCATTCAGGAAATTCTTAACTAAAGTAGAAAGGATTCTGCTAGATTCTGGTACCTAGCTAAATGGAGGTGCTTTTCAGCCTGGGCACGACTCCATCAAAATTCACTAGATACCACAAGCATTCCAGTTTTCCTAGACTATCTCCTCTCCTTAAAGACTGCAGGTCTAGCCCTTTGTTCGCTGCAGGTACACCTAGCAGCGATTAGTGCCTTTCTCCCTCTGATAGAAGGACATTTTGTCTTTACTCACCCAGTAACTGTACATTTTATGAAGGGATTGATCAGGACCTTCACACCAATCATTAAACCTATTCCTCAATAGGACTGTAACCATGTCCAGTCAACACTCGCAGGTCTGCCCTTTGAACCTATGGCAAATTGTGCCAGTACCCACCTGTCCATGAAGATGAGAGTCTTAGTGCCATCACTTCAGGCAGGTACAGTGAGCTAGGAGCCATTATGGCAGGCTCTGCCTATACCGTGTTTCACAAAAAGATGATTTTCCTTAGGTTACATCCCAAATTTCTACCAAGATTGATGTGGAACTCAGAAACAATCAGACAATACACTCACCTGTATTTTTCCAGAAACCCCATGCTTCTTCCGAAGACAATAGACTTCACTCCCTGAACGTCAGGTGTGCCCTGGTGTTCCGTCTGCAAAGAACTAAACCCATTAAAAAATCTCCAAGAATCTTTATTGCCATAGTAGAAAGATTGTATGCGCAGGCTATATCCTCCCAGAGGATTTCTAAGCGGGTTTCGGGATGCATCTTAGGATGCTACAAAATAGCAAAAATTCCCCCTCTGACAGCTGTTACAGCTCACTCCACATGAGCACAAGCTGCCTCCATGGCATCACTATCAGATGTTCTGTTGCAGGACATTTGCAGGGCAGCAACTTGGGAGCTCTGTCCTCATGTTCACGACACACTATGCCGTAGTCCAAGCAGCAACTGCAGACGTAGCCATAGGGATGGTAGTACTACAAGCATTTCTACTGCCACTTTCCTCGCACCCTCCTCCAGTCTGAATACTGCTTGCCTGTCAGACATGTGGAATACACATAGAGACCATCACTTGAAGAAGAAATGGAGGTTACTTACTTTAACTGGAGGTTCAGTTCAGTTTGAGATATATGGTCCCTATTTGTATTCCACTACCTGCCCTCCACCCCTTCTGCTTCAGATCTGGTTGGATTGTGGTAAGAAGAGGAACTGGAGAGGTGTCAACCCACACTGCCTTTTATGCCCTTGGTCAGGAGCACAACGGCATCTACTGTGCACATGTGGGTCAACAGACACGGCTTTGATGTATTTTTGTACTAAGGCTCATGGGGCGTATGCGTACCCACATGTGGAATACAGATAGGGACCACACACCTTGAAGAACCTCCAGTTACAGTAAATAACCTCCATTTCTCTAGGCTTTGTAGTTAATGGCAGGACAGGCAAAGGTAGCACGTCTTGAGACACATTTCTCCAGATAGGAGATGGGAGACATTTATCTCTCTGGTGAATCGTGTATTGTGTGTCTCATTGTAACACTGGTTGCTGGTCAGACAGCCTCCTTGTGGTTCCTCTGGGCTCCTCAGCTTGCCATCTGGTCTGATGCCCCTTCCTGTGGTTGCTTAGCCCATCATCTCACTCACTCTGTGGCCTTTCATGCTTCTGGAGCTGCAGTGCTTTCCTCTTCATGGCTTAGCCCACCGCTCAAGTCACATTAAAGTTCTTCCCCCTTCCGGGGTATTATCAAAGTCTGTTTCCAGCCTCCTTCCAGGAGTCTCTAGTGTGCCACTCCCACAGTGGCTTGTAGGGGAGCCTGTGCCCACCTTCTACATTGGGTTCCAATCCAGAGACCCTCAACTCAGCAGCTCTGGGCTTTACTCTCCGAGGCCTTACTGCTCCTTCCCTGGATTCCTTCCTACACTATTATTACAGGTTCCTGCTCTTGCCCCTTATATCAGGGAATGTGTCGGCAGGCTTCCTCACTGCAGCCCCCTGTCTATGGCCAGTTTCCTCTCTTTATAAACCCCACCCAGCTCTTCTCCCAGCTGGACTTCCTCAGCAGTTTCCTCCAGGTGCAGCCTATAGGTTAACTGGTGTGATTTACCCCTTCAGGCCTCGTGTGGGGTGGGCATCCCATCACACTCACAATAGAAGGCTATTAGCATACTGAGTCAAATGCTAATGAAGAGTTTGCAGAGATTTCAGAAGAAAATTAACAGGAAGAGCTACGCAGCGGGGCGGGGTGAAAGTTGGAACCCTGTTTTCGGTGAATATCAAAAGGTCTGATCTGGTATATCTTGGTTGCAGGGAAACCCTAAGGTATCCTTCAGTCTGTGAGGACAAGCCACCAGTGGGCTTGATCTTAGGGGTATTTCAGCCAGTGTGGCTGAAACCCCAAGGGCTTTTCCCAGTGTTAAGTTGCCCAATGGGAGTGAGGAAATGTTTTGTGACTAATGTTTTTTAGGCTCTAAGAAGCATGTTATTTTTTTTGCATGTAACCATTTGTTTCCAATATTCTTTCTTACTGTCATTTAAATCTCTATTCTTTGATAATAAACTTTTATTCTTGTTTTCACTATAAATATTTCTAAGTGCTGTGTGTGTTTAGTGGAATGGTGATCCTGAGTTAAACTAGTACGCTGGTGTGCACTTCTCCTTTGGGGAGTAGTGAATCTGAGAGCTCTGTGAGTGGTCAGTAGAACAGGGCCTGGGCAAGCGAGGCCTGGGGAGACCGGGGAGGCAATGCTTGTGTTGCCAGAGGCTGTGGAATTAGGGAGCTGATCCACAGCCTGCATAGACAAGACTTCCTCACAATAAGGACAGGTGGTCGCAAGGTGCCTTGGGAAGTGTCACAGTTGTTCGTCCTGATCTCTAGTCTGATTTGGTTATCTGCAGCAAACCCCACCAATACCCCATCTTGTGCTTTAGCCGATAAAAAACTGATCCCTAAATATTCAAGAACCTGTGTTCCTGAATTGTCAATAACTCTATTGTAGCTATTGGTCCTACGATATAGAGTGTCACTCTTATCTTTTTTTATCCATTTTGTCCTTTCTAAATACGTTGTAACAAGTGATTTGGACATTCCAGTCACATCTGAATTATCAAAGATGTAGTAAATTTTTGGAGTCTCTAAACTGAGATCAGATGTTCCTTTTAAAAGATATACAGTCTAGTTGAACCACAAGTTATTGAGCAGATGTAGGAATCACTGGGCGAAATTATGTGGTCTCAGTTGTGAAGCAGGTCAAGACGACTAAAATCTGGTTTTAAAATCCATGAATCCTCAACTTGGTCAGATTTTTCTCATACACTGAGAATTTGCAATGCCTCCTGTTTATTAATGAGGCCCTAGAATTGGTTTACTCAAATGAGTTATTACCTTTATGTCATTTAACACCTTGATTTATTACATTAATGACTGATTCTGGATTACATGACTTAGTGTTTGCACTAGGGCTGTCAAGCGATTAAAAATATTAATCGCGATTAATCGCACTGTTAATAATAGAATGCCATTTATTTAAATATTTTTATATGTTTTCTACATTTTCAAATATATTGATTTCAATTATAACACAGGATACAAAGTGTATAGTGCTCACTTTATATTTATTTTTGATTACAAGTATTTGCACTGTAAACCCCCCCAAAAGAAATAGTATTTTTCAGTTCACCTGATACAAGTACTATAGTGCAATCTCTTTATTATAAAAGTTGAACTTAAAAATGTAGAATTATGTACAAAAACCCTGCATTCAAAAATAAAAGAATGTAAAATTTTAGACCCCACAAGTCCACTCAGTCCTACTTCAGCCAGTCGCTCAGACAAACAAGTTTGGTTACAATTTGCAGGTGATAATGTTGCCCCCTTCTTGTTTACAATGTCACCTGAAAGTGAGAACAGGCTTTCACGTGGCACTGTTGTAGCCAGCGCCGCAAGGTATTTTCATGCCAGATGCGCTGAAGATTCATGTCTCCCTTCTTGCTTCAACCACGATTCCAGAGAACATGTGTCCATGCCGATGACGGGTTCTGCTCGATAACGATCCAAAGCAGAGTGGACCAATGCATGTTCATTTTCATCATCTGAGTCAGATGCCACCTACAGAAGGTTGATTTTCTTTTTTGGTGGTTCGGGTTCTGTAGTTTCCGTATCTGAGTGTTGCTCTTTTAAGTCTTCTGAAAGCATGCTCCACACCTCGTCCCTCTCAGATTTTGGAAGACACTTCAGATTCTTAAACCTTGGGTTGAGTGCTGTATCTATTTTTAGAAATCTCACATTGGTACTTTCTTTGCATTTTGTCAAATCTGCAGTGAAAGTATTCTTAAAACGAACATGTGCTGGGTCATCATCTGAGACTGCTATAACATGAAATATATGGCAGAATGCTGGTAAAACAGAACAGGAGACATACAGTTCTCCCCCAAGGAGTTCAGTCACAAACGTAATTAACGCATTATTTTTTTAACGAGCATCATCAGCATGGAAGCATGTCCTCTGGAATGGTGTCCGAAGAATAAAAGGGTATACGAATGTTTAGCATATCTGACATGTAAATACCTTGCAATGCAGGCTGCAAATGCCTGTTCTCACTTTCAGGTGACATTGTAAACAAGAAGCAGGCAGCATTATCTTCTGCAAATTTTAATCAAACTTGTTTGTCTGAGCAATTGGCTGAAGTAGGATGGAGAGGAGTTTTACATTGTTTTATTTTTTGAATGCAGGTTTTCTTTGTACATAATTCTACATTTTTAAGTTCAACTTTCATGATAAAGAGATTGCACTACAGTGCTTGTATTAGGCAAATTGAAAAATACTATTTCTTTTGTTTTTTTTACAATGCAAATATTTGTAATAAAAATAAATATAAAGTGATCACTGTACAGTTTGTATTCTGTGTTGTAATTGAAATCAATATATTTGAAAATGTAGAAAACATCCAAAAATATTTAATAAATTTCAGTTGGCATTCTATTTAACAATTAATCGCCATTAATTTTTTGTAGTTAATCGTGTGAATTAACTGTGATTAATTTTCAGGCCTAGTTTGAACCCTTAACACACCTCCCCTTTTGTAGCTAGTTTAAGGCCCTTCTGACTTGTTTAGCTAGTCGGTCATCCAGAACATTGGATCTTCTACTACTGAGATGGAGGCTGTCCAAACCATACATCTCCCTTTCCCCGTAGAAGGTAGCCTAATGTTCCACAAATCTGAACCCCATTACACAATTTACCTAGTCAACAGTTGACCTCCAGTATCTTCTGCCATCTGTCCTCCCTGGATCATGGGACAAGAAGGATTCTCTGAAAAGATCACATGGGCTGTCTTCTCTTTCAGCTCTTTTCTGACATGGCTGAAGTGTTCACTCTTCTGTAGTGTTCTTGAATCCATGTCACTGGAAACAATTTACCTTGTCATATAACACAAGAGGTGTAGGGTTCACCTGATTAAATTAATAGGCAGCAGGTTTAAAACAAACATAAGGAAGTACTTCTTCACATAATGCAGTCAACCTGTGGAACTTGTTGCCAGGGATGTTGTGAAGGCCAAAAGTATAACTGGGTTCAAAAAAGAATTAGTCAAATTCATGGAGGATAGGTCCATCAATGGCTAATAGCCAAGATGATGAGGGATGGAACCCTATGCTCTGGATATCTCTAGACCTTCAACCGCTAGAAGCATCTCGCACTGGCCACTGACAGAGATAGGGTGCTTGGCTAGATGGATCATTGGTCTAATCCAGGATGGCTGTTTTTATGTTCTTATGTTAAATATGTAATAATGGCCCTTTACTCTAGCAGAGAGAGGTATAACATGATCTAATAGCTGACAGTTGAAGCTAGACAAATTCAGATTGGAAATAAGTAATTAACCATTGTAACAATTTACTAAGGGTCATGGTGGATTCTCCATTGCTGATAATTTTAAAACCAAGATTGGCTATTTTTCTGAAAGAAACCTCTAGCAATTACTTGGGGGAATTTCTATGACCAGTGTTATACAGAAGATCAGACTAGATGATCACAGTGGTACCTTCTGGCCATGTAATCTATGAATCTACCACAACCCTTGGTAAATTGTTCCAGTGGTTAAAATGTTATGCCTTATTTCCAGACTGAATTCCAGCTTCAAATTCCAGCTATTGGATCGTGTTAGATCTTTCTCTGCTAGAGTGAAGAGCCCATTATTAAATATTTGTTCCTCATGTAGATACATATAGACTATACTCAAGTTACAACTTAATCTTCTCTTTGTTAAGCTAAATTGATTGAACTTCTTGAGACTGTCACTATAAGGCAGGTTTTCTAATCCTTTAATCTTTCTCGTGGCTATTCTGTGACTCCCTCCAGTTTATTACCATCGTCCTTGAATAGTGTACACCACAGCTGGACATAGTATTCCAGCTGTGGTCACACTGGTGCTAAATATAGAGGCAAAATAACCTCCCTACTCCAGTTTTCCCTGTTTATGTATCCAAGGGTTGAACTAGCTCAGGGGTAGGCAACCTGTGGCACATGTGCCGAAGGCGGCACGCGAGCTGATCTTCAGTGGCACTCACACTGCCTGGGTCTTGGCCACCAGTCCAGGGTGCTCTGCATTTTAATTTAATTTTAAATGAGGCTTCCTAAACATTTTAAAAACCTTATTTACTTTACATACAACAATAGTTTAGTTATATATTATAGACTTATAGAAAGAGACCTTCTAAAAACGTTAAAATCTATTACTGGTACGCGAAACCTTAAATTAGAGAGAATAAATGAAGGCTCGGCACACCACTTCTGAAAGGTTGCTGACCGCTGAACTAGCTCTTTTGTCCACATCATCACACTGTGAGATCATGTTCAGCTGATTATCCACTATGACCTCCAAATCATTTTCAGAGTCACTGATTCCTGGGATAGAATTCTACATCCAGTAAGTGTGGCCTACAATCTTTCTTCCTAGTTGTATACATTTACATTTCATCATATTAAAATGTACATTGTTTGCTTGTGTCCAGATTACCAAATGATCTAGATGGCTCTGTATCAATGACCTATCTCCATTATTCACCATTCCCCCAATTTTTTTGTCATCAGCAAATTTTGTCAGTGATGATTTTGTTTTCTTCCAGGTCAATGATATCAATGTTATCATAGGGTGAAGAACTATCCCTGCAGGACCCCACTAGAAACACATCTGCGAAATAGGCTATGAATAAAGCCAGCAGCAATATTGCTTAGGGCTGTTTGTTAGAGAGCTGTAACAAGATGAATCCGGATACATACTTGGGTGGGAGACCTCCAAGAAAACCCTTACGCAGCAAGAATATGATTTTGGTGATGACAGTCTTTCCTTGAGCTAGTTTTGAGCAATGTCTCCACATGGAGTTGGAGCAGAGCTGAGGGAAGTCTTGGGGGTTGAACTCTTCCCCCCCCCCCCCCCCCCCGAAACAATCAAGCAACCAAAAATCAAGCAACCAAACCTGGATAGTTTCTGGGAAACAATCAAGGCCAAGAAGCTGTGACAGGCAGCTCTGAAAAACCTAGAGGGCAAGTTTCAGAGTGAAATTGGAGTCAGAGTTGGTGGCTAGAATGACTAAGACATGAGACTGTTCTCATCTTTTAGAGCAGTGGTCCCCAAACTTTTTACCTTGTGAGTGGGGATGCAGAGAGAGGTAACGGGGCTGAGGCCACAGCTGAGGGCAGGTGCAGGACTGAGGTGAGGCTGACTGGCCTGTAGTTCCCCGGATCCTCCTACTTCCCTTTTTTAAAGATGGGCACTACATTATCCTTTTTCCAGTCATCCGGGACCTCCCCCGATCTCCCTGAGTTTTCAAAGATAATGGTCAATGGCTCTGCAATCACATCTGCCATCTCCTTTAGCACCCTCTGATGCAGCGCATCCAGCCCCATGGACTTGTGCTCATCCAGTTTTTCCTAAATAGTCCCGAACCACTTCTTTCTCCACAGAGGGCTGGTCACCTCCTCCCCATACTGTGCTGCCCAGTGCAGTAGTCTGGGAGCTGATCTTGTTTGTGAAGACAGAGGCAAAAAAAGCATTGAGTACATTAGCTTTTCCCACATCCTCTGTCACTAGGTTGCCTCCCTCAGTCAGTAAGGGGCCCACGCTTTCCTTGACTTTCTTCTTGTGGCTAACATACCTGAAGAAACCCTTCTTGTTACTCTTAACATCTATTAAGAGTAGGGAGATGATTTTACCTCTGTATCCTGCATTGTGAGGTAGATACTGGAATACTGTGTGTATTTCTGGTGACCACATTTTTAAGAGGATGTTGAAAAATTGGAGAGAATACAGAAAAGGACCACAAAATAATTGAGGGGTGGAGAAAATGCCTTATAGTGATAAATTTAAAGAGCTCAATCTGTTTATCTTATCAAAATTATCAAGAGGTAACTTGATCACTATGGAGAAGTATCTTCACAGAGAGACAATACTGGATATTAAAGGCCTCTTTAATCTATCAGAAACAGGAACCAGTAGCTGGAAGTTAAAGCCAGACAAATTCGAATTAGAAATAAATCACACATTTTAATGGTAAGGATGATTAGCCATTGGAACAACTCAAGGGAAGTGTTGGATTCTCTATCTCTTGATGTCCTCAAATCTAGACAGAATGCCTTTGAGAAAGATCTGCTTTAGGCAAACACAAGTTACTGGGTTCAACATAGGGGTAAGTGGGTGAAATTCTGTGGCCCGTGATATACTGACGGTCAAATCATGGCTTGAAAAATCTGTGAAATCAGTAATCTGTGAAGGAAACTTGACCATAATGTATAGTATTGTGCAGATTAAAGGCTTGCCACTACTAATATACCTGCCTTGTTTGCCATTAGGAGCCACTACTGCCAGCACATCCACTTCAGCTGTAGCTGCTGCTGATGTACCCACCCTGCTTTCAGCCACTCCCTCATGATTTTATTTCCTTTGTAGAAGATGCCTCAAATTCATTTTTTTTCTCCTTTGTAGACCAGTATTTTGTGCTGAGCAGGCTTTATGGATGCTGGCTGTGTCTTCTACTATCTTCACGCATATAAACTCCAAGCCAGGTCTCCATTTTCAGAAGGCAGCAAATTACAACAGACAGTGTGTGCCTCTCACTATGGGCAAAATGATTGGATTGCGAAAGAGCTGTTCACTCAACAAGCTTGGACAGACCCAGAAAAACCTCCCATAGATGGAAAGATCTGCACTCTCTTTTATGGATTTTATAACAGTTGTGTTCACAGCAGTTCCCCCATTGCAATGCAATGCAAGCTGTTGAGCAACATGGTAAAAACACTAGCAGAATGAATAAAAACTTTTTAAAATGTAGTGTTAACTTTAATATAAGAAAAATGGGGGTGGAGTTTTCACAAGTTTAAAGGGGGAATTGGTGTTACAGATTTTAGCTGGAATAGCCATTAATACTAAAAAAGAGATGTTCTTCTCTCCCTTATGTGAAATGGGTGCAAAGGCAAAAAATGGCCATATACATCCATCCACCTACACTTGCCCTATTGCCCGTCATGCCCCACTGGCTTGAGATTTTTTTCTCCTATTTAGGTGATATCACAGCTGTATGTCAGTTTCAGATGATGTACAACAATAATGCTACCAGCCAGGCCCAGCTGGCCATTCTGAACGTGGATTTTGAAGAAGTGGGCCAAGATTTTCAGTAGTGACTGTCCCACAGTCTGGAATGGCTCATAACTGTGAGTGTTTATCTCAGGGCAGACTGTCAGAAAACAAGGGCAGATACCCAAACTGTTGGCATGTGCTATAATTAGATTTTACCAAGCCAGTAACAAATGTGAACTCCTGGAACACTAGACCAGTCTTACCATGGAGTCACAGAGAATCCCCTCAGACTCTTCTGTCTTGCCACCTGAACAAACTGAACTTTGTGATAAACTATTATTTAAACCAAAAATCACACATCAGTCCTAGTCCCAAGCGACCGCTCACTTACCCCAGATCATTTGGTACTTCAGATCTTACACCAAAGACAATGCTGGCAGCCAGTTCTATGGTAAACTAAAGATTTATTAGCTGAGAAAAAAGAATGAGAGTTATTGAGAGGATAAAGCAGTAAAATATATGTACAGCTGAGTCAGAGTCTATAATTACAAATACTAGCAGAAATGTAGTAATCTGCCAAGTATCGAGGGGTAGCCGTGTTAGTCTGTATCTACAAAAACAGCAAGGAGTCTGGTGGCACCTTAAAGATTAACAGATTTATTTGGGCATAAGCTTTTGTGGGTAAAAACCCCATCTGAAGAAGTGAGGTTTTTACCCACGAAAGCTTATGCCCAAATAAATCTGTTAGTCTTTAAGGTGCCACCAGACTCCTTGTTGTTTTAGTAATCTGCCAGTTTCCCAAAAGTCTCTCAGGGCTACCCAGACTAACTCTGGGGATCTTCGTCTTCTAGTTCAAAAGTTATTCTGCCCTGCTAGAATTCAAATAGTCCAGAGATGAAGGATCTTTCTTTGAATCCATATTTATAGTCTCTTCACACACAAGCAAACTGACAGTGTCTCTACGCATGTGGGCTTTTCCTTTGATGATGATGAATGAGGAATGCACTTAGCTTTTTGACCTCCGACCTTCACACATAATGGCCACTTGCTTTGAAATTAGCATTTTCTGTTAAAGTTCTTAAGTCCTTCATTATCATTTCACAAGATTTCTGTGATGGGTTATTTGGTTACGTGGATACACACAATGTAAATGTTTGCTATTATAAAAGGAACAGATAAGTGAAAACAATACAAGTAACATTCCACTAGCTTTCATTAAGTTTAAATATCTGAATACACACTTATACATTTAACACTTTGATCTATACTAACACACAAGTAAAGTGGCCTGGGTTCTGACCTGATATGGCACCTGGTTTGCCAGTGTCACAGTGACTACTGACTTCGGCGGCTTTGCTTTTTGGGTGCCCCAAAAGGGCCCTTATTTTCAACGGATAATTGCTTAGCACTGTCTTCAAAATATCCCCTTATTTGAAGGTTTTGAGCACCCAGAATCACTGGTCACTTTTCATAATGTTGGTCCTGGCATGTAAATCACACTCTCATTTAAGTTAAGAGGTTTGTGCTGTTTCCTGTGTTAAACCAAAAGCCAGGTATTTTTGTGATAAGTATTGTCTGGTCTTAAACTCTCTCATGCCTAATTAAATCTGATATGTGTGTGGGTGCTGGTATTAGCACATACTTCTCACCCCATCAGCATCTAGCACCAACTAGTGGAGCTGAATCAGTGGCACCAGAGAATAAAGGTGGTGACAGACAGACTTACAGACAAAGGAGATATGGGAGGAGGCAAGTTGAGAGTGAAGGACTATGGGCATGGCTACACTTGCAGATGTAGAGCACTGAGTTAAACCAGCCTTTGTAGAGCGCAGTAAGGAAAGCGCTGTAGTCTGTCCACACTGACAGCTGCCAGCGCACTGGCGTGGCTACATTAGCAGCTCTTGCAACAGCCACAGAGAGCAGTGCATTGTGGTAGCTATCCCAGCATGAAAGTGATTGCAACGTGCTTTTCAAATGGGGGGTGGGGTGGAGTTTGACAGGGAGTGTGCTGTGTGTATGTGGGGGGAGAGAGAGTGGGTTTTGAGGGGGCTGAGAGCATGTCAGCATGCTGTCTTGTAAGTTCAGACAGCAGCAGACCTCCGCCTCCCCCCCACCTCTCTCTCTCTCTCTCACACAGCATTCCACTGTAATGGTTGCTTTGTCTCGGAGCCGATAAGCATGCTGGCGGTCAAATGGAGCTTTCAAAGGGCATATCCAAAACAATGACAAGAGTGGCCACTTGACTTAAGGGGATTATGGGACTTTTCAGGAGGCTGATCAGAGCGCAGTAATGCAATACCTCGTTCAAACTGACGCTGGGGCGCTTCAATGGGGGCGCATCAAATGTTATTCTACTCGCCGAGGTGGAGTACCAGGACCGCTTTAGCCGTGGAGTCAGAGCGGTCTACGTGCCTTGCCAGTGTGGACGGGTAGTGAGCTAGTGTGCCCGGGGCTCCTTTAATGCGCTGTAACTCGCAAGTGTAGCCAAGCCCTATATCAAAATTGCAACCTTTGGAGGCCTGCGTCATGGAAGGGAAGAGAGGCCAATAATTAGAGTGCAGCAGTAGTGACTTCATAGTTAAAATAAAAATTCTGCTATAACCGTATCACCTAAAATTGTTTTTTCTGATAATTATTACAAGACCATACATGTACCCACTGCTTCCCTTTTGCTGTCATTGACATATCTAAGTAGACGTGAAGGTGGCACCTGGAAAATTGAAAGTTGTAAATTTAAACAAATGGAGTTATTAACTTTAACACTCTTAACATAATGCTTATTAGAAACCCTCTCTTTTATGTTAAAAGGAAATGATACTTAGGCCGAAAGGGAAGGTAAGAGGTGAATGTAATCCTGGATCACACAAGGCTTAAACACTCCAGTCAAAAGTAAACATAAAGATAAAGATGTTCTTTAAGGAATGTCTGAAAAGTAGCCATAAACAAAACATATGCATTAAAATTGTCAAAGTATTTTAATTTTCCATATTGGCTTGTTGCAAGTCAGGTTCATGCATACAGAATAATACCACTTTACAGTTTTGAATGAGGTGTCTCACTCTTTCTGGAGACCTTTAGCAACAAATCTGTAATATTTTGGTATTTTGCGGCTCTGATCTTTTGCCTCCTCCATGTACTGATTACTACTCTAGCAATGGCAAATTCTGTGTTTTATACAGTGACATTTTTCACCACAGAAACTACTATTACCCCATGATTCAGGCAAATGGGTCGAGGGGTTTCCCAACAAGAGTTGTTATGACAGAAGGTTTCAGGTACCCAGGTCCATGAAACAGGTTTCAGCATTCCTCTGACTCAGAGTTAATTGAAGATGATATACTAACCAGACCAGTTTCCCAACATGTTATAAACATGGTTGTTTTTGCAGAGGCAAGGGATCAGAAAATGGAGATTAGGAGGATAGAAAGATGATGAGAGTTATGTGAAAATGATCTTCAGCAAAGCTTGCAGCTCTGATCCAGCTCAGTCCCTATGTTGAAGAACAGCATAGTTGATCCAGAAACAAAGCTGTTCCTGTAGACTATATTTTTGATGTGCTGAACTCTTTCTTTGAAGAAAAAGGCAAAAAAAATCTTTCCACAAAAATACTATGCAAAATCAAATTAACGTGTAGCCTACAGTTACACACTGAATGGCTATAGCTCAGTGTCTTCGTATAACAGCAATGTCTCCAAAATATTGCAACACTCACAACTAACTTATGTCCACATACAGTCTTATCCACAGATTTTACTTATGCCAGCTGCACAGGTATGCCTGCTCTTTAGGTTTCTACAAAAAATTTAAAGTGGAATTAAAGTTGACAATATCAATCTGACATGTTTAGGAGCGACTGTATAATGTGCAGAGGAGGGTACGTGCCTTATTTAGTGTGGGTTGCAGTTCATTTATTGAAACACCTTAACGGACAAGACTTTCCTCTTCCTTCTTGCAAAGGAAGTGACAGAGAAGAGGACTTACATATGAAAATGGCATCAATCTAAGGTGGAAATCTGCTGGTTCACAAAAATTATCTCTCTCTGATCTACATACTTACACCAATTTTGTGAAATTTTCATTTGATTTTTAAAAAGCCTGTAAAACATGTGAGATAAAATCCAGTTTCTGTCAAAGTGAATGGTAAATCTCCAACTGACTTCAATGGGGTCAGGATTTAACTTTTGGAAATGTAATCCAAGTGAAAAACTTGGTAGGCTAGAAGATAAGGTTGGTTGACCAATAAAGACATACCTGAATTTTTTCATTTCCTATATTTGGAAAAAAATTAAAATATGAGCAATGAAAAATCAAGTTACTGTGAATGATAAACATAAGACATGCTGTACTGGTTTATTTACTCTCTGTATATAAAGAAACAAACAACAAATTATTCAACGAGACACAACAATTAATAAAAATATTATATTAATGAGGCAGCCTTGCCACTGACAAATTATCTACTGATGCAAATGCTACAAATATATTTTCTAACAAATTGCAAAGGAAATATTTTAATTATCATTACTATTACAGTATATATTTTATGCTTCTTATCTTGTCACTGTATTAGTCAGATTACCTAAAATCCCAACTCATAGAACACTATGTATTTGACATAGTGTTCTTACATTGTTTTTAAAATTTTTACATACTGTTACTCATGGATTAAACAGTACATCAGCAGGCAACTGGTTCTGCGATGTCAAGAGGGGTTTTTGCATTGCGTTCAAGCCCCAAAGTACAAACTGTAAATTGGAGTTAAAGCTGCCTCTTTTTTATTAATTTGTATGTTTTACAGAATATTTGCTATCCACTTCTTTATGTACATAGTGTAGAAGAATGTTAAGTTTGTTATGTGCTTGTAATACAACTGTTAATTTTTCATTTAATATCTTTTGGTTTTCAGTGATGTCTTCATGGTTCAAGCAATCTTATCTTCCAGCCAATGAAGATTTTTGTCTAGACTAATAATAAATACATACTAAGAAAATGTAAAGTTCTGGACAGATGTTTATAGACGTTGGAACTGATCCTCACAACACTTTCCTCGCCTTTCATTTGGGGGCTGTGGGAGTTAAGGTTGAAGGTAGAAAATAACATACAGAAATAGAAGGCTGAGAATGGAACCTGACTGAGGAGGGTAGTGCCAGATGGACCCACTGCCAGAGACAGAGATGGTTGTTGCTAATATTCCTCTTGGTTTTATTTTGTTTCAGACTCTGACTTACTCAGATTAGAAGTGCATGCTAGAATTTTGAGTGAAAGCTTTTGTCTATGACCTTTCTACTTACCCCATGTAACAAGCCCTGCTGGTTTAGAACCCATATGTTCAAGACTCTTATCCCAAGTAGGAAACCTAATGATCTCCAAATCTGAAATCCTCCCTCACAATTGACTCATGCATTGGTTGGTCTCTAGTATCAGCCTTCTCTTTTTGCTTGCACTTGGCACTAGGAGGACCCTTAAGAAGACCACCTGCATTGTCTTCACTTGTCTTAATAAATCCCTAGCATCTTTATCTGCTGTATCCTGTAACCCTCTGTTTGTATTGTTGGTTTCCATGTGACCCATACTAAGCGGAAATCCCCAGCGTTCCTCAGGATATCCTTTGCTTTTCTTGTCAAATCCTTTGTCCTGGCACCTGGGAGGCAGCAGTAAGCCATTCTGTTCTCGTTCTGAGTCATGGATACAAATGTTCCAGGTTACCGTCTAATACTAATCAAATTCACAGAAAATTCAAAGCTAATGGGCAAAGCTAGTACTATGGAAAATAATTAAAGTTCTATAGGCTCTTGGAAAGGTACTACAATAGAACACATAGAATGAAGTTTAATTGGGATAAATGCAAGAAAGATCTGACACACATAGAATCATAGAATCCTAAAACTGGAAGGGACCTCGAGAGGCCGTCTAGTCCAGTCCCCTGCACTCGTGGCAGGACTAAGTATTATCTAGACCATCCCTGACAGGTGTTTGCCTAACCTGCTTTTTAAAATCTCCAGTGATGGAGACTCCGCAATTTCCCTAGGTAATTTATTCCAGTGCTTAACCACCTGGACAGTTAGGAAGTTTTTCCTAATGTACAACCTAAACCTCCCTTGCTGCAATTTAAGCCCATTGCTTCTTCTCCTATCCTCAGAGGTTAAGAAAAACAATTTTTCTTCCTCCTCTTTGTAACAGTCTTTTCATACTTGAAAACTGTTATCGTATCCCCTCTCAGTCATCTCTTTTCCAGACTAAACAAACCCAATTTTTTCAATCTTCCTTCATAGGTCATGTTTTCTAGACCTTTACTCATTTTTGTTGCTCTTCGGACTCTCTCAAATTTCTCCACATCCTTCTTGAAATGTGGCGCCCAAAACTGGACACAATACTCCAGTTGAGGCCTAATCAGAGCAGAGTACAGCAGAAGAATTACTTTTCATGTCTTGCTTACAACACTCCTGGGAACACTACAGCCAAAATGCTTCTGAAATAAATGTAGTCAAACTTTACTAATTCTGGGTCACTGAGAACGAAAATGATGCTAAAAATTGTTGATTGGCTGTAGTTTTCAAGATATGCTATTGGGTTAGTATATACGACCCTTGACTTGGGAATGGCGGAGGATAAGTGAGTTATAAAGGGAAGGGATCTCAATTTAAACCAGAAATGACTAAAATACATCTTTGACTGAATCTATGAATAAATCTATGACTGGGTTTGGACAGTACTTGCTTTTTAGGCAAAACAATGAATGATGCAATCTGAAGCTGGTATTGCGTCATCCATTATATGAATTGCATCATGTTATTCCTAGAAGTCATGGATGATGCAATGATAACAAAGCTTACATCACTCTGCTGAACAAATTGCTCTATATCAGCTCTAGAAATCATACAGTGTTGTGCTCTCTTATTTGTCAGTGTTTGATTTTGCAAAGGGATACATTTCTGTTTAGCCAAAGTGAGCAGAGATGCCTCGTACTTGTGTGAACAGTGCAGATAACTTCTGCTATGTTTGTGGTGAAGTGACTTTTGCATCACAAAAGCGCAGTATAAGCACTATGGTTAAGAAAGCCTATCACCTTTATTTTGGCTGCAAAATTGGAGATCAGGACAAAAGGTGGGCCCCACACATATGCTGCAACACTTGTGCAACAAATCTTCGCCAGTGGTTGAACAGGAAAAGGAAATCTATGCCTTTTGCAGTGCCAATGATTTGGAGAGAGCCAACAGATCATACCAGCAATTGTTACTTCTGCATGGTGCCTCCAGTTGGGAAAGGTGTGTCAAGGAAGAAAAAGTGGACTGTGCATTATCCAAACATTCCATCAGCTATACGCCCAGTACCCCACGGAGAAGGACTGCTGGTTCCTGATGCACCAGAATCATTCTCACTTGAGTCAGATGAGGAAGAGGATGAAACTTCTGGTCCTGAACCATCAATGTCACAGGACCCACATTTTCTCCCATCCTCCTCCTCTGAACCACACCTCATAACACAAGGTGAACTGAATGACCTTGTCAGGGATTTGGAACTACCCAAGAGTAAGGCAGAGCTGTTGGGCTCCAGACTACAGCAGTGGAATCTCCTGGCAGGTGATGTTAGGGTTTCCATGTTCCGTGACCGTCAAAAGGATCTTGTCCCATTCTTCTTTATGGAAACTGATCTTGTAGCCTGCAACAACATTGATGGTGTGATGGCAGCCCTCAACATCCAGATGAGTGGAGACTGTTCATTGATTCATCGAAGACGAGTCTTAAAGCTGGTTTACTTCATAATGGCAATGTTTTGCCATCAATTCCAGTTGGTCATGCAGTCCATATGAAGGAAACCTATGACAACATGAAACAACTTTTGAGGTGCATAAACTATGACCAACATCAGTGGCAGCTTTGTAGCGATTTGAAGGTTGTTGCTCTCTTGCTTGGTCTGCAGACTGGATACACAAAGTACTGCTGTTTTCTCTGCGAATGGGATAGTCGTGCAAGAGATTCCCACTACATCAAGAAAGATTGGCCACTCCAACAGTCATTGGAGCCTGGGAGGAAAAGTGTTCAGCATCCACCACTTGTTGAATGAAGGAAGATTTTGTTACCACCCTTCCACATCAAGCTGGGTCAGATGAAGAACTTTGTCAAGGCCATTGACAAAACACAAGCAGCTTTCAAGTACCTCTGTGGAAAATTTCCAAGGTTAAGTGATGCTAAGATAAAGGAAGATGTCTTTGTTGGTCCTCAGATTCGTGAACTTCTTCGAGATGATGCATTTGACCATGCACTGTGTGGCAAGGAAAAGACGGCATGGAAAGCCTTCCAGTTAGTGGCAATACATTTTCTCAGAAACAACAAGGCAGACAACTACAGGTTGTTGGTGGAAAACCTCCTCAAGGCATACAAAAGCCTTGGTTGCAACATGTCACTAAAGATACATTTTTTGCATTCTCATCTAGATATTTTTCCACCGAACTGCGGAGCAGTGAGCAACGAGCACGGCAAGCGATTTCGCCAGGACATTGCAACAATGGAGAAACGCTATCAGGGCAAATGGAGTCCATCAGTGTTTGCAGACTATTGTTGGACAGTGACAAGAGATGCTCCATTTAATGAATACAAGAGACAAGCCAAGAAGCGCCGAATAGACACTGAATAGGATTAAACTATGTACATAATAGTTTTTTGCCTTTTGTTTCACAATAAATTTTATTTATAGAACCCTTTTGCTGATTTTTAAAGTGTTACATAAACAGGACAGGTGAAATATTATCATGTAAAGCAACCATAAACACATGAAAAGACCTAGGTTTACAATTTATGATTAAAACTCTACTATCTACACAATATACATAGACATAAAATGTAAAAACTTAAATATCTTAGAAACAGTAGCCAATCAGTTGTTTTAATTGTCATATTTGAATTCAGCACATCAAAATACATAATAAATAGCACATTTTATCTCTGAAGCAGACGACTTCTCAAAAATTGTAGACCAGTGTAATACATCCCAGAATGATATTTGCATTTTTTGCAACAGCGTTACACTGTTGACTCATATTTAGCTTGTGGTCCGCTATGATCCCCAGATCCTTTTCCACAATACTCCTTCCTAGCCAGTCATTTCCCATTTTGTATGTGTGCAACTGATTGTTCCTTCCTAAATGGAGTATGGTACTTTGCGTTTGTCCTTATTGAATTTCATCCTATTTACTTCAGACCATTTCTTCAGTTTGTCCAGATCATTTTGAATTTAAATCCTATCCTCCAAAGCACTTGCAACCCCTCCCAGTTTGGTATCGTCTGCAAACTTTATAAGTGTACTCTGTATGCCATTATCTAAATCATTGATGAATGTATGGAACAGAACCGGACCCAGAACTGATCCCTGCGGGACCCCTCTTCTTATGCCCTTCCAGCATGACTGTGAATCACTGATAACTACTCTCTGGGAATGGTTTTTCAACCAGTTTTCCACCCACCTTATAGTAGCTCCATCTAGGTTGTATTTCCCTAGTTTGTTTATGAAAAGGTGATGCGAGACAGTATCAAAAGCTTTACTAAAGTAAAGATATACCATGTCTACCGTCATCCACAAGACTTGTTAGCCAGTAAAAGAAAGCTATCAGGTTGGTTTGACATGATTTGTTTTTGACAAATCCATGCTTACTGTTACTTATCACCTTATGTAAAATGGGAGGAAGTTTAGGTATCAAGATTCTTGGTTTCCAATGAACACTTAAAGGCTGGTGTAAGAAAGAACTGCAGAGAAGAGGATACTGAGAGTGGTTGGAGTAAATACATGCATTTATGTCATCTATAATATGATAATGCCTTTACAAGGACAGGTATTTTGTTTAGATGTATTGTTGCTGCAGTTAGAAATGGAAAGATCCTATCATATCATAGTCCGTTGCCTTTAAAGGGAAGTTGTAGGTCTAGGGAAGGGATTATTGCTGCTGTATAGCATAAGAGCTGAATGTATGCATCGTTTACAGGAAAGGTGACTAAGGGATGACATAATCACTGTCAGTAAATACCTGCCAAGAATTAACACACAGTGGATAGGGCAGGACCTAACATGCATAAAAGAGCAAGGGGGAAGTTTTAAAACGTATGATGATGTTATTAGTAATACATACGTTGACTTTTAAACATCTGAAGTCCCCGGGGCTGCCACTGAGAATGGGGGCTACATTCTATGTTACCTTTTAAAAGGGAGAACTTGTAGCTGTTTAGCCATAAGAAGTTTTATAACCATGAGGTCAGTTAGACAATGGAGTGACATCAAGTATGTCTATTTGGCAGGTAAAACTGCAGATAGCACTGATGGAGATTCTGTGGAAACCTCAGTTCCCTCCTATAGTTATAGAGGGGGATAGGCCTGTGGCAATTGCCAGTCTCGAGAATGGCCAGTACCAGAAATCCCACGGTAGGCAGCTATGGTGTAGTCTGCCATCATGAAATGCTCATCCTAAATCCTAGTAGAGTTGATTTAAACCCTGAAGCAGGAGGGTTTATGTCCCTTCCAAAACAGCCTGCTCTGGATGGTGGCTAGTTGCGCAGTGTGATACTTACCCCCCGGTGCACTGCTCTTGGTGAGGATGTGGACCAATGACACAAGGACTAAAGTGTGCACGCGCACAAAAACTGTGTAATATCTGCCGTGGCTCTACGCCGACATAACTTAGGTCAGCAAAATTTTATATTTTTGGCATGGCCATGGTCAGAGAGAGTCCTTGGTCAGAGCTTAGGGCGTAGCTACATTTAAAATGCTACAGCGGCACAGCTGATCTGGTGCAGGTTTGCTGCTGTAGCATTTCAGTGTAGACACTACTTACGCTGACGGGAGGGCTTCTCTCATCAGTGTAGGTCAGTGGTTCTCAACAAGGGGTATGTGTACCCCTGGGGGTACGCAGACGTCTTCCAGGGGATACATCAGCTCATCTAGCTATTTGCCTGGTTTTACAACAGGCCATGTAAAAAGTACTAGCGAAGTCAGTACAAACTAAAATTTCATACAGACAATTACTTGTTTATACTACACTGAAATGTAAGTACAATAATTATATTCCAGTTGATTTATTTTATAATTATATGGTAAAAATTAGAAAGGAAGCAATTTTTCAGTAATAGTGTGCTTCCACACTTTTGTATTTTTATGTCTGATTTTGTAAGCAAGTAGTTTTTAAGTGAGGTGAAACTTGGGGGTACGCAAGACAAATCAGACTCCTGAAAGGGGTGCACTAGTCTGGAAAGGCTGAGAGCCACTGATACAGGTAATCCACCTCCACCTTCCCAAGAGGCGGTAACTAGGTCTACACCTGCAGTTGGGTCGGTACAGCTATGTTTCTCAGGGATGTGAACAAGCCAATGTAAGTTCTTAGTGCAGACCAGGGTTAGAGTCTCAGACTTTGTCTCTACACTCAAGTTTTGCAGCTTTAATTATGCTGGCATAGTTAAACCCTGCTATTGCAGATGCAATTATATGAGTATTAAAGTGCTTATCTTGGAAGAGCTTATTCTGGTTTGAAACATAAATACATTATGAGTGTGGATGCACTGCCTTGGATTAGCTTGCATTGAGTTAAATAGGCTCTGTCAATTGAAGTCCATAATACAGACATACCTCATAATGCAGGATATTAGGTGGTGCCCTCTGTACTATGATAAAGAAACTCTGGAAGATGCATCAAGTGCTGATCAAGAAAGTTAGCGCCATCCAAGCAATGCAGAAAATTACTACCTGCCTAGGACAGCTGCAATACAATACAGAGAGAGGTGGACCCAAATTTAGAGACCTCATGCCTCCAGGAGAGGCACCTTGTACTCCCTGCCTGACCTCGGTAAGGGGCTGCTACTTGGAGCTTCTGGAGCCACCCTTTCTCTCATGACGCTTCTTGCTCCCCTTTCAAAGCACACAGATGAGATTGCACCATGCCTTTGGTTTTTGTGACAGCAGAAGGTTTATTTGTTAAAGTTTAATGTGTGAAAAAAGTATAAGGTAAAAGCCTAGGTGTGCTGTTTTGCCCTCCTTAGAGAGAAGCAGTCCCCTCCCAAAGAAGATGTCAGTGTAAAAGTCTACATTGGGTTTTGTGTTTAAATCAGCATTCTTGACTTTCCTTATTAAGTAACTTATATCAAACCTCATATTATTTTGTCCCTAAGTCACCCTGTGTATTTACTGAGGACAGCTGCCTTATAAGAGAGTCCTCAACCCTTAATGAAAAATGGTAAAGCTTCTAGAAATTTTAAAATGTTTATGCAATTAATGCCTTATGCATTCTTTGTCAAGTACTGTATATAATAAAGTACACTCCAGCCAAGCCCCTTGAGAGAATTACAGACTGGGGTGTATGTGAGCTCAGTGTAAATTATTCTCTGCCTTAATTTACAGACGTCCACTTGGACACTTTTTCAGCAGAATCAAGTAAGTGTGAAAATGACTCTCTTTTATTAAGAGCAAAGATTTGGAAATGCAGTGTTATTAAATTAACTGAAATCCAGTTAATTGGAACCATTTATTCATTTTGCTACCTTGAATATGGATAAATTAGGAATATGAATGAAAGGCTCCCTGAGAGCAAAAGAAACATTTTAGACAGTTGTTGGGAATAGAGAGGTGTTTTAAAATAGCGGGCATTAGAAAGAGGGATATACCTACAGGTCCCATTTAGTAATTTTTTCATCACCAAATGTGGCAAGATTTCTGTAGGCTCACGCAAACAGACATATCTTTATCTTCTTGGGGAATGAGAGATCCATTCTAGGTTCTGATTGCTCTGACTGTTCATTGCACTCAGGATTGCAAAAAAAGAAATCCTTTACTGTTAGGCTCCCCACAGCACTGCTCCCTAGGCTGCATTGCACGCTGAGGTAGCACTATTAGGGGAGTTGGGACTGGAGCAGAGAAGCAGCCTTTCACGCATAGAGACACTGGGACTCAGGAACTGGGCACCCCCATCTCCCTGTCATGTAGCACAGGCTACTTAATACTGCCCCCTTCCCTAACCGCCCTACTCCTGCCCAGGCCTACACACATGCCTATGTCCCCCTCCCTTCTCTGTCAGTACAACTCCATTCTTTCTCCCTGCCTCACTCTCCGCTGCTCAGATGATGCAAAGCCATTGTAAATCCAGTTTTATTCACTGTGTGAATCTGCCCAGTGAATTTGTCCCTAAAAGTCCCTAAAATAGAAAATTGATTTCAGGTTGATACTACAACTTTTCAGAATATTAGCACTTGCACATGGCAGCATTTCCTTTGAGTGCCTTGTTTGGAGTTTATACATGACATCTTTAGTAATTTGAAAAAAAACAGACATTTCCAGACAAACCCTTCATTAAAATGGGGTTAAGGTTAGAAGTATACATAAGTAACTAAGGGTAAAAACATTACAGAAGTGTGGCAACTATTCCAAAACAAAGCTTTACAGAGCCAGAAAAGTCAGAGTTAAGGCTGAACTTAAAAGAAATCCAAGCATGTTAAGGTGTGGGTATGCACCGTTAAAGACACCCAAACATCCTTATCTCTGCCCTGTAGTGACACCAGGAGGGAAGTAATTTTTTTTTTTTAAACCAACCTAATATGTCTTTAAAAATCTGGCTAATCCAATTTTAGACCACAAACACTAAAATGCATTATTGTAATTGAATGGGTGTTGAATGGGGACAGTGCAGGATAGAGTTAAGGTTGTTTGGGTGTCCTAAGTGCACATTTCCAAATGTAAAATGTTGAATTTCTTTTAACTTTAACCATTAATTTTAATGTCCTGACTCTGTAATGCTTGTGTTTGGAATAATTACATCATCCCTGTAATGTTTTATGCCCTTAAATTACTGATGCGGTACTATGTAGTGTAGTTGTAGTCACGTCGGTCCCAGGATATCAGAGAGACAAGGTGCGTGAGGTAATATCTTTTATTGGACTAACTTCTGTTGGTGAGAGAGGCAACCTTTCCAGATTTGAGTGGTAGCCGTGTTAGTCTATATCAGCAAAAAGAACGAGAAGTACTTGTGGCACCTTAGAGACTAACAAATTTATTTGGGCATAAGCTCTTGTGGGCTAAAACCCTCTTAATTGGATAGAGGCAGTGAAAAAAAAAACAGTAGGAAGATATACACCTCTACCCCGATATAACGCTGTCCTCGGGAGCCAAAAAATCTTACTGCATTATAGATGAAACCGCGTTATATTGAACTTGCTTTGATCCGCCGGAGTGTGCAGGCCCGCCCCCCCTGGAGCGCTGCTTTATCATGTTATATCTGAATTCGTGTTATATCGGGTCGCGTTATATCGGGGTAGAGGTGTATATACATAGAGAACATGAAAAAATGGATGTTGCCATACCAACTCTAACGAGACTAATCAATTAAGGTGAGTTATTATCAGCAGGAGAAAAAAAACTTTTGTAGTGATAATCAGGATGGCCCATTTCAAACAGTTGACAAGAAAGTGTGAGTAACAGTAGGGGGGAAATTAGCATGGGGAAATAGTTTTTACTTTGTGTAATAATTGGCCAAACCAATCGGAGAACACTTCAACCTCCCTGGTCACTCAATTACAGACCTAAAAGTCGCAATTCTTCAACAAAAAAACTTCAAAAACAGACTCCAGCGAGAAACTGCAGAACTGGAATTAATTTGCAAACTGGACACCATTAAAGTAGGCTTGAATAAAGACTGGGAGTGGATGGATCATTACACAAAGTAAAAACTATTTCCCCATGCTAATTTCCCCCCTACTGTTACTCACACTTTCTTGTCAACTGTTTGAAATGGGCCATCCTGATTATCACTACAAAAGTTTTTTTCTCCTGCTGATAACTCACCTTAATTGATTAGTCTCGTTAGAGTTTGTATGGCAACAACACCCATTTTTTCATGTTCTCTGTGTATATATATCTTCCTACTGTATTTTCCACTACATGCATCCGATGAAGAGGGTTTTAGCCCATGAAAGCTTATGCCCGAATAAATTTGTTAGTCGCTAAGGTGCCACAAGTACTCCTCGTTCTTTAAGCTTTCCAGACACACACAGCTCTTCTGCATGTCTGGGGAAGGTCCTTCCAGCATCGCAGCTAAATGCAAGGTGGAACAGATTGTTTAACATACGTGGCTAGCACATATTGTAAGAGACCATTCAAAATAGATTTCAGAGTTGCAGCCGTGTTAGTCTGTATCCACAAAAAGAACAGGAGTACTTGTGGCACCTTAGACACTAACGCATTTATTTGAGCATAAGCTTTCGTGGGCTACAGCCCACTTCATTGGATGCGTAGAATGGAACATATAGTGGGGAGATATATATACATAGAGAGAACATGAAAAGGTGGGAGTTCCTCTACCAGCTCTAAGAAGCTAATTAATTAAGATGAGCTATTGTCAGCAGGAGAAAAAAAACTTTTGTAGTGATAGAGTGATAGTGAAATAGAGCCAGTACACAAGTATCCTCACACCTTCTTGTCAAACTGCCTTAAATGGGCTAGCTTGATTATCACTACAAAAGTTTTTTTTTCTCCTGCTGACAATAGCTCCTCTTAATTATTTAGCCTCTTAGAGTTGGTAGGGGAACTCCCATCTTTTCATGTTCTCTGTATGTATATATATTTCCTCACTATATGTTCCATTCTGTGCATCTGATGAAGTGGGCTGTAGCTCACGAAAGCTTATGCTCAAATAAATTTGTTAGATTCAAAGTAGAGTGGCCATTAACACCTTTACAGTCATAGGACAAAGAGAGGGGTTAGTGGGTTACAGATTGTTGTAATAAAACACAAATCCAATGTCTCTGTTCAGTCCATGATTGTTAGTGTCTAGCAGAATGATGAATTTAAGTTCCGAGGCTCAGTTTTTGAATATGTTGTGCAGGTTTACTTAGAGAATGAGGACTGATAGGTCAGTGATCACTTTGTGAAAAGTATTCGCCCACAGGCGATAGGGTGTTTTTGTTTTTTATCATTTTCCTGTGTGAGTTCATGTGAGAGCATAGTGATTGTCTGGTTTCACCCATGTAGTTGTTATTGGGGCATCTAGTGCCCTGCATAAGGTACACCACATGTGCTAGGCATGCATAGGACCCATGGATCTTGAAAGGTGTTTTGTGGGGGATGTTGATCATTTTAGCAGTGGAGATATGTCTGCAGGTTTTGCATCTGTTCTGGCAGGTCTGGTGCCGCTTTGAGTTGGTGTGTCCTGCTTTATGGGGAGTTTGCTTGATGATGAGATGATGAGTTTGGAGAGGTTTTAGGGGAGGGTTGTTTGAAGGTCAGAAATGGGGGCTCAGGAAATAATTCTTTCAGGACGGGATCCCCATCAAGTATGGGCTGTTATTGTTTGATGATACCCTGTATGGTTTCCTGTGTGGGGTAGCAGGTGACAACTAGGGATGTGTGGTCAGAGGGGATTTTATTTCTGTATTGAAGCAAGCCCTGTTGGGGTATTTGGGTGGCCCATTCCATGATGAGATCTACTTCTCTCGTGGAGTGTCCTTCTTTGGTGAAGTCAGTTTTAAGTATGTTAAGGTGTAGATCTTGGATTTTCTCCTCAGAGCATATTCTGTGGTATCTGAGTGCCTAGCTGTAGACACAATAGATTTCTTAGTGTGTTTGGATCTGTGAAGGTAGGTGTGGTGATCAGTGGGTTTCTTGTATATGGTTGTCTGTAGGGTTCCGTTGCTGAAGATGATTGTGGTATCCAGGAAGCTGATGCTAGTGTGGGAGTGTTCCACAGAGAGTTTAATGGATGGGGTGATGATTGTTTTAAATTGTGGTGGAAATCCATGAAGGAGTTTAACCTGTCAGTCCAAAGGATGAAAATATCATCAATGTATCTCAGGTATATCATTGGTTTCATTGTGCATTTGTCTTGGAATTCTTCTTCAAGGTGGCCCATGAAGTGGTTGACATATTGGGGAGCAGTCGTAGTACTCCTGGCTGTTCCCATGGTTTGGGTAAAGTGTTTGTTGTTGAACGGAAAGTTGCTATGGGTGAGGCTGAAATGGATGAATTTGGCAATGTGTGTTGGTGTGGATATCTGAGTGTTCTCTGCTGTCTTGTAAATATTTGAGGCAACCAGGTATGCTGTCGTTGTTGTATAGGGAAGTGACATCCCTGATGGTGAGGACAGTATTCTGAGGGAGTAAGGTAATATTGCGCAGTTTGTGGAGGAAGTCAATTAGGTCTTGGAGATAGCTGGCCCTTTGTGATGTGGTCTGTCAGCCTTAACTCCATTTTAGCATTGTTTTTTTGTCTGGAAGTTGCTGGAGAGCACATATTGGCATGTACAAGAAAGAACAATAGTTGTAGTACTTTTATAGATTCTTTCATCCACAGATTTCAAGTGCTTTACTGGACATCTCAACACTCCTGTCACATGAGAGTTTTGAGATGTGCATTTTACAGATGGGGAAAAACGCAGGTGCAGAGAGGTCAAGTGATGGGGAAAAATGAAGGTGCAGAGAGGCATCCAAAGTCATATAGTGAGTTGGGGAGAGTTAGGGAATGAATTCTGATTCCATTCCTCTTTTCTTGTCACTAGCATTGTGTGCTAATGCTAATGTGAAATACATTTCCCTTTCCTTACATTTTATGTTTTTGGGATTTTTGTTGTTGTTGTTCTGGTTAATTCCAGATGCTTGCAGAACAGGATATTTTATTGCCCACAAAAATTTTACTTTCTGTTCATTTCTCCCAGGTAAACGCAAAGCATTGAAGTTGAATTTTGCAAATCCACCTTTCAAATCCACAGCAAGATTTACTCTCAATACGTCTGGAGTTCCTTTCCAAAATCCTCACATGTGAGTATAAAATCAAGGCTCCACTGATGAAACAATTCTGAAATTATTCTGCTAACATGTAATGTTAATTTAAAAGTAGTTTCATTGCTTCAGTTATATTATAGGCTGTTCAAAAAAACCACTTGTTCGAATCAATGTAAAAGGGTTTGTTTTAATGATTTTTAATAAATTAGAAAAAGGATATGCTAGGACTCTTCCTGTCTTAAATTGGGGCTAGTGCCTTTCAGGATTGGATAGAGAGCTGTCACTTAAATTATAGCTGATACACAAGCAGATTGTGCCTATAACTAATTTCCAGTTCTGTTCACTGTCATTTTCCTGTCTCTTTATTCAGTGCTTATTGCTTTTCATTAAAGACGAGTTCTTGTTCCTATGTTTACTTGTGAAAGACATATAAATGTGATACACTGTGTAGCACTAAAATGAAAAGTAGTAGACTGAAAAATTTAATTTTACCAAAATCCATATCTTGGGGAATTACTTAGTGACTAGATCTCACTGAATTTCCAAGCAAGGTAGTCAGGGATAGTTTTATGTAAAAGTTTAATGTAAGTGGAGAACAGAACTGCTTCTGACATTAAACATGATAAAATGTCACAGAAAATATTAGCTTTGTATCCTCAGATCCACCAATCTGGATTGATGGGTGACCCACCCACAACCTGTAAGTGTGGCAGAGCTCAGCTAGTGTGCAAAGATGTCCCTAATTTTTCCTCTTCAGGTTTCTTTACCAGATATCAAGAGTTTTGCCAAAGGCGAGTCTCAGAGACTGTCCCTGATGTTTCCCCAGCTGTCTGTGGTGCTCCTGGACTCTTTGGTGGTGTTTTTGTTTTTAATATGCTTCTGCTTTGCATGTTGCTGCACCCTCCCTTTAGCTCAGTGCCTTCTACTTCCCCAGAATATATTCCCTGAGGTTTGTTCCTATCTCTGGTAGCTCCCTCAGTTTTGGAGCTTTTTGAGCAAGTTTCAGCTGAGTTAGGAAAATATTGCTGATACTCAAGTAGTCAGTGCTGGTAGGTGAAAAATACAGAAACTTCCTGTGAACACTTCAGCAGATCTCAGGGACATCATCCTCCCAGAACCAGGATAGAGGTATCCAGCTCTCTTTTCCTTAAAATGCCCCACACTTAGGAGCCATTCTCTCTCTCCCTTTTTAAGCACAAACAGATTGTGTCATTGGCTGGAGGATTCCAGAATTTTCCAGCTAGTCAGTCTCTTTGTCTCTGATGATTTTCCACAGGAGGCTACCTTGGAGCCTTTCCTTTTTTCAGGCCCTTCTCTCCACCCTACTTCATAAAGTATTCAGTCTCCCCTAGTGGGTCATCTCTAGTGACTTGCCTTCACAGTGTACCTACCTCCAGTGGTCTCTGTCTTGGAGTCTATCTGGGAAATAGTGGTTCCTGTCAAGCACAGACGAATCTTCTGCTGGAAGCAGTGACATCTTAAGTTCCATATTTATGCAAGTGACTCTGGTCACGTTGCTCTTTAGTAAGTATTACTCTGGTGATGTGGGCATTGCAGTTGTGAAGGGGGCTGGAGACCAGGATGTTCGCTAGGATAATTGGTTCTCTGGAGCACAGTGAATTTGGACTTGTTCTGGGTTAGATACAGTGTTAAACTAACAGAAGGTGAAGATGGAACAATGTGTCTGCTGTGTCTGTTTGAAGGGTGGATTAGCTCATTTTTATAGACTCAGGTGTGTGACCTGTCTCATCACGGATTGTGTTTCAGGATTGTTTCTTGCTATGGGAGGCCTGAACAAGCTGAGAGAACATCTTTTTTTATCTTTGTGCTCTTTATGGTTGTCCTTTGGTTATCCTTTCTGGGTTCTCTTTTTCAAAGACAACACTCTTGTCTTTTGATTGTACTCCTTGCCCAGTTCCACAGGTCCGTGCTCCTGTACACACTGGTGGTCTGCGGCATGTGACTCCAAATGCGCTTTTCCCTCTGTGGAGAGGCCTTTCCAGTCCCTGAGCTGGGTGGGAATTGTTTTTCTAACTTTTGATGAGAAAGATTGCTGGATGATTGATTTGGATTGGGTATTTCAGACCATCTGGCTCCTGCTTTTCAAGGGCCATTCTGACTGAGGTTGTTTTCTATTTATTATGTTGCTGCTTCTTCTCCAAGCCTTGTGGATTGAGTGGTGTTGGGCTTTTTGGTTTCATGTGTCAGTGCTGGCTCAGCACAGTAATGCTGACCTCCCGTGTCTTGATGGGTTTTGCTGTATACATCCCGTTGGTCCTGATGGGTGGATCTGAAGATACAGAGAGGTTAATTTCTCACATGAAATTTAGGTTTCTGTGACTTGGATCCACCAATCCGGAGGCTGTCCCATTGTATCTGCCTCCAAAAGGGCAGAATTTGATGTTGTCAAATTATTCTTTTACCTTTTTCTTCTTTGAACTCTGGAAATAACTTATGGGAAGCTGAGAGGAAGCGGTTAGTAGTGACCAACAGGTGCCACAAAATGTAATTGCCTATTAGTTGTATTCTGCTTGATTGACAGGTTGTGATCGGGGAACTGATCAGGCTGGATTGGTGGATTTTCAGGTAAGAAATTGTGGTTTCTTATTACGCAAATGAAGAGAAGGGTAATGAATGGGGTTTTCTGTTCTGTTGAGGCTTTTGTCAGGAAGGAGGACATGTCCGTATAAATTCTGCTACTGAAACAAAGACACCACTACAGAAGAGGTGACCAAAGTTTATTCCACAGGCCAAATGTGTGTATTGCACAGTGTAGGCTGAAGTCATCCTTATGTTTCATGCAGCGGAACACCATCCAAAGACCACAGTTCTCAACAAGCAGTGCTCTCCATATTGAGCCAAATGATCTGACAGAGCTGCCTGTCAGCTTTTAAAGTCTTTGTGGGCCATAGCTCTACTAAACATGAGTATGGCTGCAACCCAGTCCATTTTTATGCGGCCTAGATGTGGTCCTCCTACTCCTGCCAGTGGGCAGAGATTAGATCCCCTCCCCCACACTCTCCATCTGTGAGCTCTTCCTGTCATCTTGTTGAAAAAAATGGAGAACAGTGTGAAACAATAACATCCGAGATAACCTTGAGTTAGGAGCAGAGTTTTAGCTTCTGTGATTCTGAGGCAGCAGAGTAGCTATGTACATTGGCTGAGTGGTGCCAGAGGGAGGGGAAAGATCAGTACTAAACCAGCTGTAAGTGCTTCAGGTAGAGATTTGAGGTACACAGGGAAGCTTCCACAGTGACAGCTTTGTTGTGCCTGGCTCGGTTCACTGTGATGAGCGAATCATTTTATTTAGTAAATAAATATCTCAATTTTTTGAAAGAAAGTAGATTCTTTTGGGCAGTTTCAGTATGTGATCTGGGGTAAAATTTTCGAAAGTGACTTTGCGTCAGATTTTTAGAGGTATTTAGGTGTCTATCTACCTTTACAAATATGGGCTGTAGGCATTTAGGAGCCTAACCCCAATACTCTATGTGTGGTGATAGAGGGATCACACACTCACCTCCTAGCCCATTGGGGAAGTCAGTCAGGGTATCGCTGCAGGAGTTATGCTCCATTTCAAGGGACTAGAAAGTTGAGAGAAGAGCATGTTGATTAACCAAATACACTGTGCACCTACTCAGTGCAGAAAATGGAGGGTAACATCCATTGGAGTCAGTGGCAAAACTCTCATTGACTTAGTGGGGCTAGGATTTCACCCTAAACATTTTCTAAATTTGGGGTAAATCTGTTAAGATCTGGGGGGGGGGGGGTAGTTAGACTCACCTTTAAATAGAAGCCTGACTCAGAGTGACTTGGACTGAGATTACAAACTGGGATGTATTTCAAAACAAAGCCCTAACCAGTTTGGAGCTTGGCTCCCTGAACACCCACTCCTACATGATCCCATGGGGCAACACCACCTTAATGAAGTCAGCAGAGGGAGGGGAGGAGTCATCGCCTCTGGACCTTACTTGGTCTGACAGAACCTGGATTTTAACTTAAGGGCAGAGGGTGCAGCTCATCTGAAATATCAGGCTCCTATTGACTGGCTGGATGCAGTTGGAGGTTACTTTTTGAAGTGTCTTAGTGTTGGTTGGGTTAATCTCCCATGGACAATTCATGCTATAGATTTTGTCTTTAAAAACTCTCTTCCCCTGAATAAAGGGTCCGTGGCTGCTAGACTTGGGTGCTTCTGAGAAATCAATTTAATTGCCCTTGTTCTGGATGACATTGGTGTGGCTGCTTTATGGGAAGGTCCAGACTGGAGGATGTCAATGTGAAGCATCTAATACAGTGGTCTCTAACCTTTTTATGCAGAAGATCACTTTTTGAATTTAAGTGCAACCCAGGATCTACCCCACCTCTTCCCTGAGGCCCCTTCCCTTCCCCAAAGCTCCGCCCACTCCCTCCATCCTCCTCTCCCCCCCCCGTTGCTTGCTCTCCTCCACCCTTACTCAATTTCACTGGGCTGGGGGAGGGGGGTTCGGAGTGTGGGAGGAGGCTCCGGGCTGAGCCTGGGGCAGGGCATTGGGGTGCAGAAGAGGGTGAGGGGTCCAAGGTCTGCAAGGGAGTTTGGGTGCAGTAGGGGGCTCTGGGCTGGGGCAGAGTGTTTGAGTGCAGGAGAGGTTGTGGTGTGTGGGCTCTGGGAGAGTGTTTGGGTGCAGGAGGGAGCTCTGGGCTGGGGCAGAGTGTTGGGGTGCTGAAGGGAGTATGGGGTGCTGGCACTGGGACGGGGGTCAGGGCTAGAGCAGGGGATTGGGATGCGGGAGGGGGTACAGGGTGCAGGAGGGGGTATGAGGTGCTGGCTCTGGGAGGGGGCTCAGGGCTGGGGCAGGGGTTTGGGGTGCAGGAGGGGATTCGGGATGCAGGAGGGGGTTCAGGGTGCTGGCTCTAGGAGGGGGCTCAGGGCTGGGGCAGGGGGTTGGGGTGCAGACTCCCACCGGGCAGCACTTAACTCAGATGGCTCCTGGTTAGTGATGCAGCAGGGTCCCTGCCTGCCCCAGCCCCACACTGCTCCCTCCTGGGGAGGGCGGGGGACATGTGGCTCTGTGCACTGCCCCTCTCTGCAGGCACCCTCTCCTCAACTCCCATTGGCCACAGTTCCCTGTTCCCGGCCAATGGGAGCTGCGGGGTCAGTGCTTGCAGGCAGGAGCAGTACACGGAGATTCCTGCCCCCACCCCCCGGCCACAGGGGCGTGCTGGCTGCTTCTGGGAGTGGCGTGGGGCTGGGGCAGGCAGAGCCTGCCTTCGTGGCAGCCCCGCTACACCGCTGGACTTTTAGCAGCCGGAGATCGCGATTGACTGGGAGTGTCTCTAGGATCAACCAGTCGATCACTATGGACTGGTTGGTAACCACTGATCTAATGGAAGGGATTCGAGTGGAGGATTTTAGAGTGAAGATGGATTCTAGTTCTTACTCCTGTACATGGCTATCGGATCATGAGTAGGGCTCCGTCACGCAGGTCGCGGAAGTCACGGATTCCTTGACTTTCCAGAACCTCTGTGACTTCTGCAGCAGCCAGCGTGGCTGATCCCAGGGCCACCCAAGCAGCTGGCGGGGCCCACTGCTCAGGTGGCCCCAAGGCTAGCCACACCAGCCACTGCTGGAGTGGCCCTGGGGCTAGCCAAGCAGAGCCCACACAGCCGGTCAGCCACTGTCGACAGCCCCCAGCAGCGGTCCCAGGGCAGCCAGAGAAGCTACTGTTGGTGATTCCTGGCAGCTGGTGCCGCTGGCCCCAGCCCCAGTCCCGGCCCCCAGCAGCGCCTGCCCCCACACCCCAACAGCGCTCTCCATCCCCCACCCCAAGATTTAGTCAGGGGTATTTATAGTATAAGTCATGGACAGGTCACAGGCCGTGAATTTTTGTTTATTGCCTGTGACCTGTCCATGACTTTTAATAAAAATAACCATGACTAAATTGTAGGCTTAATCATGAGCCTTACCACTTAATGAAGCCTAAAAAGAATGAGCAGTTTGTTTAGCCCCAACTGTGGCCATGATTACTGTGTCTATTTAATGAGTTTAGTATGGATATTCTGGCATAGTATGATGCTTTTTTCCTGCATAGCTGTACAGTACTTAGCACTGTCATCATGATAATATAACGCAAAGGCAGAGAAATACCATAATATGTAGTTGTTTTGATGAGCTTTAAAAATATTGTATCTATTCAAGTGATTTATGTTGATGAAAAACAAAATTCATAGTATTTACATTACGCAGGGTGCAAGGTCTGTGCAGTGTTTCTGATCAGCTAATAATTCTGCCTCTTGGAAATAAAAAGTCTTGTTTAGAAAAACAGTATAATTCATCTAAATGGTATGTTGGTAGCCGAGGCCCTGATTCAGGAATGCACTATACGTATAAAATGATGGGGTCTAAATTAGCTGTTACCACTCAAGAAAGAGATCTTGGAGTCATTGTGGATAGTTCTCTGAAAACATCCACTCAATATGCAACAGCAGTCAAAACAGCGAACAGAATGCTGGGAATAATTAAGAAAGGGATAGATAATAGGACGGAAAATATCATGTTGCCTCTATATAAATCCATGGTATGCCCACATCTTGAATACTGTGTGCAGATGTGGTCGCCCCATCTCAAAAAAGATGTATTGGAATTGGAAAAGGTTCAGAAAAGGGCAAGAAAAATTATTAGGGATATGAAACGGCTTCCGTATGAGGAGAGATTAATAAGAATGGGACTTTTCAGCTTGGAAAAGAGACAACTAAGGGGAGATATGATTGAGGTCTATAAAATCGTGACTGCCGTAGAGAAAGTAGATAAGGAAGTGGTGTTTACTACTTCTCATAACACAAGAACTAGGGGTCACCAAATGAAATTAATAGGCAGCAGGTTTAAAACAAATAAAAGGAAGTATTTCTTCACACAATGCACAGTCAACCTGTGGAACTCCTTGCCAGAGGATGTTGTGAAGGCCAAGTCCATAACAGGGTTCAAAAAAGAACTAGATAAATTCATGGAGGATAGGTCCATCAATGGCTATTTGCCAGAAGCTGTGAATGAGCGACAGGGGATGGATCACTTGATGATTACCTGTTCTGTTCATGCCCTCTGGGCCACTGTCGGAAGACAGGATAATGGGCTAGATGGACCTTTGGTGTGACCCAGTAGGGCCGTTCTTATGTTCACTTAAACATTTGCATAAGTCTATGCCATTTAAGCATGTACTTAACTTTAAGCATGTGCTTATGTTCCATTGAAGTCAATAGGATTTAAGCACAAGCTGAAGTGTTGTCTTGAATAAGGAGGCTGCCTTTGATGGGGGCCTGACAAAAAGGTAAAAGTGAGTATTATGGATGAGGTGCTTTACTTAGCTATGAGGTGCATGAGGCAATACACAATCCTTTCATAGTCACACTTTCTATTATGGTTGCATTTATAGTTTATAAAAGTTTATATAATCAATGATTAATAGACATATACATGTTACAGACATTTCTAGTATGTGTTACAGATGATTATAAACTTTGGTGTTAGAAATGGTTATTAGCCATGATTATAAGCAATTTATTGATCTATAATCTATAATAACAATCCACTATTCACTCTTCCTAAACTATTTATAAATGGACCTTTAAGGTAAAGTGTGGCCCCTTTCACCTCTGTCTTCTGCATCCAAATGGAATTTAGTTCACAAGTAAAATTAATGTAGTCAGCTCAGCCAAGTTCTTGTTGGTTATTGGTATGCATTACACAAGATCTACAGTAATGGATGACTAGCAGTCCCTGCAGAAGACAGATGCAAATAGAACGAATACAGGAAGGATTCTTTGACTGGCGCGATGGTGTATGGAATGATTACACAGAATCTGTCTGCACTACACCTGGCTCTCATTATAATAGTTAGAACTGAATAGTTCATTGAACAAATTTAGTAGCATACTTTTGAATGCAGTGATTTAGGTTTTGGTACAGGCTTTCTGGGAAGGGTCGTTATTCCTGCAGTGTACTGGTATTTTGGTACGAGGTTCACACTGCACAGTTTATACTTGTGTACTAGGATATGAGTAGATGTAAGGACTGTGCCTTGGTTACCTATTCTTCAGTGTATTCTTTCTTGAGCATTGATTGAATGAGCACTTTTACACGGATAGCACACATCCGTCCGTTTCTGTGGCCCCTCGGTCATTAGGTTGTCTGAGCATATACCGTTACAAGCTAGTTTGGAAAGCTGTCAGGACTAAGTGACTTCTTGTAAAAGAAGAAGAAGTGGGCTGTAGTCCACGAAAGCTTATGCTCTAATAAATTTGTTAGTCTCTAAGGTGCCACAAGTACTCCTGTTCTTCTCTTGTAAAAGTCATGAGCCCGCCTTCTGAAGTACCTGTTGGACTGTCAATCTGTTTTACCTGCTGCTCATCCTCGTAGAATCTGAGCATCTGGTCTCTGATTTTTCCTGGCACTGGCTCATCCTTATGTAGGCTTCTGGCAGTGCAGTGGGAGCTGAAAGGACTCACCAAGAGGCTTTGCAGCTGGCTGCCCAGTGGAACAATAGGCTCGTGTTGTACAGTGTGCCTCCTCTACTGATGCAAGATTAGAGTCATAGAGTTTAAGGCCAGAATCCTTCATGAGCAAATTCAGATCCTCTTACAAGTGGGACTCTGCATCTTCCTTCACTTTTGTTCAGTTTAAGGAGGTACCAAGGATGTTGTTATTAAAGTGGAAAGTGCTTTTGTGGCTAGGGCCAGAATCTTGTGAATTTAGTGCCCCAAAGCTCTTAGATAGCTTCTTGTGCATTCTTCGTGGCTTTTTATTAATTGGTTGCCAGCTGCTTTATAGGTGAGATACTTACATCTGGGTGAATAAAACTTCATGGGTAAATTATTAGACAAATTTCATCTCTTTCTATTTGCAAATTGTCCAAGAACAAAAGTGGAATTTTCTTAAATGTCCTTGTTCAAAATTCCCAGAATTGTGAAATGTGAATAATTCTGGGTCTGTTGCTTGTCTGTAACAGTTTATCACATGTACTTGATATTCAAGCACACTTAACTGGATGCTGTTAATTGGGCACAGGTCATATGATACCTTTCTGTTCCCTGATGGGGTGAGCAGAGCTCACAGTAGGTTTTGGGTCAGTAGGATCTTTCTTTTCCATTCTTCATCACTAATAACTTTCTTGATAAATTGTTGGATTGTGTCTGGATATTTGCATCTCTTCAGAATATGACAGTTCAGTTAATCTGTGGCTGAAGATTGTGAAGAGCTGGTGTGGTTTGCAAAGCATCTTTGTTTAGTGTCTTTGGCCTGGTGAAGGGGACCTCCTCTTTGAAGAAAATATTGTTGAGATCATCTTTGGAATCTGGATTGCAGGTGCTACCGGAAGCTGTTTCTAGCTGCTGTTTTCATTTCTCCTACTGAGTTTTAGGATTCTCTCTTAACATGGCAGTCCTACAGCGCAGAGATGTAATAACCTCACGGCCCCCTGAGCGGTCCCAACCCCCAGTTTGAGAACCCCTGCCTTAGTGAATTCCTGCAGAAATCCCGATGGCTCCAGCAGCAATAGTGATATGAGAGGACTGTTTTTTTCTTTCTCACTGGTTTTGGCATATAAGAATCAGAAAGCACTATGCTGCCAGGACTTCTGGCCTTTCTTCTCTGACACCAGTAGGTTCTCTAACTTGTGAGATGTTCAGCTACAGCTTCCGTTCACTCCAGTGGGATTTGTGGATGCTTGTCACTCCTGAACACGTGGACACTTATATTCAGGTGCCTAAATCTAAAGTAATATGATATCAGGTACCTATCTGGCTCCCATCACCGTAGTATCTTAGTGCTTCATATTCTTTTTAATATATTTATCCTCACAAACTCCTGTCAGATAGGGAAATGCTATTTATCCCATTTTATAGAAGGGACTAAGTGACCATTAAGGACACACAGGAAGTCTGTTGCACAAAAAGGATTTGAAACTAGATCTCCAGAGTTCCAGGCTCATGCTCTAACTACTGGCCTATCGGAGCCTGACTTTAATTCCTTGGTTTTGGAAAAGTTGGCCCACCCCTGCAGTAGTTAGGAGCCCACTCTGCATCACAGTGGTCAGAGCCTGGATAGTTCAATGGTGGACCTTTGAATTAGCAATTATTATAAAAAGTAATCCCTGCTCTTGGGCTTTGGAATGTCAAACTGATTGCCAGTTCTGTCCTAGGAATTTGAGACCTCTGGCTTTTCTGCAAGGTGAAGAACTGAGCAGTCAGCAAGTCATGGAGAATGATAATTCCCTTACTTGCTGTAAGAATCAAGGAGGTACATCAGACTTGGAGCAAAGCCTGTCTGTTGAATCTCATTACCTCTGTGTGGTTCAGCTGCAGTGAGTTACAAGTTAGGGCAATTAAGTATGTGGGAGACTGGAAAAGTAGAAGCTGGTTGTGTCCTTGATAGTGGGAGGAAACAGAGGTTCACTGGTGCTATCAGTCATAGGGAAGGCCAACTAGCAGTTAGATATGTCAGTACAGTCATCTCCAGCAGGCTGAGAGAGACCTGGAAAATGGTAGTTAATTGTCAAAAGCTGTTAGATTAAAGGCCTGGCATGGACTTCTGCACACTGTCTCCTTGAGCCTTCAGTTGCTGGCATGTTGGAGGGATTGTAATGGCTTCATAACCATAGCTCGTTCTGGAAGGACTGCTACTCCCCACTTTATCCAAAAGCCAGTATTTTCAATAGTATATTTAAGATTCATAGATTCCAAAGCCAGAAGGGACCATTGTGATCAACCAGTCTGACCTGCTGTATAACACAGGCCAGAGACCTGCCCCAAAATAATTTCTAGAGGAGATTTTTTAGAAAAACTCTTTTGGACACAGTGTCGCACTGTGAGCTTATGTTCAGCTGATTATCCACCATGACCTTTAAATCTTTTTGAGAGTCACCGCTTCCCAGGATAGAGTCTCCCATCCTGTAAGTATGGCCCACATTCTTTGTTCCTAAATGTATACATTTACATTTAAACATATTAAAACACATTATTTGCTTGCTCCCAGCTGACCAAACTGTCCAGATCGCTCTGAATCAGTGACCTGTCTTCTTCATTATTCACCACTCGCCCAATTTTTGTGTCATCAGCAAACTTTATTAGTGCTGATTTTATGTTTTCTTCCAGGTCATTGATAAAAATGTTAAATAATGTAGAGCCAAGAAATGATCCCTGCGGGATCCTGTTGGAAACACACCTACTCAGTGATGATTCCCCATTTACAGTTACATTTTGAGATCTATCCGTTAGCCAGTTTTTAGTCCATGTAATGTGTGCCATGTTGATTTTATATTCTAGTTTTTTTAATCAAAATGTCATGTGGTACCAAGCAAATGCCTTACAGAAGTCTAGTATATCATGGCAGCACTATTACCTTTATCAGCCAAACTTGTAACATCACCAATAAAAGATATCAGGTTAGTTTGACAGTATCTGTTTTCCATAAAATATTTCTATTTTCCATATTGATTGGCATTAATTACATTACCCTGCTTTCATTCTTTATTAATCAAGTCCCATATCAGCCACTCCTTTATATTGCCTGGAATTGATGTCAGACTGACAGGCCTGTAATTAGTCAGGTCACCCCATTTACCCTTTAAAAATATTGGCACAATATATTTTCCCATTCCAATAGATTAATGAAGGCCTTTGGTATGTCAAAGGGTATGTCTACACTACGAAATTAGATTGAATTTATAGAAGTCGGTTGTTTAGAAATCGTTTTTATACAGTCGATTGTGTGTGTCCCCACACAAAATGCTCTAAGTGCATTAAGTCGGCAGACTGCGTCCACCGTACTGAGGCTAGCATCGACTTCCAGAGCGTTGCACTGTGGGTAGCTATCCCACAGTTCCCGCAGTCTCTGCCGCCCGTTGGAATTCTGGGTTGAGATCCCAGTGCCTGATGGGGCAAAAACAGTGTCGCAGGTGATTCTGGGTACATGTCGTCAGGCCCCCACTCCCTCCCTCCGTGAAAGCAACGGCAGACAATGGTTTCGCGCCTTTTTTCAGCCCAGACGCCATAGCACTGGGATCATGGAGCCCGCTCAGATCACCGCGGCAATTATGAGCACTATAACCAACATGCGCATTATCCTGGAGTATATGCAGAACCAGAACCTGCCAAAGCAAAACCAGGCGAGGAGGTGACGGCAGCGCGGTGACAAGAATAATGAGGAAATAGACATGGACATAGACTTCTCACAAAGTATGGGCCCCGGCAATGTGCACATCATGGTGTTAATGGGGCAGGTTCATGCTGTGGTACGCCGATTCTGGACCCGGGAAACAAGCACAGACTGGTGGGACCGCATAGTGTTGCAGGTCTGGGATGATTCCCAATGCCTGCGAAACTTTCGCATGCATAAGGGCACTTTCATGGAACTTTGTGACTTGCTTTCCTCTGCCCTGAAGTGCCAGAATACCAAGATGAGAGCAGCCCTCACAGTTGAGAAGCGAGTGGCGATAGCCCTGTGGAAGCTTGCAACGCCAGACAGCTACCGGTCAGTCGGGCATCAATTTGGAGTGGGCAAATCTACTGTGGGGGCTGCTGTGATCCAAGTAGCCAACGCAATCAAAGACCTGCTGGTATCAAGGGTAGTGACTCTTGGAAATGTGCAGGTCATAGTGGATGGCTTTGCTGCAATGGGATTCCCAAACTGTGGTGGGGCGATAGACGGAACCCATATCCCTATCTTATCACCGGAGTACCAAGCCAGCGAGTACATAAACCAAAAGGGGTACTTTTCAATGCTGCTGCAAGCCCTGGTGGATCACAAGGGACGTTTCACCCACATCAACGTGGGATGGCTGGGAAAGGTACATGACGTTCGCGTATTCAGGAACTCTGGTCTGTTTCAAAAGCTGGAGGAAGGGACTTTCTTCCCAGACCAGAAAATAACCATTGGGGATGTTGAAATGCCTATAGTTATCCTTGGGGACCCAGCCTACCCCTTAATGCCATGGCTCATGAAGCCATACACAGGCAAACTGGACAGTAGTCAGGACCTGTTCAACTATAGGCTGAGCAAGTGCAGAATGGTGGTAGAATGTTCATTTGGACATTTAAAAGCGTGTTGGTGCAGTTTACTGACTCGGATAGACCTCAGCGAAACCAGTATTCCCATTGTTATTGCTGCTTGCTGTGCGCTCCACAATATCTGTGAGAGTAAGGGGGAGACATTTATGGCGGAGTGGGAGGTCGAGGCAAATCGCCTGGCCGCTGATTACACGCAGCCAGACACAGGGCGGTTAGAAGAGCACAGCAGGGCGTGGTGCGCGTCAGAGAAGCTTTGAAAACCAGTTTCATGACTGGCCAGGCTACAGTGTGAAAGTTCTGTTTGTTTCTCCTTGATGAACCCCGCCTCCCCCCGGTTCACTCTACTTCCTTGTAAGCTAGCCACCCTCCCCTCCCCCCTTCGATCACCGCTTGCAGAGGCAATAAAGTCATTGTTACTTCACATTCATGCATTCTTTATTAATTCTTCACAGAAACAGGGATAACTGCCAAGGTAGCCCGGGAGGGGTGGGGTAGGGGAGGAGGGAAGGACAAGGACACACTGCACTTTTGTGCAGTGTGTCCTTATTGAAGGCCAGCCTTCTGTTGCTTGGGCAATCCTCTGGGGTGGAATGGCTGGGTGGCCGGAGGCCCCCCACCGCGTTCTTGGGCATCTGGGTGAGGAGGCTATGGAACTTGAGGAGGAGGGCTGTTGGTTACACAGGGGCTGTAGCGGCAGTCTGTGCTCCTGCTGCCTTTCCTGCAGCTCAGCCATATGCTGGAGCATATCAGTTTGCCTTTTGTCAGCAACATGACGCCACCTATCCTCTTCAGCCTGCCACCGCTCCTCGCGTTCATATTGTGCTTTCCTGCACTCTGACATTGTCTGCCTCCACGCATTCTGCTGTGCTCTGTCAGCGTGGGAGGACAGTTGGTGCTCTGAGAACATCTCATCCCGAGTGCGTTTTTTTCGCCTTCTAATCTTCGCTAGCCTCTGTGAAGGAGAAACATTTGCAGTTGGTGGGGGAACAGGGAGATTGGTAGTTAAAAAGACACATTTTAGAGAACAATAGGATCACTCTTTCCCGTTAAACCTTGCTGTTCATGTTACACAGCACATGTGCTTTCGTTACAAGGTTGCATTTTGCCTCTTATATTGAAGGCCTGCCAGTTTGGTGTGAGAGATCACTCACGCAGTGCCAGGCAACAGAATTCGGCTTGCAGGCAGCCATGGTAAGCCACAGTCTTTTGGCTTCTTTAACCTTCATAACATGTGGGAATGGTTTCAAACAGCAGCGCCCTCATTTCCCATACCAAGCGGCCGTTGGGTTGGCCATTTAAAATGGGTTGGCAGTTTAAAAGGAGGGGCTGCGGTGTGCGGGTTAGCGTGCAGCACAAACCCAAATTACCCCCCCCCACACACATACACACATACATGCAATTCTCTGGGATGATCACTTCACCCCTCCCCCCACCGCGTGGCTAACAGCGGGGAACATTTCTGTTCAGCCACACAGCCAAATGGCCGAGCAGGAGCAGGCACCTCTGAATGTCCGCTTAATAAAAGCACTCTGTTTCAACCAGGTGACCATGAATGATATCACTCTCCTCAGGATAACACAGAGAGATAAGGAACGGATGTTGCCTGAATGCCAGCAAACACCGGGACCATACGCTGCCATGCTTTGTTATGCAATGATTCCGGACTACGTGCTACTGGCCTGGCGTGGTAAAGTGTCCTACCATGGCGGACGGAATGAGGCAGCCCTCCCCAGAAACCTTTTGCAAAGGCTTTGGGAGTACATCCAGGAGAGCTTTCTGGAGATGTCCCTGGAGGATTTCCGCTCCATCCCCAGACACGTTAACAGACTTTTCCAGTAGCTGTACTGGCCGCGAATGCCAGGGCAAATTAATCATTAAACACGCTTGCTTTTAAACCATGTGTAATATTTACAAAGGTACACTCACCAGATGTACCTTGTCTGCCCTCAGGGTCCGGGAGCACGCCTTGGGTGGGTTCGGGGGTTACTGGCTCCAGGTCCAGGGTGAAATACGTATCCTGGCTGTTGGGGAAACTGGTTTCTCCACTTCCTTGCTGTGAGCTTCTTCAATCTCTTCATCATCATCTTCCTCGTCCCCAAAACCTGCTTCCGTGTTGCGTGATTCTCCATTGATGGAGTCAAAGCACAGGATTGGGGTAGTGGTGGCTGCACCCCCTAGCATGGCATGCAGCTCAGGGTAGAATCGGCATGTCTGTGGCTTTGCCCCGGACCTTCCGTTTGCCTCTCTGGTTTTGTGGTAGGCTTGCCTTATCTCCTTAATTTTCACGCGGCACTGCTGTGCGTCCCTGTTATGACCTTTGTCCTTCATGCCCTTTGAGACTTTTTCTAATGTTTTGGCATTTCGTTTACTGCAACGGAGTTCAGCTAGCATGGATTCGTCTCCCCATATGGCGAGCAGATCCCGTACCTCCTGTTTGGTCCGTGCTGGAGCTCTTTTGCAATCCTGGGACTCCATCATTGTTACCTGTGCTGATGAGCTCTGTGTGGTCACCTATGCTCTCCACGCTGGGCAAACAGGAAATGAAATTCAAAAGTTGGCAGGCCTTTTCCTGTCCACCTGGCCAGTGCATCTGAGTTGAGAGCGCTGTCCAGAGCAGTCACTATGGAGCACTCTGGGATAGCTCCCGGAGGCCAATACCGTCAAATTGCGTCCACACTACCCCAAATTCGACCCAGCAAGGCCGATTTCAGCGCTAATCCCCACATCGGAGGTGGAGTAAAGAAATCGATTTAAAGAGCCCTTTAAGTCGAAAAAAAGGGCTTCGTCGTGTGGATGGGTCCAGGCTTAAATCGAGGTAACGCTGCTAAATTCGACCTAAAATCGTAGTGTAGACCAGGCCTAACAGAGTTCTCTTGAGGCATGCAGGTTGTTTAAAGACTAGTAAACCATATTGCTTCCTCTGTGTAAAATAATGCTCTATATATGCAATGTGTGTACAGAAATTGAGCATTTATATACTATGTTGATGGGGAAATCCTGGAATAGATTAGCTAGACAGAAGATTTCCAAAGGGAACTCAGTGTGAGTTTGTAGGCCAACAGCATAAATATGGTTGGAGTACATGATGAAAAGAAAGAGGGTAGAGAGAGGTGGAATTGTTTCTGTGCAACCTCCCCTTCATCAGAACTACTTGAAATGGCCCACAGTTGGGCATGTGATGCTTCTCTTAGAAGTCTGTTTAGAGGCAAATTACCAATAATACCCCCTTTTAGTGCCTGCTTTCTCTCTCTGTGGCTTACTCTTTCCTCTTATCTAATAATATGGCTTTCAATATTACTTGTGCCTGAAAAGGGGGATTGAATGAGGGAGATTCTGTTGTCACAGTGTGTGTAATATAATGATAGAGATTATCTGAGAAATGTCTATTCCTTTCATCCTCTTGGATGATAGGATGGTTAGGGAAACCTTGGCCTAGCACATAAGGACTTTGAAAGATAGAGTTCTTGGTGCATCATATGTGAGATACTTCTTTGCTTTTTTATTTGAAGGTACACCTCTACCCTGATAAAACGCGACCCGATATAACACGAATTCGGATATAACGCGGTAAAGCAGGGGGGAGCCCCAGGCCCTTTAAAGTGCCACCCGAGACCCACTGCTTTACTGCGTTATATCCAAATTCGTGTGGAGCCCCGGGACCTTTAAATACCCGCCCGAGCACCGCTGCCAGAGCTCCGGCGGTGATTTAAAGGGTCCGGGCCGGCTCCCTGCAGCAGCTGGAGCACCAGACCCTTTAAATCACCGCCGGGGAAGCTGGTCCAGTCCGGCACGGTGTGCCGGCCCGAACCCAATATTACGCGGTCTCACCTATAAGGCGGTGAGATTTTTTGGCTCCCGAGGACCTCCTTATATCGGGGTAGAGGTGTAATTTAAGACTTTAGAAGGACTGAAACATTTGTGATTTTAAAGGCGTTTTTAAAATATGTATCTGTTTGCTGCACCTCTGTTTGCCTTTGTGTACAAAGTGCACACAGTCTGGTTAGATCAGTAGTCACAACCCTCTAACTTTATTAGGTTGTCGGGTTTTCAGAATGTAATGTAACTAAAGCTCTTTCCTAATCCACCATAGATATAGTTAAAAGGAAAATACACTTTTGTTTTTAGCATTCTATCATGATTCTTAAAGGGACACCCCCCAACTTGATACTTACTAAAAAATTAGTTACAAGTAATTTCAGGTTCTTCATCAGTCCATGTGTCTCCTACCTGTTTTTGTGATAATACAAGCACTGATTACTGATTTTTTTTTTAAATTGTCTTTGTCTCTTGCTGTGTGAAAGACCTGCACAAATGGAGGAAATGACTATATGGGATGGGACTACAGTGAAGACCATGTGCTAGCAAAAGCACACAGGGCAAGCTTTGTAAAAGTACTTAGCATTAGCCTATCTTTGCTCCCATTAACTTTTGCAAATCTCCATCAAAAAAACCTGGGGGAGAACAGTCAAAAAATGATATTAATCATAAATACAGTAATTCATGGGTTGTAGTCAGGAGCGAATAGTGAAACTGGTCAGATACATTACTTTCTTTAAAAAAAAATCCATTAAACAGTGCTGTAACAGCCAGCCTAGCAGAGAGGCTCAATCCTCCACCCCTTAGCCCATCTTCTGCTATCGTGAATCTTTTATCATGAGAACACATTTTGCTCTAAGAGAGAGCTTCCATGTAAATAACACCTGCTGCTTTCCCTTCTGCTACCAAGTGTGTATTTCTAGTCAAAACAGAAATCACATTTGCCTGATGTGCATCCAGGACACCACAGTGACACTACTGTTACCTGATGTGAATGGGTGCCTTCTGCCATTTCAAGATTAGTCCTTCCCTGACAGCCAGTAGACACACAATGCATTCTTTGTCGTGAAAAACTGCTGTGTGAGCGCCTATGATTGTGGGAAGCTTCCTGCCTTGTTACTGATTATTTGTTACTTTCTGCGCACTCAGTGTGCTTGGTGCTGTGAAGGGACAAGAAGAAATTATCTCTGTTGTAAGGTGTTTTTACAACCTAGCTGTAAGATTGAAGTCCACATCTACTGTAGATAAGGACAGATGCATTCAACGGTAATGCCTCTCCCATTTCCTGCTGCCATTTTCTGTGCCAATTTCCCTCAGAACCACAGAAAGCAGATCTCTTGGGACAGGCGCAAATACAAACTCTCACTCCTTTCTGTATATTTCATCTATTGGTGCTGCAGTGACACCGAAGATCACTATAACTGAAAGATTAGAGAGAAAATATATAATGTCTGAACATAGCTCTCTCTACATTTTGTTATTTAAATAAAATTTTAATCCACTTTATTTAATGACAGTATATTTTAAGTGTATTCAACTTTTTTGAAGTTGGGAAGCTGCTACAAGTCATTCTAAAAGTGATGCTTCACACCTAGCAGAGAAAATATGAGGCATTTTTCTCTTTGAGCCTTCATTGCCGATACTGTTAGGAACAGCCAGTAAGAGTCTGGAGCATCCACTTTCAGAAGTGTTGGTCTTTTTATGTTCAAGGACTATGTGCCTACTCTGAAGCCAGTGGCTCCTACTTTGTCAAAGTCTGTATCAATATTTCAGTGTAAAAGAGTGGATGGGTCTATGTTCTTTCTTTTCTATTAACAAATATTGGGTGAATAGTGATGTTTAAAAAGTAACACAGTACTAGCATTGGTTAGTCTTAGGTGCGTATACAGTACTAGCTGTGCACTTTGTTTTTGACCAGGTGTACTCTCTGCCTATTATTGCTAGGCCTCACTTGATTCATTTTTTGCTGTTTTTGTGACATGGAGAAATGTCTGAGAGGGATTACATAGAAGCCCCCAGAGTCGTCATATTTGTGATTTAAGATGGTCTTATACCCAGGACTCCAGATATGAAGGCTAGTGAATCATGATCTGAAAAAAGGAGTAAACCATGAGGTGGCAAAATTTGCAGATGATACAAAAATACTCAAGATAGTTAAATCCAAAACAGACTGTGAAGAGTTACAAAGGGATCTCACAAAACTGGGTGACTGGGAAACAAAATGGCAGATAAAATTCAGTGTTGATAAATGTAAAGTAATGCACATTGGAAAACATAATCCCAACTACACATATAAAATGATGGGATCTAAATTAGCTGTTACCACTCAAAAAAGGGAGCTTGGAGTCATTGTGGATAGTTCTCTGAAAATATCAACTCAATGCACAGTGGCAGTCAAAAAAGCTAATAGAATGTTGGGAATCATTAAGAAAGGGATAAATAATAAGACAGAAAGTATCATATTGCCTCTATATAAATCCATGGTATGCCCACATCTTGAATTCCGCCTACAGATGCGGTCGCCCCCTCTCAAAAAAGATATATTGGAATTGGAAAAGGTTCAGAAAAAGACAACAAAAATGATAGGGGCATGGAACAGCTTCCATATGAGGAGAGATTAATAAGACTGGGACTTTTCAGCTTGGAAAAGAGATGACTAAAAGGGGATATGATAGAGATCTATAAAATAATGACTGGTGTGGAGAAATTAAATAAGGAAGTGTTATTTACTCCTTCACATAACACAAGAACTAGGGATCACCAAATGAAAATAATAGGCAGCAGGTTTAAAACAAACAAAAGGAAGTATTTCTTCACAAAATGCATAGTCAACCTGTGGAGCTCTTTGCCAGAGGATGTTGTGAAGACCAAGACTATAACAGGGTTCAAAAAAGAACTAGATAAATTCATGGAGGATAGGTCCATCAATGGCTATTAGCCAGGATGGGCAGGGACGGTGTCCCTAGCCTCTGTTAGCCAGAAGCTGGGAATGGGCGACAGGGGATGGATCACAGGAGATGATAATTATCTGTTCTGTTCATTCCCTCTGAAGCACCTGGTATTGGCCACTGTCGGAAGACAGGCTACTGGGATAGATGGACCTTTGGTCTGACCCCGCCTCCCAAAACCCAAGTAAATTTTTTGCTCTGTTAACTTTTCTAACAATTAAAGTTTGTCATTCACAGTCTGATATTCAGACTCCTTCTGAATTTAATCAAAACAGAAACCAAGTACTTTGTTCTTTAAGTATTAAAGTCATCTCGTTGTCATATGAGCAGCAGTTTATATTTTTGTTTGGTTACTCAGAGCTGTTTTGAACCCTCTGGTCCACTGGTTCAAAACTGACAGTCATTTCCTCTGAAATCACGCCTTTGTCTTTTGCCAAGCACCATGAAATGGACAACAAAAAGAGGAAAAGATGCAAATTCAAAGAACCGTGGCTCACCCTTCCATGCCACCATTGTCAGATTTTTTTCCTCTTTGCTGATGTTATCTTTTCACCTTATAGTGTGGGAAATTGAAATAATCTGGGCTGAATGGATGAGCTGCATCAGAAAAATCTGCAGTGGTATCAGAATCCATCAAGAAGATCCCATGCAGAGGAGCTATTCTGCCATAGTAACACTGCATGCTCTGCATCAAGCTTTTGTGTAATTGGATGAGTTTGTTTTTTGGCCTGCATGATTAAATTATTCTAGCCACTCCACTCATTGGAGAAATAGACTTCGGAACGGGACTAAAATTAATTAGATTCCTTATGTATTGTGATTAGGTGACTACAGCCCTCTGTTGTGAATCTCAGATGGGTGGAATTGTGCCCCATCATCAAGGCTCTGCATGTTGGGAGGCCTCAAAGCAAAGGAGAGTCAGATGTCCCAGTCAGAATTCCAATGGATCTCGTGAATTAATGGCAGTCCTGGGAAGTTCTTTCCTTGAGCTAGGTCTGATTCCCTCCTTTGTGGAACACCTAGAATATTTGGAGTAGAGCTGGACAGACCATTTCTCCTTCATGCTTGGTCTCAGTGATACCTTGGCTGGCAAGCAGACACAATCAATTAGAGATGAGTAAAGTCCACCAAAATAGCTTCTGATTACCAGATTAGGACAGCTTGGTTACGGGTGATCGCCATCTTCCAGGAGGATGTGGGCTCCTGTGTAATCCAGTGGGCATATGCATTCTCTTTGATGTTCCAAACATGCATTTCTCCCTTTTTATCATAACTTTCACTTCCCTGTAGATTAAAGAAGATAAAATGATTCTCTGGTAGCTGTTGGCCTTGCTTCAGGAGAGCTTCCTTAGCTGTTTAGCCAAAGTACTTCGTAGATCTGAAATAGTCAGGGCAGACACAACCATTTTAAATGGACCCAACATTTAAAGTCTGTCACAATAGTACTAGACTTAGGGGACTATAGAGCATTGATACATTTGATGGTCAGTCACCTCCTCAATCCCATGACATATTTGAGGGTTGCCTTCAAAATACATGTCATGTTTGGTGTTGTACTAGGATCTTTCAGTTAGTCTTGCTATGGTCTCTCTTGTGGTCACTGAAGTAGTTGTGATAAATGCAGCCTTCTGGATAGGCAATCCCCCTTTTCTCTCCTAGCTGGATGATTCCCTTGCTTCAGACCTATCCTCTTCTGCAGCAGATACCAATGTGTTACTTTCAGGATCATGTTTTCCTCCAAAGTTGCACTGAATTTCAGAATTAGCCAAGAAGTGTCATTACCTAAACTTCTTCTACACCCTGCTCAAACGGAGAAACCAATGCAACCTAGAGCTTTTAGGTTCCGTAGCACTTAGCTTGAGTCCCTGAAAGAACCTTTTTTGTTAAGAGTGTAAGAAAAGTCACAAGGGCTACGTTAGCAAAATGGCTTTAAGAGCAATTGTAACAGATAAATTTAGTTTTAGGGCGTTTGCAGATGATGAGCTGAGCAAAGGCATGCATTTGTTTCTGAACGTTGTTGGTCATTGCTTTATTTGTATGTACGGGTATTTGAGTGATCATTTTCTGTCTGTCCTCCCCATAGCCCTTAGTAAGGGGTACAACCCAGAACCCATCAATGCTGAAAGAGTGGATCCTAGTCATGGGAAAGGGAAATTTCTTACCTGGAATGCTTGTGAGAGGCTCTAATCTAGAGCCTGATCACACAGTGTACAGTAATAGTTAGCCTTGAGCTCTTCTGTTAGCTGCAGAGATCTATCTGGAAATAAAAGGGAAGGATATAGTGTGCCCAAGGCATAAAAAAGTATTCAGTAGTGGATGGGCTGATTCACCTTGACTGACAGGTCTAAATGGGAATGGCCACCACTCCTAGATTGGTGGATCCAAGACACACTAGTTTTGTGGTAAGAAATTCTCCTTTATCAGAGCCAAGAGGAAGCTATGTGATGGTGATCAATGTGGTGAATCTATGCAGTCTGAGTGTTATTAATATTCAGTTATTTTGTTAGTAAAATTGATTCCAATGATTGGTGTTTTTAACATTACAACTGAAAATAATATTTCCATTGTTTTAAGAAAATAAAAGGCATACAATATAATGCATTAACAGTAACAGTGCAGCTCAAAGATCTTCAAATGCAAGAACTGCTTTGCTCCATTTGAAGAGAAGTGCATTAGTTAGGCTTAATGGGGAAGAAAAATATAACATGCACTAATTTCTTATGCTAGCCATGCCAAAGGCAGTATGTCTAGATGAGTATATGTTTTACGTTATTGTGTCATGTGATAACAGCACCATGTTTTCCTGTCATTTTCACAACTCTTTTCCTGGCTGAAGTGATACACAAGCAACACTGGGTAGTAATCACATTGTCCCGTTCACTTTCAAAAGGAGAGAAGCGGACCTCATCCAGAAACTTTCCAGCAGGCTACAGTAAGCTTAACTGTCTGTTAGCCATTGTCAAATATTTTCCATGTCAGCAAAAATGGCATCTATAAAGTATTGAAATTTGTCTCAGCAATACCATGCCATTCCATGAGTTATTTCTATGTAATGATATTATCACATTTCAGTATCATTTTTTAAATATATATATTTATTCTCCTTATTCTTATGTTGATTCTTAATGATGTGTTATGTCTCTGTTTTCTGTTCCCTCACTGATAGCTGGCAGTGGCTCAGGAGGAAGGGTTATTAAATTAGCTAGCTCTAACATTTTCATATTACTCTAAAATGCTTTAATCCAACACCAGTCTAGATGGTGAATCCTTTGTAGACTGGGCAAGTGTGTTACTGTCTGGCTGCATGTTTCACTCCAAACAAAAATGAGTTTGGTGTTCTGGGGATCTATACATAAGGCCAGATTCTAGTGTGAGTTACGCCACTGTGAATCAGGAGGACTCAATTGTCTTGGAGATGGTAATTCGGAATCTGAGTTACACCGGTGTAAACTGAGGGAAGAATCTATCTAGTTAATCAAATAAACTCCAAACAAAATGTTGGAGCTTCTGAAGGCCCGATTCAAGCCTCATTTAAGTCAGTGGGAGTCTTTTTGTGGATTTGAATGGGTGTTGGATTGAACTGCAAGAGCTGCAGATACATTCTGTACAGTTTTCCATGCATTGCTGAGATCTGTACTTTGAATAATGTTGGTGGAGTATAGAAAGCCAAAACAAGCCTCAGTTGAGCTTCTGCCATTTCTTCAAGATGAAAGTGAGGGACCTGGCCTTTGTTTTTTTTGCTTTGAGTTTTACTGACTGAGGGATGCTGAATGGAATTAATTCCTTCTTTTAAAGCTTTTGATGAATCTCTTCATAGATAGTGATTGGTTCTAGACACATGGCATCAAATAGAATGTGAGAATAAATAGCAGAAAGACTTACAAATGAGCAAGTAGAAGCAAAACCACTACATTCTGTGACCTCTGCCTGGGGCAAAAATCCCTATTAACTTGTTGGCTTGCTCAGTGTAAGGAAGATATTGTTCTCAGGACTCTGTTTAAACCTCACTAGGGAATTGACATTTTCAGGCCACTTGAAATAACTCTGCAGGATTGCTACTGGAGGTTTTCCCCTGCCATGAAATACAAAACATGGCTACTGTTTTATTAATGTTAGTTAGCCTCCAGGGTGTACAGATTGCTCAGCAAAGAAAGCTACATTTAAACAGAAAGCCTATAGAAATGCCACACTAGCTAATGGACTCAGTGCAAACTGATCAGCCAGAATCATAAACCTGCTTTTACTTAAGAAGTGTGAACAGTGCTGGTGCTTTGAGTTTACTTTTGGTCACTAATTTGGCTTATCAGCACATTGTCCACAAATTGGCTTCTGAAATGCCATTGTGAACAGCATCTTTTTACCAGGCTTGCGGAGAAGTAGAATGTGTGTATTTCTACTAACCTCTGTGCAGTTAGTGACTTCCTTCAGAAATCCTGCATTAGACCAATTTGTGAGACATAATTTATCTGTCAAGCTCTTTAAAATCATGAAGCACAGTCTTATAAAATCATAGAACCATAGGGTTAGAAGGATCGGCAAGAGTCATCTAGTCCAGTGGTTTGCAAAGTTATTTGATCGCGCCGCCCTTCTTTGTGTCTGTAGTAGTTTATGCCTCCCCATAGGCACCCAACCAGTAGCTGCCGCTCTCCGGCCACCCAACTCTGAAGGCAGAGCGGTGGGTGGTGGCTGCTAGCGGGTGCCCCTCTCTGAAGGCAACGATGCCACCAGCAGCAGTGCAGAAGTAAGGGCGGCATGGTATGGTATTGCCACCCTTATTTCTCTGCTGCTGTTGACAGCAGTGCTGCCTTCAGAGCTGGGCGGCCGGAGATCAGCAGCTGCTGGCTGGACACCCAGCTCTGAAAGCAGTGCTGCCTCCATACCACTCTCGCTTTTGTGTTGCTGCTGGAGGTGGCACTGCCATCAGTGCTGGGCATCCAGCCAGCAGGCATAGCTCTCCAGCTGCTCTGCTCTGAATGTGTGCAGCAAGTTTTTTCTTTCCCCTTAAAGCTTCTTCCGGTTCCGCAGAATACTTTCCGTGCCCCCCAGTTTGAGAACGTCTAATCTAGTCGCACCCCCGCCAAGATGCAGGATTTGTTGTGTCTAAACCATCCAAGATGGTTGGCTATCCAGCCTCCTTTTGAAAACTTCCAGTGAAGGAGCTTCCATGACCTCCCTAGGCAGTCTGTTCCATTGTCCTACTGTTCTTACAGTTAGGAAGTTTTTCCTGAGATTTAATCTAAATCTGCCATGCTGTAGTTTGAACCCATTGCCTCTTGTCCTACCCTCTGTGGTAAGAGAGAACAACTTTTCTACTTTTTAATGGCAGCTTTTCAAGTATTTGAAGAGCACTATCATGTGCCCCCTTAATCTCCTCTTTTCCAAACTAAACATACCGAATTCCTTCAGCCTTTGCTCATATGGCTTGCATTCCATCCCTTTGATCATCGTTGGCACTCACCTCTGCATCCTTCCCAGTGTCTCTATATCCTTTCTATACATTGGTGACCAAAGCTGGACACAGTACTCCAGCTGAGGCCTAACCAGTGATGAGTAGAGCTGTACTGTCACCTCCCGTGACTTGCATGCGATGCCTTTGCTAATGCAACCTAAAATTGTATTTCCTTTTTTTGCAGCAGTATTACATTGCTGATCCATGTTGAGGTTGTGATCCACCACAACACCCAGATCCTTCTCAGCAGAGCTCCTGCCAAGCCAGTTATCACTCATTCTGTATTTGTCCAACTGATTTTTCTTCCCTAAGTGTAACACCTTACATTTGTTTTTGTTGAATTTCATTTTCTTGTCTATAGCCCAGTTCTCCAATTTATCAAGATCCCTTTGAATATTAGCTCTATCCTCCAAAGTGTTTGCAACCCCCTTGGCCCTCAGCTTTGTGTCATCTACAAATTTGATCAATATGCTCTCTATTTCTACATCCAGGTCATTAGTAAAGATGTTAAAAAACACAGGACCCAGAACAGATCCCTGTGGAACCCCATTTGAGACCTCCCTCCAATTTGATGATTCCATTAATAGTTACTCTTTGTTTGCAGTTGTTTAACCAATTATGTATCCATTTAACATTAGTTCTGTGAAGCCCACATTTCTCCAGCTTACTTATCAGAATTTCATGTGGGACTGTGTCGAAAGCCTTGCTGAAGTCCAGGTATATTATGTCTACTGCATTCCGCCTATCTACTAAACCAGTTACCCTGTCAAAGAAGGAAATCAAGCTGGTTCTTAGTAAATCTATGCTGGCTGCTAGTGATCACCCCTTCATTCCCCAGGTATTCACAAATTGAATATTTTATACATCGCTCTAGTAGCTTCACAGCTGTAGAGGTCAAGCTGACTGGTCTATAGTTCCCAGGGTCCTCCTTTCCCCCCCTTTTTAAAGATGGGCACCACGTTAGCTCTTCTACAGTCTTCCGGGACCTCTCCTGTCATCCACAAGTGAGCAAATATTATTGCCAGTGGCTCCAAGATTTCTTCAGTTAATACCATCAGCACCTTGGGGGGAATAGCATCAGGCCCCGCTGACTTGAATTCATTCAGATTAGTCAGAATATCTCTGACACATTTTTTACTTACCCTGGTCTGCATCCCTTCCCTTTTATTGTCTATAGGAACTTCACTTGTTGTCTGGTCACATGTTATTTTTTTGAGAAGATTGAAGCAAATTAGGCATTGGGCAGCTCTGCTTTTCAATCATCTTCCATTACCAGCTCACCTTCTCCATTGAGCATCATCCTTGGTCTTTCTTTTCTGCTGACATATTTGTAGAACCCCTTGTTGTTGTTGCTAACATTTCTTGCCAGTTATATGCTCCCACCACAACATTTCATCCCTTCCCTTTTAGGTTTCTTTGCTCTGATACCCACAGCAACAGAAAGGAGCTCACTGAAGATTCACATACTTGTGTATGCCACCTTTTTGGCCTGGCCTTGCTCCATTATGTAGGGCCTTAGTGCTGTCACATAATCTTCAGGTTTGCCTGAAATTACCCCTCCACCTCTCTGCTTACCCCTCATAGGACTTCTTGCCAATGCCAAAGAAATGCTTGTTTTTAAAAGTTTCAACATTCCTACTGCTAAGATACTAATGGTAGAGTTTAATTACTGCAATACAATGAATTTATGCCTGTCCAAAAACATGTACATAGTTTTATTAGGACTGTCAAGTGATTAAAAAAATAATCACGATTAATAACATGATTTAAAAAAATTAATCGTGTGATTAATCATGCAGTTAAACCGTAATAGAATACCATTTATTTAAATATTTTTGGATGTTTTGCACATTTTCAAATATATTGATTTCAGTTATAAAACAGAATACAAAGTGTACAGTGCTAACTTTATTTTTGGTTACAAATATTTGCTCTGTAAAAAAGAAGCAAAAGAAATAGTATTTCAGTTCACCTAATACAAGTATTGTAGTGCATGCAATCTCTTTATCATGAATGTTGAACTTACAAATGTAGAATTATGAAAAAAAAAAAAAAAACACATTCAAAAATAAAACAATATGAAACTCAGTCCTACTTCTTGTTCAACCAGTCGCTCAGACAAACAAGTTTGTTTACCTTTGCAGGAGATAATGCTGCCTGCTTTTTGTTTATGTCACCTAAAAGTGAGAACAGGCATCCACATCACTGTTGTAGCCAGTATAACAAGATATTTATGTGCCAGATGCGCTAAAGATTCATATGGCCCTTCATGCTTCAACCACCATTCCAGGGGACATGCGTCCATGCTGATGACGGGTTCTGCTCGATAACGATCCAAAGCAGTTTGGACTGACATGTTCATTTTCATTATCTGAGTCAGATGTCACCAGCAGAAGGTTGATTTTCTTTTTTGGTGGTTTGGGTTCTGTAGTTTCAGCATTGAACCGTTGCTCTTTAAAGACTTCTGAAAGCATGCTCCAGACCTTGTCCCTCTCAGATTTTGGAAGGCATTTTAGATGCTTAAACCTTGGGTTGAGTGCTGTAGTTATCTTTAGAAATCTCACATTGGTACCTTCTTTGCGTTTTGTCAAATCTACAGTGAAAGTTTACTTAAAATGAACAACATGTGCTAGGTCATCATCCGAGATTGCCATAACATGAAATATATGGCAGAATGTGGGTAAAACACAGAGCAGGAGACATACAATTCTCCCCCAAGAAGTTGAGTCACAAATTTAATTAACGCATTTTTTGTTTAATGAACATCATCAGCATAGAAACATGTTCTCTGGAATGGTGTCCGAAGCATGAAGAGGCATATGAATGTTTACTTTATGTGGCACGTAAATACCTTGTAATGCTGGCTACAAAAATGCCATATGAATGCCTGTTCTCACTTTCAGGTGACATTATAAATAAGAAGCGGGCGGCATTATCTCCCGTAAATGTGAACAAATTTGTTTGTCTTAGCGATTGACTGAAAAGAAGAAGTAGGACTGAGTGGACTTTTAGGCTCTAAGGTTTTACATCGTTTTGTTTTTGAGTGCAGTTATGTAACAAAAAATAATCTACATTTGTAAATTGTACTTTCACGATAAAGAGATTGCACTACAGTACTTGTATGAGGTAAACTGAAAAATACCATCTCTTTTTATCATTTTTACAGTGCAGATATTTGTTATAATAATAATATAAAGTGAGCACTGCATACTTTGTATTCTGTGTTGTAATTGAAATCAATATATTTGAAAATATAGACAAATATCCAAAAATATTTAATACATTTCAATTGGTATTCTATTATTGTTTAGCAGTGCAATTAAAACAGTGATTAATCACAATTAATTTTTTTTAGTTAATTGCGTGAGTTAACTGCGATTAATTGATGACCCTAGTGTTTATGGTTATTTTTCAGTAGAGTTTTGGAATCTTGTAGGCTTATTAGACTTGCCAAGCTTCCTGTGTGGATCTAGCTCACCAAGCTAGCAATTAGCAAACTTCATGTTCTGAATTTGTGTGACACTGTCCTTGGCCCTGAACAGTGGTGCCTGGTTCCAGCAGTCCTTGTGGCTAATGCCAAGCTGGATCCATGAACATTTTTTCCTTCTGTCAAAGGGCAACTGTTGCGAAGAATAAATGCCTTGCTTGGTGTTCCTAATCCCTGGAATATAAATGCTGTGACAAAGCAAAGTAACCATTTGGAGAAAGGTCTATAAATTGGCATCTTACAAATGCAGTGATCCATATAGCACTAGCTGTCTTATCTGTTCAAGGCCCATGGGACTCCCAAGCCTCTGATAGTTTTGGATTAACATTCTAGACCGGGATTTTCAAAGGCACTAAAGGGAGTTAGAAGCCCAAATTCCAGTGAATTCAATGGGAACTCAACTCCAAAAAACCCTGGACTCCTTTAAAAATCCCATCCATAATTATTTGAGGCTGAGAATATTAAGCTAACCCCTTGTGTGTGGGTATTAAAAGTGATAGTACTAATAAATCTCTTTCCCCCACCCCCCGAAGTCCATCTTGGGGCATCCCTGGGATTCAGCTTGATCTTATGAGGGTTATATGCCCAGCATGGAAATGGCTTTTTACCCACATTCCTGGCCTGATACACGTTGATTGCCTCCTCAGAAAGCAGAAATGGATAGGGGAAGAGAAAGCTGACATATTATGACCTAAAAAGTCTATAAAGATTCTTATATATCACTAAACACAAGTGATTGAAATCCAGCCTCTAGCAGTGAAGCTGGAATCTGGCATTAACTACTTCTGACCTTCTCATCTGACCTTCACATTGCTCTCTAGAGTTACTCTTGTTATTTTAATTCTGAATTCACTGTGTTGGCTTTGTAGGGCAGACTTTAAGGATGCTGGCTGTAAGTGCTTGTCCACATTAGGGCTTTTTGCACTGATATAGCTATAATAGAACATACCCTATTGTAGATGCACTGACCTGGAATTAAATGGGGTTTGCACTTATCCTGGTTTCACACCAGTGCACTCCCATATTACACAAGTGCAATGCATCTACTCAGGGGTATGCACTTGTGTGCAGCTACACTGGTGTAGAGGTCCCTGCATTAGACAAGTCCTAAATTACCTTTCCACTGAAGAAATCACTATAAAAATCAAAATGCTGACAGGAATGTTTGAGCTCCAGACTGTGCTTCTTATAGGAAAATGGCAATATTTACTTTGAAGAGCTTCACTACATGAACAAAGTCTGTATTAAAACATGTGCCACTCTGTTAAACATGTCCTTTGGCCAAATGACCATTTCACGTGGGCATCTGAACAGGTGACTAAAAATATGATCAAGATTGTTAGTGGCATTTCACTAGGACTACAGCAAATTGCTTTCATGTTTATAGTTCCATGGAGCACCTCTACTTCTTGCTACCATCCTCACACCTGCAATCCCCTCTGTAGGGAGAAAGGCATTGCTAAAACTTCTTACCCCCACCCCCATGCTTGTGTCTTCCCCCTGCCACTGCAGGGACAGTGGCACAGTTTGCTAAAGCAGAACAGGAACCTCATTTTCCATTTTGTAGGAAAATCTGTGAGTTTGAATTCCTTTCCTATTCCGGAAAGGAATGAAAACAAAAAATTTTGAAATTTGCCTCAAAACAAAATTCTGGGGAAAAAAAAGAATTTGAAGTCAATCGAAGCATTTGTTGTTTAAAAAATTGAAATGTTTCATTCCAGTGCCCACATCTAAATTTTTGAATATTATAAAATAAATTTAAAAATAAAAAGTGATTTCAAACAGAAAATGGAAATGTTCTGTTGTGAAAATGTCGAAATGGAACATTTTGACTTATTGACCTTCCCCCGGAAGCAAAATTTTGACATAATTGACACGTTTCTGCTAAATGTTTTGCTTTCAACGAATTGGCATTTTCCAGCAGGAAAAAATTCCATCAGAAAATTTCCAGACTCTGCAGCAGCAGGGCTCCATCAGCAGGATTTGGTGTCACCACTGTGCATGTCTGCCTTCCAGTCCTTCCTGCTACTGCTCTGGCTGAGAAGACATGAGCAGGAGGGGCCATTTCCTAGCACCTTTCAAAGCAGCAGTTCACACCTACTAGCTTCTTCCAGCAAACGCAGAACCATTTTCAGATTACTGTCAAATCAAAATGTGCTAGCAGCAAGGAAGGCTCTAACTCTCATCACCCAGCTCCCAAGGTAAATTGTCTTTATGTTCAGCAGAGGCAGGTGGCAAAGTCTAAGGTGAGGTTTCTTCTGTTCTGTTCTTCTGTTAGTTTCTTTGAATTATTTTCACCTGCTCTTGTCTTCTGTTTCCTTTTTTCATTCCTTGCTTTTAGTTAAGTACATTCCATACAGAATCTATGTTATTGCAGTGTTTTATTTTGAGGAATTTAATACACAGAAATCAAGGAAGGCCAAGAACAGATAAGGTCTCTGCAGATTTTTGTATTCTTAATGTTTGTGCCATCATCAGCATGACAACCCTTGAATTGTGTTTAACTGCAAGGGTTTCAGAGGGTTTAGGTGGGAAGTAGCAGAGTGAGGGAGTCAGAATAGGAAAGCAATAACAGGGGAAGGGGAGCAGCAGCATCACAAAAAGTTGCTGAGAGAAAAATAGTGCTCACTGTTCAGTGAGATTCTTCTTCCATTGGGTCCAAAGAATGCAAATGTCCAAGGACCAAGAAGTGCAACACCAATGTTTCATAAAGAAGCTAGAACACAGCAGATGAGGTCATTTAAGCCTTAGTTGTTCCAGTAAATGGTACTTTGGGCCTGACCTTGCTGCCCACAAAGACCAATCTTCCAATGAAGCCCGAAGGGGTAGGCCTACCCAGCTGCTGGGAGCATGAATCTCAGCCTGGATCAACAATCACTTGCACTTGTGGGGCTCGGGCCAGCACGCTTAAAATAGCTGTGTAAACTTGGCTTTGATGTTCAGACCTGACCTGGAGTTCAGGCTCTGAAGCCAACCTCTGTCCCTAGGCTTCAGAGCCCAAGCGCCAACCCAAGTCAGAATGTTCATTTTTCTATTTTTTTGCACGCTAGCATGAGCCCCCTAACATAAGTCTGTCAACCCGGGCTGCAAGACTTGCTCCCATAAGCTGTGTAGACATACCCAAGGAGTTCAGGAGTGGGCCCATAGTAATATCAAAGTATGTGTCATGTACAGCAGCTGACTGATAGATGTTCTATTGTATTTATCAGCTGGAATACACTATAGTATGTTTATTCCTTTGGCTAGTTAACTTGAGAAACTTGGAGCATTGGATCAAAAGTCTATTCCTCATTATCGCTCATTTTACCAAATCCTGGAATTTTCAGCTGCTTGATCAATTGCTCGAATGGAATGGTCAGTATCCAGGTGACTAGTCTGACAGAGTCTCCTTGGCTTTCACAAATGCCTATCTGATATAATGCCTCCATAACACTGGAGGGTTGTGGTGTGAACGACCTTTTGATTAATGTGACTTTAAAGCAGGAAGCCCAGTCTCCAGGCATAGCTTATAACCAAGGAAGTGTTAATCAGCAGATGAACGCATGAGAAACACTGGAGACTTTTGCAATTGGTTTAAGGTAAACACTATTATTTACTAGGAATAAAGTGTAGAAAATACACATATGTTTTCTATTAAATCAATGTTAACAAAATTTGCAACAGATAATAGGAAGCGCCTTAAAACAACTGTGGAATTCTGTAACTTCTGTCACAAACTATGGGCATCATCCTGCACTCCTTACACAGACAAGTTCATATTGAGGGCTATGGGAGCTCTCTGTGCCCGAGGACTCTGGGCTCAGGCACTTTGTCAAGAAACATTTGGTCTGGCAGCTTCTGGTTTCTTGAGTAATAGTCAATTTGCATTATATTTTATATTAAAAATGGCTCTTCAATGCCTTTTTTCAACTAGATGAAGTGATTATGCACTATTTGAAATAAGTTACAGTTTTCATTAAGATCAACAAGCTCTTCATAAACCTGCTAATACAAACAGGAGATTTAGTTTGATTTCTGTTCAACATGAGCAATACAAGTAAGACAGGTAGTGACCAGCAAGTGCATTGCTGCAGGGGAGGTAACATGCATAGCTTTGTGTACATGGGACTAGGAGTGCTCTAAAGAATCTTGGTTCTGCATGCTATACCAAGTCCTGCTACAAGCCTGATATATTTTTATGCACAATAGAAAATAGCCATGTAAATGAGAGTAATTAGAATGAATCAAATCTAAGACATATATTAAGCCTTAAGCTGCAGTTAAGACATATAGCTAATTAAAGCTGTGACCAAATGTATTTCTTTGTTGATTTAACATTCTCCCTCAACCCTGCATCCCCAACTAGAATCCTCCCTGGAATCACATTGTTGCTGTAGCCTATGTGCACCCCTCTCTTTCAATGTTTAATCAAGTGCTGCTGAAAAGAGAAAGTTACAAACTATTTAAAATGTGGAAAAATTGCTTCCCAATATTTTTGACAGAGAGAGACTGAGAACACACAGCATTGAATCATCAGGAAAATTGAAGATTTCCCCTGAACAGCATTGGGATTTTACTGCAGAGGACTTGAAAGACCTTGGAGAAATTGGACGAGGAGCTTATGGTTCTGTCAACAAAATGGTCCACAAACCAAGTGGGCAAATTATGGCAGTTAAAGTAGGTGATGCCCATAATTGTGTTTGTACTTCAGTTCATTAAGGATGGAACGTGATGGAGAATTAATGTTCATCCGTCTGTCACCGTCTACTGTTCTGTTCTTTTTATCTCCAGTATAAAGGGTACTTGTGCTGAAAACACTGTGTGTAATGGGCATATCTGTCAAGTGAATTGTGAAGGTCTTATATCTTGCTTGTGCACTTTAAAAAACTGCCTCTGCCTCTCAGGAAGCAACTGCTGCAAGGGATCGGATGGCTCTGGAGACTGGTAATGGGATATGAGGCCTTTCACCTGCTAATCACTGGTTCAAATCCAGCCTAGGTTGGTAGTAAGCACAAATTAACATCCAATGGCAACTTGGTGTCCTTTGTGAAATGAGTTAGTGACTAAAGACTGGTTCCAACTGGACATCTATCCATGCTGCAGCAATTGACAGCCTCACCAGAGAGGGCAGGAAATGAGTGGGCATGTGTTTAGAGAGCATACTGCTCTCTCACTCTCACCATGATGTGGAAGCACAGAGTGCCTCCTCTGCTGACCCAGTTCTGGAAACACAGACGATATAAGCCTCCAGGGCTGTCCATTTGATACTTTATACCAGCACCAAACTCATGTTTTGTTTTGTTTTTTTTTAAATCTTGTTTTCCTAGCTCTTGTGTAACAAAATAATCTTTGTCTTTGCTTTAAAACTGCACGTGTTGGGGATTTTTGATTAGTCACTTGATGGTCCAGTTCGAGGTGAGATGGGCAGTGGATGTTGTTTCACTCTGGAAGTGATGAATTCTCTCTTCTTTGCTTTTGCTGTGTAACAGTTAATGATATCTGCCTCTTAAATCTAGTTACAGGTACAAAATAGTGACACATGCTCCACTGGCTTCACTGGAAGAGTAGAAGTGAGCTCTGAACCCAAACTACCTAGAAATACGTGTCACTCTCTTTAGTGGTCTCTCTCGCCGAACACTGTCTAAGTGGGTCTGGACATGTTAATTCCCAGTGGGTTCATGTACTGGTTGGAGCCAGTTTGGGGATGTGTTGCAACCCTCTTGCTAGCAGCCATTCTATATGATAGAGAGGCGGATAAGACCCCGTTGCCCAAGATTTGTGTATGTGCTGCCCCTGGGAACAACTAAAATGCTCTTGGAGTCTCCAGCATCACTCCTCTTTCCTCTTACTTCCCCCAGCAACGTGGCACCCTCCTTCCAGCAGACGGGTGTGATCAGTTACGCCTTTTGGAGTTGTTGGGATTGGCATAGCAGAATGATGCCCGGTACCTTTCCCGACTCAGGTACAGAGCTTGCTGCTGCTGCAGCACTCCCAGCCTCACCAAGCCCAGTGAGTGGGAGATGGAAGGAGCCACTGGAGAACGCTATGAGGCACTCCTTACCATTGGGCTCAGCTGGTGGGCTGTGCCACATTTCTCAAGGCAAGGAGCCTTGAGGTTGAAGTTGTTTAGGATTAGCTTTCCCCACAAAGCCGATCCTGAGCTAGCTGCTGGGGCGTGCACTGGACATGGCTTTCTCTGATTTCTGTGACTGTTGCTCTTTGGGCAGTCCGGGAGGTGGGTCAGTCTCTTGACCCTATTGTCCCCCATGGGCACCTGGTGCTCCGTGATGGGTCACCACTGGGTTATCCCTCCTCTCCTTCCTCGCACAGAGAGAGGCTCCTCTCTCTCTAGCTCACAGTGTGTCACCAGCAATTGACTCCGTTCCAACTCCCAGTGTCTTGCCTCTGCTTGAAGAAGCAGGCGGTGTGGTTCTCTAAGCCTCTCCACTTTCTGTCTGCTGGCAGGAGCTTTCCCCACTATATTTGGGTTTTTCTTCCTCTGCTTGGTGTCCCCCTTGGCAGGAAGCGGATTTTTGAGAACAGGAAACTGGTATTTAAAGAGAAAACATGGCAGTGCAGCAGGCCCAGCTAGGATTAAAGAACTCCTGCACATGCCCAGCCGCACAGTAGTGTGCTACTTTACAGCAGGGTGGCAGGAAGCAGAGAGTGAAATTCAGCAGCAGGAGCTGGCTTTGCAGACTCTCCAAGCCAGCTGTTCCTAGCTGCTTGGTGCTTCAGGCCAAGGTGAAGCATCGACTCCAACAGCAGTGATGTGGCAGACAAGCTTTCAGCTGTGCGGGCTGGTCATTCAGCAGCAGAACATAACATTTTGGAAGTAACAAGGCAGAGACCAGTGGCTGTTGTCTTCTGTTCTGACTGGGGTGAAATAAAGTTCCCAGGAATGTGTCTGTAAATGGTGGATTCTCTGTGACTTTAAGTCTTTAAACCATGATTTGAGGACTTCAATAACTCAGCCAGAGTTGAGTCGTCTATTACAGGAGTGGGTGGGTGGGCTGCAATGTGCAGTGGGTCAGACGAGATGATCATGATGGTCCCTTCTGACTTCAAAGTCTGTGAGAGGCTGGTAGTTAGAGGGGCAGGAAAAATCCACGGTGCAGGACCCAGTCCCCCCATCCCTTTCAGGCTGACATGGTAACCACTTTTGCCCCACTTGTTCCAGGAAGGGCCATAGCCAGTTCTGATTATGGTAGCTATCTTGAACCCCCGTCCCCTCAGTGGATCTCTCTGACCTCCAGGCCAGGTCTGACTCCTACAGGCTAGAAACAAACCACAATTTTTAAAAAATGAACGAACAAACCGAGTTTCCCTAGTCCAGTGATTCAGCTTCCCCATATTTACTCCCTGTTCTCTTACATTTGGGCACTATGGGGATTGGGCACTGAGCCTGTTCTCCTCTCAGCTTCCCTCAGATAGGTCATTTGTGCAGCATAGTCTTGCCTTCCATTTTCTACTTCTTTCACTGGCTTTTCCTCAGAGAGTCAGCGGAGTGGTGCAGCCCATATTACTAGCCTCCTGGTGCCTGTAAGCCCACTGTTCCCCTGGTGTCTCAAGTTTAGCCTACCTCAGTCTTCCATTTTACCACTGCTTTCTCTGATTCTTCTTTTTCGCAGGATGCAACAAAGTGGTCTAGCCCATACTGCTAGCACATCAGTGTCAGCAGAGCTCCTGTTTTCTGTTTGGCCTTCCTTAGGTAGCCACACCTGCTGCTGCCAGCCTGCATGTGCCAGTACCCACCAAAATAGCTCGTATCTGCAGGCAGAGGTACTATTAAGTTTTTGTTTTTTTAGTTTCCTTTCATGCTTGCTAGTTTGGCTTGGCCAACCATTTTATCGAGCCTGGAAGCAGCTTTCATCTAAGTATTACTGCCGAGGCTGTCTAGTTGCTCACACCATCAGCCTGTCAGTTTCAATGGACAATCTAAAAGGCTGTGATCCTACACTAAAATGTCAGCATTAAGGGAGGATTGTGCACCATTTTGTTGCACAGCTGTAAAAACACTGCAGCAAGGCTTTAAAGCTCACAGAGCATTACTGCATGTGCAAAGGACTTCAGCATGAGTGCTCATGCCCAGCTCTGCTTCCCTCTCTTTCCCTTATGATCCTCTGCATGTATATGTTTAAAAGTAAATAAAAAATATAAATGTGTCTCTCCAAGGGGCATGGCAGAGCCTGGGACAGTAGCAAAGCAGTAGCTGCAGAAGCAGCAGTCTTTAAAACTGTGAGGCTGGGTAGCTTAGTACATTGGGGGGGGAGCGGGGTGTTGTTCTACCATTTCTGAGGGGGTTAGTTCAAACCTTCACTATGATGCCTTTGTGTACCTTGATCAAAGGAAAAAAGTAGCATCCCAAGTGGGTAACTGGAAGAGGGGGTGAAGGGGAAAATAAGAGAAATACCATAACAAACAAAAACATGCACCTTGGGCTTCTCCATTTTTCCCTCTTAGAAGAGAGCTTTCTAGAATCAGGAAACCAATTATCTTCTGCACCACTGAGGGAGCCCTGGTAGGCCGCAGTCAATTCCAGGTCAGTGGTTGTCCCAGGAAGCTCATCAGAACAAATTCCTAGAGTTGCAAGCCGTTAGGAAGGTGAGCTCTCTATCCATAAGCCTCCCTCTTGATTTGTCTAGCACAGTGGTCTCCAAAGTGGGGTGCGTGCACCATAGGGCAAGAGGATCATTGGGGGTGTGCAGCAGGAGAAGTGCCTTTTTTTTTTCTTCTTCGGCAGTTTGGGCGGGAATCTGAGCTGCTTTTTTTTTTTTTTTTGCTTTGGCAAAAATGGTAGAGCCGGCATGGCGGGGGTGCAGGCTCAAAATTTTTTTACTGATAGGGGTGCGCGATCAAAAAAGTTTGGAGCCCACTGGTCTAGTGTATCGTCCAGCCATTAGCTCATGTTATACCCTTCGGCGCTAGATTGAAGAACTCATTATTAAATATTTGTTCTCCATATAGGTACTTATAAACTGTAATCACGTCATCCCTTAATCTTCTCTTTGTTAAACTAAATGATTGAGTTCTTTGAGTGACTATAAGGCATGTTCTAATCCTTTCGTCAATCTCATGGCTCTTCTCTGAATCCCAATTCATCATCATCCTTGAATTGTGGACACCGGAATGGGACACAGTATTCTAGCAGAAGTCGCACCAGTGCCAAATACAGAGATAAAATAACCTCTTCACTTCTACTTGAGATTCCACCGTTTTTACATTCAAGGACTGCATTAGCCCTTTTTGCCACAGCATTGTATTAGCTGATTATCCACCAGGATCCCCCAAGTCTTTTTCAGTCTCTCAGCTTCCCAGGATAGAGTTCCCCAGCCTAGTAAGGGTAGCTTACATTCGTTGTTCCTAGATGTATGTATTTACATTTGGCTGTAATAAAATACATATATTGTTTGCTTGTGCCCAGTTTACCTAGTGATCCAAATCTCTCTGTATCGATGACCTGCCTTTTTCATTACTTACCATTCCCCCAATTTTTGTGTCATCTGCAAATTTTATCCTTGATGATTTTATGTTTTCTTTCATTTCTTAAAAAAAATGTTAAATTGCGTTGGGCCAAGAACCAGTCCTGCAGAACACCACTAGAAACATACCTGTTGGATGATTATTTCCCATTTACAGTAACATTTTGAGGCTTATCAGTTAGCCAGTTTAAATCAATGTATTGTGTGTCATGTAAATTTTATATCTTTCTATTATTTTTATCAAAATGTCATGCGGTACCAAGTCAAATATTACATCAACATTATTATCTTTATCAACCAAACTTGTAAACCCATTGACTGGCATTAGTTATGTTGCCCTTCTTTAATTCTTTATTAATCAAGTACTGTATCAGCAGCTCCATGATCTTGTCTGGGATCAATGTCAGACTGACAGGCCTATAATTATCTATGTTATCACATAAGAACATAAGAACGGCCATACTGGGTCAGATCAAAGGTCCATTTAGCCTAGTATCCTGTCTTCCGACAGTGGCCAATGCCAGGTGCCCCAGAGGAAATGAACAGAACAGGTAATCATCAAGTGATCCGTCCCCTGTCGCCCAGTCCTAGCTTCTGGCAAACAGAGTCTAGGGACACCATCCCTGCCCATCCTGGCTAATAGCCATTAATTTATCTAGTTCTTTTTTGAGCCCCGTTACACAACATCATAGAATCATAGAATATCAGGGTTGGAAGGGACCTCAGGAGGTCATCTCGCCCAACCCCCTGCTCAAAGCAGAACCAATCCCCAACTAAATCATCCCAACCAGGACTTTGTCAAGCCTGACCTTAAAAACCTCTAAGGAAGGAGATTCCACCACCTCCCTAGGTAGCCCATTCCAGTGCTTCATCACCCTCCTAGTGAAAAAGTTTTTCCTAATATCCAGCCTAAACCTCCCCAACTGCAGCTTGAGACCATTATTGTTAGGGGGCTTATTTCTTCACCCTCTCACTTTCCTGGTCCTTCTCGCATGAACAGAGAGCAACAATACCGAAGTCCGAAGGTGCAAACAATTCGATGTTTATTGGGGTGAACTTCCAGCAAGCAATGATTCAAGTTTCCTTCCTCAGTGTTCCCCTTCCCAGCTCTGACGCCACAGAGCTTTGCCTGTGTCCCTGTTCCCATTCCCTCCCACTTAGCAAAACATGGTTCCAGTTCCCCCACCCCCATTCCCTGTTCCCATTTCCCCCTTACTTCCTGATTGACTGCAGACTATATAGTAAAACTTGAGTTCTGTTTAGCTATACCTTAACCAATCGTTTTACTGAAATTTAACTAACCAATCCTAACATATTGTAAAATGATTATTTAACCAATTATATCCCACCACCTTAATTGGTTTACACCCAACAAAATTAATTATACAGCAGACAGAAACAATTACAGAACCAGACAGAGATTATACAGACAAACAATAGGGAAGTGGAGACTACAGTGATAGAACAATACAGAAATGAGGATTTCAACCCCAGCTATTGATAAGTGAGTTCTTGCCAGACAGGATGCTATCAAACTAAGTTTTCTTTTGCATCTTCTAGGCTCTTCCCTTTCTCTGGAGGTGATAGGAATATCAGGACAGGATTGTATTCCTAACAGCCCAATAGCACCTTATTTCCATGTGACTAGTTTGGAATGTGAGGATGTGACCATACACTTCCCAGTTTATGGCTGCCCCTGCTGCTTAGCCAAAGAACAAAGCCTCAGACTGTCACAGTAAGAGAAGGCTCTTACACAGACAGACAGTGATTTTGATTCTTTCTTTTATACCTCTATAACTAGCTAAGTGATAAGAATACACATAAATTCTTAAAGTATAGGCCTTTTCAGACAAGCCTGAATATCTATAGCCTAACACTCCACCCCTTTTCATCCTCTGGCGTTGTGTAAAGAAATACTTCCTTTTTAAAATATTGGCACAACATTACATTTCTTTCAGTCTTCTGGAACTTCTGGAACTTTTCTGGTGTTCCAAGACTTATTTAAAATCAAAACTAACTGTCAGCAAGGTCCTCATGCAGCTCTTTTACAACTCTTGAATGCAAGTTATCTGGACCTGCTGATTTAAAAATGTTTAACTTTAGTGTCTGCTGTTTAACATCCTCCTGAGATACTGGTGGAATGAAAAGAGTGTTTATCATGTGATCTGGCTACATCATCTGTTTCCCCCCCAATACAGAACAGAAATATTTATTGAACACTTCTGCCTTTTCTTCATTATTAATGATAATTCTAGTAATGAACCTATACTATTGTCAGGATTCTTTTTTTTTTTCTAATGTACTTTAAAAATGCCTTCTTATTGTCCTTAACTCTGCTGGCCAGAGATTTGCACTTGCTTCCCTTAACAATTTTCCACAGTTCCTATCATCTGATTTATAGTTATTATTCATTTCCCCATTATTCCATTTGTTACATATTATTTTTTATGTTTTTTTAAGTAGTAAGAACCTTCTTCCTCAATTGTGAAATTGTGGCTTTTGGGTACTTAGTAAGGTGTTCTTAAACAATTCCCAAACATCATTCACATTTTTCTAATTAAATTTTTCCTCCCAGATGATTTGGCTCACAATTGTTTTCAGCATTGTGAAACTGGCTTTTTAAAACATCAAGGGTATATATCACTCATCTGGACTTTATTCTGATTGCACATTATAAATATGATCAAATCATGAGGTCTTGTATCTAAGTTACCGTTAATTTTTAGTTCTGTGATCAGTTCCTCTTTACCTGTCAAGATGAGGACTAATATAGAATTCCCCCATGTTGGATACAACAGTTTTTGAGTTAGGAAACTGTCATCTAAATTTAGAAATTCTAAGAGTGTTTTAATATTGGCAGCATGAAACATCCAGCATATGTCACTCAAAATCTCGCTGCTTTTTTCTTACCCATTATAGATAAGTTCATCAGGAGCCAGTCATCCTGTTCCCTTGTGTGATTTTGGGTTTGTAACAGAGACCAACTAGTACTCCATTTTGTGTTTTATCTGTTAGTACATTGCTCATTTTCATCCTCTGAGTCAGATGCCACCAGCAGAAGGTTGATTTTCCTTTTTGGTGGTTCAGGTTCTGTAGTTTCCGCATCCGAGTGTTGCACTTTTAAGACTTCTGACAGCATACTCCACACTTTGTCCCTCTCAGATTTTGGAAGGCACTTCAGATTCTTAAACCTTGGGTCGAGTGCTGTAACTATCTTTAGAAATCTCACATTAGTACCTACTTTGTGTTTTGTCAACTCTGCAGTGAAAGTGTTAAAATGAACAACACATGCTGGATTGTCATCTGAGACTGCTATAACATGAAATATATGGCAGAATGTGGGTAAAACAGCAGGAAACATACAATTCTCCTCCATGGAGTTCAGTCATAAATTTAATTAATGTATTATTTTAACGAGCATCGTCAGCATGGAAGCATCTCCTCTGGAATGGTGGCTGAAGCATGAAGGGGCATATGAATGTTTAACATATCTGGCATGTAAATACCTTGCAATGCCAGCTACAAAAATGCCATGCGAATGCCTGTTCTCACTTTCAGGTGACATTGTAAATAAGAAGTGGGCAGCATTATCTCCCGTAAATGTAAACAAACGTAGATTGGCTGAACAAGCAGTAGAACTGAGTGGACCTGTGGGCTCTAAAGTTTTACATTGTTTTGTTTTTGAATGCAATTATGTAACAAAAATATACATTTGTAAGTTGCACTTTCATGATAAAGAGATTGCACTACAATACTTGAATGAGGTGAATTGAAAAATACTATTTCTTTTGTTTATCATTTTTACAGTGCAAATATTTGTAAAAAAAAATAATATAAAGTGAGCACTGTACACTTTGTATTCTGTGTTGTAATTGAAATCAATATATTTGAAAATGTAGAAAAAAATTCAAAACTATTTAATAAATTTCAATTGGTATTCTATTGTTTAACAATGCGGTTAAAACTGTGATGAATCGCAATTAAATTTTTTGTGTTAATCAAGTAAGTTAACTGTGATTAATTGACAGCCCTAGTAATATTTAGACCAATCCTGATTGTTTTTTGTCTAACCTGTTCTTAAAAAGCTCCAGTGATGGAGATTCCACAACTTCCTGTGGCAATTTGTTCGAGTGTTTAACTACCCTGACATCTTTCCTAATGTCCAGCCTAAACCTCCCTTGCTGCAGTTTAAACCCATTGCTTCTTGTCCTATCCTCAGAGGTTAACGAGAACAATTTTTTCTCCCTCTGACTTGTAAAAAACTTTTATGTATTTGAAAACTCTTATCGTGTCCCCGCTCAGTCTTCTCTTCTCCAGACTAAACAAACTAAGTTTTTTCAATCTCTCCTCATAGGTCTTGTTTTCTAGACCTTTAATCATTTTTGTTACTCTTCTCTGGACTTTATCCAATTTGTTCACATCTTTCCTGAAATGTGGCTCCTAGAACTGGAGACAATACTCCAGTTGAGGCCTAATCAGCGTGGAGTAGAGCGGAAGAATTGCTTCTCATGTCTTGCTTACGACACTCCTGCTAATACATCCCAGAATAATGTTCACTTTTTTTGCAACAGTGTTACACTGTTGGCTCATATTTAGCTTGTGATCCACTATGACCCCCAGATCCCTTTCCACAGTACTCCTTCCTAGCCAGTCATTTCCCATTTTGTATGTGCGCAATTGATTGTTCCTTTGTAAGTGGCGTACTTTGCATTTGTCCGTATTGAATTTCATCCTATTTACTTCAGACCATTTCTCCAGTTTTCCCAGATCATTTTGAATTTTAATCCTATCTTCCAAGTACTTGCAATCCCTCCCAGCTTGGTATCGTGCGCAAACTTTATAAGTGTGCTCTCTATGCCATTATCTAAATCATTGATGAAGATACTGAACAGAACCGGACCCAGGATCAATCCCTGCAGGACCCCACTCGTTATGCCCTTCCAGCTTGATTGCGAACCACTGATAGCTACTCTCTGGGAATGATTTCCCAACCAGTTATTCATCCACTTTAGCTCTATCTGGGCTAAATTTCTCTAGTTTCTTTATGAGAAGGTCATGTGAGACAGTATCAAAAGTCCCACTAAAGTCAAGATATACCAGGCCTACTGCTTCCCCTCTATCCACAAGGCTTGTATTGGATTTATTTGTTCCTTGCTCTCTATTACTCTTGATCTTTGGAAGGTTTTCTCCAGGGGAGAGGCTGCAGCATGTTGTACTTGTGGTCTGCGTGTTAGTTGGCAGAGTTTTTGTACAGCCTTCACATGCTGTTGGGGAGCTGCTGCTGGTCACTCAAGATTCTGCAGCTTATTCCAACAGTTCCTTTTGTTCTTGTTACATTGCTAAATGTTTGCTCCTTAGACAGTTAATCAGGGTCACTGGGCTGTGGTGGAATGTCCCTGGTGCACTTTGGCTAAACAATACCATCTCTTTCTGGCCAGACCCACTCATAGCCTTCAGCGGTGCTGGATGCTTTCCCCCTATTTGGATCACCTATCTTCAGTCTCCAGCACTTTTGTATGGGACCTCTTCCTAGTCCCACCATCACGTCTTCCTCAGCACTCCTCAAAGTGCATTAGTTGAAGATATCATGCTGTCTTCTTGGGTTTTCTTGTAATTCTTGTGTCTGTTTGAAAGAGTTCTCCAGTATAACTGAAACTCTTTCTCTTCTCTGAGCCCTGCTGTCTGTCTCCTCCTCCTCCATTCCCGGTGAGAATGTACTTGGAAAAGACTAAACGGGGTGGTTTCTTGGTCTTGACATTCATTTCAGTTTATTGTTATAATAGCATCTTCAATATAAACTATATTCTCAAGTGCTTTACAGTGGTAAGTGATAAATAACAGCAGAGGTGGTAATGGCAAGGGAGAGAAGAGATGTTTTGGACTGAAGTTTGAAGTGCAGTGGAGGGCCAGAGGCAGAGAGATATAGGGATGGCAGGAGCTGTAGAGGAGGAGGCTGTTGCACTAGCCTTGATGAGATTGTGCAGGGGAAGAGGGAGAGGCCAGTACTAGATGACTAAAGAGAACACTGTGTATCTGGGGAGAATCCAGAAAAGGTCTTAAAAACAAGAAAGGTAATTTTAGGCTGAATCCTGAAACGAAAGGAAGTCAGTGCTATTGAATGTGATGGGGTGGCACAGCTGAACTTCTTTCTAGGTGTGGGAGAGCCGATCACAGCATTCTGTTTGTGCTGCAGCTAGGAGAAATTAGGGACCATTGAGAAGAGTGTTCTAGTATTGAAAGGAGATGGGCGCTATGGATGAGGGTTCAGCAAATGTGGAGTAGAGGTACATTTGTTGAAGGAAGATGAGGGGCAGAGGAGGTGGCCTCTGAGTCGAGGGAGATGCCAAGGTTTCAAACTGGAGAAAAGCTAATTTACGAGTCCCCACTGTTCATCTGCTTTGTAGAGGGAGATGACTAGCGGTGTGGCAGTGTTCTATGTGAATAGCTTTCTGAACCGGGAGCTGCCCAGACAAAGAGCTCAGTACATTCAGTGTTCTTGAAAGGTGCGAGGCTCATGGTCCTGGCTGCTAATGTCCTCTGTCCATACATAGCTAAAAGCAAAAGCAGCAGTAGTGCAAGCTTCTTGAGACCCCAACTACCTGACAGTCTGCCTCCCCCCACCCCCGCCTTGAGGGAGATGTTAGGTTCTTTCAGCCCTTGGCATCTCTGCAGGGGCAGCATACTGTATATTGTAGTCATGTCCTCTGTGATGTGTATATTTGATGAGGCATGGAACAGACTCACCAAACTCATTTCACATACACCACTGAACTGCTGTCAGATAGATTTGAACCAGTGACCTAGACATGAAAATGTCTGTAGCTGCATTACTAATCCCCCGAGCCATCCACTCTCTGTGCCTACAGTAGCTGTATTTCACCCATTTGGCTGCATTGGAGGGGTGTGTGGAGTGATTCCTGTGTATGCTGTGCAAGTAGCTTGCCAATTTTCCAGAGTGCTGTAGGATCCGTTGGGAAAGGAAGGAATTATTGTTCTAAGCTAAAACATAAGTTACTAGAAAATTAAGGCTGCATGGTGAAGCACTCAGAATATCAGGAAATGTCAAAGGTAAGAACAATTGTGCAACAGCTACTCTACCCCCTGAGTATGTATCATTACGAGGCAGTCTGCAATTACATGATCATACATTATTTCTCAAATAGTGCAGTACCAGAGCCTGACCCTGAAAACACTCTACAACCATCTGTAGTGCTTATTAATGAGTTGTCTCACTGATGTCCATGTTTCTACACTCAGTTGTGAACACTATGCTCAGTAGAGTTGGTAGGATGATGCCCTAGTGTCACAGTTTTTTCTACAAGTTTTGGCAAGAACTGGTTTATAATGATAAATTTGTCTCTTTTCCTCCCCTTCCCCCGTCTCAAGCTGGAAAACAGTTGAACTGTTTTTGATGAAGCTTTTGAAAAACAAAAGTCTTCAGGCAGAAACTGAGCATGGAAAACTTTATCCTGAAACACAAGTGTTGGAAAGCTATAATAGAATGCAAACCCTTATGTATCTTTAACTTTAGAGGCCACTACCAGACAAAAAATGGTTTGGTCTAGCACGGACAGTATAAATCATGGCATGAAACGGCCAACTGGTCTGAAAGACCTGTGGGCACGCTGTGATGGATGCACAGTGTAGGGAGTGCCTTCATCTTAATTTCCTTCCTTTAGTAAATTAAAATATAATATTTGAGGGTTACATTTAAAAGCAGTGCTCAGGTCCCAGCATCAATGGGAGCTGTGGCTAACTCATTCACTGCACGTTGCTTTGAACATAAAACCCTGAATATTGTTTTGCTGTAGGTTTTAAAGAGATAAAGAAAATCTTTGATTACCCTTTGCTGCTTACTGATGCTCCACCTGATAACGCTGAGATTTGGAGTAAAATTTGGCCAGAGATTTCATACTCTGAACTAACTTGCTTTAGATTTATATTAATTGCAATTTTTTTCTCATTTAAAAACATGGTCTAATTCTTTAAAGCATGTTGCTTTCATGTCTTTGAGACTCCATGCCCCACCCTGGGACTGGGGTCCTGGCAGGTTTCTCTTGAACTGGCTGAGGATGATGTAATAGTAGCATGTTAGTGATAAAACCTCTGCCATTCCTTACTCTTTCAGAGAATTCGGTCAACGGTGGATGAAAAGGAACAGAAACAGCTTCTAATGGACTTGGATGTAGTGATGCGAAGTAGTGACTGCCCCTATATTGTTCAGTTTTATGGAGCACTCTTCAGAGAGGTGGGCATTCAGGGTTTGTTTCATTTATACCAGAGGTTTTATTTTAATTTCAAATTTAATTTGCAGCAGCCTTCAGTTTATTATAAGAGAAAGGAGTTAATTTACTGGGGGATTTTTGAGTCGCAGGTTGTCATCAAACCCATTACTAGAAGGGAAGAGACTCTGGGTTCTGATTGCTGCTATGTATATATTTTGGTGTTCATTTATATGATCCCTGTTATGATTATTGCTGCTTTCCTGCCATGCTCTCTCATGCTCACATCTAGGATTTGGGGGCGTTTCAGTGGTTTGACTGTCTGGACAGATGTGGCACTCAGATACCTGACACATTTCACACATCTGATTTATAGATGTGCTGTACACAGACTCTCAAAGGTTGTGCGCTTTGCACGCTGCCTTGTGCTGGGGAGGGCTGGAGCTGTAAAGCCCCAGGAGTCGCTGCAGCAGGGGAGAAGGGGTGTGGTGCTTAGGAGGCACAATCCTTCCCAGAGCTGCTTGGCATGCATGCTGCACAATGGACATGCCAGACCCTCTCAACCAAGGCACTTCTTTTGGAGTGATTTGCACCTGAGGACACTAGTAGGGAGTCAGTCCTAAACTGCCCTGAGCCCAAGGCCTGTCATTACCTTTGGCCCTGTCACAGGGCTTGACTGTCCTGGGAGATTACATTGTGTAGAACATCCTGCTGGGTAACCAGGAGTTAGCACTTGGTGTAGATAAGGACTGCCCTCAGCTGGCTAGGGTTAACCTGAGCATGGGCCCTAGTGCTACCCACCACGTGGCGATGAGATGTTAATGCTACATGTCCTGACTATGCTGAGTGTTTACCACCATATAAGTTAACGTGTTTTCAGGCCATGTAATTTCTGGGTGTAGACAAGGACAAAGAAAGTGTAGCAGGGAGGGATTGTCTCTCTGCTCCATCCCCTGCACCCACAAGGGCGAAGCAAATCCAATCTTTAGTGATCAATAAAAACAATGGGGAAAGAGGCCCACTGCATGGGTGTGCACAGAGAACCTGTCCCTTCATTCTGTGTAGGCACAAACTGGGGGGATGGTCTACTGGAACTAGCACAACTGCCAGAACTCAAATGACAAGCCAGAGTCAATTGTAACTTCACAGTCTAGCCCATACAATTGGCATGGCGGGGATCAGATTGTGACTGTGAGCATCACGGTCTGGTTCCTGTCTTCCCCTTTCTCCAGATGGAAATGGTTCATGCCAGCCCTTTGCTGATACAGATTATTTCTCCCTTTGCGCTGGCTCTGATAGTTCACGTGATATGGTGGGGTGAGGGAGGAGGCAGAGACATAGGTCCAACCTTGCTCCACCACTGCCTTCCCACTCCCTGCATGTCTGCACTGGAGGGAGGGTAGCAACTCATGAGCAGCCTGTGCAGACAAGTAGAGGTTCATAACTGAGCTCTGAAAGATGAAGGTTGGTCTTGTAGGGTAAGTGGCTTACAACGGGAAAGACTCCACTTCAATTCCTGGCTTTCCAGACTCCCTGTCTGACCTCTGGCATGTCACTTGTTTCCCTGTGCCTTAATTCCCTATCTGTACAACCAGGCTAATAATCCTTCCTTTCTCCTGTCCTCTGTCTGTCTTGTAATCCTTTAAGGGTAGGGATTCTCTTAGTGTGTGTGTGGTACAAGCCCTAGCACGATGGGGCCTCGATCTTGGTTGAAAGCTTCTAGATGCCACTATAAAACAAATAATTATCAATAATTCTGATAAATTGGTTTGAACAAAATCCCTAGACAGGAACCTCTCTTGCCAGTTGCTGCTGAGTTACAGATTTATTGTTTTATGTCTCTGGCACCTCTCCACAGCTCTAGGAACACCACAAAATGAAAACACACAGCAGCAGTATGTTTTGATTTAAATTTCCACATAGAAAAATACCACTCTACAGACTTAGTTACTCGCTCTGCCGTATCATGAGCCCCCTACTGCATCATCCCCCCACCAGGCTCCTGCCTGTCCAGCTGCAGACCCCAGTGTCAGTAAATGTAGACAGCATGCCTAGTAGGCTGTCGACCTGGGATCTACCTTTGCCATCACCCCGTCCAGCCAAGATAGTTACAATAGAACTGAAAGTAAACTAATAGAACTGAGATTAAATAGCACATTTTACAATTGGTGAGTAACATCAGCCAAAATTGCCCCACCACATCCACCCTGCCAACCATTCATAGAGATTGAAGGGAAAAGTCTTCCCATAACCTTGCTCAGCCCTGCCATATCCCTCACAGACAGCAGGGGTGTTCCTCCTCACTCCCCGCCCCGCCCCACCATATCCCTCACACACACACACTCCCACCATATCTCTCACACACAGCAGGGGTGTTCCTCTTCACCCCTCGCCCCGCCCCGCCATATCCCTCATACACACACTCCCGCCATATCCCTCACACACAGCAGGGGTGTTCCTCCTCACTCCCCCCCACCATATCCCCTCACACACAACAGGGGTGTTCCTCCTCACACACACACACCCCTGCCATATCCCTCACACACAGCAGGGGTGTTCTACCTCCTCACATACACACACATCATAACCCTCACACACAGCAGGGTTGTTCCACCTACGTAATCATCACTAGCATTCATTCTAGACTACTTACTATACCTGAAACAACAGGGACTATCCGCATCATCTCTTAGGGTCCACCTGGCTGCAATCTCAGTGTTTCACCTGTGAGTGAACAGCCGTTCCGTGTTCTCAAACACCATCTGTAGTTGTTTTCTCAAAGGACTTGACAGCCATGACAAGCAGGCCCTCCCTGGGATCTCAACATGGTATTGTTGAGGCTCATGGATCCCCCTTTCAAGCCGCTGGCAATGTGGTCTCTGCTCTACTTGTCCTGGAAGGTGGCCTTCCTAGTGACCATTACTTCAGCTAGAAGGGTCTTGGAGATTGGGGCCCTCACTTCAGAACCTCCGTACACGGTATTCTTCCAGGACAAAGTCCAGCTGCATCCTCCTCCAACCTTCCTTCCAAAAATGGTTTCACAATTCCATAGTAACCAGAACATCTTCCTTCCGGTCTTCTATCCGAAACCACATGCCAACTGAAAGAAACAGAGGCTTCACTCACTGGGCGTCAGACCTGCACCAGCCTTCTACATAGAAAGGACTAAATCATTTCGGATATTACTCAACTTTTTGTGGCTGTTGCAGACAGGATGAAAGGTCTTCCAATCTCAGCCCAGAGAATTTCATCATGGATCACTTCCTGTATTTGCACATGCTACAACCTGGCAAAGGTCCCTGCTCCTGCCCTGACAGCACGTTCCACAAGGGCCCAAGCATCTTCGTCTGCATTTGTGGCACAGGTCACTAAACAGGACATTTGTAGAGCAGCAACATGGTTATCAGTTCACACTTTCCTGTCTTGATATGCCATCACTCAGCAGGCTAGAGACGATGCTGGATTTGGCTGAGTGGTGTTACAATCAGCTCGTCAATGAACTCTGAACCCTCCACCTGCACTACTACTTGGGAGTCACCTACATTGGAATGGATATGAGCAAGCACTCGAAGACGAAAAAATGGTTACTGATCTTTCGTAACTGTTGTTCTTCAAGGTGTGTTGCATATGTCCATTCCAACCCCCACCCCAGCCCCTCTGTTGGAGTTAGCCGGCAAGAAGGAACGGAGGGGGCTGCTACTTGGCGCTATGAGCGCACGACTCCAGGGAGCACTAGAGCCGACCTGACAGAAACCACTGAGGGAAAAAATTTCCGGCAGTGGTGCTCGGGGCTAGCACACATCTACATTGGAATGGTCAGCTCTAGGCCATATTTCTAATGCAGGCATCCATCCCAGGCCTGGAATAAAAATTCCTAACTGAACTGAGAGGCAGGTCAACCTGGCGGCAGCTATTGAGGCAAAAGATTTAACTCAGTAAGGAAAGGAATAGATTCCCCCCACTCCATCCTTTCCTCCTCTTTCAAAAATGGAAAATGGTGTACAGTCCAGCAAGAATTCTCCATCAAGAAGAGCTTACAGATGCATCTCCCTCTCTGGGAGCTGGGACACTTCCATTTGAAAATCCATTAGAAGCATCAGTGGTAGATGCAGCAGATACATTTTAAAGGGCAGTGGCTGTTGCCATTGTGATGTGCTGTGAATCATGACTTCACACTTTGGGGTTTCCCATAGAGGTCAAGAACGTCCTGAGGACCTGCCCTTTGATGAAACTCACCTTTTTAACCAAAAGACAGATGAGTCCTTACACACTCTACAGGACTTCAGGGTCACCCTCTGCTCCCTGGGAATATGTACACCTTCCCCAAACAACTCCACAGGTAAGCATACAAGCCTAGACCCAAGGCTCAACAGTTTTACCACCAGCATCCTTATGAGCTACCCCGTAATGGGCAAAGGATTCAGAAGTCCCATTTCTTACATTGTCTTACATGGGCAACATCATCACCCCAATCCCAGCCCCCATCTAAACAATATTTTTGATGAGAGCTCAAGAACTGCAAACCACCAAATGCTGATTCCCACACACCGTTTGGGAGTCATATAGTACTCTTTTTCCACATCTGGAGTGCTTTGACAATGGACAAATGGGCACTAAACATCATTCATCCTGGCTATGCAATCAAATTTACCTCCCTGCCACCTCTAAAATTCCCATCACCAGACCTTTTCAGTGGCCATTCTCATGAGGAGATTTTCAGACAAGAAATACAATCCCTCTTACAGTGGGGAGCAATAAGGGGTACCTCTTTAGTACCAAGGAAAGGGTTTTACTCAACATATTTCCTAGTACCCAAAAAGAAGGGTGGCTGGAGAGCCATCCTCAATTTCCATCATCTCAACTGTGTTATTCACACACTGAAATTTTGCATGATCACACTGGCATTTATAATCCCATCTTTGGAAAATGGCATGTGCTTTACAGCTCTCAATATGAAGGAAGCATACTTCCATGTGGACATTCACCCTGCTCACAGACATTTTTTTAGATTCATGATAGCCCTGAATATTTTCAATATAGCATGTTCCTATTTTGCCTTGCTTTCAAGGGTATTTACTAAGGTCATCTTGGTAGTAGCAGTCCATATTAGGCATTGTGGCTTCACCATCTTCCACATCTCAAAAACTGGCTTCTCATTGCCAAGAAGCCTACAAGTCGACTTCATCAAGGCTTCAACTTCTGTCTTTTCCCAGGGGTCAGTATAAACTTGGAAAAGTCTGTGCTCACCCCAACACAGACTTTAGATTTCATCAGAGCATTCCTAAATTCAGTCACAGCAAGGTCTTTTTTGCCAGTGGATAGGTTCCAAGTGATGAATAACCTCATAGATCAGGTCAAGAGCAACACTTGAACACCCTTTTTCTCCTGGGACATATGGTTTCATGTACTTATGGCACGCCATTTGCCAGACTCCATCTTCATTGCCTCCAAGCGTGGCTTCAAACTGTGTGCTCACCAAACCAACAGTCTGTGAATGCCACAGTAACTGTTCCCATCAAAATAACAGAATCCCCACAGGTATGAGTGGGCATTCGTTTCCCCCTTACCAGTCAATACGATCTTTACAGATGCCTCCCTTTTAGGCTGGGGAGCTTATATGGAAAGTCACACAGCTCAGGGCACTTGGACATCTCGAGAGACACATCCACATACTGGAATTCTGGGTGGTCCAAGAGACTTGCAAAGCCTTTCTCCCATTAATTCAAGGTCACCATATCTTCATAATATCGAACAACGTGACAACTGTCTTTTACTCAATAAGCAGGGCGGAACAAGATCCATTTCCTTGTGTGCAGAAGCAGCCACTCTAGAATCAAATCTGCCAGGGAATCAAAATGTGCTGGTGGACTTCCTCAGCAGACACTTCACTAAGGATCATGAGTGGTAAACAGTACTTTTGCTCTATGGGGAACCCCCACAATGGGCCTGTTCACTTCTCAAATGAACAGAAAGTGCAATATATAGTACTCCAGAGGAGCCCTAAGACATAACTGACAGGCTAATGCTCTACTTCTTCAGTGGTCAGACCATCTGAACTATGCCTTCCTCGCTTACTGCTCCTATCTCAAGTCTTGGGGAAAATTCATCAGGACAAGGCACAAGTCATCCTCAATGTCTACAATTGACTCATCTCTTTATAGGCATTGCCTGACCCCTTCCCAATTGAGTTTAATAATCAAACAGGGCTGGCTGGCCTTAGGCCTCCTGGTCCTTGAAGGCATGGACCACCCTGTTACATCTTGAAGCTTACCTAACTAGTATTGCATCACCGCATCATAACAACCACTCTCAGAAGCAGATTTCTGGTAGAAGAGGGCTCCTTAATCTAGCAGACAAAGGAAGCATGAGATCCAGTGGCTGAAAGCTGAAGCTAGATAAATTTAGACTGGAAAAAAGCACAAAATTATAAGTCAGGGTAATTAACCATTGGACCCATTGAACCATTGGAATAGCATACCAAGGGTTGTGGTGGATTCCCCATCATTTAAAAGGCTTTAACATTGGATGTCTTAGGATATGCTCTAGCTAACTAGAAGTTTCAGGCTTAATGGAGGAATTACTGGGCAAAGCTTCTGGCCTGTTTATGCAGGAGATAATCATAATGGTCTCTTCTGGCCTTTAAATCTGTGAATCTGCATGAAAGTTATTAACATCTAGACGTAGATTCAAAATTCCCCCTAGGACTCCTGGGATTTATCTCCAGGTGAACATGGCCCCAGCTCTGTGAAATAGGAGTGAAAGAGTTATAACACAGGATTTTTTTTCCTCCTCAGAGAAAACAATGAGTTTTCAATAACTTAAAGAAAAGTTCTAGTCTTCTCTTAAACACCTCCCCATGTATTAGCAAGCAAGACCTTTTCTGATGTCTAATCAAGAAAAATCTATCACAGAGCTGAGAAGACTTCTTTGGAGGAATCTCCTACATTTGTTGGACTGTAATTGACTTATATCAAAAGTTTGTACCTTATTCATAATCACACACTCTCAAGACTCTGAATTGCCAGTCATGGGCCAAAGGTCTCAAAACTGTGATGGTAGGTATACATATTGCAGTACCTGTTTGAAACCACAGTGCACAACACTTACAAGCATAGACTCAACCACTCACCTTTTAATTCTGTATTCAATGCAACCAGCCTTATGAACTGCTTTTCTGAAGAGTTTGCCTCGTCAGTGCTCTGCCTCTGCCCCGTCAAACATCTGCTCTGGGCAAGGGTCAACCAGAAGAAAAAAGACTAGTTGTCTGAGCTCTAGAACCATTTGATGTTTTAGGCCAACATGCTTACATGATTAATTACACTAAAAAGTGTTTAAGTTCAAGAATGCAGCGCTGCTGTTGGGCAAAATACCGATCCTATATAATGCCTGTATTTACAACAATGAAGACATGCCTCAGAATGCCGAAATCCACCATAAACAGCTCAAACTAAGCCATTTGTCATCCATAACAGTTAGCACAGAAGACTTTGGAACAATAGCCCTTAGTTTGGACTGAGAGTTGGTATATTTTTGAACTTTTTATTCCAGTGAAACAGTCTAATTTAATCATGATTTAAAATGTCATCATTTAAAAAAAATCAATTTTAAATAACTTAAATGTTGTGCTATAACTTAGTAAAATGCTCAGCCTCATATTCTTAGTTTCTCTGGTAGCTGTGGAATCCACACCTGTGTAACACATTTAAGGTTACGTTTTGCCTTTACCACTGAACTGGATATAATAAATGCAAAATATGAAATCCTTTGCAAATCACCTTTAAAGATAGAGAACTAGTCTGTCAGTATTAACAGGGGCACTGTTTGAAATGAGGGGATATTAATCTCTCATGGAGGTTTGCTTCAGTTCTGGGTTTGAATATTTTATCTGGGGTTCTATGTTCTGTGTAATTTTTAGCCTTTACATCTTTTAAATAAAATGATATAAATCATGGAAAGCGACTCAGACCTGGGCTTTAGCATCCAATTCTATTTCCAGTGACCTGGCATCTTACACACAGGAGGGCATGAGATGCCTCTCCTCCCTGTGGTCTTCTCTTTCTTCTAGTAGGGCAAGGTTGTCTGTCACAAACCGAGAGGAATATCTTTACTTTCACTGTACACGTTAGTATATGCACCCAAGGTTCTTCAATATGGCTTCAGCCCCCCCACATGGGCCAGACTGTTGGAGCATAATAAATGTTGCCCGTTCATCCCGATCAGATTCAAAGGGTCTCTGCATTCTGTTGATTCTTATGAATTATTTTACCGTGACATATGTTTGTTCTTTTTTTAGGGTGACTGTTGGATCTGTATGGAGCTCATGTCTACCTCGTTTGATAAGTTTTACAAATATGTATATAGTGTATTAGATGATGTTATTCCAGAAGAAATCTTAGGCAAAATCACTTTAGCTGTAAGTATTTAAATTTTGCTGCTCTCTTTTTGCACATTTTTAAAGATCATTTAAAAAGTTTATGCTTTTGACTTTTTAGCCCTGTTCCCTCTGGTTTATTTGCATTCTGTAGAATCTTTATGGTTCTGGTTTTACCATTGCTTTATTATTATGTTAACTCCATTACTTGGTGGAGATGCAGTCAGCAGCCCTGGAGGGAGAGGCCTCAGTGAATAAAGACACCCCAGAATCTTTTGCCTGAAATTCAAGCTGAATCCAAAGGCCCTCTTTTTGTTCTGGTTCATTGACATTCCCGTAACCCTCCCTTCGGATTGTCACATTAACAGATGGCACTAGCCTAGGCTGGTTCATTGCTGGGCAGGAGGTTCTCATTCTAGGCAGGGCCAATGGAGAGCCAAACTCTTCTGGTTTGCTCTCTTTTCATGCGGCTCCCATGTTTTTCAGTGCATCTGGAATTCATTAAAACGGTAATTTAGAAAAAAAATCACGAAAAAGTGCAAGTTTTTGAAGTGAAAATATTTTTGTGTCTGTGATCATATTTTATCCCCAGAGTTTCATAAAGAAATGGGATGGATTTTGAATCCGCAGTGAAAGACAAAATGTTCAAATTTCAGGCATTTTGTATTTTCTTGTGACTGTTTCTTCCACCTCCACTGGCCACTGAGACATGGGAAAAACCTGACCTTTGGGTGTTTTGATCAGGCAGTTTCAGAGCACGTAAGAGTTCTGCACTTTTACATTCTCCATGTCAGTAAACTTTGGAGTGAAAAGATACTGCCAAAATCAAAGGGAAGACCAATCCTGGGCAGAGTGGAAGTGATGGGGTGTGTCCATGCAATACTGGGGCTGGCACTGGGTGTCCAGCTCATAGGGTTTTATCTCTTCTGCTACCTTTACTGCAAATTCTCAAAAATAAGGGCAGGTCTTCACTACCCGCCGGATCGGCGGGTAGAGATTGCTCTATCGGGGATCGATTTATCGCGTCTCGTCTAGACGTGGATAAATCGATCCCTGAACGCGCTCTCCGTCGACTCTGGAACTCCAGCTTGCGAGAGACGGAAGCGGAGTCAACGGGGGAGCGGCAGCGGTCGACTTGCCGCCATCCTCACGGCCAGGTAAGTCGACCTAAGATATGCCGACTTCTGCGATGCTATTCGCGTAGCTGAAGTTGCGTATCTTAGGTCGACCCCACCCCCTAGTGTAGACCAGGGCTAAGTTAGGCTTTTGGAGCTGTGTTTGACACTTGTGAGTTTAAGGCAAGATAGCTCAGGATCCCCTTGTCCCCAGAGCCAGCCTGTCAGTGTAGTGCCACTGGGACTTGTTTGTAGCTTTTGGAGGGATGGCCAAAACTGAGTGGACAACACAGACTCCATTTCACCTATTGCTATGGAGCGAGAACGGTTTCTCCTTAGTACCCCTAGCAATGGTTAGATTGCTGTATAGAACCATTAATGCCCATCACTTGCTTTGTGGGCAGAGTGTGAGGCATGCTGACTGCATGGAACAGCCGGCAACTTCTGAATCTTTCCCAGTGTCCAGGAGCACTGATGCTTCATTTGAATGGAATCAGGAGGTCAGTGAACCTCAGCCAATTACACAACTGGCTTCTTCAAACAGCCTTCCACAAGAGAGGCACAGAACAGTGACACAAGCAAAAATAACCCACCCCAACTCTCACCCCCACACACACACGCCAAGGTACAGGCCTTGCAGAACAGTGGGACAGTGACAGGAGAACACTATGTATATGCATCATCATTTTGTTAGGTCCTTGGATGCTGCTGAATAAGAACTTAGGTAACGGGAGATGCATGCATGAAATATCGTAGCAATTAGCTGGGCCTGACCCCTAGAGCCCTGCGTGGATACAAAATTTGTATCCGCATCCAATTCACCATCCACAAACATGGTCAGCGGATATCTGCAGTTTTGCAGGGCTCTACTGACCTCTCTTTTGGAAATGTCGGAATAGGTTCTTCATTAGCCACACAGAGAAATAGCTTGACAGACAGCTTGTTAACATGTCCATATGATCCACATTACTCAAGAGTATTGTCTTGTGTATACATGAGGGAAGGGGATTGGGGTATGGAAAAGTAGAGAAATCAAAGTGACATCAGTAGCACCAGAAGTTTGTAAGTAAAGTGCCAGTCCACCACTAGTGTCAAAACCCACCTTTTTCAAAGGGTGACTGAACTGCAGCCTGCTGCCTCAGTGGCTGTTGGCACTGCAGCCCTCTGGCATTTCAGGTGAGCTCCTAGTTCTGAGTGTGTGTGGTTTTTCCTCCAGCCAATTTTCAAACTTGGGTAACTAAAGTTAGGCCCGTAAATCTGTATTTAGAGGTGCCTAACACAGGTTTAGGTGTGGGCCCAAGGAACTGAAGTGTGAAAACTGAACTAAAATACCTCTCTTGACTGTTCCTCTATAGCAGGGGAGAGCTGCACATACAAAGTTCACCATCCCTTCTTTAGCCTGTTATTACCATAAAGCCCGAGGTTACATCAGGATGGAAGGTGTGTTGGTGGTTGTGTTTAGTTTTGATTTGGTTTAGATTGGTTTTCTATGGACACACTGAACTACCCCCTAAATTCTCCTCCCTCACTAGCCCCACAGGCTGAGATGAGGAGGATTTTTTTAACAATGTTCTGAGTGTTGGGTTCTTCTCTCTGTGAGAGCATAACTGATAGATAGACAGAGGTACACAGGGACAGGTTGTCTAGCCCCCATGTTAGCTCTTAACCATACTGTTCAGCTTTCTTCCTGCATACCACAGTTCCCCACTAGCCTTTGCAAAGTACTACTTTCCCACTGTGTTGCAAAATCATTTATAATAGCAGAGCTAAGGTGGGGAGTGAGTAGTAAAGACCTCTATACCTAAACAGACGGGCTGTCAAAAGCCACGCCTCTTGGGACATTATGATTGGTTGAGGAAAATGCAATTCTATGACTTGTCTAAAGAACAGCTTCTGATTGGCTCAGCCAAGAGGCATAGCTTGTCCAAGGCTGACTGTCCTGGAATTACTGGCTGATTGTTGGCAGCTGCCGGGGTAAGTGCCTTTCTTCTCTCTCTGCCTCTTGGTCAGTGACACAGGCTTTCTTCCTTTCCTGTTGTTTTAAAACTTTTCTGCAGTTTATCTGAGTTTATTTTCTTTTTGTTTCTGTAACAGGCTGAACAGCTTTTGCTTTTCTTGGCTGTTCTACAGCCTCTCTCACTTTGTGTTGTATTAAAACCTATCCCACTTTATTTTCTCTAAAACACATGTTCTGTTACTAATATTTAATACCTATATTTCTAAAAAAACTAAGTGCATAACATTCTTTTCTAAAAATGCATGTTCTATTTCTAATATTTAATGCCTTTATTTTAAAAAAATACATGCAATATACAAAAAGGCCTTTTAACATATATATGTTGTAACACTTTATTCCTCTGTTTACTAAACTTTATTTAAAATGTGTAAAAAGCCTATTTTTTTCTTAAAATCTTCAAAATGGCTGTAAATGTGAAAAAGCAAACACATAGGCAGTCCTAATGCTCCCCATAAAAATTCAAATGGCCACTATTGCAAAAGTGTATATGTCCAAAAATGAGATTGGAGAGTGGGCGTACACCAAAAATGGGGTGTGGAAACCTGTCAAAATGTATATGGTGATGACAGATATAGAGGTCTTTATTTTACATTGTTTCCCTTCAGACACTCAAGATTCCTCTTTATTGTTCTGGCTCATGTTGTTTAATGTTTATTGTTCTGCCTCATGTTGCTCACATAGTTTAATAGTCACAGGAATCTCATTGCAGTAACTTATTTTTCATCCATAAAATCTCCTCTTTTCTCCTAGACTGTGAAAGCACTAAACCACTTAAAAGAAAACTTGAAAATCATTCACAGAGGTAAGTCTGTAGGTTTCTCTTCTGCAAAGGAATTATCAATTATTTTTCCTCTTAACTACAAAAAATTAATTTCACAGAATTTCATGGTTAGTCCCTATTTTAAGTAAAAGTATAATTGTGAATTATCATTAAAATTAGTTTTATAAATATATCAAGTAAATATTTTAAATTCATAGTATTTTGTTTGTGAAGGTTTCAATCATTTTTCCATTCTCCCTTAACTTCTGAAGTGTGTAAATGCAGATAATGAGAACATACATCTATACAGAGTGCCTTTCATCCCAAAGGCGCCATAGTGTTTTACAAATTATATGATACTAATCTGTCATCTGCGAACTTGCTGAGGGTGCAATCCATCCCATCCTCCAGATCATTAATAAAGATGTTGAACAAAACTGGCCCCAGGACCAACCCCTGGGGCACTCCACTTGATACCAGCTGCCAACTAGACATCGAGCCGTTGATCACTACCAGTTGAGTCCGACAACCTAGTCAGCTTTCTATCCACCTTATAGTCCATTCATCCAGTCCATACTTTTTTAACTTGCTGGCAAGAATACTGTGGGTGACCATAACAAGACCTTTGCTAAAGTCAAGGTATATCACATCCACTGCTTTCCCCATATCCACAGAGCCAGTTATCTCGTCATAGAAGGTAATCAGGTTGGTCAGGCATGACTTGCCCTTGGTGAAGGTACTGCTCAGCCTATATGAGCTGTGAAGCATGCGGCCCTCTTGTACACATGCTGTAAAAAACCTTGGATGTGGCATGCCACAACCTTAGCTGCCACTAAACACAGGTTTTTTGCTAATTAAGAGCCAAACACAGTGACTAATGAGGCGTCTTCAGAAGGAACTTCAGAACCAGGACAGTCTCTGTATCTCCTCCTGCTTTCCCAGCCACTGCTCCCAACATAAACTGCCAGACATCTCTGTGATGGGGCTATGAGACAGTGATAGCTACTGCTTTTGGGAAATATGTGATGACATCACCATTGAACATCAATGTTAAGAGGCAGAGTTGACATTGAATGTTCAACCTTAGCTCTGATTTTCTGATGTCTGTGTCTGTCACTGTGCAGCCATGTGGCTGTTGAAATGGAGATCGCCAGCCACGACTTACCTGTTTCTCTCTTTCTTTCACTCACAGATATCAAACCTTCTAATATTCTTCTGGACAGAAATGGGAATATTAAACTCTGTGACTTTGGCATTAGTGGACAACTCGTGGACTCCATCGCAAAAACAAGAGATGCTGGGTGCAGACCATACATGGCAGTAAGTGGGATCTGACAGTGTTGTCAAGTGGGCTGGGATGGGCACGGGATATGGAGCCTTTTGCCTTCTAGCTCAGGCTAAAGTGAGGCCCAGCTCACTAGTGATTCCCACCCATTGGCTGAGTTGTGCCTCAGTTGAGTTCCCCAGGGGCGGGCATCCACATACCAGAAATAACAATCGCAAATCTAGAACGATCTGTCCTGCTGGCAGCCTCAATAGGGACACCAAGGACAAAACAGGCCACAGAGATCGGGCTCCCTTCTGGCCCTGAAGGTGAGACTCAAAGCTCATCTGCCATCTTACACTGCTGCTGTCTGGGCTGGCTGTTGTTCTGGGACAAAGCGAGAACTTCATGCTCCACCATCTTCAACCAGGACCAAATTTGCATGTGAAAATAAACAGCATGGCACAGAGAAGGAAACTCAGCAGGAAGTGTTTTTGTGTCTATAATGAACCTGTTTTTGTGAGGTTCTGTCATAATTAATACAAAGCAAAATCTTTCATAAGTATTGTGATTCAGTCAAACAGCCAAATTTCCAAATCGTACCCGGAAGATACAATTCTGGCGAGCAGCTGAATGGAAATGGCTCCATCTGTGTAGCAGTTTTTGAAGAGTCACTTCATTCCACCATTGTGATTTTCAAAGCAGTCAGTGGATTTAGGGACTTTTTCCGTTCCCTGGGCTGCTCTGAAAATCTCAATCCATATTTTTATTTGAACTATGGGATTGGGGGCTGGTTATGTGCATAGCTATTGCTCTTCTGAGATGAATGTAACACAGCCCAAGGGTCACACATAACTTTGCCTGCTTGTCTTTAAGCATTTTGAAAAAGCTCTTTCTTTAAATCTCTTCTTCTGACCGAGTCAGAAGGCAAGGATTTACATACAGTAGTGACTGAGGATTACACTGAAAGGAGGTTGCCTCAGCCAATCAGAATGTGGGGCTGTTCCTGATCCAAGTCTGACCATTTATTTACCCCCCAACTATTCGTCTCCCCTTCCTGCCTATTTATAAATCTCTTGAATGATACCATTGCTAGTATTGATCCCTGCGGTACACTCCATTATTAAACCCTGTCCTTTTGGCCATCACTGCTACTTTTGATTCCATACTGCATCCTTTCACCACACTGAATCCAGTGGGCTTCACACTGTGCTTTCTTGCAGTCATTCTTTGTCTAAATTAATTGTGTCCACTCGTTCATCCTCTTCCACCATCTCCTGGCATTCTGCACAGGTCACTGCTACCGAAGTTGTGCTGGTTTGTCCCTCTCGTTTTATACCCGGCTAGCTGTTCCGTAACTTGTTCTGTAATTATTTTCTGATCTCTTTTTTGTTATGTTGAAGTCAGTGGGCTTTTTTTTTTTACTTTTAAAGGTGGGTACAATGTTAGCGTAATCCAGGCCTCTGGTTTGGTCACTCTTGTTAAAGATATAAGGCATGTTTGTTGTATCTCTGCTGCCTCAGTTCCTTTATAACTTATGGACGGCTGGATGGATGCCTTCTCTCTCATTACTAGGTATGTTGGGAAGGATTCACATATACTTCTGTGTTCTCTGTCTAGCTCTCTCGGATCAGGTCAGGATGGAAGTTTCACATTTGTTGACTTTTTAAATGAGACAAAATGATTGACTATAGTTTGCATTGGTAAGACTTTCACGTGGTATGTAATTTGGGGGAGAGGCCAGCATGCTGGCATTGGGTGTGGCATGCTGGCACCTTTCCTTGTAGTCACTTGGTTCAGTGACCATTCGCTGAGGGGAAGGGGGAGTGTAATGGAAACATCAGGAATTTGGGCTGCATAGCCAATGTTCTGCATGATGGTAGAGGTGGGTTTACAATTATGCTCCTTAGCCTAGGCAGAGTTCAGGATCTGTGAGTGTTTCTGTGATCAAGCCTGTACTTCAGGGATTTGTAATTGGGAGCGGGTGTGCCAGCTCACATTTCATTCCTTTTTCCTTGTGGAAGGTAATTTAATGTAGAGCAACTGCAAGGCACCAGACTGCATCTCTGGAAACTGATGTCCTATAGATGTCAACTAAGTGGGTACAACAGGGGCCACAGCAATGTAAGCTTTCCCCAGAGGGGCCCTTTCTGAAGGTGGGAAGATGTTAGTTTCCACTTCCCACTCAGTCCTTGGTTTCTCTGCCAATTTTGGCCATTTTTGTGTTGTGGGCACCTGACCACAGGGGGAGGGAAGGACTGACACAGTCCTATGCATTGGAGCTAGGCCCCTGAAGAGCCAATGGACGTAACAACACTGGATGGCTACTGATGTTGACTGCCCGTGAGCCAGTGCTTTAGTGAGCAAGACTCCCTGTCCCATTATTAACCAGAGGCACTTGTTTTTTAAATTAAATTGTACGGGATTGAGGCTCTAAGGGCTAGATCCTCCTGTGCTGTCAGCCAGCCTAGTAGGTCCCTTGAAGTTAGCAGAGATATGTTGATTTACACCAGCAGAGGATCTGGGTCTGAGTTTCCAGTGCTGAAAAGGATTCTTTGCTTCTGTCTCTTTGGTTTTCCATGTGGCCATTGTATTGAAATGGAAAACACACTCTTGTCACGAGCAGAAACTTGTGTTTTGTTCTTACTTCTAGAAGAAAACCACATAGGAAATGCAAAACAAAGGAACAGTGGGCATCCAAATAGAGGCCCTTGAGGTTGCAGAGTTGAGACTTCATCTAGAGTGGTTCAGTTTGCAGCATGTTTCCATGAGTAGCGCATCGAGGTGGGCTGAGCTAAGAGCCCCCCATCATCACCAGGCTTCACTCTGCCTTTAGCCCTCAAGCTTCCCAGTGCTGGGTCTCCCTTGCTCTCATTTTCTGTGCGCGTTGCTCTGTTTACATTTGCCTAGGAGAGCTCTCTTTGGCCTCCCCTCCTGGGATGTTCATTGTCTTGCCTCTTGGAGTATTAAAATTAGCCCTATTCTCTTGTCAGTCGCAACAGAGCACAGGGTGCCTGGGCCATTCAACCTGGGATAAAAAGGTAAAGGGGCCACAATCAGTGCTTGGGGAAGAGTATCTGTCTGGGTTAGCTCCCTTTGTGCCCCTCAGGCACCATTCCCTGCTAGGGATTGCCCTGGTGTGGAGAGACGGGGCCAGTCTAGCCAGCTAATACACCACCTTCCCCATGGGCTCTGACTCACAGGTCAGGTTGGGGAGTGGCTGCACTACAGTGTATGTGGTCCCTAGGGCATCTCTGCCAGATGGTGCAAATTAGAGTAGTACCCAGGCATCTGTAGTCTATGCGTGGGCTGGAACTGGAACAGTTTGGCTTTCTGTTGCCCCACTTTTTCCTGCCCTTTCATGAGCTGCCTGGGGGGCTATGTGATGGGAAGCTGTTCTTTGCTAGTGGCTTCCCTAGGCTTGAGCTCCTGTCCTGCTCACGCTGGGATACCCAGCCTGACAGGGAGGCAGGTGATGGAGCAACCAGACTTCTCTCCTCCCACCCCAGTGATGTAGCAGGCCTCAGGGAAAGAATAGCAGCTGCTCAGAGCACTCTGGGCTCACTCTGGAACTGCTCCTGGGGTTTCAGAGACAGGCAGCTAGGGAGGCCGTGCCCCATGCTGCTTTTCCTGTTGATTTGTCCCCTTTGAGGACTGTAGTTTAGAGTCTTGAGGGCCACAGGTTCAAAACCCCATTCTTAAAGGGAACAAAGACATGTTTTTCTTAATTCCAATGAAACAATCCTATAGCAATCCTATATCAAGTATGAATTCTTGACAGACTGATCCAGTCATCACACTTCTGTTGAGAGGAAGGGTTTTTGACACCTGAATTAAGGTGGTGTTCATTTCTTCTTGCAAAGCTATCAAGGTCAGGGGACATGCAAGGGGATAGCGCACAGCGACAGATTTTGCAACAAGGGGGCAGGTGTAGCAATGTGAGAGGGAGCGACCTGGCTGGGGATGTGGATACAAAGCTGATTTTCTGCAGTTGGAAGTTGTATCTGTGACTTATCACATGCCCTTTGCTTTTGCCAACTAGTCTACACTATTAGACACTGCAGTGCAAGACGCATCAGAAATACCTCTGAGAGATAAATGAGACTAGGATTCATTACCTCTGTCTGGAGCAACTCATTTCTCCCCCAACAAGGGAAATCTTCCTGACCATATGGAAGCTCTGTCACTGCATTCAAATAGCTAACACTCTGGGTATGACAGAGTTCAGCACAAGCACCGAAAGAGGGAATTCCTAAGACTAGTAACAATGCTGCCTCTGTACTGTGCTTCACGTGAATCTCCATGTGCATGTATGTGGGAGAGACTTCATGGTGTCTGAGCTCTGCGATCCATTTGTACAGACAGAGCAGCAGCATTGGCTGCAGTGAGACTCTATATTTGATCTGCAGCAGCTTCACACTCCTGATCTGATGACCAGGTTCTCTTTGGGCTCAGTCGTTCACTTAACCGAGCAGTCAGGCTGTTTCTTGATCGTACATCATACAGTTAAATCCCCTCAGATGCTTTGGAATTAAATGATTGTTATTTCTCTGAAGTTGGGCAGTCAGAAATAGCTTTATGATTAAGTAAATGTTTTTTAACAGGAACTAAGACACGTGCAAATAGCCTCAGGGGGAGACATCCCAGTCCGAGTTTCATGGCATGGTTCCATGCGTCTGACACAAGCAGCGTAGAGAATAACTCCAGAGATTCCTGAGCTCTGAGCAAACCCTTTCTGTCAAAGGCATGCTGATGATGTCACCCGCATACTTTAGTGGTTTAGGCTGAGAACATACCTCTGCTTACTCATTCATAAACTAAAAATGTTGATGAGGTTAGCCCAGCGTGGGACCTCTCCTGTCTAAACTTAGCTCATTACATCACTTGGTGCATAGCCCACATTGAACAGCTTCCACTGCAGACAGTTAGGTCATGTCTGCACTTCAGTTGCCCCACATCTCTCTTTCTGTGGAAGAAAGCAGGAACGTTGTTTCCATCCTGTACATTTAGACATCTGGCTGTGGAGAGAATTTATACAAAACGAGCAAGACCTGTGACCAGCCACATGTGTAAGCAGGCCATTCAGCCCGAAGTGCCTTATCACTTAGGGCAAGGGGTGATCTTTGCAGAGAAAAGACGTTTCTCTGTCACTGGGAGTCAGGTGCAGAGTGTTTAAAAATTGGCTCCTAAGGACAGCTCCTCTACAAAGGCACTGCAAGTCAATAAACAGAGCCTATATTATTACGTGAACAGGAAGTATAGAGTTCTGATATGATTCACATTCCTTTTATGTGAATTAAGGCTGGGAAACAACCCAGCAGCATCCACATGATGTAGGCACATGGGTCCGTGCAGTTCCAGCTCCCAAACTGGCGGGACAATGACTGAGCCCAGATGAGCTGTTATTCACTGATACATAGGCAGTAGGAGGTTATATCTAAATACTGAGGTCATGGAGCACATGTTAGTGGGGATATTCACTACTGGTGAAGGTTCCTAAAGGGGAATAATGCCAGATTCAAAACCACAAACAGTGGGACATAAGGATTAATCCCACAGGAACATTGGCATTACACATCGGGCAGGATTAAGGGTACCTGGGCATGGCCTTGGTTACTACAGCTGGCTAGGGTTGGTTTCCTGGCTGAATGAGAGCAGGTGTGAGTGTGTGTGTGTGCGAGAGAGGGTGATGGATGTAGGTACATGCCTTTATGCTGTAGTTATTGGGTTCGTGGCTTTGAGTTTTTCATTGCTGTCCCTCAGCCACCTGAAATGTTTTCACAAAGTGGCTTTTATCATTGGATTGGCCTGTTCTTTAAAAAAAAAATATTGAAAATAGAGGGATGCAGAGAGTCAGTGTCAGGGAGACTTGACAGGGATCTCTGCAGGGAGGCTCCCCTCCTGTACAGGTGAGTTTACCCTGTGCAAGGTCGGTGTGTACCTGCTGTGTGTACAAAGACGGGTGAAGCTAGGCTGGCACTAAGGAGCTGTACAGCTCCACCAAGTGAATTGCATCAACCCAACTGGCCCCCGAGATGGGCCTCTGTGACGTCCTCACCCCATGGAAGCTGCTTGCTGGGTGACGTCAAGGGATGCAAGGCTCTAGGAAGTCACCGCCTCAGCACAACCTCAGGTACTGGGCTACATGACAGCTCCCAGCCCCCTACAATCATAGATTCATAGATTCTAAGACTGGAAGGGACCTCGAGAGGTCATCGAGTCCAGTCCCCTGCCCTCATGGCAGGACCAAATACTGTCTAGACCATCCCTGATAGACATTTATCTAACCTACTCTTGTGGAATCTCCATCTCTGGAGATATTTAACTTACCTAGGCAGTTTATTGCAGTGTTTAACCACCCTGACAGTTAGGAACTTTTCCCTAATGTCCAACCTAAACCTAGCTAGCTAGCTGGGGCTGTGTTAAGCTCTGTAAAGTCATTGGCGCATCACACCTCTATCTGCTGGGCTAATGTGTCAGTAGTGGCCATGGCTGTGATGATGTCACTGCTGCACCACAGTCTGGCTTGCTGGGCTGCTGTCCAGGCACTCAGGGCTCTGTAAAGGATAGCTAGCTCAGGTAATGTGAAGGCATACATCTCTCTTAAACTTAAGCTTACTTCTGAAGCTTCTCTTTGATAAGCTAAAAAGCTCGAGCTCCTTACATCTCTTACTCAGGTGGGTTTTCCAGACCTAGAATCATTCATGTGGATCTTTCCTGAACCCTTTCCAATTGTTAAACATCTTTTCTAAAACGTGCACACTAGAATTAGACACGGTATATGGCAGTGGTCTCACCAGTGCCATATACAGAGGTGATACTGTCTCCCTATTCCAACTAAATATTCCCTTGTTTATGCCTCCAAGGACCGTGTTAGCTCTCTTAGCCACAGTGTTGCACTGGGAGCTCATGTTCAGTTATTCACCATGACTCTTAAGTCCCCTTCAGAGTCCTTGCTCTCCACAGTACAATCCCCCATCCTGACCTACATGTTCTGGAGATATGGTGACAGAGAGCAAGTGTGAAAATCTGGGATGGGTGGGGGGCCCTGGCAGGAGATTGGCGCCTGGATGCCCACAGGGAGGCAGACGTGCCTGTCCAGAGACAGAAACATAGGCACCAAGGGAACTTTTACTGTAGAGTCTTACGCACTGAGTGAGTTTAGGTTCAGCTGGAGCTTTGTGCATTGCAGCGGTCCCAAAGGCAGGACTTCGGCACCTAAAACAGAATCAAAGGCATCTAGCTCCTTTTGTGCACCCAAGCCTTGGAGGGTATGTCTACACTGCAATTAAACGCCTGCGGCTGGCCCATGTTTGCACTCGGGCTCACATGGCTCAGGCTGCAAGGCTGTAAAATTGCAGTGCAGACATTTAGGCTTGGGCTGGAGCTCAGGCTCTGGGACCCCGTGACGGGGGAGGGTCCCAGAGCCCAGCTCTAACCTGAGCTTGAACATCTATACCACAATTAAAGAGCCCTGTAGCCTGAGCCCCGCAAGCCCGAGGCAGCTGACATGGGCCAGTTGTGAGTGTTTAATTGCAGTAAAGTCATACCCAGAGTCTAAGTCCCACTGGCTTCCAGTGAGTTCTAGGCTCCTAAGTGCCTAGATCACTTCTGAAAATGGAGCTTAGTTTCCTAAGTCACTTAGTTGCTTTTGAAATTTCAGCCTTTACTTCTTGTAGCAGTGAGTTCAACAAGTTAATTGTATTTCACATGAAATGTTTTTCTTATTGTCAGTATGACATTTGATGCTTTTCAAGTTCATTTAATATCCCCTTGCTTTTATATTTTGAGATCAAAGCAGTCCCAGTCTTTTCAGGCTCTTTTCCTAAAGAAGTTTTTCCAGGCCAGTAAATCATTTTCTTCTCCTGTCATTGGACCCCTCCCTCTGCTTCTTCTGCAGTCTTTTTGAAATGGAGTGAATAGAACTGAGTGATGCTAGTTACTCCTGGGAGAATTCTGCGCCAAAAAATTAAAAATTCTACACACAATATTTTAAAATTCTGCAAATGTTATTTGTCAAAATAAAACAATATAATCACACCAGTTTCAATTATTTTGGTAATTATTTCAAAATACCTGTCAGCAAGTATGTCTGTAACAATACAGACAACGACAAAGATTCCCCAAGGAGCAGAGAGCTAAAGAAACCCCTACGACAACTCAGTCCCTGTTTTTCTGTTATGCTTTCGTTGGTCGCCTCAGACTGGATGTGTCACACGTGCCAGCTGGGCACATCTTGGGGGAAAACTCTGCCCCTCGGTCTTTTAGTTGATTCTCATTGTTTTACTCTGCCCCCATAGGGTCACTATACAGAGGTTCGCAAATAGAGGACACTGCCGGGGGCAGGAGGAGCTGTAGGGGGTAAAGTTGGGGGGTGCTGGAGGGAGTGTGTGTGTGTACTGGGAGGGATATTTTGGGGATGCTGGAGGAGGTATTTGGGGGACCCTGGCCCCGACACCTGCACACCCTCCCCCAGAGTCCAGCCGTGGGACACCCCCAACCCAGATGCCCACAACCCCTCCCCCCAGAGCCCAGTTGCGGGGCCAGACACTTGTACGCCCCCCCTCCAAGCCCAGGGATCGAGACAGAGAGACAGCCTGATGCTGGATCTCAGGCTTGTATTGAATTTCCTTCACACTGCCTCCTTCCTTCAGGGCCTGCAGGGAACTTCAGCTGTTGGGAACCCTCCAGCTCCTTCTCCTCCTGGAAGTGACCTCTATTTGCAAGCTGGGGAGCCAGGCTCTGCGAGGTCCAGCAGCCCCTAGTGGCAGCCAGCTGCTCTGGAGCACCAATTGTGTGTGGGGGGAAATTCTGCACAGAACATTAATTCTGCACAAATTCTGCATTGCACAGTGGCGCAGAATTCCCACAGGAGTAGCTGCAGAATTCCCACAGGAGTAGCTTGTGTACTGTTGGCTATGAAACTGGTGTGCCTTAACCTTATCAGCTAGATGAGGCATTGGCTCAGGGGAACTTGAAACTGAGCACAAGAATCAATATGATGGCATACTGTGGATTTAAATAAAGGCATTGATCTGCCCACAGTGACACCCAACTGTCTTTCTAGTAAGAAGAACCCAGTAAGGTGTATGATCAGTGAAAATTCTTCCTTCCAGGATGCATTATGCTGCCTTTGTTAACACTGATTTTCACCTACACTCATGTTGCCCAATCACCCAACACTGTTAGGTTCCTCTGAAGTTCCTAGCTGTCTTTTCTAGTCCCAATCGACTGAAATAATATTGCACTGTCTACTTATTTTGCCAGCTCACTGCTCCCCACTTTTCCAGATCATTAATAAATAAACTTTGCTTTGGGGCACCTACTTCCTACTCTGTTTAGTCTCCAGTTTTCCTTGTAAAAGAAAGTTTTATGTGAGAAGTTTCTTACAGGAACAATGCATGGCTCAGCTTTAAAATAGTCCAGTATAAGGATGTTGCATTTGCATGAAGAGTGGGTGCTAGCATTTTTCCTAGACGCCCTGGCTAAACAACACAGTAATTTCCAAAACTAGTTAGTTATGGTTCTAAAAACTGTTTTCTTAGACATTGCATAATCCTGCCATCTGCATGTTCAGAACTATTGTCCCCTCTCTTTCTGTGGCTTTAGTCGGGAATCCTTGCAGGAGCTGAGTCATTTGGACAGTGACAAATGCATATCTTCAGTAGTTTCCCTGAAATCTCTCAAATGATGCTGTGATACAAGTGATAAAGCCATGTTAATGGTTAATTCCCAGGGGGCCCTAAATACTTTTGTTTTGACAGTTTCTAAACAGATAAACATTTAGTACAGGATCTGCGGTTAAAATAACAGCATAATGACCTAGCACACAGGCAGATGGGATGTTGATATCCCGTCTGTGTTAGAGTACTGCAGAGGTCTTGGAACCATTCAGCTTGGTGTTTACACCAGGGGAATCCATACTATGGCTTACAGCCAAATGAGGTGCAGATAATTGTACACTGAGACATACAGCAAGCCCCACAAACAGCTGTGTCCTGCAGGACTACAGTTCTTGGTATGCAGTGTTTCATTTTGATCTGATCATCTGTCAGAATCCTGGAAATCCCCAACCTTCAGTCTGAGCTGTCTTCAGCCATGTGCTAAATGTCTCTGAGAGGGCAGAGGAGGGAGTATCCCAGGAAGGAGGACAGCTTGCATCTCACACCCATCTGCTCCTGTTTTTACAAGGAAAGAAGGGTTAAAGTGCGCCATTCGCTTACAGATCTGCTCCTGCTTTTAAATGAGTACATTTTAGATCTTTATGGTGACTTCCCTTGCATTTACTGTCTGTCAATTTACAATAGCTGGTGGGTTAGGAAGAGAGGTGAGGTTTTTGTGCTATATAAAAAGATTGTTGAATTTACAGTGTGTGCAGTGTAATGTTCCTTGACTGTGTAACCACTAAGAATCAGAAGAACTCACGTTTTGAGGACTGCATTTTCCAATAATATATCTTAATTGCATAGTTATGTGCAACAAACCAACACTTTGTAGAGAGGTGTCTGTAACTTTACAGCTGGGTTACACATACAGATGCATATGTTTATATAAGCACTTGGTCCGGGAGGAAATGGGGTTGAAGAGGGAGCAACAGCTCTGCTAATTTTGAAGACAGAATGCTAGTCCTTCTGCTTAAATGGAGACTGTCAAATGGCAACAAGGTCTCATTTCAGAAGATATTCCCATGTTCGATATATCCAAACCCTGCTTCTTTACAGTGTCCATTGGATGACCTCTGCCTCTGCCTCAGCCTTTTCATTTCTTCACTCGCACTTGGCATTGGAAGGATCTCTATGAAGTCATCAGTGTTGTCTGAAGCTCTTTTTCTGGGTCCCTGGAGTGTAACTGCATTGAATCTTATTTCATTGGGAGTCCATATGGGAATTTCCCAGAATCTTTTCAGAGTAGCAGCCGTGTTAGTCTGTATCCGCAAAAAGAACAGGAGTACTTGTGGCACCTTAGAGACTAACAAATTTATTAGAGCATAAGCTTTCGTGGGCTACAGCTCTGTCCACATATCTATTCAAGTGACATCATCATAGGACCTAATCACATCAGCCATACCATCAGGGGCTCATTCACCTGCACATCTACCAATGTGATATATGCCATCATGTGCCAGCAATGCCCCTCTGCCATGTACATTGGCCAAACCGGACAGTCTCTACGCAAAAGAATTAATGGACACAAATCTGACATCAGGAATCATAATACTCAAAAACCAGTGGGAGAACACTTTAACCTGTCTGGTCATTCAATGACAGACCTGCGGGCGGCTGTTTTACAACAGAAAAACTTCAAAAACAGACTCCAACGAGAGACTGCTGAGCTGGAATTGATATGCAAACTAGATACAATCAATTTAGGATTCAATAAGGACTGGGAATGGCTGAGCCATTACAAACATTGAATCTATCTCCCCTTGTAAGTATTCTCACACTTCTTATCAAACTGTCTGTACTGGGCTATCTTGATTATCACTTCAAAAGTTTTTTTTCTCTTATTTAATTGGCCTCTCAGAGTTGGTAAGACAACTCCCACCTGTTCATGCTCTCTGTATGTGTGTATATATATCTCCTCAATATATGTTCCATTCTATATGCATCCGAAGAAGTGAGCTGTAGCACACGAAAGCTTATACTCTAATAAATTTGTTAGTCTCTAAGGTGCCACAAGTACTCCTGTTCTTTTTCCAGTATCTTTTATCATCCTTATTGAGATACAATTTATTTTGGCCATTTGACAGCAGTCTTCCATCCAGTTTTCCCTGTAACTGTGCCACAAGTCACTAACTCATTAGAGTAACGTGTGATCTCTTTCTTTCCAGGAGGCTCCTTTTTGGTGTAAGTCTCTTCCATGGCTGTTTGTTTCTCTGTCCTGTAGGGAGAAGAGTGTCTATGACTTTATCACTGTTTCTCTTCTGCTCTTCTTTAATGCCACATTCTTTCATCTTCTAGTTGTTGATTGCAGTTTCAGTTTTCTGTGTCTTTCTGAATCTTTTGGGCTAATGTTCCTAATACCTTCTTGATAAAGTTTTATTCCTTTTTATCTTTCAGAGACTTTTACTTCTGATCAGGCCTCTCCATGTTTTCTTCCAGAGCAGGGAGCAACTTGAGTTGATGTTCTTCATGCACTTGATTTATAAGCAGGAGGATTGTGTATGCTCTATATCAGTCTACCTTGGGTGCTCCAATAGCCATTCTTTTAAAGAGTGTTTGCTTCTCACATGGGAATGTCTTCTCATGTATTGGAGCATCTGAGTGTCGAGATGCTCTGCTCTGCCAAGGACTCATCTCTGTGCAGAGGCCTGTTCGTTAGTTATTGAGGTTTTTGGATGATCTCTGTTAATCAGTTCCTTCCTCCCTTAATCATTATGTTGCAGTATGCACCTTACTCCCACTCAGCTCCAGACTCCCTCTTCATGTTTTCTCTTGCTCTGTCACGCACTCTCCATCTCTCAGCTTCAGAATTCAGAGGTATAAAATGATTCAGTAAAAGAACTTACTTTTCTCAGACAGTTTCTGAAAGAAGAGGCTGTTTTGTGTTTGTTTTTCTCCATTTTTTGGAAAAGGAATGAAGAATGATATTAGCAATTTTTGTCTTCCAGTTTAATTTCTTTCCCCAGTAAAATAATGGAACAAATATTAAGAGACAAAAATCATTAAGCGCACAGATAATAATGGAGCCGTAAGCAGCATGATTTTATGAAGAACTAATCTGGACAAACATGATTGCCTCTTGGCTGAATTACAAAAGAATGCGTGAAGGGCTTGTGGGCGAAACACCAGAGTTAGATATTAGTAAAGCCTTTCACATGGTGCCTCGTGGAAACTTAATTGAAAAATTAATTAAAATTGATTTAGATTGAAACAGTGTCATGTCATTGAAAGCTGTCTGACAAATCATAAGCAAATAAATAGCAAAGTATTGAGTCTGGGAGAGTGTTCAGTAAGGCATTGCTGTTAGGTCCAGTCTCATTTAATATATATAACCACTATTATCTAGAAATGGAAGTAAAAACGTTAATGAACTTTGGCAGGAGTTAGTGAATTAGGTAGTGCTATGAGCACTAGTTAGGACAGAAGAATAATACAAAGGCCCTAAGAGAGGCTACCAACATTGGAAATGCAGCTATCATATCTCAAACACAGAGCTGCTAGATATTGGGGTAAGCACCAGCAGTGCAAATTGCTATTTCCCCTCTCTGTGCTCAAGGTTTGAACCCGTGTAGCTATGTTGCAGCTGCAGCTGGACTCTGGAAAATAGTCTATGTAGACAAGGCTGCAGCACGTCAAGGTGAGGGAGGGATCTGGAAGTGGCAATGGCTGAGACACACCCACACGTGACAGTGGGCTGCAAATAAGAAATGGGTTAGTAGTGGGATAAGGCAGCAAAAAATGTTTTCGAACTACACAGGTGTCATATCATGGGCCGGGGTGTTGGTGTTCCCCCCATTCCCCTGTATTAGAGGAACTCACACTGTGGTCCATGGGGCACTTGCCAGTGGCCTGTGGAGATCTGGCTGGTCACATGGTGCTGGCTCCTTCCCTTTCATGATTTCATAGCAATTAAAGCAGAAGGGGCCATTAGAGAATCTATTCCGACCTCCTGTATATCACAAGCCTTTACATTTCACCAAGATGGTTGGTTGGTAGTCCATCGCTGACGATGATGACGATATTGTCACAGTTCTCGTCTATGGCTACGCATATGACTCGAAGTCTGAATCCTGATGCACAGAGTCGGCCGCACTGAGGGCATGGGAAGTCTGTATTTATGATGTTTGATGATGCAGGTCTGTGGCACCTTTCACGGGCAGCCTGGAGATGAATTTGTCAATCCTGCTCAGACCCGTTATATGCTGATCATGTCAGAGATCATCAGTGTGTCCTATTCTGAGCCATTTGCTCAAGTTCTTTATGATTGATGACAGGTTACTGAAGACTGCTCTTCAGATTATCTTTGAAGCGCCTGTATGGACAACCCTTCTTTCTTTTGCCCTGACTCAGCTCCCAATACAAGATCTGTTTTGGGAGACAGTGGTCTTCCATTCTGATGACATGTCCAGTCCACCTAAGTTGTGCTCTCAGTAACATTTCCTCACCACTGGTTGTGTTTGCTCCTTCGAGGACCTTAATATTGGTCACTCTGTCCTGCCAGCAAATGCTCATTATTGAACTTAATGTGACATCTATAAAGAGTCCACATCTCAGATCCATACAGGAGAGATGTTAGAACCACTGCACTATAGATCTTCAATTTGGCAGAGAGACTAATGTTGTGTTGGTTAAGGACTTTTGTTCGGAGTTGGATGAGGGCCTGGCTGGCTTTACTAATTCTGGAGGAAATTTCTTTATCAAGGGAACCAGCACTTGAGATAGTGCTGCCCAAAAACTTGAACTGATCCACATTTTTCAGCTGTGTGCCTTGGATGAAGATGGCTGGTGCTAGGGCATTGGAATGAGGTGCTGTTTGGAACAAGACCTCTGTCTTCCCGAGACTGATGGTGAGGCCAAATGGCTAGGATGCTTCAGAAAAATCTATCAACAATGACCTGAAGGTCTTCGTGTCTATGAGCCATCAAGGCGCAGTCATCTGCAAAAAGTGCCTTGGCGAGAAGTCTCTCCAGCGTCTTGGTCTTAGAATTGAATCTTCGAAGATCAAAGAGGGAGCCATCAAGTCGATAGCGGATGTATATCCCTTGATCCAAGTCCCTTGTGGCATAGCTGAGGAACAAGTTGAACAGCACTGGAACAAGTATGCAGCCTTGCTTCACTCCATTCGAGATTTCGAACACGTCAGAAAAGTCACCACTGGTGAGCACTTGCACTGTCATGTGGTCATGAAACAGAGTGATGATTTATATGAACCTTCTTGCGCAGCCCAGTTTATGTAGAATAGCCCATAGACTGACTCTGTTCACCGTATCAAAAGCTTTGGTCAAATCGATGAAAACTGCATACCGGTCCATGTTCTGCTCTAAACATTTTTCCTGGACCTGCCTTACAACAAAGATCATGTACACAGTACTATGACCTGGTCTGAAACCACACTGGGCTTCTGGCAGATTCTCCTCAGATATGTTTGTAATGAGTCTGTTCAAATAGAATGTGAGCTAGTATTTTCCCTGCTGTACAGAGGAGAGCAATGCCTCTGTAGATTCCGCAGTCAGCTTTCCTGACTTTGTTTTTTAACAGTAATACAATAATAGCATCTTTGAAGTCTTGTGGCATTTCTTCTTCCTCCCAAATGCTACTTAAGATGTCATGAAATACCTGGATGGCCTCGGGGCCTGATACTTTATACTGTTCTGCTGGAATACATCCTTTTCAGAGCCTTTGCCAGAGTTCAGTATTTGATGGCTTTCATAACTTCCTCAACTGATGGAGGGAGATCGAGATCCTCTTTGATGGGTTTCTCAGGTGAATGACACGCAAATCAATTGTGGATGGTCTATTGAGTAGACTATTGAAGTGTTCAGCCCATCTCTGTACCATTCCCTCCTTGTCTTTGATGAGGGTTGTGCCATCTGCCAACTTCAAGGGGGCTGTGCCTGATTTAGATGGTCCGTAGACTGCTCTGAGAGAGTCAAAGAACATCTTTGCATTGTTTGGATCTGCATAATGCCGAACTTCTGCAACTTTCCTCTCCCACCATTCATCCTGCATTCTCCTCAGTTAAGACTGAGCCTTGCTCTGTAGGTACTTAAACCTATCTTTCTTTGATGGAAATTGATATGGTGAGATATGCCCATAGGATCCCAGCAGGCGAACCATGCCCCATGCTGCAGAGGAAGGCAAAACACTCCCAAGGTCACAGCCAATCTGACTGGGGGAAAATTCTTTCCTGACCCCAGTCTGCTGGTCAGTATGATCCTGAACATGTGAACAAGACACACCAGCCAGGCATGTAAAAATGAAGATTCTTCTTCAAGTGTTGGTCTCTATGTGTATTGCACACATGAATATGCATGCACACCATATGCCAGAGTCCAGAGATTTCTAGCAAATAGTATCCATTGGTCTGCAAATGCGCAGTTCTCTTCATGCTCTGAACCGAGGGTATAAAAGGTGGTGCGGACCAATGCCTCTCCAGTTCCTTCTTACCAATGCACAGCCTTGTGTGTCCATAGCTCCCTCAACTTAAACCATAAAAATATATTGTAAATAGTTCTTAGTATTGATAGTTTTTAGTGTGTAGCATAGTTAGTATAGCTGCGTTAGTTTTTCCCTGCCTTGGGGAGTTTTTTCCCCACAGACAAGTACTGTCCCCAGAATCCCGGGATTTAAGAACTGCATGCCCTGCCCCCGCTCCTTTTCAGTGAGCGACAAACACCAGTGCTACCTTTACTGCCTTGGTGAGGCTCACTTCTTACTAATTGCAGTGTCTGTCGCTCCTCCCTCCTTGAACCCATGAGGACTGAGAGCTCTGCTAAGAGAACATCTCATGGAGAAGGCCATGAGCCCCCACTCAGATCTGGGCCAGGGAGGCCATCATGTACACCAAACTAAGCCCTCTGAGCACGAGCTCAAGAGCTGAGTCTACAACTCTAAGCCTAATGAATCCCTTCTCAGGGCTTCTGATGAGAGTAAGGGGCACACTCACAAGCACAAGGACAGATCCTCTTCAAAATCTGCTCCCAGAAGAAAGGATCCCTCTCAGACTCTGTCCATGTCGGGTGAGTCCTCACACTAAGAACTTAGATATACTTAAACCTCCTCATAGAATCATAGAAGATTAGGGTTGGAAGAGACCTCAGGAGGTCATCTAGTACAACCCCCTGCTCAAAGTAGGACCAACCCCAACTAAATTATCCCAGCCAGGGCTTTGTCAAGCCGGGTCTTAAAAACGTCTAAGGATGGAGATTCCACTACCTCCCTAGGTAAACCATTCCAGTGCTTCACCACCCTCCTAGTGAAATATGGTTTATAACCTGTCCTTTAAATCAGCTTCTGTATTCAATGACTGGAAGATAGCTAATGTAATGCCAATATTTAAAAAGGGCTGTAGAGGTGATCCTGGCAGTTACAGACCCGGTAAGTCTAATGTCAGTACCGGGCAAATTAGTTGAAACAATAGTTAAGAATAAAATTGTCAGACACATAGAAGAACATAAATTGTTGGGCAAAAGTCAACATGGTTTCTGTAAAGGGAAATCATATCTTACTAATCTATTAGAGTTCTTTAAAGGGGTCATTAAACATGTGGACAAGGGGGATCCAGTGGACATAGTGTACTTAGGTTTCCAGAAAGCCTTTGACAAGGTCCCTCACCAAAGGCTCTTATGTAAATTAAGTTGTCATGGGATAAGAGGGAAGATCTTTTCGTGGACTGAGAACTGGTTAATAGACAGGGAACAAAGGGTAGGAATAAATGGGAAAATTTTCAGAATGGAGAGGGGTAACTAGTGGTGTTCCCCAAGGGTCAGTCCTAGGACCAATCCTATTCAACTTATCCATAAATGATCTGGAGAAAGGGGTAAACAGTGAGGTGACAAAGTTTGCAGACAATATTAAACTGCCCAAGATAGTTAAGACCAAAGCAGACTGTGAAGAACTTCAAAAAGATCTCACAAAACTAAGTGATTAGGGGGAGGGATAGCTCAGTGGTTTGAGCATTGGCCTGCTAAACCCAGGGTTGTGAGTTCAATCCTTGAGGGGGCCACTTAGGGATCTGGGGCAAAAATCAGTACTTGGTCCTGCTAGTGAAGGCAGGGGGCTGGACTCAATGACCTTTCAAGATCCCTTCTAGTTCTAGGAGATAGGATATCTCCACTAATTTATTTATTTAACAAAATGCCAAAGAAATTTAATGTGAATAAAGGTAAAGTAATGCAAATTGGAAAAAAATAACCCCAACTATACATACAATATGATGGGGGCTAATTTAGCTACAGCTAATCAGGAAAGAGATCGTGGAGTCATCGTGGATCGTTTCTGAAGACGTCCACGCAGTGTGCAGCAGCAGTCAAAAAAGCAAACAGGATGTTAGGAATCATTAAAAAAGGGATAGAGAATAAGACAAAGAATATCTTATTGCCCTGTGTGGCAGTGCGAGGCTCACTGGTGCGGCGCCTCCTGCTGGTCGTCCTGGGAATGAGCTCTTCCAGCTTGGAGCCTCCCGGACCTTGGTGCCCTTTTACGCGGGGGTTCTGCCCCCAGCAGTAACCCACAATCTGGGTCTCCCCACCCAGGGGAACCCCCAACCCTCTATCCCCACCTTGCCTCAGTGGCTACTGCCAGTTTCCATTTAGCCCCTGCTCACTGGGGCAGACGGCAGTCTGTAAACCACTCATCATCGGCAAGGGGGCTTGGACCAGCTGCCTCTGCCTATTCCTGGCTGCCCCTCTACAGCCCTAATACCCTTTTGTGGGCCCTTAACTCGGCCTGCAGCCTGGAGCTTTGCTAGGCTGGAACTCCCCAGCTCCCTCTGCCCTTCCCCAGCACTGCTCCACCCTAGGTACCTGCCTCAGCTTCCCAGGCAACCAGGGCCTTCTCTCTCAATGAAGCTAGAGAGAGTGTCTGTTTCTGGCCCACAGCCCTCTTATAAGGGTCAGTTGGGCCCTGATTAAGCTGACCACAGCTGTGGCTGCTTTCCCAATCAGCTGCATCCCTCTCCAGGGCTACTTTATCCCCTTCGGGCAGGAATGGGGTGACCACCCCGCTACACCCTGATATAAATCCATGGTATGCTCATATCTTGAATACTGCGTACAGATGTGGTCTCCTCATCTCAAAAAAGATATACTGGCATTAGAAAAGGTTCAGAGAAGGGCAACTAAAATGATTAGGGGTTTGGAACGGGTCCCATATGAGGAGAGATTAAAGAGGCTAGGACTTTTCAGCTTGGAAAAGAGGAGACTATGGGGGGATATGATAGAGGTATATAAAATCATGAATGGTGTGGAGAAAGTGAATAAGGAAAAGTTATTTACTTGTTCCCATAATATAAGAAGTAGGGGCTACCAAATAAAAGGTTTAAAACAAATAAAAGGAAGTTCTTCACACAGCACACAGTCAACCTGTGGAACTCCTTGCCTGAGGAGGTTGTGAAGGCTAGAACTATAACAGGGTTTAAAAGAGAACTAGATAAAAATTCATGGAGGTTAAGTCCATTAATGGCTATTAGCCAGGATGGGTAAGGAATGGTGTCCCTAGCCTATGTTTGTCAGAGGGTGGAACTGCATGGCAGGAGAGAGATCACTTGATCATTACCTGTTAGGTTCACTCCCTCTGGGGCACCTGGCATTGGCCACTGTTGGCAGACAGGATACTGGGCTGGATGGGCCTTTGGTCTGACCAAGTATGGTCATTGTTATGTTCTTATGTCTTCCCATCAACATCTGACCATTTGTGGATCTATTGACTCAAGAGAATGGCATGACCAGACACTCCAACACAGGCCCTCTTCATTTCACAGCCTGGTAATTGGATGGGGTGTCAGACCTAGAGCATTTGTATTTGGTATCTAGTCAATCTATTCTCAATCAAACAGAAAGATTTCCACCAGAAAATTCTATCTGACTAAATGGAAACATTTCTCCATCTGAATACAACAGAATCAGTTATCCCCACAACCAGCAGGAATTCCTGGTATTTTAGACTACCTACTCACTCTCAAGACATTGAACCTTTCCATTAGCTTGCTACCGGTCCATTTTGAACTAATCAATGCCTTTCATCACACAGTTGAGGGTTATACTGTTTTTACTCTTCCAACAAGAACCAAATTCCTGGAGGGGCTCATTAGAATTTCCCCACCGGTGGAGAAATCAACACCACAAGGGATCTTAATCTTGTTCTTTCAGTACTTACCAGACATCCCTTTGAACGGCTAGCCACCTGCTCCATGTCCTGCCTTTCCATGAAGGTTGCCTTCCTAGTCACTATCACATCAACCAGAAGGGTAAGCGATCTGGGGGCTCTCATAGCAGATTTGTCTTATACCACATTTCATAAGGAGGTTTCCCTTCATCTCCCATCTGAAATTCATCCCTAAGGTAATTTCTGAGTTTCACATGGATCAACCTATTCATTTACCAGTATTCTTTCCAAAACCTCATGCTTTTGATGACAAGAGAAAATTTCACATTCTCAATATCTGATGGACTTTGATATTCTATCTGTAGAGAACTAAACCAATTAGAAAGATGCCTAGACTAGGACACCTTAGCAGAGCAATCCAAAGAACAAGCATTATCTCCTCAGAGACTCTCTAAGTGATCTCCAGCTTCATCATTCTTTGTTACCAGCTGGTGCATATTCCTCCCCACAATGGCGAGAGTCCACTTCACTGTGACAAGTGACTTCTGCAGCATGACTTCGAGATGTACCTTCATTGGACATATGTAGGGCAGCTACATGAAGCTCTATTCATACTTTGACGAAACTTTACACAGTATTCCAGATCTCTTTTGCAGCTGCAACTGTGGGGACAGCAGTATTATATATATCTGTACTATCTGCATCCTTGCACCCCCTTCTGTTTGACTATTGCTTACCAATCGCCCACATATAGAATACATATAGGGACCACGCATCTTGAAGAACCTCCAGTTATAGATAAGGAACCTCCATTTCTTCTTCAAGTGCTGGTCCCTATCTGTTTTCTTCTACTACTACTACTGTACTCTTCTGCTGTGGACCATGATTGCATTCGCAGTAAGAGGAGGAACTGGAGAAGTGGCAGTCTGCACTGCCCCATATACCCTCGGGTTAGAGCACAAGGAGAATAACTTTGCATGTGCCGACCAATGGATACTACTTACTATAAATCTCTGGACTCAGGCACATATGTGCATATGTACCCACGTGTGAATACACAGGGACTACACATCTTGAAGTACTTCCAATTACAGGTAAGTAACCTCCATTTTTCTTTGCCACCTCACAGCACTGGTTCAGCCTGTCTGGCATCCTGTCTCCGTTTGTGGCCAATCCCTGATGCTTCGGAGAAAGGCAAAAAATAATTCCAACCCAGAATACATCTGGCCAATTGTGCATGAGGAAAAAAATTCCTTCCTGACCCCTGCAGGCAACTGGCTGAAGCCCTGAAGTCTGAGATGTGACTATAGTCATCTTAATGCAGAGCTCCAAGTGTTCTGAGCATGGTGAGAGCAATGTAGGCAATGCTGTTCTCTCCACTGTCCATGAAGGAAGGGGATGAGCAGGAGGACTCATCGATACACAGATTCCAAGGCCAGAAGGCACCACCATGACCAGACAGGCCATAGTATTTCTTCTAGAAGCTGGATTAAAGCATATCATTTTTAATTTCAAGGTTGAATTTGTTGAAATTCCAGCAATTTGATATTGTTATCCTTTGTTGTCAAGACTGAAAAGCCCCCTGTTCTCAGATCTTTTTTTCCATATGTCAGTACCTATACACAGTGATCAAGTCACCTTTCAGTCTTCTCTTTGATATGCTGAATAAGTAGAGCTTTTTTTTAAGCCTCACATTGTAAGGCTTATGTGTTTTCCAGTTCCTGGGTCTTTTTTGTGGCCATCCTTTGAATTTTCTGCAGTATTTCCACATCCTTTTTGAAGTGCAAACAACAGAACTAAGCACAATATTCTTGCAGTTGTCTTTCCAATGCTGTGTACCCAGTGAAGATCACTTCCCTATTTCTACTTGATATTCCAAGGATTGCATTAGCCCTGTTTGACACAGTATTGCACTTAGAGCTAATATTGAGGCAATTATCTGATTTCTGAGGCACTGCTTTCCAAGACAGAATCAACCATCTTGTAGGTATAATCTGAATTCTTTGTACTTGTTTTTAGCGGTATTAAAACTTTTTTGTTTTGTTTAATTGCGTTGTAACCATTTAACCAAGTGATCTACATCACTCTGTAACAACATCCCATTCTGCTGCCCCACCAATCTTTGTGTCATCTGCAAACTTTACCTACAAAGGTTTCGTATCATCAGATCACTGATAAAAATACTAATATTGGACAAAGAACTGATCCCTGGGGGGCCACATTCAAAACAGCCCCCATTCATTGATATCTCCCCTTTAACTACATTCTGAGATCTGTCAGTGAGACAGCTGTTAATCCATTTTATGTCTGCCCTGTTAGATACATACAGTGCAAGTTTTTAATCAAAATGTCATGTGGTACTAAGTCAAATGCCTTGGCGAAATCCAAATATACTGTATCAACACAGTTACCTTTTTCATCCAGACCTATAATCTTTATTGTCTTCACCTTCTCATTTCATTGATTCCTTTGGCTTCCCATATCAGCTGCCTACATTTTTAACTTGTAGCTTATATTCATTACCATTTACTTCCCCTTCTTTCTGCCCTTTATGTATTAGTTTTGTTATATTTTATCGCTGCTTCCACACTTACTTTTAAACAGGATAGCTCATTGACCAGCGTAACTTTTTTTTTTTTTGTCTGTGTAATCATGACTTTTGGGGCATCCAGTAGGAGCACTTATCACAATGGGATCCTGGTCCATGATGGAGGCTCCTAGGTGCTATGATAATACAAATAATAAGTCATAATAATAATGTCCTTGAAAAACAGCATGGTTTATATTTCTTGCTGCTAAATTACATTAAAATACAGGTTAAAAAGCACTCCATGGTTGTCTAGCATTATTCTTCCCTGTTAAATTTAAATCATTTTTTTTTAAAATAAATGATAAATTGTTGCTTTAGTTGTCATAGGAAGGTCATGCAATTTTGAATAGTCCATGAGATAATCTCTTTATGAAAATGTGGTCCACACTTTGAAAACATGCACATCCCAGTCTGTGCAGTTGAGGTATGACTCTCCTGGGAATATTGGGTTCAGTGCAGGGCAACTTGTTACCAGAAAGACACTAACAAATAGATGGGAATTTAGAGAGAGCAGCAAAAACAATGAGGGAGCTAGAAGCGCTGACTTGTTAGAAAGATAAGAAGAGCTTAATGTTGGTCCTTGACTGTTAAGAGGATGAAGAGGAATTTGGCTGCTGGGATGGGTTAATTCCTCTTGGCAAAGGCAGGAGTGATCATGGCCCAGGATATTCTCTCCCTATCTTTTTCTGTTCTCCATATGTTCACTGTTCCTGTTCACCTGGAACAGAATTGGGTAAAGAACCCAAACTAAACACAGAACTGAACTCACGTTTCCAAATGAGTCCTCTTCTCTGAAGGCCTTAGCAACAAGCTCAAAATGTCATCTCTTGCACATCATTTTTTCAGTGCTTGGAATATAACATCTATGAGCATTGGGATTGATATAGGTAGTTTTGGTAATTTTTCACATTTACTTGGAAGTACATTTTCTATCTACAGTATGTGTAAGTGCATCAGGCATGATTTCTGATTTCCAAAGGGAATTTTAAAAATAACAATGAAAACACTTTCAAACTAACCTTCCACCTTGGTTCTCTGCCTGAGCAATCTGATTGATTGGCAGTGGGGATCGACGCGTGACAGGCAGGGCATTTCACGCAGTCTTCAACCTGCAAACCTATGAGAGCTTAATCCCCTAAACACCATGAAGCCAATGGAAAGTTTCCCAGTGACTGCATGGGCTTTGGAACAGGCCCTTGTTGCCAAGATATGTCTCTAACTACAAGGAGAGCTTTATAGGCCCCCTTCCACCACTGTGTACTGAGCTGTACACATCTCATTGGCTAACAGATTGGTTTTATCCCCTTTCTCTGATGTTTCGGTTCTGTAACTGATAAATAAGCATTTGGTTGCAATTTTGATCTCTGTGTTGAAATGGGAATGGTTTCTAGCTTTACCCTTGTAATAAAATCTGTGAGAGAGCCTACTTGGCATTTTACTAGCTCAGTAAAAGAAAATGCAGTCAGAGTTTTCTCACCAGGGTGACCTGCAAAGTGGGAAGATGGGTTTGTGCCCGTTTCTCTTCTCTGTGGTGTGTAATTCTACTGGAGTTTTACACATTTGGGTCCTGGCTACCCTGTTTTGGGATGTCAGCAGGACTAATAGCAACATGATCTCCCAAGCACCTGGAAGTGAGTTCTGGGCAACTGATAGCAAAGGGATTTGTAATCAGATAATGTAAAACCCATTTTTTGGTTTGGCTTTTTGTTAACAGCCATTTAACAGCCCGACAGACAGCTGGGAGGGAACAATTGTGCGCAATGCGCGTTGGCACCCCCAACAGAGGGATGAGCAAGTGCTCATTTCCGCTCTCTCACTCTCCAAGGAGTCCTCCTGCAAACACAAGGAAGGCCAGATTTGATAGCAGGGAGAATTTCTGAGGTTACAAAACCTCAAATAATAAAACAATAAAACCACTTAAAGGCCACCTTTCTGCAAGCAAAGGGAGACCGAGCCCCATTGTATTTCCTTTGCAGGTCACCTTGGAGTCTAGTCTTCAGTACAATGGTCAGGACTATGTTCACTGAACTGTCCCTCCTGTGGGGCTGGATGTCTGCCTTAGAGAATTTTCTGGGGGCACGCGGGGCTTTGTCCCTGGGTACCGAGATATCGTTTATGTTTGCAGAAGTGCACTCATTCCTTCCTGTGCTGCATACTGCTTGACTGTGGCTCCTCTTCTGTTTCAGCCTGAAAGGATAGACCCCAGTGCATCCAGACAAGGCTATGATGTTCGCTCAGATGTCTGGAGCTTGGGAATTACGTTGGTATGTGAGTGCTTTCAACTATTCTGTGGGACAAGTCTTTTCTATTGGCCAGCTTTATGGGCTCGCTTTAGACAATATTAGTGTTGACCAACTTTCTAAAGAAGGGGTGGCCAACCTGTGGCTCCGGAGCCACATGCGGCTCTTCAGAAGTTAATATGCGGCTCCCTGTGTGAGCAGGGTCTTGGGGGGCCATGCCCCTTTGCACTCCAAGATGGAAATAGACACCTCCCAGTAGTTAAATAATTGGTTAATTCCCTGTACTGATGATGGCTTTTCTGAATCCTTAAAGTCCACACTTAGCTATGGAACAGGAATAATAACTTGCAGCATAAAGATAAGAGAGCATGAGGAAGGGCTTGGATCTTGAATGCTGTTTTCCCTTTGTGGCATGCTAGAGGGTCGTGACATCAGGTGTGCCTAAATAACCCACATAACAGCCCTGGCTTTGGGTGGACCTTTATTACTCAGAAAGTTTCAACCAGTTCTTGATCCCACCCATTGGCCCCTCTCTGTTAACCACATTACTGCAGTGTCTGCATCAATGACCTTGGAGAGCACTATTTCATTCCACAGGAGGGTGGAGCTGGTGACATAGGGAGTGAATAGTAAGACGCAACCAGAATTTGCTGACCCTATCTGTAGAATGAGCTACTACTAACATGCTCTCTTCCCCTCCTCAGGTTGGGTAAAATGTTCATGCAGCCAACTGTCTCTAGGGCACTAAGAAGCTGGGGCTCATGTAAGGGAGGGTGTCTCACTCTCGCTCTCCCCCACCCTATATGTTCCTTGGGCATCTGGGGATGACATTTGCCTACCCTGTTTGAAGGAGCTCTTTGTGTTACTCATACTAACCCAGCCTGCGCTGTTGCTGTCTCTGCAGTATGAGCTGGCCACAGGGCGATTCCCCTATCCCAAATGGAACAGTGTATTTGATCAGCTGACACAAGTAGTAAAAGGAGACCCACCACAGCTGAGTAACTCAGAGGAGAGGGAATTCTCCCCAAGTTTCATCAACTTTGTCAACTTGTGGTAAGTGTTTCCTGCTTTAAAGGTTTGGAACAGACTAGCCATGTGAATGGTTTGCAGCTGGCTGAAATCAAGCTCCCAGCATTTTTTCAAATTGATTTAACTTACGTGGAGTATTTTAGGTCTGCAAAATTAGAGTGACTCCAGGAGCTGTACAGTAAAACCAATGTGTAATATTGAATTAAGAACGAAAGATGAGCCAGCCTGATTATCCCTCCCCGTGCCAAAGGAGCTGGCAGTTGAACACATGCACCCGACGCTCTCCCAGCTTTATAAATCCCACTGCACCCGACATCCCCTTGGGTTGGGCCCGCCACATGGTTACAACTGGCTGCCTGCAGCAGAACACACAGCAGAGATAGGCAAGGGCTAGAGAAGCACAGCCCTGGGAGCGATTGCCACAGTCTGTGTGTCATGCACTAGCTGTCTCTATGACCTTAACACAGTCATTTGTCCTGCTCTGACCAGTGCTGGTCACCTGCTCTAGAGGGTCCAGGTGAGGCTCCCAAGCTCTCCCTGTAAGTCCTGTTCTGTAGGCTGACATGGCAGGCTGGAGCTCTGCTAGGGCTCTGGGTTCATAGCAAACCTCAGGCAACCCAAAAGAAAATCCCCTCTGACCTCGGCTATGCTGCATAAGGAGACACAGTCTGTATTGCTGCATTTACCACCTTAGGGCAAAGAAGAAATGTGCAGGGGAGTGTCCACAGCAGCCTTTAAACAATCCATTAACTCAGGCCCAGAAGAATAGTGTAGACAGTGCCCCGTGGGGGTCTCCCCACTCCTCGCCCCCAGAGCTCTGTCTTCAGTCCCCTGGTCTTGTTGAGTTTCCCTCCCAGACTCGCTCCCATGTTCTGTTGTGGGAATTGCTTTGCTTTGTTGAGGATTTTGCTGCCACCTGCTGGTCCCTTGCGTGACTGTGCCAGTTTCAGTTGGCGATTGAAGGGTCCATGTGGGGTGGGACATCTGTTCTCTCCGATCCACTCTGCCAGTAGGGTGACCCTGGTGCTCCCAGCATGGCCCCGGTGGACATTGTATATGTACAGACTGGGGGTTGGTTGCAGCTCCTCCCGGCCAGCCATGGAGCAGTTCTCCTGGGCCAGGCGTTGTGGATTTGGCAGCTCTTTTTTCACACACATCTCTGCAGGCCCCATTTGCCCTCGCTGTGGCAGGGTGAGTGTTTAGTGCTGTTGCTCTGTAGTGTCTTTGCAGGGCTTAGTGGCATCTTTCCAGCCCTTTGGGCGTGTGTGGGTTAAGAATGGTGCCCGAGGTGGCCTGCCCAATATGCCTCCCGAAGAAATGGCTCTTGTGCCCAGCTGCCCTTTGTGGCAGCGCTCTGCACATAGAAACGGATGCCCTGCTGAGCATGCTCTGTTGGGGCTCTGGACATGGCGCAGGGGCTCTGCGCGTTGCGTTCTCACATCACACACATGGGCAAATTTGCCCTGGCATCCCTGGCCCTGGAGCTGGCAGACACCTCTTGTGCAGCTTGGAGCCCAGCTGTGCAGTGTCTCCCTGGGTGCCAGCAGGCAGGGGCAAATGGGGATGGGGGAAGCAAGCCATGGTGGCATTAGAGGATCTGCTCCTGTGCCCCTTGGCTCCCTCTCCCTTCCTGCCAGCCTGGGAGACAGCATCAGGAGAAGCTTGAATAGGAGGCAGGGTGTCCCTCCCCACAAACCCTGCAGCTTCCAATGGCTGCAGCTTCTCTCTTTCAGCAATAGGAGGTTGGGGGACGGGGAGGGGGCAGGAGGCTGTGGCGGAAGGTGTACGGGGTGAATCAATCAGTAGGGTCGGGTGCAGCTGGGGATCTCAAGGAACATGGTGGGTACGTCCTCCTGCCCTGTGTTGGAGGGAGGATGCTGTGGGCCAGACATAGTCTGTCTGACTGGGGTGCCAGGATGGTGGAGGAGGGGGACAGGAGATGCAAGTTCATGGGGAATAGATCCAACAGTGGCTATTAGCTAAGATGGTCAGGGACGCAACCCCATGCTCTGGGTGTCCCTAAACCTTGGACTGCCAGAAGCTGGGACTGGATGACACGGGATGGATCACTCGATACATTGCCCTGTTCTGTTCGCTCCCTCTGAAGCATCTGGCACTGGCCACTGTCAGAAGACAGGCTACTGGAGGGACATTTGGCCTGACCCAGTATGGCTGTTCTTATGTCCCTAAGCCTTATGTCCCTAAGCTGTCTCCTCCGATGTGTGTGCAGCTGATGGGGCTGGGCACAAATAATCAGTGGTACTAACACACTGCTGCTCCCTTTGGGAGGAAGCACATCAGAGCTACAGGAGCCCGCAGCCTCACAGCCTGTGCAGCTCCTCATGCCAGCGCCTGTGCCCAGCCTGGGTACACAGGCTGGAGGAGTGGATATGGCCCAAAATGCATCAACCCTCCCCCAGCCCAGGACATGTGCCTCCTTTCCTGGAGGCCTTCGTCCTTCCTCCCTTCACTTGTGTGTTTGTTTATTTTTAAGCCAAGGAAATGTAATTGTAAAATAAAATAGTGACTGCAGGGCAGAGCCTCTGAACAGTGCACCCGGCCAGGGACAGAGCCCCGTGGTGCTGAGTAGGCTGTAGCACGCACCAGGGGCAAAATGCTCTGTGCAAAGCTGAGAACCCACAGTTGGTTTGTCTTTCCGATCTGGCCTGGTTAGTCACTGCCTATGTTCTTCTTGTGCTTTGACTACATCCTCGCACAGTGACCTTCCAGCCCTGGCCTCTGCTTGTCCACAAGCACACCCGGCCTGCCCAGGGACACCAGATGCTGCTTCCTGCCATTGTGCCCCACCCCCGCCCCAATGGGGGAGATGATGGCTCTGAGCAGTCAGTCCTTCAGTGTGCTGGGGTCTGGGAGGTGGACACAGGTGATCTAGGAACTGTGTCGAGTTCACTGGTCAGCCTCCAAATGGCTCTTGGAGAGCAATGACGTTGGGCCACATTGGCACCCCTGGCCCAGTTAAAAGCTCTTTACACCATCGACATCCTCTGGAGCTCCCCCGAGCCCTAGTCTGGGGGGATGGTGGGTGGTTGCTATAAAGTGTAACAAGGCTGTGTCCCTAGCAAGTGCAGGGTTCATTGTCCTCTGACTAGTTGCTGAGGCTCTGGCTCTGTGCACATACTGACCTTCCCAGCTTGCAGGATCTATGGAACCGCCTTGTGTGGGCGACTGGAGCAGGTCACTGGCCTCATATTTGTGTGTCTGGGATAAGCCTCTGCAATAGGAGCCTGAGTGTCTCCCTACAGTGAGTGCAGTGGGGGTTGTGGCAGAGCTGCCCTGATTTCACCCTGGGATTAACTGCTCACATAGCCCTGGTCTACACTGTAAATGTATGTTGGTATAACTATGTGGCTCGGGTGTGGATTAGGTATACCAACCGAATCCCTGGTGTAGACAGCTCTATGTCGCTTCTCCCATCAACACAGCTCCCACCTCTCGGGGAGGTGAATCAGAAGCTCTCCCGTCGGTGTAGGTATCTTCACTAAGCGCGACAGTGGCGCAGCTGCACTGGTGCAGTGCTTTAAGTGTGGACAAGCCCTGACTACATGCTTCCCCCGCTGTGGAAAGGAGGCGAGTTCAAGCGTAGGGGCAAATTATTAGACTTTGGACAATAGTCTGGTGGTGAGTGGGGCTATCAGCATAGCTAGCCAGGTCACGGGCTCGGGATCTACGCAATGGGTTCAGTTTTGTGTCCCATACACAGCAAATGTTTAATCTCTTTGGCACATGTTTACAAATCCGCCTTTTCCTAATCCTTTTTCTGATCTTTTTAGCCTTACAAAGGACGAATCCAAAAGGCCAAAGTATAAAGAGCTTCTGGTGAGTGTGGAGGTGTTTGAGTGGGCGGGCTGACAGGAGGGAATGATTGCAACTGTTCTGTATTGCCTGATATCAAACAGTGGGATCAAGGCTAGACGTTTATGTATGAAAGTGCTGTTTTCTTGGGTGATCAGTACAGTGTGGGCTCTACACTCGCAGGGAGCTATCTCCTTAAATGCCATTATCCATCCTTCTGCGTGGAACACTGCGCTGCCCGAGGAGCTGCATGAAATAGGCTTACAGCTCCTGTAGCCGCTACAGGGATTTCCTCCTCTCACGTTTGAAGCACAAGATGGCTTCCAGGTGGCATGTCCACCCAGGACTTGGCATCCTGTGGCAAAAAAGCCCCTGCACCCCGGGCACTGCCAGAGTGACAGCTTTTCCATAAAGAAGCATGGATCCAAGGCCCTGGCTCAGAACGGTATTTAAGCATGTGCCTAACTTTAGCCAATTGTAATTAAAGTCAGTAAGAAGTCCCCCTGCTAGGCTCGTGCTTACATGCCAGGGTGAATCAGGGCCTAAATTCTGAATAAATCCATAAATAGGTCCGCTTAAGTGCCAAGTTAAAAAGTCCCCTAGAGAATGGTTTGTGCTCCCCCTGGTGGTTGTGCAGCAGCAGTTCACTAACCTGCCAGTCCTAGGGAGTTCATTGCAGGCTGATGCACAAAGAAGCTGGAGATGGTGAAACTTTAGTTCAATAAAACTTGTGTAAATGTCTGCTCAGTTTTAAATCCTGGGCGATAATCAACATTTGCCATATAGTTTCTCCAGGGGTGGAACAAATAATAGGAGTGTTAGAAGCAAACCAGCACCCCCTTTCAGGTTAGTGGTGTCAACGCTCTGCCAATGATCATATTATAGCAAATCAGCGAACTGAACTCAGGTTAGACTGAATTAACGCTGAACTGTACACAGGTTCAAACAGAAATGTACCCCCCAAATACCACCCTGGCCTGTGATCCTCAGATCTCTGAGCTCAGCTGGCTCAGGTGCATGGCTGGGAGACACTGTCAGGTATCAAATAGTCACAGTGCGTTCAGTGCTCTGCAGCCCTCAGGCTCTGCCCCAAGGACAGTGCAGTCACAAGGCTGCACACTGTGGGAGGAAAGTATTGTTACCTAAAGTCTTGTCTGCTCCACCATTAATTCATGTTGGGGAACCTGCTAAAACCCCGGGTTCTCTTAACATGGCTGTACCATGATTTGGGGATGTGTGCACAGCAAACCAAATCACAGCTGCTACAAGTGGATTCTTCTCCATGAGGTAATTGGAGAGCAGGCAGTTCTCTCCCCCAAGGGAAGCTCAAGTTGCTGCAGGAAGGGCTGCAGATGACTCAGGAGGTGGCTGAGCCAGTGCCGAGCCACGATTCCTGAAGTACTGCCCAGCAGTGTTTGGGGCAGTGGCTGCTGGAAACTCCATCTCCAGATGGCAAGTCTGGCATTGGAAGTCACTAAAGTTCCCATGCAGGTTTTCAGGAGGTGGGGATGGTGCCATGGCCTCAGTCCCATTTGGCTAATTACATTTTTCTGGAATGCCCTCATCAATTTCATGTGACTGTGTCATCCATGTCATTCCTTGGTCTGCCCAGTGCTGCTGAGCAGTCTAGGGTCTGCAAGGGTGAGGAGCACAGGGACTAATGGAGATCCCAATCGGTGCTGGGTGCTGTACAGACTATCCCTTCCCACAGAACTCTCAGTCTCATCATGTTGTTAGTCACTGGTCCCCCTGCAACACTGTGTTTGCTATAGGCCGCAGGGCCGTCTGGATAGAGCACTGGACTGGGACTCAGGAGATCTGGGTTCTATTCCCAACTCTACTTCTGGCCTGTTGGGTGACCTTGGGCAAGTCACTGCCCTGTTCTGTGCCTCAGTTTCCCCATCTGTAAAGTGGAACTAATACTGACCTTTTTCGTAAAGCATTTTGAGATCGTATGGAGATACCAGGATTAGGTATTACAGTAGAAAGTCCAAGTTACAAACACCAGATTTATGAACTGACCAGTCAACCACACACCTCATTTGGATCTGGAAGTACGCAATCAGGCAGAAGCAGAGACCAAAAAAAAAAAAAAAAGCAAACAGTACAGTACTGTGTTCAATGTAAACTTCTAAAAAGATAAAGGGAAAGTTGAAAAAAAAAGATTTGACAAGGTAAGGAAACTTTCTGTGCTTGTTTCACTTAAATTAAGATGGTTAAAAGCAGCATTTTTCTTCTGCAAGTAAAGTTCCAACGCTGTATTAAGTCAATGTTCAGTTGTTAATTTTTAAAAGAACCATAACGTTTTGTTCAGAGTTATGAAGAACCTCCATTCCTGAGGTGTTGGGAACTCTGAGATTCGACTGTATTATTATTATTATTATTATTGTTCTTATTCCCACTTCACTACTTCTGAGTCAGGATTTCCCGACCCCTGACAACATCCCATTGTAAGTTACCCTGGAAACATATTATAATTAATTATATTGTGGGTTTAAGAAATGGAGTTCCCTTCCTTTAAATGCCATCAGAGCAGGCTGTACCTGGAGTCCTATGATGTCACCCTCCAGCCCCCAGTGTATCTGGGAGCAGGTGAATCCCTGTGCTGTATCAGTTTCTACTGGGGCCTCATTTTTATGTCACAAAAGTGAAACTAACTTCCTTGTTCCCTTTTTGGCTTCCAGAAACATCCCTTCATTCTGATGTACGAAGAGCGCACGGTGGATGTGGCCTGTTATGTCTGCAAAATCCTGGATCAGATGCCAACAAGTCCCAGCTCTCCGATGTATGTCGATTGACACTGCTGCTTCATCCAACTCTAGAGAAAGGGCGGAGAGAAAACAAGCTGTAAAGAATTTTCCTCACATATTGCAGTGTTTTTAATGCTCGCCCAGACACCATGTGCAATAATATTGGTGTTCTTTCCATCCTGTCTGTATACTATTGTCACATATAAAGTGCATCCCTGTAATACCTGATCACACAGTGTTAGTGTTGGTCAAAGAGAGACCTCGTCTTGCTCTTTTGTGGACATATTCATGAAATGTGGAAATAAGTACATTTATTTGTTGACCGTGATTGGATAGCACCTAAAATTCATTTCTAGACTCAAAACTTGGAGACTTCTCAGCGGCTACTGGAAAGATTTTTCTCTCAAACTCTTCCAATTATTGTTTCAAGTAATAATAATAATAATAAAAAAGTTAGGCGTTGTTTGTCTGAACATAATGAGACTTTGCCTGGAGGAAGAAGAACTTGCATAACCAACAAGATACTTTGCCTCCTGGAGTTGGAAAGGCAAAGGAGGATTTTATTCTTCACAAAGTGCAATAGATTTACTGTTATGAAATTCTGTTGCTTTACAGTCATAGTGTATTTTTTGGGGACAGTGCTCAGCTGAACTTCCTGTTAAAGAGAGATCATGTTAAATATAGCGAATATGTCTTTACCAAAAATATGTTGCATTGAAAGAGGCTAACATTAAAATATTCAGAGATGAGACATAATGTATTCTTCTCTCCTTTACCAAGCCAGCCACTCTTCATTATAACTAGGTGTCCTGTAAATTGTTACCTGCTAAGATAAGACCTTTGACCTGAAAAATTATTAAACTACTCGATTGAATTTAACCCGCTTGTGACCTGATTTATAGCTGCACGATGCTCACTAGCTGGCTTTGCTTTTACTCCAAAAAGTGCAGTGTATAGACTCTACAACTGTTTTTGATAAGCCACAATTTAATCAATCTCGTGATTATTCAGTAAATATTTGTAATTCCTCTCCTGTTCCAAAACCATAATCTAGCACCTTCGATCACCAGGCACTCCTTCTTATCAATCTAGTATCTGTCATAAGACCAAATCTCTCTGGCTTTGCTTCCAGCCACCTGTATCCAGGACTAGGACTCAGAGCCCTTCTCCTCCAACTTGACCATGGCTATTATACATACTGCTGCAAATAGTATGTTCTGTTTAGTTTGTCCGATATTTCATTCATTTTTTCCTGTGTAAGTTCAACCTCTTCTGTGATTCTGAGTGGCCCTAATTGTTGTATTCAGGTCTGAATTGCACTTGAATTGTTCAGTGCACGCTGGAGGTCTGGGTACCCTGGAAATCAGCCTGGTCTTTTAGCATCCAAGATGTGCTGTTCTGGCCAACAGTTAAACTCTAGAGCTGGTCAGAATTTTTGAAATTTGGTCTCGTTTTTAAAAATGACAAATTTCATGAAAACATTTAGATTTTTTCAAAATGTTTCATTTTTCAGAAATCGATCGATTGTAAATGACAAACTAGTGCCTGTGGCTGGGCCTGGAAAAGAGTTCCCAGTTTTCATTTTGTAATTTTCAACTGGTTGGCCTAGCCACTTAGTGGGGTTTTCTCAAAATCAGAATGTTCCATTTTCATAAACAGTGCTTGGAAAAATTGGAAAACAAAACCTGGAGGGTTAGAAACATAATAGGAAAAGCTGCCGCATTGCCGGAATTCTTGTGGAATGTTTCCCCACTTTTCAGCCAGCTCTACCAAACACAGAGGCTATGTCAAGACAGCTGCTAAACAGCACCCAACCCCTATGCCCTCCATGTATTCTCAGCTGAGAAAGGACAGAGCAAAGTCTGTGACCAAACAGGAGCACTATACTATTGCCCTTGACTCACAGCACTTCTCCAGATTTTTCAGTGATGTCTTCGTGTGTGGCCTTGAGGCAAGGCTCTGTTCCTAGCTTGCCCATGTTAGCTGTCCTGAGCAATTGCTTTTGGATACTGCCGAGCGTTCACAGCCAGACATGTTGGGCTTGCTTCTCTAGGGCACTGAGTGTCTTCAACTTCTACTGAAGTCTATATGAAATCAGGGTTCTGAGCCCCTCACAGGCTCCGGCCCATTGTGTATTGTATTCCTGAAGCCTCTGTCTGTCATGTGTGGCCATAACATCATGCGGGGGCGAAAGTTTTGCCTGTCTATGCTGGCAAAGACAAAACCAAATTCTCTTAACCAATGACTCGGTTCCCTACACCTTCAATTAATCAGATAAGACTAACTCGAAAGTATTAGCCATGCAAAATACCAAGAGAGCAAAACATGCTGTTATCTAATCCTGTCCTGGCATCACTATGGTAACAAATTTCCCCCTGGACCCTCACACTGGGAAATTTCCACCTGCTCACTTGGCAAATCACAGTATCCATAGCCATCCCCTGCAAGCACGTGTCGCCTTGCTCCCTATCCCAAACCCATCCCACCATTGTTAGCAGTATCGCCAAGTTTCCATTCAGTCGATGGGAAATGGAAATTAGATGCTTTGAATTCCCAGTGTCAAAGCCAGGTTCGAAATGTGCAGTGGCATGGATGGCTGTACAGAAAGGCAAATCTAGTGTATTAATCATAGGTTGTTATAAACTATTAAGGTGCAGCATTTATTACAATGTATCTTTATTTTTTAAAAAAAAAGGTGTATAGTGTTCAGAAGCTGTGAAAATAGTGTAAGAACTGTACATTGTGAGCGCTGGTTATTTTTCTTGTACCATAGACAAATGTATAAAAATGATCACGAAGCTGATGTGCAGGGATGTTGCCTTATTGTCTGTACAATGGAGCTTGGTAACGTAAATTGCTTCAAAGAGCTCCAGAATATTTTCTCCTATATTCTGGTTTGACTTCCTCCTCTATTTAAGATATTATACATGGAATCAGAGTGTCTATGTAATAGTTCTATCCTTTTGCCTGCAGGTCAGTTGTAATAAAACTAGGATGCGACTGTGACCTTGTTATTTTTATTTTATAAGGTCAGAGACACAATGGGAAGATCCAGTAAATGCTATTGAAATACACAACCACCCTCCCCTTCAGACAGCTGTATTCTGGGGACATCGACCCATATACGATGCAGCCTTTGTTTCTAAATCTGTTGTCAAATAAAAATCAAGTGTCCAAGGGCTCCCCTGCTCTCTCTTCCTTCACCTTCTGCGGCGGCAGGGGCTCAGCTGGTCTGGCAGTTGCTGTGTGCTGTCAGCTGCTGCTCTAAGGCTTTGGGGGAGCAAACTAGACAGTTGTCCCTATTTGCTGCCCCACAAACCATGTTGCTGTCTTAAGGCACTGCATGCCTTTCCCAGGACGGCAGAGGGTCAGGCCTTTGCTATAGATCACCACTAAAGTATTGTTGTCCCTTTGGATCAAGCAATTAGCCAATATTTGGGGCCTTGCCAGGTTCTTTCTGTTTGGAGCAGAGGTTGGTAATATGAGTCAGGTCTATTCTTTGGTGCAATCCTGTACAAAGAATGTATGGAAAGTCCTGTTTCCCTGAATGCTGTAGGAACAAACAATAGCAGGCAGTTTCCTTGCTCAGACATGCCTTTCCAGCATGTTCCATGACCCAGAAGCTCTGCTTGTTTCTCAGTGTCTGCTCGATGTGTCCTGGCTTTCCCTTTCACAGACAGTTTGCCCAACATTCCTTTAGCCCCTGCATTTGCACCAGTCCCAGGAAAACCCCTCTTTTTCTCCTTGCATTAATTCTTGCTCAGGCCTTGACATGTGGCCCAGTGCCTTGGGCAGTGTCTCCTGTTATTGTTATTTTTCAGCTATTGTTATGTAAAAGAGGCTTAATGGCTCCTTCCATTTAGCCATAATGAAGGGTGCATAGCACATCCATTGGCATTAACCATATTTTTACTTAGCTATCCATCCAGAAACAAGAGATTCTTACACTTCTTGGTGGGCCAGTGCAAGATACTTTCCTTTGGACTTTCAGTGGCCATAAGGGTCTTTGCAAAGGTCATGGGGATAGTAGAAGCACACTTCTGTAAACAACTCTACAATATATTTCCCTACCTGGACGATTGGCTCCTCAAAGATTGAATGTATCCGGAAGTACAGAGGGTGACCACCACTCTACTACACTCATGGCAGTCCTTGACACATCAAGTAAACTCAGAAAACTCTACTTGCCTCTTGCCAGTCCAGTCACTCACATCTGTTTCTTGGCCTACATTTGCAGAACAGCAGGGCTGAACCAATCATCCCAACCTGGCATCCTTCCATCTGGCAGCCTGGTTTTTGGAAGGGCAATGAACATTGAAGGGCCTTGCTCAACGGAGGTCCAATTCATATTGCTCAATAGTAGGAAAACTTCTACACGGAAGTGTTATGCTGCCAAGTGGAAGTGGATCTCCGTGTGATGCCAGCAGCATCATTTTCCCCAGAGGAACCTGGGATTCCTCACATCCAGGATTAGCTGCTGTCATTAAAATCATCTCATTAAAGGTACATCTAGCTGCTATGAATCCTTTTCACCCTCTGGTAGAGAACTGTTCAGATTTTCCCCATCCCACAACAGTGAGGCTCTTAAAAGGCAACACTGGATCATTTCAGACAACATCAACACCTATGCCTACCTGGGACTGACCTTAGGGCTATCAGCACCTATGAACCTGCCATCTGAATCCTTGGCCTCCTGCTCCCTCTTGCACTAATCAGTGAATGTGGCCTTTCTGCCAGGGATAAGCTCAGCCAGGTGAGTGGGTGAGCTCAGACCCCTTCTGGCAGAGCCGCCTTATATCATCTTCCACAAAGACAAGAGATCTCTGAGATCGCACCCCAAGTTTATTCCCAAGGTTCCTTTGGATTTTCATCAACATCAGACAATCTACCTTGTATTTTACCCCAAACTGCACAACACTAGAGAGGACAGAAAACGCCACTCTCTAGATGTTCACAGAGCACTGGTCTTTTATCTAGACAGGACAAAGCCCTTTGGAAAATGCCTGAGGCTGTTTATTTCCTTTGCTGAGTGGATGAAAGGAGAAGCGATTTCTTCCCACAGGCTCTCAAAGAGGATTTCCACCTGCATGTTCTTATGCTGTCAACCAGTGGTGTTCCTCTGCTCCGATGGGTCGAGGCGCATTCTGCAGCGCTCAAGCTGTCTCAGTGGCCTGGCGACAAAGACTCTTGCTCTCGGAGGTCTATGGAGGGCGACTTGGAGCTCCGTCTGCTCCTTTACCAGCCACTAGGCTCTGATTCAGGGATTGGCTTTTTTCATTAGGTATAAAGTCTCACTTTACAGTGGAAGGCTCAAACCAGCGGTTCCCTTCCTGAACCCACAGCTTCAGGGCTAGACAATACTACTGCTTTTGAGGAGGAGGAAACCAGAGCTGGCTGTGCAGCCACATCCTGTAGGGCAGTGGTTCCCAAACTTTAACAACCTGTGAACCCCTTTCACTAAAATGTCAAGTCTCGTGAACCCCCTCCTAAAAATGAATATTTCCAGGGATTTTCTCCTTTACCTGTGCATAAATTATAAAAGCAGTGATCTTGGAACTATAACATTTGTTTTTATGATATGCTTATTATTCATTATTATTTATCATTACACTATTTTTATATTATGCAAATGGCAACACACGTCCAAGATCTCACTTTTGTAGCTTGAATAATAACTTTGAATAAGCCTGTTATAAGACAAGGCTCCTATGTTTCCTCGAGGAGTATCAGATGTGAAAGAGCATGAAGGTATTTAAGAAGCCAACTCAACGAGTTCCCCCTACACAAGCATTCAGGTCTTGAGAAGTCCAGGCAAACAACGCTCGTTACAACAAAGCTTAAACTTGATCTTCATCATAATTTTAAAAACAACACTAGCTGCCTATTTAATTTTTAAAACCAAAAAATATCCACCTCCCTTTCCATTTCTTATGAGTCTTGAAGTTTAAATCTCCTCAGTGTGATAGATGTGCTTGCTTTGATCTGCTTTGCTCTTGGAAGTCGAGGGGCTCCGGGCTGCTGGCCCCATGCTGCCTGGGGTCCCTAGGGACAGCTCTGTCTCCCATTAGGGAATTTTTTCCAGAGAACCCCCTGTAACATTTTGCAAACCCCCAGGGGTTCACGAACCCCAGTTTGGGAACCACTGCTATAGGGTGAGCTGCTCTCTCTGCTGGGCAAAGTGCACATATCAGGGCTAGCCTTTAATTTACACATGCTGCTAGCAGAGAAGCAGCCAGGTGAGCACCTGGTGCGAAGAAGTCAGTTCCACTCAATGCATTATGAAGCTTTTGCTAGTTCAACCTGAAAATATCTGTCCCATCTGAGCAGCAGCACCAGAACAGCAGGGTGAGCTGGCAGTAGCCCTCCAAGCAGGGGTCCTGGTCCTCTCCCCAGTGGTCATGGAAGGGTGGGTAGATGCAGGGTGGATGCATGTGTGTGTGTTTGGAGTATGGGGCTACGTGCAAAGAGCGGGAGTAGAGGGTGTATGTATGGGAGATGTATGTGTGTAGGGGATGTTATTCACACACCCATACTTGTTTGTAGTTCACCAAGCTGAGAGGATTCTGTTGACAAGAACTGGGTATGTGCCAGCAGGCTGTCAGTTGGGAAAGGTGTGTGTGCACTGAGACTCTGTCACCTCCGGGCTGAATCAACAGCATGCCATCATTGAACTCTGCCAGTGTCAGAGCCCTGAAAACCAGCACTGGCAAATAGCTTAAGATGTCAGAGATTCAATCCTGCAGAGTGATTTTAAAATCAAAGTAGTTTAAGTCTCAGAGTTTTCCCTGAAGGGAGTGGTGGGGCAGATTCAACCAGCTGTCACCCGTTAGCCTGTGACTGTGCCATCCCCTCAAGCCAGACTACACCAATCTCACTCTTTCTGACAGGGGTGTCTGGTCCTCATGTCCTGCCCAGAGCAGCCTTGATTTCCCCTGCTTCCCTTTGATCCCCAAATTTGGTTCATCCCTGCTGCAAAGGCAGCCCTCGTCATGCCTTCAGCGCTCCATCCCACAAAGGGTTTCTGTGCCTGCCAAGTGATTTCTAGGGCACAGCCATCACACTCAGTAGCCTGTCACACATCTAGCAGCTAATCTCTAGCCAAGCATGTTGGGAACATTGTGTTTATACATGCCACGGCAGGGCCAGACACAGGCCAGTGCAATTAGGGTGGCTTCTGCACCTCATCCTGCAGGGCTCACTCTTATCATGCCAAGAGCAAAGGCAGAGTCCGGTGCCTGGAGCTGGATGGGCTCCCTCAGGGCAGGACTGAATTGCTCTCAGTTCTCTGTCCCCAGCCTGGTCATTTCTCCATCTTTATCGGATCTGAGACGTGGTGCTGAAAATAGGCTGAGCAGAGCTGAAAACAGCACTCGGGATGGTGGCGTCCCATAAGTCCATAGGCATCCAGCAAATGTGTATGGGCTCAACATTGTGGTATCTAGGTGGCTGCTTGCAAGTATAAATATGAGGACATGCCCCAGACCCACCCACTGATTTTTCCGATCTCATTTCAGTGTCCAGTACCTGGAAGGCTCCTTTAATTTCCATCTATTTAACTAGCCACAGAATTCAGATCTAGGCTTCAAACCAGGTGGTGAAAGGTGCAGGACTTTGCCTGGGGAAGGAGGAGTTGGTGTGTAGTGTGGATCGAGCTCTGGGTTTGAAGCCTGAGTGTGGTCTTGGCTGGGGACCATTGCTAACAGTACCCTCTGCATGAGAGCATTTCTGGGCCTGCCCAGATCCGCACAGTTGCCAGCTGGAAGCATCCAACTCAGGCATATAAAGGAAAACACTGCTCAGTGTCTGGCAACACCCAGGAAAATGAACAGGCCATCGGGGGCCTACTCTGGGTGTGACGACCGTGAGCTGCTGAGCCTGGGATGGAGACCAGGGTCGATAGCTCGGCTGCTCTGGTGCAGTGGAACTCTCTATGATAAGAGCAAAGCGCGTCCGTGCAGGAGACAGAGCTTTCGCGGGGCTGTTCCCAGGCTGTGGAACCAACACCCCCAAACGAAGCACCAGTCCAAACCTCCCCACCTCCTACTCCAAGTGCCCAACACACGTCTCTGAGTGGCCTCCCCTAACACCAACACAGTGATGCCTGCAGGGAGTATTTACAAAGGAGCACTAAGGAATGAATGGGTAAGGCAGGCCGCAGCGCTGTCAGCTCCACACCCAGCCATGGGGACTCATGGGGTTGGGGTAGGATGTGGGAACTCTAAGGTGAGCCAGGCTCCAGGGTAGGGTACCAGGGAGCAATGCTCAGGGCTCTGTGCACTTTTCAGTTAAGAAAGAAATGGAAAATTTCTTCGTCTTGAATGTATAAATCTGTGAGATGTCCCCAGGCCCAATGTGTTCACTTAGCCCTGTGCTCTCTACACACACGGCACGGCTGGGACAGCCCTTGTCCAGGAGCTCTCTGCTGCACATCACCTGGTAGGGGAGCTGCTGTTTCATGATCCAGGGAACTGGCGTCAGAGGGCCCATGTTCCTTGGAGGAGCTGTTATTGAGGGGACACCAGGGAAACTGGCCATGCTGGGAAGTTAGGCTGGAGGCCACTCGGCCACATGAACAAAGAAGGGCACAGAGTTTGATAAAGTGCCACTTGTTCAACCTAACCTGCATCCAGCTTCTCTCTTTGCTAATGAAACAGCTCCTCCCACTGTTAGGTTTGCCAGTTTTGGTTGGACGTATTTCTGGAGGTTTCATCACATGACACAATCTTTAATTAAAGATTAATCTTTATTTCCTGGAGGCTCCAGGCCAGTCCTGGAGAGTTGGCAAGCCTGTCCACTGTAGAGATTCTGCACTTGCTCTTGGAGCCATGTGTACAGATACCGTGGGCTCCCCAGTGGCCATCCCAGCTCAGCAGCCGCCCTGCTCAGGAAATGTTGGCCCCGCTAAAATCTGGGAAAATAAATAAAAACATTATTTGGTTCTGAGTCACTTGGTTGTTTTCCCCCAGCTTTCTCCAGTGACTCACCAACCATCCCAGAATGAACTCAACTCCTGCAGGCAGGCGGGGCATAGCGTGACCAGGCCCTACACCAGGTGCACTCCTCATGGTACAGAGCAGAAACGCTCGCTGAGCCCGACATTCCTAGGAAGGGCTGCTCAGAAAGGCTGTCCTGGCACCTGAGCATGTGTGTGTGGGGGAGGCATATCTCGCTTCGCCCACCCTCTTTACGGCACAGAGCTGTGAGCCATGGCTGAGGTGCACAGGTGCCTTATTTTCTTGTGCTCTTAGTTTGAATGCTGCAGTTGGGTTAGACACCCTCCTATCAAAGGTGGAAGCTCTTAGAGGGTGGGGAGAGGGCATGAGCTGTCGGGGAGCACCACAACGCTCCTCGCTTGCTGTGAATGGTGTGTGAGGGGCTCTTTCCCTGCTCCGTAAAACTCCACCAGCCATTTCGGCCTACGGAAAGTGAGATGGGCTGGGGTTGTTTATTGGCTAGTAATTTCCTCCGCCACTGTGTGTTCTGCACTGGAAGGAGAAGGAGCCGCCTTGCTGCAATCCCAGCTGGAGCTACTGTCCATCTGGATAACTTTCCAGCTGCAGAAACTGTTGCAGTGTTAGGAATGGAAGAGTCATAGCACAGTGCTCCCAGCTCTCTGCAATGACTCCCTGCTAGGGTGACCATACGTCCCATTTTGGCCAGGACAGTCCCTTTTTTAGGCCCGTCCTGACTTTTTTGGCAAAAGTGGGCATTTGTTCCATTTGCTCTTGCCAACTTGACTACTTGGCAAGAGCAAACGGGACAAATGCCCACTTGTGTCAAAGAAGTGGGGTGCGGAGGAACATGCTGGGGGGCGCATGGCGATGCCAGCCCTGTGCAGGTGGGGAGACAGGGCTCCAGCGGGGGGGCAGGCAGGGCTCAAGCGAGCAGCGATGCCAGCCCCGTATGGGGGGGTGAGGAAGGGCAGAGCTTGGGTGAGCGACTCAGGCCCCTTGGGGAGGGGGGTGGCTTGGGTGAGTGGCTCTAGCTAGTCCCAGGTAGGGGGGTGCAAGGGGTGCTTGGGCCAGCCCTGCACGGTGTCCCGTTTTCCCTTTGGGAAATATGGTGACCCTACTCCCTGCAGACACTTGTCTTTCACCGTCAGGAGGTCTCACCCAACGATGCTGAGCACCCTCCCTTCCCCCCAGAGCTGGATGTGGCCCAGCAGAGACCAAGCGTGTTTTGGCTGCGAGGGCAGATAAGGCCCAATGGCGCTAACATGAAGTGTGATCACCCAGTGACAGCTCTCAACAGAGCACACTTGGTGCATTGTGCTCTGCACACGCTTCGGCTCTGTCCCCCAGCAGTCAGGGCTGGCACCAGCAAACCAAGCTGGTGCTTGGGGCAGCACATTTTCAGGGGTGGCATTCCAGCCAGCTGTGTGTGTGTGCGTGCTTGCTTGCTTGGGCAGCAAAAGCCTAGAGCCAGCCCTGGCAGCAGCAGCGTGTCCTGCACCGGGGGTGCCCTGGGGCCGCTGCAGTTCGCGTCGGGGAGCAGCGCCCGCACCTTATGGCTGGGTGGGCTCCGAGCACAGGACACTCAGGCTGGGGGCCGCCCCTCGGGGCACACGGAGCTGCCTTCAGGTGCCGCAGGGTGGCCGCCCCCCAGCACTGCAGCTGGGGCTGGCAAAGCGGCCAGAGCCGCCCAGGGACTGCGGCAGGGCAGCCAGAAGCAGCAGTAGGAGCGGGGCCATAGAGGGCGGGGTGCTGCTGTGCGGGGCCCACGTCCCGCTCTCTGGGGCTCCGCTCCCTCTGGGGCTGCCCTGCCCCGGCTCCTCAGCCCCCTGCCGGGCAGTCCCCCGGCTCTGCCCTTCCCGGTCCCGGCCAGTCCTGGAGGCGGGAGCCCTGTCTGGAGGGACCCTGGGCTGAGGCGCGGCCCGGGAGCCCCGCTGCTTACCCTGACCCTGCCAGCGCTGTACTGGTTGGAGGCGAGGGGGGAGCGGGCAGAGTCAGCGCTGGTGGGGAGAAGCCCAGCGCTGGGGCGGCAGGGGGTGCGGGTGGGGTGGGGGGGAGAGCCCAGGGCTGAGGCTGGGGGCAGCCAAAATTTTTTTTTGCTTGGGGCGGCAAAAAACCTAGAGCTGGCCCTGCCAGCAGTCATGGTTAGTTGTGGCAGGGGAAGAGAAAGGAGCGAGGGGACAAGCACAGCAGGTTTTCTGGTGCAGGAGCTTTGCAGCTTGAGGTAAGGACCACCTGGCGTAAGTCCCAGCACCCCCTCTGGCTGGTTAAGGAGAGGTGCTGGTGAGTTTCAGCAAGGCCCCTGTTTTTTCCTGGGAGGTTGGTGGCTGCAGTAGAGAGCCCTGAGAGTGCTGGAGGATGGTCCTGGCTCTAGCACGGGTGTGGTGTTCAGAATAGCTAGAGAGGGCTAGTGCCACAAAGGGGACTCAGAGTGAGCACTGCAGTCCCTAATGTTAGGCGCCTCGTCCAATCCACAGTCTGGGTGAGGCATTCAGCCTCCCTATACAATGCCTGGGGAGAGTTAGGCACCTACGAATGGGAGCCACAACACCAGCATGCGGAGTTAGCAGCTGCCTCTGCTAGTCAGGCAAAGGCATTAGAGAAGGGGACTGGCTGCCATTCTCATGCTGTAGCTCCCTCTCTGGGGCCCAATGAGTCTTTCATTAGTTAGCCACAGTGGAACAGCTTCAACAAGCAAGAACGAGGGGTTCCCCACATCAGAGTGCGCCATAGCTTGGTGGTTAGCGCGCACCCCTAGGAGGCAGCAAAGCCCAGCATTTCCCACGTGCCTGGTCTGTGCTGTAACCACTGAGCTACAAGTTACGAGGGAGATGAGGCTCGTCCTTCTTCCCCCCACCCTCCCAGCTGTTTTCTGTGAGCTCTGGGCCTGCAGCTGGGTTAGGCGGGGGATGCCTAGCTTCTCTTGGGTCGTGCAGCGGCAGGCGCCTAGCGTGAGGCTGCAGTGAACAGGCACAGAGCCAAGGGCACTGCGGGAACGTCTTCTGCAAACAGGCACCAAGGGCACTTTGGCACCTACAGGGTTCGAGGGTAGCTATATGGGGGCTTGGTGAGTTCCAGTGAGGCCTGATTCTGAGATTTAGGTGTTTAAGTGTCGTTGAGAATGCAGCCCTATAGTAATTCGGGTCTCCTTGGAAGAGCCAGGCACAGGCAGAGGTCTCAGAGATTGCCTCGGCATCTGCAAGAGAAACCTTTACTTTTTATTATCAATTAATAATAGTAGCAATCCGATAATTAAAGGATTAATTCTGATTGGCTAATTTACTCACAGCATGAGTAAATGATGATCCAATCAGACTGCAGAATTTCCAACCTGCACCATGATCAGAGAATTGACACCAGAGCTAACTGACAATCCGTTCTGTAGCTGCGCCAGGGAATGCGCCAGCTGCTTTGCTGGTTTCATGTGCAAAGCTGTGCCATTCTCCTTGTTCCTTGGAGTCCAGGGAAGCAAGGAGCCTCAGGCAAAGCTGGCAGGCAGGGCTCCCCACTGGTACATTGCAGCAAGCCAGGGGATAACAGAACACAGCTCGATCTGTCGAGAGAACCCAGCAGACATTTGACACAGAAGCTAGTCATGCTGGGTGCGAGAAGCTTAGCTTCTGAGGCTTCCACAGCACGCTGGGAAAGCATAAGGTGTTTGGGCAGCCACTAGCGCACCAGCCATTTCATTCTAACGGGACAGTATAACTCACATCTGATCCAGAGATCAGATTTTCTAAAAGCTCTTGCAACCCTCAGACCAAGAGAAATGCTCCAATTAGCTTGTTATGAACCTGCCAGTGAAAATGTGGAGTTTAAATAAATACAGAGCCCTTAAGGCTGAGCTCCTGAGAAGCCCACAGTGAACTGTGTGACACTGAACCCCCTATTTGTCATAATAATAATATTATTATATGGTTATGGCATAATTATCATGCATTTTGTACAAGATAAGTCATGTCAGGTGTCATTGGAAAAGTTATGATTTGCTGAATATGATTATCCTATTTGTATGCATGTATCATTTTTGTATCTGAAGTTATAAATACTGACTATGTATCTGTACTTCAATTGTAGTTACACCTGAATAATGCCAACTAGACAAGATGCTTTCAGTCTAGATAGCCTTTTGGAAAGGGCCTATTCAGGGCAATGAGACCTGGGGATTCCAAGCTGCAATGCAAGTGCAGCTTGTCCCATAAGAATCTGCAGCCTGCCTGTCTCATCAGCCCAGGTGAGAATTTGCTATTTCATATCCTATCTTTCTAGTATCTTAGACTTAGTTTGTGTTTTGTTTATTTACTAGGTAACCTGCTTTGATCTGTTTGCTAGCACTTATAATCACTTCAAATCTATCTTTAGTAGTTAATAAACTTATTTTATGTTTTAATCCAAACCAGTGAGCTTTGACTGGAGTGTTTGGGGGAAATCTCTGCTTGGTTACCACAAGTGTGCACTGTTCTCTTCACATTGAGGGAGAGGCAGCCCAGGTATTAAACCCATATACTGGCCAGATTTGACCAGGGCAGGATGGTACAGCACTGGGGTGCTAGGCTGGGAGGCTGGTAGCTAGAGAGCCTGCATGTGACTGCAGCTGGGTGTGTCCCTACCTGTGTGAATGCTGGTGAAAGTGTGGGCTGGAGGGCTTTGCAGCTTGTCACAGCAGCACAGTGTGAGAGGGAACCCAGGCTGGTGGGTCAGAAGGCGCAATGGTTCCCCGGTTCCAGGTGGCACCCTGGGGGGAACCTGTCACAAACTGAACACTGAATTCAGTGGCTGTCCTTCTCCCAGCTGAGCAAAATGAAGCAGCAATCAGAGAGCAGAGAGAGTGACAAGGCAAGAGGGTATTTAATAATGAAGGTGTTGTTGGTAACATAGCTGAGGAAACGTGTCTGTTTACAAGTTTTAAGTTGACAGCATCACTTTAAATAAGGAAATACATTTGTCGAGAGGAGAAAACTATCTGGAAAGCCCTGTACATTTAGGCAGTGCAGCAGCTAAACTACTCTGGATTCAAGTGCTATTAAAATTCACCATGGAATGGTTTCTAAAATCTCTCACTTATAAAAAAAGAAATTCTTTTAACAAATTGCAACTTGTGATTGTTCTAGCTACCAGTGTCCGGTGAACATTTGTACAATAGAAAAGTGGTGCTTTAAATAGTGACTTAAAAAAGCTACTAACATGTTCTTTATACAACATGCAACAACATAATATCTCATCACTGGGGCCAAAGAGGGCTGCAGAGGGCTCCTCCTCAGACTCCAACAAACCTTCAGCAAGTCACCCACGTGGGAGTGCCCCTGCCCCACAGTCCCTTTGCACTGGGCTCTTCCCCAAATGACTGCATGGCCAGTGTGCTGCCCTTCCAGTAACACAAATATTAAATACACGCAGGCTGGAAATATTTTAACAATCTTTGTCAGGAACAATATTTACTTTTGCAAAACAGCTGACAGGTAATTCCTAAAAAAGTAGATGCATCTCTAAAACAGTAGATATCAGATTATTTGGTGGAAGCCAAATGGTGACGAGCTGGCCCTTTCTCACCGGAGAGCCTGGTGAACAATATTGCACCGTGATTCAGAGGAGAAAGGCAGGTGGCTTCCTACTGCAGCCAGGACTGCAGCAAAGCATCTATCTCTGATGAACTGGGAAGAACGAGCTCCTCTAGCCTAGTGGATTCACAGCTCTTCTCCGGATGACCTTGCTCTGAGCCGAGCAACTGGCGGGGCAGCAGTAAACTCAGCAAAAGGAAGGAGAGAGAAGCAAAGGGGAGAGGGGCGGCAGGGAGGGGGGCTGGCATAGGGAGCATAGACTGCACAAACAGATGGTCACACAAACTCCAGCCATAATTAAGGACCTGTTTTGACCCATTCCATTTCTTGGGGAACACACAGGAGGGGCTATTTATTGCAATTGAATTTCTGTGGCTCTCCCCCACCCTCAGGGTTTCCTGCAAGTTCAGGAGAAGTTCATCCTCAGGTTTCTCATACTGCAGAGAAAAGCCCAAGGGATCCCCTCCAGAGCTTCGGTTTGTTTACTTCCCAATTCAACAGGCTCCTTGTCCCCTGCTGGAGACATATTTATACCACACCAGTAGGAAATCGACAGCTCCGTCAGTGCATCAGGTTCTTTCAGTAGCACTATGAGCAACCTGAGCAGCTGGAGTCAGGTATCAGGACATCTGTGGTTTGGGCTTCTTTGAGGTTAAATTATAAAATGTAACTGTGCAGCATGGAACACGCCTTGGCTTTCACTCACTAAAAGTGACCATATGAGATGTGCTCACATGAATTCTGGCACATCTCTGACATGGCACAACTCACTGCCCTTGACTGGAGAGCAGCTGTCTGTGCTATGGGGACTTGGCTTCAAAACCATTTTCGATCAATGACTAACTGGAATGGAGACAGGAAGCAAAGCGAGGTGGGCCTGGCTGTACAGTGAAGTGTATTTTGTCACTGTGGTGGGCAGAGAGAATGGCACTAGCTGCCCACAAGACTTCTGACCAAACTGGGCCTTTCTCCATGGCTAAGACGTGCCGTGCAGTATTTCTTAAAGGAGATGAGGCGGCTTTGGGTAGCAATGCCTTGGACCCTGTTCTGGATGCTTTCATGCTTCCTCCCAGGTGAGGTCTCTTTTCCACACAATATGTCACGAGCTACTCCAGTTCTCATGTGAATGGCTGCTAAAACTGAAAAAGCATTAAAAAAATGTTTTAGAGAAGTCTCATTTTTAAAAGGCATCAATAGCCACATAGGTGTGAAAAATAAAGGGTCAGTGTCATTGTACTGACAATTCTTAGTCACTGAAAAAGGATAGGAATTATGTACTGGGAAAAATACTCCAGTTTCCCCTGACTGGTTGGCACATTAGCCCTTTGGGCCAGGACTCAGTTCCTGTTGGTTCTGTTGTTTAATGAAAGGACTTGTGGTTGGCTGCTTTTGCTGTACATCCCCATCTGTATTGCCACCACCTTTCACCACTGCTGTAAGTGAAGGTCCATGGTGGTGTTTAAGCTGAGATCAGTGACGTCTAGGAAATCTATATTGAAGAGGCTGGGCCCGGTGGTGGTGAAAGAGCCAAAGCCAGTGGCTGAGCTAGGTGGGGTGAGATCCAGCCATTCCATCGTTTCCCAGGGCGATTCAGTGAAACTCATTTGTAAACCGGAGCCTTCAGCGGAGGAGGGTGACAGTTGGGTCTCCATGGGCGAGAGAGGAATCTCCTGGGATGTCAGAAGTTCATCTGCAACTTTGCTGGAAAACCCATCGATCAGCCCTTCAAAGTGAGACTCCTCACCGCCCATTTTCAGGAGGGGGATCTCACTGACCTTTCCCAGGGGACTCTGGGAATTTAATAAGACTTCGAGGTGAGTGTCATTGCTGCCAGTGCAGTGGTCAAATGAGAGTTGGGCTGAGGAAACATGTTCAAATGGAGCAGAGGCCTTTGGAAGTGAAGCGCTGGCGTTCCCTGAAGACACCGTTATCTGAGGTACTTTTTGGAGGCAGGAACGATCTTCTTTGGCAATGGCTGGCATTTCTGTTTGCAAAAGAAATGGAGAGCTTAGACCCATGCCATGTAATAGCCTGAGCCATCTGCACTGGCCACATGCTTTGACTGCCTGCTTTCCCTCAGAGCCTACTCCACCGTTCTGCTCCACTCAGCGTTCCCCCAACCTTATCAGTGCAAAAATGGACATCTTCCAACAAGACTTCCTTTCTCCCTGCACCATTTACCCCCACAGACACACACTTCACATCCATCCACCGGCTCCCTTTTCTCCAGCTTATCAAACACAAACTGCCTGTCTTCAGTTGCAAGGCCCTTCCTGGCTTAGCCCCTGTACTACTTATCCTCTTATCTGCAGTCGTGCTGCCGCCAAGGATGCCAGCCTACATTGCCCATGAGTTTGATTTTCCAATACACGCCTTTGTGCTGTCCCCCACGTTGCCCCTGTGCATGGGAGGAGCTCCCCAGAGACATCTGAAAACCCATCACACTGTCCTCCTGCAACTGCCCCCTTGCAACAACCCTCTGCTGAGAGACCTCGGACAGAGAGTGCACTGGGACTGCTGCTGACACTGATCAGCATGGTCTCACTGGGGAAAGGAGAGCCAGCCCAGGGTATGTGGGGGAAAGTGCGGCACAGACTGGATGGCCCAACTGACTCTCACGCTTGGGGTGACTCAAGATCAGAATGTTGCTCTGACCCTTTGTAAACAGGACACCTGGGTCCTTGGCTTTCTTGGAAAATCACCCCAAAACCCAACATGGCCTGGTTTGTCCATGTCATACAGAACCCTGCTAGTACCAGCCCTCAACTGCTCAGCTTTCAAAGTCACCACGAGGCCTACTCATGGAACGCTATAATCAGCAATGCCTGAGAACACAGAGACAGCCCCTCTAAGGAGCGAGTGACAGGAGATGCTTTTAAAGCTTGATTACCTAGTATGAAAGCCAACTGACAGCTAAGCATCAATGATGCTTTCCCGATAGGCACTGGCATATGGACAGGGTACAGACAATGGCCTTATAGGCCATCATCAGAGCAGATAATGCCTCTTCGTAGCTCATATGTGTGGGCAAGGGGCATAATCAGTGTTCCCCAAAGGCATGGGCCTAGGCAATGCTTTGCCTAGACATGGCCGTGGTAAATGAGTGTGGGGAATGGGCACTGTGTGACACAAAAGCCATTAGTGGTCACTACTCTGTGTCAGCAATGCCTGACAGAGTCCTTGCAACCAGCACATGGATGGCATAGTATTTATCTCTAAAGACAGTCATATGAGGTATCAAATGAAAGCTTATATTCTACTGGTCAGCATAAGCATCATGAGATGTCTGTACAGGTGTTCTTCAAGAAGTTGTATGTATGTGCTAAAAATAGGTTTACACTAGGTAACCAGGCAGAGCTGATAACTGAGGTTCTCCCAGACAAAGGAATGTTGCTTTACCTGGCTGCACAGGTCTCAGATGTAAAGCAAGCCTAAGTCAACGGGAATTATATTTGCATCTGAGGCAAACGGGACGAACATATTAACAGGCTAAGAAAGCTGCATGGCTTCAGCTCCCCAGAGAGGAAACAGCAGAAGAGAAGACCTTTATCTGGGGGCACACTTCCAAAGGATACAATGCCAAGGCTTACTGGACTGTAAGAAGGGTGCCTCCCTTTGTTGAGCAAAAAGAACAGCACTTTTTGTATCCATGAAAGCTGGATCCTGGCCCTGGTGGCTGGTGATACTGAGAGGTTGCTTTAGGTAAACTGCTTATCTGAGACCAAGATTTTCACCTGCTAAAGTTATGTTTGTCTCTCAGAAGTGTGTGTTACACTCTGTTTTATTTGTAACCATTTCTGTTTTCATTATCCTTCTTTATATCATTGAAATCTCTATCTTTCTTAATAAACTTCTCTTTGTTAGATCGTATGAGGAACTCTGGGCTGTAATATTAAGCAAAGCGTGAATTCTTAGTTGGAGATAGCAAACTTGGTATAATTTCTGTGAGTGGCCAATGGCAGGGGCTGGGTGTTCCAGGGGAATGCTTTCTGAGGGGGCTCAGGAACTGCGGAGCAACAAGTGTTACCTGTAAGGCAAAGTAAGGGCTGACAGAGCCCTGAGAAGTTTGTCTGGGATGGCTAGCCACTTAGCACCAGCAAATCTCTCTCTAGCTGGAGCAGAGGGGTCACACAGTAACTAACAGCTCTGGGCCCCCTAAGAAGGCATCACAGTATCATTGTTCTTCATGGGAAATGGGCACAGACAGAGCTCTCTAGGGAACGGGCGTGGGCGGTGCTCTCTCTCTAGGGAATGGGCGCGGGCATTGCTCTCTCTAGGGAAGGGGCACGGGCGGTGCTCTCTCTCTAGGGAAGGGGCACGGCAGTGCTCTCTCTCTAGGGAACGGGTGTGGGCGGTGCTCTCTCTCTAGGGAAGGGGCGCAGGCGATGTGCTCTCCAGGGTACAGGCACAGGTGTTTCTCTTTCTCCAGGGAACAGGCCCAAGTGTTTCTCTCTCTCCAGGGAACGCAGGTGGTGCTCTCTCTCTAGGGAATGGCTGATAACCACAGGACAGGCTCTCCACAGGAAGGTGGTTACAGTAACGCACATGGGGATTTGTTAAAATCAAAGCTCCCCAGCAGTGGTGGACATGTGCAGGGCACCTCCAGAGCACTGCTCCACTTGTGTAATGGAAAACAAATCTTTAAAACCAGCCTCAGCCATTCCTTCCTCAGGGAAAGCCGCTGCAAGATGGCAGCCTCAAAGAAGGCAGCTCCAATGGGGCTCTCGTGGTCCCATGTTCATCACCATGGCGCTGAGCATGCTTTTCCAGCAAGGGCACTGTGTGTAAGGTATCAAATCTCTGCCTACCTCCACTCTCAATCAGCACATCCAGGAGCTCGTCCATTTGCTGACTTCGAGTCATCTGCTGCAGCAAAACACCACAAGAGGAGAGCAGGGGGTTAGAAGCGGTTTCTCAGGCCACGGGCCAGAGCACAAGATGCAGCTTTGCTAGTCCTAGAGTGCTGGAAAGGTGAGATTCTCCATGCAGTGTGGATGTGCTTGGCTCCCGATTTCCTAATTTGCTGTGGCTAGTGAGCAATAAGCTGGTTTCTGTCCCCTCCCTGCAGGTAGAACTGAGCTCATAGGCTCCATGGTCACTGCACAGCCACCTTTGACAACCATTTAAATCAGCCTCTGCTTTGCACCTGGGCTTCAGGAGCCTGAGGACCAAGTTGGGTGCACACAGCCTCCTTGGGACTCTTGTGCCCAGCACACCCAGTGCTTGCCCCAGCAAGATGCCTGCTCCCCTATGCCCTCATCCCTCTGCTGGCCAGCTGAGCCTTGCTGACGAAATGCACTTTCCCTGTTGTTTCCTTTGATTTAAATACAAAACAACTCCTCGTCCCCCAGCCATTATGTGCCAATATTTAGTGCTATCCAATGGCCCACGTGGGATGAGTTTGATGGTCTCAGTCTAGTTACCAATGGAACAACTATCCACCATCACAGCTGGCACTAAGTGGCACCCTGTTTGCAGTCTCATGCGATGCGAGGGATGAAATGGACTATGGAGACTGAGCTACCCTCTCCACCTCAGGCATAAGGCTGAGGCACTCTGGCAGGGGGCAGAGCAGGCCAAGCTTGTATTTGCTCTGGGTCTAACTACAGAAGCCAAGGTTTTCCAAAGTGACTAGTGATTTGGTCTGCCCAAGTTGGGACACTTCAAAGGGGCCAAGTTTCCAAAGTTTCCCCTCCTCCCCCCTTGGAGCTCACATCCATTTGAGGTGTCTCAACTTATGCACCAAAAACTGGAGCTCCGTGTATCACTAGCCCCTTCTGCTCTGCTTGACCAGGGCCTCAGTCCGCAGGGCTGTCAGCCTAGCACCTTTCACCAGCACAGTATTCAAATAAAATCAAGTCTGATGCTTTTCTGTCACATTGAGACAATAGTTAGCAGCTAACGCCTGGATGCACAACAGGCATTAAGCAGCTAAGGCCCAGTTTCTGGACCACTGCGATGCACAAAACTCCAGCTGCTCCCAAAGGTGCCTACGGTTACTCAGCACCTAACAGTATGCAGTAAAAGTTCCCTAGTGCCTGTGTTCCTGCCGCTGGGCATGTGCACCTGCCCCCCGGTGGGCATCCGGATGCTGATCTCCCATCTATGTCCTGGGGCAAATTCACAAACTGGGGGAAGAGAGGTGCTTGGCCGCCTAAGTCACATGCAGGACCCAATCTGACAAGCACGCTCAGAAGCTACCCACCTCTACCCAAAGGCACCAACTTCTCCTGGTGCCGGTGGGTGCTCGTGCCCCCCCCGCCCCACCTTGACTCTGCCCCCATTCCAACCTCTTCCCCCAAATCCCTGCCCCAACTCCGCCACTTCCCTGCCCCTATTGGACTCCTTCCCCAAATCCCTGCCCTGGCCCCACCTCTTCCCCTGAGTGGGCCGCGTTCCCGCTTCTCCCCCCACAGCTTGTTATGCCGCGAAACAGCTGTGTGAGGCAAGTGCTGGGAGAAGCAGGGACAGCACACAGACGGAGGTGAGCTGGGGCGGGGAGCTTGGCTGCAGAGCACCCTCCAATTTCCCCCGTGGGTGCTCCAGCCCTGGAGCACCCATGGAGTTGGCGCCTATGCCTCTACCACTCGGGCCCTCAGGTGAGTTCATACAAAAGAGGAGCTTTCCACATCCCTGGTAAGGCCCCTAACCACTAGGCTAACAGTTCTGGGGTTATTCTTGTTCTCCTTCCCTCTGGGATCCTTGCTGACAGCACAGGCACCTACTGCCAAGACAGTGTTTGCACCTACCTCTGACTACGTACCCCGTCATTGGTCTCTCCCACTGGCTAGCTCATGCCTAGTATGCTGGCTTTTGTGGATTGGAGTCTAAAGCTCCTCACTCCCCCATTCAATGGACAGGGAGTGTGGGCATCCAACTCAGGCTTTGTGGATCACAGTGATCTCCTAGGCACCTAACATCTTTTGTGCACTTAGGCCTAAAATGTCAATTCAAGCTATTTCTCATACACATCAAATGTGCCTGCTTCACTCACAGACCAGGCGATGTGCTGTAATTGCCACAGTCACTAGTTCCATACAACTCAACCAAAACAGAACAAGATCAAAATGGTAAAACCTATTCCTGTAGAAAATAAAAACCATGCAGTTACCTGCTTCACTGCATCCGCATAGGATGGAGGCTGCTTTACCTCCGAGAGGGCTGGGCTTGACTTACAAAAACTTGGGGATGGAATAGAAAACTTTTGACCTGCCTGCGTAGCCATCTGCGTGGGGGAAATATAGGGAAATGTAATCAATCCACAGGCAAAAGGTTATGCTCCTCTCTGCCTTTCTTTCTACCTTTATTTGGGGCCCAAGCCGCCTCTCACCCCAGTGTAAACCAGAAGTAACTCCACTGGAGTCAATGGTATTACACCAGTGCCAAATCAGACTAAGTGAGGGAAAAATCAAGCCTGTGGGCAGGACAGATGGATTCAGGAGACTAGTTATGAGTTCCCCTAGCTATGAGGAAACCATTCAGGTCTGTACACACAGTTCCTGTGCATTTTAACATGAGGTGACCCTGAGCAGTTTGTCTTTCAGCACCCGCATTCAGCTCAGCTCTGAATGTCCCTACACCAGAACAAGAGGAAGAGCAAAAACAGGCAAAATAATATGCTGGTGAAAAATATTGGCCAAACATAGACAGCAAGGTCCCAAAGATACCGCGTTACTGGTGGGTGAACCCACCTCCTCTGCCCTTATCCCTCCTCTCACACTTCAGCAGCCCTGGCTGATCCTGACCAGATCTTATGCTAATTAGTGTGATGCTTGTTTTTTGACACCCAACCCAAATTCTGTTGTATGACTCACTTGTCTGAATCACTGGACAATGCTCCAGCTAGGAGATGCAGTAACCCCACCACTCATCTCTACTGCCCCTTGTCAAAGGGTCTCTAGAGGCACAGTGGGTCAATACTCTGGACCTTCTCTGAAGATCTGGTTTACATGGGTTAGCACATCCTTGCAAAACTGTCATACGTGACCCCTCAGCCTGAAATCTCTTGCCCTTCACTTCTGATGATCATGGAAAAACTGATTCTGTTTTAAATGTCCCAATTACTTGCCCTAAGTAAGTGGTGAGAAGAATATTGTGAGACTGGATTAAGCCACAAGGGAATGACTTGCACGGGTCTTATCCTGCACTCTTTCTAATCCCACCCATTTCACCACTCCAGAAAACAGACACAGAGCATTTACAGAACCAGTGGTATCTCCTGCTTAGAAAGGGCTCACACACTGGCCTAGCAGGAATCTTGCAACTCAAAGATGAGTTTCTTGGCAGAGGTTCTGAGGGAAACTTGCTAGAACACCTGCTCATTTTGTACTGGGTTCTTGCCAGTGAATGTGACTGGGTAGCATTCTGCGGCCTGTTATGCAGCAGGCCAGACAACACCAGAATGGTCCCTTCCGGCCTTAAAGTCTATGAATCTGTGAAAAGATTAGCTACCAACCCCCTCCCTCCAGATAACAAATTCCTTTCCCTTTCCTTCTACTTCGCTCCAAGACTGCTCTGCCCCTGCTGGCTGGCCCCGTCTCCCCTGTTCCCATGGTGTTATCATGGCAAGGTGCAGCATGACTGTGGCAGGCAGTGTTATTTCTGGGAGTGTTGATTAGTGTGGGAGTGATGCACACATATCCCAGCAGCAGCAGCTGGAGCTCCTTCTTCACCAGGATTCTCAGTGACCCATCAACACCGCAACTGGGAACCCAGAGGAATGGCTCAGATCCATGTCACAGAGAGCACAGGTCATTAGTGCTGCTCTGTCATACACACCCTCCTCAGGTGAGGACCCCCGGCACTGGTGTGACATCCCAGCTGGAGATCTGAGAGGCAGCCCCAGCTGGGAAGGACTCACGCCAAGCAGAGTTAGGCTCAGAACCTTCCCAATGGCCTCGCTCTCATCGGGGCAGAGGAGGGGGTTGCTGTGGAACAGGGAGCTCAGAAAACAGAAGAGCTGCCCTGATTACATTGTTTATAGGTGGGCCTGGGTTATGGTGTCTGATTTTTAGCCACGTGAAGAGAATGTGACCAGAGACTGGAACTGCAGAGGTAGGGTGAAGTGCCCCCCATGGCACCCCATATGCAGCTTCAGCCTCTCTCCACCCACAATGCCAAATGCTGTCAATCGGAAATTTTGGGCTTGCAAATGTTCCACGCCCCCAAACGCTGACATCTGCACATGCAGTTCAGGAGAGTCAGACACTCCTAATTCACACACACAGCTGGGCATGCAGAGCTGACCCGAGTGCAAATACAGGAGGCCCTAAAATACAGGCGATGATTAGAGCCCACTTTGGAAATTAAAATGGTGACACTGTGCCCCTGCTCCCTGTGCCATGACCCTGCTGCTCCCTGCGGCACAACCCAGCCCCCTGTGCCATTCCCCCTGCTGCTCCCCATGGTACAACCCAGCCCCCTGTGCCATTCCCCCTGCTGCTCCCCATGGTACAACCCAGCTCCCTGTGCCATTCCCCCTGCTGCTCCCCATGGTACAACCCAGCCACCTGTGCCATGACCCTGCTGCTCCCCATGATACAACCCAGCTCCCTGCTCCCTGTGGTACAATCCTGTGTGATGGAGCTACAAAGAAGAGGATTACAACTCCCATCAGCTCACTCCCCACTGCATATCCCCTCCCCCAGGCCAGGTAAGGGAACAGAGCTGTGTGTGGAACAGGCTGTGACTGCTGGACATCACAGCTGGGTGCAAGACTGTGTGGACTGTATATGGAGCGACAGCAGCTGGGCAGGGAGCCAGTGCAGAGTGGCCCAATGAGAGACACTAACTAAGCCTGGCTTGGTAACCTCCAAATGCTTATTTGCTGAAATAGAGACTGGACTGGAGAGGGCACCCCAGGCACGAGGCTTGAAAAGCCCCACGCACACACTGCTATTGCTTAGTTTGAACTGTAACAGTTTAAGCCTCTGTACCTGGGTATTTACAACCTCGCCCCTTCCCTGCCAGCCTAGTAAAACCCTTTCCCTTAGCCACATGCCTGAGTGGGTATGTGACCTTCCAAGGCTGGGCTACAAGGCCTAGCTGCTGAAGCATCTATAGTGTTTGTCTTCAAGCTGACAGGCTACTGGCACGCTAGGAGTTTCGGGTATAGAGGAACCCCAATAATTACACCTACTCCCTGGGCTGCGACTCTGTTGCTCTCCACAGTACAACCCCGCTCCCTGTGCCACCCCACAATACTGCCCCGCTCCTGCTGCCTGTGTCACCTCCTATATTACCCCTCTCCCACTGCCTGTGTCACACCCGCCAGTACCCATCTCCCACTGCTTGTGCTACCACCAAAATTAATGCCCCCTCCTGCGCCCTGTTTCACCCACTAGTCTCCTGTTCCCTTTGCAACCTGCATAGTTTCTCCCTCCCACTGCCAGTCACTCCCAGTGCCCTGCTCCCAGAGTCATCCCCCAGAGTGCCCTGCTTCCCTGCCTGTCACCCCAGAATGACCCTTCCCCTCCCTGTGTCACCTCCACAGCGCCCTCTCCCCCCTGCCTGTCACCCCCAGAGTGCCCCCTCCCTGGCTAAGTCACCCCCACAGCGCACCCTCCCCCTGCTTGTGCCACCGCCACTGGACCCCTCCCCCTGGCTGTGTCACCGCCACAACTTCCCCCTCCCCTGCCTGTCACCCCCACAGGGCCTCATGGGTGGCATGTAATGGAGGCTGGGGGAGGCTAAGCCTCCCCAAACCTGCGCTAATGCTTCCTGCCATGGCCCTGGGGCTAGGACCCAGCAGGCCTCAGAGCTCCTCTGGCCGGCCAAGGCTTGGAGTGGCTTGGGCAGGCAGGTCAGCGCTCAGGGCGGTTTGGGCAGATGGGAAGAGACTTGGTGTGGCTTGGGTGGGCAGGTTGGCACTCGGGGCGGGGCAGGCCAGCCATCTGGGACTCCTCTGGCCCCGGTGGGCGAGAGTGAGGGGGCCTTGGGCAGATGGGGCAGGACAGGGGCCTAGTCTCCCTGAACCGGGGGAGGGGTCACACGCCACTCATGCAGAGCCCCCTCCCCCTGCCTGTGTCACCCTCATAGCTTCCCCCTCCCCCATGCCTGCCACCCCCACAGGGTCCCCTTCCCTGAGTTTGTCACACCCACAGCTTCCCCCTCCCCCACCCATCAACCCCACAGGCCCCCTCCCCTGCCAGCATTACTCCCACAGTGGCCCTCCCACCTGAGTCACTCCACAGCACCCCCTGCCCCATGTCACCCCCACAGTGCCCCTCCCCCCACCCCGTGTCACTCCCACAGCAGTCCCAGCTCTTGCACTGTTTTTGCTGTTATAGGATTGGCTGTATAGGAGCCATCTGTGATGAGACAAGAAGCTCCAACTTCCTGGCAATTTTAGCATGCTGATTGGCTGCCTGCCCCATCAGCCCACCTTCTGGGGGTGAGCAACCAATCAGATCTGCTGCAGGCAGCGCTCCCCGCCCCCAGCAGCCAGAGCCGTTCTCACAGGAGGGGAGGGGGAGATAAAGAACCCAGCTGCTCCAGGTGGTCCCACCCCCTTCTGCCTCTCCCCCTGTGAGCAACAGAGAAGGGACGGTTCCTCTTCCCCTCCCCCTGCCTTGCAGCTTCCGCCTGGGCCAGGGAAGAGGGGGTTGAGGGGCACCTGGAAGTCCCCAGCCTGGAACAGGGAGAGAGGACCCTGCTGCAGCCCCCAGGCCTGGGAGGGGGAAGAGCCGTAGGAGGAGCAGAGAGGGACTGAAGTCTGGGTTGGGGCTGTTGGGGGTGGGGAGCATTCATTGCTGGGCAGGGACTGGCAGTGTAGGGTGAGAGCTCCTGCAGCAGGGGCCAAAACCTGCTCCCCAGTGCAGCTGGGGGCACTGGCAGCACTGATTGTCACCCCCGCCCCCCAGGAATGGCAGGGGGGGCGCACAACACACGACAAACCAAATACACAGCGTCAGCGCTATGAACGGCTCAGGGGTTGGGGCTGACTCATGATCTCTGATCCCTGGAGGTCAGCAATGGTGTGCAGTCTCCCCTGACAGAGCTGGTGCTGGGTATAAGCTGATTAAGCAATTGCTTAGGGCCCCAAGCAGCTCAACGGCCCCCCTATTTGCTTTTTTTATATGTGTTGTGTAGGTGGTCCCCCAAAATATTCCTGCTTAGGGCCCCCAGGATTTGGATAAGCAATCCCCAAAGCAACCGTACTGCCTGTGCCCCCGGATTCCCAGAGCGGCTCTCCTCTTCCTGTGCTGTACTGCTGCTGCCCATGTTGCTCTTGTGATTTTGTTCCTAACTGTCCCTCGATCGTGAGCAGCTCTGTGAACACATCCAGTGTCACCAGGGTCTTGGCAAACTCACTGAAGCTGGTCACTGCATGTGCTCAGGATTTGGCCCTTCCAGCTACTCTGACCTCAGCCTGTGTGGTGGAGGCACCGAGGAGGCAGCTTGCATGGAGTGGTGGCTGTGTCTGGGCACACCCTGTGCAGCACACTCAGGCTCTTGGGTGATGTGCTCTCCCTGGCACTCCTGCTGCTCTCTCCAAGGAAGTCAGTATGCCGGCTGGCCCAGGTTGGAGAGAGGCACACAGGACTCCTGACCTGTGGCACTGCTTTTTCTAGAGTCACAAAGATGCAGCCTACAACTTGGTGAGGGGAGACGGAGCAGATGCTACTCCACTCACCACTGCCCTACTTTGAGCATGCTAGCCCTGTTTGCTCCTGGGATGGAACCCTTGGCTCTGCCTGGAGAACTCCCATTTGCAAATGCGCTTTGAGCCTGGGCTCCCATGCCGCAAGCCAAAGACTGTTCTGTGAGTGCCCGAGCTGCAGGGGAAAGCCCAGTCTGTTTTGTGAGGCCCTGTCGTGCTCACATGGGCCAGTTTACAATTCTGCCAGAGTGATACATTTTAGGGGCAGCTGCACTTCCTGCTTCCAGGCAGGACAGGGAGCAAGGATGTGGAAGTGCTGCAGGACAGGCTGTTCCTCTAGTGTTCCAGGGTTGTCAGAGCCAGAGCACATTGGAGAGCTCATGGAATGGCCTGTGCCCAACCTCATTCCCAGGTCAGAGAGATTTGGACAAGCAACCCCCAAAGCAACCTTTAATACCAGTTTTCAGAGTAGCAGCCGTGTTAGTCTGTATCCGCAAAAAGAACAGGAGTACTTGTGGCACCTTAGAGACTAATTTCAGAGTAACAGCCGTGTTAGTCTGTATCCGCAAAAAGAAGAACAGGAGTACTTGTGGCACCTTAGAGACTAACAAATTTATTAGAGCATAAGCTTTCGTGGACTACAGCCCACTTCTTCGGATGCATATAGAATGGAACATATAATGAGGAGATATATATACACACATACATACATACTCTGTATGTGTGTATATATATCTCCTCATTATATGTTCCATTCTATATGCATCCGAAGAAGTGGGCTGTAGTCCACGAAAGCTTATGCTCTAATAAATTTGTTAGTCTCTAAGGTGCCACAAGTACTCCTGTTCTTCTTTTTTCTTAGAGACTAACAAATTTATTAGAGCATAAGCTTTCGTGGACTACAGCCCACTGCATCCGAAGAAGTGGGCTGTAGTCCACGAAAGCTTATGCTCTAATAAATTTGTTAGTCTCTAAGGTGCCACAAGTACTCCTGTTCTTTTTAATACCAGTGCAATCTCCATCGAGATAGGACAGAATGGCATTAGCCTTGTGCATTCCCCACTTACCGGTGCTGGGCGAAGTCGATTGCTGGCCTGTGGGGAAACACTGCGCCCTTCTCCCTGAGAGCCAGGGGACACAGAGAGAAGGTAATGGCTGTTAGGGGATGGTGGCAGACTGATATGCTGTGGGCTCTTTGCAGTCCCAAGTGGAGAATGCTGTGGAGAGCACTGTGGGCTTAGAAACGTGGAGGAGGTGATGGTGCTCTGGCCCGCTGACTCCATGCAAAGGCTGTTTACAATGTGAGGCAGCTGCGGCGTCCCACAGTTACTTAGTTTATCCAAGCTGTTAGCTTGGGCTTTCAAGGCAGTTTGTTTTGATGAGAATGGACAGCTGGATACTGTGTTTTCTTGCTTGATGGGGACACCGAAGAAATGCTGGGTGGGTGGCTGCTTCTCCTCCAAGCCATTGTTCCTTTTTCGCTTCTGGAGTTGCATCCGCAGCTCTTCCACCTGTCTCTGCTCTTGTTGCAGCTTCCACGTCAGTTCATTGATAACCTTCTGCTTTTCCACCAGCATCTTGTCTTTCTCTGTGTCGATCCCTTCCAGTTCCAACTGGATGCTCCCTCCATTCATGCTGCCCATTAGGCTTTCTTCAGCACTGCCATGCACAGGGGATGGTTGGAGACCAAACTGTGGAGAAGTCATTGGTCCATCGTTGAATGTGTCTGGTAAAGAGCCACTGACGGAAAGGTCAGAGGATGCTGGGGAGATGGGTGGGGAGGAGCTGGTGCTGCCAAACTGATAGAAGCTGCTGGATAGCATGCTGGCCGAGGGCTGTGACTGGTAGTTGGACAGCGTGTTTGTTGGGGTGACTGGAAAGGTGACCGTTGTTATTTCATTGAAGTTTGGCACCACACTGCCACTGCAGTCCTGGAAGGGCCGCAGACGTTCCATCAGTGCCGTTTTCGTACCGGATACGGGGAGGCCTCTTATTCGCAGCTGCTGCCTCAGTTCTGACACCTAGAAGCAGAGCCAGCCATTTAATGATAGTCACTTCCAGCACCTCCCCTCACTGTCATACTCCTTATACACTTGTGGGGAAATACCCTGCTGTGAATATTTCCCCCAGGGAGCGTTCTCCTGGCCTCCTGCCTGATGGGACTGAGCCGCACCCCTCACTACTACTCAAAGTCACTAGAAGCACCATGCACAGCCTAACAGCCTCATTGTATCCCAGCAGAGGAAATACATTCTTCCTTCCAGCAGCCAGAGCTGCTATAAGTGGAGAGCCGGAGCTGTGAATGGATAATATGGATAGCAGTGCAGTAATTCTCATGGAACACAGGCTGACACCATGGGGCTTGGTGTCCCTGCTAGCAGCTGGCCCTCCTATAGAGGTTTATGAGTCTGCTACTGGCCATGAGCTAGCTAACAGGCTAGTTAGCTAACAGAAGTTCATGCTTTTAGATCCATATGGCTCAGGTTCAGGCATCCCAGATGACTCAGCCAGGACTTCATTACACACATGCTCCACTTGCTTTAATCCTTATTCATGTCTCTGAATAATAAGGATTACTTTACACATCCCTGGTTCCGCAAGAGATTGGTCTGGGACTTTAATCATGTTTGAGTTTAAGTAACAAAACCTGAAAGAATTGTGTGTGTAAATGACCCACATCAATCAATAATGATCCACATCAATCAATATATTTATGCCTGTATCTGTAATTTTCACTCCATGCATCTGAAGAAGTGTGTTTTTATCCATGAAAGCTTATGCCCAAATAAATCTGTTAGTCTTTAAGGTGCCACTGGACTCCTCATTGTTTTATCAATCTAGTGTGAGTCTTTATTCCCCTCCCTTTCCCTCAGGGGCTGGTCTATATAAGAGTTAGTGACTCAGCAACAGCTTCTAGCTACAGGACTAGTCCTTAAGTTCAGGCAGTGAGAGCTCATGCTTTTCAAATCAGAAGTTCCTGGATTTGTTCACAGACAGCTCCTCAAGGAGTTATCACTTTGGGTTCTCCTGCAAACATTTTGCACAGCTCTGACCATCTGCCTCAATCTGATGGCAATTAGGGGATTCCTGCACAGCAGCAATAGCATGTTCTCTAGTACCATTGCATCATTTGTCTCATGACACATCAGAGCACTTTGTGAAACATAAAGGCACTTAGCACTTCTCCATGCCTTATATATTTTGCTGCATTCGCTTGCTCTATAACATGCAAGTTTAGGTTCCTGCCAGCTCATCACTATTACCTTGGGATGCCTGATAGACTTCAAAGCATTTTCATTGTAAGGCATGGTGTCGCTAGATACTATTACTGTTAACAAACGATTAATGGGAGATTTGCACTCACTTTCAGATCATCCAGGTTGGAAGGGAGAGGGCCTGGTTTGATAGAAGATACACAGGTCTGTCCGGAAAAAGTGGTTTTCACTGGAGAAAGGGGTATGTTGGTGACTGGAGTTGATGAAGAGTTTGAACTTTTGACCATTTGCTCACTTGGTTGCCTGAAATGACAAAGGAGAGGTTTTTGGTAATAATGTCCAGTTTTTGCCACATTTACTAATAGAAAATGGGACTTACTTATGGAAGGGTGGCCAAAGAACAGCCCCTGCCCATCCAAAATATGATTTAACTTCTTCATCATAGCTGCTTTCTTCTTCACTTTAGAGGGGTGACCTAAGGTCCCAGTATATAATGCTCCATCTAGACGTGATTGTAAAGAACATTGGAGACACTATAGCAGGGCATGGGGAGCCCCAGGAAGGAGAACAGCAAGAGCCTTCAGAGTTCATGGGCCTGGGCTGCAGAGGGAGGACTGGGGATGCTTATCTTTCCTTGTCCATTTTCAGGGGGGATCAAAGGAGGTCTTATGTGGCTGTCATCCCTCTCTGGCCAGTCAGAATATGGCTTTGGATGTGACCAGGGCTACATTTTCAAACTGTGCTCCCAGATCCCTGCTATGCTGCACCAACAGGCACACAAGCATAGAAGAGGGACCTGCAGGAGAGCTTAGAAAGCCCCCCAAAACATCTAAGCCTCAGACTACTGTGCAGACATTGTTCTTTACAGGCTGCTGACTCACTTGTGCTGTGCTTGGTGGATTCCAGGGTAGCTGAAGTGCTGCTGCTGCTGCTGCTGGCTGAGGATTTGTAGCTGCAGGAAGAGCTGCTGCTGTTGGAGGAGTCTAGCATAGGCTGAATCCATGGGCGGAGGAGACTTCTCTGCTTTCTGGTCAGGCGGAATGTACTGGTGATACTTCAGCTTCTTCACCTTTGGCTTGGTGTCCTTGGGCTTTTTGTGGCGGTTCTTGCTATCACTGGATGATTTTGACTGCGTGTCATACAGAGAAAAGAACAGGGGTTATCTGAGAAATCAGGTCCTGAGCTGGAGTTGGCTAAGCGATGACATTCACATTTATGAATTTAGAGACCTAGAACCAGAGGATGGGCATGTCCGTATTCCTGAGGGCATTCTGCACCAAAAATTTAAAAATTCTGCACCAAAAAAATTAAAAATTATGTGCACATTATTTTAAAATTCTGCAAGTTTTATTTGTCAATAAAAAAATGCAGAGGCTCCAGCATGGCAGTGAGGAGCACAGGCCACTGGCTGCACGAAGGTGGGAGATCACTCTGCAGCCCCCCCACCCCCGGGACACGGACACAGTGGTGAGGCTACACCTGACCCTGATGCAACACAAGGCCTGGGCCTGCCCCAGAAACACCCTGGGTCCCTGCCCCTCTGCGCCAGGTGCACGAGGTGTGGAGGGCAGGTAGGCTCAACCAGGCAGGATCCAAGCATGTAGGGACTCAGTGGGGGGGGTCTAAGTGTAGTGGGATCTGGATGCACAGAGGCTCGTTGGGGGGGGGCTCCAGGTGCAGGGGCAATGGGACTCTGCAGGGGGTTCCAGGTGAAGGTGGTTGGGGCTCAGTGGAGGAGTCTGGGTGTGGGGAAGTGGGACTTGGTGGGGTGGAGGTCTGGGTGCAGCTAGTTGGGGGTCTAGATGTGGGGGCTAAGGGTGGTGCAGAGATTGGGGCATCATGGTGGGGGTTTGAGTGGAGGGAGCTCAGTGGGTGGTGGTCTGAGTGCAGGGGTGGGGGTCCAGAGGCAGGGGGTTTGCGTGAAGAGGGGCTCCAGATGCAGGGGTTGAGGTGGGGCTTGGGTATGGAGGGCTAGGGAAGTTCTGGATGTACATGGTAAGGCTTGGCAGGGGGATCTGGGTATGGGAGGTCCAGATGCACGGGGGTTGGGTGGATGGGGGAGCAGCTGCCCCAGTGACCCCACCCCCCACAGTTGAGGAGTGATGGGGGCAGGATGCAGGGGAGGATGCTGAGCTTCCTGCAGCTGGGGGAGGTTTCTGGGCCTGGGTCTGAAACAGCCCCAGACACTCCTTGCAGGGGAAGAGGAAGTCCTGTCCTCTCCTGCCTCCAGCCCAGCCGGGACTAGCAGCTGATCCCGGCTCAGGGTAGAAGCCACTGGCTGGGGTGTCCCCAGCCCCGCGGTGATTTACCTCTCTGCCAGCTGCTCCGGGTGTGTGAAATGATGTACCTACTGTGCTAGGGAGTGGTGCGTGACTGTGCTTGCAGCTTCCCTGTCAGAAAGTCATTTTTTCTGCAGGAAAGCAAAGAAATCTGTGGGGGATATGAATTCTGCGCATCTGCAGTGGTGCAGAATTCCTCCACGAATAATGTCCTGAGCTCATCACTGTCACCTGATCCTAATGATGAGCCCCAAGATGTCCTTCCCCTCCATGGCTCTGCCTACATGCCAAAGCCCCAAATCTGGAGACCACTCCTGTCTCTAAGTGACAATCACTAAAGTGACATACCTGCTCCCAGTCACACCAGATGTACCAATAGTATACAAGGAGCTTCCCTTTTATGTTGAATTTTACATTCCTAGTTTGTATTCTTTTCCCTCTCTGTGTAGCTGGTGGGGCTATCTAATACTCAGAACCTAGAGAATTGCCCACATTGAGACTATGTCAGAATTCAATATCCAGGGCCTCTCGCAGGGCACAATTCTACTCCTTGACCCTCATGGTAGCTCTTAAATGGGATCCACTGGGGAGTTCTATTCATGCAGGGAGAGCAGCACACCAGACCTGTGGTCTCCTGAGCAGAGCAGGACAATAATTGGGGTTTTCACTCTTTTGATTTTAATTCTTCCATTAAAAAATCCCAGTGTGCAATTACCTAGATCATTAAAGTCAATGGAAAATGCAGGGCCGCCCAGAGGATTCAGGGAGCCTGGGGCAAAGCAATTTCGGGGGCCCCTTCCATAAAAAAAAGTTGCAATACTATAGAATACTATAGTCTCGTGGGGGCCCCTGCGGGGCCCGGGGCAAATTGCCCCACTTACCCCCTCCCGGGGGGCCCTGGGAAAATGAGGGGACTTGCAGCAAACTAAGCAGAGATAGGCCCCATTGTCTTTCCTGAATGAGCAAACAAGCTTTATACCAGGCCTTGCAGTCACTTGGGCATTGAGGATTACAGGCTGACTTATAGACTGAATTAGTGCATTTCATTGTACTATAGAGCAGTGGTCTCCAAAGTGGGGTGCGCAAGAGGATCCTTCGGGGTGCGCAGCAGGAGGAGCGCCGCCGGAGCAGCGCCGCTTTTTTTTTTTCCCCTTCAGCAGTTCGGCCGGGAGGCCGAGCAGCTTTTTTTTTTTTTTTTTTGCTTCGACAGTTTGGCTGGAAACAGGGTGTGTGTGCTCAAAATTTTTTACTGATGGGGTGCGCGATCAAAAAAGTTTGGAGACCACTGCTATAGATAACACGTGCACCAAGGACCTGGTTAACTTTTACTAAGTTGCATTCCTCTGGTTAAAGTTCTGCTCTCAGGTCAGCATGGCAGAGTGTGACTCTGATATTCTGCTTCCTTTCCATTCCTGGACCTCCCAGTCGGTGTCCACTAATCATGTTGCATTGGGAGATCTGCCCGTGCATGACAGCAGAATAGAATTGAGAGTGTCAGAGGAGGTATTATGACTTAATAACATCCTCTCTTCTCACAGCTGTTTGTTCAAAAGGCTTAATTCCTGCTCAGAGATACTGGGTGGGTGAGGCAATATTTTTTATTGGACCAACTTCTGTTGGTGAAAGAGACAAGCTTTTGAGCTACACAGAGCTCTTTTTCATGTCTAATCTAATATCTTGGGACTGACATGGCTACAGCAACATTGCATAAATCCTGCTCAGTGAGGCACCCAAAGCTGCTCTCTCTAAAGCAACTAAAATCCTCATCTGAGGTCAGTCCTCTTACTCATCTACTCATTTACATTGATTAGCCTAATTCAGTGTACTGCCAGGGGACTAAGAAGTCACACACTACACACTGTGCTCCTCTGAATGCGAGGAGCCCAGCCCTCTAATGCACTGTATTGAACTCCTTTGTGTGACCCTGAGGCTTGGCATGCTGATAACTCTAATAAAACAATGACCATGATATTGAGATCCCAGCGTGAAGGGGTGAGTGGTCTTTCATGTCCTGGGCAGTGGGAACAGGGAGAGTGTTCATGCAAACTTTTCCAGGTGATCCCTGCCTGGGAACAAGCTAAGCAAAGACTCAGTCCAGACAAGACAGAGGTGGTTCTAATTGGTAGCATCTGGAGAGAATCTCAGGATTGATGGTCTGGATGGAGGAGCACTGTACATCTTTTATCCTTATGTGAGGTTCACCATGTAGAGCACTTCTGGAGCAGGGATTTCTCCTACACTCCCAGCTGGTGGAGGTGATCAGAAGGACATGTTTATGGTTGATGTGGTGATGGTGGCTGCTATCTCTGTAGACTAGATCACTGCAGTCCCTTCAGCATGGGGGTCCCCACAAAGACCACTCAGAACCTTGTCCTGGTGCAGAATGTGGCTGCCTGCTTTCTTGGTATTGCTGGGCATAATAAGCACTTTCTGCCTGCTGTTCAGAGCCCACATGGATTTCTGCTCACTTCTGGGTGCCATTCAGGGTATTGGCATTGATCTTTAAAGCCCACCTGCCCAGAACCTCACTTTCAATTCTCCCCCTACACCCTTCTCTTCAATCAGCCTCCCGTCTCTTCTGCTCATCAAGAGTCTTCACATCGTCACGCTAGGAGCTGCTGGCCCGTGTCCTGCCTTGCATTTGTTTCCTTGTCAAGCTTTTCAGGACAGGGACCAAGCCAGTCTGTCCCATGGCCTGGGTCCTAGCTGCTTCCTCCCTCTGCACTGGCTCAGAAGCCACAAACAGATAATGCACTCTCATTTACGGAGCCAAGAGTTGCATATCTGGAGGCTGGGTGGGGACAGAGCGTTTTCTGGGGTTTGCCAGCTCCTGAAGTGTCAGACTGAGTCTCTATGGGTATGTCTGCAGTGCACAAGCCCCTTTCCACCCCCCTACAAATCAGTCTGACTTGGTCAGCAAGTACCTGGCTTCTAGGACCCTGTTGGAGATGGGTCAGAGCCTGAGTCCCGCTGAGAGACAGGGTCCAGCAGTTGTAAACCCAGATTTAAAATGCAGCGTGGACGCTCAAGCATGGGCTTGGAAACACCAAGCCCATAAGCCCGGATCCCACAGACTAGGTTTTGTGTGCAGAGTAGACACACCCAAGGGGGCCCTACCGAAAGGACTACAACTATAATGGCTACCAGAGCTTTCTGACCCCATTTCCCAGCATGCATTGAGCTGGGGTGGGGACAGAAGGAACCCTGGTGGGCCAAGAGGGAGACTTCTGCATGAGGTGATCTGGACCAAGCAGTCCATGAAGCAATAACAAGTGGACAAGGGACATAGCCCCTAGCAGGGGACAGCCTGACTCAGAGAAATAGCTGAAGTTTGGTTTTGGTTTGGAAGCTGGGTGTCCCTGCTGAGCTGCCATTCCTCCCACAGGGCATTCTGGCTCTGCTGTGAGATCTATCTGCATGGATCTGACAGCTCCAGCCCTGCAGTGACAGCATCCTGCAAAGAGGTCTGGCCTGGCTACCGAGAGCCAGCTGAGACCCCAGGAGGATCCCAGGCCAGGGAGCAGTGAGCCTGGTAGGATTGGGAGAGGGTCCTGCCCCTCCTAGGAGTGAAAAATAAAATCAGAGGACTTTTATTTAAGCCAGCCAGTGCCACAATGCTGCAGGTGCTCCGCCTCGGGACTCAGCCTTGGCATACTATCTGCCTGAGATGGTGCCAGGGAGGGAGCCAGAGCGGGGGAGGAGTTGGGAGTTTGTTATTCTGTTATTTTGGGAGTGTCATTCCTTTGCATGACCTAGTGAGGAGTCACCACGGGTGGAGACACCAGGTGCCAGAAAAGAACCCAGGATCCAGCGCACGTGAGTAGAGGGGAGAAGCTACTCCTAATATTAGTGATAGCAAGCACCAGAGAGAAGGGAGGAGGTGTAAGCCACACCTTGCAGGAGAGGCTATCTATCTATCTATCTATCTATCTATCTATCTATCTATCATGACTGTAATATTCTACGATTGTGTGAAATGTGCATTAGTATCAAAATCCCCTCTTCCTGTGGACAGCAGCACTTTCTGAAGAGGCACATATGTGCCTATGCAGCCTTGGGGCAGGGTTTCGTTACTGTGGGTTGAAACTGGCTCCTAAAGTGCATTAAGAAAATGTAGCTAAACTTTAATCAGCAAAACTCAGCTAGCCGTGTTGTCTTTCTTTGCAAGGCGACGGGGTAGATACGTTACCTTCACCACTGCAGGCACCGGGAGGGGTGGGCTCTGCTGGCCGTTCACCTGCTTTGGGCTTTCACACTGGCTGTTTTGCACTGATGTCAGGTCAGTCACGTTGTTTTCAGAGCTGTGGGAATGATCCTGGAATCAAGAATCAGTCACCATTAGCGTGTGGCACCTAATGTCCAGGAGTATAGGAAGCAGCATTAAGAAACCTTATCATGTGTGGGAAAACTTTCCCTCTCTAGTCATGGAGCCAGCACCCTAAGTGGGCGTGAGCCTCCCAGCGGTCTGTGACTGATTGGCACGGTGTTGATGGGGATCCTTCTAAACATGCACTGGCTGCCTTCCTCAGGGCAGAGCATGTGTGGGCTGCAGCAATGGCTCTGCAGCCTCTGGAGTTATCACATCTAAGGTGGGGATATTCTTCGAGTCAGGGATATCATTTCCAGCTCGGGTAGACATACTCACACTAGCTCGCCAGAAACCAAAGTGTAGCCGCGGCAGTGGAAGTGGTGGGAGGGGCTAGCCACCCTGAGTATGTACCTAGTATCTCAGACGGGTCATACTCGGGTTGGCTCGTCCTTCCTCTACCCGGGCCGCTGCTGCTACGCTGCTATTGTTAGCTCTGTAGCTGCCTCCAAGCTACCATGGGTATCACACCTCCAGCTTGCGGTGTAGCCAGACCTGAAGCACTGAACCTGATGGGTAGGCAGAGGCCCTTGGTCCCGCACTAATGAAAGTGTTGCTGCACAGCCACCAGTTACCTCCAGTACTCCTCGTACCAGGAGTGAGCTCTAAGCCTGGATCTCACCTCTGAGGGTGGTGTCTCCTTGGGCACTCCAATTCTCTGCCCATGCTCCAGCCTTGGGAGTAAGGGAGAGCATGGACGAGGTTTTAGACCTCCCCTGCTCGGTGTCAAACCCCATTCACTACCCACACGCACCAGGGCTAGTCTGTACATGGGCAGCTGTTGGTGTCACGGCACCAGCAATTAAACACTCCAGCACCATGAGAACCGACGGATTCTGTTCCTCGGGACTATTTACATCACCCAAGCCACCAAAACACAGTTTGCAAAGATGCCTCTGTCAAACAGAGGAAACAAATTAAGACACAGGATGAAATCTTGCTCCTAACTGGAGCCCTGCAGTCATCGCTCTCATGGGATATCCCACAAGGCAGCTCACATGTGCAGTTGTATCCATCTTCTCCTAGAAGTTTGTTTGAAATACAGTGATTTCTCAGTGCAAGTCAGAGAAAACCTTCCTGATGCCCTGGTTTGGTTTCATCAGGCCGATACAATTAGACAAACCAAATGTACAATCATTTGGCTACCTGCCATAAGTGCTTGGAAAATTGAGGTACCCGATACTAAGTACGCTGTGTAACAAAGACATTGGAATGGAGAAGAGTTGCCTAGCCAAGAATCCATCACTGGCAGGTTAACAATTGCTCAGGATCTTTTGCAGAACACCCCAGTGCTCCCTGGGACTACCAGAGGCTGATATCCCCCTCCTTTCCCCTGCCTGCAGCCTGTGCACTCAGAGTGGGTCCTGCCCAGGGATCTTGCACTAGCCCATGCTTAACAAGTGGATTTAAAGAGAAAGCACGTTTGTTTTTTCGGGATCCTGAGTCTGGGTCCCCATTTGTCTCATTAAGTCCCTGTCAGATCAAATTCCCTGGGAACCCTGGGCAAGACTCATGGAATTGTCAGCTGCGGGCTGCCCTTTCCCCATGGAGGTTGACAGGGGATGCATGCACATAACATGGCCTGCAGCTTCATCCCCAGAGCAGCTGCTGATCCTCCTTCCCAGGCAGCAGCGCTCTGTGTGGCTCCCAGGGTGGCTTGCAGTCCCCCATTTTCACGGCATTGATCACCTTCAAAGGTATTAATTACTGTTAAATACTGGGGAGATGCTGGGGAAGGAAAGGCCTCCCCGCAGAGCCATGTGCACAGCCACTACCTCAGACTGCAGTTACAGAGACGCATCAAGACCGGGGACATCACTCTGGGGGAGCTGCTGATTGACAACCTGCTAGTTAAAGCACTGGCCTCACACTGATGCCACTTAACAAAGCCCAGCTCTCCAGCTGAGCTGTCTGGAGAAGAGCCCTACAGCCCCGCTGCTAGCCAGTTCTACTGTCTGCTTGTACCCACTCCTCATGCCCCCCGCTAAGCCTTGGGTCTGGAAAGCCTCACCCTTTCAGTCTCATGGCCTTTCAGCCTCAATTCCTCTCCTGTCTGTGGTCTCCAAGGGGAAAAGCTGCTGACATGCTTAAAGCTGCCAAAACTACAAGGAAATCTAGGTGCTACAGTGATACAAATAATAACTACTAACATGGAATGCCTAGTGACCAATAGAAAGGGCAGAGGGGAAGCCACAGCAAAGGCATTTGCATCCTAGAGCACTAGGGACAGGAAGAAAGATAAGCACTGCTCCCTCTTCTACAACCAGACTCAGTCAGACCCCCTGAAAGGGTCAGAAATGTTTGGGTAAAGCCTTGCCCCTACTGAGTGATGGCAGGGACTGGAACTGGACATAAGGCACTGTCACAGCAAAGGCTGTTCATGTGAGTTGCAGGATCAGTGTGTGGGATTCTGCTGCAGCATCTTCCAGAAAGTATCTGGCACCAGTGGAAACTTTGGAAATGCACTGGGCCTTTGCTGCTTCACAGACCCTGCAAGCTACACAAGCATTTGGCCTCTGTTCTTTCCTCCGTGCCCACATGACCACACTGCCCATGTGTCCTGAATGCCCCTTGCCAGGGTGGGCTGGGCTGGGAGTGAGTGAGCCTTTTCACAGCATGTGGCATTGAGCTAGATGCTCTCTCTCTGTCCCGTCCAGCCCAGATATACAACAAAGAAATAGATCAAAGGAAGCAATGAAGCAGTTAGACTCCATGGAGACTCCAGGGCAGCTGGCTGTACAGGAAGGCTGAGCCAGGCACATCACATCTTTAAGCAGCCTGGGCCAGTCTGAGAGCTCCCAGGGATGGTCAGCCTAGGCATTGCTCCTCCTGTCTCCACCCTATATAGGAGGCTACTATGCTAGCTTCCCAAGGCCCGAGTCTATCTCCTTTGCTCACACTGAGCACAACCTCTCTGAGCCCATTGCTGTTTGTGGGACTCTTGGAGTAGGGATGGCCTCCTGAGTGTGCGCTGAGGTGGAGGCAGAATCAGCCCCCTCCCTAGCAAGCCCACGCTTCCCCATGACCATGTGGACGGGTGGAAGGCGGTTGTTTAAAGCCCTCACGTAAAAGTTGCTCTAGAGCATGCATGTGAGGGGGAGAGAGAAGAGTCAGCACTGCAAGCAGCTTTCAGGAGGGCTCTGCACTGCAGCCCCACAGGAACCCAGCAGTAAGTTCCTGAGCCCTGGGTGTCGCCTGCCCAAGGGGATGAGCACCCCCCCCATGGGGTGCAGAGTATTCCTGCATTCAGAGTGTTGGGTGGATGTCCGAATGCCCTCGCTGGGCAGAGGGGACAGGCTTCCCCAAGCTGGCTACCGGGGCCAAGCCCTGGCTTGCCCACAGAACACTTGCTTTTTTTTTTACCTGAGTTGTCCCTGATGTGGCAGAGGAAATTGCCTCTGAGTTTTTGGTGCCTGCTGGTGATTCTGTGGAGCCCTGCGAATCCTCCCTCCTGGCCTGCTCTGGGGACAGGCCATCATTGCTACTGTCTTCTTCAAAGGCAAAAGCATCAGCTGATTTAGAGAAGCTCTCCTGGGCACCTTAACAAGTGAAACAAAGGCAATGGGTCAGTGGTGCATAAACAGACAGCCTTAGCAATGTGTGCAATGAACCATCTCAGCGGCTCTACCAATCCCCCCTACAATACACAAGCCCAGCCCCCAGTACCTGGCGTGGAGGACGTTGAGCAGAGCTGAGGAGGGGAGGGGTATTTTGATGGAATGAGCAATAGCCCCTGGGAACAGTGCCCTGATTCCAGTATGGGCATTTCAGACAATGCTGGCTGTGATATGGAGCTGTATTTTGTGCAGCATCTTTCATACACGTGTTCTCCTGATTGGCTTTTCAGAAAGAGCTCAGCCATTCAGATGGGAGAACATGGTTTTCAAACATGGGCATCCCATTGGGGTGCCCAAGAAACAACTCCTGGAAAATCATATCAGATTTTGGTGTCTCTGTGCCCGTTTTATGTCTAATACTCTGTACACATCCACCTACAGATCTGGGCTTTCTAGTAAGGTGCTCACAGAAGTGCAGCTGAGATCTGAGCTGAGATGGAGAGTCCATGAGGGGAGAGGTCAGGCAAGCTGCTCAGACTGCAGGAGCTCCAGAGGACAGTGCCCTGCAGGCTCATGTAGAGGGACAGGGAAGAGCATCACAGAGCGCAGTAGGGAGAGATTTTGAAAAACCTGCCCCCATTGAAATCTCTACGCTGCAGAAGGATTTTGTCTTATTCTGGTTATCATCCTTTGAACTGATTTTATTTCAGATGTGTCTGTCTGTTTCCCATTTGTATCCATCTGCTCCAAAGCAGGCTGTGGGAATCAGGGCCTGGAAACTTGGGGGCATTTCAATCATTGAGCCCTAAAATTTTTCCTCCCAACATGGATGTGCAAAAATATGGCGATCCAGGCTCCTGCTCTCTCATTGGCCTGACTGGGCATGTTGTGGAGGCAGCACACTAGTGAGCGACACTCTCGTGGGCAAATGCAGCACAGTGATTCTGCTCCCCTCTAGTGAATGGGATGATGTTGACTGAGGGTCTTTAGGGAAAGTGGGGGATCCTAGGAGCTTGGCTAGGCAATTGGAGCCTGGGAAATAGTGTAATAGGCCCCCTACTGCACCCAGTGTAATCCATGGGAGCTGCAGGTATTCAGCACCTCTGCAAATCAGGCTGTGGGGTTATGAGCAAGGTCTTGGAAAAAATTTTGAAGGAGAAAGTAGTTAAGGACCTTGAGGTCAATGCCAGTTGGGACAAATTACAACACGGTTTTACGAAAGGTAGATCGTGCCAAACCAACCTGATCTCCTTCTTTGAGAAAGTAACAGATTTCTTAGATAAAGGAAATGCGGTGGATCTAATATACCTTGATTTCAGTAAAGCGTTTGATACGGTACCACATGAGGAATTATTGGTTAAATTGGAAAAGATGGGGATCGATATGAAAATCCAGAGGTGGATAAGGAACTGGTTAAAGGGGAGACTGCAGCGGGTAGTACTAAAAGGTGAACTGTCAGGCTGGAGGGAGGTTACCAGTGGAGTTCCTCAAGGTTCGGTTTTGGGTCCGATTTTATTTAATCTATTCATTACTGACCTCGGAACCAAATGTAGGAGTGGGTTGATAAAGTTTGCAGATGACACAAAGTTGGGAGGTATTGCTAATTCGGAGAAGGATCGGGATATCCTGCAGGGAGATTTAGATGACCTTGTAAACTGGAGTAATAGGAATAAGTAATAAGATAATAGTAATAAGATGAAATTTAGTAGTGAGAAGTGTAAGGTTATGCATTTAGGGATAACTAACAAGAATTTTAGTTATAAGCTGGGGACGCATCGGTTGGAAGTAATGGAAGAGGAGAAGGACCTCGGAGTCCTGGTTGATCGCAGGATGACTATGAGTCGGCAATGTGACGTGGCCGTGAAAAAAGCTAATGCGGTCTTGGAATGCATTAGGCGAGGTATTTCTAGTAGGGATAGGGAGGTGCTGGTTCCGTTATACAAGGCACTGGTGAGACTTCATTTGGAGTACTGTGTACAGTTCTGGTCTCCCATGTTTAAAAAGGATGAAATCAAACTGGAACGGGTACAGAGAAGGGCCAGTAGGATGATCCGAGGAATGGAAAATCTGTCGTATGAAAGGAGACTCAAGGAGCTCGGTTTGTTTACCTTAACCAAAAGAAGGCTGAGGAGGGATATGATTGCTCTCTTTAAATATATTAGAGGGATAAATATCAGGGAGGGAGAGGAATAATTTCAGTTCAGTACTAATGTGGACACTAGAACGAATGGATATAAACTGGCCGTCGGGAAGTTTAGGCTTGAAATTAGACGAAGGTTTCTAACCATCAGAGGGGTGAAGTTTTGGAACAGCCTTCCGAGGGAAACGGTGGGGGCGAAAGACCTCTCTGGCTTTAAGATCAAGCTTGATAAGTTTATGGAGGGGATGGTTTGATGGGATACAGTGATTGTAGTCAATAGGTCGATAACATTGGTCAGTGATAGGATATTAAAAGTTGCTTCAGAGAACTTTTCCAGAAGGTCTGGCTAGAGAATCTTGCCCGCATGCTCGGGGTTCAGCTGATCGCCATATTTGGGGTCGTGAAGGAATTTTCCTCCAGGGTAGATTGGCAGAGGCCCTGGAGGTTTTTCGCCTTCCTCCGCAGCATGGGGCAGGGGTCGCTTGCTGGAGGATTCTGAGCGACTAGAAGTCTTTAAATAATGATTTGGGGAGTTCAACAGCTAAGTCAAGGGAGAGAATTCTTCCAGGAGTGGGTGGGTCAGGTTTTGTGGCCCGCATCATGCGGGAGGTCAGACTAGATGATCATAATGGTCCCTTCTGACCTTAGAGTCTATGAGTCTATGAGCCTGAATACAGATTGAGGTACTTAACTGCAGAATATGAGTGTGTTGTTCATCTCCAAAGAACACTGGGAGTGGTTGACTCGGACAGTAGCTCGGGGAGGGAGGAGTATTTCCCACCCAGGGGGTTGGTGTGAATCCAGCGGTATGTGAAACTGTTCCCACCAGAGGGGCTAGCGCCTAGCAGCCTGTATGAAATGAGTTGGGGGGGCTCCTCCCACTGGACGAATGTCTAAATCACAAAACCGATGGATGCACTGAGCCTGTCTGGAGCCTCCACAGAGAAGCCAAGGACTGAATCAAACAAAGGTCTCAAATCTCCAGGCCCCAATCCTCCCCTGGCTTCTCTGCACAAAGTACAAAGAGTTGGAAGAAATGCTCCGAATGACTAACTGCACTTCTGGAATCCCAGCAAAGCCTGGTCCAGACACTCCTCCAGAGGATTCCCAGGGCAGTGTCCCACACTCAGATGGACAAGAGCTCTTGACCCCAGGGTTGTGCTGATAAGCAAAGTGCTGAAAAAGCAAGGCTATTTTGCAAGACCCCCGGGAAGGCTTAGGCAGGAGGGTGGGTAATAGAAGGATTACTGCTGCTGCAGAAATACACTGCATAGTCTTATCATGCAGCTTTGCACTCAGATAGCTCGGGGAAGGAGAAAGGGCTGGGGAAGAGTAGTCCACCTGTCCGTGCTCCAAGCCCAGCAGTGTGCAGCTTCTTACCGACACGCTTTGTCGTGTTCTGACCTCTCCCTTCAGTCTGACCAGATAGGCATTATCGCCCATTCTCTTTGCACAGGGTGTGTTCTCCGGAGGGAGAAAGCAGATGAGAGACCCCATCGTGTGTGGGATAGCTTGCTAAGTCACTGGTCCTGCTGTCGCCAGCTAGGCACTAGGGGAGCTCCTGGAGTCTGTGGTCATCTGCCCAAGGCACTTGGTGGGAGGAGATACCACAGGAGCATTGCTAGTTACCATAGTTACAGGTCCCCCAATGCAGAGCTTGGCTAAGTGCTGGGCTATGCACTCTAGTGGCCTGGGGGCTGCTCTCCTAGACATGAGCCGCAGTGCTCCTAGCACTGGGCTTGAAGGGCTCCACTCCCACTAACACTTATGTAGCGGGAGTAACACACAAGTGGTTTGGTAGGGCTGCCAGGGACTCCAGGGTGCAAATACCCTCAGCACAAGGGCTCCAACTATTGGAACAAACCCCTCAACCTCAGCCCCAGGGCAGCCTAGGAGAGAGATAATGAGGTAACCTTGTCTCAGTGAGCTCCTCCCTCCATGCCATCCTTTTGCCTGCAGGGCACTGCCCTGGATCTGCCTGCTGCAGCAGCTGCTGTCCCCATCCAGCAATGGGCTGTGTTCCCCTCCCAAGGCTGTGATTTCTAGGCTGCACTTCAGAAGTGCAAGTGCTGCCTGCCTAGCCTCTGCCAGGATCTAACATACTCCATTGCGCCTGGCTGGCAGCCTTTCTGCACCCTCCCTGTCAGGGCAAGGATTTCTGTCACCATAAGCCTTAAGAACTGATGTGCCTGGGAAGCTGCAGGAGCCAGTAACACCCAGAAACCAAAATCAGGTGTCATGTAGCACAGAATGGTTGTTCTAGGCCTGATGAAACCAGCTGCTGGTTCTGGGAAGGCCAGGAAAGGGAGTTTTTCTGGTGGGAACCTGTGGAAGCCAATGGCACCTTTTATTCTTAAGGTACCATGGGAGGTCTAGGAAGGGTGCGCAGCAATGGTATGGAGCAGTGTTGCACCAAAATATGCCAAAATATTGCCTCAGGAGCTACAAGGACTGTGGGCTTTCTGTGATGCTGAGAGCTGACTCAATGGGCAGGGTGTTCAGGCGGTGACAATTGCTGTCTCGGCGCAGTCCTGAGAACTGGGTGAAATAGCATGGTGATGGCAAATTATCCACCTTCAGTCTTCCTGGGGGAGGGATAACTCAGTGGTTTGAGCATTGGCCTACTAAACCCAGGGTTGTGAGCTCAATCCTTAAGGGGGCCACTTAGGGATCTGGGGCAAAATTAGTACTTGGTCTGCTAATGAAGGCAGGGGGCTGGACTCAACAACCTTTCAAGGTCCCTTCCAGTTCTAGGAGATAGGATATCTCCATTAATTTTTTTTTCCCTGCTGTCTGGAGCTTTGAAGGAACCCTATCAAATTCCAACACATTACCATCCTTAGCCAGAGAGTATCAAAGAATCATAGAAGATTAGGGTTGGAAGAGACCCCAGGAGGTCATCTAGTTCACCCCCCTGCTCAAAGCAGGACCAACCCCAACTAAATCACCCCAGCCAGGGCTTTGTCACGGCCTTAAAAACCTCTAAGGATGGAGATTCTACCACCTCCCTAGGTAACCCATTCCAGTGCTGCACCACCCTCCTAGTGAAATAGTTTTTCCTAATAGTACAGCTGGGCTGGCAGTTAGGAGGCATTTAAATCCCCTCCAAGAGGAGATACACACCAAACAAGTGAGCCGAGGGGACCTCAGTCAGGGACAACATGGCACTCTAGAGCATGACTGGAATGTGCTGCCTCTTACTTCACTTCTTGATACCAAGGGTCTGCATGGAGCGGGGAGAGGGGAATGCTCGGCTTATCTCTCCTGCTCTCACAGCAATCTGCGGTTATCCATGTTGTTTCATGATCCCATGCCTCTGCTGTAATCTCAGGCAGGATGGTGTTTGCTTGGGGCTGTTTTTAGTGCACTGGGTATTGTCCTCCTGAGTGCATTGGACAAAGTGATGACAAAGACCTGGTAAAAAAGGCTATTAGATCACCCCTCAGCTATGTGGAGCACAGGCAACCTCCTGTTGCTGGGACATTAGGGATCTAGACTGGCTTCAGCACTTTTCTTTCGCCCTATTAGAGGTGATTAGATGAATATGTCAACTATACTTTCCACTGTATAAACATTTAAAATTCCAAGGTTACAGTAAGACAATTTTAAACCCCGTCATTTTTCTGGTATTGCAAAAACAAAAGACTCAAAGTTTCAGAATAGCAGTGCTCCTCTCTGCTCCGTGTCCGAGCCTGGGCTGCAGACCCCAGGGGAATCATGGACCTGGCAAATACATTGTGCTGCTCCTTTGACTTAGGCATTTTGCTATATAAATCTAAAGGCAAGCACTGACATCGTGTCATGCTGCACAGTTCAGCGCTCAGCATTCAAGAACCCCAGAAAGTTTGTTTAAAGATGTGCCCTTGACTCTGCCCCCTTGCGGCTGAACAGCCAACAAAGGGTAGATTTACCCACTGGTTGCTGTAGCCAAGTGGGATTCACACCCAGGACAGGCAAACTGTCTCCTGGTTGTTCTGCTGGGGAGGACACCTTAAACTCGTGCTGGGGGCTCCTCTGCCCATCAGGGGGAAGCTGCCTAGGAGAGAGGTTAAATCAGTGCATTCCTGGCACCTTGGCCACATCTCTCCCAGGGCACTGCCATCCCACTGTCCGAGCTGCACCAGCTAGCTCCAAGCCTTCTTAAAGTAGGGATTGTGGGTACCTTCCACCCCTCTGGGCCTGCTGCATCAGGCAGGCCCTTAGCCTGGATTTCTGCTGGCAGGAGCTGAGGCTGGCTAGAACCCACACTCTTGAATTATGTGGCCATGGATGATTTCTCAAATAATAAGGTATTAGTTTCCAGACACAAGCTGTGATCAGTTGGAGCTAAGACTGAGCGCACATATGACTAATTTAGGGCAAAACTCCATTACCAGTATGTTGTAATTATTCTAAAACAAAGTGTTATAAACCCAGGAAATACATTATCCAGGTAATTCTTAATAGAAATTCAAAGATGCTGAAATGAGGCAAAGCACAGATAAGGCACCCAAACAACCCAGCTCTGCCCCGTAGTGATATCATGCAATAATCATAGGATTACGATTCAAATGTTTTGGTGCTGGTGGGCCCAGACTAGATGAAACTGATGTTAAGGACACCCCATTGTACTTTTTCATATTTTTACCCTGATGATATCATTGCAGGGCCTGACTGCTAAGCTTTTGAACAGGAGAAGACATTTTTAGTCAGACCGTTTAAAACTTTTGGTTGTTAAGCCCTGTTTAATTCAAGCCCCTAACAAGCACTTAGGAGAAAGGCTCTTGTTGTTCAAGTTTCAGACACACCTGCCCAGTTTATTGTGAGCTCAGAAAGGTCCCACGCCAGGTGTCTGATTCTGACCTCACATCAGCTTTACGCTCAGCTAACTCCACTTACTCCTGATGTACGCTGGGGTCAGTGAGAAGAGAGTCAGGCCCTCGTTGGCTCATCTGTGGTAGAAAAACCCTGGAAATCCCAGATATTCCACAAGCAGAAAATGCTGGGGAAGAAAAACCTTGCAGGCCCTCTTGGTGCATCACAGAAGGGCACAGGGCACAAAGCCACATTCTTGTCCATTGTCAGTCACCTTTAAGGCCTTAGATCATTGTACGCTCTTGTGTTGCTTGGTGGGCGAGGGAGGAGCCAAGAACCGAGCAAAGTCTGAACACAGCCTCTGACCTAGGTTTCCAAACCACCCTCCCTCATGCTGCCGGGGGGTTCCCTGGAGTCCTTGCTCCCCAGGTGGGTTAGTGTGCACATCCCAGTGCACAGGCCATGACCAGGATGCCTTTTGTGTCAACACTGGTTCTCCACTTGCGAAGTAACTCTCTTCTCGCCATGTGTCAGTATATAATGCCTGCATCTGTAACTTTCACTCTATGCATCTGAAGAAGTGAGTTTTTACCCACGAAAGCTTATGCCCAAATAAATCAGTTAGTCTTTAAGGTGCCACCGGACTCCTTGTTACCATAGGTGGTTTTCCAGTTGGGAAAAGGCCCTAACCCTCCTCGAGCACTCTTTCCCCAGCAACCTCCCAGCCTCCAAACCTCAGCTCTTTCTGACACAGCGGCATTCAAAGACAAGGCTCTGGAGTTTTTATAAAGTAGGAAATGTATTTTTTCCACTCTTCCATCATTTAAAAATGGCTGATGAGATTTTGCTTAAACTCCCCTTAAAATAAAGAAAAACCCTTCAGGCAGGCACCTGGCCTGGAACATTTCAGGCAAGTGTATTGAAAAGTTACAAGCGTGAGAAATCAGGGCGTGACACTGGACCCTGAACTATAGTGATGTGACCCGTGCAACACTGGACCTTAAAGGTGCCAAATATGTCAATACCAGAACAGTGACGATAATAGGGGCCAAGAAAGGAAACCGCTGCACATGACAGCATGGGAAATCTGCAGGCTTCACTCTGCTCGACAGTGCTTTGCCTCACCATGGGCTGGAATAGCTCAGGTTCTACATGCTGGGTTCTTAGCCGAACCAAGAGTCAAAGGGCTTCCTGCTTCTCACACCACTTCCTGTGTTATTCTAAAGTCAATATTGCCAAAGGGTCTAAGTTCCTGGTGAGCAGAGCCCCTGCCACTGGCCCCAGCTCACCCTGAGCACTAACTGGAGCACTGAACGCTCTCACTGGGCTGCACACGTAACTGGCATGGCAGTGGAAATAATCCATGACAATTAGGGACTGAGTGTTATTGAACAAGGAATTTGGGCTGCATGGGACCAGCTCTCAGGGCCACTTTCAAGTCAATGGCAAGACTGCTATTGACTAGTAGAGCTGGATCAGACCCTCCACGAATGGGCCTGTCTTGCAAACAGATGAGCCTTCTTGGCCTGTCACTGCTGGGTCTCTCATTTCTCTCTTTCAGATACTTCCTGCATTGGGAGTGATTCTGGCAGGATTGAAAGTGCCTTTTCATTTGGGTGTCTGGAACAGTACCAGCCCCATGCAGAAATACTAACAGAGAGGATAGCTGGGCTGGGCTCCATCCCTCCCGCAGGTGCTATCTGTAGGTTGACAGGGTAGTAGCAGTCCTGACCCTGCAGCTGCTTGAGCAATGCAACCTGCATTTCCTAGCCCACAGTTCTCTTGCCATTGCCACTGGCCAGTGCCAGGCTCCCTGGGCTGTGGAAAGTGGCCCTGTACATTTCAGTCAGAAAGGGCTGGGCCTCGGAGTGGGCTTTATCCCCTTGGTGAGTCAGCATGGCAGCTTAGCGTGCTGGAGCGAGCAGTCCAGGCCCTAACTGCACAGCCTGGGCCAGCCCTTACCAAGACCCCAGAGTGACAAGCTCTGTGTCTCTGGTGAGCCAGGAGCTGCAGGGGGGAGTGTCTCCAGCATCCTGAAGGGAGGAAGCCTTTTGTGTTCACTAACGTGAGTCCTGTGGCCTCTGCATCAGAGAACAGTCCCAGCCTGGCTGCTGTCTCCTGGGGCACTGCTGAAATGCAGTGCAGACACACAGGGCCTGACTCGTCCCTTCCTGGGGCCTTGAGGCCATTTACACCAGTGCAGAGTAGTGCAAAGCACCACCTTTCTGATTGGGGACTGTTTTATACCCACTTTGTACAAATCTAAGGGCAGGTCTTCACTACCTGCCGGATTGGCGGGTAGTGATCGATCTATAGGGGGTCGATTTATCGCGTCTAGTGTAGACGCAATAAAATCGATCCCCAATCACGCTCCCCGTGAACTACGGAACCCCAGCTTGCGAGAGGTGGAAGCGGAGTCGACGGGGGAGTGGCAGCGGTCGACTCGCCGCCATCCTCACGGCCAGGTAAGTCGACCTAAGATACACCGACTTCAGCTACGCTATTTGCGTAGCTGAAGTTGCGTATCTTAGGTCAACCCCCCGCACTAGTGTAGACCTGGGCTAAGTGGAATGACACACCAGGGAGAGGCAGGGGGTACCAGGCCCACATGGTACACACATGGTACCCTCATCCCCATCACCAGGCATGCTCATTCTCCCAACCCTCCTGGCCACTGCCTGGCACTTCAGGCATAGGCATAAAACCAACCAGCCAACCAAGCAAATGCCAACCAAGTAGCTGTGCACTAATGCAGTGGGGGTGCCTCCCAAGCCCTGACTGATTCCTTACCCCAGCTGTCCCCTGGCTGCGCAAAGAAGGGAACTGGACTCTGCTTCGAGCAAGTGAGGTGAAGGGATGGTAGAAAGAGACTGGGCATGCTGAGGCTTTCCAGCTCAGGCTGATGGAAGCTGTGCTTTCTTCTTGGACCTTAGCCAGAGGGTAGGATTTGGGTTGTGATGCCTAACATATGTAGAGGGTAGGCTGACTGCACAGGGGGGTGACTGAAAATGTTAGCCTCTTACCAAGGCAACTTAATGGGAGACATTTCTGGGAGGAGTTGACAGCTTCCTTTCTCCTCTTAGACCTGGTGAGGAGAATATATGCACTGCTGGTTGAGGCTGCTTTCAGTGAAAACAATATGGGCTAACTTAGGTTCTGTTATGGCTCTTAACTTTATATTGGTAATTTCCTGCCGGACTCATATCTAAGTACTGCACTATATGTATCAATGTCCTTATCAATCTGTGCTGTACACACAAGTGCGATACAAGACGTGCTTCTCTCGTGACCTACCTTTTATTGCCTCTTTCACAGCTGAGTCAACAGGAATAATATTCTTCTCCACCAGCTCCAAAGGACCTGGTCTGAGAGCAATTTTTTCATTGAGATCATCTGCAAGTCGGGCTCTTTTCAGCTTCATCTGAGTAGCTTGAATGGACCCCTCTGCAGCTGAGTCTAAAAGGCCAAAATTGAAAGCATTAGTTCCAGGTCCTGCTGAACCTGTGCTCTAGATACAGAATGCTCAGTGATAATGAGATTCCCCTTCCGGGATCACAGTCAAAACAAAGCACGTTTCAGGTTAGAGCAGTAAATGGAGAGAGATCAGTTCCAGTATTCTGAGCCTGGAACGCTGGCTGTTAGACTAATCCCTAGACATAGGACTGTGTGTGGGATGGATTGTGGATCTCCACATGGTTCTCAGTGGTTCCCAGGTCAGAATTCTCAGTTATCAAGTAAAAGATTTCCCCTCCCCTAGATTCCAGCTGTGCAAACTCAGCCTGGGACCCTAGAGTTATGCTGGGTTCTGTCTGATCAATAAACAGTCTGCAATGAAACTTAGTTAAAAATTGTGTGGGTGATGCAGGAGCAGAATAGACTCCAGCTCCTCTTCCCGAGCTGGACTGGCTCTGCCAGCTAATGGGAACAGACTCTAGCTCCTTGGATGCTGAAATATTAGAGAGTGTGTAGAAAGAACCATAAAAATGATTCAAAGGCTGGAGAGAATCATGCTGTACAGGGAGAGATGTACAGAGCTCAGTCTGTTCAGTTTATCAGATATAAGATTGAAAGTAACTTGATTACAGTGGAGAAGTACCTTTGTGGGTACTATGAAAATGCTGGACACTAAAGGGCTCTTATTCTAGCAGAGAAAAGTGAAACAGCCAGAAACAGCTGAAGTTTTAGCCAGACAAACTCAAACTGGAAATAAGGCACAAATTGTTAACAGGGAGCGTGATTAACCATAGGAACAAAATCCCAATGGAAGTGGTGGATTCTCCATCGCTTGCTGTCTTCAAATCCAGACTGGATGCCTTTCTGGAAGGCACAAATTTTGCTTTAGTCTAACACAAGTTGTTGGCTTAATACAGGAGTAACAGGGTAAAATGTAATGGCCTGTGTTATGCAGGAGGTCAGAGTAGATGATATAATGGTCCCTTCTGGCCTTAAACTCTATGAAACGACTCTTCGAGTCCTCTCCCAGAGCGGGATGGGCTACAAGCCCCTTACATAGTCTGATTGCCATCAAGATCTGGGGCAAAGTAACCCTAAAATTGCATCTTGCAGAGAAACAGGAAAGCAACAGAGGATTTGTGGCCACAAGAGAGATGAAGGGTTGGAAAAATCTACAAATATGTGAGGAACAGCTCATCCAGCCTTACCTTGTAAAATGTGCATATTGACCAGGTCTGATTGCTCAGGCCTGCTTCTGATCTTGTGCTTTAGGTAATCCTCAGTCTGCAGAACAGAAATACAGAGAATGTTAGATCACCAGCTCCAGCTAGTAAATTACACAGTGCTGGCTCTTTCTGCTCAGCTATTGGAATTGTTCGTGTTTTCGTAGGAAGAGGGAATAACTGCTTTTCTCCACTGAGTGAGCTGTTAAGTGGTACCTTATTCATCCAAGTACTAGCCAACACTCAGACAAGAGATGCCCAATGAGACAAAGTGATGCTCTTAGAATCAATGTTGACAATTCAGCAGATGGCCCTTGTAAGGTATGTCCTTTTAAGCCTCCAGAGAACTGTACTTCAAGACCCCCAGCATTGCTGGTGCCCAAGCTGTGAAGTCTGCTGGAGCCCTGTTCACCGAGTGTAAGGACTATTCACCAGTGTGTGCCTGGAACTGCCCCCACAAGACAGCACAGCATGTTTCCTTTGGGGTTGGTACTGAATCAATACCCCAGCATGGTGGGAGAGGATGCTATGCTGCTGGAAATGCCAGCTTTTGGATGAGATGTAAAACTAGGAGCCTGACCCTCTGTACCGATTCTCTGACACTGTTTGTAAGAGAGAGGTCTATTGGTTATTCCAGTGCTGATAATGACACTCTGCCACAGTTTCCAGGGTACTCTGCACTTCCTGATGTAAGCTGCTAGGTCCTGTTGCTCTGCATGTAACTGCTAAATTCCACTTTGTGAATGGCCCTGGCCGGCAAAGTCATGCTCTCATCTTAGATACAAAGGTGATAAATGCCTTAGAAATAGATAGACGAGGTAGGTGAGGCAACATCTTTTATTGGAGCAACTCCTACTTCACCTACCTTGTCTCTCTCTCATATCTTGGGATCAACATGGCTACAACAACACTTAGAAATAGATATATAGATAGATACTGATATACAGCGAGACCTTCCCTGAGGACAGCACTTAGTATACAACATCTTGGCTCAAGTGACAAATTAGTATTATTATTGGAATGCCCAGAAAATTCCAGATCCTTTCTAACTAGAGAAGAAATGTCTGCCAAATGAGCTATCAATATAAAGGCAAATGGAAAGGTTACAGCAAATGCACAGGCATATTAGCAAATACACATCTACTCACACATATGCTTAATTGTATTATTACAGTAGGAAATATAAATTATACTCAAGTTACCCCTTCAGCTTGTCATTGTCATTCAATTGACCTTCAGATGTAGCCAATAGAGTTCTATCTGACAATCAGTTAATGGCCATTCCACTACTCAACAGAGTTTACCAACTACAAATATCTGGATATCAATGAAACTTAGAAGCAAAAGCAGGCGAGCTAAAATGTCCAGCATTGCAAGAGGATTGTGATGTAAGTGGCATTTCTGTTTAACAGGGTGGAAAGACAATAATCAATGGGATACTGTAATACCTGGTTATAAACTATACAGGAAAGAATGATTAGGTCAGAGAGATGGGGGAGTCCCACTATCTGAAAGATTCCATGGAACCTAGTGAGATACCAGTTCTGAGTAGAGAGGACCACACAGTTGAATCTGTAGAGATCCAAGTCCCAAATGATAGGAATACAAATATATGAGTGAAATGATACTCCCAGTCTCCAGTTAAAGAAAATGCTATTGAATGAACAGTGCTGAGGAAGACGAAAGTAAAAACTACACCTACAAAAGGAGTTATAATGGATATCTCTTAGTACCTGCATAAAAACTGATCAAATGTCACTTCAGGCCAGATTTTCAAAGGTAGTTAGGTGCCTAAAGATGCAGATAGGTGCCAGGTGGGATTGTCAAAAGCAGCTAAGCAAGTTAGATGCCTAACTCCCTTTGAAGTCAAGGACAGTTAGACACCTACTCTCTTTTGAAATTCCTACTAGGAACTTATCGGCATCTTCAGACATCTAAATATCTTTGAAAATCTGGCCTTTCAGGTCCACAGGTAGAGAAGCAACTTAGTGAGAGGACACAAGAGGAGAGACTATGCTAAACTGAGTCCTAAGTAACATAGAGGTAAGTTCCAGAAGCAGCTATGGTTGAGTTGCCGAGTGATAGTGACTATAATATAATTAAATTCACCACCATTGAGGGAAGATTAGAAACAGTCTAAAAGGCAGAAATCAGTCCAGAGGAAGAAAGAGTCAATTTGCAACATAGCAAAAGGTAAACAGTGAGATGCCACAAAGTTCTGTGCTAGGATGGTGTTATTTCAGGTACTGATTAGTACTCTGAAAAAGGGCAGGGGGGGAGCAGTGAGGTGGAAAAAGCTTCAGATGGCACAATGTTATTTAGGTCAGTTAAGATTGGAGCAGGCTGTGAGGAACTTCAGAGGGACTTAACCATGCTGGGTAACTGGGTAGCAAGAATGCAGATGAAATTCAGTGTTGACAAAGACAGTGTAATGCACATTGGAAAGAAGAATTTACGCCAATCCTACACCCTACTAGGTTCTAAATCAGGGGTCGGCAACCTTTCAGAATTGGTGTGCCGAGTCTTCATTTATTCACTCTAATTTAAGGTTTCGCGTGCCAGTAATACATTTTAACGTTTTTAGAAGGTCTCTTTCTATAAGTCTATAATATGTAACTAAACTATTGTTGTATGTAAATTAAATAAGGTTTTTAAAATGTTTAATAAGCTTAATTTAAAATTAAATCAAAATGCAGAGCCCTCCGGACCAGTGGCCAGGACCCGGGCAGTGTGAGTGCCACTGAAAATCAGCTCGCATGCCGCCTTTGGCACGCATACCATAGGTTGCCTACCCCTGTTCTAAATTAATTGTAACCACTCAGAGAAAACATCTCGGTGTCACTGTGGGCAGCTTAATGATATCTTCTCAGTGTGCAGAGATGGTCAAAAAACCCAATCATAACATTAAAAAGCATAAGAATTGGGATGGAGAAAACACTGAACAGAATTATGCAGTTCTATAAATACATGGTAGGTCCTCTCCTGGAATCACGTATTAAATTCTGGTCACTACATCTAACAACATATCTAGCAGAAAGAGAGATGTTCAGAGACAGGCAATGAGAATGATGAGAGGTATGGAAAGACTTTCTTATCAGGTGAGAGTGAAAAGAACAGGACAGTTTAGTTTAGAGGGGAGATAAAAAGCGGTCATATGAGCTAGTGAGTGGTATAGAGAGTGAATGATGTCTCATAACTCAAGAACAAGGGGAGGCCAGTAAATTCAAAACTAATAAAAGGAAATGTTTTTCTACATAATGCATCGCTAACCTGTGGAACTCTCTGCAACAAGATATTATGACAGATATGGCAATTTCTTGCAATATCCTTGAAAAATCTTATTGAATTAAGTTTAATTATCTTGGAGTCCATTGTATTAAAAATTCAAAGTTTATGTATTATTGTGGAATTGTATGTAACGCCTCTAGAGGGGGGACATGGTCAATGTAAACCCTGGGAAGTGTTATGAGCTTCAAAGGACTATCTGAAACAATGTGCCAGACAAGAATGAACTTTCAAGACAAGCAAAGTTAACTGTATTTCCCAGGAAATCTCTAGGGGGAGATGAATGCAAATGTACCACACCCCCCAGTTATGCAAAAATCCAGCCTTTTGAAGCTATGCCCTGTGGAAAGAATCATTATCTGCTGATTTCCTGTTCCTGGAATTTAAGGCTCAAAGGCCAAAGCTATGTAATGGAAAGATGCACAGATTCATAGGTGTGCTTGTTCTGGGCTGACAGCTGTTTTGAACTAATAACCACAGAAAACTCTTGTTGGTGTTTGAACTACTGACTCCTACCAGAGTCCTTGTTGGAGTGGGAGTGATCTCTGATAAGCTTCCTAGCATGTGTGTAGGTTTTTTTATTGTTTGTAATCTGTTTTCTCTATACTGCTTTCACCTTAGGAAGAAATGTGTGTTTAGAAAGGGCTGTATGGTGACTTTTAACCGGGGCAATTATGCTGTTTATAGCCTCTGAGGAAGGAAAGCAAAGCTGGCCTGCTTAGGCCACCTGACTTGCTGGGTAACTCAGGATGAAGGCAGGAAACTGTGCAGTTGGAAAACCCCCAGTTAGGAGGGAGAGAGATGTGGGTCTCTGCCCGGGAGAAGTGACAGCTGTGGAGCTGGGAGCCTAAAAGTAGGTGCCTGTGGTGGGCCACAAAGGGGCAATACACGTGCAGATATTGCTGACTGCAAGAGCTTCCAAAAGAGGATTCCAAAATGGATGAGGCATTATATGAGTAATGAGAACACCCAGTTACATTACATTGGAGAAGTGTAACTGTGGTACCCACATAATAACATAGTACTTCAAAGACCTGACTAATCATATTACCTCCCCATGATTTCTCCCATGCTACCTGTGATACATGGAGGAATCCCTTAGTCAAATTTTATAAAGCCATCACCAAGTCCCTCCTCAAAACTTACCTCTTCCATAATGCATGCAGTAAACTGCAAGCTGATCAGCTAGATAGGTGCTGATTGAGTTTACTGCTCCTGACTGGCTAAGAATTTGGAACATCCTATTAGTTTTGCTATTCTGTCTCCCCCATTCCCTACTCTGTGATTTGTGTTAACCTCCTGTTATGCCTTCATGCTTCAGAGCACAAACTGTTTGACGTTAGGAAGAAACTTCCCCTGTGTAATTTATTCCAGAATTGTCCTTCCTCTGAAGCATCTAATACTGGCCACTGCGAAAGAAAACATATCAGACTAGATGGGTGGCAGATCCGATCCTGTACAGCATTCCTATGAATCCATGTTTCTCTGGTGCCTTGATTTGTTTAAGTGGTGTCACTGTGTCACTATACACTGAGTGTATAGTTCTGTGAGATCTTGTGCTCTGAAAGACCTTTGGGCTAACATATCTGGAGGTGGTGGATTAATTTAATTAAATTAATTTCATATTATAGGCTACCAAACAGCCATCAGATAGATTCCTGACTCAAGCGAGACTTGAATCACTAACCTAGAGATTTGTCAACAACCCCTTGGACCATCTAGTCCACTGTGCATTAACTTTAACATTTATTGTAGTTCTGGCTCCCCTCAGGCCTTCCTGGTTCTAAGTAGTAGGAGAAGTGACCCGGGGCACAAAGGCAGGAGATGCTGTTATCGTGATGTTTCTAGAATCAGTGGAAGCAGAAAATATTGGGACACACAAAAGAACCCGTTATTATTAGATTTCTAGACCAAGTTTGTAGAGAATGGAAATTGGAGAAGATTCAGGTAAGCAACCAAAATGTCATTGGCTGCTTATCTGAAAGCACCCAGCAATCCTTCTGAAATTCACTGGTTACTGCCCTGAACAAAGGGCACCCCTATAAACAGGAGTATATTTTTGTCCTGCATTGTGCTCTTTAGCATGCTCTGAGAACAAAGACATTTTTGGGCATCCCACTCATAATCCTTCCCTCTTCCCCCAGGCAAGCAGCCAATGGAAGTCTTTGAAGGGTGAGACAGAAAGACATTAATGTATACTTGAACAATAAAATATACGACACTTCAAGGATACTTTAAATTGCTTGAAATTTCCTAAACATGCACATTTTTCATAGGGGTGTTTTATTTCTTACATTAGTCATTTATGATTGTAGGAGACAAATGGCAAGTACCTAGAATATGTTAGTTCACAAGAACACTCCCAAATGTTTCAAGTTAACTCCTTCACCTAAAGTGCCTGTACAACTAACTGAAAACAAATCTCTCATAGAGTAATTGAATGAATTACTATATTCTGTTACACATCAGCCAGAGCCAACCATGTAAAACAAGGTATTTTCCTCTTAATGTAGCCATGCTACTATTATTGCTCTGTATGCAGCATGAACCAACTATTAATGAATATGATATGGGAAAAGAAATGAGGATGAAGAAAAACATACTCAAAGACCAAATGAGAAAATTGGGATAGTTTTGGATTAGTTTATCTTGGATTGATGCAATGGAATCAATGCAATGTACTTGATATATCAGCATATCAGAGGTTTGTTGTCTATTGTCAGCATTGCAGGGTATCTTATTCCTTGCTGTATGTATTTTTCTAACCTGTTGTCTTGGATTGTGTGCTTTCTGAACTGGGCCCCAGGCAAATAGGAGAGCTATGTGAACCCTGGAGACCCTCTTAGGGTATGTTTACCCTTCGAGCTGGCGGTGTGATTGTCAGGTGGAGGAGACACACTCACACTAGCTCTGATTGAGCTAGCATGCTAAAAATAGTGTAGTCATGGCAGCATGCGTGGTGGGAGGGGCTACCCACCCAGAGTTCATGCCCATGGTCTCGGGTGGCATGGCTAGCCCCTCCCATGGCTCACGCCACCACTGCTGCACTCTATTTTTAGTACACTACCTTGTTCTGAGCTAGTGCAAGTATGTCTTCTTGAGCTGCGACTCACCCCCTGCTCCAGATGTGGAGATACCCTACGTTTAGCTGGGGGTGGCCAGTGTGTAATGTAGGGGGCTTGGAAAGCTGACATGGTTCCCCAAAAAGCTATCTAGTCACAGGCATTTTCAGACATTTCTGGAAATGGCCACTTATCTTATCTCTGCCATTAGCAGTATTGAGAGGTGCCTGAGTTGGGCTAGATTGCTGGTGCCAGCATGAGCAGAGCACATTCCGGGGAGGTACTTAGCTCCCTGAGAGGCTTTGCAATATCCCAGCGGACCCCGGGGCATGCTGCAAAGCCAAAGGTCAGGGTTTTGCTATGTGATGACAAGTATGACTTGCTTGGGGACTACTCACTGCAGACGACAAAGGGCATTTAAATTCCTCCCTGGACACTTATTTAGGGCTCCATTCTGTGAGTTCAGTGGCTGAATCAGAAGCCAGGAGGGCTGCTCATCTACTGGAAGGCATGAACCTGCCCCATAGATCACTGTCAGATCTTGTACGAATGCAGGATTCTGATCCCCTTCCTCAGGTGTAAGAGTCTTCCTTATCTGCCCCATGCATCTTCCTCTACCCCTCAGAGTTCTCTGAGTCCCCCTGTGGACTTCTGTGCTTTACTCCACAGATCTCTGTGATCCACTCCACCAAGCTCTCCTCTCCCCAGGAGATCTCTGTGATCCACTCCACAGAGCTCTCCTCCACCCTGGGATCTCTGTGATCCATCCCACAGAGCTCTCCTCTCCCCAGGAGATCTCTGTGATCCACTCCACTGAGCTCTCCTCCACCAAGGGGAGCTCTGTGCTTTACTCCACAGATCTCTGTGATCCACCCCCCGACCTCCCCCGTGGATCTCTGTGATCCACCCCACAGAGCTCCCCCCCGTGGATCGCTGTGATCCACCCCACAAAGCTCTACTCCACCCAGGGGATCTCTGCGCTTTACTCTACAGATTTCTGTGATCAACCGCACCAAGCTCTCCTCCCTCCAGGAGATCTCTGTGATCCACCCCACTGAACTCTCCTCCACCCTGGGGATCTCTGTGACCACAGAGTATTCCTGCATCTTGGGGATCTCTGTTATTCACCCCACAGAGCTGTCCTGCACGTTGAGGATCTCTATGATCCACCCCACTAAACTCTCCTCCACCCTAGGATCTCTATGATCCACCCAACTGAGCTCTACTCCACCCTGGGGATCTCTATGATCCACCCCACTAAGCTCTCCTCCACTCTGGGATCTCTGTGATCCATCCCACAAAGCTCTCCTGCATATTGGGGATCTCTGTGATCCACCCCAGAGAGCTTTCTGCCCACTGGGATCTCTGTGATCCATCCCACAGAGCTCTCCTGTACCCTGGGGATCACTATGATTCAGGGCTGCCAACTCTTTGGGTTTACCCTGCAGGCGTTTTGGGGGGCTCCTGAGGTCCTTTCCCGTTGCCCCATTCCGGCGGTGAACTAGTCCATGAGAGGTGCTGCCGCTTCTGATGGGCATCTTCCTCCCACAGCTCATGGAGCAGACAGAGCTCTTTGGGATGGGGGTGGAGATCCTCCCCAGCTGGCTCTGGCTGAAGCTGGGTGCTCCTAGTTTGTGTGGGATCATTGCAGGGCCAATATTCATGCTACAGCCAGCTCTGAAGGGGGTCCACTACTAGGGCTGCCAACTTTCTAATTGCAAAAACCGAACACCCTTGTCCCGCCCCTTCCCCGAGGCCCTGCCCCCGCTCACTCCATCCCCCCTCACACCTTTGCTTGGTCTCCCTCACTTTCACTGGGCTGAGGCAGGGGGATGGGGTGCAGGAGGGGATGAGGGCTCTGGCTGGGGGTGTGGGCTCTGGGTTGGGGCCGAGGTTTGGCGTGTAGAAGGGAGCTCCGGGCAGAGGACAAGGGGTTCGGAGTGCAGGAGGTGGGGTGCAGGGTGTGGGCTCCGGGAGGTAGTTTGTGTGTGGGAGGGGGATCAGAGCTAGGGCAGGGGGTTGGGTTGCGGGGTCTGGGAGGCAGTTATGGTGCAGAAGGGGGTTCGGACCTGGGACAGGTGTTCGGGGTTCAGGGTGCGGACTCTGGGTGGGTGGCACTTACCTCAGGCAGCTCCCAGAAGTGGTTGGATTGTCCGGCTCCTAGACAAAGGGGCCAGGGGGCTCTGTGCACTGCCTGTACCCATAAGACGTCTCCTCCCCCCCCCGCATCTCCCATTGGCTGTGCGTAGACACGCCATGGCAGCCCGTGCGCCTAAGGGCCGGACATGCCACCTGCTGCTGGTAGCCGTGTGGAGCCAGGGAGCATGCCTTAGCCCCGCTGCGCCGCCAACTGCACTTTTAGAGGCCAGGGTCCATTTTCGACTGGGCATTCCAGTCAAGAATCGGATGCCTGGAAACCCTATCCAGTATCCCTTCCATAGCTGCCACTCCATCCTGCTCTGTCCCCTCCCTAGCTGGACATGATAGCTGGTTGCCTCACTTGAATTCTCCCTCCATAGTTTCACCATAGTATGCTGGACCCCACATTTATTTGCCAGACATATTTCCCTGCTTGTCTCCTAAATCTTCTACCCATCCCATACGCTCTCTCTGCCCCCGCACATCCCTTGCACCCCACGGCTGTCCCCCCTTGCCTTCCAACCCTATCAGTATGCCTCATACCCCTGCTATCCCCCACAATCCCCTCATTCTCTTGCTTCCCACATCCCCCCCCCTCACCCGCTTGGTGTGTCTTATGCTTTTACATTTCCCTACACATCCCTCAGCCTGCCTCCTGCCCCCACATTCTCCTGCCCCCTCAGCCTGCCTCCTGCCCCCACATTCCCCTGCCCCCTCAGCCTGCCTCCTGCCCCCACATTCCCCTGCCCCCTCAGCCTGCCTCCCGCCCCCACATTCCCCTGTTCCCCCAGCCTGCCTCCTGCAGGGGTGGGCAAACTACAGCCCGGGAGCCACATCCGGCCCTTCAGATGTTTTAATCCGGCCCTTGAGCTCTCACTGGGGAGCGGGGTGTGGGGCTTGCCCCACTCCACGTGTGCCCTGGCTCTGCAAGTCTCCCAGAAGCAGTGACATACCCACTCCAGCTCCTACACGTAGGGGCAGCCAGGGAGCTCCACACGCTGATCCCGCTCCAAGCGCTGCCCGTGCAGCTCCCACTGGCTGGGGTTCCTGGCCAATGGGAGCTGCAGGGGCGGCACCTGTGGATGGGGCAGCGCGCAGAGCCGCCTGGCTGCGCCTCCACATAGGAGCCGGAGGAGGGACATGCTGCTGCTTCCAGGAGCTGCTTGAGGTAAGCGCTGCCCCGAGCCTGCACCTCTAACCCCCTCCTGTGCCCCAATCCCCTTCCCCAGCCTTGATCCCCCTCCTGCTCTCAAACCCCTCAGTCCCAGCCCAGAGCACCCTCCTGCACCCCCAACCCCTCATCTCCAGCCCCACCCCAGAGCCCGCACCCCCAGCTGGAACCCTCAACCCCCTGCCCACACCCCAATCCCCTGCCCCAGTTCAGAGCCCCCTTCCACACCCTAAACTCCTCATTTCTGGCCCCACCCCAGAGCCCGCACCCCAACCCCCAACTTTGTGAGCATTCGTGGCCCGCCATACAATTTCCATACTTAGATGTGTTTGCCATCCACAAAGTTTGCCCACCCCTGCACTGGTGTACATACATTGATGGAAGTAACGGTCCAGGCAAGGCCTGATTCAATTTATGCAAATATCTGCAAATGAAAGGTAGACTGTTGGGTGTTTTGTCTGAAGTTCCACCCTGGGGATGCCTGTGATCTTCCTTAGGGATCTCTCTCTTCCACCCTGGAAGATCTCTATCATCCACATCTTGTTTCTCTCCACCCCCTGGATCTCTCCTGCATTCAATATAGTCTGAACTCATTTTACATGGACAATATGCAGCTGAGGTCCATATTGAAGACAGGAAAGAAGACACTTCCTGTAAATGAAGCTGTGTTAATGTCTGTGGAAGCAGGATATTAGGCCTAACGATTATAATGTTGCTTTTATGCAAACTCCCTGTCTGAGTCTCCAGCAGCCTGCCCAGACATGGAGGATAATATACAAATTCATTCATTCACATGTGTGCAAGAAGTTACCTTGGCTCTCTCCAGGTTTTTCCTTTGTTCATGGAATGCAGATGGGCTTTTCAGTGCTGCAATAAGAAACACAGAGGCACAATCAGCACAAGGGAAGGAGCAAGCAGGCACTAGAATACTCAGCAATAGAATTTTAACAAGTGCTATAAAAATAGCAACACAAATGAGCCGATCTCTTTATTGAGCTAACTAAAAACTTAGGAAAGCTATGGGAAATCCCAGTTTCTCAACCAGGCTGTGGCAGGAGAGCAGAGTGGATGGACAGCAAGGGGCGAGCAGAAGCCCAAGGCAGAGAGATGGTGCAGGCTGTGCAACTCAGCGCTCAATGGGACGCTTCCTCTTCCAGGGGAGGCTCTTCCCTGGAGAGCTCTCAGTGGGTTACAGCACCAGGAGACCTCAGAACATAGTGGGGAGGAGAAAGCAAAGGGTCAGTGCCCAGAAGAGAGGAGACCTCATTAAAGGACTCTGTCAGCAGGTGGGCCTGCAAGTGGCTCAAACTGTGAGGCCAAGTCCAGGGGAACATGAAAAAACAAAGGGATCTCGTCATTCTTCACTTGGGTTGCAAGTGTATATTAATCACAGGGCTCAGAAGCTTTTGTTCTCTGCTCTCCTCCCCAGTTTCTCCACTCACTGCACACCAACCTCTTCTCTGTTCATTTACACAATCCCCTTCTCTGCAGCTCCCGCCTTCAAGCAGCCTTCCTGGCTCTCTGACACTCTTCTCCATCCCCCTGTGAAAGGTGCTGGGCAACTGAACTGTGGGTTTGGGGAGTGCTAAGTTACCACATGACCCAGCCTGGGAGCCAAAGTCAGCAGGCTGCCCTAGCCACTACTTTCAAACACTCTTCCTGAAAGCATTTGGCTTTCCTCAGAGAGGGTTTCCAAGAGAAGGGCATCTGTACAATTTTGTTCACCCTCTTCAGAATATTATATCATGCAGGGGAGGTCAGCCTGATTGGTGAGGGTCCCTGTGGCACACGCTAAGGCCCACAGCTCTCTAAGGATTACATACAGCTTGTGGGTTGAAAATCTGGGTCATTTCTGAGTTCCACTCTTTGTTATTCCTGGGTACTTCAAAATACCAATCGACAATAAGTCCTTTAGTATCATCTCAGTATCAGCTTCCGAGAGCTGAGTGTAAAGAGTCTGTTTCCGGTGCTGTTCAAAGCCTCTGAGGACAATATCTGGAACTTTATGTTAAAGTTCAGCTATAACTTATTTCTATTTCTGGCTGAAAACCGTGGTTTCCAAAGTGCAGAAATAAAGGCTGTGAACAAAAGCAAGGCCACAGTTTGCTCCGCGTCACGTTATTCCCCATTTGCAGGGAGTAAATGAGAGCAGAGTTTGGTTCTGCATTTGAAATCTGTAGGAAAGACTCCGGTTTTTTTGGATGTCCAGGGAATTTCTTCTCTGGCAAGAAAAGAAAAAAGACTCCAACATCTCCTTGGGTTCCCGCACTGAATGGAAGGGGCATCCTAAAGTGAGGAGTTCGGGGGTCTGTTTTGTTTGGCACCATTTATTTAGCTAACTTACTGCTCGATCCTTGACAGGAATAAAAAAGGGGTTAGAAATTCATTTCGCACAGGGCTCAGAAACTAGCGGCCAGTCTATACTCCAGAAATGTGGGAGTAAATGGGGAGCTCAGGCAGAACAAATGAACGTGTAGGCGAAGGGAAAAGAGGCCAAGGGGAATTTTGGGTGTATTGGCTGGTGGAAGGGGATGGATCCAATGAAAAAGTAGGATGGATCACACCAAAGTACAAAGGGCCAGGGAACCTTTTCTTGCTTCTAACATTTCAAGAGCAGACAGACAGACATGCTTGTATGATTGTGCCGTGCTTTGGTGAGCAGCCATGAGGATGGTGACAGCTGTTTTAGTCAAAAGCAAAATAAAATGAGTGCACAAAAAAAAAATGAAGTAAGTAAGGGACGTTACTTTTGATAGCCCAGTTCACTACGAAGTCCTAGTATTATGAGGTTTCTGTGGGCAGGAATTGACCAGGTCAAACTTCATTTCATGCTATTCATAATGAAAGTGTTGCAGAATTTAGTCATTTACCAAGATTTTGGAGGAATTATGTGGATGCTGCAGCTTGTATTAGTCTGCAAAACAAATAAAGGTATTGCTAGCATCGGTTCTTCAAACAACATATCAGGATAGATCTGTGATGGGATTCACTAGTTTGGAAGTGCAGGTGGCTTTGCAGAAAATGGACAAAGCTGCTGCACTTGACATGCCAATTTTAGGACTAGTTTTTGCCTTTACGGCACAGCCCTGTGTTTGGGAGGATGAGGAGGAGCCTCTGTGTAGCCTGAGCCCAGGATGAATTAGGCCAGAATTCTACTGGGGATCCTGAGAATCAATCTCTGTAGCAGCAGCTGGTCCACCACCCAGTACAGTGAATGGCTAGTTCCAGCCCTCCCATTTTGGGTCAGCTAGCAGAGTCTGACTTGCAGATTGTGGCTGACCCCTGCGCAGGGTTGCTAGGGAAAGACTCCTTGCACACTCTTCCCTGGTTGGGCACATACCCACACAATCTGCCCCTTTGTGGATCATGAAATGTAGACAGTTAGCGATATTCCTGACTTTATGGCAAATGCTTCCCAGCAGTTTCACAGAGTGAATTTGCCCAGTAAACCAGGCATGAAACATTTTCATCAAGCCAATAAAATTGCATCCAGATGAGACGTTCAATAACATATCCTGTTGTTTTGGCCCTCCCATTCATTAACGGGGCAGGTTTGGCTCAGTTACTTTAGTATGAATCCAGAGTTCCTCCATTGACTTCACTGAGCCTGATTCTCTGCTTACTTTCACAAGTTCTACCCTGTGTGACTCCATTAGCTGAGCGAGGCTGAGATTGGAGTTTGTGCCATTCTCACCCAAGGCAGTCACCCATCTCTCCAGGGGGGAGGAGAGGGGCATGTCTGCAAAGCCTTCCTCTCTCTTCAGTCACAGTCTACCCCATAGGCTGTGCAAGGCTGGTCCTTGCCTTTGCCTCCCTGACTGCTTTAGCTATTCCATTTGGAACTGATCACAGTCTGACCTTTCACAGCATCAGGTTGTTCCCACCGTTGAGGCCACATGGGACACTCTTGCTGCACACTAGCTAAGATGCTTCAGCTTGGTGCATTTTGTATTATTTGTTTGAGGCTTTCACTTTAATGATCTTTCAGGAAATGGTTCCAGAACATTGTAGTGTTCAGCACCTCCAAGTGCTATTGAGAACATTCATAAGTCATTGGTATCCAGAAGGGATTGCTCAACACTTTTACCCACTGATTTTCTATTATTGTGAATATTAAGCTGTCTCTCTGTCCTCTATGGGTGGAAATCTGGAAATGGATCAGTTATAAAGAGGAGGCTAAATTCTTTGCAATAGAATTACACCAGCAGAAAATCTGGCGGAGGGATTTTAAAATTACCCTTGTCCAAAATCCAGGACTGACAGTGTCCACTCTTGGACCAGTTTCATGATTAAGGTCTGATATCTTGTGACTCCTTAAGGCTGCTGTATATCACAGAGTAGCTTTCTAATATACTGTATAAAACAATCATATCCAGCCCTGGTGACTTTTGGAATCTCAAACTTTAAAATGATGACAGGTTTACAGAACAGCTCTTTTTGATATATTGTAGACTGCACACTTTGTGCATTACAGCAACCCCACCTCATTCCATATTCACTTCAGTGTATGGAATGAGGTTCCAGTTGATGTGCACCTTCAAGAACTCAGCTTACATATGTATGCTCAGTGCCAGCAGAACATGGGGACACCATTAGGAACAGACCCTTGTTGTTAGGACACATGAACTGTGCATGTACAAATCCTCTGCGAGCTGGACTATTGAAAGGAATCTTTGAGATGCAGCAACAATCTCTCTGTCAAATGTCTAGTATCTATCCTTCCTTGTGACATGATAGTGCTGTTAAGAAATGTGCACATTTGTATAATGGCAAAAGAGTATTTTATTGTCTTCATTCTCAAAAATGAATGAACCATTTGTGCTTAGTCTCTCCCCACATGGCCCCCTTGGACAGAGGCCTGCAAAATGCCAGCCCAAAAGGTGAGAGTGTGGCAAAGCTGTAAGCAACAGGAAAAGGCCTTTGAGGTTTCTGCACTAGTGCCAGTGCCTCTGCTGTGCATTTCTGTGCCGTGCGCAATGCAGGAATTCTTTAGAAAGCATTAGGTCCCCATTTCTAAAAGTGCATGTGCCCCATGTACTCACACCATTGGGGGATTTCCAACTGCACAGACCTTTATGTTCAAGAACTCCAGTTTATGCACATGCAATGGGACACTCTGCATGCTCATCTTGAGTGTGCCCCTTTTAAAATGTGGGCCTGTCATCTAACAGGAGATGTTAGAGGTGGCACAGAAATCTGACACTGTCACCAGCTCTTGCAATTCTATCACAAGTCTGACAATATTTGGTGTTTTTTTTAAAGCCCCAGGCTCTTGGATTTACATAAGAATCTCAATTTACATTAAAAATAAAAAATAAAAATGTCTAGACTTCCTGGTTGCAGAGAAAACCTTGAAAGTATGAACCCAACAGGCTCAAAACCCAGAATGCAAATCAAAAGAACTCAACATTTATTATGTTTTAAAATCTCATGATTTATATGACAATCTCATGATTTGGGGCCTGACTCATGATTTTTGCATGCGTGAGGGTGGTAGTACTACACTGATTAGCCTTTTACTGCTAACACCAGATTACAGACTCATGAAAGCAAGAGAATTAGAAAGATGGTGGGAGAGATAATCCAGGTGTTGAATGGAATGCTACAGACATACTGTTACTGAAATGTCTTGTTACTGGAGAGCAGAGACCATAGTGCTATCCTCGGTTTGGGTTTAAGGGCTGTCTGAACAGCACAGTCCTCAAGGAGGTCCATATTATAAAGCACAATAGCCAATAACAGAGAAAGAAAGGAGCAAGTAAGAAGTGTGTTAGGCCTTGCAAATTTGCAGTCCTTTGCAATTATTCTAAAGGGGCAGTGAGGAGACAAATTGTATAGGGACAAATGCTTGACCTGGGTTACTGCTAACATTATAGCTTCTATACATGGAGGGCTGTTCTAGATTAGGATGAAATGTGTCAGTTAACAAGGCAGAAGGGAGGTCTGAGATCTAGCTGACTGGCTCCATTGTTGCCACTTGCTGGCTTCATGCAGCTGGGCAGTGCAAGTGCAGCAGACAGGCCAGTTTCATTCTTGCCCTTCCTGGCTCTCATATGCTAGCACAGTGCTGTTGGGTTTGGCTTTGGCTTTCTGAAACATTGGGCTATAGCGAGTGCTGGGCTGGGCTGGATCCCACCAACTGAACTAGCTGCTGCAGAGCCTTGGTGAGGGAAATCTGCTTAGGAGGTAGTGGGATCTGAGCAGGGCACAGCTCACGTGTGCTCCACTCATCCAGGGGCCAGGGGATGCAGAGCAGGTGCACTGACTCAGCATGGCTGTCAGCTGGCCTCTGGCTATACATCTGCTGGGGAGTTCTGGCTGTGCCTGGGAAAAGGGCTGGGTATGAATCCCACCAGGTAGCACAGTCCCTGCTGACTCATGGGCTGTGCCAGGGGTCGGGGAAACTAGGTCATTGTTTTTATTGACTCTTGCCTTTTTAAAATAAAACAGCAAGCTGTTCAGCTTTGACTGCATGTCACTGCCCTGTGACAGGGAGACTCTGGCCACCACCAGGCCACAGACCGCTTGAGATGTGGAGAAAAATCATGATCGCTATCACCCCCTCTCCTCTTTCCAGGGAAATTCATTCCAGCAGAAAATCCCGGACAGCTCCTGGCAGCTTGCCGTTGGTTTGTGAGCCTGTTCCCTGCCTCTGGGCCGGAACCTGCCAGGTGATGAGCCCCTCAGGAGACCTGGCACTTTTCAGGTTCAAATGTGTTATCAGACTCCTGTTCTGATCATGCAGCGAACTGTTTGGCCCAGACAGGCCTGTGCAATGGAGATTTTGAACAGACAGGAGGGTGACCTGCAATGCACAAGAGAGGGGACTAACTCTACTAAGGATGATGGCTAGCAGGCCAGATCCTCAGCCAGTGTAAATCGGGGCAGCTCCACTGACATCCATAGGAGGCCTTTGCATTATAACCCATATGATAGATATCCAAACATAGTGCTCAAATGCCAGCTAGCGCAGCGTGGAGGTAGCAGGGTGCTCCCCAGAGCCTAACTTGCCAACCAGTGGTGAGAGTGAAACCCAGTCAGGTGGAGGGTGCCAGAGAGCAGCTACCTATAAGCATCAGGAGGCTAATGCAGCATCTGCAGGAACTACTGGTGGCTGTGCTCTAGCTCTATGATGCATGTGGCACAGAGAGTGGCAGGTGAGGTACTCACGTGGCATGATGCCCTGGTCTGCCAGCTGCTCACGGGTTCTTCTCTGCTGAAGCCGTAACTGTAAAACTGTTAGAGAAAGAGTGTCAGGAAGAAATGCAAACTTTTTCCTAAAGCAAGTAACTTTCTGCGAACAGCCCCAGAGAGCTTTCAGCAACACACCCAACGCCTTTCTGTCACTGAGGATGAAAGACAGGCTTGCCCTTAACACAAGGAGGAGAGAGGAAGTCCCTTAAGGGGAGGGGTGTTCCTGAAAAATAGTAAGGGAGCTCCTGCAAAGCAGGTGCTGAGGCATCGCTGTGATCCTGTTTTATTCAATATCTGTAAGGCAGCGTTCCTGGACTGGGGGGGCAGAAGGATCAGCAGGTGAGAGAGGACACAGACAGAGCCTCTTAACTGTTCTCCAGAGTCTCAAATTTCATTTAAAAAGAGCACCACAGCTTGAAAGAAAACCTTCCAAATGGACAACAAATGTAAAAGATGCTCAAGGCTGCAGAGAACCTGAAACAGAGCTCTGAGCTGCCCCATTCAGTAAAATGGGGTCGGCTCATTATACTTTGTAATGTCACCATTGCTGGCTATTTCACTGCCTATCACAGCATGTCTGAAAGGAAAGGAAGGGTCTGTCCTAGGGCTTCCCATTGCGCAGGGCATTCTGGAGGCATGTCAAGGACTGGCCAGGGGGACACAAAGGCAGCATCCATTAAGAAGGGGAGACTTTTAAGCACACATGGAGGCCTTGCAAAGGGTGTGATTGGTTTCATTTTCCGAAGGTGGCTCAGCGTTCAGTAGTTTGGGACGTGCTGCTCCAGGGCAACCAAAAAACCCAGAATGAAACCAAAGTGCACGGCAATTCCTGGAGCGCTGTGAGAGCTTTCAGCCACACTGAACCTCCCCCGGAAACATGGGACCTAAATAACATGGGTTCTTTGTGTCTGCTGTGCTGCAGGTGGGATATGTGAGAGCCCCATATTGCTACTGGGGGCAGGGGCAGATGGAGAAGAGGCTTATGAGTGGGCTAGGCTTTGTGCTTGGGGTGGCTGTTGGCATGGAGGGTGCAGACAGCCCTCTGGCCTGCCCTGGAAGTCATTATTTTGGCACCTGTGTCAGTGTCCTCATGATGGGCACCATATGGTGGCCATGAAGCAGCACAGGATTGCTATATGTTGGGCATGTGGCAACTGAGAACTGTGGAGGTCTGAGTCCTTGACCCCATGTGAGTGAGCAGGGGTGGGAGTCAGCAGGGTGGAGGACTTTGGTCTCACCTGCTGCACACATAGGAGATGGAGCCTTTCCTTCAGTTCATGTTGTCTAACACAAGGTCAGTAGCATTAAAACATCTATTATGTGTTACTGAAACCTGGCTGGAAGCTGCTGCTGAGCCAGTCTTGGCCCAGTTGATGCCAGCCAAGTGCTCAGCACATCGTGGGCCAAAGGGGACAGCCAAGCTGTAGCTGTGCTATCTGAACCAACCTAAAATGCAGGTCTCCAACCCCAAGCCTAGATCTAACACAGTGTGTCCATCTGGCTGGGATGGAGCTGGGGCTGGTTCTAGTGCATCACCTGCCCTGCTGCCCAGCAGAGGCCATTCTCGGGTGGCTGGAATTTCTGGTTGCAGTGGCATTGGAGCTGTGTAGCCTGATGGCGCTTCGCTATTTCAGTGTTCACAGAGATGACCTTTTGCCTGAATCACCTCAAGATTTCATGGCACTGGAATGGCCCCAGGACTATCCCAGGGGATTGCAAGCTCACACAGCTGGTCATACTTGGGATCTGGGGTTAGGACTTAGATTGAAGGTGGAAGCACCTCAGAAACCTTGAAGCTCCATGTGGCACTGTGCTGCTGCTAACCCCTCCCTTAGAGGTGAATACAACCCTCGCCACACTCACCCTCATGGGGCTTTGGCTGCATGATTTCTTTTTCCATGATGTTTTGCCCTGGGTGCCATGTGGCTCTGTTTGCTAGGGGGCTCTAGATAATGCAGTAAGGAGAGGTTAGCTCCGTACATTTAAGAAGTGACTACTTAGATAATATGTCAATCACTAGTATCATTTCTTCTTGGAACGAAAGCTCTGGCAGGTGGGAACCTGCCACTGAACACTGCAGACCTTGGCTTCTCTGTGACAATGAAAGCAGATGTGCCAACTCCCTGTTGATAGTTACAATATGCTGAGAGAGGTTCCTCCAGACTCCTTGTAGTAGATCCTATGTTATAGTAAATTGCGTCTGTGTGTATTCTCTTACTACTGCAGTCACACTGCTACACTGGCTATAGTATTTGACACCCTCTCTCTTTTGGTTATTTATCATGCAGTTTTTCAAAGAAATGTAATTAAAAGAAAAAGGAAACAGTGTGGATTGCTCTCCTTTCTATTTCATTGCACTGAGGCCAAAATACTGATTCTTCAACATTTTTCTCCATTAGGAGAAATTCAGTAGATAGAATAGTGCTTAATTTGTAATGAAAGAGGCCAGGGCTCAAAGTGCCGGGGCTCAAGCAATTTTTTTACATTCATCACTGATGCAGCAAGCCCAGAGGTGCTGGGCTATAAACTGCCAAGCCTAAGGGTGTGGGGGCTCAACCCTGGCAAGCCCTGGCACAAATTAAGCACCAAGTTAGAGATTTTAACAGGGATACGTGTATTTCCACGGACATAATATAACGGCATACTCATCTCCTGACTAGAGATGAGCCCATAGACAAGGCCTTGTGAAAATCACAATTTCATTAACTGCATGGAAATTGTGAAATTAGCCCAATATCACAATTTTTCCAATACTTTTACAAAATCAAAATGAAATTAAAAGACCAGAGTCATGTGATCTTGTTGCATTCCTTCTGTCTGCCATTTTAGGTTGTGTCTGTGGGGAAGAAAGAGGCACAGTAGCAAGCTCTGATGCCGCCACTCAAAGCATGAGCCGCTGTGGCCTTAGCGGGGAGGTGGAAGCAGGCATCCATGTGTGTAGGTCTCATGCTCAGTGCAGCTTGTCGCATGTGGCAGCATCATGTTAGAGGATTAGTTTGGGGGGACTCAGAGACTAGTTTTATGCAAAGGATTGTAGCAGCGACCTTTCCCCAACTGCATTCTGTACATATTCCATGAAATCTGATACTTTACCCGGGATACTGCTGTGAATTTTCTAAAAAAAAATCCACCATTTTCACAGCAGAACCCCCAGCCTGAGCACCCCAAGACTTTAGCAAACTCAAAGTAATGATAGATAAGGTCCCCGGGGCAGAACATCTAAGGAAAACAGGAGTTCAGGAGAGCTGGCAGTTGTTCAAGGAGACAATATTAAAGACACAACTACAAACTATCCTGATGAGCAGGAGAGAAGAGGTCAATATGGCTCCTTCAGGAGATCTTTAATGGCCAGATTATCAGAAAGGAATCCTACAAAAAATGGAAACATGGATGAATTGCTAAGAAGGAGTACAAAAGAATAGCACAAGTGTGTAGGTACAAAACAGAAAGGCGAATCATAGAATATCAGGGTTGGAAGGGACCACAGGAGGTCATCTAGTCCAACCCCTTGCTCAAAGCAGGACCAATCCCCAACTAAATCATCTCAGCCAGGGCTTTGTCAAGCCTGACCTTCAAAACCTCTAAGGAAGGAGATTCCACCTCCCTAGGTAACCTGTTCCAGTGCTAATATATACAATGATTTACATCTAGCCAGGGACATAAAGGCAATAAGAAAAGGTTCTTTAAATATAATAGGAGGAAGAGAAAGACAAAGGAAAAATGTAGGTCCTCTACTTAGCAGGAAGGAGAGCTAAGAACAGATATCAAGAAGGCTGAGGTGTTTAATGCCCATTTTGCTTCAGTTTTCACTAAAAAGGTTAATGGGGACCAGATACCAACAAACCTAATATTAACAACAAGGAGGAAGTAATGCAAGCCAAAACAGGAAAAGAACAGGTTAAAGAATATTTATATAAGCTGAAGGTATTCAAGTTGGTTGGGCCTGATGAAATTCACCCTAGGGTACTTAAGGAAGTATCTGAAGCAATCATCTTTGAGAACTCATGGAGGACTGGTGAAGTCCCAGAGGACTGGAGAAGGGCAAACATAGGACCGATCTTTAAAAAGAGGAAGAAAGAGGACCTGGAGAATTATAGACCAGTCAACCTAACTTCAATACCTGGAAAGATCTTGGAACAAATGATTCAACAATCAATCTATAAGCACCTAGAGGATAATAGGGTGATAAGTAAAAGCCAGCATGTTTTTTTCAAGAACAAATCATGCCAGACCAACCTAATTTCCTTGTTTGACAGGTTAATGGCCTAGTGCAGTGGTCCTCAACGTGGTGCCCGCAGGTGCCATGGCGCCCGCCGGGGCATCTATGTGCACCCACCTACTGGCCACTGGACAAGTGGCCGCCGAAATGCCGCTGAGAAGTGGCAACATCAAGAAGCGTTGCAGCCGAAATACTGCTGATTTTCGGTGGCTGCTTGTCCGGCGGCCACGTTCCTCGGCGGCTAGTCGTCTGGCGCCTGCCACACGGAAAGGTTGGGGACCATTGGCCTATTGGATGGGGTGGGGAATGGGGAGAAGCAGTAGATGTAATATCTTTATTTTAGTAAGGCTTTTGGAACAGTCCCACATGACATTCTCCTAAGAAAACTAGGGAAATGTGATCTAGATGAAATTACTATAAGGTGGGTGCTCAACTAATTGAAAGATTATACAAAAAGTAGTTATCAATGGTTCGCTGTCAAACTGGGAGGGCATATCTAGCAGGGTCCCGCAGGGGTCAGTTCTGGGATCAGTTTAAATAGCCCCTGGAGCGCCCCGCTACCCCAGGGCTCTGGGGGCTATTTAAAGGGCCAGGGCTCCCCTGCTTCTACCGCCCCGGTTTTTTAAATGGCCGCGGGAGCCCTGGGGAAGCGGCTGAGCTCCAGCAGCTATTTAAAGGACCGGGGCAGCAGAAGCAGCTGGAGCCCCCCGCTACCCGAGGGCTCCCACGGCTATTTAAAGGGCCCAGGGCTCCCCTGCTTCTACTGCCCCGGTCCTTTAAATAGCCGCGGGAGCCCTGGGGAAGCGGCGGGGCTCTGGCAGCTATTTAAAGGACCGGGGCAGTAGAGGCAGCTGGAGCCCCGGGCCCTTTAAATAGCCCCTGGAGCCCCCACCTACCCCTGGGCTCTGGGGGCTATTTAAAGGGCTGGGGTAGTAGAAGCAGCGGGAGCCCCGGACTTTTTAAATAGCCCCCAGAGCCCCACTGCAGCTACCCCAGGGCTCCAGCAGTGGGGCTCTGGTGGCAATTTAAAGGGCCTGGGTCTCCAGCCCCTGCTGGAAGCCCCAGGCCCTTTAAATTGCCCCCTGGGGAAGCCAGGCCACCCCGGTATGATGCACCAGCTCTTGCCGGTAGGCTGTACGGGGGCATACCGGCTTACTTTCACCTCTGGTAAGGCATCCTTACACAGCAGCATGGTAAGGGGGCCAGCCAGGGCTGGGAGGAGGGGTTGAATAAGGGGTAGGGAGGAGGGGTTGGATAAAGGGTAGGGAGCGGTTGGAGGGGGCGGAGGTTCTGGGGGGCGGTCAGGGGATGGGGAATGGGGGGTTGGGTAGGAGTGGGAGTCCCGAGGGTCTGTTGGGGTGGTGGTGGATGGGGTTGGGGCAGTCAGGGGACAGGGAGTGGGGTGAGTTGGGTAGGGGGTAGGGTCCTGGGGGGCAGTTAGGGTGGGGGGGTCTTGGGAGGAGGTGGTCAGGGGACAAGGGGGGGTTGATGGGTTGCGGGTTCTGAGGGGGGAAGTCGGGGGCAGGACATGGGTTGGGGTTGGATGGGTGGGTGGCAGCGGGGAGACAGGCACATGGGGCTTGTATTCACCGCACGGTTCCCTACCGGGTCTTTGGCAGCACTTCAGCAGCGGGTCCTTCACTCACTCCGGGTGAAGGACCTGCCGCCGAAAACCTGGAGCGAGTGAAGACCCCCCTGCCGCCGAAGTGCTGCCGAGGACCCGATAGGGAACCGGTTCTTAGGATTTTGGGAGCTCATCACTGGGCTAAGGGACATCCAGAGCATGGGGCTGCATCCCTGATCATCTTGGCTAATGGCTATTGATGGACCTGTCCTCCATGAATTTCTCTAGAACCCAATTATACTTTTGGCCTTCACAACATCCCCTGGCAACAAGTTCTACAGGTTGACTGTGCATTTTATGAAGAAGTACTGCCTTTTCTTTGTTTTAAACCTACTGCCTGTTAGTTTCATTGGATGACCCTTGGTTCTCGTGTTATGGAAAGGGGTAAATAACATTTATTCACTTTCTCCACACTATTCATGATTTTATAGACTGCAATTATATCCCCCCTTAGTCATCCCTTTTCTAAGCTGAACAGTCCCAGTCTTTTTAATCTCTTCTCACATGGAAGCTTTTCCGTACCCCTAATGATTCCCCTCCCCCTTCTCTATACCTTTTCTAATTCTAATATATCTTTTGGATATGGGGTGACCAGAACTGCACACAGTATTCAAGGTGCAGGTGTACCATGGATTTATACAGTGGCTTTATGATATTTATGATATTTACTGTCTTATTATCTACCTCTTTCCTAATGGTTCCTAACATTCTCTTGGTTTTTTTGACTGCTGCTGAATATTGATCGGATGTTTTCAGAAAACTGTCCACAATAACTCCAAGATCTCTTTCTTGATTGGTAACAGCTAATTTAAATCCCTTCCTTTTGTATGTATAGTTAGGATTACGTTTTCAAATGTGAATTTTTCTGCCTTTTCAACATTGAATTTCATCTGCCATTTTGTTACCCAGTCACCCAGTTCTGTGAGATCCCTTTGTAGTTCTTCACAATCTGCTTTGGACTTAAATATCTTGAGTACTTTTGTATTGTCTAAAAACTTTGCCACCTCACTGTTTACTCCCTTTTCCAGATCATTTATGAATATGATGAACAGTACAAGTCCCCCAGTACAGATCCTTAGGGGACCCCACTACTCTCCATTCTGAAAACTGGCCATTTATTCCTACCCTTTGTTTCCTATCTTTCAACCAGTTACCGATCCATGAGATGACCTTCTGTGACACTCTGTATCTTAGGGGAACCCCCTGAACCCCCATGTTCATCCTTATAATATGATTGTGTGGTATCCAATGCAAAGTTTGTCATGTCGGAAGGCTCATGATGCACTGAGCATTGTTGTTATAGTAATGTTATAGGTTGTAATTTCATGTATATAGTTATGAGGCTGAAAATGTGTCCTCATGGCTTCAAAGAAGCCCAGGCAAAACTCTCCAGGAACAGAGGGGCAGTTCACATCTCATCAGGGCATGTATGGGACAAACCCAGCCCAGCCTCACAGGAACAAAGGAGACAGGCTTAGGCAGCAAGAAAGGATCTGTTGGACTCTCGAGTGAGTCACACCCTTTCCCTTGGCCAGTTTGGGACTACGATGAGGTAATGCTCACCTGACCCTGAGGGCGGGGGGTGCGGGTGGGCAAAGCCAAGAGGGAAGAAAGAACATGATAAAAGGGAGAGACGTTTGCCATGCTCTTCCTCTCTCTTCCACCTCTATCTACAGACATCACCACCAAGCAACTGAAGCGCTGATCGAAGGGGAGAGGCTGGCTGAAGGGAAACCAGCCAGCCTGTGGTGAGAAGCATCTACGTTTGTAAGAGCATTGAAAGTGTTAAGATCAGCTTAGAATGCATTTCGCTTTTTATTTCATTTGACCAAATCTGACTTGTGTTTTGACTTATAATCACTTAAAATCTATCTTGTGTAGTTAATAAAATTGTTTGTTTATTCTACTTGAAGCAGTGAATTTGGTTTGAAGCATGTCAGAGACTCCCCTTGGGATAACAAGCCTGGTACATATCAATTTCTTTGTTAAATTGATGAACTCATATAAGTTTGCAGCGTCCAGCGGGCATAACTGGACACTGTAAGACGGATGTTCCCAGGGTTGGGTCTGGGACCGGAGATATTAGCTAGTGTCATTCAGTTGCACAATCCAAGGAGCAGCTTACATGCCAGAGGCTGTGCGGGAACAACCCAGGAGTGGGGGTTCTCACAGCAGAGCAGGGTAAGGCTAGCTCCCAGAGTCGAGGATTGGAGTGATCACCGGTCCAGATAACACCAGAGGGGAACATCACATCTTCCTTTTATCCCATGACTTCTTACTTTGCTTAAGAATCTTTGGTGAGGGACCTTGTCAAAGGCTTTCTGAACGTCCAAGTACAGTATATCCACTGTGTAGCGGGGTGGTTACCCCTGCCCAGAGGGGTTTAAAGACAGCCCTGGGAGAGGGCTGGAGCAGGGCAAAAGCTCTAAAAGCTGGGCTGATTGGGGAAGCAGCCGCAGCTGGGCCATGCCCCAATCAGGCCACTGCTGGCCTGTATAAAAAAGCTGTGAGCCAGAAGCCAAACAGTCTCCCTCTGCCTGTAGAGGGAGAAGGGCCTGGCTGCAGGGAGCTAGAGACAGAGTACCTGAATGGAGCAGGACTGGGGAAAGGCAGAGGAGCTGGGGAGCTCCAGCTTGGAAAGCCCCAGGCTGCGGCCTAGTATAAGGCCAACAGGTACTGGGGGTTGCAGAGGGCAGCCCAGAGGTAGGCAAAGGCAGCAAGTCCAAACCCAACCTTGCCATGATGAGTAGGCTGATACTGCAATCTGCCCCAGGGCGTGGGTGCTAGAGGACTGGCAGTAGCCTTATACTGAGGCGAGGTGGGGGTTTCTGGGGGAGAGGAGACCCTGAGAGCAAGAGGGTTGAAATCTGAGCTTTTTTGTTTAAAAAAAAGCAGCACCCAGAGAAAGGGGCACCGGGGTCCTGGGAGGGACACAGGGCAAGCGGCAAGGCAGATCACCGGCCTGCAGAGAGCACTCCAAGGCTGGCAGAGCTAATTCCCTTGTCCACATGCTTGCTGACCTCCTCAAAGAAGTCTAAGAGATTGGTGAGGAATGATTTCCCTTTACAAAAGCCATGTTGACTTGTCCCAATAAATCGTGTCCATCTATGTGTCTGATAATTCTGTTCCTTACTACAGTTTCAACCAATTTGCCTGTTATTGAAGTTACGTTTACTGCCCTGTAATTGCCAGGATCGCCTCTGGAGCCCTTTTAAAAAATTGGCATTGCATTAGCTATCCCCACTCATCTGGTACAGAATCTGACTTAAGTGATAGGTTACATACCATAGCTAGTAGTTGTGTAATTTCACATATGAGTTCCTTCAAAACTCTTGGGTGAATACCGTCTAGTCCCAGTTTAATTTATTGATTTGTTCCAAAACCTCCTCTACTGATATTTCAATCTGGGACAGTTCCTCAGATTTGTTACCTAAAAACAATGGTTCAGTTGTGGGAATCCCCCTCATGAGCTCTGCAGTGAAAACCAATGCCTCAGCATCTGTCCATCCAGGCATGCAGCCTATATTTCAGGTTCAGAGGGGAGGCTAGATTACCGTGTTTTTGAAGCAAAGCAGCCATCCCAGGATCCTTTGAGTATGTCCTGTAGTTGCTCAGTGGGCTCATGCACATCTGATTTCATGTGGAAGCAGAAATTGGTAGTTGAAAGTCAAGAGCACTTTTGTTCTGACATGTTAGTGAAAATTGACTGTCTCTCTTTAAGACCAGTCTTTGAATTGGTAGTGGCTAAGAATTTGAAAACCAATAAATAGCGTAATGCCTGTGTCTATGCAAATTGAGCTGCTAGAAAAGGACACACTTAATCAGCAAGTAGATTCTTTTAAACAAAAAAGCTCAGATTTCAACCCTCCAGGAAAGGGAGATGGCGTAAGAATTGTTCTTGAAGGTGAGAAAGACAAATTAACCCTAAGAAGGCAAAATTCCCTTACATTATTACCTCACCAAACCCTGAAATACCAACCCCCCGCCAAAGATATAATTGAGCTAAAAGCCTATGCTAAGGAAAACGTTGAAGTGAAGGAGAATCTGGCTAACTAGATACAAAAGTTCAAAAAGGGTATTGAACAAACTGTCCTCAGAGACAAACTGTCAAAGCAAAAAGTGTGGTATGACAAAGATACTTGTAAATGCCTACTTGTGATAGATTTGGTGTTAATATCAATGCTGAACATTGGGATAAATTTGATGTTGATGTTAAATTATGTAAAAATTTACAATGTGTATAACCTTTGGGAAAAGCCGTTGGTGGTAAGCCCACATCTTGAATACTGCGTGCAGACGTGGTCGCCCCATCTCAAAAAAGATATATTGGAATTAGAAAAGGTTCAGAAAAGGGCAACAAAAATTATTAGGAGTATGGAACAGCTTCTATATGAGGAGAGATTAATAAGACTGGGACTTTTCAGCTTGGAAAAGAGACGACTAAGGTGGGATATGACAGAGGTCTCTAAAATCATGACTGGGGTGGAGAAAGTAAATAAGGAAGTGTTATTTACTCCTTCTCATAACACAAGAACTAGGGGTCACTAAATGATATTAAGAGGCAGCAGGTTTAAAAGAAAAAAAGGGGGTATTTCTTCACACAACGCCCAGTCAACCTGTGGAACTCTTTGCCAGAGGATGTTAGGAAGGCCAAGACTATAAAAGGGTTAAAAAAAGAACAAGATAAATTCATGGAGATTAGGTTCATCAATGGCTATTAGGCAGGATGGGCAGGGATGGTGTCCCTAGCCTCTGTTTGCCAGAAGCTGGGAATGGGCAACAGGGGATGGATCACTTGATGATTTCCTGCTCTGTTCATTCCCTCTGGGGCACCTGGCATTGGCCACTGTCAGAAGAAAGGATACTGGGCTAGATAGACCTTTGGTCTGACCCAGTATGGCCATTCTTATGTTCTTATGAATGGTACATGAGAACATACTCTGTGTTAAAAACCCTTATGATTATGCTGTTTCATTGAATAAGAACACCCTACTTGTTAAAAAGCCTTATGGTAATGATGATTTGCAGCTGATACCTGTAAGCAATCTTTGAACTTATCACAGCAGAAAAGCCTTTACAAACTTGAACTGCTGTATGAAAAGGGAAACTGAGGCACACCATCTCATTGCTTTCATGGCTAAATGCCAAGACAGCTATACTATGGAGAACATTAATATCTACATTGAATTCATGTTAAATGCGTTACAAACATTTGCCAGACCTTGTATGGATAACTTTCATGAACTCCTGCCAAGGTCACATGAAACATGTAGAGACTGTGTTACAAAAGCTGAAGAAATCCTTTAATGGAATAGCCAAATATTGCAATAGGTTTGTAAAGGGATGCAGTAACATTGTTACTCCCATGATGAACCTTACAAAGAAAGAGCTTGTTTTAGTCAGACAGGATTATGATAAACCATTTCTGTTACACACTGATACTTCTAATATTGGATTGGAAGCTGTAATGATGCATTGTCAAGAATGGAAATTTTCTAGGATGTATTCAGCAGTGTCTTGGACAACCCTTCCTGCATCAATTTTGTGTTGGGGATATGATGCTGTGTATAAGAAAGGTGACCATTGTTATTACCATAAATCTTGTACAAAGTATGTCATATAAGGTATCAATAGAACAATTCTGGATTGCTAGGTATGATTATCCTGTTTATATGCTTGTATCATCATTGTATGTGAAGTTATGAATATTGGCTATGTATTTGTATCTCAAACATGTGATGTATCCCTCAGTGACACCCCCAGATAGATTTACATCTGGGCTAGCCAGCTATGTTTTGATGGCCTTCAATCGCACAGTGGGCCACTTGAAGAATCTCATCCCATCCAGTAGGCCTTTGCTGGGGATGCCGCAGATAGCGAGGAGCCAATGACTACCACCCATGATTCAGCAAACCATGTAGGGCATCTGATGTGGACATGTGACCTTGGACACCATCTTTGTCAGTAACTTTCCATACACAGGGGCTATGGGCTTTGTTTGGGACAGTAACTTTCCATGCACATGGCAGAGGATATAAAAGACACGTGAGTCGGGTGACCATACGTCCCACTTTGACTGGAACATTCCCTTTTTTAAGCCCTGTCCTGGCTGTCCCAACTTTTTTGGCAAAAGTGGGCATTTGTCCAATTTGCTCTTGCTGCGCCGTGTCCCATTTTCCCTTTGGAAAATATGGTCACCCTACAACTGAGACATCTCCATTTTGCCTCATTCCTGCTCCAATTCTCTGGACTGTGGATTTACAACTAAAAGGAGTATTTTGAACTATGGACTGAGGACCTGTGTTCCCTCTAAGCTGCGTGGCCCTAAGCACTATATTAAACCTGTTTTTCTGTATGGGAACCAAGGGCTGGAATGCATAAACGGGGACTGTGTTTGGCTTCTGGTTAACCTGTGTGGTGCTGCAGAAGCCCTTTTGATACTGGTATGGTGAAACTAATTATAGAATAAACCACAAGTTTTTGGGGATTGTCTGCCCTGATTCTTGCAATCTGCCCTAAGCATGGCATTCTCAATGTTGTCTATCCCCAGAACCCGGTCAAACCTCCATCTCTCACAGGATATTACATTTAATTACATTATGGTCACTATTACTGAGTTATTCACTTCTTGGACCAGATGCTGTGCTCCACTTAGGACTAAATCAAGAATTGCCTCGTCTCCTGTAGGTTGCACGACTAGCTGCTCCAAGGAGCAGTCATTAATGGTGACTAGCAACTTTATTTCTGCATCTCATCCTAAGGTGACAAATACCAAGTTACTATGGGGATAGTTGAAATCCCCCATTATTATTGAGTTTTCTATTTTTGTACCCTCTTTAATACCCCGAGCATTTCACAGTCACTGTCACCATCCTAGTCAGGTGATAGATAATATATTCCTGCTACTATCCTCTTACTAGTCAATCATGGAATTTCTATCCATAGAGATTCTATGGTACAGTTTGAGTCATTTAAGGTTTTTCTATATTTGACTGGATGCTTTCTTTCAGACTCCCTCACCAGCATGACCTAGTCTGTCATTCTTATATATTTTATACCCCAGTATTACTATGTCCTGTTGATTATCATTGTTCTATCAAGTTTCTGTGATGCTTATTATATCAATATCATAATTTAACACCAGACACTCAAGTTCACACTTCTTAGTATTTAGCCTTCTAGTATTTGTACTCAAGCACTTATAAAATTTGTCAACTTTTCATTGTCTGCCTTCATGTGATATACTTAACTGGGACTCCTTTTCATTTGACTGTTTATCTTCAGTACTGTTTCTCTACCAGTACTTTATCAATATTTTCATTAATGAGTTGGATAAGGCATGGAAAGTCTTCTTATAAAATTTGTAGATGACACCAAATGCGGGGCGGGGTTTGCAAGCACTTCGAGGACAGGATTTAAATTCATAATGATCTTGACAAATTGGAGCATTGGTCTGAATTCAACAATATGAAATTCAATAAAGAGAAGTGAAAAGTCACTTAGGAAGGACAAATCAAATGCACAACTACAAAATGGGGAATAACTGGCAAGGCAGTAGTACTGCTGAAAAGGGCCTGAGGGTTATTGTGGATCACAAATTGAATATGACCCAACAATGTGATGGAGATATATACCTATCCCATAGAACTGGAAGGGACCCTGAAGGGTCATCAAAAGTCCAGCCCCCTGCCTTCACTAGCAGGACCAAGTACTGATTTTGGCCCAGATCCCTAAGTGGTCCCTTAAAGGATTGAACTCACAACCCTAGGTTCAGCAGGCCAATGTGCAAACCACTGAGTATCCCTCCCCCCTACTGATGCAGGTGCCAAAAAGGCTAAGATCATTCTGGGGTGTATTAACAGGAGTGTCGTGTGTCAGACATGGAGGCAATTGTCCTGCTCTACTTGGCACTGGTGAGGCCTCAGCTGGAGTACTGTGTCCAGTTCTGGATGCCACACTTTAGGAAAGATGTGGACAAATTAGAGGGAGTCCAGAGGAGAGCAGCAAACATGATAAAAGGTTTACAAAGCCTGGCCTATGAAAGGTTAAAAAAACTGGGCATGTTTAATTTTGAGAAAAGAAGACTGAAGGGGGACTAGATAACAGTCTTTAAATATGTTAAGGGCTATTACAAGGAGGAAGGTGGCCAGTTGCTCTCCATGTCTACTGAAGTCAGTAGAAGAAGTAATGGACTTAGTCTGCAGCAAGGGGGATTTAGGTTAGATATTAGGAAAAACTTTCTAATTATAAGGATAGTTAAGCACTGGAATAGGCTTCCAGGGGAAGTTGTGGAATCCCCAAGTGATGAAGTGGGAATTTTCTGTAATATGTTTATGAAGTGTGTGCATGCTTCAATTTCCCCTACACTGTGCATGGTTACTCAGTGTGGAGAAAAAGGCTAAGAGACAGGACAGGCTAAGAGACATATGTTGGAATGTCACCTGGCTTTCTGACCCTGAATGGGTCATTAGAAATGACTGGCCAATGCCAACCCCATATTCATGGAGAATCCAAGAAGACAATGACAAAACCAGTCTAGGATATTGACACCTGGCAACCAACAACCCAGAGGGAGGTGGATTTCCCCACCTCTCAGCAGAGAAGTGGGGCAACCCCCCGCCCCTCCCCAGCTCAAGAACAAAGGACTAGAGAGGTGTGAGGTGGGGAGGTTTAGAGTTGGCGGCTGGAAGACGTCGGGGCTCTCACTCAGAGGCACCGACTTTCTAATTTCCCCAGGGGTGTTCAACCACTGCTTTGTCCCAGGCCCTGACTCCACTCCATCCCGCTCTCCAAGACTCCACTCCCACCCCGCCTCTTCCCACCTTGCCTCTTTCTGCCGCCGCTCCTCCCCTTCTCCCCCCAGCACCTCCTGCATGCCACTGAACAGCTGATCATCAGCAGGCAGGAGGTGCTGGGAGGGAGGTGGAGGAGCTGATCAGCTCCACTATTTTTTTTCCATGGGTGCTCCAGGCCCATGCCTATGCTCTCACCTGGGAACTGACCAAGGAGATCAGACTGAGAGAGTGACAGAGCCTGAAAATGGGGTTCACTACAGCTGGGCTGGGCTCTGGGCTAACCAGAATGGACGTGGGCTATGCTTTAACCTTCATTTCTCTATGCTAACCTAAGGACTTCCAGTGTTGTGTTCCAGCAGACTAATAAACCCAACTGTTTTGAGTGTCACTGCAAATGCTTGGTGAGGTGCATTAATCCCTGAAGCATGTACAAGTCTCTATCAGGGATCTATCTCAGTTGGACTCACTGACCAGAGCTTACAGTGTGAAGCATGAAAACTGGAGCCGCCACAATTTGCTCTAGGAGGTGGTGAGGCTGTGGCCTTCCCTGATGGAAGAGTGAGACCCTTTGGGAGTCTGGCACACTGAAGAGATTTCTCCAAGAGACTGTTTCAAAGTTGGGGTCACAGCACCAGTCCTGTGGATGCGACACCCCATTATTGGAGGTTTTTAAGAACAGGTTGGACAAACACCTGTCAGGGATGGTCTAGATTTACTTGGTCCTGCCCCAGCACAGGAGGCTGGAATTTATGACTTCTCAAGGTCCCATCCAGCCCTATATTTCTATGATTCATTGACTCGGGAGGGGGGGGGAGGGGTGTATGTGTGTGTGTGGGGGGAGGGTCCAGACCAGCTCAGCTCTCCTCTTCATTAACCTTCAGCTTCTGCCAACAATTTGTAATATCCAGAATGAAACTTCCCTGAAGTCTGAAATGGAACCGAATAATAACAGCACTTCCAAAGGAGCCTCCTTAGCATGATGCTACTTGAAATGTCATTGCTTTGTACTTTTCCATGTTCTGAATACAAACAGTGTCTTACATCCAAAAGTAAATATTTAGTGAAAACCCCACATGGGAGGATGGTTTCCTGCCAAATTCTAGCACTTCTTAGAAAACCAAAGTTAGATTTTTTTTCTGAGAGTAATAATGCAGCCTTAGCACATGGGCCAGTCTACATGCACACTGTTTTGCTTACACAATCAAATGTGAAATTAATGACTAGTTCTATGCAAAAAGGAGCAAAGTATTCCCCATATAATTTTGCACCGTTTCTTACCCAGAAAACACCATAATTCCAGGCAATGTCACAGACACACAGTCTATCTAGGTACTTATTTGGACCTGTCACCAAAGCATGTGAGCTCTTGTAATCGTACATAGGTTTTAATCTCCCATCCCCCTGTGAAGTGGAGAAGAACTACTCCTGTTTGACAGATGAGTAACTAGGTAGAGGAAGTCAGTTGTCCAAGAACACAGAGCAACTCTGCAGCTGACCCAGATCGCTGAAGTTCCCATCTAGTGCCCTCGCCACTAGACCATCCTTGCTAACTAGCACTATGTTCAATCCACTTTTGCACACACACAATATCAGCCAGGAGCAGGAGTGTGATAGCAGCAGCCACCCAACTGCCTGCTCCTCCATGATAAATATGGTCAACTTAATTTTTCCATTGCAGCTCCTTGGCGACTGTGAGCAGAACTGTCTGCCCAAAGGTATCCAGAGATGAGCCCTGGCCTGGCCAGTGAACAGAGGCAGCAAACGGGAGTTTTGCAAACGAATTCTCCAAGTGAAGCAGGAGCAACTACATGACCCCTGGGGTGAGTCTGTTGTCTGTTAGTTTGTTGTTGGGTGCTACTTTCTGGCCATGTGCTGCTTGATTGAAGTTTATAGCGCGTTCCGTCTGAGGAGCCATGTGCTGAGCCTAGCAGCCTGCTAGGTAAGACTAATGAGGCTCTAGCCAGCCATCCTTTGATCCCTAATCTTTTGAGAATCCCGTGATGAGGGTGCCGGGCTACTCAGGGAGAACAGGGTGTGACACCGCATCCCATATTCTTCACAGTGATATTATTAGGATGTGATTATGGCAGAATTATAATGCATTTTGTACAGACGGGTCATGTGAGGTGTTTTGGAAAAGTTATGATTTTCTCAATATGATTATCCTATATGTATGTATGTATCATTTTTGTATCTGAAGTTAAAAATACTGACTATGTATCTGTATTTCAAATGTAGTTGCACCTGAGCAACACCCACTAGGCAAAATGTTTCCAGTCTAGATAGCCTGCTGTGAAGGGCCTATTCAAGATAATGGGCCATTAGGAAAAACAATAGGCCTTAGGAGAAACTTATCCCCACCTGTTGAGCCTTCCTGAGAATGCTCCAGACAGCTTGTAAGTAATGACTGCTAGGACTCACTCAGCTTAACTTCTGTACCCGGAAAGATAATGGAGCAAATAATTAAGCAATCAATTTGCAAACATCTAGAAGATAATAAGGTGATAAGTAACAGCCAGCATGGATTTGTCAAGAACAAATCATGTCAAACCAAGCTGATAGTTTTCTTTGACAGGGTAACAAGCCTTGTGGATAGTGGGGAAGCGGTAGATGTGGTATATCTTTACTTTAGTAAAGCTTTTGATACTGTCTCGCATGACCGTCTCATAAACAAACTAGGGAAATACAGCCTACGTGGAGCTACTATAAGGTGAGTGCAAAACTGGTTGCAAAACTGTTCCCAGAGAGTAGTTATCAGTGGTTCATGCTATCAGTTATCAATCTTGCTGGAAGGGGATAACGAGTGGGGTCCCACAGAGATCAGTTCTGGATCCGGTTCTGTTCAATATCTTCATCAATGATTTAGATAATTACATAGAGAGTACACTTATAAAGTTTACAGATGATACCAAGCTGGGAGGGGTTGCAAGTTCTTTGGAGGATAGGATTAAAATTCAAAATGATCTGGACAAACTGGAGAAATGGTCTGAAGTAAATAGGATGAAATTCATTAAGGACAAATGCAAAGTACTTCAATTAGGAAGGAAGAATCAATTGCACGCATACAAAACGGGAAATGACTGCCTAGGAAGGAGGACTGCAGAAAGGGATCTGGGGGTCATAGTGGACCATAAGCTAAATATGAGTCAATAGTGTAACACTGTTGCATAAAAAGCAAACATCAATCTAGGATGTATTAGCAGGAGTGTTGTAAGCAAGACACGAGAAATAATTCTTCCTCTCTACTCCACACTGACTAGGCCTCAGATGGAGTATTGTGTCCAGTTCTGGGTACCTTATTTCAGGAAAGATGTGCACAAATTGGAGAAAGTCCAGAGAAGAGCAACAAAAATGATTAAAGGTCTAGAAAGCATGACCTATGAGGGAACATTGAAAAAACTGGTTTTGTTTAGTCTGGAAAAGAGAAGACTGAGAGGGGACATTGTGACGTTGCGGTCTATATGGTTTTATAAAAATATGCTAATGAGTGAATATAATGTAACTGGAATATATTTCATGCAAAAGGTCTCTTGAGCTGGCAGGGGTAGAAGTAGTCTTGGCACATCAGGTGGCAGCTCTCAAGGGGGTTTACAATAGGCCCTCAGAGCTATATTTCATATTTCTAGTTTCAGATACAAGAGTGGTACATTTATACAAATAGGGTGATCACACTCAGTAGATTATAAGCTTTGTAATGACACCTTACAAGAGACCTTTTGCATGAAGTATATTCCAATTACATTATATTCACTCGTTAGCATATTTTTATAAAACCATATAGACCGCAACGTCACAGACATGATAACAGTTTTCAAGTACATAAAAGACTGTTACAAGGAGGAGGGAGAAAAATTGTTCTTCTTAACCTCTGAGGATAGGACAAGAAGCAATGGGCTTAAATTGCAGCAAGGGAGGTTTAGGTTAAATACATGGAGATATACCTATCTCATAGAACTGGAAGGGACCTTGAAAGATCATTGAGTCCAGTCCCCTGTCTTCACTAGCAGGACCAAGTACTATCCCTGACAGGTGCAGGGGACTGGACTAGATGACCTCTTCAAGGCCCCTTTCAGTCCTATGAGTCTATGACTCAGCAAGGTATGCAAGGGCATGTGACCAGGCCACATGACTCTGGACTCCATCTTGGGATGTTAGTATTTTTCCACAAACTGGTCTGGGAACCAAGTTTAAAACAAAGGGTTCCCACCATATGCTAAAGCTATATAAGGCAGGGACTGATATCATCTGTTGTTCTTCACTCCCCACACAAGAGGACTCCTGAAAACACCTGAGGAACAAAGACTGAACTGGGGGAAGTGCTGGATCCAGGCTAAAGTGAGTTCTAGCCTTTGTATGACAATCTGGGGATCCCAAGCTGCAAAGCAAATGCAGCTTGTATCTAGAGAATCTGCAGCCTGCTTGTATCATCAGTCAGGGTGACAGATTGTTAATTCAAATCCTATCCTTCTAATACGTTAAACTTGGTTTGTGTTTTTGTTTATTTACTATGTAATCTGCTTTGATCTGTTTGCTATCACTTACAATCTATCTTTTGTAGTTAATAAACTTACTTTATGTTTTTAATTTAAACCAGTAAGTTTGGAGTGAAGTGCTGGGGCATCTCAGCTCAAGGGGCAGAAGTTGCATATTCTCTCCACATTGAGGGGGAGGCGAACTGGATAATAAATTCATACTGGTCAGGGTTTTGACCAGGGCAGGACGGTACAGCTCTTGGGTCCTAGGCTGGGAAGCTGGTGGTTATTTTGACTGTAGCCTCTATTGTTGGTTCATACAATGGTTGGTCAAAGAGCCTGCATGTAACTACAGTTGGGTGAGTCCCTACCTGTGTGAATCCTGATGGAAGTGTAGGACCTGGAGCGGGTCTGCAGCTTGTCACAATAGTACAGTGTGAGAGGGAGCCCAGGCTGGTGAGTCAGAGGGCTTAGTGGTATCCCAGTTCCAGGAGGCACCCCAGGGGGAACCATCACACAGGGGATTTAAAAAGCCAGCTTCTAAGTACAGGGGATTTTTGCAAGGGAGTTTAGAGAGGGAGAGTGAAAGCCAGATACGCCCAACATTTTCTACATGTAGGCCAATAATGCCACCCCCCAAAAATAAAACCTGCAAGAATAAAATAAATGCAGGCAGAAGTCCAACTGTGCAGGGGGGCTATCCAGTTCACTGCACTGAATGCAGCATGTACAACTACCTGCCTTGTTGGCAGGTAGCATATGGGTGCATTCGGTGCAAGCAGCTCATGGCCCTCATAGACTGAATATGAGCTCTGGAGACCAGAGTGGCTGAACTGGAGGAGCTAAGGGAAACATAGAGGTACAAAGATGAGACTTTCCAGGACAGAGTAGAGTGGTCCCACCCACAGCCGGCTCCAGGCACCAGCTTAACAAGCAGGTGCTTGGGGCGGCCAAGGGAGAGGGGCGGCACCTGCGGCAATTCGGGGGCGGCAGGTCCCTCACTCCCTCTAGGAGCGAAGGACCTGCCGCTGACCTGCCACCACCGATCGCGGCTTTTTTTTTTTTTTCCCCCTTGGGGCAGCAGAAATGCTGGAGCCGGCCCTGGTCCCACCCCCAGTGTGACAGCCTCTGTGCTGTTGAGGAGATCATCAAACTAGAGCGCAGGAAAATGATCCCATAGTTGGGACCCTCCTTCCAGATGCTGTCATGGTATCTTCGGACACTGTTATTAAGAAGAGATAGGTAAAAGTAATGGGGGATTTGATTATTAGAAATGTATCTTGCGGGGTTTGTGATGACCAGGAGAACTGCATGGCTAATTGACTGCCAGGTGTGACGGTTGAGGATCTCTCGAGACATCTAGACAGACCTATGTGTAGTGCTGGGGAGAAGCCAGTGCTCATGGTGCATGCGGGTACCAATGACATATGGAAAGGTAGAAGAGAGGTCTTGGAGAACAAATTTAGGCTGCTAGGTAAGAGATTAAAGTACAGGACCACCATGATAACATTCTCTGAAATGTTTCTAGTTCCATGTGCAGGGCCAGTTAGACAGGCAGAACAGCAAGGTCTTGATATGTGGATGAGATGATAGTGCAGGGAGGAAGGTTTTAGGCTTATTAGGAATTGGGGAACCTTTTGGGAAAGGAGGAGTCTATACAGGAAGGATGGGCTCCACCTAAACCAAAACGGAACCAGATTGCTGGCATGTACAATTAAAAAGGTTGTAGAGAGTTTTTCAATTAAGGGCTGGGGGAAATCTAAGGTTTGGACAGAGACATTATGAAGGGAAGGCTTTATTAATTGGGGTTCTCTATATCCCAGTAAAGAGGAGAGGATAGAAGTTGATAAAGCACAGGTAGGAGCTGAATAGAAACAGTCAAATGAAAAAGAATTCCATTGAATTACATCACATGAAGGCAGACAACTGAACAGTGACAAATTTTATAAGTTCTTGTATACAAATGCTAGAAGTTTAAATACTAAGGAGGGTGAACTTGAGTGCCTGGTATTAAGTGAGGATATTGCTATAATAGGCATCACGGAAACTTGGTGGAATGATGATGATCAATGGGATACAGTAATGCTAGGATACAAAATATATGTGAATGACAGAGTAGGTCATGCTCAGAAGGAAGTGGCACTAAATATGAAAGAAAGCATAGAGTCAAATATAGCAAAAATCTTAAATGACTCAAACTCTATCATAGAATCTCTGTGGACAGAAATTCCATGCTTGAATAATAAGACTATAGCAGTAGGAAGATACTACCGGCCACTTGACCAGAATGGTGACAGTGATTGTGAAATGATGAGGGATATTAGAGAGGCTACAGAAATAGAAAACTCAATAATAATGGGGGATTTCAATGATCGCCATATTGACCAGGAATATGTCTCCTCAGGACAGGATGCATAGATGAAACTTCTGGACAACATTATTGACTGCTTCTTGGAGCAGCTAGTCCTGGAACCCATAAGGTGAGAGGCAATTCTTGATTTTTGTCCTAACTAGCACACAGGATCTGGTCCAAGAAGTGAATACAGCTGAACTGCTCAGTAATAGCGACCATAATGTAATTAAATGTAACATCCTTGTGTTTGTTTGTGTGTGTAATACCAAAGTAGCCAATCACAGTAGCATTTAACTTCAAAAAGGGGAACTACACAAAACTGAGGCAGCTAGTTAAATGGAAATTAAAAGGAACAGTCACAAGAGCAAAATGCCTGCAAGCTGCATGGAAACTTTAAAAAACACCATAATAGAGGCTCAAATTAAATGTGTACCCTAAATAAAAAAAAAAAACAGTAAAAGGACCAAAAAAAGCCATCATGGCTAAACAATAGAGTAAAAGAGGTGGTTAGAGGCAAAAAGGCATTAAAAATTGGAAGTCAAATCCTACTGAGGAAAATAGAAATGAGCATAAACTCTGGCAAGTTAAGTGTAAAAATATAATTAGGAAGGCCAAAAAGGAATTTGAAGAGCAACTAGCAAAAAACACAAAAACTAACAACAATTTTTTTTTTAAAGTACATCAGAAACGAGAAGCCTGCCAAACAATCAGTGGGGTACCTGGATGATCAAGGTGCTGAAGGAGCACTCAGGGAGGACAAGTGCACAAAAGCTAAATCAGTTATTTTAATTGGCCTTCATTGCAGAGCGTGTAAGGGGGTTTCCCACAACTGAGCCATTATTTTTAGGTGACAAATCTGAGGAACTGTTTCAGATAGGTTTTGGAGCAAATCGATAAATTGAACAATAATAAGTCACCAGGACCAGATGGTATTCACCCAAGAGTTTTGAAGGAACTTGTACATGAAATTACTCAGCTACTAACTGTTTTATGTAACCTATCACTTAAATCAGGCTCTGTACCAAATGAGTGGAGGATAGTTAATGCAATGCCAATTTTTTCAAGAGGCGATCCTGGCAATTATAGGCTGGTAAGCCTAACTTCAGTAACAGGCAAATTGATTGAAACTGTAGTAAAGAACAGATAACTGTTCTTTACTACACATAGGTGAACACAATTTGTTGGGAAGAGTCAACATGGCTTTTGTAAAGGGAAAATCTACTAGATCTAATCACCAATCTACTAGAATTCTTTCAGGGTGCCAGCAAACATGTGGGCAACGGTGATCCAGTGGATATAGTGTACTTGGACTTTCAGAAAGCCTTTGACAAGATCCCTCAGAAAAGGCTCTAAAGCAAAGTAAGCTGTCATGTGATAAGAGGGAAGGTCCTCTCATGGATCAGTAACTGGTTAAAAGACAGGAAACGAAGGATAAGAATAAATGGCCAGTTTTCAGAATGAAGAGAAGTAAATAGCAGGGTCCCCCAAGGATCTGTGCTGGGACCAGTGCTGTTCAACATATTCATAAATGATCTGGAAAAAGGGGTAAACAGAGAGGTGGCAAAGTTTAAAGATGATACTAAAGTACTCAGGTAGTTAAGTCCAAAGCAGATTGTGAAGCGTTACAAAGGGATCTCACATAAGCGGGCAACAAAATGGCAGGTGAAATTCAATGTTGATAAAGGCAGAGTAATGCACATTGGAAAACATAATCCTAACTATATGTACAAAAGGAAGAGGTCTAAATTAGCTGTTACCAATCAAGAAAGAGATCTAGGAGTCATTGTGGATAGTTCTCTGAAAACATCTTCTTAATGTGCAGTGGTGGTCAAAAAAGGTAACTGAATGTTCGGACCATTAGGAAAGGGATAGATAATCAGACAGTAAATATCATTTTGCCACTATATAAATCCATGGTATGCCCACACCTTAAACATTGGATATAATTCTGGTCACCCCATCTCAAAAAAGATATATTAGGATTGGAAAAAGTACAGAGAAGGGCAACAAAAATTATTAGGGATACGGAAAATCTTCCATACAAGGAGAGATTAAAAAGACTGGGACTGGTCAGCCTGGAAAAGAGGTGACTAAGGGGGATATGATAGAAATCTATGAAATTATGAATGGTGTGGAGAAATGAATGTGTTGTTTATCCCGTCACAAAACACAAGAAGCAGGAGTCATCCAATGAAATGAATAGACAGCAGGTTTAAAACAAACAAAAGGCAGTACTTCTTCACGCAACACACAGTTAACCTGTGGAACTCATTGCTGGGGATATTGTGAAGGCCAAAAGTATAACTGTTAAAAAAAAAATTAAAGTTCATGGAGGATCGGTCCACCCATGTCTATTAGCCAAGATGGTCAGGGATTCAACTCTATGCTCTGGATGTTCCTTTAGCCTCTGACTGACAGATGCTGGGACTGGATGACAGGGATGGATCAATCAATTATTGCCCTGTTCTGTTCATTCTCTCTGAAGCACCAGGCATTGGCCACGGCCAGAAGACCGGATACTAGGCTAGATGGACCATTGGTCTAATCCAGTATGGCCATTCTTATGGCCATGGGTAATTGTTGCCTTTTTTGGAAGCATCTTTCTTCTTCTTACATGTATATTGAATACTGCCAATGCTGTTGCTACAGGGCTCCCAACTGCGAGTGCACTTGTGTTAGTTGTGGCAGAGAATGCCCCTTTGATACTTTGGTGAGGAGGAAAGTACAAGGGTAATCACTTGCTCTTTATCCACTGGCAGGGAGTACAGTACTGTAGCTACCTATTGTCTGCTTGGATGGTCCACAGCTGCACTAAGCAATAAGTGTGGTGACAAAAACTCAGGTTACCTATTGAGTCTACAATATCCTGAATATATCACTGGGCTGCCACCCATGTTCCTGAACTCACATCCCATTGCAGGCACTTAGCTCAGTGTGAGGTACCTGGACTACATCTAGTTCGGTGCCTACTCAGAGAAATGGTAGGCAAGGTCCCCTGGAAAGACCAGTTAGGAAGAAAAGGCAGTTCTTAAAAGATGTTACTCTAGAGGCTCAACAGCAAGTTATTCTGACACAGAGGAAAGATAAGAAGAGCCACAGGAGGCCAATGTGGCTGCACAAGGAGCTTTTTAGCTGTCTACAAACCAAAAGGGATACATACAGGAAATGGATGGAAGGCCATGTCACCAAGGAAGTATACATAGGAATAGCACGAGTGTGTAGGGACAAAATCAGGAAAGCCAAGGCAAAGAATGAGTTACAGCTGGCAAGGCATGTTAGAAGAAATGAGAAGGGGTTCTTCAAATATGTCAGGCAAAAAAGAAGATTACGGACAGTGTGGGTCTGCTGCTCAATGGCAAAGGTGAGCTGGTAATGGAAGATGATAGGAAGGCAGAGCTGCTCAATGTCTACTTTGCTTCAGACTTCTCTCAAAAGATAACGTGACTGGATGACTAGCAAAGTTTCCACAGAGAATAAAGGGGAAGGGATGCAGATTGGGACAAATAAAAAGCATGTAAAAGATCTTTTGACCAATTTGAATGAATTCAAATCAACAGGGCTGGATGCTAGTCACCCGAGGGTAATGAAGGAATTAGCTAAAGAAATCTCTGAAACACTGGCAATAATATTTGGAAACTCACGGATGACAGGAGAGTCCCAGAAGACTGGAGCAGGGCTAACATGGTGCCCATCTTTAAAAAAGGGGGAAAAGGAGGAGCTGGGGAAGTATAGACCATTCAGCCTGACCTTGATACAAATAATGCCAAACCAGCTTGATTTCCTTCTTTGACTAGGTAATTGGATAGAAGGAATGCGATGAACATAATCTATCCGGACTTCAGCAAGGCTTTTGACACAGTCCCACATGACATTCAGATAGGTCAGCTCGAGAAACATGGGCTTGGTGGAACTACCATTAAGTGGATACATAATTGGTTAAACATCCGCAAACAAAGGGCTTGTCTACATTACCTGCAGGATCCACGGGCAGCGATTGATCCAGCGGGGGGTCGATTTTTCGTGTCTAGTCTAGACGCGATAAATCGACCACTGAGCGCTCTCCCGTCAACTCCTGTACTCCACCAGAGCGAGAGGTGCAGGCGGAATCAATGGGGGAGCGTCAGCAGTCAACTCACTGCAGTGAAGATACCACAGTGAGTAGATCTAAGTACATCAACTTCAGCTACATTATTCACTTAGCTGAAGTTGCATAACTTAGATCGATCCTCTCCCCTAGAGTAGACCAGACCAAAGTAATTTTTAATGGAATTAACTATTAAAGGGAGGTCTCAAGTGGGGTTCCACAGGGATCTGTTCTGTGTCTGGTGTTGTTAAACATCTTTATTAATGACCTGGATATAGGAATAAAATTTGCAGATGACACCGAACAAATGGGGGTTGCAACCCTTTGGAGGATAGGGCTAAAATTCAAAGGCATCTTGATACATAGGAGAACTGGGCTATAGACAACAAAATGAAATTCAACAAAGACAAATGTTAAGTGCTACACTTAGAGAAGGAAAACCAAATGCACAAATACAGAATGGGGGATAACTGGCTTGGCAGCAGCACTGCTGAGAAGGATCTGGGAGTTGTGGTGGATCACAACTATAACATGAGTCAGCAATGATATGCTGTTACAAAAAAAGCAAATGCAATTTTAGGTTGCATTAACGGAGGCATAGCATGCAAGTCATGGGAGGTGATGGTACAACTTTACTCGGTACTGATTAGGCGCAGCTGGAGTACTGTGACCAATTTTGGTCACCAATGCAAAGAAAGTATGTGGAGAAACTGGAAAGGATCCAGAGGTGAGTAACAAAGGTGATCAAAGGGATGGAATGGAAGATATATGAGCAAATGCTGAAAGAACTGGGTATGTTTGGTTTGCAAAGAGGAGCTTAAGGGGGGACATGATAGTGGTCTTCAGATAGTTGAAAGGCTGCCATAAAAAATGTGGGGAAAAAGTTGTTCTCTCTTGGTACAAAGGGCAGGACAAGAGGCAATGGGTTCAAACTACAGCATGGGAGATTTAGATTGAATCTCAAGAACAGTAGGACAATGGAACAGACTGCCATTTTAGTTATAAATATCCCAGATGAAGAGGTTTCATCACTTCCTATCACCGTTCTCACATGTGCTGAAGTCTGGGGATTGCTTCACTATTTCAACCTCCCTATTGTGCCAAAGCAGGCAATGTGCCCCAAACAAGTGAGCAGGGGCTGAGAGCAGTTAGCTACCAGTGAGTTCAAATCTCACCTCTTCTTCTCACTGCTGACTACATTTATGTGTATTTCACAGCCTTCACAATTAAGCAAAGCCTCATATACCAGTTCAGGAGATAGTGAAGTATCAGCGACACCATTTTTCAAATAAATTAAGCGAGAGATTGTCCAAAGCCACTTGGGACAAAGATGGGAAGACCACTCAGGTCTCCAATCCAGCAGAATTAAGACTCAGTCACTCTGAGTATGCTAAATCTATATGCTTGGCTACCTTGTGTATAATAACTAACCACTAGACCACACTCCCTGTCCAGACCTAGGAAGAGAATCCAGGAGTCCTGATGCTCAGCATTCTGCTGCTGTCTAACAAACAGCATGCAATATGCTGGCAATGTGTGTGCCACATTCCCTGCTAGTGGCTAGTCCAAGCCCAGGCTAACAGTTACTCCTGTAGGTCTAGTGTAGAGACCTGGACTGAAGATATAAACTCTGATGATGGGATGCACCCTGCTGATGAGCTGCAGAGAGGGGAGAGTGAGGTGCCTAAGCATGGGATGCACAGAAGCCAGCATGCTGAGCCGACTAAGCTAGCCAGTCAGAAATGCTGAGGAGAGGGGTGTGGCCTAAACCCTTCCCCTTTCAAGGGCAGTTGGGTGTCTAACTCCATTGGGATTTACAGTCATGCCTCTCCTGGAGCTAAGCGCCTAAGCTAGGAGAGATCAGTCCTTTCCTACAGGGAAAGAGAGAGAGAGACTCATCCCTGAGAGCTGGCTGGTCAGGCCACTCCCCCCGGATGTGGGAGGCCTGTTTTCTAATCCCTGCCCTGCTGATTTTAGAGCAGGAAACTTGAATCCAGCTCCTCCATATCCCAGGAGAGTGCCCTGGCCACCAGGCTACGGTGGATACCTCTCAAGCTCTCCTGGACCATTGTGTATAAATGTTTAAATATTAATTGGAACAGGGACTGGCTTCCCTTCCCTCCTCCGGGGAGAGTGCCCTCACCACCAGTCTCGAGTCACACTCTTGTGCTCCCCTTTGTATGGGTTAGGCATGCCCTCAGAATGCCTACCAGATTGGGCCCCTTTGACACAGTGGGAATTTCCTGTAATACTTTTTATGAATCCTAAATGTGCCTCAGTTTCCCCTATATTTTGCATGGTTTTCCAGTGGGGGGAAAAGGACTAAGTTTGCTCTCAGGGCAAGCTAGGAGAGATAGCTATGAGTACTTCCCTTAGCTGTTTGAGCCTGAACAGGTCATTGAAAAGGATTGGCCAAGACTGACCCCATATCAATTGAAAATCTTAGAAGCCCATGGCAAACCCAGGCCCCAGGACACTGACATCCAATGACCCAGAGGGAGATGGATTTCCCTGCCTCTCAGCGGGGAAGCTGAGCAAAGACCCCCAGCTCAAGAAAAAACGACATAAGAACATTAGACTGGCCATACTGGGTCAGACCAATGGTCCATCCAGCCCAGTACCCTGTCATCTGACAGTGATCAGTGCCAGGTGGTTCAGAGGGAATGAACAGAACAGGCAATCATCAAGTGATGAAGGACTGGAAGGTGTGAGATGGGTGATAAAGGGTTGGCTTCTGGAAGGAGTCTGGACTCCCTCACCTGTGAAGTAAGGAGGTCCAAATAAGAGAGAGAGAGAGAGAGACAGCACTTGAACATGGGGTTCACAAGTGTGGCTGGGCCCTGGGCTAACCGGAATGAACTATGGTGTAACTTAGTTCTGCCTCTCTGTGCTGACCCTAAGGACTTGCAGATTCTGTAGCCAGGTGACTAATAAAGATTAGCAAAGGACTAACAAATGCTGCCTGTGTCTCTGTAATACTCACTGAGAGCCCTGCGCCCTGAAGGGGACAGTTCAAGCCTCCCGCAGGAATCTGGCTGGGGTAAGTCGCTGCAGGGAGCCATGGAGAGAGACAGGAATTGCTGGGGCTGACAGCCCAGTTCCAGAATTGTAGAGGCCACGGGCCTGCCCTTGTGGACAGTGTGGGTCCTTGAGGCCTGGCCCACTACAGGGGTCACTCCCAGGAGCCTGGTTACAGGCCGAGCATAGGCCAGATCCTGTGACTCTGTGACAGCCCCACAGCAGAGACAGGCAGCGGAGAGCCTAGTTTGACAATGTACTGGGACCTAGGTGTGAGCGGGGGCTCCAAGCACCTTGGCAGTGTCAGGACTTAGGCAGGTTTGCACATGTGCTCCAGCAGGAATGTAGGCACCTCAGGGACTTTGCGTGCCTACGCGATTAGGTGGCAGCTGAGAGGTGGGTTTTGAGGTTCTTAGTGTTGCATAAATGTTGGGCTTTGCCATTAACATGGCAGTTAGGTGTGTCAATTGATTTGTGGATCCACTGGTTGTGGGCTGGGTCTAATCTCAGCTCGTTCAATCACTCAGTGGTGTCAGTGGACTCATGCCATGGTAAGGGCTGTTAAAAAGGCAGAATTATTTTCATGGGTCAATAGCAAAGTGAGACTGGATTGCCTGGTTTAATTACATGATCACACAGTATTTTTTCAGAGGGAGTCAGATCTCCCATGGTTCCACTCTCTCCCCCATGAGGAGGGCAGCTCGATCCAACACCCAGTCACAGAGACACCACAGCCAATCACCACAGAGTCAAGACCTCAGGACTTTCATCTCCCAGAGACCCTGTTTAGGAAGAGCAGACTGCTCAGACTCAAGGGGACAGCACCACCTGTCCATATTCTGTTAGCATACGTGGGAGCATCCACCACACCAGATGTCACTAGGTGAACTTGTCAGACCTCTCTACACCTAGGTGCTGGAACTAAGGTGCCGGGGTGCTGCCACACTCTCAGGTGTGAAGAGGTTTCCATCATATGTAGGGTTTACAATTTGGTTCAATGGCTCACAGCACCCCCCACTATACAAATTGTTCCAGCCTCCCTGCCTCTGCAGAGGCTGAACGTGTGTAGAGGACATTCTACCCATTAACCTGTGTCAGTCAGAACATGCTCCAGAGTGACTGAGAGAAAAGCCTCCTTCCAAACAGCTGTGACAAATGCGTGAGAATCCTGGCACTGGTTTTCAGGGCAGGATAACTCTCTTACACAGGCTGCGGTCAGAGTCTGCACCATCCTGTATAGGAAGGTTTCATGTTCAAAGCTGTGATGCTGAGTAATGGTTAATCAGTGTGGCATATTCCGGTAACTCCCTTACGCAGGTGAGCCAGCCCAGCTCTTTCCTGGCCACCTGGCTCACAGGCTGCTTGGAAACAGGATGAACCTAGAGACTGTTTGTTTTACTGCTGGCTCCAAGGTAACAGCTGAGATGCTCTTGGGGCCAGGCCTGTCTTATGTGACATCAGACTGACAATGGGGCAGAATAAACCTGTTTGAAACCTGCAGTTGTATTTCCCTCCCTGCAAACCCTGGTAGTTTTGGTCTGGTCTGATCATCTGCCAAGTTTGTTTCAAGCCCTAAGGCCAGATCTGAGTGCCAGGCACAGATAGCAGCCTCAAGGGGGAGATAGTCGCTGTGTTAGAGCTCTGATACACACCTCACCTCCAGCCAGCCACAGGGCATGAGCTGCTCACTGTAAGCTCAAAGGGATGGAAAAGCCCCTGATAAAAGGGAGCAGCAGATAGACCTGTCACACTGCCATCAGGAAAGGGAGAGCAGTTCTTTCCATGGTACTGCTCGCTCCTGGATTTCCCTGGGCAGAAGGGGCGAGATCCGTGACATGAGAAATCCCTGCCAGTTTGGGACCGAGCTGACACCACTGATGTATTTTATTGGCTGGATGCAAAGTGGGTTTGGGCAGTGCACGGGCTGCTGCAGAGTTTAACTTGCCAACCGGAAGCATGGGGTGCTGAGGAGTGACTCTGCTTGAGATGCTCTTTCTTTTCCATCAGAAACAGATCCCCAAGGAAGCAAACAAAACTCCCATTGCCATCCATAGCTAGTAGCAATGAGCTCTGCAGACACTGTGCTTCCTCGGGCCCCCATCGCCCCTCAGAGAAGCTCTCGAGGCTGGTGTCCAACTGCAGAGGGTTAAAGAGTTAAGGTGGGAGCCTGTACGTTGCATTCAGCATTCAACCAGACCTGTACGTCCTGCATGCAGCACTAGAAAGGAATCTGCAGTCTAACCTATACACTTCAAGATGTCACTTCACTGGGGAGAGGGGGAGGAATTAGGGTGGGAGGCAGCTTCCAAAGGACTGCTCAAAAAATGCTACCTGTTTTCTGTCATGTCTGGGATTTGACTTCAGACTCTGGGTCTCCTAAAGCTACTGCAGCACCTCTGAATCCTTCCCAGGTGCAGGGATGCCAGGGCCTCTCTCCCACATTGGGCAGAGCATCATATGTGCCTGTTTAGAGGCACCTGGCTAACTTGCACTTGTTTTGAAACTAGCTAATATCAGAACATCCCCATTTCTGAGAGAGCCCCTGTAAATAGCAGAGCCCCATGTCTGCTTTTAAAAGCTCCACTCCTGGGTTCTTATAAGGGTCTTTCCTCTCTGTCGATGCTCCTAAAGGGTATTTCAGCAAGCGAGAAGCTGCAGAGCTAAGTGACTGGCTCCATGTAGAGTGCTGGTGAATGTGCAAAGAGACCAAACTGGGCAGCAGGGCAAGGTCGTCTTTGCTCTTTATCCTTCCAGTTCCAAGTATCTGAGGTGCTACTTGTAGCTGCAACAAGTACAGTGTTTCAGACCAAAATGCGACTTTCCAGGTGACCCCATAAATAGGCAGAAACCTCTCCCTTGGCATAGAAAGAGGCTGGCTCTGAACACCTGAACTGTGGGATTTTGCAGATGCCCCCGAGCTGCGTAATGGGCTGAACCAAATGCCTGGATCTGAACATGTCCAGACTTTGAGAGTTGTTCAAAACCTGGATCCAAATTCTGCAGCTCCAGCCTGACTGTTCTCAGAGTGCCAGTCGCCGAATTCCAGCCCAGCCCCTCCTGGACTCTAGTCCTTCTTGAGGGTTCAGCTTAGCCTGTTAACCCTTCCCAGGTCCATCTGGCTTCTTTGCTGCTACCAGAGGCTGAGCAAGTCCTCTCTGCTACGGAAACCATGTGTCACACCGATGGGCTCCCTCCAGCTCTGAGCACCCCATTTGGTTCAAGTCCTTAGGCAATAAGAGAAGAAATTCAGCCAGTTACAGCTCCAGCTGGCTCCACAGCAAAAACAATGGCCTGAAAGCTGCATTCACTCCTTTTCTCACAGGACATTCTGTCACAGGGATTCACCTGGAGACCCCTGCCCCACCCAGCTGTTCCCCTGCCCATGAAGCTTGTCACTTAGGGCTGACATTTGTTTTATCTCGTAACCAGGAATTACAGATGGGCTGGAGCCGCACAGTCCACATCCAATCCCCTCTTGGAGCTTCTTCCACACTCAGGGTGCAAAGAGCCAGGGGGCTGCTTAGGCCCTCCTTGCCCGTCAATGCTTTGGCCTCCGTTTCACATCACTCATGAGTCCTGTTTCACACCTCCTTGCAAAGGCCAGAGGGGCTGCTGTGGGGCCCTTCTGCAGAAGGAAGGTTTTCAGAGCACCTCATGCTGCGAGGACGTTAATCAACCTCTGTACAGAGCAGGTGCGCACAGCTGGCAAGCTCCTGAAGCTTGGGGAGAACTTTGGAGCTAAGCATAGTAGGTGATGCATTGATGGAATTGCCCTTGTCTGGAAAGACGCTGCAGTATCAAGCAGACCCAGTGGTTACTGGTTTCTCTCTCACCATTTAGTTCTTCCATATCTTTCCCTCCCCTGCTATTAAACAGGCCCAGCAGAAACCTATGGGCCAGAATGTGTGCCCCAGGAGCTCTCCTCGCATCCCTGGCAGGAAGGGCAGCCCCTGATCCCTGCTAGTGCTCCCAGGGGTGCCAGGTGCTGGAAGGCAGAGGGACCGAGTGAGATCAGGGCCCTGGTCCAACACCCATCTTTACACAACAGTTAGTAGGACTGGCTGGGCATGGAGAGGGGCAGGTGTTGGCGGGCTCTGTCTAAGAGCCCTCTGGAGGCATTTTGGCTGAGGCAAGCAGAGACTGAGACTTTGGCTGCAGCAAGGCCCCTATGCATTCCTGCCAATGCACCAGGCAGTGCCCAGGGCACAACCTAGCCCTAAAGAACCTGGGGCCAGTTCCACTGCCTGACACATCGTGTGTCATGTACAGCAGGGGAAGGTGAGTGTAAACTGCTGGGAAATCAGAAGAGTAATGATTTGCACCCATTTTCCCCTGGTGTAAGGGACTCACATTCTGCTGCCTGACAGCATCCGTGGCTACCTCCTGATCCCCACCCACCTCCATGGCATGCTGGGATGCTGCACACAATGTCTGCCCAGAATGTCCTCTCTCTGAAAGAACACATGGCTAGGAGTGGTCTCTGCCAGCCAGTCCTTCTGTTCCTGCAGCACACTTCCCAGGAGAGATGCCCTCAGTGATGCTACACCTGGAATAGAGTGAAAAACAGGCCTGCACCCAGCCAGAGGAGCAGGCTGCTATAGAATCATAGAATATCAGGGTTGGAAGGGACCTCAAGAGGTCATCTAGTCCAACCCCCTGCTCAAAGCAGGACCAATTCCCAACTAAATTATCCCAGCCAGGGCTTTGTCAATGAACAGGGCTGTGCCCAAAGGTATCTACAGTTGGACTGGTTCTACCTAACAGCGTTGGCTGGTTGGAGAGCCAGGGCTTGTGCCTTGCTCCCTGCTAATGTTCAGTCATCAACGCCCCTCATAGGGCCAGGCCTGGGGAGATTTTGTCAGTAGTGCCAGTTTCAGTGACTATTTTGGGTAGGTTGTAGCTCAGCAGTAAAGACTGTTCCCAGCCTGAGGCCCATCAGGAAAAGCACAGCCTGGCATAGAGCAGGGGCTTGATACAACGCTCGTCACCATCATCAGCTATTATGAGAAGAGGTTCCAGACAAGCTATGGTCAGTGGGCAGAACCTGCTTCTCTAGGGACAGTGACGGAGCCAGGGATCTGAGTCGGTCCTGTGCCAACATCCCCTCACTGGAGCGCATGCAGGAAGGTGACTCCTTGCTCACAGCAGTGCCACACGGCTCCTGCAACCTCAGCCTGTCTTAGACCAGCTCAAGATCTGCTTCTGCTCTCACTGACTTGGGAAGAAGGGTCAGGCCCTCAGTCAGAATCTCAGCCTCGATCAGCCCAGCAGAACCCAGACCAGCTGAGATGGGAAGGCTCCCAGCTCAGCACGGCTCCTAGGGACTGGGCCAGGACAAGGCGTCCATCTGGGAGCAGCTCCTGTACCCAAAATGTCTGCCCTGTGGCTCATCTGGGACAGTTGTTTCCAATAGGTCATGAACCTCCTGGTTTGCATGTGGCCTGGGGCAGTTCAGACTAGTAGGCAAGGCCATTTACATGCCATGCATTGTAGTGGATCTAGTACACTGGGAATATGGAGCCTAACGTAATGATACTGAGCACGTGTACAGAGTAGAAGGGCCAGCATCATGGCCCTCACATGTTACCCAGTTACATTCTGTTGAGAGAGGTAAGCGACATTGTCCCTGCTCTCAGATGGGGAAACCAAGGTTCAGGGACCAAGGGCCAGGCTTGCACATGCACATGCCCAAGTTTGGGCACCCATGTTTGGAAATTTTGGCCCAAGCAACATTCCCCGATTTGAGAACAGCAGTCAGAGTCCCAGTGGGGATGGCTTAGAGAACATGAAGCACAGATGAGTGTCTTTGCAATCCCCTCCCAGGGGACCCACACATGCTAATGGATCGGCAGGATGAAGTGCTCATCTCTGTCACGCACTGGACCAGGTCTGATCAGGCTGAATAAGGCCTTAAGAGGAGCATTTAGGCAATTGGGAAAATCTGTCCCAGCTCCATGATCCAGCCCAAGATCATCCTTATGACTTCACCAAGGCCTGTAGGGGGTATGTGTCAGCGCCTAGGAAGAGTGTTGCCGTCAGCCTCACAGCTGCCTCCTTGTCAGAGTGCGGAGGAACCGTCCCTCCTGCCCAGGTCCCAGTGAGCTTCCCCAGCCCGTTGCCATGGCCAGGGGCCTGCCTGCCTGCCCGCATTACCCCTGGGGGCTCAGCTGCCACTCTCAGACCCTCTGGCAGGATCACTGTTGATCGGGTGTAACCCCAAGGGTGGGCCAGGGAGCGTGCAACCAGCCTGCGCACAAGGATTATTTGTCACTCTTCTTGCTGCAATTTGACTTTCTAAGCAGCTTTCCCAGACTCCGCAGGGAGAGTGCCAGAAATTCCCTTTCTTTGGGGCATGCGCTCCCTGCAGAGGTGATCCCACTGCTGGCCCCCCTCACTTGCTGTCAAAAGCTGGCCCCGCAAGCTGCTGGGATGGAAGGAATGGGGGGCAGACCTGGAGCTGTGCTGTCCTGGCCTTCAGGAGCCTTGTTGGGACAGCGTGTCCCTCAGACCCCCTGGACTCGCTGAGAGCCAAGGCTCCTGGCTATGGAGTGTTCTCTCTCCGGGCTCAGCAGAGCTGAGAATGTCACTTGTTGACACTGCAATTGTTAACCCTTTAAGTTCCTGAGAGCATTCCCCCTCTCCCCAGGTGTAACCCTTTCAGTACTGGAGCGTAGTCAATATCTCCACCTTCTCCCAGAGCTCCTACATTTGCTCCCCATTCACAATGCAATACATTTAACCTTGTCAGTGCCACGATGCACACCCCCTCTCCCTTGCTTGCAATATACCCAACTGCTGGAGAGGTTTAATTAGATCTGTCAGCTAAACCAGTCAGGGTCGGGATGCATGTTAACGTATGTTGGTTTGTGTCTTGTTTTATCTTGAGTTTTCACAGATCTGTTTTTAAATACTCTATAAAAACAGAAGGAACTCTCAGGCAACAATGTTGTGAATGAAGGTAGGGTTTCACTATAAACACATACATCGATTTAAACAACATTATTTGAAAATTAAATAGAAACACACGTTGTTTGAAAAACCTGGCAATTCCGAGTCAAGATTCCACTAACAGCCTTAAGATGGACCTTGTCCCCCTGCCCATCTTCAAACTATCACCAGAATCTTCCTTGCTCTCATTTCCCATACCTCATCTACTTTTTCTCTCCACCTAATATCGGCCATTAATCTTTGACACAGTCACTCAGATATTCAGGGGGGAATCACATCTTATACACGTACAGTGCAGAGAAAACACCGTTCTCATCTGCTATTCCCTTGTAAGCCAGAGGTCTCAACCTACTTCTTCAGCCTTTACATGCAGACTGAAACCCCTGCTGCATCTACTTCATCCAGCCAAACAAGGCTCATTGACACCTTAGCCTGTCCACACCGCACAACCTACCCAGTGTTAGCCTAGGGCACCATCAGTGCCCAGTCATGCTGAGATGTGTCTAGAATGTTATACATTAATGCCTAGTACTCTGGTGCTATCAGTGTAGGACCTTTTATATCTGTTTCCTCATTGGTTGACCAGGGAAGGTGGAAACAAGTAGAGCCCTGCAGAGCTGCAGATATCTGCTTTATATCCACAGATATCCACATCCGTGGACCATGTCTGCTGATCATGGATTGGATGCGGATGCAAATTTTGTATCCGTGAAGGGCTCTAGAAACAAGATCAGAGTTAAGGTTGTTTCACTCTGCATTTTCTGGCCATCAGGGTTTGTGTGTGGTGTGTGTTATGACAGAATGCACCTGATTTGGTTTGGAGCAGTGGCTCTATCCATAGGAGTGGTTTGTTCTGGGAAGAGTTAAATACATTCAGGGAGAAAGGTTCCTGCAACAGCCCCTTGTGCGTCCCAGTTGATTTAATGCGATCCCATTGATACTTGGAGCCTGCAGGACAGCATGGCAGCCAGGCAAGCAAGAAGAATCATTGTTCCTGCAAAATTTGTCAGGATGACCTCAGGTTTGTGTATTTATCTTTGGCAAAATAGACAAAATAAACACACACACAAATCCTTGTCTCTTATTCCTAGGAAATGGGAGGAGAGAAAACCTTAGTGCCTGCAACACATTGGAATTGCTGACGTGTAGATTATTCTGCATTTCAAACCACAGTTAAGTTTCCCAAATTCCACTCGTAGCAGCTATTCGTTGCATTATATGGTGACTGCTGCAATCTCTGCACATGATATAGCTGTGCTGAGCCCTTCCCCTCCACTGTGGGCAACTGGAAGAGTAGAAATTTGCCATGTATGTTCTGGGCACAGGACTCAAGGGAGGATTACCAGGGACTGTCTAGAGAACCTGGCCTGACAGAGACCATTTCCAATCGTTTCCTGCCTGCAGAAACTTGTTTTTTTTCCTGATTCCCACTGAAGCTACCAAAAGTGACTAGTAGAGATGGGCTATCACTAGGTCAAAATGATTCAAACAAACTCTAAGGACAACAGTTATGTCTGTATCATCAGATGCCGCCCCCGCTATGTGCTGCGGAGATAAGAAGATTCTGGCACTAGGACACCAGTCAGGCAAGTAACATGTTTCCATCGCCCATTAACTCTCTGATAGTCCTTTCTGCAGTTCAGCAACTCAGACCATATAGCGACGGGAAGAATCCACTCATACTCCTGCCTTAGCCACATCAACATGGAACTGTTCAAAAGACATATGTGATCACAAGTCACAAAGAATAGTTCATCCTTTCTAGAACCTGAGGGAATGATCACAGCCTAACACCTACCACCTCCCTGCTTAGCACCATTTCCAAGGCAACAGAGAGTCCTATTAGGGCCTGTGTATTTTACACCTGTGCAAAGTGGGTGTGAGGCCCAATCCAGTCTGAGTACTCTACTCCCTGACCAGCATTAGTGTTTTACAGTTACCGTGCGCAGGCTTTGTGCAAATGTAAACGGTGCTCAGGCCTATAAACGACTTGTAGCAAACTGAGATTGACATTTCTGTCATTTATTCAGTTTGTCTCCTTTATTGCATGTTATGTGGCAATTTAACTCAAGATAACAGCCCTGTCCGTGGGATTCGTTGATTTCAGCCGACATTCAGCTTTTCCTTCCCCCCCAGTTTTAGCGATGTGTCAACAATGGGGATTGGGATGCTGTTAATGCTGGCCCTGAGCTGCTCATGCACTCACCTGCACCATGGCTAGAAACGGACATCCACAAAGCTGGGATTTGGGGAAGATTTGCACTAAAATAATAGCAAAGAGTCCTGTGGCACCTTATAGACTAACAGACGTATTGGAGCATGAGCTTTCGCGGGTGAATACCCACTTCATCAGATGCAAACTAACACGGCTACCCCTCTGATACTAAAATAATAAATATCTTTCAGCAGCCAAATAGCAGTTCTGGGAACAAAGGCCACAAAGTGAAGAATGCCCCGTAAATCAACTGCATTAAAATTGCTGAAAGGCATGAGAATGTATGGAAGTGAAGACCCATAAAGTTTACACTTAGTAAAGAATCATTTGAAAAATATGTTTTGAAATTCTGCTGTCAGCTCCATAATAAACCCCTCTTACAAATAACCCAGAAATGAGTCTTAAAAACAATAATGGTTCATTTGAAAAGAATGTGGTGACACAGAACACATCCCCATCCCCCTCTCTTCAGAAAGGTGGCAGTATTGCTTTGGAGTAGCTGCATGAATTGTTAGGAACTGAGACTTCCTTCAAATGAACAGCAACGTACCATAATATACCAACAAACTCTAAGGAACGACTTAATCTAATGCAATGTAAGATCCTAGTGATATGGAAACCACACCAAAGCCCTGGACCCAAGTTGTGTGTAACTCAGCCAGACTCGGACCCTTGTGTTTCCCCACACACATTTGGATTTTTAACCAGCTGCCAACTTTGTATTTGCTAAGAAAACAAAGTTTAAATTGACCACCCAGCTATCTAAGAGATCCTGATAACACCACACATGTCTAGTATTGATATCGGAAGCCTCTGAACTTCTTATTACCCGCAGCATACGCAAAGGCAAAACAAGAGTGGGTGGTGATCTGGAATGTATATCCACATGTACAGTAGAAGTATAGAGAACTGTATGCCATTGAAGCTAACAGCAGATTGTCAAATACATTTTTCTAGCATTATGATCAATTAATTTACATTAATTAATGTTAGTTAAAAGAATGAGCAACGCAAACACATCCACCCCCCTTATTTATTATAAGTATAGAACATGAATAAAATCACAAGTGTCCAGCAGAGGGGCTGAGTCAGAAGTGACCGTCCCATAGTTCACCTTCACTCACCTTCACTCATGCAGACCGTCCTCTGGGAAGCCCCTCACTGGGACTTCCACTAACTCACAAGAGTGGGACATGTTTTTAGTTGCAAACCCTCCGAAAGTGGCACTCCGCTGGGTGGCTCTGGTTTTATTTATCTGATGATGTCACTTTAAATATTTTGCATGTTCCATTTGTTATTTTTACTTCTAAAAATGACGCATTTCTGCAAATTCATTTTTATCCAATTAGTCACAACTTAATGGAACAAAATCAACTGCCTGGATGTCAGAGTAAATGTCAGGCCTGTCTTCTCTGTCACTAGCATGTATATACAGGATAGCACCTGGAATATATGGAGGGGATTAGGCATGTCATTTTTCACAGCAGCTCTTTTGGATTTCTGACCCAGTCCTTCACTATAGGGCCCAGGCCACGAGAACCGGGAACTGTAGCTTTACCAACATACACCACAAACATAAATTGAAAGCAGTAAAAAAGCAGTTAAAAAGTAATAGAGAAGAAGGAAAATGCATTTCTTCATTTGCAGAATAGCCTCTGTGAGAGCAAAGCCATGACAGCTTTACGACTCCCTGATTATTTTACTTGCATGCGGCTTCCAAACATTTAATGAAAACCAGCGTATGGCTGAGGCTTGCAGGAGAGGAAAACTTTAGACGAAATTCTTGATGCTTAGCCCTACCTGATCTGAACTTGCTCCGAATCAGCAAAGAATGCTCAGAACCCAGCAGTGTCATGGTGACTCTCTGTGAACAGGTCCAGAAGCCCCCGCACTTAAAGCATGAACTGGCTCCAAGGAGACAAGCTGGCCACTGCTAGGGCCCCAGGATTTATCCAACCCTCCTGGGAGCCTCTGGGTGCTTTCAGAGCTGGGCTTGTAGAAAGCAGCAAGTGACTTGAAAAGATTTGGTCCCATCCAGCACTGCCCCTCCACAGAAACCAACTGCTCTGCCCTGTGCTGGGTTGAACTAATTAACTTTGAGCTAGCAGGACCCTCCTCCTGCTCAGAGTTTACTATCAGCAGCATCACTGGGTGTCCTGGCTGATGTCATAGTCTAGCAGCGAGCAGCGACTATCACTAAAGGGTCTTAGGAAAGACAGAAGTTTGATATCTGATCCTTATTACTACCAATAGGAACTTTGGCCAATCAGAAGGCTCCTTCTCTCAGACAGCCGGCTTCAGAGCAGCTCTGAAATATCAACAGACCTAGAGCTTAACTCTTTCCAGCATGGGGAGATGTAGCCACTGGGAATTCCATGTGATGGGACTTAACTGCACAGAACCTAGAGGGGGGCTTAATAGCTGCAACTTGAAAATAATCTGGGCACCTTATTCTCTGATACTTAACAAGAACTTCAGGGACATTACGTGGAGCTTCCTCTGCTTCTGCAGGAAGGGGGATAGGATGAGATATTTATTAATTGAGCTTTTATGCTCTCTGATGTACAGAAGTTGCGACTTTTTCCATCTAAGGAGTCAAAATGTCCCTGTGGGGCATGTACCATTGCCAGCATACTGGCATGCCCTCCCAGTCTGGTTCTGCTGGGGCTCCTTGTGATGCGCTGATGGACTGTGTTTATGTAGGACTCACCGGGTGTTATCTCATTCTGATACCGATAAACCACAGATAAGTGGCGTTTTTTGAGGAAACACAGTCTCCTGGTAACTGCATGGCCATCTTACCATCCAGGCCCAAAACGTTTGCTAAAATCAATCGTTCCATAGTTGACTTATTTGTTGGTGCTGAATATTCAATGTGCTGAGGTTATTGCAGCTTAAAATCACCCTTTTGTTCAGGACAGACTAATGCCGTAATCACAGAACACAGAGACTGCCATTGGCCACATGGAGCCATAGGGATGCTTCCCCAACTCCCATCTATCCCATCTCAGAGCTGGCAGTGCCTTTGCAAACACACAGGGAGGTGAATACAAATCGCTGCACAGCTTGTTCCATGGAAAAGATGACAGGCAGAAGTCACTACCAGGGTCTGGAAAGTGTCTGACCAGAATGAGACTTTTGAAGTGAAAAATTTGCTAAGAATGTCCCAGAATCAGAAGCTAGAGATGGGAGCCCTAGGCTCGAAGGAGCTTGTTCCTTATTGTACATTCTCTGGGTGCTTTGTCCCATGGTGTTTTAAATGTCCAAGGCAACAGACCCCTGCCATCCCTTCCCTGAGAGGCCATTCCCCAGCCTAACAATACAGCTCACTTCCTGATACGCTCCCAAAACTTCCCCCTCACTCCTCCTCGCCCTGAAGAATTCCTCTCTGCCTGTGGGACTTGTTTACGTGCTTCACAGAGCAGTACACTGTTATCACGTCCTCTGCTAGTGTCTAGTCTCCTAGCTAAACTACTCATGTTTGGCCAAACACAAGCTGTTGGGCTCAAAACAGGTGGACCTGAGTGAAATTCCATGGCCAGTGATGTGCAGGCGGTCAGACTAGATGATCTGATAGTCCCTTCTGGCCTTAAACTCTATGTTTTGCTCTTTTAATATTTCCTCCTCACCAGCCCCTTAGGTCTTAACTTCTTTGTTGCTCTTCTCTCAAGCTGCCTTGCTCAATTGTGCTCTAATATTGCTGTGCCCAGAGGTGAATGGCATTGTTCAGATGGGGCCGCACCAGAGCCATGCAGTGTGGAATTAGAATCCAGCTACTCCCAGATGGGATCTCTCAACATCTGCAGCCCAGTATTGCACGGACCATCCCCTCTGCGTCAGTACGTTGTAAATGCATATTTACTTTGTTGCCCCCGGCCTTCCTTGTCTATGGCTTATGCAGAGCTTTCCCTGCTCCAGATTGTTTCTCCCCAAATGCATTAACTGCATTTTCCCATATCATTCTGTGTGGTCGAACCACTCTTCCCTCTGCGTCCCTTGGAGGACTTCTCTCTCTTCTCTTCAGTATTATCTGCAGGTTTCATTGATGTGCTGGTTACCTGCCCTTCCAGATCAGCTATGTGAGTCTCTGTGACAACATATTATGGGCTGAGGAGCAGGGTCCCTGTGGTAATGCGTTCTGGCTTATGGGGCCAAGGGGAAAGGTCTCTGTGACTGTGTTATGGCCTCTGGGGTCGAGGGGAGAGGTCTGTGTGACAGTGTGTTATGGCCTGTGGGGAGGGGTCTGTGTGACAATGTGTTACGGTCTGTGGGGCTGAGGTAGGGTTGCCAACTTTCTAATTGCAGAAAACCAAACACCCTTGCCCCGCCCCTGCCCTGCCCCTTCCCAAGGCCCTGCCCCATCCCTTCTCTGAGGCTCCGCCCCTACTCACTCTATCCCCCTCCCTCTGCTCTCCCCCACCCTCACTCACTTGCTCATTTTCACCAGGCTGGGGCAGAGGGTTGGGGTGCGGGCTCTGGGGTCAGACCAGGGCCGAGGGGTTTGGGGTGCAGGAGGAGGCTCCAGGTTTGGGGGGGGGCGAGGGGTTCAGAGTACGGGATGGGGTCCAGGCTGAGGCAGAGGGTTGGTGTGTGTGTGGGGGGTATGGGCTCTGGGCTGGGGGGGGTGCAGGCTCTGGGGTGGGGCAAGAAATGAGGGGTTCGGGGTGTGGAAGGGGGTTCTGAGCTGGGTCAGGGGGTTGGGGCACAGGAGGGAGTTTGGGATGCAGGCTCCAGGAGGGAGTTTGGGTGAGGGGGGCGCTCAGGGCTGGAGCAGGGGGTTGGGGTGTGGGAGAGGGTGCGGGCTCTGACTGGGGGTGTGGACTCTGGGGTAGGGCCAAGAATGAGGGGTTTGGGGTGCAGGAGGGGGCTCAGGGCTGGGGCAGGGGGTTGGGATGCAGGATGGAGTTTGGGGTGTGGGCTCTGGGCAGCGCTATCCTTGATTGGCTCAATGCAAGAGGCAACATGTCCCTCCGGCCCCTAGCCGAAGGTGGTTATGCGATGCGCGCTGCCTCCACCTGCAAGCGCCGCCCTCGCAGCTCCTATTGGCTGTGGTTCCCGACCAATGGGAGCATGGCGTGGGCAGCACATGGAACCCCCTTGGCCGTTCCTCCGCCTACGAGCCGAGGGACATGTTGCTGCTTTCGGGGAGCCTCGCAAAGCCAGGTAGAGAGCCTGCCAGCCCCACACCAACTGGATTTTTAACGGCCCGGTCAGCAGTGCCGACCAGAGCTGCCAGGATCCCTTTTCGACCAGGTGTTCTGGTCAAAAACCAGACACCTGGCAACCCTAGGCCCTGTGCCCCTCCCTTCACATTACTGCTGGGAGGAGGCTCATTCGTTTCCTTTTCCCCATATAATTCCCATCATTGTGCCGGGGGGCCTGAGGGAACGCTAGAATAGACAAGTCCCCACCAGTCACTGGTCTCCTAGAACCTGGCTGAGGGCAAGTCTCAGCAGCACAGTGGGAAAATGCCAGCAGCCCCCAGACCCTCATCTGTACTAGCCCCCCACTGCCGCTCTCACCATGGGCTGCGCCAGAGGAGCAATGGTGGGGACTAGGCTAGCGTAGGTGAGGCCCAGTCGGACAATCCACATTTGCCTGGCAAAGCAAGAGCAGAGAGGGAAGCCAGGGCCTGCTGGTGTAAGCTGCAGTGAAGTCCCTTGGCAGGGACTCAGCGAGAGTATGAAGCTGTGCGAGACAGGGAGAGAAGCAACGGGCCTGAAAGCAGGAGGGCTGGGCTGAGCCAAGGGCCAGTCATTAAGCAGCAAGGGAAATGCCCCAAAACAAAGGTCAGGAGCAGGATGGAGAAGGAAGGGGATCAGAAGAGGGCCAAGGTCCAGCCCCCCAGTTCTGCAGGGGTGTCACTGTCAGCATGGGCAAGAGCTCTCAGGGGGCTGTAGTGGGCAATCTCTATGGTTGCAGTTGACAGAGCTGTGAAATAGAAGTGGTCCCTGCTCCTGCCAGGTGTCCCAGCCCTCTGCCGCCCATTCCCGGGGCCTGTGGAGTGAGTACCTGAGTAATGAGCACATTGGTATGTGCTGTCCTGCAGCCAGGTTGGCTCAGTGTTTTAATGGCCCCAATAAACCTGCTCCCACTCCTCCTCCCTGGCCTGCCAGGCTCAAGGGGAGATGCTGCTGCGCTGGGTCACACTGTGACCGACCTGCCCTGGGCTTGGCTCAGTCTCGCTCATAAATCTCTGGAGATGGGGAAGGTTTCCTCAGGTCAGTTACAAAAGGTTCCGTTCAGAACTAAAATCCCGTTGACAGTGGTGATCAGAGGGAGTCAGTGAGAAATAGAGAGACGGTGGGATCCCATTGCCCTGGGCAAGCGCTGCACAAGAAGTCAGCACCACAACCCTGGAGAAATAGCCCCTTCACTGCTGGGCTTCTATGCCTAGGGCTTCTCTTCTGTGTTCAAAGACTCCAGAGGGTCCCCAGGAGCAGGGGATGTCTCAGAAGCCTCCTGGCCTGTAGGCAGGATCCCTGCTGCACCATAGAGCATGTCCTCGAAGCCTGCCAGCTCCCAGAAGCTCATGTAAACAAGCCCCTCCCAGTGCTCATCAGCTCCTGCTCTCCCCAGTGCTGGGGTGTAATGGTTTCCATTAGTAAATCCAGAATGTGGCACAGCTCAGCCCATGACAGGAGGGCCTGGGGAAGGGGGGATGCTGATTCATGAGGGAATGGCCAAAAGCTGCAGAGGTTGGCTTCTGCCTTGCCCTGGACAACCCAATGGATCAGTGGCCTTCTACCTCAGTGAGTCTCCCTCACACCTCCCTGACCCTCTGTGAACCACTGACTCCTCTTGGCCTTCCTCGCCTCCCAGTACGGGCGGAGAGCACCTGCCAACATTGGTGCTTCTTCTTCAGTGATGTATGTTCCCTGTCCCTGCCCCACTCCAGGCCGGCAGCGCCGGCTCAGCGCTGCTGCTGGGATGGTGCAGGGGAATCAGGCTGTGTCACCAATGGAAAACCCTACAGCAAGTACCCCGCCCTGCCAAGGACCACCTGTGGGACAGGATGGGTGTCAGAGGCCCAACAGGAGAGACACAAAGTGCAGGAGCTTCTGGGTTTCTGAGATCCTGAGTCAGGTACCCCCCGCTCCCCCAAGGTTCAGGCACTCCCCTCTGCCAAGAGGATCAGGCACTGTCCCTTCAAACAAGTAAGGTCCCCTCACCCCAGTATCAACATCAGGACCCGGACCAAGGGCAGTGTGACCTAGTGGTTGGAGCAGAAATTGGGAGCCAGGCCAAGTCAGATACCAAGAGGTCAGAGTCTGAGAGGATCCAGAGGGCAAACCAGGATTCAGGGGGTCAGGTGGCAGGCAGAGCAGGTTACCAGGAGCTCAGAGTCAGGCAGTAGGAGCAGGTAGCACAAGGGAAGCCATCCCAAGCAGGGAAGACCCAGTTGCATGGACAACTTCCTATGCTGGGTTCAAATAGAAGCCAGGAATCAATCAGGACCCCCCAGAGTTCTACCAGTCGGATCCCATGACTGGTGTCCGCTGTCAGAGTTCAGCTCTTAGCAGGTCACTGGGTAGCAGGTTGGAAGTTACTAGCTCCTAAGCACCCTGTGCACCAGGCTTTGAGACCCATGGCCTCTGAGAGTCCTCCCTTGCTGCAGGGGAGGATGACGTGGGAACTCACATGAGTGATGTACTCCAGAGAAATAGAAACCTCATGGGGCAGAAGGATTTACTGTTATCCCATGCAACTGCTGGGAATTTCATCCCACAAATGGGAATGGAGGCAGAGTCCCCTCATCCATTCTGCCACACTGCCTTTTGTCATTTCATTGATGGATATGCTGGCAAGGAAGGGGCTGGCGCAGGAGTTGCTGCCTGGGCAGGGCAGGGACTGGCACAGGGGTTGCTGGCATGGTGGGGGCTATCACAGCGGTTGCTGGCTGGGCAGGGGCTGGCACAGGGGTTGCTGGCAGGGCAGGGGCTGGTGCAGGGGTTGCTGGCAGGTTAGGGGCTGGCACAGGTGTTGCTGGCAGGGCAGGAGCTGGTGCATGGTTTGCTGGAAGGGAAGGACAGGGGCTGGCACAGGGGTTGCTGGCTGGCAGGGCAAAGGCTGGTGCAGGGGTTGCTGGCTGGGTTGGGCAGGGGCTGATGCACGGGTTGCTGGCTGGGCAGGGCTGGTACAGGGTTTGCTGGTGTGACACTGGCAGACCAGGTGACAGCTCATGTCAGCTCCCCAGGCCTCAGTAGAACTTTGACCCTCGCACGTGGAACCAGTCTGGCTCCCCACTGTGGTGGGGTTATTAAAATAGGTACCTGAATGACAGGAATGGGTTTAGTCTTCAGCATTTCATAGAATCATAAAATAATAGAAGATTAGGGTTGGAAGAGACCTCAGGAAGTCATCTAGTCCAAACCCCTGCTCAAAGGAATGCAGGCTGCCTGCACTGATCTCACATATAGCATCAGTATCCCATATTAGAAGGTGTCATTTGAGCATTTGCAGTGTAAGCTTTTGTAACTGTGAAAGTCACCAGGCAGGCGTGAGCCATTAACAAGTGTGACATGCTGGTCTCCAGCAGAAGGTGTTCTGGCCTGTGCAAGAGGGAAGGCCCATCTAGCATAAAGGGTATGTCTACACTGCGATTAGACACCCGTGCCTGGGCCGTGCCAGCTGACTCATTATTTGTATGCATTTGCTTCGTTATCTGTATCACGGCAGGGTTTTAGAGGCCCAGTCAGGATCCTCAGTGAGCTTGGTGCTGTGTACACTGAGTATAAGATGACCCCTGCCTTACAGAGTTTACAGTCAAAACAGGCAAAGGGCAGGGGGAAGGTGGGAGGGTCCCAGACTCAGGCTGTTGCCTGAGCCCAGAAGTCTACACAGCAATGAAACAGCCCTGCAGCCTGAGCCCTGTGAGCCCGAGACAGCTGGCACGGGCCAGCCACGGGTGTCTAATTGCAGTGTAGACATACCCAACGAGGACAAAAGACTTTGTTGTTTACTCTCACCGCATGAGGATGAGTCTTGCAAGTGGATTCCTTCCATCAGCTGAGTTTGCAACCCAAAACAGAAGGGGGGGGAGGGGTGACATAGCACCCCATAATGCTTTATGAAAATATGCTTATGCATGTAAATATGACATAACTGGAATATGTTTTATGCTACATATGTCAGCTAACATGTCTCTGCAAAGGTTATGATCTACTGAATATATTCATCCTATTTGCATGCATGTATTATTTTTGTATTAGAAGTTATGAATATTGGCTGTGTACTTGTTTGATTTTAAGTAGCCTTAGTAAGCCATTTGGTCAGCTTCTTTAGAAAGGAATTCGCAAGTTAAGTGCCCAGTCAAGAAACACTTAACAGACAATGGATCTTGGAAGACTCAAATCCATATAAGTAGTCTATCTGAGAATGTTCAAGGTAGCTTATTGGCAGATTTTTTTGCCTCAGAGATTCACCATGTGGGTTGGGGAACAGCCCAGAGACCTTCCCCTCTGGAAGAACCCACAGTCCAGGTCAATTGAGAGGTTTGGGGGGAACCCAGGCCCACCCTCTACTCCGGGTTCCAGCCCAGGGCCCTGTGGATTGCAGCTGTCTATAGTGTCTCCTGTAACAGCTGCATGACAGCTACAACTCCCTGGGCTACTTCCCCATGGCCTCCTCCAAACACCTTCCTTATTCTCACCACAGGACCTTCCTCCTGGTGTCTGATAACGCTTGTGCTCCTCAGTCCTACAGCACTCCCACTCCTTACACCTCTTGCTCCCAGCTCCTCACACTCACACCACAAACTGAAGTGAGCTCCTTTTAAAACCCAGGTGCCCTGATTAGCCTGCCTTAATTGATTCTAGCAGCTTCTTCTTAATTGGCTCCAGGTGTCCTAATTAGCCTGCCTGCCTTAACTGGTTCTAGCAGGTTCCTGATTACTCTAGTGCAGCCCCTGCTCTGGTCACTTCGGGAACAGAAAACTACTCATCCAGTGACCAGTATATTTGCCCTCTACCAGACTCCTGTACCCCACTAGTCTGAGTCTGTCACACTGCTTTAACCTTGTAAATAACTCTCTTGGTTCCTTTTCCTATTAATTAATCTGTATATAGTTTATTATAGGATTGGTTACAAGTGTTGTCTCTGGTGTGAGATTTAAGGTGCAATTGACCTGGGGAAAGTGACTGGTTCTTTGGGACTGTCAGTAACCTGAATGTTGCTGTGATCCTTGCTGTAAGGGGCCATCTTTCACAAAGGCAGCTCAAATGGGTGACAAGACAGATTAGAGTACCCAAGGGGATGGTCTGTGATGCCATGTTAAGGCTGTTATAGTGCCTGAGGGGTTACACTTGAAAACTGGTTGGTGAACTCTAAGTGTAGAACACACAACCAATTTGGGGTTTGTGCCCTGCCTCTTACCAGTATGGCCTGAGAGTGGTATTCATGCTCTGGAGCCACTGTAGGACAGCGTGACAGCTGGCAGGGCAGGGTCTGGAGCAGGGGTGGTCAGCATGGCAGGGTCTGGCACTTTTCTTGCTTTCCAAAGGTGATTCCTTAGGTAGATCATATTATTTGTATCACAGCAGGGCCTAGAGGCCCCAGTCAAGATCCTCATTGTGCTTGGTGCTGTGCACACAGCGTGTAAGCTCTGCCGCCTGCCTGTCCCCCAGCAAGCAAGGGGAGCTTGTCCTGCTATAGAGCCTCTTGCTCGCTGCATGGCTGCCACGCTTCACGGGGGCCCCTTGCATGAGATCCGAGTGCTGTTGTTAGATCAGGGACATTCCCAGTGCATGTATCCATGGCCCAATTTCGCTTACAGTCAAAATAGACAAAGGGCAGGGACTCACCCAGGAGGGCAGAAGCAGAACCAGGCATGGAACCCAGGGGTCCTGATGTCTAGGCCTGTGCCCTATCCACACCATTACTGCCTCTGTATAGTAGCACGACCTAATGAATAACCAATGACCTCCTGTGGTGAGTGATCAGTGATGCCCTGAACTTCTCTGCAGAAGTCATTGGGCCTGTCAGTAAACATGCACACGTGTGTACGGCACACCAACATGTCTGTACACATGCCCATGTGCACGGACACCCCTGCCCACGTATAATATGCACCGCTCCCACATATACACGCATGCCCCTCCCCCCCCAGTGAGCAGTGGGTGCTGGTCGGTGTGAACTACACGCCTGTGGAATTGGCTCTGGCCTGTGCTCAGAGAGGCTGTGTTGCAAGCTGCAGCAGTGCTTGCTCAGGCTGGACTCCTGCCCCTAGAGCTGTGGTGAGCTGGCTTGCTTGAGCCAGCTGTCTGTGAGCGATCTCAGGCCCTGGCGCCCAGGGCAGTCTGCGTTCTGAACTGGTACATATAGGTCACATGGGGCAAGCTACATGATCTCAATTGTTCTGCTTTCCTTTGTTCCTGGCTGGCTAAGCTGACCCCTTATGCAGGAGGACCACTCCCTGTGCTGTCATGAGCTGAACTCTGCTCCTGCTAGGAAGTACAGAACAGCCATGGCTCATGGTCGCTGTATCCCTGGCTGTGGCAAGCAGCAGCCTGCGTGTCCCCCAGCAAGCAAGGGGAGCTCGCCCTGCTACAGAGCATCTCACTCGCTGCATGGGCACCACGCTTCAGGAGGGCCCCCTGCCTGATATCTGAGTGCTGCTGTTAAATCAGGGCTATTCCCAGTCCACGTATCCCTGCCACAACCAAATCCAGTGTCCCTGCCAGCACCTGCCCCTTCCTTCACTTTCGATGCTCTGGCAGCTGAGCCAACACCATTGCTGAGTAGCCTGTGGCCACAAGAGGGAGCTCAAAAGTGTGAAAGGCGGCATAGTCTAATGGAATAAGCATGGCACTGAGGTAAGGGACTGATCCCAGCTCTAACAAGGATGCCTGCGGTAGTCACAATCAGGTCACTTAATCTCTGTGCTTCAGTTTCTCCATCCATAAAATGGGGCTAAAGCTTATCTATTTTCCAGGGGGTTGTCTGGGACAAGTGAGTAAGGGAACATTTGCAAGGTGCTAAACTCATCGAATGCTCACAAGCCCTTGTAGGGTCAGCACATGTAGCAGCCCCTAAGTCCCTGCTCATTTGGACAATTATCCCTTGCAAAGTTTTTGACTGCTGTCAACTCTGCCCAGACCCCAGGACCAACAGTTGGGCTCCACTCCTCCTGCAGCAGGTGGGGTGCTCCCCAACACAGACATATGCCACACAATGATTCAGTTCAGTTTGGGGTGTTCGCCAGGAAACATCTCACTAACCCTCCCCAAACCCTAAGGCTGACCCTCGGCCCTGCACAGGGGAACAGGATTCACTTACAGTCCAGAGGGACAGCTCAACATTGTTTTGCAGGCCCACTCAAAAACACTAAAGCTGGTTTGGGGAGAAAACAAATCATCAGTGTGGCTCTGACAAGCAGGAGCTGACAAGGACACTACAGAGTCTTGCTGAAATGGTACAGGCTGCACCTTCAGCCCCACTGGAAAACGGTAGTAGGCTGTACTCCACATTTTCTTGTCAGTGCAGAATAGAGCTTATTGAAAGTTTAAATTGATCAAGAACTCTGTGAGGTGCTCAGGGGACAAGGTTTCAGGGTCTATAATGATTGTTAGTGTCTCACCAATGGATTAGAAGTGGTTGACCGTGTCAATAAAGGAACAAAGCAGAACGGGGTGACATAATTTGATCAGACTTTCAACAGGCCTTTGGCAAGGCCCTGAACAAAAGGATAGTAAAGAAACTAAGTAGTCCTGGGTGAGAGGCAAAGCATTGACATGGATCAAAAACTGGCAAAAAGCCCAGACAGAAGAGTAGGAATGAACAGTCAATCTTCAGCATGGCCCAAGGCTCCCTGTTAGGACCAGTGGTGTTTAATACAGTTATTAATCAGCTGGAAAGGGGAATGAGTAGTGAGGCTGCAAAATTTGCAGATGACTCATAGTGATTAGGTTAGTTATTAGTTCAACCTTTTTTTCATTTGCGGATCCCTAAAACATTTTGAATGGAGGTGCAGATCCCTTTGGAAATCTTAGACACAGTCTGCAGACCCCCAGGGGTCTGCAAAGCACAGGTTGAAAACCACTGTGTTAGTCAAATCCCGACAGGACTGTCAGGAACTCTAGAGGGACCTGACCACGCTAGGTGCATGGCCAACACAATAGCAAATGAAGTTCAGTCAATGATGATAAATTCCTGGATTCCGGTAGCTGTAGAAGATGGACTGGCAAAAGTCCGAGACGCTGATGGAGTCATGTGCAAAATTCAAAAATGTCCCTCAGAAATGCTGAGCTGCCTGAGTTTGAGTCACTGCAGATGTTTACACAAGTTTAATAGCTTGAGGCAGCTATGCATTTAATACGCTTAAACTAAAGATCCTCTAGTTTTCAGAGTGGAGATAGTGTTGTCGACTCACATTAATACAGAGTAAGGGGTGACCAGAAGGGACAAGTTACTGTTGAATGTTTTGGGGGGGACATGCATAATGCTCTGCAGGCCAGCCAAGAGGGGTCATTTAACAAAAGATTTTTGGGAATCAAGACCTGCTGCCAGGTTCTTTCTGAAATAGTTGCTAACCCCACTCAGGTGCCATTTGGCTGGCTTAGCACAACTCTGTACATACTGAGCTGATAGATAATTGATAGCCAGTGTGCTATTCCACGTAGTTACTGTCTTTTTCTGTTCACAAATTGGCTCCAAGCAGCTCAAGATTTTTCCTGGTGTATTTGTTGTTCAAAGTAATTTATTCAGAAGTTGTTTCTACCAGTAAATCTCATCTGTGGATTATTCATGAGCAGCTCTCTGGAAGTGTGCCAGATGTGAGCTTGTAATTGGATACTTACAGCAGGTCACATAGACGAACACTCATCAGAAATGGTCTGGTTATTACGTAGTCAGTTCCCTTGTGCAAGCTGGAGTCATTTGAGGGTTGCTCTAATTTACACTTGCATCCAGTAGGGCATTCTGCTGTGGGCTCTCCCAGTTTCTCCTGTTGTAGCTATTTCACTTTGTATAAATAATTATATTATCCCTGGAGCCGGGATTTGAGTCTCCCATATCCACAGGGTGTGCCCCAGCCACCAGGCTACAGAGTCATTGTTGCTCTCTCTTTCTCTGGCCCAATGACTATTCACATTTTTTATGTACAGTAGAATATCTTCACGAGGAGAGAGTGACAGAGCCCTGCCCCACAACACCCTATAGCTAGTGCTCACCTGGGAGAAGGGCGACCATCCCTTCTCCACATCAAATAGTGGAATTGAACCTGGGTCTGCCCACCTCCTGGTTGAGTGCTCCAACCACTGGGCTAAAGCCTATGCAGGGGAGGAAGTCCTCTCCTCTGGCCATTTGATGGATAGAGCCCTCTACAAATGCCAGGAACCAAATGTTTCAGGCACAACCAGATGTTTTGTTCAACACAAAATTCCCTTTGTTGGTTTGCTGACATTTTCAGCGTGTTTCAGTTTTACCTGAATTAATTTTTTTTTCAATTGCTCAGGACTGCCAGCTCCGTTATTTGCCCAGATCTACTGACCACTTGACGTTTCCCCCAGTATTAGCTAAGAACTGAAACATTGGAGATATGTTTAAGGTCCTGTATACAAGCAATGCTGGGATGGGTTCACACCGGGCACAGCAAAGGGCAGTTAATTAATGATGGAGAAAGCCAGTTCAATAGAAAGGAAATAACAGGGGCATGCTGCTTCCTGTTAATAGCATCTAAGCCCTGAGAATGCTTGTGCATCCACTGCTGGGGCAGGGCAGTGCTGGCAGATCAGAGTCTAGCCAGGATAGGTGCAAACTCTCCAGGCCCCTCACGAGGCCTGCACCCTTCAATAAACACACATGCACCCCGCATCTAGCAATATCCACCCTTGGGGAAGGTTGCCAAGGTGTGTGCCTGAGTCTGGCTGGCTGTTGCTCCTCTCTGTCTGTTGGGGCAGGGGGTGTAACAGTTGTTAGACACACAATGGAGCAGGTAAGAGGCTGCGTGGTATTTCCTGGCCCTGTTTCCAGACATGGGTGAGGATTCCAGAAGTCTAGTACCCTGCCCCATGGCACTGATTCCCGCGTATGCCTTTACAGCCCTCTGCTCCCACCCCAAAGGAGACAGCAAACCCAACCACCGCAAGCCAGCAGCAGGTGAGAGAGCTATCCTGCCTCTGGAGCAGTGGCCTCTGAACCTCACTGACTCTGCTCACATGGCCATGGCTTGGTCTCAGATCGACTCCTTCTGCTGTGACTCGTGAGCTGCCACGCTGCATCCAGCAGCTAGAGCCTGTGTTAGTGACTGACTCCTGGTGACGGGATGTGATGGTTAATCCTGCCTGCTGCATTCTGGATGTCCCCATGAAACAGAGAATGGTGTCCTCTAGGAACCTGTAACAGACCCTGAGCCTGGGGCTGGGACCACAAACCCAGTACAGACACTGAACTGGAGACATTGGGCTCAGGTGGCATTCAGAGATTCTCGGGGCAGAAGGTCCCATTGTGATTTTATCTAGCCTGCCTCCTGAATGACACGGCCAGAGCACTGATGTGATTCCTGTTTGGACAACGCGTACCTTGTAGGATAACATCCAGTCCTGACTTTAAAATTGCCAGCGATGTAGAGTGCATCGAGCATCTGGCAAGTGGTTCCAATGGCTAACTGCATGTTAATAAAACATTGTAACAGGAACAAGAAGCAGCCAATGTGGAAAGGCTCCAGGCTATTTCATAGATGGGGATAAGGCATCGACAGAATTTATGGACCATTCTTCTGAATTAAAGAATGAGATCACTGCTGTAGAATTCTATAGGATGGTTCCAGAATCTATGGAAAAGGTCTTGTGCTCCGTTAAATGCTTTAGGTTTATAGACTCGCTTTTATAGAACCTGTTAGTTTCCTCCCTCTTCAGTCCCATAGAAGCATTAATTGAGTGTATCTTAGAAAGAGAATACAGAGCTGCCCCTCCCCCATGCTGAGAAATAACAAGTGCCCACACAGCCATCCTATGTTGGGAGCAGGCATCCCATCATAGAGCACGATGACCAGACATCCGCTAAGTAATTTATGCTCTCGGCTCCACGCCTGTGGACAAGTAAGTGCTCTGGTGTTTCACAATACTCGCCTGACAAGGTCATCCTGCACTGCCAGCATGCGCAGGCCTGAGTTCTTCCTGGACATGCATGGCACAGGGACTGCTCCTCCACAAGCGCACTCACCACACTCCGAGAGGGGCAGTTTTTCACATTATTACTATTCTGAGAAAAGCAAAACAGGCCAGTGGAGGTGACACAGGCTGCATGAAACAGCAATTCAGCGCGCTTCCCATTCCTTCACTTCCACTACTGCTGAAGGTTCTGCGCCGTAAATCAGAGAGCAGGAGCAAGCCTTAAATTCCAGAATAAACTTAGTGATTGTCAAGGACAATTGTGAACCAACAACTCACACCCCAGAGCCACAATGAGAGCAGTTCTGGTGCGACCCGCAGCTGTGAGAAACAGGCCCTAGAGGTGCAGCTCAGCTCTGTGGGATCCCTCCTGGGCCTCTGAAAGGGTCCGGAGGTGCCATGATGTTTGTGCCAAATGCAGGGCTGTGGAGGATACACCCTGCTCTGGGCTTTGAGATCCTGGCACTTCTGCTTCCCTGTCTGGGCTTGGGTTAGGTCCTCCATTTCGGGCCCTTGGCTTTAGAGTTCACTTTCTTCTTTGCTCTCTAAAGCTGCGGTCTGGCCTAGTCTGTACTAGAACAGATTTGCCAGTACAGCTCTACTGGCAGACTTGGTGGCGACGCACCCTATCCCAGATAAAGGATGTGTGTTAGCTGGTATAGCTCGTACTGGTTCCCTAAATGACTCCAGTGTGATGCTCTGGGGTTCATCCAGACCAGTCGTGGGTTGTGTCACCACCTGCCCTGTAAATCTGTCTGCTTCTGTGCTGTGTAGCTTTGGCTCAGCACCCTGACACCAGCAGCCTGCTCACAGCACCATGGCCTCACCCTGGCTTCCACTGTCCTGGTTCCGCCTCGCAGGGTGACCCCTGCACCCTCCCAGCCCTGTTCATTTTACTGAGGACTTACCCTTCTCTTTAACATACAGCACTGAGATGATTTGTAGCAAACTATAAACAAGTTTATTAACAAAGACCAAACGATTAAGTGATGCCTAGTAAGAGTGACAGAGAGATGAAAAGTTACAAACATGTTTTCAAGTGACTAAATTTAACTTCAGCAAATTACAATCTTGGCCTAAGCAGCTTTCTCACCTATATTGAGTTTTCAGACTTTCAACCCCCTTGGCTGAAAGGTTCCACATTTCTCAGATGTACAAGAGCTCTGCCTCTTGTGTGTGTCCAGTAGTGGATGCCGAAATGGCGTTCTGTCCTTGCTTAGACCTTCCAAAGTTCGATGATCTTGCTCAGGAGGCAGGAAGACTTCCTGGAGCTGCAGCTTCCATTGAGAGTGTTAAGTGGCCATTTTCCATATTGGGTTTGCCCAATGACTTTGTCTATCCTTCATTGTCCCTCCTTGCTCCATTTACATTGGAGACACATTCAAGCAGGAGGAACCACATTCCTTTGTCTAGGATGGGGTGACTTAACCTTGCTCAAGAAACACTTTTTAAGAACATATTTCCAGCACATATTTATAATTCTTCATATATCATCTGTACATACACCACACAATAATATTAATGACCAGCATGTTGCCAGCTTATATACGATACCTTATGTGACACCTATTAGATACAGAATGTGGCAATAGTGAGTTGGGGCAATGAGTGTGTTAGACCTGATATGAGTTATGTTATGAGGTGTGCCCTCTGCCAATTGGCATGGAGGGGCTCCCGGGGTCATAACCAGCAAAAGCATGCTTTTGCCAGTATAACTGTGCCTACACTAAGACTTGTGCCGGTATAGGACTATCATTAAAACATTCCCCTCCAACTGATGCAGTTACACCAGCAAACGCTTCTAGTGTAGTCCTGGAATTTGCCTCCTGGATAGTCTCCCCGGTGTGTCTGTTAACTCCAGATTTCTGGGAAGGGCCAGTCAGGCTTTGGTTTCTTTCTCTAGCCCCTGGTAGCTCCTTTTGGAGCATGTCTGTGACGTTTCTGTCAGCTGAATCTCCACATCGTGCTCTGGACAGACAGACATACTCGAACGGGTGGACATTATGACTCTGCACCTCCCCACTCATGAGTAGCTTTGGTAAAACCTGTGCCAGAAGCTTGTGAGTAGCAAGAACCTGCGGAGGTCTCAGGGTACCCATCTGACTCTCTGCACTGGGACATGCTGAGGCTGCCCCCTCAGCCCTCTAGCTCAGAGCTCAGGTTCTGCTGTTGGCTATAAAACTACAGGAAATTGGAAGAACATGAACCTCCCACCGCCCTCCCCTGGCACTGCTCCGCTGATCGGGGACTCCCTGAAAAGGGGCCTTCTGGGCCAGCCACAGGGAACAACCCGGCTTGTACCCCTTGTAGTCTGGGGATGGGCTCTGGACTGCAAGACTCTTCTGGCGAGCTTCAGGGAAGCAGCCTGGTCTCTTTCTCCCTGGACGGCGGAGATGGGCTCTGGAGATGAGTTCACAGAGCCTAGCACAGTGCCTAGTTGGACAGGAGAGCTGGGAACACATCTGGTCCCACAGGGCTCAGCAAAGCACTCACGCAGCCCTTCCATTCTAACCAGGTGGTGATCTGAAGCAGTGGGGAGTGTGAGGCTGGCACTCGTCCCACTCCCGTGCTCGCCAGGCTGCCACTGCAGCAAACGTGGCACCAGCTGATCAGAGAGGCCTGGGCAGGTTCTCACTCCTTTCCAGGAGCCTGCAGCATACAGAGGAGTAGGAGTTTACATTGGGAATGCCGGCAGCCCTGTCTGTCTAGCACTAACAGCAGACAGGCCTCACTCGACTTTCGAGCTGTGAACTATTTATCACAATGCTGCAAGCATCTGAGCCGGTTCCCTTAATTTATGACAGTCCATGGGATGTGATGCAACTGACAACACTAACAGAAAATACTTCTGCACTTTGCTAAAGCTACTATTAAGCTGCCTGATGTTTTCATCATAATATTTACTTCTTTGTAAATAGGCTAAATTCTCCAATCCTGATTCAAAGCAGAAAGATCAGAGAATGAAAATAAAGAGATGACATGGCTGTTTAAAGATTATGTAAAATGTTTTCTACTTGCATAAATATTTGATTGTAAAATGTTCAGTCTGTTGTGTTTATTGAGGAGGGCTGTGCCGAGTGCAGGGTGGGGCCTTTGTCCAGGCTGCTCATGCATCAGAGCCTCACCATGCACACAGCTTGGGGCGCAGGGGGATCGGACAGGGCTCCTGCTACTTCGCTTGTCTGGGCTATTCTGAGCCGCTGTCAAGGCAAGACCTGAGCCCCTTTGGAACAGCGAGAGTGTCTCATCTCTCTGGGTGTGGTGCATTCCAAAGAAAGGAGGGGAACCCATCTGGGCCTGGATGTGCACCCCGGAGGGCAGGGAGTTGCCACAAGCGGCTCTGGCTTGAGCACGTCTTTAAGGACAGACAGGCTATGCTGGAAGAAGTTCAGTGAGCTGCCATGGGGGCACCTATGCCCTGGGCTCCTCCCTCAGTTCTTCCTTCTCCGGGTTAGTGGGGCATGGATGCTGCAGAGGCAGAGTGTTGAGCCCTGGGGGAGGAGAGCCCTTGCAATTGGGGGCCCTGGAAAAATGGGCGCCCCCGCGCCCCGCTCCCACTCCCCAGCAGGAGTGTGGGGGAGGAGGGTGGGCGGGACTGCAGGCAGAAGGGGTGAGGAGGAGTCCCCACTTGCTCTGGCCCAAGGCCCCACAAAAGCTTAATTCACCTCTGCCTTGCAGGGGCGGGGCATGGGCTGATCTGCTGGTGCCCCCTTCCAGATGGTGAGTGTGTGGGATGGAGGCTCCCATGGGTAATGCCTGTGAGAGAGGGGCCAGACCACCTCCCCTCATTGCATTCCAGGGGGAGGCACAACAGCCTGAAATGACTGCGCTCAAAGCAGTTGCCAGCTGCCCACCCCCTGAAGATCCCGGGGTGGCAGAAGGCCTATGGGCTCCCATGCTCAGAAGGCTGAAATGGTGAGGAGGGGTCTGGTCCTGAGCGGAGGGGCCTGGGATGCTGGGGTAAAGCCCTCGTGTGTGAATATGGAGGCATGTGGATGGACCTAGACAATGTCTGCTGTGCCAACCCTGGGTGTGTCTGTGCGTCTCATGCCTCAGTCTGTGTGTTCTGGGCAGGCAGATTTCCAGGGGTTTAATTCCTCAGAACTGACATTTTGGGGAGTGTTTTCCCAGTGGCAGCTGGGCGGGGACGGCAGAGTCAACGCCCTGCTCCCGCCCTGCTCTGAGTGCCCTGGCTGCATCCATCCCTGCACGGGCCAGGCTGCAGTTGTCAACACAACAGCGCCTTGGGGATGAGCCACGGCCCGACTAGTGCTGTACCTCCCACCGTGCTGTCCATCAAACACCACAACTGCTGGCTATTCTAACAGGGCTTACAGCTTGGAACTACATGCTCTCCCTGGGTGTGAGCACAGCACACTGCAGTCCCAGTCATGGGGGAAAGCGCATTTAACTAGCTCCTTCGATTGCCTCCCCTGCACTTTGCTACCTAGCCCGTCTACCTGGAGTTCAAGCCAGGAGCAAGTCATGCAAGTTAGCCCAAGCAAATGCCAAAGACACCCTCTCTGCCACCCCACAGTGTCAGACATGCTGTATATGGTACACAACCCTTCTATACCAAAGCACACAGTCACACCTGCCGAACACGCCAGCCAGTAACACAAATCTCTCTGGACCACACTACACCATCAGCCATGCTTATGCCTGGCAGAATTCCACTCCCCCCCTTTTTTATTGTTTTGAATTTTCACAGTTGCAGGAAATTATGGGGGGTTGAGGGGATCAGACAAGAGGGAAATCAGACAATAATTATGTAATGATGGTAGATGTTGCGATTCTAACAATTAAACTGTTAGCATCGCATGGCAAAGTACACGAAGTAAATAGCCTTAAATAAAACTTTAATAAGTTCTCAAGCAGCATTTTTCTTACTTTGCCTAGCTGTAAATTTCAGCTACTGTCAATGGAAATATGTTTTCATTGGTTTGTGTGTGTAGGATGAAATTGATGTTTGTTGACATTTACTGATAAAAATCTAATCCTTCCAAGCCTATATATGCTGTATACGTAACATGGGTTACACAACCCTCTCTTTACCACACCCCACCATCACGTATGCCATCTGCGCCTCACAAGTTACATAACATTTATTTTAAAAATTGGTTTTTAAAAAGTCCTGGTTGCATCTTCGCATATCCTCTGTGCCCCCCCTCCCAACAGAGATGCCAAACCCACCAAAAAACAACAACCCAGAAATTGGGCTTGTTTTTGGCTTAATTGGCTGGTGAGTTGCTAGTTTTTGGCTTGTTGCTTGTTTGCCTTGTAGCTTGTTGCTTTTTGTAGCTTGTTGCTTCTATTTTTTGATTGACCCCTGGCAAGCAGAGGCAAGCAGGGACAAGGGGGGGAGAGAGTCAGGCGTGCACAGTGGGCCCTCCAGAGTCCCAGACTGCACACCGGGGGGATTTAGTCGCATAGAGTGTTGGGGTTCTTAGGGATTGGCTTGTTTTGGCCTTGTTCTGAAATGGGATTAGCTTGATTTTTGGCTTACTGTGAACATCGGGGTGCTTATTTACCGCGTAACAGTTGGCAACTGTGCCCCTAACGCCAAGTGCTTAGTGCTATATATGGGATGCTGAGAAACAGGAAGTGTAAGACATCTCTCAAGATGACCTAGGGTGCTGGCACTAATGTCGGAGTTTTAATGGGTTCCAGTCTTTTGTGAGCTGCCACAGAAGCAAGTACTATGTAACTCAGAGGGCTGTTGAGACCCTCCTATTTCCTGTTCTTTATAGTGAGGGGAGGGTGGGCGGAGGGTCTCAGCGAGCGGGGAGGGTGGGCAGAGGGTCTCACCTTCAGGCGTGTGTTTTCTTGCCATGGATTTTCTGGCACACAGATACGGAGTCTTCTATCTGTGACCGTCTCCTCTCTCTTCTCCCCAGCCCCCTGCTCATGTCTGTGGCTGCCAAGCCCCTCGAGGCTTGTGTCTGTGTGACGCTTGGCAAGGGACCTTCGGGCTCTTCAGCAACAGTAATAATGATGGTGATGGTGATGATGGTGCTGAGGCTGCTGGGTTAGGTCTTTGCCCCGGGTTCTGATAGGGATCTGAGGGAAGAGCTGTGAGCGGCTGTCCCAGTGCATGGGGTCACCTGGGAGTCCCCAGAGCAATAAGGAGGAACTGGGATTGCGGTCAGGGTCAGCGTGTGCTAGTGTCATGGACAGGCCTTTCCCTGCTGGCTGGGCCAGGCCATTGAGCAGGGCCAGTTATGCTGCTGTGTGGTCAGTGCAGGGAGGAAAGGTGCCTGCCATATTTGACAGAACTGTGTTGGCAGCGGGCGTGTTTTTTTTTTTTTTTAATGGAGATATCCCATCTCCTAGAACTGGAAGGGACCTTGAAAGGTCATCAAGTCCAGCCCCCTGCCTTCACTAGCAGGACCAAGTACTGATTTTGCCCCAGATTCCCAAGTGGCCCCCTCAAGGATTGAACTCACAACCCTGGGTTTAGCAGGCCAATGCTCAAACCACTGAGCTATCCCTCCCCTGTTGATGAGCAGATGTGGGCTTGTCCACTGTTGGCCCCGCCTTTGGGTGCCTGACTTACCGGCACTGTGTGAGACAGCATCAGGGTCACCCATGGCCCAGTGCCACTCCCCACTCTGTCTCCCACCCAGCACTGCCTGCTCTCACACGCTCATGCCACCACTGGTGCCAAGGCCACCCCATCTGCTGCTGCTGCTGGCATCAGGAAGTGCCTCCCCATGTCTGCACTGCGCTAACTCTGCCTCACTCAGGCCTTGCTTTTCTTTCTCACTGGCGCCTCGGTTTTCTTCCCCTTCGGCTCTCTGGTTATTTAATGTAAAGCTGTTTGAGGCCATACAGGGCACGTGAAAGGTGCTGTCAAACCCAAGTGATAGTGCATCAGCCCTTTCTGAATGGCTCAGTGGCAGGGGAGAGCACAAGCCATTCCTCCAATAAATAAAGCAGCATGTCACTGTCCCAGTCCCTCCCTTTTAAACACTACAGTGCTGGAGATCCAATCCCCCAGCCAAAGACCACTACACAGGGCACAACAGCTCCCATCCCTGCCCCCCTGAGAGCAGCACCAGGGGAATGGATTGAACCCTTCCCTCGGCGTTTGTTCCTCACACACTGAACCATCCTGTCACGGTCACTCGCTCTGTGCTCAGCCCTCAGTAAGGAACTCCTGTTTGGGGAGGGACGTGACCGGCATTAGTGAGTGATGCAAAGTGAAGCCAGGCCTGGGTTCCTGGAGAACAGCGCTAAAGCCCCCTGCTATAGATTGGGTGGGTTGGGAGCATTATGTATTTCTGGAATGCCTCTGGTCTTTATTAAAATGAGACCCACGGCCAATCCAAGAGTGCTCATCGCCCAGGCACTGGGCCAAGTCTAAGTTACTTCTACAAATATTTATTTAACCATATCAATGACAAACTCTTTTGTGTAAATGTTTTTATTTTATCATAATTTACCAATTATTTTAAATCAATTGTTTGCCTGGATTCTAAACACTAATCAAGAGGCTTGCATTAGAGTTACTCAGAGGATTAGATGCATTATCTCACTGTAGCTCGTGCCATTGCCTGGCTGCATTGGCCCGTGTGTGTGTATGGATCCGAACCCTCCCCCTGCTGGGGCTCGGGAGGTTGGTGGCCTTGCCCAGTGCTGAGCCAGCCACAACCTTTCCCGCCGCTCTGACCAGTCACCCAGCCACAAAGGGCTCAGAGAGACTGATCCCACCTTCCCAGCCCTGGCTGGCACGGCCCATCTCCCCAGGCTAACAGCCCTTGGCTCCCGCCAGCACACACCAGCAGTTGCCTAGCCTGTCTCAGCCGCTTGACCTCCACCTGCTCTGACGTTAAATATCCATAGCACTCCTGAGGCCTTTAGCTCCACTACTCAGGCTCCCTAGAGCTTAGAATAGCTGCCCATAATTCACATCCCATAGAGAGCCCAATTCAGGGCACGATGGGAGTCTCAGAATAATCCCTTTCACCTCTAGCCTCTGGATCCCCCCTCCAAATACCGTAACACCTTCCAGACCCCGGCCTCCCTAAATCACCAGGAGGCCTCCTGACCTACTCTGTTTGCTTCCAGCACCCCCAGAGCTGTGGCTTCCCTTCCAATAGGGATCTCTGCCAACCTCCCCCTCCTGCTTCTGGCTCCCATGGCAGAGGAGTCTCTAGTTCCCAGTGGGTTTGCATCCTTGGAAGCTGCATGGAGCATACTGCTATCAAGTGCTCCGTTCTTCTGGGCATGTGCAATGCTGGCTGCACTCCTGCTCATTCAGAGCAACTTCTATTCTACACACTCCATCTCCTTGGGTATCACCAATGCTGCCTGTAGCCCTGCTCACACATACCTGGTGAGCTGCAGCCCTTTGCGTACACCTGCTGCATAACAGACTAAAGTCAAGGCCAGAAATCTGCTCATTACAGCCTTCCTGCACTGTTTATTTATAAGATCTCTGCCTGCTACTGTTCCTGCACCTTGGCTCCCTGCTCCCACAGAGTCTGTTATAATACAGTTATACTCGCATGTTTGTATCTGGTTATTAGCTGCTGCATAGATTGGGGTGTTTATAGTTTGTGAGTGATAAGTCCTGAGAATGCTGATTGCCCACCACTGAAGCACATGGCATGGCAGCTGTCCTCTCTCTTGCTCTCTTTCAGATTCTGCATGGTACAACCGAGATGTCTTGGTTGAGCCTTTACCATTTCATCAGTGACAGGGACAGAGTTGCTGGTGTTTTGTGAATCTGATAAAGCCAGCAGGGTTGATGCTTAGTCCCAGATGCAACAACCCCCCAAACACTCCAGTTATCAAACTGTCCTGGGCATTTCTTCTGATAGGGTCCAGTCTGGGCTACTCAACTAGTAGATAAAAACACAGTCATTCAAAGGGCTCCCAATGGGGAGGAGTATAAACATGCTTATCAGGGGCACGGAGACCTTGAATGGGATAAGGATTCTCTCCTGAGCCCACCTGATGGGTGGCAAGGAAGAAAGTGCCTTGGGAGAGCCCTGCAGCCCATGCCATGCTGACTCTTTATAGGGCAAATGAACAAGGCTGGTGATCTCTCCTCCATGTGCAGGTGGAATGGGACAGTCCTGGGCAAGGAGAAGAGCAAATGGAAAGGAGACAAAGAGAAGTGAACTGAGCTGCTCACTAGGGTGTGTGGATGAAAAATGGAATGAAAAACATGGCAGCCCAGAAGTATTTGGCAAAGGCCTGGGCTTGAGTCTGCTGTGCAGCGGGGATAGGAACCTGCTCGGCCAGCCCTGCATCTCTCTCCTGCCTGTCTCTTGTCCCAGTATTCTCCCTTCTGGGTCCCCTCAATTTTCTTGCCTGTGATTGCGTCTACACACAGAACGGGGACATGGACAAACGGATCCTCCTGCTGCTGTAGCCGTCTCTTTCCCTGAGACCAACCCCATTGGCCTGAGAGGCTGCTCGGGCAGTGGGGACTCATCAGGATGTAAGAGAGCCCTGTCCGTACCCCTTCCCCTCAGCCATGCCTGAGCAAGCACCGGGGGGAGGGGGGGAGGAGGAGGGGAGAGGGAAAGGGTACGCACAGGGGCCACAACACCAATTCCTCTCCATAGGAGGATGAACCAGCTTCAGGGTCACTTTGTGCTCCTGGAGTGGGGCAACGGGGCTGGAGCACTGGGCAGAATCTGGCCCAGCGTCACCATCACATCTTATGCATATACAAGGCTACAGCCTCATGTATTTTCTTTTCCTGTGCTAACTGAGAAACAGTAGGTGCACTGTATACATACACACGGGGCAGAGCTGTGATCGAGTGCAGCTGCACAGGCCCTGCCACAAACACTGTACTGCACGGCTGTGGGGGGAAGCAAATGAAGAGGAAGGGAAGGCAGGGCAAGGTAGTAGTGATCTGAGCATGATACGGCATAGACTCTCTGTGGGCCCAGTGTGCAGGTTCCATGAGGTGAGCATGGCAGGAGTGTCAGCTGAACTAGACAAAGGCTGGGCTGGTGCTGGAAGCGGCTGTTTGTTTGTTTTGGGCTGTTTGGGGGTGAATACTGCCAAACCTTTCTTGTGAACAGGTTTGCCCGGCCTGTGTTCCTGAGACTCCTGCACTCGCTGTCTCTGGAGAACAGGCTGGGACGGTGAATAGGAATAACTGGCACATTTATAGAAACAGCTTATTTGAAGGACCTGATCCTGTGGCTGTTACGCTCTCTGGGGCGCAGGTTCAGGCCTCAAGCACTGAGTGAAGAGTATCCCTGGAAAGAATATTTTATATTTGCTTCATGAACATTCAGGCCAGAAACTTGTTTCTATAAGTTACATTCATCCAATCAGGGAATATAAACATACCATGTGACTCAGTGAGCTCTCACCTAGCTCTGATTTTAAATTTCAAATGCTGAACACTTGAAACAAACTAGCTGCCAGTGAGCTACAGACCAGCAACTGCAACTCCAAATAACAAATCAGTTGGAGAAGACTGCAGTGTCTGTACACACAGATCTCTGTGAATGGACAGAGCAATGCGAAGTGTTGACTAGATGATTTCTGATTAACTTTTTGATGCTTATGTGTTGTGGCAACTGTGAAGGGGCATTTAAAAAACCCAAAATTAAAAATAAGATAAATGAAATAAATCACTTTTTGATCAAGTGAGTAAACTGTTTGTTTGTTTTTTTTAAAAAGAGGGGGGATTCTGAAAGCAATTTAGCAACTTTCCTACAGGGTTAGCACAGGCGATTTCATTAGCCTGCACAGCAGAGTGATTTAAATAGCTCTCTTTGAGTCCCTTTTAATAAAACTATCCCTGAACACAGACTTCAGACAAAAGCTATTGAGGGAGAGTCTCAGAAGCCTTGGATTAGGGTAAGGATAAGACTTGCTTTACTCCTGGGATGTGGCAGCTGGGGTGAGGTTGTACTGGTGGGGGAAACTGGGGACATGGACTTCAGAAAAGAAGACTTTGACTCCCTCAGGGAACTGATGGGCAGGATCCCCTGGGAGGCTAATATGAGGGGGAAAGACGTCCAGGAGAGCTGGCTGTATTTTAAAGAAGTTTTATTGAGGGCACAGGAACAAACCATCTCGATGTGCAGAAAGAATAGCAAATATGGCAGGCGACCAGCTTGGCTTAACAGAGAAATCCTCGGCGAACTTAAACACAACAAGGAAGCTTACAAGAAGTGGAAACTTGGACAGATGACTAGGGAGGAGTATAAAAATATTGCTTGAGCATGCAGGGGTGTAATCAGGAAGGCCAAAGCACAATTGGAGTTGCAGCTAGCAAGGGATGTAAAGGGTAACAAGAAGGGTTTCTATGGGTATGTTAACAACAAGAAGAAGGTCAGGGAAAGTGTGGGACCCTTACTGAATGGGGGAGGCAACCTAGTGACAGATGATGTGGAAAAAGCTGAAGTACTCAATGCTTTTTTTGCCTTGGTCTTCACAGACAAGGTCAGTGCCCAGACTGCTGCACTGGGCAGCACAGTATGGGAAGGAACTGAGCAGCCCTCAGTGGTGAAAGAACAGGTTAAGGACTATTTAGAAAAGCTAGACATGCACAAATCCATGGGGCCAGATGCAATGGATCCAAGGGTGCTGAAGGAGTTGGCTGATGTGATTGTGAAGCCATTGGCCATTATCTTTGAAAACTCATGGCGATCGGGGGAGGTCCCGGACAACTGGAGAATGGTAAATATAGTGCCCATCTTTCAAAAAGGGAAGAAGGCGAATCCAGGGAACTACAGACCAGTCAACTTCACCTCAGTCCCTGGAAAAATCATGGAGCAGGTCCTCAAGGAATCCATTTTGAAGCACTTGGAGGAGAGGAAGGTGATCAGGAACAGTCAACATGGATTCACCAAGGGCAAGTCATGCCTGACCAACCTGATTGGTTGATGATGAGATAACTGGCTCTGTGGATATGGAGAAAGCGATGGACATGATATACCTTGACTTTAGCAAAGCTTTCGATATGGTCTGCCACAGTATTTTTGCCAGCAACTTAAAGAAGTATGGATTGGATGAATGGACTAAAAGGTGGATAGAAAGTTGGCTACATTGTCGGGCTCGATGGGTAGTGATCAATGGCTCGATGTCTAGTTGGCAGCCGGTATCAAGCGGAGTGCCCCAAGGGTTGGTCCTGGGGCTGTTTTTTTTCAACATCTTCATTAATGATCTGGATGATGGGATGGATTGCACTCTCAGCAAGTTGCACTCTTGGCAAGCTGGGGAGAGAGGTAGATATGCTGGAGGGTAGGGATAGGGTCCAGAGTGACCTAGACAAACTGGAGGATTGGGCCAAAAGAAATCGGATGAGGCTCAAGAAGGACAAGTGCAGAGTTCTGCACTTAGGAAGGAAGAATCCCATGCACCCTACAGGCAGGGGACCAACTGACTAAGCGGCAGTTCTATAGAAAAGGATCTGGAAATTACAGTGAACGAGAAGCTGGATATGAGTCAACAGTGTGCCCTTGTTGCCAAGAAGGCTAACTTCATATTGGGCTGCATTAGTAGGAGCATTGCCAGCAGATTGAGGGAAGTGATTATTCCCCTCTATTCGGCACGGGGGAGGCCACATCTGGAGTATTGCGTCCAGTTTTGGGAATCCACTACAGAAAGGATGTGGACAAATTGGAGAGAATCCAGCAGAGGGCAACAAAAATGATTAGGGGGCTGGGGGACATGACTTATGAGCAGAGTCTGAGGGGACTGGGGTTATTTAGTCTGCAGAAGAGAAGAGTGAGGGGGGATTTGATAGCAGCCTTCAACTACCTGAAGGGGGATTCCAAAGAGGATGGAGCTAGGCTGTTCTCAGTGGTGGCAGATGACAGAACAAGGAGCAATGGTCTCAAGTTGCAGGGTGGATAGGTTGGATATTAGGAAAAACTATTTCACTAGGAGGGTGGTGAAATACAGGAATGGGTTACCTAGGGAAGTGGTGGAATCTCCATCCTGAGAGGTTTTTAAGGCCCAGCTTGACAAAGCCCTGGCTGGGATGATTTAGTTGGGGTTGGTCCTGCTTTGAGCAGGGGGTTCGACTAAATGACCTCCTGAGGTCTCTTCCAACCCTAATCTTCTATGATTCTATGACATGTCCAAGGGATGGGTATCAGACTGGTTTCTGAAGGACTCTCATGCACAGCTCAGCTGAGCAGGGCGTTGGCCAATGGTAGAAAATCAGTGGTGTAACAGGCACTGCTTCTGGCCCTGATCTCCCAGCGTGATGGGATGTAAAGGGTGGGCTCTGAGCTCAAACTCTTGAGCTCCGGTACCTGACCGTACTGGTAATTAAAATGGAAACGCTCTATTCCTTTAATATGCCGTAAATATGCTGAAAATGAAAGGGTGCAGGTTAGTTTAATTTAATTTACTCAGATTTTATTTTTAACGTGGGTTTGACGGCTAAATGAAAAACAAATGTGGGTATTAAATGGTGCTGGCCCAGCCCCGTGCAGGGAATGGGACCAGTACAGGAACATTTTTCAAATGATCCCTTTTGGAATGTTATTTTGAACTCTTTGAACGGCAAAGGGTTTTAGACAGGGTATGTTTTTTTAAATATCCCTTGGGAAAGTCAAGTTTAAACTTAGTAAAACTGCTTCACTTTTTTAAACTCTTCCTTAAAATAGTGGATGTAAAATTTGGTGGGAATTCTGATGAGAGCCTAAATTGCCTGAAATAGACGATGTAATGGAAATGACATTTGGAGGGAAAAAATGTAAAAACCTTAGTTTTCTTTCTGGCTTAGAATGACATAACCAGGTCATAGCAGGGCTGGCTGCCCCAGAGTGCCACCCTGACCCTGCAGCACTGGAAGTTTCCTTAGAAGAAGAAACAGATGGAGGCATCGGGGAGAAATAACGGAGGAAGAGCATTGCCCTGGTGATGCGGTACCATTCACACCTATGTGGCATTAGCGCCTTTTCAGTTCCTAGTCATTTCTGGAGAATGTAACCTGCCAAATGTCGGGAAGCTGGGGAGCACCCTGTGCCAGCTGAGGGAGTAACTCTGTGCTGTGGTGTGAGGCAGAGTTGCTGCTCTCTGAGGATGTGTTTGTTAGGTTTTTAGTGGGCAATAAAGGTGAGATGGAGGAGTACTCACTGCCTGTTAACTACAGCAGAATGGAGGAGGATCTCTACATCAAACTCCAGTGTGAGGATGCTGGGTATTGAATCCTGAGGAACTCTGTCCACACTGGACATTGCTGATGGGGAAACCAGAAGGCTCTGCTATTTGGAGGTTCTGGCTGGAAGTGGAGATGAATGGGGAGATGCTTCTCCAGATCTCATTGAACACCTGACACAGATGATCCCATAGGACTGAGTTCCTGATGAGAACACTGCCTCACGACCTATGGGCATGGCTTCTCCACCACCTCACAATCCATTGGACCAGATGGGAATGCCATCTCATGGTTGCATGGTACAGGCTGAGAACACTGCCTCACAGTGCATGGCACAAGCTTCCTGATGAGAACGTCACCTCATGATCCATGGGCCTGGCTTTCCAGTGAGAACATCACCTCATGATCCATGGCACTGGCTTCCCGGTGAGAACGTCGCCTCATGATCCATGGCACCAGCTTCCTGGTGAGAACTTCGCCTCATGATCCATGGCACCGGCTTCCTGGTGAGAACGTTGCCTCATGATCCATGGCACCAGCTTCCTGGTGAGAACGTCGCCTCATGATCCATGGGCCTGGCTTCCTGGTGAGAACATCGCCTCATAATCCATGGGCCTGGCTTCCTGGCTTCCAGCCGGGTCTCAAGTGGTATACGAGCAGGTTTCCATGTGGTACTCCAGGCCTCAGGGGGAAGTGACTGAGTGCAAGAGTCAGGAGGAAATAGAGTCACAGCCCCACCGCTTCCACAGCCCCTATTGGGTGATTTGGTCCCTATGCTCCCCCAAGCACATGTCCTTTGACAGTCCCTGGCCCCATTGCAGGAGGAGCAGGAGAGCAGTCTCTTGTGCTCTATTCCTGTATATCACCTGCACAATGGCCAGGAACAATCTAGACTAGTATCTCTATTACATTATGACTGGGTGGGCCTGGGTCACTCGAGTGGGCAGGAGGCTGGGCCTTGTGTGTGCACATGGTGGCCATTGTTACTCCTTACACCCTTCCCTGTTCAGCAGTGAACTGTGTTGTTTCTAGTGCCTGGCCTTCCATCCCCAGAAATGTGTCTGGGACCCTCCTCACCCAGTAGCTTATTTACTCAGGGCTTTTTGTCACTTCCTGAGATAAATCTGCCTTCGCACACCTCGGGTTCCTCTGGGGCAGCTGGGAGATAAGGTATAAGGGACGCTGGCTTCTATTTGCCATGAACCTCTGAGATTTTCAAGGAGAAGCCTGTTTGGGAACCTACTTCTACTATCTTTCTGACAGGTGTCAGCTGTGCTTTTAGCTGCCAGCGACGTTAACATGGAGATTAGCCAAACACGGCTCCTGCCCAGGGCACATGGGCTTTGCAGGGAAAGGCTTTTGGACTCAGATACACGGCTTTATTCAGAAATGCTCTGACCTCCAGACCTCTCTATCACCAGCTCCAGCAGCCATCAAAGCTGCAGCCCTTCGCAGAGAGGGGCCTCTGTGATAAGAAGAGGGAACGGCCATGCTTCACTCTGCTCCCCCCACCCCCCAAACCCAGCTGGAGACTGGTGCTCTGCTCTTTGGTGCCCAAGGTGTGCCAGAGACACAGCTCCCATGAAGGAGTCAGTCAGAGAAAACCCCAACCCTCCGCTCAGGAATTCACGAGCCAGAGAGTCTAAGCTTGGCCCCACGAACCATATGACCCCTAGATGTTAGGGGGCACACTTAATAATGGAACAGGAAAGGCTACAATTCTGCTTAGCCCATAGGTAGGGCCACAATGGTGGGCGGAGGGGAAATGCACCTGAATAAAGGCTGGGCTATACTGAAGGGGCAGCGAGGGGAAGGGAGGCTGAGTCGTGGCTTTGAACCCCTCAGTGCTGACATGAGGGAGGAATACGCTGCACTCCCCAAACAGGTGCAGCAGCATGCGTGGGGAACTCCAGGCAGCACCGTGCTCCTGGGGATAGGGCAGTGCCATGTCTTTCCCAGGGCAGGGTTGGGCCTAAAGGGCACAATCTAGCCTTCCTCTAAAACAAACACGGAGGGGGGGGGGGTATCCTGACAGATCAGACAAATGTTTGCAGCAAGAGAAAACTACCACTAGTTAGCAGGCTGAGCAGAAAGGCTTCCATTGTCTGACTTTGGCATATTTGCTTTCACAATCAGAAGGTTCCATTACGGTACCCATGGGCTTCTCATTTACCTGGGGAAACAAAGGAAAGAAGGAAGGAAAAAGGGTTCTTGGGCTTATACAACTTACTCCTTCCTCGAAGCTGAGCTATAGGTCTTGTAGAAATTCCAGTGGAAGCCCCATCATTTGCTCAGGGAAAATTTTCTGCCCCAAAGGAGACTATTTCAGAAAGTTCTGGGCACTCAAAACCAGGTTCTGCTGAAGGACCTGCCCTGCCCTTCTCTATATCGGATGTGAGCAAACATCCACTGGAATAGCGAGCTCCTGCACTTCTGGGGTAGCAGGTCTTGTAGCAGAAGGTTTCCAAGGTCTTTACAGCAGCAGGTCAGTGAGAGTCCTTCTGTTTTCTGCTGGGCAATCAGGGAGGCTCCCTGATGTAGGGGAGCATCATGTGGGCCCCTATAACTAAACGGCACCATTGGCCTTTGCCAGTTGCACTGTCCTGTCAGGACACAGACCATTCCATCGTCACCCAGCTCTGGGAGCAGCATGGCTGAGGACGGCTCATGATCGCTTTACTGCAGATCTACTGAGTGCTGACTTAAAGTCATATGTGCCTTCCAGGGAGTGTGAAGGCCCACTGGCGAGGGGTGAACTCTCACTTCACAAACCAGCAGCAGCACTGGGAAAGCCGGCCCTGTCCCTGAAACATTGGAACATGAGCAAACAGGATTCGGCAGAGAGATGGCAGGAAATGCCACATTAGCCTCCTGGGGCAAGGTCTCCTGGGAAGGAGAAGGGGCATCCTGTGTGGGTGGACAGCAGGGAATAGTGGCTGCTAGAAAGAGAGTATGGAGCTGGACTGCCAGAACTTGCGGCTGAGGGACTGATCCAGGGAACAGACTCAGGGGGCAGCTGACCCCCAGCAGAGAAATCTGGGCCAGCACTGGGACCACAGCAGCAGAAGCCAAATGCAGCAGAGACTCAGACTGGGTGCTGTAAGCTTGCATGGGAGAGACTGAGGCTGGGGTTATTCCGGACTCAGAATCTAAACTTGTGCTCATCATGGGCACTGTCACTGATAAAGCTGAGTGTTTGTACTGATAACAGCACTGGAGTGATGCCTGGGAGGGATTCCTCCCTCCCCAGCAGGGGTGGGAGTCTGTAATCCAGTTTTAGTCAGGAGAGCCTCTACTTGATAGAGAGTATTAAAAAGCCCTGCTTTGGAGCCTCCTCACCAGCCGTATCATTGCATCAAATGCATAATATTCTGGTTTGTAATCAAATAGATGAGCAGAGTCCAGATGTATTGGTGCAGTTTGTGCCAAAGAGCCTACTTCTAGGAATACACCATGTCTCTCTCCAGGCTGGTGACCTGGAATTCATGGAACTCTAGACACCCGCTAGGTAGCTGCTCACTTCCAATGCTACACATTAGAATGATAATGTCTGAGATGCAGAGTAGACACTTTCTTTTCAATTTGAGGTGGTGGTGGGGCTTTTTAACACCACATTAGGAGGCTTGAGCCCCACACCTGAGAATGAGACTGTACCAGGAAGGGGTGAGAAATTGCCAAAAGCTCATCTGAAATCACAAACCAAAAGCAAAATGAACCTGTCAGACATGTGATTAACATCTTGAGGAGAAAGCACTGCACGAATGGCTCTATGCTTCCCTGTTTCAGACAGCAGAGGAGCCGGAAGGCCTGATTCTCTTCTCACTTATAGAAGACAGGATGGACCCCTGAGGGCTTCCACATGTTCCTGTTTTACCCAATTATGAGATCAGAATCAGACCCAGAGATTCCATGGTTAGTCCCACCTAACAGAGTAACTCCATCCTGGCCAGTTCCAGACTAACAGAGCTTGGTTGAATTCATAAACTTCATTTCTGTTAGTCTGCACCTCACAGGTAGCTAGCTGTGTGGACTTGGGGTCAATTCAGCAACAACAAGTAAGGCACAAGGCATTGACTACGTAGCTTTTACATCGTGTTTTACAGTCACATGCTCATTAACCTCTGCAATTCCCCTTTTTACAACTGGGATTCTACAGTTAAGTGGCTTGGCTAAGGCTTCTCTGCAAGTTAATGGTGGATGTGGGACAACCACCCAGGTTTCCTGATGCCCACTCCCTTGGTTTAGCTCTAGACTACACTGCCATTTCATAGCCACCTGCAGGGAGCTGAAATGCTACATCTGAAGGACCCAGGAGGTCATTAATCCCCAGGCAGTGCCCAAAGCCAGACATTGTTGCAAACAGAACCTTTTCTGTATGAAGTTAGTGCCGCATCCATGTTTGATTCTCAGACTGGCCAGCCCCAGGACTGAACACAGGAGTGTGAAGAGGGGACTAAACTGGTGAATGTTTAGAGCCACTTCTTAGGTGGCCACTAGGAGGCACAGTGCAAGGGGGTACATGTATGTAACCGGGACCTAAAGAGCGTGAGTGTGGTATTCACAGGACCATGTGCTTGCAGAGAGGGGACTGGACAGGACTGAGGCCACCTGCCGATGGCCCAGGAAGCTCCAGGCCTTGAGTGAATTTGAGCCTTCTGATTGGCTGCCCCACTTGCCCACCTCCTTGGGCAGAACAACCAATCAGATCTATTGCAGGCAGAGCTCCCTCTCCTCTCAGCAGCTAGAGCCATTCTCACGAGGGGGGAGGGAGAGGAGAGCTAAAGAGCCCAGCAGCTCTGGGAAGCTCCCCCCCCGCCTTCCCTCTCCCCAGTGAACAATGGGGACAGGACAGCTCTTCTGCCCTCCCCTGCAGCTCCTGCCTGGGCTGGGACAGAGGGGGGTGAGGACCCTTGGAGCCCCCCAGCCTGAAATGGGGAGAGGGGACCCCCGCTGCAGCCCCTGGGCCTGGGTGGGGGAAGAGCCCCAGGAGGATCAGAGAAGGGCTGGGGGGCTGAAGTCTGAAGTGGGGCTATGGGGGAGGGGGACAGCATTCATTGCTGGGCAGAGATGGGCAGTGTAGGGTGAGAACTCCTGCAGCAGGGACCAAACCCCCCTCCCCAGTGCAGCTGGGGGCACTGGCAGCACTGATTGTCACCCCCTCCCCCGGGGAGGGCAGGGGAGTGCCCAGCACACGACAGACCAAATACACAGCATCAGCGCTGGGAACAGCTCAGGACTGCTGATCCCTGGAGGCTGCCAATGCCAGTGGGGTATGGGGCTAGAGGCCTGGGCACTAGTCAATGTGGTCAGACAGCTGGGCTCTAGTCCCAGCTCAGCCACTGATTTGCTGGGGGCTGCTGTTCCTCTCTTGCCCCGGGTGCCCAGGCATAAGGTGCTCTGGCCAGGGGCTGTTCCTTGCTGTGTATCTGTTCAGTGCCTTGCACAATGGGGCTCTTCTTGGCTGGGGAGTGTCGAGGGGCTATAGTGACAGACAAATTAAAAGGGCAACTTTAGCTAGGAGGTGGCCAACAGCCTGGGGCCTAGCCCTGGATCTGTCATTAATTTGCTATGTGACTGACCTTACGCAAGTCACTTCTCTAGCCCTCCTTTTTCTCCATCTGCAGAATGGGATCAGAGCACTCACCCTCCCCTGCAATGGTCTCGGCCTGAAAAGCTCCTGCCAATACAGAAAAAGGATTGCTAATTAGGACTGTTAGCTCATTTGTACGTGGCATGTCTTGTGAATTTATGTCCTGTGCCTCAGCCAGTCAGATTGCTTGAATCATCCCTCACATGCTTGGCTGTGCAGAGGACAAGGTGCGTTGTCTGGCACAAGGCAGGTTTATTCGCTGAACAGGATGTTATGCATCCATAGCAGGGCTCGTTCTGGTAACATTTAACACTGGCATTCCTCATGGCACCCACATTTCCATGCCAAGCTAAACTTTCCTGTCCTTTTCTGAGATATTTATACATGGGAATCTTGACAAGAATGAGTTTCTGGTTTGGAACGAATAGTTTTGTTTATTACTAGTTCTGTTTTTAGTTTCTGTGACTGTGCTCAAAGGTGCAAATAATTGACAAAACTGTAATAAGCTAGCTAAAGAATGTGACAAATGAGTCCCTGAGGAGAGAGCCGGAGAAATGAGTGAATCCTTGAGATGGATGCTGAAAACTTGCCCACAAGCAAACACATTCTCCCCCACCTCAGCCAAAGTGCAGAGCCAACCCAAAGGAACGGGCACTGCCAACGACACTGGCAGCAAGTCACATGCTTGCTTTGCATTGTTTTGTGGTCTAAGCAAAAAAGGCGATTTTCACAAAGTGAAAAATTGTTTTCACTGTTCAAACTGCTCCTAGTTTACACGGGGAGCATGCTGTATTGCAGTGTTTTCCAGAGAAGAAATTCACCCTTTTTTGCTGTGAAGACTGTTGACTGAAGTGAGTTAAATAAATATTCCCTCAACCAAACTTGCCAATGCCTCTGAAAGGCACGAATATCTCAGCTCCAATGGGAGGTTATGGAGGAAGTGAGAGCTTTGGGATACAGGCAATCCTGACTTGCAAGACCACAGTTACTCAACAAACTCCTTACAGTGCTATCCCCATTACTGGTGCCCCCCACTACACAGGCACAGCCAGCTGACAGCCATGGAAATCCTCGTGCACACCTGCTCCTGATAATATCAGACAGTGGCAGCAAAGAGTGCACCTCTGCCACCATTGTCTCCTCCCACCACTATCCCTCCCCATGCCACTCTGCCCCGGTCATATCTATGTTCTCATCTCCTCCAATGTCCTTCCCATGGCCTATTCTCTGACTAACCCCCTTCCCGGACACAGTTCTGTATCCTTCTCACCTCCCATCCTACTCTCAGGGCCTGGAACGCCTTCCCATTCCTCCTCAGCCAAAGAGCACCCTTCAAAACCACTGCCACCTCTTCACTGCCATTGGTACCTGCACTAGCTATAGCTGGTGCGGCCATGCCAACCTGTGCTGCAATCACACCTTCCTTTGCTGTGTAGACGTACCCTAAGTGACAGCAAAATCCAGAAGAAACTCCCCTCCACCGGCAAGTCCACTGCTTGGGAGAGTATAAAGGGACTTCATCTGTGTCAGTCAGTGAAAGGGGTTTAATATCTGCGGTTCCTCCGAGGGGGTTGCTGCTTTAGTACATATCCTGCTAGCAGCTGGGGTTGCTCCTGCTCAGAAGCAATAGCTTCACCAGTGATGAAGTTTCTCCTTTGAGAGGATATCAGATCCTCAGGGAAACCCCAAGCTCCCACTGCAAATCTGGCACAGGCCGCTCCCATTGTCCCACACGCTTGTCCTCCTGAAGCAAGGAGAAGGAAGACACTTTTCAGGAAATGCAGATTGCCTGCGAAGTGGCCCTTATTCTGCTCAGCTTCGGATCAGGGATAACCTGATAGATCTGAATTGAGACTCAAGTGTCCCTTGCTTGGGGGCTTCTGCAGAAAGCTGTGTGTGAACTGCTTAGCCATGCTCTGGGCTTCTCTAAAGCACACAATGGTAAAATACAAAGTGAAGAGCTACGTGAGATACGTGTGTGGTTTATGCAAAGCCAATATAAGAAATATCATTTACATTTACTTCTGTAGGCTCTGATTGAGCTTTGGAACTGATTTAGGGTGACGATATTTCCCAAAGGGAAAATGGGACACTGCGTGGGGCTAGCCAGAGCCCCTCTCCTTCCCTGAACGGGGCTGACCCAAGCTGCTTATCCAAGCACTGCCTCCCCTCCCTACATGGGGCTGGTGGCGCTGCTCCCCTGAGCCCTGCCCTTCCCCCCCCCCCCCCCCGCGCAGGGCTGGCATCACCACTCACCCCCCGCCCCCGCACATTCCTCCGCATTCCACTTTTTTTTTGACAAAAGTGGCCATTTGTCTTGTTTGCTCTTGCCAACCGAACAAGTTGGCAAGAGCAAACAGGAAAAATGCCCACTTTTGCCAAAAATGTTGGGATGGCCGGGACAGGGCCTAAAAAGGGGACTTCTCCTGGCCAAAACAGGACGCATGGTCACCCTAGAATGGATTGCATTTTAGAAGGGACGAGACTCACAGCAAACAGCATGTGACTGGCTCTGCAATCTAATACAGAAAACAACCCCATAAGCAAAGAAATACAGTGTTTAGATCTGACCCACTCGGGCCCAGGGAAGCTGTTGTGTGCTGCTCTAAGGAAACCAAAGGCCAAATACTCTGTTCTGACTTCTGGCCAGGTACGTGTGATAGTGTCTCTAATTACACCAATCCCCTTGTCATTAGGGTTCACTATTGCAGTTGTGAATGCTATCAAGGAAATGCCAATGAAGTGAGTTCAGAGTGACTGAGTGTAGCAGCAGCTACTTATTTATACAAGATGAATTCCTACCAAATGCACTGTAACAACCCTCTGAGCTGAGCAGTTGGTTGGGCAGTTAAATGTGCTCAGTTACCTTGAGCACACAGCTCCCCTGGCAGGTAAATGGGAACCCTAGGGCTGTGCCTTATGAGTGATGGGCTGGATGGGCCTACTGAATAGTTGGTGGATAGCTCGTTGCCTCTGAACTCTCCTGGTTTTAGGAGCAGTATAAATGCATATGTTCAGATGGACTGAACAGTGGGGACGTCTCGGCATTGCGATATTAGGACCCAGGCAGCAAACATAAGGGAATGATCAATGGCACTGTTTCAGGCACGGCCTTCAGCCTGGTCCCAACCAACTTCAACCTCTGCTCCAACCAGTAGGTCTGACTACTGGGAGCCAGTGCCCAACAGTTTGCACAGACTCCACTGTACCAGACCCCAGAGCCTAGATGGAGCACCTGGATGCTGTGGTTCTGGAGACAGCATCCCTGGACCCTATTCCAGAGCCTTCAGAACCAACTTGTCCAGCTGCAGTTAGAGAACTTCTCCCTCCGAGTGCAGGTCTGGGCCCCCCACCATGACCCTTGGGCCTTCCCATACCACCAGCCCTGGAGCGTGTTTTGAAAATCCCCCTACCAAAGTGTTTGATGACGACCAACACAAGTTCCGAAGTGATATCGGCCAGTGCTGCGTGCTGTTCCTGATGCGGCCATCCTTGTACCCACACGCCCAGACCACAGTTGGGCTGATTACCAGTCTACTGTCTGGAGAAGCCACAGAATGGACCTCACCCATCCTGGAACGAGCTGACCCAATGCTTGGCCACTTTGAAGAATTCATTCTTTCCTTCTCATTGATATTTGATGACCCCAACTGACCCCCTGTACTGCCAAAGCGGCCCTATAGTTCCTCACCCAGCACTTGTGACCCATCTCCCCACTTCTGGCACCTGGCCGCTGCTATGGCTTGGAAGGAAATGGCTCAAATCCCCCATTTCCATTGGGGATTGAACAATGCTGTAAAGAACGAGCTGGCTGGGATCGGCGCCTCTCCCCCCCGTGGAGCTGCTACTCACATTGAACTCTGCATTAAAATTGAGAACTGGCTGCTCGTGTGTCACCTGGAAAGGAAACAGACTTCCACCCATTCCCAGCCTAGTCTCGCAGGCCCCCATGTACACCTTTGCCTAGTTCCGGACCTGAGCACATGCAGATTGACCGCACCAGGAGGTGCCTTGCGGTCCAAGAGAAGGAATATGGCACTACAATACAAAATGCCTTTGCCTGTATTGTGGAGAAGGTGGCCACTTAACCTCAGGGTGCCCCCACAAATCCAGACCCACTATGGTGCCAGAAAACCACTCTGTCCAGCCCCAATAGAGGGGTAGCAGCTGGACATGACCAGAGAACAAGCTCTCTGAATGGATCCCCTCGGCAGCCTCCAGGTGCCCCAGTAGCACAGAGCCTCCACAACCACATTTACAGATCCGTCTCTAGCTAAGGGCCCCGCCACACCCAAAGAAAGCTGTTCGGCACTTATATTGATTGACTTTGGGGTGTCCAGCAACTTTAGAGACTTGACCTTTGCCCGAGCCAACCACTTGCCCATCCAGAGGAAGCTTGTCCCAGAGTAGAAGTATGCTGACCTCCAACCCAGTTTCCTGCGAGATAGCCTCTTTCCAGGTCAGGATTGGGGCCCACCAGGAAACTATGCAATTCGATCTGATTCTTTTGCTGTTCTTTCGGGTCATACTGGGCCTCCCCTGGCTCTCTCTCCAGAACCTGAACATTTTGTGGGCCGGTGTGGGAGGTATAGTTCAACTCTGGGTTTTGCCGGCTGCAATGCCTAGAAAGGCCCATCAGGGAGAAGATGGAACCTGCCTCCGGGAGGGCATCCTCCCTGCTTGGTACTACCCCAGCTTCAGAAGACACTGGTCCATCAATTCCCACCAAGCATAGGGATCTAGCAGATGTGTCTGGCAAACAGAAGGCCGATGTACTACTCCCACACAGTATTCACGTTGCACTCCCTGTCAATACCCAGCCCGGGCTGGGGAAGCTAATGATCCAACCAGTGGACCAAATTTAGTGATGAATCCTGGTCATGTGCCACCTGCGGCACATTGCACATACGCTAAGAAGAAGAAGACCAACCCTACGACTGCATTATATATCTCCAGCCAGAGGCAAGGTCCCCTGTGGGAGAATTTACCCTTTTATTGGAACCTCAAGACCCTACGAGATTACCCGGATGACAATCTGCCTAAGAACTTTATTCGGTCCTCCAAATCCATTGCTGTTGGTTAAAAAGAAAGATGGGACGGTCATGGGGTTCACTCACCATTAGCAGTGCTCCTATTGGCTGTCCTGGGAATTAGCTCTGCCAGTCTTGCTCTCTCCCTCTAGTGGTGTCTTTCACTGTCCTGTTTCACCATGCAGCCCCTCTCACTCCAGGACTGCAGTCTCCTCTTTGTGGCTTGGCCCTCCGGCCAGGTCACTAAGGTCCTCCCCTTCTGGGGAATTCAAAGTCCTTCCAGACCCACTGTGCCTCTTCCCAGTGACTAATAGGGGAACCCAGGCCTGCCCTCTACAATGGGTTCCTGCCTAGGGATCCTATAACAAGCAGCCAAGATCTCTGCATGGTCTGACCCCTTGCTGTTGTTTCCCTGGGCTTCTTCTAGGGTGACCAGACAGCAAGTGTGAAAAATCGGGACAGGGGGTGGGGGGTAATAGGATCCTATATAAGAAAAAGACCCCAAAATCGGGACTTTCCCTGTAAAATCAGGACATCTGGTCACCCTAGCTTCTTCCTATTCATCTTGCATCCCCCCCTCTCTGGGTTTTCCAGCCTCTCAACTCCCTCCACACAGAGTAACTGCAGCCTCCTTCCTTGCCTTCCTGCAGCCCCCTTGCTGGTCACCACTCCTGGGCTTAATACTGGCCCCGCCTGTTCCTGCCCTGCTGAGCCTACTTCTAATGAGTGGCATGCTTCCTAGCTCCTCCTCCAGGAGTACCCCATGGAGTTAATTGGCCTGCCTTGCCACCTTAATCCACTTCAACTTTGTGTGTGCTGGATGCCCCATCACACGGACACTGCACCTGTGTGTTGATTATTGTGACCTGAATGGTATTACCATCAAGGACAAATACCTTCTCCCACTGATCAATGAGCTACTAGAACAGGTTGGCATGGCAAAGGTCTTCATCAAGCTCAACCTGTGCAGTCTGTACAACTTGGTCTGCACGAGAGGGCGGTAAGTGAAAGACATTTTTCCGCATCAGGTATGACCACTATAAATACCTGGTTATGTTCTTCAGCCTTTCCAATGCCCCAGCCACATACCACTGTTTCATGAACGATATCTTCAAGGATATCCTAGACCAGTTCATTGTGATTTACTTAGATGGCATCCTCATCTTCTCAGAGAACCAGACTCTGCACAACCAGCATATCTTACAAGTGCTGGAATGCCTCAGGAAAAATTACCTATATGCCAAGCCAGAAAAATGTGAACTTGACCGCACCACTGTCAGTTTCCTGGTTTGTGTCATCTTGCCAGATGGGATCAGCATGGAGCCAAGGAAGGTTTCAACCATTGTGGACTGGGCCCTGTGAAGCTCCACCTGTGACATCCAGTCCTTCCTGGATTTTGCAATACTGGAAGTTCAACAAGGAATTCTCCTGAGTAGTGGCCCATTTACCCAACTCCTCCATAAGAATTCTGCCTTCATCTGGACGTCAGAGGCCCAACTGGCTTTCAAGCAACTGAAGAAGGCCTTCACCTCAGCACCTATATTGAGGCACCCAGACCCATCCATTGTAGAGGCAGATACTTCCAATTATGCCATTGGGACAGCACTGTCACTAGGGGTCACCAACTGTTCTTCATCCATGCACATTCTACTCTAGAAAGCTAAGTCCCATGGAACAGAACTACAAAATCTATGAGAAAGAGCTGCTAGCCATCAAGGCGACCTTTGAGAAGTGGCGTCACTACCTAGAAGGTGCGCATTTTCCCATCCAGATATTCTCTCATGCTTTGAGTTCACACTACGTTATTGACCTGGAAGCCACACTGGCAAAACCAAGGGGGAGTGCCTTAATGGCATGGAAGGACCATCAGAACCATCCGCCATCCTGAAGCCCTTGCATTTCGCCAGTGTGCTAGTGAACATGAAGCTGTTAGCCCTCATGAAATCCTCTCTACTGAGCAACCAATTTGCCACTAAACAGATGTCACCCAATGCTGAGCCTGACTCAGGTTTCTTTGTTAGAAATGGGGTACTTCTGTTCAAAGGCTGTGTTTATGCCCCCAAAGACCTTCCATGTCTTGCAATTCTTCAACTTTGTCATGACTTACCTCTGTCTGACCACTTTGGACACTGGAAGACCATAAAAGTGATCACATAATATTTCTTGGTCCAGACTGCATGCCTCCATGAGATCATACATTGACTTGTGCAAAGTATGTTGTCACACAAAGATCCCCCATATTAAGCCCTTGGGCGCCTTAATGCCCCTACTTACTCCTTGACCCTGGGAATCTATATTAATGGATTTTATTGTGGAGCTCCCTAACTCCAGAACCACACTGCCATATTGATCACACTGCCAATTTATCTCATATCGTTCCCTGCCACAAAATCTCCACTGCAGAAGTAACAGCCCACCTCATTTTCAACCATGTTTTCAAGCTTCATGGGTTACCTTCCAGTTTCACAGCATACCACAGACCACATTTCATCTCCCATTTTTGGCAGCAGCTCTTTCGCCTCCTAGACATTGACCTACATCTCTCCCATACCCATCGCCCCCAAACAGATGAGCAGTCAGAATGAGTAAATCAAGTTTTAGAATAGTATCTGCTGTGTTTTATCAACTTCCACCAGGATGACTGGGTCCAACTTCTACCCTTTGCAGAGTTTTCCTATAACAACTCTGAGCATAAGTCCACCCAGCAGAGCCCCTTTTTCTCCAACTACAGTGTTCATCCGAAGAAGTGAGGTTTTTACTCACGAAAGCTTATGCCCAAATAAATCTGTTAGTCTTTAAGGTGCCACCAGACTCCTTAGTGTTCATCCCCAGTTCCACCCGTCCATTCCTTTGACTTCCCATGTCCCTGCCGCCTCTAACCTGGTCAAACACCTCCATGATATCCAGAAAGAACTGAGAGCCTAGCTGGACATCACCAAGGCAGACTCCAAGTGATTTGCTGACCACCACTGCCAAACCAACCCTACCATCACTGTCAGGGATAAGAATGGCTCTCCACCACACACTTGGACACCTCCTGTTTCTCCTGTCATCTTGACTCCTAGTATCTTGGTCATTTTCCTCATCATTCAACAAATTAACCCAGTCACATTCCATCTCCAGCTACCCTCCACGATATGAGTATACTCTGTGTTTCATGTCTCTCTACTGAACCCCACCCCCAACTCTGTGCTGGGATGAACGCAGGTCTGTCCTCCTCCAGTCATGGTGCAAGATCAGGAAGAATACCCGGTGAATCAAATCCTCAATTCCCAGCTCCCATAACTCGTAGATTGGGAAGGTTACGGCCTAGAGGAGCACTAATGGGAGCCAGAAAGCAACATCTATGCCCCTGACCTGCTCTGTGAATTCCACCAGTCCCATCATGACAAGCATGGCCTCGAGACAGCTGGGAGGTACCCTTGGGCTGGTGGGGTCAGAGTGGGAGGTGATGTGAGGCAAACCTGTAGCCAGACTGGGACTGCTCACCCAGCTGCACTGACTTATCCTGCCAACAGCCTGCAGTGAATCAGCCCTCAGGCATGTGGCAGCAACCTATCCCCGAGCAGAGCCTGGGTCAGATGAACCGCAGGCTTAGGTATTTCCCCAACCCCACCAGAGCTGGAAGCCAGTTTGTGCAACAGCACTACCTAGCCAGGAACCCTCCTGCTGCCTCGTGGTAGTAACAACCCTTTAGACTCCCAGCTTGCTCCTGATCCAATTCCTGTTCCTGCCCCCAGCCTTGTCCTTTGCCCTATTCTGACCCTGCTCCAGCCCTGTTCCTGACGCTGCTCTAACCCAGCCTCCACCTTCTGACCCTCGCCCATGGACCCTGACCACCCAGCTTTGACTTTTGGCCTGTTATCTGGACTCTGGCTACAGTACTGATTTTTCTTGTCCATGAACTCTGATCTTGGTTCTGACCTCGGCCTCTCCCTGGTCCCTGGTTCCAGCACAGCCCTCGGCCCAGTCCTGACCCTTTGTCCGGCTTCGACCTCTGCTCCAACCACTAGGCCTGACTTTGGGAGACAGCATCTGACACTCTGCCAACCTCCTGTAGCAGGTCTGATCGGCTATTCTTCCCCAGGAGACAGGGCAGTGTAGCAGGGTGGTCACCCTGCTCCGTCCCTGAAGGAGTTAAAAGCAGCCCTGGAGAGGGAAGAAAGCAGGGAAGAAAGGGAGTGAGAACAGCTGTGAGAAGTTGAGTGAGTTGCTGACCACAGCTGTGGCCAGCTTAATCAGGGCCCAGCTGGCCCTTATAAGAGGGCTGGGGCCAGAAGCTAAACAGAGATACTCTCTCTCTAGCCTTTTGAGAGGGAGGGACCTGGCTGCTGGGAGTTGAGCAGGGTACCTAGACTGGAGCAGAGCTGAGGGAAGGCCACAGGAGCTGGGGAGCTCCAACCTGGAAAACCTCCAGGCTGCAGGCCTTGCTAAAGGCCGAGACGGTACTGGGGTTGCAGAAGGGCAGCCCAAGGGTAGGCAGAGGCAGCAGGTCCAAACCGTCTTTGCCGACGATGAGTGGCAATTACACTGCAGTCTGCCCCAGTGAGCGGGGGCTAGACGGTGACTGGCAGTAGCCAAAGACTGAGGTGAGGTGGGGATAGGGGGTTCCCTGAGGAGGGGAGACCCAGAGAGACTGCAGGGTACTGCAGGGGCAGAACCCCAAGAGAAGGGGCACCAGGGTCCAGGAGGGACACCAGGGCCAGCAGCAAGTGAGGCACTGGGCCGCAGAGGGCGCTCCTGAGTGGAAGAGCTAATTCCCAGGATGACCAGCTGCCCCCCGCTGGTCTGAAGCTCAAGTGACAATCTTGCCCTAAGTGAGTAACTCTAAAATTATCCACCAGTCCTCCCTAAATATACTCAGAGCGACTTATTCCCACTGAGAGCGAGTGCTTGAACAGGCAAGAAAAATCTTTAGGGGAGGCAGCTTCACAGAGGTGATGGTGATGCCAGGAGAGGCAGGGACTCCATTCTGAGTTCATAGCAGAATGCTCCTCATAGGCATAACCATGGAGCCTTATGGGAGATCCTGGCCAGAAGACATGTTCATGGAGAGAGCTGGAGGGAGAGTTCCCTCACACTTCTGTGCTTTGGATTTTGCAATGTCTCTTCATAGCTGGGTTTGGAAGTGAGGAATAGGTGGTCAGGCTTCATGGAAGGAAACCATCGCTGTTTGTCCAGGTCTATGGAGTCAATAAAGCAGTTTGAGACTTCAGGGGAAAAGCACTGTGTACATGGGAGATAGTGTGTGGTGTTAGCCCTAGACACCAGCCCTACCCTGTACAGAGAAAAAGATACACAGCAGCAGAATGAGCCTTCCACAGCGCAGAGACTCACAGGGCGACCCGCAGTGCCTTGGCCAGAAAGGATCCTGGCACACCATCTAACAGCAATGCTTGCCCCCTGGCTTTACCTGGGGAAATGTGCTCAGGGGAATGAGGCTGCCTACCAGGGGTTCTCAACCTTTTTCTTTCTGAGGCCCCCCCAACATGCTATAAAAACTCCATAGCCCACCTGTGCCACAGTAACTGGTTTTCTGCATATAAAAGCCAGGGCTGGCGTTAGGGCAGGGCAATTGCCTGAGGTTCCATGCCACAGGGGCCCCTATGAAGCTACATTGATTAGGCTTTGGCTTCAGCCCCGGGTGGCAGGGCTCTATGCCCTGGACTTCATCCCCATGCGGTGGGGCTTTGGCTTTCTGCTCTGGGCCCCAGCTAGTCTAACACTGGCCATGCTTGGAGGACCCCCTGAAACCTGCTCGCAGCCCCCCCTGGGGTCCCGGCCCCCTGGTTGAGAACCACTGGTCTAGACCCTGCTTTCACTTCTGGGAAAGAACTGGGGGGCGCTTTTAGTCAGGACAACAGGTTTAGTGCAGGCTCAGGGAGCAGGGGACTGCTCTGCTGTGGCGTGGCGTGGTGCCCGCTTACATCAGGGCGGGCTTGGCCTCATTCTGTCTTTGCTTAAGTTATTTTTTCCCCTCCTCCTCAGAGACAATAAATGCTCAGACGTCTGTGTGCTTAGGGAGAGAATGCAGGGGGTGACATGGCAGGTTCAGGCCTTAATGCTGCCCTCTCTGAGGTGAATGAGCATTTTATCTGGGACTTCACTGAGAGTGAGTTCAGGCTCAAAACTGTCTTCTCTGACCGCTAGAAATGTCTTGACGCCCCCCACAGTCATGCCTCTCTCCATTCACTATAATGCTGCAGGCTACAAATGCAGACATTACACACACCCATCTCTGCTGTACAAATGCTCCAGTCCCTATTGCACAACACTGAGAAGCAGTGGCGGAATTTCTCCTTCATTCCACTGGAATATGTTTCATCCAAGGATGTGCTCTGCATGGGGCTTCCCACTGGGCCCATTTGGGAAGTGCAGCATGCAGCTTCCCACGCACCAAGTGACGTATCACATAATGCAGGGTCCCAGGATCTGCACTGGCTGCCAGATGGTTTCCAGGGGCAGTTTAAGGTGCTGTTTTTCACCTAAGAAGCGCTCGATGGTTTGGGACCTGGCTGGTTGAGAGACGCCTGTCACCCCAGCAGTACCACTGTGGTGTGGTCAGCAGAGATGCTGGAGCCTATTCAGTCAGATGAGAGGGGCTTTGGGGCCTTCTCCCCACCGGGCCTGCCAGAGTCTGGCTTTGTTATGCTCTGGCGCAGACTGTAAGGCTCTGCTGTGTGGGGAGTTGGTGGGATACAGGCTGGGCTGCGGGGGCTGTAATGGGGTCCCACTCACCTCTAGGGCACCTCCTCCTGGCTGCTCTGGGGATTAGCTCCTTTCAGGTCTGACACCCCCTTCTGCCACTCGTTCATGCACCCTGCCATGCCTCTTTCTCTCTCTGCAACCCAGGGTGCCCTCTCTTCATGGCTTAGTCCTCCAGCCAGGTCAATATAGTCCTCCCCTTCTGGGATAGCAAAGTCCCACCAGATGACTGGCCTAGGCAGTGGTCTGCTCCACTGCCTAGTCTGTGCCACTGCCCAGTGGCTGTTAGGAGAACCTGAGCCTGCCCTCTACTCCAGGTTCCAGACAGGAATCCTATATCTAGCAACTCTCATTCACTTGATCCCAGACCCTGTTGCTATTTCTCTGGACTCCTTCCTATGTCTTCTGGCTCCCCCATCTCTGGGTTCACAAGCCCAAACTCCCTCCTCGCAGGAAGTAACTGCAGCCTATTTCCCCTTCAGCTGCTTTCTGCTGCCAACTTCCTGGCTTTATACTAGCCCTCCTGTTCCTTCTTAGATGGGCTCAATCCTCAGTGAGCCTGGCTATCCCTGGCTGCCCACAGGTGCAGCTTATCAGGTTAATTAACCTAATTTAACCTGCTCTGCCTTGTATGGGGTGAACACCCCATCACAGGGGCATTGCTGGAGGTATTGTTAATCAGGATGCCTGTCTGGCTATGGCCATTGCAGGTCCATCATTGTGCTGTGGAGTGTTTAGCTTTTACACTACGGGTTTAGGGTGGGGGCTGAAAACTAGACAGACAGAAACTAAGTAACCCTCTAAGCAACTCAGATAAAGTTTTTTTCACTCCATGCATCTGATGAAGTGGGCTATAGCCCATGAAAACTTATGCCCAAATACATTTGTTAGTCTCTAAGATGCCACAAGGACTCCTCATTGTTTTTGCTGATACAGACTAACACGGCTACCCCTCTAAAACCTGTCAGATAAACCTGACTGTTGAATATGCTCCTTCCCTTTGCAACCTGTTTCCATCGGCTGCCCAGTGACTGGAGAGCAGTGCCAGGCTAGTGCTTCCATGCCCTCAGCAGCGATCCGTCTAGGAACTGAATCTGCTCAGAGAGCAGCTGGCCTCGTTTGCTTGGGTGATCGGTGTGTTTCTCTGTAGACTATAAGTCAGTTCTTTCTGCAAGTGCTAAGAAGATTTCCAAAGGAGAACAAACCACCGCACTGAATTCAGAAGCCTCATATTGTCTGCATTATGAGTAGTATAAATCTCTCAGCAGACTCTGACATTGCCAATGCACTGTAGGTACGTGGATCATTCCACCTCCCAGCTCTAAGTCTGAGAGTTCCCTGGCAATAACCTAAGCTGTATCTAAAAACATAAACCCTGTGGCTTGGGCTATGGGGTAGCCGATAGAAGAAGAGCTGCCAAATTCAATGTACTGGTGGCACTGAGTAGACTTTGAAATAGGGCCCCACTCCTGCCCTCCCTTGTCTGCGGAGCTGCGATTTCATAGCAAAGTCTTGGCCAGCGAGAATGGTGCAGGATGTTTGTCAGAGAGCACGGCTTCTTTGGCTCAGATGAAAACTGAAACTGCCAACAGTTGCGCCTGCAAGTTCCCAAGCGCTCCACGTTCTTCCTGGCCCCATTGCCAGTGCTCACACAGTGCTTGGTCCCTCTGAGCTGCCTGCCAGAGCAAGCGCTGGAAATGTTTACTGCACTGATGACAGGAGGATGGCTCAGCAACAGCAAATTGCCCCCAACCTTCCAGGAGCGAGGTCCCTCCTCGGGGATTTCCCTGATAGCTACTTAGGTGTGCAGGTCACCACAGGGACACCAAACCACAGTGGCTGTACTGCCAGAGCAAGAAGTGAGAGTGTAGCGGTGAGCTCACTGAGAGGGCGACGTTCGACTCTCTGACCTGCACCCACATGGATGTTACTCTGGCCTCCTTTGCTCTTGTGTTTAATGTTAACATGGTCAGCAATCCACAGACGTTCAGAATGGCACATCTGTGGGGAGATAATCCAGGCCCTCTTGCTCCAGAGCCATGGGTCCTGCTGCTTGATCTAATGGAGACTCCCTCGGCGGCTCTTCAGTGCAAAGCCTAGGCAAGTGCAGATTTCTCCCAGCAGGGGGAATTGGGTTGCACACACCAGCCTGTGGATTATGTCTTGCCATTGTGAAGAGAGGTGCCTGAACAGGGAGTTGGCTTGTCAGGAATGCCTGAGGGAGTCAGCTTGGCTTGCAAAGCCTCATCATTGACAAGGCTGTGAGCTGAGACTGCTACTGTAGGCAGGCCTGAAGGGAGAAGCCAGGGCAAGCTATACACCTTCTTTGGGATGCCCATATCCTAAGCACCAGAACCAGCTGCTCTGTTGGTCATGAGAGAGACATGGTCGGTGAGGTAATATCTTGTTGTGGCACTTGTACCTTAAAGCAGCAGCCTGGAACCCCCATATTCACCACTGTCATATAATTAGGATATGTTTTGTACAAAGTATGCCTTGTGAGGTATCATTTTGAAAGTCTTGATCTGTTGAACATTAATATCCTTCTGGATTGTATGTGCTATCATTGTATGGGAAATTATGAAGTTTTGCTCTGTGTGTATTATTGAAATATGTTGCGAGGTTGGGAACACCCATAACCAGCCTTTCAGGTACAACAATGGCGTATCTAGATGCACTAATGGTCCTTTGAAGGGAATCCACACTCCCAAGGACTATCCCAGAGACTTCTCAGAAAGGGTAGACAATGGAAACTGCTTGACCCTCTTCATAGCAAAAGATCTTTTCAGCAAGCTGGAAGAAACTATAAAGAAGGGAAGTGACATCATGACTTGGCCTCACTCTCTCCACAACTCAACACCTGGAAACACAGCTGGAGGACAAAGACTTTGAACTGGGGAGGGTGGTTCCTGAGCTGGAAGGCAGTTCCAGCTTGTGTATAGAAGATCTGTGACCTGTATGTACCATATATCAGTGTGAGACACTACTTGATTGAAATCCTGTTTAGTTTATAGAATGCAGACTGCAAATTTACTTGTATTTCTTAAGTAACCAACTTTGATTGCTACACTTACTACTTATAATCACTTAAAATCTATCTTTCTGTAGTTAATAAATTTGTCTTATATTTTACCTAAAACAGTGCATTTTGATTGAAGTGCTTGGGAAATCTCAGCTCAGTTTACAAAGGCTTGTGTGTGTCCTCTCCACATCGAGGGAGGGACAAACTGGGTAATGAACTTACACTGATCAGGCTTCTGACCAGTGCAAAATGGTACAGTTCTGGGGTGCAAGGCTGGGGAATTGGCTGGAGTCTCCCTATTGTTGGTTCATGATTGGCTGGGGAAAGCATTCATGTCACTAAGTTGGGTGTGTCCCTGCCTGTGATGACTGTGGAAGTGCAGTACTTGCTGGAGGTACTGACTTGGCACAGCATCACAGTGTGAGAGGGATACCCAGGTTGGTGGGAGAGAGGGTCCCACAGTCCAGGTTGAACCCTGTCACACTTGCATTCGACCAACTTCTGTGGGTGAGAGAGACAAGCCTTTGAGACAACACAGAGATCTTCCTCAGGTCTGGGAAAGATACTCAGAGTGTCACAGCTAAATACAAGGTGGAACCCATTGTCAAGCATAGGGAGTTAATGTGTTGGAATAAACCATTCAAAATGTGGGAAATTAACACCTCTGCAGTCGTAGGACAAAAGAGAGATAATGGGTTACAGACTGTTGTAACAAAACCTAAAACCAGGGACTCTACCGAGTCTATGATTTTTGGTATCTAGCTGGCTTTGTGGAGATAAGTGTGGTGATCCATGGGTTTCCTGTATATAGTTATCTGTAGGATTCCATTGTTAAAGCTGATTGTGGTGTCCAAGAAGTTGATGCTGGTTCAGAAATGTTCTACAGAGAGTTGGATAAATGGTGGTTGTTGTGAAAATCTATGAGGGAGTTTAGATCTTCTGTCCTGAAGATGAAAATGTCATTGATGCATCTCAGACACATCGTTGGTTTTGTGTTGCATTTTCCCAGAAATTCTTTCTCAAGGTGGGCCACGAAGATGTTGGCATACTGGGGAGCAATCCTAGTAACCATGGCTGTTCCCATGGTTTGGACAAAGTGTTTATTGTTGAACCTAAAGTTGAGGGTGAAGATGAAATGGATGAGTTTGGTGATGTGTTACAGGTGGATGTCTGAGAATTGTTCATTGCTCTGCAGATATTTGAGGCACGCAGAGGTACCGTCATGGTGAGAGATGTTGGTGTATAGAGAGGTGACATCCAGGGTGGCCAGCACGGTGCTCAGAGGGAGGTTGTTGATTTTGCAGAGTTTCTAAAGGAAGTTGGGTTGCATCCTGGAGGAAGCTGGCCTTTTGTGAGTTGAATAATTTAAGGATGATTTCTGAGTCCTGATATTCCTTCAGTAAGAGATCTGTGGCCAGATATCATGGGTCTGCCTGGGTCCCCTTGTCTGTATATCTTGGGAAGCATGTAGAAGGTCCTTGGGACCAACTCAGCGAAAAATGTTGGTGATGGAAACTTAATTGCTACACAATGCCATTTAAATCCGAATTATTTATCCAGGTCCATCATGAGATAGTCTGGCTTTACACTGGCCCACAGAGTGGATGAGAAGAGCTTTGAGCTTCACAGTGGCCTGGGAACGACTCTCTTGGAGCTGTCAAGGGGCATGGCCCTTGCTATTTAACAATCAACACTCAGTTACTGCAGGTATAGAGATCAGTGCTCCACGTAGCTCACAGGGTAACCAAAACAATGGGGAGACAGCATGTGGGGCTGCACACGGCAGAGCTCCTGAGGGCACCAGGCCAAGATCTGGTCCTGAATGCTGGCTCTTGGTACTGTGGTGCATGGGCTCCAGGTGTGGGGAGCTGCAGAGAAGTGCCGCCACCTCCCCAGCGAGGTTCTCTCGCAGGCAGCTGTTGTTCTGCACAGAGCAGCAACCTGGAGTAACCAGCGTGAGAAGTGGCTGGTCCTGCCCTTTTCACTCCTCACCCAGGCTTGGCTGCCAGGGACATGGGTTGAATGTGTCAGGGGCAGGCGTAGTGAGAGAAGGACAGAGCCCCACTCCCTCCCCAGAGCAAGCCAAATAGAAATGGGGAGGGGGAGAAGGTCACTTGACCCCGCATGCCCCCTCTACATGTCGCCTATGGCCAGAAATCTCCTGGGATGGAGCCAGGCTTTGAGGGGTTATCTGGACTAAACCCACTGTCCCAGCCCCCAGCTCTAGGAGTGATCCGTCATCATCTCTTAGTGCTGGTCAAATAGCAAAGAATCAGTGATTTGCCAAAATTCGCAATGAAAAGTTTGGAGCCCAGCTCAGTGGGGTCTCTAGAGTCATGCCGTGTGTTACTGATGAGCTCTTCCACCTCAGCTGTGAGCTGGAGAATGTGTGAGCAAAGCCGGCCTGCCTGTGAATTTAATCAGAAATGGATATTTGTCTGATACGCCTTATCACAAGCATTGTGATTTATGGGCTGGTCAAGCTCTCCTGCAGTGGCTCCAGAGCACGAGTACCCATCTCAGGCCATACTGGTAAGAGGCAGGGCACAAACCCCAAATTGGTTGGGAGTTCTACACTTAGAGTTCACTAACCAGTTATCAAGTGTAAACCCCTCAGGCATTATAATAACCTTAACATGAAGTCACAGACCGTCCCCTTGGGTACTCCTATCTGTCTCGCCATGCAGGTGAGCCTTTGTGACATACCTGGGTGCAATCCAGACCAGGGGAGGAGGGGGGCTCTGTCACCTCTGCCCTGCAACCTTGGGTGCCTTACAATGCCTTGCTGTAGTAGCGCCCACCTGGGCCACTCACAAACAGCCTTCCAGCATGCAAGCCACACCCTGAGTGTCTGTGTGTAACTACAGCCTTCCAGCTACACCCTGGCTCTCATCAGCCTGGGTTATACTGCAGGGGGACCCCAACACAACCCCAGTCCTGGATTGTTCCCTAGAAATATATGTCCTGACCTGCCCAGTCCTCTCCTGGACAGTATAAATCCATTAAATCCATTATTCCTTTAAGGGACTAATATGCCAGCTTATTATTTTAGGTAGATACCCATATCAATGATGAACACAGATTTTTTCTCTGCATCCTTATCTAAAGGAATCGCCTATAACCGCTTGTTAAAGCAAAAGAACTGAGATATTTTGCTTTACTCAAAATGTCCAGCATATCATCAATTCTAGGTATGGGACACACATCTGGTACTGGGATAGCATTGAGGTGTCCGTAATCAACACAAAACATTACAGTGTTGTCTTTCTTAGGGATCAAGACCACAGGTGATGCACAAGAGCTGTTAGACCTTTCAATTACTCCTATGTCCAACATGCTTTGTATTTCTGTATGAATTTCTTACTGCACCTTGCCAGTGATCCTCTAGGGTCTGCTGGGAGGTGGCTCAGGTCCTTCTGTAATGATTGTATGAGTCAACAAGTATTTCTTCCATGACCTACCAGAAAACACTTATTTGCGTTCTTTCAGCCCTGACAACACTTCTACCCTTTCAGCTGGTATTAACACACTGCAGATTTCAGTACTTTCCCCAGAGATGAGTCATTCAGCCATCAAAGCAATGAGGTGGCGTGCCTCAGTTTCCCCGCCTGCACAGCCGATCATGTTTACCATGGCTTCCCTGCTTTGATAAGCTGTAAGTCTGTTCACATGTATTAGCTGTGGGACGGCATTACCATGAGGCTTTTTAACATGATATGTATCTTCGTTTACCACTTAGGTTCCTTCCCAAATATTTTGCATTTATTTTTTCACAGGGCTTAATACCAACACCAAGTCTCCTATTTCAAAAGAGCGTTTACAAGTACGTTTATCATAGCGTGACATTTGTTTGAACTGACTGTCTTTGAGGTTAGTTTGAACAGTACATGTCATGTCTTTTAATTCTTCTCTGAACCTTTGTACCTGTTCAGTTACTGGCTTTTCCTCTGCCTCAGTGTCCCATTTCCAGGAGTGGCTGATGAGATCTAGGGTCACCTCACTTTCCTTCTGTATAGGAGATCAAATGGGGAGAACCTGGTTGATTCTTGGGTAGGTAAGCGAACAGCAAATATAGTAGCAACTCACCCCAATCTTGAACCCTCTTATTTTCATACCCTCCCAGCATATATTTTAGGGTCCCATTGAATCTTTCCACAAAACCATTTGTCTTTGGGTGATAGGGGTGGCATTTGTTTCACCTCACACAACTTCCATAGCTCACTGCCTAGCTGAGACATGAAATTTGACCCACAGTCAGATAAAATCTTGTTAAGGAAACCCACTCTGCTAATGATGAGACTGCCTACAATGGCATGTAGGCAATCTGTGACTGTTAGCAGCAAATATCCCTAATGGCTGGAGACGGGACACTAGATGTGGAGGCCTCTGAGTTACTACAGAGAATTCTTTCCCAGGTGTCTGGCTGGTGGGTCTTGCCCACATGCTCAGGGGCTAACTGATCATCATATTTGGGGTCAAGAAGGAATTTTCCCCCAGGTCAGATTGGCAGAGATCCTGGGAGGTTTTCATCTTCCTCTGCAGCATGGGGTATGGGTCACTTGCTGGTTTGAACTAGAGTAAATGGTATATTCTCTGTAACTTGAAGTCTTTAAACCATGATTTGAGGACTTCAGTAGCTCCGCCAGAGGTTAGGGGTCTATTACAGTAGAGGGTGGGTGAGGTTCAGCAGGCTGCAGTGTGCAGGAGATCAGATTAGATTATCATGATGGGCCCTTCTGGCCTTAAAGTCTCTGAGTCTCAGATAGTGAAAAGGGCCCTTGCCACAGATTCTGCCTCAGTGTTAGTCAGAGCTACTGCTTCAGGATATCTAGTGGCAAAATCCACCATCACCAAGATATATTTCTTCACCTGTTAGGTGGGACGTGGCATAGGACCCACAATGTCCATTGCTTCTCTCAGAAATGCCTCTTGTATCATAGGTAAGGGGTCCAGGGGGACTTTCTGAGGTCCTGCAGGTCTCTTTCTCTTTTGACATAATTCAGAAGACCTGCAATAATTCCTCACATCATTCTGTATTCCTAGCCAGCAGAAAATGTTCTTTAACCTCTCATAGGTTCTTTGTGCCTCCATGTGACCAGCAAAAGGACAATCACATGCTAGCAACTTTAATTCCCCATGGTGCTGAATGGTTATAACCAACTCCTTTAAGCTTCTTCGGTATCAGGGGTCATCTCCTCCCGCTGGCCCCGAGGGCAGGCTGCATTACTCCATTTCATTACTCTATGAAGGAGTCAGTCTCAGCCCCTCCCACACCTGGAAACACACTGTTTCCTTCTGCTGCAGAAGAGCTAGAAAGACCTTCCCTTCCCCTTTCAGCAGTTTCTGGGCAATGATATGGAGGACCCAGGTTTGGAGCCACACTCTGAGTGTCTCTCCATCTCTCCTGTTGGAGCTGTTCCACTTTATATAAAATACCTGAATTGCCCTTGGGCCGGAGAACATGAGAATGACGCCATAACCTGGTGGTTGAGCTGCTCATTGTGGGAGGCAAGACCCAAGTTTCTTTGGCTGCACCAATGAATAGTTATTTAGTTATAAAAAGTGGAACAACTTCAACAGAAGAGAGAAGCCCACCCTAGAGTATCCTGTACCCTGATTAGAGTGCTCACCTCAGAGGGGAGAGACCTGATTCAAATGCACGTCTCCCCTATCCCAGGTGAGTGGCCTAATCACTGGGCTAAATTTGTACAATGGGTACCTCCGCCTTTGATGGCCATTCTGTGAATCTAGCCCCCCACATTTTTGTCTTGCCAGAACTATTGGGCACATTTGAGTCACATTTGTGAAGAGTTCCGGTTCAACCAAAACTGCATTTTTTGGCAAATAAACTATTTGTTGGGAAAGTGTCACACAGCTATAGTCTGGAGTCACTCTAGCCCCGTGAAGAGAGTGTCTGTGCTCTGTCTGGTAATCAAGGGAGGGCTTCAAACCAGAGCAATCAGGAGAGCAGCCAGGAAGAAACATAGAGCGCAGAGATGCTCCATGCTCCCCGAAGGAATGGCTGTGCACGGCTGGGTGGCACAGATTTGGGAGTGCTCCTGATGGAATAGTTACCATTTCTCAACTTATAAAAATTGTCTAGGTGGAAGTTCAAGAAAACGTCTCCACCTGTATGTCTCCACTACCCAGAGCACAGCTCGGCCCTTCCCCCATCTGGCGGAAAGCTCAGTGACTAAATAGGCCTTGTAGTGTGTCCTGAAAGCTAGCAAATGTGGGCTGTATCAGAGCACCGGAGGGAGCAAATAGACAACAGGCTATTTTGGAGAGCCAATAAAGTCTCTGTTGATTACCCAGAGAAAACAGGTACAGAACAAATAAGCAGAGAAAACTGTACTCCATTCTCCCTCAGATGCTATCTCAGTCTTTCTCTGCCTCTCCGGCAGCCCTTCAGATAAGTTTCCATGTTCCTCTGTGTATTTGTCAAACTCTTGGCTCTCTCCCTGGGCTGCTCCTGTGGGGTGCAGCTGCACCCTGCCCTCACACATGGCAGGACTGGAGAGGAAGGATGGCTGTGGGGTTTTCTTGGCCTTAGTCAATCTGCGTTTAAACCCTGCACTATTACAGACTCCCTGGGCAGGTCCCAAAGGGACTGTCTATAGTCAGTGCTAGGGGTGTGAATATCTCCAAGCTTGAGGAGATATAGACTTTATCTACAGTAGACTTTTGTCAGCAAAACTTTTGTCAGTGTGGGGTGTGAAAAAAACCACCCACCTGACTGACATAAATTTCACCGACTAAAGTGCCGGTGTGGACAGCGCTCTGTTGGCAAGAGAGGCTTTCCTGCCGAAATAGCTACCGCCGCTCATTGAGGGTGGTTTAATTATGGTGGCAGGAGAGCTCACTCCGCTGGCAAAGAGCCACTACACGGGAGACCTTACAGTGGCACAGCTGTAGTGGTATAGCTGTGAGGCGGTAAGGTCTGTAGTGTAGACATAATCATATTTGCTCTTCCACGCCTTGAGCTAGTGTGCTTAAAAATAGGAGCGTAGCTGAAGTAGCTTATAAGGTTGCTGAGGGCTTTTGTTTTTTCCCAAAGAATCCTCCCTATACAATATCCTAAAAACCCTAAGCTGCCCTGAGCACAAACCTGCCTGCATCCTGATGGTTCATATTTGGCACAGCTACACTGCTATTTTTAGTGCACTAGCGTGTGTATGTCTACTGCAAGCTGGGGATCACACCCCTAGCTCTTATGCAGATGTAGCCTTGCTCTGTCTGGGTCTCAGTTCCCATCTGTAAAACGGGGCCACTGATCTTTCAGGGACTGTCTCTAACTATTTAGCTGTCAGCACAAGGGGGCCCTGATCTTGGCTTGGGCCTCTAGATGCCACCATACTACAAATAATAAAAACAAAATGCTCAGCCTAGTTCTTAAAAATACCAGTGTCAATCACTGCATAATGGAAGTTACAGTCAAGTGCATTTGGAAGAACACGCTTCAGTGTGGGTTCTCTGTGTGCAATCACCAGCATTCAGAACATGGCCTGGATTCAGTGTAATGTTCCTGGCACTGGAGTAAAATGAATGTTCAGACATTTGCCCCTGTGTAGCCAAAATAATTTACCATCGACAACTGCTTTACCACCATTGGTAGCTGTAAAGGCCATTCTAAGAGCTGTAGTGAAGCGCAATGCGGTGCAGACTGTGAGGAGGGATGTTCTAACCTGTCACAAGATTGTCCACGCATGAGTTCTGAGGGCCAAATCCTGCTCTCCCCAAATGGCCCATGCAGCCCCACTGCCTGCAGGAGGCATGAGGTGTAGGTGGGGCACTCCAGGGCCCTTTAAGGGATTTTAAAGATCTGTCAGTGTTTTCTTGTTTCCAGCAATCAAAGAATATCAAGGAATATCAGGGACTTGCTTCCATTCTGCCCTCTCCTCAGTTCCCAAATACTAGGAAGAAGTTAAACCATCACCTGCTTGGCAGTTAGCATGAATACTTGTCATGCAGGAAGACAGACACAGTATCACTTGCCAGTAAACAAATTGCAGCTCCCCTGAGTTCTGGCATGAGCAGGGATTTCACTGTGGAGCTCAGCAAACAGCCCTGCCGCCCTGCAGAAAATCCAGTGCAATGAGGAGCTGACGAAGAACAGAGATGGCTGCTTCCAAGAAGTCCAAAAGATGAGACTAAGATCCTGGGCCAGAGCCACAGCAGGTGTAAACTGATGTTGCTCCATTGGTACTGGTGAAGCTGTATTTATTTACACCACTGCCGGTCTAGTGAGTCTCTCCTGAGTGTCTCCTTTGAAGTCACCCTTTAGTGAAAACCTCAGAAATGTGATCAGAGCTGGAAACCTGGTAAAATGAATGAAACGCTCCTGTCTCTGTCCAGGCGCAGTGCCTCGGAGCGGCCACAGCACACCCAGAGCAGTTCTGTGCTGGCGTTTCCCTGGGTGCTGTCCCCTACCCCCTTCATCATTTCCTTGGGCTGACATGGAGGCTGGGGCAGTGCTGGTGATGCTGGGGGCTGAGCCCCCACCGTCCAGGGTCAGAGGGAGATACGGGCTTTCGTTGCAGCTAGCCGTGCACGGCGTGCTCTGGATAAAAAGCAGGTGATGCTTGTTGGCACTGTACATGATGCTGGCACAGCAGAGGACGCCTTCCTGCCAACTGCTTCCGTGGGGCCAGTGCCACAGCAGGAGAGGCGGTGTAGTCTGGTTGACTTGGCAAAAGGCTAACCCTTGCTTCTGGCTCTTATTCCTTCTGTGGCTTTGGGGAAGTCCCACAGGCCAACCTAGAGTTACACACCTAAGCCCAGAGCAGCCGAACGCCTGCAGTTCCCGGCGACCAGCCCTCACTTCGGTAAACCAGGCTGCTTCTCTGAGCAATGTTTGATGGGCCTGCCTGCAGCAGCAAGTCCTTCCCTGCCTGAGCCATTCTGAGCCCTGTTCTCCTGGGAGCCTAGCTTGCCTCTGTCTGGGGGATGGCGTTGGTGGGAGCTGGCCTGCTGGATGGCTCTCTGAGAGCGGTGTCTGTGGATCTGGTGCTGCACACACTGGTCTCCCGTCTTGCTGCGGTAGTCATTGCAGACAGCTGCCTCCAGTGAACAGGACAGGGAGGTAGGTGTGGGAACAAGTCTGGGGTCACAGAGCATTGGGACAGGGCAGGGAAAAGGGGTAGGGGGGAACAGATAGGGGCCAAGTAAACTCCAGGATTGAATATAGCAGAGGGCAGTGACTTTGGAGTTAGCCTCTGTGCACATGGAGGAGGGCTGGGGGAAATCTGAGAAGTGGGAGTATTGCAGGACAAAGCACTCCAGGATAAGAAAGGCCACAGAGGAGACCTTCCCTCTCACCCAACTACCCCCCATCAGACTGCCCGGGGGGGGGGGGGGGCAGGACAAGGGGGAAAGAAAGGGAGGAAAGAAAATCAATGAAAATATCTAAAGAAACAAACCCTACAAACACAGTGGCCCCAGTCCCCTGCCTGTGTGTCTGTGCCCTTCTCCCGTCTCTTGGCTGCTCACTGGCTGCCTAGGCTGCCAGCAGTTTGGAGAGGGGCCTGTTTCCTTGCTAGACTCTGTGCGGTGTTGGCCTGTGGCTGGGGGCCAGAGGAATCTCTAACAGCCTTGCTGGCTGGCTGTAGTTGGTGCCATGGTGATTGTTCCTCTGCCCTAACCAGGAGCAGCCTTTGGGCTTTCAGTATCCAGGACGGGGAGCAGCTTGGGAGGGTGCAGACAGGCAGGGCTTGAGAATTTCAGACAAGTTAGATGCTGTTTCTTGCTGGAAAGCACAGGCCTTGCCTCACTGAGGTAGCATGGGCTCCTGGAGATTGTATTGCTGTACACACGAGCTTCTGGAAATTATCCTGCCTGGGCGCGTGGGTTCCTGCAGGTGATATTGGCTGGGCAGGTGGACAACTGGAGGTTATATTCGCTGGAGACGTAGGCTCCTGCAGGTGATATTGGCTGGGCAGGTGGACTACTGGCGGTTATATAGGCTAAACATATAGGCTCCTGGTGGTTATATGTCCCCATTTAGATTGGGTGAGTGAGCTTGTCTGGCTGTTTGGTTTTCGGCTGTTTATGTTTTTCTTTCTGTTGCAGATTACTTAAAGTTGCAGGTCAGTTGGGATTGTGTGTTTGGGGCCTGTCTGAGCCTTTGTTCCACAGCTCATCCTTGAGCATCTTTGTTCCACTTCATTCAGCCTTCTGATCACCCTCCCATGTGTGATTAACGAGGGGGTAGGGCTGACCTAGGAGAGACGGCCTTAAAAGCCAGAGGCTAAGCGACCAAGGTCAGCGAACAGGGGAGTTTGAGAGGGAGTTGTAATATAATCATTATGGTTAGGAAGGGCCACATGGCCTGTGCCAACGCTACTCCTGTCTCCTCCTCCTGCATTTGTATCCAGACAGAGAACCTGACCATGGATGTGTCTATTCAGATCCTGGTGTAGCTTTGCAGAGACTGTGGCCTGCATTTCCCACTCACTGACAGAAAGCCAGGCTTGGGGGACTGTCCAGTGTGAAAGGTGCTTGCTGGTGCAATCTCTCAGAAGCAGGTGGGAGAGCTACAGGAGGAGATGGCTGGGCTGAGAAGCACCCGTGTCCATGAGGAATTCATTGAGAATATTCATATGGAGACATCCAAGGCTGAGGAGGCGATCCAGCTACAGACAACTGCTGTTATGCCACCGGGGGAGGAGGATATGGTTCTGTCACAGGGAGGACACTGGCTACTGGTTACTTCTGGCAGCAGGCAGTGCTCCAGTCCTACTTCCAACCCACCCACCATGGTGATGAAGAACCGTTATGCTGCCCTGGCAAGAAGTGATGAGGAGTTGCCCCCCAAGGTGGAGGAGAAGCCATGTACTCCCAAGGCTGGGAGGATCACAGCCACCACTCCCAGAAGAAAACATAAGGTAGTGGTGGTTGGTGAGTCCCTTCTGAACGGGACAGAGGCACCCATCCGTTGGCCTCACATGGCATCCCAGGAGGTATGCTGCCTGCAAGGGGTCCGTATCCCAAATGTTACGGAGGGATTGTTGAAGATTATCTGGCCCACTGACTACTACCCCATGCTACTCATCCATGCGGGCACTAATGATACTGCGAGGTATGACCCTCAGCAGACCAGAAGTGACTACAGGGCTCTGGGAGTGTGAGGGTGAAGGAGTTGGGGGTGTAAGTTCCTTCCAGTCAAAGGTAGGGGCCCAGGCAAAGACAGATGCATCCTGGAAGTGAACGCCTGGCTGCAAGGATGGTGTCACTAGGAGAGCTTGGGCTTCCTTGATCATGGGATGCTGTTCTGGAAAGGACTGCTGAGCGGAGAGGGGGTTCACCTATTGAGGAAGGGGTAGAGCATATTTGGATACAGACTAGCTAACCTAGTGAGGAGGGCTTTAAACTAGGTTGGATGGGGGTAGGTGACAAAAGCCCACAGGTAAGTCAAAAACACGGAAACCTGGGAGAAGGATCAGAATCTGGGGAGAGTACAGGCCATTATAGCAGGGACAAGGGAGTGAGCAGAGGGAACATAGTGGGGAAATCAAATCAGTGTCTTAGATATCTGTATACTAATATGAGAAGTATGGGGAATAAGCAGGAAGAACTTGAAATGCTAGTGAATAAACACAACTATGACATAGTTGGCATCACAGTGGCTTAGTGGGATAATACACATGACTGGAATATTGGTACTGCTCAGGAAGGACAGTCATAGAAGAAAAGGAGGAGGTGTTGCCTTATATATCAAAGATGTATACACTTGAACTGAGGTTAAGATGGAAATAGGAGACAGACTAGTTGAAAGTCTCTGGGTAAGGATAAAATAGGTAAAAAACAAAGGGTGATGTCATGATAGGGATCTACTACAGACCACCTGACCAGGAGGAAGAGGGGAATGAGGCTTTTTTTAAACTACTAACAAAATCACCCAAAGCACAGGACTTGGTGGTGAGGGTGGACTTCAACTACTCAGACGTCTGTTGGGAAAATAACACAGCAGAGCACAGGTTATCCAACAAGTTCTTGGAATGTATTGGAGACAATTTTTTATTTCAGAAGATGGAGAAAGCAAGTAGGCTGTTCTAGACTTGATTTAGAAAAATAGAGAGGAACTGAGAATTTGAAAGTGGAAGGCAGCTGAGTAAAAGTGATCATGAAATGATAGAGTCCATGGTTCTAAAGAACGATAGGAGAGAAAACAGCACAATAAAGAGAATAGATTTCAAGAAGGCAAACTTTAGCAAAGGAATGGGCGACAGGGGATGGATCGCGTGATGATTACCTGTTCTGTTAATTCCCTCTGGGGCACCTGGCATTGTCGGAATACAGGATACTGAGCTAAATGGACCTTTCATCTGACCCAGTATGGCCATTCTATGTTCTTAAAATGTGGTGGACGCGCTAAATGACTTTTATGTTTCAGTTTTCACCAAAAAGTTTAGTAATGATTGGCCATCTAACATCATGAACGCCAGTGAAAATGAGGTATGAACCAAAGCAAACATAGGGAAAGAGCAAGTTAAAAAGTACTTGGACAAGTTAGATGTCTTCAAGTCACCAGGGGCTGATGAAATACATCCTAGAATACTCAAAGAGCTGACTGAGGATATATCTGAGCCATTAGCGATTATCTTTGATAACTCATGGAAGACGGGAGAGATTCCAGAGGACTGCAAAAGAGCAAATATAGTGCCACGCTATAAAAAATAAAGTAAGGAAAACCCAGGGAATTACAGACCAGTCAGCTTAACTTTGGTACCCAGAAAGCTAATGGAGCCAATAATTGAGCAATCAATTTGCAAACACTTAGAGGATAATAAGGTGATAAGTAACAGTCAGCATGGATTTGTCAAGAACAAATCGTGTCAAACCATCCTGATAGCTTTCTTTGATAGGGTAACAAACCTTGTGGATAGGGAGGAAGCAGTAGAAGTGGTATAACTTGATTTTATAAAGTTTTTGATACTGTCTCACATGACCTCCTCATAAATAAATGAGGGAAATGCAACCTAAATGGAGCTACTATAAAGTGGGTGCATAACTGGTTGGAAAACTGTTCCCAGAGAGTAGTTATCGGTGGTTCACAGTCAAGCTGGAAGGGAATATCGAGTGAGGTCCCCCAGGGATTGATCCTGAGTCCAGTTCTGTTCAATATCTTCATCAATAATTTAGATCAGTGATACTCTGACCTCAGTGGTTCAGGAGCCAAATTAGTGATCAACATTGCCAAAAGGGCCACAGGAGTGTGAATTTATCATTTCATTTACTATAGATATATAATTCTCAGAGCAAAATGACTGACCAAGTATTCTACATTTGGTTAATAACATAGTAAAAACATGCTGATTGGTTAATAACTTAGATTGGTTAATAATTAAATCACACAGTGTTTTAAGATCAGGTGCTGCAAAGAGCCACAGGAGACACATTAAAGAGCCACTTGCAGCTCCCAAGCCTCCATCTGAGTATCAATGATTTAGATAATGGCATAGAGACAGGGCCGGCTCTAGGTTTTTTGCTGCCCCAATCAAAACAATTTTTGGCTGCCCCCCACCTCAGCCCTGGGCACCCCTCTGCTGCCCCAGCCCTGGGTTCTCCCCCCACCCTCCCACACCCACTGCCGCCCCAGCGCTGGGCTCCCTCCTTTCCCCCCCACTAGTGCCCTACCCCCAACCCTCCTGCCATCCCAGCCCTGGGCTCTCCCCCCAACCTGCACCCTCCTGCCACCCCAGCCCTGGGTCACTGGTAACTCGCTCCAAGGGCGGGTCATTCAGCAGGAATTTTGGATGTGCACAGAACACAGACAGGATTGATTCCCATATGGTTACAGAACTGCAGTAAAGTGGAACAATTTTCAGCTTGTGTGATTGGAGGATATCTGGATGCATACTATAAGACTGTCCTACATAAATGAGGAAACCTTGAGGTGCCTTTATTATTCTTTTGTTCCACTCTTTGTTTCTATGGGGAATTTGCCAATGCAATATCACTGTCTTCCTTTTAAACAAATAAAACTAAAAAAAAAAAAAAAAAGGGGGGGGGAGAGGGGCCAATGGCTGTTGAAAATAGCAATTCCAGTCCTAATAACCACTGGGAAGCATTTCTTGCTCAATTTTATCCTACTTTTTCTACAAGTTACAGTGGATCAGTATATTTGATTTGGGAGAAATGAAGTAATAGCTGCCCAAATTGAACTTGAGCACTCCTGAATTTTGAGGGTGTTCAAATCTGGAAGGCAGGTGCTAGATTCCCTTTCTGAATATTAGCTAAATCTGGAAAGGAAAAGTCAATTTCTGCTTCCATAGCTCAGAAGTGGAAATCCTCCTACATGCCTGGTACTGTATCTAAAGCTGCCCAAGCCCTCTAACAGAGACTCCCCTCCCTTACTTTTCATTTTAAATTCTAGTGGGATCCATGTACCTCCCTTGCTAGGCTTCAGATAGAGAGGGGCACTGTCCATTTAGTCCACCCAATTCCACCTTTGCTGCAAGGTGAGGTCACACCAGTATCCCTAATCCAGTCTGGGGAAGTCTTCTGAAGGGGATATCTGGGGCAAAGCCTTCTACTCCTTGGGCATACTTGTCCCCCATTCACAGTGCCACCCCCTTCTAGCAGCCAGCTCCCCATCCACGGCAAGCGCATGGGGTCTCAGCTTCCCCACTCCCTCCCCCTCCCTTTCCTGTAGCTAGCAGCCAAGGGAATGCTGGGAAATGTAGTTCTTTCCTTGCTCCAGGGCTGGCTCTATAGGCAGGGAGTTAGCCAAGGAACTACAGCTCCCAGGGTCCTGTGGGTTCTCAGCTCCCATGCTGGATACCCAGCTGCTCCATGGCTCCGCTTCTGCAGCGTTGCGAGAGGGGAAGAAGTGAGTTTAAAAAAAAAAAAAAAAAAAAAAGGATGGCCCGAATGCCGCCCCCTGCAAATGTGCCGCCCCAAGCACCTGCTTGTTTTGCTGGTGCCTAGAGCCGGCCCTGCATAGAGAGCACACTTATAAAGTTTGCAGACGATACCAAGCTGGAAGGGGTTGCAAGTGCTTTGGGGGATAGGATTAAAATTCAAAATGATCTGGACAAACTGGAGAAATGATCTGAAGTAAATAGGATGAAATTCAATAAGGACAAATGAAAAGTACTCCACTTAGGAAGGAACAATCAATTTCACACATACAAAATGGGAAATGACTGCCTAGGAAGGAGTACTGCGGAAAGGGATCTGGGGGTCATAGTGGATCACAAGCTAAATATGAGTAACGGTGTAACGCTGTTGCAAAACAAGCAAACATCATTCTGGGATGTATTAGCAGGAGTGTTGCAAGCAAGACACAAGAAGTAATTCTTCCACTGTACTCCGTGCTGATAAGGGAGCTTGGGGAATCTTGTCATTGGGAGTTTTTAAGAGCAGGTTAGACAAACACCTGTCAGGGATGGTCTAGATCAGGGGTTCTAAACCTTTTTCTTTTTGAGGCCCCGCAAACATGCTATAAAAGCCATGGCTCACCTGTGCCACAATAACTGGTTTTCTGCCAGAACCGGCATTAAGGGATAGCAAGCAGTTCAATTCCCCAGGGCCCCATGCCACAGAGCACACCGTGAAGCTAAGTTGCTCAGGCTTCTACTTCAGCCCCAGGGGGCAGGGCTCAGGGCCCAACGCTTCAGCCCCATGCAGTGGGATTCCGGCTTTCTGCCCTGGGCCCCAGCAAGTCTAACACTGGTCCTGCTTGGTGGACCCCCTGAAACCTGCTCGTGGCCCCCCAGGGGGCCCCAGTGTTTGAGAACCACTGGTCTAGATAATACTTAGTCCTGTGATGAGTGCAGGGGACTGGACTAAAAGACCTCTCAACGTCCCGTTCAGTCCCACACCTCTATGATTCTATATTGACATGGGTTCCTGGAGGTTATATTGGCAAGGCATGTTGGCTCTTGGAGGTTATATTCACTGGGCATATGGGCTGCTGGAGGTTATATTGGCTGGGGATTTTTGTTTTTTTCTCCCCACATTGACACAGAATAATTGCAAATGTTTTATTGTCCTTGCTGCGAAGGATCCTTGTTTGGTTTGTTGAGTTGCATCTGTTCCAGGGCTCAGGAGGAGTTGGGAATTTTGTCTCCCAGATGCCTAACATCTCATCTAAAATATTCCTAATCACTTGAGCTTGGAAGTGTAACAATTGCTTTTCATGAATACTTGTGAGAGGAAACCTAGCTGGCACGGACATTAACCCAATCGGGTGGGAGCCCAGGGGACGCATTCAGTCTCTTTTTACATTTCATTTATCAAAACTATACAAGTGACCTAAGCCAAAAGTCATCTGCTACTGCCAGGGCCACCTGCCTCAAGTTCAGGAAGATCTCTGGTTAGCTCAGCCCCTTGCACACTGACTGGATGGTCTGACCAAAAGATAAAAAGAAATAACTGTCCCTGCATCCTCTCTCTGTCTCTAGGAAAAAGAAATCATCAGTAAAGCCCAGGAGTGTGACACTTTGCTAATGAATGTAACCTATCCATAGTGAGCATAACAGAGAGAGAAGAATTTCTTATCTGCCCCGCTCTGCACACACCCCTTGCTCTGCAATGTTAAATGAAATGCTATGAACTCTTTCACCTGATCAAATACATAAAATATAATTTTGTTGTTCTCCGTAACTAATCTCAGGTTAGTGGGAAGCAGAAGAGGTGCACAAAAGCCAGGAAAGTGACATCCAGTGCTTCCTTCTCGTCTGTGTCGTTTTACTCACATTGGCAGCAATAGAGACCCTCTTGCTGTTTGAAAGAATGTTTCCTTTAGATTCATGAGACGTCCCAAATCAGATAGTAACCCGAGAGTGACAATGCCTCTGGAGGCATTAAGGAAGGTTTAAATGGCACTGGAAAACCCCTAAGGAAATGAAAAGGGGGATCACAATTGACCAGGGAACTGAATATTCCAGAGATTTTTGTTACTTAGCTCATACTGTCAGGAACACTAAGACTATGGTTTTGAAAATGTTTCCGCATGTTCTGTGTATTATTACGTTATCGTTGATCTAGACCCTGTTAGGGATTTCATGCTCTTAGCCTGTGTTGGAGATTCAGCACATTTATCATTGAGATCTTTCTGAGATGTGTCAACAAATTCAACCTGCTGTTTTGAGTTAGTTACGTGGAGTGACAGAGTGCTGTGCTTCACATCGGCCCTGCTGGGCGGGGACGGAGTTGCACTCCTTGCAGGGTCTATCTAAGGAAGCTGTGGTGATTCCTGATCCTTTCCTAGCTGATTGTCTAGGATCCCTTATGGAAAGAGACTGAGTTGAGAGTGAAAGCTCCTCCATCACACTCTGTCTTCTGTCCTCGCTGACTGCTGAGTAGACATACATGTCTGCTCCACCTCCTGCCATCTTTTAAGAGTTATGATTGAGGCGGGGAAGGAGCTGCAAAAAGGGCAGGCTCCAGAGCCAAAGTGCTAATGAAAGTATCAGCAGCCTGGTGAGACGCTGGGAAAGCCTTAAATGGCATCCCAGCCTACCCACGGCGTGATGGTGGGGTCTAGCACAGGGGTGCCTCGTACACCCAGAAGGGCCAAGCAGGCGTGGGGGGCTTGTGTCACACCTCCAGTGTCCCCAGCCAGGCAGCAGGTGAGGGTTTGGCTGAGGAAGCACGCAGCAACCCAGGAGAAGCAGCAGCTGCCCCTGTGTTCCCAAGTCACTGAGGGGTGGGTCTAGTCCAGGAGCCACAGATACCCAGCAGCAAAAGAAAGTCATGGTAAAGTCTGTGGAACAGGCTTTGCACTGTTTGCCCAGCCCTAGGCTTTGCTCTCTGCTGGGTGGCTGGTTTGATAGTTGCAGGAGGAGAGGGCAAGGAGGATGCTGACTACACAGGCTTCTTGTTCTGGGGAGACAGAGTCTCTGCTGACCTAAATAATGTAAAGGGTGCTCGGATTCCCCAGTGGGAGCCTCAGCAGCATCTGATAATAAACAGTGTCAGTGTGAGAGAGACACTGTCCGTGTCAGTGTGAATGTGAATGTGTCAGCGGTTCTAAACGTCATCCCATTCCATTCCATTTCCATCAGAATGCAACCCAGGCCTGGGAGTCAGCCCGCAATGCCGTCTAATGCACAGCCCACAGCGTGCTCTGGAAACACAGGCCAGAAGCTAATTCTTTGCCCTGTTGACCAACATTTCTGAGACAATAGAAAGAAGGAAATGAATTGCAGAGCTCGTGTTTTAGAAGCGAACGGTTTAAAGCGAAGTGTCCTTTGCCAAACCCTGGCATAGTGAGAGTGAGAGAAGGAGCTAAAACAGGGACTGTCACTGGCAATGGTACTTTGTAACACTGCATTTCCCCAGCAAAAGTCACCTTGGATATGGACCCTGGTTCCTGAAAGCCAAGGACAGAACTTACCCAATGGCACTGAGTGGAGACCTCCTAAGAGCAGCATTTGCAGGGAAGACATTTCCTGGCATGGGTATCTTGCCCCTATCACAGAAAAGGCCACACTGTCCCTTCCAGCAACATGAGCAGCCTTGGGCACCAACCTGTCTGGGGCATGCAAAGAGGGGGCACCAGGCCTGCAAGCTTGTGCAAGTCCCACCCACAAAATCCACGGGCTTTGGCTGGGTGAGCGTTTGTGTGTGGGGCTGGGAAGAGCTGGTCTTTCTGGTACACTCACATCCAGGCCCCACACACAGAGATGCAGTCGGAAGGATAACTCAATAACTACAATGAGCTACATTCAAATGAGGGACTTTGGGGTCTCAGAAATACAAAATACAGCCTCCAAAGCATCCAAACTTCCCAGCTCAGCCTCATTTCTGAGGAAGATGAGAATAGGGGTTCTCTGAAATATTAAAATTCCAGAGTATTTACTCAAAACATAACAACACATTAACTCCAATCACATGTTGCATTCAAATATTAGAATATTTATTCCAAATATGGTGCTGTTGCAATTGTATGATAAACATGAAAGTGAGAGTGCCGTTATTTATGTCCTGACTTCAGCTTCTCAATCTCATGTTTAAGTTTGGTGTATTTATGCTCTTTCATCCAGCAGTCCGACTTTATCAATCCCTGTAAAACTTGTGAGAAATAACTGTGCCAGCAGCAGAGCAAACCCCAGTAGAGTGCACACAACCCTGGTGGAGAGTACAGTGTATCTTCTCCCACTGCACACCTATCCCTATGGAGCAGGGCTGGCAAAAACTCCAGCACTTTGCATAATACACAGGTGCGGCAGGAAGCCACCCTTTCAGGCTGGGACTGAAGATGCATCCAACGTGATTTCAATGATACAACATTAAGTTGGTAGAGAAGGATTATTTCGCGTATTCCGAAAGCCCACGCTGTGACCAGGAGGGATGCAGTAAAATTAGGCAAAGGGAAGTTTTGACTGAACAGCCTGAAAAATGTCCTGGGGGTGCCTATTACACAGTGCAGCAGCCTCATTAGATGACTTAGAACTTTTAGATGACTTGGAACTGGACTGGCCAAGGACTAATACAAAAGTACTTTGCTCTTCGCTGGGTCCTGGGGTCTGGGCTCCAGCTACTCGCCAGAACTTCCACAGCACCTCTAGAATCTCGCTGAGTGAAGTGGCTGGAATTCCACACTGATTACCTCAAAACCAGACAATGCTCCATGAGTGACTGTGTCTGTGTAGAGGCTACCAGAGTCAGTTAAGCCATCAACTCCTCCAGGTCAACTGCCTGCAAAGAAAGGGAAGAAATAGCTTTCTCTGACTCCCTCATAGTCATACTTTAAGACTTCCAAAAGTCTCTCTCCTGCCATTGAGCTGACTTGAAACATAGTTTCCTTCAATACTGCTTCAGTCTTGGTCATGATCACTAGCCCTCTGGGTACAGGAGTGTTCTCTGTGGGTGGTGCATGGGGACATCAGGTCATCAGTACAGCAAGATTCCAACAGCAGAATATTCTCCCTAGGAAAAATCTGAGACTTACTGGGATCCAGTGATCTACATGGGCAGGCCTGGAGATAGGTCCTTCTTCCACAACAGGTGCAAAGAAGTGAGAGGACTTCTGAAAGCCTCAGGTAATGACCAAGAGTCAGATGTAATCTGCACCATTTGAGCTGCCAAATCCACATCAATGCAAGATGCAGGATGATCCTATTTAAATATGTAGAATCACATCCCGTACTCACAGCTATAGTCACCTGTTCATGGGTGCACTGCACATCTCAGATGTCTTGGCAATTAGCCTGATTGCAATGGAACAAACCCCCAGATTTCAGGCCATCTCTCTAACTTTGTTCCTTTTGGATTTCACTATCTCATGGGAAAACTGCCATGACTTCTTCCCTGTTCTTTCATTGTTGGCCCTCCACTCCACCTGCTGTGCCACCATCCTCCACCAATGAAGCATTGGAACATTAATGTACATCTAGTACCATCCACCGTGTAACAAGTAGAAGTGTTCTGGATTCTCCAGGAATGTTCAGCAGCAGCTGATCTATAGAAACCTACCTAGAAATGCAGGAATTGCCACCTGCTCAGAATAACAGCCTGTCTACTCCTGTATCTGTCTGTGACATAGCATCAGATGCTTTGCAACCAAGAAGCCTCCAAGTCCTGCCAACATAAGAAGTCAGTCTGAAATCCAAAGGCACTGGTATAAAGGTTTTGCATGGAATCCACCCTCCACCCCCGCCTCCCCAGTTAATGGCATTCCAGGATTGTCTGATTTCAGGAGTGAACAGAAGATTTAGAGAGGGCTCAGCTCATCAGCCATAGTGGGGAAAGAAAATGTATGTTGTTTTATAAAATGCTTTAAAAATATATTTTCTTAAAATGCTGTTTTAAAGTGAGTACTTTAAAAATGGCTCTGTTTGCTGGGACAGAAATAAGGTTTCAGTGCATTTCACTCTGATTCACGCTGTACGGCCCATACAACTCAGAGGGAGGGCGCTGGGTCTGTTCCTTCCTGTGCCTCATCAACAGAACTGTTTGCTCAAGTCAGGCCCACCTGTGTGAAGTCCTGCTCCCGTCACCCCTCGGGCAGACTGAGGGCAATGGGGTCACACCTGGGGTACTCAGGGCTTGCCTAGGTGATCAGTGCGTGCATGGCAGGCTGGGATATACATCTTTTATCTACCTCACATCAGAGTGCTGCAGACTAAGCCCTCTGTGCGGACCCTGCTACCAGCAATAAAAGTTCTGCAGTGTGCTTCGATCCATGGTGCTGTGCAATGGGAGCAGATAAAAGTACACCCAGGAACTTTCACTGCATGGTGGCAGCAGGCTCCACACAGATACTTAGCGGCAGGCTAATGCAGGGTAGATTTACCCCCCAGCCTGCCACGCCCTCTCTGTTCCTATAGTCAACCCCTGAGGGCAAGAATTGGCACCGGTGTCACAAAGGGCTGAGATGTCCCGAAGAGTCTTGTTACTGTTGGCGGTAGGCAAGGTGGAAGGAGCCTCGCGTGACTCCTCGAGCCCAGGCTGAGTTTGTGATTCTGACATAAGAACGGCCATACTGGGTCAGACCAAAGGTCCATCTACCCTAGTAGCTTGTCTTCCGACAGTGGCCAATGCCAGGTGCCCCAGAGGGAATAAACAGAACAGGTAATAATCAAGTGATCCATCCCATCGCCCATTCCTGGCTTCTGGCAAACAGAGGCTAGGGACACCATCCCTGCCCATCCTGGCTCATAGCCATTGAATTTATTTAATTCTCCATGAATTTATTTAATTCTTTTTTGAACCCTGTTATAGTCTTGGTCTTCCCAACATCCACTGGCAAGGAGTTACACAGGTTGACTGTGCGTTGTGTGAAAAAATACTTTCTTTTGTTTGTTTTAAACCTTCTGTCTATTAATTTCATTTGGTGGCCTCTAGTTCTTGTGTTATGAGAAGGAGTAAATAACACTTCCTTATTTACTTTTTCCACACCAGTCATGATTTTATAGACCTCTATCATATTCCCCCCTTAGTTGTCTTTTTTCCAACCTGAAAAATCCCTGTTTTATTAATCTGACAGAGCAAACATCTTTCAACGTGTCAGCTGAGTTCACCGACTATGGACTCATTGGGTCAGATTCACTGCCCTCCTCCACCCTCCTGCACTAGCCCTCATGCTGGGCATAGAGCCGCACCCTGGCTCCAACACCACAGCCCCAGCAGGCCCTGCTCTAGGTGGTGCGCTGAGGGGTGGCCAGGGTTGCCAGCTGAGCCCCTCTTAGCTGCTCTAAGCTGCGCAGGGGGTCAGGGCTGTGATGGAGGATGAGGCAGATAGATATAAACTGTTCCCTTACAGTGGGCCATGCTCACTGGAGCTCAGCAGAGAGCCTAACTGACAGAAAATGCCCCGTGTACTGCCTGCTTCACAGAGTCACTGTGCAGACTAGAACCACATTGCAAAGCTTTCAGTTCTTTGTTTCTGGTTTATTTTTCCAGGCATTGATGTGCACAGTGGTAGTGGCTGGAAACTTACTGATTACCTCCGATTACTCAGTAAGCCCTGCAGTTAGCTAACCTTGGTGTCTGCAGAATTCAGGGCATGTCCAACACGAGGATGGGGAGGGCAAGGGGGTAACCAATATAGCCAATAGAAAATTGGCAGGTTTTCACTACCACTCCTGAGTACTGCTGCTATAAGACACTGCTCAGTCAGGATTTCATTACCCAGATCTTGCAGTGGGTCCTGTGGATAATAGACTGTCTAGGATAGCAATATCAGTTGTAGCTGCCTGAGGAATCTGGAATCCATTAAGATCAATACAATCACTGAGGGGAAGCCAGTGCCCCTTGGAGACAATGTTTGGCTCTGGCATTTGAGTCTAGTTTTAGAATACAATAAAGATGAAGCTGATATCAGAAGCCCCAGAGCCAAGATGTGGTACTAACCGAAGTCTGAGATGATTGAGGCCTGGACTAAGAGTTCTGCATCCTGCTGAGAAGCAAGGATCCCGCCCATGCAGAATTCCAGAGGTGGAATGGTTATAAGGGGAGTCTCCAAGGAATTCTCAAGGTCAGACGTGACAAACACTGAAGAAAACCTGATGACATCAAATAGCTCTGCAGCGCCATGGTACAGTAAGCAGCATGTTCTGTTGGCTGTTCTCTGTGGAGGCAGGTTAGGGACACCTCTTCACTGCTCACAGTAGGATGTGTGCATGTTATACCTGGCTGACCTCAGGCGCTTGGAGGGAGATGCCACTTTGGAGGGATTTCTCAGAAATGCCTCCAAACTCATGGGGTTTCTGGCCATAGCAACCAGATAAAGAATAAAGGAGCAGCAAGATGGGGCCTGCCCTAGCAGCCTGCAGGGAAACAGCACATGAGTTCCTGAGCCTCAAACATTGCCTGAAATCACTTAAATGATGTGTCCAAAGCAGAACCCCAGGAGCTAGCAAGAAGACATATTTAGTTAGTTTATAATAAGCAGCAGAGGGAGAGTGGGCAGGAAATTAGCGATGAATTTTCAGTGAGATATGGCAGCAAAAAAAGCCAGTTGGTTTTGGGCTCTGCATGGGGAGGCATCAGCCCTGATTCTGATCTCACTTACTCTGGTGTGAGTCGGGAGTGACAACACTAAAGTCAACAGAGTCACACCAGTGTGCAGTTGGGACGGGGCAAGGGAGAGCTGATTCACCATTTCCAGGAGCAGGTGGGTAACTGCTGCCCATGCACCGTGGCTGACACCACATCTAGAATGCGGGGACCAGATGAGGGCACCTCAGTACTTAAAGGAGTCAGTAAAATAGACGGGCCCAAACCCAGAGCCCAGGTGCCATCCCGCTTTGAAGCAGAGGGGACTGTGCAGCTCAGACTCATCTCTGCACTGGAAGGTTTAACGCGTTCCTAGCATGGCTATTTTTATACTGCTCCCAGCATGAGAAAGCTGGCCTATTGTTTTACCATCTTGGCAGCAAGGACAAGGCAGCTGCCCCAGCACTCTGTGCCCATCCCGATGTTCTAAAGACGGCTGCTTTGCCTCTGGGATGACAGACAGGGTCTGAGAGGAGCTGGCAGGGTGTACACCATGAATATAGTCACTTGGAAGGTCAGTAAGTACTCCACCAAATACTAGCAATATAGGTTGAGCCCTTGCACTGCACCAACCCTCCTGCATTGGAGAGGGGGCAACTGAGCAACAGGAAAGGAGAGACCTGAACACTAAGAATGGAGAGTGAAGCAATGACAGAGAGTGACATGATCTGTGTCTACATGTGTCGGAAGGCAGCAAACTCCACGGAGTGAGTGAGAGCCATTGGGTAAGGAGGTCCAGGTGGGTTTGGCTTGGAGAGAGGAAAGAAATTAAGGAAAAGAAAATATGGGCTGAGCATCAGGGCCTATTAGCATTTTGAAATCTCCCAATCTTGGGTACAGTCTTCTGAGGGAAAGGCTGGAAGTACCAGGGCTTGAGACATGTAAAGTTGCATCATACACTGCAGGGAATAATCCTCTGCAGCTCCTAGGCAAGGTCTAGAAGAGTGGTGCACAAACTCTCCCAGTTGTGACCCCCTTATCATTCATGGAGTTAAAAAAAAAAAGAATATTAGGTTTGGAAGGAACCTCAGGAGGTTATCTAGTCCAACCCCCTGCTTAAAGCAGGACCAAACCCCAACTAAATCCCCCTCAAGGATTGAACTCACAACCCTGGTTTTAACAGGCTAATGCTTAAATCACTGAGCAATCCCTCCTCCCCTTCCTTTGCTACCCTTACTTCTACACTGCTACTGGTGGCAGCACTGCCTTCAGAGCTGGGAGGCCAGAGAGAAGCAGCTGCTGGCCAGAGAGTTCATGTTGTGTGCAGCGTGGGAGGATTATTTGCATTAATCCTGCTCTCGTCCCACCACGCAATACCTACTCTATTTTTATCCCACTTCTGCTACTATGGCAGCAGGTCCTGCGGGACCCACAGGATCCAAGTTTCTTTGCGCCCCCCCAGAACTTCTTTTGCCCCCCCAGAAGGGGGTACCACCCAGTTTGCGTACCACTGGTCTAGAAGTCCTTTCCGATTTGTAACTGCAGTGACTGTAGGAAAGAACAAATATCTCTTGGAATGTTTGTATGAGAATAAGACAGTGAGAACAGCATGGATGATATTAAAGGAGGGCTCATTTGTGTCTAATACATTGGAGACATTGTTTACGAAAAATTCATTCTTCTCTAAAGATCACTTCCCTAAAGTGTTTTATTATTGACTAATTGATTTATTAATTTATTACTCCTTTCTGTGTCCATTCCACTGATTTATATAATCTAATGAATTATTTCTCATTAAGCACATGACTTTGAAGCACTGGTACATGCTTATCTGGAAGACATTGCTTGGCAAAGCACCAACTTATCTTCTGAATTTACTCATGTTTTCCCCATCATTGCATCATCTCAGATCTGGTGTTTTCTTGAAGCTGGTCATTCCGAAGGTTTTATTTCCCTTTGGGAGGTCCTGGTCGTTGGAATTTTCAGCAGTTGACAGCTGCTTGGAGCACACTACAAAAGGATTAAAGCCAACAGCATTTCTATCTTTTCATCTCTCTAGTCTTAGACTGAATCAGTTGCTGGCCGCTACTTGTAGCTGCTATTCATGACATGGCTGGTGTTGTTATGACCTTTTCTGAGTTATTGTTTTATCTGATGTTTGCAGGACATTGTATAACTCCGGGGTTTATGTGTAACAATGGAGCTGGATCACTTTCCTTTATTTTGGAGTGAATTTATTGCTGGTGGAAGGTGCTGGAATGACAGTGCTGGCGTCTGAAATCCTCCAGTTAGCCACAAAACAGGTACACCACAAGCAACAGCAAGACCAGCTTCTGCGTGCCGCTCTGTGCCCCAGCACCCCTGGAAGGGAACCCACAGTAGGGAGGGAAGCAGTTGGGCCATGGTGGGTGAACCCAAAGAAGATGGGGCTTGGAGTACAGGAAGCAGGTGGAAGCCAGCTGCATAAGACACCAACCATCTTTCTCCTCCTCTTCATGCCCCAGGGATGGGCTCCTAGAGCACAGGGCTCATTTCCGCCAGCGGCTTCCTCATGGGCCAGATCATTGCTATGCTTTGAACTAGACCCAGAGATGTCTGGGTCAATGCAGGGGTGTGCGTAGTTTTCTAAGCCATCTGCTATCCCTGCTTGAGTCCCCAGGGGCCACTCAAACCTCAGCTTCTCTCTGGAACCTACCAACAGGATGGAAAATACAAACAGCACTAATTGCGATGATGGTTTGTGTGCGCTAGACGCCAGCTCACTGGAGCTCTGCGGAGCCCACCAGGCTCTCTCACAAAGGCCATTGAACAGGTGGGAACGTCTTTCATCCACCATCAGATCTGGAAGTGAAAGGCTCTGTAACAGTGTATCTAGGACCATTTACCTGGCGCACATTGGTGTTGGGTCCCTCATTCCTACAGCTGTGCCTAGCATTTGGAGCTATCTTGGCAAGGTTACAAATGCACATTGCATTTCTTGTTAAACCAGTGGTTTGGAAAAGCTTTCCTATGTGGCCATCCATCAATCCATGTTCTTGGCTCTTTTGTGACACGCTGCCTCCTAGCTCTGCAGGCATCTTCCTTGTCTTGCTCTGGCTTTCTCCTGTGGTGCATAAGGCCACCCAGGGGATCCAGTTATAGCTGCCCGCTGAGCAGCTGGGCCTGCCGACTGTGTGCAAATTCTTCCAGAGCTTCCCTGGAGGTTCCTTAATCACCTGCAAATCATGCAAAATCAGCTGACGTTGGATATAACTTTTCCATAAATAGGGTGGGGAGCAAATCCCTTCTTAGCGTATGTGCAACGTGTGGCACAAGGCTAGGATGAATCACTGAATTTGGTCCACTGGTTGGAGCATTAGCTTCCCCAGGTACTGACAGGGAGCACGACGTGAACACTGATCCATTCCCCTCCCCCAAACACACTGCTTGACATGGGCCTTGCCTTTCATTGCTGGGCTCTGCTACTTTTTCCATCAGTCCTTTGGGCTGACTTCAGTGGCATGTAAACCCTGGCTGTCTGCCTGGGGAGGAATTTCACCCTCTCAGTCCACCCATGACCCTGGGTATGGCACAGCGATTTTACTTTTAGAGCTGTGCCAAACCCAGGCTCTGAACAGTCCCAAGCTTTGGACAAGATTCCAGTGTAGATCTCAGAGTGAGCCCCAAGCAGGGGCCCAAGGTCTGATCTATTGTTTGACTAAGTTCCCAAGCTGTGATTACTGCAATTCGTTGGCCTGGCATTGCTATTTGCCCAAGCCCAAGTGCCGACGGCAGCCTCCCAATACTGCATAGTTGCATTAGGTTGCTGTAGGTTTTAATAGCCTTTGTTTTGCAAAATAAAAACTGTTTTAAAAAAGTTGACTCCATGTAGTGCCCCAGCCCTCTGGCCATGTGACCCTGTGGCTCCGGAACTAAATGAATAAAAGAAAACCACAAGGCTCTTTCCAGAGCCCGAGTTTGGCTCCAACGTGTCAGGATGAAAGACAGTCTTAGAGAGGAATTCACTTCTCTCTTTATTTAAATCTGTCAGACAGAATCCATCTCTCTGAGACAGAGCACACACTTCACGGGAAGAGTCGGAGGCAGCCTTTCTCCTCTCAGCTGCAGAGCATTCTTGAGAGGCAGAGCAATCCTCAAGGAAATCATGTGAATACATTACGATAAAGGGGAGCGGCAGCCAGGCTCTGTATGTGGGGGGTGACTTTGGCAGCAGAGCAAATGCTTCTGTTTTATTAGAAGAGCTGGGGGTGGTCCAGTGACTTTTCTGCATGGGAGTGAGGCAGGGGCAGCGTCACACAAGTTACACAAGGGATTCAGCCAGAGCTGCTCCAGCCACATGGAGACCCCCGAGACCAGCCATATGGAGATGGAAAGAAATACACAAGAAGGAGGCCCAAGAGATTGCATGAGCCTTATCCCTGCATAAGCAAAGAGGAGGTGCAATGTCTCCCTGAGGCTTGCCCTGGGCATGAGGTGCAGTCCCTCCCCAAGTTCCCCCAGGGGTGGTGTGCACTGCACTGGCCCCTGCAAAGAGCTGCACCTGCATAGCACAATTCAGCCTGGTGGTACCAGGGAAAGTGCATGAGAAAGGAAGGCAGAGAAGCTACCAAGGCTGAGGTTCCTGAGGTCATTTCAGGTCAGATTACCTAACTCTTCATGTCTGCTTGGACGGGCCTGACAAAAGGCCAGAGCCAAAGCCTATTAAAGTCAGTGGAAAGGCTCCCAAGGGATCAGCCCCAGGACAGGAGAAAGTAGCTTCAGAAAGCGTATCTGCACTCCAGTAGGCAGCAGGGGCCTGGTCTTGAATGGTGCAGAACACCCTCAACTCCAGTTGAAATCAGCGGGAGCTGAGGTGCTCAGCACCTTGCAGGATGGGGCTGTTAGAGATGTGCTGCTGGCAGAACACAGAGATGACACAGCCACCTAAGGCTCAGGGTTATGCTCACAGGCTGGCGTTGCATATGTTGGCTTCCAAATCCAGTGGTAATTCTGTGCATTTATCGCACTGGGGTAATTATCTGGGAGCACCAGAGCGAAGCTAGTCTCTCCCAGGCTGATCTACCAGCAGGGAGCAGAGGGGATAAAGGGCGCTTCCACTGATACTGCCTGGGGTTTGGTTAGGGTTGCCAGGTGGTCGGTTTTCAACTGCAACGCCCGGTTGAAAAGGGACCCTGGCAGCTCCAGTCAGCACTGCTGACTGGCCATTAAAAGTCCGGTTGGCACAAGGCTGGCAGGCTCCCTACGCGGCTCCTTGGAAGCAGCAACATGTCCTTTGGATCCTAGGTGGAGGAACGGCCGTGGGGGCTACATGCGCTGCCCCGGCCCTGCTTCGAGTGCCAGCTCCACAGCTTCCATTGGCCAGGAACTGCCTGGCCACACCTCTGCCTAGGAGCTGACGGACATGTTGCCGCTTGTGGGGAGTCACCCAAAGTGAGCGCTGCCCGGAGCTTACACCCCTCACTTCCTCCTCCCCAAGCCCCATCCCTGAACCCCCTCCCACACCCAAACTCCCTCCCAAAGCCCGCACCCCTCATCTCCTCCTGCACCCAAAGCCCCAGCCCTGAGCCCCCTCCCGCACCCAATCTCCCTCCCAGAGCCCAAACCCCCTCCTGCACCCCAAACCCTTCATCCTTGGCCCCACCCCAGAGCTCACACCCCCAGCCAAAGCCCCCACCCTCCTGTACCCTAACCCCTTGCCCCAGCCTGGAGCCCCCTCCTGCACACCAAACCCCTCACCCCTGGCCCCGTCCCAGAGCCCAAACCCCCTGCCAGAGCCCTCACCCCACTGCACCCCAACCCTCTGCCCCAGTCTGGTGAAAATGAGTGAGTGAGTGAGTGAGTGAGGGTGGTGGAGAGCAAGAAACAGAGGGAGAGGGGATGGAGAGAGCTGGGGGCAGGGCCTTAGAGAAGGGGCAGGGCAGGGGCGGGGCCTCGGGGAAGGGGCAGGGCAGGGCCAGGGTGTTCGGTTTTGTGCAATTAGAAAGTTGGCAACCCTAGGTTTGATGGTAACTCTCTGAGGGAACCAGTGGACAAAGATGCTGGCAGTAGACATCTGCTGTGCTAGGTGGAGTCTGCAGGGTGGCTCACTCTGGCACTGAGCCCTCTCGGTGTGGGAGTCCCAGCACATCTCAGCACCACAAGCAGAGGGATTTCATGGTGAGGGACAGGGGGATGGCTCTTACCACTCCACCCGCTTGGGTCTGTATATTCATGGCGTCTCTTGGTAGCAGTCCAGGATGCGGCCTGGCCCATTCCTTCCAAGCCTCCCAGACAGCACAGGGGGCTGGGCGAAGGCAGAAAGAATGGAAAATGCTCCCTGCTGTTGCTATTTAACTTTAGGAATCTTTCCAGCTAAGATAATAACAGAAGACTTCAGTTCACCATCTCAAATATGCAGGTACTTTGTAGTATTAGGAACTGATGCCCTGTTCTTATAAAACTGGCCCCTGCTGATAGGGGAAGACAAAGTTGCCCATAAACAACATTTTATTTCTGAGTTAATGCAACTTCATGGGCAAAGGGGGTCAATCAATTTTTCATAAAGTATAAAACAGAGATAAGTGCTGGGGATCACGGCCAGAGTTGCTGTAGAATGGGATTGAGAAGCGTGTGATGCAGTGCTGGGGTATGCTTCAACAATTACTGGCCAAGTGACCTTTCATTAATTTCCCTTAAACTGTTAATCTCGTCTTTTTCAGGGTATGGGCTATTTTCAGTCACATTACATTGTATCTACATTTCTCTCCCATGCAGTAGTGGAGAGGGTCTGCTTGTGTTGTTGAAATTAAAACAATATAGCCTTCCTGATCTGCTGAATTCCCCACGGGGCCAGAAGGAATGGGTCTCTGAGTGAGTTGGAAGGTGATTGTTTGCAGTAATGTGCATGTGACAGTTAAGGGGCAGGCTGTGATTTATGAAATCCTGTCAGGACAGAAGCTGTTGTTTCCCTTCTCCAAAGGCAGCCATGTGAATGGGAAAGAGCCTATGGGCCCAGCGAGTGAAATCATCTGTTGAGATGTCCACTGCCTGTCTGTGGTACTGTAAAGGGGAGAAATGCAGGCCTCAGCCAGTGCTCCCGCCAGGGATCCAGCTACTAAACCAAATATTTAAACATTCGGCCCCAATGGGCATTGTAACAAATGATTTAGGGGGGAGAAAAGTGTTTCAAGAGACTCTGTTTTACCAAGAAATGATACACGTATAAGAAAGGATGGGTGGGATTTTCCCAGCAGTCCAGGGGGTTTAGCCACATCTCTTCTAGTCATCAAAGTGATGGAAATCTCCCCGTACGTATTCACCGTGTCTGGGGCACAATCTGTACAGGGCTGTGCCTGTCGACAAGAGGTCAGTGGCAGGGCCTCTCTGCCAGCTGGGTGAAGAAATGACTGTGCAGCCCACATGCTCTCTGGCACATTGCCAACTGTCACCCTGCATAGGGATCATGGCCCGGCCTGCAGGAGGCAGAAACTAGCACTTCTGTTGTGGACAGGATGGGGTGAAATTAAAAGAAAGAGGAGCAGAAGAGGCCAGGGATAAAAGGGGAAGCATGGGGTGTAGGTAAGAAGTAATTAATGCTTTAGCTCTATCCGCATATATATTCAAGGGACACCATCATAGGACCTAACCACATCAGCCACACCATCAGGGGCTCTTTCACCTGCACATCTACCAGTGTGATATATGCCATCATGTGCCAGCAATGCCCCTCTGCCATGTACATTGGCCAAACCGGATAGTCTCTATGCAAACAAATAAATGGACATAAATCAGACATTAAGAATTGTAACATTCAAAAACCAGTAGGAGAGCACTTCAATCTCCCTGGACACTCAATAACAAACTTTGAAGTGGCCATTCTTCAACAAAAACACTTCAAAAACAGACTTCAACGAGAAATTGCAGAACTGGAATTAATTTGCAAACTTGACACCATCAAATTAGGCCTGAATAAAGACTGGGAGTGGCTAGGTCACTACAACATTTTTTCCCCCTGTGTTGATACTCACACCTTCTTGTCAACTGTTGAGTATGGGCCACATCCACCCTAATTGAATTGGCATCATTAGCACTGCAAAAAATAATTTTCCCTCTCTTGATATTTACCCCTTCTTGTCAACTGTTGGAAATGGGTCACATCCACCCTAATTGAATTGCCCTCGTTAGCACTGCCCCCACCCCACTCGGTAAGGTAACTCCCATCTTTTCATGTGCTGTATATTTATACCTGCCTACTGTATTTTTCACTCTATGCATCTGATGAAGTGGGTTATAGCCCATGAAAGCTTATGCTCAAATAAATTTGTTAGTCTCTAAGGTGCCACAAGGACTCCTCGTTGTTTTAACCCTTTAGGTACATCTGGAAAGGGCATTCATCTTGTTTTTCCACCATAGCTAGAACTAGGAAGTACTATAGGTCTGTTTTTCTGATATTTCTAGACCAATGAACTTCTGAGATTTTGTATATGCAACTGAATGGAACCTCCTCAGACATTCCACTAATAATAATAACAATAAATCTATCTCTTATACATGCTTTTTATCACTAGATTTCAAAGTTTATCTATCTATCTATTTGAGAAAGCTACTGTTACCTTAATGTGTTCAGTCTGTATAAAGCAAACATTTCTCCATGTGAAAATAATGCTCATCATAGACGATACCTCTATCTGTTAAAATTAAATTACATTTAGGTGCCAGAGTGGTTCTAGTCAATAAGAAATGACCCTGTGGCCCATCTTTTGGGAAGGATTTGTATTCTTGGCCTGTGTTGCAACATTAAATGAGAATCATTCTCTGTCATTAACCTTTTTCACTTTTCAGGTTTCTAACTATGAATATACTCTTCCCGGGTTTTCATACCTGAATTATTCTCAGTTAACAAACAGAAATCAAATGGTGTGGAGAAAAAAAAATACCAGTCCCCATGTCAGTCAGGGCTGAGAGTCTCCAGATCTGAAATGCTGGCTGTCAAGTAAAGAATTCTGTTCAGCTCAGGAAGTACTTACACCATAACCTCACCCTTGGGGATTTAGCAAACACAGGGAGGGAGTTTAATTTAGAGACACTTCAGAAACAAAAATACTTTTTGAACACACAGCAAGGCAGCTGAAAAGGCTTTCTGCAGTGTTATCATAGCTGAAGAGCAAATGCTATTCAAAGCTGCTTAATGAATCAGAAGCAAGCTGACCTTCTTTGATTGCAGAACAAGCTTGTCCACACAAGGTCTGGCCCAGCCAGGAAGCAGCAAGCACCTCACAGGATCAGGCTTTCTGTGTCTCCATGAGTAGACGTCTACTGCATAACATCGATATCACAGCATATACAATGTATTAGTAACATATGGACACGATCTCATACAGACTGTTGTGGCGGCTACATTTAAATGAAATGTAAATCGTGAAAGTGAAATGAAAGCTAATCTCCACATTTTGTATTAGACAAAATATCACAGAGTGAATACAGATAAGTACCAAGTGTGAAATATCCAAAAGGGTGGGCTCTCCGTTCCGCATGACCTGATGGAGAAATGCCTTAAAATAGCATATCTCACTGCAATGCTTTAAACAGAGACATCCAATTGATTACTAATACACTTGGCATAGGACAGACAACAATCAGTTCTACACATTTGAAACAGGTGTTCATAGATTCTAAAGCCAGACGGGACAATTGTGATGATCTGGTCTGACCTCCTGTATAACATGGGCCAGAGAATTTCCCATAAATAATTTGTTTGGAACTATAGCAGATCTTTTAGGAAAACAGTGAGCCTTGATTTAAAAATTGCCAGTGATGGAGAATCCACCACGACCCTTGGTAAAGTATTCCAATGGTGAATTATGGTCACTGTTAAAATGTATGCCTTATTTCCAGTCTGAATTTGTGTAGCTTTATCTTCCAGCCATTGGATGGTATTGTACATTTCTCTTTTAGAGTGAAGAGCCTGTTATTAAATATTTGTTCCCCATGTAGATACTTACAGACTGTGATCAAGTCACCCCTTAACCGTCTCTTTGTTAAGCTAAATAGATTGAGATCTTTGAGTCTATCACTATAAGGTAGGTTTTTTAATCCTTTAATCATTCTTGTGGCTCTTCTCTGAACCCTCTCCAATTTACCAATACCCTCCTTGATTTGTAGTTGCCAGAAATGGACACGGTATTCCAGCAGCAGTCGCATAAGTGCCAAAAACATGTTTGAACAGATGGATGTAAGAAGAGAAACTAAATTCATGAACACTTCTGAACTGTAGCGTTGAAGCTAATATTTACAGGAAAAGAAGCCTGGTTCATGGCTGGCTGAAAATAATAATAATCAAAACAACAGCAGCAATAATGACACCTGGCTGTGATATAATGATTTTAGAGTCATGTGATGTGTCGAGACGTTTCTACAGCTTTTCCCTCAGAGATCAACAGGGGTGGGAGGGCTGAAATGGTGTTAGCCAATCAGATTCTACAGGCAAATTTCTGCTTTCTAACTGTCTTATCAGCATTTGTAGCATGATTCTCCTCTCACTCCAGTGTAAATAAGGAGTAACAGCACCAATGGTAGTGGAATTCCTTGCGAGCGGGTGAGGGAGGACTGATGCAATTGCAGAGGTGTAGACAACTTTTTTTATTTGGGTGCAACTAGATGTAAATATTATTAAGATAACAGCTGTTGAAGATTGTTTTCGATACTCTGATGGTAGCTAGGCCAGTCCCTGATAACTCACAGTTTGCTCTTCAGTCCAGGAGGTGGTGCAGTTCTTTGATCGTCTTGGCTGCTTGAAATCTCTCTCTACCTTCCAGGGCATCAGCTGGCTCTCAGTGGACAGGGCTGGGTTGAGGGTCTTTCCTGCAGCAGGCTCTGGCTCCTTTCTTCCCTGACTGGAAAACAGTTCAGCAAGCAGGTGCCCTCTTCCTGTGTGACAGGGAATTCTGTGTGCCTGGGTGATGCTCAGCTGTGTTTCTCCTGCTCCTCCTTTAGCCAGGCTGTCTGAGTCCCTCCTTGTCTCACCAGGATTACTGAGCCTCTTTCTCTCTCTTTGTGGCCAATGTCAGATCCCCTCTCTCTGGAAAGACCTAGGATAGGTCTAGCCAGTTGCCACTCCTCTGGAGCTGATTCCCACTGCCTCCTGACTGGGTCTTCTCTACCACCACTACCCCCCTGCCTACACTAGTTCCATGTGCTCCGTACACAAAGGGAAGGGGTGGTCAGACATCATGGAGCCCATGATTCTTTGGCATGAATCCCATCATGCTTGGAGTCAAAAGGCCTCCAGCTGCCATTTTATTTGTAGTCTTCTCCTTGTCTGTGAAGTACCAACAGATGAGGTGTAGTCTAAACTCTTTCTTCATTCTGCCATATGATAGACTGTTCTACAAAGAAGCATGACTATATCAAACTATGAGGCCAGCTCGGTTTGCCAGAGAGTGTTGTATGTTTTAATTCTGCTGCAGTCCTATATCGTTCTTACTGAGCAGTGGCTGCATGAAGTATACAAACAAAGTGTGTTTCCAAGTGCTAAAATGAAATCATTGAAACACGGCAGTACAAAGGAGGAAACTACATTTCCAACAACAAGTGGATCAACTTCTGCTGGTTGTAGTACTGAGCTGTCTTCTCCATTGCCAGCAACAGCAATCAAATACCAGCTGCCTGTACTGTTAGCACGTCTGAGACACCCCATCAGCCACGACTTATGTCTTTCTCTTTGTGTAACTTTGGAAAACAAGCCATTCTTCTGCTTATCCTGGTTTGAGGATTTTCAGTGGCTCCATTATTCTAATGGCAGGACAATATGTTTCTACTGTTGTACAGCTGTTAAGTACAAACTACTTTGACTAAGTACACAGAAGAAGTGTTCACAAATTCTAGATTATCTAATTGGAAGAAAAGGCTCAAGACAAGTTTGAGAGTCACCAAGGTTCTTTGTGTCACCAGGAAGCAGCTGATATTCTTCAAAAGACAACAACGAATGTCCGTACTATGCTAGGTTTTCAGTATTTTCGAAAGAAAGAAGCAAACAGGAGGATTCTAATGAGGTTATTAATTAGCATATGTTATCTTGCCAGACAGGGACTTAGGCTTTATCGACACTGGCACTTTCGTCGGTAAAACTTTTGTCCGTCAAGGGTGAAAAAAAAAACCCTGACTGACAAAAGTTTTACTGATGAAAAGCACCGGTGTGTACAGCGCTGTTGGTGGGAGACGCTCTCCCGCCAACAACGCTCCCACCCCTCATTGGGGGTGATTTTATTTTGTCAGCAGGAGAGCTCTCTCCTGCCAACAAAGAGCGGTTACACAGCATACCTTACAGTGGCACTGCTGTAGTAGCACAGCTGTGCCGCTGTAAGGTGCGCAGTGTAGACATAGCCTTGATGGTGAGGCCATTATACTGAACAAGCTGAAAAAATGCCCTTCAGTGGAGAGGTTTTGCACCTCGCAGGTTGCAATGAAAGATCCTGACATGAGTGTTTGAATTGGTGGAATAGCAGCTCAAATGGAAAGGTTTCATTCCTTTTTGTACTGAACAAGGTTGACATGGCAGATAATCTGTTCAAAACTTGGCATGCATCAGTCATTTTAGCAATAGAAGGCCAAGTGAAAATTATATTTATGAAAATGACATTTAATTCATTTCAGTCCATCTGATCAGGTGAAAGCTACAACTCATTCTGGGAGCAAATCTATCTGAAAAGTTTAAAGTTGGAGATAGAATGCCTGAGCTTACAAGAAAGAGAAAAGTTCTGAAGAAAAGGCTAATAGGGACAGGTGAACTCCGATACTCAAATTCAGCAAAGGAATTTTATAAGTAGATCTACTTTGAAGTAATTGATCTTACACTGCCCAGTATACAATCAAGGTTTAACAAAAAAGCTACAAAATTATTCAAAATCTTGCAACCCTTTTAACTTAAAATGTAGTTAAAATGCAATTTCAAAAAATGCTTCAGGTGTATGGTTCATTCTGAAGACCCCCAAGCCCTCATTATCTTTGCCCATGAACTGAGAGCAGAATTAGGTCCTAGGGTTTTTTTAACCCTGCTTCCTCTTCCCTTCAGAAAGTTTGTTTATTCTTTTAAAATTGACCTTTTAATTTCTGGCTATCTGAGGAGAGTCCAGGAGTTTCTGATGTTCATTCAGGCTTCACACACCAAATCAATAGAGTAAAAGAATCCGGGAAGAAGCTGCAACACTATTTCCTTTAGCACTTGCTCAAGTCTAAAACTGAACTTCCTATATCTTTGTCCAGTGCCCCTCTGCGCTTGCAGACCTTTGAACAATTGAGTGTTATTCACAGAACTGCTCATGGATTATAAACTCACACATGTGAATGTTCTCATAGAAGTAAAATTCTTTATGTGCTCTGGGACATTGCTTGACATACCAGAGGGACGGGGTCCCCAGAACCCCTTTCTAGAGCTCTGGCCCAGAGGCAGTTAACTAAGCCAGGGAAAGATCTGACCGAGTCCTTCCCAACAAGGACCATGCACACATTTACAATTATTTTGTACAAAACCCGATTTGTTCTAGCAGTGCTGCCTTGGGTCAGCACTGGTATAAGAGAGAGGGTTTAGAATGTCTAAAATATTCTAATTCTGCTTATCTGCTTCCTCCCCAGAAACCCTTTTGTCTTCTGAGAGACTCAAAGCGCCAATGGCTTCTTCAAGCCTGGCTTGTTTTAAGACTTCCATTCATCCAATTAGGGAATAGAAACAATACCATGTGACTTATGTGACTAATCACAATTAATCAACACAGCTCACATTTTGAATTTCAAGTATCGACTCCACTGAGGAAGCTGTTCAGGACCCATCCAAAGAGGAACAAAACATTTTAAATCTTGGAAAAAATTGTCGCTGAAATTGGAATGATGAATAAATCTGGAATTTGTAGTGTGTTCTAAAAGCAGGAAAAAAAGGTTAATTTCATGGCGGGAACAGTCAGTTCTCAGCACAACATCTACATCTACACACCTGTATCCGCTTGTCTACATAAAAATTTTTAATGAGGCCATCCTGTGGGATCTGAATGTAAATAACACAAACACTCAGCCCATAGGACTGTCTCCCCGATTCCTCCTTGTCCCTATGGTTCAGCGTGCATCAGCTTTGCCTTAGCCAACATTCACTTCTTGACTGTATAAATCTTGTATTGCTTCACCACAACAGACACTAAAATCTGCTTCTTATTCTGTGGCAAGCCTGCATGCATCATGTTACAAACTGAAAACATTGGATACTTTGAGCCACTGAACATTCAGCATTCAATTCTATTTGGTAATTGCAGTATTTGGAAAAGGAGCTATCACTGTACTGCAGAGTAATTAATAGCACCCACCATAGGGGCCGTACAATGCCATGTGGGAGATATATGAGTATGTAAGTGGGAACTCATCCAGGATTTGAATCTGGCACCTCTCACACTTATGTGATGGGTCTCATCTGAACCAACACACCAGGGGTAGAACCAGAGACTTCCAGAGCTAGAAGTGTAAGCTACTATAGCTTCCTTGGAGGATGGTAAGACTCATATCCTCTGCAGAGCAGCACAGTGGGGGACCTGTAGCTCACATGTACTAGTGGGTCACACACCTCGTAGGCACCTTCTGACATCATCTGGTCTTTGGCCACTGACATCTGAGAGCAATGACTAGAACATACTAATGATGATGACATTTCATCTCCCCGTCACTGTGGCGAGACAGACCCAATTAATAAGATGTCTGTGCTAGGCTGGTATGGTATTGCTTTGAGGGTTAGTTTACACCCCCGTTGCCTCCAGAGAATCAGGAGATCTTTGGGAACTGTGTGTAAAGGAAATAAATAAACAAAACCCTGCTGAAATGAACGGAGAAGTCTGCAAATGTAGCCCCCAAAATGTCAGGCAGTGTATGTTATGTTTCCTCTGGCGATGTGAAAGACCCGTTTTCACTTGCAGATTTCCCAGCCTCACAGCAATCAGGTATGGTTAGTCAATGTAGAGGAATCAGTGTCATTATGAGAACATTAATATTAGAATGTCTGACTTTCTGGGGGGTGTGTGTGTGTGTGTGTGCGTGTGTGTGTGTGTTTGTAAGATTCATGCTGCACTAATATAAAAATATTTTTTTTATATTAGTGCAGCATGAATCTTACACACACACACACACACACCAGAAAGTCAGACATTCTAATATTAATGTTCTCATAATGACACTGATTCCTCTACATTGACTAACCACACATGATTGCTGTGAGTTAGTCAATGTAGTGTTTGCTGCATCCCTCACTGTCACTCTGGCCGTGCTGAGGGCTTCCTCACCAGAGCTATGGCTGCACTGCTTGCACACAGAGATGGGCTTCCCCATTTTTCCTGTAGGTGCAGCTGTGTGTTTTACGTAGAGGTGGAGAACTGACACTGACTTTAGCTGTTCCAATGCTAATTAGTTAAGGGCACCCCAGTAACGCTCACACAGTATTTTAATCCAGTCTTTTTTAACCAGGGACTGGTTCTGAATTTTGCAAAGTTTGGGCTAGTTTGTTTGGGCCCAGTCCTGGTTCAGATTAATATCTAGTCCAAACACACATTACAAGAATTTTATTATTATTTCTTCATGAAGAAATATTGCCACTGAGTTAAAACTGTGTATCTGTTATTAGCTCCAAACCATTAGGGAAAGACATGTATTATATGTATTATAAACAGAAAAGCAGAAAGTGATTTAGAATAAACATGGATTGAACCATACTTCTGCCCCATTCACTCCACTGTACTGTATCTGTTGACTCCACTGATAGGTTTAACATTATCTATTGGTCGCTTCCTGGCACACAGTTTGTAAATTGTCTGCACCAGCCCCTGGTGTGTGCTGACCTGACCTAGTGTGCAGGCATTGAAAGAACATCATTCAGTGGCCAACCTTTCAGATTGCACACTTTTTCTAAGTTGAATCCTTGCTATCAAGTCTGCTCCTGGCACTCAGTCCAACTCCAGACAGAGTGAAATTCCCTAGCCATGGGACAGCATACACAAAGCACCATGCTTACAGGAGCCTCGGAGAGGTGCTTCCAAAGCAAACATCTTGTATGTAGGGCTATGATCTTAGCAGGAGTTTTCAGTGAGTGTGACCTCCATTATTTCCATCACGGCAAATACTAGTGAAACCAATGGTAAAATATGGCAATTCCCAAACCGTGGCTCTTCTCCGAGTGATGCCCCTTTAATCACTCAACACGTGTTTCCAATTCACATGTTCAGATGATAATAACCTCACTATATCAGTTTTCACTTGTTAGACCAAAATGCCTTTTTGGTTTGAGGCTGCACATGTTGTACTACACTGTACAAGTAGGTTATTCTTAGAAACAAATCCCTTTCCAAAAACATGCAGGTCAGCAGTTCAGCCTTTGGTTTCACTTTCTGCACTGTTCCCTTTATGCTCTGTTTCCAGTCTCACCTCCCGGCTCATTCCCCTCACAACCCATCACCACTTGCCTGCTTTGCTATTTGTTCTACACTAGCTGGTCTTTTCATTTGCAGAGCCTACAGGTTAAACAGAATGTCTCGTTTCACTTTCAGGTGTATTCTTACCCTTTTAAAAAGAAATAAATCTAGCTAAATTTCAAAACAAATCATCTGACTTAAAAAAATATTTTCCATTTTTTTGCAGATGAATTTATTTCCCAGATTTGACCCAACTTCTTGAATAGTTTTAGTTGACCCAGCACTGAATTTTTCAATGAATAAACTATTTGTCAACTTTTTTTGCCTTTGTCCAATAGCAAAGTGAGAGTGAAATCCACAGACCCAGACACTTTGGGGTGGAGAATTCCCTTGTGACACTCCATGTTATACTAGTATATTGCAAGGCACAAGAGTTAGCAAAATCACCCATGTCTGAACAGTCCGACAAAATCTAGCATCACATGGGAGGGTGGTGTAATGAACTGTCTAGTGTGCATTGGTACCCCTTGCCCTTTCCGGGATGGAATCAGAGCTGCGCAACTCTGCATCAGAGGCACTATGCTGCTAAAAGCGAATGGAACTGAAGTGACAGAGGTCTGATGAGCAGCACAGTGTAACAACTTGGTAGTCTCAGGTAGCTGCAGATGGTCATGTTAGTAGCCAGGCTGGAGGCTGCACGGAGTTAGTCATTTGTTTGCTCCTTTTACAGTATAAAAATATGCTCCTAAGGAGCTACCACAAAAAGAATGTAAGGATTGTTAAAGCTTTAAAACGGGAACTCTGCTCGCACGACACCAAAGCAACCTGGACAGGAGCAAAGTCCTTGCCCTCCTCTCATTTCCTTCTGCATGTCACGGTTTCGAGAGTTCATCGTGTGCTTACGTTGGTGTGATTGGTGCGCTGAGTGAGCTATGTGCTCAGATTGGTACAACGAGTGCTCTCAATCAGTTGTGTGCTCATGGTACGATTGCTGTTTCAGAGCTCTGGATGTCTCCCTGTAAGAACCTTTCTCAAAACTAACCCACTGCCTCCTCTCCAGCTCTGCGATCTGACACACCCCCAGGGAAAGTACAGTTCGAGATTGTCCTATACACCACCAGCGACACAGTCATTTCATAACAACTGTGTTTTCTAATTGCTCTGTACTGATCACAGATATCAACCATATCATCCAAAAGGCTAGTTCAGCCTATATATGGTCAGAGGATGGGAGTGCCAAGATGTCTGTTTTGTTCTGCTAAAATCAGATAGCTAGTGCCCGTCACTACTCCAATGGGCTGCAGCCAACTCACATTGCTGACAGATGCACCGGAATTAGCTGAAAGTTGGACATAACAACACTAGTGAAAGAAGCTTCCCTTGATCCCCTCTGCCTATCTGTCTTAGCTGAAGGACCCTTTCGCTCTCAGCAGAGAGCAGATATCTGCTGGCATGCAGCAGGTTAATACAAAGGTAGACCCTGATGATGTTTGCATAACCAGGGCTAATCTGGCCTCTTCCCTTCCACAAGTGTGAAGTATCGTTAAAGGTGCAGTAAGTTTGGCCCAAGACTGAGCCTGCAGCTCTGTTCAGTAATTAGAGCCTCATTCTGGAAGAAGGGAATTTACATTATTCCTGCAGAGTGCAGTACACAGAAGCCGGTATGTGCTCTCCAGGACTTTCGCAAAGTGGGGCTGAGGGAGCTGGTTGAGAATGTGACCTGTGGTTTGGGATGCTCAGTGTGAGTGTGGTGGCAAAGGGGGCAGTGAGAGCCAGGAACTTGCTCTGGGTAGCTCGTCTTCTGAGTGTGTCATGGGGATCAGCACCAGCTCCAGCTCTTGTTTCTTGCTTGGTCTTTGGTCCGTCCCCTTGTGTTCACCTGCCACAGCCTCATGGCAACAGCCCTCACTGGGAGCACATCTTTGCCAGGCCCCTGACCAAGACTGCGATGCGGTTGCAGATTCTAGAGACTCTGCCCCCTCTGCAGTCCTCAGTGAAGGTTACGTGGTTCTCTTCCCCTGGGGAACTCTGCGCGAGAGTCCCCAGATGGCAGTAACCTCAAGGACAACAAAATTCATTAACTACAGAGGAAATGGAATTCAAACAAAGAAAGGGTTTGCTTAACTGATCTAGAATTATCCTCCTCCTTTCTGAGCTTGGTCAGAGAGAGAAAGGAAAGTGACTTGCTTACCTCTCCAGAGACCAACCCTTCTCTCTGACCACTTTGCTCAACCTCTCAGCTTCCCTCACTGACTCGACAGCTTCTCCCCACTGCATCCAGAGCTCTCCCTTCTCAAGCCTCTGTGGCAGGGTCAGCTGGCCTGTTGGTCAAAGGTAGCCTCCTCCCATTCTCCAGACCAGTTCTCCCCACTTGCCACTTGGTTTTGCACTGGCTGCTTTCTCTAAGAGATGACCCACTGAAGCATTTAGCAGTGGTTAACAGCCACCTCTCAAAGGCTCAATGACCAAGCTTAGAAACAGGCCAGCCTGCGTTTCTCAGTCCCAGCTGTTTTTTCTGTTGACCTTTACAATAGGCAGATTCACATTTTCTTCCAGACCAACCTTACCCCCCACTCACATACTTATTTTCCATTGTTATAAATCAGGGACAGAGGTCTAGACTTCTATCACCATCACCATCATCATCATCCCTGGGACTGGCTCAAATTCTACTTGGATTTACACCTTGTGCAACCAACTGATTTCCTAAATTTCAATGTGGAAACAGAAGATGCATGTCAGGGCAGAACATGGCCTGGTCCACCCATTGAAAGAGATGCATCTGGAGCAATCTGTGACCCAGCCTTGTGTGTCATATTAGAAACACCAGTGCTCCACCTTTGATGTGGCCTGGGAAGAGGAGAAGGAAGGTGATAGGTTTCTTTGCAACAGGCAAAGTCTCTTTCATACAATGTTGAGCTTGGATGCTGCATCAAGGCTAATACTGATGCTTACTCTGACTGCATACTGTCCTCATGAGATTTTCCCATCTTCTCCAGGGAGCTGGGCTCTGGCCATGTTCCAAGATCACATTCCTGTTGCTAAGATTAGAGTTAAGAATTTATTTTACAGCATGGCCAGTGTCTTGTGTCTGTTGCTCTTTCTAAGTGGTGGGCCCATCTTGGTTGTGGGTTGTGGTAGTGATCTACTGACTGTGAATAATGTGTGGTCTGTGTAGCAAGGCAGGTATTCCCTGTAATTCAGCACTTTGAAGGTTTTGGATCAGTGCTTGGAATATGCATTTGAACCACCATAACTGTCTTTTAACAAAGTTCTTTTCTCTTTTAATTTCCCAGGTTTTTTTAAGATTGATCTATACATTGATCACAACTTCAGTGTATTTATAGATTGTTATTTGTTGGCTACTGTAAAGTGTTAATTTAAAAGAATCCATGCCTCACCTTGTGTAAGCAGAAGTAGTAATTAAAGCACAAAAAGTGTATCAAGACCCTTTAAACTAGTTGACTGACAGACGTCTCCATTTATGATTGTTCTGTATGGGTCTGAAAATGAATCAGTATAGCTCAGAAATCCAATGCATTTTCAATAGAAATGTTTCTTGTTATTAAGTGAAAACTTTGTATGTACCCAAATGAGCATTTTACCGAAGGAAATCCCCCAGTATATAGATCAGAGTAATACATCAAATCACAGTTATCTGATACTCAGTGCTGTCTCCTACATAACGATTGCAAAAAAATAATGTGACCAGTTTGTTAATTAAAATATTTTTCTCTTAACATTATTTCATGAATTGCTGCCATAGCCACTGTTAACAGTTTTAAATAGTGCGGCTTCAGTCTGCCACACTTATTTCATGTGAAGACTGAAATCTAATTTTGCACAAAATGAAGTAACTAGAGGAGGTTTTGTAATTAATTGATAAACTTAACAGTAACAAATCACTGGGACCAGATGGCATTCAGCCAAGAGTTCTGAGAGAACTCAAATGTGAAATTGCGAAACTATTAACTATGGTTTGTAACCTGTCCTTTAAATCAGCTTCTATACCAATGACTGGAAGATAGCTAAGGTAACGCCAATATTTAAAAAGGGCTCTAGAGGTGATCCCGGCAATTACAGACCGGTAAGTCTAATGTCAGTACCGGGCAAATTAGTTGTAACAATAGTAAAGAATAAAATTGTCAGACACATAGAAGAACATAAATTGTTGGGCAAAAGTTAACATGATTTCTGTAAAGGGAAATCATGTCTTACTAATCTATTAGAGTTCTTTGAAGGGGTCAACAAACATGTGGATAAGGGGGATCCAGTGGACATAGTGTACTTAGATTTCCAGAAAGCCTTTGACAAGGTCCCTCACCAAAGGCTCTTACGTAAATTAAGTTGTCATGGGATAAGAGGGAAGATCATTTCATGGATTGAGAACTGGTTAAAAGACAGGGAACAAAGGGTAGGAATAAATGGTAAATTTTCAGAATGGAGAGGGGTAACTAGTGGTGTTCCCCAAGGGTCAGTCCTAGGACCCATCCTATTCAACTTATTCATAAATGATCTGGAGAAAGGGGTAAACAGTGAGGTAGCAAAGTTTGCAGATGATACTAAACTACTCAAGATAGTTAAGACCAAAGTAGACTGTGAAGAACTTCAAAAAGATCTCACAAAACTAAGTGATTGGGCAACAAAATGGCAAATGAAATTTAATGTGGATAAATGTAAAGTAATGCACACTGGAAAAAATAACTCCAGCTATACATACAATATGATGGGGGATAATTTAGCTACAACTAATCAGGAAAGAGATCTTGGAGTCATCGTGGATAGTTCTCTGAAGACGTCCACGAAGTGTGCAGCGGCAGTCAAAAAAGTGAACAGGATGTTAGGAATCATTAAAAAAGGGTTAGAGAATAAGATGTAGAATATCTTATTGCCCTTATATAAATCCATGATATGCCCACATCTTGAATACTGCGTACAGATGTGGTCTCCTCATCTCAAAAAAGATATACTGGCATTAGAAAAGGTTCAGAGAAGGGCAACTAAAATGATTAGGGGTTTGGAACAGGTCCCATATGAGGAGAGATTAAAGAGGCTAGGACTTTTCAGCTTGGAAAAGAGGAGACTAAGGGGGGATATGATAGAGGTATATAAAATCATGAGTGGTGTGGAGAAAGTGAATAAGGAAAAGTTATTTACTTGTTCCCATAATATAAGAACTAGGGGCCACTCCCTCTGGGACACCTGGCATTGGTCACTGTCGGTAGACAGGATGATGGGCTGGATGGACCTTTGGTCTGACCCAGTATGGCCATTCTTATGTTCTTATGTTCTTAATGGGCACAAAACACATGTTCCTTCATATCTTATGTGTCCCAGAAGTGTCCAAACCCATCAAATCCATTTTTTATTCTGTAATGTACGTACTGGAGGGGTCCAAAGGAACATGAGACATTGCCCTGTTCAAATCGGGAGATTTTTGACTATGTATTAAAAACACCACTACCCTCCTACCTCAAAACTCAGAGATTCATAGATTCTAAACCCATAAAGGACCATTGTGATCATCTAGTCTGACCTCCTGTATAGCACAGGCCACAGAACCTCCCCAAAACAATTCCTAGAGCAGAGCTTTCAGAATAACATCCAGTCTTGATTTAAAAATTGTCAGGGATGGAGACTCCACCACAACCCTTAGCAAATTGTTCCAATGGTGAATTACTGTCATTGTTAAAAATTTACAAATTATTTCCAGTCCGAATTTGTGTAGCTTCAACTTCCAGCTATTAGACCTTTCTCTGCTAGAGTGAAAAGCCTGTTATTAAATATTTGTTCCCCATGTAGGTAACTTACAGACTGTGATCAAGTCACCCCAACGTTCTATTTGTTAAGCTAAATAGACTGAACAATTTGAGTCTATCACTATCAGGCAGGTTTTCTAATCCTGTAATGATTCTCTTGGCTCTTCTCTGAACCCTCTCCAATTTATCAGTATCCCTCTTGACTTGTGGGCACCAGAACTGGACACAGGATTCCAGTAGTGGTTACACCAGTGCCCAATACAAAGGTAAAATAACCCCTCTCTTCTTACTTGAGGTTCTACTGTTTGTGCATCTCAGGATCACATTAGCTCTTTTGGCCACAGTGTCACACTGTGAGCTTATGTTCAGCTGATTATCCACCATGACCTTTAAATCTTTTTCAGAGGCACTGCTTCCCAGGATAGAATCCCCCAACCTGTAAGTGTGGCCCACATTCTTTATTCCCAGATGTATACATTTACATTTAATGAAAACAAATATCATTTGCTTGTGTCTTCTTCATTATTTACCGCTCCCCCAATTTTTGTGACATCTATAAACTTTATCAGTGATGATTGTATGTTTTCTTCCAGGACATTGATAAAAATGTTAAACAGCGTAGTGACAAGAACCGATTCCTACAGAACCCCACTGGAAACACACCAGTTCAATGATGATTCCCCATTTACAATCACACTTTGACACCTAGAGTCAGGCAATTTTTAATCTATTTAATGTGTGCCATGTTAATTTTATCTCATTCCAGTTTTTTAATCAGAATTCTGTGTGGCACCAAATTGAACACCTTACAGAAATCTAAGTAAACACTGTGACCATTAAAAGCAGCAAAAAGTCCTGTGGCACCTTATAGATTAACAGATGTATTGGAGCATGAGCTTTCGTGGGTGAATACCCACTTCGTTGGATGCAGGACGGTATTCATCCACGAAAGCTCATGCTCCAATACGTCTGTTAGTCTATAAGGTGCCACAGGACTCTTTGCTGCTTTTACAGATCCAGACTAACACGGCTACCTCTCTGATACTATGACCTTTGTCAACCAAGTACATGATGTCAACACTATGACCTTTATCAGCCAAACTTGTAATCTCATAAAAAAGATACCAAGTTTATTTGACAGGTTCTATTTCCCATAGACCCATGTTGATTTGCATTAATTTCTTAACCTTACTTTCATTCATTGTTAATCAAGTCCCATATCAGCTATTCCATTATCTTGCTCGGGATCAATATCAAGCTGACAGGCCTATCACTACCCGGGTCATTCTGTTTTCCCTTTTAAAAAATTGGCACAACATTAGCTTTCCTCCAATCTTCTGGAACTTTCCCAATGCTCTAAGATTTATTGAAAATTAATATTAAAAGTCCAATGAGCTCCACAGCCAGCTCTTTTAAAACTCTTGGATGAAATTTATCTGGACCTGCTGATTTGAAAATGCCTGACTTTAGTAACTTCTGTTTAATATCCTCCAGACATGCTAGTGGAATGGAAAGAATGTTATCATCATGATATGATGAGACTATATAATTTTTCCCCTCAGATACAGTACAGAAATATTTATTGAACACTTCTGCCTTTTTCTGCATTATTAATGATAATTATGCCATTTCCAGCTAGTAATGGAATGATACCATTGTCAGGATTCTTTTTGTTCCTAATATATTTAAAAATCTTCTTATTATTGTACTTAACGCTGTTCGCCATAGAGTTCTTCTTGTGTCCCTTTGGTTCCCTTATCAATTTTCTACAATTCCTAACTTCTGGTTTATATTCATTACTATCAACTTTCCCTTTCTTCAATTTGTTATATATTATTATTTAAACATTTTTTATAGCTGCCTTCACTTCCCCTCCAAACCAGGTTGGGTTATTTAACCAATATGGGTTTCCTCCCTAATTGTGGCATTGTGGCTTTTTAGGCTTCTGTGAAGGTGTTTTTAAATTATTCCCAATTATCATTCACTCAGACATTCATCCTCATTTCCAACTACTGCTTACTGTTCTCATTTGTCTCTGAACAATAGCTGATTCCCAGATCCTCTCACATGTTTGCACTGTCAAACTGAAATCTGTAATGCAATCTTAACTATGCTGTTGCGACCTGCTGCGGCAGAATATTTATCAGAATCTGGAAATCTAACAGTAAATCCTGCCAGAATTGGCAGGCTTCCAAAAAGACTGTTCTGTGCTTTGTTCAGTGCAGTACTGCAAATCTGGCATTTCCTAAACACTATGTTTGTCTGAAATCTTTTATGTTCCATCCCAGCTTCCCCTCCACTCTCCCTATAGCCCAGAGAGAATTCCACAGCACCTTTTCAATTCGACTCCGTTGCCTTCTTTCTGTATGCTCAGAAGATAGTTTAATTAATAGATCCTTCTTATTTCTTCTCATTCTTCTCTTCTTTCTTGGGTACAGTCACCAGAACCAAGGGGCTATGCACTGCAGTCCCTGTCAGATTGATTCCAGCATACGCTTTGAAACAGAGAGACTGCTCATTCAAAGGGAATTCCTGTCTTTGACAGATCTATTCCCAATAACACAGAAATCTCAGCATAGATAGCTGAGGCTCAGTCACTGCTCAAACATGCAGGCCCTCCTCATTGAAGAATTTCCATGGAGAGATTTCTCTCTTCCTTGGCTTTTCAGTATTTCATTGTCACTTCATTATCTCGCAGCATCTCACAGCATCCAGACTGGAGCATTACACCTGCCAAAATTGTATGCAAATAATTTAAAGGCTTTAGCCTGGGACAAGATGAGGCTGGAATATGTCGCTCCTTCTTGCTATTTACCTCCAATCCAGGGAGTTCTATACCAAAGTCAGCAAGGGACTCAAGGTGGAAAATCCAAGACTGTGGTTTCTTTCTCTGTTGCTCTGCATCCTTGACCAATGTGGGGGAATTCCACTGGGATTGTCCAGAAGGCACAGCGACAGACTGCAAACTGATCCCTTATCATCTACCTGATCTTAAATCACCTCTGGGTCTCTACTTGATCTTTGTGCTGTACTTGCGACCCACTCGTAAATTACACATGTGCTAACTCCGTAAGATGGTACATTAACCATAGAGAAACATAGGTGCTGAAACTAGGGGTGCAGGGATGCTAGAGCACCCCCTGACTTGAAATGGTTTCCATTATATACAAGATTTACAGTTTGGTTCAATGGCTCTCAGCACCACCACTATAAAATTCGTTCCAGCACCCTTATAGGGAACTTCCGTATACATGGTGCTGCATTATCACACAATAACACAAGTGCACAGACTAGGCTGCGACATCAGCCATCTGGTCACTTTCTGGAGCACTCCCATATGTCCCTCCCGGCTTCTTTGAAAGAGTAGTGGTATTTCCTTTCTAGCCCCTCTTCTCCACTTCCTCTGACAGTGTGTTCAGAACCATTTGGCTCTGCATGGTCTGTCCTTCCCCAGTGGCAGAGTCCCATTCCAGGTCTGAGTCCCTTACAAACCCCTGAAAGGAAGGGAAGACATATTATCCCCATTTTATGGGGCAGGGGGAGGGAAAACGATGCCTGGCAAGGGGGAGTGAGCTGCTCAAGGTCCCACAGGTTGAGGATGAGAAAGAAAATGAACCACATGGGAAAAGATGTTAGTCATCTTGCAGAATTCACGACTGGCAGTGCTCAGACATGATGTAAGATCCCATATAAAACAGAATAGAGCCCCAGGGGGAATTATACACTAGTGATGACTTTTCTCTTCCTAGAAAGTGCAATTTATACATATTCATGTGTCTGAAAAGAGGCTTTTTGCCTGGACAGACTTTATTTCACCAGCTCCTACACTTCTAGTTCCAGCTCCCTGCCTAGCAGAGAGTGTTGGGGAATGTCTCCACAGCAGCTGCTGCTTCTATCTATAAATAATGTCTCATACACCTGTGCTTTCCCCAGGAAAGGTCAGAAATGTGTGTCACTGTCCTACCAGCTAATTGTTCACAGCCCCCTCCAACAACAAGGAGTTAAGCTTGTGATGTGGATTGCAGCCAGTGCAAAAACCCTTCTGAAAACTGTCCTGCTTCCTTCCCCGCTTTCAGTGGGGTTTGGGTTTTTATTCCTATGTGTCTGGCACTGTGATTTCATCACCTCAGTGGGCACTGAGATCCCAGCACGGCCTAATCTGCACTTGGGCAGACTTGTTTCTGAGCGAATGAAACCAAGAATAACCCCACCACCAAGACGGGCTACTGAGTTGGCTGCTCTCTGGCACTTCCCCATCACAATTACCAGGCTTTGCACGGCTAGTCCAGCCAGCTATGTCCAAGAGGAAACGTGGCAGAAGTGTCTCCCTGCCATTGGCACCAAAGAAGCAAGCACGTTCATCCCCCTTCAGGCCACAAGAAGGGCCCAATGTTTGGCCTTCGCCTCACCATTATTTCAGCTTCGATTGGGCATTTAGTCAGTTTCAAGGCATCCTGACTTCCTCCCCACTTCTACATTCTCCCGGAGAGGCCTAGGCTGGGGTGATTCCCACCATGACTGGCTCCCATGCAGATTTACTGGTGGGTCCCTCCAAGGCGCTGGCAGTGAGCTGCACTTAGCTGTCCAGAATGGCAGTGAGGGTCACTGCAGGCCCTCAGCCAGAGCCAGCAGAGACTTGGCGTTGCAGCTAAAGGAGTGTCTGCGCAGAGATTATTGGCTTTCCCTGTCATTCTCTTTCCTTCTGAGGCCAAGGGCCTAACAAGCACAGCCAGCCCCTGCTCCCCTGGCACACTGGAAATTGCCCTCCCTCCTCCTTCCTTCCAGGTGTGTGTCTCTCTCTCCAAACGCCAGCCCTGCCTCCACTTCCCGGACCCCTTTCCCCTTTGTTCTTGAGCTAGGGCCTTTCCTCTGCCTCCCTGCCAGCAGGTGGCAGGAAATCTCCTTCTTCCTGTTGGTTGCTAGGGGTGACTATCCCAGCCATTGGGGTTCCCATTGTCTTTCCGAATCCTCCACTGATATGGGCTGATTTTCAGCTGGTTCTTTTCTGGCCCATTCAGCCCATCCCAGACAGTTACACCAACGCCTCCTGTCCTCAGCTCTTCTCCAAGATGCCAGAGCAACTTTTTATCTCTTTACAAATCCGTGCCTGGCAACACAAAGCACGGGGAAAACTGAGGCAGACATAGAACTCATAAAAATATTACCAAAATCCCCACTTTCTCACATGGTGACTCTCAGCCTGCCTCCCTGTAGGCCAGATAAGGACACATGTTCTCTCTGCACATTGACGCGCTCAGTGTTAGTGCCTGAGTGAGGCATATGTACACACCCTTATTGTTTTCAGAGGATTGTGGAAATGCTGCATCCGGGACAATAGTTCCTCCATGGTTCACAGAACACCCGTGCTTTATTAAGGGCGTCTTAGGGTGAACAGCAATTGGAACCTGTCTGCTTCACTCCAGCCTTGGGAGCCCAGGTTAGTACCCGGGGTAGTGTTATGGAAAGGGTGGTTAGCATGAGGTAGGGCAAAGCAGGAAACCACAGCACTGCGACTGCGCATTAGGCAGGGAGTGAGTTAACAAGAACACACTTAGCAGGAGGCTAAAGCTTCATTTGCCCATTGGATGCAGTGAGCTCAGTGCAGGCAGAACCTACCCTGGGTGACTGAGGTCCTGGACATGGGGCTGGTCTTGCTCCCTTTGGACTCATGGGAGTTTAATTAATGTTTTTGTTTGGGCCTTTATTTACCAAACCTCTTGCTCCTGCAATGTCCTCTAGAGCAGCAGCCGTCTGTGCTGCCAATACTGGCGACAGCAGGGCGGTCAGGTGCCTGTGACCTGCCTTGCACCAAAGAACATTTCTCTTTATTTCACGAAAAATGAGGGATTCCAGTTCATTCAGCCTCATTCTTCCAGCCAACATGGTGAAATGGCCAATACATGAGACCTCTGGGCCAACCCCCTCCCACTGATGGACCTGGGGGAGGAACCCTCCTCAGTGAATATGCCTTCCTCTCTCCCATGATCATCTAATGCGGCTGCTTTCCTGCAAAGCAGAATCAGACAGCTTTATTCAGGGAATAAAATAAAGAACCGAAAGTCACAGCAGCCCAGAGCAAGTGCAAGTCAAAGTGTCCGGAGCAAGTGAAAGCACAGGAGAAGGATTCACTGTAGGGGAAGGAAAGATGAATGGATCTCCAAGCTTGTTAAAAAAAAGGTCATTTGCCTCGATGCCAGATTTTAGAGCTTTCTGGGAACAGGGAGTGGCACCCAGCCAGAGACAGCACTGACGCACCCAGGGCAGTCCCAGGAGGTCAATGGAGGGGCCCAGGCGCTATGTCAGTACAGAATTACCCCATGAAACCTTCTAAATGACATTCCTGTGTAAGGTGGCCAGGTGTCCGGTTTTCAAATCTACTGACCGGACACCCAAAGTCCGGTTACTGTAGGTAGGGGAGACAGGGAGGTGTCAGGTAATTAACCCTCGCCAGCCCCTACTCAGCCAGGGCCGCCACCTACCTGTGTTGGGCGGCTGCAGCTCCCAACCCCAGCTCTGTAGGCAAGTCCCTTCCAACCTGGACAGGGGGTGGGTGGGGGAAGCAGTGAGCAATGGGGGTGGGGGGAAAGAGGAGCGTATTGGGGGCAGGGTCTTGGGGTAAGAGGCAGGGTGGGGTGGGGCCTTGGGGCAAGAGGCAGGACAGAGGCAGGGCTCTTGGGGCAGAGGCAGAGCCTCGGGGGAAGAGGTGGGGCAGAGGCGGGGCTCTTGGGGAAGAAGCAGGGTCTCGGGGAAGAGGCGGAGCCGAGGAAGTTCTGGCACTCCTGTTGGAATAACTGGTTTTCAGATATTCTAAAGTTGGCAACCCTATTCCTGTGCCAAGGACAGAGGGCTAAATCCCCTCTCAGGACTGTGGGCCAAAAGAAACCTGATGGGGTTCAACAAGGACAAGTGCAGAGTCCTGCACTTAGGACGGAAGAATCCCATTCACTGTTACAGACTAGGGACCGAATGGCTAGGAAACAGTTCTGCAGAAAAGGACCTAGGGGTTACGGTGGGCGAAAACCTGGATATGAGTCAATAGTGTGCCCTTGTTGCCAAGAAGGCTAACAGCATTTTGGGCTGTATAAATAGGGGCATTGCCAGCAGATCGAAGGATGTGATCATTCCCCTCTATTCGACATTGGTGAGGCCTCATCTGGAGTACTGTGTCCAGTTTTGGGCCCCACACTACAAGAAGGATGTGGAAAAATTGGAAAGAGTCCAGCGGAGGGCAACAAAAATGTTTAGGGGGCTGGAGTACATGACTTATGAGGAGAGGCTGAGGGAACTGGGATTGTTTAATCTGCAGAAGAGAAGAATGAAGGGGGATTTTGATAGCTGTTTTCAACTACCTGAAAGGGGGTTCCAAAGAGGATGGATCTAGGCTGTTCTCAGTGGTACCAGATGACAGAACAAGGTGTAATGGTCTCAAGTTGCAGTGGGGGAGGTTTAGGTTGGATATTAGGAAAATCTTTTTCACTAGGAGGGTGGTGAAGCACTGGAATGCGTTACCTAGGGAGGTGGTGGAGTCTCCTTCCTTGGAGGTTTTTAAGGCCCGGCTTGACAAAGCCCTGGCTGGGATGATTTAGTTGGGAATTGGTCCTGCTTTGAGCAGGGGGTTGGACTAGATGACCTCCTGAGGTCCCTTCCAACCCTGATATTCTATGATTCTATAATCTCCAGAGTGTCACAGCCTAGATCACCCTTCCCTTCCAAGTGCTCCCTCCAGTTCTCAGCACAGAGCTTGAGATCAACTGCTAGCCCGAGGGCAGAGGAACACAGTAAACTCCTCCCCCCAAAGTCATCTGTGGCAGGGATCCCAGGCAGCATGAGGATCCAGTGAATTGGCGAGGCTGGAAAGACAGGAACTAATCCCTAAGGAAAAGTATTTCCTGCAAGAAGGGGTGCCTCACACTGGCCGAGACAACATCTGAAGATAATTCTCCAGAAGACAGAGGGAAGAGTTTTAACAAAACCCTAGATTCTTGCAATACAGGGAGTGGATAAGTGCAGGGATCAATGGGAAATGAATGGCAGGATTGCATCTGTGGGAAGGAGACACATGCAGAACAGTCCTGAATTTATGGGGGAGAAGAGTTTATTTAAATTAACCAGAATCATTCAAGATCTGAAACCCAGGTAACGTCCACGCGGAGAAGGCTGTGGTTAGTAGCATGACCTTCATGCACAGTCTCATATTGGGCTGTTATTTTAACAGGACTGGCTTTGGATGCAATTGAAATGGGATTATGTTCCAGGATGGGTGCTGTGAATCTGTGCAGACCTGTGCCTGCCCTGCTCTCTGATCGCACGGGTGCCATCCCTGGCTTTAGCACGTTCCCTGAGGCGATGCTCCTGCCAGACGAGACACTTAGTAGGACTGCAGCCTGCCAGGGAGTTTTATGGCACCAGCCGTGGAGTTCTAGCAAGCAGCAAAGGGTGGGACTCCTCCCTCTTGTTTGCTGAGAAGGAGCAGCCAGCAGGATGCTCCCTGGGCAGAGGGGAAGGATCCGCTGGGAGCAGACCCTGTCACTCCCTACAGGAAGCTGAGGTGCTTTGTGGGCAAAGTTTTAACTGAATCTATTAAAGGTCCTGACAATCCTGCGGAGGCGTTAGCCCTAGGAGGCTCCACCCAGAGCGGCTCTTTGGGAGAGTCCTGCCTTCCCACGTGGCTCATCAGTGTGTGCATCGCCAGGCTTCCTGTCATAGGGGGCCACAGATCCCCCATCACCCGGGGGCCTTTGCCTAAGAAGCTGCCATTCACCACAGCCACTGGGTTTAGCAGCAAGAAACCTGGAAATGCCAGGTAAATGCACATGAACTCCCTTAACTCTGCCCTGCAGTGACACTGTGCCATAACCACAGCATTATGGTTAAACCGTGTTAGTGTTTTGGTCCCAGATAATCTAATCTGATGACATTTAGAGCAGTTTTTAAAGTCAGATTTTTTGCCATATTTGTCCATTGTGGTGTCACTACTGGGCAGGGTATGGTTGTTCGGCTGCCCTAATTGCATTTCCACAGCTATGTGTGTTTGTGACGTTACACCCCATATTCTTCATAGAAATATGGTTATGATATGAATATGGTATAACTAAGATATACTTTATGCAAGATAGTCTTGTAAGATATCATTGGAAAGGTTATAATTTACTGAATGTGTTTATCCAATGTGTATGCATGTATCATTTTTGTATCTGACGCTGGGAATATTGACCATGGCTCTGGTATTTCAAACGTGCTACGTTGGGTGAGGCCAAGCAATGTTAGTGGCTTATTGAAGAAATGCACACGAGCATAAGGAACTGTGTGCAATAGAAACCGCTCAGAGATAGCTCTATACAATGGGAACTATTTGACCCAGGTCACAGCAAAATAGCTTTCCAGCAAGCGTGGGAAAGATATAAAAGAGGGACAACGACAACATGAGTGGCCCTCACTCTCCCTACAACAACACACCTGAAAACACCTGAGGAACAAAGACTGAACTATGAGCAGTGATGGTCCCAGGCTAAGATCTTAAGCCTGTGTAAGAAAACCTGGGAAAGCCAAGGCGACCTGTGCCTTAAGAATCTGCCAGCCTGTTTATCACTAATGGTGAGAATTTGTTAATTTGTATCCTACCGATCTAGTGTGTTAACCTCAGTCTGCAGCTTGTTTATTTACTAAGGTAATCTGCTTTGTTCTGTTTGCTATCTCTTTAACTACTTAAAATTCACCTTTTGTAAACGTATTTCTTGTTTAAAATAAAACCCAGTTTATGTCATTTCTAACTGGGGAGGCAAGAAACTGTGCACATCTCTCTTCACATTGAGGAAGAGGGCGGATTTTTATGAGCTTGCACTGTGCATATTTTTCTATACAGTGCATGACAGTATTATTTTGGGTTTATCTCCCAAAAGGGGTGGGCATGTGAGTGCTGGGGGAGTCCTCTCACACAGAGCTGACTTCAGCCCGTGTCTGCAGCCTTACCTGTGTGTGTGTGCTGCAAGAGGCCGGAGAGCCTAATTTAGCAAAGCATGGAGAGGGAACCCAGGCTGCTTAAGCAGGAGAGGCTCAGTACATCAGGTGGCATCCCAGAAGGGGCATCCAACGCATCACAGTGTTTGCATTGATTTTCAGTTTAACTGTAGCTGTGCGTTTCTGGGGTTTGTAACGCTTGGCTTGGGGATAATTACAACAACCCGTTATGCGCTTTGCTGTCCACTCCCTCAGCCTGAACTCCAGTTTATTGTTGTTTCTTGTCCAGGGCTTTGTCTACACTTGGAATGTTACAGCCGCACAGCTGCACTGCTGTACCACTACAGTGTAGACACTGCCTACGCCAATAGGGGTGGCTCTTCCATCAGCGTAGGTGATGCACTTCCTTGAGAGGCAGTAGCTAGGTCAACAGACAAATTCTTCCATTGACCAAGCGCTGTCTACAATGGGGGTTAGTTCAGTTTAACGATGCTGTTCAGTGGGTGTGGATTTTTCACACCCCTGGGCGATGTAATTAAGCGACTTACTTAAGCAACCAGGCCTAGGAGCACACGCAAGATTCCTTCTCTGCTTATCTGTGTTTGTATTGCCTGTTGCACTCTTATTCTTGCTGCGAAGTGTGAAATGATCATGATTGTCTGTGAATCACCAGAGCATGGGGCTCAGCTCAGCCGTGCTCTCAGCACAACTAACAGGGGCTCAGTGAATCAGGAATTGAAAATCACCCTGTTTTTCTGGCTTCAGAGCGAAGCAGACTGCAGATGAGAGCAGTCCGGCCTCCCCTGAGGGCAGGGATGGTAGCAGAACTGGCTCAGTGTCCAGGGGAGGCACTCTGGTAGGGCTGGAGTGTCACTTGCTTCTATTGCTGTTACAACAGAACCATGAGCTACTCCCAGGGTACACGGCAGGATCTGACACCATGGCATTTCCCTGGGAAGGTCCAAGGTGAAGGCGTTCACTAATGAGGACATGGGTATCTCTGGAGTGTGGGGATGGGACATGAGTCTTGCATGTCCCAGGGCATGTCTACATGACAAGCTTAAGTTGACCTATGTTAGGTCCACTTACAGCCACTGCAGTAATTACTGCGATGGTTCACATCCACACTGCTCTCCTGTTGATGGTATGCGTCCTCCCCAGGAGCATTTCCACCAGCTTAAGAGGGGCTGAGAGCCAGGGCTTTCAGCTCCTTGCAGCTCTCTGACTGGAGCCCGGCTGCCCCCAGGTTCCTGGCTCCCTGCTCCCACCCCGAGCCCCAGGCTCTTGGCTTCCCGCTCTATATGGACACTGTGTCACTCTAGTTACACCGACATAAGCTATGCCTCTCGCAGAATTGGAGTTATTATGTCAGTGTAGTAGGGCACTTACATGGGCGGGAGCAAGGCTGTAGTGTATACACTGACATTAGTGCAGACCAGGGCCCCGTCTGGTTCCAATCCAGTGCAGGTCAGTGCTCTCTGAGTGCTACTCAGTGTAAACTGGGGCCACACTGGGCATGGTCAGGAAGTTGCTCCAGGCCCTTCTTTGTACAAAATGGTGTTCACCTTTGGGCCTGACAAACGGTGAGGGAAGGAGCTGGTGAAGCAAAGACTACCCCTCCCCACCACCTCACCTCCCGCCCCTTGCTTTGCTGTTCACTAGCACCAAAGTCTGAAAGGAGGCAAATCACTTTTATTGAGTTGGACAAATGACATACCAGCAAATGTTTTTTTCTAACCTTTCCCTGCAAAAATATCTTCAAATAATAGGATTGTGTTTTTCCAAAAATGTTCCTTATTGCTTTACATCAGTATCCCATTAAAGCGTGGCATTAGCGTTCCGTTATTAATGGAATACGACACACAAGTCTTATTATATTAGTGATTTTCACAGTGTAACTTAGTAAGCTATTTTTAATATTCTTATGGACACATGCCAGCGTGAGAATATATTTATATTCGATAGCAGAGAAATACGTTTTCAGCCAGTTTTGACTGACTTTTTAAATTGCCCAGGAGTGCAGAGGAATGTGACCCATCCAGCCAAGTGTGGATACCAAGGCAAGAGGAGCCTCAGAACCAGTGGAGAGCAAAACATGCCCTGGGCTTGCTGGGCTGAAATCCTGGCTCCATTGAAGTCAATAGCAAACACTGCCCCAGCTGCTGGGGAGGACAGATGAGAGAGAATTGATACTATTGACAGTCACTTCTCCTCCTTCCCAGCCAATAGGCCGAATTCACTGCTGCTCCCCCAGTGGAGTTACACCAGGGGCATTGCCTTTCATCCTAGTGAAGGAAAACCCCCACACAAGTGGCCCTTGTGCTTGTGACATGAAAGGTGTCAGCACCCTGGCCAGCATCCATAGGCGAGCAGGGCGAAGGCCGGATCGCTCCCCTTGCTCGTCCTTCTTCCCCTTCCTTTAATACTTTCACGAGACATTTCTGTGGTGCAAAGGGAAATTCTGGCTCTCCTGAGGGGCTTTTGTCATCTGACAGCTACATTTCAGGCTCATTTCCAGGGCAACAAACCTTTCCACCGAGGGAGCACCCATGTGTCGGGGGCTTTTTTATCATGACCCTGGCTGTGGTGTGCTGGGGGTACAGGGCTAACATGTCAAACCAGAGTGCTCAGGCTTCTGTGAGGCTCAAATAAGCCTCCCTCAGGGAGCCTTTGGATCTAGAGCACAATCTGCAACACATTTCCTGTTCAGTGTATGAGGAAAGCACAGAGCCGGCGGGCATGCTAGCTAGCAAGGCGCTGAGCCAGCTGGGAGCTAGCTGCATTGGCAGTACTACCAGTGTATTTAATAACGGCAGGAGCCCACCTCTGAACAAAATCAGAACACAGACAGACAGACTGATAGGCTCCCCGCTAGTCCTTTCTGGGGCTCCACAGCCTAGAGAAATGTCCCCCTCTGCCCAGGACAGCTGCTTCCTTTCGAGCTTAATCTCCTTCCCCTGTGCGCCTGTCTAGTAACGCCTGCTCCCTCCTCCTTTCCTCCCCTCCAGCCAGGCCCAGGTGGGGCCTGAGCCCAGCTATCTTCACTCCACACCCTTCAGCCCATGACAGTCAGGGCGCAGACACCCCAAGGGACACAGGAAGGCTGAACCCCAAAGCGTACTCAACTGAATCAACTGGTTGTATGCAATGTTATTGTGCATAAAATTATGCCACGTAAGGTCTTGTATGAACGTGATGGTCATTATGAGATCTGCATACAGGCCTTGGATAGGAATCGGTGTAATTATCTATAGAGAACAGTCACTCAGGACCGGTACTACAATTTCAAGTACACCTCGTAGGAGGGAGGGGCTCCTCCCAAGCCAGTTGTTTACATGACACTAACTTCAAATACCAATCCATTGTCCAGCCAGGAAAAGACAACGGTGGACCACTAGAGTTAAAGGGAAAACACTGAACCAACTTGAAACTGAATAGAAAACCCCAGCCTTGGAGAAATAAGAGAAGAGGGAATTTCCCCCACCGTGAATCACCATAGCCTGAGAGAAAAAAGCCTGCAGACACTTAGGGTACATCTACACTACAGCGGGGAGTCGATTTAAGATACGCAAATTCAGCTACGTGAATAGCGTAGCTGAATTCGACGTATTGCAGCCGACTTACCCCGTTGTGAGGACGGCGGCAAAATTGACTTCTGCCGCTTTTTGTCGGCGGCGCTTACTACCACCTCTGCTGGTGGAGTTAGAGCGCCGATTCGGGGATCGATTGTCGCGTCCCGATGGGACGCGATAAATCGATCCCCAAGAGGTCGATTTCTACCCGCCGATTCAGGCGGGTAGTATAGACCAGACCTTAGAAGAGAAGGGTTTGACACGAAGGCTATCCAGAAACTGAGGGGCAGCCGCTAAGTGGGATGCTGCCTGTGAAACACTGGATTCCCTCTGGGATGGGGTACTCTGGGAACCTGTTCAGAGGCAATAGGTAACATCTTAGAAAGGGAAGTTCGCTCATATCAAAGTGTGAAGCCAGAAGTTTCTTTAAGCTTATTTTCTGTGTAATTTGTCTGTGTTGCTTTTCCTCACTATTCCACCTTTGGAGCTGGGGCTTTTCTATTAAATAAACCTGTTGTTCAGTTTTACCCAAGCAGGTCTCTGGTGTGCAGACTGTGCGGAGTGCGTGTGCCGTGGTGAAGTGATTACTGGGAGCTTTTGCTCCTTGGGGGGTGACGGACCAGAGGGAACAGTCTGAGTGTCTGGTGGTTAAGAACTTGGGGTAGACGGATTTGGGGAGACTCTGACTGGAAGGTCTGCTGGAATCACCCTGCAAGGAATAACTAGGCTGATGGAAGCCAGGGTGAGACCTTGTGCTTGTGCTGGCTATGGGTGTCAGGGCTCTGAGCCGCAGCAGCACGACACTAAGGCATGCAGGGGTACAGGACAGGCGGTGACAGAATCCCTTAATAGTGTGAGTGATCCGCAAAATGTCCAAAGCACTTCCCCATCGGCAGAACTCCCAAGCAGACAGAGGCCTGGGCTGGGACTGCCTTGGGGGTGGGGTGGGGAAGGCCCAGCTGCCAGGATCCTCACAGGACCCACATTTTCAGAGTTTGTATGAATAAGTCGATTTGGCCAGCTCTGCAGAGGCCCATCTAAAGGGGCCTGTGAAGCTCAGAGGCCTTTCTTATTTCAGAGCCAGCACAGCAGGAATTCCTTCACCTGGATGTGACCAAATTCAGCTGTGCTGCCACCTGGTAACTAAGCAGGATGCTCCCCGCTGAGGGCATACCCGCTGAATGCCACGGCTTGCTCAGGGCCGTGTGTGCAACATTGGCTAGGGTGCGGTTTGCAGGGTCAGGCCCATGGGCAGGAGGAGGCTGCAGTGCGTATCTGCACTCCTGTACTGCCCCTTCGTCGGTATGTAGCAGGGGGCATTCCGAAGGATGCTGCTGTCATTCCCTGAGATGATGCACAGCCTCCATTAGCAGCACTTGCCACTGGGGGGCGTCACAAAGAGGCTGAAATCGTCCCTAGCCCAGCCGAAGGAGCTAGTGACTGAACAGCACTCTCCTTGCCACTTCTAAACAGGCCTCAGCTGCTAACAGATGGATGTAATCTCGAAACCCCAAGAACCACAGCACCAGGCTGCAGGGCCTTTGGAAATACCTTGAGGAATCTCTGGCGAGATCTCCACCGTAACAGCAATGTTTACGGGATTTGTGCATCCGTTGGGAAGCGCTCTGTCATGTTTACATTATTATTACGATTCTTCCTGCTTTCTTCACATCTTTGTTGTAACGACAGGCTTCAGAGTGCGGCCTCGGTGGGTTGCAAACCCAGCCTGGAGGTCAGGACGTGCCGTGCTCTCCGGGACTGGAATGAATCTGGAAAAGATCCTGTAACTGCAACACAGTCACAGCTCCTTGCATTGTTCCGGAAAGCTCAGCGGGTCAGTGCAGGAGCACTGTCAGCTGTGCATGGCAGAGAGGCCATAGTAGGTTCTGTGCGGAGTCTGTGTGTCGGGATAATTAGCTTTACACTAGGGAGGAGTCAGATCCTGCCCCCCTTCCATGGCTCTGGAGAGCCCCACATACAGTGGGACCAATTTCCTTCTGCAATGCCAGCAAGGGCAGGATTTGTGCCACATGCACTATGCACATTGCAGCACCTAGCTTAGCAGGCATCCCTGCATACCACTGACAGGCAGAGCATGGTGGGATGGGGAGAAGTGGGCAGAGGGGTTGCATGAACTCACCAACCCTTCCCCCACACTCAATGAAGCAGCAGATTCTGCTGCCACTCTGGAACTTAGGAAGGAAGATCCCCTTCCACCCAGGCTACGCAGAGCCCTCTGTGTCCAGCCTAGTGACCCAGGCCAGACTTAACCCTGCTTTCACTGGTAATGAAACAGCTCGGAATTTCTCCTCTTCTTCATTTAAAACAGTGGAAGTGGTTTGCACAGCAGTAACAGAACACAGCCTCCTAGCCAGGTCTTTCCTCTCCTCTGGAGCCATTCTCCTAATGCCACTCATGCTTAGTACTGGGAAGTCCCCGCAGTGTTAAACATCTGTGTGAAATGTGACTGTGCCAGATGTTACTGGAAGATGATGCAGCTTTGGGCTTGGAGACTGATTACTGTAAGTACAACTATTCCAAGCACATGCTGAGCTAGACTTTGGGGAAAGAGTACCCACAACAAACATGAGAAAGAGCACAGACTCGGCCAAACCTCATGGGCAACAGCTATAGGAAGCCTCTGCTTGCCAAGCAACCAGGGAACAGCTCACCATGGAGCCAGGGAACAGCTCACCATGGAGCCGGGGAACAGCTCCCCATGCAGCCAGGGAACAGCTCACAAAGGAACCAGGGAACAGCTCACCATGGAACCAGAGTGTCTTGCCATGGAGCCAGAGCGTTTCCAGGGTTTACAAGGGAGCTCTAGGGGCAGGCCTCGCTAATGTAGGCTCAGGGAGAGAGGTGTGTCTAGCGCCCAGGCCAGGTATTATGTACACAGCTGGTAGTTTCAGTCACCATGGAGAAGCTACAGGACTCTGGTTAGTCAATATAACAGGGTTCCTGCATTTGGATGCTGGACACACTCCTGTCCTGAAGCACCTGGCTTTCCAGTTCATACTTGTGTCACCACACAGGCTCTGTGTATGGGCTGCAGTAACCACCCCGTTATCTTTGGGTATGTCCAGAACCCTCGCCACATGAATCCTTGACAGACAGCACTCAGACTGGCTCATCCTCACTCAGGTAGCCAGCCAAGGCCATGGCAGGATCTGGCTCCAAGGGCAAACAATATTAGCCTGGGGCTACCTCTGTCAATGACAATTACCATGTGGTTCATTCCAAATGAGGTGGGGTGTGTAGCTCGGAATCTGTGCTGCAAGTGGGATTTTGTGCACTGTATCGTTCAATTTGTAAGCACCTTGTGTGCAGAGTTCAGAGAGCTCAGTGTAAACGCACACGTGTACACACACACAGAGTGCACTCTCACACATGCACACAGAGTGCACTCTCTCGCACAACACAGTGCGTTCTCTCTCTCACACATACATAGTGCGCACTCTCTCACTCTCTCTCACACACATGGTGTGCTTCCTCTCTCTCTCTTTCTCTCTCTCTCTCTCACACACACAGTGCGCTCTCACTGTCACAGACACAAGTGCACTCTCTCACATACAGAGTGCGCTCTCTCTCTCTCACACATACAAAGTGCGCGCTCTCTCTCTCACACTCACAGAGTGTGCTCTCTATCTCTCTCTCACACACACACAGTGCGCTCTCACTGTCACAGACACAAGTGCACTCTCTCACATACAGAGTGCGCTCTCTCTCTCTCACACATACAAAGTGCGTGCTCTCTCTCTCACACTCACAGAGTGTGCTCTCTATCTCTCTCTCAGACACACACAGTGTGTGCTCCCTCTCTCTGTTTCTCTCTCACACACACACAATGCGCTCGCAGGGCCGGTGCTACCATTTAGGCAAACTAGGCGCTCAGTGTAAACGCACACGTGTACACACACACAGAGTGCACTCTCACACATGCACACAGAGTGCACTCTCTCGCACAACACAGTGCGTTCTCTCTCTCACACATACATAGTGTGCACTCTCTCACTCTCTCACACACACAGTGCGCGCTCTCTCACTCTCTCTCACACACACAGTGCGCGCTGTCTTACTCTCTCACACACACACAGTGCGCTCTTTCTCATACACACAGTGCGTGTTTTCACATAGTACGATCTCTCTCTCTCTCACACACACATAGTGCGCGTGCTGTCTCTCTCTCTCTCTCCCTCTCTCTCTGTCATACACACACACACACACTGCACTCTCTCTTTACTTCTGTTATTTCTTGTTGTTCTCCTAATCTAAAAATCATTCAGAGTGACGTTTCTCTTTGTGAATGGAGGAATATAACACAGACAGCCCATTAACTGAGAACCAATTTGTTCCAGTACATTCAGAATTCATGGATCTTAAGGCCAGAAGGCAGCATTCTGATCCTCTAGTCCAATGTTCCTCAATCTCTTCAGACTGGCGACCCTTTCTTCGAATTCAAAACTTTTTGCAGTCCTCTTACATTTACTATAAAAGTAAGAGTAAAATTCTTCAAAGTTACCTGTAGAATGTGTGTGAAGAGATTGACATCGAATACTTGACCATGAAGGATCAGGGCATGTGGTGGAGCCAGATTTTCTTTGTTGAGATTGTGATATAATTTTCTGTGCCTTGTGACCCTCCTACTGAGTGCCTTTCATAACCCACCTGCTGAGAAATATAGTTCTAGTGAAACCAACGGCATGACACAGGCCCACAAGCCTGGGTGAAGTAGGGCAGATCTTTTAGACAGAGACGCCAAGTCTTGGTATCCCAAGTGTGTTGTACCAATGGTTAATTATGCCCAACATTGAACATTCGCACCACATTGCTAGTCTGAGTTTGTCCATCTTCAGTTTCCAGCCACGGGATCTTGATGTCTTTGCTACATTGGAGTCTCTTTTTGTAAGAAATCTTTTTCCCATTTGGAGCATAGAAATGCTGGACCAGCTCAGACCATTCCTCCTGCATGCTCTCTCACTGGGGCTAGTCCCAAATGCTCCAAAGGAAGAGGAAAGACTGCTCAGGGTCCGGGCAGGATTGTACTCAGGGCAGTTAGCCTATGCCGCTGCTCACTGCTGCCCATGCTACCGCAGCTACACAGCTATTTTTAGAACACTAACTCAGTGAGAGCTAGTGTGCGTATGTCTACTTGAGCAGGGACTCTCTCCCCCCAGCTCCAAGTGTAGACATAAGCAGTGAGGCCTCTGGGGACAGTCACAGCAGGGAGAAAGCTGTTTGATACATCACCTCGTGGGGTTCTCAGAACAAGTCAAAGGACTCAAATCAGAGTCCCGCACTTAGGACAGAAGAATCTCATTCACTGTTACAGACTAGGGACCGAATGTCTAGGAAGGAGTTCTGCAGAAAAGGACCTAGGGGTTATGGTGGGCGAGAAGCTGGGTATGAGTCAACAGTGTGCCCTTGTTGCCAAGAAGGCTAACGGCATTTTGGGCTGTATAAATAGGGGCATTGCCAGCAGACTGAGGGACGTGATCATTCCCCTCTATTCGACATTGGTGAGGCCTCATCTGGAGTACTGTGTCCAGTTTTGAGCCCCACACTACAAGAAGGATGTGGAAAAATTGGAAAGAGTCCAGCGGAGGGCAACAAAAATGATTAGGGGGCTGGAGCACATGACTTATGAGGCGAGGCTGAGGGAACTGGGATTGTTTAGTCTGCAGAAGAGAAGAATGAAGGGGGATTTGATAGCTGTTTTCAACTACCTGAAAGGGGGTTCCAAAGAGGATGGATCTAGACTATTCTCAGTGGTAGCAGATGACAGAACAAGGAGTAATGGTCTCAAGTTGCAGTGGGGGAGGTTTAGGTTGGACATTAGGAAAATCTTTTTCACTAGGAGGGTGGTGAAACACTGGAATGGGATTACCTACGGAGGTGATGGAATTTCCTTCCTTAGAGGTTTTTAAGGCCCGGCTTGACAAAGCCCTGGCTGGGATGATTTATTTGGGAATTGGTCCTGCTTTGAGCAGGGGGTTGGACTAGATGACCTCCTGAGGTCCTTTCCAACCCTGATATTCTATGATTCTATAATTCTATGACTTTACAAGATGTGCAGTCACAAAACCAACATGCAAAGAGTGACAAATATAAATAAGAGGGAAGGTAAATGCAAACTGTGTGCAGAGGACCAGAGCTTGTATTCATCCAGCTCCAGATGGCAAAGGGGAAAGCTTGCAATCACACATACTTAGTTTATTTAATCACAGTCATGGTTATAAAGGAAAGAAAATGGGCACAAGCCTAAATATTGAGTGTTAAATCCTCCACAAGGAGGTGCAGAGAAAGTAGGGTGACCAGATGAGAGGAAGAAATTATCGGGACACCCGGGAGGGGAGGGGGGGCAAAAAAAAAAAAAAAAAGCCAAGTGCTGCCAGCGGAGCAAAAAAAGAAAAAAACAAACAAACTGCAGGCGGAGCGAAATATCGGGACGTCTGGTCACCCTCGGAGAAAGTGATGTAAGGAGACAAAGCCTCCTACAGGGGACTTGACGCTGTGTGATGCAAGCACTGGCCACACTCCAGCACAGCATATAAGCAAGTGCTGAACATTAAGCACAGGAGCGGTCCACTGCCATCTTTTGCAATTAAACTCCTTTTGGAGTAAGATATCTGGAACAATAGGAGTCACTGCCCAAAACACAGGCCATGAGTCAGGAGTTTAGCCATGTGGATGGAGGGGTTTCCCTGCAGGCTGCATGTGACTATAACAGGGTTCAAAAAAGAACTAGATAAGTTCATGGAGGATAGGTCCATCAATGACTATTAGCCAGGATGGGCAGGGATGGTGTCCCTAGCCTCTGTTTGCCAGAATCTGGGAATGGGTGACAGGGGATGGATCACTTGATGATTATTTGTTCTGTTCACTCCCTCTGGGGCACCTGGCATTGGCCACTGTTGGAAGAGAGGATACTGGGCTAGATGGACCTTTAGTCTGACCCAGTACGGCCATTTTTATGTTCTTATGAACACAGGTCTGGGTATTGCTTTGGTGGGGCTCTGAGTGTGCGTAAGTGTGAGCAGCCACAGGCAGAAAGACAACCGAACCAGACAGAGACGGCTGCAGAAAGTGTTGCATCCATCAGGGGGGAATTCTATATTAGGCACCATCCTGATGGATTAAGAGGAACTGATCGCAGAGTGAAAACTTCATGGTAATTTAGGTACAAGTGATCATGACTTGATCCTATTTATCATAGACAAGTAGAATAAAGTCCAGAGCAGTAATATATATACTTGGTGCTTTAAAAGATCCAATTTCACAAAGCTGAAATCAATTATGAGCCAAATCAGCTGGGAGGAAGAATTTAATCAGAAAAATGTGAATAATGTTTGGGAAATGTTTAGGAATCCTTTACTAGATACCCAAAAGCCACAATCCCATAACTGAGGAAGAAGGCTGTGCTGTTAAAAATAAAATTTGGTTTAGAGAGTCAGTGAAGGCAGCTATACAAAATAAAATAAATACTATTTAACAAATGGAAGAAAGAGAAAGTTGATAGTAATGAGCATAAATCAGAAGTTAGGACTTGTTGAAAATTGATAAGGGAAGCAAAGGGGCACAAGGAAAAAACTATGGCCAGCAGAACTGAAGACAATAAGAAAGAGTTTGTTAAATATATTGGGAACAAAAAGTATCCTGACAATGGTACTGTCTCCCCTTTTTTGAGAGAAATGGCAGAGTTATCCATAATAATGTAGAAAGGGGAGACAAGATCAATAAATATTTCTGCTCTCTATTTGGGTGAAAAAATAGATAATGGAGTCATATCTAGGGTTACCATACACCCAGGTTTTCCCGGACAGGATCTCGGCCTCCATCTGGGTGGATTTTTGAAATAAGAGGAAATGTCTGTGATTTTTCTGCTCCAGACACTGCAGGTCAGAAAAAGCTCTCTGCACCCTGATTGGTTCCTTCCCTGCATCCGCACTGCTGGATCCCGCCCCCCCCAGCCCTGGCCCATCTCAGCCCACCAGGTAAGCAAAGCCGCCAAACACCTCTTGGCTGGGCCACCTGCCCTGCCATGGGGCCTCAGAGCCCAGTCAGCAGGGGTAATAGGGCCAGGCCCCAGCTGCCTGCCCTGGGGAGGGGGAGAGATCCACAGGGAAGCACTGACTGATGGGCTGATGCTGCATCCCAGGCCTGTGCCAGCCACCCTGCCACCGTGACAGGGAACGGCACTGCCCCACACCTTGAGAGTGAGGCCACAGGTACTCCCTCCAGCACCCCCAAAACCCCCTCCAGCACCCCCAAATATCCATCCCAGTACACACATACCCCTCCAACACCCCTAACTGTACCCCTCTTCTGCTCCCCCTCCCCCCAGCAGTATCCTTTATTTGGGAACTTTAAATATGGTAACCCTTGTCGTATCATATGCTCTTTTCATTTGCTATTAACTCTGAAGGATGTTATATAGAAGCGACTAAAGTTAGACAGTTTTAAATCAGCAGGTCCAGATAATTTGCATCCAAGAGTTCTAAAAGAGCTGGACTGTTGATCTTCAATAAGTTTTGGAACACTGGGGAAGTTCCAGGTGATTGGAAGAAAGCTAATGTTGTGCTAATATTTAAAAACAGTGAATGGGATGATCTGGGTAATTACAGGCCTGTCAGTCTGACATCGATCCTGGGCGGGACTTGATTAATAAAGAATTAAAGGAGGGTAATGTAATTAATGCCAATCAACATGGGTTTATGGAAAATAGATCCTGTCAAACTAACTTGCTAGCTATTTTTGTCGAGATTACAAATTTGGATGCTAAAGGTCATAGTGTTGATGTAACCAACTTTAACTTCCGTAAGACATTTGACTTGGTACCACATGACATTTTGATTTAAAAAATAGAGAGTTATAAAATTATCATGGCCCACTGTGATGGGGTGTTCACCACACACCTCACCTGAAGGGGTTAAGGGGTTAATTAAGCGAGTAGGCCGCACCTGGGGGAGAATTAGGCTGGACAGACAAGTCCAGCCGGGCGAGCACAGGAGGAGGAGCTATAAAGTCAGGAATTAGAGAGTAAGAAGGGAGCTGCAGTGCAGAAGGCCTGCAGTCACTCTCTGGGCTTGGACAGGGGTTGGAAAAGGCTCAGGCAAACAGCAGCAAGGTTCACGGTGGTGCAGACCTTGGCCACTGTTTAGAGGGTCCCTGGGCTGGAACCTGGAGTAGAGAGAGGGTGAACCCACGTTCCCCTAACAGCCATGGGGGAAGTGGCACAGTCTGGGCGATGAATGGGAAGACTGCCTGAGACAGTTTATGTGGAGAGACTTTGACACCCTCCGGAAGGGGAAGCATGGATAGGGATCTGGCTGGAGGGCCAAGCCTCAAAGAGAGAGCACTCTGAGCTGCAGAAGAGAGAGAGGCTGCGGGGCCTGCAAATGCATGACAGAAGGGGGCATCGGCTGTGGAAGGCGTTAATTCATAGAGGATCCAGGAGAAGGTGCCTTGCAGTGAGCATGCCCTGTTATACACACACATAAACTGGATTAAAGGCTGGCTATCCAATAGATTTCAATATGTAACTGTAGAAGGGGAATCCCCACTGAGCGGGTGTTTCCAGTGGGGTCCCAGAGGGATCAGTTCTTGGCCCTGCGCTATTTCACATTTTTATAAAATGACTTGGAAGAAAACATAAAATCAGCACTTTTAATGTTTGCAGTTGACACAAAAATTGGGGGAGTGGCAAATAACGAAGAGGCCAGGTCACTGATACAGAGTGATCAGGATTTCTTGGTAAACAGGGCTCAAGCCAGCAATAAGTGTTTTAATACGGATAAATGTAAATATGTACATCTAGGAACAAAGAATATCAGCCAAACTCACAAGATGGGGATCTCTATTCTGGGAAGCAGAGATTCTGAAAAAGATTTGGGGTCATGGTCAATAATCAGCTGAACATAGGAACAAAGGAATACTGAGTAGGAGCAGAGAGGTTATTTTACCTCTGTATTTGGCACCGGTGTGATTGCTGCTGGAATCCTCTGCCCAGTTCTGGTGCCCACAATTGAAGAAGGACGTTGATAAATTGGTGAAGGGTCAGAGGCGAGCCATGAGAATGATTACAGGGTTAGAAAATCTGCCTTATTGTGATAGACTCAAAGAGCTCAATCTATTTAGCTTAACAAAGAGAAGATCAAGGATGACTTGATCACAGTCTGTAAGTACCTTTTTGGGGAACAAATATCTAATATCTCAGCCTAGCAGAGAAAGGTCTAAAATTATCCAATGGCTGGAAGTTGAAGCTAGACAAATTCAGACTGGAAATAAGGCATAAATTTTAACGGTGACCATAATTAACCATTGGAACGACTTACCCATGGGCGTGGTGGATTCTCCATCACTGATAATTTTAAATCAAGCTTGGGTGTTGTTCTAAAGGATCTGCTCTAGGAATTATTTTGGGGCAGTTCTCTGACCTGTGTCATAGAATAGAATCATAGAATATCAGGGTGGGAAGGGACCTCAGGAGGTCATCTGGTCCAACCCCCTGCTCAAAGCAGGACCAATCACCAACTAACTCATCCCAGCCAGGGCTTTGTCAAGCCTGACCTTACAAACCTCTAAAGAAGGAAATTCCACCACCTTCCTAGGTAACCCATTCCAGTGCTTCATCACCCTCTTAGTGAAAAAGTTTTTCCTAATATCCAACCTAAACCTCCCCCACTGCAACTTGAGACCATTACTCCTTGTTCTGTCATCTGCTACCACTGAGAACAGTCCTCCAGATCATTAATGAAGATATTGAACAAAACCGGCCCCAGGACCGACCCTTGGGGCACTCCACTTGACACTGTCTGCCAACTAGATATGGAGTCTTTGATCACTACCCATTGAGCCCGACGATCTAGCCAGCTTTCTATGCATGGAGGAGGTCAGTCTCGATGATCACAGTAGTCCCTTCCAGCCTTAGAATCTATAAATCTGTGTTATTTTAGCCTCAGCAAGGGGCTTTGGGCTACATCCTCTAAGCACGGCCTGCATTCTGTGTTGCTAGATGGATACATTTACCTGTATTAAAATGCACATTGTTGGTTTTTGCCCAGTTTACCAAGTGATCTTGATCTGTCCTCTTCATTATTTACCAGTCCTCCAATTTTTTTATCATCTGCAAACTTTATCAGTGATGATTTTATATTTTCTTCCAGGTCATTGATCCATATGTTAAATGGTATAGAGCCAGGAACAGATTCCTGCCAGACCTCACTGGGTCAATGCTGATTCCTTGTTTACAATTACATGGTGAGACCTATCAGTTGGCCAGCTTTTAATTCATTTAATTGTGTTATGTTAATTTGATACTGTTTTAGTTTTTTAATCAAAATGTCATGTGGCTCTTTCCACCCTGCCAGAGTCTCTTTTATGTCCTTCCAGGGTCAGAGTTTCTGAAGATTTTGAAACTTGCAATCAGGTGGCTTGAACTCCCCTCTGGCTACAGCTGAGGAGAGAGAATGTACTTGAAAATAAACGAACCCCTCAGTGGCTTGTGTGGTGCCTCTACAAATGAGATGCTGCTCAAAGTTTTATTATGGAAATTTTGTTCTGTGACAAATATGTTATGAATGACTTGACTTGAAAACATGCCAACATGTATGTGCTGCTATCACAACATTCAATGACTTTAACTTGCTGCGAACATTCTTGTGATAAATCATGGAAAAACTGACTTGTGCTATCTTTAGTCACTGCAATGTTTCACTCTCACAAGTCACTCACAGCTCTAAAAATACAGTTTATATCATTGGATTCTTGGAATTCTTTCAGTTCTTACACTCAGATTGAAGTGGCATTAAAGTTAGGCTGTGAGGTTCAAGACTGCAGGCTGATATTTCATTGGGGATTAGCCATCTTTGGGTTCGATACATTGTTTGCAATATTAATTTGATTTGGATCTAAAGCTAATTTGGAAAATCTTCCTGCAAATGCACCTCTTACCTGGCTATGGGGAACCAGGGCCAGAATGAGCTTGGGACAAGACAGTAATTTAATAACCACACTTGGATTCCAATATATCTTTAAACTGAAACACATGCACACAGGGTAGACTGCTCGCCAGGAGATCAGTGAAGAGAAGATTTGGGGGGTTCAGATTACCCCTCAAAACCAACAGAGAGCAGGTCCATTTTTGCCTGAGGCGTATCATTTTGTGTTGAGTTTCGGGGTCAGAAGTCTATATATTGTTTTTCTAATGTTTTACCGAAGGGACTTTGTCATTGATTCAAAGGCACCACCAGCAAGATAGCCCTGACCTTCCGACAGCAGGCTTTTTCTGGATTTGATTACCAGCTCTCCAGTGCTTGATAGTTTGAGCAGAATTTAATGCTTTCTAATTTTCCTTGATAGGGACCATGAAGCACATTGTGTTCTTTATCCCAACTGGCAGCTCAACAAAGCTCAGCAATAAAAAGCCTCATTTGTGTAATAAACTGTTGTACAATCTACTACTTATGAACAAGGTTCCTGAAAATGTGCAACCTTTCTGCACATTACGCTAAACGCAAACCAGATGGGCATTTCCAAATTCTCCTCTTTGTTGCAGGGGGCTGAGGAGCTGGTAGTCAGAGGGTCTATTTCACTAGACAAATAAACAGCAGAATCTAACTGCGTTTCTTTCCAGAATCTGCAACGGGAAACCTGCATGGAAGACGTTATGCACAATTAGGCAAAATCCTGCTGAGCGTGTGTGGTCGTTCGTGGCCTGACCAGAAAGGGAAGGGCAGGGCACAAGGGAAAGCAAATCTGCACCTGAGACTTTGCCTTCCCTTTGTCATGGGAGGGATGCACACAGCTCCTCATGCATTGAGCAGCCCCAAGAAATACTAAGTTTCAGAGTAATAAGAGCTTCTCAGGAAGCTGTTTGATGTGGCACATCACTTACAAGTCCTGAGAATCCTTGAGTTCTTGTGACAATCAGTGATACAATGAGATCACTGCTGGAGAGATCGATCTAAAACCAAACCAGCAGACTCCAGGGAGGAGCATTGTTCATACAACTCACATCCCAAACCTTGGCCTACAGCCACAGAATCATACAACAGAATCAAAACTGGGAGTAGACGAGAGAGAGTAATGGAGAAGCATAGACTAGGGAGAAAGGGCTCTTCCACTGGGGCTTGAAATGAGCTGGAGAAGATGTGAGGGGAGACACTGGAAAGTGTTCCCACAGCGGGACCTGCAGAGGCGAAGATGTCGCAGTGCAGCGATTGTGTGATGGGACAGAAAGGGAGCCATTACTAAATAAACAGAATAAGCAGAGACGGGGAGGGGTGAGACAAGGCCCATGCAGGGGCTAAGCAAGTCTGAACATGGCCTGAAAGCGAGGAGCACAATTCCTAAGTGGATCCTGAGTGGATCACTTCAAGAGAAGGCAGGATACTGACGCAGTCAGTCGCTGCTGCAGATCTACAGTGCCCATTAAGAGTGGAATGCTAGACCTCAGGAGAGGCACCCAAGACATTCCTCAGCCATGCCCAGCTAAAGAGAGCAAACACTTTATCTTTGGACCTAGCAACTGTAAATAAAGGCTGTAGACGGGACTACCCTAAACCATCCTTTTAGGTCCTCTCCAGTGAGGCAGGGAAGCTGAGCACTTAGGAGAGGAGCTGATATGTGGGCCTGCAAAGGACATGCATTCTAAGAACTCCAGTAGCAGGGCTGCAGCTTCCCTGGATACCATGATCAATGGGGCCCCTCCTCTCCAGAGCCCATGGGAAGGGGGACCCACTCCTCTCCAGAGCCCATGGGAAGGGGGACCCACTCCTCTCCAGAGCCCATGGGAACGGGGCCCCACTCCTCTCCAGAGCCCATGGGAACGGGTTCCCACTCCTCTCCAGAGCCCATGGGAACAGCGCCCCTCTCCTCTGCAGAGCCCATGGGAAGAGGGACCCACTCCACTCCAGAGCCCATGGGAATGGGGCCCCACTCCTCTCCCGAGCCCATGGGAAGGGGGACCCACTCCTCTCCAGAGCCCATGGGAACAGGTTCCCACTCCTATCCAGAGCCCATGGGAACAGGGCCCCTCTCCTCTCCAGAGCCCATGGGAACGGGGCCCCACTCCTCTCCAGAGCCCATGGGAAGGGGGACCCCTCTCCTCTCCAGAGCCCATGGGAACAGGACCCCTCTCCTCTCCAGAGCCCATGGGAAGGGGGTCCCACTCCTCTCCAGAGCCCATGGGAAGGGGGACCCACTCCTCTCCAGAGCCCATGGGAATGGGGCCCCACTCCTCTCCAGAGCCCATGGGAATGGGGCCCCACTCCTCTCCAGAGCCCATGGGAACAGCGCCCCTCTCCTCTGCAGAGCCCATGGGAAGAGGGACCCACTCCACTCCAGAGCCCATGGGAATGGGGCCCCACTCCTCTCCAGAGCCCATGGGAAGGGGGACCCACTCCTCTCCAGAGCCCATGGGAACAGGTTCCCACTCCTATCCAGAGCCCATGGGAACAGGGCCCCTCTCCTCTCCAGAGCCCATGGGAACGGGGCCCCACTCCTCTCCAGAGCCCATGGGAAGGAGGACCCACTCCTCTCCAGAGCCCATGGGAAGGGGGACCCACTCCTCTCCAGAGCCCATGGGAACAGCGCCCCTCTCCTCTCCAGAGCCCATGGGAAGAGGGACCCACTCCTCTCCAGAGCCCATGGGAATGGGGCTCTTATTTGCTCCGGTGCTCTAATAGAGGGGGATCTGTTAACCAGACACACTCATTTGTACTTAGCTTGAAAAAAACAGGGCTTTGAATTATGGCAAGTGCTGGCATTTGGAATAGTGAGCTGAGCAGGTGCACGTGTAACTGACGTGGTCTATATAGTGCAACAGTTTATTTTCAAGTCCAAAGAGAGAGAGAGAGAGATCGCAGTAAGTGGGCAGAGAGATGCATTTGTTTGAATCATCTGTGTCCCTGCTCCTGAGCAGAGAGCAGAGCTGGGGCAGTGCCCAGAGACAACCAGCAGAAGCAGGTGAGCATCTTTGTGGATTTCTCGATACTTTACAGAAAGCCACTATAGTGGCTCTTCATGTCTGACACATGCTGAGCCCTAGCCATGCTCAGGGGGAAATATTCTAATGCAGGAGCTGCTGCACCCCAAGAGGACATGACTGGAGCAGGAGAGGCGCTGCCGGGATGTATGCTGTGTGAGCTCAGCCAGCCATACCTCCAATGTCCTACTGCCGGCAAGGAGCCATGGTTTCGAAAGCACCTAGGTGACTTAAGAGCCTAGGTCCCATTTTCAAAAGTGCCTTAGGGCCCAATTTTTAAAGGGATTTAGATGCCAAAAAAGATGCAGGTAGCTGCCTTGTGGTTTTTACAAATGAATCTGAGCAAGGTGGGCACCTAACTGCCAGTGACTTCCCTTGGGATGATTTGTATTTAATCACTTGCATTTCTAAAGTTGCCCGTCAGCCTGCACTGTCCTGCACGTCCACTGCCAGCACTGACAGTGAGCATTTCCACCAAGACACCTCGTGGAATGCCTGCAGTGACCCCTGGTGACCCATTGCCTGCAGTGACCTCTGGGTGACCCCATTGCGTGCAGTGACCCCTGGGTGACCCCATTGCCTGCAGTGACCCCTGGTGACCCGTTGTCTGCAGTGACTGCTGGGTGACCTCACTGTCCTCAATGACCCCTCTTGACCCTATTGCAGTCAGTGACCTCTAGTGTCCCATTGCCCACAGTGACCCCTGGTGACCCCATTGCCCACAGTGACCTCAGGGTGAGCCCATTGCCTGCAGTGACCCCTGGTGAACCCATTTCCCACAGTGACCCCTGGGTGACCCTACTGCCCTCAGTGACCCCTGGCTCATTGTTTTCCATGACCCCTTAGTGGTGTCATTACTCTCAGTAACCCCTGACCCCTGGGTAGCTGCATTGCTCACAGTGACCCCTTGGTGGCCCCTCTACCCTAAGTGACCCCAGATGGCCCCACTGACCCCTGTGTGGCTCAGTTGCCAGCATGGTTTTCTGGGTTTTGCACAGGTGTATCTGCCTGGAACTTAGCAAACAGTTCTGTTGCTGCTGCTGCACAAGAAAGTGCAGCCCCATCACCCTGCTTCGGAGCCGGGCAGGTTCTGCAGGCGAATGGGAGTAAAACTCCTTGGAAATGTATGTTGCTCACCGCAGCCAGGAGAGGTGACTGATGCACGTGGGGGAGCAGCTCTGGGGTGCTGGATGGGGCTGTTTCAATACAGTCCCTGTCTGGAGTGGATCCTGCAAGGGGCCGAGCACCCTCAGCACATCATGGCCCAGATGTGCAGCTCCAGGTGTGACATTTTTGAGGGTGAAAGTCATTTCTCTCCCTCCATGGCCTCCCAGTAATGTATGTGTGGCCAGGGGCTGGGGGGCGGGGATCAGAGGGGAAGTTAGTGACCTTCTCTCACCACCCAAGCCCTACTGGGGCTGGGGGGGGGGGAAGGGAGGCTACAGGGAGGCAATGGTCCCCTGCCAAAAATACTCCCCTACCCCCATGAAGATATCAGTCTCTGCTCTCGCCCTCCCCCCCACCCCGGCTGAAGGGCTGTGGATTGTCTCTGCTGGGGAAGCCAGCCATGGCAAAGGGACCTCCTTTGTCCCACAATTGCTGGGGCCTACTTTGGCAGCGCCCTGGAGATGATGGGAGTGTGGGCCACCAGCTCACCCCCTGAAGTCAGCAGGAGGGGAGGGGAGTCACAGGGCCCTCCCCAGCAAGGGTGATTTTTCAGGCACCTGGACAATGCAGGGGAGGATCTGGCACCAGGACGGGCAGCATGATTGGAGGCAGGAGCACTTTGGGAGGGATTGGGAGCAGGAGCAGCTAGGGAGCAGTGGGAGGGCTAGGTGCCCTGCCCAGCATCCCTTCGGGCCTGAGACTCTGGGTCCCTCCTTGCAGAGTGGATCGTGCTGGTCTCTGTGGAGCAGATAGGGTGACCAGACAGCATATGTGAAAAATCGGGACAGGGGGTGGGGAGTAATAGGAGCCTATATAAGAAAAAGACCCAAAAATCGGGACTGTCCCTATAAAATCCGGACATCTGGTCACCCTAGGCAAAGAGATGCTGTCAGAGAAGCTTCTGCTTCTCACCGGGAGGGCACACGGGCTATGGGGAGGAGCATCCACTCCTCTTCTTCCTCCCCAAAGCCACAAATTTAAAGGGCCAGCTGTCAGCCTCTCTCATCAGCTGTGCATGAGATCACAGTTGTTACATCAAAGGGAAACGTGCATAACACTTGGCAGGTTTGCCAACTCCTGCTGAAGACCAAATGAGATGAAGGGGCTCAGCTTCTCCCAGAGCGGGAGGAACAGACTTTTTCAGATGATCATTCTAGTCAATTACATTTATTTAAAATGAAACAATAAAGAAGGTTAGGAGGACAGCAACACCCTGGATGGCTGGCCAGGGCGTCAGAGGTGTTTATTCTCTCTTAAGGATTTCTTAAATGACCCAGCTATAAGGAGGTGCAGGTATGCAGCTGTATGCAGACAACGTGTTATGATAGCACAGGATAAATACCTAGATTAGTCAGAAGGCTGACACCAATTGCACTGTGATCAGCTGGTGCATCCTAGATCTACAAGTGCATAGTTTACCAGTAATTTTGATTGGCAGTAACTGGCCTTGGCATGTGGGTGCCTAGTAATTACAGAGCTGGAAACTTTTCTGTCTTTACCTTTAAAAAAAACCTTGGGAAATTAAATGCAAAACACTGTGAAGCTTGCAAGGAAATATAAATTGTGAAATTGACTGTTGAAAGATCAGTCTTAACTGTGAACCCTTACGTGTCTGCCTTTGGTAGCAGTCTTTAAATTCAAAATAATATCTTAGGTATCTACGATTGTATGTAGAATTGGTCCCATGATATGATATTGACTGAAAAACAGCATGTGGTTGCTTAAAAGCTCTGGGCCTGATTCATCATGGCTTTACTCCAGTTTGGTGCCAGTAGAACTCCACTGGCATTAGTCAGGTTACTCCTGATTTTCAGTAATGCATGCAGTCACAGGAGCAAGGCATTGTAACTTCAAGCTTCACTTTCACATTTCCTGATTTTTGAAGACTTAACACTGAGCCCTAATGGTGCATTAAAGGAATTTTCATCATGTAATATATTAAACAGTTGCCAACTATCTTATACTGCCTAAAAGAAACAGCAAACAACTTCAACAGGCTTTGCATAGATTGGGTTTTAGTCTACTCTCACTTCACACAGGTTTCCCACAGCTGTAACTCCCCTGACTTTCATGGAGTTACTCCCGATTTACACCATTGTCAGTGAGATCAGAATCTGGCCCTGTGTTATAGAGTCATAGAGTTCAAGGCCAGAAGCCCCTGCACTCTGAAACCAACAATGGAAATGAGACCAAAGTATCGCAGCCCATGGGAGACTAGACTAGTCTGTGCCCCAGGCAGCGAATAGGAGGGACCAGGGTGCACCAGTGCCCTAGGCCCCTGCTAGGGCAGGGAAATGATTAAGTGAGAGGTACCCAGCTAATCCTGGTAAGTGACCCGCACCCACATGCTGCAAAGTACGGCAAAAAAAGCACAAGGTCACTGCGCATCTGAGCTGGGGAAAAATTCCCTCCCGAGCCCACATATGGCGATGAGTTAGATCCTGAGCATGTGAACATGAACCACCCAGCCAAGCACCTGGAAGAGAGAATGGTTTATGCCAATGGTTTGCAAACTTTTCCAGTCGCGCCCCCCCCTTACCTTTCAAGGAATTTGTCATACCTCCCTTCCATTGCCACCCTTACTTCTGTGCTGCTGCTGGCAGTGGTACTGCCTTCAGAGCTGGGCAGCTGGAGAGCAGCAGCTGCTGTCCGAGTGTTCATGTGGTTTGTGGCACAGGAGGACTATTTTTTTAATCCCACTCCTGTCCCACCCTGCAATATCCACTCCACTCCCACTTGCTCCCGCTTGTTTGTTGAATGTTTATCTTGCTCCTGTTATTATGGCAGTGGTCCTGAGATCCCAGTGGAATCCTAGTCCCGCTTCAGGGCTCTAAAGTCTGCTGTGAAAAGTGCTATTTGTATGCTTGCTTTTTAAAAGGGCGAAAGGCTGAAGTTTCTTTCTACCCCCTCCAGAGAACCTCTTGCGTCCCCCAGGGAGGTGCATCCTTCACTTTGCACACCACTGGTTTATGCCACCTCAGAACCCTGGCCCACTCTGCCCAGTATCCCATCTCCAGTGGTGGCCATCCCTGATGCTTCAAAGGAAGGAAATAAAAAAAACTGCGCCCAGAATAAATGATCTGGAAAAAGGGGTAAACAGTGAGGTGGCAAAGTTTGCAGATGATATAAAATTACTCAACATAATTAAGTCCAAAGCTGGCTGCAAAGAGTTCTCACAAAGGGATCTCACAAAACTGGGTGACTGGACAACAAAATGGCAGATGAAATTCAGTTTTGATAAATGCAACGTAAAGCACATTTGAAAATGTAATCCCAACTATGCATACAAGATGATGGGTTCTAAATTAGCTTTTACCACTCAAGAAAGAGCTCTTGGAGTCATAGTGGATAGTTCTCTATAGTCACTATATAAATCCATGGTATGCCTGCACCTTGAATACTGTGTGCAGTTCTGGGTGCCCACTCTCAAAAAAGATTTATTAGAATTGGAAAAAGTACAGAGAAGGTCAACCAAAGTGATTATGGCAGGGATCCGCAACCTTTGGCATGCAGCCCATCAGGGAAATCCCTTGGCGGGCCGGACCGGTTTGTTTACCTGCAGCGTCCATGGGTTCAGCTGATTGCAGCTCCCACTGGCCGTAGTTCGCCGTTCCAGGCCAATGGGGGCTACGGGAAGAGGCAGCCAGCACCTCGCCAGTCTGATGGTGGCATTTAAGGCTGACATAGAAGCACTGAATTTAGGAGCAATTTCCAATCTCCCATTTACTTACAGGTTTAAAGCATTATCTTCCAAAGCATCTTCCAAAGCACCAGAGTAAAATAGTTCCCATCCACTTAAATCCTGACCTGCATTAGCATCACTCTACAGCTGTCATCAAGCATGATCTTGCTCAGACAGTTCTCCCTTTTCTTACTAGAATGGAAAAGGGACTCACCATTCTTCCTCTCAGCAAAGGGGGGTGGCTGGACATTGGTGCATATGGTTAAGTCTTTCACTTCTTCTGCACCCTTCTCTTTGTGTGTCTTTTCTTCTTCATTCCCACGGGGTGTATTGTTCTGGTCTGAAGGCTCCTGTTGGATCACACCATTTATCACCATGCCTGAAAGGACTGATCCTGAGTCTTGCTGCTCCACTTTGAAAGAGAAGGATTCCAGGAGGTCAGAACTCCAGAGCCAGCTCTAGAAAAGACCAGAAACAGAAGAATCCTAAATCACCTGATATTTCATTGGAACAAGGAACAATGTTCAATCCTTGTGATACAAATAAGCTGACAGATATTCACTCCAGTTCTCTACAGGCTGGAGACACTTCGAGACAGATACACACCTGGTTAACTCCCCTGCCTTCAAGGAAGTTATGCCAGCTCACTATTTGGCCCTTCTGCTCTGTTTATCCAGGTTAAGGTTAGCAATATGGTGTCACCCAGCAATAAATTCTAAGTACTGGAGAGAGGGGGGAGCCTGTTCAGATTAAATGAAAATGGCACTAAGGCTTCCACCATTCCACAGTGCAAACTCAGCCAAAACCTTCTGTGATGTACATAGATGTCTGGTTAGCCTTAGAGCTGGGCAAATACCACAATGTCTGGTTAGCTATAGAGCTGGGCAAAAAAATACCACAATGTCTGGTTAGCTATAGAGCTGGGCAAAAAAATACCACAATGTCTGGTTAGCTATAGAGCTGGGCAAAAAAATACCACAATGTCTGGTTAGCTATAGAGCTGGGCAAATATCGTAATTAAGAGTTGTGAAAATTTGTGCAAATAAAACCTGCTGACTGACCTCACTGGTACCTGCAGCCCCTATATTAATGACCATTTAGATGGTGGCACTTGTATCTATAGGCAAGGAATGTTTGCTGAGAGCAAGAACCCTTGGTCAAGCTGTGAATACATATTACTGTGAGCACAAAAGTTAATTCATTGAACAGTTAGAAAATCTCACACAGAAAAAGAGACTTTTCTTCTTTACAAAGCGCAGGTTATCCAAGCCAATCAGGTAACAGAAATCAGGCCAGGTGTCTTACAGAAGGCTGCCAATTGCATGCTACAAAGAGTGACTCATAATTACCAAACAAGAATAACAACCGCTTCACAAACAATCCTTGGATTAAAAGTTGTGTGCAGAAAGTATACACTGAGCAATTAGGAATAAGAAACACATATGTAAAATCCACAGCTTGTCTGCAGATAATATATTATCCCTGACGTAGAATCTGACTGGCTCTAGTTGAACCTGCTTTTCTTTTGAATGAAACACTCAGCTCCTGACTTCAGGAGGGACAGAAGCAGGAACATCAGAAAGTCTGCTTTTAGGAGACATCCTGGCCAATTTTGCAGCCCCAAGAAATTGATTGTTCAGGCCAGCCTTCAATAAGCATCTGAGTTTGTGGGTACTTCGTTGAACCTCTGAACCTTTGGAGGATGATTCCTGAGCCTGAGGTGAGAAGAATTCTGTTCACATTGTAGGATGCAGACCTCTGAATCTGCAGGAACGGTTGATACTAAGTGTAGCAGTAAAAAGCTGCAAGAACATTTCAACAAAACAGTGTCCAAAAAATCCAAAGATGATAAGTGAAAGTGAATGCCAGGAAGAATCAGCCCCAGCCTCTAATGAGTCCCATCAGGAAAAAGCCGAGGAAAGCTAAAAAAGGGCATTTGTGGAGAACAAGAATAGAAAACTGCAAGATTGAGCCAGTGATAAAAGCTAGTTTGATACAAAAAGGTTCCTAAACAATTACAATTTACTGTATAAGGAAGTCAGAATAATATACTGTAAATGACACTGTCTCTTCCACATCAAGTTCCCTTCTTACAGCCTGGAATTGCCCCATGCCACCTCTCCCTTTGCCACCTCCCTGCCCTGCCCCCTCACACCACCTTCACCTGCAACCCCTGTGGCCACCTGAACCACCCTGCACCTGCCACCAATTTCACAAGGCTTCAGCAGTCCCATGCCACTTGCTGTCTCTGCCCAAAGGCTCCTGCCCTCTGACAAGCCTGTCTGAGCCAAGGTTCCTGTTCCCCGGTCACTCCTAGAGTTGCCAACCGTCCCAGTTTCACTGGGAGTCTGACGGACTCAGGCTCTATCTCCCGGAGGCTACTGAAGCCAAACCAGGAGATTTTAGGCACTAAAAGTCCAATAGTGCAGTGGGACTAAGGCAGGCCCCCCGCCTGCCCTGGCCCTGCGCCGCTCCTGGAAGCGGCCAGCACGTCCCTGCAGCCCCTAGGGGGGAGTCCAAGGGGGTCTCTGCACTCTGCCCCCACCCCGAGCGCCAACACTGCAGCTCCCATTGGCCGGGAACTGTGGCCAGTGGGAGCTGTGGTGGCAGTGCCTGCGGGCAGGGGCAGCTCACAGAGACCTCCTGCCCCCCCCCCGCCTAGGAGCTGCTGCCAGAGGGAGGTGCCAGTCGCTTTTGGGAGCTGCTCGAGGTAAGCGCTGTCTGGTGAGAGCCCAAACCCCTCCCCTCCCCACCCCAGAGCCTGCACCCCACACCCAAACTCCCTCCCAGAGCCTGCACCCCGCAACCCCTCTTACACCGCAACCCCCTGCCCCAGACTGGTGAAAGTGAGTGAGAGTGGGAAAAAGCAAGTGAGGGAGTGAGGGAGGATAGAGTGAACGGGGGGCAGGGCCTCGGAGAAGGGGCAGGCAGGGGCGTGGCCTCAGGGAAGGGCGGGGCAGGGGGCAAAGCAAGGGTGTTTGAGTTTGTGCGATTAGACAGTTGGCAATCCTACATCATAGGCACACAGTGACATGGCTGCCCTCTTCTCGGTACATCACATAGGGTTGCCAACTTTCTAATTGCACAAAACTGAAAACTTTGGCCCACCCCCTTCCCTGCCCAATCTCCAAGACTTCTCCCCCCGCTCACTCCATCCCCCCTCCGTCTGTTGCTCACTCTCCTGCACCCTCATTCACTCTCTCATTTTCACCAGGCTGGAGCAGGGGGGTGGGGGGGCAGGAGAGGGTGAGGATGCCAGCTGGGGGTGCGGGCTCTGGGGTTGGGCCAGGGATGAAGGGTTTGGAGTGCAGGAGGGGGCTCCAGGGTGGGGACAAGGGGTTTGGAGTGCAGGAGGGCGTTCCAAGCTTGGGCAGGAGACTGGGGCTCAGGAGGGAGTTTGGGGTGCAGGCTCCAGGAGAGAGTTTGGATGTGGGAGGGGGCTCAGGGATGGGGGTTGGAGCACTGGAGATGGTTCAGGGTGTGGGCTCTGGGAGGGAGATTGGGTGTGGGAGGGTGCTGAGGGCAGGGGGTTGGGATGGGGAGGGGTTGCTGGCTCTGGAGGGGGCTGAGGGCTGGGGCAGGGGGTTGTGGTGTAGGAGGGGTTTCAGGATGTGACCTCCGGGTGGTGCTCACTTTTGGGTGGCTCTCCGCAAACGGCGACATGTCCCTCGACTCCTAGGCAGAGGCACGGCCAGGAGGGTCTGCGCACTGCCTCTGCCTGGAGGTGCCACTTCCACAGCTCCCATTGGCCGTGGTTCCCGGCCAATGAGAACTGTGGAGCAGGTGCATGGGACACGGAGAGTGCATGGAGCCCCCATGGCCGTTCCTCCATCTAGGAGCCGAAGGACATGTCACTGCTTCCAGGGAGCCTGCCAGCCCCACACCAACTGGACTTTTAACGTCTCAGTCAGCAATGCTGACCAGAGTGGCCAGGGTTGCTTTTTGACTGGGCATTCCAGTTGAAAACCAGACACCTGGCAACCCTAAAATCACAGCCCCTCCACTGCATTCGCTTCCTTCAGACACCATCCACCCCTTGTCCTCAAGCGAACATTCACAGCTCTGTAGCAACCTCCTAGATGCAGCCCTTCTGTCCCAATCACCTGCCCGCCCCATGAGCCCCCTGCCGCCAGCAAGCACATTTGTCTAGTGGGCGTGCGGAGAGACCCACCCAGGCTTCCCCCTACGCCCCTCCCTGCAGACAAGGCTGCCCCCAGGCCTGCTCACGGCCTGTATTTCAGCTTGTGATCAGAGACTCCCCTGCTCACGCATCCTCTCTGGTCTCCCGTATCTGCCACCCACCCAAACTCCCTAGTCCCTTCTCTGATCTCTTAGCTACATTTCCACCACAGTGTCCTGGGGCCTTTCAGACCAGGCCTCTGCTACACCCACAGTGTGGAGAACGCCCTCCTTAGGGCACCCAGCCAGCGATCTCCCTGTCTGGTGGCCCCAATCCCAGGCACTTCTTAATCCCCTTGGCTCTGTGCAATATTGGGTGCTTGACTGTGCCATGCTCCTTGAATGTCTCAAACCCAGCAATGCCTCCTCCCTGCTGCCATTCCCCATCGCTCACTAGTCGGGTGGGACCTTGTGCTCCTGGCCACTTCCTTGCCGCAGCTGGCCTCTGAATCCTCCCTGGACTCCTCCCTACCACATCAGCACTGGGCTCCACATGGTTGAAGGTTGTCAAGAAAGATCCTCCCCCCAGCAATGACTGTACTACACCCATCTCCTTTCTCAAGGATGACCTGCATTTCCCCTCTCTCCCACAGTCACGGAGCCCAAGCTCTCCTCTTCTACCCCGCAGCTGCACTAGCTCAGCGTCCCCAGGCTGGAGTCTGGCAAAGGCGCTGTCTTCAGCCTGTCACCTCATGCCCACTCTGGCAGCCCTTTGACTCCCCACACACATCAGTGTCCTTCCCAGGAGTTCTCCTCCTTTCCTGGACCCGTCTTCCACTACCTCTGCCAGCTCCTCTTCACAATGCCTTCCACTCCGCCAGGCCAGCCTCCGCCTCTCCTTCCACTCCGCCAGGCCAGCCTCCACCCCTCCTTCCACTCCTCCAGGCCAGCCTCCACCCACCCCTTCCACTCCCCCATGCCAGCCTCCGCCTCTGCTTCCACTCCGCCAGGCCAGCCTCCACCCCTCCTTCCACTCCTCCAGGCCAGCCTCCGCCCCTCCTTCCACTCCGCCAGGCCAGCCTCCGCCTCTCCTTCCACTCCACCAGGCCAGCCTCCGCCCCTCCTTCCACTCCACCAGGCCAGCCTCCACCCACCCTTTCCACTCCGCCAGGCCAGCCTCCACCCACCCCTTCCACTCTGCCAGGCCAACCTCCGCCACTCCTTCCACTCCTCCAGGCCAGCCTCCACCCCTCCTTCCACTCTGCCAGGCCAGCCTCCACCTCTCCTTCCACTCCTCCAGGCCAGCCTCCACCTCTCCTTCCACTCTGTCAGGCCAGCCTCCGCCCCTCCTTCCACTCCAGGCCAGCCTCTGCCCCTCCTTCCACTCCGCCAGGCCAGCCTCCACCTCTCCTTCCACTCCGCCAGGCCAACCTCCACCTCTCCTTCCACTCCTCCAGGCCAGCCTCCACCTCTCCTTCCACTCTGTCAGGCCAGCCTCCGCCCCTCCTTCCACTCCAGGCCAGCATCCACCTCTCCTTCCACTCTGTCAGGCCAGCCTCCGCCCCTCCTTCCACTCCAGGCCAGCCTCCGCCCCTCCTTCCACTCCGCCAGGCCAGCCTCCACCTCTCCTTCCACTCCTCCAGGCCAGCCTCCACCTCTCCTTCCACTCTGTCAGGCCAGCCTCCGCCCCTCCTTCCACTCCAGGCCAGCCTCTGCCCCTCCTTCCACTCTGCCAGGCCAGCCTCCGCCCCTCCTTCCACTCCGACAGGCCAGCCTCTGCCCCTCCTTCCACTCTGCCAGGCCAGCCTCCGCCTCTCCTTCCACTCCGCCAGGCCAGCCTCCGCCCCTCCTTCCACTCCGCCAGGCCAGCCTCTGCCCCTCCTTCCACTCTGCCAGGCCAGCCTCCACCTCTCCTTCCACTCTGTCAGGCCAGCCTCCACCCACCCCTTCCACTCCACCAGGCCAGCCTCCTCATCATTCCCGCTCTCTCCTCACTGCTGCCGGAGGGAGAGTGAACTACCACTCCAGCCATCTGCAACCCCTCCCTCCTGCCTCCTTGCACTTCATTGGCTCCCCACCCTTCCTAACGCATGGGACAAAGCTCACTTTGTCTGTGCTGCGCAGAGGTGACCAGCTGTAGCCAGCGGTGCTCATTTACCAGCCCTCTGGGCCTCTCCTTAGCCACTGCCCCCCACCCCCCAACTCTTCTGTGCAACGTGCCTGTGTTGTGATTAGAGCCAGGGGAAGCTTTTCAGACAAAACTTTTTTGCAGAAAAAATGCAGACTGAGGTGGACTGAAACATTTTGCTAATTCACGTCACTTTCCACGAATAGCTTTGGCCAAAAGGAAAAAAGAAAGCACGCTGAAGTGTCAAACTGACCAGTTTGGGCATTATCAAAATGAAATGGTGCAATTTTGGGACTAGATTCATGAGGGGCAGTAGGCATCATTCACAGAGGAGAAAATGGTGGTGCCCCCTTTGTAACTCTTAGTAATTGCCAGTAATTAATATGTTCACCTGGGATGGGGGAGACTTAGGTTCAAATCTTACATCCCAGATGAATGCCGAACCATCAGGGCATGGGCTACTAGGCAGGCCATTTGTCTGGTTTGGGGCCGGACAGTCTTGTGAGGTCCCGGGGGCAGAGTCACATGGGTTGGGGAAGTATCAGAATGTCCAGTAATCTGGGGATGCCTGAGTGGACACCCTATAAGGCAACTTTGGGTGGGTCTCTCAACCTCTCCCGTTGAAGCTGTTCCACTTTGTATATGTAATTACAGAGTCACTGAAGCAGAGACTGAAAGCCAGGTGTTCCCCCTCCCAGGTGAATGTCCCAACCCCTGGCCTACAGAGTTATTCTCACTCTCTTTTGCTGGAAAAATGGAACAGCTCCAACAGAAGAGACAGAGGAAATCCCGAGCTATAATAGCCTATAGTCTGGTGGTTAGACTCCCCTGGGGGCAGGGAGATTGGGACTCAAGTCCCTGCTCCACAGCACAGATTCAAACCTACTTTTCTTTTAGATTTTCGGAACTGCCAATGAACTGAACGATCATTTATTAGCTCTGTGCACTATGAAATCATGAAAGGTGCATTCTGCAGCTAAACTGCCAAGTATTGTTGAATGCAGCCATCCATCCACCGCCGCATTTACAGAGGCCCACTTCAGCACACACACACACACAACAGTGGTTTCAAAGCTAAATTTATTCAATGAATAAGTGGCACAGAACTAGCCCTAGCTGTTTACTTTATTATTTTGAATATAAACTTTTTAAGGTTGAGAAGTTGCTGATATAATGCATCTTTGCAATGAAGACTTGTGGGTGATGAGAAGACATTCCAGCAAGCTGCTTCTGCTTACAAAAATGAGACTTGGTTCAGCTGAACACTAAATCTTTGATAAATTAGTCAGGGCTTTGGTGACGTCCATGTTGAACCAATATGACAGTTTTATATGGATTATGATTATTAATGTTTTTGAAGAATAGAGCGAGTGAGCCAGAAATCCAGTGCTGCAGCTTGGAGACCACCAGCATAGGACAGTGCTTCTCAGGAAGGCTTCTTACTTTCTCTGTGTACAGTTTTTTTTTGCACTCAGAGCAGATGCAACATTTTAATTTTCAGTTAGTGTACTGGGGTCCTTGATTTCTGAGCCAGGAGGTGATGTCTTGACTTCAGAGACTCATGCTTTCACAAGGCAGTCAAGTAGCACTGGCTCAATGGTGTTTTTTCGAAAGTCAGATTTGACCTCAAAACATTCCACTTTGTTCACTCACTTGAGCTTGAACCAATTGTATTTACAAAGCTTAAGCACGCTTTTGAGCCTCAGAACACATCTCCCATCAACCACTGCTGCCAGCACATAAAATGCGAGACTATACACAATACAGGCCATATCCTGTCTCTCTCTGCCTATAAACAGTAAATCCACACAGTCTCGCTCTGATGGTAGTTTTACATGGGGGCTTCCCAGTGAGACGATGGGCTCTGGGGAGAAAAGGCTTGAGTCCAACAGTTTCATTCTTTCTGCCTCAAACCAGGGAGCAAGGAGGTACCCGAATAACAGGCAAACCACCTGCTCTGAAGCACACTTTCAAACCCCACTCCCCCACAAAGCTCAGGCAAAGCGTGTTTAACTGCCTGGTTAGCGCAATGCCTGTGCAGTCCCACCCAGGGACCTGGGCCCAGTTCCCCTCTATCTTGCAGCACTTCTCTCCCGAGATAACCCCAGTGACGTGAGGGGAGTTGTGCCTGATTTACACAGGAAAGAGGCCCATGAGCACTGCCCTCAGTGCAGGAGCCCCAAGCTCCTCCGCTGTGGAGCAGGGACTTGACCCTGGGGCTCTCCTGCCTTAGCTGAGCACTCTAACCACCAGCGCGGTGGGTCAGCTGCGGGTCAGCGCTCCCGTTGGAGTGTTTCCATTTTGTATGAATAGATAACTAGTCATTGGGCCAGTGAGAAGGAGACTGACTCTATCGCCTGGTAATGAGGGCACTCACCTGGGATGTAAGAGACAATCTGTGAATCAGCAGAGCAGGGCTTGGAGCTGGTGCCATATGTCCCTCTCTGGTTTGAACCAGAAATTTCATCTGAGAACTGCGGACTTTTCAGCAACCCCCATAGGTAAAAAGTTTCCGTGAATTGGCATTTGCTGATGAAAAAATGTTTAGTCAAAAAATTCCTGCCCAGCTCTAGCACCACAGCCTTGTCCCCTGTCCAGAGGGTCTGAAGCTGGGTTCCTGAGCTCTCCCCTCAGACAGAGACACTCTGGGAGGGCGGGATTCGTCCCTCGTGGTGGTGCTGGGTCTGGGATGGGTCAGGCAGGTGGGAGGAGGGGCAGGTGTTGGTATCCATCTAGGGGCGGCTGTGCAGGGGCGGGGGGAGTCGTGGTGTTGTGACAAAGGCTTATGGGGGTGCAATGCAAAGGATCCAGGTTGCCATTGCAGCTCCCCCCACCCCCCACCCGCTCTCCGCCAGCTGCTCCTGTTATTGAGAGGAGAGTTGGAGTGAGGTTCTTCTCCACATCATTGCCAGGGTGGAGTGTTGGCTGAGTGAGGTGAGCTGGCTGGTGAAGCGTCCATCCAGTCTTGCAGAGCTGCCCTTGACCTTGTGCTCGTTTGGCCCTACAGAGTCCTTGCTGCGTGCTCCCTGGCCCAGCTGGAGCATCTTTCAGGTGCTCTTTCTGTTCCTTGTTTATGAAGCTGGGACAAGCAGAGATGATGCCATTTGCAAACACTGGCCTCTAATGTGCCCGTATCAGCCCAGCCTCACATAGTCACTCCCTGCAGCCAGGTCTGGATTAATGCAGAGCAAACTAGGCACGTGCCTGGGACCCAAATGCGTTGGGGAGGTGGGCAGGATCCTACAAACAGCCCTACGATGCACTCCTCGTGGCTGGGCTGGCCATGCTGCGGATCCGGCTGCTCATCCTGCTGCTGCTTGTGGCACTGTTCACCCAGATGCGGGTTGCAACACCACTCACTCAGATTTGCCCTGGCCACTCCTCCATCATGACCCAGCATGTGCAGTTGCAGCACCACTCAGGTTTGGCCCTGGGAGCCACATCTTGGGGGTCAGTGCCCTGAGCAGCAGTGGAGCCAGTGGGAGCTGTGGAGCCAGTGCTGGAGGTGGGGGCAGCGCGCAGAGCTTCCCAGATCCCCTCTGCCTAGTGGCCACAGGGACATGCCAGCCGCTTCTGGGAGCCATGCGGAGCCAGGGCAGGCAGGGAGCCTGCCTTAGTCCCACTGCACCGCTGACTGGACTTTTAATGGCCCAGTCAGCAGTGCTGACCAGAGCTGCCAGGATCCCTTCTCCTGGGCTCTGCCTGTGGAGCCAGAGGCAAGGAGCAGGCTCGCTGCTTGCTGGCCAATTGCCATGCAGTCTGGATGCCTCAGGACTTGTCCTATCCCAGTGGGACCTGAAGAGCATCCTCAAGGCAACTTCCTCCCATGGATCTGCCCCACAGCCCCGGCCCCTTTCTGGAGGAACTGCAGGCAGGCTGTATTAGGCAGCCTTCAGGGCTACTGCTGATGCAGGCAAGCTGGGGCCCTGGGGTTTTGTTCCCTGGAGGCCAGGCATACTAGCATTCGCAGCTCTGAGGGGCCAGGATCTGCACATGACGTTGCAGGGCTCTAACTAGATGGGCTGACAGAGGGTCATTTGCTTTGGGGCATGGCCCCCCACAGACTTTTCATAGAACCGTATGCACTCCCCCCTCCCCCCAGATTTGCAGGCCAGCATAAATTCACACATAACATTCTTCACGCTGACACCACTTTGCCTCCGCCGAATATTGCTGACCCGACATCCCTGCTGACAGCCCAGGCACCAGCCCTGCCTCCTCCTTGTGGCCATGCTGAGTGCTAGCCCCAGCCTCCAGGCCAGCTGGGCAGTGACAGGCCAGCCAAGGGACATGGAACTTGTTTCTCCTCAATGGCAAGGCAAAGCAGCTACCAAGGCTAGCAGGCCAGCCTGGTCAGAGAGGGTGCAGAGAACAAAAGCCAGGTGTCCCCGGTGGCTGTGGCAGACGGTAACTTGAGCCCCTTGGACAGCCAAAGGCAGGCTCCCTTGTGGAGCACTGGAAGCTGTATTTAATTTAGCAATGTCAGGGACATGCCGTCCTGTGGCTGATTCGATCACGGTTCCATGCTAGAACTGCAGGGCTCAGTGTTACTGGTTAATACTTGTGCTCGGCATTGACCAGCTCGAATGTTCAGATCCTATCTCAAAGCTTTGTGTTCATGACTTGCCCTGACAGATTCCCAGACCAGATGTAAGATTTTCTACAAGTAAGGGTACAAATCACTCCGTTAAACTGGTTTTGAACATAAAGTATTTTAGAATGCCCACGTTTTCTCCATTTCAAAGGCTTGTTTGTTCACAGTGAGATGTTGGGGGAAGGTAATTAAAAGTCTGGAAATCAGGAATCCAAGGGAGAAGTCCCCAGCATTCATTGCCACTCTCTCATTACCAACAGCACTCTTCCTAGCACCCTCCCCACTACAAGGCCTTCACCTGTATCTCCAACAGGTACCACAAAGCAATACATACAGCAGCTTCCCCAAACTCGCAATAATTCAGCACCTTACCAGTGACTTCAGCAACATGAAGGCAGAGTAACTTCCCCCAAGCCTGGAGGGTCTGCCCCTCCATTGACACCAGAGCGCAGGAGGCTGAAGGAAGGCTTGGTGCACTAATGTGAGCTGGATGGAGCTGGAGCATGTATAGCTTTCAGTGTCCGATGGAGATGGAGCGCTGGAGTGTGTTATTGACAGCGCTGTGACAATATGAAGGTGGCAATGAATGTAGGAGACTCTTCCCCTAACGTCTGGTTTCTGTGCTTTTAAAGATCTGGGTGGGTGGGGGCAGGGCCAGCTCTAGGATTTTGGCTGCCCCAAGCAAAAACAATTTTGGCCACCCCTGCCCCTTTTTAGTGCCCCTCCTGCCCCAACTCCGCCCCTTCCAAACCCCTTTCCCAAATCCCCAGCCCCGCCTCCTCCCCCGGGGGAGTTGGAGAGGCGGGGGCACTTTTCCCCCATGCCACGGAGTTGGCGCTTATGATGGCCGGCGCCAAAATGCCTCCCCTAGAAATGTGCCGCCCCAAGCACCTGTTTGTTTTGCTGGTGCCTAGAGCTGGCCCTGAGTGGGGGCATCCTCAATAGGGTTGCCAACCCTTCCGGATTGGCCAGGAGTCTCCTGGAATCGGCCTCAATCTCCTGGTGACTGTTAAAAGCAATCCGGGAGATTTTAATAGGGCAAAAGTCCTGTCGGCGGTGCAGCGAGGCTAAGGCAGGCCCCCTGCCTGCCCTAGCTCTGCGCAGCTCCCAGAAGCGGACAGCATGTCTGGCTCCTAGGCTAGGGGGTCTCCACATGCTGCCCCTTTGCCGAGGGTGGACTCTGCAGCTCCTATTGGCTGGGAACCGCAGCCAATGGGAGCTGTAGGGGCAGTGCCTGCAGGCAGGGGCAGTGCGCTGAGCCACCTGGCTGCCACTGAGTCTAGGTGCTGGACATGCTGGTTGCTTCTGGGAGCTGCCCAAATTAAGCACCGCCCGGAGCCTGCACCTCTCACTCCTCCCACACCCCAACCCTCTGCCCCAGCCCTGAGCCCCCTCCCGCACTCAAACTCCCTCCCAGAGCCCGCACCTCACATCCCCTCCCGTATTGCAAGCCCCTGCCCCAGCCCTGAGCCCCCGGACACACCCAAACTCCCTCCCAGAGCCTGCACCTCGCACCCCCTCCTGAATCCCAATCCCCTTCCCCAAGCTCAGCCCACAGCCCCCTCCCACACTCCGAACCCCTTGGCCCCACACCCCAGCCCAGAGCCAACACCCACTCCCGCATCTCAACCCCCTGCCCCAGTCTGGTGAAAGTGAGTAAGGCTAGGGGAGAGCGAGCGACGGGGGTGGGGTGGGGGGGATGGAGTGACTGGGGGCGGGGCCTCAGAGAACGGGCAGGGTAGGGGCGGGGCCTGGCAAGGGTGTTTGGGTTTGCGCAATTATACAGTTGGCAACCCTAGTATGCAACCTGAGCAGTTGTAAAGTAAAGGTTTGTTTGTTAACTTCCTCTGTTTTTATACAGGGGGCGTGCCTCAGTGGGTAGCTTCCCAGGGTGAGAAGGAGAGGGGTGAGCTGCACCTGCCTGGAATCAGAGGGAGAAACCACACTGCCACACCTGTTCTTGGCTAGGTCAGCGCTCTGGAAGGCCGTGAGACCGTGAGGTGTCGCAGGAAGGCCTGTGTCTCGATCACATTTTATCACCATTTAAAAGTTACTGAAAGTAACTGTGCCAAGAGCAACCTGCCATATTTAGCAGTGATGCCATGACCCATCAGCTGGAGGAGCCTGGACCCTCACTCACTTCCCAAAATATGCTGCAGCCTGTCTTGGGTACAGCCTGGAGCAGCTGTAGCAGCAGGGCTGCCTAACATCTTCCCTGTTCCTCAGGGTCCCCCATCCACCGCGGGGTAAAGCCCACCTCCCAGGCTCCAAATCTGCCAGTGTGTGACACTAGCCAGCAAATCATGTGCAACAGACTGACCTGTGACCCCCTGCACTGGGTGAGTCCCACCATTACTTACAGCTTGTGCTGGGTTTTATGTAAAACAAACCAACCCTGTTTCAAAGATTTTCTCATTGTGTGACGGAAATAAACTAGAATTGTTTTGTTTGAAAAGCAGTTCTTTCACAGGACCCCAGAACATCCTCCCCACCCATTGGGCACCAGCAGGGTTTGAACTCTAATCACCTAGTTTAGACCACTGCCATGCAAGCTACAGGAATAATGCTCAGCTTCCCACTGCACGAGGCACTAGAGAGAGACCTGACACATGCTGTTCCACAAGACTGCACAACTTTTTGTAGACAGCAATAGCACAGGCATCCTGGATTCTATCCCTGCTTGGGGAAGACAGTTACAGGTAGGATAACCAGACTGCATATATGTGGAATAATCAGTTTGAAAGACAATGTGGCTTAGGTACTGAGATTTCTAGCTACATATTAGAGAACTGGATTCTTTTCCCAACGGTGCCTGAAGTGTTGTTGTGTGATGTCGCTGCTCATTTATTTGTAAAAGGTAGTGGCATTTTCTAGGGCTGGGGTTACAGCTTTACTTAGGAATAAGGGAGAGGAAGGACATGAAAATAATAAGAGCTAATGTTGCAAACTCAGCAGTTAGGAATTGCCAAAGGTCTGTCCCCTTGTGCGTATGCATTAGGGCTGGCCCGCTGACAGCAATTACAGGCCTCAGGGCCAGGGCCATCCCTGGGGGCCCGGGGCGGAAGTGACGAATCCATCACTTCCAGGACCACCGTCACTTCCGGGACTGACCACGCTGGCCAATGACACACCAAGGAGCCCTGCGGCCCATCCGGGTGATTTAAAAGGGCCTGGAGCTCCTGGACACTGCTGCTATCGCGGTGGTGGTCGGGACCCCAGGGCCCTTTTAAATCGCCTGGGCCCCTAGGCAATTGCCCCCTTTACCCCCCCAACCCCTCCGTCAGCGGGCCTGCGTTAGGGTCTGGATACCTTGGTGCTTTCGAGGTGTAATCCCAGCTCAAGCAGACATGCTGCACTAGCTCTGATTGAACGAGCATGCTAGAAATAGAAGGTTAGCCACAGCGATGCAAGCAGCTAGATTCCCAAGTATGATCCCAGCCGACATCCAAGTATGTACTCGGGCTGGGTAGCTACTCATGCCAGCTCAGTCAGAGCTACATGTCTACCTGAGCTGGAAATTACACCTTCCAGCTCCAGTGAAGACATACCCTTAGTTACACTGGCTCTGGTGCTAAGGGAGAACTTATCCATATGCCCCCTTCATTCAGTATAGCAATTAGCCCATGCCTAGATACCCTGTTAACGTTACTTGGTTTCAAAGACAATTGTCGTGCATGTTTTAAAGTTGACCATTGCATTTCTCAATGCTCCAGCGTGTGGGATCAGGTACAGGACCTTAACCCATCTCACACCTCATGCCAGAGTGAGAAGCGTTTTGGTAAATTACAGACATTCTGGGGCTGGTTCTCCTCTGGCTCACCCTGGTTTGACACTGGTAGCTTGGTGGATTTCAGTGGCGCTTCTCCTGCCTTACACCCATGTCACTGAGAGGAGAGCCAGCCTTGTGAATTGTCTACATAGAAGTGTTTCTAATGTTACTCGCCTTTTAGCTCCTCAGTTTCTTTTCCTATTGCGCCTCCTGAGCACACCGAGAGGGAAATAAACATAGCTCTGACGTGGAGTTTCTCTAAAGCCTCCCATCCTTTCCTGTTTGTTTATCAAAGGTTCAAATGGAAGTAAACACGTTTAGTGCCATTGCATGAGGAGTGGCTATTAAGCAATCCTGGCCCGCCATAAAACTTTAAATACCCATGGAGAAAAGCCAGGAGAGAGATGTACACAGATGCAATTCAGCCTTATCAAATTCTTCACGTGTTTGTTGTGGCGTGTTTGTATTCCTGGACTTCTGCTCACAAGAATGTTGCTGATAAAACAGTCTTGCTAAACATGGATTTTTGTGTTTTTAGCTGATGTTTACAGTGCACTAGACAGTAAGAGGAGCTCTGGATTCCAGTGGGCAGATGTACAGAGGGATCCAGTTATAATTTACACTGCAGCTGGTTGTTGGGAGGATGCTGGTTAGTCCCTGCTACACATGTGCTTCAAAGAGTAACTTTTTGTCATTGATGGAGCCCTGTTTGGCAAGGGAGAAAACAACTCTATGGTTGCTAGTTTCTTTACCTACAATAACAAGTGAACTCTGCTACTCCAACACCCTCCAGGATGCAGTGGAATGCACTGGAATGGCTATTATCTCTCTGTTTTCTTTCCAGATACTGTCCAGTTTGGATGACTCTGTTTGTTGAACTCCCTGGTGCCTCCTGCGAGAGGCACAAAGCTCTGCTCTGAGATAGAGCTGAGTGGAATGGCACTATTTTGTCTGGAGGTTACAGGCTGTTTCTCACAGAGCTGCACATTCTTTCCAGCCCTAGAGGGGCAAGCCACCCACCACTCCAACCTCTGCACAAGGATCCACTGCTCCAGGAGATTGTTTGGGAAAGACAGTCAGAACACTTCCACAGTGGATGGGAAACCAACACAGGAGCAAACCTGTTACGAGCCTGAATCCCACAATTATTCTATGGGGCAGTTTGCACAAAATCACTTTGCACTATGTGCTGCTCGGTAGGTTTCAGAGCCAAGAACCACTGAGCTGAAAAATCAAGGCAAACATGCTCAGTTCCAAGTTTCATTATGAGCCCCAAACTTGGGAAAGTTCACCAAAATGTTTGATGAGCCTCAGCAGAGTTTTAGGGCAGCAGCTCCTTTTCCTACATGTTCTCACAACAGATGGCTATTGCCTCCCATGACTACCAATAGAAGTGAAGCAAAGCTGCCCTTGTAACCCACCCGCCTCCTGGGTGTGGTGTTCTGTCCCATCTAGTGGCACTGAGACCACTTAAAGAGAGATTAATGAGTTTACTCTACAGCCAATTGGCTTTTAGCTCATGTGGGGCTTATGCACTAAGCTCCAGAGGTCCCAGGTTCGATCCTGCCCACTGATGACTGGGGTCTGTCGGCGTTACATCCTTAGGGATTGTGGTGGCCACCTGTGTTGTCAGGAGATAGAGAACAGCACTATGGAGAGCAGGTGAATGGAGATGGTGGCCATCTTTGCTTTGGGCAGTCTGTGGCTTCCATCCCTTTGAGGGCAATGGAAGATGGTGTCGATTTTGAGAAGTCTATCTTAACTGACAGCAGCCTAAGGCCTCAGTCCCAGTGAAAACAATGGGAGATGGTGGCTATTTTGAAAGAGGGCAAGTCTTCATGAGTTTCTCTGAAGAACATTATCCCTCAACATCTGCTTTCAGATGTTAAAAATAATGGAAAAAATGACCATTAACCCTAAAAATCTGTTTTCCAAAACTAGCCATTATATCAGATCTGCTTGAGGTTCACCTCTTTGCCAAGTTTTGTGTCAATAGACTGAGATCATGCAATACAAAAATCAGTCTGACATTGGGTGCTAAATTCCTTAAAAGACCCATTTTAAAATTAATTTTGACTAACAATAAACAGATTTACTGGTGAATTCTTAGATAACTCATTCCATGACTAAAGAGTAAATGCTTTAATTCTGTGGCGGATACGGAACAAACAGTTTTAATTCCTGCTTTCAGTGCAAAAGTCAACTCAGTCTCAACTGTGGAACTGCAGCCAGTGTTTCCATGATTATAATCCTAGCACTAGCACCCAAAGGCCCCATTGTGCTAGGTCCTGTGCACTTCACAGGGAGACATGGCTCCTTATCATCATGCCAAGGTGTGACAAGGGCATTAGCTAGCAACAGGCAGGCAGGTGAGATGAGCAGTGATGCGGTCCCATGGCTGCTGAGGCAGTGGCTGCACAACCTCTTGGATCTACTGCATCTCAAGGGCTTTAAAAATGTAAATAAATAAAATGTGATGAGCTCTCCCCAGCTGTCACACAAGCTAGCCATCACTCTCCAATGTGTTGCAGCCATCACAGTGGAAATGAGGCTGGAGGAGGGGTGACAGGAGGGGCTTTGCCTATTAGTTCAGGGAGGACATCAATTCAGAGTGGGTGTTTGTGACCCAAGGACCTCCTGACACCTGCTGGCAGAAGGCACAGGAGCACATAAGGGCACAGGGATCCCCTGGGTTCACCAACAGGGGGCATGTAAGATCACTACTGAAAGCCTGTGTCACACTAATCATCATAATAATTGCAAGATGTATGACAAGCCACCAGTGGGCTTGACCTTATGACAGGGGGATCTCAGCCATCCTGGTTGAAAATGCTGGGAAAAGGCCTTGGGCTAGCTATCCTGTAGGAGACGGGAATGTCCTGTGAGTTAAGTTTAAGCTCTAGCAAGACTGTTGTGATTTTGTTTCATAAGTAGCCATTTGTTTCCAATAGTCTTACTTACTAACACTTGAATCTCTGTTCTTTGACAATAAACGAATTCTTGTTTTCACTATAAATATATCTAAGTGCTGTGTGTGTTTAGCAGAGTGGTGATCCTGAGTTAAACTAGTACGCTGGTGTGAACTTCTCCTTTGGGAGCAGCGAATCTGAGAGCTCTGTGAGTGTTCCATGGAATGGGGGCTGGGCACTCCAGAGGGATGCCCGGAGGACTTGGGGATTGGTCTATGCCTGTTGCTAACGTGTATAGAGGGAGGGAGGCCAGGGAGGCAGTGCTTATATTGCCAGAGGCTGTGGAGTTAGGGAGCTGATCCACAGCCCACATAGACAAGATGTCCTCATGCTAAGGGCAGATGGTTGTGAGGTGCCTCACAACCCAGGGTCCCCTGGCAGCGTCAGAGTGCTGTAGAAGGGGGTGTGTGGGATAAGCAGACACTTGATATGATGAGAGATAGGAGAAGATGAATAGGGAGGAGCAGAATTGTGACAGGCCTTGGGAGGGAGGCCAAGAGACCTGAATTTGATGTGGAAAGGGATGGGAAGCCAGTGGAGGGTTGCAATATGGACAGACTGAGGGGCCAGCACCATGACCAGAGGCACAGTACCAGAGTGTTCGATGCGCACTTCTGATAAAGTGGAGTAAATAAGTATTGGACCGTCCTAGGTTCAACCTCTGCCTGAGGTGTCTGACTTCCCTCAAGATGGGCTAACGCACAGTCACAGCGCTGACACTGCCTTCATTCTCCTTTGATTTCCACAGCCAGCCAAAATGGTGCCTGGCTGTTTCCCATTTCCGGCAGAGAGTCCGCTGACCTGGGGTGGGGGCAGGGGAATGGTCCCTTGGACACCGGCTTTGCTAGCTGGGGTCCAAGGGTGTTTCTGCAGTCAGCTGGCTCATAACAAAAATATCTCCGGTGACTGAAGCGTCTTTCCGCTGTTTAGAATACAGATGTGCAAAAGGGCTGGTGTTATTTCAACTTTGCTCAGTGCTCTGTAACACATGGTGCCCAATAAGACCCCCTGATGGTTGGAGAAATCCAGATGATTAAATATTTACCTTCCAAAAGGTAATGGCTTGAAACCTTTGTTAAACAATGAGGCTTCTCTGGGGGGATGTTGGGAGGAGGCCTGTGCTATGGAAAATCCCTCAGCTGACATCTGTGTAGAATCCAGGCTGGTGCCCAGCGCCAACTGCCTGATCCGACACAGAACACAAGCAGCCTCAAATAAACAGATACAGCCCATGAATAAAAGGCTCATAGGTTGGTGTCCAAATGGGGCTTTCAGAACTCCAGGGCTTATTCCAAAGTGACCCTGCTCCTGCTGACCTGGCTCTGAGTTTTGAGCAGGATCCTGGCTCACGATAGTTTGGACTGAATTCTTCCTCTCCTCAAACATCCATTTATCACAACTGAGAGGCACCTCACAGACTGCACTGAAACCTCCCCTCACCATTCCCTGCACAGAAAGGGGCACGGTGCCAGAAATGTGGCTGCAGGTACAATTCTCAGTCCTTGCTCCTCTGACTGCCCGATGGCAGGGGCAAGTCAGGCAGATGCACATGCACGTGACTTTATGCCCAAATCTACATGCCCCAGGGTGCACTGAGCTCAAGAGCTGCATGTCAGTTCTTAAGACACCACCATTGGCACAGATACAACTGCCATTATCACCACAGTTCAGGGAAAGATGTACCTGCAGCCAGCACTTTGCTGAGACAACCCATCAGTGATAGAGTGATAGAGAGAGAGGTAGGCAGATGGAGAGGAGAGAGTCCGACTGATGGATGGATAGCAGTGATAATGCTGGGACACATTGTGCTCCAGAACCAGGCAGAAAGCTCTTGAGAAGAAAAAAGGAAAATTAGAGTCATTCACAAAGGATGAACAGATCCAGACTTTAAGAAAAGGAACAGTGGCCAGAAGGCTGGTCATACAGGAGAATTGTCTTCGCAGGGCTGAGAGTATGGAGTGTACCGAAATGATCTCTCACTCCTGGATGGCATAGGCTCAGGGTTGGTTTTCACCAGTGAGTTAACACAGGATATAGCATTAGTGTTCTCATTAACTTGACCTCTGTTCTCACACAAGCTCCCTCCCCCCATGTGCAAACAACTGGAGTCAGCCAGCATGCCCAGATGGATGGCAGACCTTGAGTGAGCTTCCCTTAACATTCGCTAACTTGACAACAGCTGCTAACTTGACCTTTCTGTAGCATGTCCACAGGCTAGGGCCATGACCCAACAATCAAGAGCTGCTGGCTCTTCAATATCTATCCATAATCCCCCTGGCCTCCCCATCTCATGATTTTCTCTTCTCATCTCTCTATTCTGTTTCCTGGCTGGAAGTGCAAATGGCTAGCCATACCCAATGCAGTTCATGACATGCCAGCAAAGGAAAAGGAACAGGGGTAATTGGGGAAGTGCAATACCATTCCATGGGACATTGTTCTTCAATGTTCTGCTTGTTGCACTTTAGGTGTTGAGTTTTGTTGGGTGTGGGTGTTTGGTTTGGGGCCAGCACTGCCTGATAATTACACCTGTTGTTCTCTCTTGCACTTGACTTTTTGGCAGCGTGTACTCCAGACAATAACAGGGAAAACAGTCACTGAGAAATAAAACATTTACTAAAGTCTCAGATTGACAAGTCATGCAACTGGCACCAAGTCTGCTAACCCCTGGCGCCAACACTGTTTTTCAAATTAATCTTCCACAAATTCCGACAGAGTACTAATACTGTGATCACTTTACATCTCTCCCTCCAAACCAAAGATGTGGCAACACAAAATGTCCCTTATTTCCCTTCCTCTCCTGGATCCAGCACCAGGTTCCAGAGACGCACTGGCAGGTTACCTGTACAGGTCCTGGAAAGCAACACAATTGTCAACCTATTCCTGCCCATACGGTGCACATCTAACCCCATAACATGAATGGCATTATACACGCTGCAGTACACACGCTATGGCAGGCAGCCCCAGCTTGCCCAAGATAGGTCCAAAGCAAATTCCATCCCTACCCTTCATCTGCTCAATGTGTAATTAACCTTCTTATGCCAGGTGCTCCCAAATGGGCGGAGGGCCTTCATGACACATGGAAGTAGAGGGTAGGCCGGGTCTCTCTAAATGGCAGTGGGCACAGACACTCTATTAATACCCATATTACTGGTGTGAACAGAATCCCAACTTGGCTGAATTCAAATACTCTGGATCTCCAGAACTCCTAGGCATCATGCACTTTGCTGGTGCACCCCACGTAGGTGTCCGTGAACATCCCTCCATGTTCCACCAAGAGCGAGTAATATCCCTTGGTGTTATGTAACCATATGCACCTGGGTGGGGTGGCAGACAATGGGCACAGTGTGCCACAATGGCCCCACCACAGTGCAGGAACCACATTCTGTCAAAGCCTGCAATAGGTTTGGGGACACTGCCCCTCTTCACCACAGCAATAGTTGCTTGGCAAATCTCCATCAGCAGAGCACTCGCAGTTGACATGCCAGTGCTGAAATGATTAGCTACAGATCTGGAATAATCCAGCATGGTTATACAGAGTTGCCAACTCTTGTAATTTTATCACATCTGATGGTGTTTTTCTAAAAGTCCCAGCTCCTGGAGTATGGTGGTTACAACTAGAATCTTAGCTTCCTTTTATTAAAAAAAAAAAAGGTAAGTTTCTTAGATTTTAAGGTCCGAAGGACCACCATGATCATCTAGTCTGACCTCCTGCACATTGCAGGTCACAGAACCTCACCCACTCCTGTAATAGACCCCTAACCTCTGGCTGAGTTACTGAAGTCCTCAACTCACGTTTTAAAGACTTCAAATTACAGAGATGCTACCATTTCCACTAGTTTAAACCTGCAAGTGACTGCTATGGTTCAGAGGATGGCAAAAAGCCCCAGGGTCTCTGCCAATCTGACCTAGGGGGAAATTCCATCTTGACCCCAAATATGGTGATCAGTTAGACCCTGAGCATGTGGGCAAGACCCACCAGGCAGACGAAGGGAAGGAATTCTCTGTAGTTACTCAGAGCCCTCCCATCCAGTGTTCCATATCCAACAGTTGGGGATTTTTGCTACTGGCAACCAGCCTGCCTGGTTGTGGAAAAAAAGCTTAAATCATGACCTGCTAGCACTGTAAAGGCTCAGAAATCAGAAAGCAAAGCAAAATAATCCAAACATATTTGTGACAAAGTGGGAATTTTCTGTAATATTTTTATGGAGCCTGTGTGTGCCTCGGTTTCCCCTATATTTCACATGGCTACCTGGGGGAGGTGCAGTTTGCTCTCAGGGTAGGCTAAGAGTCACAGGTATGAATGTCTCCTAGCTGTCTGAGCCTGAGCAGGTCATTTAAAAGCATTGTCTGAGGCAGACCCCATATCAATGGAAAATCTGAGAATACAACGGGCAAATCCAGTCCCCAGGACTTTGACACCTAACAACCAACAACCCAGAGGGAGGTGGATTTCATCACCTCTCAACAGGGAAACTGATCAGACACCCCTGATGAAGAACAAAGGACTGGGGAAGTGTGAGGGATTAGAGTTGATGGCTAGAAGGAGTCAGGGCTCTCACCTGGGAACTGGCCAAGGAGATCAGACTGAGAGAGGGACAGATCCTGAACATGGGGTTCACTGCAGCTGGACTGGGCTCTGGGCTAACCAGAATGGACGTGCACTATGCTTTAACCTTCATTTCTCTCTGCTAACGTCAGGATTCCTAAGCTGTGTCCAGTTGACTAATAAACCCAACTGTTTTGACAACACTGTTTGAGTGTCACTGCAAATACTGGCTGAGGTGCATTAGTCCCTGAAGAGTGGACAAGTCTCTGCCAGGGGCCTATCTCAGTTGGACTTGCTGACCAGAACTCATGTTGTGAAGCAGGAGAACTGGAGCCCCAGAGGTTCAGTCTAGGAGGCGGTGAGGCCACAGCCTATTATGAAGGAAGAATGAGACCCGTTGGGGTCTGGCATGTTGAAGGGGACTGTTCCAAAGCTGGGCGTGTAGTACCAATCTTGTGAGTCCATGACAGCATTCTTAAAAACAAAACAGTTCATGATTTTTAAGCCAATCTGATCATTTTTGAAGCCTGACTCATGGTTTTGAAGGCTTGTGGTTGACAGTACTGGGATTTGGAGGGTGAATTCTGAGATCGGGGGTTGAAATGTGCTATGTACCCATGGCTGGAATTCTTGTTAGTGACCCTGCACTGTCATGTACCACGCAGGCCTAAGTGCTTGAAATAATTCCTCATCATGAAATGTGGCCTCATGGCAATATTATTTTTTCACTTGCGTGAACATGCTGAGTTGAGACAAGCCTCCAGGCTGAAACTCAGCCCCTGCACAAGGCCTCAGCACCACTTATATTGGACTTGAGTCCTGAAATGAAGCAAGGCTCAGGGGTGCATTTCACCCTCAGCAATCTCTCCTAGCAGCAACTCAATACAAATAGAACAGCTATGTCCCTGTGATCAGCCTCTGCACTGTTGTGTTCTCAGAGCGAGGGCTGGCTTTCTCATTCGGAAGGTCTTTTGAATGTCTTTGGGATTGCTGGGCTGTTTAGCCACCTCCCAGTTATGCTGCATGTGTGGTTACTGCTGATCGTTGTCTTGCTCTTATTTTGTTCTATTTAAAAAGGGAATAAACAAAACCTTTCCAAAAAGAAGGAAAATGTGGCAGAGACTTGAAATGGGAAAGGCCTGCAGCTGGGCCCTCTTCTTATTTCGGGACACCGGCAGGGGAGGAAGAAAAAAAGCCACCATGACAAACATGATTAATAAAGTGATGAAAGAGATTCTGAAAACAGGAGTGAAGTTGGGGACAGCGCGAGCATTCTGGCCTCCAGCTGCTCCTTCACCAACATGGAGCTAGTGTCAATACAGGGCCCAGCCTGCCCTGGGAGCTGGGACCTGCGTCACTCCTGCCAGACCTCTGCGCACAGAGAGTGCACAGTAGGGATGAGAGTCCACCATCCAATCTCCCATTCCCATTGCAACAGGGACAGTCCTGAACCGGAGCACTGGGCTGGGCCACGGCCCTGCTTGGGTTCGGATCATGATGTGGAGCTGAGCTTTGTAGCTGGGGCCGAGCTCTGCAGCACTGCTTCCCAGGCAAAAACATCCCTGAAATGTGCGGGGCGGTCAGCTCCAATCCAGGAGCTGAACTCAGTGACATGGGGTCATCTCGACCCTGAATGCAGCCAGAAAAGGGGAAGGAGTCATGAAACAGGGCGCCTGATTTGATCTCACTGACCCCAGTGGTACTCAAGGGGTAAAGTCACAGGAGGCACAAGTGTGAAACTGGAGTGAGAGCAGAACCAGCCCAGAGGCATGGCAAGGGAATGAGAGGCGTGGCAAGGGAATGAGATTCTTCAGACAAGCGGCTGCCAGGCAGAAATGGCTAGTTGTGTGGTTCAGATAAAGCAATGCAAATAAAAGGTATTGTAAGCTCAGGGATCCTGCCAGCAGCAGCGTTGATGGGAGCCCAGCAACCCAAGGGAAGAGAAGCTCCTCAGGAGCACACCTGCCTGCCCACCTCCACACACAGCCCCAAGATAGCTGCACAGGCGCTGCTCTGCGGCACAAAGGGCCAGTGTCCTGCAGGCCTTTACTAGAGCAGTGACTGTGCATGGAGCGCCTGGTACAGGGCTGAGCCCTTCACTGACCCCGCACAAATAAATAAAGCCGCTCAGTAATGACAGCTGAGGGGAAAGCCATGTGCACGGCTTGTTTACTTGGTTGCATCAATGACTTTATAAATCATTTTAATGCAGAGAGGGTTCAATGGAAAGCGCCTGAGACCCTGCACCAGGTCCAGGCGGCTGCTCAAGGAGCAATGCTCATACACAGCAGTGTGTGGGCACAAAGCACTTCCCAGCACTCACACAGGGCTCCACGGCTCACATTCTTCCTTGCCTTTGCCATAGGCACAAAGCGGTCTCAGAGCTGGCACTGCCAGCCAAGGTGATTCCCCAGTATGCAGGATCACTGGGGGCCAGGGAGGGGCATAGCAGCTGCTAACCTAGTCCAGTCCCTGGGGCCAGTGTAGGGGACCTGGCTAGGGCTTCCTTTAGTCCCAGCAATCCCCGGCTGCCATTACAGCCCCACAGGGCCGTGGTAGCAGGGTAATTGAGAGCAGCCTCAGGGGGGTCAGGCCGATGCACAACTGGCCCAGGACTGGTGCAGGGAGGGTCCTTCCCTCCCCCAAATCCACAGTGTGCTCCCAAGATCAGAGTGTGCTCATGCAAAGCCCTGGACAATCTGCACTGGGAAGGTCACCAGAGCCAGATCCTGGCACATGTTCAGATTGTGTCCACAGTTAATGTTCAGCATGGACATTCATCCCTTCGCTATGTGAATGCAGCATCCGAGCTGTCAAAGGAATCAGAGCCATGCCAGGCTCTCCTGTGATGCAGGACAGGGGAGAGGGCGACGGGCTCAGCACATGCACAAGGGCCACCTTGCAGAGCTTCTGGCTAGTATGCATTTTCATATCATAGACTTGTAGAAAATTAGAGTTTGAAGAGATCCTAAGAGCTCATCTAGTCCAACCCCCCTGCTCAAAGCAGGACCATCCCCAACTAAATCATCCCAGCCAGGGGTTTGTCAAGCTGAGCCTTAAAAATCTCTAAGGATGGAGATTCCCATACTTCCCTAGGTAACCCATTCCAGTGCGTCACCACCCTCCTAGTGAAACAGTTTTTCCTAATATCTAACCTAGACCTCCCCCACTGCAACTTGAGACCATTGCTCCTTGTTCTGTCATCTGCCACCACTGAGAACAGCCAAACTCCAGCCTCTTTGTAAGCCTCCTTCAGGTAGTTGAAGGCTGCTATCAAATTCCCCCTCATTCTTCTCTTCTGCAGACTAAATAAGACCAGTTCCCTCAGCCTCTCTTCATAAGTCATGTGCCCCAGCCCCCTAATCATTTTCGTTGCCCTCCACTGGACTCTCTCCAATTTGTCCGCATTCTTTCTGTCATGGGGGCCCCAAAACTGGATGCAATACTCCAGATGTGGCCTCACCAGTGCCGAATAGAGGGGAATAATCACTTCCCTCAATCTGCTGGCAATGCTTCTACTAATGCAGCCCAATATGCCGTTAGCTTTCTTGGCAACAAGGGCACACTGTTGACTCATCCAGCTTCTCGTCCGCTGTAATCCCCAGGTCCTTTTCTGCAGAACTGCTGCTTAGCCAGTTGGTCCCCACCCTGTAGCAATGCATGGGATTCTTCTGTCCTAAGTGCAGGACTCTGCTCTTGTCCTTGTTGAACCTCATCCGATTTCTTTTGGCCCAGTCCTCCAATTTGTCTAGGTCTCTATCCCTATCCTCCAGCATATCTACCTCTCGCCCCAGCTTAGTGTCATCCGCGAACTTGCTGAGGGTGCAATCCATCCCATCATCCAGATCATGAATGAAAGATGAGGAAAGCCACAGGGCTAGGGCTCATCCAGAAGATATATTTTCACTACAAATATTTCTCAGTGTGACAGTGTTAAGCAAAGTGCTGGTCCTAAGCTGAATATTACAAACTGATGTGTGCTGTTCTTTGGGTATAGCAGGCCTGGGATTTCTGCAAGTAGCCAGTGCCAGGGGCACTAAGAGACTGTGGGACTGGTGTGCACCTATTGTTAACTGCAAGGCAAAGTGCGGGCTAACTTAGCCCAGAGGAGAGTGCTCGAGTGGCTGACAGGCTGTGGGTGTCAGGGAGCTGGCACCAGTTAAGCACAAGCAAGATGCCCTCATGCTGGAGACAGGTGGTAACAAGGTGTCTCTCAGTCCTTCGGACCCTGAGAGTCCTCACAGGGCAAAAAATAAATATTTAGGAGTTTGCAGGAAGAAAGAATGAGAGAATCTGGCAAAGGATACCTGGGGACTAGCAAACAGCAGGAGTGCTACGAGCAAACTCTGCTCTGGAAGCCGTCGGGCAGAGCTAATGCTCTAAAGATGCTAGCAGCACCATGATAGGGGTGCTGGAACAATTTGTATGGGGGGAGAGGGAGGGCTGAGAGCCATTGAAACAAACTGTAAACTCTGTATATGATGGAATCCACTTCAAGTCAGGGGGTGCTGCAGCACCCCAGTCCCAGCACCTATGCACCATGAGCTCATTATTGTCTCTAGTCGCTTCCAAGGGACATGCCAAACAGCTTCTTTATAAATATTGGAATTAAAATGTCTGCCTTTTTGTAGCAAAGTAAAAAAAGACCATTAAATTAGCCCAATTACACACTGGTCTAAACAAAGGAGGGCTGAGCCGGCCAACTTTAAAATGGTATCAAATGGCTTTTAATATGACACAGATAAATACTTTCCAGTTCCAAGATGGAACACTGCTGTCCCAGGGGATAGAAAACAACCTCCGACGGGGACCAGATACCTGGGTGAGTAGGGATTTACACCCCACTGCTCTCACTCTGAGTCACACTCAGCACACCTGGACTGAAGAGCACCGCAGAATGGAATGACAGCCGCTGTGACATTCTGAGCCTGCAGCTCAGGCATAGGAAGGCAGGTTCCCAAGGGTGGCTAATACTCGGAGATAACTGGAGACAGGAGGACTCATACAGGGATGAGGCTGCTTAGACACCGTCCCTCCTAGACTGAGGGGGACACTCCCAGCACTGGGCGGATTATCCCTGTATGGGGGAGGGGCAGTGCCCAGGTGTGCCAGTTCAATAGTGTGATGGGAATCCTTATCCCAACCCAAAGGTGTGCCCCTCCAGACTGCCCTGCAGCCATACCCTGGCAGCATGCCCAGGACAGGAGCCATATGGATATATTAGCATTTCATGCGAAACACATAGACGACGGGTCTCTACTTCCAAGAGCATACAAAGCACACAATGTGCTTGAGAGACATAGATACAACTTACCCAGCTATGTGTGACAGCATCTGTCTCTGACATGGGATTGTGCCCCTCCTCACCGTCGGGCCCTGGCCATGCACTGGCAGGGTTTTGGTGAGACCGGCTGTGATTCTAGCACATTTATTTCTTGCAGGCAGTGCCTGGGCCTGGCTGGACTGGAGGCTTGTTGAATAGGTTCCCAGCAGAAGGGGGAGCATGGTGAAGGGTCTATGTGCAGAGGTCCGTGTGAGTTGAGGACACTCGGGACCTCCCAGAAGTGCTCAGTATCTTGCAGGGCGAAGCTCCCTGAAGGCTCAGTACTGAGCCAATGCTGTTCCCCTTGCCCCAGCAGTGCCCTATTCCTTTCAGCCATGTACATTTGAGCCTGCATCAGGGCCTGAGCAGCTCCAAACCCCCATCATGAGCCCGAACCCAGTGACTGGCAGGGAGACCTAGAGCAGGGGAGCAACTGGGTCCCTTGGCCTGTGATGTGAGCGGCCTCCTGTGTAGCCCACAGTTTGCCTTTACTATATTCATTGCCTTGCCTTTATTATTCTGCCTTTATTATATTCAGCAGTAGCGCAAGGAACCTACAGGTCTGTCTCCTGTAAGACATTGGCTTCAGCAGTTAGCATGAGGCTTGAGGCCTAGGAACTTTGGCATAAATAAACAGCCCAACAGTCACCCCTAAGTTTTGGGGAACTAGACATAGCATGTAAGGGGGAATTTCGTCCATAATGACACCAGCCAACCGCAGAAACATGAGCTAACACCAAATTTTGGAAAGTTTTGGAAAAAACATCGAAGCACAAGAGTGCCCTGGCAATGAACTGACGCCTACGATAATGCGTTGAAATCATTAATATACTAACCTAGAGAAGAAGGACACCTCACCATTAGTAAGTGGAGTAAATACAAATAAGGAAGAGGGAGAAACCCCTACAGAATATGCATTAGACATGGTAGCATCAATCTAACATATAAAAGTCGCACCCCAGCCTGTCTGCAGGAGAGAGAGATGTAGCCCTTGGGAGGTGCCAGAATGATGGCCACTGGTGAAGATGAGGAAGGTGACAGTGATGAGGAAGATAATGGTTAACATTTCAGGTTGTTCTGCAGGGGGGGGTGGAAATATGGATGTTCATAGGTACTTTCTGTAATATTTCTATCTATGTTGCTGGGTTGGTGTGTTTGTGGCTGTGCTAAATGTATTAATAAATTATTTGTAAATATACACAAGTTCTTATAGTGTGAGTGTTGCAACTGTGCACATTGGAGTTCCCAACTAGATAATAATTTGAATAATTCTGGGTCTGATCTTGGGACAAGAACCTATCAACCCTCAAAGTGATAACTCAGAATTCTTAAGTAATCAATATAATCATAGAATCATAGAATATCAGAGTTGGAAGGGACCTCAAGAGGTCATCTAGTCCAACCCCCTGCTCAAAGCAGGACCAATTCCCAGCTAAATCATCCCAGCCAGGGCTTTGTCAAGCCAGGCCTTAAAAACCTCCAAGGAAGGAGACTCCACCACCTCCCTAGGTAACGCATTCCAGTGTTTCACCACCCTCCTAGTGAAATAGTTTTTCCTGATATCCAACCTGGACCTCCCCCACTGCAACTTGAGACCATTGCTCCTTATTCTGTCATCTGCCACCACTGAGAACAGCCGAGCTCCATCCTCTTTGGAACCCCCCTTCAGGTAGTTGAAGGCTGCTATCAAATCCCCCCTCATTCTTCTCTTCTGGAGACTAAACAATCCCAGTTCCCTCAGCCTCTCCTCATAAGTCATGTGCTCCAGACCCCTAATTATTTTTGTTGCCCTCCGCTGGACTCTTTCCAATTTTTCCACATCCTTCTTGTAGTGTGGGGCCCAAAACTGGACACAGTATTCCAGATGAGGCCTCACCAATGTCGAATAAAAGGGAACAATCACGTTCCTCGATCTGCTGGCAATGCCCCTACTTATACAGCCCAAAATGCCGTTAGCCTTCTTGGCAACAAGAGCACACTGTTGACTCATATCCAGCTTCTCATCCACTGTGACCCCTAGGTCCTTTTCTGCAGAACTGCTACCTAGCCATTCGGTCCCTAGTCTGTAGCAGTGCATGGGATTCTTCCGTCCTAAGTGCAGGACTCTGCACTTGTCCTTGTTGAACCTCATCAGGTTTTTTTCGGCCCAATCCTCTAATTTGTCTAGGTACCTCTGTATCCGATCCCTACCCTCTAGTGTATCTACCACACCTCCTAGTTTAGTGTCATCTGCAAACTTGCTGAGAGTGCAGTCCACACCATCCTCCAGATCATTAATAAAGATATTAAACAAAACCGGCCCCAGGACCGACCCTTGGGGCACTCCGCTTGAAACCGGCTGCCAACTAGACATGGAGCCATTGATCACTACCCGTTGAGCCCGACGATCTAGCCAGCTTTCTATCCACCTTACAGTCCATTCATCCAGCCCATACTTCTTTAACTTGGCGGCAAGAATACTGTGGGAGACTGTATCAAAAGCTTTGCTAAAGTCAAGGAATAACACATCCACTGCTTTCCCCTCATCCACAGAGCCAGTTATCTCATCATAGAAGGCAATTAGGTTAGTCAGGCACGACTTCCCCTTCGTGAATCCATGCTGACTGTTCCTGATCACTTTCCTCTCCTCTAAATGTTTCATAATTGATTCCTTGAGGACCTGCTCCATGATTTTTCCAGGGACTGAGGTGAGGCTGACTGGCCTGTAGTTCCCCGGATCCTCCTTCTTCCCTTTTTTAAAGATGGGCACTACATTAGCCTTTTTCCAGTCATCTGGGACCTCCCCCGATCGCCATGAGTTTTCAAAAATAATGGCTAATGGCTCTGCAATCTCACCCGCCAACTCCTTTAGCACCCTCGGATGCAGCGCATCCGGCCCCATGGACTTGTGCACGTCCAGTTTTTCTAAATAGTCCCGAACCACTTCTTTCTCCACAGAGGGTTGGTCACCTTCTCCCCATGCTGTACTGCCCATGCAGCAATCTGGGAGCTGACCTTGTGCGTGAAGACAGAGGCAAAAAAATCATTGAGTACATTAGCTTTTTCCACATCCTCGGTCACTGGGTTGCCTCCCTCATTCAGTAAGGGGCCCACACTTTCCTTGATTTTCTTCTTGTTGCTAACATACCTGAAGAAACCCTTCTTGTTACTCTTAACATCTCTTGCTAACTGCAACTCCAAGTGTGATTTGGCCTTCCTGATTTCACTCCTGCACGCCTGAGCAATGTTTTTATACTCCTCCCTGGTCATTTGTCCAATCTTCCACTTCTTGTAAGCTTCTTTTTTGCGTTTAAGATCAGCAAGGATTTCACTGTTTAGCCAAGCTGGTCGCCTGCCATATTTACTATTCTTTCTACACATCGGGATGGTTTGTTCCTGCAACCTCAATAAGGATTCTTTAAAATTAATATATATAATCTATAGATCAGGCTATACCTGTGGCACACACATATTTGTTCCCCCAAAATATAGTCATGTCCCTAGAAACCCATCAATGCCGAGGATGCCCTTTCTCCTCCCAGATCCCTCCCTCCCTCTCAAGGGATGGCAAGGCCTGCGGAGTCTCTGAACTGGCCTTCTGGTAAATTAACCTGGGGAAAAAAGCTTCGCTCAGAAGTGAAAACAAATGTGTTTGGGAAACGGAGCACCATAGAAATGCAGCACTGGTGCCTACAGCCCCATCTCTTCCTAATGCTTCGCTGGTGTTTCCTTGGTACAACAAGAAAGGAACTGGTGAAATCTGGGCTGTAGCAGCCTGACCCGAACGTACATCTGCAGCACACACTCCTGTGTAAGTGCTGTTATCTGCACTTCCCCTACACTCCTATGCAAATACTATCACCTGCACACACCTGCATTCACACTCACACTCTCTGTGCAAACATCTCCTGCAAACTCCTTCACCCAAACACATGGGCACAGTAACCTGCATACCCTGCCACCCCTGCGCAGAGGGCACTGCCTCCCACCTGCACATTCTGCATTCTGCCCCAGCCCCTCCTTGCTCACCCAGACACACTCACATCCCACCCACACTTGGGCACACACTCAGGTCTGCACTCCAACTCACATTCCACATTCACACCACACTCATACTCTGCACTTACACACACACACACACACCCTCCTGCAATCACACTCATTTGAACCCCTGCAAACACTTGCACACCCATTCCACACATACACACTCAGCCCTGCACTCTGTGCTCTCGCACACTGAAACCCAACACACGCACAGGGCACACACATTTGCACCAGGACTCTCTGCACTCACAGTGGCACAAATGCTTTCTAGGGATGGGCTCAAACAACAAGCTGAGTTCCTAACCTAGTTACAAACTCTTTCAGTGTCCAGGTTATCTGGTTAGGGCCTAAGGTTGCCAACCCTCCAGGACAGGCCTGGAGTCTTCCGGAATTGGCATCGATCTCGCGGTGACTACTGAAAGCAATCCAGGAGATTTTAATAGGATATTTTAAGAAAATGACATAATGTCATGTTGGGGGGAAAAAATCTCCCGGAATAGCTTCAGTCAGAGTTGGCAACCCTACTTGGGCCCATGAGCGAGACAAGATATTTACTTGCAGTATATCATTCAGCCACTAGATGTCCCTGTGCTCTGCATGGAGTTCCAGACAGGATATGGTTACTGATCAACATGGGAGACAAAGCTGGCACTCAGGCTGTGTGGAAGCCTGTTTGTGTCTGTAGCTGTTCTCAACATCTCCTGGCTGAACTATGATTTCCCTGTATCATGATGGGAGGGTCAGGGGGAGGAGAGGCTGGATTTAGGCTTTAGTTTGGGCCCTCTGACTAGTACCTGGCCCCTTGCAACTGTCTGGGCTGCTCACCCACTTCCTGCTGTTCTCTTGGCCTTTCTCACTGACCTGGTCTCTGTGGATTTTGCATTTGCATGTTCATGCTGGCAGGAAGCAGCTGAACTTTAACTAGAATCAACTGTTCTGAAGGTTCCTTATGTCACTGGGTATATGAGACGACAGCAGGTACATACCTCTTCAGACCCCTATTCTATGGATGTGCAAGCACATGACTTCAGAGATGGATACTTTTCATATTAAAGTAGGGATCAAATTGGGAGAAATAGGTGTTGGTTATCTGTGTCAGTGGCCAGGACATGGGTGGTCTCACCTAGTGGTTAGAGCCAGAGCCTGGCTTAGAGGTTAGAGATGGAGTCAAGAGTCAGAGCTGGAGTCAGAAGTCAATAACCAGAGTCAAAGGTTGGAGCTGGAGTCACGAGTCAGTAACCGGAGGCAATGGGCTGATCTGGAATCAAAAACCAGGAGTCAGAGCCACAGGTCAGAGCTGGAGAGAGAAACCGGGCCAGGGAGCAATGCTGGAGCAGGACAGGAATAAGGTAGGAGCAAGGCAGGCACAGGAGCAATCGTAGCTGTGCAAGTGTTGAGTAGCCAATGACATGCTGCTGCTGCCGCTGGATTTAAGGGCACATCTGCTAGTTCTCTTCAGCCAGTCAGGCAGGTCGGCCAGTCAGGTGACTCTTCTGTAACTCACCTGTGTTCATTAACCTGCCTGAAGACTGAGCTAGCTCATCCCAGGCTCAGCTGCAGGCCCTTGTTTCTCATACTCTGCAAGGCTCCACCCACAAAATAGTCTCTGCCCATGGGAGTTGCCAAAATGAGACACGGCTCATGGTAGAGTGTGGAGATGTTCAAAATGTGACCATGCAGCTCTGGGCTCCACTGGGTTCTTGGAACTAGGCTCCCCGTCGGTGGGGCAGGAATTTGCCCATGGGCTCTGCTAGGCAGCTTGGGCTGGGGTCTTTCTTGAATGGGAAAGAAAAGTAAGTGGTGGCATCTCCCAAATGCCAGCCCTTTATGGCACCAAAGGGAGCTGTCACTTGCAGTAAATTGTGCAGATCTCTGACTCTCCTGCGCCTTTCTCTCATGAGCAATGAAACAGTGGGACATTTAATTTATAATCAGTGGGCAGCAGAGGTAATCCTTCCCTGAGATGAAGGAGGCAGTTCACACTCCTCTGAGCTATTGTTCCAGGCTCTCTGCAGACTCCTCTCAGCATCGGTTACACTTGGGGCATAGTTTGGGATTTTCTTTGCAACCATAACAGCTACAGACATAGTTTTATTGCACACGAAAAGTTGAAATTCTGGAGATATAGACACCATCTTCAGAGAGGTGCCAGTGTAATGGGCTGCTCTGGGCCAGCCTAATCTCATCCTGGTTACTTGGAGGATAAGAACTAATAGCACTGGCGTGTGCTTATGGCTGGGCTAACAGGAGAGGTCTCATTCCTTCCCCTTCCCTTTCTGGCTGATTTGTTTTCACAAACTGTGCAGCTCTTCCTTTGGGTTGACATGAAAATGGGGTTTGGAGCAGGAGATAACATGAAACACAGGAACATCCTAGGCGGAGGGGCTGATGTGAGGGCCCAGGCCTCTATGGGTGTGTCTACACAGCGAATGGCAGCCTGTGGCAGCAAGTCTCTGAGCCCAGGTCACAGACGTGGGGAGGGGGTGGACTTCAGAACCCAAGCTCCAGCCTGGGCCACAACATCTACACAGCTAGTTTAGCTCCGCAGTGTGAGCCTTGCAAGCCCAAGTCTGTATACCCGGCTCTGAGGCATGCTGCCGCAGGCAATGAGACATATCCTGTGACATCACTGGTTCAGTTCCTCTGGCTCACTGGGCTGATACCAAGGCCTAGACTTTGTTGCCTGCCTCCCTCAGCTCAACCTGGCTTTCTTCATGTCTGTTTGTTGTGAGCAGGAACAAAGCCCGCAGTGCCCCCTTTGTGTGGGAGGGAGAGAAACGGCAGCCACCAAAACAGGGCTGAGCTGCGTCTTCGCTGAATGAAGCAACCAGTGGGCAATGCAACAAGAAAGTGGGTGCTGGTGAAAGACCAGGAGCAGAGATCCCTGTGGTCGGGATGAGGAGAATCGCTGTGAGCTCCATGCAGATGGATTTCTCACCTCGCCCTGAGGAGAGCATGGGGCCGCAGGATAAGGCAAAGGTGATAACGGCTGCATGACAACAACTGGGTTGATGACATCACACCTGATCTGAACAAGGTTGAGGCCTACTGCTTGGGCTAGGCTTGGCTTTGGCCCTGATCCCCCTCCTCTTCTCCACTCCCTACAACAGATGCTATTAGATGGCAAAGCCAAAGTCTCAGTGCTGACTTTCTCATCTGAAAAATGCTGTCACTTGCCAAGCTCAGCGTGGAGCCGTGCTCAGGTCTCTCAGACTGTGACCTCTTTGGAGGTGACACCATCTGTCAGTTGTGTTTGTACAGCACCCAGCACAATGGGGTCCTGGGCCAGGACTGGGGCACCTAGGTGTTACTGTAATCAGCTGCTCTGCTCTCCTGTCTGTCACAAACCATTTCCACTGGACAAGCAGCTCTCAGCCCCGTGGCAGTGGGGTTTGCATTAAGGACACGACTTGCTGCTCCACTCTCAGCCCTGCCAGTCCCAGGAAAGGCGTGTCTCAGTAATTCCACATGCTTGAGAGTGCTACTGCTCCAGGGGAGGCCACCAGCCCCACGTTTGGGGCATGCAAGCAGCTCAGCACACAGGCTTTGTACCAGTCTGTTGGGTGTGGGGGGCATGATATTTTACTAATATATGTATACCAGTAACACGCACCCCAATGTGGATGTTGCTATCTCGGGATAATGAGGCCATATACCAGTATGGCTTATCCCCCTTCCTGTCCAGGAACAGCTGCCCTGGTATAAGTCCTGGTACCCTGCTATAGCTGTGCCCACCCTGGCAGGTAATACTGCTTTCATTTTGCCTGTCTAGAGCAGTACCCTGTGGAGTGCAGGCAAGGCCATACACAGGATGGGGGCATGGACTGGCCTCCTGTAGGGGGCAGTCCCTCTCCTGATCTGAGATAGGCAGCTGGGTGAGAGTTGGGGGACAGGGTTATTTGTATTGATTTGTTACATCTCAGTGCATGTAGCTCTGGAGGACACTGCGGCGCTGATACCCATGGTGCTGGGAGGACCCTGCACTCTGTTCCGCTCTCCCCTGCTCCTGGTCTCTGCAGGTGGCTGTTCTCTGCATGCTGTGGGCATTTGTCCCTGAGGACTGGACTGAGCCCATGAGCTCATTTCCGGCACTTAGGCAAACAGCTGCGAGGCAGGAAAGCTGACAGCAGGGAGCCAGCCTAGCAGGGGAAGGCCAAAAGGGGTCAGGAGTGAAGAGCAAGAGTGGCCAAGAGCACCCCAGCTTCCTGCTGTCAGAGCCAGCTCGCCAGGCTAGGCTGAGCAGGAGGGTGGCACACGGTACGGCTGGCCAGCCGGCCTGAGGAAGGCTCAGTGCCTCGCTTTCCCTGTCTGCAGATTACAGCTAGCGTCTACCCGCCTCCTAGGGTTCTAGTGCCATTGGAACCCATGGTGTCCGTGCGGCACCCTTCCCAGAGGCTGTGCTGTGTAAGTGCTGAGTGTGAGTCTTGTCAACGCCAGCACGAGGGAGAATACAAACGTCAGTACCTAGGAACCACAGAGGAGTAATTTCCTGATTCGTATCAGATCCCGAACCAATGTTTGAAAATTACACACAGCCTTGCAGCTTGCCCAGCATAAGCAGAAGCAGATGTTGGCAGGAGCAGCCAGCGAGAGTGTAAGAACTCCCTGTGGGCGCACACAGCCCTACATAAAACAACTAACAACAGGGAATATTTCCTTGCTACCTAAACTACTTGTCCGAGTTCAAAGCTGGCATGTCCGTGCCACTGCTCTGCTCACCAGACTCCAGTTACCTTCTGCAAAAACAGCCCTGCGGCTGCTTCTGCTGCTCACAGAGGCTCTGTCCAACCTGTTTCTGCTCCGCTGGATGTGCTACTACAAAATGGCCGACGTCACACCAGTACAGGGACTGGGGAACGGCAGGCAGCCCCACAAATGTCACTGTGCTTCCAAAGACCGGTCTGGGGATGAAATGTGTTCTGAGATGCATCCTCTAGCAGCCCAGCCCTGTGTCTACGCTGTTCCCTGCCTATTGCACTCCCCGTTGTGCCCAGTACACTGAAGGGTGTTGTACGGCACATGGACACTGACCGCCAGGGAGGTGCTTCTGGGAACAGAACATCGACCCATTTTCAGCGGTGCACAACCCGTTCTCAGCTTGTCTGACTCCACCCCAACCCCAGGGATGCTGGGTGGCGAGAGGGATGTCAGAGTCCAACTCAGCCGCAGCGCTCCCTCCCCCCCCAGGCTGGTTACTCTGCTAAAGTTAAGCACAGCTTCATCTCACTGAAAACTCTGGCAGGGAGCCAGCACCCTGCCTCCATCAGCACCTTGCCACTCTGATGAGATGCCCCTGCACCTTCTACCGCAATGGGGTCAGGACGCTGGGCACAGGGGTTCTTCTGAGGGGCTGTCATCAGCACCCTTCTCCAGCCCGATCACTCTGGCTGACATCTGCCCCATGCAGAGGTCAGTGCGAGGCCTAGGCACTGCTGAAGACCCATGGAGACCTCGTTCTGATGGCTGACGTGGGACTGAAAAGGTGCTTAGGGCTTGTGCTGCTCTGTGCAGAGTGGGAATGTCCCCCTTGGAATCCCCACACCTGCACTCCAAGGGATGGTGCACCCTGTACACTTCGATTCTGTAGGAGGGGCGGCACCATCTTCCAGAGCTCCACCAGCCCAGCCCAGCCCTGCACCATGGCCCCTGCCCCCGGGCTGTGCACACCAGCACAGTCTTGCCTAAAACCATCCCAGAGAAGCAAGAACATTTACAAAGAGGATGACGCTGTATTCAGCCGTATTCCAGCTTCAGGTGGGAGTGACTGGCTGCCAAGCCGAGGCCCAAACTGCACTAGACATACAAGAAGAGCTGAATGTGAGATCACTGGCCACCAGGTGCCAATGTGGGCAGCATCACCCCACAGCTCTCCCCTTGTATTGTTTATTATCAGCCCATTAGAGACCTCCTGGCAATCATAGCGCAGGGCAGTGAGCTCCTGCAGCTAGACATGGAGGCAGCTCCCTCAAACGTCCCCAGAGAGCAACTTGCAGGAATCACATGCTCTGGCACAGCTCACACTAGGCTACCCACAGCAAACCACGCTGGGGACCTGAGAACTTGGTGACTGACAGGCCTGTTATCAGAGCTGATAACATCACTGCCAGGCCGCCAGGCCAGGCATGGAGCTGCACCCCTTGCAGCCTTTATCATGTCAGAGATGCCTTCAAATGCAGCAGTGGGAACACAAAGCTCCCACACTCATGCCTGCCTAGGGAAAATGATGTCTCTGAGGCTGCCAATCTAAAGGGTGCTGAATCAAGACACTTGGTTCACTTGTCTGACACCCAGCTGTGAGAATGCCAGGCAGGACTGCTGGGCAGTGCTAGGCTGAAGGCTGCGAAATCAGGGCAGTGGATGAAGAAAAACTGGGAGATTTGGCAGGTGAGTATATGCTGCCAGGCACTGTCCATTAGGGAAATGCACAGCTCTGGACATAGGTCATTTGTGTCCGTGTCTCAGCTGTGAGCAACTATGTTGTTGGGGTTCAGGGAGAACAGGGGTCATTAGGAAAGGAGGCCCTCTCAGGTTACAACTTCCACCCCAAGAATGCAAAGATCATTCATCCACAACAAATGCTGGTCCTGTTTCATAGACTCAGAGATGCCAAGGGACCCCTGGGAACATCTCATCTGACCTCCTGCGTAACACAGGCCATAGGACTTCCCTGAATTCATTCCTGTTGGCACCAGAGCAGATCTGTTAGAAAAACATCCACTCCTGATTTTAAAATGGCCAGTGATGGAGAAATCACCACAGCCCACAGCGCAGTTCTCTCGTTACCTTTGCTGTCTCCGCTAAACAATGCGCTATCCCTGCTGGGGAGAGCTCACAACGGGCGCTATTGCTTTCTGTTCCTATCCCCTTCACTTACAGGCTTCACTTCTCCTTCTTTATGTCGCCTTGGGCTGTTTGCAAAACAAAGCTGGAAAGAGATACATCACCGAGGAGGCTGGGGCATGCTGAGTGGAAACTCCATTGATTACTCTGTGCGCTACCTTCCTGACATCATGAACACCTCAGGTCCAGGGAAAATCTGTGTTCTATCAGCTCTTATAAGCAAGTGTTTCAAAAGGTTTACAGAAAAGTAAACAGAGCTCTGAGTAACAAAAGGGCCCCGTTTATGCATTCTTTGATTCACTGTAAAGGATGGTGTAAACTGACTTTTTAACCAAGCATTAGGCAAGATTTGGGCCCACGCCATTATATAATAAACAGTGACATGGCTATATTAAAATATTTACTTAATGCACTGAAGTGACTTATAGGATGAGTGGCTACTCAATAGAATGTCCTGAGTGTGAAGGCGTCAGGTGCCATTGCCTATATAAATATTCTGTGTGCACTTGTTTATAGGAAAACCCCATCTGGATTTGGCTAAAACAGCAGACACCCTGATGACCCCAGTTTTTGCTATTGGAAAATATAACACAAGTGTTCACTCATCTAGTCTAACAGCAGCAGCTAAGTGCCATCTGACAGACAGGAGGGTATTGGCTTTTCTCAATAGAGAGCAGGCTCAGCAATGAGAGTGGTTTCACAATAACGGCTCCCCAGGATTTATAGCATCCCATGGAATATGTGCAATGGTCCCCACCTCATCTCCACCCCCAGCCTTCCTGGGTGGGAGACGTTGAGATGACTACTGACAAATTCCTGAGGAAGAGAGATGTAGACACCCCAAAATAACGGTGAAAAGCAGATTGATCTGGATGCTGATTTGTACCACTTGGGGATGAACCATTAGGCTGAGCTCCCACAATCCCATTCCCGCCTATCCTTCTGAACTGATGCCAAACTTAGGTATCTTCTGCCTAGGAAAGGTGCCTGTCCAGCTGGAAACTAAAGCCCCCCATTCCCCAGCCCACAGAAAATTTTTCCTTCTCAGGCTAAAGGTGAGGTTCTGCTGCTGCATCTGTCCCTGGAGTCACTGCACTGCTGATCTACAGCCGATGGCTCTGCCCTGTGTTTTGAGCCACGGTCATGGGAGCCCTGAACTTGGACCCTCCAGACTACAGAGTCAGTCCCACCCCCTGCCTGTCTTTGGTCCACTGACTATTGAAGGATTTTATACACAGTGGAACTGCTTCAACAAGAGAAACTGAGAAAGTCCTGCCCTAGCATACCACGTATCCCGGTGGTTGGGGCCCTTACATGGGAGGTATGAAACCCAAGTTTAAATCCCTGAGCCACAGCAAGCAGGGCAATGAAATGCGTCTCTCACATCCTGGGTGAGTGCCTTGACCACTGGGCTAAAAATTCTAACCTGGGCAGCTGCATGTAAATCTAGCCTGAAAAAATGTGGGGGTCAAAACTGTCTGTGAATTGGGGTCAAATTCATGAGTAGTTTTGGGTCAACCCAAACTGCATTTCTCAGTGAATAAATTATTTGTTCACAACATTTCACCTGCTCTCACTATGATATAGTCTTTAATGACATAACCACATACTATTTTTCACATACAGGATGGACAGTGCTAGTCGAATGGCCAGATATTTGGAATTCCTTTTATTGGCCTCACTTGACCTGTGGCTCCAAGCTACCTTAATCCACACATTCAAACCTGCACCAATAAAAAATGATCCATTTTCTCATGTGTGTGCGTTTCTATGGCACTCATCACCATAGCGTCTGAGTGCCTCACAAATACTAAGGAGCTGATCTTCACAGCTCCTCTCTGAGGGAAGGAGATATTGCTATCCTTTTTTACAGCAGGAGAACTAACAGTGTGTTTACATTTAAAACACCACAGGAACACAGCTGCAGTGTAGATACTCACTCCAGCAACAGGGAGGGGCTCTCCCGTCACTGTACTTCATCCACCTCCTGGAGAGGTAATACAATTCTGCTGTTGACCTAGTGCTGCTGTCTACGCCAGGGGTTAGGTCGGCAGAGCTACTTCTCTTAGGAGGGTGCATTTTCACACCCCTGTGAGACATAGCTGTGCCGATGTAAGTTCCCCCTGTAGACCAGCCCTAAGGCACAGAGACCCAAAGGCTGAAATTGTCTAGATTGGACACTAATTTTGGGCGCCCAACTCTAGACACCTAGGACCTAATCTTTTCAGAATACTTCATGTTTTTATTGCCCTGCATATTCAAAGCACTGCTCCCATTGACTGCAGCTGCAGCTGTGAGGGTTCAGCATATCTGAAAATCAGGCCCCAAGATCTCAAGTTGGGCACCAAGAAAACAAGGAGCACCTGTTTACTGGGCACTGGCAAGGAGTCTGGTTTAAGTCACTTGCCCAGCATCACACAGGAACTCTGTGGCAGAGGCAGGTCTAGAGTCCAGTTCTCCTGAGTGGTATTCAATGCTTTAAATATGAAAGGAAATGCCAGGAGTTTGTGAAGGCTTTTGAACTTCGCATGCATGGGAAGTCATTACCAGAGAAGGCAGAGAAATTTTGAGAAGATTTAAGAACAACAATCCATGAAACAGCTTTAGCTACATTTGGGGGAAAGAGACCATCAAAAATGCATGGGTTTGAAGAAAATGAAGCGGAACTATTACCTCTCATCAACATTAAGAACACAGCCTCTCTGGAACACAACAAAAAGCCAACAGAGAGCACCAAAGTGAGACTTCGACATGCAAAAACCGAGATACAGCGAGCAAGCAGACGTTGTGCAAATCATTACTGGATCAAGCTCTGTGAAGAGACACAGACAGCCTCAGACACAGGAAACCTCAAAGTCATGTATGACGGCCTGAAGAAAGCTCTAGGTCCCACTGTCAACAAGATGGCCCATCTCAAATCGCACAGCGGTGAAATCATTACCAGATAAAAGCAAGCAGTTGTCTTGTTAGGTTGAACACTATTCAGAGCTATATGCACAAGAAAGAAACATCACCAGCGAATCACTGGACCAAATACCAACTCTACAGGTCATGCCAGAGCTAGATGTGGAACCCACTGTAGAAGAGCTAAGTCAGGCCATTGATTTGCTATCAAGTGGCACGCTCCTGGAAAAGATGGCATCCCAGCAGAAATCCTCAAGTGCGAGAGACAGCCTATTACCATGTCTTCATCAGCTGCTACTTAAATGCTAGAAAGAGGGTGAGGTACCACAAGAGATGTGTGACGCAAACACCATCACTTTGTACAAAAATAAAGGCAAAAAGGGTGACTGCAGAAGTCATCTTAGTACGCCTACAAAAGCTGGTGAATCGTGTCTACCCTGGCTGGAAGATCCACTATGATATTTTCTCTGCGTCAACTCCAGGAAAAGTGCAGAGAGCAAAATCGACCATTGTACATCGCTTTGTGGACCTAACCAAAGTATTCGACACAGTCAGCAGAGCAGGTCTATTTGCAATACTAGAAAAGATAGGATGTCCACCAATCCAGTTAAGTTTTATATGTTCATTCCACAACAACATGAGAGCAACTGTCCAGTTTGATGGGTCCACTTCAGACAGCTTTGAGATGCAAAGCGGAGTGAAGCAAGGATGTGTTCTTGCCCCTATACTCTTTGGAATCTTCTTCTTGGTGGTCCTGAACTGTGCATTTAAGGACATGAAAGATGGAGTGTATCTCCACACAAGATCAGATGGGAAACTCTTCAACCTGTCCTGACTTAAGTCAAAGACCAAAAAAAGGTGCTAATCAGGGAACTTCTATTTGCTGATGCTGCTGCCCTCATAGCTCACAATGAAGATCTACTACAAGAACTCATGGACCGCCTTTCAAGTGTCTGTCAGGCATTTGCTCTCACCATCAGCATCAAGAAAATGGTTGTATTAGGATGGGTTGTGGGGGGTTTCCACAATATCCTTCAATTACAGTAACTCCTTGCTTAACGTTGTAGTTATATTCCTGAAAAATGCGACTTTAAGCAAAGCGGTGTTAAGCAAATCCAATTTCCCCATAAGAATTAATATAAATAGGGGAGGTTAGGTTCCAGGGAAATTGTTTTCACCAGACAAAAGACTATATATATATAGACACACACACAATATAAGTTTTAAACAAACAGTTTAATACTGTACACAGCAATGATGATTGTGAAGCTTGATTGAGGTGGTGAAGTCAGAGGGTGGGATATTTCCCAGAGAATGCCTTACTGCTAAATGATGAACTAGCACTCGGCTGACCCCTCAAGAGTTAACACACTGTTGTTAATGTAGCCTCACAGTCTGCAAAGAAGCACAAATGGAGGGTGGGGAGACAGCATGGCAGACAGAGACAAACACCCTGTGTGTGTGTGAGAGAGAGAAGCGCATTGTCCCTTTAAGTATGCTGACCCCACTCTAAGTACATTGCCTTTTTAAGTAGATCAGCAAGTTGAGACAGCAGCTGCTGTTAGCAAGCTCCCTCCGTCCTGAGCCCTGTCGTGTCGTCGTTCCCCCCCTCCCCCGTTCTATGGAGATGGGGTAAGCGGGGGGCAGGAGCAAAGGGGGAGGGGGACACCCTGACATTAGCCCCCTCTCCCCCCCGGCACAGCAAGCAGGAGGCTCCTGGGAGCAGCTCCAAGGCATAGGGCAGGAGCAGCACATGGCAGTGGGGGGAGCGACAGCTGAACTACCGACAATTGATAGCCTGCTGGGCGGCTGCCGCACAGGGAACTTAGGGGAGCAGGGAGCTGATAGGGGGGCTGCTGGTCCACCCCGATTCCAAGCCCCCACCAGCTAGCTCTAATGGGCTGCTCTTTCTACAAGCAGTGGACAAAGCAGGCGGCTGCCAAACAACATTATAATGGAGCATTGCGCAACTTTAAACAAGCATGTTCTCTAATTGATCAGCAACGTAACAATGAGACAACGTTAACCGGGATGACTTTAAGTGAGGAGTTACTGTACCTTAAATGCAAACCAGCTAGAAGAAATCCAAAAGTTCAGCTGTTTAGGTTCTACAGTGACCACCAACCTTTCACTAGATGAAGAACTAAATGTTTGCATTGGAAAGGCTGCCACCACCTTTAACAGACTAACTAAAAGAGCATGGAACAACTCAAAGCTGACCATCAAGACCAAAATGCTAGTGTACCAAGCTTGTATCCTCAGCATTCTCATGAGGAAGACCAAAGACAGGGTAGGTCCACTGCTTAGTGAAGAGGGAGAAACAGTAACAGGAAACTTGGAAATGGCAGAGATGCTTAATGACTTCTTTGTTTCGGTCTTCACCGAGAAGTCTGAAGGAATGCCTAACATAGTGAATACTAATGGGACGGGGTAGGTTTAGCGGATAAAATAAAAAAAGAAAAAGTTAAAAATCACTTAGAAAAGTTAGATGCTTGCAAGTCACCCGGGCCTGATGAAATGCATCCTAGAATACTCAAGGAGCTAATAGAGGAGGTATCTGAGCCTTTAGCTATTATCTTTGGAAAGTCATGGGAGACGGGAGAGATTCCAGAAGACTGGAAAAGGGCAAATATAGTGCCCATCTATAAAAAGGGAAATAAAAACAACCCAGGAAACTACAGACCAGTTAGTTTAACTTCTGTGCCAGGGAAGATAATGGAGCAAGTAATTAAGGAAATCATCTGCAAACACTTGGAAGGTGGTAAGGTGATAGGGAACAGCCAGCATGGATTTGTGAAGAACAAATCATGTCAAACCAATCTGATAGCTTTCTTTGATAGGATAACGAGCCTTGTGGATAAGGGTGAAGTGGTGGATGTGGTATACCTAGATTTTAGTAAGGCATTTGATACGGTCTCGCATGATATTCTTATCGATAAACTAGGCAAATACAATTTAGATGGGGCTACTATAAGGTGGGTGGATAACTGGCTGGATAACCGTACTCAGAGAGTTGTTATTAATGGTTCCCAATCCTGCTGGAAAGGCGTAACGAGTGGGGTACCGCAGGGGTCTGTTTTGGGACCGGCTCTGTTCAATATCTTCATCAACGACTTAGATATTGGCATAGAAAGTACGCTTATTAAGTTTGCGGATGATACCAAACTGGGAGGGATTGCAACTACTTTGGAGGACAGGGTCATAATTCAAAATGATCTGGACAAATTGGAGAAATGGTCTGAGTTAAACAGGATGAAGTTTAACAAAGACAAATGCAAAGTGCTCCACTTAGGAAGGAAAAATCAATTTCACACATACAGAATGGGAAAAGACTGTCTAGGAAGGAGTACGGCAGAAAGGGATCTAGGGGTTATAGTGGACCACAAGCTAAATATGAGTCAACAGTGTGATGCTGTTGCAAAAAAAGCAAACATGATTCTGGGATGTATTAACAGGTGTGTTGTGAGCAAGACACAAGAAGTCATTCTTCCGCTCTACTCTGCTCTGGTTAGGCCTCAGCTGGAGTATTGTGTCCAGTTCTGGGCGCCGCATTTTAAAAAAGATGTGGAGAAATTGGAAAGGGTCCAAAGAAGAGCAACAAGAATGATTAAAGGTCCTGAGAACATGACCTATGAAGGAAGGCTGAAAGAATTGGGCTTGTTTAGTTTGGAAAAGAGAAGACTGAGAGGGGACATGATAGCAGTTTTCAGGTATCTAAAAGGGTGTCATAAGGAGGAGGGAGAGAACTTGTTCACCTTAGCCTCTAAGGATAGAACCAGAAACAATGGGTTTAAACTGCAGCAAGGGAGGTCTAGGTTGGACATTAGGAAAAAGTTCCTAACTGTCAGGGTGGTTAAACACTGGAACAAATTGCCTAGGGAGGTTGTGGAATCTCCATCTCTGGAGATATTTAAGAGTAGGTTAGATAAATGTCTATCAGGGATGGTCTAGACAGTATTTGGTCCTGCCATGCGGGCAGGGGACTGGACTCGATGACCTCTCGAGGTCCCTTCCAGTCCTATAATCTATGAATCTATGAATCTATGAATCTATGTATGGTGGGGAAACATGGACAACTTATGCTCATTAGGAAAAAAGGTTGAACAGTTTCCACCTATGTTGTTTACGCCGTATACTCAACACCAAATGGTAGGATAAAGTCACCAGTGCAGAGGTTCTTCAAAGGGCAAATTTACCAACTGTGATAGCCCTGTTCAAGCAAAGATGACTGCGCTGACTGGGCCATCTGAATAGGTTGGAAGATGGATGCGTACCCAAGGACATGCTATACGGGGAGCTATCAGAGGGAACAAGAACAACAGGACATCCCAAGCTTCGCTATAAAGACACATGGAAGCGAGATATGAAGGAATTTGGAATTGATTCTGACCAATGGGAAATCTTGGCAAGTGATCGTAACAAGTGGTACCATTGTCTTTGTCAAGGCTTATTCTCCACTCTGGCACTTCAAGTGCAGAAGGTGGGGCCCGCAAGGATTCTAAACATTAATACTGGCCACTCCAGGCTTGTATTAAACTCTCAAGGTCACAGCTTCTCTCTGACCTTGGATTGGTAGATCCTGCCACCACCCAAGTGCAGAACCCCTTTGAGATCCCAGGAAGGCGCACTTGGGAATTCCTTCTTGTGGGGTACCCTCAAGCCCTTTCACCCCCCCCCCCCGCTGGGAAGTGCTGAGAAAGAAAAGAAAAATGAAATCAGCTGTTACTACCAGCTAATTAAACAACATTTGCACAACCCTCTTAAGACACAAAAATCTAATTCTGTTCTTAAAAAAAAGTAAATTTTATTAATGAAAAAAAGAAAGAAAATACATGTGGGAACTCAGGCTATTGCTAGATTTTAAAAGAGCAACTACAAGGATTAAGCACCAAGAATAGCTTTCTTGAGATCCAGCTTAAAGGTTACAAGCAAAACCAAAGCACCTGGGGTTAGCATAGAGGAATCCACAAGCCATAAAGAAATAAAAGGAAATAAGCCTAATTGCGTCTTCCTAGACATTTCCTGATCTACTTACACATATGGGGTTTCAAATGAGTAGTTTCTACGTATGATACCGAAGATTTTTTATACCTGGCCCCAAGTTTCTTACAGCATAGCTGTTGCTCTGTCTGCCTCTCCCTGGGAGAACAACGACAGACAAAAGGGGAGTCTTGTTTCAATTTTTAAAAGTTCTAGCCTTCCCATTGGCTCTTTTGGCCAGGTGCCCACTCACTTCCTTTTATCTATGCATAGCAGTGAGACTTTTTAACCCTTTACAGGTAAAGCAATTAGAGAACAGCTACTTAGAGGGATTTTATAGCTACTGGCTGGCTGGGTGTCCATAAAAGGGAGATTCTCCCACCGTTCATTTATCACAGTCTCCATCGGGGTATCAAAGTCCATGACAGAAGCTGGCTCCTACAGCTTGAAGAGAAAAAAGCCCATGGGAAGCAAGCAGCTCCCAATCAAGATACATACATTTGCAATAACCGCCAAAAATCATGCAAATCTCGGATTGGACTATTCAGTCACATGAGACATTGCAAACCAGCCACATCATAGGCTGCAATTCCCACCATCTCTCGCAGATAAAAGGATGCCAACTTCCAAATATGAGACCATGCTTCTTTCTCTTTCTGCAATCCCTTGCCTCATTCACTACACTCCTTCCCACTTCAGCAGCGACTGAGGTAAGGGTCCTACAGACAACAGTCTCCTTCATTACACCGGCCTGATTCTTTCCCTCACCACCATCCAACCTGTGTGTTCAGTGAGATGGGGGGGCCTATGGATAAGAGAGTAAGTGTTCATATGGTGGTGCTGCAGCCCTCATACAGCTCCCGGACGAGGCGAAGGAAGGTCTCCGGCATCCCGAAATCCCGGAGTGTGTCAAAGATGTGGTGGTGGGGGATGGACCCGAAGGCGGACCCGAAGGCGTTGGCCAGGTCGAGCCACACTATGGCACACTGCTTCCGCGCCCGTCTGGTTGTCTGAATGACGGTTTGGAGCAGGAAGTTGTGCTCGTAGCACCCCCTTCTGGGCAGGGCTAATGGCCCCTCCGGCCGTCGCCCACTCCGTGATTCTGGGGGGGATAGCTCAGTGGTTTGAGCATTGGCCTGCTAAACCCAGGGTTGTGAGTTCAATCCTTGAGGGGGCCACTTGGGGATCTGGGGCAAAATCAGTACTTGGTCCTGCTAGTGAAGGCAGGGGGCTGGACTTGATGACCTTTCAAGGTCCCTTCCAGTTCTAGGAGATGGGATATCTCCATTATAAATATAAATATAATTACAGACTGTGTAGTAATGCATATGCATAAGGGGGCTGAATTAAGGTTGCACAGCAAATCTGGCATTTCCTTAATATGTGAGTGCTCGACTTTGCAGCTGCAATGTTCTTTTACTGTAAGTCTTTATATGCATTTCCTACATTTTTTAAAATGAAAACTGAAAAATCGGAAATTCTATGAACCCCCAACTTGAGTTATCAGCAAGGCTACGGCCTTGAGAGCCATGGCACAGACCCCTGCTACTTGAGCTGATGGAGTAACTGGTAGCTCAACATACACTAGCCACTAGAGTGGGCTGAGACGCCTTGCCAGTGGGTGTGACAGCTATTTGCTGATGGCAGAGGAATGGTGAGACTTAGAAACACTGGGTTCAATTCTGGGTTCTGAAGGGGTGTGTTCTTTAGAGGTTATAAACCCTTCTGTCCCCTGTAACCTCTGCTCCTTTCTATCCTCTTAACATCTGTTTTATCCACCCTCTGCCTCTTCTCCACTTTAGCCCTCTCCCACATCTCAGGTCCTGTCTGTCCTATCCAGTGCACCAGGATCTGCCCCCAGCCCCTTTGTGCCTATCCACCCCACAATCCAGCTACTATCCCCCTCTTCTCCTATCCACCCCCCATCACTCTGCTCTGGTTTGTCCTACCCGTGCACCTAAACACCCCCGGGATCTATCCCCTTCCACTTTGTGCTTATCTAGTCACTCCAACTCCTAAATCCCCTTTACCCCCTGTTCCCCTGGCTCCCTACTCCCCATCTCTGTGTATTCCACCAGGCCGCACCTCCTCACTGCCTGAGCACAGGAGAGTCAGTGTCCCTGCTCTCAGTACCATTGCCTGGCACTATGGCAACCCCGAGCAGCCAGGAGCAGCAACTGTAAGAAAAATCCCGTTCAGCGCCTGCAGCCTGGGCTGGAGCATGCTCAGTCACTCTGGGAGATGGCGCAAGCACAGTTGGGTCACATATAGCAGCTGGCAGGGGTGGAGCATGCTCAGTGTGGATGAAATATTCAGAGAATTTAGCTGCAAAACTTTAACAAGTCTCTACTGATCATGTGCAAACTGAGATTTTTTAGAGCATTACAACTTGGCTAATTTTGGGTGAATTTTCACAGGGGTGGAAATTACCCTGACACCAAGCAACCCCCCTGCCAAATTTCAAATCCTTCCTCCAAAGCAGGAAGGTGCTAGAGTTTCTCAACGAAATAGCTGCAAGAATGTAATAACATGGGCAAAAAATATATTTTCTCCTAATCCTGTCCTCTGAAATGGCAGCACCATTTTGCCTGAAACTGTAGGGGGGGGGGGAACAGCTTCAGAGAGACACCCAGTATGCAAAATTACAGCTCAAACAGTCAAAGTTTGGCGAAATTATCAGCAACTGAAAACTGAGTATTATAATAGAAATTGCTGAGGAACATTAACTATAAGCAGTGCTAGGAGCCCCACCTAGAATACTATTGTAAAATATCAGACTGAATAGATTAATAGATTCTCATGCGAGAAGGGACGTTGTGCTCATCTAGTCTGACCATAGGCTATAGAACTTCCCCACAATAATTCCTAGAGCAGATTTTATAGAAAAAACATCCATTCTTGATTAAAAAATTGCCAGTGATGGAGAATCCACCATGACCCTGGGTAATTTGTTCCAATGGTTAATTACTTGCACTGTTAAAAATGTATGCCTTATTTCCAGTCTGAATTTGTCTAGCTTCAACTTCCAGCCATTAGGTCATGTTATGCCTTTCTCTGCTACACTGAAAAGTCCATTATTAAATATTTGTTCCCCATGTAGATACTTAGAGATTGTAATCAAGTCACCTTTTAACCTCTTTGTTGAGCTAAACACATTGAGCTCCTTGAGTCTATTGCTCTAAGGTGGGGTTTCTAATCCTTTAATCATTCTCATGGCTTTTCTCTGAACCCTCTCCAATTTTTCAACATCCTTCTCAAATTGTAGGCACCAGACCTGGACACAGTTTTCCAGTGGCAGTCAGACCACTGCTAAATACAGAGGTAAAATAACCTCTCTACTACTTGAGATTCCCGTTTATGCATCCAAGGGTTGCATTAGCTTCTTAGGGCACAATGAGTTCATGTTCAGCTGATTATCCATCATGACACCCAAATCTTATTCAGAGTCACTGTTTTCCAGGATAGATTCCCCTGTCCTGTAAGTATGGCCTACATTTTTTGTTCCCAGATGTATACATTTACTTTTAGCCATATTAAAACATACATTGTTTGCTTGTGCCCAGTTTACCAAGCAATCCTGATTGCTCAATGTCAGTGGCCTGTTCACTTCATTATTCACCACTCCCACAATTTTTGTGTCATCTGCAAAGTTTATCAGTGGTGGTTTTATGTTTACTTTCAGGTCGTTAATAAAAATGTTAAATAGCATAGGGTCAAGAACCTATCACCGCAGGATCCCACTAGAAACACATCTGTTCAATAATGATTCCCTGTTCACAGTTACAGTTTGAGAATGATCAGTTAGCCAGTTTTTAATCCATATAATATGAGCCATGTTAATTTTATATCTTTCTAGTTTTTTAATCAAAATGTCACGTGGTATCAGGTGCCTTACAAAAGTCTGTTTATTACATCAACACTATTACCTTTATCAACCACACTTGTAATCTCATCAAAAAAAGATATCAAGTCAGTCTAACAAAATCTATTTTCCATAAACCCATATCAGCTGCTCCATTATCTTGGCCAGGATCGATGTCAGAGTGACAGGCCCATAATTACCAGGTCATTCCATTTAAAATTGGTTCAATATTATCTTTCTACCAGTCTTCTGGAACTTCCCCAGTGTTCCAAGACTTATTGGAAATCAATGGTCCAATGAGCTCCTCATTGATCTCTCTTAAAACTCTTGGATTCAAGTTATCTGGACCTGCTGATTTTAAAATGTCTAACTTCAATAGCTGCTGTTCAACATTTCCTAAGATTCTAGTGAAATGGAAAGAGTGTTATCGTGTGATTTGAGTACATCATATGTTTCTCCCCCAAATACAGAGCAGACATATTTATTGAACACTTCTGCCTTTCCTGCATTATTAATTCTACCATTTCCATCTAGCAATGGACCATATCATTGTTAGAATTCTTTTTGTTCCTAATATACTTAAAAAACCTCTGCCTTATTATTTAAAGAGGCTTCAGATGTTATCACCAAAAGCTTTGTCCTAAGGTAATATACATGCCTTCTAAGGCCACAGCTGCTGAATATTACTGACAGGTTATTGAGAGAAAGACATTTTTATTCTTTTGATGTATTTGAAAACTGGGTTGGAGTTGTAGACTGTCACTTTAATGTGTAAGGGGTTTCCTGGTCCTGCTTACAGGCTAGGGGGCTCTGTACAGAAGCATGTGATTAGAATCAGCAGCCAGAAACCCGCACTTACAAAGCGCAGTGACCAACAGGCTCTGAGCTAACACTGCTGCTGAGTCAGTGGCTGCTCAGGAGGTAGTGTGGCAGGCCCAGGAGTGAGGAGGCAGGGCCTTGTGACATCCACACTTAGGAGTGTTGGAATTTGCAGCTTGGGCCCATCTCCAGCTGTCACAGACCATTCCCTTAAGTGTGATATGCCGTGGGCATAACACTAATTTTGAAGGTCTGGAATACGAAGGAGGTGATCTAGCTTCCAATAAACTGAGCTGTGAGTGTGTGTGGCGGTCCTGTTATGGCATGGCCCAGGGCATAGGAGGGAGGGAACCTCATCTCTGACTTTCCTGCCTTCTGTGCCTATAAATCTCAGTGCTCAAAGCTCCATGAATATCATTTGACTGCAGTGGGTCTAAACATTAGGGGGAGACAAAACAAGGAAGTGAGAGGGCTGATACCTAACCCTGTGCCCCACACTGCACTGACATTCCTTTCCAGACACCTGGGCCCCCAACACCCCTGAGGCCTGTGCATGGACGGTTGTTGGCCCCTGAAGATCTCCCCTCTCCCATGCAGACAGGACAGGGCAACAAGTTATGTGCACTGCCCCCCCTCTCAGAGATAGGATCCTCTGTTCCAGGGCCAGGTGTGAGGAGGGGCCAAAGAAGAGCTGATGTGGATGAACAGATATCTCAGGAGCCTGTGGGCCTGCTCTGAACTGTGTCTGTCCATGTCCCAGTGACTTGGGGAATCTCCACAAGGAGAATATGACAGAGCTTTCCCCCATGGGCTATTCTTACAGGAGGGAGCAGCTGGCTTAGAGGATTTGTTGCACATATTGAAAGAGACCCATTGCCCAGTGGACCTCAGGGATAAAATGCTAGGAAAAGCTACCAAACAACACCATCCAGATTGCACCTGAGGTAAATGCCTGACATGGCATGGCATGGCAAGAGCAGCAAAGTAGTACCATCTGCAATCCATGCACCTTCAGAATGAACCCTCCACCAGCCCAGCTAGACCAAGGCTATGGAATCCATGATCCATGTGCCACGTTTCCTGGTGTCCAACACTTTGCTTTGCAGGTGAGATGAATTAGAAATGTACGATCAGATTATATTTCTATTCATGGCCAGTTATTAGAAGGTGCTTGAGCAATTTGAGGAACACCAAAAGGACACTAGTGCAGAGGAGAAATATCCTCCATAGAAGGAAATTTGACCCATTAGTGAAAGTGATGTTTCTTCACACAACAAAAGAACATTGGTTTGTCGGTGGCCTTGCTGCTATGCTGACAGGAAGAGAGAATGTTCATGGGCCCACTTCCGCAGCTTTCCTCATGCTCATAAGTAGGACTCAGCGTGAGTGTCTGATTGAACTCAGTGGGACTAGTCATGGGGGTTAGTAGCTCCCAACAGGAGTAAGAGTTTTAGAACAGAGCCCAGTGCCACTGCACATGTATTTGCCCTTGCTGTCCCGCTCTGGACGCAGCTTACTGCACTTGCCTGACTGGTCGCAGAGGTGCTGAGAGTTGTAAACACAATTTCACAAACTGAAAGCCTTTAGTTCTTCCAGATTTTGTTCAGTATTCCTTTCCCTTGCTCTCCAGCCCTTTAATTATATAACAAACCCATGTAGTATAAATACAATCCAACTCTCATATCCTGTCAGACAACACTTAGTACAGCAAACCTGACTGAAGAATGCTGGCACGGTGGCAACACACTCTTGCAGCATGCTGCACTATCTTTATGAGTAGTATAGTTTAGTCTAGTACCCTTTCTGTTGAATAACACCATCACAGATGGGGTCAGGACGCAGATATGAGAGCAGCCTTACCTTTTACTGGGACTGAATTTATGGATCCATTGAACTCTTGTGCAGAAAGGATGCTGCATATCAGCCTCTGCATGCTTCAGCAGAGCAGCTATAAATCCAGAGGCACAGATTGTGTCATCCACAATATTCTGCTTCCTCTAGCTGCCAGCACAGTTAACGTGAAAGTAGAGAGTCCTTCCTCCCACTGCCACCCGCGTTCCCCACCAGAACGCAGGGGCTGAGCGGTGACACAAGGAAAGAGTTGGCAGATACAGCAGACACGTACCAGGGCTCCTTGTAGCTAAGGGCCAGGTAGTGGCGTCCAGTTCCTGGCTTGTGTCAGGGTTGGTGCAGATCAGCATTGTTTCAGGAGAGCGCCTCTGCGCAGGGGGAGTGTGCATGATGCTTCTGTTGGCACACCTGGCCACCTCCACAGGCCAGCACAGAAAGAGTCAGGGCTATACACCCTCTCCCACCTGGGAGCCTTCCCCTCCCACCCAAGGCACAAAGAAGGCGCAGACTCTCCCAAGCACAGGGACTGCTATTGTGTGTAGCCCTTGCATGGGGTGGGGGAGTCTTTGTGCCTTCCCATGCCCCGAGCACCTGTGTGAGAGTCAGACACAATGTGGCCCTAAGTGGGATCTTGCTGACCTTCTTGGAGATTTCAGCCAGAAGAAGGAATGCAGAAAGCCAGTGAAAGCCTACAGTGCAGGCTGTGCTTCTGGCCCAGCAGAGGCTCAAGGAGAGGAACTTTCTCAAGCTTCTATTTCCTGTTTGGGTTGGAGGGCTCTGGCTGCAAAGTCCTGGATTCCAACTGGTGGGTGTGCTTCTGGGTGAGTTATCAACAAGGTACTTAAACGGTAGAAAGAAGCTTTCACCTTGCTACAGAAACATGGCATTCCCATCAGCACACAGTGAAGAAAAGCAGAGGGAGATGCTCTGCAGCTGGACATAAATGTCAAGAAGAAATGAGAAAAGGTAAAAGAGTTAAGTGCTTGGACAAAAGAGCAAAAGCTATGGGAAATAAACAAGAGGAGCTGTGAAACCAACAGAAAAGATTAGGAGCCTTGGAAGGGTTGACGTATAAAGAGAGATTAAGAATTATTACATGTAATGCTATATGCTGTGTCTATAATCCAGTTTGCCCAGTACTTTCCATTATAAACCACTATGAGTCTTGGTTTTCATGTGCTTATCACTAGGCCTGGTTGAATGTTTATGAATTTTTTACATGATTTTTTTACAAATATTTTTGGAAAAGTTTCACAAAAATATTTTGATTTTCTCCAGACAGTTTATAGAGTGGCTGAAAATGTTAAAAATCTCTTCCACTGCACGGGATTAGTAATTCTGAGTGCTTCACAGCCCTTATTCATAGATTCATAGATTCTACGACTGGAAGGGACCTCGAGAGGTCATCGAGTCCAGTCCCCTGCCCGCATGGCAGGACCAAATACTGTCTAGACCATCCCTGATAGACATTTATCTAACCTACTCTTAAATATCTCCAGAGATGGAGATTCCACAACCTCCCTAGGCAATTTATTCCAGTGTTTAACCACCCTGACAGTTAGGAACTTTTTCCTAATGTCCAACCTAGACCTCCCTTGCTGCAGTTTAAACCCATTGCTTCTTGTTCTATCCTTAGAGGCTAAGGTGAACAAGTTTTCTCCCTCCTCCTTATGACACCCTTTTAGATACCTGAAAACTGCTATCATGTCCCCTCTCAGTCTTCTCTTTTCCAAACTAAACAAGCCCAATTCTTTCAGCCTTCCTTCATAGGTCATGTTCTCAGGACCTTTAATCATTCTTGTTGCTCTTCTCTGGACCCTTTCCAATTTCTCCATATCTTTTTTGAAATGCGGTGCCCAGAACTGGACACAATACTCCAACTGAGGCCTAACCAGAGCAGAGTAGAGCGGAAGAATGACTTCTCATGTCTTGCTCACAACACATCTGTTAATACATCCCAGAATCATGTTTGCTTTTTTTGCAACAGCATCACACTGTTGACTCATATTTAGCTTGTGGTCCACTATAACCCCTAGATCCCTTTCTGCCGTACTCCTTCCTAGACAGTCTCTTCCCATTCTGTATGTGTGAAACTGATTTTTTCTTCCTAAGTGGAGCACTTTGCATTTGTCTTTGTTAAACTTCATCCTGTTTAACTCAGACCATTTCTCCAGTTTGTCCAGATCATTTTGAATTATGACTCAGTCCTCCAAAGCAGTTGCAATCCCTCCCAGTTTGGTATCATTCGCAAACTTAATAAGCGTACTTTCTATGCCAATATCTAAGTCGTTGATGAAGATATTGAACAGAGCCGGTCCCAAAACAGACCCCTGCGGTACCCCACTCGTTACGCCTTTCCAGCAGGATTGGGAACCATTAATAACAACTCTCTGAGTACGGTTATCCAGCCAGTTATGCACCCATCTTATAGTAGCTCCATCTAAATTGTATTTGCCTAGTTTATCGATAAGAATATCATGCGAGACCGTATCAAACGCCTTACTAAAGTCCAGGTATACCACATCCACAGCTTCACCCTTATCCACAAGGTTCGTTATCCTATCAAAGAAAGCTATCAGATTGGTTTGACATGATTTGTTTTTCACAAATCCATGCTGGCTGTTCCCTATCACCTTACCACCTTCCAAGTGTTTGCAGATGATTTCCTTAATTACTTGCTCCATTATCTTCCTTGGCACAGAAGTTAAATTATAATTGAATTAGCCCTCCCATCCCACCCAAGGGGAAAGCATCCCCCACAGAACCCAGCTATATCTCATCCACTCTGCTCTTATTACTATACAAGGCCTCATTCACAGACCTTAGGGGGCAGGCACATCTCAATCTCTCCATTTTGCAGGTGCAGTGAGTATGAGGCTGCACAAAGTCATTTCAGGCAGAGGTGGGACTAGAACTTGGAGCCAAATTGTGGGCCACACCTTTCTGCATTGCACATAGGTTTGAGTTCAAGGTTGAATTAGGCAAGTGCTTTGATGGGGTTTGGATTTCGTGGTGCAGGAATCTCATGTGTTAAGATTTCAGAACTACGTGGCCAAGATCTCACAGTATTCTCAGTGTTTTCAAGAAATCTGGGCTGAAATCTTCCAACAGCTCTTCTCAAGGGATTTCAGACTCATTGCAGACAGAACTGAAAAGAGACCCTCACTGCTTGAGCAGCTGACTCAAAACAGTACCTGTAGGAGTTTGCTTTCAGGTGGGTGTTAAAATTTGATCTTCTTCTGCTCCCACAAACTCAAGCAGGGACAGCTCTGGATGTCAGACTAGATTATTTCATGGTCCCTTCTGGCTTTGCAATCTAGAAATCTGTGATTTGGGTCCACCTCAGTGCAAAGCTGGCTGCATGGAGTTACAAAGATATCCCACAACTGGGTGACTGGGCAACAAAATGGCAGATGAAATTCAATGTTGATAGATGCAAAGTAATGCACATTAGAAAACATAATCCCAACTATACATACAAAATAATGGGGTATAAATTATCTGTTGCTACTCAAGAAAGAGATCCTTGAGTCATTGTGATAGTTCTCTGAAAACATCCACTCAGTGTGCAGTGGCAGTCAAACAAGCTAAAAGACTCTTAGGAAACATTAGGAAAGGGATAGACAGTAAAACAGAAAATGCCACTCTATAAATCCATGGTGCACACACCTTGAATACTATGTGCAGTTCTGGTCACATCATCTCGTAAAGGATGTATTACAATTGGAAAAGATACAGAGAAGGGCAACAAATTTGATTAGGGGCATGGAACAGCTTCCATATGAAAAGAGGTTAAAAAAGACTAGGACTGTTCAATTTAGTGAAGAGATGACTAAGACAGGCATATGATAGAGGTCTATAATATCATGACTGGTGTGGAGAAAGTGAATACGGAAGTGTTATTTACCCCTTCCCATAACACAAGAACCAGGGGTCACCTGATGAAATTAATAGGCAGCTAGTTTAAAACAAACATAAGGAAGTACATCTTCAAGCAATGCAGATTCAACCTGTGGAACTCATTGCCAGGGGGTGCTGTGAAGGCCAAAAGTATAACTGGGTTCAAAAAAGAATTAGATAAGTTCATAGAGGATAGGTGCATCAATGGCTATTAGCCAAGATGGTCAGGGACACAACCCCATGCCCCGGTGGTCCCTAAATCTCTGACTGCCAGATACTGGGACTGGACAACAGGGATGGATCACTTGATAATTGCCCTGTTCTGTTCATTCTCTCTGAAGCACCTGGCATTGGCCACTGCTGGAAGACAGGTATCAGGGGGTAGCCGTGTTAGTCTGTATCTACAAAAACAACAAGGAGTCTGGTGGCACCTTAAAGACTAACAGATTTATTTGGGCATAAGCTTTCGTGAGTAAAAACCTCACTTCTTCGGATGCATAGAGTGAAAGCTACAGATGCAGGCATTATATACTGACACATGGAGAGCAGGGAGTTACTTCACAAGTGGAGAACCAGTGTTGGCAGGGCCAATTCAATCAGGGTGGATGTAGTCCACTCCCAATAATAGATGAGGAGGTGTCAATTCCAGGAGAGGAAAAGCTGCTTCTGTAGTGAGCCAGCCACTCCCAATCCCTATTCAAGCCCAGATTAATGGTGTTGAATTTGCAAATGAATTTTAGTTCTGCTGTTTCTCTTTGAAGTCTGTTTCTGAAGTTTTTTTGTTCAATGACAGTGACTTTTAAATCTGTAATAGAATGACCAGGGAGATTGAAGTGTTCACTTACTGGCTTGTGTATGTTACCATTCCTGATGTCCGATTTGTGTCCATTTATTCTTTTGCGGAGGGACTGTCCGGTTTGGCTAATGTACATGGCAGAGGTCACTGTCATTGAACAAAAAAACTTCAGAAACAGACTTCAAAGAGAAACAGCAGAACTAAAATTCATTTGCAAATTCAACACCATTAATCTGGGCTTGAATAGGGATTGGGAGTGGCTGGCTCACTACAGAAGCAGCTTTTCCTCTCCTGGAATTGACACCTCCTCATCTATTATTGGGAGTGGACTACATCCACCCTGATTGAATTGGCCCTGTCAACACTGGTTCTCCACTTGTGAAGTAACTCCCTGCTCTCTATGTGTCAGTATATAATGCCTGCATCTGTAGCTTTCACTCTATGCATCCGAAGAAGTGAGGTTTTTACTCACGAAAGCTTATGCCCAAATAAATCTGTTAGTCGTTAAGGTGCCACCAGACTCCTTGTTGTTTTTGCTGGAAGACAGGATACTGGGCTAGATGGACCATTGATTTCACCCAGTATGGCCGTTCTTATGTTCTTATAGCCATGGATATTTGTTGGCTATTTTGGAAATCATTTTCTGCTTCTTACATATGTATTGAATACTGCCAATGCTGCTGCTACAGGGCTCTCAACTGCATGTGTTAGTTGTGGCAGAGAATGCCCCTTTGATACTTTGGTGAGGAGGAAAGCACAAAAGTAGTCACTTGCTCCTTATCCACTAGCAGGGAGTACAGTGCTGTGGCTAACTACTGTCTGCTTGGATGGTCTACAGCTGTAGTAAGCAATAAGTGTGATGACAAAAACTCAAGTTACCTACTGGTACCTGGAATATCCTGAATATATTGCTGTGCAGCCACTCATGTTCCTGAACTCACATCCCCTGGCAAGTACTTAGCCCAGTGTGTTCTTATCTGATTCTAATGCTTCAATTTCACTTCTGATCAAAGTAGGGAAGGATGCGTGTGGCACGCAGCTGGCCTGCAGTGTTCTTGCTGCATGTGAGCTAACTGATGCTGATGAGAGTTACCTGGGCAAGTCCCCTCCACATCACACAGAGAACACACCCTGAGGTAGAGCAGCTATACAGGATGACATAGGTGCCTCCTCCCACGCCCCACCTCCTCCCCCCATGAGCACGCCGCGTCCCTGATCCTCTGCCTACCTCCCAGCACTTCCTGGCCGGCCGCCGCCAAACAGCTGTTTGGTGGCGTTAGCACGCTCCGGGGGGTGGGGAGGGGAGGAGCGGGAATATGGCGTGCTCAGGGGAGGAGGTGGTGAAGAGGCGGCCGGAGCAGGGATTTGGGGAAGGAGTTGGAATAGGGCAGTGGTTCCCCAACTTTATCAACCTGTGAACCCCTTTCATTAAAATGTCAAGTCTCGCGAACCCCCTCCTCAAAATGAATATTTCCAGGGATTTTCTCCTTTACCTGAGTATAAATTATAAAAGCAGTGATCTTGGAAATATAAAATTTGTTTTCATGACTTGCTTATTTCACACTATTATTAATTATTATTTATCATTACAGTATTTTTATTACATTATGAAAATGGCAACACTCTTCCAAGATCTCACTTTCGTAGCTTGTATCACTTTGAATAAGCCTGTTATAAGACAAGGCTCCTATGTTTCATCAAGGAGTATCAGATGTGAAAGAGCATGAAGGTATTTAAGAAGCCAACTCAAAGAATTCCTCCTCCACAAGCATTCAGGTCTTGAGCAGTCCAGGCAAACAACGCACATTACAACAAAGCTTAAACTTGTTCTTCATAATAATTTTAAAAACAACACTAGCTGCCTATTTAATTTTAAAAACAGCAAAAAATATCCACCTCCCTTTCTATTTCTTATAAGGAGTCTTGAAGTTTGATAGATATGCTCGGCTTAGCTCTTGGAAGTCCAGGAGCTCTGTGCTGCTCGCCCCGTGCTGCCCAGGGTCCCTAGGGACAGCTCTATTCACCATTAGGGAATTTTTTCCTGAGAACCTCATGTAACATTTCGCGAACCCCCAGGGGTTCACGAACCCCAGTTTGGGAACCACTGGAATAGGGGCAGGGAGGGGGCGGAGTTGAGGCGGGGACTTTGGAGAAGGGGTTGGAATAAGGGAGGGGCCTCATGGAAGGGGTGGAGTGGGGGCAGGGCTGGGGCAGAGAGGGGGGTCGAGCACCCAGGGGAAAGAGGGGAAGTTGGCGCCTATGCAGGACAATACGCTAGTCCTGGTACAGGGATCCATGAAAACAGATCACTCCAGATTGAACTCGTCTGGAAATCAGCATCTCATGTAGTGCAAACATAGGTAAAGTCCAGCACATCTAGGTGTGTCCCATGTGAGGGGCATGACTATGCGAGGATTTGGTGGTTGCTGTCTCAGGGATGAAACCTCCATTACCACAATAGCTTCAATAGCTGGCTGACTGCACTTCCTCTTTAGCCTGTAGTCTGGAGACCCAGTGTTGTGAGTGCAGATAATTTGCTACCCATTTTTTGTTTAGACAACTCTAGCTTGGCAGAGTGCCTGGGTGTGCCTCCAAGAGTGATGTAATGGCTCAGAGGCAGGAGCCCTTTGACTCGAACGTCTACAGCTAATGAGCTCTTTATAATTGAAACCATTTTACAAAGCCGTAAGTCTGATGACAATGGTAAGGATGGGGCTGTCAAGAAAACGAGCTCGTAATGCTGATGCTGAAGGACTGGTGGGTTTCTAAAGAACAGAGCTTAGACAATTATATCTGTTATTTCTCAGAGATAAAGAAGGAAGTCCGCAGGGTGATGAAACTTGCTAATAAAAAGCTCCTGTCATGCTGAGAGCTTTTCAGAAACCGTGTCACGAGAACATAAGAATGGCCATACTGGGTCAGAGCAATGTTCCATCTAGCTCAGTATCCTGTCTTCTGGCAGCAGCCAATAACAGGTGCTTCAAAGGGAATGGACAGACCAGAGCAATTATCAAGTGATCCATCCCCTGTTGTCCAGTCTCAACATCTGGCAATCAGAGGCTAGGGATATCCAGAGCATGGGATTGCATCCTTGATCACCTTGGCTAATAGTCATTAACCAACCTATCCTCTATGAATTTATCTAATTCCTTTTTGAACCAGTTATAGTTTTGGTCTTCACAATATCCCCTAATGGGAATCAGACAACAACCTGATTTAGTGAGGGTAGCACCTTTCTCCTCTCCTTGTGCATACAAAATGAAAGTCCATAAGCCCAATTCATATACCCAGAACCCTCCTTGGCAATCTGGGTTCAGCAGTGCAGCATTTTGATATGCAGTGAGAACGATAGAGTCTGTCAGACAAGAGATGGGCTAGAACGAAGAATTGCCTGGCTGCACAGTCTGGCTGCCATGGGTAGGTGTAGTGAGATGAGTGGAACTGGAGAAGGGAGGGCAGGTTTAAGAAGGACCTAGGTCAATGTAGCACCAGGTGTTCAGAAATGAAGTTGGGGCCTAGCTGATTGCCCATAAACTATAGAGCCTCAATATGGATCAGCCAAGATCTCCTTCCCACAGCTCTGCCAGCTGCACCCAAGTGGGGCTGGTAGAGGAGCCTGCCCTGGCTCCATTAGCACTGGGTGATAGTGTGATGCAGTTCCTGAAAGACAGGACAGCCCTACCAAGTGTGCGAGACACACCCATTGCCAGCACCCCAGACACACCATAGGGACAATTCAACACTCCCACTTGCATCATGAGGGACAGCAGCCAGAGGACCACTGGACAGGGCACAGGGGCTGTTAGCCACATGGACAGAGCAAGGCACAGGGAAGTGCCACTTGTTCAGTGTAACCTGCACCCAGCTTCCCTCTTTGTTACTGAATCATGGGGGCAGCATCGGTGCTGTGAGAGCTCTGCAGGTCAGCAGCTGGCAGGGGGAGCCATGGGCCTTGGTCAGAAGCCCCCAGAGCTCTGTATTTTGGGGACACAAACGTAGCTCAGGTGTGGACCAACTGGCAGGAGGATTTTCAGCTGGCCATGCAGGAGGACAACCACAGCAATAAAGTAAAGCTATTACTTTCCCCTGCTGGGGAACAAAGCAGACAAGGCTGCCACACCCTTTTTTTCACCACTGCCTTAAGCCTCACAGCAATCCTAGGAGTCCTGGGAAATCATCGCTTCCCAAAGCAGAATGAAACTGTGGAGCGACATAACTTAGAGACCAATCTGAAGTGGAGGGTAAGACCCCCGTGTTACAGCCTTACGCACAGTGGCTGCTACACCCCACATTGGGAACTTGAAGGACTCCGTGATTCAGGATACCACAGTTTGCAGCACTTGGAATCAACTCCTGCAGGAGCAGCTGCGCTGGGAGGTGATCTTACATTAGACAGCAACAAAGGGTCCTGTGGCACCTTTAAGACTAACAGAAGTATTGGGAGCATAAGCTTTCGTGGGTAAGAACCTCACTTCTTCAGATGCAAGTAATGAAAATCTCCAGAGGCAGGTATAAATCAGTATGGAGATAACGAGGTTAGTTCAATCAGGGAGGGTGAGGTGCCCTGCTAGCAGTTGAGGTGTGAACACCAAGGGAGGAGAAACTGCTTCTGTAGTTGGATAGCCATTCACAGTCTTTGTTTAAAATCCTGATCTGATGGTGTCAAATTTGCAAATGAACTGGAGCTCAGCAGTTTCTCTTTGGAGTAGGACCAGACTCCAAAGAGAAACTGCTGAGCTCCAGTTCATTTGCAAATTTGACACCATCAGATCAGGATTAAACAAAGACTGTGAATGGCTTTCCAACTACAGAAGCAGTTTCTCCTCCCTTGGTGTTCACACCTCAACTGCTAGCAGAGCACCTCACCCTCCCTGATTGAACTAACCTCGTTATCTCCATTACTTGCATCTGAAGAAGTGAGGTTCTTACCCACGAAAGCTTATGCTCCCAATACTTCTGTTAGTCTTACAGGTGCCACAGGACCCTCTGTTGCTTTTTACAGATTCAGACTAACACGGCTACCCCTCTGATACTTTACATTAGAGAGATGCTTGGGATGAGGCATGCAGTGAAAGCCTCTAGAGAAAGGGTGAAAGCACTAGGAGGCACATCACCCCCAGAAGTACATGCATTGCAACACCCGCAAAGGAGAGCAGTGGACAGGGTTCCATACCCACAGTGAGATGCATTGGCTGTGGGAGACCGCATGAGGAGGTAAAGGAGAAGTGCCCCACACTAGAACAACATGGTAAAGAATGTGGCAGGTTGAAAGGTCACAAGAGTCAGTCAGACTTGTACGAGAGGGGTAGGGAACGTCAGACGGGGGTGATGACATCATGACTCTCTCCTTGAGTCTGGGAGAATGCCAGGTTCAGTCTGTTGGGACAGGAAAGCAACAAGGGACAATACCAACTTCTGTGCTGCAACAAGGATGTGATAAATAAAGGGGGAGGGCGGGTAGCTCCCTTTGATGGACACCCAACTAGCCAGTTAGCTGTAAAATCCCTCTTGGTAGCTGTTCTTTACTTGCATTATCTGTAAAGGGTTAAAAAGTCCCCCAGGTAAAGAAAAAAAAATGGGAACCTGACCAAAAGAGCCATTGGGAAGATAGAACTTTTTAAAATTGGGAAAGAAACTTTCCCTTTGTCTGTTGTTCTCTGGGCTGCAGGGACATGGGCAGTAATGCTGTAACCAGCTCTAAGCCAGGTATGATTATAGATTATCAATTGATACCTCGAACCTACTTATCTGGAACCTCAGATATGTAAGTAAGATTAGGGAATGTCTAAAAAGACACAATTAGGGTTATTTCTTTTATTTCGTATTGGCTTGTGGACTCCACTATGCTAACCCCAGATGCTTTTGTTTGCTTGTAACCTTTAAGCTGAACCCCCAAGAAAGCTATTTTGTGTGCTTGATTTTTGGAATTGCTCTTTTAAAATCTAGCAAAAGCCTAAGTTCCAGATGTATTTTCTTTCTTTTTGTTTTTAATAAAATTTACCCTTTTTTAAGAACAGTATTGGGTTTTTTGTGTGTGTCCTAAGAGGTTTGTGCATATGTTGTTTAATTAGCTATTGGCAACAGCTGATTTCCTTTGTTTTCTTTCTCAGCTCTTCCCCAGGGGGTGTGAAAGGGCTTGAGGGTACCCCACAGGGAGGAATTCCCAAGTGATCCTTCGTGGGTTCAAAGGAGTTTTTTTTTTTGTTTGCATTTGGGTGGTGGCAGTGTTTACGAAGCCAACATCAGAGAAGAGCTGTAACCTTGGGGAGTTTAATACAAGCCTGGAGTGGCAAGTATTAATTTTTAAAATCCTTGCGGGCCCCCACCTTCTGCACTCGGAGTGACAGAGTTGGAATTCCACCTTGACAAATGGTAATAGGGAACTATCCTGTGCAAGTTCAGCTGGATAGCAGCGCCTCCAGTAATGTGATTCCTTGAATGGAATTGGACTCGAACATACCCATTACAGAGAGTAGGCACACTCTGATGACGTACAACGACAGCATAATGCAGCCCATAGGAAAATGTGACCTCATAGTAACTGACATGAAAAATAACAGACGGTACAAACTGAAGTTTGTGGTGATGGATGGTAAGTACCACAGATCCCTCTTGGGGAATAAAACCTGTGACAGGGTATCCACCCCATACAAGGCTTGAAGGCGTATATTAGGCCAATTAACCTATAGGCTGCACATGGAGGAAAGCCAGGGAATGCTAAGGCCTAATTGCCTGATGAAGTCTAGCTAGGGGAGGAATTGGGCCAGTCCTATAAATCCAGGAAGCTGGCTACAGAAGGGGGCTGCAGAGAAGTAGTCTGCAGTCACTCCCTGAAAGTAGGGCGGTGAGTTTGAGGCTACAGGATTCAGTAGTCTATAGTTACTCCCTGGGAGGAGGGAGTTTGACCTGGTACAACCAGAGGTGGGTGGAACCAGAAGCTATTGGAAGGAGTCCAGGGAAGGAGTAACAGGGTTTGAGAGAAAGCAGACCACAGTTGCCAGGTATAGGGCCCCTGGACTGGAACCCAGAGTAGTGGACAGGCCCGGGTTCCCCCACCAGCCACTGGGGAAGTTGCATCATCAAGGCAATGCCTGGGAAGACGGCTTGAAACCATTTGTGCAGAAGAACTTTGGTCCCCCGGAAGGGAGATACAGGCTGGATGATCTAGTCTGAGTCATGAAGAAAAGGCAGCGGCTCCTGGAGTAAGAGAGGGGCCACGGATGGCAAAAGAGACAGAGTGTGGCGGAGTGCAACCCATCACACAGACAAACAAGCCATGATGCAGCATCAGAATTTTATAACTGCAGTGCAAGTAAGCAAAAGGGGGAGTCCTATGGACAGTGGAGACAATTTGAAAAGCATATGGGGATGTTTTCAAAGGTGATGGGTGCCTTAAATGAAAGCTGTGCCTGAAAATAGACCCCACAGTAGAACCTATGTGCTTCCAGTGGCACTATGTAACCCAGTATGAAAGGAGCTTGAAAGTCCGGGGTACCATAGCACCTGTAGATCCCAGTACAGCCTGGGTAAGAAGCATGATGGGGGGAGAGAAGCCATCTGGCAAATTATGCATGTGCATTGACCTAAAGCCACTGAACTGGACATTGAAAAGATGCCATCATCCACTGCCCATAACTTATGACTTGTTGCCAGAACTTTCCAAAGCCAGAATCTTTACAGTCTGTGATTGATGAATTGGTTTGGGCACAGACGCCTGGATAGAGTCCGGCATGCTGACACCCTTTGCAACACCATTTGGTCATTACAGATGGCTGTGCATGCTAATGGGCACAAGCCCAGCACCAGACATGTTCCAGAGAAGACTCTCCCAAGCACTGGAAGGACTCTCTCAGGACTGCCTGGGGTGAAAATAATTGCAGATGATATCCTCATCATAGGCAAAGGGAGCAATGATTCAGAAGCTGAATGAGACAATGACAGAAAACGACAAGTACTGGTAATGTGAAATCAGCTGTGAAAAGTTAAGAGACTGCTACCCAAAGCTGTTTCTTCTGGTTCAGACCCTCGTTAGCATTTCTGGCACATAGGAATAGGGATGCCAAACAGTGCAGTGCAGATACCGATGGGAGGAAGGACCAAAATCTTGCTACCAATGAGAGGAGACCTGTTGCAGCCAAAATGAGGGAGATACCACTAAGAGGAGATGGCCAACAACTGGACAAAGCAGGCATGGAAGTACACCAGGTCAGCCCTGCTTGCCCTGGCAAAAGGCACTTCTAAGAGGATCCAGCCATTAGAGAGATTCCAGAAGGAGAGGACTTAAGGAGCTGTGAGGGGTATAGTGGCATCCAGAGCATACAAGGTGACTATGCTAGAGGAACAAGTGATCTGAAGGAACAGGAGACACTTACGGACCAGGAGACACAGCACCAATTGAACCCATAGAGATACCAAGACCATCACAGAATGGAGAGACAGAGAACCACCCAGAGAGCAACCCCATGGGCAGGGAGTAAATTCCCCAATGAATAGCTTACTAGACTTGGAGACAGGGAACTGGGAAACAGAGATGGGTCACTCCCGGTGCGATCGCCTGCTGAGGAGACCAACCGATCTTAAAGACTATGTAACCAGCATATTTACAAGACAAGATTCCAGCTTGGCTATGTGCTAGCAAACTCTGGCTGAAGGGACACCAGCTGGGTGTCTGGGTGTCAATTATTGATTTTAATGTTCATATTAAATGTTTATAAAATAGGGAAGATGTATCATGATCAGTGGAACTAGAACCAGAGGGCCCATGTTTTCTGGAGGGGCGGTTATTGAGGGAACACCAGGGAAACTGGCAATTCTGGGAAATTAGGCTGGAAGCCACTTGGTCACATGGACCAAGCAGGGCACAGGGCTTAATCAAGTGCCAGTTGTTCAACTTAACCTACACTCAGCTTCACTCATTGTGAATGAAACAGCACTCCCCCAACCACTTGCAAGTGGGTCAGAGAGTAGAGTTGCCAGGTGTCCAATTTTCGACTGGAACACCCGGTCGAAAAGGGACCCTGGCGGCTCTGGTCAGCCCCGCCGACCAGGCCCTTAAAAGTCCAGTTGGTGGTGCTGCAGGGCTAAGGCAGGCTAGGCCCTGCTGGTGCATCTAGTTCCCTAGTATTGTTTGAAGAATTATGACCTTTAGTGTGCACCAGCAGGGTCTACGTGGACCAATTCAGGCACAGCATGTTAGTGCACTCTAGAAATCACCCTCATCCCCCGCCGCCCAATAAAGCGCTTTACCGCACTGTGTAAACAAGCCCTCTTTTTTCTAATGCAAATGAGCAGAGAGCACATTGCCCACCATGTGGACAAGGCCTGAGAAGGGTGCCACCTCTCCAGGTTTTCACAGGATTGTCCCAGCTATCCTGGGAAATCTTTCAGGGTGCTCAAGGGAGAGCCAGGCTGGAGACAAAGGGCAAAGCAGCAGTCAGGGCCCTAGCCCAGAGCTCAGGAGACCCAATCTCAATTCTCTGCCCCACCAGTCACCCAGGCCTAGTTCCCCAAAGGCAGTGAGGTCGTATGATGCTAAGCTTTGCAGCACCGAGAACCTTGGGCATCTAGAAAATCACAGGAACGCATTGCAATCCACAGAGCCTGAGATAGGCACCCAGGCTCCTATACAATGAAGGGAGAGAGACAGGCACCTTAGAATGGGAACCACAAAGCCAGCACACTCGGTGGAGAGCTGCCTAAGCTTACCAATGGAAGATGCGGGTGAGAGGGCTGTGTGCTAAGCCCTGCCCCTCTGATAGAGCTAGGCCTCTATCCCTGTAGAGCTCTCTCCTGGAGTCAAGCAGCCTGTGTTGTTTTTTGTGAGAATGAGTTTGGCTCGCCACACAAAATGTCCAAGGGAGGAGGAGTAGGTGGGCCAGCAAGAGAGAGGGTAAGAAGGACGCTGCATCCTAGGAGTTTGGGCACCCACCTGGGAGACCCTGCGTCTAGTCCCCCTGGCCCTACAACACTGTAATTATGGAGAGATTCAGCAGGGGAGGTTTAAAGAGCTCCCTGACACACACATCAGATTATCTCTTAGCTCAGGGGTCAGAGCACTCTCCTGAGGGGTGGAAGACCCCTCTAAATCCTTGATCCCCCACAAGCAGAGGAGGGACTTAAACCTGGGTCTCCCAAGCGAGTGCATTAAGCACTGATCTAAGCATATAAGGCTAGCAGCACCTCCAACCTCATTTTGAATGGGACCCCATCCAATAGGCAGCCTCTGAGCATGCCCACCAGACTGGGCCTGCATGGAAGATAGGTGGACTAAGGCCTGTCTTCCCCTGCTTGTGAGTTGCTCTGGGGCTTAGACAGGAGGTAGGCAACTGGATGCCTAGAGAAAAGCAGCCGGGCGCCTGCCCTGAGATGCTGAGGGAAGCTTTACCCTGAAAGCAGAGGCACTGAGTGAGTGGCTCCTACCGGAGTTTTGTCACAGTGGAATCTAAAACTGGGACTCTGGTGCCTAAGTCTGGGCTTTAGGTGCCTTTGTGAATCCCACCTTTAGCCTGTCTGGGCATCAGGTCCTCACCTCTCTGATGAGGATAACAGCCCTGTCCCACCTTGCAAGGGGTTGGGAGGAGAAGTCCACTGAGGAGTGCAAGGGGCTTAGATAGGACTTGGCAAATCACTACTTCAGCTCTCTGAATCTGAGTGGTGGTGCAGCCATTTGCTGTCTGAGCCACATCCTCCTGGGGCATTCAGGAAGAGTTCCTTTTAGCTCTCATACTGTCTCCTCTGGCTGAGGTAGGCACCAGGGCCAGCTCCAGCTTTTCTGCCGTCCCAAGTGGCAAAAAAAAAAAAAAAAAAAAAGACGAGCGGCAGCACTTTGCTGGCAGCTCAATCGCGCTGCTTCTTCGGCGGCAATTCGGCAGCGGGTCCTCCCTCTATTCCTCTTCAGCGGCAATTCGGCGGCAACTCAAAGAGGATGAGAGGGAATGAGGGACCTGCTGCCGAATTCCCGCCGAAGGCCCGGACGTGTCGCCCCGTTACTGGACGGAGTGCCCGCCCTTTGAATTGGCCGCCCCAAGCACCTGCTTCCTACGCTGGTGCCTGGAGCCGGCCCTGGTGGGCACAGGCTCCCTGTAGGTGTCAGGAAGCTATCTGCTACTGTAGCTGCTGCACTGTATCCATGGGCTGGCAAAGAGTTGTGTGTTCCCTTGTGAGGGCAATAGGACCTCAGTCTTGTCTCTTGGAAAATCAGTTCCTGGCCAGGGCAGATAGTGCCCAGCACACGCAGCTGGCGTTTGCCTATTTCTACTACTAAGGGACAGGCTTGGCATCTTAGTTTTTATTCTACTCATTGATCAAAACAGTCTTAAGATTTATTAACATGTCTCAGGAAGACTGACATACTAACAGGGATTACTTCCCTTCAACTTCATCTTCAACTATTTCCTAATGCTCAGTATACTTCCTCTCCAACCTTGACAAATTTTGTTCATGGCTGTAAAAAGATAATGGAGCAAATAATCTAACAATCAGTTAGTAAACACCTAGAAGAAAATAAGGTGATAAGCAACATAGGGATGTAAAAGGTTAAACGGTAAGCATTAGACTTACTGGTTAACGAACCTTAACTGTTAACCCTGGCGGCCCTGGCCGGTGGGACCCCAGCCCTGGCCACGCCAGCAGGACCCAGCCTTGGCCATGCTGGCAGGACCACAGCCCCATCCGGGCTGGAATGGGCCCCAGCCCCTACCATGCCAGGCCCGCCAGAGCTACCTTGGTTAACAGTTAACGGGTTAAACAATATTATTTTAATCAGTTAACCGGTTAACTTTTTTAACTGATATTTACATCCCTAAAGCAACAATCAACAAGATCAAATCATGTCAAACCAACCCAATACCCTTCTTTGACAGGGTAACAAACCTTGTGGATGGGGGGATGCAGTAGATGTGATATATTTCAACTTTAGTAAGGCTTTTGATATGGTCTCTCATGACCTTCTCATAAACAAATTAGGGAAACCTAGCCTAGACAAACCTACTATAAGGTGGGTGCATAACTGGTTGGAAAACCACACTGATAAACTCGTTATCAGTGGTTCACAGTCAAGCTGGAAGGGCATATTGAGTGACGTCCTGCAGGGATCTGCCCTGCATCTGGTTCTATTCAATATCTTCATAAATGATTTGGATAATGGCATAGAGAGCACACTTAAAAGTTTGTGGATGATACCAAGCTGGGAAGGGTTGCAAGTGCTTTGGAGGACAGGATTAAAATTCAAAATGATCTTGACAAACTGGAAAAATAGTCTGAAATAAACAGGATGAAATTCAATAAGGACAAATGCAACAAAAATGATTAAAGGTCTACAAAATATGACCTACGAGTACAGATTGAAAAAAAAATGGGTTTGTTTAGTCTGGAGAAGAGAAGTCTGAGGGGGGACATGATAACAGTCTTCAAGTACGTAAAATGTTGTTATAAAAGGGAGGGTGATAAATTGTTCTCTTTAATCACTGAGGACAGGACAAGAAGCAATGGGCTTAAATTGCAGCCAGGAAGATTTAGGTTGGACATTAGGAAAAACTTCCTAACTGCAAGAATAGTTAAATAGGTGGACAAATTATCTAAGGAGGTTGTGGAATCTCTATCATTAGAGGTTTTTAAGAACAGGTTAGACAAACACCTGTCAGAAATGGTTTAGATAATACTTAGTCTTGCTTCATTGTAGGGGACTGGACTAGATGACTTATCAAGGTCCCTTCTGGTCTGACATTTCTATGATTCTTATAGCATGTAAAGTGCCATCAATACCACTGAACTGCTTCATTTTGCCGATGATGGCAAATCAAGCTGAAACATTAATGAAATCAATCAGGTCTCGTATTCTGAGCATTAACTGATAACTCAGTACTGTCAGTCGAGGGCCCAATTTAACTTTGTGAGGGCTGCATGTTTGACATGCCTGTGTTAAAAATATAATTTAACATATGTTGATTTTTAAACCGTTTCTTGAATACATACTTGTTCTAGGTTCGACATGTTTGGTGTTTGTGGGAGAAAGGGCTTTCAAATGGTGCTCAGCTAGACCCATTTCTGATTACACTAGTATCAAAATTTCCACCAGCCGGAGGACTTGGAGCTGGGAGCTAGTGGAAGCAGTGAGTCCCCCCCCCCACTATACCACCGAGGGTGACACCAGTGAAATTATGATTGTGTAGTTTTTTACAACTCAAATGACACCTCCCTGACCTTTCTGTCATTAACTTGCCCCCGAATTACACGTGCTCCCGGACTGCATGTGTGCACTGCATTTTTCCAGTCTTATAACTTTGTACAAATTTGGGCAGATTATCCCAGGGAAGGCAAAAGGCACATCTCAGACACAAAGGGCACCTCTCCCCAGCTAAATTTCAAGTGCCTGCTCCAAAGCCTGGGGGTACTAGAACTTCTCAAAGGAAAGGTTGACAGAATTTTTACCATGGGCAAAACAACATATTTTTCTCTAATCTCATTCTTGAATACAGATGAACTGTGTTGGCTGAAAATTCCTAAAACAATTCAGCCTGAGACAGACACCGGCATAAAAAATTTCAAACAGTCAACATTTGACAAAGTTATATGCCACTAAAATCAATGGCTTATAACGGGAAGTTTTGGGCAACCTTAACTATAGGCATCACTACCAGCCTCACCTAGTATAACAAATGGACCTTTAATTGGCGTAAACGCAGCATTGGCTCATGTCGTTATGAGCCCTTCTGCAAAGGATGGAGCTGATCTCAGCTTCCAGCAGGTTTTATGTAAGGTGAAATTCCAGAAGTTATAGCCGGGTTCTCTGTAATGTCATTGAGCCCACCTGTCCCCAACTCTGAGCAGCCAAAGCAGGAATGTGCCTTCAGGGGATTCTCCAGCACTTTACTTAGCCTTGCTTCCAATAACTAAGTGATGAGGCTTCGGCCCATCCCTTCAGCGGTCACTCCCCTTTCTCTCAGGAGTTTGCTCTCAAACCCAGACTAATATGCCTTTGTTTAATGGCACTGCATAACTCTAATTACTTCTACAGGTGGGACTAGAGAATAGATTAGCAGAGAAAGGTTGATCCAATGGCTGGAAGTTGAAGCTAGACAAATTCAGACTGAAAATAAGGCATACATTTTTAACGGTGAGTGTAAATAACCATTGGAACAATGGAACAAAGGTTGTGGTGGATTCTCCATCATGGACAATTTTTTAAATTAAGATTGGATCTTTTTCAAAAAGATCTGCTCTAGAAATTATTTTGTGGAAGTTCTATGGCCTGTGCTATATAGGATGTCAAACTACATGATCAGAATGGTCCATTCTGGCCTTGGAATCTATGAATCTATGAATACTGCAAATAGGCACCCCCAGCGACCCATTCAGAGGCACATTTTTTTGCTTCAGTCATGCTCCTCCCCTTTTTCTTTTCACAAATAGTCTAGCATACAAGCCATATTAGCATGAGAGATGACCTTTAAGCTTAAATACCTGAATATTTCCAAAACAAAATTTCAAATAGTGCTTTTAATTATAAAGATTTAAAATTCACAGTTCACATTGTGCTGATTCATTACTGAACAGAAACAGAGAACAGACACCGTGTCATGTGACTTTGATCTGTTGGGAGAATTGGACTCAGGAGCGTACCTGGACTCTAATCAACAGTGCATGATTTTGAATTTCAAATACTTATACACACTGTGCATGCATGATTTCTGAGCCAGGAAATACTCATTTACCACTCTCAGAATAATTCCAAATAACAAATAGAGTCAATAAAATCACAATCCACTTGCAGACAGATCCCAAAGAGAAGTATAGGCAAAACTGGTGAAATAAATTCTTAGTTACAAATTATTCTGTCTCTTCTAGTTCTCACCCTCCACTGCCCACAAAACAAAATACAAAAACAAAAAAACAAACAATTCCTCTACCTCCCTGGTGTATATACCTCTATGGGGTTTAAACTAAGAGCAAAAGGGGAGGGTAAAAAGAGGGTAGATACGAGCATTCAGAACAAAATCAAGATGTTGAGAACAAAATTAATCAAAGAACCAAAACACATGAAGAGAACAAATTTCTGAATTGCATATACACTAACGTTAGGAGCCTTGGTAACAAATAAGAGGAATTGGAATTGCTCTTTTATGAGCATAAATTTGAGCAAGTTGGTATTACGGAAACTGGTGGAATGATTTGCACAAATGGAATGTTAAAATCGATAGTTATAAACTGTTTAGGAAGGATCAAGTGGGCAAAAGGGGATGGAGAGTGATACTCTATATCAAAAATAGTATTACCTTTTTTCAAGTTTTGGATAACTCAGAAGAAAATGATCTTGAATGCTTATGAATCAAATGTCCTAACAGTTAAAACAGAAGATGGGGTATTACTTGGTGTCTTCTACAGACACCAAATCACACTAGGGAACAGGGTGACAAGCTCCTAACGTACCTACCAACAATGTTTAGGGAAACAAGTTGTGTGATCATGGGTGACTTCAGTTTGAGTGACACATGCTGGAGGTCCCATGTTGACAGTAGTAAAACATCCTTGGAATTTCTAAACCTTATAGATGACAATTTCCTAATTCAAAAAGTGTTGCAGCCAACATGGGGGAACTCTGTAATAAATTTTGTCCTAATAGAAAAAGACGAACTGGTCACAGAATTAAAAGTTAATGGTAGCTTGGCTACAAATGAGCATGACTGTGCAAGCAGAATAAAGTCCAGATCAGTAATACATATATTTGGTGCTTTAATAGGACGAAGTTCACAAAGCTGAAAACAATTAGGATCCAATTCAGCTGAAAGGAAGAATTTAATCAGAAAAATGTGAATGATAATTGGGAATCATTTAAGAACACGTTACTAGATGCCCCAAAAGCCACACTCCCAAAATTAAGGAAGAAGGCTGTGCTGTTAAAAATACAATTTGGTTTAGAAGGGAAGTGAAGGCAAGTGTAAAAAATAAAAAATCATACATAACATGTGGAAGAAAGGGGAAGTTGATAGTAATGAATATAAATCAGAAGTTAGGAATTGTCGAAAATTTATAAGAGATGCCAAAGGACACAATGAGAATTCTATGCCATCAGAGTTAAGAACAATATGAAGGCGTTTTTAAAATATATTAGGAACAAAAAGAATCCTGACAATAGTATAGGTCAATTGCTAGATGGAAACGGTAGAATTATCAATAATAATACAGAAAAAGAAGAGGTGTTCAATAATTATTTCTGTTCTATATTTGGGGGCAAAAAAGATTATGTGGCCTCGTCATATGGCCATGATGACACTCTTTCCATTCCACTTGTATCTCTGGAAGATGTTACACAGAAGCTACTAAAAATCAGACATTTTAAACTCAGCATGTACAAATAACTTGCATTCAAGAGTTTTAAAGGAGCTGGCTGTAAAATGAACATGGCACACATTACATGGAGTAAAAACTAACTGATAGGTCTGTTTCCATGGAATCCCACAGGGATCGGTTTTTGGCCTACGCTATTTAGCATCTTTATCAATGACCTGAAAGAAAACATAAAACCACCAATGATAAAGTTTGCAGTTGACACAAAAATTGGGGGCATGGTAAATAATGAAGAGGACAGGTCACTGATACAGTGCAATCTAGATTGCTTGGTGAACTTGGTGCCAGCAAACAATGTATGATTTAATACAGCTAAATGTAAATGTATACCTCTGGGAACAAAGAATGTGGGCCATACTTACAGGATGGGGGACTCTGTCATGGGAAGCAGTGACTCTGAAAAAGATTTGGAAGTGGGAGTGGATAATCAGTTGATCATGACCTCCCAGTGTGCCCAAAAGGGGCTAATGTGATTCTTGGATGCATAAATGGAAATCTCGAGTAGGAGTAGAGAAGTTATTTTACCTCTGTATTTGGCACTAGTGTGACCACTGCTAGGATACTGTGTTCTGCTCTGGTGCCAACAATTGAAGAAGGACATTGATAAATTGGAGAGGATTCAGAGAAGAGCCACGAGAATGATTAAAGGATTAGACAACCTGCCTTACAGTGATAGACTTAAGGAGCTCAATCTATTTAGCTTAACAAAGAGAAGGTTAAGGGGTGACTTTATTAGAGTCTGTAAGTACCTACATGGGGAACAAATATTCAATAATGGGCTCTTCAGTCTAGTGGAGAAAGGCATAACACAATGCAATGGCTGGAAGCTGAAGCTAGACAAATTCAGACTGGAAATAGCGCATCAATATTTAACAGTGAGAGTAATTCAACATTGGAACACTTTACCAAGGGCTGTGGTGGATTCTCCATCACTGGCAATTTTTAAATCAAGACTGGATGTTTTTCTAAAAGATCTGCTCTAGGAATTATTTGGGGGAAGTCTTGTGGTCTTTGCTATAGATGATCACAATGGTCCCTTCTGACCTTAGAATCTTGCCGCCCCAAGCAAAAAAAAAAAGCCGCCCGGACTGTGCCACCCCAAGAATGGACAGAATGCCACCCCTTAGCATGTGCCGCCCCCGCTGGTACCTGAAGCCGGCCCTGAAAGCAATATAAAGCAGCTTAAATCCAAACTAGCTTTTAATAAACAATTGATTTTCATGCATGCAGCAGAGAATCCGGACCATAATTTTCTGTCCCTCCATTATCCCGTGTTATTTCCAGAATTTTACTTTCTAGGGCTGTGTGGTTGTTCAGATCTGAACCCCCTGTTACACAGATATGGCCATTTTGCTATATAAATAGCACCATTTTTAAACAAACAATGTGACAGAAAGGAAGGCTGGTTTCTCTTCCTGTTGCAGAGAGACATACCCTGGTGTAGAGAAACCCAGGGGGTAGGGGGAGGTAGGTGTGACAGTGCTGTGAATGAGCCCTGTTCTGAATAATACCCCCACCGAGATACAGTGCTTCCTTAATGTGTTCATTCTTGCTCCAGAGCAGTGGCATGGTGGGGTCACTGCACAATGTACATGTTTAAAGTATTGCAGGAACAAAACGCTAATAAATAACTTTTATATTCTTCATTTCTTCAGTTGTGACATATATAAAGGAGATGAAACAAGCCCCAGAAGAATCCGGCCTTAGCGCTTATCTTCTGTTTGAACCGTTAAATGCCAGCTTAGTTATTACTCATGCTCTTGACCATTGAAGTTTTTCCTTGTGCAGTAACTCTTGTGTTGAAGCTAATGTGAGTAATCTCTGGGATTTAGGCAGTTGCTTACTAAGGCAGACGCTCACCAGTACGGCTGATCCCAACGGATTGCTTCTCTCCTTTCTCTCTGCCTACAACCTAGTAAAGTCAGCTTCTATGACCCTTCTACAGAATCCTTCCCATCACCTGTTCTCTATGATGGAGGCACCAATGCAATAAGCCAGGATTACAGGGGGCACTCAGAGGACACAGCCTGTCTATTAAAGGGTGTAAGTGAGGTAATGGGGAGGGGGGTGCCAGACAGAAGGTCAGCACCCTGAGAGTGTGCCCAGGCACCCTGAGATGGGGTAGTGGCTGGACTCCATTCAGGCTCCAGAGCCTTGAAACCCCCCTGGGAATGCACAGGGCAGAGGCTTGGATTCCCCTCACAGCAATGCTAGGGGTGGAGTCATGGGGCCTGGGGGAGTGTGCACCATCTGCTCCATTGACTAGGGCAGTTTACTATCCTTGCTCCATGAGCCAGTGTGGCGGGGAGAGCAGGAGAGGCCCCACTTCTCTCCCCAGCCTCATGTCCCACTTAACTGTAACAGCAGATTGGCCTGAAATAGTGGAGTCAGAGATGGCTTTGTTGTACCCACCAAGGCAGGAGGGCTCCATGTTCTCTGATGCTCTCTTGCTCCAGCCATCCCTGAGACAGCAGTGACTAAAACCAGCAGGGGTGCTGGAATAATTTTTATAGTGGGGGTGCTGAGAGCCATTTGAACCAAACTGTAAACCCTGGATATAATGGAAACCACTTCAAGTCAGGGGGTGCTGCAGTATCCCTAGTTCCAGCACCTATGAAAACCAGGTCAGAATCCAAGCAGAGATACAAGATGGTGGCCATGAAATGGGAGGATTCTGACCACTCGCCAGGACTAGGCACAAGCCCTGAACATGCTAGGGTGGATGGGAGCAGGCATTCAGTCCTAGTCCCGGGCCCCAAGGTGTCACCCCTGCAAACTGGCCACTGGGCCCTCTGGCCAAAAGAGCTGTCAAGGCCCTAGTAAAGCAGCCAGCGACAGATCAGGGACTGGAGCCATTCTCATGCCCTGCATTCACTGAGGCAGCACTTTGCTCCCTGAATGCAGGAGCCAATCTTGCCCTCAGGGGCCTCCCACCTACTTCTGGACAGATTCTCCTTCATACACCACTGGCTCCACTTTCCCTTGCACCCCAGTGGCAAAGTTCCCAGTTTAAGAGGGGAGAATGTGCAGAAGTTACCTGTTTGTGCTGGCTGCAATGTCCTTGGGGAAGCCTGGTGCAGTTTGCAGGCCCAACAGGGTGAGCTACAGGGGAATTTTGGCTTGATCCTGGAATTCCCTGACGTCTCCAGGTTGAAGTCAGACGTGCAGTGTTTAATGTTACTGAATCCAAGGAGTTTGTGATTTATTATAGATGTTCCAGAGCGATGAACAGCAGAAATCTCTCTTGCTGTCTTTTTTCTAATAAGATTGCTAGCCAATAAAACTGGGGGGAGGAAGGATAAGACCCCCCTCGATTGCTATAAACCTTTCTCAGGATATATATAAAAATCAGGGCCTGCTCATGCTCGTCCGAGCCAGCTGAGCTATTCTTATCACAGGAAACCAAATGTCGGCTGCCATTTTCACACTTGGCTCTGTGACAGCCCGCCTTGAGACATCACATCTGTGACAATTACTCCCAACCCTAAACAACCTGCTTCAGCCTTTGGAGGGCATGCTCCTTTTCCTCCCAAGTTTGAAATGCTGGTGTCCTGACACAGGGACTCATTCTGCTCCCAGGGACATGGAGGAACTCGGCTGACTTTACACCAGATTTGCACCTGCCCCCAGATACAGAACTTGGCCACTAGTTTAGGGGACTTTTTAAGTCATCTCATTTTCTAGCCTCAGGGCTTCTGCATCCCCCCAGGTAACTGGCAAGTGGGTAACATTCATAGAACGGCTCAGGTACCATTGAACTGCCTGGAGATGGGGGAGCAAGAGCTCTGAAATGCAAAGCCCTCTCCTAACAGGGAACTGAGCAGACTCAAGGCTTCTGCTCAGGTCACACTCTTTGTGCTGCAGCTCTCCCTCTCGCTTTCTCTGCTGCTCTGGACTGGGGTCTAGAATATACATAGCAATTGGTCTCTTGCGTTTCACATGGGAAAAAGAAAGCCAAGCTAAAAAAGGCAAGTTCCTCCATGCAATTATGGGAGCTCTACATATATGGCCACATTAGAAAGGGATGAGCCTTTTACTCCATCAGGATACACCAGGCTCATCTGGGGAGCTCTGAGCTGCAGGAAGAGCATCAGATTAGATCTCACTGCACCCGGCTTACCCTGCCCATCTAAATAACCAACCCATTCCAGACGTGGCTGGTTTTATACACGTCACAGCGTAAACTCCCAGCATGGCAGAACCACACTCCTTCTGTTAGGATTGTCATTTTGGCTCTGGGTGGTATTGTGCAGGTCTTTGAATATCAGAGGTACACAGTCCAGACATGAGGCTCTTTCCAATCCTGCCTCTCCAGATATTGCTTCCCACTTCCCTCCCTCTGCTCAATGCCTAGACCCCTCTCCTCCAACCAATCAACCTAGCTTCCTGCCTCCCGATTGTGCTGAAACTGCTCTAACCAAGGTCCCTCTGACTCCTCCTTACTAAGTCATAGGGGGACTTTAGCCAAGAGGAGAGCCTGATTTAATAAATACATAAGAATCTGTGTTATCAAGTGCTTTGGAGAGCTCCAGCACTATGTCCTTATCCAGGGACAAGACAGGACTGTTCCTCAGTGCACAGTGTGGCCAGTGTCTGTGTCCGGGCCTGCAGGGGTTGCTGCTTCTAGGGCTGAATAGAGACATTCTGGGGTAATGAAGCAATTCATGGTCTGGAACAGACTGGCCAGGTGTAACTGAGTGGCCGCTGGGGCAGTAGGGGAGGCAGCCTCTTGGCATCTCCCCTGCCTGAGCATAGCTCTGTGTTGCAATCTAACTGGGCTGGGCCCCATTTCCACCACCAACGCTCAAGTTCTCTTCCTTCCAAGTTCTCCTGCTTCAGGATGTCCCAGCACCATGTGGAGTGTGGGGGAAGAGATTTGGGGCCAGAGGTCACTGAATGGGCCTAGTGTCTCCCTAGGTCTTTTGTCCCCTGCCTCCTTGCTAGTACAGAGCTATCTTTAATGAAGCACTGTATGTGCCCAAGGGCTCCAATGGTTTACCTTACAGGCCCATGAGCATCAGATGGTTGCTTCTGGAGCTGGGAGCAATCGTGGTCTCTGTGTACCATGTGAACCAGCAAATGGGGATGTTCCCTGACTCTCTTCCAGCAAGAGAAGCACTCCCCTGGACCTGGCAGGCCTTCTGTCGTGTCTGTATAGCACACCAGAGCTGTAGCGCGTGTGAGTTAGACAGTTGGATTCCTCTCCCTAAGCTGTCTAGGCTAGGAGCGTCTGTCTGAACCATTTCCGAGTCAGGGCTTTGTTTCTCCAGTGAGTAAAGTACAACATGACAAATCTCTGTGCTAAAGAACTGCCCTAACATCGATCCCTTACCCAACCCAACAGAGAGCTCTGCTCTCTCCCTTCCTTAGTGCCTGGTGGGATGCCGGGAGTCCTGCTGACCTCATGTTTCATGTACAGAGCAAACGGCTTCTCCAGCAGCTTTCTGCTGGCAAGGCTCCCTCCTGGAGCCTAACTGAGCCTCCTCTGTGCTGTTACACTGGTCCTTGAAGACCCCATAAGAACTGTCCACAACAAAATGAACTGCCTTCCCTTTAGACTTTTCACCCTGCCATTGTAAATCCACTGGCCTCATGCCAAGGACTACGCTAGACACAACCATAATACAGTCATTTGTCTTCTGCGCTGCATAGGAGGAAACAGCCGAAACGCTCGGCTTTCAAATAATGTAACAAAATGCAGAGCCCAGCCTGAGGTAACTTTGTAACCTCTGCAGTAACAGCCTTCACTCCAGCCCGGACTCCACTGCGCCAGCCAGGCAAATGCTAGCTGGCCACTGCCAAGCCTATGGGCACAGGAGGGAAAGGAGCTTGGAGATGGCATTAGGAGTCACAGCCATTTACATCTGTGTTATCAGAGAGCAGCCATGACAAGCATATTGAGCTGCAGCTGTCCCCTGGGGGGGGGATCCATTCAATTATAGGCCGATGAATGGCTGGGAAAAGTTGCCATCTGAGCCTAAAGCAAAACACCTATAAATACTCCCACGCCCCATCCAACCACTCCCCACCCCCTGACAGCACCCCCAGAACTCCCGACCCATCTAAACCCCTCTGCTCCCTGTCCTCTGACTGCTCCGATCCCTGTTCCTTGTCCCCTAACTGCCCCCTCCTGAGACCCCCCCATCCTAACTGCCCCCCCCGGACCCTACCCCCTACCTGTACCTTGACTGCCCAAAACCTTATCCACACCCCCCAAAAAGCCCCCCCCCGAACTACCGACCCCCCCCTCCGCTCCCTGTCTCTTGACTGCCCCCTCCAGAACCTCCCTGCCCCTTCTCCGACCCCTTGGTCCCCTTACCCTGCCGCTCAGACCAGCGTGCTGGAGAGGAGGAGCAGGGGGAGGAGCTTCAGACTGCCGGTGCGAACTGCCGGCTGGTGATCTGTGAATGCAGGGAGGGAGTGCTCTCAGCTGCAGGGGAGAGGAAGGGGAAGCGGAGGAGGGGCTCTCTCTGGCTGTCGGATGCTGTTTTTAACTCTAAAAGCCGGACATGTCCGGGGGAATCCGGACGAATGGTAACCCTAGGAAATCAGATCCACATTTTTAACCATGAAGAGAATCAACCCCTGGAACAATGTAGCTAGGGACAGGATGGATTCCTCATCACTTGGAGCCTTTAAATAAAGACTGAATGTCTCTTCTGTAAGATTTTTCCTGATTCAACCCCAAGTTATTGGGCTAGATGCAGGAATCACTGGGTAAGATTCTCTGGCCTGGGCCATGCAGGACTGGATGCTCATAATGGTCTCTTCTGGCCTTAAAATCTCAGAATGTGTTAGTCTCCGAAAGGCCACTCATCTCCAAATGCAACAGGTCACCAAATGTTTGTATGAGGCCTGTGGCTTACAGTAAGTTTAGAGTCAGGCCTCAAACCTGTAACTTATTGAGGGAAATGGGACAGGATAATGCCTGAATGTTCCTTCCCATCTCGAATCTGTCCTTATCTCAGCGGCAGCCTATTCTTCATCATGCCATCCCATCAGTGCCAGAGTACTTATCAGAATACACTGAGTGCTAATGAGCTCCAAATGGCTTCTCTACTTGCTATGAAGTGCACATTATCATTTCATTTACTGCCATCTTCTCTTTCTTTCCAATGAGGCAAATGGTGCGGACACATTTCAATTACACATCACTAATCGCTAACTGAAATGTATCAGCATCCCCACAGAAATGACAATTAGATCACTAGAGAGCCTGGGAGACCTCCTGTAGTCCCAGGAAATATCACACAGCCCTGGCTTCTGGTTCTGCATGTTGGGAAAGGAAAGCTCCAGATTGGCTCTGACATAGTGCATCTTACTGCAATGGATGGGCCAGTGTTTCCATCCCCTCAAGTCACAAAGTGCCTTAGGATCTAGGGGAGTCCCAACAGACAGTGTGGCCAGACCTGTTAACTGCTAGTCCATGCCTGAAACTCTCCCAAGGGAACAGGTGTCTCGTCCGACCATGCAGCTTGGTAGACTCTGCCACCCAGTCCCTCCAGAGATAAGCAAGGGCACTTTACTCTGCTCTGAGTGGGCTATTAACAAAGGGCCTGCCTGCAGGGAGGCAAACAGGCAGATAATTCCACCTGCACAGATTGACACGGGCCAAGTTATCAATATCAGTGGGTCAGGAAACTCCAGCACCTTGTTCACATGCTCTCAATCGGGTGTAGCAGTACCTCAGAGTGCAGTAATTCACCCTGCCCATGGCAGTCATGCATCAATGCTGCATGCTGCAAATGGCTCTTTAACGAATGGTTTCATCAGGTGCTGCATGAGCACTGAACACCACCACATGCTGCCAGTGCATGACCTGACAGAAGAGTAATACCTCTAGCAAACAGGCCTCCCTTACTCGGTTATATAAAGCAGGCAAAGTGTCAGCCTGATTAGTAGGTGGCTCTTCTAGTTCCAGCGGGATAGTTACTCATATCCAGCTCACAGCTGTATAACACTCTTAAGAAACCAAGAGTTTGCCTCTACTGACGTGGATATATAGGTGCAAGGTACAAGGGCTGTGTACATACCCATAAGTACAAGGCTGTACACAGCCCAGAGATCCGGTCTGGGCCCTGCAGACAGAAAGGGCTTTTCCAGGGAATAATACGACAGGAAAGACCAAGTAATCCCCTGAAAGAAACACCAGCACATTCCTCAAGGCAAACAGTTAAGTGACAAACGGCTGAACTGTCTCCCCAAAGCCTGCAGAGAACACGGCAATGAGCACCATGTGTGGAAACGGCAGCTGCCTTTCTGTACTGCAGACCGCGATAATGCCAGGAATGCCGGGCTCTGCTCTAGAATGACGCATGCGCTGTGATCATCTCAATAACCAGTGCAGCAAACCTGCCAGAGTATCTGAGTCTGGGCCTGGGCCTGCTCTCCCAGGGCAGACCACAACTGTTAGCACAGTGCTATTGGCTACACTGGGTGGGGTCTTTTGTATGATTGGCCCTTTTACTCCACTGATGAGTCACATCAAGAGCCACAGCTAGAGAGATGGATTTAGGGCTGAGTGCTTGGAGTGGGTCTCACGTTTGTCCTAGGAATGGATGGTGCGACATAAAGAACACAGGTATTGTTCAAGCAGAGAGTTCCTGTCCACACAGCCAATGGATAGAGGTGAGCGAGGGGCTCCATTAGCTGCTTCTGTGAAAGAGCCAGTGGTAACTAGTCTCAGGAACACATCTGTGCCGTCAGCTCCCCACAGGGGATGCTGCCATTGGCCTTCACCTCACATCTTCCCTCTTAAGCAGCCTCCACAGAGTGGCTGTGGCAGAATGACTGGCAGCCTGTCTGTACCCCTGTGGCCACTTGGGATGCCTTCGAGGCTCTGAGTATTTGGGCAAGGGTCAGACCTCAGCTGGCCAAGGGGATTTGCCACTCCGGAGCCCAGTCATTAAGAAATCAGCTACTCCACTCCTGTTACTGAGCGCCCATGAGAGCTCCACAGAGTGTGGCACAGAAATAGGAGGCTCTGAGAGGCCGTGTCAGCAGTGGGATGCAATTGTGAGTAAGGCTAATATCATTCTGGGTGTATTCTCAAGAGTGTCATATGTAAGACATGGGGGGGGGGGTCATTGCCAGGCCCTACTCGGCACTGGTGAGGCCTCAGCTGGAGTAGTTCTGGTCCTGGGCTCCACACTTGAAGAAAGATGCAGACAAAGAGGAGAGAATCCAGAGGGCAGCAACAAAAATCATAAAAGGTTTAGAAAATCTGACCTCTGAGGAAAGATTAAAAAAACCTGAGCATGTTTAGAGTTCAGAAAAGAAGCTGAGGGGGACACGATAACATGCTTCAGACCAGTTAAAGGCTGTAATAAAAAAGGATAGCGATCAATTGTTTTCCATGTCCACTGAAGATAGACTTAGACTCAGACTTTAAGGTCAGGAGGGACCATCATAATAATCTATTCTGACCTCCTACACATCGCAGGCCACAGAACCTCACCCACCCACTCCTATAATAGACCCCTAACCTCTGGCTGAGTTACTGAAGCCCTGAAATCATTATGTAAAGACTTCAAGTTATATTCAAGAATATTCCATTCACTCTAGTTCAAACCAGAAAGTGACCTCTGTGCTGCAGAAGAAGGCAAAAAACCCCAGGGTCTCTGCCAATCTGATTCAGGAGAAAATTCCTTCCCGACTCCAAATGTGGTGATCAGTTAGACGCTGAGCATGTGGGCAAGACCTACCAGCCAGACACCTGGAAGGAATTCTCTGTAATAACTCAGAGCCCTCTCCATCTAGTGTTCCATCTCTGACCGTTAGAGATATTTGCTAATATTGGCCACATGCCATTGTAGGCAATCTCATCATACCATCCCCTCTGTAAATTTATCAAGCTCAGTCTTAAAACAAGTTAGGTTTCTTGCCCCCACTACTCCCCTTGGAAGGCTGTTCCAGAACTTCATTCCTCTGATGGTTAGAAACCTTCCTCTAATTTCAGGACTAAATTTATTGATGGCCAGTTTATATCCATTTGTTCTTGTGCCAACATTAGCCCTTAAATAACTCGTTTCCTTCCCTGGTGTTTATCCCTCTGATGTATGTATAGAGAGTACTCATATCTCCCCCCAGCCTTCTTTTGGTTAGGCTAAACAAGCCAAGCCCCTTCGTTCTCCTCTCATAAGGTAAGAACATAAGAACGGCCATACTGGCTCGGATCAATGGTCCATTCAGCCCAGTATCCTGTCTTCTGACAGTGGCCAATGCCAGGTGCTTCAGAGAGAATAAACAGAACAGGGCAATCATCAAGTTGCCCAGTCCCAGCATCTGGCAGGGAGAGGCTTAGGGACACCCAGAGCATGGGGTTGCACCCCTGACCAACTTGGCTAATAGCCGTTGATGGACCTGTCCTCCCTGAGTTTATCTAATTCTTTTTTGAATCCAGTTATACTTTTGGCCTTCCCAACAATTAATTTAATTGGGTTACTCTGATTCTTGTGTTATGTGAAGGGTAAATAACACGTCCTTTATCATTTTTCCTACACCATTCATGATTTTATAGACCTCTATCATATCCCCCCTTAGCCAAATCTTTTCTAAAATGAATAATCCCAGTCTTTTTAATCTCTCCGCATATGGAAGATGTACCATCCCTTAATCATTTTTTGCCCTTCTCTGTACCTTTTCCATTTCTAATATATTGTTGGGGTGACCAGAACTTCATGCAGAATTCTAGGCATGGGTGCACCATGAATTTATATGGTAGTATGATGCTATTTACTGTCTTATTATCTATCCCCTTCCTAATAGTTCTTAACATTCTGTTAGCCTTTTTGGTTGCTCCTGCTCACTGTGCAGATGTTTTCAGAGAACTATCCACAATGACTCCAAGATCTTTCTTGAGTGATAACAGCTAATTTAGATCCCATCGTTTTGTATGCATTGTTGGGATTATGTTTTCCAATGTGCATTACTTTGCATTTATCAACATTGAATTTCATCCGTCATTTTGTTGCCCAGTCACCCAGGTTTATGAGATCCCTTTGCAACTCTTAGCAGTCTGCTTCAGACTTAACTATCTTGAGTAATTTTGTATCATCTGCAAACTTCACTATTTACTCTTTTTCCAGATCATTTATGAATATGTTGAATAGGACTGGTCCCAGAACAGACCCCTGGGGGACACCACTATTGACGTCTCTCCATTCTGAAAACTGACCATTTATTCCTACTCTTTGTTTCTTGTCTTTTAATCAGTTATTGATCCACAAGAGGACCTTTCTTCTTATCCCATGACTGCTTAATTTGCTTAAGATAGGTTCTCCATTCCTCTTATCATCCTAGGAACCCTTCTCTGTACCTGTTATAATTTGAATTCATCTTTCTTAAACAGGGGAGATCAGAATTGCACACAGTATTCCAGATGCCTTGAATAATGGTAATAACACTTCCCTGTCTCTACTGGAAATACCTCACCTGATGCAGACTAGGATTGTATTAGCCTTTTTCACAGGCACATCACATTGGTGACTCATAGTTATCTTGTGATTGAGCAAAACACCCAGGGCTTTCTCCTCCTCGGTCGCTTGCAACGGATATGTCCCCAGTTTATGGCAAAAATTCTTCTTTTTAGTCCCAAGGGCATGACTGTGCACTTTGGATTATTAAATTTCATCCCATTTCTATTATTCTAGTTTTCAAGATCATCCAGATCTTCTTGTATGATATTCTGGTCCTCCTCCGTATTGGCAATAACTTTGTGTTATCTACAAAAGTTATTAGCACACTCCCATTTTTTGTGCCAAGATGATTAATGAAAATGTCAAATAAGATTGGACCTACGTCCAATCCTTGAGGAACTCCACTAGTAATCTCCCTCAAGCCTGACAGTTCACATTTCAGCATGACCTGTTCTAGTCTCCCCTTTAACCACTTCTTTACCCACCTTTCAAGTCTCATATTAATCCTCAACTTCTCTAATTTAAGCAATAATTCCCCATGTGGAACTGTATCAAATGCCCTACTAAAATCCAAGTAGACTAGATCTACTGCATTTAATTTGTCTAGAAATGGATTATCTTCTCAAAACAAGAGATCAGGTTGGTCTCGCATGATCTACCTTTTGTAAAGTGATGTTGTTTTTTAATTCCAGTTACCATTTGCCTCTATGTCTTAAATTACTTCCTCTTTCAAAATTTGTTCTAAGACCTTGCATACACTTGAGGTCAAACTAACAGGCCTGATCACTTTTTTGCCTTTCTTAAATGTAAGTACTATATTTGCAGTACTCCAGTCCTAGGGTACGACCCATGAGTTTACAGATTCATTAAAAATCTTTGTTTCTGCGTGTGCAGCTTCATGTGCCAATTCCTTTGATGTTCATGGATGGAAATTATCTGTGCCCCCTGATTGGGTCCCATTAAGCTGATTGAGTTTGGCTCCCACCTCGGATGTGGGGAATTCTACTTCCATATCCTCACTTCCATTAGCCACCCTGCCACTATCCCTAAGCTCCTCCTTACCCTTATTAAAAACGGAGGCAAATATTCATTAGGTGCTGAGCCATACCTAGATTATCTTTAATCTTCACCCCATCCCCAGTATTTAGCAGTCTCACTTCTTTCCTTGCTTTCTTTTTATTTATATGGCTTTAGAACCTTCTACTCTTGGTTTTAATTTCTTTTTCAGAGTCCAACTCTGCTTGGCTTTTCTTAGTTCTCACTTTGTCCCTAATCTTTCTGACCTCCAAGAAGTAGCTTTCCTTGTTGATCCATCCCATCTTCCATTCCTTGTAGGCTTTCTGCTTTCTCTTAATCATCTGTTTGAGATGTTTGTTCATCCAGCTTGATCTGAAACCCTTCCCTATGATTTCTCCCCCCCCTTGCTTGCGATACCAGCTTCAGATAGTTTCTGCAACTTTGATTTCCAAGCCTCCTCCACTTCCCTAAGTCCACTTCCCTACCTAATGCCCTTAATTTTTTTAAAGTTTGCCCTTTTGAAATCAAGGACTCTAGTTGCAGACCTACTTTTGTTTATCCTTCCATTTAGTTTAAACTAGGTAGGACAAGAAGGAATTGGCTTAATCTGAAACAAGGGAGATTTTGATGAGATATCAGGAAAAACTTTCTAACTATAAGGATAGTTATGGTCTGAAACAGGCTTCGAAGGGAGGTTCTGGAATCCCAGTCATTGGAAGTTTTTAAGAAAAAGTTAGACAAACACCAGCCAGGGGAGGTCATGATATACTTAATGCTGCTTCAGCATGAAGGGATTGACAAGATGACCTCTTGAGGTCCCTTTCAGCCCTCCATTTCTATGATTGTAGATGCATGATCCCATGCTGTGTTTCCAATAACCACTGGGGGTAAAGATCAATAATCAAAAGAAGCATCAAGAGATTCTCTCCACATTAAATCCAGAAAACAAAGCAGAGCTGTATAATATCTAGACTCAGGGATCACAATCTGGAAGAAGAATATGGGATTCGGAAAGCCCAGTGGGGACCCAGAGAGGAATGATTCTTAGAGCAGTTTCCCCTTTAAGTAAAGACCCACTGGAAAGGCAAGTTTATTTCATGCGGCACCCAAGTACCGTGGGCCTTAAGAAATCCTGGGTTAGAAAAACCAGGCAGTTTCCCCAGCAGAGACAGTGCATATGAGCAACAGGCACGGTTAATCCATTTTCAATAAGAGACGGAGGAGGGATGAAGAGAACAAATCAAGCATGTATGAGCGAAATTGCTAATGACAGTTTGTTTGGGCACTGCACTCACTTGCAGTGGGTGGGGGGGAGATGAACGGATGCCTATTTTTATACACAGAGCCAAGAGAAAACTATGTTTTGCCCCACTGCCTGAGCACGGGACATGTTCCAATCCCCTGGGTCACCACAGCTCTCGTGGAAGGAGTTGTTTTGATAACACTCTCGAGAGGATCTCTTACGAAGTACAGCCTTGAAAACAGCAAGTAAAATCTTGGCCCCACTGAAGTCAATGGGAGTCCTGCTTCCAGTGCAATGCTGCGACTAAGAACTAGTGTGATTCTTGGGTGTAGAAACAAGGGAGTATCGAGTAGGAGTAGGGTGCTGGATACTCTGTCAGTGACACCAGCAGTGGAGCCTGTGCCCAGCTTGAGAATCCACACTTCCAAAAAGTTGTTGAAAAACTGGGAAGGGTTCCGTTACAGGAGTGCTCTGTCTCTGTCCTACGCACAACAAACAGCACTCACAGAGCACTACGATTGCACAGCCAAGTCCTATGCAGCTAGGAAATGCCAGAATCCAGGCATTTGTAAAACCAGAACCTCCAATGACAAGCAATTCCCCTTCTCAGGAGGCCTGACCACCCCATGGGGATTGCAGAACAGACCTGCAGGAACCTGACTGCACCAGGGAGAGTGCCACCCCCTCCAGGGACCACCTTCCCACCCCCTCTCCTATGTGAAAGAAGAGGCCTGCTCACTCTTCGCCTGGCAGCTCATGCCACTTGCCGTCTCTCACCATCAAGAAGAAGCACCAACAGGACTTACCAAGCAGATGGGTCGTGCCGGTGACAGGTCAGGTCCTCTGGGAGGGCATTGGGGTGTTCAGGTATGAGGGCCATATGTGTTCCTGGATTTCACCTCGGTTTCCCTCCCCCATTCCGTGCACTGCTCCCTCCCTTAAGGGCCCAGCCCGCCTGTCCATCCAGACCTGGCAGCTGCTCAACAGCCAGAGAAGCACTGAGTGGCCTTGAGGAGAGTCGTAGTGACCCTGCTTGGGGAGGTGGCCAGGCAGCCAGGCAGCACTGGAGGAAATCCCCTCTGCTGGCGTCTCCTTCCCCTCCAGCCATGTGGCAGGAGGAGGGGATGGCGTGAGCTGAGGTTGCCTGGCCTGTTCTACACCCTGGGCTTCAAATGCTGGAGCCCCATCCTGCACTCAGAGAGGCATCTGGGTCTGTGCACGAGCTCAGCTTCCCATCCCCCACCACCAGGGCACCCTGACCTGGCACATGCCTCCCTGCCCATGGATCCTCTACAGAGTCATTGTTATGTCTCTGAGGGTCTTGGGGAGCTTTCTCAGACACCTACAGCCTCTGGTGCTCCCATAATCTGCTCTCCTTCATGATGGCACCTGGGTGAGAGCAGAGGACTGGGCGCTTTGCAATGTTTGCAGCCTCCAGCCACACCTGGCCAGGCAGACCCAGGGAACCATGAGGTGGGCCTGGAATTTCAGACAGCCCAGGGAGACTCTGACATTGGTTAAAGGCCATGGACACCTGGAGGAGCCCTGCCTTTCCTGCACCATCAACCCAGGGCCAGCAGTCAGGGTTCCAGGCCTGCAGCACTGTGGTTAGGTAAATGTTCCCAGCTGCCTGGGGACCCCTTCCTGATCCACCATGCCAGACTAAGCCAAGGGACCAGTTCAGCGGGGACTTCACACTGCCTCACTGGGACTGGATTTTATCCCACTCCAGTCAGTCCTTCCCCCCTCGTCTGATCTGCACACACTTGTGCTATGAGAGAACACGGGATGTGAGGCATTCAAGGCAGCTCAGAGTTACTGAGCCCAATCAGAATTGGGTTTGGGTTGGTTTCAGCTCATACTATTTTCACTCTCCCAGTTGGAATTTCAATGGAATCATTCCACCAAGTGATCCTAGAGTCCTGATCTTTCCTAGGGTCCATCCCTGGCCTCTCCCAGGGATATATCTGACACCTTTATGAGTGGAGAAGATTGCTCCTTTCAGGCTGGAAAGGTCCCTCATTTAATTCCTGTTTCATGGTAGAAAAGGCCCATTGTCCCAATTGGCTGGGAGGTGTAGGGGGCAGCAGAACACCCAGACTTGGTCAGTTCCCCAGTGCAGCCTGACTCACCCCACACACACACCTTCCCCTGCTCCTCCTGGACCAACTCCCAGCCAAACTCCAGACAGGCACAGAGTCCCTCCTCTCTGATGCAGCCCCTGCAAGGCAAACTCTCCAGACCCTGCTAGCCCCATGTCGCCCTCTGAAACTGAGCAGCTGCTGCACTTGGACAGTTCCTTGACGATCCCGTATGAGCCTTTTGGTCTGACCTCCCGGTGCAAATAGAGAAAAATCCCAGAACCACCACTGCTTGCACCAGACAATCCTAGGATCCACAAAACTCCCAGCACCATCTCCCCCACTCTCAGCCATGGGACAAATCCTCAGAGCCCTGTGGACTGAGGGATTGCCATGAGCTTGTTCCCCTGTTCGCACCCCAGCCTGGACACACCCACGCACCTGCACCTACTACCATTCCCCCCACCACATCCTTGTTCATCAGACAAAGAACTTATCTTTTCCCAGGGACTTCTCAGGGTTCGGCTTCTCCTCCTCCCATGATTCCTGTTAAATCTCTTCTTTCAAGTGTTCAATTTCCCTTTGCTGCTCTCCCTGCCCTGCCCCACGGTGTCTTTCTGGCCATGAGGCTGTGCTATGAGACAGTCCCTTTGGGAGGAAAATCTGTCCTGATGGACAGTGTGAGGAGTTACTGCTGCAATCCCAGCTGCCTTGAACGGGGAGCAGAAAACCTCCTGTTTCCAATCTCTCGTCTCTCACCCGGCTGCACTACCTGCTTTTTTCTACCCCAGGGGTTCTTAAGGCCACGATACTTGGGTGCCACATGAAATAAACCTGCATTTTAAAGGGGAAACTGATCTAAGAATCATTCCTCTCTGGGTTCCCACTGGGCTTTGTGAACCAATGTTCTTCTTCTAGATTGTGATCCCCCAGTCTAGATGTTGTACTGCTCTGCTTTGTTTTCTGGCTCCCATGTGGAAAGACTCTCCTAATGCTTCTTGTGATTATTGATCTTTTCCCCGGTGGTTATTGGAGACAGAGCATAGCACTAGCTCAGTCTGTGGGCAAAGCTTCATCAGGCTCCCTGCAATTCCAGAACCCCAGGATCCACCATGACAGCTCTCAGTTATCCCAATCCCACCAAAAACTGCCTTCCGGGCTCCCCAAAGGATTAGGTAGGTTCAAATTCCACTTCCCGCCAACTTCTGGCTACTGCTGCCCAGAAGGAGCCTACAGGGCCACAAGCCTCCCCTCCCCCCCCCCCCCCCCCGGGCGGTCCAGGGAGCACCCATTCTTCTTTGGGGGTGGGTCTGTGAACTAGCCAACTTTATCCTCCAAATGGATTTTGATTAGAAATCTTTTTGGTCTTTATTTACTTGCCTGTGTAATTGTAACCGCATGTCATTATAGAATAATGTAATAACAACGACTACTAGCACCAGGCTCTTCTCAGACTCAGCCAGCATTTCCCGGGCTTTGGACGCATGTTACTTTCCTGTCCTGGGTCTCCCTGCCATCATGTGTTTTTCATGGATTCACTGATCCTGGCTCTCCCCTGCCCCGCACATGTGTGTCGCCTACACCAGTGCGCGCTGAGTGTAAACACCCACCAGAGCAGGCAGCAGTATTTACAGCCACTTGGCACAGCTGGCACTGGAGACACAAGGTGCAGGACTCAGAGAGCTGGGCCCTGAGATTGAAAGGCTGGAAGGGATGATGATGCCATGAAGCTGCTTTCTGTGCAGCTCAGGCCAGAAAACAACCCCAGGTTGCAATGGGTCTGTGAGGTTCCCTGTGGAGTCCCATGCATTTGTCCTTTCACTGTGGGGCAGGGCTTGCTCCTCATTGTAGAAAGTGAGTGTGTAGCCTCAGCCCCACAGATACCCCAAGATGTGTGGGGCCTCAAGGGGCCCCAGACCATCCATGTAGAAGCACTGTGCATCTGTGGTAGTGCCGGGCCTCTCCTTAGTGAAGAGGGGTACTAGAGCTATGCTTCGCCCTACTCCCCTGTCTGCGGCTGCCCTCAGAGTGGGAAAGGGTTGGAGGTTTTCAGAGTTTTACTGTTTCCTTTTGCCATGTGGGTTTCTGGAAGTAGGGTGTTTTTTTTGAAATGGCACATGCACTAGCTTTTCATGGTTTCTCTGGATTTTGCTTATAACCAGCAGTACCAGATAATCTGCACTCAAGACTTCTAAAAGAACTGGCCCAGAGGCTCTCTGCATAGTAGATGCTGATTTTTAACAAACCTTGGAACACTGGGGACATTCCAAAGACTGCAGAAAGCTATTGCTGTGCCAATATTTATAGAGTGCAAACAGTAAAACTAGAGTAAACTATAGGTCTGTTAATATAATCTGTTAACCTGGAAAGCCTGATATAGGGCTAATTTAATAGAGCACTGAAGAATGGTGCCATAGTTAATACCAGTCAGCATGGATTTATGGACAACAGGTCTTGTTAGATTAATTTGACAAAATTTTTGGATGAGATTACAAGTTTGGTTGACAAAGGTAACTGTTGACATAATATACTTGACTTCTGAAAGGTGTTTGGCTTAGTCTCGGATGACACATTCATTAAAAATAGCCTGATACAAAGGCCCTATTAAATAGATGAAAAACTGGCCAGCTGCAAGCTCTCAGATGTAATTGTTAATGTGGCATGAGCATCCAACATGGGTGTTTTTAGTGGGGTCCTGCACTGTTTTGGTCTTGGCCTGATGCCAATTCAATCTCTTTAGCAATGCTCTGGAAGAAAATACCAAAGTTTTGCTGGTAAAGTTTGCAGATGACAGAAAAGCTGGTGGACTAATAATGACTGATAGCTCAGTTATACAGGACAATCTGAACTGCTCAGTAAGCTGGGCTCATCTGAACAACCAGCAGCCAAATGCAACGTCATACATCTAGGAACTAAGAATTGAAGTCACCCTGACAGATGGGGGACTGTATCTTAGAAAGCAGTGACTTTGCAAGGCACTTAGGGGTCATAGCAGAGAACCAATGAAGCATGAACTGTCAGTGTGATGCTGTGCTGAGAAGTGGTATTTGTTTATGGCACAGAAGAGACCATTACTAGGATACTTATCTATTTCTGGTGTCCATGCGTCAAAACAGATGTTAATAACTTGTAAAGGGTTCAGAACAGAGCCACAAGAATGATACGAGGTCTGGAAAACCTGCCTGAGTGGGAGACTTCAGCTCAGTCTATTTAGTGTAATCAAGAGAAGGTGAAGAGGTGGCTTGATTGTGGTTTGTAAGTACTTTCATGAAGAGATTTCTGATAGAGGGCAGAACAAACTCTGATGGCTGAAAGCTGAAGCTAGACAGATTCAAACTACAAACCAGGAGTTCATTTTTAATGGTGAGGGTAATTAACCATTGGAAGAATTTACCTAGGAACAGGCTGGATTCTCCATCACTTGGAGTCTTAAACTCAAGACTCGGTGCCTCTTTCTGCTCTAGCTCAGCTGGGAGTTCTGGGTCTGTTGCAGGAATTGCTGGGGAAGGCTCTCTGGCCTGTGTGATGTAGGAGTTCAGATCAAATGATCAGAATGGTTCCTTCTGACCTTAAACTCTCTGAATCTGGTGCACAGGCTGCAAGAAGCTGTCATTGTCACTCTGCATTCTTGAATGAGCAAATGAGCATGGACTGAGCTGTGACCCTGCTAGACTTTTGCAGGCCTTTTAACCCTGATGGTCCGGCAGAAATCAGTGGCACCTACAGCCTTTGCAGAGCATATATGGGAAAGGATTGATCTTGTAGGCTATTGCGGCCAGTGAGTGCGGTGAGTCTCATACGGTGTGTTTCATTGTGATAGCTGAATTCAGATGGCTTCTGAATGTACTAACACGGCAGAGAATTGCCCTTCTGCAGCAAAATGCAGCACTGGTCCCCTACACACCTGTCTCATTACCAAAGAGCGAAACTGGATGCAGGTTAGGTTGAACAAGTGGCACTTTATTAAACTGCGCCTTGCTCTGTCCATGTGGCCCGGTTGCTTCCAGCCTAATACCTCCACGTTGCCTTTTTCCCTGGTGTCCCCTCAAAAACAGCCCCTCCAGGGAACATGGACCCTGTGGCTCCATTTGGGTGATGCTGAAATGAACCCACAACAATGTGCAGATTGCTTCAATCCTGGAACCCAGATGTCCATGGTAATGGTGGCCATGTTTGTTCCCATGCCCTTGCCCCTCCCTGTGGTGGAAGTGTCTCCCTGGAAGTCCTGTCAGCAATGCATAGCTATTACTGTGGAACAGTCACTGCTCATGGGGCTTTGCTGTAGTCTGAGTCTGATGATAAAGAGCTTGAAAAACATCTGAGCAAGTTGGATCAAAGACACAGGAGGCATCTGATCAGCCGTTCAGTCTCTCGGGGAAGGCATGGCTGTGTGAGGGGGCAGTGAGAGCTCCTGCTCCCTTGCTCTCCTCAGCCTTTGGATTTGTGTAGCTGCAGCTTGGGAGTCACAATCCAGTGTCACTTTCAACTGGCAAAGAATGAGCTCCCTCCCACCTGCAGGTACAAGCCAGCAGGGTTTGACTCTCCTCTCAAAGGCGTATTTGTGCAGGATCTTTGCTTTTCACACTCTGGGGCCTCACTCACCATTCACATCGGTGGTGCAACCTTGACTTCAGAGGAGTTACTCCTCATTCATACCAGTGTCTGTGGAAGGAGGATGAGACCTGTACATGCCCTAATCCAGGCAACTGCCTGGTGCCTCGAGGTCTGCCAGGAAAAGGACGTGATGTGGGACTACCTCAAGAACATGTGCATCACTCTTTCTGCAGGTCATTTCCATCAGGAAATGCTGTCATTATTTATTCAGTTCCTGTCCGTTAGCGACTGGAGTTGGGATATATACGTTTCTTTGCATGAACTAGTGTGTTTATGCAAAGAGCTGTCTCCAAATCAGTGGCAAGAAGTTTAACTGATGCTATCGGCTGCTGCTTTGTGGGTTTTTTGGCGTTCTGGAGTATGTTTTGGTGAGCTTTTCCTCCCCATTGTCTACTAATGCCCTTGGCCACAGCTCTGTTATCCTCAGCTGACTCACTTTAGCTCCTAATCCCTAGAGCTGAGGGGAGTGAACAGAAAATAAGATTCCAAATGCACATACCTCATGTATCAGCAGCTAACAGATTCTTACTGCCTGCTTTGGCCCCCAAGCAAAGAGAATGAGCTTAGTCAGTATCCTGTCATTTGCTGCAGTCATACAGTAGAAGCAGCTAAAACTGTACCCGGTTCTGTCCATTGACGATGTGGTATAGGGATCCATATGAGTGTAGGAGAGGGGCAGTGCAGTAATGCAGGTCAAGCTGAATGTCAGAGTAAGTCTCACACACTGTGCTCTCCCATGGACATGTTATTTGTGTGCTTTCTTTCTTTGCTGTTAATCTCAAGTCACCTGGACTGGAAATTCCTGCATTGCACATTGTGCCTGGAGAAGATAGCAAAGATAGAGCTATTGTTTTAGGACACTGTGGGTCAGATCATCAGCTGCACTGAGTTTACATTCAATGCAGCTGATGAGAGAGGAGGTGGTGGGGTGAGAAGGTGGATCTAAGCCACCTTTCCATTCCCCTGGGTCAGCCAGAGACCATAAGCATCCCCACTGATATGCTCTATGACAGGGGTTCTCAAATTTAATTGCACCGCGACCCCCTTCTGACAACAAAAATTACTACATGACCCCAGGAGGGGGGACCAAAGCCTGAGCCTGCCCAAGCCACGCCACCCCAAGCGGGAGAGCCAAAGCCAAGACCCCAGGACTTCAGCCCCAGGTGGAGGAAGGGGGCTGTAAGCTGAGCCCTTCCACCCACGTCTGAAGCCCTCAGGCTTCGGCCCCAGACCCCAGCAAGTCTAACACCAGCCCTGGTGACCCCATTAAAACAGGGTCACGACCCACTTTGGGGTCCTGACCCACAGTTTGAGAACTGCTGCTCTATGATATGCCAGCTGCCACAGTGCTACAGGAATCCAACTGGGGAGACCCAGCTGTTTTTCAGGGTGAAAAGGGGCCAAGTTACAGAAGAGGTTCTGGTCCCATGTTATTTTTTGACACGGTCTCATGACCCAGCATTTCCTGTGCCCCAGGCTCAGGTAACAGCTGCCAACACCAAGCTTCACACTTCATGTCACCCCTCCCTCTGTTCCCTTAATCCAAGGACCCTGTCCCCAGGAGCAGGAGCTCACTGATAGCTGTGGTTGGTGCTCTTTGGAGGCCAGGGAAACCAATCACTAGAGCTCCTCTCAGGCTCAGTTAATGAACTCACTTTATTACTTACAAGTAAACCCATGTATGAACTCATTCCGAGTCCCTTCCTGGCACCTTCCAAGAACAAGCCCTCTCCAGCCCACCAGCCTCAACTCTCTCCTCCAGCCGTCTCCTCCCATGGCAGGAATTTGAACAAATATTGAAGGGTGGCTCCTAGCAACCAAAAGGGCCCTTACAGAGTCCTTATCACTGTCTCATTTCCAGCCACTGGCTTTACTTCTCCTAGAATCCATTATCTATCAAATCACTTGAACTGAACGCATGACCTAACATAATCCACACCACATAACCATTTTGTTTACATGCTTGGGCACCACCTGTAGGCAACTGCTTGCATGCAAGAAATGCTTATTGTTAGTTGTAGTGCAATTCTTTTTATGAGCTGCACATCTATATTACCAATTAAGTCTGTTTACTGCCTTTAGCTCTCTGACTGAAATCATCTTAGGGTTGGAGCTACTGCCTGCAGGTTATAACTACATAAAACCCCAAAACATTACAGCATCCCAAGAGCTCTGTGTCTCCAAATGGGCTTTGTACCCTGAATTCGTATTTACAGGTACTTCAGCTTTCTCCAGAAATCACATTTTTTGGCTGACTGGCTCGTGATTGACCCCAGTCCAGAAGTATGTGCTTTTAAAGTTAGGGTTACCATACGTCCGGATTTTCCCGGACATGTCCGGCTTTTGGGGGCTCAAATCCCCGTCCGGGGGGAAATCCCCAAAAGCCGGGCATGTCCGGGAAAATCGGGAGGGAGGGCTGGGCTGGGGTCGCGGGGCCGGGCCGGGGCCGCGGGGTCGGGCCGCCGGGGGGGTGAGCTGGGCCGCGGGGTCAGGCCGCCGGGGGGGTGAGCTGGGCCGCGGGGTCGGGCCGCCGGGGGGGTGCGCTGGGACGCGGGGCCGGGAGCCGGGGGGTCGGGCCGGGAGCTGGGCCGCCGGGGGGGGGTGCGCGGGGCCGCCGGGGCCGGGAGCCGGGGGGGTGCGCGGGGCCGGGGGGGTGCGCGGGGCCGCCGGGGCCGGGCCGCCGGGGGGGTGCGCGGGGCCGCCGGGGCCGGGAGCCGGGGGGGTGCGTGGGGCCGCCGGGGCCGGGCTGCCGGGGGGGTGCACGGGGCCGCCGGGGCCGGGCCGCCGGGGGGGTGCGCGGGGCCGCCGGGGCCGGGAGCCGGGGGGGTGCGCGGGGCCGCCGGGGCCGGGAGCCGGGGGGGGTGCGCGGGGCCGCCGGGGCCGGGCCGCCGGGGGGGTGCGCGGGGCCGCCGGGGCCGGGAGCCGGGGGGGTGCGCTGGGCCGGGGGGCCGGTCCGGGAGCCGGTCCGGGGTCGCGGGGCCGGGGGGTGCGCCGGGCTGCTGGGGGCCGGCCGGCAGGCAGTGCTGGGTGGGCCGGGGGTGGTCGGCCGGGGGCCAGGGCCGGCACCCCAGGGCCCGAGCCGACCCAGGCTGGAGCCGCCAGGGGGGCCAGCCTGGGCCGCACCTCCTCCCCCCACACCCCCCCTTACCTGCTCAGGCTTCCCGCGAATTAAATGTTCGCGGGAAGCAGGGGAGGGGGCGGAGACTTTGGGGAGGGGGCGGAGTTAGGGCGGGGGAGGGGGCGGGGCTGGGGGCGGGGCCAGAGCCCCGTGGAGTGTCCTCCTTTTGGAGGCACAAAATATGGTAACCCTATTTAAAGTTTCATAACAATCCATTGGGGGCATTTCCCAGTTATTTCACTGTGATTAGAAAAGAAAGAGAGAAAGAAAACTCACCTAAGGGGCTTTCAGAGGCTGCTTTTAGCTGGGATAATCCCAAATCAACCTTGTTTAATACCTCAGCCTTGGCCTTGGCAGAATTTTGAGTGAGGCCTGGTGCCTCTGCTGTGGCTGGAATACATTTGTTTTGAAAAACAAAGTTATGGACATTTAAAAATAGAGCCTAAGCATGCACAGCATGGTATGTTCCTGCAGCATGGAACATGCCCCGGGCTGCCACGCTGCTCCAGAGAACCTCACCTACGTGCCTGTGGTGGGACGAAGAGCTGCGCTTGAGTCCATGTGACTTAAGAAACAAGAAGTATAGAGAGGACTGAGGGTCAAAGATTGTTTTAAAACATCCTTTAGCAGGTCTTTTGCCTCTTGAATGGTTTGGATCATTGCTTCGGGGGAGCCCTGTCCAAGTCTCCCAGCAGCAATAGCCCTACTCAGGGTTTCAAATTGTCACTTGGAAAACGGTAATGCTAATGCTATAGATGTGGGGTGTGACATGATGGCACTGTCAACACTTAGTTTTCTCTATATTGCATCTTTACATTTGTAGGGTTCGGCTCTCTACAGGGGTAACGGCCATGTTGTGAGGTAGAGTCAATGCAGGATGTCAGTGGAGTCACACACACTGAGACTTGTTTTCGTGTTTCCCTTAAAAAAAAACAAAAAAAAAAAACTACCACCATTCAGCTTGTAGGGAAGTAACTGAGCTATGTGCATAGAAAAACATAATAACTAATGAATATCAGAGTATTCACGGCAGCTGAAATTCACTCCTAGGCAGAAGGCCAGCCCAAGACGGAAGGCACCAGCCGGCTATGTGGGACTCAGGTTCTGCCTAGGTTGCAGGTTGTCCCTTTGCAAAGGGGGGAAGAGAATCTGTCACTCATAACCATGGACATTAGCACTGATGACCTGATTCCATCCATCCAATCAGGGGTCCCACAGAGCACCATGTGAACCATAGAACTCAGCTTCTGAATCCCTGAACCAAACAATCTAAGGACAATCCCGATTATTTGTCAAGTCAACTGAAATAACAAATACCTTTATGAAAATCAGATGCTGCCACAGGCACTTCATGAACAGAAAAAGGGCAAAGTTATTGTCACCGTTATTTGCTCTAATTCCCTCAGCTCCATCCCAGTGCAAATAACCACAAATCCCCCCACCCAGCAGCCAGCTTTCTTTGGGCTGTGAGCCTGCCAACCTCACAAGTTTGGACTTGTTAATTCAAGGCTGGGAAACCTCCAAAGAAAAACAGAGTCTCTGGGAATTACTAGAGTGTAGCCAGCCCCTCGGCCACACAACCAGAGAGAGCAGAACATCTGTCTGAAATGGGCCAGAGTCAAACCCCAGGGCCAAACCACTCCAAACTTTGAATACTCAGATGGTCAAGTCAAGTGCACCCTAGTCAGGAATACCAATGTTAAGTTTCTATATAACCTTTACTCTGCTCCTTGTGGATCTGAGTCTGGTCTCCCACTGGTGTAAATCGAGAGTAATTTGACAGAAATCAGCAGTTCCCCCAATAAATAATTGGTGCATGTGAGAGGAGAATCGAGCCCATCAGGTGCAATAGAACTGTGGCTCACAATCTTTCCAGAATACCGTACCCCTGTCAGGAGTCTGATTTGCCTTGCGTACCCCAAGTCTCACCTCAATTAAAAACTACTTGCTTACAAAATCAGACATAAAAATACAAAAGTGTCACAGCACACTAGTACTGAGCAATTTCTTACTTTCTCATTTTTACCATATAATTATAAAATAAATCAATTGGAATATAAATATTGTATTTACACTTCAGTGTATAGTATATAGAGCAGTATAAACACGTCATTGTCTGTATGAAATTTTAGTTTGTACTGACTTCGCTAGTGCTTTCCATGTAGCCTGTTGTGAAACTAGGCAAATATCTAGACGACTTAATATACCCCCGGAAGACCTCTGCGTACCCCCAGGGGCAGGCATACCCTGGTTGAGAACCACAGCAATAGAACACTCACACCCCATTTCCATAGGACGCTTTCCTCCGAGTGGTGAAAAGTCCCTCTGTGAAGGCCAGCACGATGCCTAGCACCAGCTCAGTACCACTAAGCACTAATTTGCTCAGGGAGAATTTCACTGTGTACGAGGCAGCTGATCTGTATCTGTTTGTACCCACTCTGTCAGTGAGCAGCCCGACACAGGCACTGCACACTGCCCAGCCTGTGTTGTCAATGAGGCAGGAGTCCGCATCCCAGATCCTCAGCTCATGACATTACAGTATCCCCTGCACCCCTCAACCCCCCTGTCGCAGCACAACACTCTGCATCTGAGCTGAGCTTTCCAGGGAGAACACATTACCATGAAACCCCACGTGTCACTCGCAGTGTCCCCCTGCTCACAGCCAGCCTTGCTGCCCAGCATGCTGAGTCACCCTTAGTACCAGACCCAAGCAGGTTTGAATTAGCCAGGAGGAGCAGGGAAATGGCAAGCACACATGTTCGGGAGAGGCAGAAGTGAAAGCAGATGTGCAAGGAGAGCAGGACAGGGGGCTGGAACTGAGTTCAGCTCACTGTTATCTAACTGGGGGCTAGTGACTGTCACACTGCAGTTCTTGAAGGAAATGAGTGAGTTAGAGCCCCAGGGACCCCCAAAGGACACTCAAGCCACTGTCTGGGCCCAGGATGGGATGGTGTTTACTGTGCATTGGATCTGATCATCCCTGGAGAAGGAAAATTTCAGAATCCAAGAGAACAGCTAGTCTGAGCGCACAGCTCAGGGGAGGGGAAGGATTTGATTGTCATCACTGCTGACTATGAACTCCTCATGGAAAACAGGTAACAAAGTGGTAGCTGAATATTGCAGGGAGGCATCCCCTGCGCCTGCCTCTCCAAGCCTTACAGCTTATTTAAGGAGACAGTGCAGCCCGGATATATCATCCAGCTTGTTTTACTGTTCTCTAGCTGATGGCTGACCGCCATAGTGTATCACAGACTGTTGGAATTGAAAGCTGTCACTTTAAGAATGTGTGTGTATGGGAGGGGACTTGCTGGTCCTGCCTGCAGGCTTGGGGGGCTCTGTAGGGAAGCATGCCATCAAAGTCAGTTTGGAAAGACACGGCCTAGAACAAGGTAGAATGAGTTAACATAAGAACGGCCATATGGCGCCAGATCAATGGTTCATCTAGCCCAGTGAACAAATGGAATGAACAAAACAGGGCAATTTAGAGAGACAGTTCCTCAGATTTGTGCCTTTCTGCCTTAGGGAGCAGCCTGCTTTGTCCCTTTCTGTTATTGGTTACTGTATATCATTATGGATTCTAATAACAGAAGTAGCGTTATGTTCCAACCTTCCAGCAAAAGCATTTGATGTTTTCTTCTAACTTCTCCCATGTGTATGCCACGAACATAACACTGCAGAAGACAGCATCCACTTCTCCAGCACTGTATGTGAATGGGATCACATCGCTCCAACCCACACTACAGAATCACTCCCCTCCTGTTCAAGGTCAAGGACCCCATCTCTGCCTGCAGCTCCAAATCTGGCCTCCACAGTCCCTCTCTCTCTCTCATCCCTCTGCTGCTTTACTGCCACTCCACAGACTCTGGGCAGTAACCCTGCTGCCCCTGTGTTAGAGTAAGTCCTCTAGGAAGTGTAGAGATGCCACATTTTCTGTACACTGCAGTTGCAATCTTTGGTTTCCTGGGACACTTTCTGTTGGGGCAGGTGCAAAGAAACCAAGGATAGGGCAGTTGCAGGCTGCAGCTACACAGAGCAGTAGGATGTTTGTTACCTCATTTCTGTACATAGTTCCTGTTCATAATTAAGGGTTTATCTTAAACACCAGTCTTGTCAGTAAGATACTACATGGTACCAGCACTGGAAGGCACAGCATGCTGGATGACCCAGTCAGAGGTAACAGTACAATGGCTGCTGCTAATCATCATCATCATCATGGCAAATTCCAAAGGGATGTGGCCTCCTTGCAGATTGATTTCTGACTAGGGCCTCATGGAGGTCTGATTGTATATTCAGTTTATGTCCATCTCTGGCAATCTTGCTGCCCCCCTGAAGCTTTCAGCACCCACACGATCACTGGCCATATAGTGGCATTCCTTGATACACAGGCTTCAGACTTTATTGTTTTTCCTTTCTAATAATATGTCCGTACCAAGAAAGCTGCCAAAATTGAGCCAGTGCTAAATGGCAGTGGTTGCTGGATTTGGCTTTGAATATCCTCATTTCTGATCTTATCCTGCCCTGAGGTATAGAGCAGCTGATGAAGATGATGAGAATCGAAAATGGCTGCTACAGAGTGACAGAGGAAAGTTTTGTGGAAATAATGAAATCCTTTTGAGGATCATACTGTCCCTAGAAAAACTGTTCCTTAGGAGAGGTTTATGTTCAGGCTGAGAACACAGAATGAAGGGGAAACAATAGAGAAGTTTGTCACAGATGTAAAACTAAAAAGTCAGTCCTGTGACTATTGAATATCAAAAGACTCTCAGTTAAGACTAGATTGTCCAGGTGTATAATAAAAGAGTCCATGATGGTTACTAAGGGAGATGGATCTGATGTTACAAAGGGCAAATGTATACGCCAAGCAGCAGAACAACCAGAAACACAGCTAAACAGCTTAGAGAAGGTAGAGAGCATGACAGTGTGAGTACCACAGCAAAACCAGCAAGGGAAAGGGTCATAGAAATTAAGTTGGCCAGGGAAGAAACATGGAAAGCAGGAAACAAAGCCATGATGTGGCAATCAGCATGAATATAGGAAATGCCCAGCATTCAGACAAATATGTAGAAACTGTAATAAGCCAAACCATTATGCTAAAATGTGTAGGGGAAGCAGGAAAATGCATGTATTAAGTGCAAAAATGGATTCCTCAAGTGAAGAGAAAGAGCAGCTTTTAAGTACCGTATTTTCCAGCGTATAAGACGACCTTGTAACCCAGGAAAATCTTCTCAAAAATCGGGGGTCGTCTTATACGCCGGGTGCTGAAACTTCCGAGCCGGATTGGAGAATCTGCGGTCACCGCATATGGTGGGAGGAGCTCAAAAACTGCCGCGGCCGCATGAAAGCAGCAAGGGCGGAGCAAGCTGCAGGCGTCCGGGACGCCCGGGGTATGGCAAAAAGAGAGAGAGCGGTGCTGTGCCCAGTAAAACACGCCTCTTTCACCCATCTGGCCCGCCCTTGTATCCTATTACCTCCTTCTCTGCCTCTCAGATCTCGCTCCTGAGGACTGCAGTGAAGCGGCGCAGGCGCGCATGTGCGAGATCTGAGAGGCAGAGAAGGAGGTAATAGGATACAAGGGCGGGCCAGACGGGTGAAAGAGGCGTGTTTGCGCTACCGCTCTGATAGTCTTGGAGACAGGGAGGGCTGGGCAGGCAGGGAGAGCTGACCAATCCAAGCAGGCTTTGTATACAACAACCAGCCAATCGCCGGTAAGGTACATCGCTTGCCATGATTGGCTGGTTGTTGTATACTGGGTACCACATACAGTACAGCACCAGTATCTGTACCTGTTCATACAGTACAGCACCAGTATCTGTACCTATTCATACAGTATAGCACCAGTTCATACAGTACAGTATACAAATGTCCAACAATCAAAACCCCATCATGGCTCCACCAGCAAGAAGAAAGAAATATGAAGCCAGTTTCAAACTTAAAGTTGTAAACTTTGCCATGGAACATAATAACTGCGCTGCTGCAAGACAATATGAAGTAACAGAAAAGATGGTTCGGGACTGGAAAGCAAATGAAAAAGCATTAAAGAGTATGCCAAGGGGTAAGTGTGCATTAAGAAGAGGCACCCCACATTGGCCAGAACTCGAAAAACATGTAGCAGACATGGTGAATGAGCATCGCCAAAATGGTTATGTAGTGACACAAAATAAAATACGTTTGTTTGCACTTCAGTGGGCCAAATCTAACCCAGATCACAGCAACAGATTTAAGGCCACTGTATCCTGGTGTACTAGATTCATGGAAAAGCATAATATGGTACTGAGGCAAAAGACGAAAATTGCCCAAAAATTACCTGCAGATCTTGATAGCAAAGTAAATAGTTTCCATCGATACATAATACAACAGCGCACTAAACATGACTATGCGTTAAGTAGTATTGGAAATATGGATGAAACTCCAATGAATTTTGATATGGTTGGAAATAAAACTGTCCATCAAAAAGGTGAAAAAACAATTTTAATTAAAACAACAGGACATGAGAATTCCAGTTTTACAGTGGTACTAGGATGCACAGCTGATGGCGCCAAACTGAGACCAATGATTATTTTTAAAAGAAAAACAATGCCGAAACTCAAGTTCCCTGTTGGTTGTTTTGTACATGTGAATGAAAAAGGCTGGATGGATGAAGAAGGGGTAAAGCTATGGCTTGATAATGTATGGAGCAGGTGACCAGGTGGACTTATTCAAAAATGTAGTCTACTGGTGTGGGATATGTTCAGGGCTCATTTAACTCCCAGCACCAAGCAAAGGCTTGCAAGACTAAACACAGATGCGGCAGTTATTCCTGCAGGATTGACATCGTTGGTACAGCCACTGGATGTGTGCCTAAACAAGCCATTTAAAGATCGCATTCGAGAACAGTGGAGTGAATGGATGGTTAGCGGCGAAAAGTCTTTCACAAAAGGAGGAAACATGCGTGCTCCACAGTTGGATGTTTTGTGCAAGTTTGTCATAAAAGCCTGGAATGATATTGATGCAGAAACAGTAATCAAGTCTTTCAAGAAGTGTGGCATATCAAATTCATTAGATGGTATGGAGGACGACTACTTGTGGCAAGTTGAAGAGGAAGCCGAAGCTGAGACCACACCATCTGATACGGAATTCGATCCATACGATGACTGCCTTACAAATGTATCACAAGATGTCATTGATGTACTTATGATATCAGATGACGAACAGGAGGATTTTGAAGGCTTTTAAAGGGAAACTGTCACGCCAGCAAAACCTGTAAAAATACCGTAGCTTGCAGTTATGATGGGCGTTGCTAACTCGCCAGGGACTTGCCCGGCACTTGCTCTCTCTCTATTGTTTGTTATCTTCCTCCTATCATCATCAGTTCCAGTTTGGTTGACAGCTTAGAAAACAAACAGCATGGCAGCTCCCATGGGTTTATTGTCTTATCCTTCCTTTCAGCTTTAGAGTGAATTAGGAAAAGTTTAATCCACTTGCACTGTTTTATGTTTACATGTTTGACGACAAACAGCCTTATGTTTATAAGTGACAGTTTTCCTGCTAAGTACCTGCATGTCATAAGCATTTGAATTAAAATTACCATATTGAAATCAAATCTGATGCTTTTTTAATTTTTATTTGGTGTGCGTTGGAAGAGGGGTAGTCTTATACGGCGAGTATATCCCAAACTCTATATTTTAACTGGAAAAGTTGGGGGTCGTCTTATACGCCCAGTCGTCTTATACTCCGGAAAATATGGTACAGTAACAGAAGAGGCTGGAAACACAAAAGATTGGCTAATTAAAATGTGCACAGATAGCACTTATATGACATACAAGATAGCCACTGGGGCACAAATCAACGTACTAACTGAAATAGGAAGATGTGAGGCGCACATAAAAGTGGAAGAGTCAAAAGTATCTGTGAAATACTGTAACAGAGGAACAATTCCAGGGTTGAGAGAGTGCACATTGACACTGAAATACAAAGGGAAAATGATAAAACAAGAGTTTGTGGTGGTACCCAGAGGGTTACACATATGTGAGGTCTTGTTAAGAGGATGTATGCTACAGAGAGACAGAAAAGCAACATGGAGTCATAGAGTGTAAGGCCAGAATGGACCACCAGATCATCTAGTCTGACCTCCTATGTATCACAGGCACCAACACCACCCAGCACCTGCACATTAAACCCAGCAATGGAAATGAGACCAGAGTTTACAGCCCACAGGAGACTAGGCTAGTATGTGCAGAGAATAGGAGGGACCGAGGTGCAGCAGTGCCCGAGGTCCTCACACTGGCGGGAAATGATTACATGAGATACATCCAGACAGTCCTGGCAACCAGATACGAAAGATGAAGATGCATTCACAGGCAATGGGTGCCTCCCAGTAAGAAACAAGGTATTGTTAGGAGAAGATGTGAAACCTGTGACACATGCTACACAAAAGTGTCACAAGTTTAAGAAAGGGGCTAGAAGAGCTACAAAGCACGCCAGCAAATGGTATCATTCAAAGAACAGAAGAACTAACCGATTGGGTTCAATCCTTAGGAATTATAGAGCCAAAAGGAAGGGGACTACAGCTGCCTGTGGATCCTAAGGAGCTGAACAAAAACATAAAAAGAGAACACTTCCACTTGCCCACAAAAAGTGAACTGTTGTCTGAGATGGCAGGAGACAACTTCTTCAGCAAATTGGATGCATCAGCTGGATTTTGGCAGATCCCCTTGGATACTGAGAGCTCCAGTACCTGCACTTTCAACACACCATTTGGCAGATACTGTTTCCTAAAGCTCCTTTTAGAAGATGTTTCGCTCCAGAAGTATCTCACCATACAGTGAGCCAGATGCGAGAGGGTCTAGCAGGTGTGAAAGTGTACAATGAAGACATCAAGGAAAAACTTAGAAGAGTTCTGGAAATTGTGAGAGCTAATAACCTTAAACTAAATAAGGCCAAATGTCAATTTAAAGCAACCAAAATAACATACTTAGGAGAGAGACTGATCTTAAGGGGAATTTTGTCTGATGAATCAAGAATTCAGGCAAACGTGCCGAGACCTGAAGATAAAAAGGGAATTCAGAGTTTTCTAGGCACACTAATTATGCCAGCAAGTTCCTACCTAACTATACAGCTCGCACAACTCACCTAAAGACACCTCCCCCACAAGGGCATCAAATGGCATGGATGGCAGAGCATGAAAGAGAGTTCAATGATCTAATGCACATGCTGACATCATCTCCAGTGCTAACATTTTCTGACCCACTGAAAGACATCACACTCTCTACAGGTGCCTTGAAAGGAAGGCTGGGAGTGGGGAGCAGTACTACTACAGAGTCATGGAACTGATTGGTCGCCAGTCTCCTATGCATCTAGGGCTAGGACAGCCATAGAGATAATGTCTGCACAAATTGATAAAGAGTCACTAGGTCTGAAATATGGATGTACAAGATTTCACAAGTATCAGAGGGGTAGCCGTGTTAGTCTGGATCTGTAAAAAGCAACAAAGAGTCCTGTGGCACCTTATAAACTAACAGATGTATTGGAGCATAAGCTTTCATCTGTTAGTCTATAAGGTGCCACGGGACAAGATTTCACAACTTTCTCTATGGGTGTAGCTTCAAAGCAGAAATGTCTCACAAACTACTGATTGCAATAAACAAAAAGGGGCTTGAAGAAGAACCACCATGGATACAGTGACTATTTTTGAAAATACAGAACCATGATGTGACCCTACAGTTCCAACCTGGACACCACTTAGTAATGGCAGACACACACTCTCAAGAGGACATGCTCCATCTGACAATACGCAGCCTGATGATATGGAACAAGCAGTAAACGTACATGTGAACATGATTAAAATGTCACATATGGTATGTCCAGGAATACGGGATGAACTGGAGAAACAACTAATGACGAAATGCTACAAGCAGTGATAAGCAAAGGAGGAAAAAAATCAACACTTCCCACCTTCCTATTCCCACTATAAAAATAAGCTTTCAGTGATCTCAGGAGTGCTCTTGAAGGACACAGATTGGTTCCAACAGTGACGAGAAGCAGAATATTCGAACAATACATGAAGGGCACCTAGGATTGACCAAATCAAACAGCAGAACTTGAAAAGTTGCATTCTGCCCAGGGATTAATAGTGACAGTGAAGAAATGATGAGCAGGTATGGAATGTGTCAGAAGTGCAGAGATTCCCAGAAGAAAGAACCAATGATACCACAAGAACAACACATAATCTCTTGAGACAAAGTCAGAATTGACATGTTCAACCTGGGAAGACATGATCACCTGCTTATAATGGACTACTTTGCCAATTTCCCAGATATAGTCACGTTTGAAGATACCACAGCACAACAGTTGTCTGGAACTTAAATCTGTATTTTCACATCATGGAATTCCAAGAACAGTAATAGCTGACAATGGACCACAGTTCAAGAATAGGGAATTCCTAAACTTTGCTAAAATGTATGACTTTCATCATGAGACATCTAGTCCCAGACATCCTCAAGCCATTGGATTAGCTGAATGTAAAGTAAAGAACATAATTATCAGACATATAGATAAACATGATTTGTTGGGGAAGAGCCAACCTGGTTTTTTTGAAGAGAAGGCATGCCTCACCACCTAATAGTATTCTTTAAGGATCTCAACAAACATGTCAACACATGTAATCCAGTTGATAATAGTGTACTTGGACTTTCAGAAAGCCTTTGACAAGGTCCCTCACCAAAAGCTTTGAAGTATAATAAGCAGTCATGGGATGAGAAGGAAGGTCCTCTCATGGATCAGTAACAGATTAAAAAATAGGTAACAAAGGGCAGAAATAAATAGTTTTCACTAGAGAGAGAGATAAATAGCGGGGTCCCCTAAGGATCTGTACTGGGAACGGTGCTGTTCAACATATCATAAATGATCTGTAAAAAGGGGTGAACAGTGAAATGGCAAAGTTTGCAGATGAGACAAAGTTACTCAAGATAGTGAAATCTAAAGTCCAGCAGCAGTCAAAAAGAATGTGAAGAATTATTAGGAAAGGGATATAAAATAAGACAAAAAATATCACAATGCCACTATATAAATCCAGGATGCACCACACTGTGCATCCCATGGCCATTTCTGGTTGTCCCATCTCAAAAAGGATATAGTGGAACCGCAAAAGTTTCAAAGAAGGTTCCAAACTGTTGATCATAAACAAAGATGATCAAGGATATGGAACAGCTTCCATATAAGAAGATACTAAAAATATTAGGTCTGTTCAGATTAGAAAAGAGACAGTTAAGCGGGGGGATATAATAGAGGTCTATAAAATACCAAATGGTGTGGGAAAAGTGAAAAGAGAAGCTAGACATCACCTGATGAAATTAGTCAGCAGCAGGTTTAATACAAACGAGAGGAAGTACTTTTTCACACAATGCACAGTTAATCTGTGGAACTCATTGCCTTGGAATGTTGTGAAGGCCAAAACTATAAATGGGTTAAAAAAGAACTACATAAGTCCATGGAGGATAGGTCTATTAGCTGAGATGGTCAGAGATGCAACCTCATGGTTGGGGCGACCCTCAACTTCTGACTGCCAGAAGCCTGGAGGGGAAAATAGGAGTGGATCTCTCCAAAATTGCCCTCTTCTGAACACTCCCTTTGAAGCTTTGGTACTGGCCACTGTCAGATACAGGACATTGGGTTAAATGGACCATTGATTTTACCTAGTATGGCAGTTATATGTTCTTAATGTGGAGTACGTATAGTAAAGAATTTGCTCAAAAAGTAATGGATGGAGGAGAAAATTGGTATTTAGCACTACTCAACTACAGAGCACCACTGCAATGTGGAAAGTCACCTGCTGAACTTGTTTATAACAGATATGTAAATACTCAATTACCAGATATAGGGCAAAACAAAGGATGACTAAGGAGTCTGTGATAGTGAGGAAAAGACTTGGCAAGTACAATCAGAAAGTAAAAAATATTATAATGAATGAGCAAGACCTTTCCCACAGCTAACAAACAAAGACTCGTGAGAATCTGGCAGGAAGGGCACTGGCAAGTCAACATGCCAGTGATCATTTAGTGGTGGTTCAGTTCAGTGAAGAAATTTAGAAAGGGATCTAAAGAAGGGGAGATGTTTCATAGAGTAAGTCCTCTGGGAAGTGTAGTGATGTCATGCTTCCTGTACACCGTAGGTACAGTGTTTGATTTCCTGGGACACTTCCTGCAGGGGCAGAAACAAAGAAACCCAGTACAAGACAGTTGCAGCTACACCACTCTATACTGGAAACCTACTGACCGCTACACTTACCTACATGCCTCCAGCTTCCATCCAGGACACACCACACGATCCATTGTCTACAGCCAAGCTCTAAGATATAACCGCATTTGCTCCAATCCCTCAGATAGAGACAAGCATCTACAAGATCTCTATCAAGCATTCTTAAAACTACAATACCCACCTGCTGAAGTGAAAAAACAGATTGACAGAGCCAGACGAGTACCTAGAAGTCACCTCGTACAAGACAGGCCCAACAAAGAAAATAACAGAACGCCACTAGCTGTCACCTTCAGCCCCCAACTAAAACCTCTCCAGCGCATCATCAGAGATCTACAACCTATCCTTAAAGATGATCCTTTACTCTCACAGATCTTGGGAGACAGACCTGTCCTCGCTTACAGACAACCCCCCAACCTAAAGCAAATACTCACCAGCAACCACACATCACTGAACAAAAACACTGACCCAGGAATCTATCCTTGTAACAAAGCCCAATGCCAACTCTGTCCACATATCTATTCAAGTGACATCATCATAGGACCTAATCACATCAGCCATACCATCAGGGGCTCGTTCACCTGCACATCTACCAATGTGATTTATGCCATCATGTGCCAGCAATGCCCCTCTGCCATGTACATTGGCCAAACCGGACAGTCTCTCCGCAAAAGAATTAATGGACACAAATCTGACATCAGGAATCATAATACTCAAAAACCAGTGGGAGAACACTTTAACCTGTCTGGTCATTCTATGACAGACCTGCGGGTGGCTATTTTACAACAGAAAAACTTCAAAAACAGACTCCAACGAGAGACTGCTGAGCTGGAATTGATATGCAAACTAGATACAATCAACTCAGGATTGAATAAGGACTGGGAATGGCTGAGCCATTACAAACATTGAATCTATCTCCCCTTGTAAGTATTCTCACACTTCTTATCAAACTGTCTGTACTGGGCTATCTTGATTATCACTTCAAAAGTTTTTTTCTCTTACTTAATTGGCCTCTCAGAGTTGGTAAGACAACTCCCACCTGTTCATGCTCTCTGTATGTGTGTATATATATCTCCTCAATATATGTTTCACTCTATATGCATCCGAAGAAGTGGGCTGTAGTCCACGAAAGCTTATGCTCTAATAAATTTGTTAGTCTCTAAGGTGCCACAAGTACTTCTGTTCTTTTTACAGAGCAGTGGGACATTTGTTCTTTCTATACACCATTCCTGCTCATAATAAAGAGTTGCTCTGCTTGTCATAAAGATACTACAACCACACTTTCCAAGACTCACCTTAACTCCCACTCTTTCCCTTCTGGCACAACATTCTGACCTGTCCTTCCTGCCTCTCCTGTGCATTGTCCCCACCTCCTCTCATCTCCCAACGTAGCTTTCTCTTTGCTGTGAGGCAGACTGGTCAAAACTTTCCATGTAAACTGTTTTTTATCACAGAAAACTGAGTTTTCAACTAAACACTATTTTCCTGGAGTGTCTGCTTTCTGTGGAAAATTACAACTTTTCATTGAAAAACAGAACCCTGAAAACTGAACATTTTGATTTGGAAATACCAATGCAATGCCTCATGGGAGTTGTAGTTCAGGTGCCTCATGTCCCCTTTCTCCTCTATGGCCTAGATTCCCCACCTGCACTACACATCCCAGGATGCAGCATAGCAAGGGACTCCCAGAATGCACCGCAGTGGCTGAGTGAGAAGGAGAGACCATGTTCCATTGTGGGAGATGTAGTCCAGTCAGGGAGCCCAACCCTTAGAGGACAATAGGGGCATGAATACCAAAACTACAGCTCCACTGAGGCACTGCAATGGCATTTCTGAATCAAAATGTTCAATTTTTACCTTAAAAGGTTTTTGACCAAAATTTTGGGGTTTTTGATTTTTCACCAAAAAGTCAAATTTTTCCAGGGAAAACCCCCACATTTCCTGCCCAGCTGTAGCTGTGATTCCTGTGCATTGCCCTTTGCTCAGCAGTTCCATCTCTGACTGCTAGGTCCATGCCAGCACTTAGGGAGCCCCTGTGTGATGACGACATTACATAGCACAGGCTGTTAAGATAGCATAGGAGCTGGCGAGTCAGGGAGAAACATGGTGTCCACCTGTGTCCAGCAGCCTCGGCAGAGACTCTGCTTTCTGTGTATTATGTGCTTCCAGGAGCCCCATTTTCTCAGGTTTACATGTCTAAGCTCTGGCTCCCTTCCGAGGTGGCTCTTCTCCTGGGAGCAGCCACAGGCTCAGAGTACAGGTGCATGCAGAATTCCTTCTAGCCCCCGCAGGTGCAAGTTGCCTTCTAACTCCCTTCACCACTCAGCACCCCTGCCTTGTAAAGGCACAATACATCATTTATCTGCTCTCTTACCAGGGAATGCTATTTGCTGGCACTATTTCCCATTCATAAGTGCGTAGCTTGGTGGAAAATAGGAAAACCTGTCACACGGAGTGTTAATTCCTTTGCTGATAAAGTTCTGGATCTCCCATATCAGCCCTCAAACTGTCCTGTGCCAGGAAGCCTTTATTTAGCAGCAACATTTATCATTGCTAGGCATATAAAGAATACATTAGCCACTCTGAGCAGGGATAAAATTAGCAGTATAAACAACTAAAGTAAATGACCTTAGTGGAGAACCATTGCTGATTCTGACCCAACACCTACCAGAATGATTAGTCACAGCCGATCATTACAGGGCGAAAAGGGTTGCTGAGGCTTGTTTAGAAATCAGAGACTCATACTGTTTATTTTAGGGAACAGATCTAATTCCCGCTGTGAGTTTCTCTATTAGCACCGGGTCAGGGTCCCACCTCCACTTCTCCAGATTCCACAAGTCCTTGGGGTCTAATCATGTGGAGGAGTGACGGAGCTGCGGGGCACGTGTGAGTAGTTCTCCAGGAAGCTGGACTGATTCTTTTTTCAAACTGAATGGAAAGGAAAGCCCTTTATTGTGGGTCAGCCTGAGATGAGCATGGAGCAGGGGGTGGACACTGACTCATAGAGTCAGACTCAGAGACTTTAAGGTCAGAAGAGACCATCACGACCATCTAGTCTGAACTCCTGCACATTGCAGGCCACCAAACCTCAACCAACAACTCCTGTAATAGACCCCTACCACTGGCACTTGGGTTGCCAGGCATCTGGCTTTCAACCGGAACGCCTGGTCGAAAAGGGACCCTGGCAGCTATGTTCAGCACCACTGACCAGGCTGTTAAAAGTCTGGTCGGTGGTGCAGTGGGGCTAAGGCAGGCTCCCTAGGGCTCCCGGAACCAGTGGCATGTCCCTGTGACCTGTAGATGCAGGGGCAGCAGGGAGGCTCCCCTTGCTGCTCCTGACCTGAGCACTAGCTTTGCAGCTCCCATTGGCTGGGAACCATGGCTGTGGGGGTGGTGCCTGTGAGCAGGGGCAGCGTGAACTGTGCAGAGCCGCCTGGCCACCCCTACACCTAGGAGCCAGACATGCCGCTGCTTCCGAGAGCTGTGTGGAGTCAGGGCAGGCAGGGAGCCTGACTTAGCCTCACTGCACCGCTGACTGGGAGCCGCCTGAGATAAACGCTGCCCATCTGGAGCCTGCATCTCAAATCCCCTCCTGTACCCCAACCTCCTGCCCTGGTCAGAACCCTCTACAGCACCTTAACTCCCTCCCAGAGCCCGCACGCCAAACCCGTGCCCCAGCCCTGAGCCCCCTCCTGGAGCCCGCACCCTGCATCCCCTCCTGTACCTCAACCCCCTCCCTGAGCCCCCTCCCACACTCAAACTCCCTCCTGGAGCCCACAACCCCTCCCACACCCCAACCCCTCTCACACCAAACCCCCCTCCCACACGCCAAACCCCTCAGCTCCAGCCTGGAGCTCCCCGCCTGCACCGCAAACACCTCATCCCCGTCCCCACCCCAGAGCCCGCACCCCCAGCCGGAGCACTCCCTCCCACCCACACCACAACCCCCTTCCCCAGTCACCTCCTGCACCCTAACCCCCTTCATTTCTGGCCCTACCCTGCACCCACACCCCCGGCTGGAGCCCTCACCCCCTCCTTCACCCCAACCCCCTGCCCCAGCCCAGTGAAAGTGAGTGAGGATGGGGGAGAGTAAGTGAAGGAGGGGGAGAGGAGATGGAGTGAGTGGGGGCCGGGCCTCGGAGAAGGGGCGGGGCAAGAGCAGGGCAAGGCTGTTTGGTTTTGCGTGATTAGAAAGTTGGCAACCCTAACTAGAACAAGAGGAAGCAATTCCACACTGGACCTGAATTGCTTTAAATTCCTCTTTATCATTAAAATCCTGGCCAATCCCCAGCCTCATGAGGATTGGGTGATGTGTCCCCCTCTCTTCAAGTAAGGTATGGGCATGAAGAACCCCAGCACCAGACATTCTCCCTCTGGCAAAATTCTCAGTGAAGTCTTAGTTAAATGTGGTGTGTGCAATTCATGGCAGTGCAGGGCCAGCACAAGCACTGACGTCTCAAGGAAGCCCTCGAAACAAGAGTTCAGTAAGTTGAGGGGAGCATTAGCTGTGAGCTTGCTCTTTGCAAATGTTAAGGACACCTGGTAAGAACTACAGCAAGGTTAATACAGATACTTCCTATAAAACGGCTGCATTCTGGGCTCCACAGCAACACCCAAAAATCAGGAACTTCTGGAGTTAAGGATTCACATATAATGGTCACTCTGACCCCTCAAGCATTCATATGATCATGCAGCCAAATCACAGGCTGTTTCTCAAATAACACAGTATCATCCCATTTCTCCCCATGTCCCTAGGGCTTTATCATACATGGAGGGGGAAATCCTGGCCCATTGCAGTCAGTGGGAGTTTTGTGATTGACTTCAGTGGAGTCATAATTTACCCCCATTTTCTCAGAGTGCTGGTATTGCTCTGGGTGAAGCAAATAGGCCTTTGTATAAAAACTGACCTCCCCAAACTGAGATGTATGTTCCAGCCAAAGAGCTGATACTGGGAAAGTCAAATTGCTCCATGGTTGAAGTTAACGTTGACACTACAGCTCTGACGCCAGTTCAGCACCCTGCCCAAATCACAGGTGGCTGGGTAACAGCCTGTCTCTTCCCCACCGCACAGGGTTGGGACGTGGTTGAAAGATTAGCCAGTGGGCATCTCAGCTCAGACGTTTGAACACAGACAGACCTGCTGGCTGGCTAGAAGTACCTGCTTGTCAATGGTGAAACTCAGATGTCACATGTTACTGGACTCTTGCCCCTCCGTGGCCAGACCGGAGGCTGGAGGAAGCATAAGCCTCTTTGTCAGCTATCGTGGCGTCACATGGTCAGAGGCCACAAGCCAATGCCTGCCACAGCTGCCAGGGCAGCAGCCCACAAGCCAGCAGCAAGGCTTCTTCCTTTCCTCCAGTTTTTGAAGACAGAGACTAGCCTGCTGCTTTGCTATCAACCCCCTTTCGTGTCACAGCTCCCATAGCCATGCACAAGGGCAGGCTGCAGCCATCCTCCATCTCACACTATCCCAGCTTCATCTGCTGCGTGTGCACAGTAGGGCACTTCCAAAGTCCACACTCCCCAGCAGTGAGGCGTATGTTCAGGACCCTACATGCTCCCTCCTTGTCTCACCTATGAATTCACCACCAATCTGCTCCCTGCCACAAAGTTGTGTTCCAGAAACCAAGCTGCCGCTTCTTTTCTTTAATGATGTTTCTAGACCTTATGATAGCAGGGAAAATGTTCCAAATGGGAACTGAGTGTAACCAATGTAGTGACATCTGTCTGAGCCTGCAGACAGTCTGAAACAATGTGATGTTGACTCTGAAACCTAGTGTCTCCATGTGCATGTCAGCATTGTTAACTATTTTACTGTTGATTATTTTAATATCCAGCTAATGTGCTGAGGCCATAAACCCAAACTACCTCCCATGCCCAGCATTAATTCTTGTCCCTCCTTCCTCCTCTTTGTGGCCTTTGTACCCTCTGCTCCTCCTCCTCACTCAATTCCTCATGTGATAGCTGTCTTCTTCTTGCTGCCTTCCCCATCACCTGTCTGACACCAGCTGCTGGCACTGTCTTTTCAAAGAGCTTGCTCTGCCTCCGTGCTCTCCATGGCTTTGGCTTCCCATTGCTGGTCCCAGATCTTCCCTTGCCCTTCTTTGAACCAGCCCTAGAGGGGAATTTACTGCTATGCCATGGAGGACAATAGATCACTCTCATCACCAGGAGATTTCCAGAGCCCTCAGAGTGACCAGCCATCTCTAAGGCAGCAACTGACCCCTAAATTAATCCAGGGGGCTCCGCCACCAGCACACTGCTCAACCTGGCACACACAAGGACTGGCCTTGTGTCAGCTATTTACCTTTATCCTCCTGCAACTGATTGCAAAGGGCAGTTGGTGAAGATATGTGGCTTAATTGCAAGCACATGCTGCTGAATCTTGAGCATAGCCTGATGGTCAGAAATGTCTCAGGCAATTTAAGCAAACTCTAATGCGTGTGTGCCACATTAGTTTTCCTGTTATGCTGCTGATTGGCATGTTTGATCCAAACTAAACAGTAGCTAGCTGTGGAATACAGAGTGCTTTCCTGACTGTAACGCCCAGGTGCAGGCAAGTGCAAGAAACAAGCAGGTTGCAGTGCTTTAATACAGCCTGGAGTGTGCAGCAGTAGCAGCATGGGGCAAGCAAACAATTTCCTCCACTCTGGCCTGCACCATCTCCTGCTTGCCATGTGCCTCAGATCCCATCACTGTGGGGTCCTCAGCTCTATGTACTGCTTGTCAATCCTGGCCCAGGGGATGCTGGGCCACCGTCCTCAATGGAAAGCTCTATTTAGGGCCTTTCTGGCTTCTTCTGAAGCCGTACGCAATGGGCTGCATGGTGTTGTGAGCCCAGTTCTGAGGCTCCAGATTCAGTTCCACGGGAGATTGCTCTTTCTTCTCCTTTTCCCTGCCACATGTGGAAGTAAGAAGCAGGAGTCACCTTGGGGTCAGGAATCAGGTGGAGAGACAGGTCATACTGGGGGCCAGGAGGGGAGGCTGCAGGGGGAAAAGGGGTTGAGGGAACAGCGGGGTATCGGTGCTCCCTTGGCTTTATGATGAGTCACACTGTAGTTAGTGGGTTTTGAAGTCCCTCGTGATACCGTGATTTCTGGCATCAAGTTGGTGACTTCTGCTCTTATCCCAACGCTATCACCTCCTGTTCTTTACAATGGGCTGAGGAGACAAGCTGACTTGTCACGTTAGCAACTCTTTCCAGAAAGCCAGTGCATGGGAAATCAGGGCTGCCAAAGGACTGAAGCTGCTGCTCTGTGCTCTGTTATAGCTAGGGACTGTGAAACTGCAGGGGAATATGAGCCAGCAGCAGGCTGGGTGGGTGTGAGGATAGCAGAGGAGAACATGAGGGAGGGATGGGAGACCGAACGGGCAGGGAGGAGAAGGCCAAATGAGGGGGCACAGGAGGCTGTGGGGGTATGGCGGGAGGGTATGAGTAGGGCAGGGAGTTAGGACAGCGCTTGGAGGGGATGGAGGGGGTGGACTAACAGTGCCCCACCCCAGGATGTAGGAAAGGCAAGTGAAGTCTGGTGCAGGCTGCGTTTGTATGCATGTCTTTAGAGCTCATTTGCCCCTGAGTTGCTCTCACCCAGACCGGGGTAGGGAACAGGCAAGTGGGATACGGGCGGATCACATGGTGGGGGGAGGCAGAGAAGCTTCCCATCATTCCAGACCAGGCTCAGCTCACAGAAAACCAGCGTGTTGAAACCTTGTGATTCTGAAGCCAATCTCACATGGCTCGGGCCTGATTCATGTTGCTGGATGTGTGGGGCTGACGACCATGTGCTGTGGGGGCCCTGGTGGGGAGACAGCCTCAGAGTTCCCTGCCCCTACCACTCAGAACAGCTGGGGCAGGAGCCCTAAGGGCTGAGAGGAGAAGCAGGAGCCAGCGCTTGTCCCCTCCCCAGTCCCAGCCCTGGGGTGGGGAGCCTTCCCCTAGACAGGGCTGCCAGCGGCTGGGTGGCAGAGCTGGTGCTGAACACCCTGCCCTGTTGCCTGCCCCCTCTAGTGTGAGCTCAGGGCTCCTCTGCATCACCTTGCAGCCAGTCCCATCAGAGCGGGTGGTAGCAACCTCTCCCCTGGCCTCCAGCAGGGGGACAGCAGAGATGGGCCCATGTGCTGGAGCCCAGGGAGGAGACCCAGCTGCTCAGGGCTCCCCTTCCTGGGCCTTCAGGCAGAGAATGCCAGGAGCCACAGGGGGAGGGAGGAGGTTCTGGAGGCGGGGAAGGCACATGCTGGCCCTGAGACACTTTGCCTGCTGTCACCCCCCATCCTTTCCCTGGCAGGTTGGGGTGTTGGAGATGCAACTGGGACAGGCACCTGGATTGTCTTTCTTGTGCTCTCTGTGTCCCCCTGCTGGCGCCCAGGCCATGAGGAGCAAGCAGCCTGATAGGAGTGCAGAGGGATAATTGCAGGAGGAAAATACAGACTCCTGCACCTCATCCTTCCAGGGATAAATCGCCATAGCTCTGGTGGGGCAATGACAGTTTACCTGGCCTGAGTCTGGCCAGAGTGTTGACGGCTAGAAAGCTCCATTCTGAGCAGCCAGTCTGACCCCCTGCATCATGCTGGCCAGAGAGCCTCCCCCGGCACCTCTGGCTTGCGACATGCTCACAGTTGGCCGGCCTGCTGACAGCCGTTTCCCGTTAGACTGCTTTCCCAGTGCAAGCTCCTGATCAGCTCCAATGCTGTGGTTTACATTGATTTTGCTGATAAAATAGTTTTAAAATTGCTTTGAAGCCATCAGCCTGTGAGTACAGCCTGTGTTTGCTGGCCGCCGCAGTCCAGCTAGTTGGGACACTGTCAGGAGAAGAAGAAAAACATTTACTCTCTGTGAACGGGAAGGGCTGGAGTTCAGCTTATCTGTGGGCCCCACAACACCCTGAGCCCAGGTTGCTGATCCTTGTTCATTCTGTTTGCTGAAACACTGAAGCTACTTTCTCTTATCTGGCCTCTTGTGGAAGCAAGACCAATGAATGTGGGGTAGTGGCTGGTGTCTCAGGGTGAGCTCAGATAAACACTACAGATTTATCCCAACCCCCCAGACTCTTAGTCTCCCCTCTCCACCCCTCCCTGTCTTCTCTCAAGCTGATTCTTCCCCTCATCCCCAGCCCATCTCCTCTTTCCCCTAACTCTCCTTATCCATGACCCTATTCCTCTATCCCTCATTCCGAATCCACCAGCTGCCTGGTTAATCCCTGTCCCCACAGCCCAGTGACGACTGCGCTGGCCTCACCTCACTGTGCTTCTCTTCCCCCCCCCCCCCCTCCTCAGCCAAGGTCTGCTTTGATTGTCCTATCTCTGGGCTCTCCTGACCTTCCTGCTGACCCCACCACTGCTGTCACCAGGCTCAGACGGTTAGGAGGTCTCTGTTGGGAGTAGACTAGATGGTCTAGTCTTCTCATGCCCAAGGATTCAGCACAGGTCAGAGGTATCCTAGAATGTCACCCTGGCCTTAAAAGAGGACTTTTGAAGACAATAGGCTCTCCCAGCAAGGATTGCTGTCAGAGGGTATCAACAAATGTTGCAAAGCCATGGGGAAGAACAGACATGGACTGGATATGGGGCAAGCTGCTACTGCTCTCAGTTACTCTAGCAGATCAAGTGTCAGAGGTCTGTGAAGCGGATCAAAAGATTCCAGATGGGCTGGTGAAACTTGGGGCAGTCAGTATGGTTCCACATGATGGAATTTTGGGGTGGGATTCCGTTTGTTTTTTCAAACACCTAGGAAATTACATATAAAAATCTGTTAAAAGAACTTCAAAGTTGCAAATCAAGCATTCAAAAGCTAGCAAATGCCTGTGGAACCTCAGAGAGTCCTGTGGCACCTTTAAGAATAACAGATGTATTGGAGCATAAGCTTTCGTGGGTGAATACCCACTTCGTCAGACGCATGTCTGTCCCTCAGTTCGTCCCATGGTATGTGTGCATTATAATACAGTCTTTAATTATGTGATCACAGACTAGTTTTTCCACAGGACCCTGCCTCATTCAGAGCACAGGATGGATAGTACTCAGAGTCATGATGTTTTCTGTAAACAGGGTCCTGTGGAAGAAAGAATATGTGATTGTGTAATTACAGACAGTCTTGTAAAGCATACATAACAGGAGGCGGGATCAAGACTGCACATCAACATTAATTCTGAAATTACCTAACTTTTATGTACTTGACTTTGCAACCTTCATGTTCTTTTAATATAGTGTGACAGACCCAGACCAGTGGGGTACAGGAGTCTGGTAGAGGGCAAATATACTGGTCACTAGATGAGTAGTTTTCTGTTCCCTGAGTGACCAGACCTATTGGGATCCAGGAAGTGGGCGGGCAAAGCCACGCCCTGGGGGGATCCACTGGGATCCCCCCAGCCTAAGGGGGGTCCACAGGACCTGGAGACCAAAAAATTACGGGGGACAACTAATAAAAGAACAGGGACAGGAGTGAGGTCAAAGGGTCAAACGAAGCGAACCAGACGGGGACACCGAGCAGAGAACCCCGGACAGCGCCCACTGCTCCTCGAAGGTGTCAAGGGAGCCAGTGGATGCTGCCCAGAGGAACTCTGCCCGGATACGTGAAAGAACGGAGGACCTGAAATACGCCCCACAGTCACAGCAAACTCCATCGGCCAACCTCCTTACTCTGGTTTTATAGATGGCCAGTTACGCTAGAGCCAGAAGGAGGTTGACCAGGAGGTCCCGTGACTTTGTGGGGCGACGGATAGGGAGTGCATAAATAAAAAGGTGAGGAGAAAAGTGCAACCAAAATCTTAACAAAACATCCGTGAGGAGCCGGAATAGGGGCTGCAGCCTGGCGCACTCCAGGTAAACACGCGCCGGGGTCTCCCTCATGCTGCAAAAGGGGCAGGTATCTGGCATGGGGTAAACCGCGCCAAGTACACGCCCATGCTCACGGCTCCGTGAAGGAACCGCCAACTGATGTCCCCTGTGGGCTTCGGGATCAGAGCAGAATAAAGGCTGGCCCACCGGGGCTCCTCACTCTCCAGAGGTGGCAGAAGGTCCCACCACTTCGTATCGGGGCGGGACGCGAGGGTGAGGACATGAAGAACATGGAGCACAAGCATGTATAGATGTTTCCTTGGCGCGGTCCGGAACAGAACCGGCTGCAGATGGTGCAGCCGGCTCATGGCGAATGGACGGGGAGGGGGTTGGTTTGGTCCATGGGGCAGGGGCCCGATGAAAAGTCTGGAGGGCTTGGAGTGGAGGGTGGGCGGGGCATGCCCTCTCGCAGGACCCGGTCGACATAGTCCCGAGCAGCGGGCGGCAAAGCGGCCCTCACCTCCTGAAGTACGCGCCGGGGAGTACGAGGTCTGGAGAGTCCCATGCGCTGAGCGAGCGTCAGGGGATCCAGCCAGTCTCCCCGGTCGTAGTCCAGGAGGTCTCCGACTTTGGTGACTTCTGCTAGGACCAACCTCTGGCGCACCATGGGGGACTCCGCCACCTGCACACGAAGCTGGGGGTTGTGTAGCAGGGGCTCCGCGAGGAGATCTGCCCCCATGGACCTGGTCACTGAAAACAGTTTCCAGGTCCGGAGGAGGTCCTGGTAGAAGACCGGCAGTTCGGAGAGGTCTCGCGGAAGACCTCTCGGATGGAGACAAAGGAGCTGCCGGTCATATCGGAGCCCTCGGAAGCGGCGCAGGAAGGCGTGCGCCAATACGCTCCATGCCGGACTACCTGCACCACAAAGGAGCCTCTGCAGGGCCTGGAGGCGGAAGACGTGGACCTGAGCATGCAGACACTTCAGGCCCTGCCCTCCCTCCTCCAGGGGTAGATGGAGAACCCCCGCAGAGACCCAGTGCAGTCCTGACCAAAAGAACTCCAGAATCAACTTCCGGAGGGTGGTTAGGAAGCCCGGGGCCGGGACCAGGGTGTTGAGCCGGTACCAGAGCATGGACAGGACTAGTTGATTGAGCACCAGTGCTCTCCCTCGAAGGGAGAGACACCGGAGCAGTCCTGTCCATTTCCGGAGCCGCTCCGACACTCTGCCCTCTAAACCTAGCCAGTTCTCCGGCGGAGACGGATGCGTGGCAGAAAGGTAAACGCCGAGATAGAGCAGCGGACCCGCGCTCCACCGGACAGCCTGAAGCGCGGGTGGGAGGGAGCTCGCCTGCCACCCATCCCCTACCACCAGGCCAGAGCTCTTGACCCAGTTGACCCGGGCGGAGGAGGCCACCGAATATATGGTCTGGCAAGCCTCCACCCGCACCAAGTCGCCCGGGTCCTGGACCACGAGGAGCACGTCGTCGGCGTACGCCGATGGGACTAGCCGCAGCTCTGGCTCCCGCAGCACCAACCCTGCCAACCTCCTACGGAGGAGACAGAGGAAGGGCTCGATTGCCAGAGCATACAGCTGGCCCGAGAGGGGGCACCCTTGACGTACTCCTCGCCCGAAGCTGACCGGTTCGGTCAGGGTCCAGTTGAGCCTGACCAAACACTCTGTGGAAGCGTACAGCACCTGGAGAAAACCCACAAACTGGGGCCCAAAGCCAAACGCTCACAGAGTGCCCAGGAGATACCCGTGGTCCACCCTGTCGAATGCCTTCTCTTGATCCAGGGACAGGAGGGCGAACGACAGACCATCCCTACACCCGAGTTCCAAGAGGTCCCGGACCAGATACAAGTTGTCGAAGATGGTGCGGCCTGGGACGGTGTAGGTCTGGTCTGGGTGGATCACGTCCGCCAGCACGGACCCTACTCGCAGCGAGATGGCCTTCGCTACGATTTTATAGTCTGTGCTGAGGAGCGAGATGGGACGCCAATTCCGTAAATCGCGGAGGTCCCCCTTCTTCGGCAATAAGGTGAGCACGGCTCGCCTGCACGAAAGAGGGAGGACCCCGCCCTGCAAGGACTCGGCCCAGACGGTGACGAGGTCCGGGCCGAGGACGTCCCAAAACATGCGGTAGAACTCCACGGTCATCCCGTCCATGCCCGGAGATTTATTGGTGGGCATGCAGCGGAAGGCTTCCGAGAACTCGGCCAGAGAGAGAGGCAGCTCCAGCCGGTCTCAGTCGCCCGCGCTGACCGTCGGGAGTTCATCCCAGAGCATTCTGCAAGCGTTAGGATCGGTCAGATCCGGGGAGAAAAGGCCTGCGTAGAGGGCCCTGTCCCTCCCGCACATTTCCGCCGGATCCGTGAGGGGGGTGCCGTCCTAGAAGGCAGGTGACGTGCTTCTTAGCCCCCCTCTTTTTCTCCAGGGCATAGAAGAAGTGGGAACCGCGATCCATCTCCCGAAGGAGGCGGATGCGGGATCAAACAAAGGCACCTCAGGCCCGATGGTCCTCGAGGGTCCGCAGCTCTTCCCGCTTCTCCCGGCACGCTCTGCAGAGGGATGGATCACCGGTGCTGGCGGCCAGACGCCTCTCCAGCTCTAAGACCTCCCGTTCCAACTGCCCTATCGCCGCATCCCTCCGTCGGCTGGCGCCCCGGGTGTAGTCACGGCAAAAGAGCCGGGCGCGCACCTTCCCCAGGTCCCACCATCGCCGCGCCGAGAGAAAGGCACGCCGCTGCCCTCGCCAGGCCAGCCAGAACTCCCGGAAGGACGTCAAGAAGCCCACATCCTCCAACAAGCTATTATTAAAGTGCCAATAGGCCGGCCCCGGCCTCTCCGCGCAGAGAGAGGCTGTCACGGTGGCTAGATGGTGATCTGAAAAAGGGGCCAGCCGGACGCTGGAGGAGTGGGCCCGAGAAACATGGAAGTGTGACATATAGATGCGGTCCAACCGAGAGTGGTACGACCGATGGACCTCCACCCAGACAAAAGTGAATGTCAAAACGTCATCCGGGTGGTGGTCGTGCCAGATGTCCCCCAGGGAGTGATGTTCGACGATCTCCCGGAGGACATCCGCGACGGCCGGGTGTTGCTCGGTCCCGTTCCTCCAGGGTGGCGTTAAAGTCCCCGCCCAGGACCAGGCACTCGCGAGGATCCAAGGTGCTGAGGAAGGCGGACGCCTGCTGATAAAAACACAATCTCTCCGGGCCCAATGTCAGGGCGTAAACATTGACGAGATTAACCACAAGCCCCTCCACACGGACCTGGAGGTGCAGCAGACAGCCTGGCACAGCCTCGGCGACCCCCGGCACCTCGGGCCGTAGGTCGGGGGAGAACAGTGTCGCCACTCCAGCCGTACGAACTGTGAGGTGGCTAAAATAGACCCTGTCCCCCCACTTCAGCCGCCAGCTAGCTTCAGCGGCTGGATCTGTATGGGTCTCCTGCAGGAAAATAGAGTACCCCCCCCTCCCGAAGGAAGGAGAGCACCTGGCTCCTGCGGAGACCCATCCTACAACCCCGGGTGTTTAATGTTGCAAAGATGATCGGTGCCATGAGGAGGGCTGGGGGGATCCTCGCTAGCAGAGACACCCACGGCCTCCGTCGGGCCGCGCAACAATCCGTGACCTACCCCATAAGCGATTAAGGAGTCACAGAAGAGGCAGACCCATTGGTAGGCCGCAGCGGCCTGCCTCCCGGTCCTCTTACCCTCCCCCATGAGGGCCCTCGCGGCCCAGAGGATCTGATGGAAATCCCCCCATCGCTGGAGTGCAAGCTGTACCTTGTTGCGGGAGCCATGGACGTCCTCAAGGAACTCCCGTAGCTCCTCTCTCAGCGTATGGGGGGGTGGGGTCACTGATGTATGACTTTCCCCCAGTGGGGCCCCTGTCACAGCCCCGTGGCCCACCGAGATGGGCAAGCAGGGGGCAGACCCTCGACGTGGCGTCCGATGGGCTGATGCCACGTGGCCCGCCTCAGATCCTGGCTCAATGGGGGGCGGCGGCGGAGGGAAAATAGCAGCCCCTGGTGGGTCGGGATAGGGAAAAACAAAGGCCGCTCCTCGGGGGTCATCCTCTGGGATATAGAAGGAGACAGCCCCAGGGGTGGCAAAAGCATCACGGGAAGTGGAGGGGACAGGGACGGGTGTCAGGGGTAGGGCTGGAATCAGGAATAGGGACAGGGGAAGGAGCAATATTGGGATCGGGGGTCCCAGCAGCCAGGCCACTGGGTGGCGGGGTAACACCCCGCAAATGGGCTCAGGGATTTGCGGGGAGGGAGGTGGGCCCTCGGCGATGCCGGACTCATGCTCCAAGGCAGATGGTAAGGCCACGGCATCCGTAGGTGGAGAATCAACGATGGGGCCCCCACCCGGAAAGGAGGTCAGCTGTCCCTCAGCCATGAGGGAGTCCCCTGGCGACTCAGGTCCCAGTTGCATGGCACTGGCCGTCACCTCAAGAGGCTCGGCGGCCGCTAGCGGGGTGCCATCTGCGGCCAGGTTGGTGTAAGAGTCCAGGGGCTCCTCGGAGGCAGGAGCGGAAGCAGTGGGTAAGGGGACGGAAGATGGGGAAAGGGGGGCCGAGGCGAGGTCGCTCAGATCGAGGCCCGCTGGCAGAGGGTCGTCCTCCCCCTGGGTAACCGGGGTCAGACCCAGGGCCTCGATCTCCTCGTAAATGGAGGGGAGATCGCCGTCCATCACCCCAGGGCTCTACCCGCCTGTACCCGAAGCGACGCTCGCCTTGGTGCATGCAGGGGCTTCAGATTGTAAGGGGTCGAGAGGGGCTCCATCAGGGGCTTCCATAGGAAGGTACTCCGGAGGAGGGGTAGTGCTATCCTCCGATGCTGCCACATCTTCCCTAGCCGGTAATGGTGGACAAAACCCACCCGGGGGCAAAGCGGAAGGTTCAGCATCGGTGCCCCCCTTCCTGGTCTTCCAGGGGGCTACCACATCAGATGGAAAGAGCGGAGCTCGAGCCTTCCGCTTGCCCCGCTTCCCCTGCACTAAGGACCAGCCCTCCATGGCATCATCCGGGGGCTGGCTAACAGGGGTCAGGTCAGGGAGCAAGGGCAAAGGCTTAGGGACTCGGGGAGGCAATGGTGGGGCAGCATGTAGGAGGGAGGATTCTCCCTGGGGCATGCCCTCTTCTATGCCCGGCGATATCCCTATCTCACCCTCCTCCACAGGCCCCGCCAGATCGCAGGTGGCAGAGGCGGGGTCCACTCGCTTGTCTAGGCGCACTGGGGGGGATACCCCTTGGGCCCGAGCGGGAGTGTTGGTGGGCCGGAAAGGAGGAGGGGCGGCTTTGGGCGCCGGGCAGCTAGGGGCGCCGGCGATGACGGGGCTGGCGCCCTGCCGGGGCTCGGGGGTCCCTGATGTCCCTCCGTGCCAGGCCAAGGGGCAGTCCCTCCGGACGTATCCTATCGCCCGGCAGAGGTAGCACCGGGCCTCCCCCGTTGAATAATGCACCCGGTAGCGGGCCCCCTGATAGGGGACCAAAAAGGACCCCTCGAGTGCCTCACCGTCACGTGCCGTCGGCGGCAGTTGTAACTTTACCTGCCGGTGGAACGAGAGGACATGATGGAGGGCGGGGTCTTTGCAGCCCAATGGGAGAGGGCTGACCACAGAGATCGGCCTCCCCAAGGTAGAGAGGGCGGGTAACAGGGCGGCATTTGGAAGGAAGGGAGGGACAGAAGTTAGGACCAATCGGGCGCCCAGGTCTTCTAGCGGCTCCAGGGGGACGTACACGCCCCCCACCGCCAGGCCCTTCTCCACTGCCTCCTGGGCTGCGGCCTCCGATGCTAGGAAAAAGACGACCTTTCCATACATCTTGGAGGCCGCCACAATGGCCGTGGGCCCCACCACCCTCGCCAACGCCCGCACGTAGATCTTCACGTGGGGCGACATGGGTACCAGGAGTCAACGGACGCCGTGCTTCCTGGTCAAGGCGGGGAAGGGGCCCCGGCCGCTGTAGATGGTAGCATGGGGGAGATGATGTAGCGGCAGGCGGAGGGGCCGCCGCCACCTGGGCATATGCCCTGGGAGCTGGGGGTGGGACACCCATAGAGCTGGTGGAGGGAACAGCAGGGAGGGACGCCGCGGCCGGTTGTGGGGCCGCGGCAGTGGGGGCACCCCCCGCCATGGAGGGCCTGGCTTTTTTAGCAGGGCCTTTACCCTTCTTTGTGCCCTGGCCCTTCCTGCCGGCTGGGGGACTCCCCCAGAATCAGAGGGGGCGAGGGACGTGGCAGCAGCGGCGGTTACCTCGTTACCCACCGCTGCCGGCGCTCCAGCAGGGGTGGTAGCAGGTGGCTCGGCAGCGGTGGTTGAGGTAGAGGCTGGGGGGGACGATGGTGGGGTGGGTGGAGAAGGGGCAGCAGGGTCTGCCCGAGGGGTCCCACTCGCCTCGTCCCCTGCCATAATGAGGACGGGGGCAGAACAAAAACCGGAGGGGGCAGGGAGTGGGGAAGCAGGTCGACCACTTCTCCCCGCTAGGCTGGAGGCAGGGGAGGAGGGCGCCAAAAAAGGGGTGGGCTGAATGGGAGCAGGACTATCAAGGGCTAGGGGTCAGTCACCGACTCGGGGAAGGTTTCCGGCTCCTCTAGTCGCACCAAGGAAGGGGGAATATAACAGCATTGGGGGGTGCAGTGAGACAAAGTCAAACTAAAATGGGGAGGGGCACAAGCGCAAGGGAGGGGACATGGGCGCACGAGGGGAGAGGCTAATCAATGCAAGGGGACCGCAGGGGAAGGGGAACAATCAGGCTGGGAGTGGGGCAGAGGAACCACGAAGCTAGCTTCAGAGGCTGGGGCGGGTCAAATAGACAAAGGTTGTAGAGGGAAAGGGTGTGGCAGACAAACAGACTGGAGCTAGCAAGGGACTGGGGCAAGGGAAAGGGGCAAAAGGCTGCAAGGGGCAAATGGGTAGGTAGCAGGGGCAAAGCTGGGGACTTGCTGTAGGGGGGAGGGGGTCAGTCCAAAGGAGGGGGGGCATGTGCACCCACGTGCGCTTGCAACAAAAAAGAAAGTCCTTGTAAGCTGGCTGCTGTATCAGGCCCAATGGTGGCAACAGGGCATGGCAAGCCTTGGGGAGCAGCTGAGTCCCAGAGGCAGGAGCCCAAGGCAGATGGTGAGTAGTCAGTGGGGGTGGTGGAGGGGGCAACGATGATGGTGGTGGTGGCGGTTGGGGGGGGGGACGGACACAGATGGACCAGGCTCCACGCCACACCTCCTGTGTCTCCACAAACACAGTCTAGATCCCCACCACAAGAGCACAGTTAAAAAGTTACTCAGTCCGGGAGGGCCCCCTCTACGGTGGTCTGTAGAATTCCTACACGCTCCCCCACTGGCAGATGGTCCTCTTCTTCTCCTCAGGCCTCCAGCAGCTCCCCAGCAGCAAACGCAGCAGCTCCAGGCGGCAGTCTGGTGGCCAGCAGGAAGGACCCTTCTCAGGTGGAGGTGGTGGTGGCATCCCCAGCAGCAGGAGCAACGGTTGGGGTCTCTCCCTCCCCTCCTCTGGGGCTGGAGCAGCAGCACCCAAGGGTGTGGGTGGGTCTAGCAGCCAGCCAGCAAGCAAGCAAACAGGTAGCAGAGAAAGAGGAGGAGCAGCCCCCTCCCTCCAGGCCAGAGGGCTACAGGAGAGTGATCTATTAGTCCCAGGTCAGACAGGGTCTCTGTTCCCTGAGTGACCAGAGCAGGGACTGCACTAGAGTAATCAGGAACCTGCTAGAACCAGTTAAGGCAGGCAGGCTAATTAGGACACCTGGAGCCAATTAAGAAGAAGCTGCTAAAATCAATTAAAGCAGGCTAATCAAGGCACCTGGGTTTTAAAAGAAGCTCACTTCAGTTTGTGGTGTGAGTGTGAGGTGCTGGGAGCAAGAGGTGAGAGTTGCTGCTGGAGGACTGAGGAGCACAAGTGTTATCAGACATCAGGAGGAAGGCCCTGTGATGAGAATAAGGAAGGTGTTTGGAGGAGGCCATGGGGAAGTAGCCCAGGGAGTTGTAGCTGTCATGTAGCTGTTACAGGAGGCACTATGGACAGCTGCAGTCCACAGGGCCCTGGGCTGGAACCCGGAGTAGAGGTTGGGCCCGGGTTCCCCCCCAAACTTCCCAATTGATCTGGACTGTGGGTTCTTCCAGAGAGGAAGGTTTCTGGGCTGTTCCCCAACCCACATGGTGAATCTCTGAGGAAAGAAAATCTGCCGATAAGTGCAGGCCCCACCAAGATAGAGGAGAAACTTTGTCACAATAGGTTTTTTTGTATGTAATTAATAACTATATTAAACAACACTGGACCTAGTAAGGAACCCAGAGGTCCCACTGTTAATCTTTCACCATGAAGAAGACAGACCATTCATTCCTACTTGCTTTCCCTATCCCTTAGCCAGTTTTTGATCCACAACAATTGTGACAGGTTGGATCACAAAAACCGCCTTGGGGCTGCCAACTGACGTGTTGAGACTACTTCTGCCCCTGCATTCCTGCCCTGGCAGCTTGGGACTTCAGTGCCCTGCCTGGTTTGAACAAGACCCGCTAGCCTGCTGCAAACCCAGACCCAGGTCTAAACCTCATCCCCTAACATCTGTAGGCTTAACTGAAAGCAGCTTAAGAAGTATTCCTGTCTCTAACACTCAGATGCCCAACTCCCAATGGGGTCCAAACCCCAAATAAATCCATTTTACCCTGTATAAACCTTAAAGTTTGCCCTCTATAACACTGATAGAGAGATATGCACAGCTATTTGTCCCTCCCCCCAGGTATTAATACATACTCTGGGTTAATTAATACGTAAAGGTGATTTTATTAAATACAAAAAGTAGGATTTAAGTAGTTCCAAGTAATAGCAGTCAGAACAAAGTGAATTACCAAGCAAAATAAAATAAAACATGCAAGCCTATGCCTAATCCAGTAAGAAAACTGAATACAGATAAAATCTCACCCTCAGAGATGTTTCAGTAAGCTTCTATCACAGACTGGATGCCTTCCTAGTCTGGGCACAATCCTTTCCCCTGGTACAGCCCTTGTTCCAGCTCAGGTGGTAGCTAGGGGATTTCTCATGATTGCAGCCCCCTTTGTTCTGTTCCACCCCCTTTTATAGCTTTGTCACAAGGTGGGAATCTTTTGTCTCTCTGGGTCTCCCCACCCCCCCAACTGGAAAAGCACCAGGTTAAAGATGGATTCCAGTTCAGGTGACATGATTACATGTCACTGTAAGACTTCATTACCCACTTGCCAGCACACAGGTATACTGGAAGACTTGCAAGTAAAACAGAGCCATCTACAGACAATTGTCCTGGTTAATGGGAGCCATCAAGATTCCAAACCACCATTAATGGCCCTCACTTTGCATAATTACAGTAGGCCCTCAGAGTTATATTTCATATTTCTAGTTTCAGATACAAGAGTGATACATTTTTACAAATAGGATGACCACACTCAGTAGATTATAAGCTTTGTAATGATACCTTACAAGAGACCTTTTGCATGAAGCATATTTTAGTTACATTATATTCACACTCATCAGCATACTTTCATAAAATCATATAGAGTGCAACGTCACAACAATACTTTCCTCTCACCTCCTGACTATTTAGCTTCTTTAAGAACCTTGTCAAAGGCTATTTGGAATACTGTATACATTATGTCAACCCGTTCTCCTTTATCTACTACTTTACTGACAAATTCAAAGAATTCTAATAAATCAGCGAAGTATGATTTTCCTTTGCAGAAATTATGCTGGTTAAGCCCCATCATATCACAATATATTAATCAACAAACAACATGACTTTGATTTAAGAACATGAGAACGGCCATACTGAGTCAGACCAATGGTCCACCTAGCCCAGTATCCTGACTTCTGACAGTGGTCAGTACCAGATGCTTCAGAGGGAATGAACAGAACAAGGCAATTTCAAATGATCCATCCCCTGTCATCCAGTCCCAGTTTCTGGCAGTCAGAGGTTTAGGGATACCCAGAGCATGGGGTTGCATCCCTGACCATCTTGGCTAATAGCCATTGATGAGTCTATCCGCCATGAACTTAGCTATGCCAGTTATGCTCTTGACCTTCACAATATTCCCAGCAATGAGTTTCCCCGATTGACTGTGCATTGTGTGAAGAAGTACTTCCTTCTGTTTGTTTTAAACCTGCTGCCTATTACTTTTGTCATGTGATTCCCTAGTTCTTATGTTATGTGAGGGGGTAAATAATGCTAGTCTCTTTCTGCACACCAGTCATGATTTTATAGACCCCACTTAGTCATCTCTTTTCTAAGCTGAACAGTCTCAGTCTTTTTAATCTCTCCTTGTATGAATGCTGTTCCATACCCGTATCCTTTTTATTGCCCTCTGTACTTTTTCTAATTCTAGTATACCTCTTTTGAAATGAGGTGAACAAAACTGCACACAGTATTCAAGCTGTGAGTGTACCATGGATTTATATAGTGGCATTATGATATTTTCTGTCTTATTGTCCATCCCTTTCCTAATGGTTGCTAGCATTAGGTTAGATTTTTTTGACCACCACTGCACATTGAGTGGATGTTTTCAGGGAACAGATGCATCCTGAGGTGAATGCCTGAGGTGACTGCATCAGAGACAGATTCATCCTGGAGGTGAATGCCTGGCTGAGAGGATGGTGTCACCAGGAGAGCTTTGGCTTTCTTTACAATGGATGCTTTTCCAGGAAGAAGGACTGCTAAGCAGATATGGGGTCCACCTATTGAGGAAGGGGTAGAGCATATTTGGATACAGACTAGCTAACTTAGTGAGGAGGGCTTTAAATTAGGTTGGCTGGGGGCAGGTGACAAAAGCCCATAGGTAAGTCAAAAACATGGAGACCTGGGAGAAGAGTTGGAATCTGCGGGGAGCATGGGCCGTTATAGCAGGGACAAGGGAGAGACAAAAGACAACATAGTGGGGAAATCAATTCAGTATCTTAGATATCTGTAAACTAATGTGAGAAGTATGAGGAATAAGCAGGAATAATTTGAAATGCTAGTTAACAAACACAATTATGACATAGTTGACATCACAGAGACTTAGTGGGGATAAAACGCATGACTGGAATATTGGTATAGAAGGGTACAGTTTGCTCAGGAAGGACCGGCATGGAAGAGAGGGAGGAGATATTGTCTTATATATAAAAAATGTATATACACTTGGACTGAGGTTAAGATGGAAATAGGAGACAGACTTGTTGAAAGTCTCTCGTAAGGATAAAAGGGGTAAAAAAACAAGGGTGATGTCATGATAGGATCTACTACAGACATCTAACCAGGAAGAAGAGGGGGATCATGGGTGTTGGGTGGAGCCCCCCTTCAGAGAGGCTAGCCACCGGCTCCTTCCCTTCCACCCATGCGCTCCCCCCGGGGCCAGAGCCCCAAGACCCCCTGCCCTCCCTGTGGCTGGAGCCACAAGCCCCCTATTGCCCAGAGGTGCCCCAATCCTGCCCTCACATGCCTGGAGGAGATCCAGGCCAACCGCAGCCACACCGTGCCTCCCCTCCCCAGACCCCAAGTCTCCCCAGGGAAATGTCTGTTCCTGAAGAAGCTTTTGATATGCCCCATGCAGGTTCCAGGGCGGCCGAGGTGGTGGTATTTTCTACTCAGCTTCCTCCATTCATCAGTAATCTCTCTGGAGTCCAGGGAGATTACTGATGAACCTCAGAAGCTGAATAGTAAATACCGCCACCTCAGCCACCCTGGAACCTGCACAGGGCACAATGAAGCAAAATCTTTCCTACAAAACCCCTGAACTGGGGGTCCAGTGGCAGCGGCAACACAAGGGGAGGCTGAGCCTATTATACCTGCCGCCCATGACAAAGTCACAACAAAGCACAGGACTTGGTGGTGACAGGGGACTTCAACTACCCCAATGTCTGTTGGGAAAATAACACAGCAGGGCACAGATTATTCAATAAATTCTTGGAATCTATTGGAGACAATGTTTTATTTCAGAAGGGAGAGAAAGCTACTAGGGGGAGAGACTGTTCTACACGTGATTTTGATAATAGGGAGGAACTGGTTGAGAATTTGAGAGTGGAAGGCAGCTTGGGAGAAAGTGATCATGGAATGATAGAGTTCATGATTCTAAGGAATGGTAGGAGGGAAACAGCACAATAAGAGAATGGATTTCAAGAAGGCAGATTTTAGCAAACTCAGGGAGTTGGTAGGTAAGATCTCATGGGAAGCAAGGCTTGGGGGAAAAACAGTTCAAGAGAGTTGGCAGCTTTTCAGAGACATTATTAAGGGTACAAGAGCAAACTATCCAGTGGTATAGGAATGATAGGAAGTATGGCAAGAGACCAACCTGGCTTAACCAGGAGATCTTCAATGAGCTGAAACTCAAAAAAAGAACCCTACAAAAAGTGGAAACTAAGTTAAATTACAAAGAATGAATATAAACAAATAACAAAAGTATGTAGGGACAAAATTAAATTAAACTAGCTAGAGACATAAAAGGTAACAAGAAAACATTCTACAAATACAAGAGAAACAGGAGGAAGACCAAGGACAGGGTAGTCCTGTAACTCAGTGGGGGACTGGGGGGGGGGAGAGGGGAGAATGACAAAAACAGAAAATTTGGTAATGACAGAAGTGCTAAATGACTTTTTTTCATAGAAGATTAGGGTTGGAAGAGACCTCGGGAGGTCATCTAGTCCAACCCCCTGCTCAAAGCAGGACCAACCCCAACTAAATCATCCCAGCCAGGGCTTTGTCAAGCCAGGCCTTAAAAACCAATAAGGATGGAGATTCCACCACCTCCTTAGGTAACCCATTCCAGTGCTTCACCACCCTCCTAGTGAAATAGTTTTTCCTAATATCCAATCTAGACCTCCCCCACTACAACTTGAGACATTGCTCCTTGTTGTGTCATCTGCCACCACTGAGAACAGCCTAACTCCATCCTCTTTGGAACCCCCCCTTCAGGAAGTTGAAGACTGCTATCAAATGTCCCCTTCCTCTTCTCAGTGTTCACCAAAAAGTTTAGTAGGAATTGGACATCTAACTTAATGAATGCCAGTGCAAATGAGGTAGGATCAGAGGCTAAAATAGGGAAAGAACAAATTTAAAAATGACTAAGACAAGGTGGATGTCTTCAAGTCACCGAGAGCTGATGAAATACATCATAAAATACTCAAGGAGCTGACTGAGGAGATATCTGAGTCATTAGCGATTGTCTTTGAAAAGTCAATGGAAGATGGGTGAGATTCCAGAAGACTGGAAAAGGGCAAATATAATGTCAATCTATGAAAAGGGAAATAAGGACAACCCAGGGAATTACAGACCAGTCTTGTGGGTAGGTCGGAAGCGATAGATGTGGTATATTTTGACTTTAGTAAGGCTTTTGATCCTGTCTTGCATGACCTTCTCATAAATAACTAGGGAAATACAACCTAGATGGAGCTACTATAAGGTGGATGGATAACTGGTTGGAAAACGGCTGACAGAGAGTTATCAGTAGTTCACAATCAAATTGGAAAGGTATATTGAGTGGGGTTCTGCGGGGATCAGTTCTGGATCCAGTTCTGTTCAATATCTTCATCAATGATAACGGCATAGAGAGTACACTTATAAAGTGTGCAGGTGATACCAGCTGGGAGGGGTTGCAAATGCTTTGGAGAATAGGTTTAAAATTCAAAATCATCTGGATGAACTGGATGAAATTCAATAAGGACAAATGCAAAGTACTCAACTTAGGAAGCAACAATGAGCTGCACACATACAAAATGGGAAATGACTGCCTAGGAAGGAGAACTGTGGAAAGGGATCTGGGGGTCATAGTGGATCACAAGATAAAAATGAGTCAACAGTGTAATATTGTTGCAGAAAAAGCAAACATCATTCAGGCATGTTGTAAGTAGGACACAAGAAATAATTCTTCTGATCTACTCCATGCTGATTAGGCTTCAACTGGAGTATTGTGTCCAGTTCTGGGCACCACATTTCAGGAAACATGTGGACAAATTGGATAAAGTCCAGAGAAGAGCAACAAAAAATTATTAAAAGTTTTAGAAAGCATGGCCTATGAGGGAAGATTGAAAACAGATGGAGGGGAGGCATTATAACAGTTTTCAAGTACATAAAAGGTTGTTACAAGGAGGAGCGAGGAAAAATTGTTCTCATTAACTTCTGAGGATAGGACAAGAATCAATGGACTTAAATTGCAGAAATGGCAGTTTAGGTTAGACATTAGGAAAAACTTCCTGTTAGGATAGTTAAGCACTGTAATAAATTGCCTAGGGAGGTTGTGGAATTTCTGTCATTGAAGGTTTTTAAGAGCAAGTTAGACAAACACCTGTCAGGAATGGTCTAGATCAGTGGTTTTAAAACTGCACGTCACAATCCAGTCCTGGGTTGTGGAATGTAAGGCACTGGGTCGCGGCGGCTCTGGTCAACGCTGCTGACTGGGCCATTAAAAGTCCCGTCAGTGGTGCTGCCTGGCTTAGGCAGGCTATTCCCTACCTGTTCTGACACTGCGCTGCACTCCAGAAGTGGCCAGCAGCAGTTCGGCTCCTAGTTGGGGGCGAGGGGGTGGAGCACGGGGCTCCGCACACTGCCTCTGCCCCAAGCACTGGTTCCGCACTCCCATTGGCCAGGAACCAGCCAATGGGAGCTGGGGGGCAGTGCCTGCGGGTAAGAGCCACGCGGAGCCGCTTTTGTGTCTCTGCCTAGGAGCCGGACCTGTTGCTGGCCGCTTCCTGGCCGCAGCGCGGTCCACAGTGCCAGGGCAGGCAGGAAGCCTGCCTCTGCACCCTGGCTGTGCTGCTGCGCAGCTGACCATGCCCCAACCCCATGCCCCAGCCCTGAGCCCCTCCAAACCTGGAGCCCTTCGGGCACCCCAAGCCACTCATCCCCAACCCAGAGCCTGCACCCCCAGTCCAGAGCCCTGACCCCCTCCCGCACCCCAAACCCCTGCCCCAGCCCAGAGCCCCCTCCCAAACCCTGAACCCCTCATCCCCAGCTCCGCTGGGTCAAGGCAGCAACAATTTTCTTCAACTGGATCACCAGAAAAAAAAGTTTGAAAGCCACTGGTCTAGATAATACTTAGTCCTACCTTGAGTGCAGGGGACTGGACTAGAAGACCTCTCAAAGTACCTTCTAGTCCTATGATGACTCCAAGATCTTTCTTGAGTTGTAAGAGCTAATTTAGACCCCATTGTTTTGTGTATATATAGTTGGAATTATATTTTCCAATATTCTTTATTTTGCACTTATCAGTATTGAATTTCATCTGCCACTTTGTCACCCAGTCGAGTGAGATCCCTTTGTAACTCTGCAGTCAGTTTTAGAATTAACTATCTTGAGTAACTTTGTCCCATCTGCAAATATTTATCCCTTTTTCTAGATCATTTATGAGAATGTTGAACAGCACTGGCCCCAGTACAGATCCTTGGGGGACCCTGCTATTTATCTCTCTCCCTTGTGAAAACCATTTATTCCTAGCCTTTGTTTCCTATCTTTTAATCCATTACTAATCCATGAGAGGACTTTCCCTCTCATCCCCTGACAGTTTATTATGCTTAAGAGCCTTTGGTGAGGCTCTTGTCAAAGACTTTCTGAAAGTCCAACTACACTATATCCACTGGATCACCCTTGTCCATATGCTTGTTGACTCCCTCAAAGAATTCTAATAGACTGGTGAGGCATAATTTCCATTTACAAAAGCTGTGTTGACTCTTCCCCTACATATCATATTTATCTATGTGTCTGATAATTCTGTTCTTTATTATAGTTTCAGATCAATTTGCTTGGTATTGAATTTAGGGTTACTGGCCTATAATTTCGAGGATCACTTCTGGAGCTTTTTAAAACTAGGCTTTACATTACTTTCCTGTCATCTGGTACAGGGGCCGATTTAAGTGATCGGTGACATACCACAGTTAGCAATTCTGCAATTTCATATTTGAGTTCCTTCAGAACTCTTGGGTGATACCATCTGGTCCTGGTGACTTATTAATTTATCAATTTGTTCCAAAATCTCCTCGGATGTTGCCAAAATCTGGGACAGTTCCTCAGATCTGTCACCTAAAAAGAATGGCTCAGGCATGGGGATCTCCTCCATAGCCTCTGCAGTGAAGACTAATGCAAAGCATTGATTTAGCTTCTCCGCATTTGTCTTCCTTGAGTGCTCCTTCAGCAACTTGATTGACCAGTGGCCACAGTGAATGCTTCGCAAGCTTCCTGCGTCTGATGTACTTTAAACAAATTGCTGTTATTTTTTAGTTGTTCTTCAAATTCTTTCTTGACCTGCTTAATTGTACTATTATATTTGACTTGCCAGAGTTTATGCTCCTTTCCGTTTTCTCATTAAGATCTGACTCCCAGTTTTTAAAGGATGTCTTTTTGCCTCTCACCATCTCTTTCTGTTGTTTTTATTGCTGGTGGCATTTTTTGGTCCCCTTACAGATTTTTTTTTTTAATTTGGGGCATATCGTTAATTTGAGCCTCTATTATGGTGTCATTTCACTCTTGTCACTGTTCCTTTTCATTCCGTTCAACTATCATCCTCATTTTTGAGTAGTTCCCCCTTTTTTGAAGTTAGATGCTCCTGTGGTGAGTTTCTTTGGCATTTCCCCCCTACAAGGATTTTAAATTTAATTACATTATGATTGCTATTACTGGGCGGATCAGCTATATTTACCTCTTGGACCAGATCCTGGGCACCACTTTAGACTAAATCAAGAATTGCCTCTCCCCTTGTGGGTTCCCAGACAAGCAGCTTCAAGAAGCAGTCATTTAATGTGTGCGGCAGCAGTTGTTTAATATCTTGCTCTTTGTGGCATGGTACTATTTGGTATTCACAAATATTAATGCACAAATATTTTCCAGTTTGGGGCTTCTTGAGTTGATACCATAGTAGCACTTGTCAGTATTTCTTACTCACTATTCATCATTTTCCTATTAAAAAGTTACAGTCAGCTAGTCAGGAAGCAGAAACAATATCATATGGCTAATCACATGCCACAAATAGTACCAATCATAGTGGAGAGTTTGTAACCACCTGTAGTCTGAAAATTGTCTCCTCTGTTGGGAGAATGTTCCGGAAATGTACAGAAATCAGGAGTGCCTCATGAAAAGGCCTGAATTAATTGATTTTTGTGTTTGGATGAATGCTCTTTGGCCAGATCTCTACACTGTCAAGTCAAATTCAAACAAACCTGCAGAGCAGTGGTAACAAATGTGTATCCCTGATCTGTCTTTGTGTTACCAGATGGATCTTGCCCCCAGCTTAGTAGCCCATAGGTAAATGTGACAATGAGTTTGTACCATGGGATGTTTCTGATCAAGCCCAGTCTCTTTCCATGCCAGACTGGAGCTTCTGTGCTGTACACTACCTTGTTCTGTCACCCATCACCTCCTTCTTACAATTCCTTGAGAATCAAACGATGTCCCCCTTTAGATGTGGGCTGTGTAATGTTATTTTAAAGAATGATATTATTTCCTATTGGGATTCTGAAAAGTGAATATTTTACACTGAATAAAATGATCACAGCCATTTCCAAGGACAGCCAAGGAGCTCAGAATGAGTCGATCATGTTTCCAGCCTGGAGACCTTTGGAAGGAGCCCCAGGGAGAGGGGGAAACACACTAATGTTATGTTTTTATATTCAACAAACAGAGCAGACTCTGCAAAGCAGCAATGTCCAGCCCAAAGTGTCAAGACGTTTATTTTTGTTCCAACCTGCAATGGGGCTTAGTTTGGGATGCGTTTGGCTTTTCAGCCTGTAGTTACCCTGTGTAAACAGTTTATTCAACATGGCTTTGGGCACTTCTTCAATAAACCCACCCTAATAACCCTACTGGCAGACCAAACAGATCACAGATTAGCAGACAGAGCTGCTGTAAAACACCCCATTACCCACCCCCTGCTTTCCTGTTTGTGTGAGATGTAAAGTCCTGTACTTAGCCATGTTTATGCCTTGTTTCATAGCCACATCTGTGGGTCATGGAGCCGTTCCTATTAATACACTGCTTTAGTCTTCAATGGAATTGCTACATGTAAGGGGGGGAAAGCATTTTTCAGGCTTTTTAGAAGAGGTGTCAATACATTTTAATTAAGCTTATGAAAAGTGCTGGGGTGCTGGCATGTGGGTTAACAGGGAAGGAACGCTAGCTTGATCAGGAATGGAAGAGTCTCCGGATTAATGCTAAAGTCACCTATTGCTTACATTTCATTTTAATGTGCTTGAGTTCAATAAAAGTTTATCATCTCCATTAAAATGGTGCCTATTGAAACTGATTTAATCTCGTTAGCGCAGAAACCACATGAAAGAAATCAAGTACACAGAGAAGATTGAGCACAGTTACTTTCGGAGCATAAATTACATAAAAGCAATGGAGGCTCAGCCCGAGCCACAGCGCCTGTCACCTGCATTGCTAGCATATTTATACCAGTGCACTTTGCTGTGGAAGGGCTTGGTTGTGAGCCATATCACAGCAGGCCTGAGCGCCTGCCAAGCACAGGAGTAATCGACTGCTTAATGTCACAGCATCAACACTCTCCTGCAGAGCCTATGAATTGTGTTACATTCGAACAAACAAATGTCATGTGGAGGGGTGCTGGTCAAATGTCTACTGGCAGCAATACAATGCAGACATCAATTTTGCCTTCAGCATCACCCAGCTCTCAGCACAGGGATGCTCTGCCTTTCTTAAGGAAAAGTGTCAGCTGAGCCATTGGTTTAGCTGGCTGTTCCTTGCAGCAAACAGCCTTCTCTCGGGGCCTTGCAGGAGAAGCACTCGCTTTACTACAGCAGATGAGCAGGAACAGGAGGCAGTGCCACTGCCAGGATCAGACCCAGGGCTCAGTGCGCAGAATTTCTGAGCCACTGGCAGCCACTGCTCTGAGTGCCTGTCGCCTTGTCTAATCTCCTCTGCCCTGGGAATTGCTGTGGCTGCGACTCTGTGAATACTTGGGAGTGAGAAGGGCCGAACAGCCTCACACTGTTACTGCATCAACCGGGAGCACAGGAGTGGCCGGCTGAGCGGTACCATCCCCAGCAGCTTCACATATAGGTAGGCCTTTGGGATGCAGTGGCTGCACATCCTCTTGTGATGGGAAACCATGAGGCAGGGATCTCGCGATTCCTGTGCACACAAACCCTCCCACCACATTTTGTGCAGGGTGGAATTCCAAACTGCCTAGCCATACAAAAGGATAAAATAATGCCTGGGACTGATGCAGCAAATTGTGACACTTTCCCTCCCTCTCCCATGCTCCAGTTCATCTGGACCCTTGAGCATTGGTACATGGGGCCAAATGCTCCTTGGTGTAGCGTTTGCAAATTGCTGGCCTTTACTGAGGACCCTTGCTGTGAGCAAGGGCACTTAGTGGGCGCTCTTGCCCGGTTATGTAGACACCCAACGCACTGGTCTGTGCTGTGGGACCATTGCCTATCACTGTGTGTAGCTCCCTAGTTCTTGTGTCAAAGGCCGTGAAAAGAGCAAGAAATCCCTCAACAAGGATCTCTTTCTCAGCAGATACCTGCACGGGCCCATCCTGCTGCCTGGCTGTGTGTGTGGTGAGAGCCAAGTTTCTTCATTCCCTTTTCGTAGGTGTACATGTGCAAACCACATCTCCAGCCCAGTGGATGGCGATATTTTAACCGGCACATTCTCCCTGCCAATATGTCTACACTGCCTGCTAAGAGAAGAACTCAACAGCATTGTTCCCACTAAAGATCAAAAAGGACTGAATAGAGAAAACCTGGTATGCAGTGTAGTTGTAGCTGTGTCAGTCCCAGGGTATTAGACAAGGTGGGGGCAGTGATATCTTTTATTGGATCAACTTCTGTTGGTGAGAGAGACAAGCTTTCGAGCCACACAGAGCTCTTCTTTAGGTCCTCTGTGTAGCTTGCAAGCTTGTCTCCAACAGAAGTTGGTCCCATAAAAGTTATCACTTCACCTACCTGGTCTCTCCTAAAGAAAACCTTGGCCTTTGTCTCCTGACCCCAGGCCAGAGGAAATTCTAGACAACTGCATTGCCCAAGCACTGGTGTCGCCATGCTGGAGCGGAGATATGTAGTAGCCACTTGGTTTCGTATTCTAATGAACAGACTTCCTCTGCTCTTCCCGCAGAAGCCCCCTGCAGACAGGGGCATGGGCAGCTCCAATGTCTTGCGTGGGTGTTGCTCTGGAAATCTGCTGTGATAGGTGAAGCATCAGATGAGCAGTGGGGGTAGAACAAGGGAAGATGAGGAGATGAAATACTGATCAAATATGAAACATATCTTTGTCCATACACAACAAGGGCTTGCCAGAATGAGCCAGGAGACTATGCCTGCCCTTTGGCAGTTCATCCACTGGATACACTCCTGCTGGGATTCAAGCTTTCCCCATCACAGTCACAACCTCCTCCTTGGCTGGAACTTGCAGGAAGATCCTAGTCCAGTGTAGGGCATGCCAGGCTGTTCTCACTGATGTGCATATCAAAGTGGCCTTAGCACTGCCAATAAATCTCTCCCTACAGCACTGCATGCAGCACATTTGGGGTGCAGAGCTATGATCTGCTTTGCCCACACAAATGCCTTCATTGTGAAAATCAAATTTCTCAGACCTGGGGCCTGCAGACCTTCCCGGTCCAGTGCACGTGCTTACCACAAGCACAATGCAGAGGCTGCCTTGGGGACCACTGTCTGAGATGCATGCCCCTAATATAGCATTGATCCTTAGCCCAAGCCCAGACTCAAACACCCCACGTATATTTGGTCTTTTCCCCCACCATGAGCACCGACAGGCAGCCTAGGCAGCTGTTCCTCTGCCTCCAAAGCTTCACTTCTCTCCCCTGTGTTAGTCATCATCTGTGTGTGCCCATTAGGAGAGTGAGTGAGAGCTCCCAGTGCTGTGCACATGGCACCCAGCCCTGCATCTCCTGAACAGTACTAGCTCCCCAAGAGAGCACCGCCAGCACCATCTCCTGGCCCCCTCCATGTCCAGCAGAGATACCACCAAGCAGCACTGTCCCCCCTCCCTTGCTATCTGCCCCACTCCGGCAGCACTGTGCAGGGGCAGGGACCGGGTTGTGTGTTGCGCTGGGGAGCGCAGCCACGTGTCCGGCTCCGCACAGAGCCCAACACCATGTTCTGAGCGGCAGGGTCAGGGGGCAGGAGAAGGGGCAGGGAGATTTTGGAGGGGGCAATCAAGAGACGGGGGGGGGTCGGGAGTTCGGGGGGGGCTTTTGTGGAGAAGGTTTTGGGCAGTCAGGGTACAGGTAGGGGGTAGGGTCCTGGGGGGCAGTTTGGGGGGGTCTTAGGAGGGGGCAGTTAGGGGACAAGGAACAGGGAGGCTTAGGTAGGGGGTGGGGTTCTGGAGGGCAGTTAGGAGCAGGGGTTCCAGGAGGGGGCAGTCAGGGGATAAGGAGTGGGGGGGGTGTTTGGGAGTTCTGGGGGGGGCTGTCAGGGGGCAGGGGTGGGGAGAGGGATTGGAGCAGTCGGGACAGGGAGAAGAGGGGTTTAGATGGGTCGGGAATTCTGGGGGGGGGGCTGTCAGGGGGTGAGGAGTGGTTGGATGGGGCATGGGAGTCCCAGGGGTCTGTCTGGGGATGGGGGTGTGGATAAAGGTTGGGGCAATCAGGGTACAGGTAGGGGGTAGAGTCCTAGGGGGCCAGTTAGGATGGGGGGAGGGTCTCAGGAGGGGGCAGTCAGGGGACAAGAGGCAGGGAGGCTTAGGTAGGGGGTGGAGTCCTGGGGGGCAGTTAGGGGCAGGGGTCCCAGGAGGGGGCAGTCAGGGGACAAGGAACGGGGGGAGGGTTGGGGGTTCTGAGGGATGCGGGAAGTGGGAGGGGCAGGGGCGGGGCTAGGGCAGGACGGGGGCAGGGCTCCTCCCGTCCTCTTTTTTTGCTTGCTGAAATATGGTAACCCTACCTTCCACCAATGGCCAGGTGACTGAATCTCATCTGATCAGCACAGCGCAGGCCATAGTGACCCACACACACAGCAACTTATTACATTCAGAAAGGAAGCCACACCCCTGGGAAAGCTCCAGCTGGTACAAACTGCAGCATGCTGAGTACCACAGGTGCCAGGAGTGCATCAGTCCATGCCCTGCCCTCGGCACTGGCTTCACATTAAATACAGAGTTCAGCTCAAGATACCTGTCCTGATCTGCCAAGTCTCTCATAGGACAGGCCCAAGTTCCCTGACAGACCAGCTCTTTCCATGGCCATGGCCTGCCATGATAGTTACAATGCAACGAAACAGCGTGAGCGCAGGAGACAGAACCTGGGCAGGGGCTGGACTCATACAATGGCACTCGCTCTGGCCTCACCCTGTTCAGAACTAACAGCAAGACACACTCCTTGGTCTTAGACACACTCCTTGGTCCTAAATCACTGCTTCACAAACACACTTGCATGTGGGTGCTCTCACTCCCATACACCAACAGGCACACACAGTACTCATGATTTCACACGTACGCACTCATTCGCAGGAACACACTCATCTGCACACTCAGTCTTGCACACATATATGGACACAGAGGCACACACACACACCATATAGACACCCATGTGCACACACATTTGGACACACACACATGGACTCGTGCACACAGGCAAGCAAACAAACAAAAAGCTCTATGAGCTAACCAAGCTGCTTCCTCTTCTGCAGGCTGGGCGAGCGAGAGAGTTACTGCAATCAGCTACATGGCAGTGGGGGTAGAATGTAACGATGGGCTGTAAAGGCCAGTGCCTTTGCTTAAACACCAATAAAATGAGGGCAGAGGGGGGAAGAGTGCATTTGTGCAGAAACAGGAAGTATTTGAAAATTCCTCTTGTGTGAAAAATTCTCCAAGGGAAGTTACAGTTACAGACCTTGCCATTCACCATGTGGTACATCCACACAGCATTCTGGATGTCATGTATTGTAACAGTTCCCAAACCAATTCATCTCTGAGTGGACCAGGCAAGCATGCCTATCTGTAAGAAAGGCCAGGGCAATTCTGCACTGTGAATGCAAAGGTATCACGTCATAGAGCAGAGAGGGCTCTATGTAATTGCACTGGAGATCTCTGGTGTAATTGCACTGGGCATCATTGCATTCAGTTCTGGCACCATTTTACTAGGAATATTGACAAATTGGAGAGAATTCAAAGAAGAGAGAGAGAGGGACAGACATATGAGGAAAGATTCAAAGAAGTAAATATTTACAGCTTGGCTAAGTGACGACTAAGGGGCACATGAGAACAGCTCACAAACGTTAGCAGGATGTAAGCACCAATGAGGAAGATGAATGATTTAGTGATACGTGGGGGAGAAGCTGGGTAAAATGGGCTGGAACTAAAAAAGGGAACATTTAAGAAAAACTTGCTGATAGTGAAATGTAATGGATGTAGGGTGGACCCTCTAGGGCTGGGCTTGGCACTCTACCACTGGAGCACATAGAGCTAGTGGACAAAACACTAGAAAATCTCCAGGGGAGAACAATTCGGCGCTGGCTCCAGGTATAGACTGCATCGTCTAATAGCTCTTTTCTGACTCTAACTCCTATGGACCATTGCAAAACACTTGCCTTCCACTTGGGCTTCATCACGTGCCCACATTTTGCAAAATCCGGTAAGTAAAGCTGGCTGGGAATGTTCAAGCACAACATTTTTTGTCAGAAAACGCCAATTCATCAAAACCAAAACTAAACATGGGAAACGGTTAGGTTCAATCAAATTTTCGATAAAAAAGGTTTTTCTTTTAAATTGTTGAAACATTTTGTTGGGACAGGTGTGAAACAAGAAATTCTGGTTTTCCAGTTTGAAGGGCTTTTTTGTTTTGAAATTTAAGCTAATTGTACTTAAAAACAAATAAATAGATGGTGGAAATCAAAATGAAATGTTTTAAAATTTTTGAAGCAAAACATTTTGATTGATTTGAACTGAAAAACAATTCAGATTTCAACTTTTTGTTCCAATTCAGGATGGGAAAATTTTGTAAATAACTAAAAAGTTTTGCCATATCAGAAAACCGTTTATCAGCCAGCCTTCCCCACAAACCCATCCAAACAATCTCTAGAAGCACCACGCACCTCCACACAAGAGAACAGATTTGTTACACTTTTAGGAGCCAGTTGTATCTCTAGCTCTTCTCAGGTCTCCTGGAGTCACCCCAAGTGAGGTCCTTTGCCACTCATCTTTCACAGGGGTTGAATCCTGTGATTCCTCCACTCATAGACTGAGAACAGAGGACAGTACCAAGTGCACAGATAACTGATCTCTTGAAGGCCTGGTAAATCCTCCCATACCAGTCAGCAGGTCGTTCTTAAAAACAACTTTTATTTTGTGATTTAAAAGCATAGAGAAAATGGAAAACAAAGAGTAAAGCACAGCTCAGCTCACCCAAGGTTTGCATGGCCCCACGGCAGGCCTGCCTCAGCTACAATAATCATATGTTCTTTTGTAAGCAAGGGACCTTCTGTGATCTACCCTTATCACAGCTGACACCCTGTCCTGAGGTCTCCCTAACCTCCTGAGCAAGCATGAGTGTTGTTCTGAAGTAGAAGAGGCAGCCTGCTTTCCCAGTGGCACTCCAGTATCATCTCACCCACTACTGCCCATAGCACCCTGCTTAGTTAAACCACTCCTTTCTCCAAAGCGGGTGAGCCAGCGCCTGCTGACTCCAGCCCAGGAGATGGGGCTGGATGGACTATTGGTCTCCATGGCTGTGTTCACCAACTCTGACTGCTTCCTCCCCTAAGCTGGGGGGAGAGTCTGAACTTGTCAAGCCAGGTTTGCCTTCAGAAAATAGCTTCAGCTCCTCTCCTTTTTCCATGAATCCTTGACTATACTTTTAGAAATTGAACACACAAGTCATCTGGTGTCCCGCATTTTAAGCATATAAATCCTAGTTTCTCTCAAGGCTCAAACTCAGCCAGCCCCACTCTTCACCCTTCCCTCAGCCTTTGTCCACACCTCAAACCTCCACCTTTCCCAAGACTCACAAAGCTTCAGTAACTTCCCAGGTGTACAGATCAGTGCCCTTCAGCAAATGGATCCACAAATGCTGCAGTGCCACAGAAAAGCTGCTCCCATCAGGTTTCTAGTGGATTCAGGCACCTGGAACAGATGGGAGGAATATATGTACTTGTGGGTGCTTCTCCAAACCCCACAGCTAATGGCTTTCCCCCATCACTAAGGAGACATCTCGCAGGTCTGTTTTACTTTATCTCTTCTATCACAAAGCAAGTACGGCATTAACTCAACTCTTAATGTTCATCATACAGATCTAGTCTGTGGACCATCTCTGGGAGCATACATGACCTGCTCTGTGTCTGCACATGTTCGCTTTTAGAGATCCCTGTGAAATGGATGAAATGGCTTCTCATGCAGTTGGCCACCATTGCCAGATAAGCCGAGAGTTCCGAATAGTCTCCAAGTAAAGTGATTAACTAGTGAACCATTTAATTTAATTGATAAATTAAACTGTAATAAGTCACGAGGCCCAGATGGGATTCACCCAAGAGTTCTGAAGGAACTCAAATGTGAAATTGCAGGACAACTAACTGTGCTATGTAACCTATCATTTAAATCAGCTTCTGAACCAAATGATTGGAGGATAGCTAATGTGACGCCAATTTTTTAAAAAGGGCTCCCTAGGTGACCCCGGCAATTACAGGCCAGTAAACCTGACTTCAGTACCATGCAAACTGGTTGAAACTATAGTACAGAATAGAATTGTCAGACACAGAGATTAACACAATTTGTTGGGGAAGAGTCAACATGGTTTTTGTAAAGGGAAATCATGCCTCGCCAATCTACTAGAATTCTTTGAGGGGGTCAACAAACATGTGGACAAGGATAATCCAGTGGATATAGTGTACCTGGACTTTCAGAAAGCCTTTGACAAGGACCCACACCAAAGGCTCTTAAGCAAAGTAAGCTGTCATGGAATAAGAAGGAAGGTTGCCTAATGGATCAGTAACTGGTTAAAAGACAGAAAATAAAGGTTAGGAATAAATGGTCAGTTTTCAGAATGGAGAGAGGTAAATAGTGGTGTTCCCCAGGGGTCTGTTCTGGGACAACATATTCATAAATGATCTGGAAAAGGGGTTAAACAGTGAGGTGGCAAAATTTGCAGATGATACAAAATTACTCAAGATAGTTAAGTCCAAATCAGACTGTGAAGAGTTACAAAGGGATGTCACCAAACTGAGTGACTGGACAACAAAATGGGAGATGAACTTCAATGTTGATTAATGAAAAGTAATGCATATTGAAAAACATAATCCCAACTATACCTACAAAATGATGGGGTCTAAATTAATTGTTACCACTCAAGAAGACTTCTTGGAGTCATTGTTGACAGTTCTCTGAAAACATCCACTCAATGTGCAGCGATAGTCAAAAAAACTAACAGAATGTTGGGAATCATTAAGAAAGGGATAGATAGTAAATCAGAAAATAATATAATGCCTCTATATAAATCCTTGATGTGCCCACATCTTGAATACTGCGGGCCAGGGCCGGCTCTAACTATTTTGCTGCCCCAAGCAGCAAAAAAAAGTGCCGCCCCGCCGTAACACCCCCCCCACCAAGTGCCGCGCCGCTGAAACCCCCCCTGCCGAGCGCTGCGCCGCCGAACACTCTCCGCCCCCCGTCGCACTGCCGAACACGCCCCGCCATGCTGCTGAACCCCCCGACGCGGCGCACCGCTGAACACCCCCCGCCAAGTGCTGCTCCGCCGAACAGCCCCCGCCCCCCACCGAGCGCCACGCTGCAGAACGCCCCTCGCCCCCCGCCGAGCGCCGCGCTGCCCAATACCCCCGCCCCCCGCGGAGCGCCGCTGAAACCCCCGCCGAGCACCGCACCACCAAACAGCCCCCGCCCCCCGCCGCACTGCCGAACACCCCCCTGCCCCCCGCCGAGCTGCCGAACACCCCCGCCCCCCGTGGAGCGCCGCACCGCCGAAACCCCCGCCGAGCGCCGCTGCACTGCTGAAGCCCCACCACACGAGCACCGCCAAACACCCCCCGCTGAGCGCCGCACTGCTGAATCCCTCCCTGCGGAGCGCCGCACCACCGAACACCCTCTGCCGAGCGCTGCGCCGCCGGAACCACCCCCCCCCGCCGAGCACTGCGCTGCGCTGCCCCCCGCCACCCCAAGATTGGCCGCCCCTTACCAGGTGCCGCCCCAAACACGTGCTCGGTTGCCTGGTGCCTGGAGCTGGCCCTGCTGCGGGCAGATCTAGTTGCTCCATCTCAAAAAAAGATAGATTAGAATTGGAAAAGGTACAGCGAAGGGCAACAAAAATGATTAGGGGTATGGAACAGCTTCCATATGAGGAAAGATTAAAAAGAGTGGGAGTTTTCAGCTTGGAAAAGAGATGACTAAAATGGGATATGATTGAGATCTATAAAATCATGACTGGTGTGGAGAAAGTACATAAGGAAGTGTTATTTATTCCTTCACATAACACAAGAACCAGGGGTCACCCAATGAAATTAACAGGCAGCAGGTTTAAAACAAATAAAAGGAAGTATTTCTTTATACAACACACAATCAACCCGTGGAACTCGTTGCCAGAGGATGTTGTGAAGACTAAAATTATAACAGGGTTCAAAAATAACTAGATAATTTCATGGAGGATAGGTGTATTAGCCAGGATGGACAGGGACGTAACCCCATGCCCTGACTGTCCCTACCCTCTGTTTGCCAGAAGCTGGGAATGGGCAACAGGGAATGGATCACGTGATGATTACCTGTTCTGTTCATTCCCGCTGAAGCACCTGGCATTGGCCACTGTCAGAAGACAGGATACTGGCCTGGATGGACCATTGGTCTGACCTAGTATGGCCAGTCTGATGTTCTTATGTACCAATCACATCTCTGGCTGCCATCCATCCAGTTTTGAATATAATCAAGGTTGATATATAAAATTACCTAAATCCCTAATAGAAATAATTGGAAGCAAATGTGGAGAAGTGACTCTGGAGCTGCAGTCTGTTTGGTACCGTTTGGTTAGTACATTCCACGGGTCTAAATCTCATTATGCAATTAGAACAACCTTGCAGCACTGAACCCCACCTGGCTGATGCTGCTGTCATTAAAACACGGGCTTGGGGGAGTCATCAGAAAAGAGTGAGTGCCAAAAGGAAGGGAATATTCAAACCAGCAGGACTCCGGTGGTGGATCAGCTGGTCTGGCCTTTTGGAACTGATTACACATGGGAGGTGGAATCCTGGTCCTGAGCAGATCCCATCTCATTGTTCAGCTCTGTGATTACAATGATCACACTTTGATCACGAATAATTGTAATACATTGCACTTACATGGAGCCTTTCATCTGAAGACATCAAAGCACGTTACAAAGGCCACTATGGCAGGGAGACTGGCTTATGGTTTTTGCTCTATTGCCTACTCAGTGATAGTACAGGCTGCAATTAATGTACACATGTGCAACACTTCTTGACATGTGCAAAACATTTCAGGGTCATTTGGGCATAAAAGAACTTCACAGAGCCCTTGTTCCAAGAGAGGTCTCTGTATAATGCCCTCTTCCCCATCAACCTCCCCTGCAGCAGTCCTGTTAGCAACCAGCACAGCCAATTATTAAACTCTGCTGAATTCAGGAAAGTTCACAGAGGGCCTGAGCAACACTTTTCCCCCTTTCAAATGACTGCCTGTGTTCACCACTTCAGAGGGAAAGAATGAGCATGAAATTCAATTATACAGGCACCCACTTAAACACTTGAACTGTAACTGCTTCCCTTAAGCTTTATTTTGAGGACAGGGCGAGACTGTGATTCCACTCTAGTTATGACAGCACTTTATTCCATCTGCAGCTCACGAAAGATACACAAGTCTCTTAACAGAAGAGGCAGGATTTTGAGCTCTGTGTTTCCAACTCTATTTGTAATGAAAGTGGGCTAGCTCTCTGCCTTGGGGGGTTATAAAGCCACCCCTCACTGTAGAATCTGTGTGCCTTCCTTGTAAACCCCACCAGTAACAGAGAACATGAGCAAGAGAAAGGAACATGCAATGTTTCTGTATACAACAAGACGTGGGGTAACATACAAACATACTGAATTTGGAAAAAGGTAGCATGCAAAGCTACTAATGTTCCTATGGATAAGCACATGGGAAAAACAGAGGCTTTCTCGTTCCCTGAATTGGAACCTTCTGCCACATGCATTTTCCCCAAAGATATTTTCTCTTCTACCCATCTCACATGGGCATCTCGGACTGGTTCAAACTGCTTGCCACCTGACTAAAGACTTTTACTGTCACTGGCCGGAAAAGTCAGCTGTGCGGCAGAAAGCAAAAATCTGTCAGCCCAGCATCATCCGAGGCCGCAGATTGCTGTCAAAGAACCAGGTTGGTGCAGCAGTAGAGCAAGTGATTGATTCTTTTTAGCAGGACTGACCATTTTGACTTGGCCTTACGTGCAGCATATTGAAACTATATTCCTTGATATTTTGCAAGGATGCAAATGTCAATTGCTCTGCTATGATAGTGTGGAAATTAAGAAACTCTCACGACTGGCACCTATGTTTGAAGCTGTTCAGAATGGGTTTCCTGACATGATTTAATAGTTCACTGCACTTACGGCAGTAAAGCGCCTCCATCATAATGCATTATCCTTCAGGGCACTCTAAGCAGCATTGCCTGGAGCAGTAATTTGATTAAAATAATACTGTTTTCCTGTTAGATCTGCTTCTGAGTGCAAATCATTGAGGCAGGTCCCAAGGCCAGTGCCAGAACCATACAGCATAGGATGTGGAGCCCCAGCAACCCACCTGTGCTCCAGCGCACCCTGCTATTTTGCTCTTTTATAGCAAGCCTGTGCTGACTCTCTAGACTGCATTCTGATCTCATTTGCACCAGTGAGGATAACTCTGCTGGAGTCAATGGCATTGCACCAGTGTGAGAGCCATGTGAGATCAGAATCAGGCCCAGTATATCTGAACCAGTTATTTACAACCCTGAGAAGACTTACATTGAAAAATCCTTCACCCCTTCACCTCTGTAAAACCCAAACAAACTTTGATGCAATACCTTAGCCAAGGCTCCTGGCTGTATCACATGAGCAATGCAGTAACCCTTCCACATGAAATAATCAAAGAGCACGGTCGCAAAGGTACAGCACATCTGCCCAGGTGAATGGCTCAAGGGGGCAGAGATGAAAAAGGCAGATCTCTACTCATTCATACCATGGCAATTAAAGGACTCCCCAGTGTCAGCTGGAATATTTGGGACCATAGACAATGTGAACAGAAATTAATCTCGATTTCCTTTGTGTACAGAGCCTGAGCTAACTCTGGAGAGCTTTTAAGCTAAGAACTTCTTAGCCAGCTATTGATGAAGCAGACAGAACTGTGCGCAGAGGCATTTGCTGTGGGGTGAACCTCTGCTGAACCACTCTGCACAGCAATTAGAGTGTGTCCTCAATGCTTGGAAGGGAGCAGATCAAAGCCGGGATTAAAGATGGGCTCCAAGTGCTGAAAGGTTATTAGTGAGGGGAATGCTTCTATTTGACTGACTCAAGGAAACATCTGCCTCTGTGTGCCGCACAACCTCGCACATCACAGATGCTCTGCTCATGTAGCATGGCCGGCGGGCCTCATGGTACTCGACTTCACCTATTGGCTGTCTCATGCACTTTGAAATCAAACTTGCTTTCTTCCCCCAGTTTTCTGTTCTCACCTAACAACAAACTAGCCAGTGTTTACCTGTCAGAACTACGCTCTCCATGGGACACCCTGTCCTGAGCCGCAATCCCATGGTTGCCACATGGCTGTGGTAAGCTTTCCTTTGCTGTGTGCATGAGTCCGTGCCCAGGCAGGGTTCGACAGCGGGGCATTTGCAGTACTCTTGAACCGATCTAGACTAGGAAGCTGAGGTGTATTTAGCACCGGTGTTAGCTAATATCTGCTAATTAACACTTCTTGGCACCTGGCGGAGACAAAGATGGTGCAAAAACATGTTAGCTAATGAGTTTTCTGCAGGTGGCCAGCCCTCCAGTCTAGACAGGGCCTGCATGTCGGTGGCCAGGAGATGGAGGTGTATCCAGGGCTGTTTTCGGAACAAGCAAATAACAGCAGACAAGCTCTTTTCCTCATAGAACTTGTTCTCATGACCTAATAATTTGACTGACCTGATATTAGTCCAACAGCCTCTCCGTGAAGGTCCAGCTCATAGAAAAGAACTGTCTCCTCAGTAGGAAATTTCAGAGATGTTTTCCCAACCAAACAGCATAAACTATTCTGAGCCCAGCCTATGGAGACAGAGGCACTGAGTCGCTCTGGCTTTCTGAACGTGGCTTTGTAACATCAGAATTTTGTAGAAAGGGCAATAAATGTGTTTCCTCTGTTTGCATGAAACACTGTGCAGATTCCTGTCATGAGGAATGAAAACAGGAGTAGGGTCAGCAGATGATAATGAGTCTCCGTGTGCCTTTCAGAGGGTCAATGCCAGATCACCGAGCCAGGCCTGAGCCAAGAATCCGGGGGAGGCTTCCTGGAACGGCTCAGAGCAAGAACAACGGAGACACCCCAGTCGCAAGTCTCCGAACGCATCCCAAATGTATGAGTTATGGGTTGTTTGTCCAGGCTAGAAGCACTGGTGGGCACTGGGGCTGCCAGGGGACTGCACTGGCCCCTAGGTCTGGGCAAACTTTTCCCATCAAAATGTTTTCTTGATAGAAAATGGCGGTTTCAACAAACTGGAATTTTGCATGACAAATGTCCATTTTGGTTGAACATTTTTTTTTTTGAGGGGGGATTGTCAAAAAACTGAAAACTTGGAACACAAACACTTTTCAATTGCCAAAAACCAAGAGAAGCAAAGTGTGTTTTCTGTGAAACCTCCACAATGTGGAGGAGAAAGAAGAAATGTTTGCTGTCATCAGGAAAGTTAGTGGGCAAATAAAACATTTCTGACTCAGCTCCCCTTGTGCCACAAGTTACACCAATGACCTTGGCTGGACCTGAGCCCAGCCCATGGTGCAGGGCACGGACATCAAAGCTCTGCCCCTGCTCCTACTGCTGCCCAAGTCTCAGCCCCTGTACACTTCAGGGGCCAAATGCAGGGCTGAGACTAAGAGAGGCTGCAGTGCATTTTGGTGGGAGGAAGTGACCCACTCTCCTGTCTCCCTGCGTGTCTGCACCGCCCCAGGTCAGGCTCCCATTGACTTACCTACAGACCCAGTCTCTGATACAGGCAGCGCTGGTTTCACTCAAGTGGATTTTTAAACCAGTGCCAAACTGCCTGCATTCCTGGGGCAGGCAGCAGCTGCTGGCTGGTGGGGTGACCTGAGTCAGGCCTGGAGGACCGGGGCTGTCCCTGGGGTGCTGTTGAAGCTAATGCGAGCATCTGGGGGAGACCTGTGAAAGGAGACACCAGGACATGGGAGCTCCACTGGAGCACAACGCCTGTCCTGGGGATGCAGGAACCGCACAGGGGAGGTACCTTCCCAGCACCATGGCTGCTAGGATCACAGAACAGGGGCCAGCTGGCCAACCTGCCCAGACACCCTCCAGCAGAGCACTTGCCAGGGTAAGAGATATATGGTCCAGGAAAGGCCATGGGGCCCAGTGCACCAGCCTGTGTGCCACCAGGGACTGCCTGCCTCTGCCTGGCTAGTCACCAGGCCTGATGGCTTGGGGAACAGGATTCCAGTGACCTGTCCCAGGATGGAGGCAAAGGGAGTAAGAGGGAAGGGATAAGGGGCGGGTCTAGGAGGTGCGTGCAGGAGGATTTGGGCAGCTGAAGGTGCCTGTTCTTCATTCTGCCCTGGCCCTTGGCAGCCAGGGTGGGTGGAGACACCAGTGTTGTGAGGAACTCAGGGCTTTCAGCTCCTGCTGATGCTCAGAACCTGTTTGGCAGGCTAGGCCCCTCCGGAACTCAGGTGTCCAGAGCTGTTGGGATGGGCGCATGCCCTGTGCCCACCCATTTGAACCCCAGCCAGTTCCCAGGATGCAGCCTCAGCTGTGGCAGAAATGCCTCTGCAAAGCCAGCCCAAAGCCAAGCAGTCCCCATTTGCAGAAAGACAAACCCTTCTTCGCTGTCCCTGGGATTGTGGGGGAAACCTGAGAGGCCATTTCCATCAGTCACAAACTCCGTCCACCTCCATGGGACAGAACATTACTGCCCAGGAGCACACTCCTCTCCAGTGTCCTCCATGGAGGAGGAGTCTTCCCTGTATTCTTTCAAAAGAGCTGCATTGCCTCAGGGAATTACTCAGGCCTGGTCTACACTTACAAATTAGATTGACCTAGCTATGTCTCTCAGGGCTATGACAAATTTTGTGCTCTTAATGGCATAGTTAGGTCGACCTAACCCCTAGTGTAGATGGACCTAACCCCCAGTGTAGATGCAGCTGGGTCGATGGAAGGGTTCTTCTGTCGACTGAGTTACCACCTCACAGAGAGGTGGATTAACTACATTGATGGAAAACCTCTTCTGTCAATGTAGGAAGTGGCTACACTACGGGCCCTAGCTGGGCCCTTGAGTCTAGACACAGCCTCAGAGTCACGTTTTCCTGTGGCTCGTCCCAGATGGACCTTGAACAGTGCGTCTCTTTTTTAGCCAATAGCTCGGATCAAATTCAGTAAATAGTTTTGGCTGAAAAGAAAATGGGGGGGAAAGTCTGAAGAAACTGAAATGATGTTTTGTTTCCAACTGTAGCTACATTCATCTTAAAAGAAAAAAAGGAAAAAACAAACAAAATTAAAACGTTTTATTTGCCCCCAAAACAATTATTTATTTATTTTCGTTTGACTCCTGAACTCGAAGACCCATTATTCCCTGAGCTCTAGTTGGAACCTGGCTGCTGTTTGTAGGTCCAGCACTACTGGCAGGGGGAGATTTGTCCCCTAAATGGTCTCCAAACTATTGTCAGAAAGGCCAAAATATGTACAGAGTTATCCAATGTTAAGCGACGGAGCAGCAGCAGATCAGAGAGTCGTCATCCTTTGTATAAATTATAAATTACAGCAAAACCTTGAGTCCATACCCAAATCTTACTTTTTTAATCTCTTAAAATCTACTCCTTTGACTCCTGGAAGGTTGTTTGTTTTTTCAATAACAACATCTAGGGGCCTCAAAATACTCATGTCCCCCCTAGAACTGGCCCTAGATTGCACCACACCCCAGGTCTATGCAGTCAGGGAGCAGGACGGGGAATCAAAGACCCTCAGATCCAGCAAGTGGGGTAGCTTTGATGCTGGTCCTGAGTGCAGACCAGGATATGCAGGAGGTCTGATGCAAAAGCTGCACCGCTTTGTTTTAAGGGATGATTTTAAATTGATTAATTGATTGGCGGAAACGCCTGTGTGGATGTACTTATTTTGGTTTATTCCAGGCTTGTTTCAGTTTAGTTTAAACTGGTTCTTGATCAAATTAAGCTAAACCCAAGTAAGGCACTGTATGTGTGACATCAGAGCATCTACACAGTGGGGTCAGTGAATCCATTTAAACACTGATTGAAGTTCTCCCAGTAAAATATTTTCAGGAGGACAAGGCCGGAGCTTGCAGCGATTCCCCCAGCCTCAGGCCGGAGGGGCAGTGAGTCTCAGGTGGCCTGTGAGCCAGCGCAATGGGAAGCTGGGGTGGTTTTCTGCAAAGACACTGATGGCTAAATGATAAGAGCTGAACTCCCAGACCCTCATAATGGATCCCAGCTCCTCAAAGCCCCAGGACGGCCTGCCCATGCCCCGGAGGCGGGGAAACTCACACTGGCCATTTCATCACCAGGGGCTGGGGTCCTCAGCAGAAATGACAAAATCTCAGCTCCCTCGGAAATCACACACTCCACAGTCCAAGCAGCGAACACTGTGTTTTGCTCAAGTTCCAATCTCGGCTCTCTCAGCATGGATGGGGTGGGAAGCTCCCTTAACTGCCGCTTTGCTGACTAACACGGCTGCTACTCTGAAACCTGCCACTTTGCTGTCAGTGATGGGTTAAACATCAGAGCCTATCATGGTTTTCCCTGTGCCTGTCAAAGCCCAATGGAAAGCCCGGTAACAAACTTATGGAGCTACTAGCAGCACACTTGTTCCAGGCAAAAGATCATGATACATGTGTCATAAAAAGGCAGAGACATCTTCCAGATGTTTTTGTGCTTTGGGTCTGCACAGATGTTTTCGATGTCTGCCCATAAATGTTAGAAATGTAAAACATTTGTGTCCCACAGATGTACAGATTAAATTATGCAAGAGATGTGATAAATCTCCTGTAATGCGAGAAGACCATGAACTATTCACATTCCATGTTTTTAGTCAAATCAGTCCCATTTTCCAGGGTGAGACGATGAAGGAGACGTTTATTGTTATTAAATGTGACTAAACATTACGTAGGATATTGAAAAGCAGCACGCATGGAGCTGTATAAAACAATACATTGCAAATAATGCTGGAGAGACCTCCTGCTTTGACTGGCCCTTGCAAAACAGTGAGGCCTGAACATGGAGCAGGCCTTACTGCAAAGCCTGGACAGGAGCAGGCCAAATGTCACCTGGCTCCTAAATGCTTCTGGCAGCAACCCAGCGGCCATGCCTGTGGACTGATTGTAAGGACAGCTTGAGTGTGCAACTAGTGAGGATGCTCTGTGGAGGTCCTAGTGGTTCCATTCTACTCCCCCACATGGCCCTGGTTTCTCACCTTCAGGCAGTGATGTTGTAGCCGCGTCGGTCCTAGGATGTTAGAAAGACAAGGTGGGTGAGGTAACTTCGTTTATTGGACCAACTTCTGTTGGTGAGAGAGACAAGCTTTTGAGCTACACAGAGTTCTGAAGAAGTTGGTCCAATACAAACTATTACCTCACCCACCTTCTCATCTTCATTTCACTCTTTAAAATACATTTACTTTCCTCCCTTATGCATTATTGTGCATGTTTCACATGGAGTTATGTATGTGTGCACGCACATGTGAGTTTGAACATGAGTAATATGTATGATTGTGTGTGGGAGCGGGTTGGGGGTGAGTGAGTTAGCGTAGGCAGTAGTGTGTGAGTGCTCATGTGTGTTTGTGTTTGTCTGGGCAGTTGTGCATGTGTGTGTAGGGAGCAGGTGGGAGCATGTTTCCGGAGAGCAGAAGGTGATACAATACCCAATAACAAAGAGTCTTTAAAAAAGGTCACTCTTGTTCTTTTCATTCCAGTATGAACAAGATGCACAAACTAAATGACCTTGTTAGCGCTGCCCCATGCTATTGGAAACCTGCCCTGAGCCCGAAAGCACTGCCCATGCTATTGGACACCTTCCCTGAGCCTGTCAGCGTTGTCCTGTGCTATTGAATACCTTCTCTGAGCCCATTAGGGCTGCCCCATGCTATTGGAGGAGGGATAGCTCAGTGGTTTGAGCATTGGCCTGCTAAACCCAGGGTTGTGAGTTCAATCCGTGAGGGGGCCATTTAGGGAACTGAGATAAAAATCTGGGAATTGGCCCTGCTTTGAGCAGGGGGTTGGACTAGATGGCCTCCTGAGGACCCTTCCAACCCTGATATTCTATGATTGGATACCTGCCCAGAGCCCATCAGCGCTCCCCATGGCATCAGACATTTGCTTGGATCCCTGTGTCTTGGTTTGCTAATCTCCCTCAGAAACACTGACACTTTCCCCAAACATCACTAGTGTGAAAAGCCTCATCTCTGAGCCTGTTACCACAGAGATGATACTGCATGCACATCTTCCCAGGGCCATCTTCCTGCAGCACGTCTGCTCTGCCCCAGACCCAATAGAGGTGTCAGACTGAAGCCTACTACTTTGCTATTCCCCCTGCAGTGCGATCCGCTGGAATCCATGACCTGCAGTCTGTTTTGTTTCCAGGCCCCTAGCACATTTCCAGAGCACCACTGGCATGACTCAAAAGCCTGAAGTCTGGAACCTCACAGAACTTCTAATGTGCCGCACATCAATCCTCAAGGCCACTTTGATCAATCAAGCGGCATTGCATCACAGTAAGCCCTGTAGGGAAAGTCTGAGCTGGCCCTCTTGCTGCCCTGCCAGATTCCCAAGCTGCTAGTAATTAATAACATGGAAGACAAAAATGTTGGGTCTCATCTCTGTTGTGCACATCTTAATCGGGCATGAAAAGGACAAACTGCGTGTTGGAATCAGAACTTCCAGTCAGCCTCCATGCTATGTATATGCTCGATGGCTGTGCAGTCTATGCACAGCCAGCGAGAAAAGAAAGATGGATTTAGCAGCTCTAAATGCTGCACAGGCAAGTGCTGTGAGTCCATGCTCTGTTCTGCACAATGGGAGCTGTCACCCACACAGAGACTGTAGGATTTCCTGCCAATCCCCCTAGTAGAATAACCCCTATGGAGCCTTTCATGCCACCTTCCGAATTTCCCAGCCATTGCTTCATGCACGAAGGCTGCACAGGCGACGGGCTGCCAACAGGCCAAGTGAAAGAGGCCCATTGATTGCTGCCCCTTGTCTCATCTGCTGCTATTCATACCCAGCTGGACCTGTCCTGTGAAGGCCAGAGGAGTGTATCACATGCTGGATGGTTTATTAGCATTTCAGGGATCTGCTGTCACATGGTCAAGTGGGTAGTGAGCTCCAGTGGGTCTGCCTTGCTTGTGCTTACTGTGTGTCTGTGCATCGCTCTCACAGAGTCCGCATGCCAAGGGGCCCAGAGCAATATGCTGACAGAGCTGTCCTCGGCCTGGCTTGATCTCCCTGCTCACCTCTCTCCTCAGATTTCCTGGCCACTTTGTCGGTTTGATATAGACAGAAGGGCAGAGACCTTGTCTTCTCGTGAACCAGTAGGTCTAGCACAGAGAACAATAAGAGCGGGTGTCGGGGTGGGGACTCTGCAGAGGCAGGTTCAGGCCAGCCAGGCAGACAGTCCCTTCCAGCCTCTTGTGGGCTCTTTTGTGTCAGGCCTACAGCTGGTGCACAGGGTTCCTGGTGCTTCACTGTCTACCCGGCCAGGCCCAGAAGGCACAGGCAGAAACGCATCCCAATAATAAAACACCAGCTGGATTTTAAATGCAATGGAACTGTCTCGGGCATCCCACAGAGCTTGGCCTGACTCCCCATCAGCCAGCCCTGCAAGTGGAAGCAGCTCCTACTGCAGCCACACGGGGTCCAACCACCTTGGCCTAAAGTTTGCTCACATTTGGATGGACAAGGGCACAGCCCCTCACACTTGGCAATGAAACCCCATGCAGCACTTTCTTCTGGGGGAAAACAGAGAGGAAGGACAGAGCAGCAGAGCAGACAGCTGGGGCACTGGCGGGGGCAGGTGGTGCCAGGACATGTGGCAGAGACGGGGAAGGAAGCATGGCACAGGGAAACTCCCAATAAAGGCAAAGACTCCTCCAGGCCCATCCTTCAGGGAGTGTTTCCACTAGAGCTGGCTGGGAATTTTCCATCAAAATGATTTTTCACCAGAAGAAGCAAATTCCATAAAATTGAAACTTTCAGCAGGAAAATTCAGATTTTGTTGACATTTTTTGATTTTCCATCAAGAAAATCAACATTTTGTTTTGGGTCAGTTCAACATCAAATTTCATCTGCCCCTGGTGTTGCGGTACCTCATGGGAGTTATAGTTTGACAACTTCAAGCCCCCATTTTCTCTTATAGGCCAGGCTCCTTTTCTGGACTATATCTCCCATGATGCACTGCTGTCTCCTCTCTGACTGTCACAGATTATCATCGGAGTCACATGTTTTAACATTTCTAAATTAATTTTGGGGGGGAACTTTTTGTTCTGCAAAAAAACTTGATATTTCAACTTTTTATCCCAATCTGGGACAAAAACAAATGTCAAAATATTGAAATTCTGATTTTTGCCCAACTCTCTGAGCAGCCAAAAGAACTTGCCCAATGAAAGATGCCTCATTTCCCAGTTGTGCATTCAACAGTTATAACCCTTCTGTCTTTCCCCCATTCGTGGAGGATTCAGAGGCAAAGCATGTTTCCTCTTGGCCCTGCCTCTCAGCCAGGCCTCCTGCATGGGGCTCAGCAGGCCCTTGGGATATGGAAGAGTCAAAGGTAGGATCTGATACCTAGAAAATCCAATTGAGCAGGAATGAGAGAGCAGAAGCCAGCCCTTGCTGGGGTTTGGAAAAGCCAATTGTGAAGGATTTCTGTTCCAGATGTCTGCTAAGATCAAACAGCTGGTGGGGCAGAGGGTGAGCACAGAACATGCTGTGGTGCAATAGCTTCTGTTAATTATTCAGAGGGTACCTGATGTTCATAGCACTCAACTCTGCCCTAGTTTTTTGTAAATGAGCTTCTTGCTCATTGAAATTCAGGATTTGCAGACTTCCCTCCAGTTGCCCTTGCAGTGATGGGTATTTTGAGACTTTTGTGACTCTCAGGGCAGCCTAGGGTGGAAGACAGCTGCTTCTCCTTGTCCAGACGGGGGTTAATATCCTGAATCTCCCTTCAGCTACACCAGTGGTGAATGGATTTCAGTGCAGTCACTCGTGATTTACACCGCTGTGAGGGAGAGCAGAATCCAGCCCTGAGCCACATGTGTGTTTCTGACAAACCCACTGGCTGCTGAATGGGGAATGCCAGAGGCACGAAGCCCTACAGCAGTTGGAAGGGGTCCGTGTCTCCTCACGCTCATGAGCTAAATGCTTGCCTTAAAGGCAGTTGTTGTCAGAGGCTGATAATCTTCTTGGGAATTCTCTTGTCTAAGAATAACCTGGATTGACGTCATGGCCCCCGTGCTGGGGGCAGGGCATGCAAAAGCAGGGCAGTGAACTGAATGTACTGGAGAAATGTCTGTATTCATTACTGAGAACAGTTTGGTTGGCGTAATCCCCTCTCCTGCCCTGCCCCGTAACCTGCCTGGAGCTACTGAGTTAATAACAGCCTCTGCCCGAACGGACACCCTCCCCCTCAGCCCCCCCTGCCCTTTAGCCAGGAATGTGACTGTAATGTTTTCATTCTCAGTCAGAGCGGACAGGCCGGGCCTCTGCTTGGCACAGCATGGTGGGGGAGGGGGAGCAAAGGAGTGGGGGGCCAGTGTGTGTGTGTGTGTGTGTGTGTGTGTGTGTGCGCGCGCGCACATGTGTGTTTGTATGTGTGTTTGTCCAAGTGTGTGTGTTTATGTGCATATGCTTGTGTATGAACATACACACGCAGGTTGCAGGTTCCCCTGGTCTCTCTTTCAGCCATCTCCCGCCCGCTCAGTACCTTGTCTGGGAAGCTCTGGTGCCTCAGTAGTTCACAGAAGACCTGCCATTTGGCAGTGTAGTTGGGGGCAAGGAGGGGTCTGTTGCTGGCATCATTCTGATTATGGGTTCTATCTTTGTGTTGCCCAGGAACTGCAGCCCTGGACCAATGCTCCATGCCAATCCTCTCAGACTTGGCTGAGCTATAATGCACGCAAAGGCCCGTGCATGGTACTAAATGTCCTGCCGCTGCAGATGGCCCACAGGGGGTCCATGTGGTCCCCACAAGATGGAAATTTTCAGTTTGCTTTTATAAAAATGTAAGTAAGTCCACACACAAAAGGACGATGTTAAAAAAAAAAAAAAAAAAAAAAACAATATTCAGGTTGCAAAGTCTTGCATTCGGAAAATAGGAAATCCCAGTATTTGGGCTGCCCGTGAGACCTGAGCCCAGTCCCTGTAGCTTATGCATTCTGAGACAGTCAGCAATTCCATGAGCACAGACTATTGTTTCTGCCTCATTCACTGCACAGGGTGGACAGCGCTCAGGGAATGGGGCAGGAGTTCCCTATTTCCATTCAATGGCCCCTCTGTCATCTACTGCCATCCTCCAAACCCTGCCCTGAATACAGGAGACTCCATCTCCTCACTGGCTCGTTTCCATGATGCTCAGCACCGGGGGCCCAAGAGCTTACAGACAGCACTGAATTCTGAATTCTTTCTGAGGAGGGGGGAGTATTGTCAACCTTGCTTTCCAAGCAGGGAACTGAGTGGGGAAGACAAACGGGTTAGATTTTCAATGAGCTCAGCACCTGGCAGCTCCCATCGAGGCATCAAATCCATCAGGGATTCTGAGCAGACCATCGCTTAGCAAGCCAGTGGCAAGGACAGGACAAGAACTCGCAGCTGCCCAGCGCCTCGCCTTCCCGTCAGCGGCGCTGAGCACTGCTGAAAGTCAGCCCACAGGTGTCTCATGATGGGCACCCAGGAAATCAGGAGCACCCAGTTCCTGGCCAGCAACACAAATGATGGACGCATAGTTTGTGACAGCGTGGGGCTGGCGATGTTGAAATCCTGCTCTGCCTGGTGACCCCTCTGCTCAGTGGGGTCATGGGGGAAGGAAGGAGAAGCAGAACTCAACCCATGCTGACACAAGGAAAAATGGAGTGATTCTGCAGAAGGTTTTCAAAACAGTCATGGTGGGAACGCAGGCTGCAGAGTGCAGGCCTGAAATCTTCTCCATCTCCTAGTATCCAGCACATGGTCCGCAGTCCTGTGCCCAGCTGCCAGCAATCCTGACTCATTATCCTGGGCTCTTGGGCTGCTGCACTGGACGCTCGCATGGCTGTTATGGATCAGTCACTGATAGGAGCTGAGAGCAGGCCATAATGCACTGTATTGCACGTGAGTGATTGCATCCCACCAGGGGTCCGGAATTTTGATGCTTTTGTTGTCCCAAATTGGGCTGAAAAATCAACGTTGAATTTTTTTTACAGAATGACCGTTCTGGAAAATTCCAGCTCAGGAATGGCGAAACATTGCATTTTGAGTCACGGGAGTTGTAGTTTGGATGCCTCATGCCCTTGTTCTGCCCTAGGAGCTGGGCTGCCTGGCCAGCTGACATCTCTCACTTTATTGCTGGTGACGCTGCATGAGCCAGAACAAACTCCACAGAGTTTGCCATGGAGGCAGTTTGAAAAACCATCTTTTGACTTCCATTTGAGAAGTGATAAACATGGGCCCTGCAGGCTGTTGTTACAGTCACTTTGCAAAGTAATCGAGAGCCCAAGGAATTCTCTTTTCAGCCCCTCTCTCTAATACATGCAGGTCCTCTCACCACACATAGAGCATAAATCCTCTGGGAGGCAGAGGAAGGGGCTGATCACAGATGAATTGATAGAACGTGGCTCTGGGAGCAGAGTGACCTCAGTGACATGTCCTACCCTTTTTTTGTCTTTCCCACACAGTGCAAAAGGACTGAGTATAAAGTGCTGCTATATATATGGCTTGCTGTGCCATTCAGCTGGGCAGCATGAAGTCCATGCTCACACTGATCTGTCTGGCATTAAAGGATTGAGAGGTTATGTTGTTGGTAGATTTCTACACATCCAAACCATGAGTCATTATTTCCGAGAAGCCAAATACTTATTTACGGGATGCTAGTGCAAATTGTGTATCACAAACTGTATTTCTAATAAACTCACCCAAACTGAACACAGTCAATCTCTGCTGGCTCACAAAATTAATTAGATTTTGGCACTGAACCTAGACACATAGTTAATGAAAAAGAAATTTTACAGTGAACGGGTTTCAGCAATGAAGCAAATCCTACCTGCCTCTGAGTTGGCTCCTATCTGTCAGCAGAGCGGATTTACAGCTGAAATTAGGCACATAAATATATTCAGATGGGCTATGGGGCAGACTACAGCTCACCACATCAACCTTTGTCTATACACAGACATTGCAAACACAGAGTGCTTCAGAACTCATGCTGAGATCTGGATTGCTAATATTTCCTCTTCAAGCACAATTCTTATTATTATTTAAATTGCTTGCATTTTTTTAACTCACAAAAATTTGGAAATTTTCCGAAGGTTTCATCCCACTTATTTTCTTTCATGAGTTTTCTGCAGAATTTTGTCCTGAAAATGGTAAATGAAAACTGACTAACAATCAAAACCAACAAATAAACAAAAAAAGGTTTCATCAAAAAGTGGAAAACTTTGAGAAAATCAACAAGTTTTCAGGAAAATCTGTTTTCTAAAATGGCCAAATTCCATCAGAAAAACCACCAGGTGTATTATTTCCTCTTTTTACTGCTGTAGCTGTGAGTGTGGGTCAGTGCTGCATAGTACCAGGTGATGTACGGATCCACAGAGAATCCAGAGGCAGCATTTCCTGTCTGCACCAGGTAGGTTGATCAAAGACATGTCCAAAGATTCGCAGAGAAAAGAGCCCGGTTCCTCTAGCAGAACTCAGTCACCGACACCATTAGGACTGACCCCGGTGGCCAGAGCACCCCCGCCCCCGGCATGTTTCCGGCTCGCTCAGCCCATGTGCCGGGCAGCCGGGTCCAGGTGCGAAGCAGAGGGGGCAGGCCACCACTGCCTTCCCAGCCAGGCTCTCTCTCAGACAGCTGCCACACCGCACAGAGGCAGCGACCTGGAGCAGTCACCCTCAGCTGGCGTGAAAAGCTGCTCCATCCCGTCCTCTCCACTCCCCACCTTGGCCAGGCTGCCAGGGAGAACGGCTGAGTGAGCTGGAAATGTGCCGGGGGTTAAGTGGGAGGCTGCAGCAGGAGAAGAACAGAGTTCCCCCACACACAGGTAACTCTGGTGGGGTGGGGAGAACATGGGCAGTGAGTCGCTGGGGAAGACTCCAGGAGCAGGTTCCCTGACCTCTGCTCAGCCAGAGGTAGAGGCATTGCTCAAGACCTGTGCCTCCCCTCCTGAGGTGTCCGCAAGATCCGGTGATACACTGGTGCTGTGAGTCTCTCTGGGTTGAGGCCAGGCCCAGAGGCACGTGATCCCCGTTCCTGTGGCCCCAGCCCCCCAGAAACTGGCAGGATTGGCTGCCCTGGCCCAGGGAGGTGGGGCTGGAAGTTCCTCCCAGAGGCGACACATGGGGTGGTCATGTGTCCCCCCCTTTACATTGTGCCCCCCCATATCAGGCGGCACCAGTCGTCTATGCCTGGCACAAAGATCACAATCTGGCCTCTTAGATCAGTTCAGATCAGTATGTAAAAGGGCAGGGTCTACATTTTCCAACATGGCTGCTGATTGCGGGTGCCCAGGTTGAGATGCCATGGAGGGCCTCTGAGCTCTAGAGGGGGGTGCTGGACACATGGGCCTGCCAGATCATGACTGCCATGCTGGGCATTAGCCATGTCTAATGTAAGGGCAGCTGGCCCTGTGGCAGTGCCTCAAGGAAAGGGGACAAGGTTATCAGGTATCAGGGGGTAGCTGTGTTAGTCTGTATCCATAAAAACAACAAGGAGTCCGGTGGCACCTTAAAGACTAACAAATTTATTTGGGCATAAGAAGTGAGGTTTTTTACCCACGAAAGCTTAAGCCCAAATAAATCTGTTAGTCTTTAAGGTGCCACTGGATTCCTTGTTGTTTTTAAGGTTACCAGGACACACCTGTAAGCTCCACCTGGAAACCATGCCTTACTTCAGGCCCGAGTGACCCTCTGCCCCAGACCAGCCAAGGAAATAAACAGGACTTGTGCCCTTTTCTGGTGCTCTGTGACGGAGAAAGCAGGCCTATTAAGTGGCTTGTTTGTGCTTTTTCTGAAGGTGATGCCTTTTTCAGCTTGTGTTTTTCATTAGAAACTCAGGGCTTGTCTGCCCTGGAAGCTACTGTGGTGGGCAGAGCTCCAGGGAAATGAGACCATCCTCAGAGCAGGACACTGGACGCTGCCTGACTGACAGGGGAAGAGATTCAGAAACAGATGCTAACGCTCTGCTTTTGGTTGCTCATTATTAACACCTACTGTACTTTACTTCACTGTCTAATATCATTTTGGAAAAAGGTGTCTGTCAAAGATCCAATACTGTGCCCCTTCGCTGAACCTGACAGATCCCCAACTGCTCCCTGGAGACCTGCAAGGGCGCCTCCAGCAGAGCCGGAGAAGAGGGGACATCCCTGAGGTATCTAAGGGCTGAGGTACACACTGTTGTAGCTCTCCTGCCATCGCTTACCCCAATGAATGAGTGGGAATAAGCCAGATCAGTCTAAGCACCTTTCTCTCCGTACAGCTGCCTCCACAACAGAGCTTGTGCTGCTTTAGCTAGGCTGCTGTAAACTCAGCCCTGGCCCCGAAGTAGCGATGTGAGGACGAGCACTGCGTGGATCAAGCCTAAGGTAAAAATAAGCAGAGTTAAAAACCAACCTCTGCTATTGAAGCCTCCATTAGCCCACACCAGAAGGCAGGAAGGGCACAGCTCGGTCCTTGCAGGCTCCATTGCAGATCCCTCTAGCGGTTCCAGACAGGAGCGCTGAGCCATGTCCAGCAGCAACAGGACCCTGGCTACAGTGGTGGCTGTTGGGAAGTCAGCCTGCAGCTCAGTGCGTGCTCTGAGGACAGTGGGCAGCGTGCTATCACATCCTTGCTGCCTACCCATGCGTCAGCTGGGTGTGTATCATTGAGCGGGGGCCATGCTGTCCCCTTCTCCACTTTGTGCTGCTGCTTTGCAGTGTCCTTACTGGCCCTGTCGGGGTGGGCAGGGCAAAGGGGTGCTGCTGTTTCCCTTGGTTTCTGACTGTGCTAATGGCTTCCCCTCCACTCAGCTGCAGCTGGTATGCAGCATGATCTGCAGATGGTTTGCACAGCTGTGTGGATCTGGCAAGCAGCTGTTGCACTCTGCACTTGTTACCCGGGCAAGGGACAGAGAAATCCCCCTAGTTGTGGTGCAGAGTGAGAAGGCACCACTGTCTCCTGGCTTCCCCAGCCCGCTGGGTGCCTAAGCCCAACCCGCCACCCCCCAGGAACAGACAGTCAGTGGCCAGGAGTGGGGATGTAAGGGGAGCCTTTCACTACCCCAGCGAGAGCCCGGGTTATTACAGGAGCAAGGGGTGCCCAGGGCCAGGTGAGGCTGGATTTGAGCCTCCCTTCCTTTTGGGCAGACCAGCATGCACCCAGCAGCACCAAGGTGCAAGGTCTATAAGCCAAGCAGCCTCTGCCTGCCCTGATTTCTCAGTCCCAGCACCAGTGATTGGATCTGACCCCCGGGCTCTCAGAGCAGCTGCTGACACCACATCCAACCCATCCTTCCCCTCAGCCCTGAAGCATGGAGGGGTAGGAGAGGGCTGGGGAAGAGCAGCTATTTGGGGGCTTATCCAAAGAGCAGAGACCTCTTGCTTTGACAGCACCCCTTCCGCAAAGCCAGGACACCTGTGGGGGGAGCACAGCCCACTTGCTAAGGGCAGTGCCTCTGGGGTTGCCAGCCCCTTCCCGCGGCCAGCCTGGGCCCAGCACAGCCTCTCCTCCAGCAGGCGGCTTTACTGGCTGGCATGCAGAACTGCCCCGTGCTCTCCTGGATTTGAGGCTGTTTTTATGAACTTGGAGCTGAGAGCAGCTGTTTAGTTTGAAGGGAGCGAGGAATGTATTAATAGCCGGCAAGGCGTGCTCCAGCTTCTCCTCTCAGCGAGCTGTTTGCTTTAGGGAAAAAACACTTCACTTTTTCCATTCATTTCTATCCTTTGTTAGTGGCTCAAGCGCCCGCCCACAGCACACTTGAGGCTATGTTAACCCCGCACCTGCCGCATCTATAGCCTGCCCTTTCATGCATCAGAGATGGGCAAACGCAGACAAAACGGCTCCCAGCAGCGATTATGCTGGGCCCTTTGGCACCAAAACCTGGGCTAAGAGAGCTCCTTTTGCTGCCAGAAATGCTGACCTGTGTAGTCACTGGGACCAGCGCACAGGACACAGGGTCACATGCACCAGGACAGAGTATTTACAGGTGACTCTGAGAAATGTTGGTGCCACCTTTGCCCTCCACCAGGCCGGGGTCATTGTCTCTTGGCCCACAGATAATTAACGTGCACTGGTGAAAACTGTTCCAGACCAAGGGCTCCATTCACAGAACCTTTGATCATCTGCAAATGAGTTTCCTAGGCCTTTCAACCCAGCAGCACTGTCACTGGCCCTGTGTTTTACGTTAGGGCTTAGCCTCAGGGATGTAAGAACATAAAGATGCAGACAGGATGCAGATCACAGAGGACACTACAGCACTGCATCCCAGAACTAGGGTCCCATGCACACACGCACCCCACCAGGGCACTATACCCCAGCATTCGGGTCCCATGCATGCACTTCCTGATCAGGTACTGCAGCATTCCCAATTCCTCCTATATTTATAACCATTGCAGAAATGGAGTGTGGATTATCCAGAAGGGACCCTTTATTGTGCCTAGAGCCAGGCTTCTGGCAGGAGGCAAGCAGCCTGCCTTCTGAGATGTACCTGCCCGGCATCTGAGCCCATGGGGCTACCAGCAAGGCATCTCAGGAGCTGGCATGCTATAAGCTGGTCGCTGCCCTGCTCTCCCATTGATGAAAAGAGAGAGATGCATCTTTGCTAAGCCAAAGCCATCTGTTTTCGATTACAGAGGACTCCTTGTGGGCTGGGGTCTGTTCTGCCTGCTGCTCGCCTGGATTCTTCCTGGAACACAGCAATTGCTTTACAACACCATAGACTAGAAGAGGCATCCTGCTGAGTCCCTATCCATCCTGAACTTTCCATAGCAAGGCTCTATTTTTAACTCGCAAGGTCTAGAAGAGGGCTAGTTTCCAGGGGAGTGAGGCAGCCGGCGGGGACCCTAGGCACAGCACCCAGCTGTGAAGGACAGGGGCAGATCGGTAATAATTTACGACTACCATATGTGACCTGGCTCTTAGGGTCGATGGGTTACTGGGATGTGTATGTAAGGCATATGCAAAAGGAAATGCTACGATCTTATTGACACCTGAAGTTTTCACAATCGTTGAACTTTTGGAATACACCTCCGGCATTCCCTTTTGTGCATGCCTTACGTTTGCTGTCTGTGTGTGTTGGTTTAGTTTAATAGCAGGGCTAGCAGGAGACAGGACAATGGCTCTAGATTTGCAACATGGTGGGGGTCACTAAGGGACAATGCCAGAGCGATTAGCTGGGAAGATGCTGCTACGGTACCGGGCTGAGCTGTACCTGAGATCTCCCCTTTGGTCTCTGCGGGCACTTGTTCCAACTGACAGGCCCCAGTTCACCCCATGTCAGCTGGCTCATGAGGCTACTCCACCCAGTTTCACCAACTGTAAGTACGTCAGATGTCCCCCCAGGTGTGGGACGGTGACCAGTGTGAAATGCAGTGAGTCAGGGGAACTCCAGCACAAACCAGGGTGAGATGTTGGTTCATAGAAATGTAACGAGCAGAAGGATTCAGGGTTAAAAACAAGGCGCCTATATGCACCTCCTCTTCCCAGGGTGCTCTTGGGGCCACCTCTTTGCCCCCCAGCCATTAAGCCCCATGTGTTGTATGGTGGCACCTGTGCTGGTGTAACTGGAGCGCCGCTGTTTACTCCATGCCAAGCCAAGGTGGGCCTGAGACTATGTCAAGGAGGCCAGGCCAGCCCTGCCAGGCACCCATGCTGTGGTCCCCTAGTGCAATAGGCGGGGGGAAGTGGGGTCCCACACATGATGCAGTGGGTGCCTCCCAGGGAAAGGCGTGACACAGAGAGCCCAGTGCTGGCTCCAGGAGAGCAGCCATCCCAGCCCTGTACTGGGATGTGAGTGAGCATCTGAGTCTGCTGAATCTAAACCAGCTGGCTGAGCCAAGCCCTGTGTCTCCCGTTTTATGGTCATCGCTGTAACACTTGGGCAGGAAGCACTTTGTTTTCATAGTGGAGGAAAGCAGCTCAGTCTCCAGGCCCTGAAGAGAAATCCGCTGGTACTCACATCTCCTTGCAGAAAGCCTACTGCCCGTCAGAGCCATTGTATGCCCAGGGCCCCCTCAACTCCCACAGGCAGGGCGTGCGAGTGACATTTGCCCTCCACATTTGGGGATCTGGGTATGCATACCAGCCCAGACTCCTCTAAACCTCTCACTCTTCAGCCAAACCCAGAGATGGGAGTTACCAGCAGGGATGGAGGTTGGCTGGTTGCATGGCTGACAGCTCAAAGAGGTGAAACCACCCCTGTCCGCAGGCCTGTGCTCCACAGCAAACCGCCAGGGCTGAAGTGGGACTTACATAGTCCCTGGGGCGCTGTGCTAGCCCCCTGCCTCGGGGTGGATTTCACTCCACACAAGCCTGTGGTTTGGTAGCTCTGCTGAGCACATCCAGCCGGAGATGTTTATTGTTATTGTTTTAAAGGGAAGCATGAAGGTTAGTGCAGTTGGGTAAAACGTTGTAAATCACGGCTGGGACGGCTGGCTGAGCGCTGCAGAGAGGCTCCCGCACAGAGCAGCCCACACACAACCAGGAGAACAAGGAAGTGAGAGAGCCATCTGCTCTCCCTGGAGATGCAGGAACAGGAGTCACGGATGGGGGCAGGCCCCTGGTAGAGCCGGCCCTCGGGGTCAGTAATGTGAGACCCTCAGCAGAGCAAGAGACACAAAGTGCATCCACTAATGCTGACTGTTTATGCTGTGTCACAGCGCGTGCCTCTGGGGCTGCCTGGAAGTTAATAAATCAAGACCTGGGTTTAAACTATGTCAGCTAGCAGCAATGCCCCCAATATTTCAGTGCTGCACAGCTCTGTGAGCAGCAAGGTTCCGCAGCTACATATTTCAGCATATATCAAAGCCTTTTGGAATTACACTCCACGATATTCCTCCCTGGTGCTACATCAGTGGGGAACTGGGCCTATTGCAACTAAACACTCCTGAACTGAAAGGCCTCGCTCCTCTTTTATCTGCTCAAGTGATGTACCAATTGATTCCTGCTCAGCAGACGTTTACCTTCCAAGCCTACTGGAAGTCCACACAGACACAGCCCCAGTCCTAGCCTCAGCCTACAGCATGTGCCCAATACTCCGTCCCATCCAATTTTACATTTCTCCCACCACAGGGCTTCTGCTGTGTCCCCTGGGACACGGCTCCACATGCTCATAGGTAGTACAGCCAGGAAAACAGGATTTCCCCAATATCCAGCCTACCTTTTCCTTTGCTGAGCTTCCTCCTATGGCTCCTAACTGTAACAGCCCAAGCAGCTCCTCTACCTCCATGGTGCTTACACCCTGAACCTACCTGCAGCTCCGTTTGCTGTCCTTTAGCTGAATTACACATTTATCTCTTCCTCATAGATCAGCCCTAAATCACTCCAACCATGCGCCATTTTTGTTTCCCTTCTCTGAGTTCCCTCCAGTCTATTGGTGATATGTGGACACAGTGCTCGGGCCAAGTCTCGCCAGGGCTGCACAGTGGGACGCCTCTGGCCAAAACCTCATGAGAATTTTGCCCACATTTTGATTTGCAAATTGGTATTCCATGTGGCCAGGAGTCCCACATCATGCTGAGCATTGCCTGGGAAATGACGTTTCAGGTGTGTGCAACCTTGGATGCAGGGATGTAACCCTCCCGTCTACACACACTGGAATTTCCTAGCCACATTTTTGAGGCAGACAGGTTGTCATTTAGACAGCGAGGACAATCTCATCTTGGTGAGCAAAGGTGAAAAGTGAGTGTTAGTATTGGGTTATCAGAACATGTGCACTGAAAGATTTAATTGTTTATATATGTTATGCTGCATAAACCAATTATAAACTTTTCCTTACACCAATTTGCATATGTGGTTAATGAATTAGACCCTACACATCAAAGTAGCCGTACAAATGAGAAATAGCAATCAACCGGGGAGCTCATTGAGACCCTGGAGGCAGTTCCCAGGCAGAGCTGTCAGGAGTCTTGCAGGAAATTCTGACATTTCAAAATCTGTTTTGTTCCTGAATTGGAACCAAAGTAACTTTTGAAATTTACCATGGGATGGAGAATCCAAAAAATTGCACTTAGAAAACCAAAGATTTCATTTTGATAGTGCTGAATTGTTACAATATAAAATATTAAATATGATCTATATTATACAATAGTATATGTAATAAAATAATAAATTAATGTTATAATGTAATACAAAAGTCTAAATGACAAAGTTGATATGAAATATTTGGACATTGAAATGAAATGGGAAATGTGAAAGGATTCATTACAAGACTTTTCTGTCAAAAATTGTATTGAAATCAGCCCCTTTCCTGTGACACATTTTGAATTTTATGAAAGTGCATTTTCCAATGGAAAAACATTGGGTAAAATATTTTGATCAGCGCTGCTCCCGGGGAGCCCAAAGGTGCACCCTGTTTCTCAGTCTATCACGAGAATGAGCTGAGTGGCTGCACAGGATCCTTCTAGACACTGAGTTATTCAAAATTTTTCAAATGGAAACATTTCCTGCCAAAAAACATTTTTTTTCATGAGAAAAGATCATTTCGACAACACTTTTTCAATTTTTGGAAGGGAAATCTCAAAATGAAATTAAAATATTTGTTTAAATTTTCAAATGTATGAAATTTCAGATTTTTATTTTTACCTTTCTCCCTCTTTTCCTCCTGAATGCAGGGAAATGGGCCATGCCTAGTGCTGGGTGTGGGGGTTTTCCTCCCCTTTTTCTACTCTGTCATTTTCCAAAACTTCCTCAGCTATGGCACAAGGAAAAATGAGACTGTGACAAATATTGCTTGCAAGCATATGCAATATCTTTGGGGACCATATTGTATTAAGATGACGGATTACAGTAGGCCAGGGATTGTATAAAACTTCAGCGAGGAGGGTTACCACAGCCCCTCCAGGAGCCAAAAACATTGGGGAGTGATTAAAGTGAATCACTTCGACTTTAAACCCATCCAGACAGGTACCACCCACTGGGGAGCTTTGCATATATCTATTAAGACTAGGTTTTCCGGAGACCAACTGACAAAGAAAGGGCTTGTGACATAAAAAGGCTGCATTTAAACTGATTCAGGGGCTTTTTTTCTGATCCAGCAAATGGACAGGAGCTGCTGTCTAAGTGCCCCAACCCTTGTGGAAAGGTTGGAAAGACTTTGGCCTATTAGGGCCCCATCAGACTGGTGGGTGACTCCTGGTAAACTTTTAGCATGTGTATAGGAACTTGTATTGTTTTTATGTTTTCTCTGTAAGGCTTTTACCTTAAGAATAAATGTGCTTGCTCAGCAGGAGCTGGGTGGTAACTGGTAACTGCTGGCGAGACACTGGTCATAGGCCTCAGTCTGACCATTAGGCAGACTGGCTTGCGGGGGATATTACAGCGTAGGGCAGGAAGCGGTGCGATTTTAAAACCCCAGTCAAGAGGGAGAGAGACATAGGTCTCCACCACGAGAGGGGACAGCTGGGAGCCGGAAACCTTAAGTGAGTGACGTTGTGGGACCATGGAAGTGGAATCCAGGGGCAGTTACCCTGGAACTGTGACAAATACCATGTCACCTTGCTATTGTTTCCAAAATCAAGGGGAAAAAATTCCCCAGCCAACTATAGTCTACCCCTCCCTAATGTGACTTTTCCATGTCTTCAATTGCTGTCATTGCTATGGAGATATGATAGCGAATGGGGTGGCGGCAAGTTCACGAATGGGAGAGGAGTAGTTCTCCAGACATCTCTTTAAATAGAAATGGTTCTGCTGAAATCACAGGTAAAACTCCCGTTGACAGCAGTGGGGCCAGGATTTCACCCTTGGTTCCCACAATGTAAACCTTTTGCTCTGTATGACTGAGAATGGCCCTTCTGTCCATTAGTGATCTCTTTCCAAGGCACTCATTGCTTTCATAGATGGGCTGGGCTCCAAACATGTGGATACTCTGTGGATCCCTCAAACTGGATCTGAACTTTGTTCAAGGTGGCTTTTAATGATAATTTTCTCCCCTACAAAATCCTCATGCTTTCCATAGCTCCTGCTTCCTGGAATGCTGAGCTAATGGTTTGGTAGAAGGAGCAGCCAATGAAAGACTGAATGCATATTCACAAGGGTGAAATTCTCCCTTAAGTGGTCTCAGTGCCAACCATTTATCAGGAAATGTGGCTGAGATCAGAAGATTTCCCTTTGGCAAATTACATTGATACTGCTACTCTGATAGGCCCCCAATCCTCCTCCAGTTCTGAGAACCAAGACACAGATAATGATCCATTTCCACAATGACCCATGCAAAGACATCCATACCCTGGCAGCTGCGGAAAGTTATCAGGAAGAAAAAAACCAAAGCAAGCAGGGATTTGATTTCCCCCCACACAAGGCAGCCATTCCTTCCCACAAAAGGACAGAATCTGTAGGGGACATGATCACTGCCCATCCCAGACCTCCCAGACAGTCCGATACAGATCACACATGGCACCATGGCACTTTCCTACTAGCTCTTAGCTGGACAATTCACTGTCATCTTATTTTTAAATAGAAGAGATCAAAGCTATTCTTAGATCCTGTGCATGAGATTAAACCAACAGAAAGAGACTTGCATGCAAAATTGTATCCTACATGCATCATGACCTCATGCATACTGCACGTGTGCGGTCACGCTGTGTAGAGTTCCATTTTATTCTACAAAATGGCATCCTCTGTGCATGTTTGGGGCTAGACAGAATCGTACCACTGGCATAGCCGGTGCTGGGGTATGCAGTATATGCCTTGCATATACAGATGGCATGCCACTGCTGGTCAAAACTTGCACTTTCTGTTCTGGGGAAAATCCCAACATTTCAAAATTTGTGTCCATTCCAGATTGGAAGAAAAACAAAAAAAATTGAAATTTCTCACAAAACAATATTTTTTGAAAAAAAAAATCATTTTGGATTAATCATTTTGATTCCAATTTTTACTTTATTTTATATTAAAATGTAATTTAGACTCCACTATAAAATGAAATTAATTTCAGAATGAAACATTGCTTCAAATGAAAAACAGAAAAGTTACATTCTGAGAAGGTTGAAATGGAACGTCCAGACCTTATCAAAATAGATTCCTAAATCCTAAGGCCAGAAAGTACCACTGTGATCATTCAGTCTGACATCCTGCATAGCATGGGTCAGAAAACGGCCCAAAATGATTGCTTTTGAATCGGAATGTACCTTTAAAAAAAATCCCCAAAATGCTTTTTTTCCATTTTTTTTAAACAAAAATTCCTCAAATCAACAGGCTCCCACAGAAAGTTTCTATTTGGCAAAATGGCATTTTCCAATGGAAAAACGTTTGGTTGGAAATTTTTCAACAAGTTCTACTCATGTGTTTCACTAGCACAGTTCGCTCCAGGCAATTCCAAAGCATCTGCGTCAGGAAGAAAGAATGATCTTGTGGTCTGAGTAGGATTCAAAGGCCTGCAGGCAACTCCTGGCTCTGTGTGTCCTTGGGGAAGCTACTTCATCTCTCTGCACCTCAAGTCTAGCACTAGTCAAAGTGATTTCATTTATCCACAGAAAATTTTGGGAAAAATAAAATAAATTGTTTTTATTTAAATTTTCCATGGAAAATTTTGATTTTCAGGTGAAATTCAAATACCAAAAAAATTGGGCCAAATGCTGAAATATTTCAGTTTGCAAATCTTGGACGGGGAGGTGGCTAGGGTGACCATATGTCCTGTTTCGGCTAGGGCAGTCCCCTTTTTAAGCCCTGTCCAGGTAGTCCTGACTTTTTTGGCAAAACTGGGCATTTGTCCTGTTTGCTCTTGCCAGCTGATCATCAGTCAGCAAGAGCAAATGGGACAAATGCCCGGTTTTGCCAAAAAAGTGAGGTGTAACCCCTAGCAGGGTGTGGAGGAATGTGCAAGCAGGGAGAGGGAGGCGAGTGGCAACACCAGTCCTGTAGAGGAGAGAGGGCTCAGGAGAGTGGGTTGGGCGTGGCCAGCCCCACCCAGGCAGGTGGCAGGGGTCTTGGGCTGGTCCCAACTGCGGGGGGGTAGAGGGGGACCTAGGGCTGGCCATGGGTGGGTGGCATGGGGGGATCAGGCCAGTCCCACGCATGGGGGAGAAAGGGGGCTTTTGGCCAGCCCTGCATGGGAAGGCAGCAGGGAGTCTTGGGCCAGCCCCACCTGCAGAGGTAGAGGGGGTCCTTGGGCCGGCCCAGGGTGGGCAGCAGGAGTGGCTCAGGCCAGTCCCCTGCATGCGGGAGAAAGGGGACATTGGGCCAGCCCCGCGGGCAGGAGGCAGGGAGGGCTGTGAGGGGGGGAGCATGCTCGTGCGGGGGGCCTTGGGCCGGCCCTGTGTGATGTCCCGTTTTCCCTTTGAGAAAATATGGTCACCCTAGAGGTGGTGCATGTGATTTCCTGGCCATGGGGCATTCTGGGAGATGTAGTCTGACTGGAGCTGAACCCATAAAGAAGAATGGGGACAAGGCACTCTGACTATAACTTCTATAAGGCGCTGTGATAGCATTTCCAAATCAAAATGTTGCTGTTTTCGCACATGCCGAGTTTTGATGCAAAACTGAAGTTTCCAGTGAAAGCAGACACTTTTCACAGAAAATTTCATTTTATCAAAAAAAATCCAGTTTAGTTGGAAAAACCTTGTCCAGCCCTATGTAATTCCCCTGTTGTCAGTAGGAATAATAATCCTTCCTGCACAGGGCTATTTGTCTTGTCAGCATTTCAGAGCAGGGATTGTCTGTCAATTCATGTTTGGACAGCCCCAGGCAGGGGAGGCTACTCTCACACCAGTCATCACAGCACTAGAAACAGCGACTGTGACTATCGAGGCCCCAACCATTTTACTTGCAGGTCACAGGTTTGGATCTGGTCCAAGACTCCCAGTCTGAACCTCTTCTCCAGCTGCTGCCCCCTCCACCCAGCCACTGAAGTCACCGGCAATGCTCCCATAATATCAGTGGGGCAGGGTTGAGTCCATAGCGACACTCCTCCCTGGGGATCCCAGCTGAGTGACTGTGACAGACGTCTCCCCAAGTGCTAGCTGATTTCACCAGAGACGGTTGCTGATGCTCTCTTCCCTGCAAAGGAGGGGCCAACAGAGGCAAGGGGTCTCTGCTTCTGGCCTCTCTAAGGGTCTGGGGTTGCTTTTGAAAGAGGGGCCTGGTGTGCAGTGAAGTAGGGCTGGGGAAGATGATGGGCAGCCTGTGTGGCTGTCCCAGTCCAAAAGGCATCAGCTGTTCTAACATTCTCTGTGCATTGTTAGGGGGGAGGGATAGCTCAGTGGGTTAAGCATTGGCCTGCTAAACCCAGGGTTGTGAGTTCAATCCTTGAGGGGGCCACTTAGGGATCTGGCGCAAAATTAGTACTTGGTCCTGCTAGTGAAGGCAGGGGGCTGGACTCAATGACCTCTCAAGGTCCCTTCCAGTCTATGAATCTATGAAGGCTCGGAGCTTGCCAGTCACTATAACCAGCGGTAGGACCTACAACAAGCCCAGGGAATGGCTGTGTCAGCCTGTGCTCTCATCAGAGGGGGATATTTCACAGGCAGACTCTAGGGGTCGCCAGCCTTCAGCTCATCTTGCTAGCCTCGTCATCTAGCCCGGCCCAGCCCTTTGAAATTGTCTGTCCGCAAGTGGCCGTTAGGCGACCCAAACAGTCCTTGTATAAACAAACTCCAGGCTTTGCCAAGGCCGCACACCTGGGAGCTCAGCCTTTATGAAAGTGGAACATACGGTTCCATGTGGAAGGCTCCTGGCCAACAGGGGTGGGAGGCTGTGGGGAGGGATGTTAAAGTGCAGAAGACACTGGACCTCCCTAGGGAGGAAAGTGGGCGTATTTCTGCCCAGGGGACAGACCACTGGCCCATATAGCTCAAATTTCTGATAGTGTGAGATGTTTTCATAGCACACAATCCCCCCAGACTCACAAAACTGGGTCGGTTGGAGACCTGTGGCCAACAGGCACTCCCCAGCCAGGACAGGATTTCTCATAAACTGTAGAAGGCTCTTGTTACATGGCTGCACCGTCTTTGGGGCAGGGACTCTCTCTTACTCTGGGGGGGGGGGTGTGCGTACGCATGCACAACGGGTTCCTGACCTCAGCTCGGGCCTCTGGTGCCACTGCAATACAAATTAATAATAATATAATTGTAATTATGAACTAATCCTCAGCACGGCCTGTCAAGTAGGGGAGTATCACCATCCCCATGGGCAGCGATGACAACGACTGAGGCAGGCAGCGATGACAACGACTGAGGCACAATGAGATTACAGCAACATTTTAAAACGTAGGTCCCTCAAGCTAGGTGCTAATAGCCATATTCAGGCACCTAAAAGCAAGCGACTCTTTCCTGTGCTGCTGATCAGCCCCAGCTCCCATTGACTCCACTGGAGTTGGGGGCGCTGAGCACCTCTGAAATTCAGCACCTGGCAGCAAGGGAGTGCAGGGTGGGGACATGAGGTCAGTGTCTGAGAAGCAGCTTAGAAGCGCTAATCCTGCATTTCCCAGGACCACACTGAGAGTCTTGGTCTGGCTCTGAGTTGACGCACGCAGCTCTGAATCACCTGTGACAAACACAGGCTCTGTTCCTCGCTGAGCACTCACTCGCGCAGGGCAGAGCTTTCCTGTGGGGTGTGTACGAGAGCCCGTCGACACTGAGAATTTCCCTTCCACAGGAAGTTCCCACCTTTCAACTTTTCCTTTTGTCCTAAATTGAAATAAAAAGTAGCAATTTCCAAACTTCCTGTGAAATACAATTTCTGAAAAAATTTGTTTCAAAAATATTGAAACAATTGTATTGAATCATTTCATCTGGATAAGGCTGAAGTGCTTTCATTTGGCTTGATCATGAAGATGAATATATAATATAATAAAATAGTTCTCATGGTAGGTGCTTTGACCAATTTGAAAATTTTGACACTCAGTCTTCAAAACAGCATGCGAGCTGACTCTGACCCCGCTGGCAGAATTATGCGAAAGCACAGAGAGGAGCCAATGCTCGATAAGCAAACAGACTAGGGAGGCGAGTGCAAAGGGCTGATGGAGGAGGAGGAGGAGGAGGAGAAGTCTTGGATGAGGATTTCAGCGGAGGTGCAACTGAGAAAGTGGCAAACATGCCATTAAGGTTATAGGCCCTGCCCCTGTGAAAACTCACGTATGTGAGCAGTTCCATTCACCTCAGAGGGCTGCTTGTGTGAGCAGATAAGCCCGGGTCAGGTGTCTGTAGGGCTGAGGCTAGGTTGGGATTCAGGCACAGACAGGCTGCCCAGGCGGAATGCCAGGAGAGACATAGGCACAAGGCTGCACGGGGGGGAGGGGGGGGCAATTTGCCCCAGGCCCCGGGCTCCGCAGGGGCCCCCACGAGAATGGCTGAGGCTCCCTCCCCAGCCCTGGCCCGACCCCACCTCCGCCCCTCTCCCGGAGCCTCAGCTCATCCAGGAGCGTCCCTGGCTCCGGCAGGGCCTGAGCTCCTCCCTGCTCAGAGCTGCATGGTAAGGGGGGGGGCTGTGAGCGGCGGGAGCTCAGGCCCCGCTGGAGCTCGCAGCCCCGCCCCCTTACCATGCGGCTCTGAGTGGGGAGGAGCTCAGGCCCCACTGGAGCCATGCTGCATCGTGTCCAGGGACGCTCCTGGATGCGGCGCGCTGAGGCTCCGGGTGAGGGGGGAGCCAGGGGTAAGGGGCCAGGGCCGGGGGGGTTGGATAAGGGGCAGGGAGGGGACAGAGGTTGAGGAGGGCGGTCAGGGGACAGGGAATGGGGGGGTTGGATCATGGGCATTCCAGGGGTCTGTCAGGACTCGGTAGGGGGGTAGAGAGGGGTCGGGGCAGTCAGGGGACAGGGAGCAGGGGTGGGGTCCCGGGGTGGTGGTTGGAGGGGTCTCTGGGGGGCGGTCAGGGGACAAGGAGCAGGATGGGTCGGAGATTCTGAGGGGGATAGTTGGGGAGCAGGAAGTGGGTGGGGGTTGGATAGGGGGCAAGGCCAGGCTGTTTGGGAGGCACAGCCTTCCCTACCCTAAAGCTCATTCAGCAGTTTGAGGCTTGCAGAAGAGCCAAGCTGTTAGCTTTTCCATTAGGGCTGCCGTCCCTTTCACTTCTCAAATGCCAAATTATAGTCTATATTTAATTTCAGTGCCATAGGGAGATTCATGTCAGGGGAGGGTAGCTTCATTTAAAATTAGCCACTGGGGGAGGGATCACATGAGAAGAGCAATATCCTACACCACCTACCTCCTTCCCAATCCTACCAAGGGAGGACCCCCCCCCTGCATTCCCTGAGGCTTCAGAGGGGTTAATTCAATGGTTCTCAAACTTTTGTACTGGTGACCCCTTTCACATAGCAAACCTCAGAGTGCGACCCCCCCCTTATAAATTAAAAACACTTTTTTATATATTTAACACTATTATAAATGCTGGAGGCAAAGCGATGTTTGAGATGGAGGCTGGCAGCTCGTGACCCCCAGTAATAACCTTGTGATCCCCTGAGGGGTCCTGACCCCTAGTTTGAGAACCCCTGGGTTAATTTAATTTTAGCACCCTGTGTCCATTCACATGCATGTGCTATTTTGAGTATTTTAGTTTTCACAACATAGGCTCATCTCAGATTCTGGAACAAGCTCAAATGCTCAGTTCGTGGAGTATGTACATAAGCTATACTAAAGACAAACCCGCAGTAACCGTCTCCAGTTTGTGAGGGACCCCATGGAGCCAGTCTCTAGGAAACAGATAAATGCATAGAGGTTAAGTCCATTAATGGCTATTAGCCAGGATGGGTAAGGAATGGTGTCCCTAGCCTCTGTTTGTCAGAGGATGGATGGAGATGGATGGCAGGAGAGAGATCACTTTATCATTACCTGTTAGGTTCACTCCCTCTGGGGCACTTGGCATTGGCCATTGTTGGTAGACAGGATACTGGGCTGGATGGAGCTTTGGTCTGACTTTGGTATGGCTGTTCTAATGTTCTAACCTAAATGCACGCAAAGTTATGGAGACAGATATGAGTCAAGGAAGCCAGCAGAGTATCAGAAACCTGGAAAAATCTCTGACTGGATGGGCTCAGGCGTTTGGTCACAAGCTGAGGTGATTCAAAAGTTTTGGATTTTTTTTTAGCAGAATTTTTTTATTGTTTCTTTAACAATCAAACACAGCAAGCAGCAAATATTTGGCCACACACTTCTGAAACTCCAAACCATATTCAGGTTTTGACAGACTAATTTCAGCTTTTCAATTAAGAAAACCACAACAAATTTTGAAGGAAAGCAGACATTGTCCGTGATTTTTTTCTGCTTTTTAAAAACCCCTAGTTTATGATCCAAAAAAAGTTTTGACAGAAAATATTTGTCCAACCCTTTTAATGAGCTTTAGTGCCTTTTAGCACTAGCTGATGCTGAGAACTAATGATACCTTGTAAAGAAGTTTTCTCAAAACTGGGTTTGTGCCAAGATGCGGAAGGTTTATTTTTCCCAGGGCCGCCCAGGGGGGGGAGTAAGTGGGGCAATTTGCCCTGGGCCCCACAGGGGCCCCCACGAGAATATAGTATTGTATAGTATTGCAATTTTTTTTATGGAAGGGGCCCCCGAAAATTGCTTTGCCCCAGACCCCCTGAATCCTCTGGGCGGCCCGGCATAGGCAGCCGAGTGGGTTTGGATGTGTGAGGTCTGGGGAGATGCTGGGCTCTAGCTGCGTCTTTGTAACAAGTCCTGCTGCTGTGATGTGGGGAAGGGAGATCGGTGTCCCTGCATGGAGCTCCCTGGCTCCCTGCTTCATGGAGCAGCTACACTGGGTTAGTGTAGTGATCAATGGCTCCATGTCTAGTTGGCAGCCGGTTTCAAGTGGAGTGCCCCAAGAGTCGGTCCTGGGGCCGGTTTTGTTTAATATCTTTATTAATGATCTGGAGGATGGTGTGGACTGCACTCTCAGCAAGTTTGCAGATGACACTAAACTAGGAGGCGTGGTAGATACACTAGAGGGTAGGGATCGGATACAGAGGGACCTAGACAAATTAGAGGATTGGGCAGAAAAAAACCTGATGAGGTTCAACAAGGACAAGTGCAGAGTCCTGCACTTAGGACGGAAGAATCCCATGCACTGCTACAGACTAGGGACCGAATGGCTAGGTAGCAGTTCTGCTGAAAAGGACCTAGGGGTCACAGTGGACGAGAAGCTGGATATGAGTCAACAGTGTGCTCTTGTTGCCAAGAAGGCTAACGGCATTTTGGGCTGTATAAGTAGGGGCATTGCCAGCAGATCGAGGAACGTGATCGTTCCCCTTTATTCGACATTGGTGAGGCCTCATCTGGAATACTGTGTCCAGTTTTGGGCCCCACACTACAAGAAGGATGTGGAAAAATTGGAAAGAGTCCAGCGGAGGGCAACAAAAATGATTAGGGGTCTGGAGCACATGACTTATGAGCAGAGGCTGAGAGAACTGGGATTGTTTAGTCTCCAGAAGAGAAGAATGAGGGGGGATTTGATAGCAGCCTTCAACTACCTGAAGGGGGGTTCCAAAGAGGATGGAGCTTGGCTGTTCTCAGTGGTGGCAGATGACAGAACAAGGAGCAATGGTCTCAAGTTGCGGTGGGGGAGATCCAGGTTGGATATCAGGAAAAACTATTTCAGTAGGAGGGTGGTGAAACACTGGAATGCGTTACCTAGGGAGGTGGTGGAGTCTCCTTCCTTGGAGGTTTTTAAGGCCCGGCTTGACAAAGCCCTGGCTGGGATGATTTAGCTGGGAATTGGTCCTGCTTTGAGCAGGGGGTTGGACTAGATGACCTCTTGAGGTCCCTTCCAACTCTGATATTCTATGATTCTATGGGTTCCCCACATTAGAGACCCCCAGGCGGCCACTTGTCTCAGTGAGTGAAGGCTGGAACAGCATGAGCCAGGCCCCCTCTGTAGTCTCCGCAGCCAGCTCCTGCCAGCATCTCCAGAGAGTTTGTTTGTTGAAGGACATGGCGTTCCAGCCACTGGATTGCTGGCAGGCCTGCCTCCCTTGGGACATTTTTAGCTCTGGCGGTCAGCAATGTCAGGTCCCACAGCTCACACTCCACCCTGCCAGAATTCACAGCCTGGCCTCTATTGTCCCTCTGGCACAGCTGGGCTTTTTCTGCCTCAGGCCTGCTTGAGCACAGGGTGCGTATTCCAGCCTGTCTGTACTGTGGATGGAGGGTGTTGGGATTCCCCTCACTCCATTGTGTATCCAGCGAGAAGCTCTGCAGAGGGAAGGGAGTGATTGGGGAGGTGAAGATCCATGGCCAGCCAATCAACATGGCCTGCAGCAGTCGTTCCCAGAAGGATTGGAGATGGCTCATGGGAAAGGCACTCCTCAGTGCTTGAGAACCTCACTGTCTGTGGGGCTCAGGGGAAGAGGAGTCTTTCATTGGCTAATTTGTACCATGCTTTTAAAAGGATTCTCTATTCTTACAGTTACTAGTAATACTGAGTAATTAGTAATAATGAGTAATGCTACTGTTATCATTACTTCAGCTGAAGCTGCAGTGAATCACTCCTGATTTCACCATTCCCTAAAACTGTTCTGTCTGCACATATTGCCCTTTGGCTCTTGAACTGCTCTGTTCTCATGTGGCCCCACCCAAGACCAGGGAGGCAATACTCACTTGCAATGCAAGGTAGGGGGAAAGCAAAACTTCCTTTTTGCAGGAAATTCTGCAACTTTGACATTTGTTTTCATTCCAAAGTGGAATAAAACTAAAGGATTTCTTCCTTCAAACCATTTCATTGTATGTCAAGCCAAATGTTGCATTTCAATAACATCAAATTGTTATATTACATTCTAAATTATTATAGAAAATAACATTCAAAAAATCAAACCTGAAACGTTTAGTTTCTCTTTTGACTTTTTGTTTCATTTTCTATTCTAGTTTATAGCAATAAAAGACATTTCAAAAGAGTGACTTCTTAACAAAACATCAAAAAGTTCCATTCCGAGAATATCTAAAAAGAATGTTTTGGCATCAACAAAATGGTTAGTTTCAAATGGATTTTTTCCTCCAAATCAGCCCATTCCCACAAAAAGCCAAGATTGTGACAAACCAGCTTTTCTGCTGGGACATACATCCCTAGCTCTGACAATGTACCTCAAGCCCCCTGTACACAGATACATATATCTGCGCACACATGTACACGCACACACAAATATAAAGGCATGTGCACACTTACATACACCCCTATGCACACGCATTTGTGCTTTAGAAAATGTTTCCTTTAGATAAAGTGATAAATCATCTGAAAATGCCCAAGTGCTTGTTGCGACTATCTGCGAATCAGAGCAGACTGGCCCACGTTGCTGTAGCCTGACTGGAAGGAGGGAGAAGTGCCAGTGTCACACAGGGGCCTGGTCTTGTCAGATTTGCAGACCCAGAGGGTCAGATGGTCCCAGCTGGTGACATCAGCATTCACACTCACCCAGTCCAGATGGACCACTAGACAGGTGGTTTTCCCATCACTGCAACTGTTCCTTGCACATGGCTTCCCCTCTGGCCCTTCAATGGCATTGTCCTCATGTGGCCAAGCCCAGGTGACGTGTGTGAGATGGAGACAGCACCGGGAGCCTTCCAGGCCACCCCATTCTCACACACACAGCCAGGAGATAGACTTCTCAGGGATTACTTCCCACAGGAGAAGAGCAGGTCACTCTGCTTAGTGTGAATCCCAGTGCACCAGAGCTCTGCCAGCCTCAGCCTGCGCCCTTATGCTCAGAACATCGGCTGGAAAAACAGCTCTGGGGCCATGTCAGCTGAGTGCTCTGAGCATCCCACTGACTCATTACCAGTTCTCTTGCCTATGGGCAGAGAGCTTCCTCAGTGCCAGACTGACCCCAGTCTGCTATGGATGAGCAGGGACCAGCGCCCTCCTCATGTCCCTTTGGGCACAGCCATCTCTCTTCCCCTCTGTTAACAGCCAAACCCAAAGGACGGCTGCAGGGTCCAGTCTGTTTAAAGAGAGGAACAAAGCAGCCACAGAACAGAAGACTCACTGAGCCGAGGCCGGTGCAGACACTGCGTGTCAGCAAGCCAGTGACAGCCAGTGGTAACCCACGTAGCAGAGCCCAGCCTGGGCCTTTAGCAGGTTCTGTCTCTGGTGTTTCAGAGCAGGCTGCCCTGCAGAGACCTGGCTCTTTTGAGTCTTCAGAGGTCTGCTCGCTGCCCTTGTGTTCTCCTCTGGCACCCTGAGGGGCTGGTGGATGGTCCCCAAGGCGTGTTCCTGAAGCAGGGCTGTGCTTCCTCCACATGCCCACCAACCTACTGGCCAGCTCCAAGCAAGCCCTTAGCACACCAGTGTGCAGCCGATGGCAGGGCCTAGGGTTACCATACGTCCGGATTTTCCCGGACATGTCCGGCTTTTTGGGCTCCAAATCCCCGTCCGGGGGGAAATCCCAAAAAGCCAGACATGTCCGGGAAAATCGGGCCGGGCTGGCGGTGCGGTGCCGGGACGGGGCCTCGGGGGACGGGCCAGCAGTGCGGTGCCGTGCCATGCCGGGGACTCGGGGGCCGGGCCGGCGGTGCGGTGCCGGGCCGGGCCGGGAGCTCGGGGGACGGGCCGGACCGGGGGCTCGGGGGACGGGCCGGCGGAGCGGTGCCGGGGGCTCGGGGGATGGGCCAGCGGAGCGGTGCGGGGCAGGAGCTCGGGGGACGGGCCGGTGGAGCGGTGCCGGGCCAGGGGCTCGGGGGCCGGGCCGGCGGAGCAGTGCCGGGCCGGGAGCTCGGGGGCCGGGCCGGCGGAGCGATGCCGGGGGCTCGGGGGCCGGGCTGGCGGACCGGTGCCGGGCCGGGGGCTCGGGGGCCGGGCCGGGCTGGGGGCCCGGGGCTCGGGGCTCGGGCTAGCGGTGCGGGGCCGGGAACCGGTCACACCCCCCTTACCTGCTTCAGGCTTCCCGCGAATCAAATGTTCGCGGGAAGCAGGGGAGGGGGCGGAGACTTTGGGGAAGGGGCGGAGTTGGGGCGGGGTTGGGGGCGGGGCCCCGTGGAGTGTCCTCCTTTTGGAGGCACAAAATATGGTAACCCTAGCAGGGCCCCCATCAGACAGCTCCATTCCCAACATGGCTGCAGGAAGAGATGTGCAGGCAGCCGTCCCTCTGCTCGCTGGCTGAGACCGCATAGCTCCCTCCTGCCTTCCTCTAACCCCCGGCTGAAGTCCTGTCACCTGGAGTGGGACCTTCATTCTCAAGCCCTGAAGGAAGAGAACTGGCCTCTGCTCTGATTTCAGTGCCCCTACTTGCTGCTGGTGTCTCCTTATATGGGTGTGGCCACATCACTCACCCCACAAACCCGCCCCCAACCATGTGTACCCAGCCAATGGTGCACTGTCTCCAGCGGGTGCTCTGTCTCCCACAGAGCTCAGAGCACTTTACAAAGGGTGGATATATCTTGTCAGCCACATTCCACTAAGGCCGGGAGGGGGGTAAGTGACTTGTCACAGGCCACATGGTGAGTCACTAGTGGAGCCAAGTATAGAACACCGCTTCCCTGAGCTCCACTTCAGCACGGTATTGAGGGGACCATGCTGCACTCTGAAGCCGCCTCTGCCACCCCCTGGTGTGGAGCAGGGCTGGGTTTGATCAGTCAGATATAAATATATTCCTGGCTATAATAAGATGCTGGTCCCTGTGCTGTGCCGGGAAGGCTCTGGCAAGCTGGACTACACTACCTCTCTTGCGCTGGGGCGATACGCAGCTTCCCAGAAGCAGCTATGCCAGGAATTCATTATGCTCCAGCCGCGACTTTTTCTCTTCGCAATGGCAGAGACACACAAAACCAAACAATCGGTAACACTCCTCAACAAGAGCAAAACAGTGATAAAAGTGTGCAGAAGTGGGGAGCATCCCCAGGGCCTGTTGTTTTCCTAGAAGGCAGAGAAATAGACTGGATTGTCCAGCTGGCTGATTTACCCTGGCTCAACAGCGAACATGCACCTGCCCCTCAAAGCTTCTAGGAGAATTTATTAACACTCCGGCAAAGGAGAGAAGTTAACACTGCTAAACACTGCTCTGCAGGCTGGCAGGCTGTGCTGCAGGATGCAGCAAGGGCATAACTGAGGTCTGTCTGTGTCTCTCTGTCTGGTTGTGTCTCCCATCACCATACTATCTGGGCAGCAAGCTGCTGTATTAGTAATGAAACCTCATTACCACACTCACTAGCAGGGCTGGCGCAACCCATTAGGTGACCTAGGTGGTCGCTACAATTTGGGGGGCAGCGACCGTGGCGGTATTTCGGCGGTGGGACCTTCCGCCACCTAGGGCAGCAGAAAAGCTGGCGGCACTCCTGCTCACTAGCCCCAGCCCAGCATGTGATCCCGCTGCAGTGGGAATCAGTGTCGCAATGTGCCCATTTCCCTGGCAGGCAGGTTGTTCAGGCCAGGCCTTCTCAGATCCCCGTATTGCCAGTTCTCTCAGTTCTCATGATATTTGGTGCTTTTCTGCCCCTGCTCCTGGAGTCACATGGTTACCTGAGAATCGCTGCTTCCCTTGAAAAAGCAAAAGTAAGCTCCAAGCTCTCCCGATGGCAGAGAGAGGCTTGGGAATGTGACTGCGAAGGCTCCAGCCCAGAAGGCAATGCAAAGAGAACCTGGAATGTAGTATGTTAAAAATCTCAGGAGTTTTAAGCCAAACTCATGATTGTCTGGATCTCAACTCAGGAGTTTGGGGTGTGCAGACTCAGCTGTATCATGTACCTACAAGTCAGAAGCTCTTTGCTGGCTCTAACAGGCCCAGCACTGAATGAGTGCATGTCTGGGCTGGCCAGGCTGACACTAAAATCCAGCTGCTGCTAAAGGGCAGGAACCCATGGGAGGGGGCTCTGGGGAGAAGCATTCATGAAGACCCCACTCTGCTGGAGGGGCAGCCGCCCACCCAAACCCCTTGTGCGTCCGCAGGGAGGAGTACAGGGCCAGGACTATCTGCTTGGAGTCCCTGGACCTAGCTAGGGCAGGAATAGCCCTCTTCACATATAAGGGAGCAGCCCTTATTCAGGGCACCCCCACACTGGCTCTGCAGGAGACCTGGGCACAGGGGGTGCAGGCGGGAGTGGGTAGATTGTGTGCATCCAGGCCTTTGCCCCAGTCATTCAATGTCCAGCCAATGGCTTTTAGTGGCCATGGCAACAAGGATGGTCCTGGGCAGCCACTGGCTGGGAAGGCCGAAGCCACCTCCTCTGTGCCCTTGAGCCAGCACAGGGATGAATCTGCCCCTCTGTGTCATCACACTGCTCTGGTCCTGGCACTCCCTAGCTCTCTGGCAGCACAAGCCTGCCCTGAGAGTCCATGAAATAGATCCCTAAGAAGATGCCCAGCATGGGAGCAGCCTGATGGGACTGATCACACAGGAGAGTCCGGCTGCATCTCCAGTGACATGCATTCCAGATAAACTGTGTGCTGTCCACAGTAGTGTCTTCTGGGAGCTCCACAGAGATTGCTGCACTTTTATGACTGAGTTTAGTCTCCAAATTCAGCACAACCTCCCTCCCACACCACTGCACAGCCCCCGTCCCCCATGCTCCCTGCTCCTACTCTATCGCACTTTTAAAGAGTGCCAGCTAGGCTCCCTAGGCTTCGGCGCCACAGACAGGCCCACACAGGCAGGTCATGGTACCGGGAAGTGGAGTGAGTGGGGAGCAGCTCTGGTGCATACTGGGAAATTCCTGCACAAGAACACTTTGTTGATGTTAGCGTTCAGGTCTCTCAAGTGTATACCAGGCAGGAAACCCGCAGCTCAGCCACCCCTGGCTCTTTCATCCAAACCAGCTAAAGGGCACTCCTCCAGTTCCTGCTGTCACACTCACATAGCCTGAGCACTGAGCTCCCACTCGGGGCGGGACAATCAGCACAGCACGTATTTTGCCATGACACACATGCCTACTTCTTCGACCAGGCTCTGCATTGGGTGTGACATTGGAGAATGCGTAAGAAGGGAGCCTTTCCTGTCTTTGGGATGCCATCGCTTTGCCCACAGGACGCGCCTGAACTGTTGCTGACAGGGGTTTCCAGTGAGCTCACGTGAGTCTCAATAGCGGGGTAGCCACGGTTGCATTGGCAGCAGCCACAGAGGCATGGCTTAGCTATGCCAAGTACAAACCTGCCTAAACCCCATGGATATGTACTCAGCATTAGGGTTACCATATCTCATAAATAAAAAAAGAGGACCCTCCACGGGCCCTGGCCCCGCGCATTTCCGCACCCCTAGCCCTGCCCCAACTCCGCCCCTTTCCCACCCTAATTCCACCCCCTCTTCCCTCCCACTCCCAGCCATGGGGAAAGGGCTGCCCCAGTGCTACCGGCTTCAGGGTTTGCCGGGCAGCCCCCAGACCCTGCGCCCCCAGCCGGCGCTTCCCCAGCGCAGCTGGAGCCCGGGAGGGGAAGCGCCCAGCCGGGGGCGCAGGGTCTGGAGGCTGCCTGGCAAACCGTGAAGCCGGTAGCGCTCGGGCTTTGGGCAGCCCCTATGCCTCCGGAACCTGCGCCCCCAGCCGGGCACTTCCCCTCACGGGCTCTGGCGGCGCAGGGTCTGGAGGCACGGGGGCTGCCCGAAGCCGGTAGCTCTCGGGCAGCCCGGCTCTTAAACAGAGCCGAGCTGCCCGAACGCTACCGGCTTTGGGCAGCCCCTATGCCTCCGGACCCTGCGCCCCCAGCCGGGCACTTCCCCTCCCGGGCTCTGGCGGCGCAGGGTCTGGAGGCACGGGAGCTGCCCGAAGCCGGTAGCTCTCGGGCAGCCCGGCTCTTAAACAGAGCCGAAGAGGAGCAGAGCCTCCAGCCGCGGCGGCTCTGCTCCTGCCCGACTCTTCGGCTCTGTTTAAGAGCCAGGCTGCCCGAGCGCTACCGGCTTCTGGCAGCCCCCGTGCCTCCAGACCCTGCACCCCCAGCCGGGCACTTCCCCTCCCAGGCTCCGAAGAGTCGGGGAGGAGCAGAGCCGCCATTTTCCCGGACATGTTCGGCTTTTTGGCAATTCCCCCCGGACGGGGGGTTGACTGCCGAAAAGCCGGACATGTCTGGGAAAAAGAGGACGTATGGTAACCCTACTCAGCATAGCTAAGTTGTGCCACCGCTGTCACTGTCCATGCTACCATGGCTACACTGCTATTGATAGTCATGCTAAAGCTCATCGAGCTAGCAATAGCATGTATATGGGAGCTGGGAATCACACGCTTAGCTCCTAGCAGCCTGAGACCTGTTTTCACCTTTAGCAGCAACTGTTTCATCTCCTGCAGCAGACAGGGCTTAGGAAGGATCCAGCCACTGTCAGGAAATGCCTGGTTGACAAACAAATGCTAGCACTGGGGGAGTCTGCGTTTGCACAAACTCTAGCAGAGCTTTGCAGCAAGGAGAAGAATCTTTCCCAAGATTATTTCTGTCTTGCCTGTTTGCTGAAGGGAAATGAAGGGCACTGTGGTTTCCCACCAAGATTTTATTGCATGCTGCCACTTCCCTGATTTACCATCATTAAGTCCCAGTGGAAGTGATCCAGCTGGCCTGGGCCAGCTTTTTCACAGGCAGTTCAGGAGGAAAGTCACAGAGATCTGTGAAATACACTGATGAATTCTGCAGGTTTTCATCATTTGTGAGAAGAGGAGAATAAGAGCAGAACAACAGCGAGGGAGGGAGGGAGTGCAGAGTGTGAATAAACCTAATTTGGAAAAGCAGGCTCTTATTCCTGAAGGTCAGTTTGTGGATCATGATTTACCACCCCTATGAAAAGTGCCAGCTAATTACGCATTACCCAGTTGGAATTGGCAACCCTGATGGGCAAGTTCTCATTTTCAGTGTATGCTTTCATAGCGTGATTTGCAGACATTGACTGGCTCTACATTTGCAACATGCTGGATTTTCATTTGTGCCGCTCGGCAAATGAGCTGTGTTTGAAAACTGTCTGCAAAGCTTGACATCATCAGTGAGGCCAGGAAAGAAAATTATATTGCGGATTATTTTTTCCCATTTTTGCAAAAGCAAAATATTTTGCAGTTTGTTTCCAATTTCTTTGCTGTTTTCCACAAAAATAAAAGTGATATTTGCTTGTGGAAATGTGGCATTTATCCAGGGGTGGGGTCAAAGGTCAGCCAGGAAAAGAGGGTGAACATGAGGGAATTTGGCCTTGAATAAGTAACTACTCAACAGGTAAACATTGTTGGAGAGGAATCAGAAACCTCCCTGGACCCTGTTTGTGTTTGGACGAATAAAGACTTGGGAAAAGTTCCTCTTGCCAGCCCCGTATCAATGGATGCTTGAGAGGTCAGAGGGCTCGACAAGCAGTACAGATACAAGTGATATTTATCTCACTGGAATCTTTAGAATTGCCAATGCTGAAATTGAGGACCAGGGCAGAGCTATATCTGAAACAGGTGTCCTCCTTCACTCAGGCAAAGGAAGGCGCTACCAATGGAAACAGTAAAATCACCATCTTCCAAAGTCTCCAAGCTCTTGGGATCCTACCACAGTTACTGGGATGTGGATGGATGATTTCCCATAGTTCCCCCCTGCTTCTAGGAACCTCTCGCTCTGCCATCTTCCTACTGACTTAGGGCCAAATTCTGCTCTTAGTTACACTGGGGTAAATTGGGGGTAATGGTACCAGACAGAGCAGAGCTGCTCCTGACTGGCAGAGCAAAGCAATCACCGTGGTGTTTCCCTGTCTGTCTGCTTGCAACACAATAACTCTTCACTACCACATCCGGTCAAACATAGTGTTTCAGGGAACATTCTGTGCAATAATGGTGAAAAGCCTGATTTCCACCATTGTAAGGGGAGAGGAAAATCAGGCCCACAGAGCAATGAGTCAGAGCAATCTCTCTGGTGCCCTTGCCGCTGCCTTCACATATCACAGGCAACAGCTCAATAGGCTGCTCTCTCTCATTGGGTGCGCAACTCAGCCTGCCTGAGCAGTGAAGTATGCCAAGCAGAATTTGGCCCTAGGTCAGTAGGAAGATGGCAGAGCAAGAGGTCCCTAGAAGCAGTGGGGCGCTCTGGGAAATCATCCATACTGTTTTACTATCTGCCGATAATATGGTCCGAGTTTATCCTGGGAGCTGAGGCTCTTTTGTAGGAGGTGACTTCTGGGTACTCGTCTGGCTCTGTCAATCTGTTTTTTCACTTCAGCAGGTGGGTATTGTAGTTTTAAGAATGCTTGATAGAGATCTTGTAGGTGCTTGTCTCTATCCGAGGGATTGGAGCAAATGCGGTTATATCTTAGAGCTTGGCTGTAGACAATGGATCGTGTGGTGTGTCCTGGATGGAAGCTGGAGGCATGTAGGTAAGTGTAGCGGTCAGTAGGTTTCCGGTATAGGGTGGTATTTATGTGACCATCGCTTATTAGCACAGTAGTGTCCAGGAAATGGACCGCTTGTGTGGATTGATCTAGGCTGAGGTTGATGGTGGGATGGAAATTATTGAAATCATGGTGAAATTCCTCAAAGGCTTCTTTTCCATGGGTCCAGATGATGAAGATGTCATCAATGTAGCGCAAGTAGAGTAGGGGCGTTAGGGGACGAGAGCTAAGGAAGCTTGACAGAGTACCTAGAAGTCACCTCCTACAAGACAGGCCCAACAAAGAAAATAACAGAACGCCACTAGCTGTCACCTTCAGCCCCCAACTAAAACCTCTCCAGCGCATCATCAGAGATCTACAACCTATCCTTAAAGATGATCCTTTACTCTCACAGATCTTGGGAGACAGACCTGTCCTCGCTTACAGACAACCCCCCAACCTAAAGCAAATACTCACCAGCAACCACACATCACTGAACAAAACCACTAACCCAGGAACCTATCCTTGTAACAAACCCCGATGCCAACTCCGTCCACATATCTATTCAAGTGACATCATCATAGGACCTAATCACATCAGCCATACCATCAGGGGCTCGTTCACCTGCACATCTACCAATGTGATATATGCCATCATGTGCCAGCAATGCCCCTCTGCCATGTACATTGGCCAAACTGGACAGTCTCTACGCAAAAGAATTAATGGACACAAATCTGACATCAGGAATCAAAATACTCAAAAACCAGTGGGAGAACACTTTAACCTGTCTGGTCATTCAGTGACAGACCTGCGGGTGGCTATATTACAACAGAAAAACTTCAAAAACAGACTCCAACGAGAGACTGGTGAGCTAGAATTGATATGCAAACTAGACACAATCAACTCCGGTTTGAATAAGGACTGGGAATGGCTGAGCCATTACAAACATTGAATCTATCTCCCCTTGTAAGTATTCTCACACTTCTTATCAAACTGTCTGTACTGGGCTAGCTTGATTATCACTTCAAAAGTTTTTTTTCTCTTAATTAATTGGCCTCTCAGAGTTGGTAAGACAACTCCCACCTGTTTATGCTCTCTGTATGTGTGTATATATATCTCCTCAATATATGTTCCATTCTATATGCATCCGAAGAAGTGGGCTGTAGTCCACGAAAGCTTATGCTCTAATAAATTTGTTAGTCTCTAAGGTGCCACAAGTACTCCTGTTCTTCTTTTTGCGGATACAGACTAACACGGCTGCTACTCTGAAATCAGCACAAAAAGCCATGCATACGCCCCAGACATACACAGTGAGCGCAGAAACACTGAGGGTACAGTAACACTGCTAGGGCGTTGCAGTGGGAACACACACTCGGGCTAGGCTAACCCAGGGGCTCACATCCAACAGCTCCAGTTAACTGTGCAGCCTAGCCGTGGCCAAAGAGACAGTCACATCCCACCCAGACTTTCTAGTGAACCTGGTGTGCGCTGGGACAGGACTTGGGAAATGCAGCCAGTTCTGTATAGGTTCTCGGACGTGGAGACATACTTGATGAAACTGACAGGCACTTGTTTCAGTATTGAGATTTGGTGTTGTAGTTCAAAATGCTGTCAGTAACAAGGCTACTCCAGACACATCCCTAAGTTATAGACATCTCCCACACACAACCCACCACCTTCCCAGCCACAGTCCCGTCCTGTGACAGTCTGGAGCTGCCAGCAGGAGCAGCCCTAACCTGCTCTCAATGTGCTTGTTCAATACAGAGGAGAAGGATTCTCTGGAAGGCACATGGCCGAAAACTAGGCCAGATTCTGCTCTTGGATACTCTGCCATGGAGTTACTTCAGAGTGACATTGGTGCAAGCTAGGCCACTTACTCTGGAACACAGCAGCACGGCTGGGGGAGTGCACTGATCCTCTGCTCCTCTTTCTATTGCAGTGGGCACTACACCATGGTGCAAGGGCAGGCGGGGAGAGCAGGTCACCAGCAATATTACTAAATAAATAGCCTTTTAAAATAAATTCCAGCATATAAAAAAATAGCACATTGATGTTCCTGGGCTGGGAGTTGTACTATTTAGGGACTGTGCAAAGAAAATAAAATGCCTATTACAAAATAACTATTTAGAGAAAACTCTGCAGAAAGATCTAGCGAGAACTATGTGTTTTAGCATGGTCTGTTTACAGTGCATCATTGCTGGTCTGCTGAAAACTGTGCTGTAACAGAGCAAAAATGCATCTGCATTCCTTCAGTGCAAAAATATTCATGTGCAGACATCACAGCAATATCACAGTTATTTTCCTTCTTCTTGTTTTGGGGTATTTTCTGCTGCTTCTCAAAGTTCAGATCACTTGACCTAATCTGTCTGGATAAAAGCAGTACTGTTCTCCAAATGTACAGGCTAATATCACTAATAACTAGTGTTGTTGCTAAAGGATCGTTGCCAAAGGATTTGGTATTTAAATACAAAACTACAGTTTGTTTGCAGTATAAAGGATATTGGTGTAGAAGTGTTGGTAAATCTTTCCCAGTGCTGGTGCTGTTCCTCCCCCTGCAGAACTCACCCCTTCCTAGTGGTTAGAGCACAAGACTAGGAGACAGGAATCTGGCTTCTATTCCCAGCTGGCACAGGCTCCCTGTGGGACCTTGGGTGAGTCACGTCCCCTCTCCATGTCTTAGTTTCCCTTGGCGTTGTGCTGGGTGTTCTGAGGTTTAATTACACGTTTGGGAAATGCTAACTCTCCGTGGGGGAGATCTGCAGAGTGCCTCCAAATACATAAATCATCCTGATGTGCTTACTGAGTGGAGCGGGATGCAGCTTAGGGGCAAGCGAGATTGCCAGCCACAAGAGTCAGGCCCCAAACCATGGGACTGCATTAAAAACCATCAGATTTAGGGCTTGTCTACACTGGCACTTTACAGCGCTGCAACTTTCTTGCTCAGGGGTGTGAAACCCCCCCCGCCCCTGAGCACAGTAAGTTTCAGCGCTGTAAAGCGCCAGTGTAGACAGTGCACCAGTGCTGATGGCTACACCCCTGCAGCAGTGCTTTAACGTTGCCAGTGTAGACGAGCCCTTAGAAAAAATAAATAGACATCTTGCTCTTTGCTGTCAGGTTTCTGAGCCTGTGGGTTACACTCGGGCCACGTTTCCGCCACAGTCATGAGGGCTAGAAACAGCCTTTTTTTTCTATTGGAAAGTTGTGATTCACATGAACTAACATGCCCCCAAGAGCTGAAGCTTTGAACAAAACCCTAGTTGTGAGAGCTGGCAACTCTGAGCATGAGCAGCACACAGGACAGGGTGCTTCTGTTTCCTAAAGCCAAAGGGAAAGTGCTGGGTCAGCAGGGAGAGGGGCACAGAGCAGAGCTGGGACAGGGACAATCAGGAGAGGTTTGCTGGGGAACATGACTCCACCCCCAGTTCAAGGCTACCCAGAAGAAACAGCCTGCACCTGCCACAAGGAAGAGGATGAAAGGTTGCACAAGAAAAAAGTTCCCAGTCTTGCAAACCCAGGCACAACAGTGCCACTGGCTTTATTACCCAGCCCCTTATTAGAACTTAGTGGAAATTTGGGATTGCCACCCTGCAGGAAATTCCAATATTTCCACATCCGTTTCTATCCCAAAGGTTGATATGGAAATGCTGCAACATTCCATGTCAGGTAAGTTTGACATTCATAGATTCCAAGGCCAGAAGGGACCATTGTGATCATCTAGTCTAAAGTCCTGTATAACCCTGGGCAGAGAAATGCCCCACAATAATTCCTAGAGCAGAGCTTTTAGAAACACATCCAATCCTGATTTCAAAATGGTCAGTGATGGAGAATCCACCACACTTGGTAAAGTGTTCCAGAGGTTAATTACTCTCACTGTTAAAAATTTACACCCTTATTTCCAGTCTGAATTTGTCTAGCTTCAGCTTCCAGCCATTGGATCATGCTAGACCTTTGTCTGCTAGCTTGAAGAGCCAAGAAGCAAGTCACCTTTTCTTTGTTAAGCAAAATAGATTGAGCTCTTGGAGTCTGTCACTTTAAGGCAGGTTTTCCAATCCTTTAATCATTCTCATGGCTCTTCTCTTAACCCTCTCCAATTTGCCAACATCCTTCTTGAATGCAGACACCAGAACTGGACACATTATTCCAGGAGCGGTCGCATCATTGCCAAACACAGAGATAAAATAACCTATCTGCTCTACTCGAGATTCCCCTGTTTATACATCCCAGGCTCACATTAGCCTTTTTGGCCACAGTGTGATGAACTGGGACTGTTCTTACTGTGGTCTTTGAATGCTGACAGGGGAGTATGGCTAGGATGATCTGCATTGGGGGATGGGAGACTGGCAGAGGGAGAATACCTGAGCATGTAACATGAAAATCCAGGAAGGGGTTAGAGGCCAGGTGACACCTTTGCCCGGGAAACTGAACAAAGGCTGTGGGAGAGGTGGCTGAAGGGAGAGTTTCACGGGCTGGCTGGTGATATGGCTGGGAGGCAGATGGGTCTCTGACCTCCCAAGAGGGCTGTGGTGCCCTGGGACCCCAAGATGGACCTAACTGAGTGGGTCCTGTTGTCTGTGCCTGCAAGACCTGTCTTGGACTGTATTCCTGTCGTCTAAATAAACCTTCTGCTTTACTGGCTGGCTGAGAGTCATAGTGAATCGCAGGAAGCTGGGGGTGCAGGGCCTTGTGTCCCCTAGGAGCTCATGTTCAACTGATTATCCACCATGACAAACCCTCCTCCCCAAATCTTTTACAGAAGTGCTATTTCCCAGGATATTTCCCATCCTGTATGTGCAGCCTAAATTGTTTGTTCCTATACATTTAGCCATATTAAAATGTGCATTGTTTGCTTGCCCCCAGTTGACCAAACAATGCAGATCACTCTGAGTCAGTGACCTGTCCTCTTCAGTATTTGCCACTCCCCCAATTTTTCTGACATCCGCAAACGTTGTAAGTGCTGATTCTGTTTTCTTCCAGGTCATTGATAAATATGTTAAATAGTGTCAGGGGACACACTAGAAACACACCCATTCGATGATGGTTCCCTGTTTACAGTTACATTTTGAGACCTATTAGCTAGCTAGCACTTAATTAATGCATGCCAGGTTAATTTTATATCGTTAATCAAAATGTCACCTGGTACCAAGTCAAGTGGCTTACAGAAGTCTAAGTCTATTACATCAACTTGTAATAGACTGGTAATCTCATCAAAGATTGACAGGATCTACTCTCCATAGACCCATTTGGTTTCTCCTATGAGCCAAGCTGCAGCCCACTCCCTCATCTTTGAGCTTTTCAGATTTATCAGGGCCTCACACTGGTCCTGAGATGTGCAGCCTGGCCAGACTGGCCTTCATTGCACAGGGATGTGAGAGTGCCTTTGGCCCTGTACTGCAGGGCCTGGTCTCCGTGACCAGCATTACATCTGCCATGCTGCAGATCCACCAGACACTCCTGTGACTGCCTGCAGGCACTCTCCCGCTTGCTCAGGGGTCCTAGCCAGAAGACTAGCCAGTCTACGAATGCCCAAACACAGGAGGTGCCCTGGTCAGGAGAGCTCACTGGGTATGTGTTCACCGGTGTGTGTGTGTGTGTGTGTGTGTGTGTGTGTGATTCACAGCTCAAGGAGACACACCTGGGCTAGCTCTGATCAAGCTAGCACCCAACAAACAGAGTGTAGCTGTGGCACAGCCGCCCCGAGTACATGCTTAGGGTCTGTGATGGGCACGTGCTCGGCAGCTAGTCGCTCCCACCACTGCAGCTGCATGCTAGTGTGAGGAGAGCCAGCACCAGTATGGCTCTCCGAGGTAGAAGTCATCTCCTTCCCCCCTGCCCCAGCAACAAGAGTAGACGTAGCTTTGTGAGTTCAAGGGCTGCAACTATCTGGGAATGCAGAGTGTGCTCTACCCTGTGACCCTCATGTCATCCCGTTTCCTTTGAGGGCCCTCTGTGCTCACTGGGAGACATGAGCCAGCACACCCAGGGGCTAGTTTCAAGGAGACATTGCACAGAAGATCAGCAGAGCCTGGGACCAAATTCCTTCCCACACTTCCCACCAGCCCTCATTGAGGCTCGAGCTGTTTCCCGAATCTACGTGGACCCATCATTGCCTGTGCATCGAGCGGGAAAGCCACCAGCGACAGCCTGGTGCTGTTAGAATCATAGACAGTAGCTGGAATCCACTCATTGGATCAGTTTGCTCAGGAGATCTGCCTCATCCAGGGAGGGCCTGTTCCCTGCAGTCTGTTCTCTGACCTAACCCTAAATGTCTCAGTGAGGGGTATCCAGCACTTCCTCTGCGTGGATGAGTCTGCCTTCCAACAGAAGCTTTGCAGACTGTTCAGCTACATTTTCTCTTTCTTCATTGTCTGCCATTGCTCCTAGCTATGTTCCTATGTAGCACCTTCTCGCCTTGCTGGTTTATTGTTCCATGGATTCCTCGGGGGGAGCACAGAGTATTTCCAGGACAGATTATTTACTAGAAGATACTTGGCACGTTGCCTTAGTAATGAAACACGGCTTTTTCCTTTGTAAAAACCTTACAAACATGTTTAAAATCTAAATACAGTGATCCAGTGCAACATCATTTAACAACTCCCAGAATATGCCAAGCATGAGAATTGGAAAAGCTGCCCAGCAAGATGCTGCAGGCCAGGGGTTGAAACCCCTTGGTTTGCCGTTTAAACAGAAACAGATTTCCAGCATCAAGAAGTCAGTTAACCATTTTAAAGGCAGCAGGATGGGGCTCAGTAAGAACTGGGCTGCCTGTGTGTCACCACATTGCACAATCCTTGGCACATATGTATAGCAGAGTCCTTGAAATGAAGGCCCTTGTAAAGATTTAAAGGCTTAGTCGACTAATATACTTAATATGGATTTCTCCAAATATTATTTTAAGTCATTCAGAGACACGGTTGCCTTAGTCTGATAACTGTGAATGAATACAGCACTCCAAGTGGAGCCTGCATGCTAGGACGGCATTTCCTACAAGGGTGTGTAAGGGAACACGAGATAACATGGGGCCCTGTAAACCAGAGACTGCACGTCGTGATTCAGACCCAAGTGCTCTACGAGAAAGCCCAGTCCCACGTCCCTGCACAGCTTGAGGAGCTGTGTCTGCTCCCAGGTCTGCAGCAAGCTCCAGTCACAGCACCTAATTCTCCCCTGCCCTGCACCCTGTGTGTCCTCTCTGACCTGGGAGCATTTTGCATCCACTTTGCCCTGGTGTAAATGGCATGCAAGGTGCAGAGCAACCAAGTCAGGCTCTAAAGGTCTGTTTCTGTTACTCTGAAGTCAATGGCAAAATGCACATTGACTCCAAAGGGAGTAGGTGTGGGATCAGCAGTCTGGGAAGGTGCAGGGCACCCACAATGGCCGTTGAAGTCATGTGCTCAATACATTCCAGGCTCAGGCCCTACCATGGTCCATTGAGCTCTGAAGAGGCTTGCTCAAATTATGCAATGCCCAGAGGGTTGGGCACCAGGATCTAGTGGGTTTTGGAGACAATAGCACTCACTGGGGACAATGTTTTGGGTGGCATTTCTAACCAATGAGCTGAAACTAAGTAGAGTTTAGTGAAAAAACATGTACCCAACTGCTTTGGGCAAATGTCAGGTCTGCCAGGAGCTGGGTGTCCACAGGTACAAACCAGCTCAGTAAGCTGCAGGGAGTTTTGCCCCAGTGCCTTGTTTAGAGAGGGCCACATACGAGAGAGCCCTGTGGTCCCAAAGCAGATCAGCTGCAGTCTCCTGGCTGCCTGCTCCTGCTCTCCGTGAAGTCAATGACAAAGCTCATGATAGGAATCCAGCCACACACTGCAGAGAGCTAGATTCTGCTTTAGACCGAAGTGCCACATTTTATTTCCGAAGAGAGAAAGGATACACAAAATGGGAAATCATTGACAGCACCTGTGACACTCTGTATCTCGGGGGAACACCCTGCACCCCCATGTTTATCCCTATAATGATTGTGTGGTATCCAATGCAAAGTTTGTCATGTAGGGTATATTCGGAAGGCTCATGATGCACTGAACATTGTTGTTATAGTAATGTTATAGGTTGTAATTTCATGTATATAGTTATGAGGCTGAAAATGTGTCCTCATGGCTTAAAACAAGCCCAGGCAAAACTCTCCAGGAACAGAGGGGCAGTTCATACCTCGTCAGGGCATGTATGAGACAAATGCAGCCCAGCCTCACAGGAACAAAGGACACTGGCCTAGGCAGCAACATAGGATCTGTTGGACATTCGAGTGAGCAACCCCCCCTTGGTCAGTTTGGGACTACAATGAGGTAATGCTCACCTGACCCTGAAGGGGGGAGCAAATCCAAGAGGGAAGAAAGAACATGATAAAAGGGAGAGAAGTTTGCCATGCTCTTCCTCTCTTTTCCACCTCCATCTACAGACACCACCACCAAGTGACTGAAGCGCTGATCAAAGGGGAGAGGCTGGCTGAAAGGTAACCAGCCAGCCTGTGGTGAGAAACATCTAAGTTTGTAAGGGCATTGAAAGTGTTAAGATCAGCTTAGAATGGGTTTTGCGTTTTATTTCATTTGACCAAATCTGACTTGTGTTTTGACTTATAATCACTTAAAATCTATCTTTTGTAGTTAAATAACACTAGTCTACAATTTTTGAGAAGTTGTCTGCTTCAGAGATAAAATGTGCTATTTATTATGTATTTTCATGTGCTGAATTCAAATATGACGATTAAAACAACCGATTGGCTACTGTTTCTAAGATATTTAAGTTTTTACATTTTATGTCTATGTATATTGTGTAGATAGTAGAGTTTTAATCATAAATTGTAAACCTAGGTCTTTTCATGTGTTTATGGTTGCTTTACATGATAATATTTCACCTGTCCTCTTTATGTAACACTTTAAAAATCAGCAAAAGGGTTATATAAATAAAATTTATTATGAAACAAAAAGCAAAAAACTATTATGTACATAGTTTAGTCCTATTCAGCACTCGGCACTTCTTGGCTTGTCTCTTGTATTCATTAAATGGAGCATCTCTTGTCACTGTCCAGCGATAGTCTGCAAGCATTGATGGGCTCCGTTTGCCCTGATAGTGTTTCTCCATTGTTGCAATGTCCTGGTGAAATCGCTCGCCATGCTCATTGCTCACTGCTCCGCAGTTCGGTGGAAAAAAATCTAGATGAAAGTGCAAAAAATGTATCTTTAGTGACATGTTGTAACCAAGGCTTTTGTATGCCTTGAGGAGGTTTTCCACCAACAACCTGTAGTTGTCTGCCTTGTTCTTACCGAGAAAATTTATTGCCACTAATTGGAAGGCTTTCCATGCCGTCTTTTCCTTGCCATGCAGTGCATGGTCAAATACATCATCTCGAAGAAGTTCACGAATCTGAGGACCAACAAAGACACCTTCCTTTATCTTAGATTCACTTAACCTTGGAAATTTTCCACGGAGGTACTTGAAAGCTGCTTGTGTTTTGTCAATGGCCTTGACAAAGTTCTTCATCAGACCCAGCTTGATATGTAAGAGTGGTAACAAAATCTTCCTTGATTCAACAAGTGGTGGATGCTGAACACTTTTCCTCCCAGGCTCCAATGACTGTCGGAGTGGCTGATCTTTCTTGATGTAGTGAGAATCTCTTGCATGACTATCCCATTTGCAGAGAAAACAGCAGTATTTTGTGTATCCAGTCTGCAGACCAAGCAAGAGAGCAACAACCTTCAAATCGCCACAAAGCTGCCACTGATGTTGGTCATAGTTTATGCACCTCAAAAGTTATTTCATGTTGTCATAGGTTTCCTTCATATGGACTGCATGACCAACTGGAATTGATGGCAAAACATTGCCATTATGCAGTAAAACAGCTTTAAGACTCGTCTTCGATGAATCAATGAACAGTCTCCACTCATCTGGATCGTGAACAATGTTGAGGGCTGCCATCACACCATCGATGTTGTTGCAGGCTACAAGATCACCTTCCATGAAGAAGAACGGGACAAGATCCTTTTGATGGTCATGGAACATGGAAACCCTAACATCACCTGCCAGGAGATTCCACTGCTGTAGTTTGGAGCCCAACAGCTCTGCCTTACTCTTGGGTAATTCCAAATCCCTGACAAGGTCATTCAGTTCACCTTGTGTATGAGGTGCGGTTCAGAGGAGGAGGATGGGAGAAAATGTGAGTCCTGTGACATTGATGGTTCAGGACCAGAAGTTTCATCCTCATCCTCTTCCTCTTCCTCGTCTGACTCAAGAGAGAATGATTCTGGTGCATCAGGAACCGGCAGTCCTTCTCCGTGGGGTACTGGGCGTATAGCTGATGGAATGTTTGGATAATGCACAGTCCACTTTTTCTTCTTTGACACACCTTTTCCAACTGGAGGCACCATGCAGAAGTAACAATTGCTGGGATGATCTGTTGGCTCTCTCCAAATCATTGGCACTGCAAAAGGAATAGATTTCCTTTTCCTGTTCAACCACTGGTGAAGATTTGTCGCACAAGTGTTGCAGCATATGTGTGGGGCCCACCTCTTGTCCTGATCTCCAATTTTGCAGCCAAAATAAAGCTGATAGGCTTTCTTAAACATAGTGGTTATACTGCGCTTTTGTGATGCAAAAGTCACTTCACCACAAACATAGCAGAAGTTATCTGCACTGTTCACACAAGTACGAGGCATCTCTGCTCACTTCGGCTAAACAGAAATGTGTCCCTTTGTAAAATCAAACACTGACAAATAGGAGAGCAAGACACTGCATGATTTCTAGAGCTGATATAGGGCAATTTGTTCAGCAGAGTGATGTAAGCTTCGTTATCATTGCATCATCCATGACTTCTAGGAATAACATGATGCAATTCATATCATGTATGATGCAATACCAGCTTCAGACTGCATCATTAATTGTTTTGCCTAAAAAACAAGTACTGTCCAAACCCAGTCATAGATTTATTCATGGATCCAGTCAAAGATGTATTTTAGTCATTTCTGGTTTAAATTGAGATTCCCTTCCCTTTATAACTCACTTATCCTCCGCCATTCCCAAGTCAAGGGTCGTATATACTGACCCAATAGCATATCTTGAAAACTAGAGCCAATCAACAATTTTAAGCATCATTTTCGTTCTCAGTGACCCAGAATTAGTAAAGTTTGACTACATTTATTTCAGAAACATTTTGGCTGTAGAGCAGTGTAATTTGTTTGTTTTTTCTACCTGAAGCAGTGTGTGTGACGGGTTGGACCACAGAAACCCCCCAGGAGCTGCCAGCCGATGTGCCAAGACTACTTCTATTCCTGTTTTCCCTGCCAGCTCAGGACTCCAGCATCCTGTCTTGCTGAGCCAGACACTCCCGTCTGCTCCAACACAGGGCCAGGGTCTGAATTACTTGTCCCAAAGCTGCAGGTTTACCTGAAAACAGTTCACAGAAGTGTGCTTGTCTTTAGCACTCAGATGCCCAACTCCCAATGGGGTCTAAACTCAAATAAATCCATTTTACCCTGTATAAAGCTTATACAGGGTAAACTCATAAATTGTTCGCCCTCTATAACACTGATAGAAAGATATGCACAGTTGTTTGCTCCCCCAGGTATTAGCACATACTCTGAGTTAATTAATAAGTAAAAAGTGATTTTATTAAATACAGAAAGTAGGATTTAAGTGGTTCCAAGTAGTAACAGATAGAACAAAGTAAGTCACCAAGCAAAATAAAATAAAATGTGCAAATCTATGTCTAATCAAACTAAATACAGATACTCTCACTTTTAGAGATGCTTCAGTAAGTTTTTTCCTCAAACTAGACACCTTCCAGGTCTGGGCACAATTCTTTCCCCTGGTACAGCTCTTGTTCCAGCTTAGGTGGTAGCTAGGGGATTCTTCATGGTGGCTCTTCTCCCTCTCTTCTGTTCCACCCCTTCATATATCTTTTGCATAAGGCGGGAACCCTTTGTCCCTCTGGGTTTCCACCCCCCTCACTGGAAAAGCACCAGGTTAAAGATGGATTCCAGTTCAGGTGACATGATCATATGTCACTGCAAGACTTCATTACCCACTTGCCAGCACACACATATACAGGAAGACTCACAGGTAACACACAGCCATTTGCAAACAATGGTCCTAGTTAATGGGAGTCATCAAGATTCCAAACCACCATTAATGGCTCACACGTTGCATAATTACAATAGGCCCTCAGAGTTATATTTTATATTTCTAGTTTTAGATACAAGAGTGGCACATTTATACAAATAGGATGATCACACTCAGTAGATTATAAGCTTTGTAATGATACCTTACAAGAGACCTTTTGCACGAAGCATATCCCAGTTACATTATATTCACTTATTATCATATTTTTATAAAATCATATAGACTGCACGTCACAGTGTGTTTGGTTTGAAGCGTGTCAGAGACTCCCCTTGGGATAACAAGCCTGGTACATATCAATTTCTTTGTTAAATTAACAAACTTATATAAGCTTGCAGAGACCAGCAGGCATAACTGGACACTGCAAGAAGGAGGTTCCTAGGGTTGTGTCTGGGACTGGAGATAGTGGCTAGTGTTATTCGGTTGTAGAATCCAAGCAGCGGCTGACCAAAGGTGCTCACTCACATAACTGGGAGCAGCTTACATGCTAGAGACTGTGTGTGAACAGCCCAGGAGTGGGGGTTCTCACAGCAGAGCAGGGTAAGGCTGGCTGCCAGAGTTGAGGATTGGAGTGACCTAGCAGATCACTGGTCCAGATAACACCCGGGGAACATCACAGCACTCCACTGAGTTAATGAGGGAGCTGGGCGCCTAGCATGGAGCCCACAGCAATCATAGATAGCCCATTAGCATGGTTATTACTCTTGCATAGACTGAAACTCCTACACAATTGCTAATGGGAAAAACAACCATATTTACTGCAGGAAAACAAGTTGTGATTACTCCAGAGATGACATCATAAAGCCCAGTGCCAGTTTAAACAACATTTGGAGAATTCATTTGTTTTGTGCTATTTAAAATGGTAGTGTGGGAGCCTATTTTGTGTGTGTGTGTGTGTGCGTGTGTGTGTGTATGTGTGTGAGCTGATGTAATCATGTTAATGTTTATTTTAATCTTGTATTCATAAAATTGATATCCCTACGCCTAAAATGGAAATATTCTGCTCTAAAACATCTTTTAATTATGGAAAATGATTTTATATATTTACGTCTCCCTCCCTATTTATATATGTATGTTTATAAACAAGCGCACAAATACACTGTGCTCTGTCCCTCACTCTCTCACACACATATTGGTGTGACCGAGACACACATGCAAGCACACACATATATATATTTTTTCATACTCAGAAAACTTCCTTGTGCACCATTATGGTTGCCACACACACAGCAGACCTGCATCAAATCACAAAAGAAAGAGCATGAAAAGTTAAGTCCCCTACCAGCACACAGGCTCTCCTCCTCCAACCTCAATCATAAGAACATATAAGAACATAAGAACGGCCATACTGGGTCGGACCAATGGTCCATCTAGCCCAGTAGCCTGTCATCTGACAGTGGCCCATGCCAGATGCTTCAGAGGAAATGAAAAGAACAGGGCAATTTTTCTATTTTTGTAACCTCTTTAATATCCCCAAGCATTTCACAGTCACTGTCACCATCCTAGTCAGGTGGTTGATAGTATATTCCTGCTGCTATCCTCTTACTATTCAAGCATGGAATTTCTATCCATAGAGATTCTGTGGTACGGTATGAGTCATTTATGATATTTCTGTATTTGATTCTATGCTTTCTTTCACATATAGTGCCGACAGCATGACCTACTCTGTCATTCTTATCTATTGTGTACCCTGGTATTACTGTGTTCCATTGATTATCATCATTCCACCAAGTTTCTTTGATTCCCATTATATCAATAGCCTCATTTAATACCAGGCACTCATGCTCACTCTTCTCAGTATTTAGACTTCAAGCATTTGCAAAGATATATCTTATCACTATTAGCCTGTTGCACACCGCAACCCTAACTCTGCCCATCTTGGGATGCAAGCCCCTTGAATCCCTTCAACCCCCTTGAACCCAATCTATATTTTTCCCAGCAGGATCTATTTTTCACAGATTTATGTGAATTCAGAGGACACCATTACCTGGTCGTTGTGGACTATTTTTCCAAGTACATAAAATAATGTACTTGAAAGACATAACATGTTGCAGTGTTATCATGAAACTGAAGTGCATTTTTGCTCACTTTGGTATTCCATAACAACTAGTGATGGGCATCTCACCACAATGCACTACAACAAAATGTAAGTCATTCCAAACAAACTATGATTTTGATAATGTTGCTAACAGTCCACATTACCCACAAATGAATGGAGAATCTGAGAAAATTGTACGGACAGCCAAGAAAATACTACAGCAGGAAGATCCATTTCTTGCTCTTCTGAGATATGGATCAACACCAATAGTAGCTACTGGGTATGGTACAGCACAACTCCTGATAGGAAGACAACTCAAAACTACTCTTCCAACTTTGGAAAAGATCTATCTCCAAAGTGGCCAGACATGAAGAGAGTAGCCAAATTCGATAAAAAGGCTAGACCTTATAAATACTTTAAAAAGAGACATCACTCAGTTAGAAAATTGCTGGGTCTAGAACCAGATGGCTGTGTTCATGTCAAATTGGATGGGACAAGGGATGGACAGCTCCAGCTGTCATAAAGAAAAAGAATTCAACACCCAGATCATATGAGATAGAGACCGACAGTGGAGAATTCAGCAGAAACTGTCAACATCTACAGTTTGTTCCTCAGACAGAACAATCAATGGAGCAAACTCTACATATAGCAGATGCAGAACAAGGAGACTTAAGGATCCCAAACTGACCACAACCAGTCATTGCAGCTAATGGACAGCCACATGATCAAGCTGTTACGTGTTCAGGTCATGCTATTAGAAAACAAATATGATTCAGAGACACTTAGACTAATCCATACTGAACTTCAAAGACAGCGTGATAGTGTAAATATGGTAAATGGCAGGAATGTTAAACTTAAAGAGGAAGATGTAATGGAATGCTAAACTGTATTATACAGTCCATCCACTAGATGGCACTGTGTGTAAAATACCTTATTTAAACAAACCTCAGCCATACCTGGCAGAGCATTAAATGATTTTATGATGAACACACCTGGTGTGTATAAGCAAGCTCTGTAGCCAGTCCAGATCTGGTACAGAAGTACATGACAGGACAGTCACATACCCTCTCTGTGCCTTCATTTCTATTAGAGGGGACAGGCCATGTTGTTACCTCCCAGGGGACGTGTCACTGGTCCCAGTTCTATGCTGAGCAGCACAAAAGTTCACTGTGCTGATTCCATCACTCACATCATAAAATCCTGCACACACAGCACTGCAACAAACTGGACATCTCCCCAGGCTGGGGCTGCACCTAGCTTTGGGCCAAGTCTCCCACCTTTCCTGTAGCACAAGAGGCCAGCTGCTCTGGGCGAAGCAATGGTTTGAGAAGGAGTGGTGCTAGTGCTTGTACCTTTGGCTAGGACACGCATGCCATCTGACTCTGCTCCAGGTGACAGCGTGGTCAACTGTGAACAGATGCAGTACTCCCACCATTGCAGGGACTAGCCCCTGGCTTCTTGCAACCGGGGGAGAATTTGGCAAGGAGCTCAGCTTAGACAAGGTTAAAGGAGATATGCCCTGGAGAACAAGGGAGTATCCTGCATTAACCCACCCAATGATCTCGCTTCTTGGGGGGTTGAGAGGTTAATTACTGCTTATAAAGCTCCTTGAGATCCTCAGAGAAAGGGTCTCAGAGAGGAACTCCCAAACATGTACTGAAATGGTGCCAAAATCTAGTTCTCAGGCTGGTTACCAGGCATGTTTCCCTCACAGATTCCAGAGCTCTTGAGTTCTCACAGGGCAAGTCTCCTTCTCCTCATTTTACAGGTGGGAAACTGAGGCACAGAACAGTGACCTGTTTTACCCCCGGTGACACAGGAAGTTTGTGATTCTCTGACTCCCAGTCTCACACTGGGTCCTTTGGAGCATGCAGTGAAATGCCCTGCACCTGGCCCTGAGAACAGCATCAATTCTTACTGCTGCACATCATACAGAGTTAATAGTTGTGCACATTGCTTTGAGAGGAGCTTGTTCCATGCTTAGGCTGTCAGCCCTTTGGGAAGGGGCTGTTGTTTTGGTCTATGTGTTTACAACACCTACACAATGGGTCCCTAACCCCTGGCTGGGGCCCCGAGGCACTGCCATTGTATCATGACAGTGTCTGGAGCAGTACTGGGATAGCTGTGTGTGGGGCTGGCGGAGGTCACATTTGAAGGTATAATAAATCCATTCCTTTCCCACACATGCCCTGTGCCTGGGCAGACTGGACCCTGCAATCCTGACATCATTTCCCCAAAAGCAAAGATGACCCTGGATCTCCTAGAGAGGTGGGGTCAGTCCTGCTCGCTCCCAGGCATGGCCTGACATGGAAGTTGTTTTTGTCTGTTCGAGGCCTGACAGCTCTGCTTCATCCTCTGTGTGTGTTATTTAGATATTGTTTACAATCTTCACAGTCTAACAGAACAACACAACAAATTATGTTCATCTATGTGTCTGACAATTCTGTTCTTTACTATAGTTTCAACCAGTTTGCTGTTACTGAAGTCAGGTTTACCGGCCTGTAATTGCCGGAATCACCTCTGGAGTCCTTTTTAAAAATTGGCCTCATATTAACTATCTTCCTGTCATTTGGTACAGAAGCTGATTTAAAGGATAGGTTACAAACCACAGTTAGTAGTTCAGCAATTTCACATTTGAGTTCCTTCAGAACTCTTGGGTGAATATCATCTGGTCCTAGTGACTTATTACTGTTTAGTTGATCAATTTGTTCCAAAACCTCTTCTAATGACACCTACATCTGGGACAGTTCCTCAGATCTGTCACCTAAAAAGAATGGCTCAGGTTTGGGAATCTCTCTCACATCCTCAGCCATGAAGACCAATGCAAAGAATTCATTTAGTTTCTCCACAATGGCCTTATCATCCTTGAGTGCTCCTTTAGCATTTCAATCATCCAGTGGCCCCACTGGTTGTTTAGCAGGCTTCTTGCTTCTGATGTACTTAAAAAAATTTTTGCTATTACTTTTTGAGTCTTTGACTAACTGTTCTTCAAATTCTTTTTTGGCCTTCCTAATGATATTTTTACACCTCATTTCCCAGAGTTTATGCTCATTTCTATTTTCCTCAATAGGATTTTAACTTCCACTTTTTAAAGGATGCCTTTTTGTCTCTTACCATTTTACTTTGTTGTTTATCCACGGTGGCACTTTTCTGGTTCTCTTACTATGTTTTTTATTTGGGATATACATTTAAGTTGAGCCTCTGTTATGGTGTCTTTAAAAAGTTTCCATGCAGCTTGCAGGGATTTCACTTTTAGCGCTGTACCTTTTAATTTCTGTTTATCTAACTTCCTCATTTTTGTGTAGTTCCCCTTCTGAAATTAAATGCTACCATGTTGGGCTGCTGTGATGTTTTCCCCACCACAGGGATGTTACATTTAATTATATAATGGTCACTATTATGAAGCGATCCAGCTATATTCACCTCTTGGACCAGATCCTGTGCTCCAGGCAATGGAGCAATCCAGCAATCCACTGCCAAGAATTCAGAGCTACCTTGATCCCTGCCTTGACCAGAGAACCTGAGTGAGAAACACTAAGGCCTGGTCTACACTAGAAAATTAAGTCAGCTTAACTACATCACTCGGGGTGTGAAAAATCCACATCCTTGGCTGGTGTAGCTGTGCCGACCTAACCCCCAGCATAGACAGCACTAGGTCTACAGCAGAATTTTTCCGTTGACCTAGATCCTGCCTCTCAGGGAGATGGATACGCTGGAAGGAGACCCCCTCCCATTGGCATAGGTAGTGTCTACACCGAAGTGCTACAGGGCACTGCTGCACACAAGCCATAAGTTCTGGTCTGGACACAGGTGTAATGTGTGCATCTGTGAACAAGGTCTGAATGCCGAGCCTAGAGAGGGCAGACAGGGATTCCTCCAGCTGCCCCCAAGGCTTTATTTTGCTATGATGGAGACATGCTGCCTTCTTAGAGCTGAACGACTCCTGAGGTCGGCATGCTAGATGATCACCAGTGGCCTGTGCCCTATCATATGGCAGGGATCAGTCCCCACTGGTTCCCCTGGTGACTGTTAGATGTGACCCTCAGTGTGTCCGGGATGAGCTGTTGTTAGCTGATTGCATGTTTGACCCGTGGTGCCTGGGGCAGCCCTAACTGGAAATGGCAAGGTCAGGGCAGGCTGCAAAAGGGAGAGCAGATACTCACAAGACTGGTGGGTAACACTGAAATTAAACTCCCCAACCAGTTACAAACTGTGCTTCTGATCCCCCACATTGGTTATCAAGAAGCAAGAAAAGAAATCACACAGCCCCCCTTTATTGAATTCCAGTTCTCTGGCTCCCAGTCAGCACCTAGGTCCAGTACAGTGAGAAGTTATTAAAAAACTCTGCTCACTATACAAAATGTTCTTCTGACCCCAAAGGGCCAGCCACGTCACCAGGTCAGTATAGGTGTGGATCTTACCCAAAATACCACGCTGCCAGCCAATCCTTTAGTGTCTATAGCTAAAGGTTTATTATAAAGAAAAAAGAAAGAACAAGAAGAGAGATGTTAAATGGTAAAACAGTCACATACATACGAAGACTTCAAATCCATATATCAGCTTCCTAGCAGTATTGGTGAGTTTGCTGGCTTGAAAGTCCCTCTGGAATACATCCACAGCTTGGATGGGTCATTCAGTCCTTTGTTCAGAGCTTCAGTTTGTAGCAAAGTTCCTCCAGAGATAAGAAGCCAGAATGAAGACAAAATGGAGAAGATACAGCTGCCTTTTATAGTCTTTTTCCATGTGGCCTGTGCTTCCTTTGTTTCCAACATAAGCTGCCCAGCACATGGCTTGGAAGCCTTTTCTGTCCATAGGCGTGCCCATGCATGCCTTGCTGAGTCATAAGGTGTATCCTCTGCCTTCTCTCAATGGGTCAATTGTATAGCTGATGGTCCTTAATGAGCCATCAAGCAGGCTAGGCAAAGCTGACCCCCAAACTGTCTGAAGGTGTCACCCAGGAGCATAGCCCAAGTTTGAAATACAGACATACATACATATCTATAACTCATAATACAGAGGTGATACAAACATATAAATGAGATTATCATATCTGGCAAATCATAACATTTCTGCAGATATCTTACATGGCATATCTGGCACAACTCATTGCAATTTTACAATATTAATATTCATAATATCCTCAAGTGTCTCCCAGATTCCATACAGAGTCACAGCATGGAGCCCGGATATGTATAACAAGCTGTCAACGGTTCTGAGGGAAACGATCCAGTGGAATCTTTGGCAGCTCTTGTAGGCCAGCAAGGAGTGACGGTGTCCTCTAGGCTGGCAGTTTGCTTGGGGGGCTGTCGAACTGCCAGCCACATCTGACCAGTGGCTCCATTCTACCAAATCCATCAAGGAAACCACGAGGAAGGGCTTGCTGAAACACAGACTCAGCTGGCATTTGCTACGTCGAGGGCAGTGCAATTCAGGGAGCGATCTGCAGGGTGATGATTGACAAATACCAGGGACCTGTGCATTGGGACAGCCACAGCACTGGCAGAGTGTTAGACTAGGAGGCCAGATTGACTCATCTGGGCACAGCAAAAGTACAGGAAGGCATTAAGGGAGGACCTTGCACTGTACTGTACAAAGTGAGGCACACTGGTGAGTAGCTGCGAATTGTCTGGAGCCATCCCTGGAGGAGCCTGGCTGGGGTGACTGGACCTGCAGCAGGTGGGATGTTAGCTCAGTGTGATTCTGCTTGGGCTGTCCAAGTTGCTCATTCGGAGACAGTCTGAGGGTCCGTTATTCAAGAAGCGCCATTCGCTTGGCACTGCTCACAGAGAGGTGGCTAGAGAACGCACCATACCCTCTAAACCAGCTGTGCACATGCTCCATGTAAGAGCAGAGGCAAGTGTGGGCAATGCCGGGAGTGATGGCAGGATGCACACGCAGGCTCTTGTGCATTGGTGCCTCTGGGGATGGCGAGAGCATCCCGGTGATTTCTCAGGGCACGACCTGTCTGGGGGGCGCTGATGATGAATGTCAGCCCGGCACCATGAAGAATTTGTGAGCATGACCTGCTATTAGAACTGACACAGCTTCACCTTCAGACACCCTCCAGAGCCCTCCACCTACTCCTGGGGCTCCCAGGGCCAAGCAATGCCCGGCCCTTCTGGGCATGGTGGAGGCCAACTCCCCTGCAGGCTCAGTGAGGTGGAGATGTTAGGAACATTCCTCGATTCCAAGGCCAGGCTGGACTATCTGCTGTGACCTCTGGACAGCACACACCAGAGACTCCCTCCCCGGCCCCCAATAACTCCTGTTTGGACTAGAGAAGAACGTTTAGAAAACCAGTCAGTCTTGATTTAAAAAACTGTCAGTGATGGAGACTCCATCACGATGCGGGGTGGGTTCTTCCAACAGTTAATTACTCTCACCATTTAAAACGTACATCTGGTTTCCAGTCTGAATTTGTCTAGCTTCCACTTCCAGCCCTTGGATTGTGTCAGATGTTTCTCTGCTATAGTGGAGAGCCATGATTAAATATCTGTTCCCCATGCAGGTACCCCTAGACTGCGATCAAGTCGCCCCTTATCCTTTCCTTTGCTAAGCTAAATAGACTGAGCTCCTGGAGTCTCTCACTGTACGGCAGGGTTTCTAATCCTTTAATCATTCTCCTGGCTCTTCCCTGCTTCTCACAGCCCTTAGGAGGGTCTTCTGAGGGGGCAGGGGCATTTACTCCTCCCCCAACAGCACAGGGAGTCACTCCTGGTTCGGCTGCACCCACTCCCTGGCTCTACCCATCGTCACGCTGATCTGCACAGTTGCCATACAAGGGCCTCTGGGGCCCCTCTCAGGTCCTATCCAGTCAGGGACCCAGGGCAATGGGAGTGTCTCCCTTCTCCTGCTGCACTGCGGGGACAGATGGCACCTTCCCACACTCCCAAAGACCATGCTTAGAACTGGGGGCCGCAGCCATTACCTGGATCCTGCAGAGGAGGAGCAGCCACTCAGTGCCCCTAAAAGGGCAAGTGAGTGGGGGGGGAGGGGGTTTCCTGGGCTAGAGGGTTGCGGAGTTGGGAGGGTGGGTGCAGATGTCTGGGGAGAGCAGGGGAGGATGTACCCATGAGGAAAGGGGTGGAATCATCACTGAAGGTTTGAGGTCTCCATGAAATCTACAGACGTTCTTTTATTACCAGTACCTGGGAGTTGAGGGAAACCTGACCTGCCTGACCCTGCCCTGTCCTGCTGGAGACAGATGGGTCGCACCCTTCGGATCTGGCTCCAAACTGCCCCAAAGCCCAGCTTTATGGATTTGGCATCCCAGTTTGAGTCCCATCCCTAGCTAGGCCAGTGCTAAAGGTCACACACACTGGAGCTGAGCAACTTGCTGGCTGAGCTGTGCTCGGAACACTAAGTAACGTCCGGATAAACTTTGTTTAAATGAGACAGCTGTGTAACTGGCACGAGCTGAAACGCAGTGAGAGTCCCAATGAAGTGTCATCTGCTCCCGGGGAGTCTCCGCCCACCCACGTTGCTGTGCACCCAAGTCCTGCAAAGACACCGCAGCCCAGAGAAGCAGGCATGTGTCAGAAATCTGGTGGGAGTTTTGACAGAGTTTTTGGTTCTCAACCGTTCCCTTTTTTGTAAAGAATGCCAAGAGTGCAGTCTTGAAAGATGAACCATTGTCCATCTCTGCCTCCCAGCTCCCCGACATGCTGCATTCCCTAAGGAACAGCAACCTGAGTCTGCAGCATAGAGAAAATTCAATTTCAGACAATCCAGCTTGTGCGATGGAGTATGGTTGCAATGAAATATAGTAGGAGCATGGCAGGAGAAAATGGGTGCAGAGCCAATAAAGCTGAGACGGGATTTGAACAGCATTTCTAGCGTGTTGGTGAGCAAGAAACTTCCAAGGAGACTCCTTAATAATAGCTCCAAAAACTCTCTGGGAATTTTATCTGAGACATAAGATCCTGTCTTTCAAATTCTTAAACTAGCAAACATTGTGTGTTTCACAGCTCCTGGAGAACACACCTGCTTTCAGTTCCTATATACTGGAGCCAGGAGGACATGGAAAGGAAACCATGTCTATCATATAGCAATTGGGAGACAATATGAACCCATACAGCCAGGTCAGGAAGGAGAGTTAATTTGAGAGATATTGGGTAATGAATGAGTAACAAGATTCATCCTGGACAAACGCAGGCTAATACAACAGGAGGAAATGACTCCAGTGGCCAGCGATCCAATGGGAGAGGAGCCTGCAACCCAGTAACACTGCAAGAGACCCAGGCCAAGTGGAGGCAGACAGGAACAAAGAATGTAGGCCACACTGACAGCATTGGGGGCTCTACCCTGAGATGCAGGGACGCTGAAAACAACTTGAGGGTCATGATGGAGAATTGGAATAAGCTGAATAGGAGCTCCCAGTGCACCACTGTGGCCATCTGGGCTAATCAGATCTTAGGACGTATACGTGGGAATCTCAAATAGGAGCAGAGAGGTTATTTGACCTCTGTATTTGGCACTGGTGCGAATGCTGCTGGAATAGTGTCCAGCTCTGCTGTCTACAAGGATGTTGAGAAGTTGGAGAGGGTTCCGAAACAAGCCATGAGAATGAGATTCTGGGGGGTGTGGGAGAGTGGTCACAGGGTGCGCTCAAGGGGAGGGGCAGAACTGGGCAGGCACAGGCAGGGCAGGGGTGGAGCAGGGGCGGGAAGAGGCGGAGTGGGGGTGGGGGCTTAGGAGAAAGGGTGGGGTGGGGTGGGGTGGGGTGAGGGCAGGGTCTGGGTGGAGCAGGGGTTGAGCACCCCTGGGACCCAGAGGAAGCAGGGGTTGAACCCCCAGGAGTGTGGGGGTTACTTATGGTTTGCATTGTTGTGGTGTTTTCCCATATTAATGCTGAGTTCCTCCTCCCTTTGCATCAAAGTTCTCTTCTGTTATACCACACTCAGAGCTTGTGAGTGGCGTAGTATAGCTGCGTTAAGGTGCCCAGGGTGGTGGTTAGTTTTCTCAGATTTCTGGGTTGGTCTCGAGCTGGTTCTGTGTTGTATTGTTAAGAGAAACCCCTAGATATTGAGCCTGGTCCTTGCTGCTGATGCCTCCACCTGGCAGAAGGGTTACAATGGTGCGCATTTCCAAGTGAAAATGAGCCCATTTTGAAGGACTGATGACTTCCCATTGAACCACATGGAAAATTTTTCTTTGTTAATGCAGGGCCTACAGACTGCCATGGCAAACACCCATGTGAAACTCCTGACACACATCGTTCCTCACACTGCTGGACTATTGGCCTTGTGAGCACTGCAGCCTGTACTGCCTGTGGATACGAGAGCACCAGGGCTGCCCAGGAGGAGAGGAAGACCTGCTGCAGCCTCTTAGCCATTCCGCCACTCTTGGGAGGTAAGAATTTTGTTGGATGTGACTGTGACCTTGGTGTGGTGGAAACCTATTGCACTGCCCCACCAATGCATGATGGGAAGGTTCTCACTATGGTCTGAACCAAAGCCTCTTCAAATCAATGGAAAGGCCACAGGGCCTGCAGGGGCCTAGCGCTGTGGGGGTGGTGGGGTTTGGCAAGGCAGGGTTTCACTGCCTAACTGCAATCCTGGAAGGCATTCACCCAGGACGTCCTTAGGAGGCTGATCATAGTTACAGAGGGGGCTGCACCCAAAAGCACACAGCTGGGCTATCCCAGGCAGTGGCAGAGCAGTGAGTAACCAGGGCCGCTGGTGAGATTCTCCACTTTTCCCCTCACCCAACAGGCAGGAACAGAACAACCTACATCTAGCGCCTCTGCATGGTCCCAAATCCTAGCAAACCACCCTCCTGCTGGCCAGTGCCTGGAGAACGTCTGCTCCTCCTCCCCCCTACTCAGTATCACCACTTTCATGGTGGGGATTTCTACCCGTCAGCCCTTCCACCTCCACGGCTGAGTGACAGCCCCCTCCAGCCCTCTGCTCTCAGCTCCTAGCGAGCAGCTGTTCTGAGGGTGTGAGCAGCCTTTGCCTCACGCCTATTTACTTCTTACCACACAAGCCTGCTGTCTGTTTCTCTCTTCCTGTGGGCTGTTAGCCTCTTGTCAGGCAGAGTTGCCTAGGGGCTGGAACACTGGGCTGGGATTCAGGAGATCAGGGTTGTATTCCTGGCTCTGCCACAAATCTGCAGGGCAACTTTGGGCAAGTCACATCCCCGCTCTGTGTTTCCCCCTCTTTAAAATGTGGGTAATGACACTGACCTCCTTGTAAAGTGCTGTGAGATCTGTGGATGAAAAGAGCCAGGTATTTTTATTACTGGCTACTCCTGGTTGGACAGCCAAGGAACACTTTAGGTCTTTTTGCCACCGCTTCACACCGGGAGCTCGTGTTGCGGTGCTTGGCCTTATGACCCCTAACTCCTTTCCAGAGTCCCTGCTTTCCAGGGTCCAGTCCCCGTTCTGCAGGACTGGCTGCATTCCTTGTTCCAAGATGGGGGCTGTATTAAAACACATGTGGTTCGAATGGGCCCAGCTCACCAACAATGCAGATCGCTCTGTAGGACAGCCCTGTCCTCAGCACTATTCACCACACCGCCAATCTTAGTGCCGGACGCACCGTTTATCAGCAGCAGTTTTACATTCACTTCCAGGTGATTTATGAAGATGTTGACAGCATCAGGCCAAGAACTGATCCCTATGAAACCCCTGTGAAACACCCATCCCCCAACCTCAGCCACGACGTACAGTTCAGAGAAGCGACTGAGTAAAATGGTGCCACCTAAGTGAGCACGCGATCCTTGTTGATGGCACTGAATGACACCTGCTCACTTGTCAGTATGTCACTGCTGTCAGCACTGTAGGGCCAGTGCAGCTATAGGAGAGTGAGCTGGAGTCTGCTCTGCCTCGTGCACCATCACTAGACTCTAACAGCTGCCATCAATCTGTGAAATGGTGACAGTGCCAGGGAAGAGAGAGCCCAGCTTGAGTTGCACAAATTGTTTGCCAGGCTAGCAGCCTCTGACTGCAGAACTGAGCAGCTTTCGCTCTGGAGTCGCTTGGGGAGAACAGATCTAAAATGCCCAGGTTGGATGGGGAAGGGGCGATTGTGACTTATTTGGCAGGAATTTTCTGGTTTGCACAATCTTGCTTTTTTGTGGAATTTCAGAACCTCAGAACAGGCTAAATTTGTGGTTCTGGGGGCCTTGAGGAAAAAAAAAACCTGCCTTCTTCTCTTGAGGAGTTTGCTTCGACATACAGAGCCCATGGAAGGATTGGACAAGAGGCTGACGGACAGGGTCCTTCCTTGGAGTGCGGGGGCGGGGGGGGGGGCACTAGAAATTCAACCCAGCACTTGTTTCTGCTGCGGCTGGGCGCAAGCCTCTCAGCCCGGGGAGACAGACTCTCGCTAGCAGGGCTCCAGCTAGCGCTCTAAAAACAGCCGTGTGGACATTGCAGCTCGGGCTCTCAAGCCACCCAATCGCCAGCCGGAGCCACAGCGTCCACACAGCCATTTTTAGTGGGCTAACTCAAGGCTGGCTTCCCGCTGCAGGGCAGACAGATCCTCCAGGGTCACCTCGGCAGATGTGCTGAACGCGGCGGAGCCAGTTGAGTCCCAGCCGCTGCCCAGCTCCTGCTCTGCTGGCAGCCGCTGGCCAGCCTTGTGGCCCCATTCTATGGGACCAGGGCAAATGGCAGCTTTCCCAGCAGCCTGGCTTGGCCCTGTGGGAGTCAGGAGCAGTCGTTGCAGGTACAGCTCTCTGGAGGGCAGTGCCCTCATTAGCCTCACTTGCCCTGTAAAAACGTTTGCTCCATGCAGAATTCCTCACCATTGACAGAAGGGATTTTTCCACAAACCCTCCCAGATAAACCCAACTTATTTAGCTGATAATATATAAACAGTTTATCAGCTTTGCGCATTTTCTGTGCAGCGGGATGGATGTTGTTCTTGGAATTCTGTTTGGTCATAATATTTAGAAGAGGGCTCTGATAGCAAAGATAAGCAGCTCGCCTGCAGCAGATGGCTCGCGAGACGCACCTCCGAGCCAACATTCTGCAGAGAAGGAATAAACTTGTAACGCAAGTTGTTTGTAAGTAGTTTTAGCGAAATGTCACATGTAAGACTGCCCAGGCATGCTCTGTCCAAGGTGTTTGAATTAATAGGAATAAAGATTCAAAGCCAGGGGCCAAATTTGCTTTTAAACTTCCTTAAACAAATGTACAGAGCAGAAAATACCCCTGGATTTGCTCTGAGAATGAAGCTGTTGTCACTGTATTAGTACAGGGAAGAGTCCCTAGCCAGTCCTTCTGCAGAGCTGCTCTGCCAGGGCCTGTAGTGTGCTCTGAGCCCAGTACCGGCTCTGTGGGGCAGGGCAAAGGAACAAGCCTTTCTTGCCACAAAGACCTCCATTAACCGCTCTTCGTTGGAGGCCACCCTCCAGTTTATGAATGACCCTGGCTGCAGCTGGCTCATTTACTTCCCCACAGGACTCTTGCCATGCTTTAGAAAGATAGTCTCGTTATCAATTGCCTCCGATCTCTTGCTTTTATTGACCCCGCCTCCGTGGCCAGACTTTGTCCCCAGGAAAGCTCAATGTGGCCCTGAACCTCAGCGAGTGCTGGAACACAAGGTCCCGCAAGGCAGCTGTTGCGCGCGGGTCTGGGCTGGCTCGCCATCTCCGGTCAGTTAACGGCGCTGCCAAGGCACGCTGAGCTCACAGCTTTCCCAAGTGCAGAGGTCACAGCGAAACCAGCGGTTGGGCTGATGTGGCTGCACAAGCTCAGTTTTCCCTCCCTGTGCATTCTCCTTCGACTCAGCCTTGCAAGAGACTGGGGTCCTGATGACCAGCATCCTCGCTGCTCTACCCTGGCCCACAGCCACGCAGGGTATGTCTCCTCTGCTGCAGGGAATGAGCCCCCAGCCCAGCAGGCACACTTGTGGGGCAGGGCTTGTGACAGTAAGCTAAAAGCAGCAATGTGGATGTTGCAGCACCAGTGGAAGCTCAGGCTCGCTACCCGAGCTCGGACCCGGGGGGAGCCTGGTGGCCAGCCCACACCTCTGCTGGGGCCACAATGCCCACACAGCTATTTGCAGTGTGCTGCTGCAAGGCCTGCTGCCCAGGGCCTGATCCATTGCTGCACTCCTCATTGCTACTGCATGTCCAAATAACCACGGCAGCCAAAAAACTCCACCTCCCACTGCAGCTGGCTGGAAAATGGTACCTCATTCTACCGGGTGGGGACCTGTCTACATTCAGCACGTGGAGCCAGACCCGAGCTAGCTTTAACTGAGCTAGCCCCCACAACATGAACCTGGTCCTCCTTACAGTGCTAGCAGATTTCAGTTGTGATGAATGAGGCAGCTTATATCTCCTGGAGCTATTGGTTCAGGCTGCCTGCAGACTCAGGCAGCATTCTCTTTGTCAAGCATCTTCTTTGAATCCCTAAGGGATAGTACCAAAATGAAACTGTGGTTCTGAGCCCATCACAAGACAGCAGGAGTAGGGCCCTGGGCACGGGCCTATAGTGCCTCATGGGGAAGCGGTCCCTGACCTCACCGTGCTCTGAATAAAATGCATTGAATTAGATTTTCCTCAGCAATGTCTTCACATGCACTCAACACACAACACACCCCCACAGCACACACATAACATGCACTGCACGCACACACACTCAACACTGCACATATACTCAACATGCACATATACACAACACACACACAGCGCATGCACATGTACACTGAACGCACACAACACAGACGCCCAGCTCACACACACACACTCTATGTGCGCACTCACACACACACAAGCAAGCTTACAATCTTATAAACTAATTACCCTCTTCTCCTACAGGCTGGGAAGAAGGAAGAGAAAGCAATATTGGGGTTATTGGCATTATTCCTGGTTTTAAACATCATGGGTGCTTAGTGGGGACAGCTAGCGCTAGCAGAAGGCCCACCCCTAGATGTGAGAAGATGATCCGGTCTGCACTGGCTTTTCAGCTGGGGCCTAACGAGGAAGTCAATTAGCACCAGTTGTGCTCAGCTCACCACTAGGAGCTGGCCTGAGACCCGTGTTCCACGGAAGCTGTCCAGTGATTACAGCACTAGATAGGTGCTGACCACTTCCAAATTCAAACCAGTGTCCACAGAGTGAGAGACTCTGTCTCCAACGAGCATTTACACTGGGCTGTGGTTCATGAATCACCAGCTCTGTTCTTTCCAGACCCCTCATAACTCCTCCAGCCTTTCCCTATGCAGATAATAAAAAGTAACGTCAGTCACACCGTGCTAATGTGGGCTTATGCTAGCGCTGTAAAGGGCTGTGTTTCCACTGATCTCGCCTCATGTCCTAGCATAACTGTGTTGGTCTTTTTTAACTGCGTCTCCTAATTGTGCAGATTTATGAGGACTCTACTGAAATGGCTAAGACGGCATTTAGAGTCCCTCAGCTCTCGTTCTGTTTAATTCATTCCTCTCTGCCTGGGGTTTATGATTCCAGCTCGGCGTGTGCAGCCCTGCAATTGCCAACATTCTGTTTCATTTCCAGGTTGAGGCAGATCTAAATCTCTGTGATTCTGTTTCTTCCTTGCGGTCTCTCTGCACCTCCTTACAAGTTGCTTCATTGGCAAATTACCCTCTGGACAGGTTCTCTGTGCACTGTGCAAACAGCACACAACTCAGAATGAATCTTAACCCTTCCTCCCCTAAACCAGCGGAAATGGGCTTGCTGCTCCTGGATTTTGGTCTCCAAACCCAGTGCTTGATGCATTCTGGTAACCTCCTCTGCTACACTAACTCCTCCGACAGTGATGGTCCCACCAGCCTTACATCACCTGCTACATCCTAGGAAGGTAGGAATTGCCAGACCGGGTCCCCCCAGTGGTCCATCTAGTCTTGGATCCTCTCTCCAGAGTGGCCAGTAACAGATACTGGACAGGACAGCGCTGTAACATGTCTTAGCCTCGGGAAGTTAGTATCGGGACTATATTCTCAAGCTTGGGGGTCTACAGCTGTTAAAATATTTTACCCTAGCTACTGTAGCTGCAGAGGATGCTCTTACTCCTCACAGACGAACCACTTCTGTTTGGAATCCTACTAAGCAATTGGCCTGCTGCCATCTAGCTGCAGTGAGTACCACAGGTGAAATGTGTGTTGGGTTGCAAAGCACCGAGTCTCTTTTTAAAGCGTGTTGCCTTTACGTTTTGTTTCCTGAGTACCTGGCCTTGCTTACCCCCGGGCGCGCTCTATCTCCAGGAGGGAGCATGTGTACCTTGCAGCTCCCCAGCATGCAGCGGGAGCTTGTTCAGTGCACTACCCCATGCATGGTAGTCACCTACTGGGCCCTGCCAGCTCCACAGACTGGTGCAGAGGAGTGGGGATGGGCCTGTTTCCTCCCCGCAAGGTGTGATTTGTGTCCCGAGGGGTGTGAGCCTTGTTGCCAAAGCCCGCTTGCAACCTCCCCCATGCACCTGTGCTAAGGCTAGACACAGTCTGGCCAGGGCTGGTCTCTGGGCCCTTGGGGCCTGTCCCCTGAATTGACACTTGCACAGCATTAGAGTTGCCGCCAGTGGCTGCTCTATGAAGCCCTTCCCATTGCAGTGGGGATAAGAGAACAGCAACCGCATCTGGCCTGGGGCAGGGCACGCTGATAAAAGAGGAACCACAGTCTTGTGCTGCTGTAGCCTGCCACATGCCCTGGGGAGCCCTCCCCAGCTGGCGGGTTTGATATGCGAGTCTCTGTACTGCTGCCCAGGGCAGAGAGGAGGCACTTCCAGATCACTGAAGATGACATGCCCTGCGCATGAGGTTTTACCCCCCCCACACACACACATTTTCTCTTGCTAAACTCCACCCCTGGGGCTGGCTGGAGGCCTGGTGGAATCCCCCGATGAGATCCTGTTCAACGGCCTGCAGAGCCATGAACGTGTCCATGGGTGTAATTCCTGCTGGGAAAGTGCCTCGTGGAAGGGTGACAGGTATAGTGCCAGTGGGGGCGACACTTGGCAGATGAATCAGAGATGAAGTTCCTGCCCCACAGAGCTCCCACCCTTTCAGCCCATGGCAGGGGGCATGTTCCCTCCCAGGAACGAGGCAGCCAGCCTGAGGACGGGGAGGTACCTGCACTTGCTGGTATCTCAGGTGTCTCAGAGACAGGCTGAGCTGCGTGGCCATAGGGCAGAGCCCTCCCGTCCCTCAAACAGAGACAAGGCGCTGGGAGACTGCTCCCTCCCAGGCCATTGGACATGTTCTTCCCCAGGACACACCCTGAGAGCTAATGCTGGGGGCAGTGAGAGAGGCCTGGGGCTCCAGTCTGATGTCTCCGGGGTCCCTGCATGGTCCCAGACACAATGGCCCCTCGCCTGCGTCCCTGAGAGGAGAGTCATGGGAACCAGCTTTTCCCTCTTGGCTGGCGGTGCCGCTCCTCACAGCGCAGTGGGAGCATTCAGCAGCCTGTGGAGATGCAGCACATGTGGAATGCCTCTAAAAGGTAACAGGCAAGGGGTGGCTTTTGAAGCCCAGTAGGCCCATATTACTGTGTGCCAGCCAGACTGAAACGTTTCCCATTTGCAGGGTTTCTTGTTCCAGTTGGAGACCCCGGATACCTGAGCACATCCTCCTGTATCATTGTGGGTCTCCAGCAGTCACTGGCAGCGCTCTGCCCAGAACTTCCCTGCAGCCCCGCTGCAGACTGACCACCGAAAGGTGCCTCCCAAGCTGTGGCTAAGAGCAGCTGTTCAGTGCTCTGCTCACAGCGAGCGGCCTGGAGCAGGAGTCATGATCCAGACCTTGCAGAGAGCCAGCAGGAGATCCAGACTCAGAACCAGGGCAGATCTGGGCCTCTTCCCCCAAAGCGGATGCATCTCTCAGGGATTGGAGCTGGCGTTAGACATTCAGATGATCCCTTGACAACTCCCACTGGAGCTGGCATTGTTCTGTGACCAACCAACTCAAACCCTGCTTCTCACTGATCCCAGCAAAATGAGTCCATGAAGACCCAGTGCCCTCACTGCCTGGTATTTTCCATCAGGCCCGGTACCTGCCACGTGCTGACCAAGCCTTGCCCATGGCTGCAGTCCTGCCTTGGGGAACAGCCACTTGAGTCCCTACCTCGTAAGACACTGGTCGTGGCTTTGCCGCACGTGGCATGGGGTGCCCTGTTTGGTGTGTCTGCGCCCAGAATGCTCCTGCAGCTCCTGGCATCATGGGGTTCTGGCTGCAGGCCTTGGGCCAGGGCACAGGGTATTGCCCAGGGGTGAATCAATATCAGAGAAGGATCTGGAGCACCGAGCACCCTCCATACATTACTGGCTGGATTCTCGGGGTGCAGCACACTTACTGTCCCCCCAAAGCTGTGCCCAGGCCTCTTGTAGAGCTGGGGGAGGGGCGAAAGCCAGTGTAAAATGTTGAATTTTCTAAAACTAACTATAAATGGTAAAAAATCAAAGTCTTGCTTTCTCAGGAGGTTTTCAGGAAAAATAACCCCAGAACTACAACTTCTCCTTTTATTTGGATGAGAAAACATTCTTTTATTTTGACATCATTTGTATCCGTTTTTATCAGAGGGATAAAGTATCTTTTATCTGGCCATAATGCATCAAATTGCAGAGTGACTCATAAAGTGAATCTACACAGATAATGGAGCCGGCATGCAGCATCTCGGCGAGGCCTGGCAGGGGCTGAATGTCACCCACAAGGCACATGGAAATAAATAGCGATCTGTGCTTTCTCAGTGAGCAGGGCTGGCTAACAGAGGAGGTGGCAGTGCAGAGGGCCTCCTGTGCCATTTGCAGCAGTCAAGGGAGGCTGCCGTGCTGCTGGGCACAGGCCAGCAGAATTAACCCTTAGATCTGTCAGGGGAGTGCCAGGCTCACTGGTCCCCAGTGGGTTTTGTTAAGCACTCGGGCATGCAAGCAGGTGTGTCAGTGAGGAGCTGCTGGGGAGGCCAGACGATGCTCCATAGTGACGGGTCTGACATTCAATTGTGTGCCTAGCTTTGCACCCCACCCCCTCTAAAACCTACAGAGACCAGAACCTTGCTGTCACCCTCAGTAGGTCAGAGTTGCGGCTAGGGGCGAATCGGTCTCCTGAAGTGGAAGTGAATTGGACATGGGATTGCTGAAGGATCATGCCCTCGAATACAGTGAGCGCCCAGTGCAATTAGCCTGCACGTTTGTAACAAAACCAAATCTGCAAGCAGGAGAGAAACAACATTTCACTGCCCGGACTCCCCTGCCTGAGACCTACAGCCCAGAGCCCATGGTTTACATTTTACGGTGGTGAAGTTCTGGTCTGGGAGCATTGCTTTGGCTCACTGTCTCCGGTGACTCTAGTATGGCTGTTGTGACTGCTGGCGATCTAAGCTTTCCTGATGAAATGGCCGTGGAGGAGTTGATGGGTTGGGAGGCAGAGGGAAAGGGAGAGTAGAGGGGGCATGAGCCTCGTGGTGGATTGACCCTCACTGGGTCCTCTCCACTACAGATCTGAAGGAGGAAATGTCCATAGCATAACAGCAGCCAAGGCCTGGGCCAGTGGTACAGCTGGAAAGAACACTTGTGCACTGCACCAGTCACACACTCGTCCTCTGTGCTAGCCCTGTTTCTTTAGATCACTGCCCAAAGCTCACACAACAGATCCGAGGAAATGGATAAGAACACAGCACTTGTGTAACCAGGTCATGTGTCCCACTCAAATCCATGAGATGCAGCAAGCCTTTAACCCAGTCCATATAGTGTTACCGACCTCTACAGAGCAAAGGAACCCAGCACACATTCCCTGGGTCTCCAGGCTGGATACCAACCCCCCACCGCCTCGAGGAATGTAACCATCCATGTCCTAGCCCAGCATGCATGGCAGATATCCACAGTAACATGCCCATTGCTTCTAACACATTCAGCCAAATCCCTCCACACACATACGGGGGGAAACAGGCTCTGTAAATCAGGGGTAATGTGAAGCCCTACAGATGTAGTGTGAGTGGAGGTTAATGAGGGTGGCAGCCTAATGCAAAGGGGTGATATCCCATCACCCCCACTCCCTCCCTGACACCTGCATGGTGAGTAGTTTATTTTTAAACTGTAGGGGACGGCCCCTCCCGAAGGCAGGTCCCTCTCTGTGGGGCTCGGGGGTTCCAGCCAGTCACCTTCTTATTCCACACTGCCCTGTTTTCCAATAGAAAGTCAGTTTCTCTGAGGTGCCTAGCAAAGGAAAGAGCCCAGTAGCCACTGGTCCCAGGAGTGCACGCCCCAAGCTGTCTTGAACCAGCACCTTCTAGGAACTAGCTAGTGCATTGACTGCCCCGGGGGCTGCAGGAACCACTCAGGCCACAGGCTGACACAATGGCCTCTGAGCTACACCAGGGGCTGACCATGCTGAATAGTTACACCCTAAAGACCTGCTGTCTCCCTTACTAACTGAGTAGGAAGTGAGACAATAACCCCCTGGCTTCCAGCTCCAGTCTGGCTGGGCCAACTGGAAATGGTTTGATTGGTCCCACTAAGAGAGAAATGCGTAAATCTGAGAGGAGCGCTGCATTCCTAGCCCAGACAGCTAGGATCCTCAGGGAGAGGAGTGCAGCTGCCCTTTTAGAAATTACCCCTTAGACTGCTGGGTGGTGCACGTAATATATGGGGAGCCAGAGATAAGCTATGGAGCTTTCCGAAAGGAACACGGCCACAGTTAATAGAGATGTCTGCCCTCACTCTGATAACCAGCGTGCTGAGCTCCAATTTGGCATGCACATCACAGGTGATAGATCTCCTAGAGAGCCAGGCCGACTCAGCCAAAGGATCCCTCCCTTCCTCTGTCAGAGATAACGTGACTCAGCTCAGACATTCCAGCTTTTACCTACAGATTCCACAGCAAGGGCTTTTACAAAGCAGCTCCCTCCCCTCACCCGCTTTCCAGAATTCCTCCAAAGCTATTGGATTAAGATTCAAAGGTGAACGCGGTGTAGGAAATGCTTTGATATCAACTCGATGGCCCAGCAGAGGAATGTTACAGACTTTTTCCGTGGCTGTTTCTTCTCAAGCATGTACACAAGCAGCACTGAATTATGCAACTTTGCCTCACTGCCTGTTAGTGGCTCCAGGCATATGTAAAGCTGGAGTTATTTAGAAATGCCCCTATCCGTAATAAAGCTTAGAAACGTGCCCTGGCCCAGGCTGTATAAGTGCTAAGTGTCCAGATTACAAGTGTTTCCATTAGTTTGTCCATTATTGCGTCTTTCCGAGAGCAAGGAAGGGCTATGTGCCATGACGACCAAGTAACACTTGGTGCATGGTAAGGGGTGATTTCCCATGCGGGGTGAGGAAGCCCTTGCGGGGGTGGCAGGGCTGGGCTAGCACCTCAGCCCAACCAGCCGGGAGAGGGTTGAAGACAGCCCTGGGGGAAGGTCGATAACACACACACTGCAGCAGCATTGTAAATTATGGGTTCACTCAACCTGGGGCTGGGGCTGCCCTTACCCAGTTCCTAGCTCGCCCCTCCCCACAGCCAGCACGCCAGTAACATCCCACTGATCGCAGCAGAGCATCAGCACCAAGCTAGTGCCTTCGTCAGCACAGCAGTGAGGTCGAGTGGGACACAGCCGGCAGCAAAAAGGCTGCCTTCTGCAGGGATGGCTGGGACTGGTCAGCGGCATGGCTAGAGCAGAGGTTGGGGGCCTGTTCACAGCTTCCTCGAGAGCCTGGCATCCAGAGGCTGTTGCTGTGCCTGGCTCTAATCTCCATGGGGAGTTTACAGTGTTGACTTTCACCTTTAAAGCCCTATGATTTCGGGCCTGGTTCTAGGAGAGACACAATGCCCCTGGAGATGGGATTACCTGGAGCCCTCGAGCTCAGCTCCATGGGAGGGATCTGCCATGATCTGTATCGTCACTTTGCCTGTTCCCGCCAGGGCTGGTAGGGGAGGATGTACACCCTCCCTGGCCGACCCACTCCTCCCCAGACCACCCCTTCCTGTGTAGATCCCAGAGAGACGCTGACATGGAGGTGGCAGAGCCCTCTCCTATGGTTGGGAGAAACCCATAAGCAGAGGGGGCCTCCATAGATGGACCTTGGAGGAACGACTGGGCCTCTTGCACTCTAACGGGAGCAAGCACGTTGCCAGCCCCACAGAGGTCATCATGAGGCAGCTCACAGTCCTCACAAGGTAGGCAAATCTCCAGAAGGAACAGGGGCCTCTGCAGCTCCCGTCCAAAGCAGGCCTGATGCTGGGAGCAAAGCTGGGGTGTAGGACCCCCTTTAGATTCATACACAGGGAAGCTTGTCTGAACAGCCTCTGAGGGTTACATGGGTTTTGCTCTTAGCATCTTGCTGGGCCCTTGGCTATGGACTGATGCAGAGAGGAGAGCATTGCTAGCTGAAGCACCATGCTCACGTTTCTTTCTGTAGCTCCCAAGCTGCCCCATCCACACAGAGACCAAGACCAGCCATGCAGCTTTTGAGGCCCAGCAGCTGTACTATCCCTACCCATCCCAAGAGGCTGAGGTAGCTCTCCTACCCCATCCCAGGCCCAGTAGGAAAGCAGGGCAGCACTCATCTCCACCTGCACCCTTGCCCCAGCAGGGCATGCCATGGATGGAGGGCGACAGGGAGGCCCCTGTGGTTACCTGGAGTGAGGCAGACAATCAGAGCTAGTTCTGGATGGGATAATCCCCTTCAGCAACAGGCACACTAGTAAATCGCTGACAAACCCTGGGGGTCACATTTGGTAACATATGAAGAGCTGTCGTCTCAGCTGTTTGGACTTGTCAGTGTAACTCAGAGCCAGCCCCCGCACGCCAGGCTCTTGGCTCCTGGGCTTTCTGGGCTGAGCTGCCCTGGCTTATTTTTAGTTCCTCCTTATCAGTGAGGAGGTGGCTGGCCAGCGGCTCCCCTTGATAACAAGCTCAACTTTAAATGTCCCAACTGCACCAAGGGACCTGATCAATGAAACCATCACTGAGGCTGGCAAGTGGCCATGCATCTCCTCCCCATGCACACGCGCTTCCCTAAACTCCGCTCCCACCTGAGAATAGAGAGAATTTCGAAATCGCTCTTCATGTGCTTTGTGAACTGAGAGCATGGACATTGGAAACAGCTGGCCAGACTCACTTTGGTTGCTGGTCAGTTTCACTTTTCGCATCTTACGACTCAGTAAAAGCTGCGGCTTTTGGGTTGCAAACATGGCAGGGAGTGTTGAAACCCACCTAGAAATCAGGGCTTATTTCAGTCTTAAAGCAAAGCATCCTGAAAACAGGCGACCATATTGGGATTTAAACCCTCTTCCGCTCTTGTGGGGCTCCCCTGCTGGCAGTACTCCTTATATGCAAGGAACAGTCCTGGGCTAGAGACTGCTGGGTATCTTTGCCAAACTGCGAGTGTTGTGGTCCCAAATCAGTGATGGATCAGGACTGCCTGTCTCAGCGGATCCGGGGATGCACAGATCTGGATCCTGGGCTTGCCCCTGCACCCGCAAAGTTTAGATCCATGCATCTATGAGCCTACACTACACACTGCTGCAATGTACAAACTAGTCTTGTGAGGTATCATTTGAAAACTAACAACACACTGGACAATAATACCATTGTAAAACATATGTAACAATGTTCTATGTAAAGTTGTGAATTCTGGCTGTGTGATATTACTAGAACATGGTTAAAATCAAACGGCCTAGCATAGGTGAAAGAAATAAACCAGTTTGTCTTAGACAAGGAATGTTGGTTAACCTCAATTTACAGATTAGCACTAAACAAAGCTATCAAGCAAAACCAGTGAGGGTTATTTGGAGACTAAACTTGAGAGACAGAGAATTAACATGGCTCCTGCACCCCAGAGAGACACAGGAAACTGAATTCCCAGGAGGCCTTCCTGACTTTTAGGACAAAGACAATTCCTTTGGGAATATAAGGGACAGAGAGAGACTCCATTTTAATCTACACCTGAGGAGACAAAGAACCCAAGCAAGTTGTGCTCCATGTGTTGGGTCCTGGCCAGAGCGTCTGGTCAGGCAGGCTGGACAAAGAACGATTGGGAAGAAAACTACCTTGAGCAAAGTCTGTAGGTTGTTAAATTAGGTCTTAGCCATTAGAAAGCGTATTTTACTTTTGTTTGTAACCTGTTCAGTCCCTTCTATCACTTATCCTATGTGCTTCTTTTAACAAACTGGTTTTACTTTTAATCTAAAGCAACTCAGTGCTGTATCTGAATTGAAGTGATTGCTAACTCCAGTTAAAGTGACAAACTGTACTTGTCTCTTTAAAGGCTCAGTGAACCTCATTATTTCTCTGCATTTTCAAGGAGCGGGTTGGACACTTCAGCATAGACGGCTTTGGGGAAATTCAGGACCGCAAGCAGTGACCCAAGCTGGTGGAGAGCAGGGTGGGGCTGTTGTGTGGTAGGCAGGCTGCTGGGGTCAGAATGCAGAACCAGGGCCACACAGCACAGACATTCAGGGAACAACATGCTTGTCTTCCAGCTGTTGGTGTCCAGCTGTGAGCCCCAGCAGTAGAGCATTTAAGATGCCCAGGGCTACAGGGCCGGCAGAGACACAACCTCTCACTGGGCTGAATGAAAAAATATTGCCATCAATACTAATAGCAATTTACAGATAGACAAAGTAAGAAAAGTACTGCTTGAGCACTTATTACAGTTGGATTTAAGGATATTTATGCTGTATTTTTGACATGTGATATTGACAATTTGCATTTTTCCAGTTCTAAAGCATTAACTTTTTGAATCTCAGTATCTCGTGTCATTTAATAACTATTGACTGACCCCATTTAATAATTACTGACTGACCCCCTATTTTCTGGACCTCCCCATAATTTCCCCACAGCTGTCAAAATTTAAATAATTACAAACTGAAAAAAATCCTTACAACTCATAATGTGCAACTGAGAAAATGTGAATAGATAAAAATGGAAACAATGTTTAAAATAAACACAGATATTGTAGATTCACAGATTCCAAGGCCAGAAGGGACCATTGTGATCATCTAGTCTGACCTGTATAGCACAGGGTATAGAACTTTCCCAAAACAATTAATAGAGCAGATCTTTTAGAAACATTCAATCTTGATTTCAAAATTGTCACTGATAGAGAATCCACCATGACTCTTGGTAAATTGTTCTGATACTCTCAATGTTAAAATGTATGCCTTATTTCCAGTCTGAATTCATCTAGCTTCAGCTTCAAACCACTGGATCATTTTATACCTTTCTCTGTTAGATTAAAGACTGCATTATTAAATGTTTCTTCCCCATGTAGGTACATACAGACACACATCACTCCTTAACCTTCAATTTGTTAAGCTACATAGATTGAGCTCTGTGAGTCTATCACTATACGGCAGGTTTTCAAATCCTTTAATCATTCTCATGGTTCTTCTCTGAACCCTCTGCAATTTATCAACTTCCTTCTTGAATTGTGGGCACCAGAACTGGACACAGAATTCCAGCAGCAGTTGCACCAGTGCCAAATGCAGAGGTAAAATGACCTCTCTACTCCGATTCGAGATTCTCCTGTTTATGCATCCCACAATCACACTAGCTCTTTCGGCCACAGTGTCACATGAGGAGCTCATGTTCAGCTGATTATTCACCACAACCCCAAAACCTTTCTCAGAGTCATGGCTTCCCAGGATAGAGTCCACCATCCTGTAAGTATGGTCCACATTCTTTATTCCTGTATGTATATATTTACATGTAGCCATATTAAAATATGTATTGTTTGCTTGAGCCCAATTTACCAAGCAATCCAGATCACTCTGAATCAATGACCTGCCCTCTTTGTTATTTACCACTCCCCCAATTTTTATATCATCTGTAAACTTTATCAGTGGTGATTTTATGATTCGTTTCATTTATATTTCTTCCAGGTCACTGATAAAAAATGTTAAACAGCATAGGGCCAGGAACGATCTCTTTGGGACTCCACTAGAAACAGCCTTTCAATGATGATTCTTTATTTACAGTTACATTTTAGATCTATCAGTTAGTCAGTTTTTAATCCATTTAATGTGTGCCATGTTAATTTTATATTGTTTGAATTTTTAACAAAAAATGTCATGCAGTTCCAGGACAAATGCCTTAGAAGTCGAAGTATTTTATGTCAACACTATGACCTTTATCAACCAAACTTGTAATCTCATCAAAAAAGATATCAAGTTATTTTGACACAATCTATTTTCCATAAATCGATGTTTATTAGCATTAATTATATTATGCTCCTTTTGTTCTTTATTAATCAAGTCCCATATCAGCCCTCCCATTATCTTGTCTAGGCTCAATGTCAGGCTGACAAGCAGACAATAAGCTGAGTCATCTTGTTTACCCTTTTTAAAAATTGTCACATTAGCTTTCTTTCAGTCTTCTGAAACTTCCTCAGTGCTCCTAGACTTACTGAAAATCAACATTAGTTGTCCAGCAAGCTCCTCAACCATCTCTTTTAAAACTCTTGGATGCAAGTTATCTGGACCTACTGATTTAAAAATGTCCAACGTTAGCAGCTTCTGTTTTACATCCTCCAGATATACTAGTGCAGTGGAAAGCATGTTATCATCACCATATGATGAAACTATCATTTGTTTTTCCCCAAATACAGAACAGAAATATTTATTGAACACTTCTGCCTTTTCTGCATTATTAGTGATAATTTTACCATTTCTATCTAGTAATACACCATTACCATTGTCAGGATTCTTTTTGTTCCTAATATTTTTTAAATGCCTTTTTTGTCCTTAACTCTACTCGCCAAAGATTTCTCTCTGGGACCCTTTATTTCCCTTATCAACTTTCTACAATGCCTAACTTCTGCTTTATATTTATTTCTATTATCTTCCCCTTTCTTATATCAGATAGATAGATAGATAGATAGATAGATAGATAGATTTATTTCACAGCTGCCTTCACTTACCCTCTAAACCATCACAATTATTAAATTAAATTAAATTAAATTAAATTTAAAGCACATGCTGGTAAACCAGTGGATGCATGGATGGAGCTGTAAACTATAAGACAAAGTCACCCCAAATATCAAGAGTTCTATAGTCCAAGCCAGAATGTGTCCTTTGCTAAATCTCTTGGTACGGGGACAAAGAAGGTTCTATGACAGGGCAGCTTGTGATTTTGGGAATCAGAGACTGGAGTCCAGTGCAACGCAAACACAGACAGTGAATACAAAGATTTGTGACTGCCTGCTGAGACACAATATGCTCACATTTGTTTCATATAACGAGACAAAATGAGGTCATGTTGCAAGGTGCCATTGGCTTGTCTGTGCAAGAACAGCTACTGTTCAGCAGAGTTTGAAACAGACTAGCAGGAGGAAATCCCAGCTATGCTTGGGTTTAACAGCAGTCTGCAAAGGCAGAGCTCAAACGGGTGGGATAATTTTTCTACAGAATGTGATTCAGAAGGTTCCTAAGGAATTGCATATGCATCACCAGATTGGGATGCATTGGGGATACGATTCACCACAGGGATACAGTCTCTAGTATGCTGCTGAAAATACACGCACTGTGTAAACTCCCACTAGCACAAAGAGCCTAAGAACTCAGCTGATGAACGTCTGCGGGGGCTGTCCTTCTGAAAGATGGTAGGTCAAGGGCTTGTGCCTCCATAGCATGGACTGAAACACAAGGGAACAATGCCCACATTGAAAAATGAAATGCTGGCTAGTAGTCTTGGCTATGAGCAACCTCACGAATGTGCTCGTTGGTCAGCTGGAAGGCAAATTGCAGAAACCATTGTGCAATGCTCAGCCAAGACAACAGCAATGCTCACAGCATTGCCAAGGAACTGTTCTGGGCATAAAGGCTTGGTGAATAAAAAGCAAGTAAAGAGCCCCTGCCTGACAACAAACTTGCTTTCAAGGGTGCCTACATTTACCAAGAGCAAGGAGCTGCAGGAGGAAAGAGGAGTTTTGACGTGAGGACTACCCATTGACAAACCAAAATTTGACAAGCTCCGATGAAGAACAAAAGCTGACTCAGTCTTACAGCAGCTTCAGAGAAAAGGATCGTTGGCTGGCTGAGCAACAGAAAAAGCCCAGGTACCTTCAAGCCTAACATTTAAGTGGGACTACCGAGATGCAATTCTACGTGAAGGCAATTGTTTGTACCGTATGAGCATGCAGGATGTGTTCAGCGATGCTACACATAATGCACCATACCCATCTGCATACTGAGAAGTGAAAGACACAGGTGCCCAAGATACTCTATTCTGTCCAGACATAAAGGGGAAGAATCCAAGGGTGAAATCATCAATAAACACAGGGAGCAGAAAACCAAAGAACCACTGAAACTGCATGAGATTCCTGATAGTCCTCAGCTCAAAACTATTGTAATTAAATGGGAAAAATTATCTGTGAGACAAGGACAACTACTCAGCTTTGTTTTTAAACGGAGCTGTTGAATGATGCATGAAGTAGCAATGGAATAACACATTGTAAATCACAGCTTGCTGGACATGGGATTCCAGATGAGTTAATAGGAGATAATGGTCCATGTACAGGCGTGGCTCATTTTGGCACATTGTCTTTGAGATATTAATTCAAGGCCTCATTATGCACAGTCAAATTAGGTAGCAGAAAAGACAAGACCAATAGCACAGGATGTGATTAATGGTTGATCCACACTGAAAACTGCTAACACTTCCCAATACACCTTGCAATTTTTTGCTGGAGTCACTGGTTTTTGGGCCGCTGAGCAGAACAAAAACCTCAGTCCCAACACCAAAGAAGCTTCTTGAGCCAAAGACAACTAAAGAGAAAACTAAACTCCAGGAAGCTGTTACCTCTGTTCCCCTAAAAACCAACGCAGGGTCACACTTGTATTAGTTTTATTACGATGCCACTGTTGGGTCAGATAGAAAAGAGATGGAGCTTATTCATACACGCACACATTCACTGCATTTATACCCTCATGCACCCACACACTTACACAGGCAGAGAGTTACTGGAGACAGCATGGAGGCCGAGAAGATGAAGCATGGTAGATCTGGTGTGTCTGTCTGCGATCACGAATCCAGGCTGCTGAGAGGGTCAAGAAGCAGGGGCTTGTGTGCATGCCTTCTTCCTCTTATTTTGGAACTGGGCGGCTCCGGTCACGTACACTGAGTTTCCTTTCTGTGTCTGTCACTGAGAAGCATTCCCAGAGCAGTTCCTTTCATGCATAGCAGGTTCTTCTTTTCTTTACAGCACTTCATGACTGCCTTCTCAGGGCAGATTATATCAGACACACCTGGCTCCTGGTTCCTGTCTCCGGGCTCCTCTTTCCTTGCAGTTCCTCTCCGCCCAGTCCCACATACACTCCCTTGTTCACACTTCCTCGTTCACACTCTCTCTGAGGGATGGGATATTGCAAAGCTTGGAAGTTCATACAAGTGGCAACCTAAAAAGGCCACAAAGCTTCCAAAGGTTACAAAACTTAAAAGGCTATGCTAACAATAACTGAAGTTACAAAGTCTGCAAAAAGGTTGCAGAACTTAATGATACAAGTTACAGATCTTACAACTGCATTTGAGCGGAGGCTTTACATAACAAATACATCTTGCAATTTTTTGCTGGAGTCACTGGTTTTTGGGCCGCTGAGCAGAACAAAAACCTCAGTCCCAACATCAAAGAAGCTTCTTGAGCCAAAGACAACTAAAGAGAAAACTAAACTCCAGAAAGCTGGAGCAGAAAGCACACTCCGGTGAGAGTGCAAATTGCAAGAGGAGAGACGGCCAGACTGGCAAGGGGGCCCAAGGGTGAATGTCACTCTCAGAACCTCCCCAATGACCTGTCCTACAAGAGGGATAGGAAACATCTACCAAGGACAAGAAGGGCTGGAGCCCATCTTGCCATGACAGCCCTCTTCCAAATTTCAGCCCTGCATGTGGGAAACTCTCTCTGATTGGTTGCCTCCCCCACTTCTCCACCTCCTAGGCAAGAGCAGCCAATCAGAGCTGCTGCATTAGGGAGGCAGAACTCCCACATCTCCCCTCAGGAATTGAGAGGAGGTTTTGGGCAGTGAAGAAAGGGAGGGGGGAGCAGCTCAAGTGGCTCTACTCCTTCTTCCCCCCTCCCTGCTTCCCCTGCCCCACAGTGCCCTGCAATTGTGACAGGCCCAGTGTAGAGCTCCCCACACCACACACAGAGAAGGGCCAGCCCCAATCTGGCTGTAGTGCGGAAGCAGTGGGGGAAGAGACTAACCAGACCTTTATAAATCTGGACAATACTAAGTGAGCAAAAATGGAGAATCCCTTGACTGGAGGATGAAAGGCTAATATGGCCAGGTGTATCTTCACCAAACTAATGGATAAGCCCGATGTCTTCAGATCCAGAAGGTAATCTAGGAGGAGGGAAAGGGGAACCAATTCAGGCCCAAGGAAGTGATGACTGCACCAATGGGTGAATCTCTTCCATTTCTGCAAGTCAGTAGTGCGTGTTGTTGTTTTTCTACTGTTTAATAACACCTGCTGCACCTCCATAAAGCAGGAAGCCTCTGTTCCCAAGAACTATCCAGGAGCCATACCCAAAGGCATAGAACGACTAGGTTGGGGTGAAGTGTGCGACTCTCATCCTGAGACAGGAGATGAGGAATGGTCGGGAGCTCGATTGACAGTTGGACACAGAGTTGAAGCAGGTAAGGGTACCAAGCTCATCTTGGACAGTTGGGTATTATGAGAATAATTCTGGTCTTGTCCTGCCTAATCTTGTTCAATGCCCTTAGAATTAGGGGTGATGGTGAAAGGCATAAAACAGATAGAAGGACAGTGTCCCCCAGGGAACAGTGACCCAGACTGCTCTCTGCAGTCATGTGGCAACTGCTCAATAAAGGCCATGAGAAGTCGGGTGGCACCTTAAAGACTACAGATTTGTTTGGGCATAAGCTTTTGTGGGTAAAAAACCCACTTCTACAGATGCATGGAGTGAAAATTACAGAACAATAAAGCCCGTGAGCTTGTTCTAATTAGTAAAGTTGCATTTGGCCATGACCACTTGATAGTTTGCAATCGGGAACAGCAGGGTTGTGGACGAGTACAACTTTTGTACAAAGAGATCCAGCTGCTTTTGGTCCTTGTCATAGGGAGTAGATCTTGAAAAGTGCTGCCTACCCTGTTCATTCACCGCATCTACCTCTGTGGAGTTAGATGGGGGATGGGAAACTAAAAAGTCTGAATCCTTAAGGGGCATGCAGTACTTCTTGTCCGCCCTTTTGCATGTTGGTGGAATAGTAGCTGGCATCTGCCATACTGTCTTAGCTGGGTCTAGGAGAGTCTCAGTAATAGGCAGCACTACTCTAGAGGGCATTGCCAACCACAAGATATCCAGCAGCTTGTGTTGCAGATCTTTGACCTCCTCCAGAGGGATCTGGAGGGTGTTTGCTACCCTTCTAATGAGGTCTTGGAACTGCCTGAAGATGTTGGCAATGGAAGATGGTGGAGGCATAACCACCTCTTCTGGTGATGACAATCAAATGGGAGCTTCAGAGGTGACTTCTTCATCTCCCCTAGTCTTCTGCTTCTCAAACATCTCCTCCTGTGAAGTTAGTGTATGGAGACGGGGAGGATGTGAAACCCTGGTCTCCCTGAGGGAAGGTGCCCATGGTCTGGTAAACTGCTGCTGATAGGTAGCCCACGGGTTCCCATATGGCCATTGTGGAGGTCCATAAGGAAGTGGGAGTGGCATGCAAGTCTTGTTCCACCATCCTTGGTGACCTCCCTGGAGCTGGTCAAAAGTGAATTCTCAAAGGAGTATGTAGAAGAACCCCTCACCAAAATCAAGCAGACCAATTGAGAGTCCTCTTCCTTCACATCCTCCCATGGCAGGGAGAAGCTGTTGAAGTCCTGTGCCATAGGCTGGCTGCTCAGAGAGTGAGGTCTTGGTACCGAAAGATGCTTGGTATCTGTTAACAATAGAGACTCTGGTTCACCTAACTTCGAGAGGTCCCTTGAGTATTGGAATTCCTGCAGTACTGGAAAGGACCCAGGTACCGACACCACAGTTGAGGTCACCATAGCTGATGCCAACAATACTGATGATGATGGGCGTATAGTTGGCATTGTAGACATCCGGCGCTGTTGCTTGCTTGGTACCGAGGGTACTGCTTGAACAGGTACCCCCAGCTAAGCTGCTTGCTTTGGTAAAGATGGCTGAGTTAAGGTGTTTGACGGCACCGTCGGCTTAGTGGGATGCCTCAGTGCCGATGGCAGGGCCAAGCTCGGTGGCTCCCTGTGCTTACCCTCCTTACTGGTAGAGGGTGCCAGTCCCCTATCGGAGCTGCGATTCCTGTCCTTGGAGTTCCAGGGGTTCCCATGGCTGACAGTACTGGAGTTACAGTCCTTAGCCTCAATGGTATCTTCGGAGACCGAGGACCTTGATGGGGATCTGGTCTTTTTTTGAGCTGGCTCCTTAAAGGGAGAGTCTGTGCACCTCTTTCTGGGAGTCTTCCCAGTGGGCTCAACAGACTTCCCTTCCTTAGGGATAGTGTGTCCCAAGGTTGACAGGGTGGCTGAATCTGTCTAGGGACAAATGTATGGGGGAAGGGGAGGTGGGTCTCCTGACCTGGCACAGGGGGCGGTTGCAGGGAGTGTTCCATGGCTAACAGTCTGAGCTTTATCTCCCTGGACTTAAGGGATGAGCAAAAGAAACATGTCTGGGAGACATAAGACTCCCGCAGGCAACAGACACACTCGGAGTGCCTGTCACTTACCAGTGCAGCCGCCTGGCAAGAGAGGAGTGTTTGAAGCCTGGCACCCATAGGGACACAGTTCGAAGAAGAACATGGTGAGAGCTGGAGACAACAGAGAGTTCCCAAAGCACTGTCCTGTCCCGAAATGGCGGCTGGCTCCCACAGGCAGGGAGCCATCCGCCACAGCTGGTGCCATGGCAACGAGGGCATTTCTCAGTGGCAGGAGTGACTCTGCCTCACTGCCAGGGGCCACCAGCTGCCCTGCGGCCTGGGTCTCAGCCAATGTGTCCGTTCAGCCAGGACAGAGCCGAGCACAGAGAAACCTTCCACTGTGAACAGCCATGGCAAACACAGCCTGGGGCTGCCATGTCCTTTGGCGGCCACCCGCTGCAGCATAGCTGGCCAGCACCAGGCAGACAGGGGGACCAGGGCATGGGGGGTGTAATGTGGGGGTGCAGGAGGGAAGGCAATTTGGGGTGGCATGCAGGGGAATGTAGAAATGCAAGAAAAAGGGGAAATAGGGCATGCAGTGGAATGTAGGGAATATAGGAGGGAGGGCAATTTGGAGGGTACAGGGTAAAGTAGGGGTGCAGGAGGGAGGGCAAATTGGGCATATGTGCAGGGGAATGTAGGGTTCAGGAGGGAGGGGTATCAATATTCAGGGGAATGTAGGGGTGCAGGAAGGAGGGGTATTTGGGGGAATGTGTAAGGGAATGTAGGGGTGCAGGAGGGAGGGGTATCAATATTCAGGGGAATGTAGGGGTGCAGGGGAGAGGGGTATATGGGGGAATGATTAGGGGTATGTAGGGGTGCAGGAAGGAGGGGTATTTGGGGGAACGTGTAGGGGAATGTAGGGGTGCAGGAGGGAGAGCAATTTGGGATGTACCTGCTGGGGAATATGGGGAAGATACTGTGAGGATTTCATAGATTCCAGACCAGAAGGGACCATTGTGATCATCTAGTCTTAACTCTTGTATAACACAGGCCAGGGAACTGCCCCAAAATAATTCCTAAAGTAGATCTTTTAGAAAATCATTCCAGCTTGATTTAAAATGTTGTCAGTGATGGAGAATCCACCAGAACCCTTGGTAAATTGTTCCAATGGTTAATTACTGTCACTGTTACTATTTTTCTCTTTATTTCCATTCTGAATTTGTCTAGCTTCAACCTTCAGCCATTTGGAGAACAGGAGGGAAAAGGAAGCTGCAGTACACATGCCAGATGTTTTCCACTGCTCTGGCAAAACAAAGAGATGTAAATCCAGTTTAACTGGCTACTTTGTACTGCTTCCTAGTGGGGTAAAGCAGCCAGGTGAACCAGGGAATCCATAAACCAGGGGTTCTCAAACAGGGGGTTGGGCTCCCTCAGGGGGTCGCGAGGTTATTACATGGGGGTCATGAGCTGTCAGCCTCCACCCCAAACCCTGCTTTGCCTCCAGCATTTCTAATGGTGTTAAATATATAAAAATGTTTTTTTAATGCATAAGGGGGGTTGCACTCAGAGGCTTGCTATGTGAAAGGGGTCACCAGTACAAAAGTTTAAGAACCACTGCCATAAACGGCAAAATAAAGACGAGATTTACTGTTGATGTTTCATATCTCTAAACTGTTAGAGATACGCCGTAGTGCCATTCTCTTTGTGTCTTGGGAACATTCTCGTTCAGTTTCTTGGTTACGGGTCATGTATTCATGTTTTAAATTTTAAAAAAAGAGAGAAAATTGCCAGACAAAACCACATTAAATTGGAATTAAGGCTGAGAGTGCATCTGAGTAGTTTAGGGAACACTGCATTACAGGGATGTTGTAATTAACCCAAAATCAAGCATTTAAACCCACAAAATTGACAGTTATGGTTATACTTAAATAAAATACAAACATGTTAAGATCTGGAAATGCAGAGTTAAGGCACAGAAAGAACCTTAACTCTGGTCTCTAAGCCGGCTCCTCAAACTTCCCAGATAATTAAAACACATTGAAACCTTGTGCAAGGGCAACATTTGAAAGATTAATGGTAACTTCCCACCTGTTCTTGATAACTGGAAGTGTCTCCTTGAGCAGAAAGAAACCTTAATTCTGCCCTACAGTGAGACTGTGCAAAAATCCTACCATCTTAGTGTTCCAGACCCAGATTATATTAAACTGAATTTTAAAGACATTGAATGTTTTCATTTTCTTTCTCCTCATAGGACCACTACATGGCAGAGTTAAAGTTGGGGTTGAGAATGGCCATTTTTGTTGCATTTCCAACCCAGCCAATACAACGTAGCACTGGAAACCTCAGACTGCTGATTCTGGATTTCAGTCCCAGTTTCCAGACCTAAAATCATCAAATGCATGTCTTGATGTCCCGGTCCACAAACCACCTAGGGGAGGAATCCTAGGCTTTTCAGCTGAAATGCCGAAACAAAATGACACTTTAAATCAGAAGAAAATGAACACTGTTTGTTTGACAGCTCCTAAAGGGAATCATAATCTCTTGCCAGAACTGGCATTTCCCTGTGAAAAGTTTCAGTATCAATGAAACCGTGTTTTTCAGCAGGCAAACTTCCTGAACACAAAGCTTGGACCAGGTAACGGAGAATCCAGGGAGCAGAGCACCGTGATCTGAGGGGCAAAGCAGAGTTTGAATCCTGCTGCTCCTCCATATTGCCATTGGCTGTGTGCTCAGTGCTGGCATGGTGGGGAGCCAGACCATCTAGGATCCAAAATCCTGCTAGTTTTGTATGGAGTGGAGGAATGAACTCCTCCTGACCGTTCTGTTAATCACGGGCTGGCAATGGAGAGTAACCCAGGCCTGACAGCCCCCTGCCATGTGAAGAGGCTCCATGACCCTTGTAGCACCGTGAGCCCCGCTCTCCCCTATGCAGAGGATCAGCATGAGGTCAATGTAATGGTGCTGAGGCTGTGTGCTGACCCTCACGCAGCGCGAATTTCACCTCACTCAGGCACTGGGCACAGTACAGTCCTGAACTCTTATAATTCCACCCGCCCGACAGCAATACAACTGAGCTTCTGTAACAGGACACTCTGAAGGGCAGCTGGAATATTAACACTCCAAGGTGCCCTATTCTTCCCCTTTGGATACAGGTAACCAATGGCTCTACCATGGACTAACTGGGCTCCAGGATGATTACCCGCAAAGAAGTGACCATTTCTAGTTCCTCCTCGCTGGAATCAAGGTTTTCAAATAGAACCTTCTCTGACCACAAGCTTCTGATCAGAGACTCGTAGAACCATAGGGTTATAAAGGATCACAAGGGTCATCTAGTGTAAGCCAAAATGCATGGGTGGGAAGTAGGGTCAGGCGGGTTCTTATGTAATCAGACCTTTCTAATATCAGGCTTCCTGTAGGTGCCAGGCACTTCCTAGGGAAATTGAGCTTGGTCACTGAAGAATTATTATTAGCCATTATACCAGGGGGATTCCAGTGCAATTGTAATAAGAACACAAGAACAGCCATTCTGGCTCAGAGCAAAGGTCCATCTAGCTCAGTATCCTGTCTTCCAACACTGGCCAATGCCAGGTGCCCCAGAGGGAATGAACAGAACAGATAATCATCAAGTGATCCATCCCCTGTCGCCCATTCCCAGCTTCTGGCAATGCATGAAAATAATTTGTTTTTGAGCTAAAATAGTGGGGGGAGGGATAGCTCAGTGGTTTGAGCATTGGCCTCCTAAACCCACGGTTGTCAGCTCAATCCTTGAGGGGGCCACTTAGGGATCTGGGGCAAAATCAGTACTTGGTCCTGCTAGTGAAGGTAGGGGGCTGGACTTGATGACCTTTCAGGGTCCCTTCCAATTCTATGAGATAGGTATATCTCCATATATTATATTATAAGCACTAGTCCTATATTCCCAAGCAGACAGATGCTGGAGGGGAAGGCCTGTGGTTGCCTATTTCCATGGGGTAGCCCAGGCCTAAATGCAGTGCTAGTGGGATGCTGAGCCTTTCCCACTGATAGCCCTTCCCATTCGTAAGTGCACAAACTTAGTTTTTATAGGTCTTTGCCAAAAGTTTTAATACAAATATATTAGATCCATATTTATAGCATGTACTTGCTTGGAAACAAATGTTTTCCTTGTAGATGCAGGGCATGGTGGGTATTCCATCTCAGCACGACTTAATGAGGTGTAAGACATGGAGCTTACCTTATCTCCCATGACGTCACAAGGCATGGCAGTGCACCCGCTTAGAATCTTTCTCTCTACACACAGGGTATATATTCTACTTAGAAATGTCTAGCCCTGTAAATGCCAGAATCTTCCTGCAAGGAACTAAAAACATTTATTCTGGAAGAGTCTAGAGGCTAATGGCTAAAGGCAATAAATACAGCTTTAATTTCACAGTTAATACCATGCCCAGGGTAAAATGTCCATTTTTAATATTGCTGCCACTGATCTGACATTACCAACAAGATGCAGCAGCACAATATCTGAGTCATTTCACGGGAGATAATGGTATTTTCTTGAGTCCAGACTGGAGGAGCGTTGGCCACATTAATCAGGCTTGAGAAAGCGATGCCAGAGAGTCTGCCAGAGTCTGTCTGGCCTGCACTGAGCGTGAGTGGTTACATGACCGAAGAGTGTTGGGAGAGGGGGAGAGAAAGAAATATCCCAAATGCAGCAATGGGGTGATCTCCCTGGAGGGGCCGGCACACTGGTGTCTCCCAAGTCCTGGCCAGGGCCGGCTCCAGGCACCAGCCCTCCAAGCATGTGCTTGGGGCGGCACCTGAAGGGGGGCGGTGCTCACCCGGGGAGAGCGGGGCCGCGGCCGGGCTCGCCGCCCTCCCCCCAGCACTCCGCCCAGCCAGAAAGAGCGGGGCTGCCCTCCCCCGGCGCTCCGGCCGGCCAGGGAGAGCGGGGCCCTGGCCGGGCTCTCTGTCCTCCTCCTGGCACTCCGGCCGGTCGGGGAGAGCGGGGCCGTGGCTGGGCTTGCCGCCCTCCCCTGCCGTGCTCCCCGCTGGGGAGGTGGGGGGGGGGGGGCGGCGGGAGGCTTTTTTGCCTCGGGCGGCAAAAAAGCCAGAGCTGGCCCTGGTCCTGGCCATTGCCCAAGATCAGCCAACAGGCTCCCAAGTTCAGAGCAGTAGGAAGCCAGATCTGCCTGTCATTGTCATGCTACGCCATAGCAGCTCCTATCCCCCTCTGAGCACCGGACCTCGCTGCCCAGAACATGAGGTTCTGGGGAGTCCCAACAGCAAATAGGAACTGGTTCTAGCATCTAACAGGAAGGCCAAGTCGGCGAAGGTGGTTAATCCTGAGCCTGGCCTCGCAGCCATGTACGCCCCCAAAACTGAATGGTTTCACTGTAAGCCTGGAGGATGCAGTCCTTTGGGAACTGATAAAATGAATGAGCCAGTCATGCCTTACTCCAGCCAGGTAGCTAAATGCTACCGGGGTAGCCTATGTACAAACAGCCACACATTTGTCTGGCTCAGTCCTGCAATGAGCAGGCCTCGGCTGGAGTTCTTGTGCTCACCTTTGGACTCAGGTTTAAACATCAAATGGGAGAGAATTCAGGATAGGACAACAAAAGAATCCAAGGATGAGAAGGGTCCCCTAAAGTGCAGGGAGGAGGGGGAGGAGATGTCACTGGATACTTTTGTGACCCTGGAAGCAATCACATCTCCTGCTGCTCCATGTACAGGGAAGAAGCAAAATGTCCTGAGGCAATAGAGACTAGAGATGTGGGGGGAGCTGAGAACCCAGATGTTTAAGAGGCCCTAAAATATTACCAAGGGCAGCCCACCCAAAGACTCTGGATGGGCTAAGAATCCTCTCCAGGTAAGCTTGGATCTGGGTATAGAGGTCTGCATATATGCTGGTGTCTGTTAATATTGACATGGGGAACCAATTTCTGATGGCACAGGGCTCTTTAATATCACAGACAACAGCAGAACGAGAGCCACTGCCTGGAAGCTGAAGCTACACAAATTCCAACTAGAAATATGGAACAAACTTTTAACACTAGGGGTAATTAACTATTGGGACAACTTGCCTCGGGACACGGTGGATCCTCTGTCACTGCTTGTACGACTCTTTCTAAATGAGATATTCTAGCTGCACTAGAAGTTCAGGGTGTGATGCAGGAACCCCTGGGTGATGTTCTCTGCCTGTATTAGGCAGGAGGTCACAACGGGCCCTTCTGGCCTCAGAATCTATTCATCTGTTCTGCGTAAATATACAGGGTGGGCTTTTCAAAAGCACCTCAGTGACTTAGGATCACAAGTACCGTTGACCTGTGAAATCCTGCCCCAGTGGCTGTGAGTAAGCTGTGTGCAGAGAAAGCTTCGTGGCTCTGTAAACTGGCTACCTGGCAGTGTCATTACTATGTGGGGGACTGAGGAATAACAGAGCTCAGTGTAAACTCCAGGGGAGTTGTGAACCCTCCTTTGAATGAGAGTGCTGGAGTCACTTAGCCGGTGTTTGCAGCCCCTTTTGGAGCTTTCAGATAACATTCATAGGAAGGAACTTTCATTAACACAAATGTTTGTGGAAAGAGAACATGTTGTGCATGCTTGTGTGAATCCTCTTGGCATGAACACGTGGAGTATTCAGGGCAGAAGCGTTCTTATGGCCAGACTGAAAGCTCTTTATGTCTTTAGGCATCAGCCAGATAGGGAGCACAAACAATCCCATATGATGTAGTGTCCAGTCACACAGCACAAATAACAAATTATGAATAGCTAATACTCATAGCCGTAGTCATGAATGGCCCATCAGCTGACACAAGCACCATAAGCTACTGGCTGGGTAATTCTGAATGACAAACAAATTAGTAAAGATTTTTCATGGATATTTCACGAATAGAAGGTGAGGTCCCATGTGCCACATAAACATCCAGATCTAACTGGCCAGGTCACATAGATTCACCCACCCACTTCAGCTGCCTGCAAATGTGGGGAGGGCTCAATCATTCTCAGTAGTCACCCCTGACAGAAAGCAACAGGCTTCAGCAGCAGAAATTTAGGTTAACATTAGGAATGATTTTTATGGGGGCTTGATCCCATGCAGGTTCCCATTGATTTCAATAGTTCTTGAATCAGGCCTTCTCAGAGCAGCTTTGCCATACAGCAAACATATTCAATAGTCTATGCAGTAAGTGAAGAGGGGCATCCATTTCTGAGGCATGGGTCAAGTCAATGAGATCAATCCTGCCAGGATACAGGACATGGTTTCTGAGCCCCAGGAGCTTCGCTCCCACCTGAAGCATCTGGGGTGGAGCTGGTCAAAAAAAATTGAGATTTTTTTTTTTAAAAGGCCTTTTTCCCCCTCAAAACTGACATTCGAGTGAGGAATGTTCATTTTCAACATCATTTTGGGGGCTTTCATTTAATATCCCTAGGAGCAATTCAGACGTCTACAGTAGAAGAGCTAGAAGAACTGCTCTTTACGTAATCATCATCCCCTGAAATCCTGCCAGCCACAAATTGTCTGAGCTTTATTTACCTTGACTTAGCTTCAGCCTGCTTCCCCTAGCAAGACTGTGTCCCACCTCACCGTTCCATGGGCTGCTCCTCAGCCACCGCTCTCTGGAGGGATTCACCAAGCAGATGCCCTACAGCATGCTTGCTGTCCAAAGCTTTGGCTTTAAGGAGGGACGGTTGTTTTCATACAAGTGATGGCCCTTCTTCGGAGTAAAAATCCATTTGACAAGTTGTTTCCTTTGAATTGTACAAGGAATTGTCCTCAGGGCAGGAGGCCACGCCCCCGGGGACAGGCTGGCCTCATGTTGCCAGGAGGGCTCTTAAGGTGTGTCGACGCTGCAGTTACACACCTTGTGGCTGGCCCTTGCCAGCCTAGTTGGGCTCACAGGACTCAGGCTGGGGGCTGTTTAATTGTGGTGTAGACGTTTGGGCTTGGGCTGGAGCCTGGGTGCTAGGACCCTGAGAAGTGGGAGGGTCCCAGAGCTTGGTCTGCAGCCCCAGCTGGAACATCTACACCACAGTCAAAGAGACTCTTAGCCCAAGCCCCATGAGCCCAAGTCAGCTGGCACGGGCCAGCCGTGGGTGTCTAACTGCAGTGTAGACACACCCTTAGGGCCCAATAGCCTTCACACAAAAATCATCTCAAACTGAATGGTAAGTTTCAAATAGTTTTGGTCTTTGCTCCACAAAGAGTCTTCGTTTGCCCCCCTTCTGCAGCAAGATGGCCGGTTCCATGAGGCTATCCTGTGGAGTCCGTCTGAGCTCAGGGCAGAGATGTGGAGGTATTTTTGATGTTTGATTCACTGCATTTAACTAGCTCTGGGCCTGGAGGGACAAGGGCACTGGGGGTGCCTCACTTGGGACAGGAGTGAGCTCCTGCAGGGAAGCCCAAGGAGCAGCCAAGCGTGTGGAGGAAGGTTAGGCTGATGTTCAGGTTGTTATTGATAAAGTGTTAATTTTGACCCAAATCCCTGTGGGCCGAATTCTCCAGGCCCTGGCCCTGGCCCTGGCGTAAATTGAGAGTAACTCCCCTGAGGTCAGTGGAATGTGGCATCATGCTCATGTCAGGGAGAAGAGCTGATCTATTTTCTGCCTCTTCATTCACCTGAAACTGCTTTCACCAAGGTCTCGAGGGACCTCTTCCGGGCACTGTGGGACATTCACTGCACTGTGGCAATGTCCACACTGGATGTTGCTGCACGGCAAGCTAGCACGCTGTAGATTCACACCCTGGCTTGCTACACAGTAACTCACCGTCTAGACGAGCCCTCAGGTTCTAGTTGCCACCTTTGGCTGGGCCCTCTCTCCAGCTCCACCCAAGCCGTGGCCAAGTCCTGCCATTCCCACCTGCCTAGCATTTCTCAGATTTGGCCTCTTGTCTGTTCAGGTTGCCAAAACTTGCTCAGGCCTTCATCACCTCACACCTCAATGCTGCCATCTCCTCCCCAACCCTGACGCCAGCCGCACCGACCCCCTTTCAAAGAGCTGCTGCTCTTGGGCTCACCTCCCTGGCTCAATGCTCTGAGTCCAGCACCCCCCTGTGTGCACCCTGCCACTGGGCCTCCTACCTCTTCCATCTTCCTCTTCCATCGCACATTCTGGGCCTTTGCCTTTGAGGCCTTTCACCCATAGGCGCTGCCCTGTCTATTAGCTCCACTAGCTGACCGAGCCATCGCGTCCCACCTTTGCTGTGACAGTGCTGGCAGCCCCCATCGGCCACCTGCCCACTCTTCCCCCACCCCCTTCAGGCTCTCCCCCATCTATGGCAAACCCTGCACAGGGGAACAACTGCCTGTCAATGTTTGTAAAGCTGCCACCTCCTCTGCTTTAAATCCCTCCTTAAAACTTCCCTCTTCTGGGATGCCCACAGGTCAGCCCAGCCTGGCATTAGTTGGCCGGGTGACAGTCTGTCACTCCTGCTTTACTGCTCAGCTCTGTTGTATTGTTCTCTCATCCTCCCTGGCCCCCTCCTATCCTGTTGCCTGTTTCATCCATGCAGTCCATCCTGGCTGACATGTAGGCTGTGAGCTCCCGGGGCAGGCACAGTTATCTCTGGTATTCCTGTGTACACAATGGGGCCCTGATTCTTGACTGGATTTCTAGGTGCTACTGCAATACAAATCATCATCATACACGAGACTCAAGCCTCACAACAGACAGTGTCTGAATTCACCTCCAAACAACACTAATGTTCCCATTTTTGCTCCCTGCCAGCTGACCCAGTGACGGCACTGAGGAAGGCTATGCCCCGATCTGTGTGCTAATAGCCAGCAAGGAAATGGAGCTCCGAGAGAAATGAAGCATAGAACCTAGGTGGCTGGGATGAAAATTTACCAGGATGGAGAAGGCAACTACCAAGGTGCTGTGATATCAAAAGGCCATTCACTGTGCACAGGACTCCTGGGTTTCATTCCCAGCTCTGTCACTGACCCCCGTGATATACAAAAACTCATGTCACTTTTCTGTGCTATGTGTAAAATGGGTCTAACAATGCTTTCCTCCCACAGGTGGGGCTGCAGGGCTCGGCTGGTCAATGCCAGGAAAGTGATTGACATTTTTGCATCCTATTGGAAGTGTGCTGTGAAAGGAGGGAGGTTCTGCTTGGAGTTGGGAGGGGGGGAGAGATGAACGTTGTGAGGGAGCCGTTCATAGAATCATAGAATATCAGGGTTGGAAGGGATCTCAGTAGGCCATCCAGTCCAATCCCCCGCTCAAAGCAGGACCAATCCCCAACTAAATCACCCCAGCCAGGACTTCGTCAAGCCTGACCTTAAAAACCTCTAAGGAAGGAGATTCCACCACCTCCCTAGGTAACCCATTCCAGTGCTTCACCACCCTCCTAGTGAAAAAGTTTTCCTAATATCCAACCTAAACCTCCCCCACTGCAATTTGAGACCATTACTCCTTGTTCTGTCATCTGGTACCACTGAGATCCAGTCTAGATCCATCCTCTTTGGAACCCCCTTTCAGGTAGTTGAAAGCAACTATCAAATCCCCCCTCATTCTTCTCTTCTGCAGACTAAATAATCCCAGTTCCCTCAGCCTCTCCTCATAAATCATATGCTCCAGCCCCCTACTCATTTTTGTTGCCCTCCACGGGACTCTTTCCAATTTTTCCACATCCTTCTTGTAGTGTGGGGTCCAAAACTGGACACAGTACTCCAGATGAGGCCTCACCAATCCCGAATAGAGGGGAATGATCACGTCCCTCGATCTGCTGGCAATGGCCCTATTTATACAGCCCCAAATGCCTTTTTGCCAACAAGGGCACACTGTTGACTCATATCCAGCTTCTTGTCCACTGTAACCCTTAGGTCCTTTTCTGCAGAACTGCTGCCTAGCCACTCAGTCCCTAATCTGTAGCAGTGCATGGGATTCTTCTGTCCTAAGTGCAGGACTCTGCACTTGTCCTTGTTGAACCTCATCAGATTTCTTTTGGCCCAATCCTCTAATTTGTCTAGGTCCCTCTGTATCCTATCCCTACTCTCCAGCATATCTACCACTCCTCCCAGTTTAGTGTCATCTACAAGCTTGCTGAGGGTGCAGTCCACGCCATCCTCCAGATCATTAATGAAGATATTTAACAAAACCGGCCCCAGGACCGACCCTTGAGGCACTCCAACACTTGATACCGGCTGCCAACTAGACATGGAGCCATTGATCACTACCCTTTGAGCCCGATGATCTAGCCAGCTTTCTATCTACCTTATAGTCCGTTCATCCAGGCCATACTTCTTTAACTTGCTGGCAAGAATACTGTGGGAGACTGTATCAAAAGCTTTGCTAAAGTCAAGGAATAATAGGTCCACTGCTTTCCCCTCATCCGCAGAGCCAGTTATCTCCACATAGAAGGCAATTAGGTTAGTCAGGCATGACTTGCCTTTGGTGAATCCATGCTGACTGTTCCTGATCACTTTCCTCTCCTCTAAGTGCTTCAGAATTGATTCCTTGAAGACCTGCTCCATGATTTTTCCAGGGACTGAGGTAAGGCTGACTGGCCTGTAGTTCCCCAGATCCTCCTTCCCTTTTTAAAAGATGGGCACTACATTAGCCTTTTTCCAGTCATCCGAGACTTCCCCCGATCACCATGAGTTTTCAAAGATGATGGCCAATGGCTCTGCAATCACATCCACTAACTCCTTTAGCACCCTCGGATGCAGCGCATCCGGCCCCATGGACTTGTGCTCATCCAGCTTTTCTAAATAGTCCTGAACCACTTCTTTCTCCACAGAGGACTGGTCACCTCCTCCCCATACTGTGCTGTCCAGTGCAGTAGTCTGGGAGCTGACCTTGTTCATGAAGACAGAGGCAAAAAAAGCATTGAGTACATTAGCTTTTTCCACATCCTCTGACACTAGGTTGCCTCCCTCCTTCAGTAAGGGACCCACACTTTCCTTGACTTTCTTCTTGTTGCTAACATACCTGAAGAAACCCTTCTTGTTACTCTTAACATCTCTTGTTAACAGCTGCAACTCCAAGTGTGATTTGGCCTTCCCGATTTCACTCCTGCATGCCTGAGCAATATTTTTATACTCCTCCCTGGTCATTTGTCCAATTATCCACTTCTTGTAAGCTTCCTTTTTGCATTTAAGATCAGCAAGGATTTCACTGTTAAGCCAAGCTGGTCGCCTGCCATATTTACTACTCTTTCTACACATCGGGATGGTTTGTTCCTGCAACCTCAATAAGGATTCTTTAAAATACAGCCTGCGCTCCTGGACTCCTTTCCCCCACATGTTATTCTCCCAGGGGATCCTGCCCATCAGTTCCCTGAGGGAGTCAAAGTCTGCTTTTCTGAAGTCCAGGGTCCATATTTTGCTGCTCTTCTTTCTTCCTTGTGTCAGGATCCTGAACTCAACCATCTCATGGTCACTGCCTCCGAGGTTCCCATCCACTTTTGCTTCCCCTACTAATTCATGCTGAAAGAACAATGAGAAGAGCAGTGATCATGGTAACAAGTCACCCAGATGGCCCAGGCCCTCTTCTCCTGATCACTGGGTCTCAGTGAGACCACTGCAGTGTGGTGAGTTAGGGACACATGTCACACAGCTGTTGCTAAAGGAAGGGGGTTCTGCTGATGGGAACATGAGTGATCTCAGTCTGACTTGTATCGTGTGCATGCCAAGGGCAGTGAATGTGCGAGAGGGTATCTAGAGCAGGGCATCAGCTCCAGTTGCATTAAACACAGATGTTTCATCTTCCTTCCTTTTTTCAGTATAACCTTCTCTCCTCAGTCCACCTGCCAGCGGCCAGGACTCAGCATGCAGATGGTCATGACACCAGCAGGACCTGGCATCGCACAGCAGGGCAGAGGCTGAGCTAAACATCTATAAAATGTTGCCATGTACAAATGGAAAGAGTTGCTTGGATTTGCACAGGCCACGTCTGTGCCAACTTCGAACATGTTTTACAACTGACCTGCAAAGAATGTGTGTCAGCAAGGAGGATCTGCAGCCCTGCAGAGCATAAAATACAGCTGTGTTGTTTAATAGTATCTCATCAACCAGATCGGAATAACAGGCGAAGATGATCTAAGGGAGATAATTCTACTGAGTGTGTTAGAAGGAACAGCTCCGCTACCTTCGCCAGTGGAAGATTCTTATAAATTCACTCTGTCTGCCATCATTCTGCAAAGGGTCAGGAGATGTACTGACAAAAGCAGTATGCAAATACTTCAGAACTTGGCCACACGCTAAGCAAACCCTCTGGATAGCTTCACAAGCAGATTAAAATGCCAGATCAGCCCACAGTGGTGCACGTTCAATACGCTCACTAATTTATTAAGTTTATTCTTAGCAGGCTTGCAGACTGAAGAAGGTTACATTTCTCAGTGACAAACGGTCGGAGTATTGGGCTGCACAGAGTGTCAGTGCTGTGGTCAGATGGCCGTGGGGAATGCAGTGCGGAAAAACAGATACCAGGAATCTTATAGCTCAGGAGAAGACTCCCATGTAAAAAATCTCTATAGATTTATTAACAGGACCAACAACGCCGTTACATCCCCCGAAGCAAGTGTTTTTGGCATGTAAATCCTAGCTTCATCCACAGTGATGCTGCCTCACAGTCTGCTCCTCAGCATCCCATATTCTTTTATCACGGTTCTTATTGTACTCTGTGGGCTAAGCACTGTAAACGCTAGCCCATGACATACTCTCTATATACAAATCATTCACCTTCTGGCCACAAGTGTCTTTAGTATTAACCTATTTCTTGCCTTAGCAGTGGTAGAAATGCACTGCAATTCACTGCAGTAGGAGCTACACTTGCTTATACCAGGGGCTAAATATAATTCCCCACACATCCCAAAAGAACACCCAATCAGTGTATGTTACACTAATATAACCCTCACAGAACACCCAGTCAGTGTATGTTACACTAATACAGAGGTTTCTAAACTTTTTGCCTGCATGACCCCATTTTAATGAAGCATTTCCTGCCAGGAGCCCAGACAGCCTGGAGAACGCCATTTTGAAGAGCAAAATGGCGTCCTCCATGCATTGTGATCTTGCACATTGTACATGTGAGGATGCACTGTGAGGAGGGAAAAGATGTCCTCTGCACACTAGGGATTGTCACGACCCCTTCTGCTGATGACACAACCCCATTTGGGATAACAACCGACAGAGTGGGAACTGCTGCACTAATATAACCCACACATCCCAACAGAATACCCAATCAGTGTGTGTTACACCTAGGTTATGTCTACACTAGAAATGGTAGTGTAAACACTTACTACAGCAACGGAAGGGGTTCTTCTGTCGCTGTAATAAATCCACGTCTCCGAGAGGTGGTAACTAGGTCAACAGAAGAATTATTCCATAGAACTACTGGGTTTCTACACCGGGGCTTTGACTGGCTTAATTACATAGCACAGGGCTTTAATTTTTCACAGCCCTGAGCAATGTAGTTGAGCTGACCTAACTTTCTAGTGTAGAGCAGCCCTATTATAACCCACACACCCTGATAAAACACCCAATCAGTGTATGTCACACTAATACAACCCAAACAGCTGGTAGAATATGCAATCAGTGTATGTTACACTGATACAACGCGCACAACCCAACTGAACACCGTCAGTGTATGCCACACTAATTTTGCACACCCAGATTATACCACTGTGCCTCTCACAGCCACATGCACAGGTATTCTGACCTTGCATTGCGCAGGTAATCATTCACTCTTCTTGTAACTGCTATATTTCTCCTCTCTCTCGGCGCTAACCCTCTGACTCTCAAACCCCGGTTAGTGCTCCTTGTAACCTGACAGTAAACCCCCATATTTCATGTGTCAGAAGAGAATTCATCCTGCCGACGGCAATGCTCCTCAGTGATCCAACAGGAGAGTACAGTGGTGCTTGGCTCCCATCCCCGTTGGGGGTGCCACCAACCTTCCCTGCCAGATGGGTTATTGAAACACTTCAGTAATAGGCAGCTCCCTGGCCTGCTGTATCCCTGGAGAGGCCATTCGGACCCCAACACCACAGCATACGGGAACTGGACAGCACGTGGCATGAGGCATGCTCTTCCGACGCAGCCTCCGTAGGTGCAGCCCACTGTACATGGTCTGGGAAGGGCTTAGTTTCCAGGGGTCAGCGCTGCGCTGCTGCTGAAAGCCATTTTTGATCGTTCAAAGTGGGAATGAAAAGGTTGTTGTTGTTATTAGATGTTTCTATGCTGGTATCAGGGCCCTGTGGGGCTGGACACTGGGCAAACATGGACAAGAGCGAATTCCTGCCCTGAGGGACTGCCTGTCTGGCCGGCTTGGTTGCTTATTGCTTTGATCTATGAGGCTGGAGACATGCTTGGCCGTGGCCTCCTTTGTCATTACTTGTTCCATTGTGTTTTTAAGGAGAGGGGGCAAACCGCTCTAAAAGCTGAGTTCAGTAATGCATCCACACTTGAGGGGGTGTCAATGGCCCCGTTAACTCTCACCCTTATTGTGGACGTTGAATAAAAAAGCATGGTTGAATGTAGGCTTGAACCCACCTTCCCAAACAGTCCTATAGAATTCAATGGCGATTAAACCAATAGGGTCTGATTGTTAGGATGCCTGAAGAATACAGGACATATGGTAATGCCGTTATATGAATCAATGGTACAGCCTCACCTGTTGACTGTGCAGCACTGATCACCCCCTCTCCAAAGGGTATTGCAGATCAACAGGGGCGTGAGAGAAGGGTGACAAGATGGGGAAACTCTCCTATGGAGAGAGATTGCAAAGACCGGGATTGTTTACTTTAGAGAGGAGTCGCATCAGAAAGAGCCTGATAAAAATGTCTAAAATATTAAGTGGTCTAGAGAAGATAAAGCAGGAATTTCTGCATTCCCTGGCCCAACTCAAGAACACTGGGACAGTCAATGCAGTTTGAAAGGTGGTAAATTCAAACCTGAAAAAAGATATACCTTTTCACACATGGTCCAATTAGGCTGCGGAACTCACTGCCACAGGAAATCGATGAGGCCAAGAACTTAGTGAGATTGAAAAAAGGATCCAGAGTTATCCCCATTAATGATTACCAGCTTTGTAGAAGGGCTAGTAAATCTCCTGCTTCAGGGCTTCAGCCAATGTCTCATTATTAGAGACGATGATGAGACCTAATAAGGGGGAAAATTACCCCGCATCTGCTCCGGCGGGATTCTTACAGTTTCCTCTGCAGTATCTCATCCTGGCTACTGTCAGAGGCAGGACACTGGGCCGGATGCACCTGGGATCTGATGCAGCCTGGCAATGCATGTGTTCCTATAGAAATTACCCCAAAATGGAAAGAATACAGCAGAGCTGTCCTTCCTAGCAGAATCCTACATTGATTCCATTTTCCATTAAATTCTATAGGGTGTTTCAAACAACCTATAGAGAGGTGATCATTTCTATGGGGATTTCCCATAAGGGCAATGATGTGAAGAAAGGAGTACCTGCTCTACAGGACCCTTAGTGGCCTATAGGTGGCGCATGTGAGAGTTCATGGTGTGGGCTTCTGAAAACCCTGCCTGAGAGCCTGATATGAGCCCGATCCAAACCGCTCTGCACTGCTTTGGTCTGGAGATTGGGCTGGGACTTGTTGGGACAGCTCCCCAGCATGCCTGTCTTCACTTGAATTCCGCTCTGGGGATGTTTGTGAAGCATCTGAGAAAGGGGCAGTCACGGGCACATTGTAATGCCATTCAGCATCCACCAAGACGCTTGCAACCATGCTTTCTCTCTGCTAACCCAGCCTGATGGACATAAAACAATACTCAGAGGAGTGCAGCTATCACTGCAGGGCCAGAGATGGGGGCAATATTATGGTACAGCAGTGAGAACACAGATGCACAGGCCTTTGGGGCAGTTTTGTTCAGTATTAAGCAGAGGGACTCAGGGCAGCATTTAGTGATGGCTCTTTGGAGCAGGGATGGCCTACTCTGGGAGGGATGCGTATGGGCTGTTTGCTCTGCAGCAATGACAGACTGAGGGGTTTGCAGTGACAGAACAAACCAGGGCAGCTGGAGCTGTTACATGTGCCTGTCACAGCATTTGGGGGGTCTCTGAGGAGATATAACTCGGGCCCACCTCAAAAAGTGTTAATAATGAAGTCAAGCCCTTCCTTATAACACTGGGAAGGAAAGGACTTTCTCAAGAACATTTCCTGGGTTGCAAATGGGTCCCACAGGGCACTGAGACACTGAACTGTAATTGTTGCTGTCCCTGGAAAATTAGCAAGGCAGCAAAAGCTGCTGTGGGTCTGAGCAAGTTAAATTCCACACATGGTCCAGCACTGGCTAGGCTGGGGTCAAAGCCCTGTGAAATCACTGACTCCCCATGGCTGAATTTGCTGGGAGGGCATCTAGGAGCACAGGGCTGGGTGAGAGTTCTGCATCAGCACCGGGGCATCCTCCCAGTCCTGCTCTTCAGCGTCTGTGAGTTTAAGCAAGGAGCTACAAATTGATCCATTGGGGGTAATACTCGGGGAACATAACCCTTTTGCTGTTCACACATTGTCTGCAATGTCTGTGGGTACATTTGCTGTTTGTAAGTATTTGCCAAGTAGTTGGCTGATCAGATTTCAACCTGTGGGTTGTTAGTGACCTGTTTCCTTTGGCTGTTTGCTCTTTGCTTTTGGTCCCCTATATCACATAGCATCATTTGGGTTCCCTGTTTGGCCGATTGACCCATAGAGAATAACACACTTCCCTGCATGAATTTCCAGACAAATACTCCTTCTGCTAAAATCCATGACATGTTTAGGATTCAGGAACATTTTCATAAATACCCAGCAGCAGCCTGAATCATCACCAGTAACAAGCCATGTGAGCCCACAAATCAACCAGGGACTTGTATCATCAGAAAGATCCACAAATCAGCTGTTTAATATTTGACTAAAACTTGTTTGGGTTTTCCTGATGACACCAGCAACAGGCGCCTCTCACAAACAGAGAGTCCTGCTCCTTCATTGGCTCTGCCCTTAGTCAGCTGCACCAAATAGACTCCAGCAGATGAATCAAGAAGAGACTGATTTTCAGCTCTTCAGCTTTAAAATATGTGACAGCGGTGCTGTCATTTCCAAATGTACACACACACACACATACACATGGAACGTATTCTATTAATGGCTGCAGCTCCTACACAGGGTTGTTTAAAAATAAAATAAATAAAAAAAAAGCTTTCCCAGTCAGTTCGTATGTAGATTCATCTTCACTGGACTTTTCAATTCCAAGAGCATCACCTAAAATCTACAAACAAAACCCAACCCCCCTTTCTTACCCCTTCCCTCCCTCTAAAAGTAAGGCCTTCTTTCCATCTGGAGGCATTTCCATGTGTGAGAAGTATAGAGAACACATGCTTTGAATTAATAACTATTATTCCTGCTGGCCCTGAACAATTAGCAAAGCTCTCCTTTGCTGTTTATCTCAAAATAGGATCCACCTAGGAAGTAAAGACAGTAAGAAAATGGTTCACATCATGTGCAACACTTTGTCTAAGGACCTATAGATCAGCTAAATTCCACTCCCTGAGAATTAAAACTAAAATAGCTACATGAAATGATTGTTAATCACGTAGGCAAGAACCTCTCATAATTTGCATATGGAGAAAACCTCTTTCTCGCTCCCAACCTAGCTAAAAAGAACTGGCAAGGGTAACACCTTGCTTTCCTGTGCAAAGTGGCCCATTACACATTGTGAGTAGATCAGGAAATAGGGGAGGAGGGTGAAGCTGTGCGTTCACTAAACTAGAAATAATTTGCTTGTGAGATGGAAGGTCAAATAGGGCAAACTGCCTGTTACCCCCAGAAATCCAAACCACATTTCTTCACCCCAAATTATAAACTATACATTTGTTTGCCTTGTAAATCAAATACACCATGAATAATCCTGTTTAGATTATAATTAGAAACTGCACATTTGTTTGCCTTGTAAATCAGATCCACATCTCTCTATATGTGAGTAATGTCTCTTGATCTGGTACAAACATTAATAACATGAATTGCTTACCTACAATCACAGAATGTATGAATTATGTCCATCAAATCTGGAAGATTGTAAGGGATTTTGTTGATCATTCTAAATAGCTGTGGTACTCTAGAAGTAATAGGAATTGTGTTGCATAATGAAGAAGGAATGTTGAAAGCTATAAACTAGCACAGAACTTTGGATTATTAAAAGAAATTGCTCAAAGGGGGGGAAAGTCCAGTTAATAATGTGGGCTAATATTGAAATACAAACCTTGAAATGGACCAAACATAAAAGGCCTCCGATAAGAAAAGGCTTGAAGAGATTTGTTATACACCAACACCATCTACTGCATCAGCTGGAAGTAGCAGAGAAATTGTGAAAGCTGAAAGGTGAGCACTCAGTTGGCACATGCCCAGTAGAAATCAGAGAGTGGCCTCCAAGGAACCTGAGAAACAGGGCATATAAAACTGAGGTCACAATGTGGGACCCCAGAGTTGACTGAACACATAAGGAAGCTGCAGCATCCCCAGGGTGATGGATGCCTGGACCAGCTGTGTGGAAAGGACTCTCCCTGCATCACAGGGTTAACAGGTCAGAAGAGGTGAGATTTCATTTCAAAGATTTGTATTTCTACTTCTATTCTTTAATATAAATAACTGTAGGTTACCTGGCTGAGTCTGCACTCTGTACTGAGGTCTCAGGTAACCATATTTTAGATTTAAACAAAAGCTATACGCATGCCCTCCACTATAAGTCCAAGCAAATTGGCCTCAGAGAGATCTGAACCATAACTTTAAGCAATTGCTTTTGATATTCTAAACTGGTCCCTTTTGGACCATATCACCCCCAAACTCTTAAAAGTGCCTTACATTCAAGTACATCCATACTCCTTGGAGAAGGGTGATCAATGTGTTAGGTACTGAAGAACTGATGATCTTAGGTAACGTAATAAGAAATCTTGATTTGCATTGTTCCTTGGTGAAACTGCTGAGCCTCAACCCTAGTCTTTGACAGTTACTTGTAAGGCTGTATTGGTGTGTTCAGTACATGCCTAGAACATTGGTTGTGTCTGCACCTGAGCAGTGAACTGTTGATTGTATATTGATGTGGTTCTGGGTAAATTAATAAATTCTTAACTGGTTAAGAATAACCAGTGTCCTGATTTGAGAAATCCTGTTCAAGTTAAAAGTTGACCTGAAAATAACCTAGTATAAATTAGTAAGCTAATGCTCCCTGGGCTCAAAACAGGGTTATCCTATTTGCTAGCACTCTTTATTGCCTATACCACTCAGCAAATTGGCAAATCTAGTTTGTTAGATTTCAGCATTAAAATCTAATTGGCACCCAGGCAAATTCATAAAATTACCCTCCTTTCACACTTTTACATGCAGTAGTGCTTCAGGACTGCTGGGGTGCACCAAAGCTAGCATCATGTTGACATGTCCCCCATCAAGCCCAGTATCTCAGTTTTGAAACACAAAAGTACCAGGGCCCTTGAAGACTTCATGAGCAGTTATATTGGTGTGTGGTTTTCAGGGCACATTGTTCTAGTGCCACTGACTGGTATTGGCCACCCTGGCCTGCTAGGGCTAGTAGCTCTTGGGTGACACTCCACCTGACATGCCTCATGAGTCTCCTGGGTAGAAATGCTTATCCGAAGGATTCGGTGTAAAACCTACCCAGAACTAGCGGTGAAATGTGTGGGATGGACTGAGTGGCCTGTGGAACTCCTGAGAAAGGACATAACATCAGGTTAAAACAAATGCTGAAGGTAGCTGAAGCTGCTGGATTAAAATTAATAGAGAAAGTCCTATGCTAACATGAGGATCACCATCTTGGCCAATACACCAGGCATTGAACCAAGGCGTCCCAGAGCTAAAACATGAGCTGTACAGCTTGGCTAGACAGGGGGCTCTAGAAACACGACTGTAACAGACTCCAATCCTCTTCAGATTGGCACAGACCTGTAACACACACTGAACAGTGGCTTACACCAGCATGCAGCGTTAGGGCTCTCAAGGCATGTGGTTGGTAAAGGGGGGAAGAGGTCAAAACCAGAGCAAATCAAAGCAGGAGTGGTAATGCCACTGTCTACCAGTGTATCACAGCTGCTGCTTCCTCAGTCTGACACCAGTTGGGAACTGTCATAACTATAAAGGGAAGGGTAACAGCTCTCCTGTGTACAGTACTATAAAATCCCTCCTGGCCAGAGACTCCAAAATCCTTTTACCTGTAAAGGGTTAAGAAGCTCAGGTAACCTGGCTGACACCTGACCCAAAGGACCAATAAGGGGACAAGATACTTTCAAATCTTGGAGAGGGGGAAGGCTTTTGTTTGTACTCTTTGTTTTGGAAGTTGTTTGCTCTTGGGACTGAGAGGGACAGACATCAATCCAGGTTCTCCAAATCTTTCTGAACAAGTCTCTCATATTTCAAACTTGTAAGTAAACAGCCAGGCAAGGCGTGTTAGTTTATCTTTGTTTTCTCAACTTGTAAATGTACCTTTTGCTAGAGTGTTTATCTCTGTTTGCTGTACTTTGAACCTAAAGCTAGAGGGGGGTCCTCTGAGCTCTTTAAGTTTGATTACCCTGTAATCCTGATTTTACAGAGATGATTTTTACCTTTTTCTTTAATTAAAAGCCTTCTTATTTAAGAACCTGATTGATTTTTCCTTGTTTTTAGATCCAAGGGGGTTGGATCTTGATCCACCAGGGAATTGGTGAGGAGTCTCTCAAGTCTACCCAGGGAAGGGAATTAGCTTTGGGAGTGGTGGCAGCGGACCAGATCTAAGCTGGTAGTTAAGCTTAGAAGTTTTCATGCAGGCCCCCACATTTGTACCCTAAAGTTCAGAGTGGGGAAGCAGCCTTGACAGGAACAAATCAGCCCCTGGCCCTTTTTCTTTCTGAGCTACTTAGAGCAAACTGTGTGATGCTGGGACTACCTATGGACTGCATGGGCATTTTATGACCAACCCAAGTCTACTCCCATCTCAGCAGATGCCCCCAGCTATTTCATGGCGTGTGTTCCTGCAGTTACATGGAGGTGCCGGTGAGCAAATGATGTGCTGCTCCAGCGAGATGGCTGTCAGGTGCCAAGATCACACCCAACCGGAAAGAATGTCTGGCAAACATCTGGACATGTGAGAGATTCACTAGATATTTGCAGGGTCTGGATAATGTCAAGCTAGTGACAGATCAGAAGACACTTGTTCTGTTAATACATATAAAGGCCGAGGCAAGATTCCCCTTAAAGGTCAGAGAATGTTCATTATACCTAATACAGAACGTGCAACAGTGGCTGAGCCCTTGTCTAGGAACCAGGAGAGCCCCAAGGTTCTCCAGGGGTTCAGCATATTGTAGAAGCCCCTCTGGGGGCATGTCAAGAGTCCTGGCAGCCTCCCTGCAGAAATCAAAACAGATTCCATCAGCCACTTAAAACTGCTGCACACGGCACCCAGGTTTACAAGCTGGGGGTGGTCCAGTTACTCCTGAGGGTCCCACCTCCAGCCCATGACTTCCATGCAATGAGAGGGAGCTTTCCAAAGCTGGAGGCCTGAGACATGGGGCAGTCCCACTGGAATTCCACACTGCCTGTGGGGCTCTATACACAGGCAGGACACCAAGGCCCCGCAGAATGGCAGGAGCAAGCATGAATGTGGGTATGGGGGCAGGGCAGGGATGACAACGCAAGGTGGAATCAGATGGGAGACTTGCAAAAGGAAAAGAGACACCTCAAAGAATCCATCGGGCCCACTGCACCACCCCAGAGGCCTCAGGTGTGATGAGCATTGGTGGTGGTGAAGCAAAGGGACACTCCTATCAGGGAGTCATGGGCCTTTTCTCTCCGTTCCCGCCCTACTGAGAAAGCCCCAAGCTAAGTCACAGACATGTGACTGGCGGCCTCCAAAACAAACACTCCAAAGTCTGTGAGATGCAGAAAGATTTTGAGCATATCATCCCCAGCCCACCCAGCCCAGAGGGTAGCCAGGGTGCTACGAGAGAGCGACCACGCACAGGCCCTTCTACTGAACTGAAGGGCGGCCAGTGCTGCCAGCCATAGAGGTGAGTCTCCGTCCTTCTGGACCCTGCTTGATCGACATGAGGCTGAGAGACCCCAATGGACTCCAGCACTCTCCTGACTGCCTGAATGCACCGTGCTCGCCACAGCTCAGCGAGATGTGGCTTGGCCACTCTGGTGTTCCCCTTGCCCTGCCTCTGTCAAGGGAATAGTTCCACAGAGTTAGGGAGATCAGCCCCATAGCACCTTCTATCTATCCCCTTGGTCCCTCTATGGGCAGGCACTTGGTGTGCTCTCCCTGAGGGGAGAACAACTCCTGGGTTAGCCAGTGGCCCTGTGAGAGGGGTGATAGAGACTCCAAACCAGCAGCAGCTGGATACAGGAACAATCTTTCCTGGACCTGCAGGGACATGTGAGCCAGAGTGGCCCTGATGCCCACTGGAAGGGAGAAGCTTGCACTACCTTCATGCAGGCCCCCACTCCGCTCACAGGAGTGGGCACAGGTGGGGCTAGGTTCTCTCCCTTGGAACCAGGGTTCACGCCCTGAGCGCTCCTGACAGTCGGGGGGCACAAGGGCTGGGCCAGTCCCCCACCAGCCCAGTGCATATGCAGGGTACTCTGCTTTGTGGATGACAAACCCTGCTCAGAGCTAGGGGCCTATTGGCTGGTCAATGGCATGTGCCTGGTAAGACTGGTGCCCATGCCATGATGGTAAAGCACAGAGTCCCCCACACTGACATTGGAATCTTTCCAATCAAGAAAGTTGAGTTGGTTTTGAGAATTGGGCTTTAGAGCCCCGCTACCCCCTCGAGGGTAGCATCTCCACTGGGCAGGGGGCTGTCTCCGTGAGACAGATCTTTATGACCAGCCCATTGTATAATCAGCTTGTCCAGTCCAAGTTCCGACAGGACTGGGGCACCGCTGGGTGGAGGCCTGGGACTCACCCAGCACAGAGAGCGAGTGAACAGCCCCATTCCAGGACTGTCACATTTACAGATGCAGCTAATCTCTGGCCGGAAGCAGGAAGCCCCTTGCTGGCAGCAGATAAACCCAGTGCCTCTGCATCTCAAGACGCCCAAACTAGCAGAGTGTATTTTTGGTTTAGTTTGTGGCAGAAATCAACAAAAGAGAAAAAATGCATAGCTCGGGCAAACACACTGGCCTGGGCTCATTATCCATTGAGTGCAGCGTGTACCAGCATCGTCCTAGCTGAGGCCATGTGGGCTGGGCAAAGCCAGGGAATAGGAGGGGCAGTTACTAAGTGGGACGTTATCTGATTAAAATATGACCATGTAGATCATTGTTGCTACCACTGTTCTATAATTGCAACAAATCTTGTGCAAAGTGTGTCAAATAAGGTGTCTATGGAAAGGTTACGATTTGCTGAATATCATATTTGTATGCATGTATCATTTTTGTATTTGAAGTTATGAGTATTGGGTCTATACCTGGATTTCAAATGTTTGCTCCTGTGGTAACGCCCACAAGATATTTAGCCTGCACGTCTTGAAGGGACTATTCAAGTTAAGTGATCCATTAAAGAATGCTTAACTCATAATGGAAGACACGTTTAGACACTTAATGGACTTTCCCGCTGTGACTAAGTGAAAGCATGCATGGACATGTGAGTTGCCCATGTGATTTCAAACACAATTTTGCCACCTGTAATTTTCCCTTAGCTGTGCTGAGGGCTTTGTTTGAAACAATGCATTTCTCTCCATGTTGCAGAAGCTATAAAAGGCGCTGGAAACATCTCCATTTTGCCTCTTTCTTGCTCAAGCCTCTTTCCTGCTCAAACCTCTAGGCTATGAACTTATACTAATGGGAGCATTCTAACCAAAGGACTGAGGACCTTCCAATGATTTGGAAGCAACTGCTTGACTTAAGCCAGCAATTTATTCCATCACTGCTACAAGCCTGAACCAAGAACTTTGCAATTATTGTATGTATTTGATTCCTTTAACCAATTTTAATTCTCATCTTTCTTTCTTTCTTTTTATAAATAAACCTTTTGATTTTAGATACTAAAGGATTGGCAACAGCGTGATTATTGGGTAAGATCTGAGTTGTATATTGACCTGGATGTGTGGCTGGTCCTTTGGGATCAGAAGAACCTTTTATTTGATGAAATTGGTTTTAAAGAACCACTCATCTTTAAGACTAGTGTTTTTTGGTGGTGATACAAGGACTGGAATACCTAAGGAAACTGCTTTTCTGACTTCTTGTCTGCCAGTGTGGTGAAACAGAAGTTTACTTTTGTTGCTGGTTTAGTATATCTTCTGGGAGAATAACCACCAGTTTTTGGGTGTGTCTGCCCTATTTTTCAACAGTTTGTCCTGAATTTGGTATTCTTAGTTGTGACCCGTGAAGGCACGGTTACACTAGGCACATGTTACTATTGCCCAAGATGCTGTGGGCTGAGAAGGTAAATCCTAGATTCCAAGGCCAGAATGTAATCATTGAGTCTGACCCCCTGTGGGTCCCAGGCCAGAGAACTGCCCCACAAACATTCCCAGAGCAGATCTTTTAGAAAAACATCCCAGCTTGATTTAAAAATTATCAGGGACAGAGAATCCACAACAACCCTTGGTAAATCATTCCAATGGTTAGTTACTGTCGTTATTAACAATTTACATCTTATTTCCAGTCTCAATTTGTCTAACTTCACGTTCCATCCATTGGATCATGTTAGAACTTTGTCTGCTAGAGTGAAAAGCCATTATTAAATATTTGTTCTCCATGTAGGTACTTACAGACTGTGATCATGACACCCCTTAACCTTCTCTTTGTTAAGCTAAATAGATTGAGCTTTTTGTGTTAATCGCTATAAGGTGTGTTTAGAGTTTGTCATCATAAGGCAGGTTTCCTAATCTTTTAATTATTGTTGTGGGTCTTCCCTGACCCCTCTCTAATTTATCAACATCCTTCTTGAATTGTGGCCACCAGAACAGGACACAGGACTTCAGCAGCGGTCACACTAGTGCCAAATACAGAGGTAAAATAACCTTCTCTACTCCTACTCGAGATTCCTGTATATGCATCCCAAGATCACATTACCTCTTTTGGCCATAGTGTTGCACTGATAACTCATGTTCTTTGCACTCTGCACTGCAGCCTTTGAGCCATGTGCAGGGCACCATCATGTGCCCCGCAGAGAATGAGCCCCATGTAGTAAGGAGGGGGGCAGAGTGATCATTAACCCTCCATTACAACGTACCATCACATGGGCATGGAGAAGAGCCCGAGAGCCACGCACCAGTGTGGCTCCATCGCAGGTGTCATGGAATCACCCCAAAGCTTCAGACTCTCCCTCAGAGAGCAGGAGCAACGCCTAACACATGTTGTCAACTCAGCAGCGAGCTGCTGCTGGGCATGGGGGAGATGAGGAAGGCCACGAGTCTGTCACTGCATGGCCAGATACACAAACCCATAGTCATGAGCGCCCCTAAAGGCTGTAGCATAGCTGACAGGCATTTGGGGCTTCCCAGCACGTGAGATACCCACCTAGCTGGCAGGGGTGCAATGAAAGAGGTGCACGGGGGCCAGGACTCCCCTTTGGCCCCTGACTAGATGATGGAGAGGGAGCTGGGCCAAACTTGAGTGAGTGGCATTGGGACCTGGTGCTCAGGGCAATGCCACTGAAATTTGGGGTGGCCAAGCAGGTAACCTGGACTCCCTCCTTAGCAAAATTCTGGTTGTGCTCCAGCTACTTGGAGAAGTCTCCCAGTGAAGAGTGCTCAGCTCCACAGCCGCTACGGCATGGTGGATTCCTCATGCTCTCCATGTTTGCCGGCAGGAGGACACTGATGTACACAAACGCAGCATTTAGAGTCAGTGTCTGCAGTGTGATTTGGAAGGCTGCTCCCATGTTGCTGAGAGCGCCGGCCATCAGTGCTGCAGTGCCACCTTTGGGCAGCAGCCCAGCTTGCCCTCTAGGTGGCAGTAATTCCTGCTATACTCTTGCACCTGGCTGCCCCTGCCCGAGCCTTGACAGCTGGACCAAATAACCACCTCCAAACACTGGGTGAAACTGAAGCTGAGGCTCCTGGGCCAGCCTCCAGGTCCAGCATTCCACTCTGACCTGTGCACATTGTATCTCCAGGCCACATTGCCCCTCCAGACCTCCCTCCTAACCTAACAAACCTATGTATCTGGCAGGGCAAGATCACAAGAATTAATTACTGACATTGTGAGCTCTCTGGGCCAGGGACCACTCTTCTGTGTGGTGTTTGCACAGCTCCTAGCACAACGGGTCCCCGACCAGGAACTCTGAGGTGCTACCATCATACAGATACTAACTGATAATAACCAGAAGAATAACTGGCAAATGTCTGCAGTGCCTCTCTCTAACAACAAGAGCCTAACACGACTTGACTCAGTGATGGGGTTTCTTCCTACCTCGTTTACTAGCATATTTACCAAGCTCCACAGGGGGCTAGGCTCAATGGCTCTCCTGGCCTTCTTGTGTCTCGCACTGTAACTTGGTTACTCTCCAATGATAGACAACAAAGCCAAGAAATAAAGCAGGTACATTCCGAAAATACTGAGGCGCCAAACACTGCGTGAATCACTTCCAGATGCAGCTTGTTTCCTAACGATACATTTGCTGTACAGGAGAGGGAGTCTAAGTTTAGTGCCTTGACCTTGTGAGCAGGCTGGGCTACCATGTGTCTCCTGGTCTGGGACCAGGCCAGGGAAACTCACCTGTGGAGCACACAGTAACACATCATTTCCTGAGCTCCTGAGCCCCACCTGCTGCAGAGTCCAATCACTGCTTTTCTAGAGCTGGTAAAAGATGCTGGTTTAACAGACCCTGGAGAATGAAGCCTCCTGTTTAGCCACAGAAGGGGTGGGGGCAGCGTCTGGCCAGGCCAGAGCTCCCCTTCCAGGGCCCATACTGGCCTTGGCTTCTGCAGAGATGGGGCCAATTGGGACCAGTCATCAGAGTGTGAACACAAGAAAACTCTGAGAGATGAGTCTCGTCCAATCCCCAGCACTCCTCCACACTGCAATCCCCTTCGGCCTCGATGTCAGCACCCCTCAAAATATTGTTACTATCATTTCCCTGACTCATCACTCTGAGTCCCGCTCCCCCCTTCCTATATGTCCAGGGGCTCTGCCTTCTCAGCTGCATCAGACACAAACCCCACCTCCTTCCTGCCAAAGCCCTCCACAGCTTAGCCTGTCCTCCCTAGCCAACCTGTTATCTCACTCCAAGGTCACATCCCTTCAGCCCACCCATGACACTTCCCTGCATCATCCATATCTCTGTTTCCCCCACAAGCCCGACCAGAATTTCTGCCTGCCAGGCTGCCCTGTACACACAGGAAAAACTCCCAGACCCAATCCATAATGCCCCCTGGTCTCCTGCAAGTCACTCCTCAGAACTCACCCTGCCATGGTGCATACAGGAAAGTGCGTTGCAGAGTATTTTAATACAGCCAAGTGCCTGGTCATACTTTTAGGAACCAGAAATAAGTCATGCTTACAGGATGGGGGGACTGTATCCTGGCAAGCAGTGACTGTGCAAGGGACTGAGAGGTCCTGGCAGAAACATGAGCTGCCAGTGCCATGCTGTGGTTAAGAGGATTAACGCGATCCTTGGATGTATAAGCACAGGAATATTGACCGGCGCAGGGAGGTGATGTTACCTCTATCCATGACATTCGTGCGACCACTGCTGGATACTGTGTCCAGCTCTAGTGTCCACACTGCAAAACTGGGAAGGGTGGAGAAAAGAGTGACAGGAACAATTTGAGACTTGGAAACACTGTCTTACAGTGACTGACTAAAGAAGCTCAATCTCTAGTTTGTCCACAAGAAGTGTAAGAGGTGACTTGATCACTGCCTATTATTATCAGGGGGAGAATCCGATAGCAGGCAGCGCTATCATCTAAGGCAGAACAAGTTCCAACAGCTGGAAGTTGAAACTGGCCAAATTAAAACTAGAAGTAAGGCACTACTGATTATTAGGGAGAGTAACTAGGACAATTTACTGAGGGACATGGTAGATTCTCTGTCCCTTGGAGTCTTTACTGGGTGTCTCTGAAAAGCTCTGTTCTAGCTCACCCAATAGGCTTACAGCAGGAATTTCTAGGTGGGTACAATGACCTATGTTATTCAGGAGGTCACACTAGATGCGTGCAATGGTCCCTTCTGGCCTGAAAGTCAATGGACCGGTGAATGGCCAGGCAGATGGCAGGCTGTGCTTATTGCTCCTTGTTTGCTAAGAAATGCACAGTCCCTTGATCCATGTTACCCTGTCTCTCCCTCCTCAGCTGGTTTGTTTTCCTCATCCTCTTGCTACATTCTGACTTTCAGCTCTTTGGGGCAGGAACTGTCATCTTCGATTCATTTGTACAGTGCCTAGCACAATGGGGACTTGGCCTGGCTAGCTTCGAGCTGCTACTGTGATAGAAATGTGAAAGAAAGGGGACTGTATTTCACAGAGACTACCAAATAGCTACCAATAGTCAGTAAGAACTTGCTGTCATTACCAACCCAGGCTGGGCTTGAACCAGGCAATGTGTCCACCTCCTGGTACTGGCACTCATCACTGCACCAGCCAAGCGCTATGCTACCGTGAGGGGCTCAGCAATGAACTATCAATCCTGGAAGCCATCCGGCCCTTAGAATGTAATTAATCAATATGCCAGGTATGTCTATATATCAGTGACCAGAAGAATACAATTTACATTATGTGTGTGTGCGTGCGTGCATGCGTGTACATGGTAACTAAGCCTAGCCCTTGCCCCAGTGCTGTCAGACAGTCGCAGGCACGTGCCAGGGAGATGCTTTCACAGAGCACCCCACATAACCCCTGTAGCAGCACAGCGTGGGGTTTGATTTTTTTTTTTTACTAGTTACATGTTTTGGGAGATGCTATTGGCAAAAATGTGATTTTTTTTTTTGTATTTTTACACAAATCTGGCAAAATGTTAGTGTTGCCCCTTGAGAGACCTTTATTGAGTGGAACAAAGTCAGATATTTTTAGCTACCTATTGTCAGCCGCAGAACAAAGCCATATCTAAGATATTTTGTCTCACATTTAAATGTGAGCATCAGACAAGTCTGTCTACAGTAACATGTGGCTGTCCATTTGTGTGCAGCAAAGGAGGGGAGCTATAGCCCACATACACCATGCAAGAGCCACCACAGCCTTCATTGCACTGAACCACCATCCCCATTAGAACATGGGGCAAGGCAGCAGTAGCAGAGATGCTGGCATGTGGCTGCTGAGTACCAGACGTTCACGTTGTCTTTGAGCTAGGAGACATACAGGCATTTGCAGGAGAATACTGTTAATCACAACCTGGGGAAGAGCCCTCCTTTTCTGGCAGGTGTTTGAACACGGAGGAAACTGAGATGATAGGAACTATAGCAGATCTGCAGCTAGAGGGGCTCTAGGACAGTCAAATGCATGACACGCAACACCCAAATCCAGCCAAAGACTAGTCCCTTCTCTTCACAGTGTGGTGGAGCCATTAGAAGACTGGGGCGGCACTGGGGGGTGCTTGTGGGGGCTATAACCACCCCAAAATTCATCTTAGCACCCCTGTAGCCACCCCTCCCAGCATAAAGGTCAAACATTGCGCAGAAGTAAGGGTGGCATGATATGGTATTGCCACCCTTACTTCTGCGCTGTTGCCAGTGGCGGCGCTGCCTTCAGAGCTGGGCGGCTGGACAGCAGCCTTCACTTTCCATTCTGCCTTCAGGAGTGCTGCACTCACAGCCCCATCCACATTTCCTTTGCTGCACAATTTACCCTTTGCAAAATGTAACTACTTAATTGCTGCCGAGATGGGGCATCCACAAGGGTTGCCCTGGATTGCCCACAACCTAGGTTGTCCAATTTGGCACCTGGGAGGGAGTGGTCTCCATATGTTTTTGTCCTGAATAAGGGAGACCAACAGTTTTGTCAACCAGCTTTTTGCAATACATTTAAAAAAAGAAAAGAGACAAAGTAGCTCCTAAATGCCCTGGATTTCTGAGCATCACTGGGAGCTGTGTTCTGCGAGTTTGTGGGATGCATGTGTGAGTCACGGAGATCTTTCAGCATGTGTAACCCGAGGAACAGCCCTTCCGAGTTTAACAGAGATGTGACATGATACTGCTGTCAAACTGGCAAGAAGAGGAATAAAAGTGTGGGGCCAGCCCCCTTCCAGTGTCCATCACACACAGACCAACCCTCTGGGAGGGCCATTTTCTGAACAGCCTGCATAATGGAGCGATGGGGGATTAAATTAACTTTCCTAACAGCCTTTAGACAGCTGTAACAAAGCAAAGGCCAGATTCCTGTAAGACCCCACATGGATTAGCATCACCATCTTTCCTTTACAAACCCAGGTACTAAGTCCCTTCAATGTTTCATTCGGTGCAACTTCTTGAAGGTCGGAGGGATATGTCTGGGACTTTTATTTAGCCAGCTCTTTAACTTTGCAAAATACAACTTATTCTCTATTCCAAATTACTGCCATGTGTGGACACACTTCATCCAGCATGCACCAGGTGCACTGGCCAGCAAAGCTGTATCTGGAATAACCAAATATTAAATAACACATTGAAACAGGAGTTCTCTCTCTCTCTATTTCTCTACCGCTACAGAACCAGTCACCACACTATTCAGGCGCTATGCATACAGATAACTACCCGCGCATGAGAGAAAGCAACTCGAAGAACAGAAAGATGATTAAGTATGAAACATAAATTACCTGCAGACTTCTCAGCTGAGCTACAACTTCTTGGCCGAGGTGCTGGAACTGTGACTCCTCGCTTTCTCCGAGGCTTATGGCCGGTTTTATAGAGGAGCAGTGAATGTTTTTTTTTAAAACTTGAAGCAGAGTAAGAACCAGTTTAAAATAGAGTGAAAGGAGCTGTTGTGGGTGGAATTAGACAAACTCTGGAAGCTGCTTTTCCAACAATTAATTAACTTCTTGCAGCCCACAGTGCAGGCGAGGGGATGTCGAGGGCTCACCTGGCGCAGGTTCTCCGCAGCTGGAGGGGGGCTGTCTGAGTGGTCTTTACCTTGTTGAACCACCTCACCAGGTGAGGGATTGGGAAAGCATCCAAGCTTGCAGGGAGAACAACAGAGTCTGTGTTATTAGACGCAGGGGGCACATGCACCATGCACAACAGATTGCAGCGTCAGAGCTGTAATCTCTCCACTGAACAGTGCACTGCGACAGCCAACTCCTGAGCACATGAGGCTCCCATCGCTGGTAGCAATACAGGCACGCTGGAGCAGCATTCAAGGAGCAGTCACAGCTCTCCTGACTCGGGAAGAGTTAAGGAAGAGGAGGAGCCTCCTCTCCAAGAGCTCAGATAACAGCAGTAGCTGCAGCATTCCCTTCAGATGTGCAGCAAGCCCACCAGAGCAGGCTGCCTGGTTGGCACTGGGCTGCCCTTTCCTTGCTGGTTATATTATGGGTCTAGTTCTTGATTTAATTTCCAAATCGGTCTCGATTTGCCTTTAATCCGAACAGCTCCAGCTGTCACTGCTCCAGACCCTCCTCAATTTCTACCCTGAATCCCCCTCAGATTGCACCGGGATCTTGTAAGCAAACTGCTTTGGAGTCACAGGGTGCATCTTTACAGTCTGCTTCTGCTATAAACCCGCCCGCTCTCATTCAAGAGCTTTCCCTACTTATGGCTTCAATTTGTGCAGGGGCCCAATGGTCAATCCAGCCCAGTAGCCTGTCTTCTGACAGTGGCCAGTACCAGGTGCTTCAGAGGGAATGAACAGAACAGGGCAATCACTGCGTGATCCATTCCCTGTCATCCACTCCCAGCATCTGGCAGTCAGAGGTTTAGGGATACCCAGAGCATGGGGTTGCATCTTAGTTAATAGCCACTGATGGACCTATCTTTCATGAACTGATCTCATTAGTTTTTGAACCCAGTCATACTTTTGGCCTTCACAACATACCCTGGCAACAAGTTCCACAGGTTGACTGTGTGTTGTGTGAAGTACTTCCTTATGTTGTTTTAAACCTGCTGCGTATTAATTTCATTGTGGTAACGTGTTATGTGAAGGGGTAAATAACACTTCCTTATTCACTTTCTCCACACTATTCATGATTTTATAGACCTCTGTCATATCCCCCCTTAGTCGTCTATTTTCCAAGCTGAACAGTCCCAGTGCTTTAATCTCTCTTCATATGGAAGCTGTTTCATACCTCTCATCATTTTTGTTGCCCTTCTCGGTACTTTTTCCAATTCCAATATATCTTGTTTGAGATGGGGCAACCAGAACTGCACGCAGTATTCAAGGTGTAGGCATGCCATGGATTTATATAGTGTCATGATATCTTCGGTCTTATTTTCTATCCCTTTCCTAATGGTTCCTAACTTTTTGTTAGTTCTCTTGACGGTTGCTGCATATTGAGTGGATGTTTTGAGAGAACTATCCACAATGACTCCAAGATCTCTTTCTTGAATGGTAACAGCTCATATAGACCCCTTCGTTTTGTATTATTGTTGGCTGTGATGAACTGGATAGCCCCCACTCAGGGCCGGCTCCAGGCACCAGCTTCTCAAGCAGGTGCTTGGGGCGGCCGTTCCGGACAGGGACGGCAGTTCCAGGTATTCGGCAGCAATTCGGCGGAGGGTCTGTCACTCCGCCTGGGAGTAAAGGACCTCCCGCCGAATTGCCGCCGCAGATCGCGATCGCGGCTTTTTTTTTTTTTTTTTTTTGGTTTTGGCTGCTTGGGGCGGCCAAAACCCTGGAGCTGGCCCTGCCCCCACTCTGGTGCTGGACTTCTGTCTGCATTATTTTTACTCTTGCAGGGTATTTTTGTTGTTTGTTGGATTGTGGGGCAGGGGGAGGGATTTTTTGGCCTGAGTTTAGAGAATGTTTATTAGGTGTATCTGACTCCCTCTCTCAACTCCCTTCCAAAACTCCCCTGTTCGCTAGCTCCTATGGTCACTTAGGAACTGGCTTTTTAAACCACTATTCTCGCTGAATAGCCCAGCGCCCTCGTCAAGGGATCCTCCAAGGATTAGGGATCAAAGGGTGACAGGCTAGAGCCTCATTAACAAGCTCTCAGCCTTGTCTAGCAGGCCTCTAGGCTAAGCACACAGCCCCCCCAGCCAGAGGACAGTATAAACTTCAATCCAGCAGCACATGGCCAGCAGCTCGCACCCAACAACAAACAAACAAAAACAAAGTGACAGGATTGCTGCTACTTACTGTACCTGAAGTCGCCAGGTCACCATGTCTCATTAGCCTCGGTGGCTCAAAGGAAGACAATGCAGCACCATGCGGCACAGGAACACTCAGAAACAGTCAAGAAATGCCAACAGACGACATTTCTCAGGCAACATGAACACAGCTGGTAACACGTCACCCTTCTGCCAGGTGGTGTTGGCAGCAAAAAGTGCTAGGATCAATATTCTAGAGGGTCCTTCTAAAGCCTTAACTAACACCAACTCCAGCTCCCACTCAGTAACCTGGGAAACTAAATATAGCCCTAGAATCATAGAATCATAGAATATCAGGGTTGGAAGGGACCTCAAGAGGTCATCTAGTCCAACCCCCTGCTCAAAGCAGGACCAATTCCCAGCTAAATCATCCCAGCCAAGGCTTTGTCAAGCCGGGCCTTAAAAACCTCCAAGGAAGGAGACTCCACCACCTCCCTAGGTAACGCATTCCAGTGTTTCACCACCCTCCTAGTGAAATAGTTTTTCCTGATATCCAACCTGGACCTCCCCCACTGCAACTTGAGACCATTGCTCCTTGTTCTGTCATCTGCCACCACTGAGAACAGCCGAGCTCCATCCTCTTTGGAACCCCCCTTCAGGTAGTTGAAGGCTGCTATCAAATCCCCCCTCATTCTTCTCTTCTGGAGACTAAACAATCCCAGTTCTCTCAGCCTCTCCTCATAAGTCATGTGCTCCAGACCCCTAATCATTTTTGTTGCCCTCCGCTGGACTCTTTCCAATTTTTCCACATCCTTCTTGTAGTGTGGGGACCAAAACTGGACACAGTATTCCAGATGAGGCCTCACCAATGTCGAATAAAGGGGAACGATCACGTTCCTCGATCTGCTGGCAATGCCCCTACTTATACAGCCCAAAATGCCGTTAGCCTTCTTGGCAACAAGAGCACACTGTTGACTCATATCCAGCTTCTCGTCCACTGTGACCCCTAGGTCCTTTTCAGCAGAACTGCTACCTAGCCATTCGGTCCCTAGTCTGTAGCAGTGCATGGGATTCTTCCGTCCTAAGTGCAGGACTCTGCACTTGTCCTTGTTGAACCTCATCAGGTTTTTTTCTGCCCAATCCTCTAATTTGTCTAGGTCCCTCTGTATCCGATCCCTACCCTCTAGTGTATCTACCACGCCTCCTAGTTTAGTGTCATCTGCAAACTTGCTGAGAGTGCAGTCCACACCATCCTCCAGATCATTAATAAAGATATTAAACAAAACCGGCCCCAGGACCAACCCTTGGGGCACTCCACTTGAAACCGGCTGCCAACTAGACATGGAGCCATTGATCACTACCCGTTGAGCCCGACGATCTAGCCAGCTTTCTATCCACCTTACAGTCCATTCATCCAGCCCATACTTCTTTAACTTGGTGGCAAGAATACTGTGGGAGACAGTATCAAAAGCTTTGCTAAAGTCAAGAAATAACACATCCACTGCTTTCCCCTCATCCACAGAGCCAGTTATCTCATCATAGAAGGCAATTAGGTTAGTCAGGCACGACTTCCCCTTCGTGAATCCATGCTGACTGTTCCTGATCACTTTCCTCTCCTCTAAATGTTTCATAATTGATTCCTTGAGGACCTGCTCCATGATTTTTCCAGGGACTGAGGTGAGGCTGACTGGCCTGTAGTTCCCCGGATCCTCCTTCTTCCCTTTTTTAAAGATGGGCACTACATTAGCCTTTTTCCAGTCATCTGGGACCTCCCCCGATCGCCATGAGTTTTCAAAAATAATTGCTAATGGCTCTGCAATCTCACCCGCCAACTCTTTTAGCACCCTCGGATGCAGCGCATCCGGCCCCATGGACTTGTGCACGTCCAGTTTTTCTAAATAGTCCCGAACCACTTCTTTCTCCACAGAGGGTTGGCCACCTTCTCCCCATGCTGTACTGCCCAGTGCAGCAATCTGGGAGCTGACCTTGTGCGTGAAGACAGAGGCAAAAAAAGCATTGAGTACATTAGCTTTTTCCACATCCTCGGTCACTAGGTTGCCTCCCTCATTCAGTAAGGGGCCCACACTTTCCTTGATTTTCTTCTTGTTGCTAACATACCTGAAGAAAGCCCTAGGGTGACCAGGTGTCTGGTTTTCGACTGGAACACCTGGTCGAAAAGGGATCCTGGCTGCTCCGATCAGCACCGCTAACCGGGCAATTGACTGTCCAGTTGGCAGCGCTGCACAACAGGGCTGGCAGGCTCCCTGTTAGCCTTCGCGCCACGCAGCTCCCGGGAAGCAACCGGCATGTCCACACTCTGGCTCCTATGCATAGGGGCATCCAGGGGGCTCCATATGTTGCCTCTGCCCCAAGCGCCGCCCCTGCAGCTCCCATTGGCCAGGAACCACGGCCAATAGGAGCTGCAGGGGGCGGTGCCTGCAGACGGGGCAGTGCACAGAGCCATCTGGACGCGCCTCCATGGTAGGAGCTGGAGGGGGGACATGCCACTGCTTCCTGGAGCTGCTTGAGGTAAGCGCCAACTGGAATCTGCAGCTCTGACTCCCTCCTGCACGCCCAAATCCCTCATCTCTAGCCCCACCCCAGAGCCCGCACCCACAGCCGGAGCCCTCACTCTCTCCCGTGCCCCAACCCCCTGCCCCAGCCCTGATCCCCCTCCTGCCCTCCGATCCCCTCAGTCCCAGCCCGGAGCACCCTCCTTCACCCCAAACCCCTCATCCCCAACCACATCCTAGAGTCTTCACCCCCAGCCAGAGCCCTCACATATCCCCACACCCCAACCCCTTGCCCCAGCCAGGAGTCCCCTTATGCACCCTGAACCACTCATTTATGGCCTCACCCCAGAACTACACCCCCAGCCCAGAGCCCGTACCTCCTCCCAGACCCCAACCCCCACCTCAGCCTGAAGCCCCGTAACATACTGGGAACTCCTCAGCTCCACCCCTGGCCCCCTCCTGCACCCCAAGCCACTCATCCCTGGCCCCAGCTCAGAACCCACACCCTCAGCCCAGAGCCCATACCCCGTCCCACACCCCAGCCCCTTGCCTTCAGCCTGGAGCCCCCTCCTATACTCCAAACCCCTTGGCTCCATTCCCCAGCCCCACCTTCACCTCAAACCTCTCATCCCTGGCCCCACCCCAGAGCCTGCACCCCCAGCCAGAGCCCTCACCCCCTCCCACACCCCAGTCCCCTGAGCCAGCCCAGCAAAATGAGCAAGTGAGTGAGGGTGGGAAGAGCAAGCGACAGAGGGAGGGGGGATGGAGTGAGTGGGGGCGGGGCCTCAGAGAAAGGGCAGGGCATGGGCAGGGCCTCGGAGGAGGGGTGGGGCAGGGGGCGGGGCAAGGGTGTTCAGTTTTGTGCAAGTAGAAAGTTGGCAACTCTATATACCCCCCGAGTGCCCTGATGGGCAATACTTCCCCACTCGCAAGCACGGAGTCCAGGGATTTAAAACAAATGGGAGTAGCGGGGAAAGAGACTGAACCTGGGAAAGCCAGCAATTAATCAATCAACAATATCTACAGGGCAAGACTCCATCCCGCAAGGTGTTGTAAGAACAGTCCCAGCCTCAGTCCTCCTGGCAGCTGTGAGTGGTTCGTGCATTCTGCCACTCCCTCCTCCGCAGCCTTTCGCCCCCCAGGCTGTTCTTGGCTGGGAGTCCAAGGATGCTGGCAGGTCCATGGTGCCTGGGCTGCTCTCTAAGGAGGGCTCAGTGGTAACTAGCACCCTTAACAGGGGTCTTATCACTAACAAGGCACTGCTCACAGACGTAAGAACCTTACCACCCGCATACTTGGCTGTGCCAGACTGCAGCCTCAGTCAGGGAGACCCCAGGCACCATCGGAGCTGAGTTTTTGTCCTTCCATTTCCTGAAAGGGTCCATAGCACACTACAGCCCTCAAACTCCAAACTCCGCCGTACTTTAACCAAAATGCCCCAGACTAGCACACAGCTGAAATGCAACTGAGGCCTGGCCCAGTCAGTCAATTCCTGCTGCTCCCCAACAGACACTGGCAGAGAGCTCCTTGCCCAGCCGCTCCTCTTACTATTTACCAACAGGTGTCAGTAGTGAGCTCCCATCTCTCAAAGGCTCCAGGCCACAGGGCTTATAGGGTTACATGAAGCTTGGTCTTCATCTCCTTTGATGAATTAACCTTCACCCTTTGGTTTGAATTAACTCCCCCGCCCCCAACCCCGGCCTTGTTCGGCAGGTTAGTAACTCCTGCGCTTGCTCTGAGTTTCCACCCTTTGTGCATTCAGAATACGGCTGAGTTCCTGTCTCGTCTTTGCTCCTCTGGAGACTGTTCACAGGCCATAGCTCTAGATCCACACAGTGCCCCCCTTGCTGCACGTACACTAAAGCTGGTGGCAGGCTGATTTACAGAGGCAACGTCTCTCAGCCTTGCGTCACTCTGCACCGTGCTTTCCAGCTAGTCGGGGATGCATGCCTGCTGCGGGGGGGGGGGGGGAGAGAGAGGGCAGAGTAACGGGGGCAGACATGCCAGCAGTGTTACTGAGTATGCTCAGTCTGGGAGAGCACACTCAGTACAACCAAGTAGCAAATGTGACCCAGGGGTATGTGACCCTACATGCCTCCCGCCCATGCATCACCTCTGCTTTAGGGTTCCTTGAAGCAGTGAAGGAAACATTACTGAACACTCTGGGTCAGAGCCTAAGTGTGGAAACTGGCTGCCACAGAGACCCATGTTCTGAAATGTGCCATGAAGGCTACGAGCCAAATCTGGGCCAGTCCCAGCTCCTGCGTGCTTGGGAGCAAACGGCCAAATCCTCGGCCCTGGCTGCGGGAAGAAGCCAGCTCTCTTGCCAAGTGTGAAAGCATTGAGAACAGTCAAATGAGGAGATTGCTGGGAGGTGCAGCCCAGCAAGTGTGCAGCAGCCCAGTGTGATCCCACCAGCCCTCCAGGAGAGCTGCGTGAGATTTTACATTCAAATGTCTGGGGGTTTTGTCATCAAAACCAGCAATTTTTGCAGGAAATGTACGTTTGCAACTGCACTTTGTGGGTTTTGTTAAGTAACTGAACTCTACCCCCTCACCACCACCAAAAAAATTCAGTTTTGATCAACTGAAACCTGAAACACAGAAACCAACAAAAAATCAGCCAATGTTTTCAGTTCTTCAGTTGCTGAAGATAAAAAAATTCAGTTTTCAGGTTTTTGATTTTTCAAAACTAACAAAAAACCCCTTTGCAGAGCAATGTTGACAGAACATAATATCATAAGAACAGCCATACCAGGTAAGACCAAAGGCCCATCTAGCCCAGTATCCTATCTTCCAACAGTGGCCAATGCCAGGTGCCCCAGAGGGAATGAACAGGTAATCATCAAGTGAGCCATCCCCTGTCGCCCATTCCCAGTTTCTGGCAGACAGAGGCTAGGGACACCATCCTTGCCCATCCTGGCTAATAGTCATTGATGGACCTATTCTCCATGAATTTATGTAGTTCTTTTTTTAACCCTGTTATAGTCTTGGCCTTCTCAACATCCTCTGGCAAAAAGTTCCACAGACTGACTGTTGTGTGAAAAAATACTTCCTTTTGTTTGTTTTAAACCTGCTGCCTATTAATTTCATTTGGTGACCCCTAGTTCTTGGGTTATGAGAAGGAGTAAATAACACTTCCTTATTTACTTTCTCCACACCAGTCATGCATTTATAGACTGCAATCATATCCCCCCTTAGTCATCTCTTTTCCAAGCTGAAAAGTCCCAGTCTTATTAATTTTTCCTCATACAGAAGCCGTTCCATACCCTTAATCATTTTTGTTGCCCTTTTCTGAATCTTTTCCAATTCCAATATATCTTTTTTGAGAGAGGTGACCACATCTGCACACAGTATTCAAGATGTGGGTGTACCATGGATTTACATAGAGGCAGCGAGATATTTTCTGTCTTATTATCTATCCCTTTCTTAATGATTCCCAACATTCTGTTTGCTTTTTTGACTGCCGCTGCACATTGAGTGGATGTTTTCAGAGAACTATCCACAATGACTCCAAGATCTCTCTCTTGAGTGGTAACAGCTAATTTAAACCCCATCATTTTATATATCTAGTTGGGATTATGTTTTCCAATGTGCATTACTTTGCATTTATCAACATTGAATTTCATCTGCTATTTTGTTCCCTTGATCTGCTGGTAATGTTCCTACTAATGCAGCCCAATATGCCGTTAGCCTTCTTGGCAACAAGGGCACACTGTTGACTCATATCCAGCTTCTCATTCACTGTAATCCCCAGGTCCTTTTTTGGAGAATTGCCGCTTAGCCAGTCGGTCCCCAACCTGTAGCAGTGCATGGGATTCTTCCGTCCTAAGTGCAGAACACTGCACTTGTCCTTGTTGAACCTCATCAGATTTCTTTAAGCCCAATCCTCCAATTTGTCTAGGTCACTCTAGACCCTATCCCTGCCCTCCAGTGTATCTACCTCTCCCCCCAGCTTAGTGTCATCTGCGAACTTGCTGAGGGTGCAATCCATCTCATCATCCAGATCACTAATGAAGATGTTGAACATAACTGGCCCCAGAACAGACCCCTGGGGCACTCCGCTTGATACCGGCTGCCACCTAGACATCGAGCCGTTGATCACTATCCATTGAGCCCGATGATCTGTCCAGCTTTCTATCCACCTTATAGTCCATTCATCCAATCCATACCTTTTTAACTTGCTTGCTTGATGACCCCCTAAAAGAATTTTAGTAGATTGGTGAGGCATGATTTCCCTTTACAAAAACCATGTTGACTCTTCCCCAACAAATTGTGTTCATCTATGTGTCTGACAATTTCATTCTTTACTATAGTTTCAACCAGTTTGCCTAGTATTGAAATCAGGCTTACTGGCCTGTAATTGCTGGGATCACCTCTGGATCCCTTTTAAAAATTGCTCCCCATTTGCTTTTGCTAACATTTGGAGGGACCAGCCTTGCTTCCCGGAGCAGCTTGAGATGTGAATGCAGTCTCGGCAGATAGGACTGGACGCAGCGGGATGCATAGGAGTTTAGTTGAGTATGTAACAATGTTCCCCAAGGGAAGGGCAAGTCCTTCCTCAGCCCTTTGTTTACATCCTGCTCTTAGTCAACTCACCTTGGGGTGACCCTACCCCTCCCGCTGACCCACAACTCTGTGCAGGCAGACAACCAGGGCACAGACCGCCGGCTGGGCAAATGGGTACGGCTGAATCACACAGCAGTTCTTCCCTCGCTCAGCCACATGCATCTCACGGGTTTGTTTACATAACAGCATATGATAAGCAAGGCCCTGCATGCTCTGTGGCAAAGTGGACTGGGTTACCCTGGCAAAAGCCCCGTGCATGCAGCAGCCTCTCATCTGGGGGCAACTTCCAGGACAGTTAAAACACAGCCTTTTACCAGCTCCAGCCTGTGAGCAATTCTTCTGGCACAGTATTCCCGGCGGAAGGCATTCTCCCACCGCCCTTCCGTGCTCCATTCTCAATGTGGAGCTGAGGCAGTGCTGCTGGCTGGAGGCTGTCAGTCTAGAAGCTAGAGGTCTTTGACAGCAAGGCTAGGGCAGATTAGATCGTTTCTCAGCTGGGGATGGGCAGGAGGGGTGGGGTTGTTGGATAAACACGTTAGCGGGATGTTGTTGCTACGGTGACCGGCGGTGAAATAGTTAATAATGGTGATATTTCAATTGTCAGCTTTAGGGTTCAGAGTTTATGGTCCCCCGCAGTGAAGGGGGTAGGTCACACTTCAGAACTGCTGTTTCAAGCTGCCTGCAGATTCAGGCAGACATCACTCCATAGGTTTACCTTTGGGTCCCCTGTGGAAGGTTTTCTTCACAGCCATGACAGCTTAAATTTGTTAATGAATGGATAAATAATAATAATAAATGGATAATGAATGGAAAATAAATTTGTTAATGGATTGTGTAGCCAGGCCTGAATTCCAGACAAACACAGGCCGAACATTTCCCCATGCTCACTACAGCTGAGCACCCCCAGACTGGTCTGGATGCTCTGTGTACAGCCTAGTTCAGAGAGATACACCTACAAGCAATACCAGGTCTAGTGGCTAGTGCACCACGCAGGGCTGTTTCCCCTCCCACCTTTTTCTGTCTGGTCCAATTAGAGTGTAAGCTTGTAGTGGCCGGGGCAGTCTCATACTGTGTGTGTGCAGTGCGCAGCAGCCCTGCAGAGCCCTGCCCTGAGGGTCTTTAGGCACTACTGTAATACCCATCACAGTAAGAGCCACTTTGCAAGTTGTTCTATGGGTTTAAAGAACTAGAGTCTCTTAAGCGCTCAGTGGTGGCTGGAATTACCTTCCCTGTGGTATCTGCCTTGTGCTAGGGGTGCTGGGTCTGCTGCTCTGGGACAGCATGGGCTGGATTCCCCACGGGCTCATGGGCAGGAGGGAGCCCAGGGAGTCGGATCTTTCATAGGTTACAAGGCCAGAAGGGACCACAGTGATCATCTAGTCTGAGCTTCCCGAATAACACAGGCCAGAGACCTGCCCCCAAAGAATTCCTAGAGCAGAGCCTTTAGGATGCACGTTTCCCCCTGGATTCAGCTGGGCTAGTGCAGGCAGCACTGTGATTCAGAGATAAAGGGGAGACAGACAAGTTCTTGGCCTTCATCATCAGTGCTTTTAGGGCGCAGGCTCTGTCTGGCACCAACACGTACCGTGCCAGCTGTGATCCACAGGCATGACCAGCACAGGCACATGGCCGGCGAGAGAGGGCAGAACCTTCCCAGCAGCTCACCCCCAGCCATGCAACGCCCCACGCCAAAAGATGGGGACATCACAAATGCCACAGCTTCTCCAGCGCTTCCCCACACTCTGCCCCGCAAGCACTACAGCAATCAACGCATTGATTAATTCCGTCCTTCCAGCCCACGGCTGCCACCGCACACACACGAACTCTGCTCCCTGTGGCCTGCCTGTCACTGATCCAAAGTGACAGTGCACTGGGAGCTGGGGAACCATGATCTTGGTGTCTCCATCTGCCTGGGCCCCAGCCTGCCTCCCTATGACTGGGAATGAGTAGAGCTTGTAGGTTGTGGCTGGACATACTCAGGAGAGTGCTATGGAGGGGATGCACACGCACCTGCAGCATGGAGCAGGTCAGAGAAGGACCCCCCTCTTCTCTGCAGATCTAGGAAGCGGATTAATACAAGCCATTAGGAAAGTGCAAGTTACTCCAGCTTCAGCCTCTTTAGTCTCAGTCTTGTGCCAGAGAGGCCTGGGATGAAGGAGGGAAAATGAAGGGAAACAAGAGAGTGTAAATAAAATACCCATTAAGGGATTTGCTCTTCTCTGTCTTTCAGAAATGGGAGCTGCAGGGGGAGCGCAGAGCGGGGGATCACGCTGATACAGTGCGGTGCACCCTGGCAGGCTAGCTGTGTATAAGGAAATCCATGGCTGATGTGCTAATCACTGCAACTAGGGGATCAGATATCTGGTCCCCAAATCTCTGGCTTCTTCACAACACCGGGGGGTCTTGTGCCTAAGGCCTGTCGAGAGCTGGCACTCCTCAAACACATGTGACAAGAACACAGGGGAATGGGGTGGGGGGTAGAGACAGAGGAAGAGCAGAACAGGATGATCTGGGGACGAGGCCCTGTAATCAGTAGGGGATTCTGCCCCTTTAGAATCCTAGAATATTAGGGTTGGAAGAGACCTCAGGAGGTCATCTAATCCAATCCCCTGCTCAAAGTAGGACAAATCCGCAACTAAATCATTCCAGCCAGGGCTTTGTCAAGCCAGGGCTTAAAACCTCTAAGGATAGAGATTCTACCGCCTCCCTAGTCTATAAGGTGCCACAGGACTCTTTGTTGCTTTTTACAGATCCAGACTAACACGGCTACCCCTCTGATACTTATCACCTCCCTAGGTAACACTTTCCAGTGCTTCACCACCCTCCTAGTGAAATAGTGTTTCCTAATATCCAACCTAGACCTCCCCCACTGCAACGTGAGACCATTGCTTCTTGTTCTGTCATCTGCCACCACTGAGAACAGCCGAGCTCCATCCTCTTTGGAACCCCCCTTCAGGTAGTTGAAGGCTGCTCTCAAATCCCCCCTCACTCTTCTCTTCTGCAGACTAAATAACCCCAGTTCCTTCAGCCTCTCCTCGTAAGTCATGTGCCCCAGTCCCTTAATCATTTTTGTTGCCCTCTGCTGGACTCTCTCCAATTTGTCCACATCCCTTCTGTAGTGGGGCGACCAAAACTGAACGCAATACTCCAGGTGTGGCCTCACCAGTGCCGAATAGAGGGGAAAAATCACTTCCCTCAATCTGCTGGCAATGCTCCTACTAATACAGCCCAATATGCCATTGGCCTTCTTGGCAACAAGGGCACACTGCTGATTCATATCCAGCTTCTCATCCACTGTAATCCCCAGGTCCTTTTCTGCAGAACTGCTGCTTAGTTAGTCAGTCCCAGCCTATAGTGGTGCATGGGATTCTTCCATCCTAAGTGCAGGAGTCTGCACTTGTTCTTGTTGAACCTCATCAGATTTCTTTTGGCCCAATCCTCCAATTTGTCTAGGTCACTCTGGACCCTATCCCTACCCTCCAGTGTATCTACCTCTCTCCCCAGCTTAGTGTCATCTGCGAACTTGCTGAGGGTGCAATTCATCCCATCATCCAGATCATTAATAAAGATATTGAACAAAACTGGCCCCAGGACCAACCCCTAGGGCACGCCACTTGATACCGGCTGCCAACTAGACATCAAGCCATTGATCACTACCCACTGAGCCCGACAATCTAGCCAGCTTTCTATCCACCTTATAGTCCATTCATCCAATCCATACTTCTTTAACTTGCTGGCAAGTTAACTTTCTAGGGCCCTGCATTCAAAGCCCCAATGAACCAGATTCTCTGGCTATTTTTATTTGTGGTTATTTTTGTCACTGAGTCAGAACAACATGAGATCTGGTCTGTCCACACTCCAGGAGCTGCCATGCTCCCAGAGCAGATGGGGCAGAGTTTTATTCTTGGAAATGGCTCCCCAAGGGACCTGAGCAGCCCGCCTTCCACAGCTCCATGCCAAGACTGGTGCCAAGCAGAACCCCAGACCGCAGCCTGGCCAGTGGGCCTGTGGAGTTCCTGGGGCTGCTGTACACTGCTGCAGGGCAAAGCTTTGCTCTGTGCTTTGTTTACTCTTTTATTAATATTCCTGGTCAGGTTCTGGAAAGTACAAATCCAAATACAGAACCAAACCACTGAGCAGCCCCAGATGCCTGCCCAGCTCTCCTAGGATTGTTCAGGAAAAACAGCCAGCAGAAAAGGCCAGGTTCCCATTCCCGGACTCACCATCAGGAGCACCTTCCACTGAGGAGTCCCACCAGGCTTGGGAGCCAGCCACTGGTGCCATGTGGGAGGGGATCAAAATCCCCGGGCTGCAAACAAGAATCAGCAGCATCCCGTGTAGGGAAGGGAAAGACAAAAACAGAGGAAAACAGCGAGAAGTAAAGAGAAAGAGACAGTGAATGAAGGACCAGAAAGGAAAGATACACCGACAACAGAGATTGTCATGGGAAGTAGTGTTAAATACCAAAATCATCCCATACCATAGGAGCTATTGCACCAGATTACCTGTAAGCATAGTCATTATTTCCCTTAGGTGGGAACTATACAAAACCTGAGATGATAGATAAATAGATCCAATCGATCGATGGATCTCACATGGTCTGTTTCCTCCCACAGCAGATAAGTTCCCCCTTCCATATTAACAACTTGATGAACTAGCACCTGACTCAGGAAAAACCCTTTCAGCAAACTACTTAACTACTTCAACTAACTATCTTTCAGCACAATCTTAAATTCCATTGAAGTCAATAGGATTAAGCACATGCTTAAGTTCTGCCATGAATCAGGGCTATGGAGTTGCAGGGGTTTGATCCCCGAGGGTTGGACCTGGTACAGAGAGCTTCCCAGGTATAGGTGAGATCAGGGCAGTGCCTTCCTCTTCTCTCTGGCTGAGTCCAAGTTTAAGTGGCTGAGAGGGAGCTAAAGTCACCTGACACATTCCATGGAAATTCACAGCTGCATCTCCATCTTGTTGCTAGGCAAGGGACTGCTCTTTCAGTGGTTAAATATGTCCTGGTAGGTCCATGCACTCCGCAGCTATGAACTGAGTTTGGATGGACGTGCCCACTTTGGGATGGGGGGGCGGGGAGAGTCTGAAGACATCTGGGATGCTTGCCATGGGCTGGGAGCTGCAGGGGACATTCCCTGCCACCATGGGTCACCTCTGTATTCCAGTGGTCATGGCTTTGCCACAATGACCCTGCACCTGTGCTATATTCAGACACACAAATGGCTGTGAGGGAAAGGCATGGCCTGCCCCTCTCTGGGATCCATCCGCCATCGAACTGTGGCGAGATTGTCCTAACTGTTATACACCTTCCCTTAACTCCATGCACACGGGGTATCTGCCACCGACGGGGTATGGGCATGGACTGCACTGGGACAGGCTGTGGGGATGGACGGCACCACAGGGCATGGATGGCACTGAAAACTAGGGCCAAGCCCTTGAACTGGCCCTGGAAGCCAGTGGACAGACTTGAGCACGGGCCTGATGCGCTCCCGGCAGCGGGAGCCATGGAGAAGGCTGGGGGCAGCCACAGAACAGGCGGGGAGTGTGCCGGGGTGTATAAAGTGGGGGTCAGGAGCTGCTCTGGGCTGGAGTGGCACCTGCACCTTGTGTTAAACATGGAGGAATTCAAGGGGGGAAGCTCAGTGCAGCAGGGAGCTGCTCTGGGAGCAGAGGGGAGCGGAGCAGGGCACAGTGCTGAGCTGCCCAGCACCAGGAGGAGGCCGTGCCACCCATGGCTCTGCCACAAGGAAGGCCGTGGTCTCCTGAGGTGAAAGGACTGTGCCACGTCCCTGCTGGTGAAGCTGCAACTTTGCTCCAGACTCGGCCCTTCCAAGGCCCGTCTGAAGGAAGAGAGGCCAGTGGGCCGCTGGGACTAGCAGAGGATTTGCTGTTCCTGCAGGGACGTTCTCTCTCCTCAGCTGTTTATTTGGTTCCCGTGGTCCCAGAAGGGGTGAGCAGCCCGCGAGACTCAGCCACGGAGCTGAGACTCTGAGCCCTACAGAGTATTACCGAGTGCCCCACCTTGAGCGACCGGACCCGCAGTGCGTGTACAACCCATCAACACCCCAAGGCACTCCGCTTTGGGGGGAGGGAATATGCCCCTCCCCAGCCAGCTGGCGTGCTGCCCTGTACTGCAAGCCATACCCCACATCTTCACAGCTCTGGCAGGGATACTGCTAGGAAGTCAAAGACAGCGAGATCCTGGGCAGCTCCTCCCCCTTGGCCATCACCTGCTCCACCTCCCTGCAGCCTCAGCGCTGATGTCTGTATGGGGGGAGCATGACCCAGCCTGACTCCCCACCCCCAGAACAGCAGGAAGTTGCGGAGGGATCCCCCTCCTGACTGAGCCAGCCAGGCCCCTCGCCAGTCTGTGATCTCACCCTGGGGTAAGGCCCCGAATGAGGCAGGAGGGGGCAGGGCCACGTCCCTGGCGGGGGAGGCATAGATTCCCTCTTGCAGGCAGCACAGCACCCAGCTGGCAGGACAGGGCACATGGGCTCTTCACCCCACACACAGCATAGACCAGGTGGGTTCCACATGCCCAGGCATCGACCCTGTGGATTTGCCTCCAGTTGATGCCACCTGCATGCCCAGGGGGTGTGAGTCTGCCCCTGGCCCCAGCACTGACACACCAATGGGCTGCAGGGCTCCAGCACTGCTGAGAACACACCCAGCCCAAGTCTCCCCTTACCCTGTCACAGGATCAAACCCTCCCTCTGGAAATGGCTGTACAGGGCCATTCAGAGAGAAAGGCCACTTTGCTCTTTCCTGCCTTATCAGGGCTCACCCAGCCGGCAGCATGGCTCGGGGGCCAGGGCTGGGCACTGCAGATACAGCCAGCAGTGTGCTCCCTGAGCTATTCTTAGGAAAGGGAAAGTTTATACAAGACATTTAAGCTTTAAACCCAGGCACCATAAATAGTCTATTTTTCAAGGGCTCCGAGGCAGTTGTAGGCCCAGAGCCAGGGCCGAAATTTGGCAGCTGTCGTTGTTTAATGATTAATTAAAATGAGGTAACAAACCGAGACATATCTATTAACAAGGGTATTTGCAGCGTCAGTGGAGGATTCCAAATGGCTGACTTTTTCCCCTTTAATCTTCAAACTTCTTGTTAGGAAAACAAGCTCTTCCTCCGTCGTGGGGCGTAGCGCGGCGCTGCCCAGCCCCGTCGCCTCTGGCACTGGGAGCAGAGTGGCTCTCGGGCTCAGCTTTATCTTTATGGGTCTTTTCCTCTAAACAAAACGAAATCTCCACTTCAAGATTTTTCGAGTTTAAAATTTTTATTAGACTTTTAAGTAAACTTCAGTCTGAACCCCTTGGCTGCCAGGGCCCCTGCAGAACGGCGTGGCCAGGAAGTAGGGCAGCCCAGCCACAGGCATGCGCCTTCTTGGGTGTGCTGATCCCTACCACCGCACACGCCGGGATCAAAGGGTAGCTCGTTAGCGGCTCTGCACTTCCCTCTTTGCACAGTAAAGGAGCTCAGCACTGACACCAGGGACTGAACAGCGGCTGACAGGCCCCAGAGTGTCCCCCAGCCCAGCTCCACAGAGATATGGCTGTGGAGAGCCATGTTACCACTGGGGTGACTGGGGGGCATGGCGTGTTGAGGGGAACACTGCACCCCATGCACAGCGTTCGCTGTTGACTCACAGTGACTCCAAGTCTGCCTGGCTGCAAAGCCACAGGGCAAGCTATATTGTGCAATAAGGACCAGTCCAAAATGGGAGCCCTGACTGCAAAGGCTGTGCTCTCCTGGGTTCCTTTGGGTTCCAGGAAGCTAATAGAAAAATGGATTGGAGCTCTGGTCCCATCCTGCCCCTGGATGGGGAAGACCAGCTCCCGCTGGGGTTATGGGAGGGCAGAATTAGCCCAGTGTGAGCCCTGTCTCAGCCCAACGACCTTGGGGTTGGGGTAGGGTGACCAGAGGTCCCAATTTTATAGGGACAGTCCCAATATTTGGGTCTTTTTCTTACATAGGCTCCTATTACCCCCACCCCCGTCCCAATTTTTCACATTTGCTATCTGGTCACCCTAGTTTGGGGGCATATCCAGACAAGCGGACAGTGTGATGTTCACACTGACTTCCTAACTTACTCCTAGCTCTGGTGTGTCTGGTGTGGGACAAGTGCTTGGCCACCACAGGGTTAATGTGCATGGAAGGCTCTGGGGAAGCTCTGGGACAGTGTCTAGCAGGTTCACCCTCCCCAGGGCTGTGCGACTTAGCCACATGGGAAAGCACCCAAGTATGAGAAAAAGGGAAAAACATCCCAAAATAGTTTAGTCTTGTTTCCTGTGCCGAGACTCCCAGACAGGGTGGGAGTCTCTGGTTGTGTCTGAGCTCAGAATTACAGTAAATAGAGAAGTGGCTGCAGAGCCCCCTGTTCTGGATGAAAAGGACATGTACACATACTGTCCGCTGGAGGAAGACGTGCTGGAGCCAAAGGCCCATAAGTACACGAGGAGGAGGAAGGAATTAACCATGGAGCAGCTTCTGCAACATGTCTTTACCCAGAGAATCCCAGTGAAGCGGGATGGCAATCCAATTATGGGAAGGCACGTTAACTCTAGTGATTGCTCTAAAGCAGGGCTGGAGATACGAGATGCCCTCTAGGGCATGGCAGTGGAACAGAAGCGATGAGAACTAGCTAACAAGTGCACCAGAGCATGGAACCCTCGTTGGAGCTGCGGGGAAACCAAAGGGCCGGACACACGGCTCTGCCCTCCAAACAGGACAGAAGGGCAATCCTGTCCTGTAAATGGAACTCCCATCCTTCAGAACAGAAAGAAGCAAATATGACCATATCCGCCCCGCGCTCTGTGGGCAGGGCAGCGAAGCCATGGGCACAGGCCTGCATGGGGCAGACACATGCCTGAGCCCCAGTTTGCACCAACATCTGGAATCCCCCAAAGGGCACATTGCAGGTTTGCACCTGTGGTTCAGGCCATTTCTATCAAGAACAACTCCTGGCCAATGAAGTGGAGTGTGCAGTTGACAGCCCTCCAAGGCCGTAGATGCAGAGGGCTCTTTAACCAAGCAGGCACGGCAGGATGAGACCCAGTGGTTGGAAGCTGGAGCTAGACCCACACCAGCCGGAAATCAGGCACAGTGCTCTAGCAGGGAGGGTGATTAAGCAATGGAGCAGCTCACCTAGGCCTAGCCTACACTAACACTATGTAAGGAATGTAACTGAAGTTGATGTAATTTACACTGACGTACAGCGGTGTCTATACCACGCTACGTCAGCGGGAGACGCTCTCCTGTCGACGTAGCTTTCGCCTCTCGCTCTCCCATCGACTTAACGTCTTCACCAGACCCACTAAATGGATGCCCACTGCATCGATTGCAACAGTGCTGATTTAGCCCATAGCGCAGACAAGGCCCTTGGGACAGCGGGACTCTCCAGCACTCGGAGCCTTTAAACCCAGGCGTCTCTCTCCCAGCTCTGTGGTAGCTCATCCAGGAGCTCTGGCTCTGATTCAGGGATCCCTGGGGAGGCCCTGCCCATTGCTGGGCAGGAGCTCTCCCTGGACAGGCATAACCATCCCATCTGGCCTGACCTGTGTGTGTGACTCTGAGCAAATGCAGCTCAAGAGGCACAAATGGGTTTTAGGGAAGCGCTTTGCAGCCAAGGGCCTTGGTTTAACATGCAGGCCCCACACTGCCACCCCTCAGTGCTCAGAGACCGGCCCTCGGCCTGCATTTGCAAAGGGGCCCCTAGGGTTAGGTGCCCATTTGGGCACCTGACTGCATTTGGGGCTAATGTTTGGCACTGGCCTGGACATCGCATCTGGGGCCTCCAATTACCCCTCGGTGCCCAGCACGGACTCTTCCATAAGCATCATGTACTCTAGTGCCAGCTTCACTTCCCAGCTCAGGGGGGCCAGTGTGGTTTCTAAGCTGATGCGTGGGGCTGCCTTTGTCACCACATTGTTGCCTGCCAATGGCCACCCCTCTGCTCTCTGGACAGGGATCAAGTGCCATTGTGTGGGTGGCTGCCTCCCCCCATGCGGCTCCCAGAGGGATAGAAGCCAGAGACATCTCTGCCTCAAGTACTGGCCATTGCTACCAAAGGGCAGATTGTTGGGCAGGGTCCCCCTCTCCATCCTGACTGACCCCCACCTGCTGAAGGGGGTCACCCCGGACTCCTGCAGCTCAGGGCACTGTCCTCCCCTGCTCCTCTGTCTGGAGGGGCTGAGGCTGGGCCAGAGGACCAGCCCAGAGCATTGCTCTGATTTACTGGGATTGTGAGAGCGCCCAGGAGCCATGGTCATGTAGCAGGCTAAGATTGGGGACTACTGGCTGGCCAGGAGAGGAGCTGGCAGGAAGAATGCCAGCCCCTTTCATCCAGGGTGCTACACCATTGGGCAACCCTGCCCACAGTCTGGGGGTGTGCCTAGATCCCAGCTGCTGGTAGACGAGAAGGGCAGTGACAGCCAAGGTGGCTGTGATCCTCTCTCCATGGCCAGGAGGCTGTGCTCATTGCTCTCAGATGCAGGGACAGTGGCACCATCATTCCTACCTGGCTCAGCTGCCAATTGGGCACCAGGCTTCACTGGGAGCTGGTTATGCCTTTCTGGGCTGCATGAACAAGAGGTGTTTGGCTCAGGTGCCGTGGCAAAGAGACATTTCCTCTGCCCTCATGGCCCCCAGGAGAGGCAGGATGATTAAGGTTGCCAACTTTCTTATTTCTGAAAACCAGCCCCCCCCTTCCCTGCCTCTTCTCGCAGACCCTGCTTCTGCTCCACCTCTTCCACCAGCCTCCGCTCCTACTCCACCTGTTTCCCCAGGCCCCGCCCCTGCTCCACCTGTTCACCCCAAAGCCCTGCCCCTTGCTCGCTCCTCTCCCCTCAACTCCAGTGTGAGCAGCCCCAAGGGACTTGCAAACCCCAGCTCCAGCAGGCTGCCTGGGAGTGTAGGTCAGAAGAGTGCTGCAGCCACACGGGAGCAGCCAGGCAGCCCTGCTGGCAAGCTAGGACATAATTCTCCTGCCCGACAGCCTCCCGCCTCCCCCTGCTCTGCCTGCCCACCAGCCCCCTTCCTTGTCCGCTTGAGCCCTCTCTGCCCCAGAGCTGCCTGAGAGCACGGCCAGGGGAAGTGCTGGCTGGTGGGGCAGCTCATGTTCCTTCCCTCCCAGGGAAGGTTCTATGCCTGCTGGGAGACCTTTCCCCCGCTTCCATGGGCCCCCCACTCTGTCCTCTGCTGCAGCCCTGCAAACTGTGTTCCTCAAAGGTGCTGCCCAAGCTGGTGCATGTGTGCTGCTGCTGGAGCCACCGCTTCAGGGCCAGGGTGCCACTTTCCCCACTCCCACCTCCCGCCTGCAGTAACTGGACTTTTAGTGTCCAGTCAGTACATCTGACTGAACACTGCCAGGTCCCCTTTCCAACCGGACTGTCCGGTCAAAAAACATACACCTGGCAACCCTAAGGATGATGGCTGCCTGGATGCCCTGGTGCTGTAACCAGTCAGCATTGCACTATGGCTCTGAGTGTGACTCCAGTGCCTGGGAAGGGGGCAGGGAGATCTCTCCTCCCCATCCAGCATGACAGTTGGGTGTTAGTCTCTGTTGCTCACAGGCTCAAAGGTCTCATGGCTCTGGGATGTGACTGTGAACAGAGCTGGGAAGGCCAGGCAGGCAGCTCCATGCCACCGCAGGGAGAGGGGATCTGCCCCCGCTGCTGCCTCCTGCACCCATGCCATCACCCACACTGCACAAGTGCCTGAGTGCCCACGCAGGCAGAGAGAGAAAGGCAGGAGGGAGCCAGCAATCTAGCCCATTACTACACACCTGGCCTCACTATCACCCATTGGCTCCCCGCTCCAGCTCACTCCCACTCGCCCTTTCCCACCCCTTTGCTCCCACACTCACCCTCTCTTGGGGCAGGAGGGTGAGTCCCAGGGTCAGGCTGGGGCTTCCTGCATGGAGGGGCTGGGAGAAATGGGAGCAGCTGGTGGGTCATTATGGAGGAGACTCCAAGTAGCTGGGCTTAGAAGAAGGGGGGCTGGGTGTCAGCAGGAGCCACCCCAAGTGCTGCCAGCAATGGATCCTGGGAGCCACACAGCCTGGGAGATGCAGGGCTGCCTGAGACAGAGCCGCAGGGAGCAATGCTGGGCTGGGCTGGGGAAAGGCTGCACTACCCTGCCCATCTGTGGGGATTAGCCTGCCTGTTAGCAGGACATGGAGTCATTGCTTGGCACACGCCCTGCGGGGTCATGGGGTGGAACACTGTGAGCTGGAGGGAAAGAAAGGCAAGGGACTGGGTCAGAGCAGCTGTTTGCTGGGCCATCCGATCAGGTGGACAGAGCCTGGGGCAGTGCCCTCCCCCGATCTAACAGACTAGGCAATCAGTGCCCACAGCTCCCCATGGCACAACAGCCACTGCCCTGGGCAGTTCCTGCCTGTAGGGGAGAACAAGGTACTGGGCCCCAATCTGTGTGGCTTTGCTGGTCCCCAAAGGGCCCTGCTCTTTGACCCTGGGCTCCTCATCTCTTTCAAGGTGCCAGTGACTCCCACAGAGCCCAGGGTGGGCCTGGTGCCAGATGCCCCCTGTCTGGGCCATGCGTATACGGAGATGTGGATGTCTCCCTCAATGGGCCCTCAGTCCCGACTCCTGGGATCTGGGTATCTGTACGTTCAGCTCTTGGGAGCTCCCAGCCAGAGCATCTAGGATGGGCTGGTGCCCACACACCCGGGCAGAGCCGCGAGCCCGCACAGAGGCTCTGATAAAACAGGTGGTAAATGCTGCCACCTAGAGGAGAGTCTGGAAGCTTACAAGGAACTGAAACTTTTGGGTTTGGGAGCCCTGCCAAGCAGCCCCCAACTTCAGGGCATGGACTGCCCAGGATCGGCATGCAGGTGCCACTGCAAGCTGGCCTGCACGATCTGGCACAGAGTGAGGGCACAGGCAGAGCAGGGATGCACAGTACAATGCATGGATACATATTGCCAGGGACAGACACTCCAGCCAGTCAGGTCCGGGCCCAGCACTGGCTCACAGATCCCCATGCTAACACCAAAGGTGCAGAGGGGACTCTGAGAGCAAAGTGCCACCTGTGTATCTGAGGAGCATGGAGTCCAACTCCCTGCCCCTGCAGACTCAGCACAGCCTGGGGGTTTCCCTGAGTCCTGTGCTTGAATGCCCAGCTACTCTCTGTCACAGCTGTGCCTCCTGGGCTCTGTGCTTTCCCAGGCAGCGAGGTGGCAGCATCATCCCTGAAATGGGAACAAGGGCAGACACAGCCCCCTGGGGGGGACATAGAGATGGGGGGGAAGGGGGAAACAAGACCAGTAGCCTCAAGACACCAGAACTGCCACAGCTCCTAGACCAACCTGGCAGGCTGCCCATCCCCCATGAAGGGAGTTGCAGGGGCAGTGCCTGCATGCTGTCTGGTCCCTGCCTGACAAAGGGCCCCACAGCTGCACCCTTTGCTGTTTGCATGGAACCCCTGGAGTGGCCATTGTTCTGTGGGTCCTGGCAGAGGGAAGACCAGGCTGGTGCCAAGGGCCCTGCCAGGGACCCCTAGACCCCATGGGATCCTAACAGGCATGGCTGTGAGTCTAAGAACATGGAGCATCTGATTGAGGGGCTGCTGAGGCCCCAGGAGTGGGGCACGTCCTTCACGAGCAGCCAGAGTCCCTGGGCCTCAGAGCTGGGTGAGGATGCCTGGGCAGGACTCCATGGCCTCCATCACTCTAGGCCATGTGGTTTCTATGCACAGCTGCCACTAGACAAAACCCGGCCCATTTTCCCACTTCCCCCATTGTTTATATCCATCCCTTCTCCTTCCTTCTGTCCCCACCTCTCCTTGTCTCCCCACTCTCTTTCTCCGCTCCCCTTCTGCTGCCCAACACCTTTCACCCATGTTTCCCTCCCTTATCCTGTCACTCTGTGCTGCCTGCACTGGGCAGAGAGCCTCTCAGCAAGCAGAAGCATGCAGCCCACCCTCAGCAGGGGCATTTGCCCTCTTCCCCCAGCTCCTGCCCCACTCCCAGGCCAGTATTTTCGGATCACCCACCTGAGGGCTCTGCAGCCCCTGGAGGGAGGGAGTGCAGGACACCGGGCTCTGTACCTGGGTGCTGCCCACTCCTTTGGGGCAACTTTGCCTATTGCCTACTGTGCCTACAGCTTGGCCCCCGTGAGAGCCCCCACCCTCATGGCCGAGGATGTACATGTATGTGGGGGCTCTGCTCGCCCAGCTTCAGCAGTGCTCCTCCCACAGAGGTCCCTCAAAGATTCCTTGGCCCAGCACCCAACTCCGTTGCACGTGCTTGGAGGTCCAGAGAGATTGGAATGAGGCCGGGCACTATTCAAGATTATTGGGGATCTGGCTGTGAAGATAAAATCATGGGCTGATAAAAGGAGTGGCTGGCACAAAGATTGGCAGCATGGTAGATAATGCAGCACACAGAGCTGTCAGGATCATTCAGGGAGCTGGGCCCATTCGAAGAACATGTGGTTTTAAAACTGCCAAAACAAAGTCATCCTTCTAGGACCAAGGAATGCAGCCAGCCCTGCAGAATGGGAAGCCAGGACTCTGCAAAGGATTCAGGGGTCATCGTGGACAATCGGCTCAGCTGAGCTCCCAGTGGGATGCTGTAGCAGAAAGGGCTAATGGGACCCTTGGATGGAATGAGGAGGAGGGAGGTGATTTTACCTCTGTGTACGGCCTTGGTGAGACCGATATTGGAATACCACATCCAGTTCTGGTGTCCACATTATAGAAAAGATGTTGATAAATTGAAGAGGGTGTAGCAAAGAGCCACAAAAATGATTCTAGGTCTGGAGGAAAATCTCCTACAGAGGCACTTGCAGAGCTCAATATGTCCAGTTTGCCAAAAGGAAGACCAAGAGGTGACTTGATCAATGTGTATAAGTGCTGTCACGGGAGGAAATACTGGGTCCTAAAGGGCTAGCAGAGAAAGGCAGAACAAGAAGCAGTGACTGGAAGCTGAAGCCAGACACATTCCAATTAGAAAGGCACACATTTTTCCCTTATACTACATAACAATTGCACAACAGGGGAAGATTTGTTTAAATCTGTTCAAACTGTTTTGTCTAATGAATGTTTGGATGTGACTCAGATTGTGTCAATTACAACAGCTGGTGCTCCTGCCATGATTGGTACTCACCGAGAGCTTCTGAAACATCTGCAAGATCTGAACCCTAATTTGGTGTCCTATCACTGTGCAATTCACCAAACCACACTTTGTGCGAAGGTTAGCAATGAGTATGCTAATGTAATGTCAATGGTGATTAAACCTGTCAACTTCCTTCGGTCCAAGTCATCACTGCAACACAGATAGTTCAGAAGCTTTCTTTCAGAAGTATCTGCCGATTACGATGACCTGTTGGTTCATAATGACATCCGCTGGCTGAGCAGAGGGCGAGTACTAAGAAGGCTGTGGGAAATTCAAGTTAATGTGGAAGAATATCTACAGAACATTCCAGCGAAAAAGGCAGAAGAGCTGCATGTTTTTTTGAGGGAAGCCACAAGCATGAGCATTCTGGCTTTCCTTGTTGATTTAACAGGCCACTTAAATGATTTCAACGTAAAGCTACAGGTTCAAAATCACAATGTAGTGGATCTCCACAGCAGTATCACTTTATTTCAAAACAAACTGACTTTCTTCCAAAGTGATTTGAAAACTGGGGAGAGGTTGCATTTGCCAACATTGCTAAGCTGCTGGGACACTGCAGATGTGAATCAGATAACATTATCTCTGGCCAGGCTTCTTCAAAACTTCCAGCAGAGGTTCCAAGGATTTGAAAGTGTTAAAGACATCTTCCTGTTTGTAAGGAACCCATTCGGGGTACAAGAAAATGGCACTTAGTGTGATCAAGCAAAAGCATCCTTTATAGATGTTGAAAAAGCAAAACTACAGTTGGAGCTTAATGATTTACAAGTGGACACTGAAACTACATCTGAAACTTTCTGGACAACCCTTGTGCTGGACTCCACCTATTCACACTTGAAGAAGGTGGCATTTAACATTTTGACTATGTTTGGCTTGACATGTGTGAGTCAGTATTCTCAACAATGAATAACATTAAATCACATAATCGCTCCGTTCTGACTGATAATCAGCTGTGCAATTGCCTCCGTCTTGCCTTGACTGAACGCACTCCAAACTTCAAGGCCCTTGTCCAGCAGAAGACCTGTCACTTTTCCCACTGATGGTGAGTACTATAGTTATACGTTATTCACACATACTGTATTTTATTTTAAATTTGTATTGCTGTATAAAATTACATTTTCAGTAGTGATACTACAGTTTTAACAGATATTTCACAGTAATTATTCATGATTCTTTTGCTTAATATATGTGGTGTGTATTTGTTATTGAAAAGATTTGAATCATAAAAGATTAACCTTAGTACACAGGAACTCTTTTTTTCTTTCAAACTCTGATACTTATGTTAAATAAAACACAAAAGGCTGGAAAGTTTTGAATATGTTTACCTATCTATATGCAGATATGCCAACAATAATTGTATTTGACAAAACTCATTCAAAACATAAAACAGTTATCCGAAAGTGTTTTTAATGCTAATATTTACATCTGACATTTTATCTAAGTACTTTCTCAAAGTCTCAGATAAATTACATCTTTCTTGGAGGTTATTTTTAGGTTATACAGTAGTCGGATTTTGTTTCTCATATAATGCACTAAAAATATAAGCAATATAGGCCTCGGGTATATGTCACAGCATTGTATGCATTCATTGAACAGGGGCACTTGTGGTGTGAAAAATGTTTCTCTGGAGCCTTGACTATATCTTGACCAAGAAATTTGGACCTTGACAAAAAATAATTGACTACTCCTGGCCTAGTATAAAGGCATAATAAACTGTATTATACTGTTCAGCCACTAGATGGCATTGTGTGTCAAATACCTTATTTCTACGAAATTCAGCCATGCCTGGCAGAACATTAAAGGATCTTATGATGATCAAACCTGGGGTATATAAGCATGCCCTGTGACCAGTCCAGATCTGGGACAGAAGTACATGATGGTGTCAGGAGTAAACTAAGAACAGAAACAGAAGGAAAATAGAAACAAAGGTTGCAGATGGAAGGAACAAAGCAACAAAGTTTACAGATCTCATCAACTTGCCACCCTTCAATGCCTAGAGAACTTCAGTGTTGACAAACCTTCAGAATGGAAAGACTGGAAACAGTATTTTGCAAGATTTCTCATGGCTACCAAGCTCCACAAAGAAACTGGAGATATACAGGTATCTTCTTTAATTTATGCTATGGGGAAGCAAGCGTACTAAACACGGTCGCAAAGATGCTTAGGAAAGGGTTCTGGCTATGTTTGATGCACAGTTTATACCTCAGAGAAATGTGGTTTATAAAAGATTATTTCACCAAGAATTCAAGAACCAGGGGAAAATGCTGAATGTTTTATAAGAGATCTGCATACATTGGCTGAAAACTGATTTTGGGAATGCAAAATTTGAAAATATCAGAGACTGGCTGGTTATTGAGTTATCAGATTAAAAACCTTTCACAACAGCAATAACGGACAAGAAATTTACCCCTACCCACAGCTGTTCAAATAGCAAAGCAGCCTGAGCTGGTGTGACAGCAAAATCTAGAGCCACTTGACAAACCTAGAACTAGCTTAGAAATTGTAAAGAGACATTTGAGTGTTAACTGTTATCATAAAACCCCTGAAGCAAGAAGAGAGAATTCCCAAGCTAAGAGGGACAATTTCCAGCCTACATGTACAAGGAGTGGAAAAAAATCATATCCCAAGAGAAGCTGCATGTCCAGCCAGAGGTGCACAGTGTAATAAATGCATGATATATGGACATTTTGCAGCCATTTGCTGCAACAAAGCTGTCAGGGAGTTAATTTGTATCACCAACAATCAAGAGCCACTGTTTCTGGGATCTATCACTTCTGATGACATAGAGCCTGCCTGGAGAGTGAAACTGAATATTCCTGGCAAGACTACTGACTGTAAAATTGACTCCGGAGCAGAGGTCACCATCATCTCAGAAAAGACTTACAATCACCTTCAACCCTTCACAGACTGAAGTCAGCTGACACAACCCTGACTAGCCCTGGAGGTATTCTGAACTGCATGGGCCAGTTCACTGCAGAAACAACTTAAAAAGACAAAGGCTATGCATTCAGAGAGTATGTGATCAAAGGATCAAAGACCAACAACCTTCTCAGCCATAGTGTGCCAGTAATGATAGGCCTAGTGAGAAAGGTGGAAGAACTCGATGGAGGATTTGCTTATATTTTACTTTTGAAAGAACAGACAATGCTGAACCATACAATGTTCAAACACCTCTACCAGAGAGATCGTGGAAGAGGCTAGGTGCAGATATATGCTAAGACAGAGGCCATCATTACCTGGTTATTGTCGACTATTTTTCCAGGTATATAGAAAGAATGTGCGTGAAAAACGTCACAGTGTTACCTAAAAATTGAAGTGCACTTTTACTCACTTCCGTATTCCAGAGCAACTGGTGATGGACAATGGACCACAATTCACTACAGCAGAATTTAAATCATTCCAAATGAAATATGATTTTGTACCCACATACCCACAGGTGAATGGAGAAGCTGAGGGAACTGTACAGACAGCCAAGAAAATCCTATAGCAGGAAGATCCATTCCTTGCTCCTCTGAGTCACAGATCCACACCAATAGCAGCCATTCGATATAGTCCAGCACAACTCCTGATGGGAAGACAACTCAGAACTACTGTTCCGACTTTGGAAAAGAATCTATCTCCAAACTGGCCTGTGATCGGTGTTGGTCGGTCCACCGACCCGCTAGGGGCCGGTGGAGAGCTACAACGTCACTGGCCAGCCTGGGTTATGCCTCTGCCACTGGGGAATTAGCATCGGGAAGAACGCTAGCCAGTGTCCGGAACGCGCCCCTCAGGCAGGGGAGCGCAGTCGGGGTTATGGTTCCGACGTGGGTCGGCCAGGTAGGGGAACGCAGGCCCACCCTACACCGCTGCGTTCCAGCCCAGGGCCCTGGCAGTGTCAGGACGAGGGTTCCGCCACTGAGTCCATGGGGTCCTTCCACTATATAGACTCACCACGGTGCAGTTCTGTCCCTGGGCTACTTCCTACTGTGATCAGTTGCTTGTTCAAATCCCTCTGGTCCCACCAGTTCATCGGGGTAGTTAGCGGTTGGCAGCTCCAGCTCCCCCTCAGGCTCCTCCAGTCCCTCGGGGTACTCGGCAGCGGGCAGTCCTGGCAGCCCCAGTCCTTCCTCCAGGTGAGGTTTCCACTGGTCCAGGGCCTCCCCTGGCGTGGCAGCAGGGTCTGGAGGGAGCAGCCCGCAGTCTGTATCTGCCTCCCTCCCTGGTGCTGCCCTGACTGAACTAAGGGTCCCGCCCTTTATACTTCCTGTTCCGCCCTTCCCCTTCCGAAGGTTGGAGTGAGCTTGGCCTGGCCCCGCCCACTCAGGCTGAGAGAGCGGCCCTTTACCCTCAGGTTCGGAGGGCAGCCACCTTGGGTCCCTACATGGCCAGACATGAAGAGTAGCCAAATTAGATAAAAAGCCTAAAAGAGCTAATGAATACTTTTACAACAGATGTCACTCAGCTAGAGAACTGCCAGGTCTAGAACCCTGTGACCATGTTGTATGGATGAAAAAGGATGGACAACTCCAGCTGTCAGAAAGAAAAAGAATTCAGCACCCAGATCATATGTGATCGAGACCAACCGTGAAGAGTTCAGCAGAAGCCATTGACATCTACAGTTTGTTCCTCAGAAAGAACAATTAGAGCAAACTCTACAAATGGCAGATGCAGAACAAGAAGGAGACTTAAGAATTCCAGATCAACCATAGCCAGTCGTGGCAACTAATGGACAGCCAGATGATAAGGCTGTTACACGTTCAGTTTGTGCAATTAGAAAACAAATATGATTCAGAGACACTAAACAGACTGTTCCGCACTGAACTTCAAAGACAGCGTGATAGTATAAATATTGTAAATGGCAGGAATGTAGAACTTAAAGTGGAAGAGGTAATGGAATGCTAAACTATATTTACTGTTCAGCTACAAGGTGGCACTTTGTGTAAATATCATATTTAAAGGAACCTCAGCAATGCCTAGCAGAGCATTAAAGAATCTCATGAGAACACACCTGGGGTGCATCAGCTAGCTCTGTAGCCAGTCCAGATCTGGCCCAGAAGTATATGACACCTAGGGAGCAGGGCCATTGCCCTTGGTTATTGTACAGGGCACACCATGCCGCAGCTCCTGCTCTGAGCTGGGGGAGTCCCAGGGGAAGGTGCAGTGGGGACAGGACCTAGAGACTGTGGGGAGACCTGGGGGAAGGCACAGGGAGCACAGGGTGGGCCTAGGGCTTGGACTAGCAGAATGGGAACCTGAGAGGATGGGCCCAGGAGGAAAGGGAGCCCTGGACATCGGTGCAGCCTAGCCCATGGGAAGTGGGGCAGAGCAGGGAAGGGCACCCCAAATCCCCCTTTTCACCCTTGTTGTGCACCTTGTGCCTGCCCAGTGGGTCTGAGCACTATGTGCCCAGTGCAGATCATGGTCCGGATTGCCCAGGACATGCTGTCCGCATGAGGAAGCAACAGAACCATCAGACATGTTTGTATATCTAGTCTATCCAATGTGGGCCCCACCCTGATCCGGGTGCAGTCAGTGCATGGGGTGGCTATATGGCAAGGCTAGGGGTTGAGGCTGGGCTGGGCCTTTCCAGACCCCAAGGATAGGTAACATCCCCCCATGGGACATGCTTTGCCCCCCATTGCCAGCACAGGCTCCCAGCTGCACCTCTTTCAGCTCAGCTTTGGGGTCTGCTGTCCAGGGTCACCCCCATGCGCGCTGGGAGCTGCCTCTGCCACTGGGGAGGAGGAGAGCAGTGTTGTGCTGTGGAAGTCTCTGGCACCCCCAGCCTGGGTCAGTGAGGCAAAGGGCGGGTCAGGGTCTGGCAGGCCCTGGGGGTACAGCATGGGAAGGCAGCCCCCCAGAAACACCCTTGAACCTCCACAGGCCCCCCATGAGTGACTCACCCACCCCTTCTTCCTCAGACAGCCCCCACACCACCACTGCCAGCACACAGAGTGCCCACACAGCCATTGCCACAATCACAGGCCAGTGGGCACCGGAGCCAGGGGGCCTAAAGAGAGACAGTAATCAGTGCCTGTAGCTTCCCCTCTCCCACACCATCAATCCCTCCCATCTCCCACACCATCTGCCCCACTGTTCCCCTCCCCCTGCCCAGTACCCTTCTGACCAGGTCAATCCTCCACCCCACCCTACTCCCACCCCTCCTGGTGCTGAGTCAGTGCCCAGTGTAGCAGGAGGCCACTGGCCACGTGGCTCAGAGAAGGGGACCCCTCCCACCTCACTCTCTGAGCCCCCTGCCTCTAGACTGGAAGGTGCTCTCAGCCCAGGGCACCGGGAGCTGCTGTGCCAGGCTCCAGTGCATGTCATGCATACCAGCCCTTTGGGGTGGGTTCCTGGTGGTCCCAGCTCAGCCAGTGCCTGGTTCTGGAACACGTGGTCTGTATTGGGCTGGATGATGCTGGGATCCTGCTGCCCCTCAATGGCCCGGCCCTGCTGCTCCCCACTCACCACAATGGCACGGGGACAGGTGAGGGCCGGTGCCTGCCCCCCTACCCTCAGCTGTTTGATGGCCCCTTGGAGGAGCAACCTGTTCTGTGGAGTGGGAATTCCCACCTCCCTGGGGGGCAAAGAGTGTACAAAATCCTGTTTCCCATAACATAGCAGGAACAAAGCAGATAGTTTCCAAGTCTGCCTCTCCAGCGAGTCCTGTGCCTGAAAGAGCCCAGCCTCTCTGCTCCCTCTTGGGGCCACACTCACATCTCTCGCTGTCTGCTGGCTTTCACTGCTCTAGCATACTCTGAGCCCCTGCAGTGCCATGGAAACCCCTCAAGCCCCATTGCTTAGCCCGGCTCGGGCTTTGTCATGCAACCCCATGCCTTGGGCAGTAACTCCTATAGTTTCCACCTATCACTACACAAATGGGCATTTAATTGCTCCTTCCATTTAGCCTGATGAAGGGTGTTTTGCATACCTGTCGGTTTTAACCAGGTCTGTGACTGTGTAATGATCGAAGGCCTGCTTGATGGCAGCCACCAACACCTCCCAGCCTCACAGCACAACCCTTTTTGGCCCAGGTTCTGCAGTTACAGATCTTACATGAGATGAGCCTAGGTCAATGTGGGATAAAGCTGACACAGCTGGCACCCTATATGCCAAACTGCACAAGAAAAGACTCTTGTCTGCATTCAGAGGTCTCCTTGTGAGAAATGCTGATGCAGGGAGGGGACAGTAGCAGGGAGGGGGGCAGTGGCACACTGGCTGTACCAACACAGTGATACGGGCACACTTACAATGCCTACAGCCGCATCCTTAAATCCTTGTCCAAACTGATGTCTTCCAGTGTAGGGCCTGCGTCTGCCAGCACTTTGTTACTGAGGGTTTCCAGGATCGGGCCTTTGGAACGCTGAAGGAGAGAGCAGCAGGGGGTGATACTGCAATAGCCAGAGGCCTGGGTGTCCTGACTCTATTCTCATACTTGTAAATGTTTAGGTTTCTTTTGTGTTGATTTTGAACTGAATTTCCCCTGGGTATAGTCTTGTTGCTCTAATATCTGCACCATCCTTGCAAGGGTTTGTTACCCTCGCACTGATCTGGGTGCTCAGCCTTCGCTGTGGTTTAATGGAATAACAGCACATGGCATTTCACCATGGCTGGGCTGAGAGCTAAGGATTCCCACCCTCAGCTGAGAGGCCCCTGGACTTGGGCTCTTTTGACAGTTGCTGTCCTACCTGTTCAGGTAAGTGAGAGGTTTAGCTACCCTTTTATCCAAAGGAGAGGGGCTGGGCAGTGCCTGGGAAATGCCAGGTTGATAGCCGTTCTCTGCTCTGGAAGGTTGGTTATTGTGCCCTTAGGAACAGGCTGCAGCTGCTGCTACATTTGTGCATGACGATTGGGGTTAAAAGGGAATATTGTAACACTCACCAAGTAATGCACTTTGACACCCATCATCACTTCCATGCTTAGAATTAAGATGTGGAGTTTTCATCAAGGTGGTAAAAGTCTCAGCTTGTAAATTTCAGCAGTCCATGCCTTCAGCACCCGGACAAGAGCAGGTTATATTGCTGCTCACTTAAACTACTTAAAACCCTGTGACAGGTTCAGCTAAATCATACCAGCTGCACCAGGAACAGAAAATAAGGAGGAACTCATTTAAAGGGCCCTGTTGCCACTCAGACCAACAAGGATGATTGTAATTTCTAGGCTGGCTGTCAGAACATAAAATAATCACGACTCATTGCATGTGAAGTGCTAGGTGTTTGCTTCCCCCCGATCACTTATTGAAAGAACAGAAAGCAATCCTTCCCCAACTGGCCTGTGACTGGACGAGAGGGATTTGCCGCCATGGGGGTCACTTTCATCCATACATCTGCTTTCTTGGCAACTAGAAAAAAGCAGAGTTCTTGACAAAATTAAACGTAAGAAATGTGAACTCTCTTTTAATGAACTCTGCTAGAATATACCTCACTGTTAGTCTGTGCTCACTGTGGTTGTTCAGCATCCGGCTCTGAGAGCTGCCGGTGTGTTAAAAAAGCACAAAACAAAACAGATTTGGGGGAGAAAAATTGCAATTTTGAATAAAAAGTGTTAACTGGAGTTTTCCTGTCTTTGTTTCTATGCTAGTTCTACAGGGTTTTGCCCATTTGTTCTGTGTCTCTACAAATATTTCACTGGCTTGATGAGAGCCACCTGCAAAATGAACAATTTCTGCTTCATCAGAATTTGCACACATGACAAAATGGAATTGTTTGCAAGCATTTGTCACTGAGGTGCAGTGTGAAATATTTCTGTTTCCATCAGCTGTTGCTGATTTATGTAAAAAAACTTGCAAAGCATCACTTACTGGAAAATATGGTGAAATGTAGTGAACGATCTCAATTCAGAAGTTCACCATGTTCATAGCAAAACCACTATTTCCAAGGTGAAAGGATTTTTCTTCCACTAAAATGACCTCTGCTCAGTACAATAGCCAAAGCTAACAGAAGTACTGCTTGCCTCAGAAAGATTGCGCTTATATAGCTTCAAACCCACCTGATTTGTTCTGTAGATCTTATCCAGTTCTAAACACGAAGGCATCTTTGAAGAAAATCCATCTGGTGGTTTTAGAGTTACGAAGGTTTCAGGTGGGCATCTTCTCAGAAAATGGGTGTGGCCCAAATAATGCCTCGACTAGCAAAAGTAGAAGAATCAAATCTACTTTGTTCTGTAGAGCACTGTAGCAAGGAGGCAGGGCCTCCCGCGGACTGGGAGGGAACGCCGCAAGCCACCTTGTGGGCGGAGCCAGCAGAACCATGCCCCACATGCCAGAAGCAGAGGGACAGGACAGGAAGCGGAAGTATAAAAGGCTGACCTAGCAGCTCAGTTGGGAGGGAGCTGCTGAAGGAGACAGATGCTTCTTCCCCACTGCTGGAGAGGGATGCCAAGGAGAACTGCTGCTGCCCCAGGACCAGCCTAAGCTTCCTGAGAGCCCTGATACTCCCAATGCTGAGGAGCTGCTACTGTTACGTTTGGCGGTGTATCCCGGGGAAACTGAGGATGACCCCTGGATGTAGGTACACCCGAGTGGGAGAGTAGGAAGCAGCCCAGGGAAACCAGGCAACAGTCTGGTTGAGAGTGGGCCTGAAACAAGATCAGCATGTTGTGGGCAGATCCCAGCTGACCAGTGGCGGACCCCTCCGCCACTGTTAGGGCCCTGGGCTGGGATGCAGTGGAGTTGAGCGGGCCCACGTCCCTGCTGCCACTCCATCCCCAAGGTGGCAGTACTCCCCATCCCCAAGGTGGCAGTACTCCCCATCCCCAAGGTGGCAGTACTCCCCCTCCTTAGGCCAGGGGACCTGCGCTTCTCAGTCCCTACCTGAGCCCCAGAGACTGGGTTGGTGCTACAGTTCTGCCTGACTGCAGGCCAGAGCCCATACTGTTTACGGCCCTACCCTGCTTGAAGGTTGGGGCCCATTGAGAACTGCTAATTCCCCCCTTTCCCCTTTGCTTGGAGAAGGCTCTAGCAGACCCAACCTGCAAGGAGGCGTGGCCTCCCTAAATTGAAGATGTGGAGGGATGGCCCCACCAGCCTACAAACACATTCAGATTAAAAGATTCAAAAGGCATATTTGAATGAAAGTGCCCCACTGTGTGAGTTACATCGGAGAATGACCTGTCCACAAAGAATATGGCCACAGCAACTTGAGGTTTAAGTATTTGCCCATTTGTGCTCAGTCTCCTCAGGAAAAAAACTTTGCAATGCATCTGCCTGGTTCTCAGAAGGTGGGAGTGACTCAGGGACGTTTGTCAGGGCAGCATGGGGGAAGCTGGCACTGCCCCTGCCTGTGCTGTACTGACTCCCTGTGTAACAGAGTCTGCTGCTCTTCACTAGTACAAACGCCAGCTGAAAAGCCAACAAGCTGCCCACATGTGCCCCTGCACTGGTGGACCCCTTGCCAGCCGCACCTGCAGATTCCCATCCAACTTCACGTCCCAGACAGGTTTGGCCTGGAGGTTTGCACCTGCAGCCAAAGGAGACTGCACTGTGACTGCAAACTCTTCAAAACACCACTCACTTCCCTGCCCCCGGTCTCCTTCATCCCGCACCCCATCCCACAAGGGACATGGCTTCCCTAGAGTCTACCCTTTGCCCTTCCTTGTCTGGAAAGCCAAGTGGCCTTGGTGGTACTGGTGCCATGAATAAATGGAATATGCTTCTCTCCTCTCTTCCTGAGCCTCCAGGAGGTCCCCCATACCAAGCTCTGGCTTGCTGTGGCTATTGCCTGGCTTTCACGTTCCTTCCCTTCCCTCCTCTGCTACTGCTGCTTCTTATGTTGGCCTGCCCAGTTGTCTTTAAGAGCAACGAGTTTCATAAGCAGCTTAAAGGGCCCCTAAGCCACCTAAGTTCTTTCTATTGTTCTCTGTCATACCTAATCCATACTGAAATCTGTTCCTTTAATAAACCAAACCGATGGGGGATGGTAGATAATCGCTATGATAAACAGCCTCTGTGTTAGCAAACAAACGGAAATATCAGTGTCACCTGGGGGAAAGTCTCAGCGTTAACCATCCCCCTTGTCCACTCAGGGTATCTATCGGGATATTGCTTTTAAATCTCTCTTCTGACACAGCGATGCTATCACAGCAGTTAACCAAGCTCTGCATTACCGTGTGTGATTTTAAGTACTGATGGCCCAGCTGGGGCTTATTTCAAAGCTTCCCCTTCAAACCTGGGGCAACATCTGGCCCTTTGATTTCCTAACAACTCCCTAAGCTGGGGATGATTACAACATGTGATCTTCACCCGCTGAAAAGATGAAGCATTAGGGAGAAATTAGATAGTAATATAGCCTTATGACACACGGTAAGCAAAGGTCTGAGAGCCTGGATTCCAGAAAGCTCCTGTCTGCTAGGTGCTCTGCTCCCCCATCTTTACACAGCATAGGGGGACGGCCATTGTCCATCTCCACAGCCCAGCACTCGGTACACATGGTACATGCCCTGCCTGCTTGCTAAATGCATGTAGAAGCCAAAAAGGCAATGGCAGTTACAGAGCAAGACACCTAATACATGAATATTTATCTGCACTTAGCACCAGGGCCTGAAGTTTTAAAGGCAATGTGGTGCTTGCAGAGGGCACTGGATGAGAAGCCTGGCGTCTGCCTGATGTTTTCTAGCCACATGACAGGACAACACGTCAGAGCCCCTGACTCAGAGCCTGACACATGGAGACAAACAGGACCTAGGCATTAGGCCTTTCCTCGGGAGCTCCTGAAAACCTGAGCAACTTGCTAGGCCCTGGGTAGCAGGCCCCAAGCACCGGCACCTGCCACTCGGGTGCAGGGAGAATATGCCAAGAAAGTGCTGGCTGAAAATCCAGCTGGGGATCAGGAGAGAGAGCTCCACCATTACAGCGCCAATGCCAGCAGCAAGCAAGTCCTAGGCCCCTATTAATGCATGCCAGTTAGGGAGTGCCCCGTCCTCAGATCATCTCCACTTGTTGCCCTGCTATGGCAGGCAGGATCAGATGCCAACACCAACATCCTTCTGCCTGTTGTGCATCCCTGCTGTGGGCACAGGCATAGGGTTGCCACCTTTCTAATGGCTGGTAACTGGACCCCTGAGGCCCTGCCCCCTCCTCCACCTCTTACCCCAAGACTCCACCCCTGCTCCACCTCTTTCCTCCCAGATCACAAAAGCCAGACATCAGGGCTTGTCAAGTGGCACCCGGACACAGAAGCCAAAACCCAGACTGTCCAGGGGAAAAACAGATGGGGGGCAACCCTATGGGCAGAACACAGCCAGCTGCCTTTTCTACTGCCTCTACATTTACACTTTCATCAGTGGACACAGGAGCGCTGCCAGCTTTTCTGCCGCCCTAGGCGGTGGAAGGTCCTGCCTCGAAATGCTGCCCCCCACAGAGGTGGTGGAAGGTCCCGCCGCCGAAATACCGCCGCGGTCACCGCCCCCCAAATTGTAGTCCCCTAGGCGACCGCCTAGGTCGCCTAATGGGTTGCGGTAGCCCTGAGTGTACACAAGGCAGCGAGCTCCTCAGAGGCCACCTCCCAGGCATGACATGTTAAGTATGGTGGGAATGAGCCCCATACCCATATGAGAAGCAGGCAGCTGACATGGGGGGTGGGGAGGGGAGATAGGTAAAGACAGTTACCTCCTGCTTGAGACTGGACAGGTCACTGCCTCTGTTGCTCACTTTTCAGGGTCTGGAGAATGAGAACAGGCCAGCGGCCTCCTGAGCACCCTTGTAAGGGATATATAGGACAGATATACCTTGAATGTTTAATAACTAATAATTCCTTCAGGCCCTCCAATTAGAAAAGCTCTCTCCTCTGTTTATGCCGAAACAGGACCCAGGCCCACCTAGGAAAACAATAAGAAAATTGTTCACATGACGTGAGGCATATTGTCTAAATTGTCTAAAGACCCACAGATCAGCCAAGGTCAGGTGTTCCCCTCCCCAGTTACAGAAACTCAAATGGGTGAGTGTATTAATCATCTAGGTAAGAATCTCATAACTTGCATACATATAATCCTCTTTCTTCCCCCCAGTCTAGCTAAAAACTCCAAGTTATCCCACAAACGTCAGACCCTGCTTTCATATGAAGAGTGTTTTCACCCCCACACTAACTATAAATTGTGCATTGTGTTCTTTATAAATCAAATATACCATAGATAATCTCTTTCACCCCAAATTAGAATCTGCACATTTGTTTGCCTTGAGTCAGATCTACATCCTTCTGTATGTGGAAAATGTCTCCTACTCTATTGTAAGTCCTAAATAATATTAAATGCGCATGTTTAACCAAAGGATGTATGGAGTATGGCCTCCAAATTAAGAAGGCTATAAGAATTTTGTTGGTTTTCATTATAAATGATTGTTGCAGTGTAGAAGTAACAGGAATTGTCTGGCACAAGGGAGGAGAAATGTTGAAAGATATAATCCAGGGTATAACTCTGGAACTTGCTTGAAAGGGGAGATCCCAACTGATAATAGGGGCAAATAATGAAATATAGTCCCTGAAATCAATCAAACTTAAAAAGCCTCTGGATAAGAAAAGGATTAAGGTCATTTGTTATACACTTTGCATGGCGACAGGTTTCAGAGGGGTAGCAGTGTTAGTTTGTATCAGCAAAAACAATGAGGAGTCCTTGTGGCACCTTAGAGACTAACAAATTTATTTGGGCATAAGCTTTCATGGGCTATAACCCACTTCATCAGATGCATGGAGTGAAAAATACAGTAGGTAGGTATAAATATACAGCACATGAAAAGACAGGAGTTGTCTTACCAAGTGGAGGGTCAGTGCTAAGGAGGCCAATTCAATCAGGGTGGATGTCGCCTATTCCCAACAGTTGACAAGAAAGTGTGAGTATCTATCAGAGGGAAAATTACTTTTTGTAGTGACCCAGCCACTCCCAGTCTTTATTTAGGCCTAATTTGATGGCTTCAAGTTTGCAAATTAATTCCAGTTCTGCAGTTTCTCATTGAAGTCTGTTTTTGAAGTTTTTTTTGTTGAAGAATGGCCACTTTTAAGTCTGTTATTGAGTGTCCAGGGAGATTGAAGTGCTCTCCTACTGGTTTTTGTATGTTACAATTCTTGATGTCTGATTTCTGTCCATTTATTTTTTTGCGTAGAGACTGTCCGGTTTGGCCAATGTACATGGCAGAGGGGCATTGCTGGCACATGGTGGCATATATCACATTGGTAGATGTGCAGGTGAATGAGCCCCTGATGATCTGGCTGATGTGGTTAGGTCCTATGATGGCGTCCCTTGAATAGATATGCAGACAGAGTGGGCAATGGGGTTTGTTGCAGGGATTGGTTCCTGGGTTAGTGTTTCTGTTGTGTGGTGTGTAGTTGCTGGTGAGTATTTGAGCGAAATCTGAGGACCTGCTTGGCACAGGTCCAGTAAGAATCAGAGGGTGGCCCCCTCCGAAACTAAAGTATATAAAAGTATATAAAAAATGAGGGGATGTGCTCGGGGGAATTGGGTTAACCCAACACAAGACACTGCAGAATACTGGGTGCGACTGACACCCAGTCCAACTATGTGGACAGGACTCTTGCCCCAGCCCAGGATTAAGAAGAAGTGGTGAGATTTCATGTAAAAGACTGTACTTCTCCTTCTATTCTTTAATATCAGTAACTGTATGGGGCACTTTAACTTTTCAGAAATAAATGGGAGGACAAGTGCTTCTAATAATAGTAAGGCCCGGATTTTCCTGGATGTGACAGCTGACAGATTTCTTCACCAAACAGTCTCCAAACCAACAAGAGGTGATCCCATTTTAGATTTGGTATTAGTGAGTAGTGAGGACATCATAGAAAAATTGGTTGTAGGGGGCAACCTTGGTTCGAATTATCCTGAGCTAATTCAGTTTAAACTAAATGGAAGGATAAACAAAATAGATCTGCAACTAGGGTCCTTGATTTCAAACGGGCAAACTTAAAAAAATTAAGGAAAGCAGTTAGTGAAGTGGACTGGACCATAGGTGCAGGAACTAGGGTGCGGGGGATGCTGCACCCAGGTTTCACTGTGAAAAGTTTGCTGGGGCTGTCAGAAGTTAACATTTCGTGATTCTTGAGAATCCTGGAGCTGTGCTGCACTGCACCCCTGTGGAGTGAGCGGGAATTGTGCTTTTTCACATTGGTCTATTATTGTGGGTCTATGTGTGTTCAAAAGCAATCAAATCAATGCTGCATTGCTGTCTGTCACAGCAGGGGCGGGCGGCGCGGGAGATTTTGAAGATCACATAGGGCTGGTCCCCTCTTAGTCCGGACTTTGGACTAAGGTACGCAAATTCAGCTACGTTAATAACGTAGCTGAATTCGAAGTACCTTAGTCCGGACTTACCGCGGTCCAGACGCGGCCGGAAGTCTCCCCCCGTCGACGCCGCGTACTCCTCTCGGCGAGCTGGAGTACCGGCGCCGACTGTGAGCACTTCCGGGATCGATCCGGGATCGATTTATCGCGTCTTAACCAGACGCGATAAATCGATCCCAGAACATCGATGGCGTGCCGCCGGACCAGCCGGTAAGTGAAGACTAGGCCATAGTTGCAATCTCTCAAGTGTCAGATAGCAGTTGAAGTGTAAATTTGTTAACGTATGGCATGTCCATGGCATGTAATCATTCAAGAATGTCACAAAAAAGAATATCAGACTTTTTTGTTAATTACTCAGCTGAACCACCAACTAAAATCTGCTCATCACAAATTCTGATATCTGGGGGGTGCTGGTTTGAGCAGTAATTCAAACAATGCAAGTTCCCCGATTCCAGTGAAGGCGGATCCCGTGATTCCCGCCAGCAGTCTGCCTCAGCCAGAAACCACAGCCAGATCAGCCTTTTCAGCCAAGGGACTACAGTTCTCCTACAAGGTGCTTTGGGATAGAAAATTTCACCTGATGATTTCAGTTTGGCTGGGTTGAAAAATGGCCATGGCTACACTATATAAAGGGAAGTGATCATGTTCTTTGCTTTACCTGTTTAAAAGGGATCTGGGGAAAAAATCTGTTTGGGGATTGGTCCTGCTTTGAGCAGGGGGTTGGACTAGATGACCTCCTGAGGTCCCTTCCAACCCTGATATTCTATTATTTGCTCTGATAAATAAAAAGCAACTGAGAAAAAACTGATCAATGACAGGCGTGAATTTACTTTTGTTAGGGGTGGCTTTTGAAACTGGTGGAAAGCTTCTGAAACGTTTAGGGGGCATGAAAAATCACACTTTCACACAGAAGCTGTGAAGAAGATTGCCGGGCTTGGTTGTACACCCATTAATGCTCTTCTGCCAGATTGTGTTGCCAAAGAACAAAAACACTGCAAGAACTGTGTTAGAACTGTTGTTTGGTCCATCAAGTTCCTTGGTCATCAGGGATTGCCTTTTAGAAGCCACAAAAATCATGATGGAGTATTCTGGCAGCTAATGTTAGAATGGACATACACTGAACTCACTGCTAGAGAATGGCTACACAGACATGACAACTGGATATCGGACACTATCCACAATGAGATTATTGAACTTTTTGCTCATGCAATTCAGTGGAAAATAGTGTCACAAGCCCTAGGAAGTCCATTCTTCGGACTGACTGCAGATGGAATGACAGATATAAGTACATGTGAGCAGTTTCCATGTAACTTGCAGTTTACAGATAAAACCCTTAATGTACAAAGTAATTTTCTGGGATTTTACAATGTGCCCAACACTACAGCAAAAACTTTATTTTTGTGTATCAAAGATGTTTTCTTTTGATGGAATCTGCTTCCTGAATGTCTGCAGAGTTATTGTTTTGATGGCGCAAGCAACATGACTGGTCGGTTCTCGGGTGTGCAATCCCGACTTAAAAGAAATATATCCTGATTCACTGGCGCTGACTTTCCAATGTGCCAGGGGGTGCTCGACCCCTCGCTCTGCCCCAGGCCCTGCCCTCACTCCACCCCTTCCCCCAAGCCCTCACCCCCACCCCGCCTCTTCCCGCCCCCATCCAACTCCTACCCCAAGCATGCCCCATCCCTACTCCTCCCCACCAGAGCCTCCTGCACACTGCGAAACAGCTGATTATGGCAGGTGGGAGGTATGGGAGGGAGGGGGAGGTGCTGATTGGCGGGGCCCACCGGCAGGCGAGAAGCACTGGGAGGGAAAGGGGGGAGCTGATAGGGGGGCTGGCAGTGGGTGCTCAGCACCCACCATTTTTTCCCCATGGGTGCTTCAGCCCTGGAGCACCCACGGAGTCAGTGCCTATACCCAGATTCACTGTTTGTTCACTGTAGTAACCATTCACTGGATATTGTTCTGCAAGAGGTGGTCCAGGAAGTACATCTTGTGGCAGACACACTAAACTTTGTTCAGGATGTGTCTGTTCTTATTTGAGAATCTGCAAAGCATAAACACATTATGAATCTGTCTTTGGCTGCCGTGAAGCAGTGTGCAATATTTTAGGTCTGTGCCCCACTAGGTGGTGTGTTTGTACAGTAGCAATCTCCTGGGTTTGCTCCACTTAGTGTACTCCTGGAGACCCTGCTAACCCTTCAGTAGGACAGCAGTGTTAGAAGCGAAATGTGAGCAAGATAGCTGGGCTTTTCAAACAAGCTAAAAATGCAAGGACATACTTCAGTTTGTGCTTGCAAAGCTGTATTTGGACCCAGTGAAACATTAGCTAAAGGCCTTCAGAGTGGTAATGCAAGTGCACTTGGAGCATTTGAATGTGTGCAACTGTTAGCAGAATGGATAAGTATACTAAGACAGGATGCCACAGTTCAGGAGATGATGACCAAAATGAATTACTATGCAGCCAAGAACAAGCTAAAGATTCCATAGCCTAAAACTAGGCTTAGCAAACACCAGCTCTCTTTCACCAAACTACTGAAGTAGAAGACGTGTCTGAAACAAATGAAATGCTACGGAACCAAGAATTTTACGAAGCCCTGGATTTGGTAAAGGCTGAACTACAGCGACGTGTCGACCAGGATGGAACGAAAACTGCAGCATACAGGGAGAAAATTCTTATTGATGCAGCACGGGCAAGATAAGCTCTGTAGATGTCGAGACAAACTCTCAACTTCACCTTCCACATCAATTTCATAAATCCAAACTTTACGTGCAGTTAATAATGCTGGGTGATCTCACCAAAGAAAAGTCATTCCAGAGATTGCAGCATTTTTTTGGAACTCTACAGCCCAAACAAGGGAACTCTTTAAAGAAATGGAAAATTTCATTAAACTTAGCTTGTATTTACCAGTGTCAGTTGCTGAGTCAGAGTGATATTTTTCACCTTAACACTTGGATATGTAGCACAATGACCCAGAAGAACCCAACACACCTTGCTCTAATCTCTAATGGACGTACACAGTGACATCCTGGATGCACTAGATATTCATTCCCTCATGAAAAAATTCAGCAGCATGCCACCGGAGCGCAAGTCCACCTTTGGAGCCTTCTGACTGGCCATTGACAGTGCCAGGGTTTTGGTTTTTTTTAAGTAAACAAGTCATTTTTATGTTCAGCTATTTAACTGCATAGATAGATAGATAGATGTTGGCTTCATTTTCTTAACATACTTTAAAATAATAACTTAGAAGTCTCCAATCTGTGGGGCGTGCCCCCAAGGGGGGGTGCCAAGCAATGTTCAGGGGGGAACGGTTGGGGTCTGGGCCAGCCCACAGGGACGTCGGAAAGGGAACACCACCCAGCACTGCTCTTGGCCCTGGCTCCAGCTGCTGGCCCCAACTACCGGTCCCGTGCCCAGGGCTCTGCTCCTGGCCCCGCACGTGGAGTCCTGGCTATCAGCCCCCCGCCCAGGGCTCTGCTCCTGGCCCTGGCTCCTTGCTGGCCTCGCATGCGGGGCTCTGCTCCTGGCCCCGGTTCTGCTGCTGGCCCTGTGCCCATGGTCCCAGCTGATGGCCCCACACCCAGGACTCCGTGCCCACCCCCAGCTGTGGCCCCAGCCTCGGCACCCTTATCCATGTCCATGTCATCGTCCCCCAGCCCCAGCTCTGGGGAGTGTGGGTGGGTGGGTGGGAACAGACAGGGGTAAGGGAAGGCACAAGGTAAAAAGTTTGGGGACCACTACTTTACAGTTTTGCTGGCTTTCAGCACCCCCACTATAAAAAGTGTTCCAGCACCACTGGACTGGAATGAAGAACTCAAGGATCTGAATGTGGAGGAGGTTTGGAATTACTTTAAGTCAAAGTTGCAGAAACTATCTGAAGCCTGCATCCTGAACAAGGGGGGAGGGGGAGAATGCATAGGAAAGGGTTGCAGACCAAGCTGGACGAAACAGCTCAAACAGGTGATTAAGGGAAAGCAGAAAGCCTACAAGGAATGCAAGGTGGGATGGATCAACAAGGAAAGCTACATCTTGGGGGCCAGAAAGTGTAGGAACAAAGTGAGAACTGCCAAGAGCCAATCAGAATTGACCTTGCAAAGGGAATTAAAATGAAAAAGAAAAGGTTCTATAGCTATATAAATAATAAGAAAACAAGGAAAGAAGTGGGTCCACTAAGCACTGAAGAGGGGGTGGAGATTAAAGATAATCTAGGCTTGACTCAAAACCTAAATGAATATTTTGCCTCAGTTTTTAGTAAGGTAATGAGGAGCTTGGGGTAGCGGCAGGGTGGCTAATGGAAGTGAGGATAGGGAAGTAGAAGTTACCACTTCTGAGGTGGAAGTCAAACAGTTTAATGAGACTAAACTGGGGGCGGGGGGAGGAGATAATCTCCATCTATAAATATTAAAGGAACTGGCACATGAAATTGCAAGCCCACCGGCAAGGATTTTCAATTAATATGTAAACTCAGGGGTCATACCCTATGACTGGCGAGTTTCAAATATAGTACTTATTTTTAAGAAAGGGGGGATGGAAATGTGATTCAGGAAACTACAGGCCTGTAGGGACTGCCTACAATGGCATGTAGCAGATCTGTGACGGCTAGTATCAAATATTTCCAATGGTTGGTGATAGGACACTAGAGGGAGAGGGCTCTGAGTTACTATAGAAATTTGTCTCTCAGGTTTCTGGCTCTTGGGTCTCTCGCACATGCTCAGGGTCTAACTGATCACCATATTTGGAGTTGGGATGGAACTTTCCCCAGGTCAGATTGGCAGAGAAGGGGGTTCACCTTCCACTGCACCATGGGGCACAGGTCACTTACTGGTTTGAACTAATTGTGTAAATCGTGGACTCTTTGTAACTTGAAGTCTTTAAACCATGATTAGAAAATGTCAGTAACTCAGCTAGAGATTCTGGGCCTATGACAGGAGTGGGTGGGTGAGGTTCTGTGGCCTGCAATGTGCAAGTCAGACTAGATGATCATAATGGTCCCTTTTGGCCTTAAAGTCGATAAGGTAAGGGAAGTTGGCAAACCAGATCTGTAACTTAGGGATAAGGATTGTCTCTAAGGTCATTTGGGCTGCGGTTTGAAGCAGGGCTGGGTTTGGGTGGCAGCAACTCTGGACTTGAGCCAGCCTTTGCCTGTGGATCAACACAGGTGCACCAGGCATACCACACCTCTCCCCCTCCATCGGGGAGGGGGACAGATCATTCTGCCTCGGCAGGCACCGAGCAGCTGACTTAGAATTGGTGCAGACCAGGGGAATCCAACTGTCTAATTAAAACACAGCTGACACAATGTTTTCTGCCCAGTGCTTGGAGGTCAAAGTGAAGAAATTCACTGAACTATGGGTAAATGGCAGGAGTAACTATGATTCTCCGTAAGCTGAGTTGGATTCCTGAGGCAGGAAGAAGCTGCTTGCTTGTCTCAGAAGGCTTCCCTTGCTGCTGCTTCTGGGGTCAGGATGGTGATGGTGAGTCCTGGGCAGTTGGGTGTGTGTGTGTGGGGCGGGGAAACAGGGTCCCACTCTCAGTGGGCCCAATCCTTTTTCTCTTGAAGAGTTCCGGGGCTCCCCTGGCTGGTTCACAGGTTCTGATCAGACCCTTCCTCCCCATCGTCAGTCAGAGTTCAACCAGATATGGGCTGGCTGCAGAGTTTCCTTCTGAGCAAGGTACACACCAGATGGGTTCATCATAAGATCTTTTAATGCTCTGCCAGGTATGGCTGAAGTTAACTTAAATAAAGTAATTTTACACACTGTGCCAGCTAGTGGCTTAACAGTACAATACAACAACAAGATGCACAAGTAAAAATAATGCAGGTAGAAGTCCAGCAGCAGAGTGGGGGCTATCCAGTTCATTGCACAGTACGATTACTTGCCTTGTGTGCAGGTGGTGTGTGTGTGCATGCATTTGGTGCAAGGAGCTCCTTGCCCTCAGAGACCAAGTTTGGCCTCAGGAGACCAGAGTGGTTGAACTGGAGGAGCTAAGGAAGACAGAAGTACATAGAGGAGACTTTCCGGGACACAGTAGAATGGTCCCAGTCCCGGTCTGACAGCCTCTGTGCTGTTAAGGAGGGTGAAAGTCTCAGGGAAGGAAAACATCCAACTGGAATAGAGAGAAACGATCCCATAGTTGGGTCCCTCCTTCCAAATAATGTCATGGTATCCTCTCGCACTGAGAATACCTCTCCGGGGGAGGGAACTCCAGTTATTAGGAAGAGACAGGTAATAGTTATGGGGGATTTGATCATAAGAAACATAAATAGCTGAATTTGTGATGACCAGAACTGCATGGTGACTTGCCTGCCTGGTGCAAAGGCTGCGGATCTCTCGAGACATCTAGATAGACTTATGTGTAGTGTTGGAGAAGAGCCAGTGGTTGGTTTACACGGAGGCACCAATGACATAGAAAAAGGTAGGAAAGAGGTCCTGGAGGCCAAATGTAATTTTCTAGGTAAGAGAAGAAGACCAGGCAGAACGGTGGGGTCTCAATGTGTGGATGAAACAATGGGGTTGGGAGGAAGATTTTAGGTTTATTATGAACTGGGGAACCTTTGGGGAAAGGAGGAGCTTACACGAGAAGGATGTGCTCCACCTAAACCAAAACAGAACCAGATTGCTGGCATATAAAATTAAAAAGGTCATAAAGCAGTTTTTAAATGAAGGGCTGGGGGAAAGCCAACTGTGCAGAGGAGCATACTGTTCAGACAGAGACATCCCTTAGGGGAGGACCTATTAACAGGGATTCTCTATATCCTAGTAAAGAGGAGAGGATAGAAGTTGATAAAGTAAAGGTAAGAACTGAAGAGAAACAGTCAAATGAAAGAGTCCCATTCAATTACATCACTTGAAGGCAGACAACTAAAGCGTGACATACTTAATAAGGGCTTGTATACAAATGCTAGAAGTATCGCAGTAGGAATATACTACCAGCTACTTGACCAGCATGGGACGGTGATTGTGAAATGTTCCAGGAACTGAGAGAGCCTATAACAATAGAAAACTCAGTAATAATAGGGGATTTCAGCTATCCCTATATTGACTGGGTACATGTCACTTCAGGATGGGATGCTGAAATAAAGTTTCTAGACATCATTAATGACTGCTCCTTAGAGTAACTAGTCCTGGAACCCACAAGGAGAAAGGCAATTCTAGATTTAGTCCTATATGGAGCACAGAATATGGTCCAAGAGGTGAATATAGCTGAACCTCTTAGTAATAGTGACCACAGGCACAGACTCTGTGGGTGCTCCAGGGCTGGAGCACCCACAGAAAAAAATAGTGGGTGCTCAGCACCCCCCAGCCACAACTGTTCATTGGGGCCCCACCCATCAGCTGCTGGGCGGCTGGGAAAGAGGCTTGGGGGAGGCCAGAGAGCAGCAGGTAGGTTGGGGCCTCCGGGAGGAGGCAGAGCAGGGGCGGGAAGAGGCGGAGCGAGGGTGGGGCCTCAGGAGAAGGGGCAGAGTGGGGGCAGGGCCTCTGGGAGGAGTGGGGATGGAGCACCCCAAAAAAAATAAAAGTCAGCACCTATGATAGTGATCATAATGTAATTAAATGTAACATCCTTGTGGGAGGGAAAATACCAAAAAACCCTACCACAGTAGCATTTAACTTCAAAAAAAGTTTCATCCTAAACAGCAGGAAGTCAACATTGATTCCAACTCAAAGAATCAAGTTGACGAGCATTTCTGACAACTGACCAATTCCATGCAATTTGCCACCTATGTCTGGAACTGCAGTCTCAACCCTCAACCACAGCCCAAGTTTGCCAGAGGTTGCTAGGTAACATAGCTGCATGCACACAGGTAGTCTAATTTGGCCGATTGTGCCTTCATCCTCTTCAAACGTAGAATGCCCTCTACCGGAGTGGTCTATTTGGCCAAATGAAAGCGGTTCCGGATGGGGTCTCTTCCAGTCCTACGATTTTATGATTTTTGAATGGTTAGAAAAATTCTTAAATTCAGTTTGTAAAACACAAGTTTTCAAAGTGTGGGCACACCCCACCGGGGTGTGGGGGGGACTGGAGGAACGTCCAGAAGGTGCAGGACCCCTTGGCACCAGCCACCCCAGGGTTGACAATGGAAGGCCACACCCCCATCCAATCATTTCTATAGAAACATCTACCTTTCCCGCCTTCCAGTTTAGTATCATATGCTGTCCTTACAACAAGCAGTTGTGTAGTGCTTATTTTACTTGTGAGTTTGATATTTTTTCATATCATTGTGTGGTGAAAAATGGATTGGTACTTACTGACAGAAGATGTTACTGTTCCAAAACAAAAGCCAGAAGCTGAAATGGCTAAAGTCTATACAAAGAAAAAATCTGCAAAAACAATAAAATATGATGAAGCATATATGGATTTTAGTTTCACTTCCATTGCAGTTAATGGAGAAATCTATGTGTAGTCTGTGCAGTAACTTTAGCACATGATAGCCTGAAGCCAACAAAATTAAGACACCATTTAGAAACAAAACATGGTGATTTGGTAGGAAAGAAGAGAGATTTTTTCGAATGAAAGCTACAAGAAATTAATAAACAAAAAAACAAAATGAAAAATGTGGTATCTATTCCACAAGTGCTTTAAAAGCATATCAAGTTACATACCACATTGCCAAGAATAAAAAGACTTACAAAAACTGGGGAAGAACCAGGGGCGGCTCTATGTATTTTGCCGCCCCAAGAACGAGTGAGGCAGCCTTCGGCGGTGTGCCTGAGGGAGGTCCACCGGTCCCACGCCTTCAGCGTACCCGCCGCTGAAACCGCGGGACCGGTAGACCTCCCGCAGGCACGCTGCCGAAGGCAGCCTGACTACCGCCCTCACAGTGACCGGCAGGCCGCCCCCTCATCTTGCCGCCCCAGGCACGCGCTTGGTGCATTGGTGCCTGGAGCCGCCCCTGGGAAGAACTGATTCTCCCAGCTGCAATTGACATTTGCAGGATGATGCTTGTGACGGTGTGGCAAAGAAGTTAAAACAACATAGTCAGCTGCCAAATATCTGACATGTCAGAAAATATCAAGGCACAGCTGATCTCTCGATTGCAATCCAGTTTATTTGCAGTCCAGTTGGATGAAACAACAGATATATCAAATGTTTCAGAGTAGCAGCCATGTTAGTCTGTATCCGCAAAAAGAACAGGAGTACTTGTGGCACCTTAGGGTACATCTACACTACAGGGGGGAGTCGATTTAAGATACGCAAATTCAGCTACGTGAATAGCGTAGCTGAATTCGACGTATCGCAGCCGACTTACCCCGCTGTGAGGACGGCGGCAAAATCGACTTCTGCGGCTTTCTGTCGGTGGCGCTTACTCCCACCTCCGCTGGTGGAGTAAGAGCGCCGATTCGGGGATCGATTGTCGCGTCCCAATGGGACGCGATAAATCGATCCCCGAGAGGTCGATTTCTACCCGCCGATTCAGGTGGGTAGTGTAGACCTAGCCTTAGAGACTAACAAATTTATTAGAGCATAAGCTTTCATGGGCTACAGCCCACTTCTTCGGATGCATATAGAGTGGAACATATATTGAGGAGATATATATACACACATACAGAGAGCATGAACAGGTGGGAGTTGTCTTACCAACTCTGAGAGGCCAATTAAGTAAGAGAAAAAAACGTTTGAAGTGATAATCAAGATAGCCCAGTACAGACAGTTTGATAAGAAGTGTGAGAATACTTACAAGGGGAGATAGATTCAATGTTTGTAATGGCTCAGCCATTCCCAGTCCTTGTTCAATCCTGAGTTGATTGTATCTAGTTTGCATATCAATTCCAGCTCAGCAGTCTCTCGTTGGAGTCTGTTTTTGAAGTTTTTCTGTTGCAAGATAGCCACCCGCAGGTCTGTCATTGAATGGCCAGACAGGTTAAAGTGTTCTCCCACTGGTTTTTGAGTATTATGATTCCTGATGTCAGATTTGTATCCATTAATTCTTTTGCGTACATTTATTTCAGAAGCATTTTGGCTGTAGAGCAGTGTAATCAGTGACTAGGATGAAATACAGTCAAACCTCGCAATAACACGCCCCACCTTAACGCGAAATCACATATAACGCGATCATAAGTTGGCTCCCCTTTAAGGCCTAATACCAGTGGTCCCCAACGCCATAGCACCCGCCAGGACATTGATGTGCCCCCACCTAGTGCCCGGCAGGGGAGAGAAGCTGCAGCCCTACGCTTGCCGGGGACAGAGAACGCTGAGGCTGCGGGCGCCGGTGCTCACTGTCCCTGGCAGGCGTGGGGCCGCGACTTCTCTCCCCTGATGGGCACTAAGCACTAGGCGATGCACATCAATGCACTGCGTTGGGGACCACTGACTTAAACTGACTGGCTTGAAACCCCGCTATATCACGGCCCCGCATTTATTGCGATGGAATTTTATGGACCCCAAACATTACATTATAATGGGGTTTCACTGTATGCACTGACAAAAAGAAAACTGAGGCTGCAAAGAACTGACCAACTCTCCAATCACTCTCAGCTGTACAGTTCTGAAAAGCTCTGCTCCTTTCACAGAAGGTTCACTTGGGGAATTGACAATCCTGAGAAACCATTGCACAAAAAGGTTGGCAGAAAAGGAAAACCATTCCAGAGGTCATCAGAGTATGATTTATCTTACAAGACAGCGGCTTATTGGTGTAGTGCACTTTTACTCAAGGAGGTGGGGGAGGGGGGGAGAGAAAGAGGTCAGGAAATGCAGTTGGGGGTGTGAGGCAATGAAAATGTTATTAGAAGGGAAGGGAAACCTCACTTGACCATGCCCTGATCCTTCAAGGTCAGGTATTCTCGGCCAGCCTTTGGAGATACGCACGCTAACATTGGCTTTATTCTTTTACACTCTGGGTATGTCCAGACTACCTGCCATTTTGGCAGGTAGTACTCGATCTATCGCGTCTCATCTAGACGCGATATATCAATCCCCAAACGTGCTCCTGTCGACCTGGAACTACACCAGGGCAAGTGGCGGTAGCGGAGTCGACGGGGGAGCCACGGCCATTGATCCCGTGCCACAAGGACCCGAAGTAAGTCGATCTAAGATACGTCGACTTCAGCTACGCTATTCACGTAGCTGAAATTGCCTATCTTACATTGACCCCCGTGTAGACCAGCCCCCACTCTAAGGAGGCCAGGAAAATGCACTTCCAGTCCGGGCTTGCGGCCCTGAAACGGCCGAGACACGCTGGTCTAGTGATGAGGCCTGCTGCCAATCCTCGCCGAGCCCTCGCTGCAGCTGGCGGCCTTCGGGGCCCTTTAGCTCTCTGTGAGCGCCGCAAGCGCGGGACTGAACCCCGGGAATGGCGGTTCGAAGGCGCGGGGACTGTAACTGGTCGGGTTGGGGCCACGCGCCCAAAACCGGCCAGGATCAGCCGCCCCCTCCCACCGTACCGACACCGCAGCACGCGCAGCCCCCCGCCCGGGGCCGGGCCAGAGACACGCACTTCGGGATCCGCGTCAGGCCTGGTGCACGCGGTTGCGCTCGGGACACGCCAACAGCCCGGCCGGGGCAGCGCGCGCGCTCCTCCAGATCCCCACGAACTCCGCCTGGGGGACCAGCCTCGCGCAGGCGCATTTCGAAAGCCGCCCCCCTCCGAGCCAGTGTCGCAGGGCGCTGCCAACAGCAACCCGCAAACGGAGAGGAAGCTAATCCCTGTCAATAATCCCTTAGCCATGTGACGATCCTCGAGACGTGAAATAGCACATCCTATTGGCCAGCCTGTGTCATATGACAAGGGCGCGTGGCTGGCTACTGAAAGCCGATTGCTTGGGATGTGACACGCGGATGTTGAATTCTCATTAGCTGATCACTGTCAGGTAAGGGAAATAGGGGAACTAATACTTGATTTCGATTGGGCGGCGGTGTCACATGAGAGGGAATCCTGGGCTCGATGGCGAATGTTTATTGGCTACAGGTGCGCCGTGGTTGAGGTGAGCGCGGCGGGATTGGTCCATGTGTGTCACGTGCGAGGGGAGTGACGCCGGTCGGAGGGCACGTGTGGAGGAGGCCGGGCTGGAGGCACCGCAGCTGCTGAATGTGGGGCTGTTTGCTGGGGCTGCGGCTGAGGCTGCATTGCCGCTGGACTCCGCTCCGCCGCGCCATGTCCGGGGGCCCTGCTCCGCCGCGCCGGCCCCGGCCGCCCAAGGACCCTTTGCGGCACCTGCGGGCCCGGGAGAAGCGGTGGAGCTCGGAGTTGGGCGCGCCCGGACCTAGCATCGTCTACGTGCAGGTCGCGGCGGCTGGGAACCGGGACTCGGGCGCCGCGCTCTACGTCTTCTCTGAGTACAACCGGTCAGTGCGGGGGGCAGTCTGGGTAGCTGCCCGTTGGGCTCTCGCTACCCAGGCCGGCCTGGGCCGCCTGCCTTCCCCGCGTCGCTGGCTGCGCCTAGTAGCGTCACCGGGGGGCAGTGAGGAGGCGCTCCCCACCCCACTAAACCGCGGGTGGCGCCCGGCCCGGCTCTTCCTGCCGGCCATGACCTCGGCATCCTACCGGTAGCGCTACCTGGCCTTACACGCCTCCTGGCCTGTATCAGACTTAGCCCCTCTAGACCACCCCTGTGGGCAGTTTTCAGAGTAGCAGCGGTGTTAGTCTGTATCCGCAAAAAGAACAGGAGTACTTGTGGCACCTTAGAGACTAACAAATTTATTAGTGCATAAGCTTTTGTGGGCTACTGCCCGCTTCTTTGGATGCTTATGCTCTAATAAATTTGTTAGTCTCTAAGGTGCCACAAGTACTCCTGTTCTTTCTGTGGGCCGTTGCAAGCTAACCTGCCCTCAGGTGAAGTGTCCCTGCCCCTGTGGAGGTTGCTGGCTCCCAAAAGCAGGACAGTACACTAGACCAACCAGGTATCTGTGCTGCCCTATCAGTGCTGCAGGATTTATACCCATCCTTGTGCTGAGCTTTCTTCTTAAAGTGGGGCAAAAGTAAGCTACTTTTAATATAAAAATGTGATCTTTCCTCTAATAAGACTTCTAATCTCATTCCAGATATCTCTTTAACTGCGGGGAAGGGGTCCAGCGCCTTATGCAGGAACACAAGTAAGTGTTCTTACTGTGTTGTTAAAGGAAAGAAGCTGTAACAACATACAGGTTGCATTTCAGTTATTCCATAATCCAAACCTTTCTCTTCTCAGGTTAAAAGTAGCTCGTTTAGACAACATCTTTCTGACCAGAATGAACTGGGCGAATGTTGGTGGTTTGTCTGGTAAGTGGGACTGGAGGTGCACACTTGGTAGCTTATTTAGACTGGGTTTATTGCATATACTAGGAGCTGCTTGCCTCCCTTCATATCCCTACAGCAAGCTCCCTGTGTGCATCCCTCACAGTTCCCTCTATTTCAGGGGCTCCCTGCAGCTCCCACAGTCTCCCTCTGGCAGGAGTTCTGGGTGCTCTCCCATTCTCCCCCTATGCAAGGGGCTCTGTGTGTGCCTCCATTTTCCTTTTACCACCATAGCAAGGCCTCTGCATGTGCCCTGTCCCCCATACTGGGTTCTTCCAATTGCCCTCCCACCACAGGTTGTGTTACCCCCATTCTCCCCCATGATGGCAGCTCTGTGTGCACCCCCATTGCAGAGGTTCTATGTGCATTTGATTTTCCTCTTTCCCCTGTTGCAGGGTCCCCCAGTCTCACCCATTTTTACCTTCACCTATTCCAGGATCCCCCGTTCTTGCCCTATGACAGGAGTTCTGTATGACCTTCCCACACCATCGGTGCCCCTTCTCCCTGTAACATATTAATTAAGCTCTATTGGGTGTTTAGGAAGAGATGAAATACTACTATTACGCTAAAAAGCATTGAGTGTCATCAGCTGTGGCTCTGCTAAAGAGCTGGTGAGGGCTTCATGTATTTTGTTTTCCCAGTTTTGGTTTTCTGGTTCTTCTCCCCTTCTTTCTTTCCCTCCCCTCCATAAAAAGGGTCCTGCCCACTCACTGATGCCTAGAATATTTCTAGAAGTTTTGGATTTGATCAGCTGTGGTGTTCATACAGAGATGTTACAGACAGAGGAGGCTTTTAAATTGAGCATATGGACTCACAAGCTTGGCCAATTAATATCTTGGTGGAGTCTGTTATTAAACTGAGCTGGTTTGTTTCCTTATCCAGCACCCAACTGCAATATGGCTTAATCTGTTCTTGTAAGGTAGCTTTCATGCTCGTACCAGACCAACTAAGGTGGTAAATTGTTCTCCAAATGTCACGTCTGTCTAAACTTTCCTACTTTAGTTGCTAGTAGTACCAAAGATTCCCCTAACAGGAAAAGAGAGGGGGAAATTGTATTTCTACTCTGTCAATTTACTTTGTGTGTTAGCACTTTGTATATAATCAGATTCTGTTTCCCTTTACTAGTCAATTTCCCCTTTGTTGGTAGGTTTCTTCACTGCAAAGGAGAGCCGAAGGCTGTTTCAGAAGTAAATGATTATAAACTTCCCAAAATTGGGACTCTAAATTACTTTCCCCTACAGCACATTCCTCTAGTGTAATTCCCATCCCTGTAGCACCTGTGTGCCTTCCCAACATTTATGGATTTATCCTCCCAACATCCCTGTGAGGTGGTCCTTGTTTTACAGATGGGGATCTGGGTGCAAAAAGAAGTGACTTGCTCAAGGTCACACAAAGCAGAGTCAAGGACTCGACCCAGCTGTCCTGAGTCTCAGACCAGGACCTTAATCACAGGGCGTGACATCTCCTTGTGAAGAAAGTGGAAAGTGAATTACAATCTTTGCTGTGAAGGCACTTCCGGGGGTTTGTGATGAAGACTGTTTCCAAAGCTGCACTCTCCCTGCTCTCTTTCAGGAATGATTCTCACCTTAAAGGAAACGGGGCTCCCAAAGTGTGTTCTCTCAGGCCCACCACAGCTGGTGAGTAGCTGTTTTCTTTGGAAAGTGGGGACCCTCTTTTTAAGAGTCCCAGACATTAGCCTGTGAGTGAAGAGCTGTTGCTAGGTGCTGAGTGACCTTGTAAAATGCTCCTTCTGTGAGGTGTTGCTCTAACTGAAGAAGCGCCACCCTGTAATTGTTTGGTTCTGCTTTTGGGGCTGTCTTCACAGTGTGTACAGCTCACTTGTGAGTTGCACCGATTGAAAACAGCTCTAGGCAGCAGCAAACTGCTGCCACTTGTCTGCTAATGGCTCACTAGTAGATGGAACAGCCCTTCACCTGTTTCCCTAAACAGTATGATGGGGCAGTTTTTCTGGATGTGCCTTTTTAAAGCAGTGATTAGAGGTCTCTGCAAGTATCTGAACAAGTTCTAAATCTGCTGTGCTGGCAGGAGGCACTGGCTACATAGATCCAATGCTGGTCTCAGTATCTGGGCTGTTGGTTCCTCTTGTCAGCATTGAATTTTTCTTACAGTATCTATGGGTATTTAGTGATTGTCCACTTGTCGGGATGCTCTTCTCTTTGACCTTATTCTTTTTTTTCTAACCTCTGTCCCAAAAAGAAAGCGCTTGCTAGGCGGGAGAACTTGCTAGAGATCTCCGGCCAGCTTGCTCATTCTGCAGCTGCTAGGACCATATGTCAGTTCCAGGGAGACACTGTCCTAAACTAATGTACAAAACTGAATGTACTTCTGTGGTGGACTAATATAGTAAGAAGAAATATAGTGTCCATTTTTCTCCCCGTAGTAGAAAGAGCGAGCCTGGGGCATGGTGTCAGGCTCTCTTACAAAGTAGATGCCTGCTTTGCAGATTCACTGTCTGGTACATAAACTCGGTGAGAACATGGCTGATTTTTTGCAAAAACACAAAACACTCTTAAGAAGTGCAAAGCACGGGATACTTGCATGAACACATTCCAGAAGGATGGTGCCAGAACACACCAATACCCCAAGTTAGGTATAAACACGCTCCCCGAAGTTGATACAGGGACATACTGACTTTTCTTAAAGATGAACAGAGATATTTTGGTGAAACAGGTACAAGGTATAGGGTGGGGTCCATTTTTTTCTTTCTCCTAGCTCGAGTTGAGCTTGAGCTTCTCTGCACCTGAGAGAAAATCTTATTTCATTAGATGTGAACCTTTGCTTGAAAAAGTTACCTAATCTGAGTAATAAGCAGGCAAAGACCTCTTTAAAGTGGTGATTTTTCACCTTATTGTCTTTTTTTTTTTTTTTTTTTTAATTAATATTTTTTTCAGCAAAACTACCTGGAAGCTATCAAAGTGTTTTCTGGGCCGCTGAAAGGAATAGACCTGGGTATGTACAGCACTCATCCGTGTGCACTTACTGTCTCCAATGTCTACACCTTATTGTTGCATGTATGTCTGTCTAAACAGCAGCCTTGCGAGGTATTAAAGGAGCTCTCAAGGATGATGAGGCCATTGCAGAGAAGCTAAATGAATTCATTTAATCAGTCTTCACTGCAGAGGATGTGGGGGAGATACCCACATCACAGCTGTCCCACATTGATCATACTATCCTAAGACTGGAAGGGACGTCGAGAGAGCATCTAGTCCAGTCCCCTGCACTAATGGCAGGATTAAGTATTATCCAGATCATCCCTGACGGGTGTTTGTCTAACCTGCTCTTAAAAATCTTCAATGACGGAGATTCCACAACTTCCCTGGGCAGTTTATTCCACTGCTTCACTACCCTGACAGGAAGTTTTTCCTAAGGTCCAACCAAAACCACCCTTGCTGTAATTTAAGACCATTGCTGCTTAAATGCCTCAGTAGAAGAGGTTTTGGGGGGGGGGGGGGGGGAATTAGTTTAATTGATCAGTCACCAGGAGCAGAGGGTTTCACCCAAGAGTTCTGAAGGAGCTCAAATGTGAAATTGCACTACTAATTAGTATATAACCTATTCCTGAAACAAGCCTCTGTACCTGATGACTGGAAGGTAGCTAATGTAAAGCTGACTCCAGAGGTGATCCTGGCAATTACAAGCTGGTAAGTCTAACTTCAGTATTGGGCAGATTGGCAGAAACTATAGTAAAGAACAGAATGATCAGACCGATAAATAAATATGATTTGTTGGGAAAGAGTCAACATGGCTCTTGTAAAAGGAAATAATGCCTCACCAATCTAATAGAATTCTCTGAGGGGGTCAACAAACATGTGGCCCAGGGTGATGCGGACAGTACAGAAAGCCTTTGACATTATCCCTCTCTAATGGCTCTTAAGCAAAACATGCAGTCATGGGATAAGAGGGAGGGTCCTCTCATGGATCAGTAACTTCTTAAAAGATAAGGAATACAGGGTAGGAATAAATGGTCACTTTTCATAATGAAGTGAGGTCAACAGCGAGGTCCCCCAAGGTCTGTACTGGGACCTGTTCTGTTCACTGTCCACTCCTTTCCAGATCATTTATGATTATGTTGAAGTGGCAAGGATTGCTGCTGATACAAAAGTATTCAAGATAGTTAAGGCCGAAGCTGGCTGTGGAGAGTTACGGGGGATCTCACTAAACAGGGTGACTGGGCAACAAAATGACAGATGAAATTCAGGGTTGATAAGTGCAAAGTAATGAACATTGGGGAAAAAATAATCCTAACTGAACGCGTACAGCTATGGGTTCTAAATTATCTGTGACCACTCAAGAAAGATTTTCTGAAAATTTTAGCTCAGTGCCCAGTAGCAGTCAAAAAGTTCCTAACATACTTGGCCTATTAGGAAGAGGATAGAAAATAAAACAGAAAATGTCATAAAGCTACTGTATAAAATCCTTGGTGCTCCCACACCTTGAATACTGTGTCCAGTTCTGTTGCTGCATCTCAAAAGTATATAGTGCAACTGGAAAAGGTTTTGAAAAGGGCAACAAAGATGATTGAGGGTATGGATTGGCTCCCATAGGAGGAGAGTAAAAAGATGAGGGCTGTTGTGCTTACAAAAGAGATGATTAAGGAGGGTTAAGATAGAGGTCTACATGATCATGAATGGTATGGAAAAAGTGACTAGAGAAGTGTTATTTATCCTCTCCCACAATACAAAATACAGGGGTCACCAAATTACATTAATAGGCAGCCGATTTAATACAAAGAAGAGGAAGAGGTGGGGGTTTTTTGGGTGTTTTTTTTCCCCATACAGCACACAATTAACCTTTGAAACTCATTGCTAGATGATGTAGTGACGGCCAAAAGTATAACTAGGTTTAAAAAAAGACCTAGATAAGTTCAGGGGAGAGGGTTCCAGCAATGGGTGCTAGTCAAAATGGTCAGGGATGTAACCCATGTTTGGTGCAACCCTAAACTGACTACCAGAAGCTAGGAGGAGAAGACTGGGTGCATCACTCAACTGTAGCTCTGGGACTTGCCACTGTTAGAGACATGATGAAGGGCTAGATGGACCATTTGTCTGATCCAGTATGGCCATTCCTGTGCTCTTATGAGGCAAAGCTCCAAGTTGTAGCCACTGCAGCCTCTGAGAAATGAAAAGAGAATGAGTTCTTCCAACTGTTTATTTTGGCATCCCTCTGGAGTCTGGTTTCCAAGCTGCTTCAGGTGACAAAACGGAGATGCACTTAGTTTACCTGCATATCAGAAAAAACAGAAGTCACTAATGCTTGGTTGTCTTGGCACCTCATTTTCCAGGACCAGGAACGCATTGGTAATGTCTTGATAAGAACTTAGTTTTAAAAGAAAGCACCAAGCCGTCTGGCTCAGGGATTGAGACTGGGCAACAGATCCTATCCCATCAAAGTCACGGGCTCAAACCCAGCATGCTGTTCGGTGACCTGTGTGAAATGAAGGGTTTCCAGTCCACTTCCTGGTAGACAGCTCTCTATGTATCTCACTATCACAGCTCTCATTGTTGGGCATCTTTGGAAACTAAAGGCCAAGGGTTGACTGGGCCCAAAGAGTAATTGCTTCCTTACTCTTGCTATGGGGTAGCTCCTCCAGGGGAGGGGAGGAGAGAGAAGAATACAACACATGAATTGCCATAATGGATCAGCTGTTGGTCTGACTAGTGCGTTATCTTGTCTGTGACAAAGGCCAATGCCAGACTCTTCAGAAGAAGGTGCACAAAACCACCTGGACAACTACAAAAAAACTAACTTGCATGTAGGAGAAGCTCAATGGCTGGCTTATGCCCTGATGCCGGAGGATTTACATCCCTTCAGTTGTATTAATTTCCAGGACCAACCTCATCACCTTTTTAAAAACGAGTGATGGCATTTGTCCCCCTCCCATCTTCTAATGCAGTAATTAATTTAATGAGCGATCACATAGCTACCTTAGTATGTGTGCCCCTGAGGTCCTGTGCTGCTGGGATTTCTCCATGCTTGTGAGCAGGCAGTTGATTTAAATGGAGCATCATTTCTGAGCTATAACATACTGAGCAGGTTTCTTGCAGTGCCCTGCTCATTTGTGGTGGGGGGGAATGCAATGCAGATTTCCACTATTGGTTTGGATACAGACTTGTGACAGATCCACTCCTGATCCCATTGCTGTTAATTCATTACATATGTTACAAATTCAGGTACAACTTCCTAATGTACTATGTGAAGTAAATAAGATGTCTGATTATAATCAACCTTTTGATGCTGCAGTGTAGCATTTGCCATCTACTGACTTCATACCAAAAACAACTTGCGATTATGTGAGTGCTTGTTTTATTCTTCAGAGTGTAAGTAGTGGTTCATAAATATATAATACCTCTGCTATCTACAGAGTCAGATGTAGGGCTGCCCCTGCTTTAAGCACTGCCTTGGGATTGTATAAAGGCAGAATAGAAACTTGTAAAAAGAACAGAGGCCACAGAAACCCTGGCCTGTTCAGAGATGTGCAGGGATGAATTGTTTTAATCTCTGCTGCTTAGAGCAGTTGTGAGTATAATTGCTTTCTCTTGAAGTCCTATATATTTGTCTCTGTAGTAGTGGAGAATTTCAGCATCTGGCCTGAGGAAACTGCCTGAGTAGCTCCTGTGAGATGCATGCTCCTGAATGTGTTTGTTAAAACGTGTCTAATTTCCAGGCTGCTTTATCAACAATCCTGGAGTCTGAGGCATCTGTTTGTAGTAACTGGTTAATACTTGCTTTGGAGGGATTAATAGCCATGCTGATGTCTAATGTTTTAACTATCTTGTTGCTAGTTGTGCGGCCACATACAGAGCCCGAGTATAAGGATGAGACGATGACAGTCTATCAAGTACCTCTTGTGGGTGAGTATGGACATCCGATTGGAATGGTAGGAAGCAAAGGGTATCTGGAGCTGCAGTTGGAGAGGGAGGAGCAGGATTATTTGTTGCAGTAAGAGCTTCCTTGAACTGGTTATGGTATCTGGTTACTGTTTGTAAACCTGAAACATAGTAACTATAGGTTGTGTTAGGTTACTTCTGCTGTGGTGAGAATGTAGCTTTCAAAGAAACCTGAGCCGGTGCCGAACCTTAGGGTAAAAGGATGCTGCCTACTCTAAGAACTCTGGTATTTTCCTTCTGGTGATAGTCCATGGAAGAGACATGGGAAGTTACTGTGAATCGTACTTCCTTAACTGGCTTTCCATGTTATTAGGTACACTCGCAAAAGCAGCTGTACTCGGAGCACATGCTTGAGTTTGATAAGGTTTTGTTGCTTTTGGAGAATCTGCTGAGGGGACCTCTTGGAATGAGTGAAGTGCAATATGGAGAAACAAGGAAGCAGGCTCTCTTGTCCCTTTTTTAAACTGCTCAGGGCATTTTGAAGAAACTTTTTGAGTAAGACTCCATTTGTGTGTTTCATTCCTGCCTCCTGAACAAGCCTGTTTCTTCCCTTGGGTTTGGAACAGGAAGGCATTTAGCCAGTGAGCACAGGCTGCATCAGAGTCCTGAAAGGTCAGTCCATGGTGGAGTCAGCCCCAAATGTTCCCCAGAGCCTGGATCTCCCACCGCTGAGCAGCAGTGTCCAGAAGGCGTTAAGAATAGAGAAGCCCCGAAGAAAACAGGTGCAGGATCTTGTATTTTCTTAGTGTAATTGGAACAAAAACTCTAAAATGTTGGTGTAATTTCTCTCCTACGCAGATATTCTTGGTGCAGATAAGAAAGTGCTGGTCCTCTCTGCTGAAATATTGCTTAGGGGTAATTTGAGCATACGGAGAACTTGAGGCAAAACAAGATCCAGTGGTTGGATGTTGAAGCTAGACTAATTCAAACTAGAAATGAGACATTTTTTTTAAACACTGATGGTAATTAACCATTGGAACAACTTACCTTGGTACCAGGTGGATTCTCTGTTCCCTCAAATTGTGAAATCAAGACTGGGTGTCTTTCAGATGTTTTGGGTTTGATGGAGGAATTCCTGGGTTGGAATTCTATACAACAGGTTAGACTTAGATGACTAATGGTCACTTATGGCTAAGGCTGCATCTCTGTCACGGAAGTTGCGGAAGTCACAGATTCCATGACTTTCCTCAACCTCCATGGTTTCTGCAGCAGCCAGTGCGGGATTCAAGCAGCCCTGCAATCAGCCGCTGCTTGGGTGGCCCTGGGCAGCTAAGATTTAGTCGGGTATTTATAGCAAAGGGTATGTCTACACTACGGGATTAATCCGAATTTATATAATTCGAATTTGGAAAATAGGTTGTATAAATTCGATTGTATGCAACCACACTAAGCACATTAATTCGGCGGTGTACGTCCATGTACCGGGGCAAAGTCATGCACAGGTCACGGCCTGTTGTTGTTGCCCATGACCTGTCCATGAGTTTTACTAAAAATACTCATGACTAAATCCTAGCCTTACTTATGGCCCTTGTGTATTAAACCTCTGGAAGGGACGGGCACTGCAAGAAGTTGGCACCTTTTGCTTAAAGGAAAAACTACGATCTAGTTTCAGCATCTATGTAACTTTTTTTCTTTTTTCTTATCTTTTTAAAGATGGCAACAGGAGAGTTGGCAGCAGAGACCCAACCCTGGTGGTGGCTTTCATCTGTAAAGTAAGAAATGTCATATGGAATAATAGGAGTTCCTGCGTTCTTTTATCTAGACCAGTTTAATTACAAATACCACCACCTAGCATGGTAGGGTTTTTTGGACATTTATTCTATGCCAACCTTTGTATCCAGTAACACTGCACTCAGATCTAGCAATTGAGAATTGGGGGGGTTTGGAATGCAGTCTGGTGCTTCACATTTAGAAGTTTCCTATAAAAGGAAAAGCTTTTTTTAATTTGCTGCTTCATCAAGGCTAGAAAGATTTTTATTTCTGCTTGTCTATTACCCTACAAATTCAGGTCTTGTCTACCCTGCTCTTTCTAGAAGACTCCGGGCAACTGAAGAACTAGTGGGGTTATGAGACTGGACATATAACAGCAATGAAAGCTCATGGAGAATAGAAAGACTTCTAGTTGCTGTTTAAAATACTTTGGGTAGCATTTTATTTTTGTAACACTTCTGTAAGTCAGCTGCTGAACTCTCAAAAGAGAATCTTAGACTCTCCACCTCTACAAGTTGGAGCTCCAGATCCATACCTCTGGGCAGATCAGCGACTGAAGCAGGGCAGAGAGGACTTGATGTGCCTGAGACGACACCCCCCCCCCCTCCCCTCCAAAAATAAAAAAATCCTGAGGAAAATTTCTCCTGCAGTCCCTCTTCGTGGCTCATTTCAGAGCTAGTAAGGGCATGAACCCCATTTTTGCCCCTTTCCTTTTTCCATCAGTGTTTAAACATTGTAAAGAGTTGGTGACTTGTTACATGGGAACTTTGAGAAACACTTCTTTCTTTTAAATTATTTTCAGCTTCACCCAAAGAAGGGAAACTTCTTAGTGGCCAAAGCAAAGGAGCTGGGCCTGCCAGTGTAAGTACAAGAGCCCTGCCTGTGTGCTTAGAAGGTGGGAGGATCTTGGTCATATGCACGCTGTCAATCTAATGCTGTCTGTGTTCTCATCCTTAGTGGGACAGCAGCCATTGGCCCCATCATTGCGGCTCTCAAAGATGGGAAGAGTGTCACGTTCGAAGGCAGAGAGGTATGACTGCACTCTAGGCTATCTCAGTCGTGCTGCATGCTGGGTTTGTAACCAGTGCTGTTCGTGGGACTTATCTCATCCAGAACATTGTAGTAACTAAACGCTGCTCATACGCCAATCACAATCATCCCCTCTCTTGGATCCGAAGGGACTGCAGCTGTAACCAGTCCAGTCCTCTCATTGCTCCCCTTGCGTGGTAGGATTGATTGAACTGTCCCTGAACCATGCCTGTTAGTGGCAAGTGCCAGTCTTGCATGTTTCCTTGGATTCCATAACCTTCCTTGGCAGTTTGTTTCAATTTTAAGTTTTCCCAGGCTCATTCCTTCTGTAATGGGTTGTCCCAGGGTGCCTGTCACTGCAGATGAGATCCATTCAGTATCTGCCATCACAGGAGAAGGGTTGGTGATGCACACGGAAATGACCATGTATCCCATGCCAACAGTGGGGTGTTTTGTTTCTCTGCTTCAATGGCTGGCCCAGTTATAGCGATCTGAGTCTGACAGCCTGTGAGCTAACAAAGCTGGTCCATTAGCTCAGGCAGTAGAGGCATTTATGCTTTCAGACCCAGAGGCGTGCCCACATCTGACCCACTATAAGCAGGGTTCCCCACTCACTGATTACACTCGTTCATTATCCTGTCACATCCCCTACCGGTGGTTAAAAGGCTCTGATGTTGGGGGCCAGATAAAGACTTTAATCTCCAAGGCTAGTAGCTGGTGAGCAGGAGAGACCCTAACCATGAGTGATTCTGGTGGATCCATAAATAAAATCACTGCCAGGAGATACAAGTGAGGGACAACTGGCCCTGCTCCCCAAAGGAGCTAACGGGAGCATGCCCCAGTGCACAGAGGGAAAGCGGCTGAACTTCCCTCAGCTGCAGCTGAGACGCTTCTTGCTTTGTTGAGGCCATTGTCAGGGCTCCATTGGGCCATGTGACCCAGCAAAATCAATGAGAGAGGAGGAGAGAAAATGGCTCCAGTGCCAGAATGGTAACTGCAGCATGAGTCCTTGGACTCGCTGACCATTGAGCACGCCCTGGCACCCAACTGATGAGCGAGCAAGTTCTGTGAGGTCCCCAGCTGGCTGTGGAAGAGCAATGAAGTTGGGCAGCGTGTGCTGGGCAGCATGTGCTGTTGGTTATGTTGCCAAAAGGGAGCTGCATACTTGGGCATGTTCAGACCGCATGTACCATGGGCCGCCGACCATGGTGTAACCCTTGGGTGCTTCATTGCAGATCCTGCCCGAAGAGGTCTGTACCCCTCCTGATCCAGGCTCTGTGTTCATTGTAGTGGAATGTCCTCATGAAGGCTTTGTGGATGCCGTCTGTGAAAATGACACGTTCCGCAGGTATAGTGAGGTTGGAGGGAGGGAGGGAAGGATGCTCCCTGAAATACAGGGTTGGTGCGGGAGGGGTATCAGGCTTGAGCACTTCTTTATGAAAACGAAAATCTTCTGTTAGCCTTGTTACAAATGGAATCTGACATGCTTTGTGGGCTAATGCCAGAGCCACAGACAGCAAAGTCATCCTGAATGACCTGGTTAAGGAAACCTGCAGGTAGTGCGCTGAGACAGAGCCACCAAAAAAGGATCCACAGAGGCACAGAAGTTGGAGTATGAGAGGCCGGGATGTGCTCTGTGCAGGGCGCTTGACTCTAGAACTCGTTTCCCCAGGGGTTGGAGTAGCCTGGATTTGTTACCTTCAGGGCACCTTGCAAGGCCCATCTTCCTTGGGAGAGGGAGCTTTTGGGGGCGGGGAGGAAGGTATTTATTTCTCTCTGGTGCACTTAGTAATTTACTATGTTTTGTGAGGTTGTCGCTATCTTAGTTTTAAATAGTCACGTGACTGGACTGCATGATAAACACCTTTTAGTGGGTTCTTACATCTAAGTAGCTGAGGGTTCAAAGGTCTTTGCATACGGTTATTTTACCCACTGTTCAGTCTGGATCTCACCCCAGAATGTGTGAAGTTATCTCTTACCCCATAACTCTTAAGTGCCTTAATGCTTCACTACTGTAGTTGTCTGTCTGGGATGCCCACAGTCAGCAACAAGCATGCACTTCGTCTATGTACTGAGCAGCCCTGGCCCAACACTTGGGATCCAGGAGCCTACCAGCAACATCAGATTTCTACTGGTCTCCACCAGCCTTGGTTAATAACTGGTAAGGTGACTCCACACTCTCTCCAACCCCTCACTTCTGCAAAAAGTGTTCTGAAATGTCCAACCCTGTCCTGGAATCATCAGAGGAAGGTTAAGGTTTGTTGCTCCTTTTAAAAAGTCAATATCTAGCAGTTTGTTGCTGTAACTGGAGTTACCGAACAGTTCAGTTCAAACACAGCACTAGATTGGTTTAAATTAAGTTCATTGAATTCCAGAGAGATTTGAACTGAGCATAAGGATTAAAGTTTGAAATGGTTGCAAGAGAGAGAAAAACACTTGACACTAAAATCTAACAGATTAGACTGGGTTCAAGGTAAAATCCCCTCAGCATGTTTCCATCAATATCACTGATCAAGCTCCTGGCTTAGGATCTATCCTCCAAAGTCAAAAGGCTGGTACCTTTGTTTTAGGCTGATAATTTGGGATTCTGTACCCTTCTCTTCTGTAATCCGTTGAATCTTTGAGATGATTCTTCTGAAGATATCTCCAGATAAGTCAGTTTCCAGTTGAGGGGTAGGCAGCATGGAGTGTATCTTGCAGGAAGTGTTCTGCTGCTTTCCCCACTGGGGTTATCTGCCAAAACGCACAATACTCCAGTCGAGGCCTAATCAGCGCGGAGTAGAGCAGAAGAATTACTTCTAGGGTCTTGCTTAAACATTACTGGTAATGTTCGCTTTTTTTGCAGCGGTGTTATGCTATTGACTCATATTTAGCTTGTGATCTCCTATAGGGCCCCCCGATCCCTTTCTGCAGTACTCCTTCCTAGGCAGTCATTTACCATTTTGTGTGTGCAACTGATTGCTCCTTCCTAAGTGGAGTACTTTGCATTTGTCCTTATTGAATTTCATCCTATTTACTTCAGACCATTTCTTCATTTTGTCCAGATCCTTTTGAATTTTAGTCCTATCCTACAAAGCACTTGCAACCCCTCCCAGCTTGGTATTGTCCACTATCTTTTTTTTTTTTTTAAGTGTACACTCTATAATTATCTAAATCATTTAAGAACATAAGAACGGCCATACTGGGTCAGACCAAAGGTCCATCTAATCCAGTATCCTGTCTTCCGACAATGGCCAAAGCCAGGAGCTTCAGAGGGAATGAACAGAACAGATAATTGAGTGATCCATCCCCAGCTTCTGGCAGACCGAAGCTATTGATGCCATCCCTGCCCATCCTGGCTAGTATGGAAGATATTAACCAGAACTGGCCCTGAACTGATCCCTGCGGGACCCCACCTGACATGCTCTTCCAGCTGGACTGTGAACCACAGAAAACTGATTGGAAACTCATACCCAGAGAGTAGTTATGCCCCCAGCTGATAGTAGCTCCATCTAAGTTGTATATCCCTAGTTGTTTATGAGAAGATTGTTAGACAGTATCAAAAACCTTACTAAAGTCAAGATGTACAACATCTACTGCTTAACCTCTTTTTTTCTCTCCCTCCCTCCCCCCCCCCCCACCCAAAAAAAAAAAAAAAAGCTACAAGGCTTGTTACCTGTTGAAGAAAACTATCAGGTTGGTTTGACACAGTTTGTTCTTAACAAATCCATGCTGACTATTACTTATCACCTTATTCTCTTCTAGTTTGCAAATTGATTATTCCATTCTTTCCAGTTACCGAAGTTAGTCTGACTGGTCTGTAATTCCTTGGGTTGTCCTGTCACACTTATTTTTTCTATTTTTTTTAAATAGATTGGCACTATAGTTACTCTTTTCCTGTCCTGTGGAACCTCACACATCTTCCATGACTTTTCAGAGATAATCGCTAATGGCTCAGATATCTCTTCAGTCAGCTCCTTGAGTATTCTAGGATGTATTTCATCAGGCCCTGGTGACTTGAAGATCTCCAACTTGTCTAGGTCACTTTTAACTTGTTCTTTCCTTATCCTAAATGATGCCTCTTATCCTGCCTCCATTTTTACTGGCATTCACGATGTTAGATGTCCAATTGCTACTAAACTTTTTGGTGAAAACTGAGACACAGTTGTTTAGGACTTCTGCCATTTCCACATTTTCAGTTGTTGTCTTTTCCACACTCACTGAGTAATGGGCCTACCCTGTCCTTGGGCTCCCTCTTGCTTGTGAGGCATTGTCCCTCGTATAGATGGAAGCAGTGGGATCAGAGGCCCAAGGCCACTGTGGATCTTGACGAGTGTGGAGTAGAACCCAGAACTCCTTGACTCTCAGATCTGAGCTTTAACCTCTCTGCTAGGCTTCCTGGAGGAAATTGTTTATGCTCTAAGGTGTCCTTGGTAGTAAATAGATTCTGGAGAGCAGCCTTGTTTGTCATCTTAGGTAAGGAGGTGAGATCTCTGTAATAGGAGCCAAGCTTGTTGTTATCTTTGATCTTAAATGTCTATTCTAGGTACCAAGAAGGGGAGGCTGAGGGTCATGTGGCCTTGGTTATTCACATCACCCCAGAGTCAGTGCTTCGAGACAGCCGATACAAACAGTGGCTGGAAAGGTACATGGTTTTTATTTAATTACGTTGACTTAAAATAACCTTGAAGGAAGCATAACCCACAAACTCAGTGATCCCAGACTGGCTAATAACAGCCGTGGGTCAGGGCATATATTGGTTCAGAGAGCAGTGGTTAGTTAACGGCATCGGGTGCCCGGCAGTGGATTGGAGCTGAAGTAGTCTTGTATCTGGACACGTATCTTACTATTCCTTCTTTCTTTCTCCAGGTTTGGACCCACAACTGAACACTTGATACTTAATGAAAAGGCAAACACTGTGCACTGTCTCCGCAGCCACAAGATTCAAACCCAGCTGAACCTCATTCACTCAGAAATCTTCCCACTGCTAACCAGCTACCAGAGTCGGGTAAGAGGCTGCGCCTGGCTGCAGGTGTCTGCAGAGGCGAGCTTGTGCACGCTTACATGTTGCTCCTTCTGTCTCCTCTCCAGGAAGAAGAGGCCACTTTCAGCGTTCCTGTTGTGCGGGGAGAGTGTCTCCTGAGATACCAGCTGAGACCCAAACTGCAGTGGCAAAGGTTGGTACCCTCGGTTATATATAAACTGAAGAGAGATCTGGCCTCCTGCCTTGGGGGGCACGTGCATGGGTGCAGAAGTCATTTTAAAAGATCAGACGATGAGCTGAGATTAAGGAGCATTCAGCATCTAAATAGTGGTGGTGCAGCAAAGGTGGCTTGAAGTCACCTTTGCACTCTGATTCTGGGCCAGTCTGTGCAGGACCAGAACCCTGGAGAAACTATGAACAGCTAGTTGTGGGGGGGAGGAGGGGGGGGGGTGTTTGGATGTGGAGGGGGGGTTGCATTGTGGGGTCCCCAAAGAAATCCAAGGGCCCCATTTTGTTGAATGCTGCACAAATCTCTACTAAGACTCTGTGCTCCAGAGCACTTAGACTCTACGTTTGACTGGACCTGTAGGTGTAATGTACAAGCGGATGCCTAAATGTATGTCTTCCGTCATAGAGATTTCATAGTTTTTAAGGCAAGAAGGAATCATTAGATCTAATCCAATGGTTCTCAATGTTTCCAGACTACTGTACCTCTTTCACGAGTCTGATTTGTCTTGCATTGCCCATGGCTCACCTCACTTTAAAAACAACTTGCTTACAACATCAGACATAAAAATAGAAAAGTGTCAGAGCACACTTACTGAAATTGCTGACTTTCTTATTTTTACCATATAATTATAAAATAAGCCAACTGGAATAGAAATATCTCACTTACATTTCAGGTTTCAGAGTAGCAGCCGTGTTAGTCTGTATCTGCAAAAAGAAGAACAGGAGTACTTGTGGCACCTTAGAGACTAACAAATTTATTAGAGCATAAGCTTTCGTGGACTACAGCCCACTTCTTCGGATGCATATAGAATGGAACATATATTGAGGAGATATATATACACACATACAGAGAGCATAAACAGGTGGGAGTTGTCTTACTGTCTGTACTGGGCTAGCTTGATTATCACTTCAATAGTTTTTTTTTCTCTTAATTAATTGGCCTCTCAGAGTTGGTAAGACAACTCCCACCTGTTTATGCTCTCTGTGTGTGTGTGTGTGTGTGTGTGTGTGTGTGTGTGTATATATATCTCAATATATGTTCCATTCTATATGCATCCGAAGAAGTGGGCTGTAGTCCACGAAAGCTTATGCTCTAATAAATTTGTTAGTCTCTAAGGTGCCACAAGTACTTACATTTCAGTGTATAGAGCAAGATAAGTTATTGTCTGTATGAAATTTTAGTTTGTACTGACTTAGCTAGTGCTTTTTATGTAGCCTGTTGTAAAACTAGACAAATACCTTGATGAGTTGATTGTATGCCCAGAAGACCTCTGCGTGCCCTCGGGGATATGCATACCCCTGGTTGAGAACCACTGATCTAGTCCGACCTGTATATCACAGGCCATTACATTACACTCTGTTACCCCTGTATCAAATCCCATGGCTTGTGTTAGACTAAAGCATTTGTCCTCCGGATACTAAATGGTGGTGTGCCCCAGGCTGAGAACAGGAGAGACCTAGGGGGTACCAATGCCCAAGACCCCTGCAATGGCAAGGAACTGATTACACTGCTCTACAGCCAAAATGCTTCTGAAATAAATGTAGTCAAACTTTACTAATTCTGGGTCACTGAGAACGAAAATGATGCTTAGAATTGTTGATTGGCTCTAGTTTTCAAGATATGCTATTGGGTCAGTATATATGACCCTTGACTTGGGAATGGCGGAGGATAAGTGAGTTATAAAGAGAAGGGATCTCAATTTAAACCAGAAATGACTAAAATACATCTTTGACTGGATCTATGACTAAATCTATGACTGGGTTTGGACAGTACTTGCTTTTTAGGCAAAACAATGAATGATGCAATCTGAAGCTGGTATTGCGTCATACATGATATGAATTGCATCATGTTATTTCTAGAAGTCATGGATGATGCAATCATAACGAAGCTTACATCACTCTGCTGAATAAATTGCCCTATATCAGCTCTAGAAATCATACAGTGTCGTGCTCTCCTATTTGTCAGTGTTTGATTTTGCAAAGGGACACATTTCTGTTTAGCCAAAGTGAGCAGAGATGCCTTGTATTTGTGTGAACAGTGCAGATAACTTCTGCTATGTTTGTGGTGAAGTGACTTTTGCATCACAAAAGCGCAGTATAACCACTATAGTTAAGAAAGCCTATCACCTTTATTTTGGCTGCAAATTGGAGATCAGGACAAGAGGTGGGCACCACACATACGCTGCAACACTTGTGCAACAGATCTTCGCCAGTGGTTGAACAGGAAAAGGAAATGTATGCCTTTTGCAGTGCCAATGATTTGGAGAGAGCCAACAGATCATACCAGCAATTGTTACTTCTGCATGGTGCCTCCAGTTGGGAAAGGTGTCAAAGAAGAAAAAGTGGACTGTGCATTATCCAAACATTCCATCAGCTATACACCCAGTACCCCACGGAGAAGGACTGCTGGTTCCTGATGCACCAGAATCATTCTCACTTGAGTCAGACGAAGAGGATGAAACTTCTGGTCCTGAACCATCAATGTCACAGGTCCCACATTTCTCCCATCCTCCTTCTCTGAACCACACCTCATAACACAAGGTGAACTGAATGACCTTGTCAGGGATTTGGAACTACCCAAGAGTAAGGCAGAGCTGTTGGGTCCAGACTACAGCAGTGGAATCTCCTGGCAGGTGATGTTAGGGGTTCCATGATCGTCAAAAGGATCTTGTCCCATTCTTCTTCATGGAAGGTGATCTTATAGCCTGCAACAACATCGATGGTGTGGTGGCAGCCCCCAACATCGTTCACGATCCAGATGAGTGGAGACTGTTCATTGATTCATCGAAGACGAGTCTTAAAGCTGTTTTACTGCACAATGGCAATGTTTTGCCATCAATTCCAGTTGGTCATGCAGTCCATATGAAGGAAACCTATGACAACATGAAACAACTTTTGAGGTGCATAAACTATGACCAACATCAGTGGCAGCTCTGTGGCGATTTGAAGGTTGTTGCTCTCTTGCTTGGTCTGCAGACTGGATACATAAAGTACTGCTGTTTTCTCTGCGAATGGGATAGTCATGCAAGAGATTCCCACTACATCAAGAAAAATCAGCCACTCCGACAGTCATTGGAGCCTGGGAGGAAAAGTGTTCAGCATCCACCACTTGTTGAATCAAGGAAGACTTTGTTACCACCCTTACACATCAAGCTGGGTCTGATGAAGAACTTTATCAAGGCCATTGACAAAACACAAGCAGCTTTCAAGTACCTCTGTAGAAAATTTCCAAGGTTAAGTGAAGCTAAGATAAAGGAAGATGTCTTTGTGGGTCGAGATGATGCATTTGACCATGCATTGCGTGGCAAGGAAAAGGCGGCATGGAAAGACTTCCAGTTAATGGCAATAAATTTTCTCGGAAAGAACAAGGCAGACAACTACAGGTTGTTGGTGGAAAACCTCCTCAAGGCATACAAAAGCCTTGGTTGCAACATGTCACTAAAGATACATTTTTTGCACTTTCATCTAGATTTTTTTTCCACCGAACTGCGGAGCAGTGAGCGACGAGCACGGCGAGCGATTTCACCAGGACATTGCAACAATGGAGAAACGCTATCAGGGCAAATGGAGCCCATCAATGCTTGCAGACTATTGCTGGACAGTGACGAGATGCTCCATTTAATGAATACAAGAGAAGCCAAGAAGCGCCGAGTAGACACTGAATAGGACTAAACTATGTACATAATAGTTTTTTGCCTTTTGTTTCATAATAAATTTTATTTATATAACCCTTTTGCTGATTTTTAAAGTGTTACATAAACAGGACAGGTGAAATATTATTATGTAAAGCAACCATAAACACATGAAAAGACCTTGGTTTACAATTTGATTAAAACTCTACTATCTACACAATATACATAAACATAAAATGTAAAAACTTAAATATCTTAGAAACAGTAGCCAATCAGTTGTTTTAATTGTCATATTTGAATTCAGCACTTCAAAATACGTAATAAATAGCACATTTTGTCTCTGAAGCAGACGACTTCTTAAAAATTGTAGACCAGTGTTAGGGGAGACATGCCCAGATGATCCCAGCAGGTGAGAGATTTCCCATGCTGCAGAAGGGAAAACAACACACACTGTTGTACCTGCTAGTCTGATGGGGAAGGGGGGACAGAATTCCTTCCAAACCCCACATCGTTACGACCCTGAGTGTGAACAAGACCCGCTAGCCAGCCATCTAAGAAAGGTCTGTGTACCACTGGTCCTCCCTGTCCAGTGTCCTGTCTCCAGCTGTGCCTGATGGCTTCAGAGGAAGAGGGAAGTCTCAAATTCAGTTGTGAGGAAGGGGAATGGATTCTGTTTAAACATTTAGGCTTCACTCTACCCGTGCGTGATAACAGTCCTGAAATCTTGTCAGGATATTCCTGACCATGCAAGAAGATTGGCTCTGAAACTAGTATGGGTGAGTGAAGTTTTTAGCACATGGTGCTGTATGCTGCCCCTGAGCTGTGCAGGACTCACTGGGACCCAGTGCACTATGTAGCCCTTAAATCCTGAGGTCATGCAATGATTCCCTCTTGCTGGAGTTAGTTACCCATTTTCAAGAGCCCATGCGCCTCCTGCAGTCTGCTAGCAATCCTGGATATGAGGAGTTTTACTGCCTTCTGGTGGATGGTAGTTTTAAAGCAGGCACATCTGGGGACTGTTAAGGAAACTTTCATACTAGGCTAGTATCTAAGCAGTAATCTGACACTTTGCACCATAAATTACTCTTCAGCTGCCCCCTCCCTCCCCAGCCACATCCTGATCTGTGGCCTGTGGATCCTTTCAGGGATGTGGTTGCTGTCTGCAATTCCAGTGAATTTGTGGCTGAAGCCCTGGAGCTCCCTGGCTTCCAGGACCGTGTGAAGGAATGCAGAGAGAGCCTGCAGGCTGGGCCGGTCAGGTCAGGTGAGGAGAGTGTGCAGGGTGCTTTGATTGAAGTAGCAGAAAGGTCTGGCTTGACCGGGGAGGTGGGTTGAGTTGTTGGATAGAAACAAACTGGGGACTTGCGTTCTAAGGGGATGCTGTCCAGGCGAAATATTCCCATCACCCTGCATGCTAATGAACTTGGCGTATTGTTAGGGTCGCTTTGAGTGCCCTGCAGAGCATGGGATGGGCTCATTCCCACTTGTTCATTGTCATTCAACATGGCACAAGCCAGTTTGCATTCTTAGCTCTTGAGGGTGCTGGGTTTGGGGTTCCAGCACTGCAAGGGGGGCGGGGGTGTTAATCACCAACAAAACCCCAGCATTGCATTCTACTGCAGTGCTCTGCTCAACACTGGTTGCTTTGGGTTTTTAAAATTGTGATCCCAAACGGTCAGTGTTCCTCTAACATGCTGCCCATGTGGTGGAGTATAGGAAGAGCAGCATCTAGTCCACAGCTGGCTTCTTCTGGAGCCCAGATCTGGTCATCTGGCTATGCACTGGTGCCACTGTGTGACACGGGGCAGTGAATCAACATTTAAATCATGACAACAGGAAAAGCCAGTACAGCCTGTCCGCAATCCTACCGTGAGGGCCATGTCCCTTCTCATTGGATGGCAGTGTATGTCCGTCACTACCAAGCCCAGTCCTGACTCGCCTGCCTCCATTCTAGGTGGACATGCAGCAAGGTGTCCTGCTATCATTTTAGAAGATTTTGTCCCTTTTTTCCCATCCCCACTCCATTAGCATTGATGCTGTGGTGAGCTTGGAGGCTAGGGGTCAAGACCCAGTTGGACGAGCTGACTAGCCTGAGGCAGGATCTGGAGATCTTATGCTTAAATATTTAACATCTAACCTGGCTGGGAGCTGATCATACCACAATGCAGCAGGCTCTTGCTAGCATTAATGCAAAGCATGTTACATATTTTCTCTAGGTAAAACTGAGAATTACCCAGAAATCGTTTTCCTAGGAACAGGCTCTGCAATTCCAATGAAAATCCGGAACGTCAGCTCCACATTGATAAATAGCAGGTAAATGCTAGCACTCTGTACTTTTCCCTTCCAGTACATGTGGAATCGCCAGGGGCGGGAAGAGGTCTGTCATGTGGATGGCTATACAGATGTGCCAGCATACTGAATGTGTGCCTCACTTGGAGTTCATGGACCTATTAACCCTGCAGATGCTGAAGGGATTGGGGATGGGTCTGGGAATGTTGAACCTTGGTCACTAGTCCAAACGTACTCAAGATTCTCATTGTAGAAAGGCAAAGTGCTTCCCACAGGTGGTCTTGTGACTGCCTTCACAGGGCCTGTTAGGACCACCACTCTGCTTGACATCAGGTGTCCCCATTCCTGTCTGCATCAGGTCAGAGAACAATAGCTGAAGCTGCTATGGAGACTGAACTCTCAAAGTTGGCCCCTCCAGGTCCTTTCTACGGAGAGACAGCACTAGTGGCAGAAATGGTGTTTGCTGCCTTTCCAGATCACACCCTGAGCTGGCGTGGTGGGCAGCATTCATTTGTTGTCATCCATTCTGGTTACTGCCAGCAATACACCCACTCTTTCCTCTCTCCAGCTCTACCCAGGCGCTGCTCCTGGACTGTGGGGAGGGAACGTTTGGCCAGCTCTGTCGCCACTATGGGGACCAGGTGGACAAAATCCTGTGCAACATAGCCGCTGTGTTTGTCTCTCACATCCATGCTGATCATCACACAGTGAGTATCGCTGGGGGAGGACAGAGTTAGAGAAGGCGAGTTCCCAGCTGGTTGTGGGTTGTATCCACTTCAGCGGTGGCTCTTGTCACAGAAAGTTCTGTTGTGTGCTGCTCATTTTCTCCTGTGAATGTTTCACTCCTGCTTGGCTCTGTAACCATTCCAGTGTCTCCATCAAATGTCCTGCCCTGCTCTGCTCCATGCAATTTTGTTCCGGTTTTTAGATGTTCCTGGAATTAATATTGGTTGTAGCCTCCCAGCTGTATCTCATAAGCTGTTCTGCCCACTGTGGAATTTCCCAAGCCTTGCTGAATTCTGCTCTGCTACTAATCTTGTCTCTTCCTAGCACTGGTCCCTGCAAGTCTGGGTTCCAGCATGTTGCTGGGGCTGGGTGAATAAACTTGGAGTTTTGCAGTACCTGTTTCTGGGGGTTCTTGAGCTCCTAGGGGTATAAATTCAGCACTCTTCACTGCTTGGAATGTGCTTTCACAAGAAGCTTCAGCAAACTAGCAGGCTCCCTGTTCATGCTGGCTTGATCCAGGCAGGCTGCGTTTCATGCCCTGATAGCTTGCACTTTACAGAAGGGCTTCCCTTTCGCCAAGGCTTGTGGGGAAAGGGACAGCTGCATCCTTGGCAGAATCTGGGTAAGGTCTTATATCAAGTACTTCAGTAGTTTGTCACTAGCTCTTCAGAACCAGCAGGTGTTGGATCTGAGCGTTCTCTGCTGCTCGCTAACACCACCATGGCACAGAACTCAGAAAGGAGGTTAGGGTCTTCTCCTTCCTGGCTGACATTGCCTCAACTGCAGTGTTTCTCCTCCCCATGCCCTCTCACCCCCACCCCACCCCCAGCCTTTATAAGGGTTGTAGCTTTCAGACATGAGGTTTTAGGACACAGATTTACGAGGGGTTGGGCTACAGGATTGCCTTCTCACTGCTCTGGAGGGCAAAGGCCATCTGGGCAGAGGCAGCATCGGTGGGGAGGCCTAGGAGCAGTGCTTCAGTTTACATGTAACCTTTCTCTGGTTTGTCCCTCAAGAGGTGCCCCACACTTCACTGAGCTGGTGGAGTGGCTGTGAAATCAGCTCTTAGTGCCGCCCTGCTTCACTGATGTGGTTTTATTACACAGTAACTGACAACAAGTCTTCCATATTCTCTCTTCTAGGGCTTGTTGAACATTCTGCTGGAGAGACAGCGAGCATTCGTAAGTACCACAGCTATTTCACTGCCATTTAAATCTTGGAGCCAAGTTCACCACTGGTGCCAGTGAATGTGGTTCCACTGACACCATTGGAGCAACACCTGCCTCTCCCTTGACACAAGGCAGGACTCAGTCTATTTCTGAAGCAATTTCCCCAGTACTGACTCTTCCTTGCCTGTTCTGCTCTTTCAGGCATCCCTTGGTCAGCCATCGAGCCCGCTGCTGCTGATAGCACCCACGCAGATCATGTCATGGCTAAACAAGTTCCACGACAACTGCCAAGAGATTCTTGGTCATGTCAAGTGAGTGCCTCCCTGGCTAGTCGTGGGTAGTTGAATTAGTGGTAAATACTCTCACTGTGCCCTTGTCATTCATGGGCCAGGACAAACCACTGCCTTGCTCATGCTGCAGTGCAGTATGCTGTACAGGCCCTGTCTGCTGTATTTCAGTTGATCTCTGCAATTGATGAGCACTTGAATGCAGCTGGTCAGAGAATCTTAGCAGCAAAATGTCACCTCACTACAAAAACTAACCAGCCAAAAGGGCTGATCTCAAATACCCACTTCAGACACTGCTTTCTTGCTCCTTCCTCCCCTGGAGCCTGAGCGCACAGGTGGGGTTTGCAGCATGCACTGATGGGGGCTGGAGTATAGCTTCAAATCACAGGCCTTGTGGCAGGCTGGTAGAGTACTTGGAGTTGCTGGTTTCTCCTTCATCTTCCCTGGGGACTCGGTGTGTAGGGTCCAGTGATTGTATTTCCAAGGGCACGTGCCTGGGACCCAGGTATTAGCAGTGGCCGCTAATGACTGCAGCAGCTGGGGGCAGGAGAGCGCCAACCTTGCCCCATAGGGTGATGTTTGTTCCCCAGCCCCTCAGTGCCAGCTCTGTCTCCAGCCCTGAGGCCAGGGATCCCAAGGCCGAAGGGAGAGATGTTCTTGCTGCTGGGCTAGGCATCCCATCCCTGACACTTTGGGTACATGTAAGCTGCAGTTGGGGAGCACGCTCCCCAGCCCACAGGAAAACACAAACTAACTCTGATCCAGCTAATACGCTAAAATTAGCATTGTGGTCACAGTGGCTCGGGCTAGCCACCCATGTACACACCTAGGATCGTGGACCGGATTGTGCTCGGGTGGCTCATCCTTACAGCCACACTGCTATTTTTAGAGCCTGTAATGGCAGACACTGCGTTTTATTTAGTAAAACTTTTTGCAATCTAATCCACATTGAATCTCCCTTCAATCAAACTGCAGCCATATTGGTGTATGTTACCTTTCTGCTGTATGACTCCGAATCGGAGGTTTTCAAACCATGGGGTGGGCCCTCCTAGGGGAGCACAGAGGAGCATTTGGGGAGCAAGTAGTAATGCCAGGGGGCGGTCTTCAAAAATTTTTGAGCTGTCCCCCAAGTCAGACGGGCTGGATAGCTCACCCCAGAGGGGTGAAGGTGACACTCAGTTCCTGAGCCCTGCCACACTGTGTTACTGCTCCCCCCGAACATTTCTCCACACCTCCCCCAAGGGGGGGGTGCCCCACAGTTTGAAAACCTCTAGAAGCCCTTGTTAAATGGAAGGCAGAAATCTGGGAGGGGGCACATGACCCTGTGTCTCCCCCTCTCCCCCCACTGCTTCTGCCCATCTCAGATTGGGGTATGTGGTAGACTACCTTATTTGGAAAGGGTTATGCAGCCCAAAACACTTGAAAACCATTGCCCTAGTAGAATTGGTTAGCAGACCACTAGCAGGTCTGAGCTGCATTGTGTAATATATATCAGACTTACTAACTATCCCTTCACCAGCCCAGGCCAGTAACCAGCATCAAGACCTCCCCGAAACTCCAGGGGCTCTGCCCAGTCCTCGGCAGAGCTGCTGTGGATTTAACCTCGCAGATGTGCTCTTTAGTTACACTAAACACAACTTCAGAAAACGATTCACAACACTGTGTGGAGACGGGCTGCTCTGTGTGGGCTTTTCAGACTGCCAACGTTGGCCTACCCCCGCTCTTGTCAAAGGGTATGGCCAAATTCCCATTCGCTTCAGTAGCGGCATGGTCAGCCCAATGCTGAGCACTTGGAAAAGCTCCTGCTTGTTTGTAGGAGGCGTGAATGCTGAGGCCTTATGTTAAAGGATCACTTTAGGTTTTGCAGTTGCATATCAGTAGCTAGACTTGACCTTTTGACAGCCAGGTTCCTTCTGTGTTACACTGTGGGTTTGGACACTGCGTGTCTGGAGTTACAGGGCCATGTGACCCAACCGGGGGTGGGGGGAAGAGAAGCAGTCCAGCACCGTATGGCTTTAGAAGTTGCTGAGGTCTGCTCAGAATAGGCTCCTTCTAGGCCTGTGCTCTCTTTGGTATTGTTCAGACATGGAGTTCCTGCCATTAGTGTTGCTGCGCTTGGACTAGAGCACTAATAGCTCAGAATGTCAGGCAGTAACTTCTCAAACCAGGGGGCTTTGCAGGCAGTTCCACTAATGCAGCGGAGGATGCTCTGATTTGTCCCCAGTGCATGTTTCCATATGTTGTGGTTTGAAAAGGGCGGATGGGCTTGACATTGCTGAATTGTACTAGCCATTTATGCGATGATGCAAAACTTGCATGGCACTCCAGCAACCCAGCAAGATCTTGAGCAGAGAGAAAACAAACAGGCATGAAGCAACAGCCCAGGCAAGAGAGTGGGAGAACAAGGGACCAAGGATTCCTGGAGGGGAAATTTAATTTGAAGAGGGTACTTGGTTGGATGAGTCTTCCCTGCTTATGGAGGAAGGGTGGGGGAGGAGAGAGAATGAGAGGAGAGCTGTGCCTAAGGGCATGGAGGGAGGATGTTCTCATGGACAAGGCACCTGCCCTGGGACTCAGGGCAGGGTTTGGTGAGGATGAACAATCTGAAGTTGGGGGAAAAATAGAATCATAGAATATCAGGGTTGGAAGGGACCTCAGGAGGTCATCTAGTCCAACCCCCTGCTCAAAGCAGGACCAATTCCCAACTAAATCATCCCAGTCAGGGCTTTGTCAAGCTGGGCCTTAAAAATCTCCAAGGAAGGAGACTCCACCACCTCCCTAGGTAATGCATTCCAGTGCTTCACCACCCTCCTAGTGAAACAGTGTTTCCTAATATCCAACCTGGACCTCCCCCACTGCAACTTGAGACTGTTGCTCCTTGTTCTGTCATCTGCCACCACTGAGAACAGCCGAGCTCCATCCTCTTTGTAACCCCCCTTCAGGTAGTTGAAGGCTGCTATCAAATCCCTCCTCATTCTTCTCTTCTGGAGACTAAACAATCCCAGTTCCCTCAGCCTCTCCTCATAAGTCATGTGCTCCAGACCCCTAATCATTTTTGTTGCCCTCCGCTGGACTCTTTCCAATTTTTCCACATCCTTCTTGTAGTGTGGGCCCAAAACTGGACACAGTATTCTAGATGAGGCCTCACCAATGTCGAATAAAGGGGAACAATCACGTTCCTTGATCTGCTGGCAATGCCCCTACTTATACAGCCCAAAATGCTGTTAGCCGCCTTGGCAACAAGAGCACACTGTTGGCTCATATCCAGCTTCTCGTCCACTGTGACCCCTAGGTCCTTTTCTGCAGAACTGCTACCTAGCCATTCGGTCCCTAGTCTATAGCAATGCATGGGATTCTTCCATTCTAAGTGCAGGACTCTGCACTTGTCCTTGTTGAACCTCATCAGGTTTTTTTTGGCCCAATCCTCTAATTTGTCTAGGTCCCTCTGTATCCGATCCCTACCCTCTAGTGTATCTACCACGCCTCCTAGTTTAGTGTCCTCTGCAAACTTGCTGAGAGTGCAGTCCACACCATCCTCCAGATCATTAATAAAGATATTAAACAAAACCGGCCCCTGGACCGACCCTTGGGGCACTCCGCTTGAAACCGGCTGCCAACTAGACATGGAGCCATTGATCACTACCCGTTGAGCCCGACGATCTAGCCAGCTTTCTATCCACCTTACAGTCCATTCATCCAGCCCATACTTCTTTAACTTGCCGGCAAGAATACTGTGGGAGACCGTATCAAAAGCTTTGCTAAAGTCAAGGAATAACACATCCACTGCTTTCCCCTCATCCACAGAGCCAGTTATCTCTTCATAGAAGGAAATTAGGTTAGTCAGGCACGACTTCCCCTTGGTGAATCCATGCTGACTGTTCCTGATCACTTTCCTCTCCTCTAAGTGCTTCAGAATTGATTCCTTGAGGACCTGTTCCATGATTTTTCCAGGGACTGAGGTGAGACTGACTGGCCTGTAGTTCCCCGGATCCTCCTTCCCTTTTTTAAAGATGGGCACTACAAAAATAAAACGTGAACGCCCCAGCACAGACCTAGTGGACCTGTCCTGGGGAAATCTCGCTGTACTACAATAGGTTGCTGTTTCCCAAATGGAACGTGCTGCTCTGCTGACATGAACAGTTTTCAGTGTAGCCTTAACTTCCTAAACGTCTCCCCTTTTTCCTCTGCAGTATGATTCCTGCCAGGTTTCTGGTGGAAGGGGCGAAAGTCATTGGACCAAAAGCCGAAGCTCTCATTGACCCACTGCTGGAGAAGTATGACTTTGCGGAGGTAAGCTGGCTGGCGGCCAGGAGAAGGCGGCGAGAAGAGTGTAGGTGGATAACCTATGGTGGATAACGCTTGTGGTTCTGTTCAGTTCCAGACATGCGAGGTCCGGCACTGTAAAAATGCCTTTGCTTGTTCGATGAAACACACATCTGGCTGGAAAATCGTCTATTCTGGTGACACGATGCCCTGCGAGGCCTTGGTCCGAATGGGTGAGTTGAAAATGCACTCTGGCTGAAAACGCATTGTAATCACTTTGCCAACAGCCGTTAGCCTGTTTCACTCACTAAACAGATGTCGATTAAACCCTCCCTAATCTGCTCTTGCAGGTGTTAGGTGTCTCATCTCAAAATGCTGCAGGGAGGCGGTCTTGGGCTCTGTAGTAGAGACTATGCTAATCTGAGCACAGAACAGCTCTGTATGTTAACTTGTGTGCTACCTCTGTGAGCTGAGGGATGAAAACATTAACTAACCCTAGCTACACTGGTCAGGTGGGACAAGCGTTGGCAGGGCCGGCTCCAGGCACCAGCTTGTCAAGCAGGTGCTTGGGACGGCCGCTCTGGAGAGGGGCGGCATGTCCAGGTATTCGGTGGCAATTCGGCGGACGGTCCCTCACTCTGCCTGGGAGCGAAGGACCTCCCGTCGAATTGCTGCCGCAGACCGCGATTGCGATCGTGGCTTTTTTTGTGGTTTGGCTGCTTGGGGCGGCCAAAACCCTGGAGCTGGCCCTGAGCGTTGGGATGCATTATCTTTGCCTTTCTTTCTGGGTTCACTGCTGGAAGTATTTTGGGGCGGGGGAGGAGAGTAGAGAAGCACACTTGTCCCCTAATAAACATAGTACATGTCTACTTGATAAATCTTCCCCCCAACGTGGTATGTTCCACCACAAGTACAGAATGAGTATATGGTCTTATGCAGGAAAAGATGCTACACTGTTGATCCATGAAGCAACGTTCGAGGATGGCTTGGAAGAAGAGGCAGTAGAGAAGACGCATAGGTAGGGTATTTCTGAGGAAACTGGTTCTGTCTTCCTAGGAGTGAGATACAGAACTGGGCTTGGCCCTCAGAGCTGGTGATGAAAGAGGTTTCTGCTGCCCAGGATGTCCTGGGTGCACACATCTCCAGGCTCTGGAGGATCCCAGTTAGCGTTTGATCTCTTATTGATGGTGAATGAACTGGTTCTGTAACCTGGACACGGGGCATCCCCTCAGGATAGGGAGCGGTTACTGTACAGCTGGCTAGCTGGAGAAATGTGCTCTGCTAGAGGGGCCCTTAGCTGGTTACCCATTGGCATTGGGATGAGGACTTGGATCATTTGGCACCCCTCTCACTCTTGAATTCACTTTAGGACCTATCTGAGCTGCGTCTCTCAGGACTGGTATGTGCCTTCTGAATACCCAATTCAAAGGGGGTGAGAATGGGAGCACTATGCCCTACATGGGTGCAGAGAAGACCCAAGTGCAGCATCTTGGGTAAGGGGGAGGGATGTGGGTGTGGTTAAGGTACCTGGGATGGGGGAACGGGGGAGGATGGGAACAACAAGCTGGCACCTCCAGGGACAAGCATTCAAGTAAACCCCATGCTCCCAGAATTCTTCTAAAAAATGGTGAACACCCAGCTCACTGCAGCCTTGCTTGCCCCCTCCTCATTGCTGGAGGGGCAAGTGTGACTCGCTCGCTGTATGCCACATCTGCTGATGGGCAAGCTGTCTTCATGCACTGGCTGATTCAAATAAGAGCAATTCAAGTTCTCGTGCACTTGAACTCCAGCTGGCACATTTTGCCTGTGTTGGGTAAAGGCTGGGGCTTTAGCACTTGGTAACGCTGCCTCCAGGTCCCCTCATGGAGAGGGCTGTGCTGTCTGGCCTCACTGTGCAGTCACCAGAGTTCCACTAACCATTCAGTCTTGTTCCCCTTGCAGCACAACGTCCCAGGCGATTGGGGTTGGGATGAAGATGAATGCAGAATTCATCATGCTCAATCACTTCAGCCAGCGGTACGCCAAGATCCCACTCTTCAGTGCAGATTTCTCTGACAAGGTTGGAATCGCATTTGATCACATGAGGGTAAGTTGGGAACTTAGAGCCAGGCTCTTAAGGGACCTGGGCTGTACTGAAAATCAGGCTTTTTTGCAGATCTGTTGCTGAACCCAGAATAGTAGGCTTTCAGTGAGCTTCCCGGGCACAATGGGTTCCACTGGCAGCGCTTCGTTGGGTACAGGGAATCTCTGCCAGAAGTGGACTGTTTGCTCAGCAGCTGGAGGTGAAGTCTTCAGTTGCCACAATCAATATGCTTGGGTAAACTTGCCAGCTGGGGAGGTGTCCAGAGGTAGCTCTTCTGAAGAAGGCTAGTTTTGCAGCGATTGTCCTTTCCTGGCATTGCTGCAAACATAGGGGAGTTCACATCTGCAGTGTTCACTGGCTGCCAGCTTTGTGCCCAGGAGCCTGCCTTGCCTGGTTCCACTGGTGTAGAGGCCAAGAGGATGAGTGTGAAAGGAGATGGCTTTTCTGTGCCACTTGCCCAGTAAGAACTGAAAAGCCACTTGTCCAGAGGGAACCTTGTGGGGCAATGTTAGAGCAGCCGCTCCCAGGCAACGCTGGAACCCTCCCTCTGTGAGCGAGGTGCATGCATTGTCAGGACTAACAGACGGATGGGCAAACACGTCTAGTATCCGAATTCCCCGTGGCACTAACCTAATCCTCTGCAGGCTGGGGATTAGAGCCCTCCGGTCTCCAATAGCATAGCAAGGTGCCCCAACACTGACTTCTGAGAGAGCAGTGCCCCTTTCTCCTGCCCACCCTTCCAATGCTTTCTGCTGCCACTGCAGCACTTACATAGCAATTACCACATCTAAATGGGAAAGTTGTCTCCCAGAAAGATGCCTTTGTATGCATTGGCCCTCTCTAAATCGGTGTTCTAGATATGCTCCCCTGTGTGCGATCCAGGGGGATTGCCTGTCTGTGGGCCACTGTCCTCTCCAAAGTGCCCCAGCGTGTCAAAGCATTATTGCTATCTTAGGTATAATCGGTGCACTGAATGCCATCGTCCTCCCCTTCCCCTCACCTCATTGCATTCTTTCTGGGTGTGTCTTTACATGGCAAAAGGCTACTAAACATGAACTTGTTGCACTTATTGAACTGAACAAATACTAGCCGAAGGATTGGTGCCATTAACTCTTATATTGTGTGTTCCCTGCTTTATGCTAAGAAGAGATCTTTTTACACAATGCCTTCTCTGGGGATTCTGAGATAAATAAAAAAGGAAACACCCACTGCCCCTGTATTGTGATCTGGACCCCACTGGGCTGGGTGCTGGACAGATCTAATGAGTGTCCCTGGTCTAAATAGTTTGAGGTGTAAATGGACAAGACAAAGGGTGGAAGGGGAAACAAAGGCACAGAGCAAAATGCTATTCCTCTGCTGTGTCCCCTTCCTGTGAATGTCAATCTGAAACTAATTGCTTTTCAGGTATGTTTTGGGGACTTTGTGACCATCCCTAAGCTGATCCAGCCCCTGAAGGCTCTGTTTGCTGATGAGATCGTGGAAATGGAGGAGCGGAAGGAGAAGCGGGAGCTGCGCCTGTTGAAAGAGGCTATTATAGCTTCAGAGAAGCTGGCGGACAGCGAGAACAAGGCTAGCAAGTCGATCCCGGCCTCAAAGAAACGGGAACATGCAGAGAACCATCACGAAGGGCAGAGCAAGAAACTTAAAACCGCAAACTGAGCCAAGTGTGTGAAAGAAAGTGGCTCTGAGCAGCTTTGGGGAGTGTGGAGTGCTGCATACCCCCCCCAAGTGAGGGCATGGGGTGCCAGTGGTGATGGGCTGGCGATGCCTGCAACTGCTACATGGGCAGGGTTCCCCCTTGTGCTGATGTTACCAAGTATACAGTAAGAAGTGACAAGGTCTCTGCCCCGTGTCAGCACATGCAATTCATGTTTCTTGCTGGTGCTACCAACCATCTGTCAACTTCCAGCTGCCTTTCTTCCCTAAAGTGTTTTTATTTATTTTTTTTGGTTTTAGACTGGAAGCTGTTGTGTGTAACAGCGGTTGTGATGACAGGAAGTCACTGAAGGTGAGGTCCACAAAACCCCCATGGGGCTGTGGAATTTCCCAGAGTACATTAGGGAAGCCCCTGCTTCAATTGTGGGAATGTAACAATGTAAATAAGGGTCTGATCTCAAATGATAAGATGAGGTAATTCCACAATAAAATGGGACCCTATTTACCGTTTATTTTGGAGCTTGAGCTTCACTGGGCTTGAGCACAGGAATCTCAAGTAATTTTGCAGTGTTCATCTTTATTACTATGGCTTTCTCAATTTGATTCTACGAGTTCTGCTAGCGAGCAGATCCTTGCAGATGTGATCTCTTCATACTGCTGATGTGAACAAAAACTGGGAATAGCGGAGTATGACCCTGATCCTAAATTGCTGTCATAGCCCTGCTGGAAAGACCAGAATCTCTCACGTTCTTGAGCTATGGGTAGGGATTCATGCCCCCTCTAGCATTACTCAGTATCACTTGAGTTCAGGGAAAATAATCTTCCTCTGCCACACAATCAGCTCATTTTGTTAGTGTAAATAAGGAGCTGATACCAAGTTGGATGCTTCTCCTCTAGTGCTCCAAGGGGTAGAGACTGAAGTGCTAAATAGGACAGAATTGCTGGAAAGCTTTTTTCAATCAGAGGGCCACATGGCTGGTTAGACAGCAAAAGACTGAGTCCCATCCAGCTGATCAAGTACTGGATAAGGGGAAAGGGAAGGTTCACAAGTGAACTAACGTAACCGAAGGTGTGCTGCTAAGAGAACAGCACTCCTCTGCTAACCAGTGGAACAATTTACCAAGGGCCATGAAGGATTTTCCATTACTGACAACTTTTAAATCAAGAGTGGATCTTTAAAAAAAAAAAAAAAAAAAAAAAGAGATTCTTTAGTTCAAAGGGAATTATTCCAGGGGGGGTTCTGTGACTTGTGCTCTATGGGAGGTCAGACTAGATGATCACAGTGGCTCCTTCTGACCTTGGATCTCTGAATCAGATGTGTCAAACTAGTGCTGTTCCTTGCTCAGCTCAGCTGTGTGGTTACTACAACAGTTGCAAGTGCATTTATAGGGAGACCCTGCTTAACTGTCTGGCTTAATCAGAAGTTTTTTTTCTTGTACCGAAAGCTAATTTTAAGCAACTAATCCTACATGAAAGGTTTGCTCAAGAAATAGTGGTAGCAAAGCTTTAAGAATGTTAAATCTTCAGAGTGAAAATTGAGACAAATTGGCTAAATAACAAATCATTTGTGGTTTAGTAGGGCTGTAACATCTACAGAGGGAAGCTATACTGACAAGTACAATTCAATACTGCAAAAAGTCAGGAGGCTTTGAGACCCTGTGCCACTTAGAGCCATCTTTTGTTCATTGCTCTGAATTCTGATAACCTAATCCCTGTTATCATTTATTTATCTCCTAGGAGGGCAACCCTATGTAGTGTAAAATAGCTGCTGTTTAACAAGGCACAGTGACAATACACTAGTAAGAAGTCTCTCAGAACTTTTTAGGTAAAGCTATTACTAAAATGCAGGCAAAGAAGTACTTGGAAAATCTGAACCTGTTCAATGCAGCAACTCTCCAGATGAGGGTAGGAATTGTTTCACAAGTCTATAGAGCCATTGCCAACAAGTCATGAATAAATGGAGGGAGTGAATAAGAATAGAAAAAAACCCATGTGCTGTACTAGTCTTCCACACTGAGGCAACAGCAATCCTGGCTCTTTACTGAGTGAATTAATGGAAAAGTTACTCAGTACCCTGTGAGAAGCTGTGCAGGGGTGGGTAGGGCCAAAGATACTTACAGTATTGTCATTCTAATTGCAAAGTTAGAGGCATGTCTTGTGGGGCAGAGGTGAATTGCTGTGGCTAGAGCTTGGCCAGGGCCGCAGAGCTAACTGCTACCCCCACCCAGATACAAAAGTAAGTGATGTGCCGTGGAACATTTTCTCCCTGCTACTACACCTGTCACTTCTGCTCCACTGCCCAACACACAGCAGCCCAGCTGTGTGTTGGGCAGTGGAGCAGAAGTGACAGGTGTAGAAGCACAGCTGGCTTCTGTCCATGCTGACCACATAAAGAAACCCGCTGCCTTCCTTTCCCCGTGCTTAGCACTGCTCTGCAGCAATGGCTGGCACAATCTAGGCTCCTCTCACTAGGCTGGGAAGCCCTGTGTCCTTCCCAGCCAGGGGCTGCATGTCCCAGAGCTGCCCTCTGGCTCTAGGAGTGTTACAGGAAATGGGGCTTTGTGCTGGTTTTGGAAGACCCAGCAACATGCCCCACAACGAGCTGCTGGCTGAGGTGGTACCACTGCCCTAGGCGGAGTGAGCACGTGCACAGTAGGGACCAGCTCCAGCGGACAGCATTACATAAGAGCCAAGACCAAAGGTCCATCTAGCCCACTATCTTGTCTGCCACCAGCGACCCATGCCAGGTTACCCTGGAGGGAATTAACAGAACAGGTAATCAAGTGATCCATCCTCTGTTGTCCACTCCCAGTTTCTGGCCACCAGAGGCTAAGGACACCATCCCTGCCCATCCATTGATGGACCTATCCTCCAAGAACTTCTCGTTCTTTTTTTAAACCTAGGTATGCTTTTGGCCTTCACAACATCCCCTGGCAAAGAGTTTCACAAGTTAACTGTGCGTTGTGTGGGAAAAAAACCACTTCCTTTTGTTTTAAATATGCAGACTATTTCATGGGGTGAGCCCTAGTTCTTGTGTTATGAGAAGGAGTAAATAACACTTCCTTAAAGTCCGTTTTATTAATCTCCCCTAATACAGAAGCTGTTTCATGCCACTAAACATTTTTGTTGCCATTTTCTGTACCTTTTCCAGTTCCAATATCGTGTTACTCCCTCTAGTGGAGGGAGTATCTGCGGGGGCCAGTCCCACCCACACCTACAGCGTCTGATCCAGGGCAGTTGTAGGGTGACAATCTTGGCCCCTTAATGGCCCAGGTTTTCACCCTGAGACTCTCGGCCATGTGGTGAGTAGTATGTCTACAGCCAGTTTAGCTGTACTGATCCCAGCATGATTTGTAGTACCATAGTGCTAGGTGCTGTACAAACACACCAAAACAGTTCTTGCTGCCAAAGAGTTTACAGTCTCTAAGACAAGGGGGGAGCACAAGGAGACAAGGGTGAGCAGTGTGAAGGGCAGTGGTCTCAGCATATCAGCAGCCTGACTTGTCAAGCTTCTATAGGCCTGGAGAATTTGAAGGAGTGGAATAGTTAGGCCTGGTCTACACTTCCAACTTAGAGCTAGTTACACACTGAGGGCTGTTTTGAAAACGTCATGCCCAAGAATTCTTTCATCAACCTAGCTACTGCATCTGAGGGATTAATTATAGGGACAGAAAAAACCCTTTCTGTTGATGTAGGAACCGTCTGCCCTATGGCGCTATAGCTGTTCAGCATAGTGTATGTATACTCTTAGTTTTGCAGATATTTACGGGGAGCTTTCCCAAGCTTGTGGGGCAGTGTGAGAGAAAGCACCAAGGGGCTTATTTTAAAAAATAACAAGGGGGTGATCAGAAGCGGAATTAGACATCTTGATAGTGAATGAGATGATAGGGTGGGGATATGCCATGAAGACCATAAGCAGGTGGCTACTGGTCTAGACTTGGGGCTGGCTTCTGCCTTCTGCTCACCCAAGCCTGCAAAGCACAATGCCTCTTGTGACACTCACACAGTCTGCAGGTCTGTCACATATTCCCCCACAACCAGCAAACTATCTGATGCTGATTTGCCTTGAGAGAGACTTGCCCCACATAGCGCCTGGTAGAAGGGGCGCTTGGCTACTGGCAGAGACAAGAGCCCCTTGGTTGTAATCCTTGCTCTTCATGTTTCCGTGTCTTTCATGCTCACAGCCCTTTCGGGGAGAGAATAGCTATAATTCTGCTTCACAGCTAAGTGGGGTATGGGGGAATGTATGAGCTCAAAGCAGAGACTAGAATGCAGCTCTGTAATGTGACTGCCTCAAGGCTCACTTTCTTTACCACATTGTCTTTTGGAAAGATTGGACTCAATCTTGTGAAACCCACCACAAATCTCTGTCCTGGCTTTAGCTTTTAAGAGCCTGTTGATGCTTGCATGCTATTGCTTGTAGTTGTTCAGCTCAAGTAATAGAGGGACATGCATTTAGACCCAGAGAATCCAAGTTCAGCCCCTGAAGATGATCCACCAAGGCACTGTTATACTTGGCTGTTCTGCTGCTCGACCACACTTAGCTCCCAGAACCAGGAGAGAGCTCAGGGATCTTCACACCCAGATTTCTAGCACTAGTTCACAAATAGTTATCACCCAATGGTAAAAAGTGTATTGTAGCTTCCTCTACGGGGTGCTCCTCACAGAGGATAATAGCAAGGCTTCACAAGCAGTTTTTCTGATATAACTTGTAGTGTGGTAGTGCCTGGGAGCTCAGTCATGGACTAGGACCCCACTGTGTTACTAGGGTGAAGCACTAGTCCCAATATTTAACCCTTTGTCCCACATCCCCATCAATGTATGATCGGGATGCCATTTGTCCCGATATTCAGGTAAGGAGGTGAGCGGGAGGGAGGCACTGATCCTGTGGATGCTCCGGGGCTGGAGCACCCATGGGGAAAAATTGCAGCTAAGCTCCCTCGGCCTCACCTCTTCCCCCCTTTCCCCCCCCCAGCATGCCGCATCCCTGCTCCTCCCCTCCTCCAGCGCTTCCCATCGCCTAACAGCTGTTTGGCAACACTTAGCGCTTTCTGGGAGGGAGGAGCAGGGACGTGGCATGCTCGGGAGGAGGTGGAGAAGAGGCAGGGCAGGGATGGGGACTTGGGAGAAGGGAGTGGAATGGGGGCGTGGCGAGGGCAGGAAGAGGTCAGCACCCACCCAGCAGAGGGGAAGTCGGTGCCATAGGGGTGAGTGGCGGGCGGGGAGGGTGAAGAGGCGAGTGGGGGGAGGGCAGAGCCTGGGAGGAGCGGGGGTGGACTGTGGATGGGGCTGATGGCACCCCAGTGTGTCCCGATACTTTAGTGTGGTGATCTGGTCACCCTCTGTGCTACCCACTCTGCAAACCCAGAGTCCCTGCCTCTAACCCTAACCGCATAAGCTGTTAGTGCAGTAGGTAGCTGTGCTGTGGATCTGAAGGGGGTGTGTGTGTGTGTGTGTGTGTACACACACACACACACACACACACACACACACACACGGCTTGTTCATTTTCACCTCCCTGTCTGTGGCCCCAAGGAGCCCAGAACCACCCTCCTTGCACTAACTATGTCTGCCTCTGGGAGGAGGAAGATCAGCCTGGGGTAGATAGATGCATGCTAGCTCATATTGACAGTGGCCAGTGCCAGGAGCCCCTGAGGGAATGAACAGCACAGGTAATCATCAAGTGATCCATCCTGTTGCCCATTCTCAGCTTCTGGCAAACAGGCTAGGGATACCATCCCTGCCCATCCTGGCTAATAGCCATTGATGGATCTATCCTCCATGAATTCATCTAGTTCTTTTTTGAACCCTGTTATACTCTTAGACTTCACAACATCCTCTGACAAGGAGTTCCACAGGTTGACTTTGTGTAATGTGAAAAACATACTTCCTTTTGTTTGTTTTAAACCTGCTGCCTATTAATTTCATTTGTTAACCCCTAGTTCTTGGGTTATGAGGAGTAAATAACACTTCCTTATTTACATTCTCTGCACCAGTCATGATTTTATAGACCTCCATCATATCCCCCTTAGTCATTTCTTTTCCAAGCTGAAAAGTCCTAGTTTTATTAATCTCTCCTCATATGGCAGCCATTCTATACCCCTAATAATTTTTAGTGCCCTTTTCTGAACCTTTTCCAATTCTAAAACATCTTTTTTGAGATGGGGAGACCACATCTGCACGCAGTATTCAAGATGTGGGTGTACTATGGATTTATATAGAGGCAGCAAGATATTTTCTGTCTTATTATCTATCCCTTAATGATTCCCAACATTGTTTGCTTTTTTGACTGCCGCTGCACATTGAGTGGATGTTTTCAGAGAGCTATCCACACTGACTCCAAGATCTGTCTCTTGAGTGGTAACAGCTAATTTAGACCCCATCATTTTATATGAATAGTTGGGATTATGTTTTCCAATGTGCATTATTTTGCATTTATCAACATTGAATTTCATCTGCTATTATGTTGCCCAGTCACCCAGTTTCGAGAGATCCTTATGTAGCTCTTTGCAGTCTGCCCGGGACTTAACTATCTTGAGTAGTTTTGTAACATCTGCACATTTTGCCACCTCACTATTTACCCCTTTTTCCAGATCATTTGTGAATATGTTGAATAGGACTGGTCCCAGTACAGACCCATGGGGGACACCACTATTTACCCCCCTCTATTCTGAAAACTGACCATTTATTCCTACCTTTTAACCAAACATGTAAAAACATGTTTAAAAAAAAAAAAAAAAAAAAAAACGGGAGATGCTGGCTTGCTTCCGGGGGCCAAGAAAAGCCTTTGGCTCAGTCAGGCACCCAGGATCGAATCTTCAATTGCTACAAAATGGAACTGGTGGGAAAACATAGGACATTAAATCATGTGCCATGCATCTAAGGCAGGCTAAAAATAAACAGTAGGCTAATGGAGGCCTTTCAAGCAAGAAAGGGGAATAAAGGAGGAATCTCCGCTCCATTCTCTTTGATCTACACATGGGTGACCTGCCAGCCCTACTGGAACAGTCGCCCAAAGCTAAGAGTCCCACTGCACATCTCTGAGAGAAAGTGCTGCTATGTGCGGCTGATCTGGCCATATTATCTAGCCAGCCAGCCCACAGAAACTCACTGCCATACCCGGACCCTACAGCTCACTCTGGGAAAACTTAGAACTCAGACATTTCCGAATGAGCCCCAGATCAACCAAACAAGAGTAGAACTGTGCTGCAGAGCCATGGAGACTGAACACACTGTGACATTGCACTCCATATTCTTTATGAAAATATGCTGATGAGTGTGAATATGATGTAACTGGAATATGCTTTATGCAAAAGGTCTCTTGTAAGGTATCACTACAAAGCCTATAATCTACTGAGTGTGTTCATCCTATTTGTTTGCATGTAGTATTTCTATGTCTGGAGTTAGGAGAATAAGATATAAACTTGTATTACTGATGTAAACATATTAAGTAGAAGCCATTAAGGGTGCTTCAGAATCAAACTGTAAATGGCTCTGTTTACCTGAAAACATTCCTGTGTACCTGTGGGCCAGCCCAGGAAGAATGGAGGCTGGGATCTCACAGGACGTGATCATGTCACTTGATACTGGAATCCATCTTAAATCTGGTACTTTTCCATGTAGATGGCGGGGTGGGGACCTGGAGAGACAAAAGATTCCCGCCTTGTGTCAAAGCTATAAAAGGGGGTGGAGCAGGACAAAGGGTCCCAGTCATGAGAATACCCCTGTTTACCACCTAAGATGTCTGCTAGAACTAACAAGGACTGTACCAGGGGAAAGGATTGGGCCCAGACTAGGAAGGAGTCTAGTCTGGGAAAGAAGTTTATTGGAATATCTCTCAGGGTGAGATCTTACCTGTAATTAGTTTCTTAATGTATTAGGCTTAGACTTGCGTGTTTTGTTTTATTTTGCTTGGTGACTTACTTTGTTCTGTCTGTTATTACTTGAAACCACTTAAATCCTACTTTTTATACTTAATAAAATAACCTTTTTGTTTATTAATATGCCCAGAGTAAGTGATTAATACCTGGGGGAGCAAACAGCTGTGCATATCTCTCTATCAGTGTTATAGAGGGTGGACAATTTATGAGTTTACCCTGTATAAGCTTTATACAGAGTAGAAGATTTATTTGAGGTTTGGATCCCATTGGGAACTGGGTGCTGGAGGTAGGTAACCTGCTGAGCAGTTTTCACTTAAAGCCTGCAGCTTTGGGGGTGTGATTCAGACCCTGAGTCTGTGTTGCAGCAGGCTAGCATGACTGGCTCAAAAGGCAGGGTTCTGGTAGTCCCAAGCTGGCAGGGAAAATGGGCTCAGAGGTAATTTCAGCACATCAGGTAACAGCCCCAAGGGGGATCTCTGTGACTGAACCCATCACACACACCTTCCCAGTAGGTCACAATAAATGCAGCAGGGAGCGTCAGACTGGCTCTCAAAGCACAAGAGAAAGCTCTGCAGGCTTCTATGCCACAAAGAAAAAAATGCCTCCTGCACAAGAAATTGCTAAAACTATTGCCCAGCTGCTTGCAGCCCACTCTGCTAGAAGGCAGGAATGTGATCTTGGGGTTTGCACTACCTGGGACGAACCCTGACAGAAACCCTGTCCCTGTAGTTCTGCAAACAAAGCTGTGCAGAGGAACTCTAGCACCAATGCTGCCCAGCAGAACCAGGCCAATTCCCCCTTCCAGTCAACCCCCTTGGAAGGACGTTCAGCTTCTGGTGACATCCCAATGCTGCAAAGGCTCCCTCAGGCACAAAGCACTAGAGCAGGGGGGTTCAACCTTGTTTCATTGGCAGACCCCTTTGGGAAATTAGTCTGCAAACCCCCAAGGTTCATGGACCACAGGTTGAAATCCAAGTGCAATCACAGTCCACTCCTTTGTGTCACCTCCAAAGCTGTAGCCGGCAGGGCAGGCCATGGAACACCACAGAACTCGCCAGCCTCCTCCCCCCCCCCACCCACTGGGAGGAGTGCTGGAGAAAGAGAGAGAGAGAGAGAGTGTGTGTGTGCACATGCACCAGTGAACCAAATTGTAAACCCTGGATATGATGAAAACTACTTCAAACCAGGGGGTGTGGCAGTCCCCCCTTCTAGTTCCAGCACCCCAGTTCTAGTGCCTATGCACACTTAGGGTGACCAGATAGCAAGTGTGAAAAATTGGGACCGGGTGGAAGAGCAATAGGTGCCTATATATGAAAAAGCCCCAAATATTGGGACTGACCCTATAAAATCAGGACATCTGGCCATGCTGGGACAGACAAGTCAAACCCCAGGCGAGCCAAGTGCAGGTGGCTGGCAGAGTGATGGCACTAGGACACAGCACAGCAGAGGCACACCTCTGGGACCCAGGGCCAGCAAGGGGAGGCATGTGCCACAGTCATAGAATCATAGACTATCAGGGTTGAGAAGGGAGCTCAGGAGGTCATCTAGTCCAATCCCCAGGGCCCTAAGTGGCCCCCTCAAGGATTGAACTCACAATTCTGGGTTTAGCAGGCCAATGCTCAAACCACTGAGCTATCCCTCCCCTGCACTCATCATGAAACACCCACCCCGGTGGAGCCACAAGCTTCCACCTCCTGCCGCTCAAGGCTTGCCAGCCGGAGGGAACCGGAGCGGCCCCGGCGGATGCCTCAGGCTAAGGAGGAGCCGCGTCCAGTCCCCAGAGCAACCGCAGCTCCGCCCTGTACACAAGGTCGCCAAGGAGCCTCGGCGGAGCATCAAGCGCAGCCCCAGGCCCGCAGCGCAGCCCCCTTCCCGGACCGTGCCCGAGCGCAGCCCCCAGCTCCGGGACCCGGGCGCAGCCCTCTGCCCGGACCGTGCCCGAGCGCAGCCCCCTCCCCGACCCTGCCCCGAGCTTAGTCTCCAGCTCCGGGACCAGAGCGCAGCCCCCGCTCCGGGGTGTCCTGCCTGCAGCGCCATGGCCGGCCCGGAGGAGGAGGAGGAGGGGTCCCCCGCGGAGGACGCCCCCGGCTTGGATCCTCGCGTCCGGCTGCTCGGGGAGCGCGTGTTGCGGAGCCTGCGGCTGAAGCCGGAGCGCTGGGAGCGCTGTGTGGGTAGTCCCGAGGCGCAGCCCCTGCTGCGGGGCTTCCTGGAGGGCGCCGCGGGGCAGCCGCCGCTGCTGGTGGTGACGCTGAGCCCGGCGGGGCAGCTGGCGCTCAGCACCCAGCTCCCCGCCAGCCCCGGCCGCAGCAAGGCGCTGTTCTTCCTCCGCAGGGGTCCCGGGCCGCTGAGCGCCCCGCCCGGCCCCGGGGAACTACTCTACGGGGACCTGCCCGCCTCCTCCCTGGAGCACTTCGCCACCCTGGTGGAGGAGGTAAGGGGGCCGCGGGAAGCCCCAGCGCGGGGGCGGATGGATGGGATCCCAGGAGCAGCCCCTTCCCCTCCGCGGTTCTGGGTCCTGGCGGCTGGCAGGGACCTACCCCTTACTGCGGCTGTCCCCCTTCTGGCCTGGCTCCCAGTCTATAGCAGCCCAGGGAGCCAGCGAGGTGCCCAGCCTGGCTGTGCTAGTGCCCCAGGTCCCTGGGCTGGCCTGGCACCAGAAGGGAACCTCTCTGGTTCCCACCTTAGTTCAGAGGTCTGTGACCCATCCCCACTCTCAAGGCTCTGTCCCCTCAGCCTGGCTGAGACGGAGGTGCAGGCTAAGGAGCTGTAGCCTGGCCAAGCAGTGGGGTCTTTTAGCTCAGGGAGTAGCAGCTCATGCTTGGGGAATCAGAGATTTCAGGGTCAGTCCCTGCTGTGGTGACTCACCCAGGGGTGTCCCCAGGGACACAGGTCACAGGGGTAAAAAAACAAGTTGCTAAGGGGTTGTGTGCAATGTTAAGGTAACATCAAGAAGAGCAAGTCACTAAGGGACAACAATGCAAAACTGGAACACACACAACACAGTGTAACGCCATATACCTAGGTACATCAGCCCCACACATCCCTGTTCCCAGATACCATCCATTCCCAGAGAAAAGCTGTTCTACTCATCCACACTCACAGGCCACCCAGATACCCTTAACTCTGCCATCTGTAAGCCCAGAAGGGAAGTGTTTACAAAATCAAAACACACCTGTAGACAGGGCCTGTTTAATGCCAGTGTTCCTATGGGATTAATCTGTATTTCTCATGGGTAGCTTGAATCTGGGTTATTTCCGTTTAGGACTTGTTAAGAATCACAACTAATATGTCCTTTTGTTTGTAATTTTAATATTGTGAACTAAAATATGTTACCAGTATTTTTCCCACTAGAGGTGTCACCTAATGAATTTTTTTTTAAATAAACATTTATTTTGAATGTGTTCAGTATGAATTTAAGATGGGAAATCTACACAATGATAAGAGTGTATGTGGAAATAGGTGTGAATGTGGCAGTATTTTGGAGTTGACATTGTTATATTAAGACATTGAACCTTCAGCTCACAGTTGTAGGCTACCAACCAAGTTATTTTGATTTTGTGGGGTAGCATATTTGTTTATGTGGAGCAATATTACATCTCAGTCTTTTTGATGGGTTCTGCAATTTGGTAAATCATAATTGCACAGATTGCAGTGTTTGTGTGCTGTGACTTTGTTTGTAAATGGTGACAGGTAGCATATGAGAGGACTTGTAAACTCCAGCTGTTATGTAAAATTTTTTGGGTGTAATGAATAGTTTTAGATTGATGTCACTGGGGCTCCTTTGGTCATGTGTCCTGAGCAGGGTGCATGTACTGATCTCTGCCATGCATATTTCTTTATGTAGCTTTTTGTCCGGGAGATGTAAGCATTGTTTCATGGCACTCCACGGAGGGTAGAGTTAAGGGTCTGACTGTGGTGACAGTAGCTGAGTAGGACTGGTCGGCTGGGGGAATGGGCAGTGTGTGAGTGAGTGAGAGAGAAGAGGAGGGATGTAGGTGAATGGCTTTGTGCTGTGTTTCCTGGCATTGTGCGTTTGGGCTTTGCTTCACTGTCTCTCAGCCACCTGAACTGTTTTTCACAAAGTGTCTTTTGTGTTTGAACTTCCTGGTTTTCTTGAAAATAGAGAGAGGCAGGCTCAAGAGGACTCAACCAAGGAGGCTCCTCCTCCTCCCCTGTGCAATCGCTTTGCACCTGCTGTGTGTGCAGAGTAGGGTGAAGCTGGGCTGGCACCAAGGGGCTGCATGGCTCTCCTGGGTGAATTGCACTAGGGGCTCAGTGCCAACCCCATAGATTCTTCTGGTACAGGGGATGTTTCAGGGCAGATTGAGGGCAGGAAGAGACAGGCCTGCACCCCAGGGATCCCCTGCTACAGTGAGGCCCATAGGGACTATGGCAGTGGGAGGTAGGGAGGGCAAGCTAGGGCTGTCCGCAGGCTGCTCTAACCTGCTACTGTGGCCCCTCTGTCCTCTGTCTGCCCCAGCATCACATCAGGGAGGTGCAAAGCCTCCCCTCTCAGTCCCTGCGCTCACTCAGGAACCCAACGTGCTATAGAAAATCCACACTCAGGTTGATCATTCGTGACTCTTCTCTGATGTGAACAAACTGCACTATTGGGCTGAATCAGCCACTCACACTGGGGACAGGAGCAGGCCCTTCCACCCAGGGTGGGGCAGGCCATGCAGCTGAGCCCCCAGCTCTGTGGTGATGCCTCCTATGGGAACGCCTCTGCTTGTGTCACATGTGCTCTTTGGCAGAGGGACCGAGCTGAAGGCAGTGCAGGAGCAGCGCAGAGCTGCAAGCAGAGCTGCTGAGCAGGCTCAACCCTCTGCTGAAGATCTTCATGTGATTCTCTCATCTTCCCATTCTCCTGCTCTGCCCTGTCAGCCAAGCCCTTGCTTCTCTGAAGGAGCACGGTACCCAAGTGGAATGAACACTGGTCTTGCTGGCTAGGCTGTCTTCAATGACCTGCGTGGAGGACTTGAAGGAGTCTGAAGAATCTCTCCTTTTGCTGGCCAGGGCGCCTGACCAGAGCCCGATGTAGTGACACCTTTTCTGCTGCAGTAACATGTATGGCCCTGGCAGTTGGGATGTCACACAATTAAGTTCACTGTTTTATTGGGGATTTTTTTTTTTTTATAATTTGTGTGGCTGTTCCCTAGCCTAGGCTATAGTCTAGTGTACTAAATACCGTGAGTTCCTCGCTGTGTGTGACTGTTAACGTGAGAACACCGTACTGAGTGAACACAGGAATTATGGAGATGGTGGCCACAGCTCTGTAGTTAAGGTTGACTTTTCCATCAATGACAGGGATTCAGATTTTTTATTACGTATGACAGCATCCCTGCACCTTCCCCACAATTACAGCACTTGCTCCTTGAATTTCGAATGACTTCTCAGAGAAGTTAAACATAAATCCATTAATTAGTTTATGAATGAAAATTAATTTTAAAATCGGTCCTTTAAGAACTTTAGCGGCTTGTTAGACTCTGCTCAGTCATTGTCTATTAACAGAGAAATTGGCAGAAAGGTGAATCTTGAGAAAATCTGGTGCAATAATTAGTTGTTTTTGAAAATACAGATAGATGAATATATAGATATTTAGAATTAATGGTAACTTTATCCATTATTTCTCATAATTGAAAGTTTCCCCTTCAGCAGAGGCTGAGGAATAAAGTTCTGCTCTAGAAAAATTTACCAAGAATTGCCCTCTTTCAAAATGGCTGCCATCTCCTGTTCTCATCGGGACTGAAGCCACAGGCTGCCTTTAGCAAAGATAGCCTACTCCTGCATTCTGCTGCGCCTCTCTGCCTCCAGCATAGCTTCACTCCAGTTGGGAACAGTGGGAAGAAGTGTCCATCTTTGGTAAGGGCAGCTGATGGTTTCAATCCTATTGAGAATAATTTGAGATGGTGACTATTTTGAGAAGGCCATCTTAACCAAGGGTAAAACCAACTCTTTGGACTCCACCTGGAAACCAATAGGCTGGCAGTAGAGGTCCCAGAACACAGACGTCATGTGCTGCTGCCAAGATACACTGCATTGTGCACTGGCTTCAGTTTCTGGGTTGATTTAAGGCCAAGCCCCATGTACAGTGCATTACAGTACTCTAATCCCGAGGTGATAACAGCATGAATAATGGTAACAAGGACCTCACCTGAAAGAAACGCACAACCTCAGTACAGATGAAGATGGACAAGAGCCTTCCTAGAAGCTGCTGCTATATGATTATGATCATCTAGCAAGAGCTAGGCTCCAATATCCCCTCAGTCACAGTGGCTAATACAATCCTTGCCGTATCTTCTGGTTGTTTCCTCCAACCAATAAACATTACCCCTGTCTTATTTGGACTGAGCTTCAGCCAGTTAGCTCTCATTGAAGTCCCAATCTCACTCAGACATCACAGAACAGTGGCTGATTTGAATCAGACAGATGCACTGCTGGCTGTCAGCATACTGAAAGCACTGATCTCCCATATCCTCTCATTAACCTTTCTAATGGCCTTGCACACAAGTGGAACAAGAGTAAAGACACGTGGGGAACTTGCTGGGCTCCAGATGAGTGCCCTCAGTGATGAAGAAAAGTCTCCTAAAAGAAAAGTGATGAAGAAAAGTCTGGAGGGAAAGGAGTCACCAGAGAACAACCCCATCTGCTCCTGTTACATTCTGCAGCTTAGGACCAATGGTATTGAAAGCAGCTGGTAGATTTAATCATATCAGCCTGGAAACCCAGTCTCCTTCCATCCCTAGGGTGAGATAATTTCTGCTGGAGCAATATCTGTTCTGTGCCCTTATTGACAAGAGTTAAAGAGACCTGAGACATCTAGGTGTTCTGCAAGGTGTTCTGTGTCTAATCTTAACCAGAACTGGAAGATTAGACACTGGGCAATTGTCAGCCAGAGTGTCAAAGTTAAGTGTTGGTTTTTTGAACAAAGGACATATAACAGCTTCCGTAAGAGAAACTGGCATGCTGTCCTCCCTAGGCATTGGCTATCTCCACTAGCAACAGAAAATCCAGTCCGATCTTAACACAGCATCAAGACAATAATGCTTTAGCTGAGCTCCAAGTAGCAGCTTTACAGCTCTCAATCAGCACAGGATGAATAAATGCTGTGGAAGTGATCGCTACCCACCTTCCAGTAGAAAGGTCTGTAAGTTGTTCTTGTGGAGGAACTTCACTGAGCACACAGCATGGGTGGATACAGAATATGATCCCATTGGATCACTTCTGGACTGAATGGGACTAGCCTTTAGCTTTTCAGCAAAAGCCACAGGCAGTATTGGGGAGGTCATGGAAGGCATTGTCCCCACAGCCGTCTGAACACCTGAGGCGTGCAGCTGAGTTTAGCATGGAAGATCATGAGGCTTAAGAACAATACTGACACAGGAACTGTCTTATTTCAATCAAAATATGGGACCACAGTCCAGGCTTTGGGATGGGTTGTTAGGATGGCTTCCCCCTTAAGAAAACTGTCATCAAAGCCTGCAGCTGCCACTCTCCTGGCATATGAGAGAGCCTGCAGGAAGGAACCTCCAATGACAGGTGAAAGGAGCAGACACCAAGAGGCACTGAAGGATCCCCCATAGCCTAGATCAGCGGTCTGAAACACGCGGCCCACGGAGCTCTTCCCTGCGGCCCGCCAAGCTCCCCACGCCCCCCCCCCCGTTACTTCCTGTCGCCGCCAAACTCCCCTCACCCCCCCCCCGAGTTATTTTATGTGGCAGCTAAGCTCCCCGGGCACTGCTTCCCAATGTTTGGGGCCAGATCTCTCCCCTGGCCCCGCCTGCCACCCCCAAACACCTCCCCCGAGTGTCCCCCGGTCTCACTTGCTGCCCCCTCACTGCCTGAAGCCTGCAGCTCATGCTGACTCTGCTCCACTCTCCTCTGCCGGCTTCCAGCATCACCTGCTGCCGCAGGGTCCTAGTGCCACCTGCACTAGGGCCAGGGCAGGTTGCCCTTCCCCTGCCCTTCTGCCCTAGTCCTGAGCCTCTCCAATGCCCTGAGCCTCTCCAATGCCCCAAACCCCTCATCCCACAGTCCTCCCCCCTGCACCTCCTCCTATCCCCAAACTCCATCCCAAAGCCTGAGCCCCCCACCCCCTGCCCCAGCCCGGAGCCTGAACCCAGCACCCAAACTCCATCCCAGAGTCTGCACCCCAGACTCCCTCCCCTATCCAAACTCCCTCCCAGAGTCTCAGGAAGGTGGGGGTGGAGTTTGGGGGATGCAGGTTCTGGGCACCACCAAAATTTCTACAAACCTGTCACCCCTGGAAGAGGCAGAGCAGAGGGGTGGAGTGGTGGTGCAGCCCAGTGCAGTGGGGGGGCTTTACTGAGTGTATATATTTTATTAAAACCGCTTGGAGGAGGAGGTGGAGAAGAGATGGGGCAGGGGTGAGGCCTCATGGAAGAGGTGGAGTGGGGGCGGGGCCAGGGGCGGCAATGGGGGTGTCAGTGATGCGGCCTTTGGGCCAATGCACTAGTCCTCATGTGGCCCTTGTGGTCATTTGAGTTTGAGACCCCTGGCCTAGATGCAGTTAGGATTGCAGTTCCATAGAGTCAGTTTGTGCTTTTGAACATACATGGTGCTCAGACCTTTAACATGCTCTTTTTAAAAGCAGACTGAGCCCTCTTGCATGGAGGAGTTAGAAACGAATCCCAAATCCAGTAAAAACAAGGAACATTTTAAAATGACTAGTAAAGGACAAGAGCCTAGAGCCATCCGTTCACCCATTCCTAGTTAGAGCCATGTGGATGTAAAGCAGGTGGGCAGATAGTGAGTGATGAAGTGCTGTGTGGAATTGGCTGGGTCTCTTTTCTGTTCCTTTCCAGACTCTCAAATGTTTGGGTTTTTGAAAGGTGTAGAATATAAGTAAGAAATACTGTTTTGGTGTGTGGTAGGACTCCAACATCACACACTTTCCAGCATAACTCCTGCTGAATTAGCTTTTTATTTGGGAATAATCTTTTGATTTCTGAGCTCTTTGTTCTAGACATTGATAAATGCAGAAGCAAGGAGCAAATGCTGCTACAGAGGAGTTCTGGGGTTTTATAACTAAATTGTGTCCTTTTGAAAGGTACTGAGCCTACAAACCCAATAATTATCCACAAAACAGGTGGAGTGTTGGGGGCAGAGGTGCAGGCTTCTTCATACATGTCCCAAATATAAACTGCAAGGACTGCTACTGTGGGGTAGAGAAGAAATAACTTGCTGTGGCTCATTCAGTCCTTGGAGACTGCTCCGATTGCCAACAGGGCTGACAATTACAATGGGTGTTATATGAATGCCAGTCCATTAGGAACCAGCCTGAACCCCCTCCATGCTCATTTCATGTGGGCACACAGGATCCAGTTTGGTGGCTGGCTGATGAAAGGCTCTGGGGCTCGTGAGCTATTCAGTCCCACTTGGCTTTTCTTCTTTATTACTTATCTGCTGTAAACTGGTTCAATGGTTTATATTACAGGTAGTAGCACCAGTCCTGGCAAACCAGAAGAATCATCACAGCTGGCCACATGTGGTGTCACAGGACATTATGCGTCATGTCCACAGCCTGAAAAGTAACATTTTTGTGGTTATTGGTCAAGTAAAAGGGAAGACCCTACTCCCCCTTCCAGCAGGCTCTGAGAGAATGGAGTATATAGATTGTGAAAATGAAAAAACGTAAGTGAAGTTTTGAGTTTTCATCTACTTTGCTCGCCGCATGTTTGTTTTTATTTCTGCTAGGAATCCCATGCAAAAATAAGCAGGACTTTCCTCATTCACTGTCCATTCTCCTTGCTAGTCAGCCAAGGAAGTGAGGCCTAATACTCAACCTGATGGCATTTCTGTTTGTCTGCCTGTAACACGATAACTTTTGAAGACCACATCCAATCAGTTTCACAATTATTGGAAACATTTGAAGCGTCAGTGGGAAGAACCCCATTGATTTTGGGGGTAGTCAGTGAACCAAAACATTGGAAAAGCCTCATTTCCTTACTGTGTCCATTGGATGCTCTAGGCAGATGGGGATTGTGACATCAGAGATAACACAGCCAGTCATCATTCACACCCTCTAGTTCAGGGGTGGGCAAACTTTTTGGCCTGAGGGCCACACTGGGGGTAGGGATAGCTCAGTGGTTTGAGTGTTGGCCTGCTGAACCCAGGGTTGTGAGTTCAATCCTTGAGGGGGCCATTTAGGGACCTGGGGCAAAAATCTATCGGGGATGGTACTTGGTCCTGCTAGTGAAGGCAGGGGACTGGACTCGACTCGATGACCTTTCTAGGTTCCTTCCAGCTCTATGAGATAGGTATATCTCCATATTATAATTATCTGAGTATAGAAATTGTAAGGTGGGCCATGAATGCTCATGAAATTGGGGTTGGGGTGTAGGAGGGGGTGAGGGCTGTGGCTGGGGGTGCAGACTCCGGGGTGGGAATGGTAATGAGGTGTTTGGGTTGCAGGAGTGTGGGCTGGGATCGAGGGGTTTGGAGGGTCGGGGGGGGGATCGGGGTGCAGGCTCTGGGGGGCACTTACCTCAAGAGGCTCCCGGAAGCAGTGGTATGTCCACCCTCCGGCTCCTACATGGAGGCATGGTCAGGCGTCTCTGCTGCGCACTGCCCCGTCTGCGGGCGCCTCCCCTACAGCTCCCATTGGCCATGGTTCCTGGCCAATGGGAGCTGGGGGGGCAGCGCTTGGGGCGGGGGCAGTGTGCGTAGTGGAGCCTCCTGGCTGCCCCTTTGTGTAGGAGAGGGGACATGCTGCTGCTTCCGGGAGCTGTGCAGAGCAGCCCGCAACCCTGCTCCCCGCTCCCTGGCTGGAGCGGGACAAGCCCCAGACCCCTCTCCCCAGAGGGAGCTCGAGGGCCCAATTAAAATGGCCTGCGGCCGTAGTTTGCCCACTCCTGCTCTAGTTCATTTACATGCTTCAATCCTATTGGTTGAAATGCACCAGCAAAAGAAACCTGTGGCTCAGAACTGAGGTGCTCCGACACAGTGGGGAGTCATGGGGGTTCAGGGCTGGAATAGTGGGAACTGCTTCAGATTGGAAGCTGTATTGGAATGAGGCTGGAGCTTTGCACTGTCGCTCCTGCCCCACTAAGCCTGTCTCAGGCAAGATCATTTTACCTTTGTCCAGTCAAAACTTGTAATTTAGCTAGCCAGTGCCCATTTGGTGCCAAAGGTAGAGAGATTCCTTTGCCTGCAGCAGCCAGGGGGAAATGTGAAGGGGAGAGATGACCAAGGCAGGCAGCAGGGTTAGAGGTTAAGGTTTAAGACTAGGGTTTGGGTTTCTTGAGGGAGGGAGTGCTGATTGGGTGAGTTATTTATGATGTCACAGTGCTACTGCTCAGGCGCCTCTGAGCATATGGGCTGCCACGGGAAGTTGCTGATGTGAAACTGCTGAAGCAACAAGGAGAGGAAGAGGAGTGGCTTAGATTAGGTAACATTAAATGTAGGTGAAATGGCTACAGGGTCAGGGGTAGAGACTGTGTCCCTGCCACTCCCCCCACCTGCCAGCTCAGCCGGCAGCAGCAATGGAGTGTGTAACCCTCTAGACTAGAGGAAACAAACCCTGTTCCTCTTTATCATTTTCTTTGCCTCACCATGGTGCTGCTGCCTGTCTTTAGATGATGCATCTCCCTGCCTAGGGGCCTGTTCCCACTCCTGTTGACTTCAGAGGAGCAGGATCAAGCCAAAGATTGTAACTGAGAGGTTCAGTGATTAATTTTTTTTTTTTTTTAAATGGAGATATCCTATCTCCTAGAACTGGAAGGGACCTTGAAAGGTCATCGAGTCCAGCCCCCTGCCTTCACTAGCAGAACCAAGTACTGATTTTGCCCCAGATTCCTAAGTGGCCCCTCAAAGATTGAACTCACAACCCTGGGTTTAGCAGGCCAATGCTCAAACCACTGAGCTATCCCTCCCCCCGCAGTGACAGGCACTACAGAGAAACCCAGAATAGACAGGCCCTGAGAGAAGCTGATCCCCATAGCTGGCCAAGCAAAGGGAGGCACAACTATGCTCTATGGAATTTCTTTGACTGTCTTTCTGTCTGTCTGCCACACAAAAACCTTTGAAGACTGAGCCCATTTGGTGCTGCAGGCATAGGAGCATTGTGACATCCAACAGTTATCAGGAGCTGTGCTCCCCGTTTCCAGCCTTTTGTGCAGCAAGCTGGCACCTCCTCTGCTCCTTCAGCTTAGCAGCCACCTTGCATGGTTTCTCTCCTAGCTGAGTCTAGTAAATCACTGGAGGCAAGATGGAGCAGGTTGTGCAAAGAGCAGCATTGGGAGAGATGATTCTGCTTGAGGCATAGTCTCCCCAGTGCTCCTCATGGGATGGGGGGCTCCACACCACCCCCTGCTGGGGCACTGGCATACATGCCACAATCTTGTCCATGCTGTGCAAGTTCAGATACTAAACACGAGCAAGTCTCGTGCCAAGGGCATTCACATGTACCTCAGGGGGTCAGAAAGTAAGATGTTTGGGTGCATTATTGTTTCTGCCTGCCTTCCCTTGAATGATCAGGTACTGGTCACTGCTGGTGGCAGGATGTTGGCTTAGATGATGGTATCCACTATAAAGGCATTTTAGAAACTTTCTCCAGAATGAATTTACTGTACTATTAAAAAAAAAGTGTGGGGATTTAAGATACACAGCACCTTGTGAAATAAACATTGGCATCTGGTTATTTTGCACAGCATATCTGATTCCTGCGCATTGTCAAACAAAAACCAAACTTCACAGGGAGACTTTGTATTTACTTTCTGCAGTGTGGAACTGGTGGATAAATCTCTCGTGCACGCCATTGAGTCAACAGTGATAGAGTGGAGCTACCAGATCCAGGGAGCGTTGAAAAGAGAGTCATCAGAGCCACTTCTGCAAGGCAGCAACCCCAATCCAAAGGTGGAGTTAGAATTCTGGAAAAACAGGTACGTTGCGGGCAGCCTGGCAGTGTATGTTTGTCAGTAAAAGCTCATGTTACATGGAAGGGAAATGCTGCAAGCAGCCAGCACTACTCAGACAAGATATAAAGACTAAGCAGTTTAAAGTTTATATAAAGACTCAAGATAGAGAAGTTTATTCAAGCTCATAAAATAACCATGAGCTGTGAAATACATAGGAGGTCACTGCTGGTGCAACTGGCAGTATTTCAACTGACCACCAGCGTAGGGGCTCCATACCTAAGGGATCTTTTCTAAAATCCCACTTCCATCACAGCTAAGAACAGGCGACACTGTGACTGGGACCCCAGGGTACAACCTGGAACAATGAGACTGCTCTGCTCCCTTAACTCTCCAGCCTGGGCTGTCTCTCTCAATGCTTTGCTAGTGACAAGCAGCAGGTGCTATTATCACTCAGCCACCAGCATAGAGACACACCCAGGTAAGTTGCATGAGTGCTCTCTAAGCCACTCATGAACTGTAAAGTGGGAGACACCAGCAAATCCCTCAAAGACCTTCTCTTGAACAGTGCAAACGTATTAATTAGTTTGCCACTTCGTCAAAGGATAGTGGACTGTGCACCAGCCTTTGTAATCTGAGCAGATTCCCCAAGCACTTTAGATAAACTCACTGGTAAAGATAAACCATTAAAATAGGCTTATTAATTACAGAAAGATATATTTGAAGTGATTATAAGTGGTAGGCATAAGGTCAGAGTTAGTTACCTAAGAAATAAAAGTAAAATCGCAGTCTAAATCCTAACCTCCATTAGACTAAGCAAGATTTTAATCAAACAGCTTTTCTCACCCCACTAAGTTGCAGGCAGGTTACAGTTCTTAAGACACAGCCTAGGACCAATCTCATCAGTTTGAAGTCTTTGTCTTCTCAGCGTTCTTGGTACCTTCAGCGTAGGTGGGGGAGGAGAGAGGTAATTGCATGATGTCACTGTCCCTTATTTTATACTTTCAGTTCATGTCCCAGGAATGATACTGGCCAGGCATGTCCTGGTGGGCCTTGATGAGTCACAGAGTTGAGCAATCTCCATTGTGCAGTGCTTGTACAACTGTGTCTCACAAAATTATAAATCTCTTGTTTACATTTCCCCGGCTGGTCAATGGCTCACGATGGTCACTTCACGCCCGCCTGGGTGAGGGTCACCTCCTTTGTTGCCACTGGAGAGCTAGCTGTGGGCATCTCCCGGACACACAATGTATTTCAGTAACAACCATATAGCAGAATATCATAATTTCATACACGCTAACAATATACATGTTTTGACAGGACAATGGGTTTCAGCAGATCATGACCTTTCATATGGCACCTTACACGGCACGCTTTGTATGAAATATCACAACCATATACAAATAATGAGTATGGGGGTTACAGGGTGCTACTTTGAGGTACAATGCGTCACAGACACCGGTAAGAGCTAATTGAAGCCTCTCACTGGGCTTCTTTCCCTCTCTCCAAGAAACTCAAAGCCAGTTTTTGAAGCCCAAAACATGTTAGATTTTCTGACAAAAAGGAATCAATTTCTCTGCTTGCAGTGAGGGTTAGAGGCCTCAGTAGCAGCGACAGACCCTGACTCAGGAATCAGACTTGCTACAAGCTGTTTTTATTTACAATAGGCTCCAGTGATTTAACATGCTCAGCCAACTCAGTTAAAAAATGCAGAGCTAATTTCCTATCCTCCAACCCTCCTGTCTGGTACTTCAGGAGGGGCACCTGGCAATTGGACTGTGGGCAGTCACTGACTTTGACCCCTGGACTGGGCTTCCCCTTGGAATAAGGATTAGCCCTCACAGTGCTGAAGCCCATGAGGTCTGAGGAACTCCCATGAGCCAGCAGCCGCGCAGGCTAGGTGTGAATTGCTCAACGCAGATGGAGTGGAGATGGACATTTATTTGCCTGGGTTCAGTTGCTGTGATCTCTACCTAGAGCTCTCATCTCTCTTGCTTTGCTGTAGGTACGAGGACCTGGAATGTATTTACAATCAGCTGAAAACTCAGAAGGTGAGGAAAATGGCTGAACTTCTAGACAGAGTGCAGAGCAGCTACTTCCCAGCCTTCAAAGCGATGTTCAGAGATGTCGTAGAAGGTGAGATTTGGGCACCCTCTTTGCCTTAGCTATGCTGATTTCATGGTTGGTCTTTTCCCCATCCCCTGATTTTTATAGCTACAGTCCCAACACGACTGGTCTGCAGTGGCATTGGTCCTTGATGCCCTAGTGAGAGAGGGGTGCAGGGAGGGAATTGTTGGGAAGGGCATCCTGGAGGACGAAGGGGCAGAAGAGTTAGAGGTTTGGGATTGTAGATGACCCTGCAGTTTTGGTACCATCTTGGGACCAGTTTGATTACTGGTCTGTGGATCCAGAAACCTCCCAAAAGTCATGGAGAGGAATTTTGGGATTTGTTCCGCCTTTAATAATAATCTTATATTAATCCAGAGTGCCTCATCCTGATGGATTAATGTCACCTACTACAGTGTGATCGTGGTGGCTGCTTTACAGCAAGCCACAGCCCTTCACAACAGTTTAGGGCAGGAAATGTTGAATACTGTATCCAACTGGAACTACAAGGGGAGTTTTCATTAGACTACTTGTTGCCCAAACTGGAATTTAGTCTGGACACCACCCCAGTCTTGTGAAAATAATCGTTTGCAACTGCTGTGGGCAGAGCACCTTTTGGTCTGAGGATATTAAGGCACTTGATAAAGGTGGGCAGATATCATTCTCCCTGTTTTCCTGAGGAGTCATTGCAGGTGTGGAAAGCTGATGTGACATGCCCAAGGTCACACAGCAAGACAGCAGGTCAATGGCTTGGCTGAGTAGAGAACTCAGATTTTGATTCTGAGTCCTCAGTGCAGACTTTTTGTCAGAGCAATCTCCAGGAAAAGTGCAATGGGTCTGAGTGCAATAAATGGTTGCGTCCTTGGTTTTATGTTTCATCTGAAAAGAGTGTCTTCTAGCATTATGTTGGACTGGATCAGAGGGAACATCCTTAGAAACACTCCATACAGCTCCTGGGATCTCCTTCAAGATCTTCCATCCAGTATTAACCTGCTTAGTTCATAAGATCTGACAAGACCATCGTCCTAATTGGTATCACTTCTAAAGAAGACATAGTGATAAAAGATTAAAGCCTGGGTTAGTGTCCTCTAGGTGATGCAGGGGATTAACGTTCCAGCCTTTCTCCTCCTTATTTTGCCCTCCCAGTGCATTTACACTGGAACAAGAGGAATTACTCCTTTGGGCAGACAAAGGACCGTTGCCTCCCTATTTAAATCAGAATTATAAGAATGTTGGCACATTTATTCAGAAATGTTGTCATTTTACAGAAAAAAAAGGGAATAGTTTCTAAGAAGTTTTCTACTGTGTGTCTTTGAGAAGCAAAATTACAGCCAAGCAATGCCCAACTCTGCAGAAGTTCAGTCTTCTCAAGTAAGCCATGCCCAGTGGAATTCAGTCCAGCCCAAACAAAATCCTGAAAATTTACTGTAGTTTCCTTCATTATCGGGGAAGGAGGAATCTCTGAGGAGGCCGTGAGGGCTAGCTTGATAAGGGGGATTTAGGCTGAGCGTTACAGCGCTTAAGCCCCGCCCCCTCAAAGGAACTTCAGTGCCTAAGTCTGGGCAGAGATAGGGGCTTCCCTCTGCTTGGGATTCACGGCTATTGAATCTGTTCCTGGAGTTAGGCTGACCTAGCTTAAGCACCTTTCTCAAGAAAAAATGAGGTGTGGTTGGTACCCTCCCACCGTACCCAGTAGTTCAAGCACTCTCTCAGGTTGTGGGATAGCTGTTTTCAAATCCTTGCTCTCCAGTAGGGAAATCAGTGCTCAGATTGATCAACTCCCTGCAGAGTAGGGATTTGCACCCAAGTCTCCCACATCCCAGCTGAGTGCCCGAACCTCTGGGATGAGAACTTCTGTTAAAGTTGTGCCACTTTGTGCAAACTATTTAAATATTCATTTGGGCCAGAGAGAGAGAGAGAGAACAAAAGATTGACCCAATGCTTAGAACACTCACCTGGGGCGTGGGAGTCTCAAGTCCCAGTCCCTGCTTTAATGACTAGTTAAGTATTTTATACAAGATGGAACAGTTCCAACAATGAGAGCATTAGAGAGTCATAGGCCAGGTCTACACCACAGATCTATATATTGGTATAACTATGTCACTCAGGGGTGTGAAAAATCCACCCCCTGAGCAAAGTAGTTATACCAACCTAACCCCTCCCCCCACCCCCGTGCAAACAGTGCTAGGTCACTGGGAGAGCTGCTTCCATTGACATGGCTACCGCCTTTCGGGAGGTGGATTAACTTCCCGTCGGCATAGTAGTGTCTTCACTAAAGCACGGTGGCTGCACGGCTGCAGTGCTGTACATGAAGACAAGTCCATAGAGTGGAATTTGAACCCCATCCTGGGTGAGTGCCCTCACCACGGGGCTGTTGGATAAAAGGGGGCTGGGTGCTCCAGCTGTGCTTTGTGTGGGGCCTGACCTGGTTGATGTGTTTGAAGGCAGCCTCTGAGCACATGGACCAGGTTGGGTTCATGGGTGAGATAGGTGGGAAGACTAGGGGATTAGGTGGGAGTTCGGCACAGAGATGCTGGGCACTTCCCAGACTGAGGCAGCTATGTACATGCCCAACTGCCAAAATGTCGGTACCTTGGAGACTTTTCCAGTGTAAACATAGGTGCCTAGTAAATTAGGCACCTATGGGGTTAGGTGGCGGCTGAGCAGGATATTGTGAATGTCAGTAGTGCTTAAAGGTTGGACTTCGCCAGCTAAAGAGGCAGTTAGGTACCTAAGTTCCCCCTGTGAATCTGGCCCTGATACACCTCCTGTTTCATGACCAACAGTAACCTATAGCCCAGCAAAAAAACCCCTTTTCAACCAAAACAACCAGTATCTTTTGAGAACTTCGGTGTCACTAACCAACCCTATCAACTCACCAAAGCCAAGGCGCTTTTCTCCTCAGCAGCAGGTGTTGCTGCTGCAGAAGGTGGGCTCCCATCTGTAGAGGTTTCTTTTTAAGTTCATAGCAAAATGCAACTCTCCAAAAGAGAAGTCCTGTTCTTTGGAAGCATCTTTAGTGTGGATGAGACAGTGCTACATTCCACTCCACCTCCCACAACAGCCTTCTTCATAAGGACAGAGACTTGCTATTTGCCTTGGATAACTCCCCTGAAGTTGGATAGAGGATGGATTTTTTTTTTTTTTTTTTTTTTGCTTTTGAATTCTCTCTTTTCTTTCTAGTCAATGCCAGTGTTACACTGTCTGGAGCGGCTCACGTCTGTGCATGCCAGCCTCAGGGCAGATTGTTAAAAAGCAGGGCAGAAACCCCAAACTGGCTGTATGTTCTATAGTTAGATTTCACCAACCCAGTAACCAATGTGAACTTTTAAAGCACTGTAACAGCCTTACCATGGAGTCACAGACAGTTCCCTTGAGCTCTCCAGTCTCACTTGCCATCCAGGCAAGCTGGACTATGTGATAGATGGTCACTTTACACCAAAAAAACACAGCAATATTCAGGATACTCCCAGTCCCAAAGGACCAGTCACTTACCCCAGGTCAATTGTACTTAAATCTCAAACCGAAGACAATGCCTGTAGCTAATCCTGTAATAAACTAAAGATTTATTAACAAAGAAAAGAAATTAGAATTATTTATAGGGTTAAAACAGGAAATGTACACACACAAATGAGTTATGAGTAGATGCTTCTCTAATAAGCTACTGTGTATGTCATTTAGGGCTGACCCAGGCCAAGCAGCATGGGGATCTCTTGCTTATGGTTAGGAATCTTTGCCCCTCAGAGTCCAGACAGCATAGGGTGACCAGATGTCCCGATTTTATAGGGACAGTCCCGATTTTTGGGTATTTTTCTTATATAGGCTCCTATTACCCTCCACACCCTGTCCCAATTTTTCACATTTGCTGTCTGGTCACCCTAAGACAGCATAGAGAGAGACTCAGTTTTTCCTTGTCAGATATTTTTATCCCCTTCCCCCCAGAATCCATCTGAAGGGATGAGTTCATTTGCAGGGCTCCCCTTCCCAGAGGGAGAGAGGAATGCAGTAAACAAGGTCTCTGTCCTTTGCTGCTGCACAATGCCTTATTTGCCTTCAGTGGGCCACCTTGTGTGCAGGACGAGCACTTTACCTTAATTAATGCTGCTTTTCCCATTTGGTGAGTTACACAGTTACCGAGGTTTACAATGCAAATGCTCAATATAACTTCATACCATGGCATACAGATATTATAAGTAGGATTAATACATGCAGCATCCTACAAGCATTCCATCAAGTCTAAACACTTTCTTATCACAATAATATCTATTTTAACTATATTAACTCACAGGTGAGCCAGCCTGGTTTCTGGCTATGCATTTGTCAGTGTTCAGTGAGCTGGGAGGTCTGCCAGCATCTCTCACTTCTTCATAACGATTCTAACCGTTAATAATGTTAGAGAGACAAGCTGGCTGTTCTAAATTAGTTCTTCAAGTATTACTCTCCTAAACAATTAACACTCTTGTGTCAATTGGCAATCAGGTTTATAGCCCGCAGAACTGTTTTTTGTGGACCCTTCTTTGCTAAGTCTTATTTTGTAAGCAAGTAGTTTTTAAGTGAGGTGAAACTTGGAATACACAAGACAAATCAGACTCCTGAAAGGGGTACGGTAATCTGGAAAGGTTGAGAGCCGCTGCTCTAGACTAACCTAGGTTAGTAACATTCAAAGGCACAACAGTTATGGCTTCCAGGCTTTGGGGTATGTTAGGTGTGTAGCGATCCTAACCACTTCATAAGCAGCTTTTGTGTATTTTACACTGGTAAAACTGATGCGGAAACAGACAGAAGTTGGCTCTATTCAGAGTCCCAAGGAGAAACAGCATGTTGGTTTTTTTTGGTTGTGTTGTTTTCTGTTTCCCTTTGCTGTTCATTTTTCCAAATAAATTGGCTTAATTTATTTTGCAAGCTGAGTTTTTGCCTGTTGGTGTGAAATGACATCAGAGATAATCAGAGCCCAGGCAATAGCTGCATGCTAGGGCGTGACAGACCTCACCTTTCATGTGTGCTGTTTATGTTCACAGCTTTGACTGAGGCCCAGGATATTAACCTGCACCTGACACCTCTCCAGCGCAGCTTGGAGGAGATAGAGAATGTTGAGTTTAATGAGGTGAAGCCATTGATCAGTCCCTTGCTCCACATGGTTTGTTTAATCTGGGCCACATCCAATTACTACAACACGCCTGCACGGATCATAGTGCTGCTTCAGGAAATCTGCAATCTTCTCATCCAACAAGTAGGTGGCCTGGACCCTTTAAACCACTCCCTGAACCCCAGAGCTCAGTTAGAAATTTCTATCTCAAGGCTTCCACAGATGGGGTAGGGGTCAGGGTCAGGATACGCCCCACTTGCAACACTGAACTTAACCCTAGGTATCAGCGCTTTCACATCTTCCACTAGGCTCGTCTGGGATTTCTTTCATGCAGCCACTTGATTCTGCCAGCCATGTAGTGTCTGGGCTGCACATCCATCCATGTTAGACATGAAAGCCATCTCAAACCACTGTGTCCCCCAGTGCCAGAGCTCATGTTTGCTTAGAAGAGTTCAGAGAAATGTCAATCCTGCAGTGCTAATGCTTTGCACCAAAGAGAGCTGCTCAGTCATTTGGCTTTTATCTTGCATCCCATCTGTCCTTCAGCTGTGTTTTTATCCACTTAGACATATGCTCCCTGCACTTCCATGAGCACCCACAATCCCTAGCCTTTTATTAATGAGTGGTGGCACTTCCACAGCATGGTCACCCAGGTCACATGGAAGCCTCTCTTTGGGGTTCCACATGGTCCCAGCTTTGCCAGGAGGCCATGAGCAGGGCTAGTGGGTTTCTACTGGATTTTCAGCCACAGGAAACCACACAATCGCTGCCGATAGTCCCCAGTAATGCTTGCCTTTCCCCTCTGTGCCTGCCCCCCAGGGGATTTCAGAGGCAGCAGCAGCTGGGGGAGTTCTGTGAAGATACCCCTTGCCTCCTGTGGATCCCTTCAAGATCTGACGGTTTAAGAGCAGAATCTCTGGCCCCTATGGGGCACAAACTCTCCCATGTGTTCAACAGAGGAATGCTGAGGGAATCTGGGAGTTTCTGATTATGGCATTTGCACACACCCCAGTTTGTAGAATCTGCAGGTCAGAGCACAGTGAAGTGCTCAGAGCTCTGCTTGGTGTTGTATAAATAATAATGATCAAGCCCCCAGCAGATTGCAATGAAAAAGCCAGGTGAAAACAAAGCTTATGGCATCACAGAGTTCATTACACAGTTTTGTAAAACAAAATGGTAGCTGGCCCGTTGGCTCTCCACAGGCTTCCTGGACTCTACAGCCTGCGGGGAAAGCTGCTGCTTCTCCAGAGGGGGAAGGACCTCCCCCTCCCCCTTTAGCAGTCAGATGCTAAGTAAGGTTTGCCTTTCCACCCCGTTGTGGAGCCATCAGTCCTGAAACCAAGGCCTGTAACTAGAGCTGATCTGGAGAAAAGAAGGGTGTGCTGTCTGCTGGGTGCTAAGATACGGGATATGGACCTGAGGCTGAAAAGGACCTAATGGGAGCGGGAAAGAATCCACTGATTGTTCTTTATCTGGGAACAAAAGATACAGCTAGATTCTCGCTGGAATGTATCAAGGGAGACTATGCCAGGCTGGGGAAGACGCTTAAAGAAATCGAGGCTCAGGTGATCTTCAGTGGGATTCTGTCTGTTCCTAGAGAAGGGCAACAAAGGTGTGACAAGATTATGGCGATCAACAGATGGCTCAGGCAGTGGTGCTATAAGGAAGGCTTTGGGATGTATGGCCACTGGGAAGCATTCATGGAGAGAGGACTGTTCTCTTGGGATGGACTTCACCTGAGTAAGGAGGGAAATAGACTTCTAGGATGGAGGCTGGCACAACTGATTAAGAGAGCTTTAAACTAGGAATTTGGGGGAGATGGTTGGGAGATGTCCAGGTAATCTCCATGCCGGAATTTAACATTGGACGTAAGGAGGAAGGGTTGTGTAGATATAAGTCTAATAGGTAATACTGGCGGTAGAATGTCTGTGCCTAATCGGGTAAAGAATGTCAGTGAAGCCAAATGGCAAAAATTAAGGTGTTTGTACACTAATGCGAGGAGCCTGGTAACAAAATGGAGGAACTAGAGCTACTGGTGCAGGAAGTAAAACCAGATATTATAGGGATAACAGAAACATGGTGGAATAGTAGTCATGACTGGAGTACAGGTATTGAAGGCTATGTGCTGTTTAGGAAAGACAGAAATAAAGGCAAAGGTGGTGGAGTAGCATTGTATATCAATGATGAAGTAGACTGTAAAGAATGGATAAGACGGAGTCTGTCTGGGCAAAAATCACGTTGGGAAAGAAAGCTACTAGAGCCTCCCCTGAGATACTGCTTGGAGTGTGCTACAGACCGCCGGGATCTGATTTGGATATGGATGGAGACCTCTTTAATCTTTTTAATGAAGTAAACACTAATGGGAATTGTGTGATCCCGGGAGACTTTAACTTCCCAGATATAGACTGGAGGACAAGTGCTAGTAATAATAATAGGGCTCAGTTTTTCCTGGATGAGATAGCTGATGGATTCCTTCACCAAGTAGTTGAAGAACCAACAAGAGGGGATGCCATTTTAGATTTGGTTTTGGTGAGTATTGAGGACCTCATAGAAGAAATGGTTGTAGGGGACAAGCTTGGTTCGAGTGATCATGAGCTTATTCAGTTCAAACTAGATGGAAGGATAAACAAAAACAGATCTGGGACTAGGATTTTTGATTTTAAAAGGGCTAACTTTAAAGAATTAAGGAAATTAGTTAGGGAAGTGGATTGAACTGAAGAACTTGTAGATCTAAAGGTGGAGGAGGCCTGGAATTACTTCAAGTCAAAGTTGCAGAAACTATCAGAAGCCTGCATCCCAAGAAAGGGGAAAAAATTCATAGGCAGGAGTTGTAGACCAAGCTGGATGAGCAAGCATCTCAGAGAGGTGATTAAGAAAAAGCAGAAAGCCTACAAGGAGTGGAAGATGGGAGGGATTAGCAAGGAAAGCTACCTTATTGAGGTTAGAAAATGTAGGGATAAAGTGAGAAAGGCCAAAAGCCATGTAGAGTTGGACCTTGCAAAGGGAATTAAAACTAATAGTAAAAGGTTCTATAGCCATATAAATAAGAAGAAAACAAAGAAAGAAGAAGTGGGACCGCTAAACACTGAGGATGGAGTGCAGGTTAAAGATAATCTAGGCATGGCCCAATATCTAAACAAATACTTTGGCTCAGTCTTTAATGAGGCTAATGAGGAGCTTAGGGATAATGGTAGGATGACAAATGAGGATATGGAGGTAGATATTACCGCATCCGAGGTAGAAGCCAAACTCAAACAGCTTAATGGGACTAAATCGGGGGGGCCCAGATAATCTTCATCCAAGAATATTAAAGGAACTGGCACATGAAATTGCAAGCCCATTAGCAAGAATTTTTAACGAATCAGTAAACTCAGGGGTTGTACCGTACGACTGGAGAATTGCTAACATAGTTCCTATTTTTAAGAAGGGGAAAAAAAGTGATCCGAGTAACTGTAGGCCTGTTAGTTTGACATCTGTAGTATGCAAGGTCTTGGAAAAATTTTTGAAGGAAAAAGTAGTTAAGGACATTGAGGTCAATGGTAATTGGGACAAAATACAACATGGTTTTACCAAAGGTAGATCATGCCAAACCAACTTGATCTCCTTCTTTGAGAAGGTAACAGATTTTTTAGACAAAGGAAATGCAGTGGATCTAATTTACCTCGATTTCAGTAAGGCATTTGATATGGTTTCACATGGGGAATTATTAGCTAAATTGGAAAAGATGGGGATCAATATGAAAATTGAAAGGTGGATAAGGAACTGGTTAAAGGGGAGACTACAATGGGTCATATTGAAAGGTGAACTGTCAGGCTGGAAGGAGTTACTAGTGGAGTTCCTCAGGGATCAGTTTTGGGACCAATCTTATTTAATCTTTTTATTACTGACCTTGACACAAAAAGTGGGAATGTGCTAATAAAGTTTGCAGATGACACAAAGCTGGGAGGTATTGCTAATACATAGAAGGACCGGAATATCATACAGGAAGATCTTGATGTCCTTGTAAACTGGAGTAATAGTAACAGAATGAAATTTAATAGTGAAAAGTGCAAGGTCATGCATTTAGGGATTAATAACAAGAATTTTGGTTATAAATTGGGGACACATCAGTTGGAAGTAACAGAGGAGGAGAAGGACCTCGGAGTATTGGTTGATCACAGGATGACTATAAGCAGCCAATGTGATATGGCCTTTAAAAAAGCTAATGCAGTCTTGGGATGCATCAGGCGAGGTATTTCCAGTAAAGATAAGGAGGTGTTAGTACCATTATACATGGCACTGGTGAGACCTCATCTGGAATACTGTGTGCAGTTCTGGTCTCCCATGTTTAAGAAGGATGAATTCAAACTGGAACAGGTACAGAGAAGGGCTACTAGGATGATCCGAGGAATGGAAAACCTGTCTTATGAAAGGAGACTCAAAGAGCTTGGCTTGTTTAGCCTAACCAAAAGAAGGCTGAGGTGAAATATGATTGCTCTTTATAAAGATATCAGAGGGATAAATATCAGGGAGGGAGAGGAATTATTTAAGCTTAATACCAATGTGGACACAAGAACAAATGGATATAGCCTGGACATGAGGAAGTTTAGACTTGAAATTAGACAAAGGTTTCTAACCATCAGAGGAGTGAAGTTCTGGAACAGCCTTCCAAGGGGAGTAGTGGGGGCAAAAGACATATCTGGCTTCAAGACTAAGTTTGATAAGTTTATGGAGGGGATGGTATGATGGGATAGCCTAATTTTGGCAATTAATTGATCTTTGATTATTAGCTGGTAAATATGCCCAATGGTCTGTGATGGGATGTTAGATGGGGTGGGATCTGAGTTACTACAGAGAATTCTTTCCTGGGTACTGGCTGGTGAGTCTTGCCCACATGCCTAGGGTTTAACTGATCGCCATATTTGGGGTCGGGAAGGAATTTTCCTCCAGGGCAGATTGGCAGATGCCCTGGAGGTTTTTTGCCTTCCTCTGCAGCGTGGGGCATGGGTCACTTGCTGGAGGATTCTCTGCACCTTGAGATCTTTAAACCACGATTTGAGGACTTCAGTAACTCAGGCATAGGTTAGGGGTTTGTTACAGGAGTGGGTGGGTGAGATTCTGTGGCCTGCATTGTGCAGGAGGACAGACTAGATGATCATAATGGTCCCTTCTGACCTTAAAGTCTATGAGTCTGTGAGTCTATGAGAGGCTGGGTGTCAGACCATCACCTAGAAAGGCCTTCTAGCTTTCTCATGCTAGGACTGGGTTCTGGGCTCTGGGAATAGTCTGTGGAGTTGGAGTTCTGGCATCTGTGTTCATGACAGTCAGGAATTGTGGAAAGGTGTCCCCGGATTTCATCCCCAGATCTTTAGATTTGCTCAGGAAAGCTTTTAAAAAGAGGCATGTTATCTCCCCATCCTCTGAGGCTCCCCCATATAATGATTTTTTAAAAAACATTGTTTGGCTCGAGAAACACATTTAAATGTAGCCAGCCCAAAAACCCAACCAGACCCTTGGGGCAGCAGAACTTCAATTCTGGCTCTGTCACCGTAGGCCTGGAATTTCCTGACCCCAGAAGACATTCTGAAGGGGGAAGCAGAAGAAAGTCTGGGCAAAGTGCGGGAGGTGCTCGTCATCCTGAGTTACTTCAAGCAGACGTTTGAGGAGAGGCGGGAAAATCTCCACACCTACTTTAAACCAGGCCAAGGAGTGAAAGAATGGGACTTCCAATCCCTCATGGTGTTTGCACGGCTGGACAGCTTCCTAAGAAGACTTGAGATGGTGGAGGTGAGTATTTGGTCTTGAAATACGGTGAAACCCGAGACAGCACTTTGCAGAGATAAATTCACTTACGACAACAAACCCCTTCATAACTTTCATCCACATTGTAGGTAAGGAGCCTTCTCATTTTTCCAGTCAATTTTCTGCTAAGTGCGGCAGGGGCATTGGTTGCACCATATCCTGGCTAAAGAACATGCGGAATACACATCTGGGTCCCTCTCTGTGGTCTGGCATTGGTGTTTTATTGCTCACATGAGTCACTCCAAAGAAGCAGAGCCCTCTAAAGGAGAATGTGTGGTACTTACTGGGCTTCATGGCACACAGGAGCTAGAAATCCATCAGCACAATCTCAGTCCTGGGGCTATGGGTGCCCCTCAACAGCAGGGCTGCCATCTGTCTGAGTGTTCCCAGGATCGTCCCTTTATTTAAGGTAGCTATCCCAGGAAATCTGTACGGTGCTCAGTACACACTGCTAGCTGGCCAGGACTGTGGGCTTGGATTGTCCCAGATGTCCTGGTTTTGGTACCTCAAAGGTTGCAACCCAATTCAAGAGCCAAACCCCCTGCTACAGCCACAGCCCCTTAGCCAACCCCCCAGCTACAGCCCCAGCCCCTTAGCCAAGCCCCCTGCTACAGCCCCAACCCCCCACCCCTTAGCCAAACTGGCTGCTACAGCCCCAGCCAGCTCTCCCCCCGACCAAGAAACTGCCTTTTCCAGCCCCGCATAGGCCCACATTAACTGTGTATAATCTAAATTTAGTTGAGATGTTTGTCTAAATCCATCCAGTCTGTGGAGGACCCCACAGACCCTGTGCCCCATGTCCCCACACACTGCTAATCCCCTGCTGGTGTCCTTGGCCTGCGCTTCACAGCACTGAGTCAGAGAGTGCTAGGCAGGAGTAGGTACCCCCTGAAATTCTGCATGGGCTCTGTTGGGGATGGTAGGCAGCCCCTCATCACACTGCTGCTGAGAAAGCCCAGAGCTGTGTCCTGCTGCAGCTGCCCGGCAATGGCCTCTGGAGAGGCTGGAGCTGGGTCTGGGAGCCAGTCAGTTCTTTTCGTCAGCAGCTGAGCAGCTCTTCCAGGCTCCAGCAGCAGTTGCTGCTCTTCCCGTGCTCTTGGCAAGGAGACTGATGGTGTTTACTCCGGTAACCGGAGTTTTAGTGTCCAGTCAGCAGTGCTGACACTGCCAGGTTCCCTTTTCAACTGGACGCCTGGCAACCCTACCAACTGATGATATTGTGGCTCAAGAGCGTCACACATTTTCAAAGTGTGGTAGGGACAAAGGTATGCTAACTGCACATTACAGTGCTTGTTACAAGTCGGGAGAAACAAAATGAGAGGGCCTTCAGGGGAGGGAGATTTCCACCACTGCCATGCACTATCACCTGCTAGCTTCAAACTTGATGATGGGCTCCTGGAATAGTGCATGACGTGTATCTAGGTCTTGACTCTGCCAGGCCTACATTGTATATATTCGTTCTGACTTTACCTGTGTTGTGGTAGTGCCTGGAAGCTGGATCAGGGCCCAGTGTGCTAGGAGCTGAATGCAGATGGCATTCTGTTAAGGATTTGCACTCTTTGACACACATACGTATATTAAGAAACTTTTCACTTCACTTTTAAGGGGACTTTCTTCTTTCATTGCTGCCCTCGCCCGAGGTTAGCAGATGCATAAAATGCAGAGGGCTGGCATTTGCCTCATTTTAGCAAAAGGACAGTTTAAATGAGAACATTTTGTTCTTGCTATCTCTCAGAGGATATACTGCAACGGAATACAAAGCACTATTGATTGCAGCTCACTGCATTTTTTTATGCACCCCATTTAATTAACACAGCGGAAAGCTCCGCAATCACTAATGTCTACATTAAAGCTTTTCAGAATGATGTTTTCCACTAAGTGCTGGTATGCAGTAAACAAAATTATCCTGGCCATTCTAACAAGACAAACATAAATAAAGACGTTAGTAATTACAATTCATAATGAGAACAATAGGAACAATGAAGTAATTATGCAACGTAACTGTGCTAAGGATCTGGTGCACCATTTGCTCGTTGCTTAGATGCTAGGAAGGTGGGAGCTAGAAAGAAAACAGATTTTTCAGCTGCGATTTTCATTTTGTGGCTGCAGATAACTTACTTTTTTTTTGGTTTAAAGTTGGACAATAGTTACCAACGTGTGCCTCATAATATATCCTTCAGGGTGCAGTGAAAGTGGCATGGGATCTGTGATCTGGGTGAGAACTCTTCCCAATTATACTCAGCTTTGCATACATTGTGAGGTACAATTAAATTTCCTAGACCTCATCATAATTAAAAACATAATGGTTTCCAGCCTCTTCATGAGGAAATCCACAGGAAATTCCAGCATTTCTTTTTTCTTCCTTCCTTCCGTTTTTTTGTTTCAATCCCAAGCAACCCTACAAGAACAATGTAAGATAGGACTTTTGTCTGTGTATTATTATTTTTACCTTGAAGATATTTGGCAAAACTAAAATAGATTGCACAACGGCTGTAATAGCTATTAAATGTGGGTTGGCAGATAGATGTACTGGGAGAGAGGCTCATTTCTTTCCCTTCCCTTCCACTTTGTCTTTGTCCTGTTTTAAATTGTACCTATCTAACGAATCTGCTCTCTCACTGAAATAGCACTCCGATAGCATGTATTCTGCAGGCAGTGCAGGAGGGATCTTTGAAAGATCCAGTTTAGTTAAGTCATTGTGGAGAAACTAAATGAATTCTTTGCTTCAGTTTTCTAGGCTGAGGATGTTAGGGAGATTCCCAAACCTGATCCATCTTTTGTAGGTGACAGATCTGAGGAATTGTTACAGATTGAAGTGTCATTAGAGGAGGTTTTGGAATTAATTGATAAACTTAACAGTAACAAGTTAACATCTGGGACCAGATGGCATTCACCCAAGAGTTCTGAGAGAACTCAAATGTGAAAGTGCAGAACTACTAACTATGGTTTGTAACCTGTCCTTTAAATCAGCTTCTGTATTCAATGACTGGAAGATAGCTAATGTAATGCCAATATTTAAAAAAGGCTCTAGAGGTGATCCGGGCAATTACAGACCGGTAAGTCTATCGTCAGTACTGGGCAAATTAGTTGAAACAATAGTAAAGAATAAAATTGTCAGACACATAGAAGAACATAAATTGTTGGGCAAAAGTAAACATGGTTTCTGTAAAGGGAAATCATGTCTTATTAATCTATTAGAGTTCTTTGAAGGGGTAAACAAACATGTGGACAAGGGGGATCCAGTGGACATAGTGTACTTAGATTTCCAGAAAGCCTTTGACAAGGTCCTCACCAAAGGCTCTTATGTAAATTAAGTCGTCATGGGGTAAGAGGAAAGATCCTTTCATGGATTGAGAACTGGTTAAAAGACAGGGAACAAAGGGTAGGAATAAATGGGAAAATTTTCAGAATGGAGAGGGGTAACTAGTGGTGTTCCCCAAGGGTCAGTCCTAGGACCAATCCTATTCAACTTATTCATAAAGGATCTGGAGAAAGGGGTAAACAGTGAGGTGGCAAAGTTTGCAGATGATACTAAATTGCTCAAGATAGTTAAGACCAAAGCAGACCGTGAAGAACTTCAAAAAGATCTCACAAAACTAAGTGATTGGGCAACAAAATGGCAAATGAAATTTAATGTGGATAAATGTAAAGTAATGCACATTGGAAAAAATAACCCCAAGTATACATACAATATGATGGGGGCTAATTTAGCTACAACTGATCAGGAAAGAGATCTTGGAGTCATCGTGGATAGTTCTCTGAAGATGTCCATGCAGTGTGCAGCGGCAATCAAAAACGCAAACGGGATGTTAGGAATCATTAAAAAAGGGATGGAGAATAAGATGGAGAATATCTTATTGCCCTTTATAAATCCATGGTACGCTCACATCTTGAATACTGCGTACAGATGTGGTCTCCTCATCTCAAAAAAGATATACTGGCATTAGAAAAGGTTCGGAAAAGGGCGACTATAATGATTAGGGGTTTGGAACTTGTCCCATATGAGGAGAGATTAAAGAGACTAGGATTTTTCAGCTTGGAAAAGAGGAGACTAAAGGGGGATATGATAGAGGTATATAAAATCATGAGTGGTGTGGAGAAAGTGAATAAGGAAAAGTTATGTACTTGTTCCCATAACATAAGAACTAGGGGCCACCAAATGAAATTAATGGGCAGCAGGTTTAAAACAAATAAAAGGAAGTTCTTCTTTACACAGCGCACAGTTTACCTGTGGAACTCCTTGCCTGAGGACGTTGTGAAGGCTAGAACTATAAAAGGTTTAACAGAGAACTAGATAAATTCATGTAAAAAGCAACAGAGGGTCCTGTGGCACCTTTGAGACTAAGAGAAGTATTGGGAGCATAAGCTTATGCTCCCAATACTTCTGTTAGTCTCAAAGGTGCCACAGGACCCTCTGTTGCTTTTTACAGATTCAGACTAACACGGCTACCCCTCTGATACTAGATAAATTCATGGAGGTTAAGTCCATTAATGGCTAATAGCCAGGATGGATAAGGAATGGTGTCCCTAGCCTCTGTTTGTCAGCGTGTGGAGATGGATGCAGGAGAGAGATCACTTGATCATTACCTGTTAGGTTCACTCCCTCTGGGGCACCTGGCATTGGCCACTGTCGGTAGATGGGACACTGGGCAGGATGGACCTTTGGTCTGACCCAGTATGGTGATTCTTATGTTCTTAATTACCAGTTACCTGGAAGCTGTTGTTTGCTTGGACAGAAAATTATTTCCTGATACGACTGAAATTGATGGGAGCTGTGGCTGTAGCTCCAGCCCTAGGCATATTAAGATGGGCATCCCTGAATTAAGGCACTGATTTAGAGACTGCTTTTGAAAATCTGAGCTTATGTGACTTGCCCAGTGAGTCAATTAGAGAGCTGGGATGGGACCCCAGAGATGAAATCCTGACCTCCTTGAAGTCAATAGCAAAACTCCCAGGCTTTCCCCTAGATCTGCTGATCCATGTGACTCCCCTAGTCGGAATATACGATGGAGGGCTCTTGGGCACTTATGTTGGATGGTTTGCTTGCTGCACTCATGCACTCTTTCCTGCTACTGGGGTGTTCAGAGCTGTCTCAGGTGTGTTCTCACCAGTATTATACACAAGGAAGGGGCTCTCATTCCCTGATCTATGATGTGACTCACTAGGGATACATCTACACTGCAGCCAGAGGTGTTAATGCAGCGCGTATAGACAGACCCGAGCTAGCATTGATCTAGCTGGGTCACGTACCAATAGCAGTGAAGCTGCAGCGGCACAGGGGCAGAATGGGCTAGCAGCTGGAGTGCATATCCAGCATCCCGAGCAGGCTTGTGCAGCCCAGCTGCCACAGCTTCGCTGCTGTTGTTGCTCGAGCTAGCTGGATCAAAGCTATGTGTACATGTGCTGCAGTCACACCTCTGATTTGAATGCAGGGTAGATGTACCGTGAGTGACTTAGTAGCCGAAGTCCCATTTTTCAAAAGTGACAGGTGCGTAAATCCCACTAACCTTCAATGGGTTTTTGGGGCTTCTACAGGCCAGATTTTTAAAGATATAGAGGTGCCTAAAGACACAGCTAGGCACCTACTGAGATTTTCAGACAGGCCTAGGGGCTGAATACTCAAAAGCAGTTAGTCCCCTGATTTTGGTGGAAGTTGGGAGCCTAACTCCTTTTGGCATTCAACCCCAGGTGCAGATCTCCCCTTGATCTCAGGAGTCTGCACCTAGCTGCTTTTGAAAATCCCACAAAGCACCTATCTGCATTTTTAGGTACCTAAATACCTTTGAAAATCTGGTCCTAGGTGGCTAAGTTGGTTCTTATCTCCATCTCTTCCCCTGGTTTTTGAATCACTCTGCAGCTTAGGTGGGAATTAGGTGGCCAGATGCCCACAGGGAGGCAGCAGGGCATATACTCAGAGGCAGGGACGTAAATGCTAGGGAACATTTACTGCAGGATCTTAGGCTCTGAGTGAGTTTAGGCACCTGAAGGGTTTGGTGGCAGTTTTGTGCATGACACTGGTCCCCAAAAGAGGTTTGTAGGTGCCTAACTCCCTTTGTGCACCCAGGCCTTAGATGTTTTTGAAAATATTGCAAAAGACCTAATAGATACCCCCACCCTGTATATTACATAGAATACCAGGGTTAGAAGGGATCTCAGGAGGTCATCTAGTCCAAACCCCTGCTCAAAGCAGGACCAATCCCCAGACAGATTTTTGCCCCAGATCTCTAAATGGCCCCCTCAAGGACTGAACTCACAACCCTGGATTTAGCAGACCAATGCTCAAACCACTGAACTATCCCTCCCCCCTGCTATGTATCTCATTACCCTCCCTCTGACTAATCTTCAGCCCAAGACTGACTTCACAATTTGCAGAGTCCCTGAGAAGAAATTGGAAAGGACTAAACCATTCCTCGAGTTGCCTCCCTTTGCATCACCACTGGTGGAGAGGGAGTAGATGCTTCCAGCTCTAGCAGCAGGGTTGGAGAAGGAGAAGATTTGACCAGCCCATGAGTTACAGGGCCCCATGTGAGATGCATGGCTTGTGCTGTAGCCAGTCCATATCGGGCACTAAGCACATGCTGATCACTTATAAAGTGTCACTGTAGCTGTCCACATGGTTTCACAGTGTGAATGTGCTTCCGTGTTGTGAGACCTGCTGTCATTTTCTTTTGTCAACATCTTAACTTGTTCCTCTGTTAATTGACTCTGAAGGATCTCCTAGCAACGGCCTTGGACATAATGAAGCTGGAAAAGCTAGAGTTTGGTGGGATAAGAGGAAAGGCGCTGAGCCAGCAGGTCCTGAGCATGTATGAAGAGTTCCAGGAGGTGTACAAAGTACTTTCAGACCAAAGCTATGACTGTCTCGACACAAACAACATGGTAGGTGGTACCGGACTCCAGGAGAACTAACTGTTTGTAAATGCTTTCAAAGAAGCATGTTCTTTCTGGAAAAATCCCAAATCCACTTGAAATTCTCTAGCTTTGTTTCCAGCCTCTTCCTCCCTCAGTGCATCATTTCCTGATTTTTTCGCCCATGGATTGAAGGGCGCTGGCAGGTTGCATGAAAAGGCTGTCTTCTAAACTGGGTTCTCACAGTGGGTACATTTTTACACACTTATAACAGAATTGTGGTTAGATGTTTGGCCGTGTGTGTGTGTGTGTTCCGTCTGCGTGCTGTATTGACTTTGGCCAGATTGCCCGTACAGCAGGCTCCGATCAAACTGCCCTTTAACCACAGACTTGGTTCGTAGCAAAGGCACTTGGTCAGGTTTATTGTCTATGAAGCACGGTTCTAATGTCCTGGCTCAATGGTTACAGGTACACTAACACATGTATGCCCGTTGCAATGGACTAGCTTAGTTAATGGCGGGACTTTCCATTATCTCCTAGGCCAGCCAAAGACACTACCTCTGAGATATCTTTTTATACATTAATACAAACAAGTTACGTACTGCCCCTCTGACGTAGCTAGTTGACACCCTCTGACGTAGCCAGTTACCACCCATTACCTTGTACATCTTTATCCATCAAACTGTCATCCTGACCTTATCTTTAGGATGGGTCAGTGTGTTCCTGTTCTCTTTGGGGAATGTGTTTATACCATTCTTAGTATGGGGTGTTCTGGTATTACCCTTCTGGAATGTGTTTGCGTGAGTGCGCTGCGCTTAGCACCTCTTAGGCATGTGCGTTTTTGCAATATCAGTCCTACTCTTGCCAGATTTTCTGAGCAGGGCCTACCTCTTGTTCACAGCCTGATTTTGCTTTATAGTAGCAAAGTTTTGACCACTACTTTGGTTCATCCCTTGCCCCGCGCCGCTTCCCGCTGCCCCCATTGGCCTGGAGCCAGTGGGAACCATGATCGGCCGAACCTGCGGACGTGGCAGGTAAACAAACCGACCCGGCCTGCTAGAGTGCTTGCCCTGGCAAGTCGCGTGCCAAAGGTTGCCGACCCCTGTTCGATATCATGCAAAGGGAACTCCTGATTTTTCTTACTTCCATCATTCACCTCATTCTGCGACTGCAGTCATGATGGTTGGTGTCTTCACTGACTGGTTTGCTTGTTCATTGCAGCTAGTTAGCAGCACACTTCCAGGTCTGTCCCAGTGTGCAAAGGAGGGAATTATAAAAGCTCTAAACTGCCACAGTGATGATCCGTGGTATTGCATGGGAGAGAGGTGCGGTCCCAGATCAAACTACTACTAGTAATACTAATTAATAATTAATTTGTAGCTCTTACATAGTGCTTTTTATAGGCACCGACTCCATGGGTGCTCCAGCCCAGGAGCACCCACAGAAAGAAAATTAGTACCCACTGGCAGCCAGCTTCCCCCCCTCTCTCCAGTGCCTCCCATGATCAGCTGTTCAGTGGCATTCAGGAGATGCTGGGGGTAGGAGGAGGATTGAGGCTGGGGTGTGCTCGGGGGAAGAGGTGGAACTGGATGGGAAGAGGCAGGGTGGGGTGGGGCATAGGGAAAGGAGTGGAGTGTGGGCGAGGCCTGGGGAAGAGCAGGGGTTGAGCACCCCCAGGGCAAGGAGGAAGCCGGCACCTGTGGTGCTTTTCATCAGTAGATCTCAAAGCAGGTCGCAGGTGGTTTGGGACGTTCTAGGTTAAGACCTTAAACTCCACCTGGAAACCAAAAGGCAGCCAGTGCCGTTCCTGAAGCATGGGTGCTGTGTGTGCTGCCAGGGAGATGCACTGCTTAATGAGCAAGCAGCTGCATTCTATGCCAGCTTCAGTCACCAAGCTGATTTAAGGTATAGGTGCACATAGAGCATACTGCATAACCTAACCGCGAGGTGATACAGGTTTAGATCACAGTAGCAAAAGTCCTCCAAGATTCCATAGGTCCCCCCCGTCTCATGCACTGCAGAAGCTGGATAGCACGTAGAGAAGAAGGAAGGGAGGGATGGCTGACATGAACGAGGCAACGTGTGTGCGAGGGGCAATCTACACATTGAACAATGAGGATAAAAATACCTTGGGTGTCTGCTTCTTTCACTGCTCACTGAAGGAGGCACGGGTCCTGTGGAAACTACACTGTGTGCTCATGTAATTAAAGACTTTGTCATGCATATGCACAAAGGGCAGAGTTAAGGTTGCACAGGCCACCTTGCAGATGGCATTTTTTTATTGTTCAGTGCCTCAGTGAGCTTGATATTCTGTTAACATGGTTATTGTATGGAATTATATTTATTTCTTGTACGGTGATATAGCTATTTAATGGTGCATTACAGACAAGTTAAAATAACTGTTCCCTCCCTGAGTATTAGTAAATGGAACTGTCCAGTTTGAGGATGGGGCCAATGAGGTAATAGAAGGACTCCCCTCCAGTCACTGGCTGTGTCTTGCCAGCTGCAGTCCACAGCAGTAGAGTCTCTGTGTTATGTCTAACATCTGTGATGGCTGTCAGGGTTTTACTGTTGAGCTCAGCTGTCAGACTGATATTGTTCCAGACAGTTCTTACTTGGGGAGGGAGGTCGCAAAAGTGGCTGCTAGGATCAGAATTCTGCCCCTGGAAGAGGCTGGCTTTGGATCCTGTTCTCCCCTGCCTCTCACGGGATTTTCTGAACCACATTTGTTAATGAATCAGCTATGGCCCCTTTACAGCTGTGCCAGCCATGAGCCAGTGCTGTAAGGGAATCTAGAGAAAATCTGAGACCCAAAATGCCAGGACCTTGCTGATGCAGGCTAAGAAGTTTTGTCCAGGTTAAGAAGCCTGAAATCTGACTGATCGATTTGCCAAGTTCCTGTGATCCTTTGTGTGGTTCAAAATTATTTACCTTTTTTTTTAAAAAAACCCAACAACCTAGTTTTCTCTCTCAAACTTCAAAGCATTTATTAAAATCGATCTGTGAAGAATGGGTTGAAAGATAATGGAATTGCCTCAACACGGTCCAGTTTACAGTAAGCTTGTGACCAGAGTCCCAACATGAATTTGGTTTAAACGTATGTCTGCTTTTTAATGCAAAAAGTGCATTTGTAAGATTTCTGACCTAGAGATGTGACTTACGGTACACCCCCCAAAAGAAACATTTTTACAGTCTGCATGACTGAAAAATAACAGCACTCAAGTCATGAACATGCACAGGACAAATAGGCTTGAAGATACTTAGGGCCAGATCCTCAGCTGGGGTAAAATAGTGATGCTGTATTGAAGTCAGTGGAGCTTCACTGATTTACGCCGGCTGAGGATCTGCCTCTTCTGAGGATCTGCCCTTTCCCGCTCCTGACATGCAGGAAAGGGGTGGGGTACAGTGTCGAAAGCAGGGTGATTCTTGTCAAGGACAGTGTTCCTCACTCTAACATTGTGTAATAGCTTGATGTGCTTCATTTCCTTAGGAGTTCGAACATGATGCCTCTGACTTTAAGCAGAAAATTGAAGATATGGACAGAAGGCTGGGGACTATTTTCAGCCAGGCTTTTGATGATGCAGCTGGCTTGGAGCATGCCTTCAAGGTCTGTGATTCTTGCCAAAGAAATGAAGCTCTTTTTGTACAGGTACCCCATCCTTCCCCAAACAAACTACCTGTCCCATAGCTGTGCTCTGACAGTGCCATGTTCAGGACACGCAGACTGCTTTTCTAAATGCAAAGCATTTCTCTAGCTAAAATACACCATTTAGTTTCTTGTTTGTTGCTTTGTTTGTGAAGGGTTAATAAGGTGACAGCTTGGATGCCCAGAGAGATGCATTGCGTATTTGTGCTGCTATACAAGCAAACAGAGCAGTGATTCCCACACTGCAGCCTGTGGGCTAGTGTTGGTCCGCAGAACACTGACTAGCTCTCCTCCCTGTTTGCAGCTGCTTGTTTTGGTTTCCAGGCGTCTCATTTCTGAGGGGAGAAAACAGGAGTTGCCTTCAGGGACTAGAACTGCCAGCGGCCTCCAGGAACTGGAATAGTTGGGGTAGAAAGGAAATAAGGAGCCAGGCAGCTATTCCAGGGCAGTGTGGCAGGCTAGGACCAGCTGGAGAAGTAGAGGCAGAGAGAGGAACAAAAGAGTTGGGAGATGAACTGGGAAGGGAAATAGTCCACAAGACACTCCCTCTCTCAGTCCTGTGGCTGGCAGAACAATGGCAAAACATTTGGTGAGGAAGTTCAAAGGGTCAATGTTGGTCCCATTTAGCAGGGTTCCACATGGACCTGTTTTTCATTTTCAAGACTATTTCATGAAATGATTTTATTGATATTTTTATGGCTCCTGAAATGTGGTGTTTACAAAAAAACCCAAGGTTTTGTTAAATAAAAATCTTTTGTTTATGAAAAAACATGGTTTTCGGTGAGTAAAAATTGTCACTAATGATTTCACTAACATTTTGATAAAAAAGTTGTTAACAAATGTTGTGAAAAATGGGAAAAGGCAACTTTTCTGGGGGGGGGGGTGAAAAAAATCTTTTTTGGGAAAAAAAGCTATTTTTTTATTAAAATAATTTTCATTTAACAAATTTTGACCAGCTCTGATTATTGAGATGCACTGCATATTATGGAGAAAGCTTGAGAAATGCTTGTAAATGAGAGATGGGACTTTCTGGAAAAATGAGTGTGATCAGTGCAGGTTTTTCTTTTTCAAAACTGTCCCTTATTGAATACAATATTGAGAGTTCATGGCCTTTAAAGAAGTTCATAGCAACCAGGGGCTGCTGGAAAAGCTGGGGCTGTGATTTTTTTCTTTTCTTTTCTGTTTGTTCTTCTCCTTAGTTGCTGGACATATTTGGGAGCCTTCTGGAACGGCCAGTGATAGCTGCCAATGCCTCTGACAAATATCCTCGGCTTATCACCATGTTTGACAGAGACCTGGATGATGCTAAATTGATCTACTCGAGGCATATTCAGGAGGAGATGGAGCTAGGTTCGTGTTAGTAATTGTGCAAAATTGTTTGACCAGAAACAAGAGCAGAGCAATCAAGATGATTTGAATTTATTTTAATCAAGATATAAATCTGATTTTTAAAAAAAAATCATATACTTAATCAGTTTTACAAATCCTCAAACTAATTTGAAAATATGTACTAGTACAGTTTTAGATTAAAATATATAATTATTATAATTAAAATTATGAATGCAGGTTTTTAAACTAATTTATTTCAATTTCACCACTTTAGAGCATTTTACAGATTGCTATAGACAAAGAACAAAATATTGAAAATATTAACACTATTTTGCTACAAACTCTTATCAAATGTGATTTTCCCCCACTTGCCATTCCCTTTTACTCTTAAACATGATCACTCTTAAAATTATAAATTATTCTTAGTGTGATAAATGTACTTAATCTCATAGTTATTCAAATATTAATATTAAATAATTTAAATATTTTAAATAAGTATTAAATTCCCTTATAATAATACAAAATACATGTGTAGACCTGTAGTTAATAATCTTATGAATCACAGAGTATTTGCTAGAAGAGTCTAATCTGTGAGCTGTGATTGGTCTGAGTTCTGGGGGAGTGAAAGGACACCCCAGGCATGTAATTTAACCAATCAGATGTAGAAGTGAGAACACTTCAGCTAGGTATAAAACTCTCCTGTATGTTCTCAGAAATTAAAAACAATAATTCTTTCCCTCACTTGATACTTTTCCAGAATATTCTGCATTCAACCAAAAATATAAACTACAAAAAGATTAAACTTCTTAGTAGAAAAAGTGTGTATGTAAAATCTGAAATTCTGCTAACAATTAGGAAACTAAATAAAGCAACAAGAACATTAAAGCTGATCAAGGAATGATCACTGCAAAATATTTGATCAGAAAAATGAAACCCCCAAAACCAAAAAATCATAGAAATATGGGCTGGAAGGGATCTTGAGAAGTCCTCACATCCATCTGAGGCAGGACAGAGTAAACCTAGACTGTCTCTGACAGGTATTTGGCCAACCTGTTCTTAAAAACCTCCAATGATGGGGACTCCACAACCTCTCTTGGAAGCCTGTTCCACAGCTTAACTACCCTTAGAGTTAAAAAGTTTTTCCAAATATCTAACCTAAATCTCTCTTGTTGTAGGGGCACCCCCTAGAATGGCATGCAGCTCATCATTTCTGTGGGATGTCTGGGGCTCTGACCCGGAGCGGCTGTTTGCCTCTCTGGTTCTTTAGTAGGCTTGCCTGATATTCTAGGCAGGACTGACTCTCCATTAGACAAAACTTAAAGAAGAGAATGATCTGGGGAGTCTTTCCCATTTTTGTCCAGGCGCCCCCGACTGACCTCACCGAGGCCAGCCAGGAGCACCTATGACAGCAGCAGATGGTACAGTATGACTGGTAACCGTCTTTGCCAACTTGCAAAGCAGCAGATGGTACAGTATGGCTGGTAACCGTCTTTGCTAACTTGCAAAGGCAAGGGGATGCTGCTGTGTAGTGCTGCAGTACTGTGTCTGTCAGCAGTATCCAGTAGACATACGGTGACAGTGAAAAAAGGCTGAACGGGCTCCATGGTTGCCAGGCTATGGCATCTGCCCGGGCAATCCAGGGAAAAGTGAAATGTTTGTCTGCCGTTGCTTTCACTGAGGGAGGATTGACTGACGACATTTACCCATAACCACCCGTGACAAATTTTTGGTCCCATCAGGCACTGGGATCTCAACCCAGAATTCCAATGGGCGGGGGAGACTGCGGGAACTATGGGATAACTACCCACAGTGCAACGCTCTGGAAGTCGACGCTAGCCTCGGTACATGGACGCACACCACCAAATTAATGTGCTTAGTGTGTCCGCATGCACTCGACTTTATACAATCGGTTGCCAAAAATCGAATTCTGTAAATTCGGAGTAATCCCGTAGTGTAGACATAGCCTTAGCCCTTCTGATTTTTTCCTACATGTGCTGTTCTTGTGTTATCCTCCTTAGCAATTACCCCATGTTTCCATTTTTTGTAGGATTTGTTTTTGATTTTCAGGTCATTAAAGAGCACCTGCGGGAGCCATAATGGCCTCTTACTGTTCTTCCTAACTTTCCTTTGCATTGGGATAGTCTGCACTTGTGCCTTTAATATTGTCACCTTGAGAACCTACTAGCTCTCCTGAACTCCTTTTTCCCTTAGATTTTTTCCCCCCATGGGCCCTTACACAGTAGTTCACTGAGTTTGTTAAAGTCTGCTTTTTTTGAAGTACATTGTCTTTGTTCTGCTGTTCTCACCCTTTCCTTAGATTCATGAAATCTATCATTTCATGATCACTTTCGCCCAAATGACTTCCACCTTCAGATTTACAACCAATTCTTCCCTGCTGGTCAGAATCAAGTCTAAAATGTCTGTCTCCCTGGTTACTTTCTCCACTTTCTGAAACAAAAACTTGTCCCTAATACATTCCAAGGAATTATGGGACATTTTGTGTTTTGCAGTATCACCTTTCCAACAGATGGCTGGGTAGTTAAGGTCACCCATTACTACCAGGTCTTATGTTTTGGATATTTCTGTTGTTTGTTCTAGAAATGCCTCATCCATTTCCTCTTCCTGATTTGTAGACCCCTACCATCATGTCACCCCTATTTTTTTTAAGCCCTTTTATCTTTACTCAGAGACTTTCAGCTGGTCTGATTCTCATCTCTTTCTGGACCTCAGAACAAGTGATATATTGTGATATATAAGTGTAACAAAATATATTTTTGACTTATAATGTCACACCTCCTCCCTTTTTATTCTTGCCTGTCCTGCCTGAACATGCTGTATTCGCCTATTGCAATATTCCAGTCATGAGACCTTTCCCTCCAAGTCTCTGTGACGCCAATTAAATAATAATTTAGCTTATATATTAATAATTCCAGTTCTTTCTGATTATTCTCCTTGCTTCTTGCATACGTGTTCAGTTGCTGAAAATTTTTGATGAAAGCAACAATGTTTTGGAAAAAAAAATTGTTTTGTCAAAAAGTCATTTTCCATTGCAAAAAGATTTCAGTGGAAATTTTTTGACCAACTCTGAAAAGCATCACTTTATCAGCCAAGGCCTACAAAATGAGAAGAAATTAAAGAACTAGCAACATATAAATAAAAATGTAATTGAATTAAAAAAACTGATTCAAATTTGTTTTAAAAGTCATCAGATTCTTTTTAAAATCATGATTTTTTTTTATCCACTTTACCTGAAATTGAGATTGGTAACACATGCTTAGTTTTATATCCAGCTAGCCTGTGAGAGGAAGGAGTTTCTCCCATAACCACATGCTCATGTAACTGCCTCTGCTAGTTAATGGGACTTGCATGTCTGAACAGAGAGACTTGTACACTGGCTGGTTGTGAGTTTCCCGCACTTCCCCTGAAACCTGTAAATGCAAAGTGCATTAGCAGAAAGTCTTAACTATGGATTTACTTAATCCATGAACACTGACACAGGATGGAAAAGATTGGCTCCTATCAGATTATCAGAATCAAACACTAGCTATTTGAATGATGCCCAGATCACACCACCTGCAGGGAATGAACCTGGACCTCAGGACTTTTAGTGCCTGAGTTAAAGAAGCAGGCTCTGTAACTCAGCTGCTGAAACTGACTCACAACCCTGTCTATATATGGGCTGCCACTAGACGGGGACCATGATCCACATTGTGTCAGTGTGGGCTCCGCTATATTGGTACTACAGTTTTTGTTTTATTCTGCTTTTAATGCTCTGTGGTTGAAAATATTTATGGCTTAAAATATTTTAATCTTAAGTAAACACATTTAAAGGTATGTGAGTTAGAAGCACTGTGTATTTTTACACTGTGTCCTTGCCACTCCTAGTTTGATGATTGCAAAGATGTAATAAATCATCCAAAACTTCTTGAAAGAGTCAGGCAAAAAAGGTTATTTGGCACTAGGTTAAATATGTGAGGTGAAATCCTGGCTTGTTTGAAGTAAACAGCAAAACTCTCATTGATGTTAATGGGGCCAGGACATCACTGGCCATGTTTGCTTTGCAAGTTGTTCTAAGTCAGTAGAAATATTTTGTTGAATCGTGTAAAAGATGTGAACATTCTTAGCTCTGTGCTGCTCTTGCTGTGCACACACAGCTCCCAGCAACACCACTACTGCTATTGTGACCTGACTGACGGCACGGCGAGGTCCTCAGGCACTGGCAAACTTTGCAGATTTCTTAATCTGGAGTGCACTGGTTCTGCAAGGCAGGGGATCAGGCAGCCCATTTAATCAAAGCCAGTATGTTCCATGAGGCACTAGTGTTACACAGAATCACAACATGCCATTAACTTGCCTTGCCAGATGCTGCTGCAATTCTTTCAGGACCTGTTGACTTTATTGTGAGGCGTTGTTCCCAAAGTCATTAATGACTCACAAAGCAGAGCAAAGAGATTGAGACTGACCTTGGCTGGCATCCCCCATCAAGTAGGCAGTTAAAACCTGCCTTTGCTCCAGGATTATATCATGATTCCAGAATGTTCGGTTCAAAGAGAAATCCTAGGAAATCAGGGGAATGTTAAATAGACATGTTATCGTCAGTGGGATCTCTGCTGTTGGGGATGATATACAGTGCAGAGCTGAGTAGTAAATACCTTCAAATCCTCACTTTAAGTTATATTTGTCTTCATCCAGGCTACCCCCCCGTGCACAGGAACATGTCCTTGGTAGCTGGGGCTTTGCGCTGGGCTCAGGAGCTGAGAGACCGGATCCAGGTCCCATTCAGTCATTTTAGGCACATCACACATCCGTGCGTATCTTTATCACAGATAAGTTATTGTTTTAACTATCTTGATCCCTTTTCTCAATGAATCTGAGTTTCATCCTGTGTTGACTACTATATTCTAGTTAGAGCTAAAAATCCTTTTTAACCAGAAAGGTAAAGTGTGTTTGTCATGGAGAAGTAATTACAATTGTGTTTTCAGCTTTCCTGAAATCATTTTTAATAAGTTCCTTAATTGGATTTGTTGTGAAATGATTAAGAGGCACAGTGAGCAGATGCACAGAGCTTATCAGCTTTCAAACATAGCTTTAGGTTCAAAGTGAAAGAGTTATTGGACCTTTTCCCCACCACTATACAATCCTGCATAGATAGCAGTCTCTGCTCAAGAGGAGCCCAGGACTAGAACAATAGGGATGCTGCAGGTCGTGATTAAGGTACCTTGGCAGAGCTGTGAATGGCAAGGGGTTTAGTACTGCTGCAGCAGGGGAAACTGTAGTACTAGAATAAATAGAGCAGCATTGGCAGAACTGTGTGGATTTTCCAGAGTTGAAATAGCAGGGGGGCTGTAGGCCAGGACTGAAGTGCATTGGCAGAGGTCGGTAGGGATGCTGCTTGTTCCACAAATGAGAAGGATTGAAAACAATTGCACCCTAGATTAAGGGGCAAACCTGGAAGCTATTGAGATTTTTTCCATCAGAACATTTCTTTTTTGTTATTATGGGTCATCTTGTAAAAACAGTCCCACACATTGGCTGCTTTCATCTCTTACTGGCCCTAGGCACACCTAATAAATCCAAAGGAAGCAGAAAGCAAATAAGAGCAAAGGAGTTAGATGGTTTTGATTCATGAATGTTGAAAGAACTCCATTGGCATTACCTTGGAGCGTGGAGTGACTCTGGCTGCTGGTTCTTGCTAGAAGGGATTGTAAACTGTGATGATTCTGCATTTTTGAAACAGTCCTCTAATAAGTCATTCCCATTGCTCCGTCCAGTGTTTTGGTATCGATAGCCTGTGTGCTGCCATCCTAACTATACTACTAGTTTGTAGTAATAAAGACATTAACATGGTGAGAGTGGGAGCCCATACCCACTGCCCCAAACACATAACCCAAATCCATTGCCTTCCCTGGGAGCTTTCACAGCAAATGCTATATACACCACGAAGAAAGGCCAGATCTGCATTTTATACAGATTCTATTCACTCCATTTAGCTCAGCTAATAACCTGCCCTCCAGCTGTAGGTGAGAGGCTGCCGTATCAGACTTGCAGCTCATAAGGGTAAAATAAAAAGAGAAGATGAGGACTGACTAGCTCAGGGCATTGGTGTTGGGGTGAGGAAGTCTTGTTCATGTCTAGCCCTGACATGATATGTGAATATTTTTCCTGTATGGTGACTGCATAGTGATCTGTGTGAAGGAGTTCTGGGCCTTGCTTATAACTAGTCCAAAACTTTTGTTTGACAGACACTGGCCTTTCAACTCAATGCAAATTTCTGTGAAAAAAAAATTGTTAAAAAATTTCAGATTTTCATAAAAAAACCAAATCCCCTCAAATTTTTTGATGATAAACCTGAACATTTGTAAAGAAAAAAAAATTCCATCTGAATTCAGTCACTTTGCAGCACAGCATTGAACTGGTACCCTCAGGCTATCTACATTAGAGAGGTTTCAGAGTAACAGCCGTGTTAGTCTGTATCCGCAAAAAGAAGAACAGGAGTACTTGTGGCACCTTAGAGACTAACAAATTTATTAGAGCATAAGCTTTCGTGGACTACAGCCCACTTCTTCGGATGCATATAGAATGGAACATATAATGAGGAGATATATATACACACATACAGAGAGCATAAACAGGTGGGAGTTGTCTTACCAACTCTGAGAGGCCAATTAATTAAGAGAAAAAAAAAAAAAAAACTTTTGAAGTGATAATCAAGCTAGCAGAGTACAGACAGTGTGATAAGAAGTGTGAGAGTACTTACAAGGGGAGATAGTCAACGTTTGTAATGGCTCAGCCATTCCCAGTCCTTATTCAAACCGGAGTTGATTGTGTCTAGTTTGCATATCAATTCTAGCTCTGCAGTCTCTCTTTGGAGTCTGTTTTTGAAGTTTTTCTGTTGTAATATAGCCACCCGCAGGTCTGTCACTGAATGACCAGACAGGTTAAAGTGTTCTCCCACTGGTTTTTGAGTATTTTGATTCCTGATGTCAGATTTGTGTCCATTAATTCTTTTGCGTAGAGACTGTCCGGTTTGGCCAATGTACATGGCAGAGGGGCATTGCTGGCACATGATGGCATATATCACATTGGTAGATGTGCAGGTGAACGAGCCCCTGATGGTATGGCTGATGTGATTAGGTCCTATGATGATGTCACTTGAATAGATATGTGGACAGAGTTGGCATCGGGGTTTGTTACAAGGATAGGTTCCTGGGTTAGTGGTTTTGTTCAGTGAGACTGCAGAGCTAGAATTGATATGCAAACTAGACACAATCAACTCCGGTTTGAATAAGGACTGGGAATGGCTGAGCCATTACAAACGTTGACTATCTCCCCTTGTAAGTACTCTCACACTTCTTATCACACTGTCTGTACTCGGCTAGCTTGATTATCACTTCAAAAGTTTTTTTTTTTTTTTCTCTTAATTAATTGGCCTCTCAGAGTTGGTAAGACAACTCCCACCTGTTTATGCTCTCTGTGTGTGTGTATATATATCTCCTCAATATATGTTCCATTCTATATGCATCCGAAGAAGTGGGCTGTAGTCCACGAAAGCTTATGCTCTAATAAATTTGTTAGTCTCTAAGGTGCCACAAGTACTCCTGTTCTTCTTTTTACATTAGAGAGTATTTGCATGGACACCGCATGAAACACATCACATCTGTGCTTCCAACGTGTCACAGGTGTGTCCAGTGCAATAGCTGTATGACATGCCTGAGCCCTCAGTGGTTCACTTTAAGGCATTTCAGTGCTAGTTCTTGTGTATGGGAAGCACAGGCACTGTAGTTGCACGAAGTCTGCCCAGTGCAATCCCACAGTGCTGACAGCTTGGAACAGGGGCTCTATCACAGGTCAACCTGCCCTCCTCAATTACATGCATTCCTGAGAGCCCCCTACGCAGTCCTCTCAGTCTCAGCTTTGCCCAGCCCCTCACCTGCTCCCCCCCCCCCAATCCAAAAGGGAGAGTCAGGACCCAGGCAGCTGCTCCTGAGCTCTGTTTTCTCCTCTCTCCTGACTGCTGAGGAGTTGAGGTTGGAGTTTACATTCAGGGTACAATCAACTTTTTTTTTAAAGTCTGAAGGCCATTTGCAAGCCATCAATGCTTCAATCTGACACTTGGGACATTTTACTCAGTATTTTACTTTTTTGGTTCTCTCTAGTTTAACAAAATACCTTGATTTTCAAACTCTACATGGATTTAAATAAGACTAAAAACATGGACGAAGGTGAATTAAGAAGTCCTAACTGTAAAGACTTATGTACCAAACCTGCCATTGGTTGGTACAGTGATCCAGGCATCACAAAGAGAGAACAGCTGTGGGGGTGCTCTGCAAAACCCACAGCCACCAAAAGTACAGATGAAGAAATGGGAATGCTGCAGCTCTCTCCTACATTGCACAGGGCAATCCAAGCTGGGGACATGAAGAGCCTGCAACCCGTCCAGCTCTGCTGGGCAAAGGGAGGCCAGGAGAGCCAAGGAGCTGTGGCACTCATGAGCTCCATGAGGCACTGGCATCTGGGGCGAGGTAGGGTAATTGCTGAGCTCAATAGGGCTGCACTAAGGCTAGGTAGAGGCCAAGGGGAGAATCGGGGAAATGGTGGAATTGCAGAATTGCAGTGCTGGGAGCCACAGGGAGCTCCCAAGTGTCATATTGGCCATGTGGGATATTTTTAAAAAACAAAGAAAGTAGCAAACAAAAAAAAAAGTGATGAACCTTACATTAAGATTGACATGGGTCTTGCACTTAAACCTGAGCTGTTAGCCGTATAAAAACATTTAAGAGAAGGCAGATAAATCTTCTGTGATTATTATTTGTATTACTGTAGCACCTAGAGACCCCTGTCACAGACCAGGGCCCCGTTATGCAGAACAAAGACAGTCCCTGCCCTGAAGAGTTCAAATACACTCAGATTTAATCTTAACTGAAGGCACAGGTATAGAATCTAAAACTCCAGGATTGGTAAAATGGCACCTGCCCATGGCATGAAATGCTCTTAAAAAATGTGTTTTGAAACAAGGAGGTAATCTACAGTTTCCATCCATTGTGTAACACTGCCTCTGTTCCACTGATAGCTGCCTGGAGTCCCCTGAAGGAAAAAGAATGATACAGAAGTACAAAGACATGGTACAGCTGCTAGAAAGGTAAGTCTGTTCACTTAGCCCGATCTTATATAAGGGGTTGATGCAGCTGCACATCACAGGGGTATCCCAAGGCTCCTGTTGACTCCAGTGGGCGTTGGAGCAGAGCCCTAGCTTCCAGCCAATGTCTTACTTTATAGCTTGCATTAAGCACATGTAATCTCTAAATCTGATGCCATTGGTTTTGTTTTTCTGTGATTAGAAGCATTGTATTATTTTGCTCTGCATTGGCTTGTTTTCCGGAGGTTTTCACTTGGCAGGTGTGTATCACAGAATCGCTTTCTGATGTTAATCAGCTAATGGGAAATACAGGGCTAGCCTCCTTATTAGAAGAGCTGACTCCTAAATGGATGATGAAAAAGGTAGATGTTTTAATTACAACATGAAATCAATGTAGCAAACAGGGCCGGCTCCAGGGTTTTGGCCGCCCCAAGCAGCCAAAAAAAAAAAAAAAAAAAAAAGCCGCGATCGCAATCTGCTGCGACAATTCGGCGGAAGGTCCTTCGCTCCCAGTGGGAGTGAGGGACCATCTGCTGAATTACCGCCGAATAGCTGGACATGCTGCCCCTCTCCCGAGCGGCCGCCCCAAGCACCTGCTTGCCAAGCTGGTGCCTGGAGCCGGCCCTGGTAGTGAAGAATCCCAATAAGACCCTTCAGAATGGATGCACTGAATGTGGATCTCTTGACAATGTTTCCCATCACAGCTCTGCCATGGTAGCACTGTTGAGTCCACTCCAGTTTACAGGAAGCAGACATTATGTTCTCCTCTTAGGGTACGTCCAGACTACCCGTCGTATCAGCGGGTAGCGATCGATTTATCGGGGATCGATATATCGTGTCTCATTAAGACACGATATATCGATCCCCGAACGTGCTCCCCGTCGATTCCGGAACTCAACTGGAGTGAGCGGCGATACCGGAGTCGACGGGGGAGCCATGGCCGTCGATCCCGCGCCGTGTGGACCCCAGGTAAATCGATCTAAGATACTTCGACTTCAGCTACGCTATTCACATAGCTGAAGTTGCGTATCTTAGATCCATCCCCCCTGCCCCACAGTGTAGACCAGCCCTTAGACACTGAACACACACAATGTCTCATTAGCCTGGCCCAGTCCTTCACGCGTTATTGTCTAGCTAGTGACAGATTCCCAAGTCCTGGGATTGTGCAAATAAAACCAGGTGTGCACACCTGCCATGTTTACCTTCCAGACAGATGGGACGGGCATAGCAACTTCCCAGATAACTGAGGACTAGAAATTCAGCCATGTGGAAAAACATCCTCTGACCGGCTTCCCAAAACTCAGAATACCTTGAGGTTTTGCCCCAGTTGTGGAGTGATTCCCACACAAATTAATTTTAACTATTATGGGTAAAAAACTGCTATTTTTCTGCAAAAATTGTGACTTTTCATGTGGGGCAAGTATATGAAGATTTGCTGTTTGTTACTGGGGTGAAATTTCACCATTTAAAAATGTGTTAATTGGCAATGCAATTAACTGAGACTCCAGCCTTGGCCAAATTAAGAGGTTCTCACTGGTGGAATGCTCATTCCATCAAGGTGCCACCCACCATGCTCCAAGCTTCTAGGCCAAACCTTGGTTTGGTGGTGAAAGGAGGAGGAAGAAACTTTAGAATTACAGCCTCCCTTTGATGTCTTGGGAATGCTGCAGGAGTCTCCTTGGGGCCAGAGAGCATGTTCAGTGCAGCCTAGCAGAAGCTGAAGTGCTTCTATAAACTTTCAGTAGGTGTGCAAACTGCACATACACAAATGATGAGACTGTATGGCATATAATTTGGCATAATCTAGATAGAGTTTCATGGGGACCGTGAAAAGCAGCTGTCTGGCTTCAGGACTACCTGCCTGCCAGATTTCAGTGTCCTACTCCTAATTGCTGAGGTGCTAGAAATGTTCAAATAATGGTTCAACGATGCCAGCTGTCATGATGTGGGATAGAACTCTCAAAACAGTCCAGGATCCCAAGTCCCTATTTCAAAAGCAACTTAAATGTTTAGGAGCCTAAGTCCCATTGGTTTCAAAGAAACGTAGAGTACGGCTACACTTTGAGCTGGGGATGTGAGTCCCAGCTCAAGGAGACATACCGGCACATGCTAAAATAGGAGTGTAGCCATGGCTGCGCGAGTGGTGGGAGTAGGGTGACCAGACAGCAAATGTGAAAAATTGGCACAGGGGTGTGTGTGGGGGGGTAATAGGAGCCTATATAAGAAAAAGACCCAAAAATTGGGACTGTCCCTATAAAATCTGGTGCTGAGGCACTTTTGAAAATGAGACTTAGTCTCCTAAATCACTCAGATGCTTTTGAAAATCTTACCTGAAATCTTTGACTTTCTGATTTGCATTTTCCCCAGTTTCCTCGTGCATGTATTTGCGGGTTTGGTCTTTGTGGAGATGCTGTGGGATATTTTGTTCTTAAAATGCATTCATATTTCTGAGTTGTGAAGTAGATTTATCGTTCATTCAGACCCGCCTCTTTGGCTGGCTGGCAGATGTCTGATGAATGTTGTCTCTGTCAGGTATCAGGAGAAGCTCTATAAGGATTGGTCCCAGACAGTGTCCGAAAAATCACAGTACAACCTCACCCAGCCAGTTATCAGACGAGATCCAGAGACCAAGCTGATCGCAGTCAATTTTGATCCACAGGTAAAATACGAAGTTAATTAATCTCACTGCAAGACTCTTCCTTGATATGCACATTGCACCCTGTCACATGACTGTATTTCACTGGGGCTACCCTGGGTTCAAGACAGTTCAAGAAAACACGTTGGACCCGCTCTGCTAAAAGTGCATTCCCAGCACCATGCAGCATATTCCCTGACAGACAACTTGGATTTACTCTCCTCCTCCTGGGCCATGTCTCCTGTTAAATATCACATTCAGAGTGAAACCTTCCAGTGGAAATTCCTGTGTACCTCACACACAAATCCTAATTCAGCTGTTTTGGAGCCTGCATGTTTCATACTGTAAGAACTCACTGTCCCTGTGTTAGGGTGACCTGTTTCTTCAGTGGTACAAAACAGGATATATCCTTGGGGATGGATTCAACAGAAAATCCAGGCAGGGTCCATGAAGCACAAAAAGGGGCTCTGGCTCTGATGTATTTTTAGTTGGGGGTAGGGGAAAGAGGATTTTGTTTACAGGGAGGGCTGAGTTTTTGTTGAATCTGGCCATGTGGCTAAGCAGAGATTTTTGGTTCTGCTCCCTCTGTACATTCACATCTGCTGGTAAAAAAAACCTCAGTTTTTATCATTGGTTTTCTGATATTCCCATTAGCATCACAGAGCCCACATAGCTCAAAGGGGGGAGCGCAAGTCCATTCCTTTTTGTGCATCATCAAGAAAATTGTTTGCTAAGTTTCAGTGAGTTGCACCTCTGCAAATTCTCTGAAGGTGAGAAGGTTGCACAGATGTCACCAGCTTGATGTTTGAGAAGGAAAAAGCCCAGCACGGCTTTCAGGGGCTGCAAGGAATTTGCTGGGATGGCAGCTAGAAAAAACATCTTTCTACTTGTTCTCGAAGCACATTGGTATAGAGATTGGTGGGAGACATTCAGCATGGTGCCTTGTGAGTCACTTGTGAGATAAGAGCTCCCCTATAAGTAAAAAGCCACCCTAAAATTATTGCTTTTGAAAACTATAAAATGTTCAGAGTTAGAAAAGTGGCAGCTAGCAGAGAGAAGGTGAGTCCCCGGACTGCAGTTCTGTAGGTGTCATCAGAAGAAACAATGAATCCATGGAGTCCACTCACCACTAGGGTACCTCCTCCTGGCTGCTCTGGGGATTAATTTTTTCCAGGTGCTGCACCCCCTCTGGCAGTCTATTCACCTGTCTTGTCTCATCCTGTGGCCCCTTTCGCTCCAGGAGCTGCAACTTCTTCTTCGTTACTCAGCCCTCTGGCCAGGTCACTATGGTCCTCCCCTTCTGGGGTATCAAAGTCGTCCTGGGCAAACTGTCCCAGGCAGTCCGCTCTCCACTGTCTGGTCTGCACCACTTCCCCAGTGGCTGGCAGGGGAACCAGGGCCTGCCCTCTACTCCAGGTTCCAGCTCAGGGGCTCTCTAGTCAGCAGCAAAAGTCTGTTCTATCCTGACCCTTACTGGCTTTTCCCTGAGCCTTGCCATAACTTCTGGCTCTTTCCCCTTCTCTGAGTTTACCAGTCACACAACTGCCTCCTCCTAGGGAGAACTGTAGGCTACTTGCCTCTATTGCTCCAAATACATCTCCCTTCTCCCAGTGAGTGACTCCAGACTACTTTGCAGCTTCCTGCTGCCCTCAGCTCCTGGGCTTTATATAGGTCCCTCTGCTTTCTGTCTAGCTGAGCCTCATTTAATCAATCCCTGCTCCCTGGCTCCTCCTCCAAGTGCAGCCTGGGCAGTTAATTGGCTCACCTGGCCACCTTAACCCCTTCAGGCCCTGTGTAGGGGTGGCCACCCTATCACAATGAGTCTATGTGCACTGGTTGTTTTCTAGCTGATTTCAGTGCTCAGGGAAGTGAGTTATCTGGAGGCAAACCAGGTGGAGAGCATCCCTGAGACAGCAGCAGAAATCTACTCCTCCAAGGAGTCGTACCGGCAGCTGGTGGCTAACTTGGAGCTGATGGTAAATGCGTACAATAAGATCCTGAGGACAGTCCTCGAGGTGGAATACCCTCTGGTACAGAGGCAACTGCAGGATATTGACTCCAGGCTGAAAGAGGCAGAAGAGACACTGAACTGGAAGACAGAAGGTAAGTCCACAAACCCACTGATTGGGGAGGTGCAGGTGAGTCATGCAGATTGCCATCCTGCTCCTCAGCTGGGATTCTGAGGTCAGATGTGTTCATGGACATGTGCTCACATTCCTCTGCTATGGCCATCCATTCCCTTCTTGGGCACCGTGGCTTCTGGAGAAGGAGGAGGAGCTGGGACTGATCTGGAGACTGATAGATTTGTATTTAAGGACATTTAAAAGCTCATGAGAAAAGCAATGTTACTATTGGAGGAGGTCTGTTTTACGGGCTGTTGTCACTGACCTCTTTAATTTGCTAAATGTAAAGCAGATTGGTGTCTGAAACACAAGAAAAGCAAGACCCTGCTGTATGCTCTCCCCAGTGCTGATAACCATGGCTATGGGGAGGTGCTGCTTTCGGGGATACCAGAGTGGTGGTTTCTGGGGTGGTTGGTCACTCTCCCAATGGTGCTCTGACACCAGAATGAAAAGTGATCAAACCCCTCTAGAGCCAGGAAGGCCTGTGCAGCGCTGATACCTGATTATTCCCGGGAAAGGTCACTGCAGCAAATAGATTTTTTTCTAGAAGAGTGAAATAAAGAGTGCGATTAATAATGCACAGGCTGTTCATATGCACCATTACCTCAGGATGCTTTTACCTGGGTTCTTACCTCATTAATTTTAAGTGCAAATAGAACAGTTTCCTGGTGGTGAATATTTCCATTTGAAAATGAACTGGTGGAAGATGCCCTTTGGTTTCCTTCCAAAAATCCACGGGGTGACCAGAAGCACTTTTGCTCTTATGACTCTGCAAAGCAGAACCACCTTTTGGGGATGATCAGGTGCTGAGAAATTGCCTCGCTTCAGACAGAACATAAAGCCTGGGATGGGGCTTCTTCCCCATGTCAGCCCCTGAGTCACCTGCCTCTAAACACAAGCACTCGCTGATGACAGGGAGGGAGAAGCCCACATGCTGTGCTGAGCATGTGCTGGGCATTCCATGTGCTGGTGGCAGTGGTGGTGGCCAGAGGGCCTTATGGGGCAAATCCAGCCCCACTTCCGGGGCTGTGCAGGATCCCCTGGCAGTGGAACTGGCTCTAGGGTTGCCAGGTGTCTGGTTTTCAACCGGAACGCCTGGTCAAAAAGAGACCCTGGCAACTCTGGTCAGCACCGCTGATCAGGCCATTAAAAGTCTGGTTGGCAGCACTGCCGGTGCAGCGGGGCTGGCAGGCTCCCTGCTCGGCTCTGCGCGGCTCCCAGAGGGACATGCCGGTCACTTCTGGGAGCCACCTGAGATAAGCGCCACCCGGAGCCTGCGCCCCAACACCCTTCCTCACCCAAGCCTCAAGCCTGGAGCCCCCCCTCACTCTGAACCCCTCATTTCTGGCCCCACCCCAGAGCCAGCAACCCTAGCCCTAAGCCCATACCCCTTCCCACAACCCAACCTTCTGTCCCAGCCCAGAGCCCCCTCCCAAACTCCACCCCCACCCTCAACCCTTGGCCCCACCCCCCAGCTCAGAGCTCCCTCCTGTGCCCTGAACCCCTCATTTCTGGCCCCACCTGGAGCCTGCAACCCCAGCCCAGAGCCCATACCTCTTTCCATACCCCAGCTCCCTGTCTCAGCCTGGATCCCCCTCCCAAACTCCAAATCCCTCGGCCCCAAGCCCAGAGCCCCCTCCTGCATCTCAAACCGATCATCCCTGGCCCCTCCCCAGAGCCTGCACCCCCAGCCAGAGCCCTCACCCCCTACCGCACCTCAACCCACTGCCTCACACCAGAGCCTTCTCCCACACTCCAAATCCCTTGTTTCCAGCCTGGAGCCCCCTCCTGCACCCCAGCCCCACCCGAGAGCCCACAACTCCTCTCACATCCCATCCCCAGTCCGGTGAAAATGAGTGAGTGAGGGTGGGAGAGCGAGTAACGGAAGGAGGGGGGATGGAGTGAGTGGGGGTGGGGCCTCGGAGAAGGGATGGGGCAGAGGTGGGGGCAGGGGGCAGGCAAGGGTGTTTAGTTTTCTGTGATTAGAAAGTTGGGTATCCTAACTGGCTCCTCTGTGCGAGGGATGGGAGAGGGGAGAATTTTGAGGGGCTGTGACGTGGGCAGGAGGGTGCCCAGCAAGCGTGAGCCTGGGGAGCGGCAGCGTTGGGGTAGGAGAACCATTGTTAAGCCTGTTCTCCCCTGTACATCTGGCCTTGCCTCCCGGCTCTGGGGTTTGCCCTGTCTTTGATACTTCAGTGACATCCCGCACACAGAAGATACTCTGTCCCCCATGCCTCACTGCTTCTCCAGCAGAGCTCTGGTCAGAGGAGCATTCCCACTCCTGGGAAGCAGGGCCTGTGGGCCTGGCTGGAACATGGACAGAGCAGTTGGCAGAAACCAGGGGTAGCAGGGTGCCTTTATTGTGAGTTCTTGGGGAGAGAAAAGAATTAGGGAAAGGCCAGGGGAGCCCAACGACCCTCTTGCTTGTGACAAGAGGCTGGGTGGTGTCTGGCATTCAGGACTAGCTCTGCCCCACATTGGGACCTATGCAGTGGTCATGGGGGACTCGTGTAACCATAAGGGAAATTCAGAAGCATTTCCTAACAGAATCCAAACTGAGAATATGGGCAAGCCCAGGTGAATTGCTATGAAAATGCTGAGGCAGTGTCTTGACTAGGATCACTTCGCTGGTAGAGTGACACCTGTCTATGGTACCAGCTAAGCACTCCTGGAGTGGATGCAGCTTGTATCAGCAAAGCTGCACTTCAGTTGGTGCTGCTTATTCCAATGCCCCACATGAAACAAGCTATGCCAGTAAAAGTGCAGCTTCTGTCGGCACAGCTGTGTCAGGTAGGGATCACACCTCTTTTCACCCACGTAGCTATGCCGGCAGAAGTCTGTAGCATTGACAGAGCCTGAGCAAACCCTCTTTATTTGTTGAAAAGGCCTGTGGGAGCACATCTCCTCGGTGATCGAGAGCGTTCATGACCTTGAGCGAAGGATCCAGAAAGCCAAGGACAATGTCGAGGAGATTCAGAGCATCATGAGGTCGTGGGTCTCACCAATTTTTGAGAGGAAAGATGGAAAAAGGGAAAACATGCTCAGTCTGGAGGACAGGCCTGAACGGCTAGAAAAGCGCTACAACCTCATCAAAGAGTCGGGGCTGAGAATCCATGCACTGGTGAAGGTGAAGAGAGTATTGGCATAGCTTTACTGTGCTACAGAGCAGATAGAGAATGCTGCTGGAGGCTATTGGTTGTCCATAGAGCCTGCTTCTCTTCGCACTAAATTTCTAGTATTCATGATTCTGGAGAAAAGTTTGAGTAAAGACCAAAATCCAGAAGGCAAATGTAAAGAATCTCATGATTTTTCAGCCATTCTCATGATTGTGGGGGGCCTGACTCCTGGTTTTGGATGCTTAGTGTTGGCAATACTGCAATCGGTTTTATGCCCCCGTCTGCTCAGTGAGCATATGGCTCCACAACCCCCAATCCATCATTTCCATTGCCTTCCCGAATTCTGCCCTCACTTGCACTCCAAGCATTAAAAGCAGTAACAATAAACATACAATAAGCTGAGTTTGTTCTGGGGTCAGAATTTCTGTTGGCACCTGGTGATTAGATTTCAGAGCAGGCACTTTAAATGATTTTATGGCTCAGGGAGGAGGCTCACATTTCAAGTGTCAAATCAACTCCGATTTAGCTACTAAATTAATGCAAGTGGAACAGCCCCATCTCCTTCTGGCAAGTCTGCTGAAAGACAGTCCAAAGTCTTTGTTCTGCTTTTCTAACTGTTACATTTTCTATTACTCTGAATCTCTATGTTGAGCTGTTTAATCAACTCTTTGACCAGAGGAGATTGCCTACATTTTGGTTTTAGTCCATTGGTTAAAGTGCTAGCAGGAGACTTGAGGTTTAATTCCCTGCTCTGCCACAGACTCCCCGTGTGACCTTGGTCAAATCACTTAGGCCATGTCTACACTAGAGACCTTACATCGTGTTTTTGTCTTTTATCATTTTTCTGTGTGAGTTCATTGGAGAGTAGAGTGATTGTCTGACTTCACCCACATAGTAGTTATTGGGGCATGTAATGCACTGGATCATGTTGTGATGGGCGTGTGTAGGACCCAGGTATCCTGAAAGGTGTGTCGGGGGCGGGGTGTGACAGTGCAGTCAGACAGAATCACCCCTGTGAGGCAGGGCAGTGCTATTAGCCCCATCATACAGATGGGAACTCTGGTCCGGAGAGACTAAATGATTTATTCAAGGTCACACAAAAGTCTGCGTTAGAGGAGGGACCAGAACCCAGGGCTCCTGTATGCTAGGTTAGCACCTTCACTGCTAGACCATCCTTCCTATCTGCTCTCTATCTTTCTAAACACTATCAACCTGCTTAATCTCTCTGTATTAATTTGTATCAGTTGTTTTAATAATAATCAGTGGGTCATTCTACCATGAGATGAATTCAGTCTGGCTGTATTTGAAGGTGACTTCCATTTTTTCTCAGGAAAACCTGAATCTGTTCGCCGCAGACCCCACCTCCGAAGTTTGGAAAGCATACATTGATTATGTGGATGAAATGATCTTGGATGGATTCTTTAATGCTATTGAGTGCTCCCTCAAATACCTCCTGGAAAACACAGGTAACTGAGCTGTCCTTTCTCAGGCCAGGGTGGTTTCCCCTCTCTGCTCTCAGCAAGGTTTCCATTGCTTGTGTGTAGCCTGAATGTCCTGATCTGCTGTCCATGGCTAGGCGGTGTTTGTGTCTGGGCAGAAGGGAGGCAGCTGGAAAAGGAGTGCAGTTTTGCTGTGCAGCAAGACCAGGAGTCATTGTGTGCTGAGCTGCCCTGTCAGAGCTCCTGGGGATGGCTCCAGGCTGTATCGAGAGTCTGTACATGTACATGGTTTTTGTTAGCTCCAGGTATGCCTACACTGCCACATAATGCCTGCGGCTGGCCCATGTCAGTGACTCAGGCTCGCGGGGCTCAGGCTGCGGGACTATAAGATTGCTCTATAGCTATTCAGGCTTGGCATTCGGCCTGAGGCAGCTGACATGGGCCAGCTGCAGGTATTTAATTGCAGTGTGGCATATCCTTCGAGACCCTAAGAGACCCAGGCATGACCAGGCTGTGGTTCCCATCTGGAGGAACACAGCACAGAGGGAGGAAGGGTAATAGCACTCTGTTGCCTGATTTCTGTTCCATACTCTGGAACAGCACACTGTGGAGAGTACCACACCAAATATTAACAAGATGATGGACAATGTAATTTAGAGTGGTGATCCCACCTCTGCTGAGCGGTGCTGGCACCAGTTAGAGCCTCTCTCCCATCTGCAAAGGACCCAGGTACTGCGTGACACCCTCTTCCACATCCAGGAGTGGCTCAAGGGCCCAATTTGTGACTGGTCAAATGGTATAAGAGGCCTGGCCCACAAGGAGGGCTGTTTTCAGTCACCCAACCCAGGGCCTGTGCTGCCCAGAGATGACACGAGTAAAGTGTATTTCTTCTGCCTGCTATGAACATATGGTGACTTCTGTTCAACTCTTCACAGCGTTTGCCATTCCAGGTACTTTCCTCCCTGTGATTAATAAGGGACCATTAGATCATCTTTTCTAACCTCCTGCATAATACAGGCCATTATATTTCATCCAGTCACCCCTGTATTGAACCCAGTAACTTGTGTTTGGCTAAAGCATCTTTTACAGCCTGGATCTGAAGAGATGGAGAATCCACCGCTTCCCTGGGCAGTTTGTTCCAAAGGTTAATCACCCTTACTGTTAAAATAAGGTGCCTTATTTCTAATTGGACTTTGTCTGGCTTCTGCTTCCAGCCATTGATTCTTGTTCTGCCTTTCTCCGCCTGATTAAAGAGCCCTTAAGTACCCGGTATTTCCTTCCCGTGAGGGAACTTCTGTACTGTAATCTAGTCACTTCTCAGTTTTCTTTTTGGTAAACTGAAAGTCTGAGCTCTGTGTCTCTCACTGCACGGCATTTTCTTCAGGCCTTAAATCATTTATGTGGCTCTTTTTTGCACCCTCTCCAATTGTTCAACATCCTTTTAAAAATGTGGACACCAGAACTGGATACTGTATTCCAGTATTGGTCTTACCAGTGCCGTATGCAGAAGTAAAAACCATCTTCCTACTCCTACGTGCTACTGCCCTGTTTAGACATCCAAGGATCGCATGAACTCTTTTTGCAACAGCATCACACTAGGAACTCATGTTCAGTTGCTTGTGCATCATGACCCCTGAATCCTTTCAGTGTTACTCTGTTCCAGGATGCAGTCCCCGCATTGAGCAGGGATGGCTGCATTCCTTGTTCCTAGATGTGCAAGCTTGCATTTGGCTGTATTAAAACACAGTTTGTTTGAATGGGCCCTATTTTTCAAGTAATTCAGATCACTCTGTGTTTCTGCACTGTCCTCATTATTCTTTACCACATTGCCAGGCTTTGTGTCATCCACAAATGTTATTAGCAATGATTTTATATTTATTTCCAGATTGTTGATGAAAATGTGGAATAGCATCAGACCTAGTATCGATCCCCACAGAGCACCACTAGAAACACCCCCATTCAGTGGGGGTTCCTACTGCTTTTTGAGATCGGTCTGTTAGCTAGTCCTTAACCACATCACGGGTGCTCTCCTGATGTTGTATAGTGCAAATTTTTAAATCCAAATGGCGTGTGGTACTAAGTCAAACGTCTTATAAAAGTCTAGGAATGTCAAAGTCTACTAAAAAAAGCAACAAAGAGTCCTATGGCACCTTATAGATTAACAGACGTATTGGAGCATAAGCTTTCATGGGTGAATACCCACTTCATTGGATGAAAGTCTACTCAGTTACCTTGATCAGCCAAACTTGTAATCTCATCAAAGAATGAAATTAGATTTGTTTGACTTGAAGAATTTTCCATAAAACCACGTTGATTGGCATTAAGTATATTCCTATCCTTTAATTCTTTATCAGTTGAATCCTGTATCATCTTTTCCATTACTTTGCCCAAGCTTGATGTCAGGCTAACCAGAATATGGTTGCCCCAGTCATCTCAATTGCCCTTTTCGGATATTGACACAACATTAGCACTCTGCCAGTCTTCTCGAATTTCCCCAGTGTTCCAATCTTTATTTAAGATTAATGTCAGTGGGCCAGACATCTCCTCATCTTACTCTTTTCAGACTCCTGGGTGCAAGTTATCTGAGCCTACTGATTTAAAAATACTTATCCCTAGTAGGTGTTTCTTAACATCCTCCTTAGTTACTAATTGGCTGGTAAATTCTTCATCATCCTCATTTGATATGAGTACATCATCCTGCTTTTTTCCAAGTACAGAACAACATTTCTGCCTTTTCTGCATCATTAATAATTTTGCCATCACCTTCTAGTACAGTAACTCTCACTTTAAGTCGTCCCAGTTAATGTTGTTTCGTTGTTACGTTGCTGATCAATTAGGGAAAATGCTCATTTAAAGTTGTGCAATGCTCCACTCTTACATTGTTTGGCTGCCTGCTTTCTCCACAGCTGGCAGCCTCCCTACGCCCTCCTTCCTCACAGCACCTCCCGCCTGCAGGCAGCCCCTGCGGATCAGCGCCTTCCCTCTCCATCCCCCTCCTCCCTCCCTCCTCCTGCCCGCGGCAATCAGCCGGCTTGCGGAGTTTCGGGGGCAGGAGGGAGGAGCGAGGACTCAGCATGCAGGCTACCCCTCCCTCCCCTGCCTCCCAAACACCGCAAGCCAGCTGATTGCCCCGGGCAGGCGGGAGGGGGGAGGAGCAAGGACTCAGTATGCAGTCTCCCCCTCCCTCCCCTGCCTCCTGCTGGCAATCAGCTGGCTTGCGGCGTTTAGAAGGGAGGGGGGAGGAGCGAGGACACAGCCTGGGAAGTAAAGGGGGAGGAGGGGCAGGTCAAGAATGGGGGCTTGGGGGAAGGGGTGAGTGGGCAGGCTGAGGGTTGAGTCCCTCCTCCTCTCCCTCCCCCCCCCCCCAGCGGTAGGGGAAGCTGCCGCTGCTGCGCAACGTGTTTCTCCTAGCCTATAGCACCTTCAGCCTCCTTGCCTGCCTCATCTCCAGTGCCAGTGGGCTGTGCCTGTGTGGGGTAAGGCAAGGGCACCTCCCAACTATAGTACTGTACTGTATGTACAGTATGTTTGTAAACACACAGCATGTGCACACTACTCCCCCGCAGCGTAGTATTAAATCGCTTGTTTAAAATGTATATAATGCCTTTTGTCTGGAAAAAAAATCCCTGGAACCTAACCCCCCCATTTACATTAATTCTTATGGGGAAATTGGATTCGCTTAACATTGTTTCACTTAAACTCGCATTTTTCAGGAACATAACTACAACGTTAAGTGAGGAGTTACTGTAATGAGTCTATGCCATTGTTAAGATTTCTTTTGTTCCTGATATACTTATTAAAAAACCTCCTTTTTGTCCGTGGTCTTTCCAGCCATGGATTTTTTCCCTGATGTCTTTAGTTTCCCTTATCAATATTCTACACTTCATAACTTGTAATTTATACTAATTGCTGTATATTTGCTTTTTTACATTTGTTATTTGTTGCTTTTTTATTACTAATTGCTGCCATCATCACTTCATCACTGAAGAGGATGGGCTGTTAGCCACAGTTTTGTGAAACTTTTCTTGATTGTGGAACCTAATGAACTCTTTTATTAAGAACGCCCAATTTTCATTCACGTTTTTCTGTCTAAATGTTTTCTTCCAGTGAGTTTCACTTCTAAATTTTCTCAGCATGGGGAAATTAGGTGTTTTGAAACATCAGGTATTCATTTTACTGGTTGGAACTGTCCTCTGTTTGCCCAGAATACATGTAATCAGGTCATGATCACTGGTCCTTGGGAAACCACCAACTTCCAGTTCAGTGATTCATTTATCTTTATCCTTTATATCGATGTTCAAAATAGAGTTACATCATATTGGGATCAATACTTTTTGAGTAGAAACTCCAGTGATGTTTTACTACTGGCTGCAAGAGATCTTCATCATATATCTCCTCAGCTGAAGTTCCCTGGCACAGAAGTGCTGTTCCAGTGCACCCCTTTGTGGCTGGATGTGGTGATGTGGCAGTTCCGCCTCAGTTTCCTCACAAAAATCATCAGCCTACTCAGCCCCAGAGAGCCCAGCCCCTTGAAAGTATTTAATCCCTTCTGGGGTAACAGAGTCCCTTAGTCCAAATCCAATAAATGCACTGAGCAAAAGAATCCTCAGTCCAGCTGGGCTCTGCCTCATGCCCCTTCCATGCAGGCAGCCCCCCCTTTCCGCCCCCCCCCCCCCCAGCTATGACGGCCTGTCCTCCTGCTTAGCAACTGGTGCCCAGGCTTTTCTGTAAGAACCACCCAGGCCAAGACTACCCTCTTCTCAAGGGCTCCAGCAAGCCACAGTCCCCCTATAATCACTGATCTGAGGCAGATTTCTTGCCCCTCATAGGTTCAGTCTGTGTGCTGTCCTTCTGCAGCAACCCTCAACTGCTCATAACACAAGAACTAGAGATCACCAAATGAAATTAATAGGCAGCAGGTTTAAAACAAGCACAAAGGAAGTATTTCTTCACACAACGCACAATCAACCTGTGGAACTCTTTGCCAGAAGATGTTGTGAAGGCCAAGACACTAATAGGGTTCAAAAAAGAACTAGATAAGTTCCTGGAGGATAGGTCCATCAGTGGCTATTAGCCAGGATGGGTAGGGATGATGTCCCTAGCGTCTCTTTGCCAGAAGCTGGGGATGGGTGACAGGGGATGGATCACTTGGTGATTACCGGTTCTGTTCATTCCCTCTGGGGCACCTGGCATTGGCCACTGTTGGATCCGGGGCTGCTCCTGATCCCTATCTGGTGTGGGGTGTGTCACGCACCTGACAATGCAGTTTTTCTTTCCACCCATTCCAGACAGGTGTTTCAGGAGTGACTCATTCTGTTCTCTGGTGTGATTGGTCGGTCTGTAAAGACGCCTACCAGTATCCCCTCCTGAGGTTTGGTAGTTAGCATATAGATCAATACGCATTCAAGAGCCTGTGGTTCTGAGTTATCAATGACTCTAAACCAAGTAATGGTCTGTAATGTAGCGTGCCGCCCCCCGCATCTCTTGTGCTCACTCTTCCCTTCCTGAACAGGTTATAAGCCAGAGATTCTAACGTTCCAGTCCTGCAAATCATCCCATGTGGATGGAATGGCTGCTCCTCACTGTGTGTGTCTTGCAGGACTGGGCAAAATTGTTCAGACTAATAGTTTATCCGCTGAACAACGCAAGTTCAGGTCAACCAAAATGATTTGTGAACACAGGCTGGATTTGGCAAATTGTTTCATGTGAGAAAAATGATTTTTTTTGTTAAAAGTATCAGCCTAGATTAATTAAAAAGAAAGAAAAAAAGCTCATTTGCCAGTTTAAATGTTTTGTTTGACCCAAAATGGGATGTGTTATGTGGTTTTTCGTTTTAGCAAGAAAATGGAAAAATTCTGTTTTGACTCAATCCAAATTGAAAATTCTTTCAGATTTTTCTGTTTGGTCACAGAACTGACAAATCAATTATTCGTTCAGCTCTAGTGTCCCTTGGGTGATGACCGTGGTGATGGAGTAGAGTCACTTCTTGTCTTACCCAAGCCCAGACCCCATCATCTCTTCTGCTCTCTTTCAGATTCCCAGGGAGCACTGGCTCCCCTGTTTGAGGTGCGGCTGGATCTGGTGATCCCCGATTTGGTATTCCACCCCTCGCTGGATCCTGGTGCTAACGACGGCTTCTATGACATGGTTGAAGGACTCCTCAATGACATCTACCGGATCTCATCCCTGGTGCCCAGGCTGGCTGAGCACAGTATTTTCCCTCACTATCAGGTCTCTGGCCCCAGTGCATGCTCTCCTATTGCACAGCCAGGAGCGGCGCCAGGGTTTTTGGTGCCCTAGGCAGGGGTCCTTCCGTGCTCCCAGTCATTGTCAGCAATTCTGCGGCGGGGGGGGTCCTTCCGCGCTCCCGGTCTTCAGGGCACTTCGGCGGCGAGTCCCGGAGTGAGTGAAGGACCTGCCGCAGAATTGCCGCCGAAGACCCGGAGTGCGGAAGGACCCCCTGCTGCCGAATTGCTGCCAAGGGCAGCAAAATGCCGCCCCCCCAAATCCTGGTGCCCTAGGCAACCGCCTAGGTCGCCTAAATGGAAGCCCCGGCCCTGTGCACAGCAATGTGCAAAATGGCTCTGGATCAGCATCCACTCACAAGGCCTCTCTGTCATTTCCCAGGCTGATATGGAGGACATGGGTGACTTAGCTGACATGCGCCACAGCCTCCTGGAGCGTGTGCAGAACACGATGTCAACCTGTAGTGATTACCGCAACTCCTTTGACCACTACTCTTACCTCTATGGGGACGACAGGAAGGAATTCATACGTCAGTTCCTATTGTATGGGCATGTCCTGACTGCGGCAGAAATTGAAGCCCATGCGGACAATGGAGTCCCAGAGAGCCCACCCACGTTACAGCAGTTCAGGGAGCAAATTGACTCCTATGAGAGAATCTATGATGAAGTCAACCGCCTGGAACCAGTGAACATCTTCGACAGTTGGATGAAAATCGATGCTCGGCCCTTCAAAGCAACCTTGCTGAATGTCATCAAACGGTGGAGCCTGATGTTTAAACAGCATCTCATTGATCATGTGACACACAGGTAATAAAGGCTTGTCTGCCCCATCTCCATTGGGCTCCATCCAGGTGGTTACACTGAGCAATGTGGGATTTGTTTTCTCTGTCCACCCCATCCGAGAGTGCTATAACCTGGCAGGGGTGCCTGCCCCTCCAATCACTGCACACTCCACCAGGGTGCAGGCTTCTTTAGCAGCTTTCCTGGCTTAAGTTCCTACCCAGGAAATATGCAGGGCAGTGACGTGGTCCTCCATACACACTCTCACCGCACGTTATGCGATTACATAGCAGGCCAGAGCGGTACTTTGGTAGAGCGGTGCTCCAATCAGAGGACAACTCCTACCCCACCTCCTGAACTTGGGCTTGTGATTCACCTGGCTGGAATTGACATGAACAAGCACTCGAAGAAGAAAAAACGGTTACTCACCTTCTCGTAACTGTCGTTTTTCGAGACGTCTTGTTCATGTCCATTCCATTACCCACCCTCCTACCCCTCTGTCGGAGTACCCAGCAAACAGGAACTGAGTGGGGGGTCGGGTCGGCAGGGCCCTATATTGGGCGCTATGAAGGCACGACTCCAGGGGGTGCCCAGGCTGATCCTATGGATACCTCTAGGGGCAAAATCTTCTGACTGTCGTGCACGCAGCGCGTGCACACCTGATTAGAATGGATGTGAATAACGCATCTTGAACAAGGTGAGTAACCGTTTTATATAAACTGCTCTCACTGTGTGTTTTCCTGTTTTGTATTATTTAGCTTGGCTGATCTTGAAGAATTTGTAAAAATTGCTGATAGAGGTTTGAACAAAGAGGTTGAAAAAGGAGATTATGATGGTTTGGTGGAGATTATGGGTCACCTTATGGCTGTTAAAGAAAGACAGAGCAGCACTGATGAGATGTTTGAACCTCTGAAGCAAACAATTGAGCTACTGAAGATATATGAGCAAGAACTTACAGATGAAGTGTATAAGCAATTAGAGGTTGGTGAAAACTTATGACCAATACACAAAACTGCAAAATATTAGACACCTAAAAAGAAAATGATCAGTGTACATTAACGAATGTTAAGTACCTGGGCTCAATAATCAATAGGCCTCAGTGGGCAGATTATTTTGATAGCCGAGTGGCAGAAAATCTATTGTGGATGTGCCATCGCAGCTCCCTAGATAAAGCTACATCAAGATTGTCAATTGCAGCAGAGATATAGCCCGTTGTTATGAGTGAACAATGCAGTGCCCCTCCCCAGATGGACAGCACTTGCTCCGTAAGAACAGAACACGTATTCAGGTAGATCTGTTAATTATATTATGGAGTTACAATTATTTTTAATAGGTGCATTAAGCAGTTTTTTTGGTGAGTGCTGTAATGAAAGGGTGTTAGTGCTTGGATGCAACCCCATGCTCTGGGTGTCCCTAAGCCTCTGACTGACAGATGCTGGGACTGGACAACATGGGATGGATCACTCAGTAATTGTCTTGGTCTGTTCATTTCCTCTGAAGCATCTGGCATTCACCACTATCGGAAGACAGGGTATTGGGCTGGATGGACCATTGGTCTGACCCTATATGGAGATTCTTATGTTCTTGTTACAAAGGGTAGTCCCTTGTTTAGGGCCCTAGCCTAAGAGTCAGGAGACTGGCATTCAATTCCTACCTCTGCCACATGATTCCTGTGTGATCTTGGGCAAACCACCTTGGCACTAGGCAGCGGGTGCTTTTGAAAATCTCACTAGGCACCGAGTTGCATCTTTTGGTGCCTAAATACCTTTAAAAGTCTTGCCCTTAGTCTCTGGGCCTCAGTTCCCTCTGTGTCGTCCTTCCATACCTCACAGGAGTGTTGTGAGGCAAAGCACATTGAGGTGTGAGGTGTTCAGTTACCAGGGTAATGGGGGCATGAGAAATATTTTAGATCCTGTTAAAATGGAAAAATACAAACTCAAAGGCTTATTACAAAGTCCAGTTGCTAAATATTCCTGGGGCCCCGGTGCAGGTTTTTAGGGCTAAAGCCGACCTTCCTCACAAAGTGCCTTTGTGGAAGGAGGATTTCAGTTAAGCATTATAGGTGGAGTTTTGTTGGGTGTGACAGTTGCCTTACCTTGGGAATTCCTTGGATTTTAGTGCTTCAGATTTTGTAAGTAAATTTGAGCAATACATTTTTTGCCAGGGAGTTAAAACATCAAGGCTATCCTTAGGAGTAGAACTGGGGAAGCATGTTTTTCTATGCAGCAACTTGTCAGCTCCATGCAGTTGCATAGCGATCCAGTTAGTATCTTTACTTCCACATACAGTAAGAGAAATAGAGGCAAATAAGATCCTTTATATAATGCTCTCTTCTGCTGTCTTGAGGAACCTAGATCTTAGACTGTTTGGTACATGAAGAGTCCATAAAAATGGATAGAGTCTATCTGAAGGGGAGGACAGGCGACTGTTTCTGATAAAGTAAGAAGTGGGCCGAAGCTCTGCTTGAATTTTGCCTTTTTCTTGCTACTTCCCCCCTTGTGGTTTCAGTTGGGAAAGGAAGTGGAAAGAGCAAAGTATCCTCATAAGAGATGGAACTCTTCAAGGATTCTCTCAGAGCTGAAAATAGGAAGCATTGGGACTACTGTGGTGGGCAAGCCAGTTGCCAGGAGATTTTCCCATTTGGAAGGTCTGGGTAACTATCCAAACTGAATGCAACCTCTGAACATGTCGAGTTTCATCCCAGACATTTTCTTCTCTCCTGGCAAGCACTGGTGACTTTCTGTTACTCTTCTGACCCAAGTGAACAGGCACAAAAACAAGCTGGAAAGTTTCTTTTGTTACAGACTGTGAATGGTCTAGGGGAAGAAACCACTGTTCTGAGAACACTGGTAGGGAAGAGGGGAATTGAAATATGTAGAGGACTTGGGTCACAGCACTGATCCATATGCTGCCTGAGGCTCTGACCTGTGGTTTTTAATGAAAGACAAAGGAAGTCCCTTCCCAGGACAAATACACAGCTTATGAAGAGCCAGCCCTGTGAAGCTTCTTTCCTTGGCACCTAAATGAAAGTGTCTTGGATTTCAGAGGTTCTGAGCATCCACAACTTCCAGTGACGTTCATGGGAGCTCTGAAAATTGGGCCATTTTTATTTAGACGGTAACATTAAGTACCCAAGTTTGAAAAACGTTACCCTAGGAATCTCTCCAGACAGGTCCTTTGACTATAACCACCTTCCCCTCTTCCGTTCTAAGAGCGGACGGGACAGCATCTATTATAGAACCATCCAGTCTTCATTTTTAACTAAGTTGAAACGGTCAGCTTACCTGTTGAGCCCATCTTCCTTCTTCCATACACTCCCAGGGGATGCACAAGAGTCAGCTGGACTTTGAATCAGGATCAGGTTTTTTGTACCCTAGGAGCAAGATTTTTTTGTACATCTGCCTTCATGTACCCTCGGAGCAAGATTTAGGTCACTTCTGTCTGGGCTGTCCACATTCCACAGGATTCTGGTGTGTGTAGAAAATGTGGCAGGACATTTCAGGAGGGAAGAGGGTTTACACCTTCTTAAGGTGTAAAAATCTTCATTTATCTTCAAAGCTGAAAATTCATTCCCTGTTTTACCCCCAGTCATGTGTTTGCGCTTTATATCATGGCAAAAACCTCTTGATTGTGTAAGAGAGAAAATATGGTATTTTTCCAGCATGGGACTATCCATAAACAAGTCAGATACATGTTATGTCAAGTGGCACATACCGTCGGCCAACATTTAATTTTTGCTTGCAGGAGCTGCCAGAAAAATGGAACAATATAAAGAAGCTGGCGATAACTGTGAAACAGCAAGTGGCTTCTTTGCAAGCAAATGAAGTGACAGTTATTCGCAAGAACTGTGCAGCATTTGATGTGGAACAGCAGAAATTCAGAGAGAGATTTCGCAAAGAAGCACCACTGAGGTACAGACTAATTATAGCACCACAGAAATAAGGGAGAAAAGGGCTTACTAGATCATTTGTGCTCTGCTAGGCATATTGTCTAACATCCACTTATCTTTCCCAATTGGTCAGAAGGCCAGGTATAATATCTGATATAGCATTTTTCTGGGGTCTCTATGCTGTAGTGGGTAGGGAGTGGATTCAGCGAGAGTAGGGTTAAAATTTTCAAAAGTGCCTAAGTCCCATTTTCAAAAGTGGCTTAAATGCATGGGAGCTTAAGCGTGACCAAAAGTGTCTAAGGCCCAGATTTGTAAAGCTCTTTGGGTGCCTCACTTCCAGTGATTTTCCTGGGAGATAGGCCTAGGTTGTAAGAAGTATTTGAGTACCTAAGTCTCTTTTTGAAAAAGTGACTTAGGCACTTTTTGAAATTTTTGCATTGGGTCTTTTATGTGCCTAACTATAACCACCCTAAAATGGCCAAACCCTTCTCTTAGTCCCATGATTCCAGGATTGTGCATAGACAATAACCCAGGACAAAGAACCATTCCATGCATCCCCAGGACTCAGAGTCCAGGGCTGCCATCAGAGAGTTGCAGGATGGAAGAGCATTCTAGGTACAGACTTGCAAATGATCAGTGTTAAATACCTGGGGTTGCCAGTGTCACCAGCGTAACCTGTTTATCACAATGGTTTTGATGTTGTGCTGACATGTCACAACACAGTATTGTCATGCTATGTCAGAGTATCATAGAATCATAGAAATGTACGGTTGAAAGGGACCTTGAGAGGTCATCTAGTCCATTCCCTTCACTGAGGCAGGACCACCAAAGCTCTGAAGCAAGGTAAACTGTCATGGGGTAAGAGGGAAGGTCCTCTCATGGATCAGTAACTGGTTAAAAGATGGGAGACAAAGGGTAGGAATAAATGGTCAGTTTTCAGAAAGGAGTGAGTTAAACAGTGGGGTCCCTCCAAGGATCTGTATTGAGACCTGTGCTGTTTAACGTATTCATAAATGATGTAGAAAAGGGAGTGAACAGTGAAGTGCAAAGTTTGTAGATGATACAAAATTCTTCAAGATAATTAAGTCCAACACTGACTGCAGAGAGTTAATAGTCTTCAGAGTAGCAGCCGTGTTAGTCTGTATCCGCAAAAAGAACAGGAGTACTTGTGGCACCTTAGAGACTAACAAATTTATTAGAGCATAAGCTTTCGTGGACTACAGCCCACTTCTTCAGATGCATATAGAATGGAACATATATTGAGGAGATATATATACACACATACAGAGAGCATGAACAGGTGGGAGTTGTCTTACCAACTCTGAGAGGCCAATTAAGTAAGAGAAAAAAAACTTTTGAAGTGATAATCAAGCTAGCCCAGTACAGACAGGTTGATAAGAAGTGTGAGAATACTTACAAGGGGAGATAGATTACAAGGCTAGCTTGATCACTTCAAAAGTTTTTTTCTCTTACTTAATTGGCCTCTCAGAGTTGGTAAGACAACTCCCACCTGTTCATGCTCTCTGTATGTGTGTATATATATCTCCTCAATATATGTTCCATTCTATATGCATCCGAAGAAGTGGGCTGTAGTCCACGAAAGCTTATGCTCTAATAAATTTGTTAGTCTCTAAGGTGCCACAAGTACTCTAGTTAATAGTCTGTTTTCCAAGCTGAACAGTCCCAGTCTTTTTAATCTCCCCATATATGGAAGCTGTTCCATACCCATAATTATTTTTGTTGCCCTTCTCCAATTCTAATATATCTTTTTGAGATGGAGCAGCTAGAACTGCATGCACTATTCAAGGTGTGGTAGTACTGTGGATTTATATGGTGGCATTATATTTTCTGTCTTATTATATATCCCTTTCCTAATAGTTCCTAACATTTTGTTAGCTTTTCTGACTGCTGCTGCACATTGAACAGATGTTTTCAGAGAACTATCCATGATGACTCCAAGATCTTTTTCTTGAGTGATAACAGCCAATTTAGACCCCATCATTTTGTTTGTATTGTTGGGATTATTTTTTTCCAATATGCATTACTTTGCATTTACTGTATCAACATTGAATTTCATCTCCCATTTTCTTGCCCCATCACCTAGTTTCGTGAGATCCCTTTGCAGTTCTTCAAAGTCGGCTAAGTCGGGAGGACCGGACGATCTTCATCCGAGAATATTGAAGGAATTGGCACGGGAAATAGCAGGCCCATTAGTGATAATATTTAATGAATCTGTAAATTCGGGGGTGGTTCTGTTAGACTGGAGAATAGCTAATGTGGTTCCTATTTTCAAGAAAGGGAAAAAAAGTGATCCGGGTAACTACAGGCCTGTTAGCTTAACATCTGTAGTATGCAAGGTGCTGGAGAAAATTCTGAAAGAGAAAGTAGTTGAGGACCTTGAGGTTAATGGCAAGGGTGATAAATTACAACATGGTTTTATGAAGGGCAGATCGTGCCAGACGAATCTGATCTCCTTCTTCGAGAAAGTAACAGACTTACTAGATAAGGGAAATGCGGTGGACCTAATATACCTGGATTTCAGTAAAGCATTTGATACTGTACCCCATAAGGAATTATTGGTTAAACTGGAAAAGATGGGGATCGATATGAAAATCCAGAGGTGGATAAGGAATTGGTTAATGGGGAGAATGCAGCGGGTCGTATTGAAGGGTGAACTGTCAGGTTGGAGGGAGGTTACCAGTGGAGTTCCTCAAGGTTCGGTTTTGGGACCCATTTTATTTAATCTATTTATAACTGACCTCGGAGCCGACTGCAGGAGTGGACTGATAAAGTTTGCAGATGATACGAAGGTGGGAGGCGTTGCCAATTCAGAGGAGGATAGGGATATTCTGCAGGGAGACTTGAATGAGCTTGAGAATTGGAGTATCAGAAATAGGATGAAATTTAATAGTGAAAAGTGTAAGGTGATGCATTTAGGGATGACTAACAACAATTTTAGCTACAAGCTGGGGACGCATTGGTTAGAAGTAACGGAAGAGGAGAAGGACCTAGGGGTTCTTGTAGACCGGAGGATGACTATGAGTTGACAATGTGACGTGGCGGTGAAAAAAGCCAATGCGGTCTTGGGATGCATTAGGTGAGGGATATCTAGTAGGGGATAAGGAGGTGCTGCTTCCGTTGTATAAGGCGCTGGTGAGACCTCATTTGGAGTACTGTGTGCAGTTCCGGTCTCCCATGTTTGAAAAAGATTGGAACAGGTGCAGAGAAGGGCCACTAGGATGATCAGAGGAATGGAAAACCTGTCGTATGAAAAGAGACTAGAGGAGCTCGGGTTGTTTAGTCTGAGAAAACGAAGGCTGAGGGGGGATATGATTGCTCTCTTTAAATATATCAGAGGGATAAATACAAGGGAGGGAGAGGAATTATTCCAGCTTAGTACTAATGTGGCCACGAGAACGAATGGATATAAACTGGCCGTGGGGAAGTTTAGGCTTGAAATTAGACGAAGGTTTCTGACCGTCAGAGGGGTGAAATATTGGAACGGCCTTCCGAGGGAAACGGTGGGGGCGAGGGACCTGTCTGGTTTTAAGATTAAGTTAGATAAGTTTATGGAGGGAATGGTCTAATGGTAAAACGTATTAGCTGAGGAATACAGAGTAATGGAAGGTAAATAGTATAATGGCTAACAAGGGTCAGGCTGGTGACTCTTGCCTACATGCTCGGGGTCTTGCTGATCGCCATATTTGGGGTCGGGAAGGAATTTTCCTCCAGGGTAGATTGGCTGAGGCCCTGGAGGTTTTTTGCCTTCCTCCGCAGCATGGGGCAGGGATCGCTAGCAGGAGGGTTCTCTGCCATTTGAAGTCACTAAAACACAGGATTTGGGGACTTCATCAGCAGAGTCAAGGGAAGGGTAGGGACGGTTTTGTGGCCTGCAGCATGCAGGGGGTCAGACCAGATGATCATAATGGTCCCTTCTGACCTTAAAGTCTATGAGTCTATGAGTCTATTTTGGGTAATTTTGTATCATCTGCAAACTTTGTCACCTCACTATGTATCCCTTTTTCCAGATCATTTATGAATATGTTGAACAGCTCCGGTCCCAGTACAGATTCTTGGGGGGACACCGTTATTTACCTCTCTCCACTGTGAAAACTGCCCACTTATTCCTACCCTTTGTTTCCTATCTTTTAACCAATTACTGATCCATGAGAGGACCTTCCCTCTTATCCCATGACTGACTCCTTACTTTGCTTAAGAGACTTTGGTGAGGGACTTTGTCAAAGGCTTTCTGAAAGTCCAAGTACATTGTATCAAGTAGATCTATCTTGTTCACATATTTGTTGACACCCTCAAAGAATTCTAATAGATTGTGAGGCATGATTTCCCTTTACAAAAGTTTTACTATAGTTACAATCAACTTGACTGGTATTGAAGTTAGGCTTATAGGCCTGTAATTGCCAGGATTGCCTCTGGAGTCTTTTAAAAAAAAATTGGCGTGACATTGGCTATTCACCAGTCATCTGATACAGAGGCTGATTTAAGCGATAGTTACAATGGTATGGAAAAAGTGGATACAGAAGTGTTATTTACCCTTTCCCATAATATGAAAAATGGGTCACCTAATGAAATTAATAGATAGCAAGTTTAATACAAACAAGGAAATATTTTTTCACACAATATACAATTAACCTGTGGAGCTCATTGCCATGGGATGTGAAGGCCAAAAGTATAACTGGGTTCAAAAAAGAATTTTTGACAAGTTCACAGAGGATGGGTCTTTCAATGGCTATTGGCCAAGATGGTCAGGATTGTAACATTGTGCTTGAAGCGAACCTAAACCTCAGACTTCCAGAAGCCAGGAAGGTAAGACAGAGATGAGTGTCTTCAAAATTGCCCTGTTCTGTACACTCCCCCTGAAGCTCTGGTACTGACCACTGTTGGAGACAGGATACTGGGCTAGATGGACCATTGGTCTGACCCAGTATGGCTGTTCTTATGACCCAGCATATCTAGACCATCCCTGACAGGTGTTTGTCTCACCTATTCTTAAAAAACCTCTAGTGATGGGGATACTACAGCATCACTTGGTAACCTATTCCAGTATATAACCATCCTTAGAGTTGGAACGTTTTACCTAATATCTAACCTAAATCTTCCTTGCTGCACAAATTCAGCTGATTACTACTTGTCCTATCTTCAGTGGACAGAGAGAACATCATTGTCCTCTTTATAATAGCCCTTAACATATGTGAAGGCAGTTATGTCCCCCTTCAGTCTTCTTTTCTCATGACTAAACATGCCCGGTTTTTTAACCTTTCCTCATGGATCAGGGTTTCTAAATATTTTATTATTTTTATTGCTCTCCCTTGTGCTCTCTCGGATTTGTCAATATCTTTGTTAAAGTGTGGTGCCCTAAACTGGACACAGTTCTCCACTGAGGCTTCACCAGAGCTGAGTAGAGCGGGACATTTACCTCCCATAAGACACTCCGGTTAATACACCTGTCACATTTTAAGGAGCAATCGAGACCAGGCAGGATCACCACTGCCCTGTAACCCTGGGTGCCTCACAATGCTTTGCCGTTGTAGCTCCCAACCTAGGCTGCTCACAAACAGCCTACCAGCATGTAAGTCACACCCTGAATGTCTGTGTATAGCCACAGTCCTAGTCCAGCAACTCTGACCCCAGCAGCCTGTCAGCAACACCAGCCACACCCTGGCTGCCACCAGCCTGAGTTACTACTTGCAGGGTGACCCCAACACACTCCAAGTCCCAAATGTTTCTGTGTTCTGCACTGTCCATCCCTCTTCTGGGCAGTTCAGATATTAAAAGTCTGTTGCCCCTGTAAGGGTTTGATATTCAGCAGTTTGCTACTTTAAATGGCGTTACCAAGCAGTTCAGTTTAAACACAGCACTGGGTTAGCTTTGATTAAAAAATAAAACAAGTTTATTTAATGACAGAGAGAGATTTGAAATGCATATAAGTACAAGGTATTACAAGTAGAAATGGGTACAAGAGAAATAAAGCTAAAACACTTTCTAGTTGCTGAAACGTAACCAGCTAGTCTTGGTTCAAGGTCAAATCCTTACCACAGGATCCTGGCAACATTGCTGACCAAATTCTCAGTCAGGATCCCCCCCAAAAGTCAAAAGGCTGGTCCCTTTGTTGTCTTAGGTAAAGGAGAGAGAGCCTTGGGTGTTTTTGTCCCTCACTTTTAAAGTCCACTCACCCTTCAAAATGCATGTTCCTGAGGGTTACCCCTAGATAAAGTTCCTTCCGACGGAGACATGGAGTCTTGTGGTGAAGGACGTTCCATGTTGTTGCTAAAATGCACATCAATCTGTTCCTGCCCCCTCCTGCCAAAGAACGGCCACTTGACAGGTGATGGCCAATCAGCTTTGATGACACCTGGCTAGAGGCGTCAGCTTGTCCTATGTCTTTGAGGAACAGGTTTATCCTCTCCCCAGACCTGTCTGGTAACCCCTTGTAGTCATAATTTCAGCTTTAGTTCATCACTCATAACACACATTTAATATATAGGTTACACATGAATATCAATGATCAATGTGTTGTTAGTTTTAAAATGATACCTCACAAGGCACATTTTCCACAAAGATTATTACAATAATGTGTGGGGTTGAAGACAGGAGTGCTTTTGGTTACAATATTATCCTTTTTGCAACTGCATCCCATTATTGGCTCTCATTCAATGTGTGATCTGCGGTAACCCCAGATCTTTTTCAGCAATACGAACACATAGCGAGTTGTTCCCCATTTTGAAGTTGTGAGTTTGATTTTTCCTTCCTAGGCATAGTACTTTGTTCTTTTCTTTATTGAATTTAATCTTGTTGATTTCAGAACACATCTCTAATTTATCAAAGTCATTTTGAAATCTCATCCTGCCCTCCAAAGTGCTTGCAATCCCTCCCAGCTTAGTGTCATCCACACATTTTCTAAATGTACTCTCCATTCCATTAGCCAAGTCATTAATGAAAATATTGAATAGTAAGTGACTCAGGACATACCCCTGTGGGACCCCAATAGCTATGTCTTCCCAGTCTGACAGTGAACCATTGATAAATACTCTTTGAATATGTTTTTTCAACTACTTGTATACTTAATTTAGACCATATTTCTCTAGTTTTCTTATGAGAATGTTATGTGGGACTGTATCAAAAGCCTTACTAAAATCAAGATATGTCACAATTATAGCTTTTTCCCTACCCACTAGGCCAGTAACCCTGCCAAAGAAGGAAATCAGGTTGGTCTGGCATGATTTGTTCTTGAAAAATCTATGTTGGCTTTTACTTACCCTATTATCCTCTAGGTGTTTATAAACTGATTGTTTAATAATGTGTTCCAGTATCTTTCCAGGCATTGAAGTCAGGTTGATTAGTCTATAATTTCCTGGGTCCTTGTTGTTCTCCTTTTTTAAAGACAGGTACTATGTTTGCCTTTCTCCAGTTCTCTGTGACTTCATCAATCCTCCATGAGTTCTCAAAGATAATTGCTCATGGTTACAAAATGATTTTGGCTAGTTCCTTAAAAATCCTAAAGTGATTTTCATCAGGCCCTCCTGACTTGAATAAATCTAACTCATCTAAATATTCTTTAACCTCTTCTATCCCTGTTCTGCCTTGTGTTCTTCCCTGTCTTGTTGTTAATATTAATTGTGTTAAGCATCTGGTCAAACAATTAACCCTTCTAGTGACGATTGAATCAAAATAGATGTTAAACAGCTCAGCCTTCTTAGTGTTATCTATTATTAGCTCTGTTTCCCCACTAAATAGAGTACCTACACTTTTATTAAGGTTATAAGAACAGCCATACTGGGTCAGACCAATGGTCCAGCTAGCCCAGTATCCTGTCTTCCGACAGTGGCCGGTGTCAGATGTTTCAGAGGGAATGAACAGAACAGGGCAATTTATCGAGTGGTCCATCCTGTCATCCATTCCCAGCTTCTGGCAGTCAGAGGTTTAAGGACACCCAGAGTATGAGGTTGCTCTTCATTTTTCTCTTGCTCTTAGTGTACTTATAGAGCCTCTTCATTTTTCTCTTGCTCTTAGTGTACTTATAGAGCCTCTTCTTAGTGCCTCTTATATCCCTTGTTAGGTGTACCTCATTTTGTGGCGTTGCCTTTCTGATTTATCCTTATAATCTTGCGCTCTTCTTTTGTACTCACCATTAGCAATTTCTCCATGCTTCCTCTTTTTGTAGGATTCCATTTTGATTTTCAGGTCATTAAAGAGTTCCTGATGGAGCCATGTTAACCCCCTACTATTCGTCATCTCTTTCCTTTGCATCAGCATAGTTTGCTGTTGTGCCTTTAATAATGTCTCTCTGAGAAACTGCCAGCTCTCCTGAACTCCTTTTTCCCTTAGATTTTCTTCCTATGGGACCTTACCTACCAGTTCTCTGAATTTTATGATCGCTTTCTACCAAGTTCCCTTTCACCTTAAGATTCACAACCAATACATTCCTGTTGGTCAAAATCAAGTCTAAAACATCTGCCCCCCTGGTTGCATCCTCCACCATCTGAAACAAGAAGTCGTCCTTGATACATTCCAAGAACTTACTGAACATTTTGTGTTTTGCCAGATTACTTTTCCAGTGGTTGTCTGGGTAGTTCAAGGGCCCCTTACTAATAGTATATTGCTGTTATTTGTTGTGGGATACACAGTACCCCCACAGCCAGGATGGTGGCAGTGCTGGGACCTAGAGAGACTGCTGTAAGTGCTTCTATGCCCCCAGACTATGCCAGGATAGCCCCTAGTGTAAATGCAGCATATGTCAACAGAAGGAGGAGTTGTGCTGGTGTAGGAACAACACCTCCCTGAATGACATGAGTGACATTGGCAGAAGCACTCTTCAGTCAGCACAGCTGCATCTACATGGTTGGGTTTTTTTTGCTGGTATAGCTGTGTCAGCTAGGGGGATGGGATGATTTATCACACCCCTAGCCACTTGCATAAGTTTGTAGCGTAGACCAGCTCCCTGTCTCCAGCAGAGCAGCTTTGAACCTGGAGTGAGGCTTTCCCAGGCTCCAGGTCCAAGCATTGTTTTAACCTTTTCCTGATGGTTCCTGCACTGAACACTGAATAAAGAACATTCTTCCAATAGTTTACAGTTTTTATATCCAGAGGCCTACTTGGCCAGAAACACAAAGGCTTATGAATGGAAATGCTCTTAGAAACCTTGTGTAAATGAATGAAAGAGAGTTCCCTTTGAGTTGTGTTCTCCCTCCTCAGTGAAAGTGACTCTCCTTTAAAGTGCACTACTTTGCACTCATGTAGCAGTATGATAAAATACATTCATAAAATCCCCCCTGCCCACATGAGAGAGGAATAACTTTACCCCACTGAACTGGGCTCCCTTGCAAGCTTCTGTAAATGTCACTCTCTGGAGGTTGGGTCAGCTGCACTGACTAGATCGGCTGTAATGGCCCTTGAGTGGGTGAGCCACTTAGCTTTTTGAGTTTTCTTGCCATTAGCTCGTACCTCGGGCTGACAGCGAGCGTGTGAATCTGGGGCACAAAGAGGAAAAATGTTTTTTTGTTTCCTTTTTAAAAGTATCAGTGTTTCTGACAATTTTACCTCCCATTTAGCCATTATTTAACATGTAACTCCATTTTAGCAGAGACTACAGGCAGAAAGATGACTATGCTCTGAAGAAAAGAATGAGGGTACAAATGGGACTTTAAAATAGCATCAGTTCTGCAATGTGGAATAATCATTAGAGCATACTAGAGCTGTGTTGTATTGACTGTGTCTCTTGTACAAGCCGCTTTGCATTATATTTTATTTGAAGTCTTTATAATCTTACTTATGAAGAATGAAAATTGCTTTATAGGTTTGACACTGAAAATCCTTACCTAATGCTGGATGCAAACCACATTGAGATAAAACAAATGGAGTCAACTATGGCCTCACTTTATGAATCAGCTGGTTTGTTTGAAGTCAATGTTCCAGATTATAAACAGCTAAAGCAATGCAGGAAGGAAATTTGTCTTCTCAAGGAACTCTGGGATATGATCTCTGTGGTGACATCTAGCATGAATGACTGGCAGACCACGAAATGGAAGGATATTAATGTGGAAAACATGGACCTTGAATGCAAAAAGTTTGCAAAGGATATTCGGAACCTGGATAAAGAAATGAGGGTGTGGGACGCATTCGCTGGGCTGGACAACAGGGTGAAGAACATCCTGACATCTCTGAGGGCTGTGGCGGAGCTTCAGAATCCCGCCATCAGGGAAAGGCACTGGAACCAGTTGATGCAGGCAACAGGTGTGACATTCACCATGGATGCAGACACCACACTGGCTGACCTCCTGACACTCAACCTGCATAACTTTGAGGACGAGGTTCGGGGCATAGTGGATAAAGCAGTTAAGGAAATGAGCATGGAGAAAGTGTTGAAAGAGCTAAAAAGCACTTGGAGCAGCATGGAATTCCAGTATGAACTGCATCCCCGGACAAACATCCCCCTGCTGAAATCTGACGAGGAGCTCATTGAAACTTTAGAAGACAACCAGGTGCAGCTGCAGACTCTGATGACATCCAAGTATATTGCCTTCTTCTTAGAGGAAGTATCTGGATGGCAAAAGAAGCTGTCCACAGCAGATTCAATCATTTCTATCTGGTTTGAAGTGCAGCGGACATGGACTCACTTGGAGAGCATATTCATTGGCTCAGAAGATATCCGGGCGCAGCTTCCCGAGGTACACAGCAGAATGACAGAAGTCATGTTCTCCTTAGTCAGAAAGGAATGCAGGACAACCTCCATTATCCCAACCAAAGCTGTCTGAAATGCAATGAATCCTTTGATGGCTACTTGTCACACTGGAAATTCCCTTAGTTGCCTGGGCTTATTCAGCATCCCCAGGACATTTGGATAAAGGAGGTTGTGCTTTGTCTCTTTCTTGGGTTGTCCCAGGAGGCTGAAAGCCCTCACTGATCTCCCCTCTCCCCTGTACGCAGCACATACAGTGTTATTGTAGGGATGCATGTGAGTGTAGGGCTGCTGGCATTGCTTATTGTAGGAAACACATTGGCCTGGTTGTGCTGGCAGAGGAAATACAGATCATTGCGTGGACTTTATATCTGCAAAGTGTGGGCCAACCAGCCCTGACCGTATCCCTGTAAAATAGTGTTTAACAGAGAGCTGGTCCAGCCATTCCACTGCTCTTCTCTGAAAAGCAGAACAAATTCATTATATCAGGATTTCACTCTCCTTTGGTGGCCTGTAGAGGAAAATCCAAACTACTATTGGTTTCCTTTCCTATTATTGATTCGCATAAATGCAGGTATATGGGGAAATATCCAGGATCCACCCCAGGTTCCAGCTGAACTGCACGCCCCCAGTGTAGAAAATCTAGAGCTCGGCTCTGTGTGTGCCAATGTGTCAGGATGTAAAGTTCACCTTTGCACTCTGCTAGACTGGTTTCTGTGTGCAGGGCCAGTCCCCTGTTATAAGCGTGAGCAGCCCTGAGCATTGCTCTGACTTACACCAGCTACCAAGAGAAATGGGGGGTTGAAACCACAATCGAGGGTGAGAGCACATTGGCCAGGGTGGGATGTCTGTATGGGGCTTGCTGTACTTGCTCTGTGCAGACAACGTCCGTTCAGGCCCTTTTCACCAGCATTAAAGGCAAATAAATGCTTTTGGTTTTGTTTACAAAGAAAGCTCTGAACATTTCATTGAGTGGTTGGGATGGAATCCTGCCCCTTTTGAAGTCCAGGGGTGGTTGTGTTGACTTCAGTAAAGCCAGGATTTTGAATGTGGCTTTATTTATTCTTCGCTGAAGTGCACTAGAAGCACATGGGCCTTGCTAACGGGAGAACTTCTCTGTAAGCGAAGTGGGAGTGCTCATGGGGGACTAGATCTCTTCACTCTTCAGCAGAGGCTGAGAAATGACTATCCTGGGCTGGAAGCAAAGTCTCATGAGGTCTGTTGTCTATCATGGTGCATGGCACTAACTATGCAGAATAGGCAAATCCTGCCTCTGTGGCCAGAGAAACATGGATGGATTCCAGGGTCTACTTGAGGGGAGGTCAGGTCCTCAGGAACCCCTTGCACAGGAAATGGGCCATACTGGGGATCAGCCATTAACTGGATCCTTCCATCTGCACCCTTCCAAGGTGGGGTGGGGGGAATGTAATGGGTCATGGTGCCTGCTCCAGTCATTGGGATGGAGGAGCCTCTATGAAATGGTGCCAAGGCCTGTCTGTGGGATTCCTCTTACCCATCACCTGCCCTGGCTGCTGGGGTGGGGCTGTAGCCAGATGATGGAGTCTTTTCAGTAAAGAAATGAGTGTTTGACTGGGTGGCTGTAGCTTCTCTCTTGCTATTTGTAGGACTCCAAGCGCTTTGAAGGAATTGATGTTGATTTTAAAGAACTGGCCTATGATGCGGAGAAAACACCGAATGTTGTTGAGGCTACTAACAAGCCAGGTCTTTATGAACAACTGGAGGATATTCAGAGCAGGTGAGTGACACTTTGGGTACTTTGAGGAACACTGCAATTAGCTGCGATAAGTTTACTTACTGTGTTCTCAGATCTCTCTACTGGGCGGTGGTGGCCGTCTTTGTTCAGCCAGTCACAACAACACTAAACTTTATTTAGACTTTGTGTTTGTGATCCACTAATCTGTAACCCAACACCTGTTATCGCAATGTTCAGGCTGAGAAGTTTTGTATACAGAAGTCCAGACACTCAAAACATAAGGTGCTCAGTGCAACATGAGCTCACCCACCTCACATGTAGATTGTGTCTATATAGAGCAGTGTAAAAAGTCTTAAAAAATACAAACCATTTGCAGCATAGCTGCGTCAATGTTCTTTTGAGTCCTTTAACTATGGTGTGTTTAAATTCAGCCCCTCAGTTCTGCAGAGATAGCCTTGCCACATGACACTGCTAGGTACTTTGAGGAATGCCCTGTTGCACAGAGGCAGATAAATAAAGTGTTTAGTTTTTCAGTTACTATGTTTGCTAATTTGACTGGGAAGTACACATTAAAAACTCACTGTGAAGGTTGTTTTGGTCAGTAATATTCCACTACTAATAACATTGTTAATTTAAAACAAACCTCTCAGTTGTACCAGGCCCATATTCCTCACTGAGGAGTAGTTAAGTGCTGTCTGTGAAATTTATAATTTTAGCCATTTTTAGTTTTGAGTGCAAAAAAGTCACAAGATTTAAATTGGAAGTTTGGGATCTCATAAACTCAAACAGCTGAACAGATTTAGGTCAGACCAAGCTTGAGAAAATTCATCCCAACATGAACATGGTTGTGGGAGTTGTGAGTAGTTACAAAAGGCTGGGTCTGACTGCAGGTGTCTTCTCAACTTATCTCCTGAGGGCTTTATACTTCTGCCCATCACCATAGTATCTGGGCACCTTCCACATAAAATCAATAATACTGGATATGTCCCTAGTGAAGTGCCTGGAGTCTGTAGCCATGTCTTTGCACAGTGGCACAGCTACAGCACTCCTGTTGTACCGTGATAGTGAGACGCTTCGTGCATCGACAGAAGGGGTTTTTCCGTCGACATAGATAATCCACTTGTCCTAGAGGTGGTAGCTAGGTCAACGGAAGAATCTTTCCTTGACCAAGGTCTATCCTGGGGGTTAGGTTGTCCTAACGATGGCACTAAGTGTGCAAAATTTTTCTCAGCCCTGAGTGATGTAGCTAGGGCAACGTAAATTTTAGGTGTAGACAAGGCCTCTGTCACGCCTTACTTTTTGGGGTCAAAACTTTGCTTCTGAACGTGAACTGCAATATTAGGTGCTAAGGAGAATATGTGTCTGTTGATTCTGGAATTCGTATCTCTGCTTTGTTGCCCCAGATTGGCTCTGTGTGAGAAGGCCTTGGCTGAATACTTGGACACCAAGAGGTTGGCCTTTCCCAGATTTTACTTCATTTCTTCTGCGGATTTACTGGACATTCTTTCCAATGGCACCAACCCGCAGCTAGTAAGTCTCACACATTACTGCCTTTGCCTTTGAACAGTGGAGTGGCGGATAGACTGACAAACCCAGAACATGCCTGTAGCTTGTTCTAGAAAGTAATGTTTTTCTGTTCCTCACCAGTAGTACCATGAACAATAATTTCTGTAGATTTCAGAGTGGTAGCTGTATTAGTCTGTATCAGTAAAAACAACAAAGAGTCCTTGTGGCACCTTAGAGACTAACAAATTTATTTGGGCATAAGCTTTCGTGGGATAAAACCCACTTCTTCAGATGCATGGATTGGAAAATACAGTAAGCATGTATAAATATACTGCACATGAAAAGATGGGAGTTGCCTTATCAAGTGGGGGGGTCAGTGCTAACGAAGCCAATTCAGTTAGGGTGGATGTGGCCCATTCTCAACAGTTAACAAGAAGGGGTGAATATCAACAGAGGGAAAATTACTTTTTGTAGTGCTAACGAGGCCACTTCAATCAAAGTGGATGTGGCCCATTCCCAGCAGTTGACAAGTAGGTGTGAGTGTCAACAGAGGCAAAATTATTCTTATAGTGACCCAGCCACTCCCAGTCTTTATTCAGGCCTAGTTTGATGGTGTCAAGTTTGCAAATTGATTTCAGTTCTGTAGTTTCTCGTTGAAGTCTGTTTTTGAAGTTTTTTGTTGAAGAATGGCGACTTTAAAGTCTGTTATTGAGTGTCCAGGGAGATTGAAGTGCTCTCCTACTGGTTTTTGAATGTTACAATTCTTGATGTCTGATTTGTGTCCATTTATTCTTTTGCGTAGAGACTGTCTGGTCTGGCCAATGTACATGGCAGAGGGGCATTGCTGGCACATGATGGCATATATCACATTGGTAGATCTGCAGGTGAATGAGCCCTTGATGGTGTGGCTGATGTGTTTGGGTCCTCTGATGGTGTCGTTAGAATGATATGCGGACAGAGTTGGCAATGGGGTTTGTTGCAGGGATTGGTTCCTGGGTTAGTGTTTCTGTTGTGTGGTGTGTAGTTGCTGGTGAGTATTTACTTCAGGTTAGGGGCTGTCTGTAAGCGAGGACTGGCCTGTCTCCCAAGGTCTGTGAGAGTGAGGGATTGTCCTCCAGGATAGGTTGTAGATCATTGATGATGCGCTGGAGAGGTTTTAGTTGGGGGCTGTAGGTGATGACTAGTAGTGTTCTGTTACTTTCTTTGTTGGACCTGTCCTGTAGTAGGTGACTTCTGGGTACCCTTCTTGCTGGCAGAACACCACTAGTCATCAAATTAGGCCTGAATAAAGACTGGGAGTGGCTGGGTCACTACAAAAAATAATTTTCACTTTGTTGATATTCACCCCTTCTTGTTAACTGTTGAGAATGGGCCACATCTTTTCATGTGCTGTATATTTATACAGCATCTGATTAAGTGGGTTATATTCCATGAAAGCTTATGCCCAAATAAATTTGTTAGTCTCTAAGGTGCCACAAGGATGACTCGTTTTTAATTTCGATAGAGTTATTAGTATATAACTTTCCACTAGATGGCAGTATGTACATCATATTCTCATCTGTAAGTGTTGGGAAACATTACTGATTGTTCTAATAAAGCTCCTTTTAGTCTGATTAGTGTATGTTTTTGACTGTACGAGGGACGGACTTTGTGCTCGGAGGCTCTGAGGTTTGAAGGAACATATTTTCTCTAAAGATCTCAGCAAAAGCTTGCAACAATGACTGGTGAATTTGGATGGCTCAGTTTTGGGCCATTTTCAGAAAATGCCAAGCACCTGCCCCCGAAAGAGTCTCAAGTTGAGCACCCAAAATTTGAGGCACCTAAAATAACTAATTATTTCAGAAGGCTCCATCTTGCAGAATTCTCACCCTGGGTTTGGGCGCCTTAGTGTGAGACTGATGGCAGTCTTGTTGCTCTTGCGTTGTTTGATCCTGTAGAGGAGAAGGGACAATTTAGGCCCCCAGAGATACCACACTATGTGCCACCCTTGCTGCCCTACTCAGAGTGCTTCAAAGGGGAAATCCTCAAATCTAAATCTGATCAGCCTTGATCTCTGAGCACGGAGCTCAGTGATAGCAATGCCTGTGTCAGGCAGGGCTCCCGCCATCCAGTGGAAATCAAGGCCCCTGCTAATTGATGGCTTCTCAATGTCCTTGTCATCTGAGGTTGATGGCAATGATCTCTGGCTCCGGATGGGCTGGAGTTTCCACACAGGAGACAGGACCAAGGCAGGAGGTGCCAAGAGGGAAGGGGCAGGCTGATGATGGCTCAAGTTATCTGGAGAGCTCCTCTGAGGCCAAATGCGTCTCGACTCCAGAGAAGCATCAGCACAGTGACTGCAGGGCACGGGAGGACCTGATCTTTCCCCAGTCCCCACCAAAGGTGCCCCAGACAGCTGATGCTGTCATTATCATTCCTTGTTTTGTGCTGTACTAGTGCCATTGTGCTGGGCACTGCGCACACATGGAGTACAGGATGGTCCCAGCTCTGAAGAGCTTACTTTGTAAGTACAATCAATATTTCCAGTTAGACCTGCTCCAGGGATTCACAAGCAGTGCTTAATTTGTGCCAGGGCACCTTTAGGCTTGGCAGTTCATACTTCCGGCACCTCTGGGCTGGCTGCATCAGTTATGGTTGTAAAAAAAAAAAAAATTGCTTGAGCCCTGGCACCTCTTTCACTACACATTAAGCACTGTTTGTAGGATCAACAGTTAAGAGGTACCTGGGCCAGGAAACCCATCCAGCAAGGTTGCGCTGTTCTTTTACACCTTTCTGGACTAGCTGCTGGTGCAGATATGGCAGGCCCCTCCTCACATTGTTGCCTCAGTCTTGACTTTTCTTTCTGGGAGCCCTGCCTTTGCACAGTCAAATGGCTGGCAGGAATGAATGGAAGCCAACAGTATACTCAAGACATGTTGGCATGCCATGTTCAATGGGAGGCCTGGCCTGCACTCTACCCCCACTGCCTGCAAGGATAACAAAAAAGTGAATACTTAGGGGATTCCCAACAGCTGGGCTCTGAGGAGCTGGGAGCCTGGACTGAGAAACTTGGCAGGATGCTCTCTTCAGAGAAGCAGGCTTGCAACACAAGCAGCGTTCCCATTTGAACTCATTTGACCTTCCATGGAGAATGTATTTTCTCAGTGTGGGTTAGCATTAAGCAGCAGCTCTTGAGAAGGGTTTTTCATGCTGACAAGGATGCACTGGGGCGGTTTGGCCAATTATGCTTCTGGATGGAGCTGATAGTGAGAAAAAGGTGCAGGGGTTGTGGTGGTTGTGGTTGAAAATGAAACAAAACCTGTATTTGAAAGGCCAAGCTTGTAAATGGATGTGTATGTATGAGGGGATATGGCTGACAGTGGTTGGCAGATTCTAGGGCAAGAGTGTTCTCTGTGGCGTATTTCAGTTTGAACAAGACTCCCAATAATCTCTGCTCCATGAATGACGACACTGAATAGAAAGCAGTGCACATGCAGCAGGTGTTTCTCCCTTGCAGGCAGCCACAGAAGACCCATTACACACAATGGAGAACAGTATGAATTGTAAAATATGGGCCATCCAGGGGTTCAATCAAATGATGACCCTAGCTAAAGCAAATGCAGATCAAGCTCTAGTGAGTTACAGTTCTTGTGTATGCAGACCTAGGTTAATAGAATGGATGTGTCACTGTCAGGGACATCAGTTCTGGAGGTTCTAAGTCAGAAATGCCTCTTCCAGAAGCAGTAGTTCTAGGGACTCGCCAATGCAATCAAGTCATTCTAAAGGTACTGCTACAAGGAATAACATCCACATGATTGACTGGACTATGGGATGGGGTGGGAAGGAACTGCACTATACATAAAGTTGAAACAATATTTCTGTTTAAAGAAATTCCCTTAACTGCATTTCCTGGCATTCCTAGGTTTTGTTTCCTTTTCCTGTCCCCAGCGGGGAAGAGTTGTATGGGAGGCATTGTTACAGTCTGTGCTTTGGAATCCCCATGTTCTGGAAGTGTATAGTAAGAAGTTCTGTAGAAAAATCTCAGCTTCACCTTAGCTCTGTTTTTCGTTAGTGAATATACCACCAATGTAGGTGAGGTTGATTATTACTAGGAGTTTGTCATCATTGTAATACCTGGATGTCTATACCATGACACAGCTAAGTCAGAGCGCCTGGCAGGCACAGCGGGATATTGGTGGGATAGCTGTGTGCACCCAGTGTATGTCTACACTGAAGCTGGAGTTGTCATTTCCAGCTCATGTAGGTGTACACGTGCTAGCTCTGATTGCACCAGCACTGTAAAACTAGCTGGGTAGTCATGGCAGTGCGGGTGGCAGGACGGGGTAGTGCCTGAGAATGAATCTAGTGTCTTGGATGGGAATCATACTCAAGTGGCTAGACCCTCCTGTGCCTCTGCAACTGCGTTGCTATTGTTAGTGTGCTAGCTCTGTCAGAGCTAGCCTGTGTACATCTATATGAGCGGAAACGTAACCATCTTGTTCCAGTGTAGACATACCTCCCGTCAATTGGGAAGCTCCAGCTAAACCCATTTTCTTTAGCAATTGAATAACAGGGCTGTGCTGCCATGTTCTGATTCATCTTGAAATTGGTTTGTAAAATTAACAGACGTTTTCATAGTGAATGCTGAGCTTTACTCAGTCCAGAGTCAATTAGCATTTCTATTTTTTTGTTAGCTAGTGGCGAATCTCTTCCAATTAAGAAACCTTTCAGATAAGGAGATATAGGATTATATGAAGTTCAGGTTAGTCAGGGCTCAGTGCATATATAGAAATGCCATTATTTTTTGCTAACATATAATATTTCTTATAGTTTCTCTGTGGTCCTTGGTTTTTTCAACCCTTGAAACCTCACAGTTGTGCATTTGATCAATACCACAAACACAGGGGGGAAAAAAACAGGAGACACACAGAAAAAATACCACCTTGAAATGCCCAGTGGTGTATAAAGGAATTCTGTGAGCATTGTCTGTTATACCGGTTTAAAACTGTTTACAATAAAATCAAGTAAATATCAAGGAGGATCGAATATGGATAAACTCTTGACCTTTCCATTGTAGTCTCTGAGCCTGTTTGATCATTCCTAACAGAGGATTAAATGCTCAACAATATTATCATAGCAGATCTGGCATTGAACTTGTAAAGATTCAGGTATATCCAAGGTTTTTCTGTTGGTGTTGAACTGAGTGTCAGAATGTTCTATAGAGAGTCTGTCTAGACTGGCTAGGCGTAGGAATCTGATTGGATGATTCGCTAAGAGGAAAGTGCTGCACATTAAATAAATCACAGAAACCTTTTCTTAAGATCATGAAAGCCAAGGGGCCAATCCTGCCATGTGCTAAGTGCCAATTGCCACTTGCAGCCCATTACCTTCCAGGATTGGGTCCAGTATGAATGTAAGTGGAACCAAACAGCAAAAAATATTAATAATAAAGGTCTATCTCTGCAATGCTGCTTGAAAAGTTTTTAATCCTTTCTCTTTCTGAGTCAGTGACCTGTGATAGACTGGAGACATTCATTTGTTTTATATGGTTTTCTAGACAGTCAGTGCTTGTAGCAGAGGACGGGTGCCTTAGGATGTGGGTTCTCATCTTACTGCAATTTAGCAGAGAGCCCCTCTCCTGTAGCAACTGGGGGAGGGCAGGTCTGAGTGACCAGCCGGATATCAGTTCATGACTTCTGTGGTGGGGTGACCCCAGGTTGAGAACACGTGTCTTGGGGGGGAGGTTACTGAGCCTTTACTTCTGGTATTAGTTTGCTTGTAACCCAAGTTGGTCAGTGACTAAAATTTGTATTGTCTGAAGGCTGGAAAAAGCTCTGGTGGTCTGGTCATCTTCCAGCAGAAAGCTGTTCATGTTGAAAAAACCCTCCCAAGCAATTCTAACTAATTGCTCCTTTTGAGCCCCTGAGTTGAACAAGCTTTAAACAGGTCATGGAGTCTGATTTGGTCTTTCACTCGTAGAGGTGATCCTTCTAGGGCAAGGTGGAGGCATCGTGGTGGGTTATAGCATGGTAAGCTTGCACTGCTGCTCTTCATAGTGTTCCTTTGCTGGGGACGAGCAGAGGCCTTCAGTCTCCAAGGCTGAGCACCTTTCAGCAACACAAAACTGACTTCCAGTAACAACTCTTTTGATTCACAGGCTGAGACAGCTGGGTTCTCAATACTTTCCCAGCAATGCTCAGTAAAAACCTAGAGCACTCCTGAGTGTAGGACTACATAGGTTCCTCACCATCGCTCTACCATCATTGTACATTGGGAGGCTGACCTGCGACTGATCACTTAATGTTCTGAATGTTTGCTTTGTGTGTGCATGTGCGTGTGTGTGTGTGTGTGCCCGTGTGTGTACGTAGGGGTGTGGGTCTGTTTGTGTTGTACAAAAGGTACCCTATCAGGTAACTGCAACATAAAGAATAAAATGTATCATTATTACTAGAGTATAGCCATTGAAAGGTATTTCTGTTTTCTTAGTGAAGAAGAAGTAGATGGTGCTTGTGTCTGTTCTAGAGCTACAGAGTTAGTCCTGCTGTGTCAGAAGGATGTGACCAGCCCATCATATAATAGGTCTGGCCAAAGTGGGATGAGAGGAGAGCGAACTTTTGGGAGTCTGACTGATGAGGGAGCTGCCCTGCTGATGAACACACACAGATCCTCCCACCTGAATGATCTCTCTACTACCATTCCCTGTGCAGGTGCAGCGCCATCTCGCTAAACTGTTTGACAACATGGCCAAGATGAAATTCCAGCTGGACTCTGAGCAAAAGCCGACGAAAACTGGCCTGGGGATGTACAGTAAAGAGGAGGAATATGTCAGCTTCAGTGAGCCCTGTGACTGTAGTGGGCAGGTGAGATGAAGCTGCTTCATTTCCTATCATCAGAATTAGATTGTGGCTGGTGCTTTTATCCCTGTTAGTTGTTGTAGTGCCTAGGAATCCCCAGTCGTGGCCCAGGGCCACATTGCACTGGTGCTATACAGGCGCAGAACACAACATTGGTCCCTGCCCCAGAAACCTAACAATTTATGCATCAGACAAGAGACAACGATGGAGCCAGACAGACAGGAGTACAAGGAAACGATGAGATGGCCTGTCTGACCCAGGCTGCCAGCAGAGCTATCATTAAAGAGTGGTAATGGTCAGAAAAGGAGCTGTATAAAAATGGCACCTCCCTACTGCACAGGTCACCCCCCTTTGTGTCGTTTGAGTCCTGTCTGCCCATGGTAGTGACAATGGTGGTTTTTCTCCTCTTGTTCTCTGTCAAGCACTGAAGGGTCAAGTAAAACTAAACCTGGCAAAATGTAAGCTGAAAACCAAGGGTTTTTTTTTGGGGGGGGGAGCGCAGGGGTGTTTGTTGGGAAAAAAGACACAATTTGGGGGGAAAAATCCACAGGCATTTCCATTAAAGCCGTTTGTTAACTGTGATTTTTTTTTCTTCATTTGAAACCTGTTGACTAGCTCTAATTTTGGTCTTAGAGTTCAGCACAGAATGATACTTTGTATCTCAATATACACTGAATTCCCAGAGAGCCAGCCTGGGGAGAGAGCTTCTGCTGTGATACATTCATCACAGCGAGAATTCCACCCCATGCCCAGCACTGCCCTTGTGTGAGTGCTGGCAGATTGTGCCCAAGTCACATGTGTGATTCTCCTCATGGCCTTGGGGATGGAAGATATTGAAGCAAATTACCCACCAGTGGAGTTCCGAATAGTGCTGCTGCAGTTGGAGATCTAGCAAAGTCACTATTGCGTTACAAATGTTGATTTAATGCCAGCTAGAATCCTGTGAACACATGCGAAGGCTAAGACACAAGTCTCAGCTCAATAGCCCTGGGCCTAGGACCAATGGGGGGTGTTTAATATTCAGTTAAAGGACATTAATACAGTCCATATATTTACCTATTGCACAAAGTTCCTCAGTGGACCAGACATGTCACTGTGTTTTAATACCTTTGCTAGGTTGAAATTTGGCTGAATCATGTGCTGGACAGCATGAGGGCTACCGTGAGACATGAGATGACAGAAGGAGTGACTGCTTATGAAGAGAAACCAAGAGAACAGTGGCTCTTTGACTACCCTGCCCAGGTATTTGATTACATCACATTTGTCTCCTCTTCGACTGGCCCGCTAGAGAAAGCAGCTCTCAGTTTAGCCTCTTGGGTCACTATGCAAGTACAGGGCCTCTAGCCAGGCCCCGGGGTGGGTGGGGAAGCTCTGTCTGGCTAATGCTCCTGGACTTCAGAGTCCAGGAGCATGCTTTCCATTGGTCATAGGAGACTCCTGAGCTGGGGTTTCAGGCAGAGTCCAGTGGTTTGGTTCTGTGAGCTCAGTGCGGGTACAGTATCTGTGTGTTTAATGACAGGGTGCTGTATAATGAGACCAGCATGCAGAAGTGTCAGTGCTGCATATATGGAATCATAAAAATGTAGGGCTTATTATGGGTCCTCTAGTCCATCCTCCCGTGCTGAGGCAGGATTACATGGACTTAGACTCTGACAGGTGTTAGAGCTCATTACCTTGGAAGGGGATAGTCCCATGCCAGAGGGAGTGAGTACTTTACCTGCCTAGCGGCTGAGTGAGGAGTGCAGCAAGAAAAAAAACCTACAGGAGGAAATGAAATAAAGCAACTCCTCCCCTCCTTTATCTTGGAGGTTCTCATCCCCTTTTGTGAATTGCTTTTTCTACTAGCCCCTCCCCTGCTACCCTGTGGCATGTAAAAACACTGATGTACTGATGAATAGCTGCGGAATTTGGCCTTGTCTCTGATGTTGGTGTCCCAGGGTGTGAGTTCAATGCAGCTCTCTGTTGCAGTGTCTGTTGTTATTACCACTTTGAGAAATACTTCCATTTTATGATGCAGCTGCTTGATTTTTCACAACCCCACAGCTTTGCTGAGAGCATGCTGTTAAATACAACACACGGTGTCAGGGCTATTATGCAATGGATGATGAAATAACTCCCTTCTCTAAGGTGGCACTGACCTGTACCCAGATCTGGTGGACCACGGAAGTTGGAATTGCCTTTGCCAGACTGGAAGAAGGATATGAGAATGCAATGAAGGAATATTACAAGAAGCAAGTGACCCAGCTGAATACCCTCATCACCATGCTCATCGGTCAGCTCTCCAAGGGTGACAGACAGAAAATCATGACCATATGTACTATTGACGTACATGCTCGGGATGTCGTAGCTAAGATGATAGCTCAAAAGGTTTGCCGATATACCACAAGACATTACGCCTTTTCAGCACTGTCATTTACTGTGTCCTAGCAGTGTCTGATATTAGAGCACAAACCTCCCAACGAGTTAATGGAGTAAGGAAAATGGCACCATCTTTGATCTTCCTGAAATATGAAATGTGTTGTGGCCCCAGTAGCTTCTCGTGTCCCAGTCCTCCTCCCTGTACTACACGTCCCCTCTATATCACTCGTGTCCCAGTCCTCCTCCCTGTACTATACGTCCCCTCTATATCACTCGTGTCCCAGTCCTCCTCCCTGTACTACACGTCCCCTCTATATCACTCGGGTCCCGGTTCTCCTCCCTGTACTACACGTCCCCTCTATATCACTCGGGTCCCGGTCCTCCTCCCTGTACTACACGTCCCCTCTATATCACTCGTGTCCCGGTCCTCCTCCCTGTACTACACGTCCCCTCTATATCACTCGTGTCCCGGTCCTCCTCCCTGTACTACACGTCCCCTCTATATCACTCGGGTCCCGGTCCTCCTCCCTGTACTACACGTCCCCTCTATATCACTCGTGTCCCGGTCCTCCTCCCTGTACTACACGTGCTTTAAGGGCACATGCATGCCCTAGCTTTTGTTCAGTCTTCCTTTAGGGCAGGATCCAAAGCCCATTGAAAGCAGGTGAAAGATCCCCATTGACTTGACGGAGCTTGGGATCCATACCCCTCCCTGCACCAGCACCTCACAAAGAGCAAAGCTGCTTTCACAACTGGCTGACTGTGGAGCTTTCTGCACCTTGGGCTGAGCCTCGTTAGCAGTAAACTGATCTCAATGGCAGCTCTCACAGGAGCCTGGCCTCTCTTGTCCAGTATGGTCCTGCTCCTGCAGGAGGCTGGGTGGGAGGGAGGTTGAAATGGCTCCTGCCAGGTCTGGCTCCCCCTGCAATAGCCTCGCACAGCTCTCTGTCTTGCCCCCCCTTCCTTCCTCATCTTTCCCTTTTCACCTTCTCTCAGGCCCCTCTTTGCACCTTCCTCTATGCTGCCCTGGAACCTTTAATCTGTTCTCTTGCCCCCCTGCAAGGGAGGAAGCTTGGATTTGTCCCCCTTTATTGATAGGAAACTGAGGCACTGAGCAGTTGCCTGCTGTAATCATCAAACACTGGGCCCAATTCAGCCCTAGGGTAACTCCATTGAAACAAGTCGACTTACAACAGGATTGCATTTGGCCCAGCATCTTTAACCCTTTGCTTGTTGAATGTCAGTGAACGTGTGGGTGCATTTGCAGGTCGACAGTGCCCAGGCGTTCATTTGGCTGTCGCAGCTTCGGCACAGATGGGCTGATGAGGAGAAGCACTGCTTTGCAAACATTTGTGATGCCCAGTTTCTGTACTCCTACGAATACCTGGGCAATACGCCTCGGCTTGTGATCACTCCCCTTACGGACAGGTGGGTCACTGGAATGTCTAGAACCCTTCTCCTGGCATACTGCAGCATCAGAGCTTCCCACGTGGGAGTAAGAAACCACTGTCCGTGGCATAGAAGGGTTGGTTAAGACATCGGAATAGTTCACAAGTGTTTTCCTTCTCTCCACGTTCCAGCTGCCCTGCACAGTGCAGCTCACACACTATCTCCCTGTAGCTCCTCTGTCGGTGTGTAGCGCCGCTTGCAGAGCTCAAGGGGGTCTTCAGAATCCACCAGTGTCATCCCCAGGCCTGTCAAAGGGGGTCACTGTACAGTGATGTGAAGCAGAGTGCTCTGAACCTGGGACTGCCACGTGCTGGTGTGAAACACTAAGCAGGTTGCTGGGTTTCCTTTGCAGCTAAGCTAGCCTGGCCTCACAGCCACCTCTCAGTGATCAGCCACAGGGGGCATAGAGTCATCAGACTGCTGTGAAAATCCAGCCCTTGGCACAAAGAGTTTGGGCAGCCCTGCTGCAAAGGATGCTGGCTATACCCTAGAGCAAGCACAGCAAGGCAGAGGCAGTAACTTGCTCAGGAGGATTTTTCAACTTGCAAACTCACTCTGCATGTACAGCCTCAATTCTGCAGAGTAAGGGCTCCCTCAGCATGCATGAGTTTAGTCCCATTACCCTGCGCTGTGTCGGTGGCCTATTGAGTGAGCACTACCTGAGTACACACTGGCCCAATAACGATATTGTGACTCTGCGCTTGGGCACTCTGACTCATTCAGATCTCTTTTCTCTTTGCTGCTGGAAGATGTTACATCACCCTCACCCAATCGCTGCACCTGACCATGAGCGGGGCCCCAGCTGGGCCAGCAGGGACTGGCAAGACCGAGACGACAAAAGACTTGGGGCGCGCCCTTGGCATCATGGTGTATGTGTTTAACTGCTCTGAACAGATGGACTACAAGGTACTGGGTCTGACGTGATCCAGGGTCAGGTTGTGTCAGGGGAGCATCCAGGGGGAGGGACAGGGCTGAAATGTCTCAAAAGCCTAAGGCACTAAGGAACATCTTATTAGAGGGCTTATTCCTTCACCCGCTCACTTCCCTGGTCCTTCTCGCATGAACAGAGAGCAACAATACCTGAAGTCTGAAGGTGCAAACAATTTGATGTTTATTGGGGTGAACTTTCAGCAAGCATGATTTCAGTTTTTTTCCTCAGTGTCCCCCTTCCCAGCTCTGACACCACAAAGCCCTGTCTGTGTCCCTGTTCCCATTCCCTGTTCCCATCCCCCCTTTAGCAAAACATAATTCCAATTCCCCCACCCCCATTCCCTGTTCCCATTCTCCCCCTTTACTTCTTGATTGACTGCAGACTATATAGTAAAACTTGAGTTCTGCTTAACCAATTATTTTACTGAAATTTAACTAACCAATCCTAACATATTGTAACATGATTATTTAACCAATTATATTCCACCACCTTAATTGGTTTACACCCAACAAAATTAATTATACAGCAGACAGAAACAATCACAGAACCAGACAGAGATTATACAGACAAACAATAGGGAAGTGGAGACTACAGTGATAGAACAATTCAGCAATGAGGATTTTACACCCCAGCTATTGATAAGTGAGTTCTTGCCAGACAGAAGAACAGGAGTACTAGTGGCACCTTAGAGACTAACAAATTTATTAGAGCATAAGCTTTCGTGGACTACAGCCCACTTATGCTCTAATAAATTTGTTAGTCTCTAAGGTGCCACTAGTACTCCTGTTCTTCTTTTTGCAGATACAGACTAACACGGCTGTTACTCTGAAACTTGCCAGACAGGATGCTATTAAACTAAGTTTTCTTTACATCTTTTAGGCTCTTCCCTTTCTCTGGAGGTGATAGATCGGATCACCTTTCTAACAGCCCCAGATTGCCTTATTTTAATGTGACTAGTTTAAAATGTAAGAATGTGACAGTTCGCTTTCCAGCTTATGGCTGCCTCTGCTGCTTAGCCAAAGGCCTTACCTAGCCTAAGAACAGGGCCTTAGACTGTCACAGTGAGAAAAGGCCCTGTACAGGCAGACAGTGATTTTGATTCTTTCTTTTATACTTCTATAACTAGCTAAGTGGTAAGAATACACGTAAATTCTTAAAGTATAGGCCTTTGCAGACAGGCCTGAATATCTATATCCTAACATTCCACCTCTTTTTTTTTCTTTTGGGATCCTTCTGCCCAGGTATTCCTGGAAAAGCATAGGACATATGGCGACACATTTCCTGATAGGGCCAGGCATTAAGATGGAAAGTGTTGCTATTTTATTTGTCCCACTGCCCCTTTGTGTAGTAGAGTGCCCTGCACCTTCTCTCATACGGGCATACCACACCTATTTTAATTAGTGTTCCAGACTTCCCATTATAGTGGGCCCGAGAAGGTTGGGTTCAGGTTGTTTAGTACACTGTGGCGGGGGGAGGGCTTACTACATTACTTATAGGTTATCTCCATATGTAACATAACACATGTACAGTTAACAATACACCAGTTACTATGATAATTTACAGCAATACCCAGTTCTGACCATGAAGTATGGTTCAACATTCGAGCCACCACCAAAACACCACCTCTCCTCCTTCGACAGTGTCAAGATTTTAATGTGTTCAGTTGCAACAAGCTGCCCATGCAGGTTTTGCGTGCTTTTGTCCATATCGTAAGTCCATTGAATGTCCACAGAGAAATGGGTTATTGTGCAAACCAACTTAACCACTTGGTATGGAATCAGGCCTGGTTCGATTATTTACAGCAATAAGAGTTACAGATTTATTTGTGCACCAAAGTTTAGACAGTAATATGTACAGTCCCAGCAAAACACCTTAGACACAGTACACCCAATTACAACAAGGAGTCTGGTGGCACCTTAAAGACTAACAGATTTATTTGGGCATAAGCTTTCGTGAGTAAAAACCTTGCGAAGAAGTGAGGTTTTTACTCACGAAAGCTTATGCCCAAATAAATCTTGTTAGTCTTTAAGGTGCCACCAGACTCCTTGTTGTTTTTGTAGATACAGACTAACACAGCTACCCCCTGATACAGTACACCCAATTGTTCACCCCTTGCCATAGGCCATTGATTCTGCTTTTTCATACTTATAGGAGAGGGGCACATTTAAACATTTTTTTTTATTTACACCATTTTACACACCCCTTCATTGATTCCCAGTGAGCTCCTCCCCTTTTTATTATTTTCATAGGGCTTGTGGAGACCACCTTAGTTGCCGTTCCATTTTTAGGTATCACGGTACCTATTACACAGGTGCTGGCCTTTTAGTAGAGCATTTTGCATTTTTATGCACATTTCCCCCCAGATCAGTCTTTTGACGCCATCCCCACCCATGTCATAAGGTTTTTTGGTTATTGAAACACAACAATGCTAGCAACAAGACAAACACCACAGACAAACAACACAAAACATAGATTTATGGGATTTTGGGTTATTTTTTCACTGGCGCCAGTTTGCTTGTAGAGTGTTTGAAAAACAAAAGAAACAATTTTCACCCCGCTGGTGGGGACAGATTATTGCTTAATAATAATAGCACTTTTTTTACAATTTTTTTTGCTAATTGTAGGAAAAACAGAAGAATTACCTTTAGGCTGTTCTTATTTTGTTTTATAGTTAGGCTAGTGAATTACCCCACTCACTGGTCATTTATGAAATTTATGAGGTGGTGTACCTCAGTTTCCTCTCTTGTACAACAGACCAGGTTTGCAATAGTTTTTTTGCTGTACCTAGCTTTAAGTTTATTTTTAGGTAATAGCTGAGAGACAGCTTTAGATTTTTGCACTGCACGCACACGCGTACACACACACACACACACACACACACACACCCTCCCTCCCTTCCTCCCTCCCTCCCTCCCTTATGGTTAACCTGTCCCCTTATTTTCAGACTTGACTTGTTTTTTCACCTCCCTTTTCCGGAGGGCCATAATCTGAGTCTTCTAGTAGCTTGTTTGCTGACCAGATGTATTTATTATTTGCAGCTCTTTTGTGCTGCTACTTATGGGCAGTTTTTTTCTTCCCCCATCAGCTAGGTAATTTGCATTTACACAGAGGCTTTTTGGCTTGCTTTTGGATCCAAAGCTATTAGCAGCTTAGAGACTGTTTTAAAAGGGAAACATTTTACTTTCACCAGAGTTTTGATTACTTTTTACTTTTATTTTTTGCTTCAAAACACACACAAATTTGAAAAAGAAAGCACAACCTATTGTGGCTTTTTTTGGAGCCCTAACAGTTTTGTTAGCATTTTTTAATGCCTTTTTAAATATACACTGCACACATCCTGGGAAAATGCACATTTCTTTGATAGTTTAACCTTTATAACATTATATTAGACATATTAATTTTACAGAAGGTGTAACTGCCTCCCCCGTGCCCACAGAGTTTTCATGCACCCACCCACCAAAGCGACAGTCCGGTCCCCCAGAGCCACCCCAAGGCTTAGTGTTTCCATCATTGCTCCCCTTTCCCTTTTCTTTTTCCTGTGCGCACACACAAAATTCTCTTTTGCCTAACATCCCTTGCACTGTGATTACTCTTTTTTACACAACTATACCCCAATTACATTTTGTACAACTAGAGACAGCCAGGGGCAGCCAAGTTAAGTTTCAATAGAAACCCCTTACATTCCTTTAGTGATTTTGATTACATTACCCAATAGTTAAGTAATGTTGATGAGATTATCTCTCCGCCTGCTACAGTGATAGAACAATACAGAAATAAGAATTTTACACCCCAGCTATTGATAAGTGAGTTCTTGCCAGACAGGATGCTGTCAAACTAAGTTTTCTTTAAATCTTTTAGGCTCTTCCCTTTCTCTGGAGGTGATAGATCGGCTCACCTTTCTAACAGCCCCAGATTGCCTTATTTTAATGTGACTAGTTTAAAATGTAAGAATGTGACCGTTCGCTTTCCAGCTTATGGCTGTCTCTGCTGCTTAGCCAAAAGCCTTACCTAGCCTAAGAACAGGGCCTTAGACTGTCACAGTGAGAAAAGGCCCTATACAGGCAAACAGTAATTTTAATTCTTTCTTTTGTACCTCTATAACTAGCTAAGTGGCGTCTGATGAAGTGGGTATTCACCCACGAAAGCTCATGCTCCAATACGTCTGTTAGTCTATAAGGTGCCACAGGACTCTTTGTTGCTTTTTACAGATCCAGACTAACACGGCTACCCCCCTAATACTTAAGTAATAAGAACACACCTACATTTTTAAAGTATAGGCCTTTGCAGACAGGCCCAAATATCTATATCCTAACACATCTGATGGGTCAGTGTGAGGTCCCTTTGGTTATCTGCCACTCTGCCAATTGTCCGGCTCCTCCTCCTCCAGCATGAGCTGCATGCATGTGCATTAGACCCTGGGGAGCCAAGGACGTGCTCTTAGTGAGGCAGAGGCCAGCCTTCTGCTGTCCCCGGGAATCATCCTCCCTGTGGGACTCTTGGCCTCTGGTGGGGCTGGCTGCAAGAGGCCGGAGGCTGACCCAGCATGGGGGTTACAGCAGTCACCCCAGACTTGCCAGTTTTGCTTAAGACAAATACGTAACCGTCCAGGAGCCCCATTATTTGTACAGTGCCCAGCGCAACAGGGTTCTGGTCCATCATCGGGCTCCTAGGCACTACTGTAAATCACGCCATAAATAATGCTCAGCACCTAGCTCAGTGGGGACCTGGGCCATGAGAACAGCTCCTATGTGCTACACTTATTCAAATCAACTACAACAACAACAGCATAGCACACTTTACTGGTAAGCAATGCAACTAGGGATTTTCATATTGGGTCGGATCTGAAAGAGACAGTGATTGCAAAACCCAGATTACTTTGCCGTTCACTTTCTGTATTTGCTCTGATGCGGTTAGCATTCTCCTTTGAGTATATGTCCCTGTGGATGCTCCACCGTAGGATGTGCATGCACCCATGAGTTCTCAACTGGAGAGTGCAGAGTTGTGTCCGCAGTCCCATGGCTGCGCAGAGCAGTGCTTCGTGGTCTGAACGAGGGCAGATAGGGAAGCAAAGCCTGACGCCACTCAGTTCCCTCTCAGCTGCCTGCAGCTCGAGATGAAGAGTTCTGCTGTCTGCTGCCCTCAGCTTCCCACCTTAACTAGTGAATTCTTTACTTCATTTGTTTCTTTTAGTTACCTGTTTCTGATGCTTTTATTTTATTTATCTTCTGTGTGTGTGGTTGGGGTGGGAGCTCCTTCCCCTCCTCTTCTTCTTTGATCTTTTGTTTTGTGTTCGAGTGTAATTTGTTATGCCCCAGTCGCCAGGGTTTAAGACCTGTCAGACTTGCCACTGGTCCTTTCCCCGCAGTGACGGACACTCCAGTTGCCTGCAGTGTTTGGGGAATTCTCACAACTCTTCTAAATGCACGGTCTGTGTGAGTTTCAAAGGCAGAGCTAAGAAGGACAGGGAGGCTATTAATGGAGCATGGCCAGCTCTGGAGGGGTCTGCTTCCTCCTCCATACATTAGGATCCACATTGCAGAGCACCCTGGCCACACTGGCTGCTTCAATTGCAGCCCTGGGCAAAGCAACCTACCTCTCTGAGCTAGGAGCAGATCAGCTCATAAGACTCAAGAGACTTCTCATCCCTCTAAGGTTGCGGCAGAGACTCCAACTGAGTCCGGTACTGAGGCATCGGTACTGCGGAAGAAAACCGCTTGGTTATCCCTACCACTAGGTCAGTTACTGCGACTAACTTTGTGTGACGGCTATCATAGCCCTCCACCCTCTTCCAGGTTCCTTTCTTCTGTGGATCCCATCATGTCTGATGAACCTGACTCGCCAGTGCTGGGAAGATCTACCAGAGCCACTTCCTGACACTGCTGCAAGAGCAACAAGTTGAGACTTGCTTAAGTCTCCAGCCTTCGGTACCAAGTAGGACATCAGAGACCCCCACACACCTTAGTTCAGGGGAAGATTCCTTAGATCAGGAGATCTCAGTACTGTGCTAGCCTACCCTCATGAGTCTCTTTCATGAAGAGGATCCTGGGGAATCTACCAGACATTGTAGCTTTGTAGGCCCAGAGATTATGATTATCACTGGGGTCCCTTCCTTTATCCCCCTCCCCAGCGGGATTAGTGGGACCTGTGGGACCACTATGGTGACGAATTCCTAAGACAAAGCACTGGCACCCCCAGCACTCACAGACTGTCCTAAGGTACTGTACACCTTGGAAGCACATACTTCTTTGGTACCGGCCGACGAACAGGAGGAACGAGAGTTTCAGGATGAGGAGATTTCTGTAAAGATCTCTTCATCTTCAGACAACGTGGTAATGCCACCACCCCCCTCCTACGCTGATGACTTTAAGACCTTCCAGGACCTCATGAAAAGACAAATGGACTCACTTCAAATTCTGCTGGAGGAAGTGCAAGAATGTAAACATTTCTTGGTGGACACCCTGAACATCAGTACCCAGGGAAAGATTGCCTTGCCACACATCCCCTATGGCAAACACCTGCCAAAATCCCACTGACTTGTAAGGGGGCAGAGCAGAAATACTACATCCCACCAAAGGGAATGGAGTACTTCTTCTCCCAGCCCTAGCCCCAGTTCCCTTGCACTGGATGCCACCAGTGAGAGGAATTGTCAAGCTCGCTCTAGGCCCTCTCCATCAGATAAGGAATCCAAGTGGTAGGACTTTCTGGGAAGGAAGAGTTACACATCACCCGCTCTCCAGTTTCGCATTGCCAACTACCAGGTCTTGATAGCACAATATGATTTCAACACATACTCTAAATTTACACACATTATTGATCACTTTCCATGAGATCAGAAAGGTCAGTTCCAGTCTATTATCATTGAAGGACATGTGATTGCGAAAGCCTCTCTGCAAACTCCCTTAGACCTTCTCAAGCTGTGCCGAGAAGGAGTGAGAGCTATTCCCGTAGCACCTGCTTGGCCGAGACAGGTGTGCTACTCACACCTCATCCACCTTTTGGAGGCAACACCCCTCAAGCTTCCTAACACTAAGGACCTATTGCCACAGAACTCAGGGTCCATTACTCATCCCAGCCCCTCCTCCCTGAGACTGAGAGCATGGCTCCTCAGTGGCTCTCAGGCATGGAACTGATCTGCTTGGACAGAGTTCAGTCAGTCCTCCTATCCAATAGAAAGCCCAGTACTTGCAAGACGAACCTGCAAAAGTGGAAGCGCTTCCAACCCTGGTGCTCCTTCCCATCTTCTCAAACTTCAGAAGTTCCATTCTCCATGATTTTGGACTATCTGTTAGCACTAAAGACACAGGGTCTCTCAGTGAGCTGTATTGAGTACATCTGGCCACCACCACAGTATCCATTTTCCCATCCAGGCCTTCTCAATCTTTCCCTGCCCGGCAGCAATCAGATTTTTTCAGGGCCTATACAACTTCCTTCCTCCCATTTGTCAACCCCCCTCCAATGAGACCTCAAGTTGGGTTTGAACACCCTAAGGAACCCCTCCCCCACATTTGAACCAATGGTAACCTGCGCCGCCCTCCAACTCTTCCTCAAAATTTCTCATAAGAATGGCCATATTGAGTCAGACCAAAGGTCCATCCAGCCTACTATCCTGTCTGCCGACAGTGATCAATGTCAGGTGCCCCAGAGGGAGTGAACCTAACAGGTAATGATCAAGTGATCTCTCTCCTGCTATCCATCTCCACTCTCTGACAAACAGAGGCTAGGGACACCATTCCTTACCCATCCTGGCTAATAGTCATTAATGGACTTAACCTCTATGAATTTATCTAGTTCTCTTTTAAACCCTGTTATAGTCCTAGCCTTCAAAGCCTCCTCAGACAAGGAGTTCCACAGGTTGACTGTGCGCTGTGTGAAGAACTTCCTTTTATTTGTTTTAAACCTGCTGCCCATTAATTTCATTTGGTGGCCCCTAGTTCTTATGTTATGGGAACAAGTAAATAACTTTTCCTTATTCACTTTCTCCACACCACTCATGATTTTATATATCTCTATCATATCCCCCCTTAGCCTCCTCTTTTCCAAGCTGAAAAGTCCTAGCTAGTCTCTTTAATCTCTCCTCATATGGGACCCGTTCCAAACCCCTAATCATTATAGTCGCCCTTCTCTGAACTTTTTCTAATGCCAGTATAACTTTTTTGAGATGAGGAGACCACATCTGTAGCAATATTCAAGATGTGGGCATACCATGGATTTATATAAGGACAATAAGATATTCTCCATCTTATTCTCTATCCCTTTTTTAATGATTCCCAACATCCTGTTTGCTTTTCTGACTGCCGCTGCACACTGTGTGGACGTCTTCAGAGAACTATCCACGATGACTCCAAGATCTCTTTCCTGATTAGTTGTAGCTAAATTAGTCCCCATCATATTGTATGTATAGTTGGGATTATTTTTTCCAATGTGCATTACTTTACATTTATCCACATTAAATTTAATTTGCCATTTTGTTGCCCAATCACTTAGTTTTGTGAGATCTTTTTGAAGTTCTTCACAGTCTGCTTTGGTCTTAACTATCTTGAGTAGTTTAGTATTGTCTGCAAAGTTTGCCACCTCACTGTTTACCACTTTCTCCAGATCATTTATGAATAAGTTGAATAGGAGACAGGCAGTCACGTGGTTTGTAGGGCAGCAGGGATCACTGAGACAGTGGTGCAGAGGGAGCAGGTTGCCTGCGGGCGGCTCCAGTTCCTGACTTTGCCAGACTCTTCTCCTAAGTGTCCCCACAGGACTGCAGAAAGCCAAGTTATCCAAAGCCAGGATACTCTGAAGAATGCTAGATGACTGATGAATAGGCTGTAAAACTGAAAATAAAAGTAATTAACCCAAAAGTACAACAGAGACTGAAAGACTGTCATTTGGAAAAATAAATGGAACAAGAACAGGATCCTGCTATTCTAGAAGATGCAAACGTTAAAGCTATTAAAGAAGAGATCAAGAAAGCCTTTATGTTTGTCAGTAAAGGACTGAATACTGATGAATTGGGTCAAAAGGAAGAAGCAAGGAACTACTACAAGCAAGGACTTGACCACTTGCTTAGAGGAGTTAACATTCCATCACAAGGTCCTGAATGTACAGGATACCAATGGGACTCTGCCAGACAAATGCAGCGAAAGATGCAAGAGACTTTACAAAATGTTAGAACTCAACTGAATATTCTAGAACAAAATACTCCTGCTATGCAAACTAATGCCATCACAATGAATGTGCCCCTAGAGGTGCCCAAGTTATACCCAATGATTCCCACTAATGAAAAGCCAGCAAGGCTCCCTGCACCTAATTCTCTGATTCCACCATCTGGGCCTCCTGCAGCAAATGAAAACGTTGCAACTACAAGCAAAGGGCAACCTCCAGCTATGAGTCCTTCATCTCCAAAAGCTCTCTCTCTACCACATGAAGCTCCTCCTGTGTATACTCCTCAAGCTACTGATGGGCAATATACTGTATCTTATGGCACAGACTCTGGGGAGTTTTCATCATTTGGAGAGGACTACTACACAAAATGTTCTCAGCCAGCTCCCCTTGAAAGTCTAGGAGTAGATGCAGATGAATGGATCCTGATTCCCCAAGGAGTACAGATATTCTCTAATTACCATCATCTCAGCAAGGTGAATGGGGGAGCTGAGAGCATCCTTCGCAGACCCACCGTACACTACCTTTTACAAAGAGAAGGTTTTTCTGGTTCCTCACCTGTACTTCCTCCCAAAGGTTTCCTCAGAACATAACATTAACCAGGAGATTCACCTACCAGTTTTCTACCTAAAGCCTCATGCCCCAGAGAAGAATCAAGCCTGCATGCACTGGATGTTAGGAGGGCCCTGCTTTCTATCTGAACAGGATTAAACCATTTGGGGCTTCTCCTAGAGTATTTGTATCAGTTGCAGACAGGATGAAAGACCAACTGATTTCCACACACAGACTGTCTAAATGGGTTTTGGGTTGCCTCATGACTAGCTGTGATAATTCTGTGGCACAACTCCTTCACAGAGTAATAGTGTGTTCTGCTGGAGCTCAGTCCACATCTATGGCTCCATTGAAAGATGCTCCCATAGCAGAATTCTGCAGGACTGCTACTTCATCCTCTGTCCATGCCTTTGCCAAACATGACACCATCTTACCTGCTTCCAAAGATGATGCCACCTTTAGTGATGCCGTCCTTCAAACTGTCTTGGACTTATCTCTCAGCACCCAATGAGTGGCTTCCATGGTGGAGCATCCATAGGGACAGATACTCAAAGAAGAAGGAGGTTACTTACCTTATAGTAACTCAAGTTTTTCGAGGTGTTTTGTCTCGATAGGTGTTCCACCTCCTGCCCGCCCTCCTTCCCTTCTGCTGTGGAGCTAGGCACCACTGTTGAGAAGGAACTGAGTGGTAACAGGCTCGTGCCTCCCTATCGGCCCTCACTCAGAGCATGAGGCTCAGTTCTGCTAGGTGCAGGCCTGTGGACACTACTTTCCAGATACCAGTTGAGAGTGCGCACATCCTATGGTGGAGCACGCATAGGGACAAAATACCTTGAAGAACTCAAGTAACTGGAAGGTCTGTAACCTCTCTTTCTGTCTGTAGATCTTCCTCCATTGCAGTCCAGCTTCCCATCCTGCTCACAAAGTGTTGTTTTTGTTATTATTCATCCCACAGAAAAGTAAAAATCATGGATTTATGATATCCATTTCCTTGGAAATGCCTGTGATGTCATAAATTCAGCATTATGACTTCACTGTAGCGTCAAGGAGAAGGATAAACTGGACTGTAAGAGAGAGACCTTGTCTGAAACTCAACTAGATTTCACTCTGAACAGTTTGGGCGTGGTGCATGGCCCTGACCCTAGGTTTAGATCTGCCCCACCCAAAGGGACAGTTATTTTCAGAGCAATGCAACTAGCATTGGTGAGTGTTGCTATACCTCAACTACCAGCTAAAATATCCTCTTAGGGCCAAACTCTGCACTGGCTTCCACCCTTTGTAGCCCCATTGTCACAGTAATCAGTGTAAATGATGTAAAACCAGAGCAGGATCTGACTCTTAGGACTTGTCTTCATTGTAGCACATTAATTTGGGCTTGGCCTGTGTTTCTTCTAGTGCCGTTCCCTTCCACACACAAGACCCCCTCACCCAAGCGTGCTGCTGCTGCTGGTTTACAGCCAAGCTCTCTGGCCTGGCTGGAGTGTAAGCTAAAGCTCAAGACATGCTTACTTTGGTCTGATAACGTGCCCACTTTGCACTGAGGACACAGGCTAACCCAGTGTGCCTTTTGGAGCATGCTATATGATGCCCTTGTCAGCTGCTGCATAATGGTCCATCACTCCAGAGAACACATCTGAAAATGACATCCACCAGCTTGTGTCACCGCCAATCTAAGCCTCCCTCCTACTCAGTAAATAGCATGTGTCACCTGAGCCAATATGTTCAGTCACCTCCCAGGCCTTATATCAGCATAGCCCTCCATCTTAAGTTGGCCAGTATTAGGTGCCCACCTGAACAGCACGACTTTCCTTAAGAAACCTACATAAAACTGATTCCCCCAACGCATTCTCCTTATCAGGTTTATTTCATTCTCTGAGTTCATAGCCAGGTAGCAGTTGGTCCTTAACCCTAGCTCTATGGGTGCTGATATGGCACCATTTCCATTTTTCTTCATGCCCCTGTGAGGCAGGGTGGTTATCCCCATTGAATTGATGGGAACTGAGTCAGACAGGGTCTGTCTACATTGCATTGTAAACCTGGGTCTGTGGGACCCCAGCTTCTGGACTCAGTGTTTCCAAGTCTGCACTTGAGCATCCATATTACACTGTAAACCTGGGCTTACAATTGCTGGGCCCAGGTCTCACACCTTAGTGTGTGGGGTAGACAATACCCAAAAAGGCTAAGGGCCAGATTTCCAAGGTGCCTAGTGGGATGTACAGAGCCATCTAAGTGAGTTAGGCACCTGATCAGGCATTTTTGAAAATCCAGCTTGGCACCTATCTGCACCAAACTACCTGTGGAAATCTGGCACTAAGTTAGTTGCCCAAGGTCAAAGTCTGTGGTCAGGCAGAGAATTGAACCCGCATCCCCTAGGTCCCAACTTAGCATCCCAGTCACTGAGTGATCCTTCCTCCTCACCAGGAACAACATTGCTCCCGTCTTTGCTGAGATTGCTTCTCTCGTTCTGTTCTGGTTTCCTTCAGCTAAGGCCTGAGAGCTCATGCCCTATCTCAGTGCTGTTTGTGAACACTGACTGCTGTCTCTAGTGTGGGGATCTGGTCATTGACCTTGAGAGGGTCCAGTGAAACCTCCTGCACCTCCAATCACTGCACCAAGCTAAGCTGTTCAAATGTATTTTTATCCCTGTTCATCTGGTGCAGTAGAGTGACTCTGACATCCTTAAATCATCTTTTATTCAGTTTGTGGGCCTCCCAGGAAGCAGGGCATCAGTAATTCAATACCAGTGACCTTTAAAAGGGATTCTTGTACATGTATATTGAAAATGTGCAATTAACAAATCATGTAGCAAACTATGGAGAGCTATAAAGATTATAATTTATTGTGCCTGCTGTTTTGGTGCACTTTTCTGAACGCCCACAGTATACCGGAGATTGTTATAAATAAATAGGGTGGAAAATGGATTATCCATTTTTCTCTGAAACTAATGGCATTGGTAATTTTACTCTTGTACTTCTTTTGTTGCAGTCTTGTGGAAATATTTACAAAGGCCTTTCCCAGACGGGTGCCTGGGGCTGTTTTGATGAATTTAATAGAATCTCAGTGGAGGTCCTTTCAGTGGTGGCTGTACAGGTAAGTGAAGAGTACTCACAGTCAAGCGCTTGGTGATCACTGCAGCCATCAAGCACCAAAGTCTTTGTGGTGGAGTTAAACTCAGATGTAATTTTCAGCTGAAGTTTGATTGCTGAAGTTAAGTGCACTTGTGTCCACCACTTCCCACAGCTGCCTGATTGTTGGACAGTCCCAGAGCATATGCATCAGGGTTCCTTTTTCTTTATACAGCACCAACAAACATCAGATGACCAGGGCACTTTTTGCACAACCCCTGTGGGTCCAGTACATTTTGGATAGACTCTTTTGCTATATCAGGTGTAGCCCGAGAACCAAAGAAGCATTGTTAACATGCTGTAACATGCTCTGCCATTGGGGTTCTTTCACGGGCTGTGATAACTCCTCTTCCCACAAAGTACTTGCACTCTGCTGAGGGTGGCAGGTCATATCCTCAAAAGAGATACAGCCCTCATCCTTGACCAGTTGGGAGAGCCATATGATGCCTTTGCTCAGCCAGTTCTTCCAAATTACAGATTTTTTTCCCCCAGTTTGCATGTCTGGGTTACCCCAGATACATGCTTTGCATGATGGTGCATATGAAATTGGTACCTCGTAGCTAGAATAGCCCAGACCCTTCATGCACCCACCATTGTAGGCACCTTATTTTTCTCCATCAGACAAAAAAGTGGAACCGAGCAGACCAATGCTTGATCATTTTGAGGGAATTTCTTATGACAACTTTTCACAGATCTATATGCAAAATTACTCTACTAGGATGATGAGAATTTGTATTATTAACCCCTTGTGCAACAATTACAAAGCTTAATTTTAGTGCTGAGAACTGACTTTACTGTAACCTACATGCTTATCATGGCCAGGAAATCTGTCCCTTTCCATATGGAGACGAGATGGAAATAGGTTTTTATGTGGGGAAGAGGGATTCTGAGGCTGATTCAAAGCCCACTGAAGTCAGTGGGAGTCATTCCATTGCATCTCCCAGGGAGAGCTACAGCCTTTATGCATGTATATATTGAGGATACATTGATAGCACAGAACCATGGAAAGCAGAGATGGGAAAGAGCTATTAAATCTTCTTCCCTGCTTAGCCTCTTGCTTTTCTTCCTTCCAACATGTTTCTGGTCCTTTTCTCATGCTCCCTAGCCTGAAAGTTTGAATTTTCATTCCAGAAGTTGCATACTAAGGCTTGCATTACATGCTTCAATGTCATAATAAGATAAAAGTGAATCAGGAAATAGTAACCAATAAGGAGGTTAGAGCTGTGCTAGTTTTGGGTGAAACAAACATTTTTGGCCCCTCAGCAAAACTAGCCCAGGTCCACACAAATCTTTGCTGAACATTCTTTTCACATTCACCCTTGGTACCTCAGGCAGGAAAGGGGTGTCACTCAAAGGTGTGCCCCAAACCAGTGAATTTCCTTGCTGGTTCCCCCAGGGACCCACTGAAACCTGGCAGATTCATCTGAGTTGTGCTTTGAGTGTCAAGAGCATATGACTCCAAACTCAGAACAAAACACGGGGGCTGTGAAACCTGCAAGCAGCGCCCGAAAAGTTTGGTGAGGCCAAAGTGGCTGAGCTATAAGTGCCCATTTCTTTATGTCACTGGTACTCAGTCTCTTCATACTGGGGTCTGCTTTTCCACACCAAGTACAAGAACCCCCTGAGACCCTCCTCCAGTGTAGCTGGGGGTCTAGCCGTGATTTGGCTCTATGGAAGGGCAATGCTGTCACAACCCCTTGACATTTGTTCCTGACCCCCAAGCTGAGAACCCATGGGCTAAATGGACAAGTTCACTCTAATTGGCTGGGTTTCTCTTACATCATCTTTGACCTCTTATATCACATTACATTTTGTAAGCAAGTGTGAAAAATCGTGACACAAATTTTCAGGGGGTGGCGGTATAGTTGTGTCTATAAAACAAAGGCCATAATATTGGGACAGTCTCGATAATATTAGCATGTCATAAGCATTAGATCACCTGACATCCCCAAAGAACCACCTGACTGCTTAGATGAGTTTATGGATCATTCTTTCGTAACTTGTGTTCTGTCACATTACAGTTTAAAGTCCACAGTCAAGGGGATCCTTGAGGATGTACAAATAAAAAGGGAAGCTTGACCAAAGGAACCCAGAGATGACTCAGCTTCCAATGGTTCTTTCTCCAGGAGTTAGAATGCTGCAGCTGAATAAGCGACACTAGTGCTGTTCTGTCACTATGTTTGCTAGCTGCCATTAGGAGCAGCCATAGCTATATGTCATGGGTTGTCTTATTCATACTGCTAATGTCAGTATGGTTTCTTGCAGAAGAAAGGCAATCAGTTACAATTTAAGACAGCTCAGTGGTGTTCTGATTCCACTAGTGAAAAAATGTGGAGATCCTTTCCGTCACTGAAAATAATGTTACATAAAACATTAGTTAGCGTTAGAAGATTCAAATCTGCGGTGAACTTGATAAATGAGAAGTATAGAGATGTGATCAATAAAATGAGAAAAAAAGAGAAACAAAAAGTTAATAGAAGGAACGGAGTAGGTGGCACATAGCTATATTTGTTATATAGTATTTGATACAGTGTCTCACCAACTATTACGTAAGTGATCTCACTCAAGTGCTCAGCAAGATAGATGCCAGTTTGCTTGGGAACAATAAAACTTCCCTACAGCATCTTGCAGGGGTGCAATGAGGGGGCCACAGGGCCCCCAGGTTCTCCCACTTGGCCATAAACACTGCCCGGTAGGAGGGGAGGTCCCAGTTGGTCCTGGTCTCTCTGGTGGAAGAGGAGTGGAGGGGAGAAATCCCAGCTGGTCTCTCTCACCTGGCTTCCTGCTTCCCAGAACCAGTGAGCTGCCATCTCCTCATGCTTCCTCCTCCATCTCTTCCATGCCCATGCCACCTGGCAGGTAACCTGGCCCCCCCTTCTTAGGAAAATTCTAGTTGCACCCCAGGCACCTGTGAGCAGTACTGGATAGGGGGCATCGGATAGCAGGTTGCAGGGGAGGGGTTGTAGTACTTCTGTCAGGCTGGTGACACTGCCTTGAGAATTGTGAATTACAGATGGTGCCAGGGACAACCCTCAGGCTTTTCCAGCCTCTGCCGCTGTGTCTGGCCCAGTGTTAGAAAATGAGGGTGGATGGGTACTTCATCCTGGTGTGAAGTGTGGTGATAACTGAATTATCATCTCTTCAGACCATCCATGGGTTCAGGGCTGCGGTCAGATACCAGCGCTCTGGGTGGGCTAAGCTGAGCTGGTGAGCTGCTGTAATCTCTGCAGTGGTTCTGACAAGGGGTTCTGTGGTTGCGGTTGTTGGAGAGTCCTCCTTCCTGTATAGTGATGGCTCAAGTTTTTATGAACCACTTTTAAGTTATTCTGTGTATCAGTTCTCTGCTGTAATGGTTGGAGGTTGATAAACAGTGTCACAGGCAAAGTTTAAGTCAAGAGTGTGTCCAGCTGTGTGACTGGGACAAATGGCTACTTTGGGAGAGTTCCATAGCTGTCCTGAAAGATGATGGTTCCTAGATTAGTGGGTCAGAAGTGCCATCAGATTATCTCCATTAGCTCTGAGAAGAAACTTGTGGAGCTTTTGGGTTGTCTGCAGATTACTTAGATTCCTGCTGTGTGTCAATTGAATTCATCCATCAGATGATTTGTGTCTCTCCTGTAGTTTTAGCAGCCTTCAAATGGTCCTGCCTACCAGGAGAGCAAGGTGGGAAGTGAAAATACAGACGCTATCCTAAAATAGTGGGATCTTAGATAGAGCTGTATCATCCTAAAAGTATAACTGGGTTCAAAAAAGAATTACAGGTAGATACTTTCCTGGAGGATAGGTCTATCAATGGCTCTTAGCCAAGATGGTCAGGGACGCAACCCCATGTTCTGGGTGTCCCAGAACCTCCACCTGCCAGAAGCTCGGACTGGGCAACAGGGGATGGATCACTTGATAAATTGTTTTGTTCAGTCCTTTGGAAGCATCTGGCACTGGCCACTGTTGGAAGGCAGGGTACTGGGCTAGATGGACCATTGGTCTAATCCAGTAGGGCCATTCTTATCCTTATCTTTACCTGGTAGCAGTCTTCCTGCTATGGAGCATAAAGGTGGAGAGAGAAGGAGGTCTGTGTAGGCAAGGCCCTGGATACTGTACAGCACATTGGACCCAAATTCTGTAATGTGCATTTGTTACGAGAGATCACCTCTCTATGACATACCACCATAGTGGATATCAGCAGCAGTGCCCAAGCTCCCTGAGTATAAATGAGAAGGAGTGGCTGTCAGGGTATTCTCTGGAAGGAGCCATGGGTTTGGAACTCTCTCCCATGCCTTGGTGTGCCAGAGCCTGGAGTAGTGAGCCTTCCGGGCATGGTGCAAAGCCCAGATTCCACCCCCTCTGGAGTCAGGCTGTGAAGGTTTAGTGTGGGCTGAGAGAGAGACTTAAGGGCAGTGTTTTTGTTTGTGTGGTGATTTCTCATTTATGGGATAGGCGGCCAGAGCACTAGATGGGCTCCTGAAATTGTATTCTAAAAATTGGAAGCAGTAAAGAAATAAATAACATTACAGTATCAGACAGTAGCACCAGTTTTTACATTAAATGGTTGTATCTTTATGAAAATTCCAGGGAGAATATGTAACACTGCTTCTGTGTTTCATTTCTTTGCATTGGAGCACAAGAAAATGAAGGGAAGGGTATGTTAAATGTCAGCGCAACTTGTCCTATTGGAAAGTATTTTTGGACTATATCTGCCTAGGGCAGGGGTTCTCAAACTTTACCATAGCACAGAGCTTGTTTTTAATACATTGATTGTCTCACAGCCACCTCCCCTGATATTTGGGATTGCACCAGGCCTCTGTGAACCACAGTTTGGGAGCCTTTGGTCTAGTCAGGGCCGGCTCCAGGGTTTTGCCGTCCCAAGCGGTGAAAAAAAACAACCCTGCGATCGCAATCGGCGGCACTTCAGCGGCAGCTCCACCACGCCACTTTCTTCTTCGGCGGCAATTCGGCGGCAGATCCTTCCCTCCGAGAGGGACCAAGGGACCCACCGCCGAAGAGCCCGATGTGCCACCCCTTCCCCTTAGCTGCCTCAAGCACCTGCTTGCTGAGCTGGTGCCTGGAGCCGGCCCTGGACCATAGAATAGGTACATTTGTACATTATACATTGATTGATGTATTAATCACTGCTGGAATCCTGTGTCCAATTCTGGTGCCCACAGTTCAAGAAGGATGTTAATAAATTGCAGAGGATTCAGAGAAGAGCCACAAGAATGATTAAAGGATTGGAAAACCTGCCTTATAGTGACAGAGTGAAAGAGCTCAGTCTATCTAGCTTAACAAAGAGAAGGTTAAGGGGTGACTTGATCACAGTCTGTAAGTACCTAAATGGGGAACAAATATCTGGTAATGAGTTCTTCAGTATAGAACAAGCCAATGTCTGAAAGTTGAAGCTAGACAAATTCAAATGGGAAAGAAGACATACAGTACATTTTTAACGGTGAGAGTAATTAACCATTGGATCAATTTACCAAGGGCCGTGGTGGATGCTCTGTTACTGACAATTTTACTTTGGGGCAGTTCTCCAGCCTGTGGTTACGCAGGAGGTCAGACTAGATGATCACAGTACTCCCTTCAGGCTTCGGAGTCTATGAAGCTATGATAACTGGGACTTTTTGTCCATATTTGAGTTTGCATTCCAATGTCATATAGGTTTCCCTCCCTCCCCCACCAAACTGTGTACAAAGTTGTTAGTAAAAGAACAACTATAAACCACAGACTTCTCAGGGGGACCCAGCAGAAATAAGTCAGCACAGATACGATACTGTGGTCTGTTCTTTATAGCTGACTGCTCAAACTAAAACAGTGACTCCGGTTCTCAGGTGAAAAGTATACAGGATGCCATAAGGGACAAAAAGCAACGTTTCAATTTCCTTGGAGAAGACATTAATTTGATTCCTTCTGTTGGCATTTTCATTACAATGAACCCTGGCTATGCTGGACGAACTGAACTACCTGAGAACTTGAAAGCTCTTTTCAGGTAAGGTGCAGATCAGCTTTTGTGCCCTGTTTAATAAACTAGTTCCTTTACTTTTGTCAGTGTCGTCAGGGGACTCAGAACACAGCTGCCTTTCCATTCACTTTTATTAATAGGTAGCTCAGATCTTGGACAAAAAGTCTTGGTTTATGAACATTCAGGGAAGAGAAACAGGCACAAGTCTCTGAGCTGTTAAAAGCAGCTTTTGGCAGCTGGCTGGCTCAGGGGCATGGTGATGGAATCCTTTCATCACAAGTTCAAATCTGGCCCAGGCTGGTGGTGGCCAAAGGTTGTTGCCACCTCATGGTTATTCAGTGGCCTCTGCTAAATGGATTGGCATTCCCAGTCCAGTTCCTAGTGTGACACATTACAAACCCCACCATCAGTTCGTATTCTTTGGTCATAGAGCTGAGCAAATAATTGATCATTTGGTGGATGTCCTGAAAAGATGGGGGAAAAAAATCAGTTTTTCTAAGCAAGTAAATTTTTTTTTTCTGAAACAAAAAACTGGAAACATTTTCTTAGGTCAAACAAAATGTTTCTATTGTTTATTCAAAGTGACATTTTCTAAACAAAATACCGATTGAAAACAAAATGTAGAAATGGTTCATGGTGTAAATGTCAAATTGAACTGTTTGACATTTCCAATTTTATTTTTTATTTGTTTTTCAGCCAAAACTGTTCCCCAAATTCAGCTCCCCATTCATGCCCCCAAATGCTTTTTTTTGTGAACTTACTGTTTGTCCAGAATATCTTGCCCAACTCTAATTAGCCCAATGCCTGTCTCAGCAGAGTGGCCTAGTGTGGCACAGGCCCTGCTGACAGAGCTGCCCGTCAACCCTTGTGATGACCCCTTCCACCCTGGGGGCAGGAAGTCCTGGGAGGCTTGCCTCAGCATGGCCCATGCCGTGCCTCTTCTAGACGCAGAGGAGACTTAGGGTCAGTTTTTTAAGGATATTTAAGCACTTTTAAAGATGCAGGTAGGTCCTTATCTGCAACTTCAGGTCCCCGAATACCTTTGAAATCTGTCCCTTAGGGTATGTCTGCACTGCAATTAAACACCCGCGTTTGGCCCATATCAGCTGACTTGGGCTCGCGCGGATCAGACTAAGGGGCTGTTTGACCTCAGTGTAGCCGTTTGGCGTTGGATTAGAGCCCAAACATCTACACCACAATTTTATGAGCCCGAGTTAGCTGACTCAGGCCAACTACAGGTGTAGAAGACATACCTGTGTGTCCGGAGCTCGGTAAGCACCTTTCATTGCAGGTATTGGCAAAACACCCTCACTATCTGACAGTCACATCTGCTGTCAGCATCACCCTGCTCCTAGGCCATCCCCTTTGTAGAACACTATTGCCTGCTTTGTAGGCCCTTATGTTTCCTTGCAAACATGCCAAGGTGTTTGACAGAGCTGCCTCCAGAGTATTGTAGGATGGGAGGGGGAATACCAGGAGCTACAGCCCTGGGCTCAAAGAGGGCTGGGATTCTGAATGAGGGTGACTGTATCAATTAGGGATTTCCAGCCATGTCCTGCAATGAGCAGTGGGTGCCAGAGAGACCCACGTGCCAGCAGCATGAGCCCCTCTGTCTTTGACTTTCTCTGTGCCTCAGGCTCTCTCTCCCCCACCCTCCCATCCTGTCAGCATGTGAAGAGACCTGAGCCAGCTTGTCCTCCTTTGTCCCCGAGCTTGGGCACTGGCATTGTGTTGGGAGCGACCCATCCCAGCCTTTGCATTAGTGAAAGGAAAAGCCTTAATCTGAATGGCGCTTAGACTTCCGAGGTGGAGTCAGTGTTTCTCTCCCTTCCCTCCACATCACACATGTTGCCTGTGTTGACATCAGTTAGTGCCTGAGATAGGGTGAGTGCACAGAGCTGCTGCTTGTCTCGAAGATTCATTCTGTAGCCGCGATAGGCAATTGTGTTTTGTAACTGGTGTAGGAGACATTATTGGGGAATCCTCATCATGGGAGGTTTTTAAGAGCAGGTTGGACAAACCTCTGTTGGGGATGGTCTAGGCGTACTTAATCCTGGGGTGTGGGCTAGATGACCTTTCAGTCCCTTCCAACCTACATCTCTCTGATTCTACAATTGTAGCTTTGTGGGCTTTTTGTTTTACATGCCTCCTCAGAATCGAAACCAACCCCAGCCTCAGCTATCCCTCTCAGTCACAGTGCTGAAACTTTTGCCAGCAAAGTTGTGTCTGTTCCTTGGTTGAAGCGGAAATGTAGCTCTGTAATCATTTTCCCCATCCTTGCTTTTAGGCCATGTGCAATGGTTGTGCCAGACTTTGAGCTGATCTGTGAAATCATGTTGGTGGCTGAGGGGTTCATTGAGGCTCGGTTGTTAGCCAGGAAATTCATTACCCTTTACCAATTATGCAAAGAGCTCCTGTCCAAACAGGTAAGTCTGTTTCATGAGCTATAAAGCATAATTAAATATGTCAATCTGCTAATGACCAGTAACACTACCCTAAGCTCTGTGACCAACTTGACAGACATGTAAGTGCAGATCCACAAAATTCCCTGCATGCAGGCACTGCTGATTAAGGGGAAATGTGCATAGGGATACTGGAATTGGCATGTTGTGTAAACTGGGGGAAAATATGGGTCTGTCTGCTACTCTGTGTTTGTACAGTGCTAGCACAAAGGGCCCTGTTCTTGGTTGCCCCACAGCCAGCAGCTTCTCCTACCATAATAAACATGCTGAATCATAATCATAATGGGTGTCTCAGATTTAGTAATGGAAGAAGGAGCCTCTCATCTTTTGACAGGTTCAAATCCAGCGCAGGTTTATAGCGACAGGACTTCATGGCCATATGATGGCCTCCTTGGAATGTATATGAAATTAATTGGTCAGTCTCAGGAGGGGGGACGGAGGGATGGAAGACTGGAGGTCAGCTGGAGTGAGGATGGAGAGACTTTGGGAGGGGGATAAAGAGGGTGGGCCAGAAGCCAATCAGCAGAGAGGGATGAGTGTTCCGAGTTAAAACTCTAACCAGCAGCCTGATGACATCATCAGTGTCGCAAGATGCCTGCTGCTGTTACTGCTTCTGTGTTGGCTCTTGCTGGCTGAGTCTCTGCCCATGGGTTGGCTCCACCCTAGTGTTTCTTCCTTCTCTGGGCTCACATGACTGGGGGAAGGATAAAGTTGCATGGGGCCTAGTGCCCCTGGAGCTGGGGTCCAGGGGAGCACTGGAGGGGTAGGATCTGATCTCCTCAGCTCCTCCCAGTGCTGCTGTACCTACTGAATCCTATGTTAGCTGAATCCCACCTAAGGAAGATGGGGTTGGAAGTCCTAGCAGCCAGACTGGTACTGCATTCTGTAGCAAGGACTGTACAGATGGAAGAAGATTCAGATGAATTTCTGCGGTTGGGTCGCATGGCCATTTGGAACTGTCTGCCTCCTTGTTTTGTATTCTGGCAAGCCAGCTAAGTGTAAATGACTCCTTTCACTCTGCTCTGTTTAGGATCACTACGACTGGGGCCTGCGTGCAATTAAGTCAGTGCTGGTTGTTGCTGGCTCCCTTAAGAGAGGGGACCCCGACCGTCCTGAAGACCAGGTTCTTATGCGCTCTCTTCGTGACTTCAACATCCCTAAGATTGTGACAGACGACATGCCAGTGTTTATGGGACTGATCGGGGATCTTTTTCCTGCTTTGGATGTCCCCAGAAAGCGAGACCTGAGTTTTGAATCGTTTGTGAAACAGGCTGTGTTAGACCTCAAACTGCAGGCTGAAGACAACTTTGTGCTCAAAGTAAGAGTGAGAGATTCTTTCATCCCAACTTCAAACCTTTACGTAACCTTCAGTATTCTCTTAACTTACAAGTAAGGCTGTGGGTCTGTCATGGAAGTCAGGGAAGTCATGGATTCTGTGACTTTCCGGGACTTCTGCAGCGGCCGGTGCAGCTTACCCGAGGGCCATTATTTTTAGTGAAAGTCACGGACAGGTGCGCAATGAACAAAAATTCACAGGCGCCTGCGATCTGCCTGTGACTTACTAATAATGACTGGGTATGGGGGAAGGAATGACTGCTGGAGCCCCAGGGGTGCGGGGTACTGACAGCCTGAGCCTTGCTGCGGGAGGTGGGGGGGAGCTGACAATCCAAGCCCACCACCACTGGGTGGGGGCACAGCCCAGCCGAAGCTGGAAGGCGGGGCACGCAGCCCCTGCTCTGGCCCCAACTGTGGCTCCTGACAGCTGAAGCCAAAGAAGTCACGGAGGTCCGGTAAAGATGTGGAATCTGTGATTTTTGTGACCTCCATGACTAAATTGTATCCTTAACAATAATGCAATGATTCTGTTCCACTTTGCAATAAGACACTGTTATGAGAGCAACTGCCTTAATAGTCCTTTGTGGCTGCTCAGTAAAGCAGGACTTTCGGTTGTTAATTTGGTCTGAAATTTGGTGGGCTTTCTAGTTGATTTCTCTTGCAGGTGGTGCAGCTGGAGGAGTTGCTGGCTGTGCGGCACTCTGTCTTTGTGGTGGGTAATGCTGGCACTGGCAAATCTCAGGTACTGAAATCTCTGAATAAGACTTACCAGATAATGAAACGACGTCCTGTCTGGACAGACCTCAACCCCAAAGCAGTCACCAATGACGAACTTTTTGGCATCATCAACCCAGCCACAAGAGAATGGAAAGATGGTAGGTGTGTTTTCACATAAACCACTGACTAGGAAGGGTATTTCTGTAATCTTTCTAAACACAACAGTAATAATTGCTCTTCTGTGGTGGTTTTCCGTAGATCTCAAAGCACAAACACACATCTAACATCTACAGTGTATTAATGCTTTATTGCTGATGGGGCACATGGGATTCTTTAGCCAGTCTGACTTTCAGATGAGGATTGCTCTGGAATAAATCTTGTTTTAACCTAGCTACCCTAAGAATCAGCTGTCCTGCCCATATACAAGAGACTCGAAGTTCCTAACCTGGACAGGCTGCTGCTAATGATTGGCTGAACTAGAAAGCGCTGAGTACTTTCAAACCAGGAATGATGTAACTATGGTGAGAATGAGCTGGGTACCATGTTCCACTCCATCTCACCTTCTCCGTGCACACATTTCACCATGTTCTCACCATTAATAGCACAGCCACAACAGCACTGATGGAAAGGTTTCCCCGGCCTCAGAAATTACTTCTGCTTGCCACATGCTCTCTTTACTGGCTAACGGTAAGAGAGACACATCTTCCCAGGGTCTAGGGAAAACAGGCACAAGTTAAAAATTTGCTAAAAGGCTGCGTGAAGCTTAAATTAAGACAATTATTTTTTGTTATGTAAATTGGTGCTAGTTTTTAATGGTGATTGTAGTTTGGGAGGTGTAGAGTGTAAGGCCCTGGGTATTAGGCACAAGTTAAAAATTTGCTAAAAGGCTGCGTGAAGCTTAAATTAAGACAATTATTTTTTGTTATGTACATTGGTGCTAGTTTTTAATGGTGATTGTAGTTTGGGAGGTGTAGAGTGTAAGGCCCTGGGGATTAGAACCCATATCTGTAGAGCCTGTGATGGCTAAGAGTCCCTCAGTGCCACTGGGAGGCCATGCAGAGGCACAGCCAAGGAGTACTGTGGAAGTAAGTGCTGCAGGAAGTACAGGTCTGTCTCATCTTATGCTGGGGTTACGTTCCGCAGTCAGCGCCTAAAGCGAAAATCGTGTATAGTCAAAATTACATTGAGTGTAATGGCGGGCGGAATCACCCGCACTACAGAAACAGTATTTAAATTGTTATTTTTCTCTTTTTTTTGGTTTTTGTTTTGCTGAAATCGCACATGTTAAATGTGCCTAAGATGCGACAGACCTGTACTGCCCAAGCGACCTAGAGTGATGGTACCTTGCAGTTACTGATTGGCCAAGTACCCTATTTAACCCCAGGGGTTGGCCTAGGAAGTTGTCTGGGCAACCACACAGACTTTGGCCTGCTGCAGCGCCAGACTTTGCTTGATCTCTGGCCTCTGACTCTGATCCTGACTCCTACCTCTCAGTACTAATGTAGTACTGCCTCTGATCTCTGGTTTCCAACCCTGGCCTGACTCTAACCCTGACTTCTGCTTACAGAACCGGGCCCTTGCGATCCCTCCAACCCCTGCCCGTGACTACCGGCCCTGGTGGGCAAACCTCAGCCCAGTTGTGACCACTAGGCCACACTGCCTATGCCCTGATCCCTTAAACAGAGGAAGGCGAAGGAAGAGGCTGCCAATAAAACATACCCAGCTATCCTCCTTCCAAAAGATAAACTGCCCATTCATCCCTAGAACATATTCTGCCTTTGACCCCCTACAGTGCCAATTTCATCTGATCGTAACTCCAGACCTTAAATCACAAGTGACAGAAACAAAGTGCGGGTCACAGAGGAGGCTGTGGAGTCTGACCTGAGTGAAAGCCAGGGCTAGCTTTTGTCAAACAGTGCCTGGAGTGAGCCCAAGCCAGACAGAGCTGCAAATCACATTCCAATTCAAGGGGCCTCTGCTTTTAGGGACATTGTAAAGGGGCTGGCTGATGTTTCCTGAGCCAGTGCTTTTGTGGGAGCTCGTCCTCATTCTACCCAGGCTTAGGGACTCCCTGCTGCAATGTTTTTTTCATCAGCTGTCCCTGACAACTGTGTTTCTTGTAGCCATAACATCAGTGAGGAGAGTCAGAGAGCTCCTGCACAGCCTAACAAAAGCCTACATTCTCATGCTAAATTGACCCCCACTCAGTCACTGATTTTCTTCTGAATCAGGACTGTTTGCCTGTTTTCTTCCCTAAATTACATTCATTGCTAGGGGAGGGCAAGTTTCACACATTGCCTACTAAAAGGTCCCTTAATAGGACTTTAAAAGGACTCTTAGTACAACCAAACTTGTCTGTTGATTTCCCTCTCTCTCCAGTTTATGGCATATAGAGACAAGGTTAGTGGAGGGGTGGTTTCTTCTCAACCGCTGTCATAATGGATTGAGATCTGCATTGAGAGATGCTATGTGTCTCCATCCCCAATGGTATCAGAACAAATACAACTCAGTCTGAGGCAGTTTCTGGAGCATGCGTCCATAATGTCCCTGTGGTGGAATTTGTGCATAGCAGGAGTTCAGCTTGTACTTTATGAAGCGTTATTCTCTTGGCCTGAGCTCAAAATCTGATGCCTTCTTCCAGGGAGCCACCCAGCAACCATTGTGTAAGTTGTCTTACCTCAAACCCACCTCTGTGTTGGAGCAGAGTGCCAGAGCAGATGGACATTCTCAACTCCCATCTCCATGCTTTTGGAGTCCATGTTGGATTGGGAGGAAGTGGAATAAACTGAGTGTGCATGGCAGCCACACCTCCTTTAGACATTATAGCTCTCTGTTACTCTCCCTGGCTTGGGACATAATCAAGGAGCAAAGCTTTCCAGTGGTTTCTGGCTTTGGTGCAATGTGTAGGTGTGTTCCAAGAGCAGAGGGCTCTGTACTGACAATCTTCTCCAAGAACTCCAGTTCCATCTCAGACCCTTTTCTTCCTCCTTTTTGGTTTTTGCCTGCCTCCAGTTCCTCTACTCTGGATTGTGCAAGAAAATACTCACCCTGGGCAAAAGCCACAGTTTTGAGGATTTGCCAAAAGAGAGACATTTTTTCTGCTTGCCTGATACTTTTCATGCAGCCCGAAGTCTCTCTTGGTATTTTAATGTGAAAGTATTTGTGCACTGACAAATGATAGTTTTGAGGCATTTTGTTCTGTTCTACAGCATTGCTGCTATATTCCCAGCATTCTTGTTCTTCTTATCATTAATTATTTGCTTCCCCTGAGACATTTTATTTCCTCAGTCTCCTTGATTTCACTAGCATGTGGTTCTGTCGTTTACTCATTCTGTTCTTGTTCTCATCCCCCGTCTCTCTAATTCAAAGCCATGACCCAATGCTTAATGCACCTTGAGTTCCCTGGCAGTACTTCCAGCTGAGGAAGCAGTTATAAGAAATTCCAAGTTATATTCAAACAGTTTTCCAAACCTTTATATTGTTTAATATACTTCCTCCTTTCCCTGTTATTGTACAGTACCCACTAGTCACTGTTTTCTTGCCCTCAACACTCCCCAATAGTAATGAGTTGAACGCTGGCCTGCCATCTTTTTCATTGATATTAACTGATAACATTCGTTTCCCCCCAAAGCAGATTAGCCTGATATCCATTTACATGTTTTTTTATTACTTGAATCATAAAATGCACTGAGATTTTATTTTGGCATTTAAGAAGGATGTTGCAGAAAACTGGTTGGGCAAGTTGCAGATTCCGTGATCATAAAGGAGTGTGTGTCATCTTTCTAGGACTGTTTTCATCAATCATGCGAGAGCTGGCCAATGTCACACATGATGGTCCCAAGTGGATGGTGCTGGATGGTGATATTGATCCAATGTGGATTGAGTCTCTTAATACTGTCATGGATGATAATAAGGTAATAGATATTCTTTGATAAACCCATAGGAGAAATACATAGGTTGAGACAATAGCTCAGAGTACGAAAGAGTTGTTACTGTGTTTCTTCAAATAAAAACAAACATCATCATGCAAAGAAAATGTTACATCTGGAAAACAGCACAAAGCATTAATTTTCAGGAACATGTTATTGAATTGGAGTGGTGCCGGTAACGTTCTGCTGCAGTCAGTACATTGAAATCTCATAGACTCATAGACTTTAAGGCCAGAAGGGCTTTAGATCCTTTTACTATTGGTTTTAATTTCCTTTTCAAAGTCCAGCTCTACTTGGCTTTTGGCAGTTCTCACTTTGTACCTATACTTTCTAACCTCCAAGAGGTAGCTTTCCTTGCTGATCCATCCTACCTTCCATTCCTTGTAGGCTTTCTGCTTTCTCTTAATCACCTGCTTGAGATGCTTCATCCAGCTTGGTCTGCAACCCTTCTCTATGCATTTTTCCCCCTTGCTCAGGATGCAGGCTTCAGATAGTTTCTGCAACTTTTACTTAAAATAATTCCAAGCCTGCTCCACATTCAGATCCTTGAGTTCTTCAGTCCACTTCCCTAACTACTTCCCTTAATTTTATAAAGTTTGCACTTTTGAAATCAAGGACTTTAATTGCAGATCTATTTTTGTTTATCCTCCCATTTCATTTAAACTGAATTAGCTTATGATCACTCGAACCAAGGTTGTCCTCTACAAACAGCTCTTGGATGAGGTTGTCACTACTTACCAATACTAAATTTAAAATGGCATTGCCTCTTGTTGGTTTGGTGACTGTTTGGTGAAGAAATTTTTCAACTATCACATCCAGGAATATCTGGTCCTGACCATTATTAGTAGCACTTGTCCTCCAATCTGTATCTGGGAAATTGAAGTCTCCCATAATTACATAATTTCCAGTAGTATTTGTTTAATTAAAATATTAAAGAGGTCTCTATCCATATTCAAATTAGATTCAGGGGATTTGTAGCGTACCTCAAGCACTATTCCAGTGGAGCCTCTGTTACCTTTCTTCCCCAAAGTGATTTTGACCTAAACAGATTCCATTTCACCCACTACATCATTTCTAATCTCTTTACAGTCTATCTCACCATTAATATACAATGCTACTCCACCACCTTTACCTTTATTTCTGTCTTTCCTGAACAGCACATACTCTTCAATCCCTGTACTCCAGGCATGACTACTATTCCACCATGTTTCTGTTATTGTGACATCCTGGCACCCCAATATTCACCACTGTCATGTAATTAGGATATGTTTTGTACAAAGAATGCCTTGTGGAGAATCATTCTAAAAGTCTTGATCTGCTAGACATTAATATCTCCGTGGATTGTATGTGCTATCATTGTATGTGAAGTTACAAAGTTGGGCTATGTATGTGTTACTGAAACATGTTGTGAGGTTGAAAACACCCACAAGCAGCCTTTCAGGTACAACAGTAAAAAGGTCAAACAATGTTAATGGCTTATTGAGGAAATGCACAGGAATTATCCCAGGAACTGTGTACAATAGAAACCTCTCAGAGAGAGCACTACACAATGGGAACTGTTTGACCCAGGTCACAGCACAAGAGCTTTCTAGCAAATGGGAAGAAGATATAAAAGGGGGAAAATGACATCATGGGGGGATCCCGCTGTGATGGGTTTCCCACAGGCTGCCACCTGGAACGTGGGTACCACTGAGCCCTCTGACCCACCAGCCTGGGATCCCATTCACTGTGCTGCTGTGACAAGTTGCAAAACCCTCCAAGCTTGCATTTTCACCAGCATTCACACAGGTAGGGACACACCCAGCTGCAGTCACATCCAGGCTCTCTAGCTACCAGCCTCCCAGCCTAGGACCTCTGAGCAGTACTGTCCTGCCCTGGTCAAATCTGGCCAGTATATGGGTTTAACACCCGGTCTGCTTTTCCCTCAGTGTGAAGAGGACCATGCACACTTGTGGTAATCAAGCTGAGATTTTCCTCAGACATCAGTGTTCCCTCTAATTTTTTACATCCATATGAGGAATTAATTTTGTTATGTGCACCAATATGGAGGTGATGTGTGGCGAGGGTGAGGTCGAGCGGTTTGGAGTGTGGGAGGGGGCTCAGGGCTGGGGCTGAGGTTGATGTTCCGGGGGACGAGAGCTCCGGCTAGGGGTGAAGGCTCTGGGGTGGAACTGGGGTTGAGGGGTTCAGGGTGCAGGAGGGGGCTCAGGGCTGGGGCAGAGGGTTGGGGTGCTGGCTCTGGGGTGGGACTGGTGATGAGGGGCTTAGGGTGCAGGCTGCCCCAGGGCTGCGGCAGAGAGAGAGGACTCCCCCCAGCCCTCTCTCGGTGCAGCAGCTCGGGGCTGGGGAGAAGTGCCTCTCCCCGGCTGTGGTAGCTCTGGCAGGGCTGGACTGGGCTGGGTTGGGCCGGGGGAGGGGAGGGGCTCCTCTCCTTGGCAACTTCCGGCAGGGCCGGAACGGGCCTGGACCAGGTCAGGCCAGGCCGGGGGAGGGGCTCCTCTTCCCGGCGGCTAGGCTGGTCTGGTCGTGGGGCTCCTCTCCCAGCAGCTCCAGTGGGGCTGGGCTGGGCCGAGGAGGGGTGCCTCTCCCCGCCTGCATGGCCCTTGATAGCCTGCTCCACGGCCATGCAGCTTACAGGGAATTTATCCAGATACCTTAGTCAAATGCACACTGGTTTGGATTAAAGCATAAAATAAGTTTATTGACTACAAAAGGATAGATTTTAAGTGATTATAAGTGATAGCAAACAGATCAAAGCAGATTACCTAGTAAATAAACAAAACTGCAAACGGAGTTTAGCATACTCCTCACCCTGAGTGATAAACAGGCTGGCAGATTTTTAAGGCCTTATTTTTGCAGCTTGGGTTTCCCAGGTTTTTATACACAGGCTAGAAATCCCTTTAGCCTGGGACCATCTTTCCCCCTGTTCAGTCTTTATTCCTCAGGTGTTTCCAGGTGTGTTGTTGTAGGGAGAGTGTGAGGTCCCCCCAGGTTGTCATTTTCCTGCTCTTGTAGAATAGAAGGCTTGAAGGATATAACCACAAAACAACATATCCTAGAATGTATGTGAGGAAGTTTGTGTATCTTGGGGAGTCGTGGAGACTTCCTGAAATCCTCTTCACTAAACTGGAGGTGGGATATCCCTGATATCTGAGGACTGACTAGAAGGGTTTGCACAGTAAGCGAGCAAAATGGAAGGACATGGCTTCCTTTGCATACGCATCACACTGAGGAGCTGGATGAAATCCTAACCAAGCAGTGCCGAGGTCGTGTCAGCAAGACCATGCCTGAGTAATATGGCGATAACACGGGAATGAACAATTCTCACCAGCAGGATTGAGGAATGCTGCTGCCATGAGGCTTATATTCTGAATGTGTCTGTCTTTTGCAGGTGCTGACACTAGCAAGCAATGAAAGAATTCCCCTTAACCCAACCATGAGGCTGCTCTTTGAGATCAGTCATCTACGCACAGCAACTCCAGCCACTGTATCCAGAGCAGGTAGGTCAAGGGGGAATAAGTGGGCATTCCCTTTCCACTCGCACAAAGTGAAGCTTAGGGTTGAGATTTTCAGAGGGCTCAGGGGAGTTTGGCACCTGACTCCCACTGGCATTCAGTGCCCAACTTCCTTAGGTCTTTTGAAAGTGGCAGCCTTAATTCACAGTGCCACTGGATGACAGGGCATGTGACCGAGAAGTGGGCAGCAGAACCTAGAAACCCAGCACTCACTGGTGAACGGCTGACGACGAAGGTGGTGATGAGGGTAGTGCATAGAGGGCTCAGTTGAGATCGGGGCACTGTGCAAACAGAGTGAGAGACGGTTCCTGTTCAGGAGAGCTTACAGCTGAAATAGCCAAGGCAGAGACAGTGTGGGAGAATGGAAGAATTGTTCTCCCCTGTCTATGGATGGGAGCTGAAGCCCAAGAGAAAAGGGCCTGATTTCAATAGGTGTTAGGCACCTAAACACCTTTAAAAATCTGGACTAAATTACAATTGTGTAAGAGCAACAGGCTGTGCAGCGTGGTACACTGCTGTACTTATTAAACTATGATCTTAGTGAGGGAAGATGAACAGTTCTTATGGTGAAAGGTACCAGTCTCCGCCATGTCCTTGCTGTATCTCTCTCTCTTGCACTGTGTCTCTAGGCATTCTGTACATCAACCCAGCAGACTTGGGCTGGAATCCCCCCGTGAGCAGCTGGATCGACAGACGAGAAATCCAGTCAGAACGAGCTAATCTGACCATCTTGTTTGACAAATACCTGCCGCTTTGCCTGGACACTCTTAGAACTAGGTACAGTATAACGGGACGTAACGTGTATGTGAGCGACATCCACCATGTTAAAAGCAACAGAGAGTCCTGTGGCACCTTGAAGACTAACAGATGAAGTGGACATTCACCCACGAAAGCTTATGCTCCAATACATCTGTTAGTCTTAAAGGTGCCACAGGACTCTCTGTTGCTTTTTACAGATCCAGACTAACACGGCTACCCTCTGATACTATCCACCATGTTGTGGCTCTGCTGGGTGATGCAGCTGCCTGGGCCACTGCCAAGCAAATTTCTGCCCTGCCTCTGAAAGGCCCCGTTGACAGAGCAGTATTGGCTTTCCTTCAGTGTAGTGTTTGTGGGAAAGGAGGAGCGGATGCTGGCTTCCAAATTCACACCCTTGCTTGGCTGCAGCCCAGGTTTCACTTAATTGTAATTTGACATTAAGTAGTAAGTGTGGGCTCACTAGTGCAGGGCATGCTGGGATGTTGTATGATGCACGAGCCAATTATCTGTCAGTTGGAGAGGGAACAGGAAAGAATGTAAAAAAGGTTAAGTCAGTTGGGTCAAAGCGCTTCACTCAACAATGTGGATTTCAAACAGCTGCTTGGGGGAAAGGTTTTTGGCCTCTAAGAAGTAAAGTTGAGGGACATGTCACCCTCTCCCTCCTCAGGCGCTGCTCATGCCCTCTTGGACTATATAGTTCAGCTGTAACCGGCCTCTAGCTGTCACCGGGGAACCTCCCTGATGAGAAGGGTTGAGATCTCTCCCACACCAGTTCTTTTCTACGTGGTTTGAGCATTGGCCCACTAAACCCAGGGTTGTGAGCTCAATCCTTGAGGGGGCCATTTAGGGATCTAGGGCAAAAATCTGTCTGGGGATTGGTCCTGCTTTGAGCAGGGGGTTGGACTAGATGACCTCCTGAGGTCCCTTCCAACCCTGATATTCTATGATTCTTTTCATGACAGCTGCAGAGCAAATTGTGTCTGCGTCCCTTTCCAGTCTGGCACAGTTCACTGCTGGGCACCAGTTAAATCAATAGTGGTAGTTTTTCCTTTGCTATAAATAAGGGTTTCAGTGAATCATTAAGCTGCCTCATTGGCCAGGTTAGATTGTTATCCTTTTGATGTCCAATTGGCTTATAGGCTCTGGCAGCAGTAATCAATGATGAGGCCTGTGGGACCCCATTTTATTAACTGTTATGCCTGCGCAGAGCCTCCATGAGGCTGAGCTTACTCAACTGCCATGGAGAAGGATGATCTGGACAGCCAAGAGGCTCAGGATGTCAGCTGTGCAGCTCTGAAGAATGGCTCTGAGGGCACTTCCTCTGTCCACTTAGTAAAAAGAAGAACAGGAGTACTTGTGGCACCTTAGAGACTAACAAATTTATTAGAGCATAAGCTTTCGTGGACTACAGCCCACTTCTTCGGATGCATATAGAATGGAACATATAATGAGGAGATATATATACACACATACAGAGAGCATAAACAGGTGGGAGTTGTCTTACCAACTCTGAGAGGCCAATTAATTAAGAGAAAAAAAAAAAAACCTTTTGAAGTGATAATCAAGCTAGCCGAGTACAGACAGTGTGATAAGAAGTGTGAGAGTACTTACAAGGGGAGATAGAGTCAACGTTTGTAATGGCTCAGCCATTCCCAGTCCTTATTCAAACCGGAGTTGATTGTGTCTAGTTTGCATATCAATTCTAGCTCTGCAGTCTCTCTTTGGAGTCTGTTTTTGAAGTTTTTCTGTTGTAATATAGCCACCCGCAGGTCTGTCACTGAATGACCAGACAGGTTAAAGTGTTCTCCCACTGGTTTTTGAGTATTTTGAGCTAGAATTGATATGCAAACTAGACACAATCAACTCCGGTTTGAATAAGGACTGGGAATGGCTGAGCCATTACAAACGTTGACTCTATCTCCCCTTGTAAGTATTCTCACACTTCTTATCACACTGTCTGTACTCGGCTAGCTTGATTATCACTTCAAAAGTTTTTTTTTTTCTCTTAATTAATTGGCCTCTCAGAGTTGGTCAGACAACTCCCACCTGTTTATGCTCTCTGTATGTGTGTATATATATCTCCTCATTATATGTTCCATTCTATATGCATCCGAAGAAGTGGGCTGTAGTCCACGAAAGCTTATGCTCTAATAAATTTGTTAGTCTCTAAGGTGCCACAAGTACTCCTGTTCTTCTTTTTGCGGATACAGACTAACACGGCTGTTACTCTGAAACTTGTCCACTTAGTGAACAGCATCGGGACACAGCTTCTTGCAATCTTCCACCCCAGTCCTTATACATGAACAAGAGTCCTGGCAGAAAGACATGCACATTGGAGCAGAGACCAGGCATGGGAAATGTCAGCCCAAAAGGCAGATATGCAGAAAGGCCTGAGTTAGTGAAAATGGGGATTTGTAATGAAAGGAGTTTTGCAACAAGATTGCTGCCTGTGTGACCAATCTGATTATAGCCATCAGCAGCACAACACGTAGGATGGTCCTCACTCTGTTTCCTGAGGTTTGTGACAGAGCATGAAATCGCAGGGATTAGCTGCCAACAGTTGTAAACCAGGTATTTTTGTAGATTGCTTAATTCAGAAATCGTAGGACCAGCCTTTCAAATAACTATAATTATTTTATGGAAGACTTCAGTGTTATCCCGCCAGCCACAATATTAGTTCAGCTACATTTACAGAATTCCTAAGTTGGTTTAAAACAGTGAGATGAAAGGGTTTATTTTATGACGCCTCTATTTGACCGCTCGTAACTCATCGTGTTCACAGGAAATCATTGCCCTTAGCGAGTCTCCCATTTTACTACTTTCAAGAGGATCAAAGTTTTTAAATGTCTGAAACTTCTTATTACTGTTATTACTTGTGTACGTGCCTGCGCTTCCAGGTCTAGGGATAAAAGCTGGTGTTTTATTTCTCGCTGTATCCCTGCATAAGGAAGATACACACTGCAGAAAAGTAAAATGTTAATGTTCTGAAAGAGGATTTATATGCACATTTCTCTGTATTGCTAATGACCATCATGCTGAATCCAATTATACTTCATATGCTTTCAAATTCCTCCCTTAGATTTAAGAAGATTATTCCAGTTCCCGAACAGAGTATGGTTCAGATGTTGTGTTACCTCCTTGAGTGTCTCCTAACTCCGGAGAACACTCCTCCAGACTGCCCCAAGGAACTCTATGAGCTCTACTTTGTGTTTGCTGCTGTCTGGGCCTTTGGTGGGGCAATGTTCCAGGATCAGGTAAGATGAGAGCTATAAGTGTAGGGCTCATTAATGTAGTATCCCATTTAGACAGTAACCTCTTTTATTATTCTGATTATTATTATACTTTTTCAGTGTGATTCTCTAGTATAGTCTTGCGTTCCTGGGGCTAGAATACAATTGTCAATGGGATAGAAACCTCTGGAGCAATGAGCGGTGCTGTTTCTCTACCTTGTTTACAGAGAAAACACGGTAGTTTGTGAAAGGCATCATTACACAAGAGACAGTATAAGAGCAGAAGGGTCAAGGATTAAAGCAACAAAGATGAGAGAGACATTAACTTATGTACAAACATTTTATTCTGCAACAGTAAGTTGACTGAAGTACAGACAGTTTGATAAGAAGTGTGAGAATACTTACAAGGGGAGATAGATTCAATGTTTGTAATGGCTCAGCCATTCCCAGTCCCTATTCAAGCCTAAGCTGATGGTATCTAGTTTGCATATCAATTCCAGCTCAGCAGTTTCTCGTTGGAGTCTGTTTTTGAAGCTTTTCTGTTGCAAAATTGCAACCAGCAGGTCTGTTTTTTTCTCTCACTTAATTGGCCTCTCAGAGTTGGTAAGACAACTTCCACCTTTTCATGCTCTCTGTATGTGTATATATATCTCCTCAATATATGTTCCATTCTATGCATCCGAAGAAGTGGGCTGTAGCCCACGAAAGCTTATGCTCAAATTTGTTAGTCTCTAAGGTGCCACAAGTACTCCTGTTCTTTTTGAAAATATGGTTGTTCTTAAAGTGCTTAAATCAGGGGTGAGCAAACTTTTTGGCCCGAGGGTCACATCTGGGAATAGAAATTGTATGGCGGGCCATTAATGCTCACAAAATTGGGGTTGGGGTGCAGGAGGGGGTGAGGGTTGGGGGTGCAGGCTTCAGGGTGGGGTCAGAAATGAGGAGTTCAGGGTGCAGGAGGGGGCTCCGGGCTGGGGTGGGGGAGTGGGGTGCGGGGGTGGGCTCCGGCTGGGGATGTGGGCTCTGGGGTGGGGCTGGAGATGAAGGATTTGGGGTGCAGGAGGGTGCTCTGGGCTGGGATCCAGGGGTTTGGAGGGCGAGAGGGGGGTCAGGGCTTGGGCAGGGGGTTGGGGCATGGGGAGAGGCTCAGGGGTGCAGGCTCTGGGCAGCGCTTACCTCAAGCAGCTACTGGAAACAGCGCAGGGCCAGCTCTAGGCGCCAGCAAAACAAGCAGGTGCTTGGGGCGGCACATTTCTAGGGGCGGCATTCTGGCGCTAGCCATCATAGGCGCCGACTCCGTGGCATGGAGAAAAAGTGCCCCAGCTCACCTCCGCTCCGTCTCTGCCTGCTCCCCTGTTGTACCATCCATGCAGCTGTTAGGGTTTGGTACTGCCACCCATCACCAGAGTATCTGGGTGCCTTCCACTTACAAGTGATAGCAATAGCAAAGTTCTTAGTGGCTTTCATGGAGCCCCTGGCACTTCTCACTTCTTAGGGGTAAAAACTCTGCTTGGGGTAGGGTGATTTTTTTGAGGAGGGTGTTGTTTGGGTAGAAGGGCAGTCAGTGTTGGGGTTGATTGGGTTGAGGGGTCAGTGGTTGGGCTTGGAGGTAGAAGTGGGGCCAGTGTTGGGATTTACTGTGTGGAAGTGGGGGTCAGTGTTGTCGTTTGGGGAGTGGAAGGAATGGTTCAGTACTGGGCTTTGGAGGTCAAAGGGGGTGACTGTGTGTGTGTTGTTTTATGGTGGAAAAGACTTTTCAAAGAGCAAGGTTTTGCAGCATTTCCTAAAGCTGGTCAGACTCTGGATTGGCCTGATCTCCTCCGGGAGTTACCCAATCCCTTCAACCCACAGTGCTTTGTCTCCCGCTCTCTTGGGATTTGTCCTGTGATCTGTGTTGCCACAGAGCAGCACAGCTGTCATAGAGATTCTTAGATCAAAATGTGGTCTCTGGCATAGGCTACCACTGGGAGGTGTGACTGCAGCACACGTAGACATATCCGAGCTAGCTTTGAGCTAGTAAAGCTGTGAAGCTTAGGCAGCTGCATGGACTATCCTGGCCCAGGGCCTACCCAGGACCTGGGTGCCCAAGCAATGGCTGCCCACATTGCCATAGCTTCACCACTATTATTACTCAAGCTAGCTTTGACCTAGCTAGTTCACAGCCAGCTGGAATGTCTGCACGTGCTGCAATCACAGTGGTGGTGTGGACACACCTGCTGTGTGTGCTGAACATGTGGTTGGGACTGGAGGGTGTGCTTTAGCAGATTGCACCAGGTGCAATAGAAGCCCTCTGCAGCCACAGAATCTCTCCCCAAGATTTTGCTTTTGATGCTGGCCGTGCTTCTGTAAATGTCAGAGCAGGGGAGCCAAGGGTACAGCAGGCTGAACAAGAGCCTGGTGAAAAATGATCCAATATAAAATCTGTCTATTGCTCTCCATTGACGGTGCCCTTCACTCTGACCTTTTGCTGCAAAAATGTCAGGATAAACAATCTTTAGAGCCTTTCCACTCTGATGTGCTCACTGGAAGGGAGTGGGCTCCCTGTAGGAAAACAGTTGATAGATTTTCCATTTCAAGGTAAAGGCTCTGAAATTAGTAAAATTCCATGTGGGGTTTTATTAAGGAAGCAGCTCAAATTTAACATCGCTCTGGCAGTGTGGGTTGGGACCAAATTGCTCCGGTTAAATGGCATATTAGGGAGGGTGGATGACACATTACGATGCAGCTGGAAGCAGCTCTCCTGTGCAGTGGTGAGGGCGCCCTAGTGAGAAAGCTTTTAGCAGTGATGCACTTCCACCCCCATTGAAGGCTACTACAGCCACTGCTGAAGAATTATAGCAACAGGGAAATGAGGCATTAGTGATTTTTGCTTCTGTGAGCAGCACCAGACTGCAGAATCCTGGATAATAATGGTGTGTTTTAAGAATACTCTGGCCTACTGTTAAGGGAGTGGCTGCTTCAGGATAGCAAAGCCCCATGGAGCCTTTCACAGAGGGCACCAGTTGAAATGCAGCAGTTGGTGAAAATCCTGGCTTTCTTCTGGAGCTTTAGTGGCATACATGAAATGAGTTGGCAGTCCCAGCTGACTTGCTGTATTGGACAAGAGTGCACAGCGAGTGGATGTGGGGAAAAATAAGCCTTATGAGAAATGTACTGAGAATCTGGGCAAGCTGTAATGTTGCATTCACTGCTTACATGGTCTTTCATCACCATAGTCTCTGAATGCATCTCAAGCATTAATGAACTTCTCACTACACCCCTGTGAAGAAGAGAAGGGCTAATATCTCCATTGTACAGATGGGGAACAGACTCAAAGAGATTAAGAGATTCACCCGTGAATCTGTGGAAGAGCAGGCAACTAAACGTAGACCTCCTGAGTGCCCAGTCCAATCACCCTCCTTCCTTCCCCAAAATTTCACAGTCACGACTAGTGGATGATGTAGGATATGAGGGGGAAAGAGACATAGGGAATATAGCAGAGACCAAATTCGATATGTGCTTCCAATGTGGTATAGCAGCAAATAAAGGTTAATGCAAAGGTATCAGAGCTGAAAGGTGATGGTCCCTTTCTAGAAGTCTGGTGCAATTGCACTTGGAATACTTCATTCAGTCTGGGCTCCTCAATACCAGAGGGCTGTGATGGGGAAAGAATCCAGAAATCAAAAGTTAATGGGCTGTTGTGATTTTTGAGGAAGAACTTTAATCTGCATGCCTTGGCTAACCGTGGCTGGAGGTCGGGACATGAAAGCCATCCACAACTACTATTGGAGGCATGTACGCACTCCGGATCAATTAATTGGCCTGGTTAATCTGAGACACATAATTAATTCTGACAGATGGAGCTCTCTATCTAATCTAAGGCATATCTAAAATGGCCATCATGAGAGAGGATTTATTTAGGATTATAAACAGGAGTAATGAGATTAAATTAAGATTAGTTTTAACATCAGGAAATAGCTCCTGACAGTAAGTACTCTTAGGCTGTGGAATAGTGTCCCGAGTGAATGGTCAGGGCAGAGACTAGTAGAATATACTGCAGGGGATGATTCCAAACTGGCTGGGGACATGGTGTAGATAACCTTTTCGATCATTAGAGATTTTCTGCAGGTTAGCATCTTTGCTGTCCATTTTGTCTTGCAGCTTGTAGACTACCGAGTAGAATTCAGTAAGTGGTGGGTGACTGAGTTCAAGACCATCAAGTTTCCTTCTCAGGGAACTGTCTTCGACTTTTACATTGATCCAGAAACAAAAAAGTTTGAACCTTGGTCCAAACTCATCCCCAAGTTTGAATTTGATCCCGAAATGCCATTACAGGTACGTGAATCTTTGTTTCATTGCCACAAAAGAATATATAGCTGTGCGTGGTGTGTGCTTTGTCTCTGTCGAATAAGATTTGTTAGCACTGGTATGAGAAAATGAAGGTTTGTTAGTAATGGTGACATTCCATCTAAGACACAAACATTCACTCTAAAGTGATTAAGTGACCTGGGTTTGATTATGAAGACAAGGTTCATTAAGAAAGTGGTACTCTTGTTACAGTGCGCTGGAATATGATTGATGAATGGGGCAATGACAGACACCCATGGACTGAATCAAAGCCGTGCGCAAAACATAGTGCCATCTCAATTACCAGTCAGATATCCACTCTCCAGCTGCACGCATCTCTGCAGTGCCAGTCCTGATAACTCCTGTCTGAAATGTAAAGCAGGGCACCAGTTAAACCAGAAGGGGTAGTGTGGAGAAGAGAGAGATCACACTTGCTCTCTGCAAGCAAACCAAGGCCTTATTTTAATGACTGATTCGGTTCTTTAATATGAAAATCACATACATAGGTGGGATGTAGTGGTCTGATTCCATCTAGTGAATGCCAACAGAGCAGAATGCGCAAATGTCTGATTTCAACCAGCAAAGGGGTCACAAATTCACCACCAGCTTATCAGCACTGTAGGGGATAATTAGAGTTGGTCATAAAATGGAGATTTTTCCATGGAAAAATTATTTTTTTTTGTCAAAAATCAGTTCATAAACCAGAAATATTTAAGTTGTGAAAACCAAAATATTTTGATTCTGAAATGCTGCCCTGGTGCCTCCTGGGAGTTGTAGTTTGGGTGCATCATGTTCACACTCTCCATCATAGGCTGGGCTCTCTCTGGTTGACCTATATCTACCATGAAACACCTGTCTTTTCTTGGTGAAGGGAGATGGTGCATCATGGGAGTTGTGCTCATAGTGCATCATGGGACATGAAGTCTGGCTGGGGAGGCTGGTCCATAAAGGAGAATGAGGACAACTTAACTGCAACACCCAAGAGGCACCATGCTGGCACTGAAATATTTTGGCTGTTGGCTGACAACTGAAAAAAATCTGTTTTGGGTGTTTGTATTTTTTGACAAAAAATCATTGTTTTTTGTGAGTAGCCGACACTTCTAGTGAAAAATTTTGTTTGGTCAAAACCCCAATTTTCCATCAAAAAACAGTTGTTGTGGAAAAATTGTGACCAGCCCTAGGGAAATACCTTTTATTGAGGACACACAGATGCTACCAGACAACTAATTAGTTACTGAAGACTTTAGCTGGTGTAGATAGTCTAATTTACTGTCAGGCAGAGGTCTGTCCGGCTCTTCTCTGGTGCTTGCTGTGGACACTCTACCTCCTCGCATATCTCCAGCTGGATCAGTATTCTCCCACCTCATGTGAGCGTGGATGAAAGGTGGTGCACTGAGGCTCATTGCATGTCCCCATCATTCTCCCCTTAGGCTTGTCTGGTGCCCACCAGTGAAACCATCCGAGTGCGGTACTTTATGGATAGGCTCCTGGAGCGAAGGAGGCCAGTCATGCTAGTGGGAAATGCCGGCACTGGGAAATCTGTGCTCGTCGGAGACAAACTCTCTTCGCTAGATGCCGACGAGTACATGGTGAAGAATGTGCCTTTCAACTACTACACCAGCTCCGCCATGCTGCAAGGTAAAGCGGGAGAGGGTTAGGAGTCCTTGGGGGTAGGGGATGAGTGATGATTTTTCCCTCTGGTGTGTATAATGGAATTTTCAGGTGGGTATGGGTGGCTGGAAACCCCAGCGTATGAGCTGTTGGCAGGCTGTATCTGGTTTTATTATATAACTGCCTCAGAGGGAACCGTAGACTCTAAATCCTCCAAAAAGATACCTGGTGAAATCCTGTCAGGGGCCAGACCAACTCCTGGCCTGCTTCTTAACTAATTGCACTGCTGGGCAATCAGGAAGCCCAGCTGCACTGCCTTGGAACTGACAGAGTAGCTGCAGCCCTGCTCATAAAACTGGCACCCACAGCAGATCAGCAGCTGCTCATTGCGTACCACGACTGCTGCTGTGGTTGCCCCGCTCCTGCTTGCAGCCCTTGCTTCCAGTCCTGTTCCCGCCTGCTTCCAGTCGTCCCTGCCCCTGCTCTGTTCCAGTCCCTGCTCCAGCCTCGTTTCTGAACCTGCTTCTGCTCCACCTACTGCCCACTTCAGCTCTAGCCTCTGTTCCCCTCCAGCTTCTGACTTCTGGCTTCGATCATTGGCTTGGGCTCCAGCCTATAACTCTGGTGAACCCTCCTGCTCTGGCATTTTGGCTTCTGTCCCTCTGATACTGACCCCCAGCTTGTTCCTGGACTCTGCCTCCCTGGATCCAGCTCTAACCAATAGGCTGAACTCTCATTTCAGTCACTAGGCCTGGTTGGCTACAGTTTAAGCAGCCCAATTCAAAGGGTAGGAGCCCATCTCACTGGTATAGACCCCACTCAGGAGCGCGTGTGGCCATACAGAACTTGCAGGTGTCCATCCTGCAGATGCAGAACACAGATCATCACCAGTGACCCTGGCTCTGGCTTTGCGGGAACCAAAGGTCCCACTCCCAGATATAAGAGCGACCATACTGGGTCAGATCAAAGGTCCATCTAGCCTAGTATCCTGTCTTCTGACAGTGGCCAATGCCAGGTGCTCCAGAGGGAATGAACAGAACAGATAATCATCGAGTGATCCATCCCCTGTTGCCCATTCCCAGCTTCTGGCAAACAGAGGCTAGGGACACCATCCCTGCCCATCCTGGCTAATAGCCATTGATGGACCTATCCTCCATGAACTTATCTAGTTCTTTTTTTAATTCTGTAATAGTCTTGGCCTTCACAACATCCTCTGGCAATGAGTTTCACAGGTTGACTGTGCATTGTGTGAAAAAATACTTCCTTTTATTTGTTTTAAACCTGCTGCCTATTAGTTTCATTTGGTGATCCCTAGTTCTTGTGTTATGAGAAGGAGTAAATAAGACTTCCTTATTTACTTTCTCCACACCAGTCAAGATTTTATAGACCTCTATCATATCCCCTCTTAGTCATCTCTTTTCCAAGCTGAAAAGTCCCAGTCTTATGTAAAGGTGCTCATAGTCAGTTCTGAGGTTTCCTAAACCAGTGCTGGTTCCCTTTTCTGCTATACCCCTGTCGTTCCCCACACACCAGGCCCAAGTAGGGCTCATCATTAGTCTGTTCACTGGGGAGGCCTTGGCTTGGGTCTCCCACTGCTTGGAACAGTCCAGCCCCTCCTGGGTCAGCTAGCACAGTTCATTCAGGCCATGCCGGTTATCTTCGGTGATCGACAACACACCCGAACTGCTGAAGCCATGCTGCAAACGCTACAGCAAGGACATCGATCAATGGCTGAATTCCATCACCTCTCCACGGACACTGAGTGGAGTGAGGCTGTGCAGCAGCATCAGTTTCGACTTGGACTGCGTTACGAATACATGAAGAACTGGTGCAGCTCCATAAATGTGGCCCAGCCCCTCAACCGTGCACATCAATCCAGGATCCAGAACCCATGCACATTAGCCAGACCCGCCCATGCCTGTCTGAGGCTGAGAAACACTGATGTCAAACCTCAGGATTGTGTCTGACAGGGGTTGGAAAATGCCAATCCCCAGCCCAGATAAGAGGGTCCAGGCTGGTCCCTTTCCTCCTACAGAGACTCTTGACCTCCATGCACCTCTATCGAGATAACAGCAACTGCAAACCCACCCTTGTTGCAGCTCTGACTGCCATTGAAGGTCCTACTCCTGATAAGCCCAGCAGTATACCTGGAGGCTCTGGTTGACTTGGGAGTCTCAGGCAATTTTATGGACCAGGATGTGGCTAAGGCCTATGGGATCCCTACCATGTGTAAGAATTCCCTGGATCTGGGGGAAACCATTAATTGGTTGCTTTTGGTCTTAGGGCTGGTCACCCACTAGATGACCCCCTTAGAGGTTTTTACCCTCCAGCAGCACTGGGAGACCCATCAGTTTGGGTTGATTTAGGCCCCCCACTCTTAGGTCATCATGGGAATGTCCTGGCTGGCTGCCCATGACTCCTGTATCAGTTGGCAAAAAGGGACAGTACATTTGTTTGCTCCCAATACTGCCAACAATTCTTCCTTCCCAAGGCCAAGAGAGAAAGGGTGTCCTCTGGAGCTCATGTCATCATCCGTGGAACCCCCTCCTGCAAGGGAATGGGCTGACGGGAGCTTGGCACACTCCCAACCGTCCCACTGGCTGCCGCTGAAATACCTTGCAAGTACCATCACCATGCAGACATAATCAACAAGGGAACCATGGACACCCTGACCCTGCATCACAAATACAACTGCCTAATTCACTTTCCGGCTGGCACTCAAATCCCCTTTAGCCACATCTATGCTCCATGGGGGAAAATCTGCAGAAGGGGTTTATCTGGCCATCCACCTCTCCAACAGCGGCCACAGTCTTCTTTGTTAAAAAGTAGGATGGTTCCCTAAGGCCCTGCATTGTGTACTGGGCCCACAACAAGGTGATGGTTCAGAAGAGTTACCTATTTCCCCTCATTCCTCAACTCCTAAACCAATTACACTCTGCCCAGTTTTTTACCAACTTAGATATCTGTGGGTGGTCTTTAACTGATATGGGTGAGAAAAAGAGCTGAGAGGAAAAATGTCTTCCACAACCAGTATGGATGCTTTGAATACCTGGGCATGCTGTTCGGTCTGTGTAATGGTTCCACGACCTTCCAGCATTTTATCAATGACATTTTTCAGGACACGCTGGATCAGTTTGTTATTATCTGTCTCAATGACAGCTTTATTTTTATAAATGACCGAACACAGCACAACAAACGCGTACAGAAAGTCTTAGAGAGGCTTTACCAACACTGCCTGTATGACGGTTTGTCTGCGGCACAGTAGAGTTTTTTGGCTATATCATCTCCCCAGAATAAGGTTGCCAACTTTGTAATATTTAAAACCTGGACACTCCAGCAGGAGTGCCGGAACCTCTCCTTCCCTGTCTCTTCCCCTTGAGGACCTGCCCCCTGAGGTCCCACCCCTGTTTGCTCCTCTTTCCCCCTCCCCGCATCACTCACTGCTCTTCCCCTCTCTCCCTCACCTCTGCCCAGGTCGGGAGGGACTTGCCTGTGGAGCCGTGGCTCGGAGCTGCAGCCGCCCGATGCAGGCAGGAAGTGGCCTGGCTAAGTAGGGGCTGTCACGAGTGATGACTTGGCGCCTCCCCTCCCGCAGTAACTGGAGTTTGGGTGTCTGGTCAGTAGATCTGACCAGACACAGTCAGGTTCCTTTTACAACCAGACTTTCCGGTCCAAAACAAGGCACCTGGCCACCCTACCCAAAAAGGACTGGCCATGTGTACTGTGGTGCACTTAGGGGCCAGCAGGGCTGGTGAGCAGACCATGGCTCAACATCCCCCAAAGTCCTAGGGCCAGGCTTGTCAAGCTATCTGGGGACCTGGAAGTCAAGTTACAGTCTCCTCCTTCTCCGTGTTTCCTGGCTCAGACAAGGGGAGGAGGGAAGGGGAGCGGGGCACAGGGCCCAAGGGGGAAGGGTGAGCAGTGTCCCAGACCAGTCTCCACTTCCTACCTCCCCTGTGCGCTCCTCAGTTTGAGGCATGGTCACAACACTCTGCTTCCCTCCCTGTGGAGGGTTGCTCAAGCAGTCTCAGCAATTCGGTTAGTCAGTGAGGGCTTACCCACTCCCTTCTCAGTGTTCAGTGATTCCTCTTTGTCAGGGAGAAGGGGAAAGAAAAAAGGATCATGCCCCTGGCTGCCTGGTCAGGCCTTACCCACAGTCCAGGCCCTTCCCCTGTGGGTTTCTGTGTTCCAAACGGTACTAACTGGCTTCCTTCCTGCAGACAGCCTCTCCTTCAGTCTTCACCTGCTTGATTGCCAGAGTCCCATTTTAAGTATGTCCTCCATTTGGAGCATGCTCTGCAGCTGCTATGGGGTGGGGCCTTCTTGACCCAGTGCTGCTCTATCTTTCCTTTAGTCCAGGGGTAGGCAACCTACGGCACGCGTGCCAAAGTTGGCACGTGAGCCGATTTTTCCTGGCACACGGCGCAGGCTGAGCCAGCTGGGGTCCTGCCGCGGGTCCAACTCAGCACCCGCTACTGGCCTGGGGTTCCTTCCCCCAGGCTGGCAGCGGGCTGAGACCCCAGCTGGCAGGAGCCGGTGGTGGAAACCCCAGAGCGGGGGTCGGGCTGAGCTGCTCAGCCCGCCGCTGCTCTGGGGTTCCCGCTGCTGGCCCCTTGCCAGCCAGGGTCCCGCTGCTGGTCCCACTCAGCACCCTCTGCTGGCCTGGGTGAAGGAACCCCAGGCTGGCAGCGGGCTGAGACCCCAGCTGGCAGGAGCTGGGGGCAAAAACCCCAGAGTGGCAGCGGGCTGAGCCAGTCGCTGCTCTGGGGTTCCGGCTGCTGGCCCCTCGCCAGCAGGGGTCCCCACCGCGCAGCTCCACTCACCTTGCTTCTGGTCGGAGGCTCCATTGCAGACAGAGTCCAGGGCTCCAGCCCTGCTCAGGCCTACCAGCTACCTACTCCACTCACCTCAGCTGCCAATCTTGGTTTCCAGCCGCTGTTCAGCCTGCTTTCCGCTTGGAGTCCCAGCAGGCCACCCTGGGCTCTGCTCCTGGCCTTGGATCAGTCCTCTTCAGCCTCACCGCTGTGGCCCACTGTCCCCAGCCTGGGACAGTGAGGGTTGCACACCAGGCAAGAGGGGGTGTAGCTCAAATTGCTTATCTTAGACCACACTGCATTTGACCTTTTGCCTGCCTTCTATCGCCATTTTTTTCCCCACTGAGAATTGAAGGGAACATTTGACAAAATGGCAGCTCCTAAGAAAGCGAAGCTAGATGTCTGATCATTTCAGCCTGCTTGGACAGACGCATTTGTATTTATTGAAAAGAAGGACTGTGCTATTTGAGCTTTCTGTTATGAAAGTGTTGTTTGTCGCACATCAAGAGTTGGACGACATTTTGAAACGAAGCACGAGAAAACCTTTCTTGACGAAGCAGACAAGACTGAATCAATCAAAAAGGCAGTAGCAGCCTATGAGAAGCAAAGCAGTGTTTTTAAAAGCTTAAGTGTAAGTAAAAATCAAGCTACAGAAGGAAGTTACAAGATTGCACAGTGCATTGCAAAAAACGGAAAGCCGTTTACAGATGGGGAATATATAAAAGAAGTTTTTCTCAGCAGTGCGACGATTTTGTTCAATGATTTGCCAAATAAAGATACAATCATATCTAGAATAAAAGAACTGCCCATCTCTGCCAGAACAGTTGAGAGATGCATAAGTGAAATGGCAGAAAACATTAAGGAAAAGCAGACGACTGCATTGAAAGACACAGCAGTGTTTAGTGCTGCAATTGATGAGAGCATGGATATAAACGACGTTCCGCGTTTGGCAATTGTTGCAAGATATTGTGCTTCCAATGAAATCCAAGAGGAACTTTGTTGTCTAAAACCCCTGCATGGCACAACAAAGGGGGAAGATATACTGGAAAGTTTTGTAAACCATTTTGAAGAACGAGGAGTTGACATCAGAAAAATATTTTGTGTGACAACAGATGGTGCTCCTGCCATGGTTGGAAAACAGAAGGGATTTGTAAAGTTACTTGAAGATCAAATTGACCATCCGACACTCAAATTTCACTGTATCATCCATCAAGAAAACCTGTGTGCAAAGAGCTTAATAATGTAATGAATACAGTGGTGCGAATTGTGAATTTTCTTGTTGCTCGATCTGCTTTGACTTACAATGTCAAGCACTGCTAGAAGAGATGGACAGTGCTTATAACGACATCCCACTTCACAGCAACATTCGGTGGCTAAGTCGTGGCAAGGTTTTGGTGCGCTTTGTAAACTGTTTTGAGGCAATCAAGGCCTTTTTGTCAGAAAAAGAACAAAACTGTCCTGAACTGGATGATGACAAATAGCTGTGTAAGCTCAGGTTTCTAACTGATATCACTGCTCACCTAAATGAACTCAACCTCTGTCTCCAGGGTGCAGGGCAAACAGTTCTAGATCTTTATGAAACCTGGAAAGCATTTGTTGTGAAACTAGCAGTTTTTTCCAGGGATATTCAAACTTCTACTTTCCGCTACTTCCAACACATAAAAGAGCTATCGACATGTTGCACTGTCAGTGTCGATGAGATTGGAAAGTACATGCAAGAACTGGAATCAGAATTTTCTGACAGATTTCAAGATTTCCAGCGATTTGGCCCAATGCTTTCTTTTCTAATTAAACCTGAAAAGTTCAACGAAAGCGACTTGGATTTGTCTGTATTTCAGTGGATGGGTGTTGAAGATTTTGAAATGCAACTCATTCAGTTAAAAAGCTCAGAATTGTGGACATCAAAGTTTGTGGATATGCGGAGCGCACTTGAAGCTACCGAGAGAGATCATGGGGCCTCTATTCTGACCTGCTGAACGTCCCTGCCAGTGATATTTAACTGTTTGAAGAAAATTGCATTTGCAATGCTTTCAGCATTTGGATCCACATACCTGTGTGAACAGGTATTTTCACACATGAAAGCTGTCCCCTGTCCCTCTCGGAGCCGGTTAACAACTGATCACTCAGAAACCCGTGTGCAGCTTAAAGTATCCAAATACGTGCCAGACATTGGAAAACTCAGCAAGGAAAGCAAGGGCAAGGATCACACTAAACTGATAAGATCTGCATTTTAATTTAATTTTAAATAAAGCTTCGGAAACATTTTGAAAACCTTGTTTACTTTACATATAACAGTAGTTTGGTTATATATTATAGACTTATAGAAAGACCTTCTAAAAAGCATTAACATGTATTACCGGCACGCGAAGCCTTAAATTAGAGTGTATAAATGAAGACTTGGCACACCACTTCTGAAAGGTTGCCGACCCCTGCTTTAGTCCTTTAGTCTTAGTGAGGAGTCCGTAAAGTTCATCACACCATCGACCCACATAAATTGACAGCCATCACCGACTGGTGGTGCTTAGGGATGTCTGTGGGTGCAACGCTTTTTAAGCTTTGCCAGTTTCTGTAGAGAGTTCACCAAATGTTTCTTAGGGGTCACCGCCCTCCTGCAGAAGGGAGCCCATCTTTCTTTGTCCCCAGAGATGGAACTGGCTTTTGAGTGCCTAAAATAGAAATTCATCACAGCCCCAACCTAGGTTGGTTCACTCCAACTCGGGCTGCAATTTACGGTATAAGTGGATGCCTCAAACTTTGTGCTGGGAGCCCTAATGGCAGCCTTGAATGGTCAGTTTCACACATGTGCCTTCTTCAAGCACGCTCACACCTGTGGAGCAAAACTATGACAGTAAAGAGCTTCTGGCCATCAAAGCAGCCTTCAAGGAGTTGCAGCATCTTCTGGAGGTCTTCAGGTTCCCGATCCAAGTCCTTACCAACCACAAGAACCTGGAATTCCCGAAGATGGCTCAGCACCTAAATCAGTGACAGGACCCTGGTCCCTGTTCTTTACATGATTTTACTTTGTGGCGACTTGCCACCTTGGGACCAGGACTGGGAAGGTAGATGCGTTTCTCCAGATGGGGGAGTGTTGTGAACATGACCAAGAGGCTCCATCCACAATCCTCAAACCATCAAATTTCACTTCCAGTACCACAGTCTGTGAACCGCCACCCTCCATACATTTCCTGCTGTCCAGTGATCCCTTCACAAGTCAGATCCACCAAGCCCTACACAGTGCCAATGCCCAGACTGCCTCAGCCTTCAGCTTTCATGGTGGAATTTTGTATTGAAAGGGGCACATCTGTGTATCTGATGGCCCAACCAAGCTGCAAGTCCTACGTATTTCTTTCTCCCCTCAAGGTCACAGGTGAGTCATTGTCTCCTTGCAGCCACCCAGGGCCCAGGGAGTCTGGAAAACCTGGGTCATGGGATTGGATTTGGGAGAGGACCAGATTTTCAACCTCCAGAGCCTAAAATTAAACATCAAGGCTCCATTTAACTTGAAGCATGTGTTTAATATGTCTAAACTTAAGACTAGGCTGAAAAGTTTTGCTGAATAGAGACAGGCCTGAATCCAATCATGTTGGTTATGTTGTTGTTTGTATTATGGTGGCACCTAGAAGGCCCAGTCAGTTCTCTTTGGCTTCCCCTGCACATTGCCCTGTATCATTTATGAAAGGGGAAAACAGCTTATGGTAATGTTAGCACACAAATAATTCATAACTCTGCTGCAGCAGAATAAAATGCCATAGCTTGCAAAGCTGCATGAGGCCAGCTAGAAATTTGATCACAATTTAAATTAAATGACTCAGATAAGCATTTAGCTTAGATTTAAAAGGCTTGGATGGTTACTATATACCCACAAAGCACAGTCAGATTATTAACATCCAGCTGTTTTAACTGCTGTGTAAGATCTGTACAGGTGAGCTTGAAATTGCATACTGTGAGCAGGTCAGATGAAATGAGCTGGACAAGAAGGGCCACTTTTAACAGAATGCCTTTTACACATGCAAGTGCATGTGAATGCAAGGTGGGATAGTTTCACAAATCCATGCGAGAGCCTCATGTATGACATTAGAGAGCTGTTTGCCCAATGCCATATTTGATCCTAGGCTCTAATGTTCAGCTCTTCTCCAACACAGCAATGGGATTCTTCTGTGTTCAGGAAGTTGCTCTCACAGTGATCACTAGCTTCTCTCACTGGCCCCCACACCACCGCCCGTTAGTGCCCTCATTTACACTACGGATCAAATGCAGAAGGCACGCGGCCTGAGTGCCCCTAAAATCCCACTGGCCCCGTGCATAGGGGTGAATTTCACACTATGTGAATGACTTGAACAGCACGGCTTTCCTGCAAAACTCAGGTGAAACAAACCTTCCTTGGTATCTGGTCCAAATTGTGAATGATCTTCAAATATTAATACCTTTCCCTCTCCAAATGCCCTTTTAATTTTTCCTAGAGTGTAGTTTGTCAATATAGGACCTCTGGAAGATGGAAAAACAAACTCAAACACTCTGTCTTCAAGGCTTCCTAGCAGGGTAAAAGAACCTTCTCTCGTTCATTTATCTCAATAGTGATGGTGCAGTTGTTGAGATTTATATGGACAGATCTGGGCAGCCTTTTCATATTTCCTTGGACTGTGAGCTATGGTTTGAGTTTGGGGCTCTCTTCTCTAAGCATATGAATAAGTCATCTGCTATGTGAATAAATGTGTGTGAAAGATTTCAGCTATGACTGCAATGATTGTGTTTGTTAGGCATGATTTATATTGCTCTATATTGTTCTCCACTGCTCATATTTTAGAGTTAATTTGCTCTTTTTTTGTGTAGTTTGTCAGTAGGCTGCTGTTTCCAGCAGGCCCTATTTAACTTTGTAAAACTCAAATACAACACAGATTATCTATCTATCTATCTATCTATCTATCTATCTATCTATCTATCTATCTATCTATCTATCTATCTATAAAAATAAATTCTCCTTGGCGTGTCCTCTGCACATTCCCACTCCTGGGATATGAACTGACTGGTGCCATTCAATGATGCAGCATTCTACTAGTAGTGCCTATAAGAGTGCTCATGCATCCCCTCCCACCTCTCCCCTCAGCGTTTGAGCATGTTCTGAGGGTAGTGCTATAAAAACATAATATCCCACTTACATATAAAAGCAGTGGTTGCCACTTCAGTTCCTTCCAGCCACTGACTACAGATGGATGTGAGCCTTTGTTGGATTCAAGATTCTGGGCAAGTTAGATAGGTGCTGTAGTAAGAAGTGAGCCAGGAGGAGGTGGTAGCCCAATGGTGAGTGGAGCACCCCTTGACATTGCAGTTAAACCTTGGGTTTGATATGAAGTTCAAGAGCAGCAAGCCAGCCTTGAACTCTGTTCCCCTCACATTTGGAGACTGTTTATGCCATTTTTTACACTGAGTGGCAAAAGATCACCATGGACAGATGGGTTTTGGACACAATAAATGATGGCTATACCATCCAGTTCAAGACCTTCTTCCCTATTCAGGGACTCCTCTCACAAATTAATGCTAAGAACAGAAATCAACTCCCTACTAAGGGAAGGAGTAGTAGAAGAGGTCCCAATAAATCTAAGAAATTGGGGTTTCTACTCACACTATTTCCTAATTCCAAAGAAAGATGGAGGACTTCTTCCAATGTTGGATCTGAGGAAGTTAAATAGGTACATCCAAAGATTTCCCTTCAGAATATTAACTCTAAGATCTATTATCCCCTCCCTCTCCTGTCTAAACAGGTTTTACAGCTCTCAATCTCAAAGAAGCTGCTTTAACATTTCAATAAGATGATCACACAGGAAGTACCTTTATTTTGCCATAGGGCACCATTTCCAATACAGGCTCCTCCACTTTGGCCTTTCTACTGCATTAAAATCTTTACAAAATTCCTAGCTGTATTGGCAGCTTTTCTGAGAAGACCATATTTGTCCATATTTAGATGATTGGCTCCTAAAAGGAACTTCTGAAGGTGAACCAAAGAATGTCACTCAATTCAGATGCTTGATGTTCCAAAGGTTGGGATTTTTGATCACTGAAAAGAAATCTCTATTGAAACCTTCACAAAAGATCCGTTTCATAGGAGTACATCTCAACTCCAGAATGGCAAGAGCTGAACTTCTGGAGGAGAAATTCCTGAAGAGGAAATCTACCATTCAGAACGTAAAGTTCTTCCTCTCTCTGCTGAGTCTTATGGCTTCACCGATGTATGTCACAACTTATATAGGACTAAGGCTGAGACCCCCTTCAGCACTGTTTGGCAAGAAACCTGGTCCTGCAGTACACGACACAAACTTAATATCGTTCCCAAGAAAATCCAGAAAACAATCTTATGGTGAATGGACCAGGAACATATATGGAGGGGAGTGAAGTTCAGCCGTCCCTTTCCTTCCATGGGGTACTGTAGCGGGGCGGCCTGGCTTCCAGGCGCCCCAGGAAGCGATGAGCCAGAACAGCCGCCAGAGTGGGCGGAGCCACCGTGGCCTGTCCCCGCCCCCTGGAAGTCAAGGGGCGGGACAGGAAGTATAAAAGCCAGGCCCCAGCGCTCAGTAGCTGGCCGGCAGCGGGAGTGGACAGACGCTGGTGCCCGAGCTCCCGCGGACCTGAGCCTGCCGAGAGCCCGGTATCCCGAGGAGGACTGGCCGAGCCTGCCGAGAGCCCGGTACCCTGAGGAGGACTGGCCGAGCCTGCCGAGAGCCCGGTACCCTGAGGAGGACTGGCCGAGCCTGCCGAGAGCCTGGTATCCTGAGGAGCGGTCTGAGCTTCCCCCCGCCGAGGGCCCAGAGGGAGCGACAGACCTACCTGGTGCTCGGGGCCCGGAGGAGCCCATGATCTGCGACCCAGCAGACGGAACTCAGGAGGAGCAGGTACCCATGGAGGAGGAGATGGGAAGTGGCCCGGGGATAGCAGACCCCGAACCCATGTCAGTGTGTTGCGGTCAGGATCCCCACTGACTGCGCGGCAGATGGACTGCTGCGGATAGGGCCCCGGGCTGGAACACAGTGGAGTGGGTGGGCCTGTGTTCCCCCCTGCCACCCCGCGCCGGGTGGCAGTCTCTCCTCCTCCTTGTCCAAGGGGCCTGGGCCCCTGACTGACTATTGGTTTGCTGCCCCGCCCTGACCTAGGGCCTGGGCTAACCCAAACTGACCCAGCCCTTGCATAAGGGTCTGGGCCCTGAACTGCTAATTGTGTGCTCAGTCCCTGCACAAGGGCCTGAGCTCTGAACTGCTAATTGTGTGCTCAGTCCCTGCACAAGGGCCTGAGCTCTGGACTGCTAATTGTGTGCTCAGTCCCTGCATAGGGGCCTGAGCTCTGAACTGTTAAGTGTGTGCTCAGTCCCTGCATAGGGGCCTGAGCCCTGAACTATCAATTGTGTGCTTAGCCCCTACCCAAAGGTCGGGGCCCTAACTGTTATTCGCTTTGTAGCGGGGCGGCCTGGCTTTCAGGCGCCCCAGGAAGGGACGAGCCCCACCCCAGACCTACTACAGGTACACACTTCAACAACCTTTTAACAAGAAGTCTGTCGAATCAGCAAGAGTGTCACCCTTATATCGGTCTTCTGGAGCTAACAGCAATTCATTTGGCACTCAGATCATTCCTCCCTCAGGTGCAAGGATCTGTGGTTCAAGCAGCCAGAGACAATATGAGAGCAATGTACTATGTAAATGGACATGGAGGAGCCCATTCCTCAGAGTTTTGCAAGGAGTCAGTGAAGCTTTGGGGATTGGTGTATAATTCACAAAATTTATTGCAGTAGCTCTGCATGTGGCAGAACCTCTCAATCAGTTAGTGGCCCAACTAATCGGAGACTCTTCCCAGATGTATGAAGGGTCCTTGAAAGCTTCTATGATCCAAGACAATTGGGACAATTTTGCTCTTTGGGATACTCCACATATGTAGTAGATATGAATTTTTATATTGTATAGAAATTTGCCACAAGATAAAACCCCAAGTGTCATTGTTTTTGTTCAGGAGCAGGAGCTCTTTAATGTTGATGCTTGTGAAAAAGGTTAGACAGGACTCAGCCCGGATGATACTCATCACTCCAGCCTGGCCGAGACAGCAATGGTACACAGACTTGCTTCTTTCCACTGTGTCGCTGGACCTTCTGTCACAGCAGCAAGGGAAAGCATACCATCCAGATCCACTTTCGCTGCACCTGATAGCATGGGCAATAGGACTCTGACAGAATTAGAGAAATCTTTCTTTGTAGCTGTACAGTGTTTTACTTAATGCTAGAAGACAATCAACTAGGAAATGTGATTTCAAATGGAAAAGATTTTCCCTATGGATAGCTGATAAGGGTATTGATCCTGTGTCAGCTCCTATTCAATCCAGAGTGTTTGCTGTTTCTGAAGAAAACAAGTTTATCTGTAAAAAGCAACAGAGAGTCCTGTGGCACCTTTAAGACTAACAGATGTATTGGAGCATAAGCTTTCGTGGGTGAATGCCCACTTCGTCGGATGCATGTAATGGAAATTTCCAGGGGCAGGTATAAATATGCTGGCAAGAATGAGTCTGGAGATAACGAGGTTATTTCGATCAGGGAGGGTGAGGTCCTCTGCTAGCAGTTGAAGTGTGAACACCAAGGGAGGAGAAACTGCTTTTGTAGTTGGCTAGCCATTCACAGTCTTTGTTTAATCCTGATCTGATGGTGTCAAATTTGCAAATGAACTGGAGCTCAGCAGTTTCTCTTTGGAGTCTGGTCCTGAAGTTATTTGCTGTAAGATGGCTACCTTTACATCTGCTATTGTGTGGCCAGGGAGGTTGAAGTGTTCTCCTACAGGTTTTTGTATAACACGGCTACCCCTCCGATACTTGAGTTTATCTGTTACATCGCTCAGGGTACATTTAGTTGCAATTGCGGCTTTTCATTTACCAATATGTGGTAAGTCTATGTTCTTGTATGATATTAAGAGGTTTCTGAGAGGTTTACTAAATATTTATCCCCCTGTGAGAGAGTCTGTTCCCCTATGGAATTTAAATTTAGTGCTAACACAGCTTATGTCTGCACCCTTTGGATCTTTATCATCTTATTCTCTAGTTCATCTTTCAATTAAAACTGCATTTATTATAGCAATAATATCAGCCAGGCGGGTTAGTGAACTTCAAGCCTTAATGACTGACCCTCTATTTACAATTTTTCATAGAGTAGTTCTTCTTCGAGTGATTGCTCATATCGATTCCAATTAGGTGTGTGTGCACTGCGTGCAGAGTTGTCGGAAAGTTTTTGCCCAGGAACACCTGTTGGGTCGGCTGTGGAGCCCCCTGGAGTGGCACCTCCATAGCGCTCTATATATGACCCTTCCGACCTGGTGCCTCCTCAGATCCTTCTTACCGCCAGTGACCATCGGTGGAACTGTGGCTTCTTGCTCAGCAGGCTTGCCACATTTCCCTAGCTCTATTTACTTAGTGTTTGTTTTCCTTAGTTAGTTAAGTTAGTTATTAGTTAGTATAGTGTTATTAGTTCACTGTTGGGAGTGGGGGGTTCCCCTTCAAGCCGACCGTGCTCTCCCTGGGGACTCAGGGCATGCCTAAGTCCCAGGGGTTCAAACCCTGTAAGTCCTGCAACAAATCTATGCCAATGGGAGACCCCCACAACTCTTGCTTGAAGTGTCTGGGGGAAACACATCAGGCAGATAAGTGCAGGATTTGCAAAGGGTTTTGCCCAAGAATTAAGGAGGAGCGTGAGTTTAAATTGAAGCAGCTACTCATGGAGGCAGCACTTAGGCCACAGCCAGCATCGGCGTAGCAGGACCCAGCACCAAGCGCATCAGTGTGTAGTACCCCGGCAGCGGTTCCGGTGCCGAAACTGTCCCATTCCCCAGGTCAGAAGCGGCACCAGAAACAGGGTAGGAGTGCTTTCCCGACTTTGGGACCCAACCCCTCGGAACCAGCCAATGGGGCGTGTCCCACGGAGGAGCCCCTTGTGCTGAAAACTGCAGAGCCAGCACCGTCGACTTCGATCTTGCAAGGAGGACTTTTGAGTCCGGTGCAATTGGACTCACCATGTCAGGTGGTGGAGGAGGTACAGCTGCCTTCCAACCTTGACACATTTGAGGCCACAAGAGATCTCATAGACATGACGGCACTGCGGTCCCCGGCCCTTTGTGCAAAGCCCCCGATGCCACAGCGTGCGGCTCTGTCCCGCGGAAAGCCTGCAATGCTCTGCCCCTTGGCGCCGTCATGGACAAGACACCCCTTGGAGTCTCAGCGCCGATCAGACTCGCGGCACTGATCAGACTTGCAGCACCGGTTCCACTCACGGCGCCGGTGTGATTCACAGCACCACTCCAGGTCCCACCAGCGCTCCCATTCACAGCATCAATCACCATCGTGCAGCAGGTCCTGGTCCTGGCACAGTCCGTCTTGGCACCATTCCGGGTCATTGCGCGGACCCCGCTTGTGGTACCGCCGAGGGGAGGGGCGGGAGGGGGGCCGTGAGCACTTCAGTAGGCACTACTAGTAGCAAGCCGCACTGTTCATCGGCACCAGTTGGCACATATCCCAAGAGTGGGACTATGCAGAGTCCATCTCAAAGAGCCTCGGTTACAAGTACCCTTCATTTTTACAGTCGAGTATCCTTCAGAACATGGATTTATAAGAAATAGAGCAAGTGTTTTTGGGAACCCCATGGAGCAGACCCTCAGCTGATGGAAACTATCCATAGTGGAGCTATGACATTTTCCACCAGCAGAGGATCTGCTCTTACATGCCTAACTATCTGAAGAGAGACATGCCAGCGCTCCTGCCCACTCAGCTGTATGCTCCCAATTTGCAGTCAATGATTTTTAGAGCTCTTATGTGAGTGTAAATGTATAGGAAATTGTATACCGAGCCAGCGGCCAGTTGTGGGTGTGCATCTGAGGCATATCCTGACAACCTAACCCGGCAAGGCTTGGAACTACAGGCTTTGCACTTCGGGCTCATCTCCATCTCTCCTCCCATCCACCTGGATTTTTTTAGTCTATTTCCCTTTCTTCTCCTTTTTTCTCCTCACTTCAACCTTTGCTTGTTCCCTCTCCCCCCATTCTATCCCACACTTTTCACTCCCATTCTCCCTCCCACTCACTTAGTCTCTTCCTATAATTTGGTGGCCCATTGGTGGCTGCAGTGTTGTGCCCAGACTAATGGAAGGAGAGGTCCTTTCCTTTAGTGGCTTTGTGCAGTTCTGCTCTACGACAGTGAGCTACTATCATAACATTCTTCCCTAAAGGACTGACTGGGCAAAGAAGAGTTTTGTGCTAGACATCTGCCAATGAGAGACTAAAGTAATAAGGATTAGTAATGCAAATCATGCTGGGTGGAGGCAGTGACTCCACATTGGAGAGGGTATGTTAGGGGGCTTTCCCTTCACCCTTTCCCCTCGTTCTTATCACACAGACAAAAAGCAGAAGACCAGAAGTCCAAAGTGCAGGCAACACAATGTTTTGGGGGGTTAGTTTCAAGCAAGCATGTCCATAACTCTGACACCGCAGAGCCTTGTTTCCCAGTGTCCCATTCTCCCCGCTCCTTAGCAGGCATAATTATATGTGAAATGCATGCCCTCGGTCCCACCCCTTACAACTTATCATGTTCTGTTTTGGGGGGGACATGTTCTGTTTTGGGGGGGTTGTGACTCTGGGGTCTTCGTCCCATCTCTTTTGTATCCCATGGAAGGGGTAAGGAGTGAGGTGGTGCTATGGTCAGGGACAGGCATTTCTTTGGCCTTTTAGTGTTTTATACCTTCCCCCCCTCCCCAGTCCCCCATTTCCCCTCCTGATAGGTTGCTTGACCTTGCCTTGAGATAGGAGTTGAGGCAGTCTTAAAGTGTGCGCTCGTATATTATACTTCCACCGCGCCCAGTAACACTTTAACTGTTCTTAGCTGTTCCCATTATACTAACAAACCCATCTGGCTAGGCAGAAGCAACATATACAGTGTCTTTGTCCTTAGTTCACACATATTAATAAGAATATAAGTGTATCAAGAATCAAATGGGCAAATGACATAGAATTCTATCTCAGGCAAAAATAGAGGTCTGAATCCTACATTATCACTAGCAGTCCTAACAGGTACACTATGGGAAGGCTGACATTGCATCCCAAAGTTTTTAGCTCAGTCTCTCGTACTAGCTTGACTGGCCATAGAGCCCCGGGAGCTTTCTGATGCCATTATGTATGGAGTTTAATGCTTGTAAACTATGAGAGATCCAATGCAAGGCCACTTAGTTCCCCTTCAAAGCCATAGCATTTAAGTAGTATATAGGCCTTGTGCAGGCTCTCTGCACAATATAAATTTGCCCTTAGAGAGTTGCATGCAACCTGGCTTTCTCTGACGGACAGCCACTGGAAAACACAAAGCCCGCTCAATAAATCTCATTTACCGTGAATGTTTATTTCAGACACTAATTTGAATAGGTCAGGATTTCAAAGATAGCGAAACATCCCCTTTTACTAGTATTATGAGATATTGTTTCAAATTAAAAGGCTATTTTCCCAGACTTGTCATTTGATTTCCAGTAATTGCAATTCAATTTGATATATCTCTTACGTAGTTGTTAAACCTCAAAAATGGCTGATTTTATATGTTAATTAAAAACTAATTAAATGTAAAATAAATGCTTAGTTGAAACACTTAATTTAACTTGCTACCAGAAACCTCAGATATTGTGGTTTTGTGGAGGGGGGTTGGTGGGAAGCTACTTCATTGAAAGGAGGTTCATCATTTTTTCCCTAGAGTTTTAAATGTTTTTTTGCAGCAAGCTGTCAAAAGATGAGAAATCCGTTGGATTCTGAGCAATGGTGAAGAAAAGGCATTTTTGAACATATAAACCTATAATTGGTATTCTGAAAAAAAGTCCCTTAATAACTTTTGCCACGTGATAATGCATGTATTAAATTTATATTCTAACAAATGGCTATTTTAAAATACCCAGTGTCCTTTATTTTGTCCAATCCTCTGTAATTATAAATAATTGCTATTTATTGTGATGTTTTTATAGCACTGCTATAAGTCCACTGAAGACTAAAACTGTATAAACAAATCAAATTTAGTTGGCATGTACTGAAAAATAGTACACCTTGAGACAGAAGGCATTCCCAAAGTAAACATATGGGGGGGGGGGAAGGGTATAGAATATGGCTTTGTCTGGTTGGTTTTGGACCAGTTGAGTGCAATAAAGCTTGGCTCACATTGGTGTTCAAGGAAATGATAACTTAGGACAATGCAGGATCCTTTGGACAATATGGCTGTGATTTTTTAATTAAATATTTATATAGAACTGTAAATTTGCATGGTTCTTTACAGGAAAAACAAACAAGCACAAAAAAACCCCAAACCCTTCACCACTTCCTAGGCTCATTGCAAAAAGCTCTGTCCTCCTTCACAGGATCTGAAACAACTGATAAGAAATGGTCTTCCCCAGCCAGAAGATAGAAACCTGTGAGCATTTGCCAGCTCTTGCTGGAGTTTGGCCTGGTCACACAATGTGAAGCTTTGGAGGTTTTAAAAGACATCTGGCCACCACTGCTGAGGGAGACTCCTGCCTCTCCTAGCTGGTGGAAGCTAGTGGAGAGTGCTTCAGCCTTCCCCTAATGAAGATCAGCAATTCGTCTTCAGACAAGGCAAATTACTAGCTCCCCTGATGCAGGAAATAGTGAGGGACACTTTTTTCCTACCTGTTCTGAGACAAGACAAATCCACATATCCTGTGTGAGGTCAAAACTCATCCCCATCCTGGGGTTTGACTTAATTAACAAGCAATGTGTTCATGAGATGAGGTGACAGACACTCAGGTAACATGATGGCCGGTCCAAGCCTTTCCCGAGCTTGGCTGCACTTTGAGGTCCTAGTTCTGGGCTGCTCCTTCTAACCCCTACTTCATTTGCCTCAGACCCAAGATAGTTCTGTCAGGAAAACCCACCTCTAAAACCTGCTTCCTTCCTCTTTATCCCCTGCAGGCTTGATGTTGTGGGTAGAGCTCGCTACAGCCCTCCCCTCTAACACAGACCATTAACCTCTTCCTGCTTTGGGGTTTGTCCACGTACACGTTTGATGGCTGGCGTGCACCAATCGTACCGTTCATACCACTATTTACATCCTCTGTGAATGCAGCCTAATGTTTGTAATGATCTGCCTTTGTTCCCATACAGCTGTACTTGAGAAGCCTCTGGATAAAAAGGCTGGTAGAAATTATGGCCCACCTGGCACCAAGAAACTCATCTACTTCATTGACGATATGAACATGCCTGAAGTGGACACTTATGGAACAGTGCAGCCCCACACGCTGATCAGACAACACATGGACTATAGCCACTGGTAGGTGTCTTCCCCTGCACCGTGCTATTCATGCTGTTAATCTGGCACTAAGCATGCAGTGTTGTTGTAGCCATCTTGGTCTCACGATATTAGAGAGACAAGTGTGAGGTAAGGGTGAAAACATTATCTATTATTGGATCCACTTCTGGTTTTGAGGTAACACAAAGCTCTTCTTCAGGTCTGGGAAATTAACTCACAGCGTCACAGCTAAATAGGAAGTGGAACAGATTGTTTAGCATTAATAGTTAACACATTTCAAGGAACCATTCAAGGTGAAGTGGCCCCTTAACACCTCTCCAGTTATGGGGAGGAAAGGAGTGAAGGGAGGGGGGGCTGGGGGAAGCATCCAGGGTTGTTAGTGGGTTACAGATTGTTGTAATAAGCCATAAATCCAGTGTCTCTGTTCAGTCCATGATTGTTAGTGTCTAGCAAAGTTACGAATTTAAGCTCCCAGGCACAGGTTTCCTTTGAGAATGAAGACTGATAGGTTAGATATAGAGTGATCGCTGTGTGGAAAGTGTTCACCCACAGGTGATAGGACGTTTTTGTCTTTTATCATTTTCCCGAGTGAGTTCACTCGAGAGCATAGTGATTGTCTGGCTTCACTCACGTAATTGTTATTGGGGCATTTAGTGCACTGGATGAGCGTGGCATTCTGATTGTGAAACGAGGGTGCAGCTCTCCTTTCTACTGTTGGCATAGTTCTTTGTCTACCTTCATGGGCGGCGGGTAGTATAAGCTGGGGGAGGCTATGCTTCCCCAAACAGCCAGGCGCAACTCCGCCCCCTGCTTACCACCGCCCCCTGCGGCTGCAGCCCCCAGTGCTCTGCCTTTGGGGCTGGGGGGCTAGCCTGGGGCAGGACTGGGTCAGTGACTGTGGTGGTGGTGGGGGCTCTCGGCTGTGGCGGGAGGTGGAAGGGGGGCGGCTCGGGCAGCAGGGGTGGAGCTGGGGGCTAGCCTCCCCCAGCTGGTGGTTCACGTGCCCCCCCCATGCCTACCCTGAATATTGCTGGAGCCCGGGCACCATGAGCCCATATAACTTGCCGCCTATGTGTATAGCACACTTACTCTGTTGAATGCATGCTCCTCAGACACATGCATCCGATACTCCAGTCCTGGCACTGTGGTGTGCTACCCTGGGGCTGGATGGACGTGCACAACTGCAAGGCTCTCACTGATGCACTCAGACACAGCACTGTCACCTATGCATATGTGTCGGATTCCCTCCACGTTCCCATTCAGGAAGCTGAAACAATGACACAAGGCACAATTCCCTTCCAATTTCTATATGTGGGGAGGGATAGCTTGCAGTCTTTAGTTAGTGCTTAATAGTAACAATTTGGCTTCACAGTGACATGAAAGGGAATAAAGACCGCCTCAGGATGAACAGGAGGATCACAGAAGATGCAAAACAGAAAAAGAAAAATTGAGAGATGCTGTGGATATATGATCAAAAAGCACACGACAGGGTCCCATATTCATGGATCACTGAGACACTGAAAATGCAATAGGTTCATCCAAAGTTCATTTCCTTTGTGCCCCAATCTAGTAGGGTTACCATACATCCTCTTTTTCCCGGACATGTCCGGCTTTTCGGCAGTCAAACACCCGTCCGGGGGGAATTGCCAAAAAGCCGAACATGTCCGGGAAAATGGCGGCTCTGCTCCTCCCCGACTCTTCGGCTCTGTTTAAGAGCCGGGCTGCCCGAACGCTACCGGCTTCGGGCAGCCCCGTGCCTCCAGACCCTGCGCCGCCGGAGCCCGGGAGGGGAAGTGCCTGGCTGGGGGCGCAGGGTCTGGAGGCAGGGGGGCTGCCCGAAGCCGGTAGCGCTCGGGCAGTCCGGCTCTTAGAATCATAGAATGTCAGAGTTGGAAGGGACCTCAAGAGGTCATCTAGTCCAACCCCCTGCTCAAAGCAGGACCAATTCCCAGCTAAATCATCCCAGCGAGGGCTTTGTCAAGCCGTGCCTTAAAATCCTCCAAGGAAGGAGACTCCACCACCTCCCTAGGTAACGCATTCCAGTGTTTCACCACCCTCCTAGTGAAATAGTTTTTCCTGCTATCCAACCTGGACCTCCCCCACTGCAACTTGAGACCATTGCTCCTTGTTCTGTCGTCTGCCACCACTGAGAACAGCCGACCTCCATCCTCTTTGGAACCCCACTTCAGGTAGTTGAAGGCTGCTATCAAATCCCCCCTCATTCTTCTCTTCTGGAGACTAAACAATCCCAGTTCCCTCAGCCTCTCCTCATAAGTCATGTGCTCCAGACCCCTAATCATTTTTGTTGCCCTCCGCTGGACTCTTTCCAATTTTTCCACATCCTTGTAGTGTGGGGCCCAAAACTGGACACAGTATTCCAGATGAGGCCTCACCAATGTCGAATAAAGGGGAACGATCACGTTCCTCGATCTGCTGGCAATGCCCCTACTTATACAGCCCAAAATGCCGTTAGCCTTCTTGGCAACAAGAGCACACTGTTGACTCATATCCAGCTTCTCGTCCACTGTGACCCCTAGGTCCTTTTCTGCAGAACTGCTACCTAGCCATTCGGTCCCTAGTCTGTAGCAGTGCATGGGATTCTTCCGTCCTAAGTTCAGGACTCTGCACTTGTCCTTGTTGAACCTCATCAGGTTTTTTTCGGCCCAATCCTCTAATTTGTCTAGGTCCCTCTGTATCCGATCCCTACCCTCTAGTGTATCTACCACGCCTCCTAGTTTAGTGTCATCTGCAAACTTGCTGAGAGTGCAGTCCACACCATCCTCCAGATCATTAATAAAGATACTAAACAAAACCGGCCCCAGGACCGACCCTTGGGGCACTCCGCTTGAAACCGGCTGCCAACTAGACATGGAGCCATTGATCACTACCCGTTGAGCCCGACGATCTAGCCAGCTTTCTATCCACCTTACAGTCCATTCATCCAGCCCATACTTCTTTAACTTGGCGGCAAGAATACTGTGGGAGACCGTATCAAAAGCTTTGCTAAAGTCAAGGAATAACACATCCACTGCTTTCCCCTCATCCACAGAGCCAGTTATCTCATCATAGAAGGCAATTAGGTTAGTCAGGCACGACTTCCCCTTCGTGAATCCATGCTGACTGTTCCTGATCACTTTCCTCTCCTCTAAATGTTTCATAATTGATTCCTTGAGGACCTGCTCCATGATTTTTCCAGGGACTGAGGTGAGGCTGACTGGCCTGTATTTCCCCGGATCCTCCTTCTTCCCTTTTTTAAAGATGGGCACTACATTAGCCTTTTTCCAGTCATCTGGGACCTCCCCCGATCGCCATGAGTTTTCAAAAATAATGGCTAATGGCTCTGCAATCTCACCCGCCAACTCCTTTAGCACCCTCGGATGCAGCGCATCCGGCCCCATGGACTTGTGCACGTCCAGTTTTTCTAAATAGTCCCGAACCACTTCTTTCTCCACAGACGGTTGGTCACCTTCTCCCCACGCTGTACTGCCCAGTGCAGCAATCTGGGAGCTGACCTTGTGCGTGAAGACAGAGGCAAAAAAAGCATTGAGTACATTAGCTTTTTCCACATCCTCGGTCACTAGGTTGCCTTCCTCATTCAGTAAGGGGCCCACACTTTCCTTGATTTTCTTCTTGTTGCTAACATACCTGAAGAAACCCTTCTTGTTACTCTTAACATCTCTTGCTAACTGCAACTCCAAGTGTTTTTTTGGCCTTCCTGATTTCACTCCTGCACGCCTGAACAATATTTTTATACTCCTCCCTGGTCATTTGTCCAATCTTCCACTTCTTGTAAGCTTCTTTTTTGCGTTTAAGATCAGCAAGGATTTCACTGTTTAACCAAGCTGGTCGCCTGCCATATTTACTATTCTTTGTACACATCGGAATGGTTTGTTCCTGCAACCTCAATAAGGATTCTTTAAAATACAGCCAGCTCTCCTGGACCCCTTTGCCCCTCATGTTATTCTCCCAGGGGATCCTGCCCATCTGTTCCCTGAGGGAGTCAAAGTCTGCTTTTCTGAAGTCCAGGGTCCGTATTCTGCTGCTCTCCTTTCTTCCTTGTGTCAGGATCCTGAACTCGACCATCTCATGGTCACTGCCTCCCAGGTTCCCATCCACTTTTGCTTCCCCTACTAGTTCTTCCCTGTTTGTGAGTAGCAGGTCAAGAAAAGCTTTGCCCCTAGTTGGTTCCTCCAGCACTTGCACCAGGAAATTGTCCCCTACACTATCCAAAAATTTCCTGGATTGCCTGTGCACCGCTGTATTGCTCTCCCAGCAGATATCAGGGTGATTAAAGTCTCCCATGAGAACCAGGGCCTGCGATCTAGCAACTTCCGCTAGTTGCCAGAAGAAAGCCTCGTCCACCTCATCCCCCTGGTCTGGTGGTCTATAGCAGACTCCAACCACGACATCACCCCTGTTGCTCACACTTCTCAACTTTATCCAGAGACTCTCAGGTTTTTCTGCAGTTTCATACCGGAGCTCTGAGCAGTCATACTCCTCTCTTACATACAACGCAACTCCCCACCTTTTCTTCCCTGCCTGTCCTTCCTGAACAGTTTATATCCATCCATGACAGTACTCCAGTCATGTGAGTTATCCCACCAAGTCTCTGTTATTCCAATCACATCATAGTTCCCTGACTGTGCCAGGACTTCCAGTTCTCCCTGCTTGTTTCCAGTTCTCCCTGCTTGTTTCCAGTTCTCCCTGCTTGTTTCTTAAACAGAGCCGAAGAGTCGGGGAGGAGCAGAGCCGCGGCGGCTGGAGCCTCCAGCCGCCGGGGCATTGTGTAACTGACACAGTGTCAGTTACACAGAGCCGCAGCCGCTGGAGGCTTTGCTCCTCTTCGGCTCTGTTTAAGAGCCGGGCTGCCCGAGAGCTACCGGCTTCGGGCAGCCCCGTGCCTCCAGACCCTGCGCCGCCGGAGCCCGGGAGGGGAAGTGCCCGGCTGGGGGCGCAGGGTCTGGAGGCACGGGGGCTGCCCGAAGCCGGTAGCGCTCAGGCAGCCCAGCTCTTAAACAGAGCCTCCAGCGGCTGCGGCTCTTTGTAACTGACACAGTGTCAGTTACACAGAGCCAAAGAGGAGCAAAGCCTCCAGCTGAGGGGGCTCTGTGTAACTGACACAGTGTCAGTTACACAGAGCCGCAGCCGCTGGAGTCTCTGTTTAAGAGCCGGGCTGCCCGAGAGCTACCGGCTTCGGGCAGCCCCCTTACCTCCGGACCCTGCGCCCCCAGCCGGGCACTTCCCCTCCCGGGCTCCGGCGGCGCAGGGTCCGGAGGCACGGGGGCTGCCCGAAGCCGGTAGTGCTGTGGCAGCCCGGCTCTTAAACAGAGCCTAAGAGGAGCAGAGCCTCCAGCTGCGGGGGCTCTGCTCCTCTTCGGCTCTGTGTAACTTATACAGTGTAAGTTACGCAGAGCCGCCGGAGCCCCGGAGGGGAAGTGCCCGGCCGGGGGTGCAGGGTCCGGAGGCATAGGGGCTGCCCAAAGCCCGAGCACTACCGGCTTCACGGTTTGCTGGGCAGCCTCCAGACCCTGCGCCCCCGGCTGGGTGCTTCCCCTCCCGGGCTCCAGCTGCGCTGGGGAAGCGCTGGCTGGGGGCGCAGGGTCTGGGGGCTGCCCGGGAAACCGTGAAGCTGGTAGCACTGGGGCAGCCCTTTCCCCCTGGCTGGGAGTGGGAGGGAGGAGGGGGCGGAGTTAGGGTGGGGAAGGGGCGGAGTTGGGGCGGGGCTGGGGGTGGGGAAATGGGCGGGGCCAGGGCCCATGGAGGGTCCTCTTTTTTTATTTATGAGATATGGTAACCCTACAATCTACAGCTAACTGGAACACTTAGCTCAGCCAGGAAGGGATTCTCATTGATGGCATCAAAATTAAAAGAGGAATCTTTCAAGCACTTATCACCAGTGCTGTTTGTGGTATTGATGCCCCCACTGACATGAATTCTCTGTGAGATAAATTGTGGTTATTAAATCAGCGAAGAGCAACAACCAGTTAACCATTTGTTTTACATGAATGATCTGAAATTATATGGACAACAGGAGATGTAGAGAGCGATGACATGTGTAGAAAAGTTTGGTGAAGCTATACAGCTGGGGTCAGTTGAATAACCGGATAACTGCCAGCGTGATCAAGTGGAGTCAAGAGGAGAAGAAAAAAATTGACGTCCAAACAAGAAACCTCCTCGTGATACACAGAATAATGAATATATATTATGACATGGACAGGATGTACATCCAACGATGCGATGGAACTAAAGGTGTGCTAAAGGTAGAGGTAGCAATTGACAATGAAGAATATAATATCAAAATATTTAAGAAGTCAGCCAGAGCAAAAGATCATCTCGTTGAGATAACAAGCTAAGGCAGAGTGCATCCCAGCCCAAGAAAGCATAAAGGAAAGGAGAAAGCAAACTGCCAAAGAAAGACTTGGAAAGATTTATACAGAAATCAATGCACAGACAGCGGTGGAGAGCTCAAACCCTTTAGTGATCAAAGATTAACAGATTCATGTCTTGTAGGAGGATACCTGAAAAGAGAGACCAAGAGCCTCAGTGTGAGTGCACAAGAACAGTCGTTAAGACTTAATTATGTTCGAAACAAAATTGACTGATAGAACTGCTCCCCGAACTGCAGTGTGTGTGTTCTGAAAAGGAAGAGGTGGTGGAGCATATATTGAGCACTTGCAGGAGCCTGGCTGGGAGAGAATACAGGAGTAGACACAATGAAATCACCAAGTGTCTGCATTGGAGCCTCTGTGGCAAGTATTGATGTAAACGAGCCATGTGGTAATATGACCACCAAATCGAAAGTGCTCCAGAGAATGCAGAGGCTCAGATTTTATGGGATCTGGTAGTTGTCACAGACCAAATGGTGCAGGCAAACAGGCTGGACAGAGTTGTATTAGAAAAGAAGACAAACAAGTCCCTGTTAATTGCTATTGCCATCCCAGCAGACAGAAAGATAAAAAAGAAACAAGAAGAGAAGATGGTGAAGTATAAAGAACTGTGCCATGAAAAGGAAAACAATGAAAAACTAGAACAAATACAATCTCAGTGATCACTTGGAACAATCAGTAAGGGTATGAATGGGCAGCTCAAGAACACGTTAGATTGCAAGACATCATGATCAGTGACCTCCAGAGGACAGTGCTGTTGGGCACTGCAAGAATTTTAAGGAAACTCAAAGGAGAATGAGTGCATTTGAGCACCTAAAGTACAGGAATTCTGCAGAGTTTAACAAAAATCCTGATTATTCAATCCTAGAGTTGGTTCATGGTCAGGATTTATTGCTGACTCATGGGGGAATAAATTTTAGACAATAACTTTCCACTTTTTATGCTTAAAGATCTTGTATGTTGTGAAGGCTGTTTGTTTAAAAAAAATCCCCACGATGTGATACTGAGGGATAATAACAATAGTACTTGCTGTGCCTAAAAGCCATCAACTGAAATCAGGACCCCGTTGAGCAAGTCTCTGTACAGACACACAGGAAGGCATGGTCCTTGTCCCAAAGAGCATAGCCTTTGATTCTGGATCTTGGTGGATGAACCGAAGTCATCTGGGTTACACAAGTGTGTTACCACTGCTCCAGTACTGGCCCTGACGGGAGGGTGTGCTGCTACAAGTCTGTTGCTAATAGGCTGCAATTATTGTGTTGCTTTGTTTGCCACAGGTACGACAGAAACAAACTGTCCCTGAAGGAGATCATGAACGTGCAGTACGTGTCATGTATGAACCCCACTGCAGGGAGTTTCACCATCAACCCACGGCTTCAGGTAGAATCAATTAACCGGCACACTGCTAATCTATTAAATCACTGGGAGAGTTAGAATATTATCAGAATGGTTTTAAAAGAATAACCTGGAGGGGCAGATTATGGCCACGACGCTGTAGTTAATACTCCAGCCTTAAGAAACGTGGCCAAATTCTGCTGTCACTTACATCAGTGTAAATTCATTTAAATCAGTGGAGTTACTCTAATTTACACTGGTGGAACAGAAAGCAGAATTCTCCCTTTTCCTCATTTTTGGCCCCTTTCCCACCATATTTCCTAACACATTACTGCTCACAGTTTGAGATGGACTCTCACTTTTGCCAGCCATCCAACAGCCTTCACAGTAATACAGATTGAGTTTGCTTTTATTTATCTAGTGTTATCCCTGGAATGTAGTTACTCATTTATCTGGTTTGGGTTGTAAAAATCCTCATGCGACCACCTACATTTTCCTTTGCCAAAGAGATGAAATACAATGAAAATAGGAAAGAAGATGATCCAGAGTTATAATAGCTAATGCTAACATGGATTTGGAAAGAGATATTAAACCTCATGCCTCATGACTTAAGCCAGTCATTGACTGTCAGGGATTAGGAAGAGACCTAACATAAGGGGCAGATCATACCACATCTGCTTTGTACCAGGTTGCTTGTTCCATCGTCCAAAGCATCTGGGTCTGGCCAATGTCAGAGAGAGATCTCAGCTCTGATCCAGTTTGGCAATTGGTTTGTTTAATAGGCAGCAGGTTTAAAACAAATTTAAGGAAGTACTTCTTCACACAATGCATAGTCAACCTGTGGAACTCATTGCCAGGAGATGTTGTGAAGGCCAGAAATGTAATGGGGTTCATATCCGAATTAGATAAGTTTATGGAGGATAAATCCATCAATGGCTATTATTCAAAATGGTCAGGGATATAACCCCATGATCTGGGTGTCCCTAAGCCTCTGACTGCCAGAAGCTGGGACTGGACAATAATATTCCTGTTCTGTTCATTCCCTCTGAAACATCTGGCACTGATCACTGTAGGAAGAGAGGATACTGGGCTAGATGGACCATTGCTCTGACCCAGTATGGCCGTTCTTATGTTCTCCTATTTAACTTGTGAAAGGTGTTCTCTTATCACAAGGTGCACAGTTTGCTGGCATTGGTGGGATAGCATTTGCCAAACGAGCCCCAGAGGGATCAGGGAATTGCTAGGTATCTAACTGTCAGCTATTCCCAGGTCACCTTGGCAGGCAGCAAAATGAAAACAGACTGGGTTTTATTAGTACTTATGAGAGAAATAGGGATCTCAAACAGGACTTACGAGAAGGATCACAACAGCCTGATGCATCGTATCCTGTATGGGAACCAAATCCCGCTCTTAGAGGTTACATACATGCAATCCAGCTGGTGCCACTAGAACTTTCATGTGAACATGTAGAACTGAGAGCCGAATTTGTCCCCATTTCTTGACCAGCCTCTCCACGAAAGGAGTTACCCAGCATCCTGACCTCCTTAAATGAGCTGCCATAGTTTGGTAAAATGAGATATTTTGACCTCTTGAAAACTTGTGACTTACCCATCTCCGTCAGCCTAGCTCTTGCTGAGAGGGACAAGGAACCTGCAATCCCTTGTTTGAGTAATGGTCCGAATACAGCACCTTACACGAAGGGTACCATCCTTCGGACAAAATATTGTCCTGGTATAAAGAACCAGTTTTTCCAGAGAGCTAACTCCTGTTTGGGCACCTGAATAAAATGGCCAGCTTTTCCAAAGTGCTCGGGACCCCACTGGTCTCTCTTAGTCAATGGAGGCTGCACATTTCTGAAAAACAGGCCTAAACTATCCCCAGGAAATCAGCAAAATCAATTCACTGAGCTTGTTTATTTGCCATTTTGACTTAAAAACTGTAACATAATAACCATCAAATGCAATTGACAATTCCACCCTTTGGGAGTGGATGCCTCAGAAGTGGCTCATTAGCTTGAGCTATTGGGATAAGAAATCACAGTAGGAAAACTGATTGCTTTCTGATCAGCTCAATGAACCCAACCTCCCATTCAGCAAGAAAGGAGGCCAACCCAGTCTGAAACCTTTCTTTGTTTTCCTTCCCTCCCTCAGCGCCACTTCAGTGTGTTTGCTCTCTCCTTCCCTGGATCAGAAGCTTTGTCCACCATCTACAGTGTCATTCTAACTCAGCATCTGAAACGGGGGAATTTCTCTGGGCCTGTGCAGAAATCGTCTCAGCAGCTGATACACCTGGCACTGGGCCTGCACCAGAAAGTAGCTGCTACTTTCCTGCCAACGGCTATCAAATTCCATTATATTTTCAACCTCAGAGACTTCTCCAATATCTTTCAAGTAAGTGCAGTAGCTTTCTTCCTGGGACACTCGAAGGTTGACTAAAGGTAGGATGTGGAACTTATGGGTGTGTGGTCCCCTCTCTGTGTCAGCCCAGCACAAATTAACATTAATGGGAGGTATGCAGACTCACCAGGGCTGCGTATGCTCCATGTGGCGTTCAGTCCAGTCTGCCAAGAAAATGACAACACACATTTTTTTGGAGTAAAATATTTTTTCATGTAGTAACTAAGACCCAGATCCTCCAGGGTACTTAGGCACCTAAATATTTTGGAGGGGCTCTGAGCCTGAAGTTCCTTTCCCTGTTGCCCATGTGATTTCCCCTTTGTTAGATATTCAAGCCTGTGAGATCAGCTGAGGAGTGAGGAAAACGGTTAGGGTTGCCAGGTGTCTGGTTTTCGACCGGAACGCCCAGTCGAAAAGGGACACTGGCGGTTCCGGTCAGCACCGCTGACCAGGCTGTTAAAAGTCTGGTCAGCGGCGCAGTGGGGCTAAGGCAGGCTCCCTGTCTGCTGTGGCTCTGAGCAGCTCCCGGAAGCAGCAACATGTCCCCCCTCCAGCTCCTATGTGTAGGGGCAGCCTGGTGGTTCTGCACGCTGCCCCTGCCCCAAATGCCGGCTCTGAAGCTCCCATTAGCTGCCTGAGGTAAGCACCGTCCAGAGCCTGCACACCTGACCCCCTCCCATGCCCCACCTCCCCTTCCCTGGCCCTGATCCCCCTCCCACCCTCCAAACCTCCAACAAGAGTCTTCACCCCCCTGCCCCGCCCCCCTGTCCCAGTCTGGATCCCACCCTCCAAACCCCTCTGTCCCAGCCCAGAGCACCCTCCTGCACCCCAAATTCCTCATTCCCAGCCCCACACCAGAGCTCGCACCCCCAGCCAGAGCCCTCATCCCTCCCCCCTCACTCCAAACCGCTGCCCCACCCTGGAGCCCCCTCCTGCACCCTGAACCCCTCATTTCTGGTCCCATCTCAGAACCCCCACCCCCAGCCCAGAGCCCATACCTCCTCCCACACCCCAGCCCCCTGCCTTAGCCCAGAGCCCCCTCCCATACTCCGAACCCCTCATCTCTGGCCCCACCCCCAGCCGGAGCTCTCATCCCCTCCCACATCCCAACTCACTGCCTCAGCCTGGAGCCCCCTCCCACACCCTGAACTCCTCATTTCTGGTCCCACCCCAGAGCCCGCACCCCCAGGCGGAGGCTTCACCCTCTCCCGGACCCCAAGCCCCATCCCCAGCCTGGTGAAAATGAGCAAGTGAGTGAGGGTGGGGAGAGTGAGCGACGGAGGGAGGGGGGATGGAGTGAGCAGAGGTGGAGCCTCAGAGAAGGGGCAGGGCAGGGGGTGGGGCAAGGGTGTTTGGTTTTGTGCTAGTAGAAAGTTGGCAGCCCTAAAAGAGGTCCAGTGATTAGGAGTACTAGACTAGGTCTTAAGAGAGAGAGGTTTGATTTCCTTGCTCATGCACAGATTTCCTGTATGACCTTGGCCAGGTCACCTAGGCCTAGATTTTTAATGGTATTTAGGTATGGTTACACTCAATGTCGCCATGCCTAACGAAATTAGGATCCTAAAGCTCATTTTCAAAAGGGATTTAGGGACCCAGGAACCAAAATCCCATTAATAGGTAATGGGATTTAGGCTCCTAAGTGCCTAAATCCCCCAAAATGATATTAGGGATCCTAAATCAGTTACGTGTTGCAACGCTGAGTGTCGGTGTCTAAATACCTTTAACAATCTAGCCCGTAGTCTCTCTAGGCCTCAGCTGCCCACATGTAAAATGGAGAGGATAACCTGCCCTCCCACACAGGAGGGCTGGGGGATAAATACACTGAAGGTTGTCAGGCACTCAGATGTTATGGAAGGGTTGCTAGGGAAGGCGCAGTCTGTTGGGAAGTATGAGTGAGGAGAACGCGTGAGCAGTTGTTTATCAAGCGTGGGATCAGTCACAGCCCTGTAGTGGGAGTAGATGACAGAGACAAATTAAAACAGGCCCACGATGAAGGCCAGGCTTTGTGAATGGGCTGAATGAAACACAATGGCACTGTGCTTTCCATGGCACACACTGGCTACCAAGAGAGACTCTGCTCACCAGAAATAACAGGGAAGGAGAAGAACTCTCCAGTCCTGCAGGGGTGAAGAAAGAAGCAGCAGAAATAGCAGCAGAGAAAACCATGTTGTAACTTGCCCCCAGATCAGAATTCATTACAAATTCATGGAAACAAATCATTGTTCTGCCTCTGCCGAGCCCCAGTCCGTGGTGAGGGACTAGTTGGGGAACTAGTTGATCATGTTGATTGTTATTTCAGGTTAAGACTTTACATCCACAGACATTTGTTTAAATATTTGCTTTCTGCACATCTCAGAAATAGTGGCTGCAAAGCAAAACCCACACCCTCGAGGCCAGCCCTCTGCTTCTCGTTCCATTGCTCTGCTCCCCTAGCCCTCCTCCCTTACCTCTTGGTGAAAGCATTGCCCTTCCCTTGCTCAACTCAAGCCTCTGGCTTCTCCACTCTGCAGCCTTCTCCCATTTCACCTCTGCTGTCTTCCCATGTGCTCAGTCCTGGAGCTTCCTCCAGCCCCTGATGCTCAAGATGATCATTTCCATCCCTCCTGAAACTCCTCCTGCAGCACCATGCAACTCCAGTGAACCCATGAAATAATCCCTTCCTCTGGCCACCAGGGCATTGTGTGTCTGTACCAGCCTGTCTAGCTATTGGTCAGCTTCTTGAAAGCACCTATCTCCAGCCCGCCTCTTGCATCATTCACTGCACACCATACATCAGTGTACTGAGTGAGGCCAGGGCTCCTCCAGAGCTACCTTAACACCCCCCCTCACACACACACATCCGCTCAGCTGCCACATGCTTCTAAATGCCATGGTAACACCATACCAAGTGTATGGTGGATGCCCAAGTGGCAATTTGTAAAGGGCTGTAACTAACTCAAATCCAAACCAATGCCCACTGGATCACTGAAAGGTGATTCTCCTTAAGGAGACCAAGTCCCCTGCTAAACATGAGCTCTGAGACAACAGAGTCAAAATAGAATCATAGAATCTATGATTCTATGATTCTATTTTGACTCTGTTGTCTCAGCACCAAAAAGAGGTTGCAAGATTTTTCTTTTATAATGGGAAAAGTTATTTTTTTCACTCTTCTCATATTCCAAAATAGCCACACAGTTTTGCTCAAAGAGTCCTGAGGCAGAGATCAAAACTCTGGAAGCCTAGAGGAGAAAAGTTTTGGATAGTCATGAACAGCTTACCATGGGAGCTGAGAATGGGAACTGTTACACACCCTGACTATAGCCCTTGCTGTCACTTTTGCAGTCACTGTTTTAAAAGTGCATGTCTTTAAGGTCAGTGTCTTGTAACCCATTAGAACTGAGTAAAAACTTTTTAGAAACTAATGGAAAGCCAAGAATCCCAGCTCTGCTGCAGGCCGGAGCAGGAGCTTATAACTCCCATGGATCAGGGAGTATCAGACCTTAAAAACTGTCAGTGGTGGAAGGCTGAGTGTCGTCAGGCCTTGGCTTCACACCAGGGTCACTTCAAATCCCTGCTTTTAGCCAAAATGTATTTTGAAGGGGGAAGAAGAAACATTTTTATGGCAAGTTGTTTTATTTTTTTAAATGAGGTCTGTTTGAAAGGTGCTCAGAGGCGTGGAATGGTAGGAGTTGTCCTTACAGCTGAATTACAGGGCAGAGAGCTGCAGGTTGCTTCTGGTTATCACATGGTTGCAAAAGGAAAGAAATCGTGTTTCTTCTGTTGTGGCTGTTTGTTTAGGTTGTGGTTCAGTTTTCCTTGAAACCCTTCCTCAGAAGACCATCATCTCCGCCTTTACTGAGATGTCTCAATTTCCCATCTAGTTTGCCCTGTTTGTGGAAGCTGATGTGGAGAGCACTGAAATCAGCACTGAGCTCTGTCTTTGCCTTTCCAGTCACACTGAGTTATGGTAAATGCATCGCATTTTCAAACTGAAAAACAGAAAATGCAAAAAGCATTGTTGTGTCATAGCTTGGAATCCTCAGTCATCAGGAAAAGCAGATAGAGAAATCTCACTTGTCATATCCTTTAGACGGATAAAGAAATGTGCAGATGCCAGTACTGTAGATAATAGTATAAAGGTCTTTTAAAATTCAGTTTAATCCTGAATAAACAATCAAGTGCTTGAGCATATAATAGCTTCATATATAAAGGGCCTTTAGTGGATATTCTCCCACCAGCTATTTTCTAACTGCAGGAGCAGCTCATGGTAACAAGTATGTGGCACAAAACCTATGCAAATTGAAACTCCCGAGGGGTCCACCTTTGGAACTTTCTGCCTTTGTGTTGTTTTACTGTTGACTCTGCACAGATGGTTAACTGCTGTTCCACTTTTGATTTGCCCAAAGAATCTGTCACTATCACATTATCTTAGCTGTAGCTAAATATTGAATCAGTGACTTACAATCCCTGCCTGATTCCCTTTGTCAAAACAGGCTGACAGTCCTTATTACGAGGACTGTGCTAATTGTCTCATTCCAGGAACCTTTGCCTTAGTTGCTGTTGCTAATGGAGAATGAGTGAATGCAAATCTACCTGTGTATGTGAATATTACCCAGAAGAGGATGCTCCAAAGTAGCCATCTGCAGAAATCATTTCTGACAGAGATCTGCTCACTTGTTGCTTTTATGTTGTTCAGACTTTCAGAGTGCCTGTATATATAATACTCAACACCAGCTTGATTGGCAGGCTAATGGCCTGCATTGCACAGTGAGAGTAACTCACTATGGATTGCACTGAAGGTGAATCCTAGTGGAATTCACTCCATTTTTCTCCAAAATGCTAGAGGGTTTAAGCTAGACAAGTAAATGACATAGCTGAATGTGAAGGAACCTGACACAAACCTAGTGGCTGGAGGGTCTTCTGGCAGTACTGAGTAAACTGTGTCAAATGGTGCTCAAATTCGCCTTGACTAGACAAGAATGTTTCATGCCCTCCTTTTGGGACTTGGAGCACCTACAAGCTATTCTAGAGCAGTGGTGGCAGATCCCAAATATTGCTATTGGATGTGATTTCCTCCACTGCTCAACTGCTCTTCACCCTTTGGCCAGGCCAGGACGAACCACAATGGTCCAGCTGCTAGGTGATGAGTTGGCATTATATAATTAGGGCAAAATATGTTTACGGGGTGGTTTGCTATGCTTGTTACATTTGGCATGCCAAAGTGACACTGGAAACAGCCTGTCACAGCACAGATGTGACCCTGCAGACTATTGCCCGGTACCGGGTTTGCTTTAGAATTGCTCTAGTCTCCACAGGAGCACAAATTGCCAAGTGGTTGGGAGATGAGTTGGGGATTGGCTTTGATAAATCAGAAGAGAAACTGACAATTGCTTTGGATAGAAACAGGAAGACTGGGAGAGAGTTGCACCTGGAAGTTCTGAGCCAGTGGAGGGACAGGACTTTCTTTGGCCAATAGGCAAGTACATTTAGAGCTGCTACTGAATGGAAAAGCCGCAAGTCAGGTCTGTATTTGTGGGCATTCCTTTGTGGTTTTGAATAGGAATAATGAGAATGTTTCCCAAACTGGTGGCAGGAGGGTGCAGCTGCTGTCTGTGGACCAAGAGACAACAATGCAAAACGCAAACCCACAAATCCTGGAGATACAGTATAAAGCTGTGAACCTACATACATCACCTACCAACACAGATGCTCATCGGTTGGGAGGAAGGATGGCCCATGGTTAAATGCTAGGCTAGAGTTAGGGGAGCTGGGTTCAAGTCCCTGCTCTACCACAGAATTCCTCTGTGACCTTGAGCAAGTCTCTTAGCCTTTTGCCCAGATCCTCAGAAGTCGTTAGACACCAAACTCCCATTGATTTCAACAGAAATTAGGAGTCTAAATACCTTAGAAGTTCTGTGGCTCTGTTCGCCATGTAGAACAGTACTTCCCCACCTCACAGGGATGTCGTAAGGATAACGACACTAAAGGTTGGGAGGTGCTCTGATCCTGTGGGAATTGGGGCCATATAAAAAGTACCTTTGACAAATACACACTAGCAAATCAGCCCTGCTCAATTACATAGTCTCTTATGGACCGGCAGGCCTCATATCAGTCTTGCCTCCTCCATTGTCCCTCGATCCCAGCTATCTCAGCTCAGGGAATCCCTATTCCACTTCATGTCCCTCTCTGTTGTGGGACTGCGACTGTGTGACTTGCACGCCATTCCCAGAATTCCTTTCCAGCTCTTCCGAAGCAGCGCCAGGGCAATGCACTGGAAATGGCTTGTGCTCTGTTTTTGTCAATAAGAGGAAGCTATTCTGCCTTACTGTGCTGTGCCAAAGGACTCCTAAAGGAACGCTGTCCACACGCTTTCCCAGACATGGTGACACACTGCATTTGCTTGAGCTGGGAACAATCCTCACCAAAAACCCAACAGCCTGTTCTTGGTGGCTGGCCATATGGAGGCTGGGTGTATGTGTTCTGACTCTCCATACATACTCTATTCCAGTTTGGCTGGCAGCTTTGCCCCTCTCTTTCCCTGGCCCTCCATGTTATTGTTTTCCCATTGCACACCCCAGAATTGTAGCTGTTGTGTATAGGAACTGGGAGTGTCTCTTTAAAGAGAACACAGAGAGCACCACTAGAGGGCTCACTCACTATTGACTTGGAACCTGACTGTGCCTATGTGATTTCTTCCTGTTGTGTGCACTAAGGACACAACAGTAGCCCTGGAGGAGTAGCTTGTGAACACCCACCCCGCTTCTGAGTTATTAACAGTACTTAGATTCATTCCTTCCATGTCGACCACATGGACAAGGGTCACTTCACAGAGCCAGCTATTTTTAAAAAAATATTTTAATTTGTAATTGAACTAAGAGAATTAAAAGTCATTTATTTCTGGGACATTTTTATACAGGATGAGCTGTGATTTTTACCCCCTTGTGATAACCCTTGTGCTAGGGCAACTTCAGTGTTTACTCCTCGCAGCCCCCTTTGCGCCTCTCATCAGCCCACAGTATGGTAATCTTGGACTCCATCCATACCCCTAGCAAGCAGGGAAGGCTGTGCTGTGACCCTTGGCATAGCATTACTGGCCATCATCTCAGCAGAGCATAGTTAAGATAATGGAGGCTAGGAGCCATCTGTCCTGTTTTCTCCATTTCCTCGACAAACTTTTGATTGCCTGTCCAGAAAGCCCCAGTGAGCCAATTACTTTGTTTTACAGGATGCAGTGCTCAGGAGATAGGAACCATGAGCAAAACAAAGTAAACCCAGCATTTGTGGTTCATTTTATACCTCTTTGCACTTCAAGTCCAGAATGAGTGTGATAATATTTCAGGTTTTGGATGAATGCTTGGACTGTTGAATTATTAAACATCAAACAGTTGAAAAACAAGATTGCAAATCATCCGTTTATTCCCAGTATATTTATTCCTAGCATATGGCAGTATGAAAAGGAAAGGCCGACAGAGGTCCAGACTGCTCCAAGGCTATACTGCATGCACATTCCCAACAGAGGCCTTTACGTTTGCTAGTTCTGCTGTCTAGGGGAGCAATATTTCCATGTGAAGATGATGCAATGTCTTTCATGTGTGCTGTGGTGGCAGCAGAAGGAAGAAGGAACTTCCTGGTGTCTTCCACCAAATGAACCTCTTGCAGCCATGTAGCACTGAATGTATGTCCGCTCAGGGGAGCCCATGGGTATACTCCTTTAGCGGTGTAACACAGAACCGTGAAGTATCCCGGGCCATACTAGACAGTAATTCCAGGACTGCACACTTGGTCCCAGATGATACGCATGGCTGAACTTGTAAACATAAACCAGTAGTTCTCAACCTATTTACCATTGTGGGCTGCATATGCAGTTCTCTATGTGTTATGTGGGCCACATCCACACAGTATATATACTACCCGATTGGCTCTGAGGGTGGCATATGGGCCGCAGCTGTGTGCTGATTAGGCCGCAAGTGGCCCTTGGGTTGAGAATCACTGCCATAAACCAAGAAAAGTGCAATGATTGGTTTTCCACACAGGGCTCCTTTCCATCAGGAGCGGAGTCTTGTCCAGCACCCTCATCAATTCACACTGTTGATGGGCGGGGCTAAGTGCATGCTGCAGCCTATCTGAACTGTTTTCTTGGGGCCTTGGCTGGTTAGTTAATATATCTCAGACCAAGGTCTGGACCCAGTAATGAAGTCAGGGTTTCTGTGCTGTAAATCCATCCATGAGGATTAGGGTGACCAAATGTTCTGATTTTATAGGGACAGTCCCGACATTCGGGGCTTTTTCTTATATGGGAACCTATTACCCCCCACCCTCTGTCACGATTTTTCATACTTACTATCTGGTCACCCTAATGGGGATGTTCCCATCCTGCCTGCATTCATCCCAGCACTGGGAGCCAGAGAGATGTGGTGACATGTAAATACAATTTGACTGATGTTTGTCATCATGCTATGTGCCGCCACAGGCTGTGAAGACATCTGCTTCCAGACCAAGGGAGGTATTAATGAGTGTAGTGGTAGCAAAACAGCTTGCAAGTGTGGGGATCTGCTGCTGAGGACTATTAGAGGCAGGTGTAACCTGCTGTGGAAGCGCAGGGGGATAAGATGGACTGAATTGCACTGTTGCAGTGATTTGTCTCCTTGTGTAGAGATAATCATGTTATATGGTTTGTAAGGCTAACATCAATGCTCAGAAGTAAGCAGCTCATTCAGAGAAGGGCTTGGATGCTACACACACAGTCTTTGCCAAGTTCTATTAAACTAGCTGCATGTGCTAGACAGAATAGTGAAACGTATTGGCAGCTCCATCCATCCAGACAATCACTACGCTCTCAAGTGAATTCACCCAGGAAAATGATAAAAGGCAAAATCACCCCATCACCTGCGGGTGAACACTTTTTTCACAAAGCGATCACCCTATGTCTGACCTCTCAGTCCTTATCCTCAAAGAAAACTTGCATAAACAGGCGTGGGAGCTTAAATTAATAACTTTGCTAAAGAGTAAAAATTATGGACTGAACAGAGACACTGGATTTATGGCTTGTCACAACCATCTATAACCCACTAAACCCCCTTTTTGTCCTATTACAGCAGAGGTGTTAACGGGCCACTCTATCTTGAAGGGTCCCGTACAATACGAGCTAACTATTTATGCTAAACAATCTGTCCCACCCTGCATTTTGCTGTGATGCTGGGAGGACCTTTTCCAGACCCGAAGAAGAACTCTGTGTAAGCTCCAAAGCTTGTCTCACTCACCAACAGAAGTTAGTCCAATAAAAAAATATTAAGACCAGGAGGTATCACCAGACCTGATGGTTTCAGAGAGGCCCAGTGATCCCTGTCATCTCAAGGCTGAGGTGCTGGACAGAACCCTTCCAAGCTTTCAGGTGTCAGCTATTTTCAAAACACAGTTTGGTTCAGAAAAAAATATGCCAATTTGCCAATCCTCAAATGTAAAAAACCCCAACCAAGCCATGGGCACTCGATGAGCAAGAGCACTTTAGATTGCATTTAAGTGCCTTTTATATTTAATGTATAAATAATTAGACATAAGGAATAAAGCTTTATATTTAATTCATGTCATTAAAAACCTTATGTATTGTTAATAGGCTTAGTTATAGGCGACATCTCTCTGAAATATTATTCTTTTGTGCATTTTAATAGGGTGCATTGTAAACACACCACTGTAAGCTGACAGCAGCTAATACTTACTCTAGACAGCACATGCCTAATTAAAGTCACTTATTTTATGTTTTTTTTAAGTTCGCTCACTCGAGATTTCCAAACTGCTTTTCCCTCTTGGCTGGCAGCACAAGGGAGATGCTGGGAAGGTGTGGGGAGGTGAAGGGCCCTGATTCTGGGCTGAGGAGCACTCAGTGCAGCTTGGAGAGGTCTCCTGAGCCTCAGTCACAGTGCACTGGGCCAAGACCTTTGCAGGGCCTGGTTTAGACACTTCAGGACCCCCATGGCTCTGCTGCTCACTTGGTGTGGTGATGGCAGGGGATCACCTTTTCCTCTCAGAGAGACAGCAACAGCAGCAGGGGACCCCTTTGCCCCCAGGAGTAGTGGCTGCCGCTGTGTCTCTCCCCTCAAGAGCAGCAGGGTCCAGAGAGCACTAACACCCCAGCTGCTGGGCGCAGTACATCTGCTTGGGTGGGTGGGCCAGGCTCACTGCACCTTCTAATCTTCTCTTGGTAGGAAACTCCAACCACACCCTCTTCCTCCCAGCTGCACTCGCTGTCCTGGCAGCCAAGGCAGGGAGGGGGAAGATCCCATGGACTGGGGTGATCTTTCTGGGGCTGGGTACAGGGAGGCAGTATTGCCTAGTGGATAGAGCGTTGTACTGGGACTTGGGTGGCCTGGCTTCTATTCCTGGCTACAGCTTTGGGCTATTGAAGTGACTCCCCCAAGGTCATGCACCTTTCTCTGCTTTAGTTTCCCCAGATGTAGAATGGGGATGATGATACGAAGCTCCTTTGTAAAGCTCTTTGAGATCTGCTGGTGAGCAGCTCTTTGTAAGAGTTAGGGGTTATTAGTAAGCTGGCCCGAGTAGTGCAGAGCACAGTGGTTGCCTGCAGTGCAGGATGGTGCCGAAGCATGTTATTCCGTGGCCTGTGACCTTCTATGCTGCTTTGCCATTATTCTTTGTACCAATGTTTGGAGTCCTTCGAGCACAGAACAAAGCAAAAGCAGCACAAACTGCTTTGCTGCAGGAACGCTGGGAAGCCATGAGGAACACAGTCTGCATTCTCCAGGGGCTATCTGGGTAGGGAGTTACTCAGTAGTTCTGCTGCATGCTTACTACAGTAGCTCTGCATTTGTCACTCTTCACCTGCAAACCCGGCATGTTAGTGCAGATGCAGGAGAAGCTGTGTATGCTGTGTGTAGCTGATATGTGTGTGTATATGTTCTCTACAGGGCATTCTGTTTTCTACCCCGGAATGTTTGAAGGCTCCCCAAGATTTGGTGAAGCTCTACCTGCATGAGTCAAACCGGGTGTACCGGGATAAGATGATTGATGAGACAGATTTCAGCACATTTGATAAAATGCAGACGGAGATGGTAAAGAAGTTCTATGATGTAAGTATTGCAGTTGGTGTTTGTCAGATTAACATGCTCTGGGATATCTTCTCAGGGGCTAGCTGCACAGGAGGCAGAGGTGGATTTTGGAAAAAAATAACAGGACCCGAAGTCTGCTCAAGACATCGTATGTGTTTGGAGATGACACTGTTGGGGAGAACACAAGGCAGGGTGTCCAGGCCTCTGTGGTCTCTTCTCAGCTCTGCCACTGGCTGGCTGTATGATTCTGGACTAGTCACTGCACCTTTCTCTGTGTGTCAGTTTCCCAAGGACTGTCTACACTTAAAACACAGCAGCTGGGCCACTGCAGCGCTTCAATGAAGACACTACTTATGCTGATGGGAGGGGCTGAGTTCCCTGGTCTCCACAGGAGGAGGCTGGGGTCAAGATGCAGTCTTGAGTCCTTGGCTCTCCTCCTTGGTCCAACAATATCTTTCCAAGGAAAGCTCTGTACCCTACCCCCTTTGGGCTGGTCTACACACAGTGACACCCCTTTAACTGTACCAGTAGCATTACAGTGGTATGCTCCTCCTAGTGTGGATGCAGTTAAAGGTGCTTCCACTTGGATAAGTCCTTTTACACAGGCATAACTGTGTCCACACTAGGGCTTGTACTCATTTAATTATCCCAGTATAAAGTAACACCCTCAACTGCCATAGTTAAACCAGTACCAACGCTGCGTATAGGCCAGGCCTTAGAGCTCGGAGGGATCCAGCCTCAGAGATCCCAGCGGTACTGAAGGTGAGGGGGCTTCTCTAGTGCTGTGCCCTCCCTGTGCACATGAGTGGGCCCCTCCCTCTTTTACTGCTCCCTCCCTCCCCTGAACTGAACAAGAACCCTCAGACCCCCCTGCCCTTCATCCTGGGCACTGGTAGCTCACCCAATACACACACCCTGCAGCCATGCACTGTTCGGCCTCCAGCTCTCACTACACACCAGGCACTCCCTGTCCTGACAGCTTCATCCAATCTGCTTTCCCTGCAGTGCTTCCTGTCCCCAATGAGGCACCCAGTATTAAGAATAGTGGATCACATCAGAGCTTATCTCTCATAACTGTGCTATCTACAGATGTTCTCCCCTTCCATATAACTGCCTAATCCTGGGGTGAATCTGATGGAGCACTCGTTCTCAGCAATACTTTGTGGCAATGAGCTTCGTGGCTGAACTATGCATTGCATAAAAAAATTCTTTTTACCAGATTGAAATTTGTTGCCTTGCATTTTCAGCGACTGCCCCTTTGCTCTGTATTATGAAGAAGGATTAATAGGAGCACCCGATGTACTCTGGTTAGGGACTTTGTCAGGACTTTCTGAAAGTTCAAATGCACTATCTCGGCTTTCTGTGAGCTGAGGGGTGAAAACATTATATCAACTGGATCAACGTTGTCCACATGTTTGCTGACCCCCTCTAAGAATTCTGATAGACTGGTGTGGCATGATTTCCTTTACAAAAGCTGTGTTGACCCTTACCCACCCAGTCATGTTCATCTGTGTGTCTGATAATTCTATTGTTTACTATAGTTTCAACCAATTTGCTTGGTATTGGAGTTAGACTTACCAGCCTGTAATTGCCAGGGTCTCCTCTGGAACCTTTTTTAAGAATTGGTGCCAATTAGGTATCCTGCAGTCATCTGATACAGAAGCTGATTTAAGTGATAGGTTGCATACCACAGTTTGTAGTTCTGCAATTTCATATTTGAGTTCCTTCAGAACTCTTGGGTGAATACCATCTAGTCCTGGGGACTTATTACTGTTTAATTTATCAATTTGTTCCAAAACCACCTCTATCGACACCTCAATCTGGGACAGTTCCTCAGATTTGTCACCCAGAAAGAACGTCTCAGATGTGGGAATCTCCCTCACATCCTTTGCAATGAAGACTGATGCAAAGAATTCATTTAGCTTCTTCAGAATGGCCTTATGTTTCTTGAGTGCTCCATTAGCACCTTGGTTGTTCAGTGGCCCCACTGATTGTTTGGCAGGCTACCTTACTCATCTTCTCTCTAAACCAGTGGTTTCCAAACTTTATTGGTTCATATACCATGTTCTTAAAAAGATGACGTTGTAAGTACCATGTGCAAATTTCTCCTTTTTGTGCACATTTTAGTCTTTAATAGGCTTAACTGTATTTTGACATGTACTTTTGTTTGCTAAACAGTCCCAATCTTTTCATTCCGTCTTCCTAGGGAAGTTTAGCCAGGCCTCTAATCATTCTCTGACCCCCCTCTCTATTTTCCCTATATCCTTTTCAATAGAGTGACCAGAATTAAATATAGTTCTACAGGAGAGGGTGAACCATGGATTTATATAATGGCATTATAATATATCAGTGTTATATTTTATTCCTTTCCTGTAGTGCCCTCACACTTCATTTGCTTTACGGCCTCCACTGCCCATAGAAGAGAGGTTTTCATGGAGCTGTCCACAGCAATGTCCAGCTCTGGTTCCTGTCTGGGGAGAGTTAATTTAGAACCCAGTGAGGGGTGTGGATACTTCACATTATTCCTTCCAATGTGCATAATGTTGCATTTATCACGACTGAATTTCATCTTCACTAGTGCTACCCAACTGTGAGGGTCAGGGGTGTTCGAAGTTCCTCAATGCTTTCTCCAGTCTAGCCTAGCCTAAATAATCTGGTGTCTTCTGTAAGCTTTACCACCTCACTGCTTGCCCCTTTTCTTGATCATTGCTAACTTGTTTCAGCATCAGCTCTTTTTATAGCTCCACCTGTGACAGGGCCTCATTTCTAATCCCTGAAAAGGATAGGCACCTCCTTGAGCTCCCTCTCCTGACGACTGATGCCAGGGAAATAGGGTAGATTGCAAGGCCAGAAGGGGCCATTGTGATCATTTAGTCTGACCTCCTGCATAACATGGGCTATAGAACTTCCCCACAATAATTCCGAGAGCAGCACTTTCAGAAAGACATCCACTCTTGATTAAAAATTTGTCAGTGATATAGACTCTGCCACAACCTTCTGGTTCTATCCCTCTAAGGATAGAACCAGAAACAATGGGTTTAAACTGCAGCAAGGGAGGTCTAGGTTGGACTTTAGGAAAAAGTTCCTAACTGTCAGGGTGGTTAAACACTGGAACAAATTGCCTAGGGAGGTTGTGGAATCTCCGTCTCTGGAGATATTTAAGAGTAGGTTAGATAAATGTCTATCAGGGATGGTCTAGACAGTATTTGGTCCTGCCATGCGGGCAGGGGACTGGACTCGATGACCTCTCGAGGTCCCTTCCAGTCCTATAATCTATGAATTCTATGAATTCTATAGCTTCCTTGCAGTGCCCTTGTTCTCCTTAAGTGCTTCCTCTGCCCTCTTGTGGTGCAGCAGAGCCACTAGTTATCTCACAATACTGTGTGCTGTCCTGGTCATCCCATCTCAAAAAGGACATCATAGAACTGAAGGGGTTCAGTGAAGAGCAACGAGAAAAGCCTGGAAAAACCCTCATATGAAGATAGGTTGAAAAGATTGGGATTGTCACATCGCTAAGGAGAGAAATAAGAGGGGACATGTTAAAAGTCTATCAAATAATGGATGGTCTAGAGAGAGGAGATGAGGAACTTTTGTTCTCTCTATCTCACAGCCCAAGAACATGGGAAAAGTCAATTAAATGAACAAAGTGGGAAGTTCAAACTGGTAAAAGGAAATCCCTTTTCACACAATGTGTAAGTAGACTGTAGAACTCACTTGCAGAAAGTCATTAAGCCGAATAATTTAGCAAGATTCAAAAAGAGATTGGACGTTGAGATGGATCACAAGAATATCCAGGGTGATCATAATTAATAAATAATAATTAATAAAAAATGTGAAGGAAGATTAACCCTTAATCCTAAGGGCTTCAGACTTATGTGCATGGCAGATGACCCCACACCTGCCTACTGCGGGGTTCTTACACCTTCCTCTGACACATCTGGCACCGACCACCAGGGGTGCTGGAACAATTTATATAGTGGGGGTGCTGAGAGCTAGTGACCCAAACTGTAAACCCTGTATATGATAGGAACCACTTTAAGTCAGGGGGCACGGCAGCATCCCTAGTTCCAGCATCTATGCTGGCCACTGTCTGATCCAGTCTGGCAATTGCGGTGTTCCTCGTTGTTTTTATAACAATGGCTATTTACTTTTCAAATTCCTTCTTAACCATCCTAATTTCAATTTTACATTTTTACTCACTGTAAATGAGGTTCCTTTTTATTCATTTCACTTGGGCTGACTTTTGACTTTTTTGAAAGATACTTGTTTGGCTTCAGTAATCTCCTGTACCGTGTCACTCAACCTTCCTGCTTCTCTTTTGAGTTCAGGGGCATAGATATACCTTCCATGACGCTGCTATGGTATGCTTGAGCAGCCACCATGCTGAATCCAAAGGATTTTAATTTCCTCATTTTTGATGTTAAGTTTTTGGGACCTTTTACAGAAAACCCTCCCTTTTTAAAGTGTAATGTCCCAGTGCTAGCTTTCATTATGATCCTTGCCATTAGGTAGCTGAACTTCCTGAAATTATATTGTGGATCCTGTAAGTGCCTCTGCGCTTGTAATGGAACACCCCAAAGTCAGGAAACAAAAAAGTGAAGGTTTGCTGACCCCATTTTACTCTGCACCACTACATAGATGCTTTGAAATGCTGGTTTGGAATCCGTGAGCTGTGATTATGCTTAGATATAAATTTAAAGCTCAGGTGTAGAAAACCATTGTATCATCTGAGAAATACTGTGTGTTCATTATGCCAGAAATTTGGGACAACACTTTCAAAAGTGTATAAGTGCTCTTGTTGACAAGAAGGCTAACGGCATTTTGGGCTGTATAGGTAGGAGCATTGCGAGCAGATTGAGGGATGTGATCATTCCCCTCTATTTGGCATTGGTGAGGCCTCATCTGGTGTAATGTGTCCAGTTTTGGGCCCCGCACTACAAGAAGGATGTGGAAAAATTGGATAGTCCAGCGGAGGGCAACAAAAATTATTAGGCGGCTGGAGCACATGACTTATGAGGAGAGGCTGAGAGAACTGGGATTGTTTAGTCTGCAGAAGAGAAGAATGAGGGGGGATTTAATAGTTGCTTTCAATTAGCTGAAAAGGGGTTCCAAAGAGGATGGATCTAGACTGTTCTCAGTGGTACCAGATGACAGAACAAGGAGTAATGGTTTCAGGTTGCAGTGGGGGAGGTTTACATTGGATATTAGGAAAAGCTTTTTCACAAGGAAGGTGGTGAAGTACTGGAATGGGGTACATAGCGAGGTGGTATAATCTCCTTCCTTAGAGGTTTTTAAGGTCAGGCTTGACAAAGCCCTGGCTGGGATGATTTAGTTGGGGATTGGTCCTGCTTTGAGCAGGGAGTTGGACTAGATGACCTTCTGAGGTCCCTTCCAACCCTGATACTCTATGATTCTATAAGTGAGTTAGGAGTCCAAGTCCCTTTGTCTTTTAAATCAGTGGGAGGTAGGTGCCTAGGCACTTTGGACAATCCAATAGCTGCCTAAACTGCATCATTTATGTATGTTTAAAAATCTGGCCCCAAGGTCCAGATCTAGACAAGGATTTAGGCACATTAGCCCAAGATTTAGACATCACTGAGATCCTCAGAATCTCCACTCAGCTGCTGCTTACCTCTATTGGTGCCTAAATTTCCTAGGCACCTACATTTTCACCATTGAAGTCCCCATGGTGTCTGAGTTTCTGCTAATGAGCATGTGCACAGCTACCTCGGTCTAGGCACCAGGCGCCTGTCTTACATCTAAATCAAGTGGGATCCTCAAACTAGGCTTGCCCCATCTCACCTGGTGAAGAATTGCATTGATCTCTTCTCCTGAAAAGAGCTTTCCCTTTGTTGCAATAGGAACAGGACATTCTGTATTTCCCTTTTGCATTTCATTGGCAGGAAATCGAGGAGACTCTAGAGGAGACCAAGAAGATGAACATGTACTGCCATTTTGCTAGAGGCGTTGGGGAACCCAAATACATGCCTGTTCAGACCTGGGAGTCGCTGAATCACATCCTTGTGGAAGCCTTGGATAACCACAATGAGGTCAATGCTGCCATGAATCTGGTGCTCTTTGAAGATGCCATGTGCCATGTGTAAGGGGATTTTCTGTCTTTGTACTCTCACAGAGTCATCAGCCTAAATGTCTTTGGAGCTGGTCTGTGTAATGCATTTCTGTTAACATTTTCAGAGGGGATGAGCAGCCATAATCACAGATGATGTCAGGAGGAGCTGTAGGAGTGCAGCACTTCTGAAGAGTCAGACCCTGGGTATCTTAAATTGGACATGCAAACTAGGGGCTCTTCCAATTAGCGGCCATTAATCTCTCCTCAGCTTCTCATCTGTCCACTGGGGATTTCCTATCTCCCTGGGATATTGGAAGCCTTTTCTCATTGATGTTTAGCAAGTACTTTGAAACCTTCAGGCAGAGGGCACTGTAGTAGTACAAAGATGAATTACACAGAGGTTTCAGTTTTCAAATGGGGCTGCCTAAGTAGGGTACACAATTTTGCTTGCCAGCCCTCAGTACATAGGTGCCATAATATGTGTTTTAAATACAAGTTTGATTGTGTCATTGTGCAAGAAAAACTTGGAAAATTGGTATGTGGTAACATGTTTGAAAGCCTGTAAGTCACATTGGAGCCTATGTCACACTTTCACATGACTTTCAAAGGTGTTAGGTGCCTAAAGCTGCAGAGTGGTGCCTGGGCAGAAGGTTAAAAGTTTCTAAGCAGATATGGGCCTACTTCCCTTGATTTCAATGAAACTTAATCACCTAAAATGCATAAGCCCTTTTGACAATCCCGCTAGGCGCATGTCTGCACCTGGTGGCACTGAATACCTTTGGGAATGCGGCCCTTAGCAGCTAAGTCTCACTGCAAGTCAATGGAATTTAGGCTCCTGTGGTCAGATTTTTAAAGATTTTCAGGCACCTAAAAATGCAGATAGTGCCTAGTGAGATTGCCAAAAGCACCTAAGTGAATTAGGTTCATCTAAGTGAAATCAATGGGAGTTGGGAGCCTAGGTTCTTTTGAAAATGTTACCTGGTGACTATATATACTGTACATATGAATCTCTGAACTAACAGAGCCCTAGAGCCCCATTAGCTACACTGAAGCAGTACTTTTTCATTAGGAAAGGGTGGTCTCACAGTTCCTTAAGTACCAGGAAACCAATCCAATTACTATTATAGAAAAGAACAACAGATACAATCCTTTGATCTACCCAGTTACTCCTTTGAGTCCTAGGAGCTCACCATCCTTTCATTTCCTGCAGCATAGTGCCTTGATATTTAATAAAACCATAATAATGCTTCATGCTATGATGCTTTTATTCCATTCAGTTATTAAGCAGCAGTTTATCTTCAGCAAAGGCTTGCTTGGATCATCAAACTGTACTTGATTTTGTATTCTATGCATAAGGCAGACACACACACAAGCACTCTGAGTATTAGAATTTTTTCAGATTGTGATGTAAATGTTGTCTCTGTCATTTTCTCTTGTGTGCTCCCTGTGCACCAGAGAGGACTTGCTGGACCAAATCTGATTGCAGCCTCCCCCTAAATATTGTAAAAGATTGAGAGAAAAAGCTCTGAATTTTAAAGTTTGTTTTCACATTCCTCCTTGCTCCCCTCCTCCTTTATAGACGGTCTTTGCAGACGGTCTGTCAGACAGTATCACAGTTATGAGCTGTTAGTCTTGACCCAAGATTTGATTCCTAAACTTCAGGAGTTAAATACAGTTAGTGGCTAAATCACCAAGTTGTTCAAGAGTTCAAATCCATCTGTGCTAATCACTAAATATTTCTATGGCCTTACCCACACACCTATACTTTCATAATTACTGATTTTTATCAGAGTTTTGCTTATTGCTCTGAAAGCAATGAAGAACCTGAGGAGAAATGAAATTAAACAAGTAGGCTAGCTGAGGCCAGTGAGGGCGTCTCATGGCATCCCGACCTTATTGAAAATGCAAATGAATTATTCTCATATTCAAGACGTGTCTGGGAGAGAGAACTGATGGAATATGAACTACAAGTAGTTAAAGTTTCTTTGGAGAGAAACAAAAATGGCTGGTGCTTTCATTGTGTTCTTAGCTACTTGAATGAAAAGTGGGATAACAGCACGTCTAAATCTTCAAAAGAAAGGTCCCAACTGATTGCAAACAGTTAGAAATCAGTATTTTATCCTGTTGGCTTTGTTGTATGGAAATTAAGGCCCAGACATATATGTAGGCAGACAATGGAACTGTTTCCAGAGAATCTCTCTACTGTTTCTCACTGTGCATGCCAGGTGAGATAGGCATGCCTCTGGACCCTTGCTATCAGTTAGCTTCTGGGACACGCCCCAAAGCAGCTTGTGTCATTTCGCTTTCAGTGAAATAGTGACATCGCAGGCCCCATGGCCATGTTAATCACTGCATTGGGATCTAAACCCTGGCTAGTGAGTGAGATTTTCCCCTCCCCCACTGGGAGTGATTTACTTCTACAATATTTCCTGTTGAATGTTCTCAGAAATGTGTCATCTTCACACGATTAGCTCACTCTTCTTCGTTAGCACACTTTTTTCTGAAGGATATAGTCTAGTGCAAACAGGAATTAACTCAAGGACGACCTCTGGCCTTTGTTACACTGGTGCTCAGATCACAGTGATCTGCACTTATAATCAATGAATTTTTATTTAGTGCCCCATTCTTGTGCATGTCATTGGTGAGACTACTCCATGTGTCAGTGTGAGCAAGGGTGACAGAATCTGGCCCTTAAAAAATTAGTAGTTTTGATAAGGAATAAATATTGACAGAGTTTTCCTAGAAGGGATTTACACTAATCTAGATACATGAAGATATTAATAATACATAATGGGACTCCTCGTGTGACTAATACCTCACCAGTGTCATCAAGCCCATGGTTAATGTGGATCCTTGGACATTTTCTGAAAGGAAATGTCTACTAGAGGAACTAATTAGAGCACATTTACACAGCAATTTAGTCTGGTTTGACCCATGTTCCATGTAAATGGAGGACTGAACTTTACTGTAAGATGTTCCTGAACATCATAACACAGCTTACGAATCCAGAAATAACTGAGATGGGAAGCTCTGAATTGCCATAGAACCATTTACTGGTTGGTTGTGTTGTTTACTACAGATCTCACCCGAAGAACTGCAAACGTGCCCCTTAGATTGGCAGTGCTGGTGTGATTCTGCTCCTATTCTCAATCTAATTTGTTACTCGGTAAAATATGTATTGAAATGCTCCATATGGAAATAAGTTTTCTTGACCAGAGATTCTGTATGCTTCAATTTAGTTGCCGCATCAATCGTATCTTAGAATCCCCCAGAGGAAATGCCCTATTGGTTGGTGTAGGTGGAAGCGGCAAGCAGAGCCTGACAAGACTTGCAGCTTTCATTAGCTCACTGGAGGTTTTCCAGATCACTCTGAGGAAAGGCTATGGAATCCCTGACCTGAAGGTACGTGGCATTGAATAGTGGGAAGGGAGAGGAAACAGAAACTTGTACTTCTTCCACACAGAGCTTTGTCTTTTCTGTGTGTTGGAGAAACCTCCAGTGTAAATGAAAAGAGATTCCAATCGGATCTCAAAGAATGGTCATTCTCTCCAAAATTCATCAGTTAATGTTTGCTCACGGCTTTGTACCTATAAAGGGCTATAGAGAGTCAATGATAATGATTAATATAGTAAATTATTACTATTTTAAGACAATAAAAAGAATACTTAATGAACCCAGGAGTAACCTACTATGGAATGATGTAGCTAGAGGTGGGAGAGATTTATTAAGTCATATCCAGTCCATCTCCCACTTCCTGGAGGCTATAAGAGTTGGAAACAGCACATGGATCTTGACAATACATTTTCTGGTAAACAGTGAATTGGAAGCTGTGAGACAGTTTTGATTGATGCAAATGGAAGGATTTATAAATGTTTTAGTTGCTGGTAAATGATGTAGAACTTAGTTTTGCAATGTCTCCCTGCTTTCCCACCAAGGCAAACTGGAGCTACGTTGTCCAAGTCTTGTCCTTCATCATCAGACTGGGGCTCCTGCTGGAATGAACAGCTTCCACTGAGAGGCCAGTTATAGCTCTGGCGATAGCAAATCATCAGCAAATTTCTACCAAGTTTAGAAAGCTCATATTTAAATGCATTTGCTTTCTTATTTAGGGTAATTTACTTTAGTGGAATGCAAGATTTGGCTTTTAGACAACGTTTATTTAATAATCAAATGTATTATGAGGAATCACTGGAGTTTTTATTTAATGTTACATCATCTTCTCCCTTCAGATAACTTTGCAGCACTGATCAGTTTGTTTTTCTTGCTTTCTGACGTCTGTGTAATCATCCTGAGCCTATCTATTTTTACCCATTCAGTTCCACCCGTGAAAAGGTTTCTGGGATAATCTGGTGCTGATCTCCTCCTATTTGTTAGGTAGCCTACTCTTGCCACAAAGAGTATACTCTGATTCTTAGGTTCAGAAGCTTGTTTTCAAAGCACGTTCTTGTTTCAGGTTCTGTGATGGTGGAAGGTTGTTTGACATTCCCTTCACTCTGTACCCATTCTACAGGAATTTATGAAATACTGGTTGATTATTTTTTCTTGTGTCTAGAACATCAAGATGGCTCAGTCTGCCATTGGCCCTTAACATGGTTATAATTCACTTATTCTAGGTATTCTATAGCAAATGTAACAACTGACTGTGTTTGGTAGAACCATATTTGCCTACTAAAGTTCTAAATGCGTTTCAAAAGCAATGTTCTATCCTGAGCAACCTTCTATTCCTACTGTATTCTGTTCACATGAACTAATGGGAAAGGCCAGCTGAAGTGGTAGGAAAAAAAACCCAGAATCACAGTGACAGCTTTTGCTATTACTGTGTTTTAAATAATAGTGTTAATTTATGTTCATAATTGTGAGGCAGACACTGTGAAAAGGGGAGGAAGGATAGTCCAGTGGCTGGGGCACTAGCATAGGGCTAGGACACCTGGGTTCAAGTCCCTGCCCTACCACAACCTACCTGTGAGAGCTTGTGTAAGTCAGATAGTCTCTCTGTGCTGCAGTTCCCCCTCTGTACAACAGGGATAATAGCCATGCTCTGCATCGTGGGGTTTGGGAGGATACATACATTGAAGATTGTGTGGTACTCAGGTACCATGGTAATGGGGGAAACCCTGTACCTTAGGCTGTGTCTACAGTACAAGCTAGGGGTGTGATACCCCAATTTGTGTACACACATGTGCGCTAGCTCTGATTGAGCTAGTGAAAATATAAATAGCAACGTAGCAGCAGAGGCATGGCTGAGCCATGCTGAGTATATCCCCACTGCTTTTGTACCCATCACGGCACTGCTGCTGCTCCCCGTCCTACTGTGGCTGCACTGATATTTGTATTCACACGAGCTTGATGAGAGCTAGCATGAATACATGTACATGAATAGGAGATCACAGGATGACCATAAACTGTCAATGTGATGCTGCTGTGGAAAAGGCTAATGCAGTCCTAGGATGCCTTAGACAAGGTATTTCCAGCAGAGACAGGGAAGTGTTAGTACCATTACACCAGGCACTGGTGAGACCTCATCTGGAATATTGTGTGCAGTGCTGGTCTCCCATGTTTAAGAAAGATGAATTCAAACTGGAACAGGTGCAGAGAAGTGCTAATAGGTTTTCCATTCCTCTGATCACCCTATCTTATAAGAGAAGACACAAAGAGCGTGGCTTGTTAACATAAGAACATAAGAATGGCCATACTGGGTCAGACCAAAGGTCCATCAAGCCCAGTATCCTGTCCTCTGACAGTGGCCAATGGCAGGTGCCCCAAAGGGAATGAACAGACAGATTATCGTCAAGTGATCCAGGCCCTGTCACCCAATCCCAGCTTCTGGCAAACAGAGGCTAGGGACACCATTTCTGCCCATCCTGGCTAATAGCCATTGATGGACCTATCTTCCATGAATCTATCTAGCTCCCTTTTGAACCCCATTATAGTATTGGCCTTCACAACACCCTCTGGCAAGGAGTTCCAGAGGTTGACAGTGCATTGTGTGAAAAAATACTTTTTTGTGATTGTTTTAAACCTGTTACCTATTAATTTCATTTGGTGGCCCCTTGTTCTTGTATTATGAGGAGAAGTAAATAACACTTCCTTATTTACTTACTCTATACCACTCATGATTTTATAGACCTCTATCATATCCCCTCTTAGTCGCCTCTTTTCCAAGCTGAAAAGTCACAGTCTTATTAATCTCCCCTCATATGGAAGTCGTTCTATACCCCTAATCATTTTTGTTGCCCTTTTATGAACCTTTTCCAATTCCAAGATATCTTTTTTGAGATGGGGTGGATCACTGCGTGCAGTATTCAAGGTGTGGGTGTACCATGGATTTATATAGAGGCAATATGATATTTTCTCTCTTATTATATATCCCTTTCTTGATGATTCCCAACATTCTGTTCACTTTTTTGACTGCCGCTGCACATTGAGTGGATGATTTCAGAGAACTGTCCACAATGATTCCAAGATCTCTCTCTTGAGTGGTAACAGCTAATTTAGACCTCATCATTGTATATGTATAGTTAGGATTATGTTTTCCAATGTGCATTACTTTGCATTTATCAACATTAAATTTCATCGGCCATTTTGTTGCCCAGTCACCCAGTTTTATGAGATTCTTTTGTAGCTCTTCGCAGTCTGCCTGGGACTTAACTATCTTGAGTAGTTTTGTATCATCTGCAAATTTTGTCACCTCACTGTTTACCCCTTTTTCATATCATTTATGAATATGTTAAATAGGACTGGTCCCAGTACAGACCCCTGGAGGGTATCACTATTTAACTCTCTCCATTCTGAAAACTGACCATTTATTCCTACCCTTTGTTTCCTATCTTTTAACCAGTTACCAGTCCATGAGAGAACCTTCCCTCTTATCCCATGACTGCTTATTTTGCTTGGTTTCAGAGTAACAGCCGTGTTAGTCTGTATCCGCAAAAAGAAGAACAGGAGTACTTGTGGCACCTTAGAGACTAACAAATTTATTAGAGCATAAGCTTTCGTGGACTACAGCCCACTTCTTCGGATGCATCAAACCCCTGTCCGGGGGGAATTGCCAAAAAGCCGAACAAGTCCGGGAAAAATACCGGCCGAGCACTTCCTCTTCCGCGGCTGCTCTGCTCCTCCCCTGACTCAGACTTCGGCTCTGTTTAAGAGCCAAGCTGCCTGAGCCAGCGCTACCGGCTTCGGGCAGCTCCCTTGCCTCCGGACCCCAGCCGCCGGCCGGGCACTTCTCCTCCCCAGCTCCAGCTGCTCTGCTCCTCCCCTGACTCAGACTTCGGCTCTGTTTAAGAACCAAGCTGCCCGAGCCAGCGCTACTGGCTTTGGGCAGCCCCCGTGCCTCCGGACCCCGAGCTGCCGGCCAGGCACTTCCCTTCCTGGGCTCCAGCTGCTCTGCTCCGGCGGTGCAGGGTCCGGAGGCAAGGGGGCTTCCTGAAGCCGGTAGCGCTGGCTCAGGCAGCTTGGCTCTTAAACAGAGCCGAAGTCTGAGTCAGGGGAGGAGCAGAGCAGCTGGAGCCAGGGAGAAGTGCCCGGCCGGCGGCTGGGGTCCGGAGGCAAGGGGGCTGCCCGAAGCCGGAGCGCTCGGGCAGCTCGGCTCTTAAACAGAGCCGAAGAGTCAGGGGAGGAGCAGAGCAGCTGGAGCCCGGGAGGGGAAGTGCCTGGCCCGGGCCGCAGGGTCCGGAGGCATAGGAGCTGCCTGAAGCCCGAGTGCTACCGGCTTCATGGTTTGCCGGGCAGCCTCCAGACCCTGTGCCCCCGGCTGGGTGCTTCCCCTCCCGAGCTCCAGCTGCGCTGGGGAAGCGCTGGCCGGGGGCGCAGGGTCTGGAGGCTGCCCAGCAAACCGTGAAGCCGGTAGCACTCGGGCAGCCCTTTTCGCGTGGCTGGGAGGGAGGAGGGGGAGTTAGGGCGGGGACTTTGGAGAAGGAGCAGGGACTTTGGGGAAGGGGCGGGGAAGGGGCGGAGTTGGGCTGGGGCCAGGGGTGGGAAAGGGGCGGGGCCAGGGCCCGTGGAGTGTCCTCTTTTTTTATTTTTTAAATATGGTAACCCTAGGAAAACAGCACAGCTAACTAGTCCTATCAAAAATATTCCCAGTATGTCCTCCACAGGGGAGAAGAAATGATGCAGTGGAAAAGAAATTTTTTCACAATATTCTTATGGTCTCGCTACTCTGTGGGCAGAATATAAGTCCTTAACTCAGGCTCCTTCGCTCAGCTGCACAGTGTGTTGTGAACACACCATGCTGAATTACTGAAATAAAAAGGGAGAAGTAGAGAATAGGGACAGAAAGAACAGCATATCCAGCCACTTAGATCATCTCACATATATGATTCAATGTATTCCATAATTGTGCAACACAACACTTCAAATATTGTGGCAGCAGCCACCAGCAGCAGATCACTGTCTAGAAAGGTCTCTGCAATCTGGCACGATCTACACTTCAAACTAATCAGGGATTCTACCATCCACGTTTAACAGAAATAGCAACAGTGCTCCATCTTCAGCAATAATCCGTGATTTTTAAATGTCCTGTCTCCAATCAGAAAGTTTTAAAAAGATCATTTCCTGAATAAAATGATTAGAAAATGATGTTGTATTTTGTGTCTCAGTTTTCTCAGGGTCTGTCTTTTTATTTGTCTTTTGTACAGCATAGAGCAAGTTTTCAATGCTTAGCAAGTAATAATAATAATAATAATAATAAATTAATACTATCAGTATCCTTGGAAATGTTCTGCCATAAAGTGGAGAAGATATAAAGAACAAGCTTCATGCTAATTAATTCTGATTGTTTTGTTTTCAGTTAATCAGAAGATTTTGAATAGGCAACATCCTGCCTGAAATGTCCCCAGTGAAAACACACTTTGTGACTGAGACTTTGCAGTAGATGAACACAAACTCCTTATTTACTTTCCTTTCAATCTACAGGCAGACTTGGCAAACCAGTATATTAAAACTGGAGTGAAGAATGTTGGCACTGTATTCCTTATGACTGATGCCCAGGTGGCTGATGAAAGGTTCTTAGTGCTGGTAAATGACTTGTTAGCTTCAGGTATGCATCTCATTGACTTTATTTCCGTTCTCCTTTCCCATATAAATGTGCACATAGTGATGTCTGCAGCTGTTCCATAGAAGAGATTGTAACATTTGCTTAAAATGATAACTAAACAAAGTAAGCTACACAATTTGTAAATTAAACCCCAAGGAAGAAATCAGTGCTCAGATCTTCTTAGCAGAGAAGGACTGCACCAGCTAGTAGATTTTGGCCTTCTCAGATGTCTATGACCCAGTCAGTTTAGTTTGCACCCTACTTTCATAGCTCTTTAATTCTACTTATAACTGTTAAGTCACTCCTGTGTGGGGCAATATGCTAGTGGAGTGTGGAGTCAGAGGAAGTGTTTCATTGAAGGATGTGCAGTGTCCATCCCTATGAGAGGCAGTTTAGTGGTATAACATAACTCCCACTAGTCCTGGTTACAGAATTTGACTTCACTGTTTGCCAGAGCTGGGTGACTAATGCAAAGCCATTGAAAGACCACGTGTTTGAATGCCAGATAGCTGTTCAGTCCAATCACGTTCCTTTCTTGTTAATTTTTCTAGACACATTTGTGTGGCTGGGTTTTTTTGTGCTTGGAGAATAGCTGTTCTTCCCATGAATACCCTGATTTCTGCGCAGACCATGACATTTGCATGTGAATTCAGCATTTGCATTTCACCTCACTCCTGGTTAGCTTAGCAGAGCACAGAAGCAATACAAGGACTCAGATGACCAATGATACAGCACAAACAGTGAATAATCAAGAGCTGACATAGAATATTAGCATTGCATTCATAGCTGAAGCGAAGTTTGTGAACAGCCCACTGGCTGAAGTATGTTCATATCACATTCAAACAATCTGAACAGCAAATGAATTTGCAGATGCCAGAGATTGTTTGTGGATAATTCCTAACCAGGAAGAGGGGTTTAATTTGCTGGGTAAATTGTGTGTTGTGTGTAGTTCCCCCAGCAACCCCATGCGCTGCCCTCCTGCGGGGACAACCTGAGCATCCCTCAGCCCTAATTACAGCACTGTAGGTGCCTGTCAGCATGGAGGAGGCCCACCCAGCCTCTCTTACAGTTTTCTGTTTCCATTCCAGTCACCAAAGGGCTGCCCGTTTGCTTCAATGGGTCTGCTCTTAGATGAAGACATGATCTTTCTGACAGCAAGTCAGTGCTAGCTGATCAGTGGGGACTTTGATGGGGTGGTATAATGGGCTTATGAGGTCCTTTGGCTCCTTACATGGAATTATTTTTATTTGCTTAGAAGAACCCATGAGATTAGATCTCCCTCTCCATCAGCCCCAGTCAGGGCAGAGCGGGCTCCTTCCACCATTCACCATCTGTCTAGGGTGGCAATCTGGATTGTATCCCCCTTCTCCTTTTTCCCCTTTGCTTGCCCATGTCTGTTTCACCCTTCCTTGCTTAAAACGGGGGAGGATAAGTGAGGAGGGGCGGATGTTGTGGCCACCCACTGGAAGTACATAGAAGAGGAAGGCCTGGTGCTTTCCTGCTTATTCTCTGCCTTAGTCAAAGTGGAGCTTTCTTTGTTTTCCCTTTGAGTGTGTGTGTGTGTGTGTGTGTGTGTGTGTGTTTGTCTGTCTGTCTGTCTTTATACATGTATGAGAAAGCTACCTGTGATCCTGGAGATAGTTACGACCAAGGAGGGCCAGGCTACCTAAGGGTATGGGGGCGTCATTCCCAGCTCAGATAGACATACCCACACTAACTTTGATCAAGCTAACGTGCTAAAAATAGCAGTGTAGCTGCAGAGGCATGAGCGGAGGGAGGGGCTAGCCACCCCAAATAAAGTCCCGTCTGGGACCCTAGGTAGCTGCTCAGGTGGCTGGCCCATTCTGGCACATGCACTACAGCAGCAGCTACACTTCTATTTCTAGCACACTAGTTCAATGAGAGCTAGTGCAGATATGCATCCAGCTCGAAGTGTATACAGGCAGTCCTCGACTTTGCGACGTTCGACTTATGACGAACGGCACTTACGATATTTCTGAATTGACACCCTGATTCGACTTACAACAATTGGTTTCGACTTTACGACGATCGGTCCCCTGATAGAGTGGATTGCAGTTCTGAGTTACGACGTTTCGACTTAAGAAACAATTTTCAGGAACCGATTGTGTCGTTCGTCCGAAGACTACCTATACTTAACCTTTTCTCCCCTCTGGTCCGTGGTTATGTGTCACTGGCTTAGAAGGCCTGCTGGCTCCAGTGACTGGAGAAGGGATAGATCCTGTTTCTGTGGCATTAGGATGATATTATGTTTGCTTTTGAAGGCCTGTATTTCCCCAGAGTTACCTCATGTGGTAATGGGGATGCAGGGGTTATCCCCTCTTCTAGGTACAAGGAAATACCTTGGTATCTCAGACCCCATGAGGCTAGGGCTGCCAACTTTATAATTGCACAAAACCAAACACCCCTGCTCCACCCCTGCCCTGTCCTTCCCCGAGGCCCTGCTCGTGCCCCACCCCTTCTCTGAGGCCCTGCCCTCACTCAGTCAAGCCCCCCTCCCTCCATCACTCGCTCTCCCCCACCCTCACTCACTTTCAGTGGGCTGGGGCAGGGCATTGAGGTGTGGGAGGGGGTGAGGGCTACAGCTGGGGGTGCAGGCTCCAGGGTGAGGCCAGAAATTAGGTGTTCAGGGTGTGGGAGCAGGCTCCAGGCTGGGCCAGGGGTTTGGGGTGCAGGAGGGGGTGAGGGCTCCAGCTGGGGTTACGGGCTCTGGGCTGGGGCAAGGGCTGAGGGGTTTGGAATGCAGAAGGGGGCTCTGGTCTGGGACCAAGGGGTTTTGTGTGTGGGAGTGGGCTCTGTCTGTGGTGTGGGCTCTGGGGTGGGGCTGGAGATGAGGGGTTTGGGGTGCAGGAGGGGGCTCAGGGCGGGGCAGGTGGTTGAAGTGCGGGAGGGGGTACGGGCTCCAGGAGGGAGTTGGGGAGTCGGGTGCAGGAGGGGACTCAGGACTGGGGTAGGGAGTTGGGGTGCGGGCTCCGGGGGGCTCAGGGCTGGGGTAGGGGGTTGGGTGTGGGGTGCGTGCCCTGGGAGGGCGTTAGGATGCGGGGGAGGGGTTCTGACCTGGGGCAGAGAGTTGGGGTGGGTGTCCAGGCTCCGGCCAAGCGGTGCTTACCTCAGGCAGCTACTGGTCAGAGGTGCAGCAGGGCTAAGTCAGGCTTCCTGCCTACCCTGGCTCTGCGCTGCTTCAGAAGTGACTGGCATGTCTGGTTCCTAGGTTCACGCACAGCCAGGCAGCTGTGCGTGGTGCGCGCTGCACCTGCCCACAGGCACTGCCACCACAGCTCCTATTGGCCATGGTTCCTAGCCAGTGGGAGCTGCGGAGCCGGCGCTCAGGGCTGGGGCAGCGCGGGGCACTTCGCCAATCACACCTGTGCCTAGGGGCCGCAGGGACATGCCGGCTGCTTCCAGGAGCTGTGCAGAGCCAGGGCAGGCAGGGAGCCTGCCTTAGCCCCAATGCGCTGCTGACCGGACGTTTAAGGGTCCCTTTTCGACCTAGTGTTCTGGTCGAAATCTGGACACCTGGCAACCTTAAATGAAACCATAACTGTAGGTAACTTGTGACTTTTCATGGCAATGTCTGTAGCAGCTCAGTGGGAAAGGATGTTTTCTGATTAGTTGACTTGGCTGCTTGCTTCTAATTGATTGCATGTTTTTTGTATGTTTGTTTATTTTATTTGTTGTATTTATCATCATAACTTAATAAAGAGGAGTAACATTTTGCTGGTTTCTGATCACCTGCTGTTTTCCCTCTCAATTGTTAATACCAAATAAAGCTCAGATTTTCAGCAATCTGATAAGACAATGATCATTTCAGTCCAGACGGGGGTCAGAAGGAGATAAATTAGGGAGTAGTAAAGTAAGGAATCACTACAATTCTGTTTGCATGCATACATTGTTGTCAATTAACTGAATGTACCATTAGCTTTTTAACCATAGGGATCTGTCATTTATTTGAATACAGCTGCAGATGGCATTTTTGAAGAGCTGCAGAACTTGCCTATGTAACAAATTACTTTGCAAAACTGAAATGATTCACTGTTGTGTAAGGCATATTGGGGATTAGATTTACTGAAATCTAAATAGTAGAGTAAATCAGAAAGCCAATCAGTTGCTATATCCTGATTCTGAGATTAGAAAGTACTTTCAACTTCTCCTTGTTTTAAGGTTGTGGGAAAGTTGGTTTAATTAATTGCCAGTAAATCAGCTGTTCGTGGGCAGATGTGGCCTGCTCCTATATCATCTCCAATCTGATGAGAGAGGCTTGCTTGAATCTGTGCTATGGAATCCAGTGACCTAGTCTGTATGAAAGCTCTGCTCCACACACAACTTATACCATCAAGGTAAAAATTCCAGTTTGCTTGTTAGTTTGTAAAAGTGTGATCCCGTTTTCCCCAGGTGAAATTCCTGATCTTTTCCCTGATGATGAAGTTGAAAACATCAGCAGCAGCGTGAGAAATGAAGTCAAAAGCCAAGGACTGGTGGACACCAGGGAAACCTGTTGGAAATTCTTCATAGACCGTGTTCGACGACAGCTAAAGGTAAGACTATGCCCAGGAGAATTTGCATCCCTACCCTTGGGCTCAATGCAGGGGTAACCCTACAGAGTGAAATTCCATGGCCTGTGTATACAGGCAGTCAGACTAGGTGATCTAATAGTCCCTTCTGGCCTTAAAGTCTATGAATACCTGAATTGTCCAACACACCAAACAGCGCTTCAATTGAAGGAACATACCACCTCTGATAATTGCACACCATACCTTTGTATAGTAATATGATGATTAGGAATTTCTGTCCAATATTTTTAACATATTGAACTAGTAAGAAGACGAACAGTGACTTATAACATTTCCTTAAAGACATTTTTTTTACATTTCTCCATATTTAATTAAACCACAATCTCTCACTCCCCAAAAATATTGATTTTCCCCACAGACCTCTGCTACAATACCATAAGCCTTTCCATTTTTTAGGTGGTATATTGGGATTTAGCCCTGGAGTCACATGGCTAAATCCTTGAATGCTTCTTGGAAAATCTAGGCTAAGGAGTCCATCTTAACCTCATATAAGCCTGGTAACTTGATGCTTTGCAGCTATGAGAACTCAAATTAGTTGTCTTCAATCATATAGGTGGTGGCATCTAGACTAGAGATGAGTTTTGACATTTCAGCTCTAAAGTGTTTCTTCTACCTACAGCACTTCTCCTCAAATCTGGAAGGTCTTATAAATAAAGAGACCCCAATCTGACATGGCGGGGTGTGGGGGGGAATCTGTTATTCATTTTGAGACTCTTTGGGCTTTAATATCCCTAGGTTTCTTATTTGATTGGGAGGTAGAATTGCATAGGAAAATGACTCCTGCTAGAATATCAGGCAACTTCCTTAATCTTTGTGCCTGCAAGCTAGACATTAGGTCATCATACAATAAATCCAATTATTACCCAATAGGAAGGCTTCTTTCTTTTTTTTTTATTAATTTGTTTCACTCCAACTCATTATCATTTTACATCTGCAGAGGTTGCATCAGTGCTAAACAGTGTTATTGTCCAGAGAAGTGTGTCTTTTCCTTGTCAGAATGAGGCTACCCTTACATTACAAGTGCGATATTGACTTTGCTACAACTAAACAAACGCACTCAGCATTTCACACACTGCATCCTACGGTAGGAGACATGGTTCCTGAGAAGTTTGCAGAAGATCTTTTGGAAATATGCCTAATTTTGGCTACAGCTTTGTTTAAGCTATCAGTCTTGGAGAGGACAGGTGGTAAATACATTGGGAGCTCAGGGGATCCTAGAACATGCAGAACACAGAGACATGCTGCTGAGAGCTCACTCACATGTTATTTGAACTTCCTAAAATAAATAAAAACCCAGTTTAAAGACTTGCCAGAGGGTGGGCCCTCCTCGTTGCCAGAGAAAGCACTGTGGAATACGGAGCTAAGCGGCAACAGGAAGTTGAAAGCAAGCACACCTCCTGCAGACACTGCTCAATGCCCCACTTCCTGTTGAGACTCACTCTGTGTCACTCCCGCACACAAACTCTCTGGGGTGGGGACTGTGTCTCTTGCTACGCACCACGCCTGACACAATAAAACCTCCATCTCAGCTTGGGGCATCTGCTGCTTCTGCAGAAACAGTCATAGTAATAATAATAATGATACCACCACGAGATAGCAGCGGTAGAGAGTGAGACGGAGAACACAGCCAGGCTAGACTACAGCAGCATTCCTAGGGCAGTGAAACAGGGCTGGGAGTGAGGAGCTTCCTGACGTGTGTTGGTGTAAACCAGCTCCTGGGCCATATTGTACCATTGTGTTTGTGTCTGAGTGACGTGCTCAGTGAGGTGCTTGAGAACTGAGCACCCAGCTTGTCAATGGCAGCTGTGCATGTAGGCTTGATCCAGTTGGTTCGGGAGCAGAAAGGGGAGTATCAGAGAGCTCGTAGGTGTCTGAGGGCCAGCCCCAGCCCCTCTGCAATGTGAAGCTGCTGACAGGCAGCATTAAATAGTGCCACTGCTTGAGGTCCTTAACTGCCCCTAGTGCAGGGTTGCTATGGTAGGGTAGAGCAGAGCTCCATGCCCCCCTCTCCCAGACACATCCTCTAGGCCAGGAAAGTGGGAGGTAGGGGAACAGCTGCACCAGCAGAATGTTCCCCTCTGGTACAGGAATCTATGCTGGGCATCTGTGGCAAGATTATGGCTCCTTTGGGCCACCTGAGTCCCCACATGACCAGTGCCCCGCACTGGAAATGTACCCTATGGTCAAAGGATAGGTGGATTTTCCACTAAGGGAGGATTGTTTTGATTCATTGAGACTTGGTTCCATGCTTCTATTTCCTTGTTCTTTCTCATTAACAACATGATAGGGAACAGCTGTTCTGGGGTCAGCTGTTAAGTGTTGCTAAATTCTTTACTGCATTTAATAATGGAAATCTGTGGTCTGTGTAATAAACCAAGAAGCAGACTATAGCATGCCTTGTACATCAAGTGTCCCAGGTTTAAAATAAATAAATAAATAAATAATGGAGATATCCCATCTCCTAGAACTGGAAGGGACCTTGAAAGGTCATTGAGTCCAGCCCCCTGCCTTCACTAGCAGGACCAAGTACTGATTTTGCCCTAGATTCCCAAGTGGCCCCCTCAAGGATTGAACTCACAACCCTGGGTTTAGCAGGCCAATGCTCAAACCACTGAGCTATCCCTCCCCCCCATTTGATCAGCACAGGAGTGGATCTCTGACTGAACAGCAAACTGGAGGAGAGCAAATGTCCATATGTACAGCCATTTTGCCTCCCCCCACTCAGGGCCTATGTGTACAGCATCTTGCACAAGTATCAGGGGGTAGCCGTGTTAGTCTGTATCTACAAAAACAACAAAGAGTCTGGTGGCACCTTAAAGACTAACAGATTTATTTGGGCATAAGCTTTCGTGAGTATAAACCTCACTTCTTCGGATGCATAGAGTGAAAGCTACAGATGCAGGCATTATATACAGACACATGGAGAGCAGGGAGTTACTTCACAAGTGGTTAACCAGTGTTGACAAGGCCAATTCAATCAGGGTGGATGTAGTCCACTCCCAATAATAGATGAGGAGGTGTCAATTCCAGGAGAGGAAAAGCTGCTTCTGTAGTGAGCCAGCCACTCCCAATCCCTATTCAAGCCCAGATTAATGGTGTTGAATTTGCAAATGAATTTTAGTTCTGCTGTTTCTCTTTGAAGTCTGTTTCTGAAGTTTTTTTGTTCAATGACAGTGACTTTTAAATCTGTGATAGAATGACCAGGGAGATTGAAGTGTTCACTTACTGGCTTGTGTATGTTACCATTCCTGATGTCCGATTTGTGTCCATTTATTCTTTTGCGGAGGGACTGTCCGGTTTGGCCAATGTACATGGCAGAGGGGCATTGCTGGCACATGATGGCATATATGACATTAGTGGATGTGCAGGTGAATGAGCCCCTGATGGTGTGGCTGATGTGGTTGGGTCCTCTGATGCTGTTGCCAGAGTAGACATGGGGACAGAGTAGGCAACGAGGTTTGCTACAGGGATAGGTTCCTGGGTTGGTGTTTCTGTGGTGTGGTGTGTAGTTGCTGGTGAGTATTTGCTTCAGGTTGGGGGGTTGTCTGTAAGCAAGGACTGGCCTGCCTCCCAAGGTCTGTGAGAGTGAGGGATCATTTTCCAGGATAGGTTGTAGGTCGTGGATAATGCGCTGGAGAGGTTTTAGCTGGGGGCTGTATGTGATGGCCAGTGGTGTTCTGTTATTGTCCTTGTTGGGCCTGTCCTGTAGTAGGTGATTTCTGGGTACCCGTCTTGCTCTGTCAATCTGTTTCCTCACTTCCCCAGGTGGGTATTGTAGTTTTACGAATGCTTGATAAAGATCTTGTAGGTGTTTGTCTCTGTCTGAGGGGTTGGAGCAAATTCGGTTGTATCTTAGGGCTTGGCTGTAGACAATGGATCGTATGATGTGTCTTGGATGGAAGCTGGAGGCATGTAGGTACGTATAGCGGTCAGTAGGTTTCCGGTATAGGGTGGTGTTTATGTGACCATCACTTATTTGTACTGTAGTGTCCAGGAAGTGGATCTCTTGTGTGGACTGGTCCAGGCTGAGGTTGATGGTGGGGTGGAAATTGTTGAAGTCCAGGTGGAATTCTTCAAGGGCCTCCTTTCCGTGGGTCCATATGATGAAGATGTCATCAATGTAGCGCAAGTAGAGGAGGGGCACCAGGGGACGAGAGCTGAGGAAGCGTTGTTCTAAGTCAGCCATAAAAATGTTGGCATACTGTGGGGCCATGCGGGTACCCATAGCAGTGCTACTGACTTGAAGGTATAAGTTGTCCCCAAATCTGAAGTGGTTGTGGGTGAGGACAAAGTCACAAAGCTCAGCCACCAGGCTTGCTGTGGCCTCATCAGGGATACTGTTCCTGACAGCTTGTAGTCCATCCTCATGTGGAATATTGGTATAAAGTGCTTCTACATCCATGGTGGCCAGGATGGTGTTTTCAGGAAGAACGTCAATGCACTGTAGTTTCCTCAGGAAGTCGGTGGTGTCTCGAAGATAGCTGGGAGTGCTGGTAGCATAGGGTCTGAGGAGAGTGTCCAAATAGCCAGATAATCCTGCTGTCAGAGTACCAATGCCTGAGATGATGGGGCGTCCAGGGTTTCCGGGTTTATGGATCTTGGGTAGCAGATAGAATACCCCTGGTCGGGGTTCTGGGGGTGTGTCCATGTAGATTTGTTCCCGTACTGTAGCTGGGAGTTTCTTGAGCAGATGGTGTAGTTTCTTTTGGTATTCCTCAGTAGGATCAGCGGATAGTGGCCTGTAGAATGTGGTCTTGGAGAGTTGCCTGGCAGCCTCCTGTTCATAATCTGACCTGTTCATTATGACTACAGCACCTCCTTTGTCAGCCCCTTTGATGATAATGTCAGAGTTGTTTCTGAGGCTGTGGATGGCATTGCGTTCTGTACGGCTGAGGTTATGGGACAAGTGATGTTGTTTGTCCACAATTTCAGCCTGTGCACGTCTGCGGAAACACTCTATGTAGAGGTCCAGTCTGTCATTTCGACCATCAGGAGGAGTCCACGCAGAGTTCCTCTTCTTGTAGTGTTGGTAGGAAGGTTCCTGTGGGTCAGTGCACTGTTCAGTGGTGCGTTGAAAATATTCCTTGAGTCGGAGACGACGAAAGTAGGCTTCCAAATCACTGCAGAACTGTATCATGTTCGTGGGGATGGTGGGACAGAAAGAGAGTCCCCGAGATAGGACAGACTCTTCTGCTGGGCTAAGTGTGTGGTTGGAAAGATTGACAATGTTAGATGAGTTGAGGGTACCATTGTTATAGCCCCCAGTGGCAGGTATTAGTTTAGATAGCTTACAGTCCTTTTTCCTCTGTAGAGAAGTGAAATGTGCATTGTAAATGGCTTGTCTCATTTTTGTAAAGTCCAGCCACGTTGGAGTTTGTGTAGAAGGCTGGTATTGTATGAGAGTCTCCAGTTCTGAGAGCTCATTCTTGATCTTCTCCTGTCTGCTGTACAGGATGCTGATCAGGTGGTTCCTCAGTTTCTTTGAGAGTGTGTGGCACAGTCTCTCACCATACTCAGTGTAGTATGTTGATTGCAATGGATTTTTTACCTTCAGTCCTTTTGGTATGATGTCCATCTGTTTGCATTTGGAGAGGAAGATGATGTCTGTCTGTATCTGTGCAAGTTTTTTGTTGAGGTTGATGGATTTCCACTCCATACAGCTAAATTTAGTGCCTTGCATGTTGTCAAGTATCAGGGGGTAGCCGTGTTAGTCTGTATCTACAAAAACAACAAAGAGTCTGGTGGCACCTTAAAGACTAACAGATTTATTTGGGCATAAGCTTTCGTGAGTATAAACCTCACTTCTTCGGATGCATAGAGTGAAAGCTACAGATGCAGGCATTATATACAGACACATGGAGAGCAGGGAGTTACTTCACAAGTGGTTAACCAGTGTTGACAAGGCCAATTCAATCAGGGTGGATGTAGTCCACTCCCAATAATAGATGAGGAGGTGTCAATTCCAGGAGAGGAAAAGCATCTTGCACAGTGGAGTTCTGGCCCATCACTAGGGCTCCTACGAGAATACAAATATTTAACAACAACGGTAGTAATTAATAATGGAGCATAGCTTGGCAGTACCTGAGGGTTGGGGCCCGGAGCTTTGCCCGGCACACAGAGAGTAACACAGACAACTGTCAGAGGGGTAGCCGTGTTAATCTGAATCTGTAAAAAGCAACAGAGGGTCCTGTGGCACCTTTGAGACTAACAGAAGTATTGGGAGTATAAGCTTTCGTGGGTAAGAACCTCACTTCTTCAGATGCAAGTGCAAGAGCCTACACACCTATATCTAAGGCTGTAGAAAGAACAGTATGTTGGTGTTATTTTGAAGTAGTGGGTGATCATGTTATTAAAAACTGGATTACATAGCCTCAGCTAGACACGTATAGGATCTTGGAGTATTGTGTACTGCTCTGTGGATGAGAGACAGAGTTTGTAAAAGCCAGTTAGATGAGAATACTCAGTAAGCCATACTGAAACAAGATACAGTAGATAAAGGGCCTGATTCTCATTGATGCTACGGTCCGTTTCCATGACTCCACACCCTAGGTCTATATCTATTTACAGCCATTTCAAGGCCCCTTTATGCTGCGAGAGTGCTGTATAAATGAGAGTCAGGCCCTAAATATGCAGCATTGAGTAACAGTGAAAGTTTGCTAGGTTCCGCTAGCAGGGTGGTTCTGGCCCATTTGTGGCCATAGTATAACCCACTCACCACCTAGGTGTGGTGCTCTGTCCCCTTTAGTGGCACCGAGACCACTTAAAGATTAGTGAGTCTGCTCTACAGCCTTAGCTAACAGCCATATGGCTTTTAGCTCATGCAATAGAGGCTCATGCATTTAGCTCTAGAGGTCCCAGGTTCAATCCCGCCCGCTGACGACCGGGGTCTGTTGGCGTTACAATAGCAATACTTCAGGGGAGCAGTTTGCTTTTATTTCAGAGAGAAAGGAGTGCTGGCTGTTCGGTTATCCTGTTTTATATGGAATTACCAACTGCAGATGCACCGGCCCAAGACACAAAGGCTCAAAGCTCAAGAGATCATTCTGGGTGCGGCTCCTGATCTTACTCTGAAATCCTCCCGGGGAGTCATTCTCCCAACAGGGAAAACCCAAAGCTGCAGCTATGTCGGGTGCCTCCCCGCCTGCTGCCCTGCCTCTTCTTACTCCTCAGGTTGCTCTTTGTTTCTCACCCGTTGGTAACAAGCTGAGAGTTCGCAGCAGGAAATTCCCAGCTGTGGTGAACTGCACAGCGATAGACTGGTTCCACGAGTGGCCTCAAGAGGCATTGGAGTCTGTCAGCCTGCGCTTCTTGCAAGAAACTGAGAACATTGAGGTGAGGTTCCAGCAGAGGTAACCCCTGCTGACTCTGCAGCTCCTGGTCTGTCAGCTGCGAGTCCTTCCAGCCCAAGATGGACCCTGTGTGCCCCAGTGCACTCACCGTGATCTCATCAGCTAGTCATGAGTGGCTGTAGCCTTGGCTTCATTAGCAGAAGTGAGAAGCTGCTGCATCCAAGCCCAGCCTGAAGTCCTCTGCAAGAGAGGGCTGTAACTCAGTCACAGTGGTGCAGTCAGCACCCAGCTTCCGCAGCAACCTGCTATTACTGTAAGCAGTACATTCAGACTGAATTCCCAGTAATGTTACAGTAGAGCCTCCGTTCTACCAAAAGAGACAGCTTTACTTACACACACACACACACACACACACACACACACACACACACACACACACACTACCCCTTCAGGGGTCAGGATTGTGTTGGTAGCTCAGGTAGTGTAAATTGAAGTTTACAAATCAATCTGGACAATAGCCAGACTGGGTTCCTTTCTGCTGACACTTGCATAATTATTCCCCGCAATATACTTCTTTTGTTGCATATGTGTCTGAGAATTTTTAGGTATTCTCTAGAGCAAATACATTTGAAGCTCGGTTTGACGTCTACTTAATACTCAACTAACAGCTAAATGGATTTATTCATTTAGCTTTTCTACATAGTATTTAGTTGAGTTATATTGTCTAGAACGTCTCTTTTAATGAGTATGTATTTTCCTCTCTCTACAGAACTGTTCTTATTTAATTAGTAAAAGGGAGTTATTATATACAAATGAATGGTATAAAAATTACTCAGTACAGTATGTTCAAATGTAGAGCACAAGTAACAGCAAATGGAGAAATTCTAGAGAGAGTAAATTAATGAAGAGCCCAAATGAGCTGCTACACAGTCAATTGTGCTGTAGTAGAAGGCAATGATTAATAGATTTCCTTACTTTTTGTTTTGTATAAAATATCGTCTCTTTCATTTTAGCTTTCAATGAAAGACTCAATAAGCAAGTTTATGGCTTATGTCCATACAAGTGTCAATGAGATGTCCCGGTCTTATCTGAGCAATGAACGTCGCTATAACTACACCACACCCAAGTCATTCCTCGAGCAAATCAAACTCTACCAAAATTTGTTATTTAAAAAGGGCAAGGAGTTGACAGCAAAAATGGAGCGACTGGAGAATGGCCTGCAGAAACTCAACAGCACATCTGCACAGGTGAGAAGACCCTTCTCTTGTCTCTGGTCTGAATGCTGATTTGTTTAGTTGTTTCTCAGCTCAATGCATACTGTGCTCCAGTTTGGAATCAAAACTGCAGATTAAAAGTGGGATGCAGGTAGTGAATGTCTGTGCTGGATCCTGGCTTTAGAATCCCCACCTCTCCCGTCCAGGGCTTGGGCTCGGGCTCAATTCTCAGATGAGACAAGCTTCTATTCCATTCAGGGGGGAGGAGGAGAGTGAGAATGAGGGTGTGTGTGTGTAAAGCCAGCTGCTGTGGTTCTGAACTAATCACTGCACAAGCAGAGAATCAAGTAGAGATAAATTTGATAAGTAGGTTTATGTAATTATGGTAATTGTTTCTCAGTTACACATAATATAGTATCTTTGCATAGTCTGGGCCAGAGTGAGACCTGGAGTAAGGTCAAGGGAGCCGAAGTCAATGATTTTGCAACTGCTTACACTAGATCTGCATCTGTACAGCTTCAGCTACACATTGTGTCTTGTCATACTGCCATGGATGTGTGATAAAAATGGGTAATGATGGGATCATTTTCCCTTACAAATCAGGATACACATTTTTAAGAAGCCCTAGTTAATGAGCATTCCTGAATAACCCAGTAGACTGAAATCCACTTGTAAAGAACCTAGCTGGGTAAACTGCTAAAATGATGACTGGCAGTATATTGTTCTGGGTAATTGGCAACTCTCTCGACTCTGCAGAAATTGGCACTGCATTTCAATCAAATGCCCACTGTTCCTTTGGAACCGCTTCATCAGTTCTACCTTTCTTGCTAAATCCATCCCACACACTCTGTTTTACACTTCATTAGAATCATAGATCCATAGGGTTAGAAGGGGGGAGGGATAGCTCAGTGGTTTGAGCATTGGCCTGCTAAACCCAGGGTTGTGAGTTCAATCCTTGAGGGGGCCACTTGGGAATCTGGGGCAAAATCAGTACTTGGTCCTGCTAGTGAAGGCAGGGGGCTGGACTCGATGACCTTTCAAGGTCCCTTCCAGTTCTAGGAGATGGGATATCTCCATTATTATTTATTTATTTATTATTATTTATTATTTATAAGGGACCACAAGGGTCATCAACCCCCTGCCAAGATGCAGGATTTGTTGTCACTAAACCATCCAAGACAGATGGCTCCTCCTTTTGAAAACCTCCAGTGAAGGAGCTTCCATGACCTCCCCAGGCAATCTGTTCAATTGTCCTACTGTTCTTACAGTTTAAGAAGTTTTTCCTGAGATTCAATCTAAATCTGCCGTGCTGTAGTTTGAACCCATTGCCTCTTGTCCTGCCCTCTGTGGTAAGAGAGAACAACTTTTCTCCTTTTTTATGGCAGCTTTTCAATATTTGAAGACCACTATCATGCGCCCCCTTAATCTCCTCTTTTCCAAACTAAACATGCCCAATTCCTTCAGCCTTTGCTCATATGGTTTGCATTCCATCCCTTTGATCATCTTTGGCACTCACCTCTGCATCCTTCCCAGTTTCTCTATATCCTTTCTATACGTTGGTGACCAAAACTGGACACAGTACTCCAGCTGAGGCCTAACCATTGCCGAGTAGAGCTGTACTGTCACCTTCCGTGACTTGCATGCTATGCCTCTGTTAATGCAACCTAAAATTGTATTTGCGTTTTTGTGAAACAGCATCACATTGCTGACTCATGTTGAGGTGGTGATCCTCCACAACTCCCAGATCCTTCTGAGCAGTGCTGCTGCCAAGCCAGTTATCCCCCATTCTGTATTTCTGCATTTGATTTTTCTTCCCTAAGTGTAGCACCTTACATTTGTCTTTCTTGAATTTAATTTTGTTATCTATAGCCCAGTTCTCCAATTTATAAAAATCCCTCTGAATTTTAGTTCTATCCTCTAAAGTGTTGGCAGCCTCCCCATAGCATTATGTAATCTGCCAATATGATCAGTATGCTCTCTATTCCTAAACCCCGATAATTAATAAAGATGTTAAATGTCACGAACCGGAACAGATCCCTGTGGAACCCCACTCGAGACCTCCTTCCAATCTGACATCGTTCCATTAATAGTTACTCATTGTGTGGTTGTTTAACCAATTATGTATCCACTTAATGGTAGATTCGCCAAGCTCACATTTCTGCAGCTTACTTATGAGATTTGGGACTGTGTCAGAAGCCTTGTTAAACTCCAGGAATATTATGTCCATCACATTTCCCAGATATTAACCTAGGTAAGGAATCTCTTATTTACCTTTTTGTGCTGAAGGAAATGGGCCCAACTTGATGCCACCCCAACCAGAATGTAGAACGAGGGGAAGAGGGGGATACTGAGAAAACCCCAATAGGGACCAGCAGGCTTCATCTTTTCCATTTGAACTAACTGGACAACATTGGTGATGGAAGCATTCCCTCTGGTGCCCAATGGAGAATGGAGATTTCTGCAGACAGGCTATGGGCTATATCATAGAATCATAGACTATCAGGGTTGAAAGGGACCTCAGGAGGTCATCTAGTCCAACCCCCTGCTCAGAGCAGGACCAGTCCCCAGACATCTTCAGTACTGCTGAGTGCCCATACCTGCAAAGGAAGTCAAAGGGAACTGCGAGCACTCAGCACCTTTATACATTGGGCCCTATGTGTAGCTTGCTCAATTTGGGGCCGAAGCATCTTCTGTAATCCGCAGCTTGCAGTTTTTATGACATTTAATGGTGGAGAAGATGGCTCACATCTGTGTTTCTTACTGGCAGCTGACTCTAATACTAATACAAACACCAAAGCCCCTACTACTTTAGGAATGGTTTCCTAGACGTCTCAGTGGGCATTTATTTACAAGGCCCAACACAATATCGGTAGTGTCCCAGGAGTCTGGGATGAAATGTGGAGCTTTTAATGATCCGCGTGGCTTTCTCCTGCCTTCTCTTTTCCTTGGGATTTTTCTGGTGTTGTGGGATAGGCTATCATTAAGCTTGAAGGTGATTTCACATTGGACTAGAATTGAAGCAAGTAGTGATTGTTCATAGAGTTGACTGACATTAAAACCACAATTTTCACCCTTGGATGTGCAAAATTAAGCACCTCGCTAAAACTGACCTGATTTTCAGAGGTGCTGAGCAGTCACAGCTGCCATTGACTTCAGAACAAGTTCTGCATACTTAACACTGATGACAACCAGTCCACTTATTTAGATGCCTGAAGATGGACGTAGATGGCAACTGCAAGCAGTCTGGTTTGGAAACATCAGCCTGACCTCCATGGAAATGACACCAGTTCTATTGCGCAGAGTGGACTGGAAGTGCAAAGAGACAGATGCTGTGTCCCTCTCAAGTGTGTAGTCTGGTGTTTTTATTAAATGGGATTTTGAAGGCTTTTTTTTTTAAAGCAGGGAAAAAGAATTTTGACATCTATGTAGGGAACAAGCTGTGCCTCAAGGCTGAGGGCAATGGTCCTGATCCACAAAGGGACTTAATCTTTGTGACACTGTGTGTCCCTCTCCTGGAGTCAGGTGCCTAAGCCGTTTCTTGTGAGAATGATTTAGGCAGCTGCTTAGTGCCACCCAAAATGGCCAGAAGAGGAGGTGGTGGTGGTGGTGGTGCCTACATTATCACTTTATCCCAGTGGTAAGATCACTCACCTGAGAGGTGAGAGACCCCTATTCAGATCCTTTCTCCTCCACAGGCAGAGGGGGGAATTGAACCTGGATCTCCCCCGTCCCAGGTGAGTGCTCTAACCACTTGGCTAAAAGCTATACATTGGCCACCTCCTCTTTCTCTGGCCAGATTTTGAATGGGACTTAATCTGTATGGGCTCTGAGCGTGCCTACCGGATTGGGTCTCACAGGTGAGCTAGGTGCTCCTCTACTGATCCTTCCCCACTTTGTGGATCGCTCTGGGGCTCATGTGGGAGAGATGCATCTGGAGACCTAGTGTGAGTTAGCAGTGCACCTGCCCAAAGACGGAAACATCAGTGCCAAGAACTTTTACCCTGAAAACTTAGGTGCCGATTGACTGTAGATGCCTGCAGAGTTAGGCAGCAGCTGAGCGGGAGTTTTGTGGACCACAGTGGTGCCTAAAATTGGATCTTCAGTGCCTAAGTACCTTTGTGGATCCAGGCCTGTGCTCCTATTCCCAACGTAGTTCTCACTGCTCTTGGTGCCTGGCAGTTAATGGCTAGTTAATTATAGGTATTGAATACATTGTGGCACCTTAGGACACTGATTTTAACTTGGGCACTTACAATCTTTTCTCAGGGTGTTTCTTGAATTAGCCATTCTAGTTTCAAAATCTCTCCCCCCCCCCCCTCTTTTGGGATTTGGAAATCTTGGCATTCGTGATTAGCTTCTGTTTTAGGTAGCTGTCTTTCATTAGCTTATGTACTAAACAAAACTTCAGACAATGGCTGTCCTCCATTTCCAGAAAAGTCACAGGCTAGCTCCCAGGTAGGAAGACCTTAATGAAATTGGAGAAGTCTGCTGGCTGAGTAATTTATTTTTCAGAGCTATGCTCAATAAAAAGAGGTCTGTTCAAAGCCCTGTTGCTGAGTTAACTTTTAATATGACTTTTGTTAAAATTGCATCGTTGAATTCTAGATCCAGGTCTCGCCTGCTGTACTAATTAATTGCTGACCTTTGTGATGCAGTGTTTGTGTTCTTGAAACGCAGCATGGGCATTCAGATTAAATGTGCCTGCTGAGAGCCTGCCCTCCAGGTTTTCTGTTATTTAATAATTCTTCTTGCTGTGTTCCTGGTCATAGTCAAGTCTTTCCTATCTCCCAGTTGGAGTCACAGTGCATTTCCCTTGAATGTCTGGCTTGCTTTGTTCTTTTCCTTTCTTCTCCACCTTAGACATTGCTTATCTGCCTAACCAGAACACATAGAAGCGTCTCACCGAATCTTTCCATTTCTTAGCCCAGTTGGTGATTGCACACTCCGTATTGCTATTGGTTGATAATCTCATTATCTATGCTGAGGCACTCTTGGATCTTTTTGCTAACACCCTGATGTAATCAGTCTTGAGATGATAATCGGGAAGGAGCATGCTAAAATTTTCAAATTTCCTTGGGGTGTTCACTTACAGTCATTTCTCAACACCTTGTTCTTTTTCTTACCGGACATGGCCTTAGAGGGCTGTTCTCCCTTTTAGTCTTTTCCTCCTCCCATTGCCATTCTGCCATCTTCTGGTAAAAATGTATCTTATGCTTGCTTCAGTGCTGGCAGGCACATGAAGGGTTAATGTTGTAGGTCTCACTGTACCCAGAAGCAGCGCTCACTCTTCTGTGTCACTTCTGTGTTACGAGTAAAACACTTACCTCTGTGCCCTTGACTGCCTCACAAGAGTCCAGTGAGTTGCCTCTAGCCAAGCAAGACAGGTAGAGAAGTTCTTCTTTGAGTAGATGCAGCCAGGCATTCCAGGTAGGGCGCACACACCCAGCACACCGAAGTTGGATAACTTTTCCTAACAGTACCCTTAGGGGCGGTACTTGTGCCCTGTGGCCCTAGCCACGCACCAGCTATATGAGGATGGTGCTGCCTTGATACCTCTCAGTTCCTTCTCATCGCTGGCAGCTAGATTCTGAGCTCGCCATCATGTTTTCACCTCATGTTTTCAGTCTCAGTTTTCTAAGAGCTTTTTGTTTTCCTCTAGATAATAGTAGTACCTTAGGTCTAGTTTAGTGTCAGTTAAAGTAGTTGCTGCCCTGTGTGATGCCCTCACCAAAGTTCAATCATTGTCTGTCATGTGGGGGCGGTGCATCCCCAACAGTGATCATAGAAAATCAGGGTTGGGAGGGACCTCAGGAGGTCATCTAGGTGCTTGTTGTGTTTGGTGAGGGACAAATTGAGGAACAATGCTCTCTCTTTAAGTCCATCAAGGGGAGGACTCAGGTGGCAAGAAACTTAGAATTGAAGCAGCGCCTTCTGGAGCAGGCCTCAAGGCCCACTGTGGCACTAAGGCCCTGGTCTGATTAGCAGTTGCCTTTGGAACCAGCAAGTGATGCCACTCCACATTCGGAGCCCGCTGTCTCCCCCAATAGGGACAAGAGTCGTTCTCCCTCCTCCGGTGCAGTGAGGCAGAGGTCCCATAAGATTAATCGGGACAGATCCAGAGCTCAGAGAGACTCTTCCTCATCTTTTAAGAAGAGTGCAGACCAGCACCATGCTCCCTCCAGCACATGGGATGGAGCAGGTCCATCTAACCGCTGCCCGCTACCGCACAAAGATAAGCATCAACCTGTACTGTCGACTCTGGTTCTGGCCATGGATTGTCCGTTGAGTCAGTACCGATGATGTTAGTACCAGCGCTGATCGTCTCGATGCTGGTGGTGTATCAGCTGGCATCAGACCTGTTTGGTTTCTCAGTCCCTGATTCTCCACTAGTTCAGGAGTTTTCCAGTGCCATGGTTTCTACTGCTTCATCCTCCATTGTGCCCTTGGCACCTTCTGACCATGTTGCAGAGCTGCTGGGTTCATGGTCACTGCAGCTCGCACTCCCCATGTCTCAGGCTGTGGAACTGAGACCGATGTCATCCCTGGCACCGAGGGACCCTCAACACTGGTCCATCCCTCGGCACTGTCATTGCCCTGCTAGCAGATCCCATCGTTGAGCTCAGTACTATCCTTGGCCTTGGTGCCAGCACCCCCTCCTGTACTAGGTTGGAGTGTGTCTTGCTTGGTACCAACTGTGCCAATTCCCTGTTCCTCTTCAGCACTGATGCCACTCCCATGTTGAGCTTTGGATGAGTCTGATTGTTTGTTCGCCCCTTCATCACCAGAGAATCTCTTGCCTGCATATGACCACTACCTTTAGGCATCCAGGCTGAATTTCTGCAAGAGAATATGAATAAGCTGCAGGATATTCTCCAATCATTAGCTCCTGGGAGAGTAGCCCTCTCAATAAATCAGGCAGTCTTGGAGCTTTCAGAGCCCCTCTGGAATATTCCCCCTTCATTGCCTCCCATGGCAAAGCTTGCAGTGAAGCGATACTTCATCCACATGCGGGGTTTTGAGGGCCTTTGCTCCCACTCGGGCCCTAACTCTCTGAGGTAACTGCAGTGAATGACAGGGCACAACAGGGAAGGTATAAATCTATGTCTTAGGACAAAGAGTCCAAAAGGATGGACTTGATGGGGAGCAAGATTTATACCTCTTCTTCCATGCAGATGGGCATTGTGAACCAGCAGGCATTGCTCTATAACTACAACTTTGTTAATTGGGTGGCATAAGTTTGTGGACAAAATTGCCAGAAGCCCCCAGGGAAGAGTTTAAGGTGTTAGTTGCAGAAGGCTGTATGGTAGCCAAGATGTTGTAGTCAGCGTTTTCATGTCAGTGTTTTTAAACTCCAGGGTAGAAAGGTTCTTAAAAGGAGTCACTGATAACTTGGAAGAGGGAGAATATGGGGGGATGTTGGAGCGGGGCATGGAAGAGTGGGGAGGAAAGCAGGTGTCAGAGCTGTGCAGTTAGGAATAATGTGGTGCTTCAGATCTTCCACTCAGAATCTTGCACATCCATGCACCCCATTCTGTCCCCCTTTCTCCTAGAATGCCCCCCACTGACACCATGTGAGTCCCTGCACTGTTCCTGCCCTGTCTCCCCAATTCCTCAACCTGCAGGTCCTATCCCAGACCTGCCTCTCTGTGGGGAGGAGGTCTGAGGAGAAACAACCAGGCTGTGCTGGACAGCCAGAGGGACGAGAGCTGAGAAGATGTTGCAGGGGCAGTGAAGGGACTACCATGCTGCAGTGCATTCTTTGGCTGGGGTAATTATTGTTGACAAGCCAGAGGCACTGGAGGGTGAGAGTGGGGTTGCTGAGAAAAGCCAAAGAAATTAAATGCCCTAAAACATCATTAAATCAGAGTTAAGGTTACCCAGTGCTGCCTCATGCCTTTCCAGAATGTGGTGAGTGGCTAAACATAGACCACTGAAAACCAGAAAATGAAGAGTCAAGGTACATGCTTCCTCCAGGCAACCTTAACTCTGCCCCCTGGAGCTGGCAGTAGCCACTGGGAATGGTTCAGTAGTGTTGATGCCATCATAAGTAGGCCTGGAGAAGGACTGTGGGAAGGTGTCATTGTGTTTTGTCCCAGATTTGAAGTGCATCACTTCTCTGCATGCACTCCAGCTGTGACTGTATTAAAATGGCGGAGAGATTATCTGAAACAGTTTGGCAGAGCCGTCACTGTGATATGAGGAGAGGTGCACATGTACCTTGAGGGATCAAGGCTGCCTTATTTCAGTGCAGAGTTCTCTAGGTTGTGTCAGTTGCAGTGCACAGGGGTCTTACTGCCATGGAGTTTGTCAGAAGTCTGATGGCAGACGTGACAGCGGCCTGTAGGGTTTAAGTGAAGGCAATAACTCAGAAGGAATCTTCAGGGCAAGGGTGAAGGAGAGGTAACATTTAGGAACTCTGGGGTGGTTTGGGTGATGGCTGAGTGTAGGCCAGGTGTAGGTAGTGCCTGATCATTATCCCTGACCTAACCACGAGCTTTGGATGAGCAAAAAGAAGGTGTTAGACTGTGTCCTACAGGGAGCTGTCCCCAGAGTGTTCCATGCATCAGCAAGGGTAAAGAATGGGTGTTACCAGCATGCTGGGGCATTGCTCAAAGAGGGCAAAACTAAGGTTGCGCTATAGGGGTGTTGTGTCCCTTACCTTCCTATTTTTTGGTTCTCAGAGTTTATGTTTAGCCTCTCTCCACATTCTGGAAGGATACAAGGCACCACTGGCAACCTGAACTCAGCATTGACAAAGTTTTGGGCCATTTAACAGATGCATTAGCACTGTAGATACATCACACAACTTGTGTAAATGGTGACACATGGTACCCTAAACCCTGATTCAACAAGGTACTTAAACATGTAAGTATAACACTGACAGACCTCAGTCATCAGCGGGCAGAATCGAACCTGGGACCTCTGGAGCAAAATGTATGAGCTAAAAGTGACATGGTTCTTAGCTAAGGCTGTAGCAGACTCATTAATCTCTGAGTGGTCTTGGTGCCACTACAGGGGGCAGAACACCAAACCCAGGAGGTGTGTGGGTTACATAAGTAGTCCTATTGCTATCACTCGTGAGGTTATTCACGTGAGGTTACTCATGTGCTTAAAGTTCTTTGTTAATCAGGCCTTAATGAAGAATGTAAACGAGACCCTTCAGTCTGCTGTGGTCTAATCAGGATTTTGTAAAGCTTGGATATTGCAGTAATGGGGGCAAGAGAAGTGGATAGCCTGAAAAGATAAATGATGTTTCTATGGGCATTATAACACCAAAGGCTGGAGTTTGCCCAACCAGCATAGGATTAAGAGTGCTGCATTCCAGCATTTGCAGTCCTGATGAGATAAAACTGTTTGTTATGTATGGAAAAGGCTGTCTCCATTTGTTTTGTTTTTTTTTTCACCCAGGGCTTCACTGCAGGGGAAGAGTGAAGTTATTTTGCTGCATTTTCCTATTATGGTTTCCACTGAACAAACTGAACATTTCACAGTTAAACATTCATCGTTAAACTGTACATTCTGGCCTTGTTGTCACTAGGAAAAAAGGTATATTTTTAACATGTGCCAAAATCCTAGTGTAGACAAGGCAAGGTGTCATTTTAACACGTTAGCACCCAGGGGTCGGCAACCTTTCAAAGAAGAAGAGCCATTTTTTTGTTTTTGTCTTTGATCAAAATATTTCGAGAGCCGCATCACACGCAAAGCTATTTGTAGAGTTAGAATTTATCAACGAATAATAATGGAACATATTAAAGTTATTACTACTCACCAATACTTTTAACACGACTTCTGCCATTTGAATTTGAATATAAGCAGGAGGGGACTCCGGGTTGGGACAGGGGATTGGGGTGCAGGAGGGGGTTATGACCTGGGGCAGGGAGTTGGGGTGCGGGAGGGGGTGTGAGGTGCAGGCTCTGGCTGGGAGGCGCTTACCACAGGCAGCTCCTGGCCAGCGGTGCAGCAGGACTCTGCCCCCATGCCGCTCCCGAAAGCGGCTCGCTGCTGGCACGTCTCTGCACGCCCCTGGTGGGGGGCAGGTCCACGTGCTGCCCCCGACCCCAGCACTGTCCTCACAGCTCCCATTGGCTGGTTCCTGGACAATGGGAGCTGTGGGGGCGGGTCTTGCGGGTGCAGACAGAGCACAGAGACCCGCTGCCCCCCTCCCCCCAAGGGGTGCGCAGAGACGTGCCAGCAGGCAACCGCTTCCAGAAGTGGTGTGGGGGTCAGAGCCCTGCTGCACCACCGGCCGGGAGCCGCACCTCACACCCCCTCAAAAAATGGCTGCCAGCAAGTGTGCTGCCAAAGAGCCGCAAGGGGGCAGCCAAAGAACCGCACGCAGCTCCGGAGCCGCAGGTTGCCGACCCCTGTGTTAGCCAGACAAGGTAAACTCTATGGGAAGACTGAGGGTTCACTACAACTAGTTAAGACATTAAAACAACAACTTGCCTTGTCTATACTAGGAATTTAACAACATTAGCTAACACGTTAAAACACACCTTTCACCTTATGTAGAATGGCCTTTCATGCTTTCAACTATTTGTGTTTCTTTTGAGTGTAATCATAACTCTGAATTTCCTGGGTTTCTACTACTTGCCTTCATTATTGCAAAGCTTTTGCCCTTCAATTAATTCTATGTGCTTTCAGCCTTAACTCCAGTTTAAGGCAGATTTTGTCGGGAAATGTTCTCACAAGAGGTGCTGTAAATGAGTATACAGCCGTTCCATTTATATAAATGTTGTAAGACTTGTGTAGCGCTGGCAGGTTAATCCCTTGTTTGTCTTGTCGTAGCCGTTTAAACCGCATAAAGCTTCTATTCACACATGTATCCAGTACAGTGTTACTTATCCTGGGCAGGAGGTCATAGGCCATATCTGCAATCAGCGAAACCTCACACTTCAATTTTTCCAAATCTCAGAAGATTTAGACAACGAACAAAAAGATGCTGCTCAGTTTGCGGCTTGAAGCGATTCCGTACCCCAGCAAGCTCAGAGTCATTTTGATTTACAATCTCCTCTTTGTGCTGGTGGAAATAGCCTTCTACAACAGAACAACAGGAGGTGAAAATGGATCAACTGCTCAGCATGGGAATACAAAGAGTGTTCTAGGAACAGCCTCCGCTTGAAGCTAACCCAAAATGCCAATAGCTGCAGCTTATGTGATTACATTGCATTAAAAATTGTGCTCCCTTTTCTGTTATGAAAATGGAATTCTTACAGTGGTACTCAAACTTTTTTACTGGTGACCCTGTTCACACAGCAAGCCTCTGAGTGTGACCCCCCTAATAAATTTAAAACATTTTTTTTATATTTTTAACACCATTATAAATGCTGGAGGCAAAGCAGGGTTTGGGGTGGAGGCTGAGAGCTTGCGACCCCCACATGTAATAACCTTGCGACCCCCTGAAGGGTCCCAACCCCCAGTTTGAGAACCCCTGAATTATTAGCAAAAGCTAAGGTCTGACTTTTATTGTATTAAGTATTGTTACATAAGTCAAGAGGTACCCCAGGTGTTATGAACAGTCTTTCATTGGGTAGACTGCATGACAAACTGGTCTCTGAGGTCTTGGGAGTAAGTGACTGTGTATATTCATTGAAGTTGGTAATTCAGAAAGAAAATGAGTGAATATTAATTTAAATCACTAAGGCTGAAAAGTGTTTTGTGTTCTGGTCTGTAAATGTCCAGACTGAAATCGCACCTAGCATGCACTGTGGGAGTTGCAGTGCACACTGCCTCTGTCATGCACCGCAGAGACATGCTGTATTTCCCAGGAATGTGGTGGGATAAGCTGCTGAAAGAGAAAGCTGATCATAAGTTGTGTTCACAGATAGATTATGGCATCGAATTGGGTATATATTTGGTTCTGCAATGGGGGGAGCATATCTGCAAATATCTGCAAAATCACCTCATTTTCCTCCTCAAAACTTGCCCCTCCTGTGACGGTGCTTACAAAACCAGTTAGGCTGCTGGAGTGCTGAGACCATTGCCTGTCATGCTGACCGGCATTGTCTCGTGGTTTTCTTGTGCTCCCTCTTCTGTCTGTCTCCACCTACCGGCTCTTATCTCTGGGCAGGTCTACACTAACCCCCCAATTCGAACTAAGGTACGCAACTTCAGCTACGTGAATAACTGAAGGCCCAAGAAACTCAGCTGAAGTTCGAAGTACCTTAGTTCGAACTTACCTCGGTCCACACGCGGCAAGCAGGCTCCCCCGTCGACTTCGCGTACTCCTCTCGCCGAGCTGGAGTACCGCAGTTGACGGCGAGCACTTCCAGGTTCAACTTATCTCATCCAGACAAGACGCGATAAGTCGAATCCAGAAGTTCGATTTGCTTGCCGCCGAACTACCGGGTAAGTGTAGACCTACCCTTAGACTTAGATTGTAAACTCTTTGGACGGGAGCTGTCTGTTTATTAGGTGTTTGCACAGCTCCTAGAACAACAGGGTACTGGTCCAGAACCAGGGATCTTAGATGCTATAATAGTAATTAATAATTCCATAATAGAATGTAAGTTTTCATTCACTTCCCAGGGGGATCCTGCTCAGAACAGCAACTGGACCTCATGATGTGGACACTGGTTTCCAGTTGTATATTCCATGTCCACAGGATGGTGGAAGGAGCCAGTGCTGGCGAGAGCACCCTGCTGGCTGTATCTTTCCTGGGATTGACACCACTCACATGCCAGCAGCACAGCGGGGCCAGGACTGCCCCAAGTCTGTGCCCCAGGCAGCTTGTAGTAAAGGATAAAAGATTGCCCAACAGCATTGTCCTGTTAGCACTAGGAGCTATTGTTCTGCTGAGTTTCTTGGGCCTCACTCCCTTTGCAGATGGTGCCTCCTTGTGTTTCTCTGCTCTCGCTCTCCCTTCTCAGGGAGTCAGGGCAGAGGAGGGAGCAGCGGGGAGAGCTGAGGAGGAACCTTACCTGCCTGCTCTCTCTACAGCCATGGCGGTGGTAGACCTTGGAGAATGGGAGACCCAGGGGGCAAGGCAGCAATTTATTATTATTAGTGGGAGATACCCAGTAAGAGGGAGACCCAAAACCATGGGGAGTGATGCCTCAGGGAGAGTGTCTCAATGGGGTAACCTCTCCGAAGGACCAAAAGAGGTGCCTTTACAGAACACTGTCAGGAGAACAGGCCCAATCCTCCTCTCCCCAAAGACTCCGGTGAGGGCTACTGGCCATTCTCAGACACCCCCCGGGGAGAGGGCCACAAGCACACAGCAAGAGGCAGGGGAACCAGGGCCATTTGGCTATGTGGCGAGAGTCCGGTGACCTGTTTAGTGAAGCATCTGAACTTTAGGGTGTTCACCTAAAGCTTGGGCTCCTCCCCTCTTTGTGGGCAGGTGGGTCTGCTCATCTCTCGGCCTCAGTGGGGCAGTGACTTACCTGTTCCTCCTGCAAAGAGCTGCAAGGTTTCTCACACCTTCCTCTGGAGCAGCTGGTACTGACCACTGCGGGAGACAGGCTATGCGACTGGATGAGCCACGTGGCAATCCCTGCATTGCCCTTTCCCCGGCTATGGCCCATCCACCATCCATTTACTGCACTCTCCTGCTTATAATTCTTCTCCACATGCTTCACCTCTTCTCTTGCCTGCTGGGTTCACGCCCCTCCTGTGTGCTTCTCCCACTGTAGGTAGATGGCCTGAAGGCCAAGCTGGCAGCCCAGGAAGTAGAGCTGAAGCAGAAGAATGAAGATGCTGACAAGCTGATTCAGGTGGTTGGTGTGGAGACGGAGAAGGTGAGCACGGAGAAAGCCATCGCTGATGAGGAGGAGCAGAAGGTGGCGCTGATAACTCAGGAGGTCAAGCAGAAGCAAAAGGACTGCGAGGAAGACCTGGCTAAAGCTGAACCAGCCCTTGCCGCTGCCCAGGCGGCTCTTAACACACTCAATAAGGTATGGGACAGGCATCAGGGCACTCACAGTATCTCCTGCTTTCTGGGCAAGCACAGTTACAATTGGATTGTAGGAGACGTAGCCCCATAAGGGCCTTGCCTCTGAGGTCAGCCATCACAGCCCACCATGCAAGGGAATCACAGGCAGGTGTACACATGCTGAAGCCCAAGTTCCTTTGCTTCTGTGCTATGTGCTCCTTGTTCTGGGGCTGTTTGGTCCCTGGTGTAACTAAGAGCCATCTCCAGGCTGCTCTCAGTTACACCTGCTTATTGGCCGTGGGAAGCAGAGTATAGCTGGAGTTCTTCTGTTCTGACCACAAACCCCTCTGCGTTTGGCCCACTCCGTTTCGCTCTCCCTGCCCCACCAGGGCTGGGAGTGGAGCTGGCGCACAGCCACTCCACCAGGATCTGGTGGTACCAATTCAGATATTTCTTAGGCAGAGGGGAAATTCTAGTCTCCTCTCCCTGCTAGTGGTCCCCGCTCATCCACCCCTGCTCCCATAAGGACCTGGGTCTCCGTTGGCAGGGCAGTCTCTCCTTTCTCTTACCCATGCTGCAGGTGCTGCCAGGAATCAAGTTCTCAGAGGACTCCTTGCGCTCTGCCGTACAGTAACAAACTCCCTGAGCACCAGGGCACAAAACCACTCACTGAAATTTGGCCTAGCTGCCCCATATCTATACAGAGGGGTCGCTGGGTTAGATTTCAGTGGCAGTGCAGTCACGCAGCTGGCACGATGCACTGGACCACTCCCACAGCAGCCGTACTCCTTTAAAGTACTCGGGCCATGGTGCTAAAGCCCTGGGGAGCAGCAGGGGGACAGGGACAGTCACACACACCCCAGCATCCCCAATTGGCACCAGTGCCAGGGTCCTCTTAGGAGGGAGGGGTACTCCTCGGGGCTAATATTTCTCTCCTCTCCATGGCCCATCAGCATAATGGAGCTGAATGCAACAAAGAACTGGCCCCGTGTTTGCAGATGTGGAGTGATGTGCATAATGGAGGGAGATGGGGTTAGGGCTGCATATGAATGGGCCAGGCACCAGTAGGTTTACCATATTTCCACAATCAAAAAAGAGGACACTGGGGGGGGACCCCGCCCTAGTCCCGCCCCTGCCCCATTCACTCCCTCCCACTTCCCACCCCCTGACTGCCCCCCTCAGAACCCCAACCCCCCTGCTTCTTGTCCCCTGACTGTCCCCTGCTGAGAACCCCCCACCCTAACTGCCCCCCTAGGACCCTACCTGTCCCCAACCCTTATCCACTCGCATGGGTGGCAGGGTTGTAGAAATTTTGGTGGTGCCCAGACGCCACCGTCCCCCACCTGCCTAAGGCTCTGGGAGGGGGGTTGGGTGGGGGGAGGAGGTCTGGGGTGCAGGTCCTGGGCTGGGGATTAGGATGCAGAAGGGGTGCAGGGTGCAGGTTCTGGGATAGAGTTTGGGTGCTGGGTGCAGGCTCCGGGCTGGGGCAGGGGGTGGGTGTGCAGGAGGGGGTGAGGGGTGCAGGCTCTGGGATGGAGTTTGGGGGTGGGAGGTGGTGCAAAGGGAGGGGGTGCAGGCTTTGGGAGGGAGTTTGAGGGCAGGAGGGGGTGTGTGGAAGGGAGGAGGTGGTTTGGAAAGGAGTTTGGGGATAGGAGGGGATACAGGGGTGAGGGCTGTGGGTCTGAGGATGAGGGGTTCATGATACAGGAGGGGGCTCAGGGCTGGGGCAGAGGATTAGGGTGCGGGGGGATGAGGGCTGGGGCTGAGGGGTTTGGGGCGTTGGAGAGCCTCGGGGCTAGGGTAGAAGGGCAGGGTAAGGGCAGCCTGTCTTCCCATTAGTGGATGGGGGATGCTAGGACCCGGGGGCAGCAGACAGCAGTTGCTGCTGGCTCTGGCAGTATAAGCAGGCAAGGGAGAGGCAGGGGAGGAGGGGCACGGGGGGGACGCCCGGAGGGGGGGTGGCAGGTGGAGGCTGGGGACCCATCCAACACTCCCCCGCTCCCTGACTGCCCCCTCCCCCCGGACTCCCCTTACCATTCTGGCTCCACGTGTTTGCAAAACACGCTGCCCGGTGGGTCGGTTTGTGTGTCACACAGGGCTGCAGACAGCGGGAGGGGGAGTAGGGGAGGGCTCTGGCTGCTGGAGGCCAATGGGAGCAGCTCAATCGGCCAAGCCGCCCAATCAGCAGCCGCACTCTGCATGGACGGGAGGGAGGGAGGCGAGGGAGAAAAAAACCCCGGACATTTTAACCTTGTTACCAATTCCTCCTGGACGGATATTTAGAGACGCAAAAGCCAGACATGTCCGGGGAAATACGGACAGATGGTAACCCTAGGCACCAGGGCCTGAATCTGTCAGGGGTGAGGAGGGCCAGGCATGGTCTTCTTGCTGCAGAGCTTCCAAGGGCTAACTTGTACCTGAGTCATCAGGAGTTCAGCCAGGAGGCAGTGGGCAGGAGCATGGTTGTCAGGAGCAGCGGGGTGCAGAAGAGTGCAGGTACTGCTGGCCAGCTGATTGTACATCAGCAGTTCAGAGGGCTGCTAGCAAAAAAAGGTCTGGCCTGGCAATTGATCGTGAGGGAGGGAGGGATGCTATAAGTTTGAGAGGCACCACCTACTGTGTACCTGGAGAATAGCAGCAGAAATCAGCCCCTAGTTACTGCCCTGTGCCACTGAGTGTTTTATACCTTTCTTGTTTATATTGTCGTAGCACCTAGGAACACACAGCATTGTGCCTGCAGAACTCCTGCATGGGAGCTGCCATGCAAATCACTTACCATTGTGGTCAGCAGGGGGATGGCCTCCACTTTGGCTGACACACCAGAGATTGGGCAACCAAACTCCAGAGCTAAAAGCATAAGCTGCTACAGCCTGCACCATGGCTCTCTAGCTGGGGCTGTAACAGACTCATATCCTCCGTGGATTGTGGACAGAGGGACCTGGAACACATCCTCACCTGTGGGATGGAGCACCCTTGGGCACGGTGGTCTTGCTTTCTCCCAAGGCAAGCTGCTTTTGTCACCATTTCTGCCAATCCTTGTCTTGGTTTGCTCCATGACAACTCTCATGGATCAGGCTGCTGGCAAGAGATCAGGCCTGATCTTGTTGCAATAGCTGTAACATCTCATTTAATTGAAAAGATGTTATCAGCTCTAGCTGTTCGCTCCCAGGTTATTTCTATGCAAGAGCACAGTCAGCGCAGCAGGAGCTGTAAGACACCTGAAATACCGATTAGATGTGTTTTATAATCCATCTACTTTGATTTTTCTCCAGTTCACTTAAAACCGAACATTTTAGATGGAATTTGAAACTCTTCTTATCCTGGTAACATTTTGCACAAAATTCATAAAACAGCCTTGCCTGGGGGGTAACTGTGGCTGTCAGGAATGCTGCCCGTATTTCATTCAACACTGAGTTTAGAGTCACTCCTCTGTGTTACTTCATGTTTGAGCTCACAGACTACACAGTGCAGGAACTGTGACAGCAGGGCTATTCCGTGGCTTCTGCTTGTGTCTCCCATGCCCAGTCAGCACAGTGAAGGATGTCTCCAGATAACTGCCCCGGGGCCGAAGGGATGGGAGCTGTAATTTGTAATGTTCAGGGCTGTGTGCATCAAACCCCTTTGTGATACTTGTACAATCCAAAATTCAGAGGGTGGTGGCCTCTCCACTCTCTCCAGGAAGAGTTTTCTCTCCCTTAAGCTCCTTTACAAGGTAACCAGAAAGAGCCCAACACTGAGCAGCCAGAATTGTGTAGGCGAAGTTTTGCATGGCTGTTTGCTCCCCGCTCCAGCTCGCAGTGTCAAGCATGTGAGTGCTGAGGATGTGCTGTCTTAACACGCCATGCCTAGCTCCCTGACTGCATTGGTCCAGATGGAGAAGTTGAGACCGAGAGGTTGAGTGTCTTTCCCAAGATCACACAGCAAGTTAGCACTAAAGTCATAGGTATGACACCCTCCACCCCCTTTAGGATAATTGTACCCTGGTCCACCAACTCAGATCATCTGTGCAGCAGGGTCTGTTGGGGTTCCTGATCCCCTTCCTCTGCCAGGAAGAGTTTGCAAGGGCAGAAAAGGGGAAATGGCCCCAAGTGTCCTGTGAGTTGGATCACTCAACGTGCAGTGAGCATTTGCTGCTTGTGTTCACTCTGCTTGCTTGTACTCTCCCTCCCCCATGCCCCCAGTGCTGATCTGGACTATTAGACTGTATGCTGTTTGGAACAGGGACTGGCTGTTTACTACCCTGTACAGCCCCTGTCACAATGGGGCCCAGTTCTCAGATGGCCCCTCAGCATTACTGCAATAGACAGGATGAAGACAGGAGCTTGGAGCACACTATGTCCACGGTGCTCCCCTCGCTGCTTTTTCCCTTTCTCCTGCCCCTGTGGGTGCTTGTGGTACAGACAGATAAGGAGCTGGGCAATATATCATAGACCCAAAACTTACAGAGAACAGTTACAAAGGCCCACCCTCATCCCTCAGCAGGCATCGCCTTCATCAGGAAGGTTCCTAAGGCGGGCGGGAGGGGGATCCCAAAGTGGATTGTTTTGAGGTAAGGGGTTTCTCCCTTCCCCACTACTTGTCCCTTCCCCCTTACTGCCTGCTAGCCCCAAATGTCTAAGACTGGGGAGAGATCAGGATCTGGAATGGAGAATTGGTCACCTGCTGAATCCATTCTGGGACTGATCTCTGCCACCTCCACCCCTCCTGAGCCAAGTGCTGCAGGTCTCTTTGTCGGCCTTACTGAGTCCGGTAAAGTCATCACTGCTCAGTGCAGTGTCTGTTCATATTTAATCTGCTCCTAAGAATTTATTGTTCAACAAAGCTTTGGAAGTCGTCTTCCGGAGCCAGACGCTGCAAGGCAACGGGCACTCCTGCTAAGCACCCTCGACATCACTGGGAAGGGAGGGCACTCAGCACCTATCAGGAGGCACTCAGCATCTTGCAGGATCAAGCCTCTGGTGCATAGGTAGAAGAGAAGTGTCCAGAGTCCATTGCACAAGTCAGAATTGCCTCCATATCTGTAGAACAAGAGGCACAACCCAAATGTCTTAGTTTAGAGACACTGACAAGAAAGTCCTAATGGAACAAATTTTCCAGGTGATTGCCATTCAGTAGAGCCATAGCATCATTTTTGACATGTCTGCTTTGGTTCTTGGGCCTGGAAAAAAACAACACAGGGAAAATATTTACCCCTTCATCAATTTTGATTTCCTGTTGACACTGTAGAGTAACTCATTAGAGAAGGCTTGGAGTTTCTAGAGACCTGTGAGACACTGTTTCCAGTGTGCCAAAAGGCATGTCCTTCTTTCACCTGTGCTCCAAGATGCCTCTGAGAGCTTGATCTGCCTGCTGACATGAATGATCAACTCTCCTGACATGTTCATAGCAGCTAGTAATATAAATATATTTACGTTCTACTGTTAAATGCAGCAGTAATGGATGAAGCCATAAGTAACACTGTCAAATAGAAGGCAATAAGAAATATAGATGGTCTGATAGTGAGAGGCTAATAGTAATTGTTAGGATACATTTCCTTTCCCTTTCTGGCCAGATCCCCTGGCTCATTTTCAGTCAGCAAATAGCTACAGAAGAACTATCCCCATCTGCGCAATGCCTGTGCCTTGCTGTACGCGGACAGTGCCATGCAGCACAGGGGATGAGTTCAGTAAGGCCAAGCTACAGATGAAGCCTCCCCATTAACCCCCAGCAAAGGATGTGTGACATCACCCAGCCTGTAACTGGCACCTCTTTCTGGGAAGAGCTCCACAATAGAGCCGATCCCCACAGAACAGCCCAATTATTCCAGAGGCACATTCCAGCCTCTTCTATTACTCTGAGGGAAAAGTGAGCTCAGGTGGCCAACGGGTGGGATTCCCTGTTCACTGGATGATGAGCATCAGGTGCATTACAGCATCTTCCTGGAAAGAGGCACCTGCCCCATGCTGTATGGTGTCACATGTCCTTTACTGGGAACTGGTAGGGAGACACCATCAGTACCTTTGCATAAGCCATGAGTCCCACTCTCCTGGCAGGACAGGGAGCTCAGTAAAGTATGTGGCAGCTGGAGAAGTGGGAGAGTTAGAAACCTTTAGGGAAGGTCAGAATTGAGGATATTTGTGTAGCAACTGCCTCCATCGATTTTGGGGGCTTTCTTAGTGTGGACATGCTGTTAGAATGGAAGACCAACAAATTAAGAAATGTATTTAGCAAGGAACCCCCCTGCATGGCTGGTGATCATGTGGCTGCCAAAAGCATCAGTGATGCGATAAGATCACCAGTGATGGACAGAAATGGACTATCCAGTCAAACCCACCTGACAGCCCTGGCTAGAGACCAATGTGGGTGGTGCTCATCAGGCAAGGAGGCTGTCCCTTTGGGATTTGCCATGATGATGATGATGACTTTCTAGGATCATGGGGAACTCACAGACAAAAATGGGAAGTCAATTAAGGTGGTAACAGGCTTGTTAACCTCTACAGTGTAACAACATTACAGCCTATATTATTCCCTAGTAACTCAGGTTTCAGATTAGCAGCCGTGTTTGTCTGTATCCACAAAAAGAACAAGAGTACTTGTGGCACCTTAGAGACTAACAAATTTATTTGAGCCTAAGCTTTCGTGGGCTACAGTCCACTTCATCGGATGCATGTAGTGGAAACTACATATATGTGTAACTCAGTGTCTGTGGCTCACTCCCCACAGCTGCGGGATGCACGTCCCCGGTGACAGGAAAGTTCTGCGGCTGAACATGATTGCATGTGCTCTCACATCCTCTCATTTCTACTCCAGATGTGGAATATTTTCACTTATTTAGAGTTAAAAAACCTGAATCCTATGTCCAGTATCAGAGGGGTAGCCGTGTTAGTCTGAATCTGTAAAAAGCAACAGAGAATCCTGTGGCACCTTTAAGACTAACAGAAGTATTGGGAGCATAAGCTTTCGTGGGTAAGAACCTCACTTCTTCAGATGCAAGTAATGGAAATCTCCAGAGGCAGGTATAAATCAGTATGGAGATAACAAGGTTAGTTCAATCAGGGAGGGTGAGGTGCTCTGCTAGCAGTTGAGGTGTGAACACCAAGGGAGGAGAAACTGCTTCTGTAGTTGGATAGCCATTCTGAAGAAGTGAGGTTCTTACCCACGAAAGCTTATGCTCCCAATACTTCTGCTAGTCTTAAAGGTGCCACAGGATTCTCTGTTGAATCCTATGTGTTTGTGGCCTCAAAACTGATGTCTTTGTTCTTAACAAGCGAATAAACTAAAGCATTTGACTTCAGAAGGACTTTGCTAAAAAAGGGATCATTCAACTCTCGTGAATGTGGAAGTGTTGTTAGGAGGGTTTATTCCAGGGATCAAACTGACTGGGCAGGGAGTTGGGGGGATAAATTCCATTTGAAATATGATCTATGGGCTGGGGTATAAGTGTAGGTCTCTATACACCCCTCTGTCCGCAGAGCATCTCTCATTGTTGCCAGAGGTTGTTTCTCCCAAAGATCAAAGACAGCATATGGTCTTTATCTATGTATGTTAGGGTTTTTTACTACTGCTTATGACCACTGTATCTGAATTGTGTCCAGGTAAACTAAATTGGCTTTAGCAAAGTCTCTAGCAGAATTATGCCATCATTAATTCATAAAGAGAGTTTTAACCAGATGATACCAATGTGAATATAATAATAATAATAATGAATAATTAATAAATAATAAATAATGATTAATTGTATTTTGTGGTATCATTCACTATTTGACAAGTACTTCCCAAATACATAACATTGTATATAACAATTATACATTTTATCCTTGAGTTTATAAATCATGCTCATAGACCTGAATATAGTCCATAAATGTCTTCCATATATTATCAAATAAGAATTCTGTATGTCTGTGTATTCCCCTCTCATAGGGTGCCACTTAAGTCAAGCTAGATTTCCCTTCCTGTTCTGTTATCGAAGAATTATCATTCCAGAGCTTAAAATAATCCCCTTTGTTGCCATTGAACTAATTTCTAACCATGCTGTTTTCTTCAAGGGACCGACCAGCTCTGAGAGCATTTAGTGTACATGCTACCAAAAGGATTTAACTCTTTCTGTAATTTTAGTATTTTAAGCTTTTCTTTTAGTCCCTGTTAAGTGATGAGATGAATTTACAACAATTGACTCGTGCCCGGTCATATATAGGCACTAAGCAAGGTGGTTTCCCTTGTCCCTGCTGCTTTTTTGCACTTGCACTTTTGCCATTGGCAGTGTCTATTACAAACAGATAGATTTTTAAGGTATTGAGTTGATGGGTGGTTCTGGGGGCAAAACCCACATTATTGTGGATTATACAGGCAGTGTTTTACTATTAGCGAATTATCAAGCTAAAACTATTTCCATCTCTCTGAAGAACGTGGAGGTTTTTGCAGTAGTGTCTGTTTATAACTAAATCACTCCAAGCCAGACATGTCATAGAGTCTGAAGCTCAGCAGTGGCCTGTCTCTATATGGAGGAGGTCTCACTGAGTACCCCCACAGGCACCGTTGGGGCAGCCTCTGTCTGTGGAGGTCCTTGCTGGCAGAGAGTAGCTGGTACCCAGGCTGTCTTTGTCTAGAAGGAAATGACATTCATGCCCTTCGCCAAGGGGCTACACCCATGCATAGAGCAAACACCCAGCTGTCTTCACATCCTACCATGGTCTTACGTGTAATCTCATAATGGCCGATTGCAGCAATGACAGGGGCTGCTGAAAGGACAGTGTTGGTCTTATTGCAGCCTATGCAGTAACTACCCCCTGCTTCTAGACTGCCGCAAGCGCCAACAAAATGGTGATTTCAGAACATGGGTGGCCAAAGTGCCATCCATGCACCAAATGTCACCTGGGGGCTTGTGCCGTGCAGACCATAGCAGCAGCCACTGTGAGTCTATGAACCACCTTTAGTTCTGGGAATGGCCTGTAGGTCCCACCATACAATCCCATCTTGATTTGAGTAGAGAAGCACATGGATCAAAATGGAGTGTACATGCTGGGAGCTGCAGTCTGTGCAGATTGTCTGCTCCATTGTGTACAGATTTGTGGTGTTCTTGGCTGGTAGCTAACATTTGGGCCCCTCCGGTGCATAGGAAAATGGTACATCTGGAAATCGGCATATTCAGGGTCTCAGTGTAAAAATAGGTACAGCTCTAGCTGGAGCAGCCTTGCTAGAGGGGTTTTCCTCCTTCACTGATTCATGGCTGTTGGGAGTGCAGAAAAACAACTGTATCTAATTCTCGTCAACCCCCCAGCGTGGCTCTCTCCTGCTGCTGTGCCTGTCATACGGTTGCAAATGACAGAATACAGCTGTGGGTGCCAATTTAGGAGCTGGTTTGTTGAATCTGAGCGAAGTGCTTCTCAATGGGAAGCCCATCTCTCAGCCTCTTTGTATCTCCCACATGTGCCTCTGTCTCCAGTTCACACACAAAGTGAATTTTCTCCACGTCTTTTAGATGTCTTTGCAGTTGGAGTGTATAAACCGAGCAAATGTACAAATAAGCTAGCAGAGCAGGCAACTCTGCTGTAGAGCACAGCTCATTCTGTCAGGGATTCCATGTTTGGTGGGTGTCAGCACAAAGCCTGTGTTTTCTCTCTGCTAGATATGACAGATCCTTGGCAGAATAGCTAATTACGCCTAACTCCAGGCCCTGCTGAGTACGTGCCTCCCCCATGGTGTCTGTACTGTGACAAGCAGCAACTCTGTACAGAATGATCCCTTGTACACCAGCAGCACAGAGTGGTTGTGCAGTGATCGTTTCAGACTCAAACTTTCAATGCCATCAAATGCATGTGGGCTCCCAGTTCCCGTCAGAATTAGGCGACTTTGGAAATCTTATTGTCAGTTTTTCTCTGTATCTGAATGGATCGGATCTTTCAGATCAAGAAGAACCAACATCACCCCCCCCCCCCCAGTGCTCTTACAAAACCAGGACCTTTTCTGAGCTGCAAAAGAGCTGAGTTGAGCATTTTTTTTAGTTATGGTGCCCCTCCCCCCTTACAATTTACAGTGTTCTTAACTCCAAGCATTCGAAAATGATGAGTCAGGAGCCTACCATTCATAATTATTCATAATAATTAGTTAATAATCAAGTAATAATTTTTAAATAATATTTTTGGATTCTTACTATTTGCCTTCTGCTTTCTGAGCTGTTAGGTCACACTTGCTTCACATTCCCAAGCTTTCCTCTGCACCCAAAATGGCTACAAGCTAACCTTAAAAAAAGGGAGCTGAAGTCTGGCAGGGCAGCTCAGCCCATAGAGGAGAGTGGGGACAGGAGGTACCGGAAATACAACTTTGATGAGGTACCACAGTGCCACTTCCAAATCGAAACATTTTTCAACCTAGGGACTGCCATTTCCCTATTTTTTTCTTTTTCTGACTAGGAATTGATATTAGCAAGATAAACAGAATTCAACAGTGTTAATATAACACTGAAAGAAAGTTAGTGAGTTTCAGTCGGCTAGCAGCCCCATTGATCTGCATTCTGAACTAAAAGTTGTTTTTGAAGCCCATCTCTAGATGAAGATACTTGGCTAATTTCATGAAGCTTTTTGTTGTCATTTGCATACTGGATGAATCTGCAATAATTGTGCATTTTTAATGGCCTGAGAATTGGTTGAAATGCTGAAGGGACACGACTGATGCACAGACAACAAACCAGTGGAGGCTGTGGTGCCACTAGGGGGTTTCATTGCTTTACATTGGATGAGTCATAATATTTAAAATTCAGAGTGCTGCTTCAGGCTTCAAAGCTACTCCCTCAGATTGATAACTCGGGAGCCTGACTCCATTAGTGGCTAAGTAAAAAGAAAACCCATTCATTTTCATCTAACAACCTTGTTTTCCCTTTTCAGAACAATCTGACAGAACTGAAGTCATTTGGATCGCCGCCTTCTGCTGTCAGCAATGTCACTGCCGCTGTGATGGTGCTCATGGCTCCAGGTGGAAAGGTTCCCAAGGACAGAAGCTGGAAAGCAGCTAAGGTTTCCATGGCCAGAGTAGATGGTTTCCTGGACTCCTTAATCCACTTTGACAAGGAGAATATCCACGAGAACTGTCTCAAAGCTATTCAGCCATACTTACAGGATCCAGAATTTAACCCTGAGTTTGTGACCTCCAAGTCCTATGCAGCTGCTGGTCTCTGTTCTTGGGTCATAAATATTGTGAGGTTCTACGAGGTGTACTGTGATGTGGAGCCCAAGCGGCAGGCTCTGAACAAAGCCAATGCAGAACTGGCTGCTGCTCAGGAGAAGCTGGCTAACATCAAAGCCAAAATTGCTGTAAGTTTAAGACACGTGACACATGCATGCACTTCACTGGGAGCTGCCACTGCTCAGTGGGAAACCCTCAGCATCTGGAAGGACTTTTTTATGGTACCATGTATTTTTGAAAGTGTGGATTCAAGGATTGGGCAGATTGTTGTCCTTTATCTGGTCCTGCTAGACTTTTGGAGACTTCCCTGCTTTCTAGAAGAGTGCGCTTAGCTCTGTTTCAAATTTGCTTCTTTCTTAGTAGAAAGGCTCAGTATTCACCTCTCATTATTCCCACCTAAACTGTTAGAATTATTATCAAGCATGAGTTTGGGATGCCCTTTTATCACACACCAGACCACATATGTTCTATATGTACCATATATGTTACAGAAAACAAAAACTGGAGAAAGTTTTAGAGAGTTTTTTAAAAAAATGTACTAGGACTGTTTTTCTTCTCTTGTCTCCAACACGCCTTCTGCGCACTTGTGAAATTTTGCAGGAAGTCAGCTCCACTTTAGTAAGACTCAAAAGAACTGTCAAAGCAGGGCTTCTAACTGGCATATCTTATACTGCACCTCCATTTAAACTTTTGTCACTCATTAAAAATCCAGGAAAATCCCTGAGCAAAAAAATTTGTTAAGAGAGATGGTTAAAAATATGTTTCAATAGAGAGCAGCTCCCACCCCACTTCTTCCTCAGAATTATCCTTCCATTCCAAAAATTCCATACACTTTAAAATTCGTTATAATTGAAAAGTCTGGAAGTGGGCCTAGAAGGCAAAGTATACAGCCAGTTCCCTGACTGCTATAACCCTGCATCACTCATTATCACGCCATCCAGCCTACACCATACAACACAAATCTGCAAATTTCAAAAGAACATATTCCTGGGCAATTATGGAATCCTGTTTCTTGTTCAAAAGATGTATCTTCAATATGCTATAATACTACACCATAATTCATTACAATAAAGCTGTGTGCGCTAGTTGCTACATCCAATAGTTAATTGAGATAAAAATACAAACTTGCAAGGTGTACCAACCCACAGTCCCTTGTAATGGAGACACCTCATAACACCAAACAGAAAATTATTCTAGTTTAATTAATAAAAATATTTTTGTTTCATCAAAACATCACACTGTTAGAAAACATAATACTCTAACATTACTTAATGCATCCAATGGATTAGTACTTTTGAAATCCTTGCTACCCATTCAGTTCAAAGTATATACAATCTAGAGCCATCTCCAATAATTCCACTGCCTGCAGCTCAAAACAAGGAGCACCCTTAAGACTGAATAGGTACTACTAAGTGATGAAGGATTATATGGCACTGGAGAACTGTTTGGATCCCTTCACTGTTATTTTAATTACACTTTTTCATGTCTGAGTTTTTTTAAAGATATAAGATTTTTGCAGAGAAAGTGCAGCTGTGTTGGGGTATTAGTAATACTCCATTGAAACATGCTTTCAACTTTAACTTTTTAATTACTTTTTATTTGCATATGTACAGTGCTGTGCTATTAAATGTGTAGTATAGTAGTATATACATATACAATCGTGTTGATATGTGAATGTTGATATTTTACTAGACTTTCAACTGGCATAAATTGGCGTAGCTCCATAGATTTAAGTAGAATTATGCCTGCTGAGAATCTGGCCTCAAAACTGTAACCCAGGGCTAACATTTTCAAGTGTAGCTGCCTAGTGGTATGGTACTTAAATCCATATTTTGGTCGTAAATGAAAGTGACTTGATTTTGAAAAGTGCAGAGCACATGTATCTCCCATGTGCTGCAGTGCTCAGAAGTTCTGGGGAAAAAAATGATGCATATTCACACACATACATACACACACACACACACGTATATGTATGTGTGTGTGTATATATATATGTGTGATTATAAAACATTTAATAGTGTAGCATATATGTGTGTGTATTTATACAGAGATATACACACATAAATATGAAAATCTTATATATATATACTCTAACAATATTTTAGTTATATGACTTAGGCTTGGTCTACACTAAACCCCCAAATCGAACTAAGGTACGCAACTTCAGCTACGTGAATAACGTAGCTGAAGTTCGAAGTACCTTAGTTCGAACTTACCTCGGTCCACACGCGGCAGGCAGGCTCCCCCGTCGACTCCACGGTACTCCTCTCGTCTAGCTGGAGTACCGCAGTCGACGGCGAGCACTTCCTGGTTTGACTTATCGCGTCCAGACAAGACGCGATAAGTCGAACCCAGAACTTCGATTGCCAGCCGCCGAATTAGCGGCTGGGTGTAGACATACCCTTAATGCCAAGCTGGTTTGAAAGAGACTGTATTTTATATTGGGCACTGGCAACTGAGAGCATAGTTACAGAGGCCACTACAATAATCCCTATTCCATGTTTATTTCTAGTGCATTGTTCAAACAGTGTTAAAATGATTTAAAGGCATTTAGCCTTAAGATGTTTGTGCTGCTGCAGATAAAATCAATTATTAACTCTGGTTCTCTTATCTCAGAAGTGAAATGTTTCAAGAACTTTGGGAACAGTTAGAGTTTGTCTTAGAGCAAAATGTGACCAAATCTGTCCATGGGATGAGTCCTCCTCAGCTAGCAGCATGGCTGCAATGAGGCCCTTCAGGCTTTGGTTCCCTCTGTTCTTTTTCCAAAATGTTGGCTCTCCTTGGATGTGGCCCAAGTGTAGAAACAGCCCAGCTGGACCTGAGTGTGTATTGGCCCCATTCTCCAGTACTGCGTGGAGGGTTGGCACCCTACTCTGGAATGGAAAGTCCTCAGGCACTCACAGGAAGGACCTCCCTTGGTAGGAGAAGGGTAATTGTAGCAGCTCCTTGGTCACTCTCACTCCTGGCTGCCAAATCACAGAATCATAGAAGATTAGAGTTGGAAGAGACCTCAGGAAGTCATCTAGTCCAGATGATTTATACTTCCTTATGTCCGACTGACATCCAGCATTTAGAATGGTCCCCTGGGGCTGTGAACAACAAGCATAACTTAGAGCAGCCTTCAGGAGCAGGCCAGCACTAGGATGCACACATCTGAAAAATGCAAAGGTTGCTAAAAGTCACTTTTGCGCTTCTTCCTCCTGAGCTGCACTAATTGCTAATTGGCCAGAGCTCTGGACCCCGGCCACCATCTTTAGTCAGCCTGTGATCCCCTCCCTTAGTCCAAAATCATGTCAGAGCAGTGCCCAAGATAAACAGCCTTTGCACTGTTTGTCCATTGTCCTTTGCAAATTATATGGCCTATCATGTAAACAGAGTTCCCTAGCATGCTGCTCCTCCCATGCCCTCTCATGCTGTTTTGCAAGGGCCTGATCTAATCCCCTGGAAATCAATGGAAGGACCCCAACTTGAGTTCAGTGGACATTGGGTTGGATCTAGGATTGCCAACTCTGACTGAAGCTATTTGGGGATGGTATTTTTACAACATGACATAATGTCATTTTCTTAAAATATCCTATTAAAATCTCCCAGATTGTTTTCAATAGTCATTGGGAGATTGATGCCGATTTCGGGAGACTCCAGGCCAATCCTGGAGGGTTGGCAACCCTAATTAGAGCCTAAGTCATGTATCCTGCTGGTGCTGAGGGTCTCCTACAAGTGGTCAGCACGTTGCAGGCTGTGCTCACAGTCTTGCAGGCTGAGACCCAGACATGAGTGCTCTGTGCAGGAATCCTGCCTTCTCTCATTGCACTGGCCATTCAGAATAACAGTGAGAGAGGCTAGCGAGGGGGTCACCACTGCAGAGACACACGCAGTGACAGCAATTTTTGTAGGAGTCTTTTATGATGAAAAGGGTTTTGCTGAAGATGTTCTGATTTTTTTCATTAACAGCATCTTAATGAAAACCTAGCAAAACTCACAGCCAAATTTGAGAGGGCTACTTCAGACAAACTGAAATGTCAGCAAGAAGCTGAAGCTACGGCATGCACCATCTCACTTGCAAATCGACTGGTGAGTATCAACAGCTTGAACTTTAATCATAGGAATGGAAGTTGTCAGGTGCTATGGAGATGTATGCTATGAGAACACAGTACATTGCATCTTCTAACATTTCAGATTTCAGAGTAGCAGCCGTGTTAGTCTGTATCCGCAAAAAGAACAGGAGTATTTGTGGCACCTTAGAGACTAACAAATTTATTAGAATGCAAGATATTTCCTGCATAGCTGCAAACTTTAGTCATGAAAACAATTTTACAGTGCTTCAAATACTAATCTTGTGGCCATTCCCATAACTCCCTGTATACATCTGGGTATGTTCGAGGCACATTTACATTTCCAATATACTGAACATATACAGTGATAGAGGCACAGCCTCTTATCTCTGTTATTTAATGTTCTGAGCAGTTAGTGATAGATCAAAACTGCAGGACTAAAGACAAGACGCTAATAAGACAAGAGCTGTATTTGCTTTTCCATGTAATGATATACTGAAAAGCACAGGAACATTTTTATATTTTTTCCAGTTTTAAAAATTAATAAAAATTATTAATAAAGAGTAATAAGAGGAAGAAAGTGGTAACGCATAAAGGTGCTTATGTGGCCCCCTGCTACAGTCATGTCTGAGCACCTGCAGTATAGGTTTCATTTATCCTCACAGTATCCCTGGGAGGCAGGGCAGTGCTGTTATCCCCATTGCACAGATGGGGAACTGAGGGAAAGAAAGACTAAGTGGCCTGCCCAGGATCACACAGGAAGTATGTGGCAAAGTAGAAACTTGAACCCTGGCTTCCTAAATCGCTGCCCTAAGCACAGGACCATATGGAGCACTCACTCACAAGGACCGTGTTTAGCAGGGGGGAGAGGGAACTAAACGGGCTGGTAAAGGGATGGCACAAATCACTTCCCTTCTCCCCCCCTCCTGGAGCAAGGGGGAACCAGCTACACGCTATCCCTTATGCAGGTTGCAGTACACAGTGACAATCTAGTCCTAACAGTGCAACAGCCGCTATTATTAAGCTTTATTTTTAGGCCCTATAACTTTGGGTTAGAAAGCTCGTTTGTGCTGAAAATTGCCAGATTGACTCTGAAGGCAAAGGGGAATGTGGGTTCAACGTTGGAAGAAAAGTCATTAAACTGTTTTTGAGTTACAAATCATTTAAAAATTATCCTGATTTGAAACGTTGACTTTTGTCTCATGCCTCTTTGTTCACCCTTGCTGAAAAGCAGCTGGTCACTACTGCTTCATATAGTTAAATCTCCTTTTCACTCAGGTATGGGGTATTTGAAGAAAATACATTGTAATTCAGCAAAGCTGTTAATGACTTTGGATGTGGTGATTTTGGGGCCTGTTCCTGTTCCCCTGGAAGTCAATATAAATTTTGTTGCTATTGACTTCAGTGGAAGCAGGACTGGGCACTATGGACCTGATCCAAAGCCCTTGGAAGGCACTGGAAAGACTCCTGTGGACATCATTGGGATTGAGCTCTATAGGTGTGGCTGGTTGCTGCTGAAAAGGACATGCAGATGTTTCTGTAGGGGAGAGCTGAAACAGATCATTCTGTAGTTCAAATGGCTGGAGGCCGGTGCTGCTAGAGCGTGGGACCCCAGTCCTGGCTGTGCCTCAGAGGTGGTGTTCGCTCCAGGCTTCATTTCACAGCAGCAGAGAGGAGACGGTTTAGGGGGCTAGCCTGAGATGCAGAAGACATGCACTCAGTTCCCTGCTCCACCATATACCTGCCTGTGGGGGCCATTTAAACCCAGGTTGTAAAGGTCTTTAGGCACCTACAGATGTAGATAGGCACTGAGTAGGGTTTTCAAAAGCTCCTGATTACCTAACGCCCATTGAAATCAATTGGATTTAAGTACCGAGGTTCTTTGGAAAATGCTTGCATCTTTAGGCGCCTGCATATCTCTGTGCCATATTTATCCAATGGGAATAACAGCATTTCCTCCTCTCCTGGGGGTGTTGTGAGGGTAACTGCATTGAAGACTATGAGATGCTTGGATACTGTGGCAAGGGCCGGGGGGCAGATGAGCACCTGAAACAGACAGTCCCATTCTCAGGCTGATGCCGATTCCTTTGTACCTGAAGAAAGAGAACATCTCTCACTTCCAGAGTTGTAGGGTTAAATCTCACTGGCAGCTAGAACGTTTTCTGAACATTTTGTTTAAATCCAGTAAGTATGTTTTGAAATGAAAAGACTTTAACACAGCTCCTCTGGGAGCTTTTGCAACGTGACTGTTTCTTTGTGTCCCTCTGTGAGGATTGGGAGGTCTAGTTGTACAAGCTGTGAATTCTGCATGCAGTTATGGGCTCTCGATGTATCTTTACCAAGCTGCAAACTCCATTTGGAAGGTACAGGCTTTTTTTCTTTTCTGTTGTTCTTTCACCTCCATGTTGGACTGAAATTCCAACAGGGGTAGTGGCAGAGGCCTAACAACAGAGCTGTTAAACCTTGCTGCTCCCCTGTTCACAAAGGATGCACCTAGACAAAAGGAGAACTGGTTTGTCAAGGGAGGGATCACCTTGGCAACAAAGTGAACCAGCAGGAGTCTGTGATCACCTGAGGAGGCTGAGTGGGATGTCCCCTGACAAAGGGGGCTGGAAGATATAAAAAGGAGGAGCTGCTCTTCTGCATGCCCTTTTTCTCTAGCTCAAGAGGAAGGAGAAGCAGCCCAGCATGTAGGAGTCTGATGAGGGAACCCTGCCTACCTGCCTGAAACACAGATGGTCCCCAAAGACTCCTTGGGGAACCAGGAGCTAGTGAGGGGCACTGCAGTTAGGATGTTTGCTGTTTTCTAAATGCTCTGTGCTCTTTGAGTGTGTCTTGTGCTTTGAAGAGCAAGAATCTGTTGGCTGTCTGTGCAAAGCCTGGATGTGTTAAGCACCTACGTGTGGCCCCTGGAAGAGGTAACTGTGAAGGCTCACATCTCGGGGTGGAGTTCTGCGAGGGGATATTGAAGCTGCAGGGGTGTCTGAAGAGCCAGCACTGAGTCCAGAGGTGAAGTGGCTGGACAGTGGGTTCCAGTTCTGAGGAGTGGTGCTTGCCAGAGAGTCTGTACCTCAGAAAGGTGCCTAGGGACCCAATGTAGGATAGTGGTTTGGCTGTGTTCAGGCCCCAGAGACGTAAAGCAGCTGGGTTCCCTCACAGCAGTCTAGTGAGCGGCTAAGAGCTCGACCAAAGCTGTGACACCCTCAGTCTCCCCACTGAAGTCATGTTACACTGTAGCGTTTGAAATGTCGGCAGATTGTGACGGGGGCTCATGCAAGATTCAGTTTTTGAAGGCAGGAGTGATACAATTATTCCGCCCACATACAAAACTAACATGTTATTCCTTTCAAGTATAAAGAATTGCACAGCCCTTCACCCCAAGCTTCACTCGAATCCAAAACTATGTACAGTTCTTTCCTCAATAAACTCAAAATGTAAACACAACAAAAAAACCTTCCAGCAAAGAAACCTAAAAATCCTGGCTCCATCTTTGCCCTTACTTACACGTGTTGTACATTGCCTTCAGCTGAGTAATCCTGATTTCTACCAATGTGATTGAGAACAGAATCTGGCCTCCTATGCGTGCAATCAATTGCATATAGTGATCAGCTTGAAGTGCAAGTCTACAATCATACATAACTGTAATCAGGAATAATGTTATACACCTTTCCTGTTAAACTGCCCAGAATTAGTCTCAAGAACCAACAATTATAAATGCTTTAACAAAATTATCTCTCTTGTTGAATATGTTAACTAGTAATATTTTCAGTTTAGCAAAATGCCTTGAAAAGAAACATTTTGCTTCTGAAATCAAGGAAACACAAATAATACATTTTTAAAAAGCAATTAAGAAATAACCCTATCCTTGGGTCAGAGGTAAGGTGGTTGTTATAAAGTGTGCATCTCCTCAATACTTGATAGTAATGTGTTTGTTGCATAGAATTTTTTTAAGTGATATGAAAGATAATAACATTGCTCTCTCTCATCAACTGTAATTGTTTGTAAATGAAGGTTTTGGCTTGGGATTTTACTACGCTTAAAATAGTTAATCATTAGATTCATACATCTCTGTGAAAATCTCATGTCTGTGAATGAGTTACTTTGGCTGTTATGTTGTGTTGTAAAGAGGGCATAGAAATGGTGCCTTCCTTGTCAAACTGGGAGCAGAGAAGAGGTGCGTCAGCAGTACTGGGAAAGGGCAATTCTAGTCTCACTATTTTTATTAGGAAATATTGGAGACAAAGGAATATTTCCAAAAAGACATGAGATCTCCTGCCATAGGGACATCCTACATTCCAGCGCCACATGGAGACTTTGGCATCTTTAATTTCTCCTTCAGCTGACAGGATTGGCTCTGGAGTCTCTGGTCAGACACTTGGCATTACCTCGGATTCTGTATAGGCAGCAACCCTTTATGGTCCAATGCTCTCACTCCTGCTGATCATAGCTCCAAGGGTGGGACTGAGTAGTAGCACTGGTAACAATTCATTTAAAACATCAGAGAACCATACCTATCCATACTAGAAAAATTCGCTCTCGGAGTTCATGCACACCAAGTAAGTGAAATAATTAAAACAAACAGTGAACAGAAGGTACTAGACACTTTCCCCATCATACTCTTCTTTGGCATTATGCAAACTAGTATAAATGTTGTACAGTTCCATCTTTTCACCAGTGGGTGTCACTAGTAATTTCTAAATCCATTTCAGTATTTTATTTACAAAGAGAAAAAAGTTTATGCAAGGTGCTTGTCGAAGTTAATCATAGTGAAGCCAATTAAAACATGTAAGAAGAGAGCAGGAACAGTGAATTAGCATGTAGAATGGTCGTGTAATTAAGAGAGAGCTGGTAGAGTTCAGGGCTTTGTTTAGTGGACATTTTTTGCAGGACATTTTTTGACTGCAGGCATTATATTTCTAACCAGGATTTTTTGTCCTGCCAGTCATTGTTGGGATTTACATGGCATTGGACTAATACAATTGAGATGAAAATGGTCCTTGCCCCAGTACAGCACGTTGTTGTGTTGAGGAACACAGGTTGTCCTAGCCTCCCATGTTTGCCAAGAGAAATGCAGTCCCACTTGGAAACTTGCTTTGCCTTGTCTATAAAATAACACACAATGAAAGTGAGAAGGGGATGTAAATCTGGACTGTCAGCCTAGAAACCCAGAGGACTTAACTTTCCTGGCCATAAGGCTCTTCTGTCCTTTCCAGAATCCCTAAGAATTCCTCCGGACCATGCCTGTCCATCCTTCTGGCTGAAAGAGGTGAGCTCCAGCTCCAGCCCCGCCAGAGCCTGTCAAAGCCATGTCCTCAGGAAGGGCTGGAAACAGGACATTTAACCCCCCTGTGAAGCCACTAGATTGTGGTCTCCCATCCCTTTAAAAGAAAGTTAGCTCCCACTACTCTCTTCCCTGTGACCTGCGTGCCCTTTTGGCTTCACCAAAACACTGCCTCCTTGGCTGGATAAAGATTGCCCTCCTATGACTTCCTTTATGCACTGATATAAGCAAGTTACGTGTTACTCTCCAGACATTGCTAGTTACCATCCTTCTTCTTGTAACTGCTAGTTCAAACAAAACATCCTTAGCCATTATCCTGCCATGCCATCCTTATCTTAGAAGAGGGTTGGTGTGTCCCGGTACCATCTCTTAAGAATGTGTTTATGTAGTTACTTGAGAACTCTGGGTGTTCTTGCACATCCTCTCTGGTCAGGAATGTGCTTACTTGGTTAGCCAATACCTAGTGTGTTGTTGTTATGCCAAGGCCAGGCCTGCTTTGGTTCACACCATTAGTTATGCCCCGGGCTCCAGCAAGCCCTACATCCTAGGGAGTGAGAGGAGAGAGAAACTACTGGGGAGCCGTCTCAATGGTCAGACACCTGCCAGCTGGAGCTGTACAAAAATGTGAGGCCCCAGGAATCCAGCACTCCCTCTCAAGCAGCCAGGAAGGTGGAGTGTGCTGGGTGACATCCCCGGACTCCACTGAGAAGGGCAGCATCTTCCATGCTGATGCCTGGCCAGGGGACAGAGTCTTCCATCTCTTGGCGCTGGGCACATTTTCCAGCCTGACAGTCACATATTTTGCTAAGAGATAAGAGTATTTAGAGAAGCATATACTGCCCCTGTGCTTTGATAGGGAGAAAGAGGATTATCCATTAATATTGTTATTTAGATTACCTCAGGGGATATATACAGACATATCGCCTGCCCCACAGAATGTGCACCCTAGAATGGATGGGAGGAAGAGGCAAGGAACAAAACTGTTCCTTTTGCTGTACACAGTTTGCTGCTGCAATGTCTCTTGGTGCAGTAAGGAAAGATTTGAAAACAGATACCTCGGTAATGCTCAGAATTCATATAACATCAGATATGGAGTTAATAATGCCCCCAACCACTCCTGAGAGCCCTTCCCACTCTTCACACCTCTCTGGAAAAGCCAGAACAGACAGAGAGTCTTTGCAGCTTGCCCAGAAGGTCAGCAAAGTAAGGCAGCTTCAGACCAATGTGAGACGCAGTTCCAGTGGAGATCCCCTTGCAACCACATTGCAGAGGTATGGGTGGCACCACGAGGAGGTGATCTGTCACATAGAGTCATATGTTTCATGACGTGTTACCATGATCAGAACTCAGACCTTAAAGGGCTCTTGGTCACAACGAAGACTTGGGGAAACCCATTGGAAAGCAGCACTCTGGGGTGCACCATTCAGCTCCATGCATGAAATCCCTCTAAGCAACTGCAGGCTGCAGCAACTGTCTTCACATCAAGCCATTCAAACCACCCTGAGTTTTCAGTCTTTGAGGAGCTGTAGGAAGATGAGAACAAGGGAGTTGAGTGATCCAAGGGCACTGGGAGCCACCAGTGTAGATAAAGAAGCCCGTGATCCTGGTTGGCCTCTTGCTGTGGAGATGCCGTGGCCTTGGCCAGCTGTGATTCAGATATGAAACAATGACTGGCTTGCTGCTGCCTCCTGGTGCCAGAAGGGTGTGACCCAAGGGGCAAAGGACAACAACCAGGATTCTCCACTTGCTGTTGAGCATGTGGGAACCAGTGGCAGGAGCAAAAGGAGATGGACAGAATCCAGGGTAATTTGGGACCCGAGGAAGGGCTGACAGCAGGGTCAGTGCAAATGACAATAGGAAAGGGCCTTCCCATGATGATGGAAGTTGAAAGGCTGAACTCAGGGGCCAGGCCAAAGGAATCTTAGCTGTTGTACATTACGCCTTCTCCCAGCCCCCTTAGCCTGTATGAGTTTGGATCCTTAAAGCTCAGTTAGAGTCCCATTAGCCTTGGCTGCATTACAGAATGGAGCTGGTGCAGACAGTGACTCTTAACAACAGTTGCAGCTGAAGTGGTGCTGAGCACAGTTTATCTGAGGGTGCCGACAAGGACAGACAGTGCTGGCGCCAGTTTCACCAGTGCTGGCTGCAGCTGCTGTCTGGACGAGTTCAGTTTTACAGTGCAGACAAGGTTCTAAACTCACACCCACTTCTCAGCAGATAATTCAAACTTCCTTCCCTATCACCTCCGATAAGGGGTGCTGGAAAAAATTGTATAGTGGGGGTGCTGAGAGCCATTGAACCAAACTGTAAACACTGGAAACCATTTCAAGCGCCCGCCACCCCAACCCCTAATTCCAACACCTAAGCCTCTGAATGTGGCACAGTGAATCTAACCCAGTAATGCAAACATCTAGGTCTTAGTCTTGCTCCCAGTTACTCACATCTGGCTTCAGTGGGACTTCCACCCACTTAACTAAGCCCACAGCAGATAACAGAACCATGCTAGGGTGACCAGACAGCAAGTGTGAAAACTCAGGATGAGGGTGGGGGGTAAGAGGTGCCCATATTAAAAAAAATAAAGCCCCAAATATCGGGACTGTTCCTATAAAATCAGGACATCTGGTCACCCTAAACCCTGCGCAAACAGTTTTGAGGACTTATAAAGAATACATCCTGCTGTTCTGGATTGAAAGACAAACCTGTGGATGAAGGGAATGCTGTTACTTTTAGTATATCTGAATTTTAGTAAAGAAACTCACAGAATTAATTCAAATTGGCTTGGATAGAAGTACTGTCCCATGGATCTCCAGTTGGCTGAAGGACCAAGAACTGTAGTGTGCTTAGTTGGAAAGATGTCTGCCAGGGGCATGATAAGGATCCATGTTAGGTCTGGTTTTATTTAACGCCTTATTAGTGACCCGAAGACTGCGAAAGTTGGGGAGACTTTGCAAATACCAAGTAAGGGAGAAAAATCACACAAAGGGCCTTGGAGGCTTTTGAAAAATGGACAGAAAACAGATTCAGTCAAGAAAAGTGAAAGGGAATATATGTAGGGGAAAATCATCGCAAACATACGCAGGCCATTCAATGGGCGAAAGCAACACAAAGCACCATTGCTGAGGATGACCTGGGATTTAGATATAAGTTTTCAGAGCATCATTGCAGCAGGGAAAGGGAATGTGATTTGGGGCTGCAGCCTCCAGTATTGCCAACTCTAGGCATTCAGAAATCACAAGCTTGGCTTAAAATCATGAGTTTTTTTACAAGTAATACATTTTGGCTCTTTTTCTGTTCCTTTTGCTTCCTGAATCTGGAGGGTGCATTCAGTTCAGGTTTTCAAGCTTTTCTCCATGACCGGGAGGGTGAAAACCTTTAAAAAAAAAATGGAAGCTGAGAGTCTCTTGTAATCATACAAGGAGCTGAAGCTTTAAGTAAAGCACCAAATTTCATGAGTCTTGTAATAAAGCCACAGGAGTTGGCAACACTGCTGACTGATGGAGACATCCTGCTCATGCTAGTCCCTTTCTGCGTGACTGATAAGATCACAGCTCAAGTGCATGTACATTCCTCAGCAATCTAACATCAGCGACATGTGCAGAGTTTTGCTTTAGTGGACTAGTGATGGGTTTAAAGTTAAGTGTTTGCAGGACTGAGGCCTTCGCAAAGAGCAAGACGGAGACCAAGTGGTTTATGAAGATTGAGTATATCTTGGCCAAATGAGGCATGAATTTGGGTAATGATAACTGTCTGAAATAACTGAAGGATCTAAATCTCAAGGAGCGAGAGGAATTACTGAGAGTGGTCCAAGGGGGTGTAACTAGGAGTGAATGGATGAAACTGTGGAAATTAACATTTTTGGCAGTGTACTCGGTAAAACTTCCTTATAGAGAGAGGAATATTCTTGCCAACAAAGTGGCAGATCCTTTTCTTGGGTCATGTACAGCTAGACTGGCAAATGGTCTAGGGATGTACTGCAGGGGGTGGTCTTTCAGTGGATGGGGAGGAATGGGCAAAATGCCTAACAAATCTTTCCATCTTTGGTTTTAAAAACATATCAAATATTATTTGAAGTCAAAGAGTGACAAGACATGTTAAAGTACTTGTGCATCGAAAAAATGCTCAAGGAGTCTGTCTAAAGATTAATTTTATGTTGGAATTTTAGGTTGGGGGACTTGCCTCTGAAAACGTGAGATGGGCAGAGGCTGTGAAAGACTTCAAAGAGCAGGAGAGCACATTGTGTGGAGATGTCTTACTAATCACAGCCTTCGTCTCTTACCTGGGTTACTTTACAAAGAAATACAGACAAGACCTGATGGATGGAGTCTGGAGGCCATACTTGCGCCAACTAAAAGTAAGCACTGACTACTTAGGATAACCATTGTCCCTGTCTCTTACAGGAGCATAATGTCTGACACCCAAGGAATCGCTGACAAACAATGGCTTCCATTGAGAGTTTGCCACAGGCCTGAGTAAGCGGCAACACATAGATGTACTGCTCTACATGCACACCAGTACCAGATGGTGATTCTGGAGCTCACCATCTGGTCCCTGGTCTCACCTTGCTCTGGGCGGGGGCAGTAATCTGTGCTCATTCTCAATGGGGTTGCTACCCCTCCTAGCAATTTAGTTATAAAAGTGACTGGCTTTCAGAGGTGCAGCGCATCTGCAGAATGCACTGATCCACTGGGAACTGAGGCTGCTCTGGAGGTGGCCTCAGTGTTAGCCCTGTAGAATTTTGGCCATGAGTAAGAGAGATGCTCCCAAAGGGAAAACAGACTGGAGGGAGGAACATAGCAAGAGACTGGGCCCCATGAGGGTGGAGCAGATCCAGAGATCTAGCCCTATTATAGGCTGGCAAGTGGGCATGAGAGCTCCATATTTTTGTGCATGGAGTTGATGCTGGCTTCATGAATACTTTGCTTCACGTTTCTATGTGTATCTCACGGGAAATATGGACGGGCCCTTTGGTTTGTCTGGATTTGGGGCTGCCCTGATGTGTCAGAAGTCCTGCCTTCACTTCATGGTTCAGGTGGACTAGCTTCCCGGCGTGTTTTGCTCATGTCACCCTGTCAGTGACCTGATGCAGGCAGGAGCAAGTCAGAAATAATTGGTGGCTTTGTCACAAAGTGTTTTCAGTGGAGCCACTCGTGCTGTGCTGAATCGGAACCAGAGTGTTCAGCAACTTGCAGGGTTGAGCCTTTGTGCAGCAGTAACTTAGTGAACATTACAAGCAGATGTGAAATGCTTAGAGGCTTTTTAATATAGCAAAAGCTGAGCGAAATGATCCCCATACTTGGAAGTTTGAGAAAGCAACAGGTGCCAAGTGATGATGGCAAAAAATCATGATATGTCCCTTCTTCTTCAAGAGATGGTCCCTCTTCCACTGTGAGTTTACACAGGCACATCAGGTGCCTGGGGATGGAAAATCTGAAAGTAGTGTCTGTTGGTCTGCGCATGCTCACTGACTCTCCTCGTGCCTATCCTCATACCTCTAACTGAGGGGATAGCGGGTGGGGTAGGGGACCAACCATCTCTCCAGTTCCTTCTCACCACCACGTGGTCCGGGGCAGAACTAGCTTCAGCTTCATCCTACAAGATAAGATTTACATTTAGCTTTGTAAATGTTTTAACAGCTTGTACATTTTTTACAGTTTAGTGTTTTATAGATCTCTTATTGTTTAGATTTAGTCTCTTTGTGGGGACACCTCCCCTCCCCACATACCTGTTCGGGTACTGGACTATGCCCAGGGCTCTGGGTTTTAAACTCTGCGCTTCCTGCCAGTGATCCTTCTCGGTCAGCAATAACCACCAGTACTGCCTGGACTCCCTTGGGCAAGCCCACATCATGGTGAGGTGCAGTATCTGCCAATTATTCTCCAGCCATAGTCTGGAAGGTTGGGAACTTGGTCATAAGACCATAAGAATGGCCATACTGGGTTAGACCAAAGGTCCATCAAGCCCAGTATCCTGTCCTCTGACAGTGGCCAATGGCAGGTGCCCCAAAGAGAATGAACAGACAGATTATCGTCGTGATCCATGCCCTGTCACCCAATCCCAACTTCTGGCAAACAGAGGCTACGGACACCATTCCTGCCCATCCTGACTAATAGCCATTGATAGACCTATCTTCCATGAATCTATCTATTGAACCCCGTTATAGTATTGGCCTTCACAACACACTCTGACAAGGAATTCCAGAGGTTGACAGTGCATTGTGTGAAAAAATACTTTGTGTTTGTTTTAAACCTGCTAACTATTAATTTCATTTGGTGGCCCCTTGTTCTTGTATTATGAGAAGGAGTAAATAACACTTCCTTATTTACTTTCTCTATACATCTCATGATTTTATAGACCTCTATCAGACCCCCCCTTAGTCGCCTCTTTTCGAAGCTGAAAAGTCCCAGTTTTATTAATCTCTCCTCATACAGAAGCTGTTCTATACCTCTAATAATTTTTGTTGCCCTTTTCTGAACCTTTTCCAATTCCAAGATATTTTTTTGAGATGGGGCGACCACATCTGCACACAGTATTCAAGGTGTGGGCATACCATGGATTTATATAGAGGCAATATGATATTATATATCCCTTTCTTGATGATTCCCAACATTCTGTTCACTTTTTTGACTGCCGCTGCACAGTGAGTGGATGATTTCAGAGAACTATCCACAATGACTCCCAAGATCTCTTTCTTGAGTGGTAACAGCTAATTTAGACCTCATCATTGTGTATGTATAGTTAGAATTATGTTTTCCAATCTGCATTACTTTGTATTTATCAACATTAAATTTCATCTGCCATTTTGTTGCCCAGTCACTCAGTTTTGTGAGATACTTTTATAGCTCTTCGCAGTCTGCCTGGTACAACTATCTTGAGTAGTTTTGTATCATCTGCAAATTTTGCCACCTCATTGTTTACCTCTTTTTCCAGATGGTTTATGAATATGTTAAATAGAACTTGGCCCAGTACAGATCCCTGGGGGACACCACTATTTACCTCTCTCCATTCTGAAAACTGACCATTTATTTCTACCCTTTGTTTCCTATCTTTTAACCAGTTACCAATCCATGAGAGAACCTTCCCCCTTATCCCATGACTGCTTATTTTGCTTAAGAGCCTTTGGTGAGGGACCTTGTCAAAGCTTTCTGAAAATCTAAATACACTATATCCACTGGATCTCCTTTGGAGACAACTTGTGGAGAAGGCCATGAGGCCTCAAACATATCCAGGCTAGGGAGTACCCTCTGTACATCGACCTGATTCAGCAAGGATGCTCCTTCTGGTGCGAAGTCTGACTCTGGTGTGGCAGTATCTATTCCCACAGAACCCCTGGCAGGGTCTTGTCAAGAATCCAGGAAGCACTCTCATAAGTCTGAGACTGTCTTCCTCTAAACCCACTTCCAAAAGTTGGATTTAGCTCTGAGCAAGCCCATCAGCTTGGCCCATGAGGAGTCCCAAGTCTAGATAAATTCATGTAGGATAGGTATATCAATGGCTATTAGCTAGGATGGGCAAGGATGGTGTCCCTAGCCTTTGTTTGCCAGAAGCTGGGAATGGGTGACAGGGTGGATCACTTCATGATTCCTTGTTCTGTTCATTCCCTCTGGGGCACCTGGGATTGGCCACTGTTGGAAGACAGGATACTGGGCTAGATGGACATTTGGTCTGACCCAGTATGGCCGTTCTTATGTTCTTGCATCCCAAAGGCATGAAATGAAAGCCCATAAGCACTGGGATACATCGGTACGGGATTACAATCCATTGATACCGTCGTCCTCAGCATCTCCAAAACAGCACCGATGAAGACTGATCATCAGCTTTGTCTAGCCACGTGATCATCTTCCTCAGCAGTTACACAATCTCCTCTGGCTCCAGCAGCTCAGACAAGTAGACTCCCTCTCACATCGTAGAGATCTGAATCCATTGCTGTGCCACAGGACATTTTCGCTCTCCCAGATCTGGAATCCCCTCCTCCATGGAGTCCTTCTGTCTCCAAAGAGGAAATAACATCATTGAGGGAGTTGACCACTGGAAGGAGTTTGTCATCCGTCCCATATACGGAATACAACTCTGCTCCAGCAGCACCGGCAATATTGCCACTGGAACTGGAATTGGCCTTCTCTTCATCGGGAGATTCCGAGCCACTCACTGAACCTTTTTTCCCCATTCTACATATCCTCCTCTACCCAAAAGACCTGCATCAATTTGGGACCAATCTTTGCCTCATCTAATTAAGAGCTGGAGGTACCTCATGCCGTGGGGATCCTGCAGATTTGGGCTGATCTGCCAGGGAGTCACTCCTTGCCGCCCCTCTAAGGGGCCACTCAGATCTGCCCCTGGATCCTACAGAGGAAGAGGAGCATTATGCACAAGATCTGGCAGTTCTGCCAGCACAAGTAAAACAGCCGTCTTCATGTCCAGATGAAGCAGTGACACCCCCCCGCCCCATGTCTCCTTCTAACACTCTCCCCCCATCTCCACAAATGACTTCAGACAGTTCCAGGATCTTCTTCGCAGAGTTGCTGGAGAACTACAGATTCCTTTTGAAGAGGTCTAGACTCTCATAATGAACTCCAAGACATTCTCCACTCCTCCAGATCCAACAGAATAACACTCCCCATTAATGAAGTCATAGTGGAGCCAGGTAGGACTTTTTGGCACACCCCTGCCACCTGTGCTCCCAGAATTGTTGTTATGTGCTGGCCAAAGAAACGGAATTTTTGTTCTCTCATCGTGCTCCCTTGTGGTCCAGGCTGCTTCTGAAAGAGAGCAACACCCCTGGTCTACTTCTATGGATAAAGAGGGCAATCCCTTGGATCTGTTGGGAGAAAGATTGTTTCATCATCTAACCTACAGTTCAGGTTAGCCAGTTACCAGGCACTAATGGTGTCCCTACCCTCTGTTTACCAGAAGCTGGGAATGCACAACAGGGTAATCACTTGATTACCTGTTCTGTTCATTCCCTCTGGGGCACCTGGCATTGGCCACTGTTGGAAGACAGGATACTGGGATAGATGTACCTTTGATCTGACTCAGTGTGGCTGTCAAGGCTGCTTCCCCACTCTGAACTTTAGGGTACAAATGTGGGGGCCTGCATGAAAACTTCTAAGCTTAACTACCAGCTTAGATCTGGTCTGCTGCCACCACTCCCAAAGTGCTAATTCCCTTCCTTGGGTAGCCTTGAGAGACTCGTCACCAATTCCCTGGTGAATACAGATCCAAACCCCTTGGATCTTAAAACAAGGAGAAATTAACCATCCCCCTCCTTTCTCCCACCAACTCCTGGTGGATCAAGATCTAACCCCCTTGGAGCTAAAAATAAGGAAAAATCAATCAGATTCTTAAAAAGAAGGCTTTTAATTAAAGAAAAAGGTAAAAATCATCTCTGTAAAATCAGGATGGAAAATAACTTTACAGGGTAATCAAACTTAAAGAGCCCAGAGAAATCCCCTCTAGCCTTAGGTTCAAAGTTACAGCAAACAGAGATAAACACTCTAGCAAAAAGGTACGTTTACAAGTTGAGAAAACAAAGATTAAAAACTAACACGCCTTGCCTGGCTGTTTACTTACAAGTTTGAAATATGAGAGACTTGTTCAGAAAGATTTGGAGAGCCTGGATTGATGTCTGGTCCCTCTCAGTCCCAAGAGCGAGCAACCCCCAAAACAAAAAACACAAACAAAAGCCTTCCCTCCACCAAGATTTGAAAGTATCTTGTCCCCTTATTGGTCCTTTGGGTCAGGTGTCAGCCAGGTTACCTGAGCTTCTTAACCCTTTACAGGTAAAAGGATTTTGGAGTCTCTGGCCAGGAGGGATTTTATAGTACTGTACACAGGAGGGCTGTTATCCTTCCCTTTATAGTTATGACAATGGCCATTCTTATGTAATGGCTAAATACGACTTCCTAAACTATGCCAGGTTTGCAGAATTTACTGACAGCCTTCCTCACCCAGACAGAGCTTTTTTTCCAAGCTCTGATAGATTAAGGCAAACTGATAGCCAATCCTACTTGCCAATCCACAGTAAATGCCATTGATACCTCCTCTAGACCTATTGCTACTGCCATTGTTATGTTCGGGGAGTCATAGCTCCATGCGTCAGAGTTCCCTAGGGAGGTCCAGTATACCATCGAGGATCTCCCCTTTAATGAACCACAGCTCTTCAACCAAAAGACAGACAAGTCCCTCTATACCCTGAAGGACTCTAGGGCTACCTTCTGCTCCCTGGGGATATATATGCCTCCCCCAAAGAGGAAGATTTTCCACCAGAGGTCCTCTGAACCAGTACACAAGAGGCAGAGGGTTCACAGGAGCTGCTTCCTCACACCCTCGGCAACAGGCTCTGTCTCAATCTCCGCTCCTGGCTTGACATTATTTTTTATGGGAGCTTGAGAGCTGAGAACCACTAAGATCAACACCTCCCAACCCCACATACAATTTGGGGGTCATATAGCACACTTTTTCAACACCTGGAATGCAATAACAACAGACAGACAGATGCTGAACTTCATCCACTCTGGCTATATGATAGAATTTGCATGCCCACCTCCCCGAAAACCCTGCTCCCCACCCCGCTTTGGGGATCGCTCTCACGAGAGTATTCTCAAACAAGAGGTAGACTCCCTATCAGGGCGAGGAGCAATAGAACATGGGAGTGGGTTTTACTTGCCTTTCTTCCTGGTACTCAAAAAGAAGCATGGATAGAGACCTCTACCTGCACCATCTCAACTACTTCATTCAGAAACTCAAGTGTCGCATGGTCACGTTGCCATCTATAAGCCCATCTTTAGAAAAGGGCATGTGGTTTACAGCCCTAGATCTGAAGGACACCTACTTTCATGTAGACATTCATCCCACTCACAGATGCTTCCTCAGATTCATGGTGGGCTCCAGCCATTTTCAATACAGAGTTCTCCCTTTCAGCATAGCAACTACCCCCGGAATATTTACCAAGATATTCTTGGTAGTAGTAGCTTATGTCAGATGTTGCAGTCTCATTGTCTTCCCCTACCTCGACGACTGGCTCCTTGTTGCCAAGTCCTGCCAGGAAGCTTATGTTTCAACTTCTGTAATGCTGCACCTCCTCTCCTCACTAGGAGTCAGCATAAACACCAAAAAAAATCTATTCTTACAATCTCTGGACGTAATTGGGGCCACCTTCAATTCTATCACCACAAGAGCGTACTTGCCCAAGGACAGGTTCCAGACCATGAGCAATAATATAACTCAAATCACAGACAACCCTTGAGTACCAGTCAAAACATGTCAGTCTCACTTAGGTCATATGGCCTCATGCACTTACATCACCCTGTTTCTACAGCTCCACCTTTGACTGCAGCCATGTTTGAAGGCAATGGTATACTTTCCAAACCGCCATCCCATGATCACCATGGTAACAGTTCCAGCCAAGGCAGTGTCTTCCCTCCTATGGTGCACAAATCCTCATCAGGTATGCATGGGCGTATTCTTTCTCCTTTCCTCATCAGACAGGACCATATTACCGCTCCCAGGGTGACCCTCTACTTCTTCCTTTGTTGAACTAGTTCAAACTATGCTTTCCATTCTCTACTTCTCCTGCCATGAGTTCTACGCAAAATCCAGCAGGACAGGCACAGATCATCCTGATGGCCCCCTACTGGCCCAGACATTTTTGGTTTCCAACCTCCTACGCATGTCATCTTGACTACCAATCATCCTCCCAATGTTGCCTGAGCTCCTGACCCAGTGGAATGACAAGATCAAGCCCCTTGATCTGTATCAACTACACTTCAGGGCTTGGCATTTAGATGGGCATCATCCTTAGAACGTTCGTGCTCCACAGCCATATGAGACATCCTTTCTAATAGTAGGAAGGACTCTACTAGACTACCAGATACTGGAAAGGCCTAATCAAAACCTTCCTTCCTATTCAGAAGCGTATTCTGCAGGGGGACCTGAACTTTGTTCTCAACACTCACAAGACCCACCTTTGAACCTTTAGCTTCTTGCTCCATGTTTCTCCTTTCCATGAAGGTGGCTTTCCTCCTAGCCATCACCTCAGCTGGAAGGGCTGACAAGCTTGGAGCAATGATGATGAATCCTCCTTATAGTATATTCCAGAAGGATCGGGTTTCTTTGCATCTACACCCCAAATTCACCCCCAAAGTAGTTTCAGAATTTCACCTTAACCAATCGATTCACTTACCAGTGTTCTTTCCACAACTGCATACTTTCACAGAGGAACAAAGACTCCATTCCCTCGATGTTCAGCAGACCTTGGCCTTTTCCCTGCAAAGAACAAAGCCAATTAGGAAGTCCCGGAGACTATTCATCGCTATGGCAGAAAGAATCACGGGGTGCACCATCTCCACTCAGAGAATCTACTAATGAATGCATTCTGTTCTGCTACCAGCTATTGAACCTTCCTCCCAGCCACCACGGGTTAAGAGCTCATTCGACAAGAGCACAAGCAATAACTCTGGCATCACTTCAGGAAGTAAGTATCCTAGGTATCTGTAAAGTGGCCACATGGGGCTTGGTTCATACATTTGCGAGACATTATGCCCTGGTGCAGGACTCCTCTGATGATGCCTCCTTTGGGACAGCGGTCCTCTGCTAAGCTCTACCATCTGCATCCTCGCACCCTCCTCCTGCTTAAGTACTGCTTGTCAGACACCCACAGTGGAATACAATAGGGACCGTCACTTGACGAAGAAGAGGAAGTTACAAACCTGTAAGTGCAGGTGCTTTGAGATGTGTGGTCCATATCTGTATTCCACTATCCACCTTCCTTTCCCTCCACTTCAGATTTTTTCTGGTTCACGGTAGAGAAGGAACTGGGGAGATAGTCAGTCCATCCTGCCCTTTATCCTCTTCATCAGAGGCACAAGGTAAGCCATGGTGCATGCGCGAACCAATGGATGCTACTTTCAAATTCTCCGGCTTTGGGTGCATGGTGCACATGTGTAAACGCACAGTGGAATACAGAAAGGGACCACACATCTTGAAAAATCTCCAGTTACAGGTCAGTAACTTCCTCTTTCTGTAACACTGAACAAGGAACTCTGTTAGAATAAGAAAGTCAGTATTATCCCTAAAGCCATCCTGTTTCTGCTTTACTGCAGAACTTCTCCTAGAACTTCCCTCCTGCTGTCTAACTTCCTGCTAGAAATGTAAAGAGACAATTCATATAGCTTCGCTAAAAGTGATGGCATCTCCATTTCCCATAACTGGTAATGCTTGCTTATCAGTTGTCACGTCCAGGTTTCCTAGGTAAACATAACTGTTCCAGAAAGGGGCTTCCCTGTTGCAGAAGCGTTTCTAGAGCTGCTACGGTCATTTTGCAACACAACAGCAGGCCTATGAGGATGTTAATTATACTCTTCAAAACTGTCGCTTCGAAGAGTTTGTACATGGAAGTTTGTGATCTGAACCTGCTCTGCTTAGCTGTGATGACTTGGTGTGCTTAGCATGCTGCAGGCATTATTCTTTGTTTTTTCTATATAACAGGGATGAGTGAGGTTTTTAGTGCTAGATCGAAACCATCCTGTAAAACTGTAGGCCACCAATAAATAACATTTAAGCTAAATTGCTAGATTCGGCTCTGCTTGCCCATTCTTGGAATATGTAGCAGCTTCTTCCATAGGTTTTTAACAATGTGCTGGGGGACATTCCTCCTTTGCTTTCAGGTTCCAGTCCCTGTAACTCCATTATTAGACCCTCTGACAATGCTGACGGATGATGCTGATATAGCAGCCTGGCAGAATGAAGGCCTTCCAGCTGATCGGATGTCCACGGAAAATGCCACAATCCTCACAAACTGTGAACGCTGGCCCCTTATGGTTGATCCCCAACTCCAGGGTATCAAATGGATCAAAACCAAGTATGGCGAAGATCTCAGAGTGATCAGAATCGGGCAGAAGGGGTAAATGCAAGCCACCATACAGAATTATGTATTTTAATTGCTAGCTACAGTGTCCAACTTGAGGTACTTCTTGTGTTTATCTTCAGTGTAAGGACTACTGGAGCAAATTAAAGTGGCTGGGGAAGCTCCCAAAGTTGTTTGTGTATTAATGTGTTTTCTTCATTACGAAGATGATAGTGATTTCTGTTTAAACATAAGCAGGGCTGTTCAATGCTTGGCCTAGTTGCAATAGAAACCGCCTTAAAATGGAAAAGAAGGAGAAAATAGATGTATGTGGGCACACCTGGATACCAGTTTTCTGCACTTGGGATGGTGACTCTCCACCCTGTGGCCTTAGTCCATTTCAGGCTCCCGTTGTGTTAGCATGTGCCTTATATTCTGACCCAGCTGACTCTGTTCCACAATGGGGCAAAGGCAGAACAGATCTCACTTCTACAGGTCCTAGAAAGGAGGAGAGCCAAAGCAAATAGAATAGAGCTGCCATATTCATCAGGGGGTTAAGGAAACTGCCAGTCCCACTCCCTCTTCCATTTAATGGGGCCTTGCAAAGAATTCAGGGTTAAAGACAAAGGAGGAGTAGAGACAAGGTGTATATGGAAAAAACTCCCCCCTATTCAAAGAGGATCAAGGTGATGATTGGCTGGTTGGAATTCCAGTCCCGGAAACAGGCCAATCAGATTAGGGTTTTAAAGGGTTGTAAGAGCCCCTGGAGGGTGCTCCTGGCTGCTCATCATGAGTTTTAGTTGTTTAAAGCAGTAAAAGGTGACGTGATGAAAGTGAAGGAGACATCTCGACATCTAGGTGGGAACAGAAAAAATCCCATAAGGTCCACTCTGCCTGCCCTGTGGTGCAGTCTCTCCTTTCCCCGTCTCCAGCTGCATGCCAGGGTGTCAGTTATGCACAGAAGGATGCTTTATTTGGAGGTGCAATGAGAAGAATCAAATACCCCCATTCACCCCCACCTTTGGCTGGCTGGCACAGGATGCTGGGGAAGCATCAGGAAACATCATGCCATTCCAAAACAGAATGATCCTGCACAGGTGGCTAAAAGGGCATTACGAAGGGCTGGTTGAGAGGGAGGCTATGTACACACCGTAATGTACAGAGGACTTGTATCACTATATTCCCATTGGCCTGGTGTTAATTCTTGGAGGTAGTGATTACCAGCAAATCCCAGACCTCCCAAGTTCAGCTTCATAATACATACTCTTCTCCGTGTGTAGCCAGTGAGGCCTTTGTTCTCATCTTACGGGAGCTATTTCTGAGTAGGAATGGTTTGTTTCTCTTAGCTGTCAGTAAGGGTCCTGTGTGCAGGCAGTGTCAGTGAGGAGTGGTAGTGAACCAGCTAGTTAGCACTACACGTAGTCAGCTGAAATCCAAGTCGTGCTGAGGACATGCTGGGAAAATCTGCACTACCAGAGAAGGTGCTTGCTTTGGCAGAGCATGTTTCCTTTATTGTTGTGTGTTCCCATAGGGAATTCTTAGATCTGACACACTCTCTGGGTCTGTCTACACTGCAGTCATGGGGTAGGATTGTATCTCATGTAGACATACCTGAGCTACCTGTAATCTGGCTAGTTTGGGTACTGGGACTGTGAAACCCTGGGTAACTCAAGTGGCTAGCCCACAATGAAGCCTTTGCTACTGTGGCTTCACTGCTCCGGTACCTGAGCTGGCTAGATTCGAGCTAGTATAGATATGTCCACACAACTGCAGCCATGACTGGTGTTTGCAGTGTAGACATACTCTGTGCCTAACCATCTAAAGCTGTGTGGATACACAGACACCCTGGTCAGCAAGCTCTCTATGAAATGTAATAGAAACCCCATTGGTTTTTCTACAGGAGGCCGACTGACTCCCCCACTCCTGCTCCTCATTCTTTTTTGTTGTGTTCTCATTCTTCAGTGGTGTTCCACAGTTTTCTCTGTCATCCCTCGGGGCTCATGCTCTTTGCTGCAGTGAGTAGAGTCTGTGCTGAATGCTGATATTGTATCAATGCCATCTGTGCTAGGTATTTGGACACCATGGAACAAGCCCTTGCTGCAGGTGAAGTGGTTTTGATTGAAAACTTGGAGGAATCTGTGGATCCAGTTTTGGGAGCATTACTTGGCCGAGAAACAATCAAGAAAGGAAGGTGAGAGTCTGGGAGATCGAATGAAATATGTGTCTGTGGCCATCTCACTGTCTGGCCTTTTCCCGGTGTTGGCAGGAGAAGAGATGGGCTCTTTATGCTAATATCTTGCCTTTGCCTAACCTTGGGGGGGGGGGTGTGTGTGTGTGTGTGCGTGTGTGTGTTTCTCACTTCACTCGTGTTCTGCTTTTGGGACTAGGGGTGAGATTTTAAAACATGGCAATCATAGATAGTCACTTGGAGTTGAAATAAACCTTTAGCTTCCTTAATTAGTCGGTTCCCTTAATCACTTGGCTCCCTGTATAGAAACAAATATCTCTCTCCCCTTATGTGGCAAAGACACCTCTGGACATTCCTAATGTCTATAGGTTGGGTAATTTTATTTCAAGTTATTGTCACACAGATTGTGAAGAAAAGATGCCCTCATGTTGTCCATCCTTGTTATTGGCTATTTGGGAATAAAGTTGCAGCTTTAAGTATCAGGAATACAGGGAGCAGAACATACTGGGAGATGGTTCTTGGGGTAATGACAAGGTGCCTTTCAGCATGAAAATATTCATACAAAGAGGCAGGAGAGCAGTGTTTCCTTTTTTGCTTCTTTTTGAGTGGGATTGAAATGACTGTGTTCTTAGACCCGTGTTCAAATAATAGCAACAAATAGAAGTGTGTGTGCAGAGCTATGTGGTTAACTTAACTTTGGGATTCTTTGGATGCTATCTCACTGGCTTTCACACAATGGAGTCGTATTTCTTTCAATATGTCTGTGTCATTCAGACTTTTAACGCTCTTTACATCTAGCTTAACAGGATCACAGCATTTGTGTGACCTCAGCTGTTCCTGCACCAGCTGTAGATGCAATCTCACTTGTGGCTTTGAATGGTAAACAACAAAGAGCCTGTTAAGCTTTGGATTGCACATTCCTTAAGATCCTCAGAGATTATTCCCTTACTGTTGAACACACTTAATATATAATTGAATGATGTAAACTTCTGGGAAAACTAGGCTCTCCTTATTGTGAAAGTAAAGCATCAAAACCAAGATGGCTGTTTCAGTACCAAAAGTGATAGCTAGAGCAGAAAAATTTGAAAAAGGAGACAAGATTGTAGTGTATGTGACATGAAACTAGAATCTCTTCTGACAACGGCAGAACTAAAACACTCCCTTGTCAGTGGTGTATAGCTCAGTTCTAGAAAGTCACTGTGAAGTAACAACAGTTACTATTTGAAAAAGGGAATGTCGGCCATCCAAATGTCTAGCTTGCTCCTTAGTCTTTGGGTGGTTCTCTTGGGCATCCTGGGGAATGGGACTTACTTTCATATTCAGAAACTCCACACAAAGGCACCAATCCTGCAAGCTGATCCACATGGACAGATGTCCTGTTGATGTCAAGGGAAAGGATAGTCTTGTGGTCAAGGTTTTGGATGGGGACTCTGCATATCTGGGGTCAGTTCTGGGCTATGTTACAGGCTCTTTCTGTGACTGTAAATAAGTCATGTGATTTCTCTGTCTCTCCAAAACCTATTGGTAAAATTGAGATGATAATATTCCCTTTCTCCCACTCCATCTATTTAGACTGTAAGGTCTTTGATGCAAGAACTGTCTCTCACTATCTATGCATATGTATGTGTATATGTATCTATGTATATGAAGGTATGTAACCTATTGCTCAAATCAGCCTCTGTACCAGATGTAGTTAAAACACCACAACCCTCCTACTGTGGACACCGTCATACCAGTATAAAGGGGCTTATACCAGTATATCTGTCCCCATAAGGCAGAGGAATAAACTATATTGGCATAAGGCTCTTTTATCCCAGTATAACTGCATCTAAACTAGAGCATGCACTAGTATATCAGTAAAAAAAAAATCACACCCTGAACTGAAATAGTGATTAAGTTCTGAAATAGTACAAAGTTCTGTGTAGAGCCCGCCTAAGATAAATGTACATTTTTCTCAGGACATAACATCACTATACCCCACATTCATCTGGGAATTCTGCTCTGATTCCTGCTGGCTGCATTCATGCCTAGGTTTGCTGTGCTCTGATATTCCTTCTGCACCATCCCTCCCCTGTCATTATAAACCATAACCTATTTGTCAAATTGTGCAATATATAAAACAAATTGGAATTTTGTCTGTTATCTTACTTCTCACAGGCGACAGTACAGTACAGCCAGTCTCCAGTCTTGGCTTCGTTTTTAAATCTCAGTGAGATCTATGGACCCAGCCTAGTCTGAAGAAAATAGGCTCCATAGTCATCAAGTTGAAACTTTTTTTTTTTTTTTTAAGACAGACTGTTGGACTGCTTCAAAACTAGGAATGACTTACATTTGAGATCGAGCACCTCAAATGGGGACGGCCTGAAAGTCTAGACTATCTCAAACATGGGGGTGTCTCAAATGCCATCTAACCATAATTGTTCTTAACTTGAAATTGATATCTCTGTATAGTGAGCATATATAATGTCATGTTGTGAAATGCTATTAGACATGAATGACATTAGTAAGTGAGCTAAAAGAGCTTTGGAAGCCACATGAACATTTGCATCTGTTAATTCTATTTCAGGTATATTAAAATTGGAGACAAAGAATGTGAATATAACCCCAGTTTCCATCTCATCCTCCACACAAAGCTAGCAAACCCCCATTACCAACCAGAGATGCAGGCACAGTGCACCCTGATCAACTTCACTGTAACTCGAGATGGCTTGGAAGACCAGCTGCTAGCAGCTGTAGTGAGCATGGAGCGGCCTGACCTGGAAGAACTCAAGGTAAGGCGCTGGTAGCAAACGCTGTAATTAAGGCACTATTGATAAATATTCAAAAATCATGAGTCAGGACCCAAAATCATGAGATTGGCGTTAAAATAATGAGATTTTAATAAAATAATAAATATTGGTTCTTTTTCTTTTCCTTCTGGGTTCAGAGCCACGTCTCCAGTTGCTAGGGCTTTAATTAAAATATCAAAATTGTGCAGTTTGCAATAAAATCATGAGAGCTGGCAATGCTGCTAAGGATGGAATTCAGTTATAACTCTTGCTCCTAACTTGCTAAAAAGTTCTCCTTTGGAGCTCAGACTTCACAGGCTTCAGTTTAAAGGTAACTTGTAAAAAAGCCTTCAGGAGATTCCACTCAGTCATTTTTCATTGATACAAGGTTTAATAAAACATACACACTGCAGAATATTATTGCCACACCTTTTCTCTCATTTTTTTTTAAAGTTCTGCCCTCTTTGGGACAGCTTTGTGCTTTCTCCCTTTTCAGCCTGACAGGCCTCAGGAAATCTGGATGGCAAATTTTTGCAGGGGTGGCTTAACAGAAGGTAGTGTGTCTGCTGGGATAGCACCAAGGCCAAAGACTTAGTGGGTTCTAGTCCCACCTCTGCTACTAGTTTGCTCAGATGAGTCACTTCATCTCCTTGTGCCTTGCCCTCTATCTGTGAAATGGAGAAAATGATACTCACTTCCTTTTTAAAGTGCTCTGAGATCTGTGGCTGACAAGTGCTATGGAAGAGGTCTATACGATATAATTGTTATGTGTGTCCCAGGAAAACATGCCTCCCATCAGGCAATGAGGAAAGTCATGGGCATGAGAAAAATTTACCAAACATGCTGTTTTAGAGTCCTTTTGCAATTTTTCTGCATTCTGTAATATTTGGCAAATATTAAGCATTATTTTAAAAACTATTTTTAAAGTTGCCAGATATCGCCATTCCAATGTACACAAATATGCAGCTGTCCGTTGAACCCACTCTTTCTAAAAAAATGTCTCAAGTAAAAAAAAGAGCAGCAGCACAAATTTGAGCAATTCCTCCTTCGTCTCATTCTCCTCAGTCAAGGGGGTTTCAAAACCTAAGCAGGACCACTGAAATTCAAATATTTAAATGTATATAAGTCTAATTAAATGTATACCCCAAATAAAAAAATAGTAAGAGGACCAAAATAAAATGCTACCATGGCTAAACAACAAAGTCAAAGGAGCAGTTAGAGGCAAAAAGGAGTTCTTTAAAAATTGGAAGCCAAATCCTACTGAGGAAAATACAAAGGAGTATAAACTCTGGCAAGTCAAGTGCAAAAGTGTAATTAGAGAGCCCCTCCCCCCCCCCCCCCCCCAAAAAAAAAAAAAAAAAACAATTTGAAGAGTAACTAGCAAAAGACTCAAACTAACAGCAAAAAAAATCAGAAGCAGGTAGTCTAGCAAACAATCAGTGGGGGCCACTGGACAATTGAGATGCTAAAGAAGCACTCAAGGCAGACAAGCTGTTGCAGAGAAGCTAAATTAATTCTTTGCATCCGTCTTCACTGCAGAGGATGTGAGAGAGATTCCCACACCTGAGCCATTCTTTTTAGGAGACAAATCCGAGGAACTGTCCCAGACTGAGGTGTCAAGAGAGGAGGTTTTGGACCAAATTGATAAATTAAACAGTATTAAGTAACCAGGATCAGATGGTATTCACCCAAGAGTTCTGAAGGAACTCAAATATGAAATTGCAGAACTACTAACTATGGTATGTAACCTACCACTTAAATCAGCTTCTGTACCAGATGACTGGAAGATAGCTAATGTAACCCAGTTTTTAAAAAAAATGTCCCAGAGGCAATCCTGACAATTACAGGCCAGTAAGCATAACTTCAGTACCAGACAAATTGGTTGAAACTATAATTTTTATAGTAAAGAACAGAATGATCAGAGACACAGATGAACATGATTTCTTGGGAAAGAGCCAACACCGCTTTTATAAAGGGAAGTTGTGCCTCACTAATCTATTAGAATTCTTTGAGGGGGTCAACGAACATGTGGACAAGGGTGATCCAGTGGATATAGTATACCTGGACTTTCAGAAAGTCTTTGAAAAGGTCCCATACCAAAGGCTCTTAAACCAAAGTAAGCAGTCATGGCCTAAGAGGGAAGGCCCTCTCATGGATGGTTAAAAGACAGGAACCAAAGGGTAGGAATAAATGGTCAGTTTTCAGGAGAGAGGTAAATAGTGGTGTCCCCCAGGGATCTGAACTGGGACCAGTGCTGTTCAACATATTCTTAAATGATCTGGAAAAAGGGGTAAACAGTGACGTGGATGATACAAAATTACTCAAGATTGTTAAATCCAAATCTGACTGAAGAGTTACAAAGGGATCTCACAAAACTAGGTGACTGAGCAACAAAATGGCAGATGAAATTCAGTATTGATAAATGCAAAGTAATGCACTTTGGAAAACATAATCCCAACTATATATACAAAATGATGGGGTCTAAATTAGCTCAAGAAAGAGATCTTGAAGTCACTGTGGATAGTTCTCTGAAAACATCCACTCAATGTGCAGCGGCAGTCAAAAAAGCTAAGAGAATGCTACGAACCATTAGGAAACTGATAGATAAGATAAAATATATCATAATGCCACTATATAAAGCCATGGTACTCCCAGAGCTTGAATACTGCATGGAGTTCTGGGTGCCCCATCTCAAATAAGATATATTAGAATTAGAAAAAGTATGGAGAATGGCAACAAAAATTATTAGGGGTAAGGAACAGCTTCCATATGAGGAAAGATTAGAAAGACCGAGATTGTTCAGCTTGGAAAAGAGACAACGGAGGGGATGTGTGATAGAGCTCTATAAAATCATGACTTGTGTGGAGAATGTGAATAGGGAAATGTTATTTACCCCTTCACATAACACTAGAATCAGGGGTCGCCCAATGAAATTAATAGGCAGCAGGTTTAAAACAAACAAAAGGAAGAACTTCTTCACACATGTGACTAGCATTGATGGGTGCCCAACTTGAGACACCTTGAAGGACATGATTTTCAGAGGCCAGCTGTTTAATTCTTTCTAAATATCAGGTTGGACATCGAAAATGGAGGCACCCAAAATCATTAGTCACTTTGAAATTCTTGGCCAAGATATTCAAAGGAAAAATCACATTAATGCAGTATTAAGGTTAAACAGTTAAATAAAATACCTTGGGCTCTACACAGGAGTAACAGGATGAAATTCTCTGGCCTATGTAATACATGAGGTCCAGACTAGATGATCTAATCATCCCTTCTGGCCTTAAAATCTATGAATCCATGAAAAAGACAGGGCTTTCTAGAACAGAGTTAACTGGCCATACTGCACATCTTGCATATTTCATTATACATATTTAGCAATGTAGAAATATGTACTACTAAATGTTCACCTAAAACAGAAATAAAAAATATTACACATGTTCATTTCAGATCTGTAGGGGTTCTACCTTTTTTGTATTAATGACTTTTTAAAATATTTTAGCTGTCCAGCTTAATGATGCATTAGTTTTACATGCAATATTAAGGTTAAACAGTTAAATAAAAACCCTGTGCTGAGCCCAAAGTATAACAGGATGAAATTCTCTGGCTTTTGTAATGCAGGAGGAAACCCAGATAGCAGCAATGGTGTAGAAATGTGTAACCCACTGATGTACTGTAAAGTGCAAGACAACGCTATCCAGGTGGGGCTCTAACAAATCCATCTCCTGTGTACATCAGGCACAGAGAGGGGCCTGAAACACACTCTGGCCAGTGGGTTACAAATGCAGTCAACACACTCGTCTTCACTGGTTCATATAGGACTGGGTTGATGTAGGGTGCACCTGATTAACATAGTTGTGCCACTAACTAGGACGCATTCCACCCAGCTTCAAAGTCATTTCATTTTAATGAAATAATGACACAATGGGAAAGGCAAATCCAATACACCGTGCAACTCTCAAATGCAATATTATGCTTTGGGGATTATTAGCTCAGTCGGATTCTGTGGTATTTACATCTCTGCTTTAAAAGAGAAGCTGCCTGTATTAGCGAGAGAGAAGTGAAAATGATGTGAATTAGGAGTCAGGTCTTTTTAAGCTCCTAGTGATTGAGGGGAGTGGATGCTCAAGGAGGAGGATTGGAAGGTAGCTCCTCAGCGCAGCTCCTAAACTGACCAGAAGGGGTCAGTGCTGTCAGAGCTGCCTCTGGCGTGGGGAGTGAGGGCAGGTCTACACTAACCCCCCAATTCGAACTAAGGTACTAAGGAAGTACCTTAGTTCGAACTTACCTCGGTCCAGACGCGGCAGGCAGGCTCCCCCGTCGACTTCGCGTACTCCTCTCGCCGAGCTGGAGTACCGCAGTCGACGGCGAGCACTTCCGGGTTCGACTTATCTTGTCCAGACAAGACGTGATAAGTCGAACCCAGAAGTTCGATTTGCTTGCCGCTGAACTACCGGGTAAGTGTAGACCTACCCTGAGGGCTCAAGTCACAGGATTGCTAGGCTGGCTTTTGAATCAGGTTAAGTGAAAATGCATGTGGAGCATTTTAATGCTTGGGATGCCACAAACCTCTCTCCACTCCTCTGTTGGGAATTCATCTTCCATTGCTGGAGTTTCAGATAAGCACACAGGCCAGCATTTTCAAACTCAGATCCCTAATGTTAAATCTGCAGCTAGGCGCCTATGGAAAAGTGGCCTGATTTCCAATGTGAACTGTGGGTGCTCAGCACTTCGGAAACCAGGGCACTTATTTGCTTTGAAACTTTTGGGCTCAAGTTCCAATGGAGGGGAAGAAAAATGTTAGTGAGTGCTCCACAGTTAAACTTCCAAGCACTTCTGCTGGCCACAGGGTACACAAGACAAATCAAGCGGTTTATTTTGCAAAGTCAGGTCCTAATTTCTCAGGATATTTTCCCTGTGCTCGTTGGCCCCATTGCACTTGCTGCAGTCCCCAAGGGGGAAAGAGAGGGGCTGTATGCCACCTCCATATCCCCACCCCATGCTTGGGCTTCCGGGGGCCAGTGTTAGGGCCAGGTCAGAGGCAACTGGTTGACACAGAGTGAGTTGCTCAGTATCAGGGCTGAAGGTCAGGGATCAGTCTGGGGCCAGGCCAGGTCCAAACCGCAGAGTTAGAGTCCATTACCAAAATGAGACTGTGAGGCGAAAACTGGGATGGGGCTGGGCCAGACTCTTTCACAGGGGTCAGCAGTGGTCTTAAGCCAGACATAGTAACCCATGATCAGAGTCGGGGGCCAAGCCCGAATCACAGTGAGTCACAGCGAGGGGTGGTGAGCAGGGTCTGAGGCACACCAGAAGTCTGCATTATTCAAACAACTCCCAGAAATGGCTTCCTGATTTATATGGGAAGTGCCAGCAAATCAGGAAACCCCAGAGGGCTGTCACGCATGCCCCTTAGGGTGAGATTTCCTGCAGGGCATCTCAATTCCTCTTGGTGGCAAGCCCATCTGGGCCCCTGGTGGTTATGGGGAAGCAATGCCTGCCTGAAACTCCACAGACCCCAACTGTAGTACCGTGGGCTCTTAGAGGCAATTTGGTTTCCTTTACAATTTAGAGTAACCTCAAAGCTGCTCTAATTTCCACCAGCAGTAACAGCCCCAGGTCACTGGAGCACAGTACCCTGAGGGCACATGCCAGAAGAATGTCCTCCTATCCCCCCTCCAATGTCCCCAGGGCTGGGGGAAGTCTTCTCCTGTGTCAAACATGTCCTTTGCCAACAGAATCCCCAGCTAACCAGTTAGGACTGTTTTGTGCTGTCCTAATCCAGCAGCCCAAAGAGACTGGATGTGTGTGTCAAGGATCTGACCCTTCTCCTCACAAGTCTACATAAACTTCTAAATCTGTGCACATCCCTTTAAAGTCTAAGGCCCTGCATGAGGCTCAAAATCAGTTGATTCAGCAAAAGAACGATCTGATTTGATCACTGAACATATTATTCGTGGGGGTGTAGAGATATTTTTTCCAGGTGTGTTTGGGTTAGAAATAAACACCAAGATGATTGCTGAACAAATTCCACTTCTTGGTAAAAGCTGGAGTATGCAAATAACAGCTAAATAGTTTTTAATTACTGCACATGTCAGGTGGGCAGCTGTTGAGCCCTCCCACGTCGCTCTGACAGAGCCAAGCAAAAAGACTCGGGGAACCTCCCAGCCTGCTTCACATTCTCAGAAAGAGAAATGAACAAGTGTCAGTGTGTGGAACATGATATCAAGTTATGAAAGCATCAACTTCATTGGCCTAAAGGGAAAAGAGTTTGACATTGCAACCAAAGAGTTAAGGCATTTCACTGAGCACAAACCTTACTGAGAGATGTTTGACTCTTAAAATCTGTGATCTCATTGGTTATTTAATATTTAAAGTTTATATACAATTTGCAGAGACAGCTTCATGGTATCTCTATTGCAAATCTATCAGTGATGACGTTTTATATAGTTTTGGAAAGGACAGCCATGTAAAATTAAAATAAAGCCATCGCGTTGGCACAACCTGGAGAAGCCAGGGAGTGTTTTATGAGTTTTTGTATATGGAATTTGTTTCCTTTAGCCACAGACAGACAGGTAATTTATCCCCATGTTACAAATATCCAATGTTGGGAGGCCAAACTCACAATTAACCTTTTCAATGATGTCTGCCTATGCCAGGGTGCACGCTTTGTACCTATGCCTCTCTGAAATCTCTCATCAAAACTAAGGAGCTAGACAATCAGAGTGGAGGAAAAGGACCGTGAAACAAGAATGAAGCTGTTAATGATTGGCGCTGCTTTGCAAGGGTATAAACAGCACATCAGGACAGAGTGCCTGCAGCATCCTCAGATTGCATAATTATAAGTGGAGCCTGTAGCATTGCCTATAGTTAACGTTGCTCAACACTTCCCATTGTAAGGCCCTGTTTCCAGCTGCTTCTAGCTTTGCCAAACTAACTGGTTGAGCTGACAGTTCCCGTGAATATTTCTGGAAAGTTTCAGCAAAAATAGTTCAGCTGCTTCTAAGAACAAAAGTAGGGGAAAATACATCGGTTTGTTGATGTTAATAAAGTTCTTACAGCCGTTTCAGTGTGCAGCTCAGGTGCTTTGAGCAAGAATTTGAAATTTGGCAAGGGAGTTGCCTGCATGTCAGGAATGTTCTTTTTACTGTTCCCATGTAGAACCACCCAATTTGATTAAGATATAAGCCTTGGAACATCACAGTCTGCACATGCTCAGTAGAGACCTGTTATATTTGGCAGCTAAATTCCCTGAAGATTCCATCTGCACTGAGCACGCTCCAGCCCAGGGATGCAGGGACAGATGAGAAGTTGTTCACCGAGAGATTCACATCTGTATTCCACTCAGGTGTGGAGCCAGTGGTGTCCAGAGCCAGAGAGTTTTCCATACAGTACTTGTCGGGGGGGGGGGGGGAGGGCACACGCACACTATGCCTCTTTGGGTCCCCTCCCAGGGCAATTTAAGAGAGATGCTATCCTGATCCCTCTTAGTTCCTTCTCACTGCCTGAGTCAGAGCTCACCATGTGGTTTACTTCAGAATTGCTATGCAGTTAGAGGGTCCTTTCCTATGTCTGTTTTTTTGTAGTTATAGCTCAGTAGTAGTACCCACTAGTTAGTGATAGTTTAGATTGTTTCAGAATAGAGCCCAGTGGCATTTGTCACCAGGCTTCAAACACCGGCACTGCCCGTCATGTGGGGTCGCAATCCCAAATAGCAATCCCCACACACTGCCTTCTATTCCTCAGTGAGGGGCATATCAAAGAGAGGGGCAGTATCTATCATTCTTTTAAAAAGACAACACAGATCTCCAGAGACTTATGCCTCAAACAGCATCTCATGTAGCAAGCAATGCGACCTGCTTCAGTGCCAGGGCCTTTGGCCAATCATCCAACCCCACAACTAGCCTCTGAGGAACAGCAATCTCAGACAAGCCCTTGGACTCAGATTCCTTTCTGCAAAGAAGGGATAGATCCTCCTCAAGATGCTCTCCACAAAAGCGAACCCACAAAGTGGACAGGAACCATTCCAAGTCCCTAAGAGACTCCCTCTCTATGTGAAGGAGGAACTCCAAACATTGCCAGGATTCCTCAGGTGCCCAGGGTAGAGTCTGGCCTTTGTCCTGTGGCTCCCCGTACTGAGATGGGACCTTACTGGTATTATCCTGTCAACTCCAACACTGTAACAGGGACAATCAATGAGTACAATACCAACAGACTCAACTCCAGTACCGGCCTTTTAGGTCCTTCCAATCCTGCAGGTTTTTCAAGTGGCATCTGACCTGCTTAGCCTTTCAATCCTGGGTTCCCTGATGGCACAAGACTCTTTAGTTGAGGATCTGCCTTCAGCCATTCTGGGTCTGTCCAGTTCTGTAACCTGGTACAGAATCCATGGATGATATAGATATTGGCTTCCAAGTGAAGAGACAATAAAGATGCTTCCCTGGAACTGACTTTGGTTCCACCATTTGCCAGATTGGTACCATGCCTGACTTTGATTTCTGTGCCAATCGATCGTCCAGCATCTCCAGCTACAGCACTGATTCATTCATCTATTATGAGGCCAGCACCAACTTTTGAGATGCCCCTTCAACATCTCGGGGTGCATCTTGGGTACCAATCTTGGCATTGACGTTTCCATCTACCTCTGGGCTACAGACTCATCAGGACAACTGATGGCCCCTCCACTACATGCAACCTCTACAGAAAGTTCTTTGCATTTTAACTCAGAATCCTCCTCCTCCTCATCGTCTTCCCTTGCTACTCGAAACTCAGTAAGAGGCTCGAAGTTATCTGTGGAAAGGAATCATTGATACTGAGAATGGGATCATTCTGGTAAAAAACAAAGGCCATCTTGGCTGAGTCCATACTGGCCTCCAATTCCATATTCATTGCCTGAATGGACCTACTGGAACCTTTGGTTGGAAGTGTCCTCGATTGTTGAGGGACCAGATCTTCAACCTGCTCCAGAGGATGTTGTCCCCAGTAAACCACCCTCTGGAGCTGTTGGTTTCAGGGCAACACTCTCAGGCACTTTCTACTGACCCACCACAGCATCATCCTGAACCTGTGACCCAGGTTCCAGTGCTACTGTCTTCCTCTTTGCCTGATGACTCTTCAGCACCAGATTCCTCCTCTCTCATACCAGAGGACTTCAAGTTTTCCCAGGACCTTTTAAGAAGTATGACAGTAGCATTGGGCATTCAGGCTGAATATGTACAAGACAGCATGCATAAATTTCTGGTAGGGCTGTCAATTAATCACAGTTAACGCATGTGATTAACTCAAAAAATTAATCGCAATTAATCGCAGTTTTAATTACATGGTTAAACAATAGAAAACTAATTGAAATGTATTAAATATTTGTGGATGTTTTTCTACATTTTCAAATATATTGATTGCAATTACAACACAGAATTCAAAGTGTACACTGTTCACTTTATATTTTTATTACAAATATTTGCACTGTAAAAATGATAAAAGAAATAGTATTTTTCAAGTCCTCATACAAATACTGTAGTGCAACCTCTTTATCGTGAAAGTGCAACTTACAAATGTAGATTTTTTTGTTACATAACTGCATTAAGAAACAAAACAATATAAAACTTTAGCGCCTACAAGTCCACTCAGTCCTACTTCTTGTTCAGACAATTGCTAAGACAAACAAGTTTGGTTACATTTACGGGACATAATACTGCCTGCTTCTTATTTACAATGTCACATGAAAGTAAGAACAGGCATACACATGGCACTTTTGTAGTCGGCATTGCAAGGTATTTACATCCCAGATATGCTAAACATTCATATACCCTTCATGCTTTGGCCACCATTCCAGAGGACATGCTTCCATGCTGATGATGCTTGTTAAAAAAATAAAGTGTTAATTACATTTGTGACTGAACTCCTTGGGGGAGAATTGTATGTCTCCTGCTCTGTTTTACCTGCATTCTGCCATATATTTGATGTTATAGCCATTTTGGATGATGACTCAGCACATGTTCATTTCAAGAACACTTTCACTGCAGATTTGATAAAACACAAAGTAGGCACCAATATGAGATTTCTAAAGAAAGCTACAGCACTCGACTCAAGGTTTAAGAATTTGAAGTGCCTTCCAAAATCTGAGAGGGATGAGATGTGGAACCACGCTTTCAGAAGTCTTAAAAGAGCAAAACTCTGATGCAGAAACTACAAAACCCAAACCATCAAAAAAGAAAATCAAGCTTCTGTTGATGGCATCTGACTCATGATGATGAAAATGAACATGCATCGATCGGCACTGCTTTGGATCATTATTGAGTAGAACCTGTCAACAGCCTGAATGAAAGTCCCCTGAAATATTGGTCGAAGCATGAAGGGACGTGAATCTTTAGTGCATCTGGCCCAAATATCTTGCAATGCCAGCTACAGCAGTGCAATGTGAATGCCTGTTCTCAGTTTGAGTTGACGTAAACAAGAAGCGGGCAGCATTATCTGTTGTAAATATAAACAAATTCGTCTGAGCGATTAGGGAACAAGAAGTAGGACTGAGTGGACTTGTAGGCTCTAAAATTTTACATTGTTTTGTGTTTGAATGCAGGGTTTTTTTTTTTACATAATTCTACATTTGTAAGTTCAATGTTCATGATAAAGAGATTTTACTACAGTACTTGTAATGGAAATTGAAAAATACTATTTATTTTGTTTTTTACAGTGCAAATATTTGTAATAAAAAATAAAGAAAGTGAGCAGTATACTTGGTATTCTGTGTTATAATTGAAATCAATATATTTGAAAATGTAGAAAACATCCAAAAATATTTAAATGAATTGTATTCTATTATTTATCAGCGTGATTAATCACACAATTAATCACAGTCTTTTTTAAATCATTCAATTAATCGTGATTAATTTTTTTAGTTGCTTGACAGCCCTAGTTTCTGAACATCTTGCAATCATCCTGGGAGGCTTGCTCTCCCAATAAATGAAGCGCTTTTGGAGCCCACAATAACTTGGTGGAATACATTGGCTTCCATAGCTCCCACTGCTAAGCATACTGAAAAACACTTCCATGTTCCTATTCATGGCTGTGAGTGTTTTTATTCCTACTCACCTCCCAACACCCTGGTGGTCACTGCTGCCAATTAAAGATCTTGTCAGGGCAGGTACAAGTCTACACGCAAGGAAAAGAGTTCAAAAGACTTGATTTGTTGGGAGAAAGATTTATTTGACTCTGTTATTACAGATCCACATAGCTAATCAACCAGTGCTTCTGCTGAAGTATGATTTTCTAAATTGGCCTCATCAAAATTTGTTAATAAACTCCCTGAGGATGCATGAAATGAGTTAAAAACCTTTCTTGCAGAGGCTCATCAAAAGTCACTCCAGCTGGTGCTTGACATCACAGATGTTTCCTCCAGAGTCATGCCTTCTGCAATAGCAATGAAAAGGGCCTCATGGCTGCTGAACTCTGGTATAGTCCCAGACATTCTGCAGGCTTTAAAGGACCTGTCTTGATGGTCACTCCCTCTTTTACGATAAGATTGATGAAACCTTAAAGTAATTCAAAGATTCCAGAGCTACAATATGACCATTAGGAGTCTATCCTCCAGTCACTAAAAGGTGGCAATACAGACCTCAAGAGCAGCAACAACAGTGGTATGGTCAGCTGTTCTACAGGCAACCAACATACCCTGCTAGACAATGTAACTTCTCTAGGAAGAGACAAAAGTTTCAGAGTTCTGTGTGGTGGTTGTGTCACAACCTCACATTTAGTCTTAGCCTAGTTTATTGTACATAGTTTAGTTAGTTGTTAATAGATAGTGTTAGTGTTCCCCAGTGATGCCCGCACCAGGGTTTAAACATTGCCCTTCATGCAGAGGGGTGATCCCCAATGTGACTCCCACATGCAGTGCTTGCTTAGCCTCGGTGAGGCTGACCTTAAAGAGTGTCGTTCGATCTGTATATTGCTTAAGAAGCAAACTCAAATAGCATGGAATCTTTGCCTCAAGCAGCATCTGCTTGAACAAGCCATGTGGCCTGATCTGGCCTCCAGGTGTCCGATGACTCCAGTACTGACAAGGGTGAAGCCGTACCGACTGTATCCTCACTGCTAGTCCAGGACTTGCACCTCGGCACTGCACTAAGATGCTCCCCTCCCCATGGTGAGCACAGAGCTGGTACCGGAATTGGTGAGGGGAACCATGGCAGCAAGAGGCTCTTTGGCCCTGCTGCATTCAATGCTACAGGTGCTCCCATGGTGGTTCTCATCACCCTCAACATCGACTCCTGCATGCTTGGAACTGATGATACCGCCTTTATCGGGGGCACCAATTCCTGCCTCGCACTGGGTAATGGATGAATTGGACCACCTATTGGCTCCCTCTGCCCATATTACTGAGATCCCGGGGCTCTGATTCCCAGTCAGTCTCGTCATCCTCCCACTCCACATCACCTGATGAACTCCGCAGGACGCCAATGGATCAGTATGGCTCCCAGAGTTGGTGTGTGCCCTGTGGTTGGTACAGAAATCCCTGGGCTTGGTCTCTCCTGGTCACCAATGCCCTACTCATGTCAGTGGCCTCCTTGGACTCAGTGGGATGCGCCTTTCTTGTGGAGAGCCCGCTCTTCATCCCATTCAAAGCTGAAGTCACTCACCAGGTCAACGATGGTGGCTTTGCATCAGTCATAAGTCCAGGTATTGGCTGTCTTCCTCCCTACAATGCTGCCAGAGTCCTCCCTTCCAGGTATATCTTCCCAGAATTGAGAGCCAGTTTTGGCTCAGACAAGACCTTTGTCCTCATCACCAGATGATGCCGTGTTGCCTGGTTCATTCTCCCCTGCTATTCTGCAGGATTTCAAGGCATACCAGGAGCTTTAACACTATATAGCCACATCTCCTCAAGCCCACAAGAGTCCTGTGGAGTACACTGGCCTTGCTACCACCAGTGGCTAAGTGCATGGAAAAGCCCTACTTTTTTCCTGTGTAGGGCATTGAGGTGTTCTATTCCCACCCAGCCCAAATTCCCTGATTGTAATGGTGGTAAACAACATGGCTTGGCAGGGTAGGTTAAAGTCTACCTCCAAGCATAGGGACTCCAAGTGATTGGATCTTCTGGACCAGAAGATCTATAGACCTCATTGTCCCTGCAGATGAGGATCACAAATCAACAAGCTTTGCTGTCCAAGTGTGATTTTCTCAACTGGTCAGCTGTATCTAAATTCGAGAACCAGTTGCCCAAGGCCTTGTGTGAGTCATTCCAGGCATTCATTGAGACACAGATACGTTTACAGACCATTATGCTATTATCACACCTTCCAGAGCAGACGCAGGCCTTGGAAGGGTGGTCCTGCAATCTCCATTCCAGTAGACTCTGAGCCCTGCCTCCAGACTGGGGTACTGCTTGTGAGTCATCTAATAGAATGCATGTCCTCATCTACTCGAAGAAGAACCATAGTTATAGTAAGTAACCATTCCTTTCAGCCATGCTGATGACCCATTTGGGTGTCAGTGTGATTCCACATGATGGAATTTCTGCACTTTCAGTTTCCCTTTATAGAAGTTTTTGGGTGTATTTTTTAGGTTATATTAAAAAAATAATAATGTCATAAAATCATAGATTCATAGACTCCAAGGCCAGAAGGGACCATTGTAATCATCAGCTCTGACTTCTGATACAGCCCACGGAATTTTCCTGAAATAATTTCTAGAGCAGATATTTTAGAAAACATCTAAGCTTGATTTAAAAATCATGAGTGATGGACAATCCACCACGCCCCTTGGTAAATTGTTCTAATGATTAATTATTCCCACTGTTAAAAATGTATGCCTTATTTGCAATCTGAATTTGTCTATCTTCAACTTTCGGCCATTGGATCATGTTAGATCTTTCTCTGCTAGATTGAAGAGCCCATTATCAAATATTTGTTCCCCATGTAAGTACTGACAGACTGTAATCAAGTAACCCCCTAACTTTCTCTTTGTTAAGTTAAATAGATTGAGCTCCTCGAAATTATCACGTTAGGGCAAACCCTCTTCTAATCCTTTAATTGCTCTAATGAATTATCAGATAATTCAAGCACTCAAAAACTAGGAACCCCCCAGTATGCAGATATGTATACATTTTGATACAGTCTTGAATTACATGCGCACATGCTATTTTTCCACAGGATCTCTTGCCCCACTCAGTGTGAAGGATGGAACATGCTCTCTGAGTGAGCAGTTATGCAATATTTTGTTGTATCCTCCTTGTTCCCTGTGTGGCCCCAGGCCTCATTTATTGCACATTATTCAAACCCTGCTCTCGATACAGAACTATTAATTTCCTCTTGGACATTCCATTTAATTTAGCTTTTTGTATGTAATCCTATTAAGAAAAAGATCAAAATTATTCAAAAAATGGTGGAAAATAATTGAAAAATGTAGATAAACTGTTACATGCAGATAAAAAGGTCCAAGTCACTGATTCAGAATGACCTAGAATGCTCTACTTGCAGTGTATTGGACTAGCCTGGCACCATTAGCTGATTCATTACTATTCATTACTGTTAAGAGGCACAAAGTCGAGAGATAATAGTTCTGCCATTGTCTCTAAAGATTGTGATAGAAGAAAACGAGTACGGCAGTACAATTCCCGAACTACTAGATTAGACTGGGTACTTATGAACTTCATGGGTGGGATTAGGAGAAAGTTTAATTCTAAAATTAGTAACCCTAAAAGGATTGTTTATTTTTTATTTATAGTAGGTGTAGTTGAGGAGGGCAGTCAGAGTCACGTTACTGCTCCATTCTCTTCTTCACCAGAGCAGGCTATGTGAAGGTCAGATATGTCTGCTACTGCCATCTTCCTGAGTTGGGGTCTGATCCAGCTCCCACTGAAGTCAATCGAAAGACTCCCATTGATTTCTGTGGGGTTGGAACAGATCCTAACTCATGAGAACTCCTGAAATCGTCAGCTATCGACAGTTTATGAGAAGTCTCGCATCCAAATTCCAGCGGAAGGCAAGGTGGCTCACCCCCTGGATTGATGATCTGTTTAAGCCATCCCAACACCTTTTGCTTACCCCTGTCTCTGACCTGGCAATGTCTTAACATGCTGATGGACTTTACCAAGTCCTGCCATAGGATTTGAGTTGTGGTGGCTAATGAGAAATTGAAGCAAGGAAAGGTTCGTTATTCCTCCCCCAAACACAAGAAGAAATATCAATTTGCTTGGGAGAAAATTATATTCCTCTGCCCATGCTTCAAATGAGAGGGATACATTTGGCATTGGGGGTATTGGCATGGACCTGGCATGGTACAAACCCTTGCCTTGGGACAGAGTTATTGCATTAGGAAACCAGTTTCCAGAAGAAATGAATAGAAGAAGACGAGTGGTTGTGTCTGGATGTCAGGAGGTGTCAGGAGTCTGTGGAATACAGTGATATTACAACGGAGACAGCCAAAGATTCTAGATCAACCTTGAGATTTCGGATCTGTATCAACCCCCTAAAAGATCAAAGATGGGTTTCCATTATGAACAAAAGGGTCGAGCATAGCTATCATCTGAATGCTTCCAGAGACCCAGGAGTGTGCTCTAGCAGGCAACGATTCACTGCAACTACGACCCCCTACTGCCCACAGGCCTGAGTATTGATATGTGAAAGGCTACGGGGAGGCTCCAGTGTTAACGGGATTCCAGCTAGATGCCAGGGATGGATGTACTTCCCAAGGGTGTTGAGCTATACAGACAATCTACTCCAAAAATTGACCTTTATCTTTACAGCTATATTGGAAAACCATTACCCTGAACAGGACGAGGAGGTGGGCTGCTCCTGGCGGGGTTGGAGAGAGAGGCCTTGACAAAAGAACTAGAGCAGCAGCATCACTGAATGGAATGAGCTTTTTAGACTCTTGGGAAAGGCTGCTGTTTGCCGGCTCAGCTAGGCAGGCACAGCAGCTTTGATCTCTGACAATAGCTGCACATATAGAAAAATCCAATTCCTTCATCTGTCAGTGAGGCTTGAGGGGGTGGCAGTTTGTGAGCCCTGAGGAGAGCTAGCCCATAGAAGGGATTAACTTTTGGTGGTGGGACAAAACATAAAATGCCCCATGATAACCTGTTGTTTTTTTTTCAGAAATTCCATTTTCATTGTAGTATATGACATATCAAACTATGGGCAATTCCAATGTACAAATAACTAACCATAGTTTCAGTGACATTAAAAACAATAGCATAAAAGACCAGTAATCAGGTATAGACATCTGTGGGGAATACAGCATCCTGTGCAGGTCATTGTTTGCACTTAAGGGCATTACATAGGAATTATGAGCTATTAGAGCAAAAAAAAAATAATAATAATAAAGCATCCGTCCTTATTCATAACTCCAGGGCCTCCAGCTCACATTCTAGACCACTAATAACCTGCAAAATGTCATTTTAAATGCAGACCATGTTTGAATGACAGGAACATGCAAATTATAGCCAAATCAGTTTTCTGTGTCAAAAAAATTATAAAATATTTACTTCCTTGGGCAAAGTCCTGCATGTAATGCCCAAGAAATAAGTCCCTGAAAACGAGGATTTCTAGTTGGAATGCCAACAACCTGCACACTTCAGTGCATTAGCTGTCCTACATACTGTAGGTGGTGCATTGATACAGAACATGTGTACAGTGTGTGTGTGTGAATAACATGCAATATTTCAATCCAGCATTTTGTAAGATTTAAAGTTGATTTATTATCAATGAAAGGTTCAGAACAGATAGCCTGAACTCCTCTATATACAAAACAAATACCACTTGGGGAGCAATGCAGGGCTTCTGGTACATAACTCCTCAGCCCTGGACTGATTGGGGTTTAAGAATAAGAGGAAAGTTTGGTTTCCATGGACCATTCTATCTCTTGTCTCATAAATGAGATTATTAACCACAGTGAGGGTAGAAATGCTGCTTTCTGGTGGCATGGATGCCTGTGTGCCTGGAATGAGCTCAGAGAACCAGATCATTTCATACTGACACTGAATTGCCATCTGATGGCAGCTTTGACCTCAGGCTTGCTCCAAGTGCATTTGAAATCTCTGTCTTTGGTGAGAATTGGGTTGGATCCTTAGTGCTAAAAAGCTCCTTTTCTGTTGCCAGTTCTTTGAGCCACAAAGTGATGCTACTTCAATACAGTCTGGGGATTTAAATGCCTTCATCTTTCAAAGGGCTTCTCTATGTGCTAAAATATTTGTAATTATTTCCTTTTGACAGCACAGTAGCAGAAAGGCCAAGCTTATATTATACCCAGCAGTGCACAAGACAGGTGCATAGTTTGCCATGGGATATTTTCTCTGATAGTGTTTGTAGTGGTTCAGCAGCGGGGTTCCTCCTACTCCGGGTCTGTAGGAGGCCAGTCTGCCTCACGACGTCTCTGGGTGTCACCTGTCATGGGGAATTAGTGGCGTGGCAAGAGTCTATAGCTCGGGCCCATAGTCAGGGGCTGAGCAAGAAACACAGTTAAGTAGACTGGACCCATAGGGCAGGGCAGGGCAAGGGGAGTCTATAGCTCAGGCCTGCAGTCAGGGACCGAGCAAAAAAGGCAGACAGGTAGCCCAGACCCTCAGTCAGGGCAGGGCAATAAGTCTATAGCTTGTGTTCACGGTCAGGGCCGAGCAGCAAGGGCTTTGCGCATCCTGGCTCCGACTGATGGACGAAAAGTGGTGGCTTCTTGGCCTCAAGAGGGGGAGACAGCCACCCCAGGGTTGGCGCGGCAGGGTGGGGCACAGGCCCATCCACTCCACTGCATCCTGGCCAAGGGCCCTAACAGTGGCAGTGAGATTTGTCACTGGGTCAGCGGGGATCCTGACCGCAACAGGCGGTGCTGCAGTTAGACTAGGGTTGGCTGCCTCTGGGCCACTTCCTGACTCCCCCTCAGCTTGTACCTGGTCCTGTAGAGGGTTGTCCAGATCGTCCGGGCGGAAGACCTGTGGTAGTGGTGGCAGCTCCTCCGCTGTTGGGTCAGCATACGGCTCTGGCCAGTCCTCAGCTCCCCAGGGGCCAGCAGCAGTCTCCAAGCTCGGGTGCAAGCAGGAGGCGTCTGGCTCCTCCAGCAGCTGCAGCCCAACTGAGCTTTCAGACCCATCTTTTATACTTCCTGTCCTGCCCACTGACTTCCGGCAGGAGGGGTGAGTGTGGCCTGGCTCCGCCCACCAGGGCTCACTGAGGGGTTCCTCCCCCTCCGAGTCCATGGAAGGCCAGTCCGCCTCACTACAATGTTAAAAAACGAGAATTTGTAAAACAACCGCCCTCTTGGATAATGTACCTTCATCCCAGTACAGGCACTGTGCCCCCTGGCAAAGGCTGAGCAATAGATGCAATCATTTGTGCAAGGGCAGAATCTACTTGTGGAGGGTCACCAAGCTGAGGAAGAGATGCCTTCATTTCACCATAAACCATGTCTTCTATTAACCATTTGATTTATAGAGGAAAGATAACGGAGTGGCAGCTGGACACAGAGCAGGTTGTTATGGAGGGATTTGTTGTGTGAAGGAAAACTGTAATTGCACTGTAATTTACAAAATCTGTACTTCAGCAAGTGGCTATTTAGTTGTTTATCTATATCTGTTTGTTTGATTGTCTTGTCTTTTAAATTGTGAACTCTTTGTGTCAGGGACTGTCTTCGGTTCTCTGGCACAATGGGGCTCTATCTCTGGGGACTACTCGAATACAAACCATAGTAACAGCTAAGTGGAGGCATTATTGTGCCTTGGGTTATGAAACTGAACTATCTGGCAATGTGTCTTGCACTAATCTCTTTGAATAGAAGTGAACTTTCTGCTTTTGGGCCATTTTTGCTTCTAGTTGTCAGCCTTTTACCCATTTTGCTCTCAGTTCTGAGATGACGTGTGTTGATGTGTCATGGGCAGGGGTACTGGGACCTTTGGGGATGGGAGAGAGTGGTGGCCATGCTAGCAGTGGCGGACTGCACTGAGGGCCATCCTTATCCAGACTGACTCAAGCATGAAACGGGAGGTGTCAGTGGGGAGGGTGCAAGGTGTGTGTGTGAGATCTGACCCAATTCTTTTTCTCCAAACCAGTTTGCACTCTCTTATTTTGAATACATTCCTAGCTGTGGGGCATACATCTCCTGTCCCTTCTCAGTCCGTACATGTTCAGTGTTTCTTGGAGAGAGCTGCATAGTAGGGATTGGATTGATTTCTGCTGCAAAAGGTCATGATAAACACTGGCCTGTGCAAGTGGGTTGTGAAAATTTAAATCTAATGCTGACACGTTGCCCTTGACACTGGTCTGTGGCTAAAACTTCCCTCATTGTTAATTTGCAGTCAGACCTCACAAAGCAGCAGAATGGATTCAAAATCACCTTAAAAACTTTGGAGGATAATTTGCTGTCCCGGCTCTCCTCAGCGTCTGGGAACTTCCTCGGGGACACGGCCTTGGTGGAAAACCTGGAGACCACCAAACAGACAGCTGCGGAAATTGAAGAAAAGGTAAAAGCAAAGTCTGGGCCAGAAGAAGGGAACATGGGTGATGTTATTCATCTTAAAGATGAATATGTTCCTCTTGCCCCTTCTGCTGCATAGAGAATCGAAATCAGTATAAATTCCAATGCTCTCTAATCTGGCTGGCTCTGAGCAGTTCAATTCTTAAGAGTGTGTGTATGTTAAAGGCCTATTTAGGAAGAAGAGAAAATGGCAGTGCCTGATGTGAAACAATAAAACTTAAACACTGTATCGAGATTGGTTACACTGCTGCAGCTTAATACTGTGGCTTTATTTATTTATTTACTTACTTACTTATTTGATTAATTCTAAATACTTTACACTTCCTCAGTTAAGCCAGAATTTTAGCCCAGGTGCAAGCTGGAATCCATTGGTGTTTATGTGATCCAGATTCAATCTGCAGAAACTCAGATGTTTAGTACCCATGCAGTTCCCCTGGGTGTAAATTTGGTTTTTAAACCAATCTGCACTGTCACCATTATTATGTACACAGCTTGTCTTACTGTTTGTACATTTTCCCTGTATCTGTCAGACACAAGTCATCCCTTCCCTATCATTTTGCTGGGGGTTCAAGCATGAACAACAGCTCTCATTTCTCAGCATGGGACCCCCACCTTGCTGAGAGGCTAACAGTTTCCCCTCCATTCTTAGGCTGTTTCTAACAGCTCTGAATGTGAAATCATATTTATTCTGCTTGACAAAGATATTTTGTTTGAACTCCTACAGGCCTGGCTCAGGCACAAAGAAGAACACAGAGGACATTTTAGCAAGGCTGTGTGAATTCTAGAAACAATTGCCCTCATAGCCTTAAGACTGAGCCATTGATTGATGGTGTCTGGGGAAGCCAAAGCCAGCAGTGTATTTCCCTCTGACTCTGTTTTGTGGGTGGTTTGCCTTCTCATTTGCTTACACCCATTGAAATACTTTATGTACCTCAATCCTCAGCTTTGGAACATTTCAAGTGGCTGTACCTTCCTCACAAACCACTGGGCATGTGAACCAGCCTTGACTGTGGGGCTCAATCAAGCTCCAGTGGAGAGAATGCAATGTTCTTTCAGCATTTTTCTTTTCCATTCAGAATGCAAGTTTCCAGCAGTTTTAGCTTCTAAAACAAGAACAATCAGATTCCAGTTGTGAAGTGGGTCACCACCCACCCTGTTGTACAGTGGCTGAATGTTGGAATTAGACCTCACTTGGGATCCAGTGTATGTGGCCTTTGAGTTGTTTTACTGGCAGGACTCTTGAGTAACATGCTGCAGGTCAACTCCATGCTCATTCTGGAAAGACAATGCTAACGGAATGTGAGGCATAAGAGCCCTTTGATATCTGGCAATGGATCTGGCAATGCAAGAGCTGCCAGGATAATTTCCATGCCCCCTCTCAGAGTTTTGGACCCCTCCATGTTCTGCTCCAGAGATGCCCACTTAGGTCTCACGCCACTAGCTATCCCCCTCTCTATGGCTATGTCTACTCTTATGGTGGTGTGTAGACCACACAGGCCATGCCCACACTTTTCACCACCATGTGAAGCTACTTGCTGCATTGAAAGGCTCCAGCAGCAGGACACTACGCTGCTAAAAACAGCAGGGTAGATGTGGAAGACACTGCCTGGGCATGTAGAAAGCCAGTGTATGGTATATACTCTGGGGTTCAGTGCATAGGGTTCTACTTGCCTGAGCCATGCCCCACCAACTACATGGCTGGTTATGCCCAAGCTAGCTGGGCATGCAGTGTCTTTATTCTACACACTGCAGTAAGTGTAGAACTACCCAATAGGCAGAGCCCCACAACTGTCTCCCTCCAGACTGGGGATTTAGGTTGACGTTGCCCTGCCATTCCCTGTGGTTATCCCAGCACATCTGATGTAGCTCAGCACCTGCAGGTTCCATAATAGTAGAGTACCAGTGACCAGCCAGCCTTCACAGAGCGCAGTACGTTTATTTACAGAGTAAATAGATCAGGGGTCGGCAACCTTTCAGAAGTGCCAAGTCTTCATTTATTCACTCTAATTTAAGGTTTTGCGTGCCAGTAATACATTTTAACGTTTTTAGAAGGTCTCTTTCTATAAGCCTATAATATATAACTAAACTATTGTTGTATGCAAAGTAAATAAAGATTTTAAAATGTTTAAGAAGCTTCATTTACAATTAAATTAAAATGCAGATTCCCCTGGCCAGGACCCAGCAGTGTGAGTGCCACTGAAAATCAGCTCGCGTGCCACCTTTGGCACGCATGCCATAGGTTGCCTACCCCTGAAATAGATAAAACAATAAAAGGTCTAACCACATGCTGTGCTTATCAGAGATCCCTCATCTTCCACATGAGGGTCAGGTAGATGACAAGGTCCTTCAGACCCTTCCAGCAGACCTTGCCCTCTTGGACAAAGGCTCATGCCAGTATTCAGATCATGAACAAGAGCCAGACCAGCCTTATGCCAAAAGCCTTTCTGTGTTCCTTGGATCTGACCCGGTATATGTAAAAATCCCCAGGGGGTGGCGGGGTGTTCTTTGGAGTTGTTTACCTGTCCTAGGCTGTGCTGTAATCACCTCCCACTGGTTGTAGCTCCTGGAGGGAAGCTCGGTGACCCTCCCCCATGGAGCTAGAATACACCTGTCTGGGTTTTTCTGGGATCGTCCCTTTTTCTAGGTAACTCTCCCAGGAAATTGTACATCCTCCTGGGACATTAAAAGTCCCCTTTTCTGTTAGTCATGCCCCTGCTCGCTCCCCCAGCTCCTACTAGCTGTAGTTGAGGAGCTGTGGGGTGGCAGCAGCTGCGCAGAGGGAGCTCTGGCTCCAGAGTGTCTGGGAGCTGTGGGGACAGGGCAGCTTGGGAGCAGTGAGCGGCACAGTTTGAGCTTGGGGCTGGCAGCATCCAGTCACTTCCATGTAGGAACCAGCTGTGGGGATCACCTCTGGGTGGGAGCAGGTTGCCACATCCTGCTTGCCAAGGTCGATGCCCGGGACAGCCCCTGGAGCAGGGAAAGGGAGACAGTGCCCTGGGTGGGGTCAGGCAAATATCCCATTTTTTTTTTTTTTGCCTCTGAAGTGGCAACCCTAGGAGCAGAGACACTTCACCTTCATTATTTAAAAGCATTTTAACTCTTCCCAAGACACTTACACCAGTTTAACTGAAAGTGTGAATTTAAACCAGTGTAGTTAAACTGACGCAAGTTCCCGTGCAGACACTCCTACTTCAGTTTCAGAATGGCTTATGTTGGGTTAGCTGAAGTTGATTAGGAATCACTAAACCAGCTGTTCAACCAAAATCAGGATGTCCACATGGGGGCTTGCACTGGTTTAAAAACTGCTTTCAATTAAACTGGTGCAACTTACGTGTGCTGACAAGGCCTAAAGTTTCTACAAATCTGTAAATCAAACTTTGTCTCTCACTTTAATTCTTAACAATGGAAAGATTTTTTTTTTGTACCTGACCCCATACACTGGTGGCACTTATTAATATTAAATTCTATGCGTCTTCAAATTCAAACACTGTCATGGGAATTCTCATAGCAGTTCATGGATTCCTTCTTTCATATGCTGCGAATTCCCTCTGAGTCATGCAACTGCTGTCAGGTAAAGGTGGAACTGCAATAAAAGTCCTGCAGCCTGGGGGTAAAAGTGACATTTAGCAATTTCTCTGTAATCTTTTCTGCAGCAATTCTGCTTGCACAGACCTCATGCTGCAGCTCTCGATTGTCAATCTGTAACCTAGCCGCACCTTAAAACTGGCATGGTAAAGGTGAAGAAAAAGTCATTAAGCCAGCTGTGCAAGACAGTATGGGAGTATTTTGCCTCCCACCACCTTGCTTGTTGGAACCCTGCACATGCAGCATGTATTGATCAGGCCTCAAAATTTTGTCTGTAGCATTAATCCATCCTCCTTGCCAATCAGCGCCCCGCTTCCCCCCAGGACAACCCCTCACTGGCTCACATCTTCATTTATTAAAATAGACCACATTACGAGTGACCTCTGCTTTATACCAAGTAACCATATTAGTTTGTACTCCCCTTTAAATATGGTGCTGGACAGTACAGACCAATGAGCCTTATTTGAATATGAGATATGGTCCTGTTCTGGATTGAACTCTTTGAGAAGCAAATCAAAGAGTAGGAGTAAATGACCAATTCTCAGCTTGGAGTGGAGTTAATAGCAGAGTCACCCTGGAAGCAGTACTAGCTAGGCCTAGAATTGCTTGGTACCTTACATTCATTAATGACCCACATGTGGGGGGCGATTAGCGAGGAAAAATTAGCTGATGACAAAACTGATTAAGGCTCGTCAGGAGTAGGGCGTATTGTGGGGAAGCTCAGAGGGGCCCAGTGGAAGCAGGTAATTGGGCATCGTGAAATGAAATACAGCAGAGTGCTTACCTGCAGCTGGCAGATCTTGGGTTTTCCCAACCGTGTTGTGACAGCACTTTTCTATTCCAGAAAGAGACAGGCAGGGAAGGAGCCGACACAAACATGTACCAAAACCTACCTCACAGAACACAACCCAAGGCAATTAGCCCAGGCCAGCTGTTCCCAGTATAAGCACTGTCCAGGTCTAACTGTCACTGCTTACCACCCAGAAAACAAACCTGCCAGGCTCAGAGGGGGAATATTTGAATAGCTAACAGATCAGGTTCTCACTCTGCAGTCTGTGTGAAATCACAGCATCCAATTCTCACTGCTTGGCATTGCAGAGAATTGCTCTGTAGTCGTAATCAGAGGGGCTTTTGCCCTCTCTTTTGGTCATCCAGTTTTGTGGTAGGTGTTAACCTCACACAGGGGCAGCAAAAGAGCTCTGCTCTCCCCATCTTTTCGGAAGTGAGAGAGAGTCACACAATTAAAATAGTTTCATGGTTGTTTTGGTCTTTAATTTCCTCACAGGTCCAGGAGTCCAAGGTGACAGAAACAAAGATTAACGAGGCGAGGGAGCACTACAGACCTGCAGCAACACGGGCTTCTCTGCTGTACTTCATCATGAACGACCTCAATGCCATTCACCCCATGTACCAGTTCTCTTTGAAGGTACTGCCCCTGTGACTGACAAGAACTCTCCCAGCTCCCCAGAGTTCTGCTGGACAGTTTAGTTACCTCATTAACACACTACGGTGAAATGGAATCTGTTTTCTTGGCCAGGTGGAGGGGAGGGTATTTTAACTCCCACTATAAAAGTAGGTATAACCTAATCCCTTCTATTGCTTGGTTTTCATGGAGGTTGCTGTTATTTATGGCTTTCTAAAAGCACTTCATGGTTTTATTTTTGTTTCAGTAGCACCTTAGAGTCCCAGTCCTGTACCAGAATCCCTTTGTGGTAGACGCTGTACAAACACACCACAGAAATATTCATAGATTCAAAGGTCAGAAGGGACCATTATGATCATTTAGTCTGATCTCCTGTAGATAACAGGCCAGAGAACTTTCCCCAAATAATTCCTAAAGCAGATCCTTTAGAAAAATGTCCAATTTTGATTTAAACATTGTCAGTGATGGAGAATCCATGACAACCCTCAGTAAATTGTTGCAACAGTTAATTACTCTCGCTATTAAAAAAATTATACCATATTTCCAATCTGAATTTGTCTAGCTTCAACTTCCAGCCACAGAATTGTGTTACGCCTTTCTCTGCTAGATTGAAGAGCCCATTATTAAATATTTCTTCCCCATGTAGATACTGTAATGAAATCACTTCTATCGTCTCTTTGTTAAGCTAAATTGATTGATTTCCTTGAGTCTGTGTCACTATAAGACATGTTTTCGAACCCTTTAATCATTCTTGTGGTTCTTCTCTGAACCCTTTTCTATTTATCAACATCCTTCCTGAATTGTGGGCACCAGAACTGGAGACAGTATTCCAGCAGTGGTTGTATCACTGCCAAATACAGAAACAAAATAACCTCCCTACAGAAACAAAGTAACTCCTACTCAATATTCCCCTGTTTATATATCCCAGGATTGCATTCGCTTTTTTGGCCACTGGGAACTCACATTCAGCTGATTATCCAACATAACCCCCAAATCACCTTCATAGTCACTACTTCCTAACCCCATCCTGTAAGTGTGGCCTACATCCTTTGTTCCCAGGTGTATATGTTTACATTTAGCCATGTTAAAACGCATATTGCTTGCTTGCATCCAGTTTACCAAGTGATACAAATCACTCTGAAACAGTGACCTGTCCCCTTCATTATTTAACATTTTCCCAATTTTTGTGTCATCTGCAAGATGGTCTTTCCTACAAATAGTGCACAGTCTATGTGGCTGAGAGAGACGAGCTACCCCCTCCCATCGCTGTCAATCATGGCTATGCAGTGCACTAGTGTGTTGTGTTAGGTGGCGATAGTTTGATTAAAGATTGAAGGGTGGCATCCCTATGGGTCAGCGTTAAGTTTGCAGGCCATGATCTGTCTTGCTTAAACAAGACATCAGGCTGCTTGAGGCATTTCATATGCGTTGCCAGCGGTTACTACTAGGCACAAGATGGTTTGATTTTATCAGTAATAGGAATGTATTATTGAGAACTGGTCTCAAGAAGATTGAAGTCATCAGCTATCACAGCCGGCTGGCATTTTTGATCATATAGCCCACCTCAGAGATAAAGTCTCCACACATTGAGCCCTGAAGATTGGACTTGAGGTCTTGATTGGACTTGGAAGGGACATTGCCTGGCCATGGACTGGCAGTGGCCACGCAGTCATCCATGATTAACCTGGCTACACCAAATCAGTAATAACCCTGAGGAGATTTTAGACCCCCAGATTAAAGCTGTGCAATGTGGCCATATACATTTGGTGATACGGACTCTTGCTGCCTAAGTGTATTGTTGTTGCCTGATCTGTGGTGTATGGTAGTTGTGGTAATGGTGGAGTATGCACTGAAGCCTGGCTTGCCCTTTTCATATCCTTGGTTTTGCGAAGTATTTTATGTGTGTATATGCATTATGTTTCACAACAATATTTTGTATTAACTGCTTCGTTTTAATGTTAAAGTAGTATACCTGGGAAGTAGTAGTCCCTCACCCTGTAGTCGTCCTGGTAACTCTAAATATAGTTGAAACTAGCCATTTGGAGGAAATCAGAAATGTCCGTCTCATTTACCACAAGGAAATGGAAGAAATACATTTAGTTATAAAACTCTGTGTATGCAGAGCAGTGGTTCCCAGAGCTGTGCCACAAAAGGGCAGCTCATAGACTCAGACTTTTAGGCCAGAAAGGACCATCAAGATCATCAGAGGTATCCAAACTGTGGGGCGTGTCCTCCTAAGGGGGCACAAAGGAATGTTCAGTGGGGGGGGGGAGTAGCAGGCCCAGGCCAGTCCCCACAGGGAGTGGGGAAGGAGCACCACCCAGCCCCGCCCTGCCCCTAGCTCTGCTCCGGCCCTGCCCTCAGCTGCAGCCCTGGCTCCTGGCCCATGCCTGACCCCATCCCCAACCTCGGTGTGGCTCCTCACCGAGCCAGGGGCCCAGCTCCTGACCCCGCCTCCAGCCTTGGCCCCTGGATCCAGCTCCATCCCTGGTCCCAAAACCATCCCCAGTTGTGGCCCCAGCCTCAGCCCCCTTACCCCTGTCCGCGTTCCCCCCCGGAGCCACAGACCCATGTCGGGCCCTGGCACCTGGGGTGGGGGGGGGGTTAGCGGGGGAGGGGACAGGGGGCGCAGACAAGGGTAAGGGTGGGTGCAACCTTCACATTGCAGGCCATAGGACCTCACCCACCCACTCCTGTAATAGACCCCTAACCTCTGGCTGAGTTCCTGAAGTCCTCAAAGCTTGATTTAAAGCCTTCAGGGTATAGAGAATCCACCATTTACACTAGTGACCCATTTCCCATGCTTCAGAAGAAGGCGACAACCCCCAAGGTAGCTCTGCTAATCTGACTTGGGAAAATACTTTCCTGACCCCAAATATGGTGATCTGTTAGACCCTGGGCGTGTGGGCAAGACCCATTAGTCAGACACGTGGGAAATAATTCTCTGTAGTAACTCAGAGGCCTTCTCCTCTAGTGTCCCATCTCTGGCCCTTGGAGATATTTGCTGCTAGCAGTTGCAGATTGGCTGCATGCCATTGTAGGCAATCTCATCATACCATCTCCTCCATAAACTTACCAAGCTCAGTATTGAAGCCAGTTAGGTTTTTTGCCCCTCCCCCCCCCCCGGCTCCCCTTGGATGGCTGTTCCAGAACTTCACTCCTCTGATGGCAATAACCAGAAATCACAGTCACAAAAGGGACAGCATACAGACAGAAAAAGAGAACCTCCCAAGTCTCCACAGCCTAAACCCCCTCATCTGAGAACCAAAAGGTCAGCTCCAGATCACAGCCTTCCAGGCCAGCTGCCAATTTGTTGAACTCATCTGTTTTTTCTGTCCATAAGTTCCCTTCTTTTGCCAACCTGAATGGACACAGAATCCAATCTTTGCTCTCCACTGGGATTTAGAGTAGGAGACTTAGTTTTTTGGTATAGGTTAAAATATGTGGCTAGCTGTAAATTCATAGTTAATTGTTTCTTGATTTCAAGTCTGGGCGTTGTTTCACCAGCAGGTTTCCCTACTTTGACTGGTGGGGAAGGCGGTTAACTTTCAGGATGTCTGCTTGGTCAGTAAAGTTCTTGGGGCAGGGATTATCGTTGTGTTCTGTGTTTGTGCAGCACCTAGCACAGTGGGGCCCTAGGTCATGACTAGGGCTTGTAGCTGCTACTGCAATACAAATAATAATAATAATTAATAATTAATAATTTTGCCTTGACAAAATAACCCACCTGAGTCGTCTTCTTGGCCAGTCTAATGGTGCCGAGAGGCTCTTCTGGGTCTTTTCCTGCAAAGGAGTCCATCAGAGAAGGACACACGTTTGGGCCATGGCAGCTTCAAAGCAATTACTGCATACGTCTCTCAGATGACAAGCGGTTTCAGTGTAAATATAACAATGCTACATGCTCACAAAGGACAGGAGATGTTGTTTGGAGTCCAGCTGTATGAGGGTGAAGGGGAGTCTGCCTCTAGTCTAGGACTTTTTCCAGACAGTTTGTAAATCCTGCTTGTGAGCTTGAAACACTCCTTAGAGCCTTGAAGAGGTTTTCTCCTGCATAGATTCATAGATTTTAGAACTGGAAGGGACTTCGAAAGGTCATCGAGTCCAGTCCCCTGCCCTAATGGCAGTACCAAATACTGTCTAGACCATCCTGATAGACATTTATCTAACCTACTCTTACATAGTTCCAGAGATGGAGATTCCACAACCTCCCTAGGCAATTTATTCCAGTGTCTAACCACCCTGAAAGTTAGGAACATTTTCCTAATGTCCAACCTAAACCTCCCTTGCTGCAGTTTAAGCCCATTGCTTCTTGTTCTAGCCTTAGAGGCTAAGATGAACAAGTTTTCTCCCTCCTCCTTATGACACCCTTTTAGATACCTGAAAACTGCTATCATGTCCCCTCTCAGTCTTCTCTTTTCCAAACAAAACAAACCCAATTCTTTTAGTCTTCCTTCATAGGTCATGTTCTCTAGACCTTTAATCATTCTTGTTGCTCTTCTCTGGACCCTCTCCAATTTCTTCACATCTTTCTTGAAATGCGGTGCCCAGAACTGGACACAATACTCCAGTTGAGGCCTAAGCAGTGCAGAGTAGAGCAGAAGAATGACTTCTCGTGTCTTGCTCACAACACACCTGTTAATGCATCCTAGAATCATGTTTGCTTTTTTTGCAACAGCATCACACTGTTGACTCATATTTAGCTTGTGGTCCACTATAACCCCTAGATCCCTTTCTGCCATACTCCTTCCTAGACAGTCTCTTCCCATTCTGTATGTGTGAAACTGATTGTTCCTTCCTAAGGGGAGCACTTTGCATTTGTCTTTATTAAACTTCATCCTGTTTACCTCAGACCATATCTCCAATTTGTCCAGATCATTTTGAATTATGACCCGATCTTTCAAAGCAGTTGCAATCCCTCTCAGTTTGGTATCATCTGCAAACTTAATAAGCATACTTTCTATGCCAATATCTAAGTCGTTGATGAAGATATTGAAAAGAGCCGGTAGCAAGACAGACCCCTGCGGAACCCCACTTGTTATGCCTTTCCACCAGGATTGGGAACCATTAATAACTACTCTTTGAGTACGGTTATCCAGCCAGTTATGCACCCACCTTATAGTAGCCCCATCTAAGTTGTATTTGCCTAGTTTATTGATAAGAATATCAATAAAGAGACCGTATCAAATGCCTTACTAAAGTCTAGGTATACTACATCCACCGCCTCTCCCTTATCCATAAGCTTCATTATCTTAAAAGAAAGCTATCGGATTGGTTTGACATGATTTGTTCTTTACAAATCCATGCTGACTATTCCCTATCACCTTACCATCTTCCAAGTGTTTGCAGATGATTTCCTTAATTACTTGCTCCATTATCTTCCCTGGCACAGAAGTTAAACTAACTGGTCTGTAATTTCCTGGGTTGTTTTTATTTCCCTTTTTATAGATGGGCACTATATTTGCCCTTTTCCAGTCTTCTGGAATCTCTCCTGTCTCCCATGATTTTCCAAAGATAATAGGTAGAGGCTCAGATATCTCCTCTATTAGCTCCTTGAGTATTCTAGGATGCATTTCATCAGGCCCTGGTGACTTGCAGGCATCTAACTTTTCTAAGTGATTTTTAACTTGTACTTTTTTTATTTTATCTGCTAAACCTACCCCCTTCCCATTAGCATTCACTATGTTAGGCATTCCTTTAGACTTCTCGGTGAAGACCGAAACAAAGAAGTCATTAAGCGTCTCTGCCATTTCCAAGTTTCCTGTTACTGTTTCTCCCTCCTCACTGAGCAGTGGGCCTACCCTGTCCTTGGTCTTCCTCTTGTTTCTAATGTAGTGATAAAAAGTCTTCTTGTTTCCCTTTATTCCTGTAGCTAGTTTCAGCTCATTTTGTGCCTTTGCCTTTCTAATCTTGCCCCTGCAATCCTGTGTTGTTGGCCTATATTCATCCTTTGTAATTTGTCCTAGTTTCCATTTTTTATATGACTCCTTTTTATTTTTTAGATCATGCAAGATCTCGTGGTTAAGCCAAGGTGGTCTTTTGCCACATTTTCTATCTTTCCTACCCAGCGGAATAACTTGCTTTTGGGCCCTTAATAGTGTCCCTTTGAAAAACTGCCAACTCTCCTCAGTTGTTTTTCCCCTCAGTCTTGATTCCCATGGGACCTTGCCTATCAGCTCTCTGAGCTTACCAAAATCCGCCTTCCTGAAATCCATCGTCTCTATTTTGCTGTACTCCCTTTTACCCTTCCTTAGAATTGTGAACTCTATGATTTCATGATCACTTTCACCAAAGCTGCCTTCCACTTTCAAATTCTCAACGAGTTCCTCCCTATTTGTTAAAATCATATCTAGAATAGCTTCCCCCAGTAGCTTTTTCAACCTTCTGAAATAAAAAGTTTTCTGCAATGCAGTCCAAGAACTTATTGGATAGTCTGTGCCCCGCTGTGTTATTTTCCCAACATATATCTGGATAGCTGAAGTCCCCCATCACCACCAAATCTTGGGCTTTGGATGTACAGCTCAGTACTAATGTGGACACGAGAACGAATGGATACAAACTGGCCGTGGGGAAGTTTAGGCTTGAAATTAGACGAAGGTTTCCGACCATGAGAGGGGTGAAATATTGGAACAGCCTTCCGAGGGAAACGGTGGGGGCGAAGGACCTGTCTGGTTTTAAGATTAAGCTAGATAAGTTTATGGAGGGAATGGTTTAATGGGATAACATGATTTTAGTCAAACGAACAGTGTGCCATCACTGGTAAATAGTATCAATGGCCAATGAGGGTCTGGCTGGAGAATCTTGCCTACATGCTCGGGGTTCTACTGATCGCCATATTTGGGGTCGGGAAGGAATTTTCCTCCAGGGAAGATTGGCAGAGGCCCTGGAGGTTTTTCGCCTTCCTCCGCAGCATGGGGCAGGGGTCGCTAGCTGGAGGATTCTCTGCTACTTGAAGTCTCTAAACCAGGATTTGGGGACTTCAACAGCAGAGTCAAGGGAAAGGGTTGGGACGGCTTTGTGGCCTGCATCATGCGGGAGGTCAGACTAGATGATCATAATGGTCCCTTCTGACCTTAAAGTCTATGAGTCTATGATTTTGTTAGTTGTTTAAAAAAGCCTCATCCACCTCTTCCACCTGGTTAGGTGGCCTGTAGTAGATTCCTAGCATGACATCACCCTTGTTTTTTATCCCTTTTGGCCTAACCCAGAGACTCTCAACACTTCCGTCTCCTATGTCCATCTCCATCTCAGTCCAAGTGTATATATTTTTAATATATAAGGCAACACCTCCTCCCTTTTCCCCCTGTCTATCCTTCCTGAGCAAGCTGTACCCATCCATACCAACATTCCAATCATGTGTATTATCCCACCAAGTTTCGGTGATGCCAACAATGTCATAGTTGTATTTATTTATTAGCACTTCCAGTTCTTCTTGCTTATTATCCATACTTCTCGCATTTGTATATAAGCATCTAAGATACTGATTTGATCTTGCCTCCCAATTTTGCCCTGACCCTCCTTTCTCTCTGCCATTATAGCCCACGCTCCCTCCTATTTCCAACCCATCTCCCAGGTCTCCATGTTCTCCACTTACCTGTGGGCTTTGCTCACCTGTCCCCATCGAACCTAGTTTAAAGCCCTCCTCACTAGGTTAGCCAGTCTGTGTCCAAATAGGGTCTTTACCCTCCTCGAAAGGTGAATGCCATCTCTGCCTAGCAGTCCTTCTTGGAATAGCATATATGGGGCTGATTCACATGCTGAGATTATTTTGTCAGGGAAATGTGGAGAGTATCTTCCTTACAAGTATACACTTTAGTAGATCCATTCCTCACATAACAGGTACAGGAACATCTGAGTTTCACCCTTCATCGACTTCATCTGTACCTTGGGAGTTTTTTCAGTAACATGAACAGTGTGTATAAATACCTAGAAAACGATTCCTAAAATGTTTTTAACTAATACTTTATAATTTCCCATTATAATTTGTCTTGTAGAGATGTGCAGCGATGATTGCAAAATACTTCACAAATGATGTTATAACTTTAGCTACAAAGCCCATTATAAACTGGTGTACATAAGATTTACATGGGTCTCTGCACATTGTCTAACAAGAAATTTATGCAGGAAAAATACATTCTACAAATAATTGAGCAATAAAATATGTACCAATATTACTCTAATTTACAACTGTATTATTTTCTCTTTGCTTGGGCCTATAAAACCCTAAAAATAACTCTATCTGCACAGCCATATCTGGCTTGTTTAGTGTTATTAATTTGTACGGGGCTGGTTATTTCAGATTAGCTAGTTTCCACTTTATGGAGTCTTCTCATTTTTAACCAAGCTGTGGTTGGGGTTTTCTTCAGTAGAATTTGGTAATTTGCTAATGTGTTTTCTCCAGCATGCTCTGAAGGCTTTTGAGTCTTTTCTCATTTACATCAGAAATGTTTCATATTTTACATAATAGCTTCCTCCTCAGTGGATGTCCTGAGGGGACCTTATTGGGTTAATCTAATTCCCAGATCATTGGGTATCATCTACCCTTCTTCTCTTGTCATTTCTGCTGAATCCAGGTAGTAAAAAAGTCATGGGTGGGTTTTTTTTTTTATTGGGGGCGGGGGTTGCACTTAAGGGAATTTGTTACCTTTAAATTGCAATGAGACATGTGACGTGGGAGGTATTTTCTCCTCTGGGATCTCCAGTGTCTTTCAGCTCAATGTTTGCAAAACAGAGCTGTACAGATCATGTGAAATATTTCCATTAGACATTCTGTTTTAATTCAGTGAGCCTGCCTATGTACTGCCTTCCTGAACCCAAATGAGCATAATTTAATGGAGAATGTCATTGTTTTATGGCTGAATACTTCTCAAAAGAGCAGCAAGTAAACATTTTTGCCTTGGAAAAGAGAGAGAGAGAGAGAGAGAAAAGCTGGTCCAAATCCTAGTGTCCAATCGCATTACACAGCTGTCTAGAGCTGGCAGTTCATACCACTTGGCTGTTTGCTTTGTTTATGAGATAGAAAAAAAAATGAATCCACTTCAGCTGTGGGAATGTTGCATACAATATTCAGGGCATTAAAAGAGTAATTGTAAAGCATCAAAGATCTTCCTCCTGTCCCCCCATCCAGGCGTTCAGTGTCGTGTTTCAGAAGGCTGTGGAGAGGGCCTCTCCAGACGAGAGCCTGAAAGAGCGCGTTCTAAACCTGATCGACAGCATCACCTTCTCTGTGTTCCAGTATACCACCCGGGGGCTGTTTGAGTGTGACAAACTGACCTACACTGCCCAAGTGACCTTCCAGGTAAAGAACAGGAACAGTATCATTTAGATGGAATGATATGTGTGATAAGTCAAGTTATTGGCATTGCACACTGTCCTCCAGGAGAAAACCCAATCCCCATTCCTGCCCTTCAGCATACGTGAGCTAATGTACGTGGTCTGGGAAAGTTCTTTCCCCTTCTGCTTCTCTCACTGCTAACAATCACAGATGCTTTGGTTCGCATTAAGTTTGCAAATTACTGTTTGAGCAGTGATGCCTGCTTGTAGAACCCAAGGAAGTGATGGGGAAGGTGGCCTTTGGGGACAGGCTGCTTGTATGTGGAGAACGAGTAGTTGGTTTGCTGCTGCTGTTTTCATCTTAACTTAACTCTATTTTTAATGATCTGTTGGTATGTCAGCAGCCCAGAGTGCAAGTCCTTTTTATGCCTACATATTGAAATGAAAATAAGTAAATAAATAGTGACTGCCGTTATGCTGTAAAATTGCTATCAAGTATGTGCAGTGAGTGGCAGTTTGATATATGTTACTGTATAACATGCAATGAACAGTATGGAACACAGATCTGACTTGACTGTAGGTTATCCCTCCACACAAATAGTTAATTTATAGTTAACTCACTCCAGTGAGTAATATAATCCTTGTCCATATTATATAACAAAAACATTACACTTTAAAAAGCCTAGGCACTAAAAAGTATAGACATTACCAGGAAAGGTGATTTATATAAATATTCCATTACTCTTTAAGTTGGTATACTTTGTTAGTAAAATTACTGGCATGTAAAACATCACCTTATACATTACACAAAGAGCCTTAACTCTGATCCACAACACACACATACTCTTTCAGAAAATATACGCCTAGCTTTGTTAGGTAAAGTATACAAGTAGTACATGTTGAGTTTGTAAGTAGGTATTATCTGTTGAAAATATTGAATGGGTTTACTTCAGGCGATGAAATCTCTGCACTTAACAGGAGGTGGAGTGAGGTTGGTGATAAGACACATTATTTTTATCCATGTCAAAATAAGGTAATTCCCGCTTCAGCTGGAAAACTCACCCATCCCTTTAAATGTAGAGATGCTAAACATGACTCCATGATACTGCCAAAGCTATTGCTCCATAGGTTGATAGTGAGGTACAGTCAGCAATGCTGCAATAAAGAAATGAGGAAAAGTCACCAATCATCCCGTGACAACATGTGAACAATAATAATGGGTGCATGTTGCAGACCATCTCCAGCCCACAGCTGATGCAGACCCCCCTCTCAGGAAACGTGAGCTATTCACTCAGATTCCACAGGCTCTCACCACACTGAATGCCTCTCTCCTATCACTGGGTGATCCCACATGAACAAAATGGTTAGAGCTGGCCAAAACTGGCACATTGCAGTGACATAATCTGTGTGAAAAATCGTGAAAAAATTTTGGCCAATTCCTTTCATGTGATTTTGTGTTCACCCACTCCCCCACCACACACTCACACCAACCCAGGTTTAAAAAAAATTTCATGGTATTTTGGGGAACTGAAAATCCTTTGCAGTGGAACATGTGAAAACCAACACCCCACTTTGAGATGATCTGCTTTGGATGCCAGTTTACTGACTGTACATTGTTAAAGTTCTGGATTTAGTTTATGATTCCTGTGTACCAAATGTATTAGCCCTTGGAAAAAAGAAGGGCAAATGCTTTAATTTCTTTAGTGGAATAAGGACGCTTGCAAGTAGTTGCTTTGATTATGTAACAGATGTTCACCGTACCTCATTGTCCCTAAGGTCATGCATTTTAAGGCTAGAAGGAACCATTGTGTTTATGTATATTACTTTAACCTCCTGCATAGCACAGGCCATAGAAGCTTACCTTGCAATTTTTGCATCAAGCCCACACCTTCTATTTGATCTATAGAATATCTTTGAGAAAGTTCCCAGTCTTGACTTGGACTGCAAGTGATGGAGAACCAACCACATCCCTAAGGCTTCCTCTGTGCCACGAGGGATTCCCAGCTGCTCTCTGTGGCCCCTTTGGACCTGATCCACAGCCCCTCCCAAGTCCTATTTTAGAAACTTATCACTGTTGGGTCAGTGGACTCCATGCGTTTGTTCCAGCTCCTCAGTTTTCTACTCCACAACTCTGTGATGTATATTTTGCCAGCCCCATTTATCTGGTGGCAGTTTATACATTTTAGTCACACATTCTGGCATGCCTCTAACAATGAATGTTCTAATCTGTTCTGCTGCACTCCGAGAATCCGAACAGCAGTGCTAAGGTACATCATTTGTTGGACATTGCAGATACTTCTGATGAATAATGAAATTAACGTGGTGGAGCTGGACTTCCTGCTTCGATATCCAGCACAGCCAGGAGTCACGAGTCCAGTGGAGTTCCTGTCTAATCAGTCATGGGGTGGCGTCAAGGTAACTGTTTAATTTAAAATAAATTTAAAATAAATTGCACAGGCAATCCAGGAAATTTTTGGAAAGTGTAGGGGACAATTTCCTGGTGCAAGTGCTGGAGGAACCAACTAGGGGCAAAGCTTTTCTTGACCTGCTGCTCACAAACAGGGAAGAACTAGTAGGGGAAGCAAAAGTGGATGGGAACCTGGGAGGCAGTGACCATGAGATGGTCGAGTTCAGGATCCTGACACAAGGAAGAAAGGAGAGCAGCAGAATACAGACCCTGGACTTCAGAAAAGCAGACTTTGACTCCCTCAGGGAACAGATGGGCAGGATCCCCTGGGAGAATAACATGAAGGGCAAAGGGGTCCAGGAGAGCTGGCTGTATTTTAAAGAATCCTTATTGAGGTTGCAGGAACAAACCATCCCGATGTGTAGAAAGAATAGTAAATATGGCAGGCGACCAGCTTGGCTAAACAGTGTAATCCTTGCTGATCTTAAACGCAAAAAAGAGGCTTATAAGGAGTGGAAGATTGGACAAATGACCAGGGAGGAGTATAAAAATATTGCTCAGGCGTGCAGGAGTGAAATCAGGAAGGCCAAATCACACTTGGAGTTGCAGTTAGCAAGAGATGTTAAGAGTAACAAGAAGGGTTTCTTCAGGTATGTTAGCAACAAGAAGAAAATCAAGGAAAGTGTGGGCCCCTTACTGAATGAGGGAGGCAACCTAGTGACCGAGGATGTGGAAAAAGCTAATGTACTCAATGATTTTTTTGCCTCTGTCTTCACGCACAAGGTCAGCTCCCAGATTGCTGCACTGGGCAGTACAGCATGGGGAGAAGGTGGCCAACCCTCTGTGGAGAAAGAAGTGGTTCGGGACTATTTAGAAAAACTGGACGTGCACAAGTCCATGGGGCCGGATGCGCTGCATCCGAGGGTGCTAAAGGAGTTGGCGGGTGAGATTGCAGAGCCATTAGCCATTATTTTTGAAAACTCATGGCGATCGGGGGAGGTCCCGGATGACTGGAAAAAGGCTAATGTAGTGCCCATCTTTAAAAAAGGGAAGAAGGAGGATCCGGGGAACTACAGGCCAGTCAGCCTCACCTCAGTCCCTGGAAAAATCATGGAGCAGGTCCTCAAGGAATCAATTATGAAACATTTAGAGGAGAGGAAAGTGATCAGGAACAGTCAGCATGGATTCACGAAGGGGAAGTCGTGCCTGACTAACCTAATTGCCTTCTATGATGAGATAACTGGCTCTGTGGATGAGGGGAAAGCAGTGGATGTGTTATTTCTTGACTTTAGCAAAGCTTTTGATACTGTCTCCCACAGTATTCTTGCCACCAAGTTAAAGAAGTATGGGCTGGATGAATGGACTGTAAGGTGGATAGAAAGCTGGCTAGATCGTCGGGCTCAACGGGTAGTGATCAATGGCTCCATGTCTAGTTGGCAGCCGGTTTCAAGTGGAGTGCCCCAAGGGTCGGTCCTGGGGCCGGTTTTGTTTAATATCTTTATTAATGATCTGGAGGATGGTGTGGACTGCACTCTCAGCAAGTTTGCAGATGACACTAAACTAGGAGGCGTGGTAGATACACTAGAGAGTAGGGATCGGATACAGAGGGACCTAGACAAATTAGAGGATTGGGCAGAAAAAAACCTGATGAGGTTCAACAAGGACAAGTGCAGATTCCTGCACTTAGGACGGAAGAATCCCATGCACTGCTACAGACTAGGGACCGAATGGCTAGGTAGCAGTTCTGCTGAAAAGGACCTAGGGGTCACAGTGGACGAGAAGCTGGATATGAGTCAACAGTGTGCTCTTGTTGCCAAGAAGGCTAACGGCATTTTGGGCTGTATAAGTAGGGGCATTGCCAGCAGATCGAGGAACGTGATCGTTCCCCTTTATTCGACATTGGTGAGGCCTCATCTGGAATACTGTGTCCAGTTTTGGTCCCCACACTACAAGAAGGATGTGGAAAAATTGGAAAGAGTCCAGCGGAGGGCAACAAAAATGATTAGGGGTCTGGAGCACATGACTTATGAGGAGAGGCTGAGAGAACTGGGATTGTTTAGTCTCCAGAAGAGAAGAATGAGGGGGGATTTGATAGCAGCCTTCAACTACCTGAAGGGGGGTTCCAAAGAGGATGGAGCTCGGCTGTTCTCAGTGGTGGCAGATGACAGAACAAGGAGCAATGGTCTCAAGTTGCAGTGGGGGAGGTCCAGGTTGGATATCAGGAAAAACTATTTCACTAGGAGGGTGGTGAAACACTGGAATGCGTTACCTAGGGAGGTGGTGGAGTCTCCTTCCTTGGAGGTTTTTAAGGCCCGGCTTGACAAAGCCCTGGCTGGGATGATTTAGCTGGGAATTGGTCCTGCTTTGAGCAGGGGGTTGGACTAGATGACCTCTTGAGGTCCCTTCCAACCCTGATATTCTATGATTCTATTCTATGAAATGTCTTCAATATCTCTTATCGATATCTCTGAATCAAAGTCCAGTGAAGTCAATGGGAATCTTTGTGTTAATTCAGTAGGCTTTGGATCAATTCCTCTAGCAGTCAATAGATGGAACACCAGCCACAGTCTAGAGCTAGCACAAAGTGTTGTTTTAGGAAAGCAGTTTTCTCTGGTGGTGAAAGCAATTGGTTCTATTCCTCACTCTGCCACTGGCTCCCTGTGTGGCCTTGGGCAAGTCACTTTCCCTCTCCATGCATCAGATTCTCCCTCTGTAACCGCTCAGCAGATGCTGAGCGGTTACAATTTGTAAAGCACTTTGGGATCTTTGCTGGCCGGGTGCTATGCATGGTCAGGATGATATGGGCAATTTAAGGCTGAGACAAGTATCTGTGGCTGTGGTGCAGAGACTTGTGGTGCAGAGACTTCTGCAGGAGGCTGTAGCCCCAACAATACCAACTGATATGACCTTAGCAAGGCTTGTGCACAGGGACATAATAGAGCGGTCTAAGAGCTGCTGCACTGGGAGGAGGGAGAGTGAAGGAATGACCCTTCTGGACTATCTGACTGCTTGCCAGTCAACTAGCATGGAACGTACTTTCTGCTTCAGCAGAGTGCTTAAACATATGCCTAACTTCAAGCATATGACTAGTCCACTGACATTAGTGGGTGACTCCTCTGCTTACAGTTACACATGTGTTTAAGAATCTTGCAGAATTGGGAGCCATATCTGTAGTTGTATTGCTGCTGATGAACAATCTCTGGTGACTGTTGTAATCCAGGAATGTGATGAAGGTGTTTGTTTATGGTACTTTATGACACATCTCTACTGATGCCCATACAGGTGTTAGTTTAAAGCGTTCTGGGGCATGGCCATTGGGCTTTGCTGCACTGCAGTGGGTTCTGGACCTGCTATCTCAGATATTAATGAATTTCTATGCTGGGGTGAAGTTGTACAATGTAGTGTGGGAACCACTGCTTCTGAGATCAAACACTCTTAAGGACTAAGACAGACTCAAACTGGACTGTTGTTAAAAAACAGAGAACCCTGCTACCATCTTGATTACCCCCACTCCCATTTTTCATTTTTGGGAGACCATTGGATCAAAGCTTCAAGATGCAAAGGGACCATGGGCTCATGGACCAGGGCAGCTAATGTGCCCCATTCCCCTCATTGTTAATACAAAAGATGGGCCCCCAGGGACTTCAGGTCCTAGCATGAACTTGGCCCAGGTTGAGATCTGTCATCTCCATGGGCTGTACCTTTATATTAAAGATGTGGGTGGCTGAAATCTGCTCCATTTTACACATGCATTGAACTCTTTGCAAGTTGTCAGTGTTGTTCTCACTGCTCTAAGTTTTAATTGGCAGTGCCATGCAAAATGTTGTTGGAACTTTGAGGCCAAACTAGCTCTGCTCATTCTTGCAGAGATGTCGCATAATAATGAATGAATTTTTTAAAAATAAACATACGTCATCTGTTCTTCCATGGTTCAGTGGGGTGTTTTACATGTTCAGGTGGCAGCATTTTATTTTTGACCTTTTAAAAACAAATTCAATGCATATTTAAAGTTAGTGCACAATAAAAAGAGATCAGTTTCTGAGCATAGAAAATTCATTCTTTTGTACCAAAATGTTATATTGTGTAAATATCTCACTAAAAGAGTCCTAGTTCAGCTCATGAACTCTTTGTTACCAAATACTAAATAGCCATTAGATTGTCCTTTCTGATCATTGTTTGCAGTATTGATTCTACTACAAGTTATAGGCATGATGTAAACTTTATTAGTGTTTATGTTTCATTACTGTGTGTTGATTTATTAGCTTTTGAGGTTTTGGCAGTTGTGGTTACTTAAGGAACAGTTCTCGTACAACCATTTTGTCACAGTCTGCTATAATTAGGTTAATTAGTCATGGCTAAACTTTCCTTTCCTTTTATCAGGACAATTAATGCTGTAATAAATTGTTTCTTCAATAAGGCTTGAATAAAGTATATTTCAGATTCATATTTCAAATTCTAAATAGAATTTAGGTTTCTATTTAATTTTTTATGGGAACATTGAAAAGTTACTGTGCTAAGTGCTGCAGTTGCCAGAGGTTTCAGGCTAAGAGAGTTGTGCCAAAGGATATCTGACATTAATATTTGAGGCCCATAGTGACTTTGAAGAACACCTTATTAACATGTTGGGGGACTTGGTGTACAAACAGCCTTGTCAGAATGAATGAGTATCATTACTTTATTACTAATGCATGCGTACTAATAATGCTGTACAGTTCTATAGCCCATTCCATCCAGTCATCTCAGACAATCATGATTTCTTCTTCGTAGCTCCCTGTGAACTCGTCCAAGGTTTCACAGAGCCATGGACAGAACTCAGGAGGCTTGGATCCCTGTTGCCCTCTTTAACCATTGAACCAACTGGCACTGTATAAAATGGCAGAAGTCTAGGGCTGTGCACAGCCCTGTGCACGGTAATACTCAGGTTCCTCATTGCAACATTAAATTAAACATATTCCTACTTGACGCTGTTTTTGGGATGCTTTGTGGAGGATCATCCCCCATTTTTCTTCCGTCCCTCCCTCAAGGCAGGCTCCCCAGCCCCCCATCACTGAGGCTGTATTTCAATGGAGGAGGGCTGGATGAGATTCCTTTCCAGACTCATCAACACCACTTCTTGGAGGCCAGAGGTCAAGATCACGTCATGCGGATTTGATGTACTCCCAGCCCATCAGACACAGTTCAAAATGTAGTCTGATTGCCCATCTATTCCCCAGGTACTTCACACATCCAAAACCTACTGTTCACAATTCTACTAGGAAAAGAGATGTAAAAATGGCACCAGGAGGGTCAGTGGTCATTGTCTGTCATTGATTCTCGAGCAAGTTAGCTTAGTTTATAATAAAAATGTGGGTTTTTTTCTAATTGCACATGTAACACACTTAGCCTGGGATCCAAGAGTCAAGCTGAGCACTTTCCTTCTCAAAGATGCTTGAGAAGGAAAGTGCCACTAATACATTGAGCTGTCCAGTTTCTCCATTACTTATGGTTGCTCACTAGTTATGGTACTCCTTCCTAGGCAATGCCAGTTCATTCAGTACCTTCTGTTACTGTCTTCTGCCAGTTCCTGTTTGGCCTTCCTTGCTTTCTCTTTCCTCGCTTTGGTACCCAATTCAATGCTTGCTTAGCATGTCTCCCATCTTCCATATGGTGTACACATCCCAGCCACCTGAGCAGTCTTTCTTTGATACTTTGTAACATGTCCTGTTCTGACAGCTCCCTTACTCTTGTATTTGTTATTTTGTATTACTGTGATATTCGTAATATCTTCCTCAGACGTCTGTGATGGGCAACATCCAGTCTTTTTTTGTTAGCCATTGTCATCAGCCACGTCTCTGCTCTGTACAGCAGCATGCTTAGTACAATCGCATGGTATAATTGGAACTTTAGTTTGGTGTGGAGAGAACTCTGACCAGATGTTGTTCATCCTTCCAAAAATGGTGTTTGCTTCTCCCAATTTCCTACGAATATCTTTATCAGAGTCACCTTTGAACGTCATCACATTCCCCAGGTAGCAGAACTTGTCTACCTGTTTGATTTCTTTTCTATCCATGTACAACTTTGCAACTGTTGTCCACTTTCCTACCTACATAATCTTGGGTTTCTATGCATTTACTTTCAATCCAATTTTTGTTGCTTCCTTTTCTATCTCTGATGTAAGGGCAATCATTCCATTCCATTCCATGTCATATTTAGAAATAGTAATGTGGTTGGCAAGTCAAGGTCATGTAACTCATTTTGGCTAACGCCTGTCCACTATGTCTTTTGTTGCCAGCTAATGTACAGAGAATTGGTGATAACACACACCCTTGTCCAGTCATACTATCAAACCGCTCAGTCAGGCCTGTATCTGATCTTACTGCTCATGTACTTCCATCGTATAAACTCCTTATTATGTTGGTCAATGTATCTGGTATTCTGTAGTTTCTAGCCATATTACAAAAGGTCTCTGTGTAGACACCGTTAAACACTTTCTTAAAGTTGATTAAGATGGATTTTGATGATCGGTCAGAGTGAATATCTGTTCACAACATGATCTACCTGGATAGAGCCCAGCCAGTTCGTCTCGTAATATTTCATTCACTAACTTCTCTTATGCTGAACAGCATGAAGTAGTGAATACTTTGCCTGGGACTGATAACATTGCAATACTTGTCCAGTTCCTGCACTGAGTAAGATCACCCTTTTTTGGGTAATGCCTTAATGATACCATCTTTCCATTCTTGAGGAACATGTTCTGCTTGAATTCTGTCAACCCCAGGAGCTTTCTCCTGTTTGAGGCCTTTGATGGCGTGTAGTGAGGCAGAGTAGTCTCCCTCCAGTATGGAGGTGGTTAACTCCCCTTGGTGGGCACAACTAACCCCATCCTGTCCTCCTCATAGGAAGCGCAGAAGCAGGGCAGGAAATATAAAAGCAGGGCCCTGCAGCTCAGTTGGGGCTGGACTAGGGTAGGAGGCAGATGTCATTCCCAGGGAGCTGAGCCCTCAGACGAACCTGTGATTGACAGTGGAGAGAACAGTCAAACCACTGCCCCAGGAGACAGCAGACCCCGGAGAGAGATGGAGGAAGGGACACCTGACACTGAGAGCCAAGTCTCAGTGGTGACAGAGCAGTGCCAGCAGCAGCTGGTAGGAAATAGCCCAGGGAAGCAAGACGTTGGTCCAGTTGCACTGCCAAGACATGAAGCAGCAGCCGCACGTTTCCACAATGACCCTGTGGCAGGATTGCCCATCACTTCTAGGGCCCTGGGCTGGGACCCAGTTGAGTAGGGTGGACCTGGGTCCCCCTACCCTTGATGCCAGTCCCATACGTGGTGCTGGCTGTGCACTCACCTTAGGCCAGAAGGCCTGAACCATAGATTGTAGCTGTTTGCCCTGGCCTGGAGGTTGAGGGCTATAGACTGTTTAAGTGTTCCGCTCACACTCACCTGTCAGTGCCACAGACTGTGGTTGCTTACCCCAGCCAGGAGGCAGAGGGCTATAGACTGGTTAAGTGCTTAGCCCACGCCCAGAGGGGAGACCGGGAAGCTGACGCTACCAGCTGACTGGAAGTTCGTTGAATCCTCCTTTGAGAGACCTGAACTGCTACTAGGCCAACTTGCACAATTACAGGTCAGTACCCCACCCAATGAATTTCTGTGCCAACTTCTTGATGTTGCTAGAAGGGGGTGCCATCACCCTGAGAGGGAAGAGTGTTACATGGCTGCTTTAATTTCATCAGGTGTTATTGGTTCCTCTTCTATTTCTAACTTAGCCTTGGCATTTCTCTCAAATCTGTCCATGATTATTGTCTCTGGACAGTTTAATATAGCATGGAAATGTTCTTTCCATGATCTGACTTGTTCTTCATGCATTTTCAACGTTTGTCCATGAGAGTCCCTGATGGGCATCATCTGCATTAGTTTGGTTCTTTCTTAGTGGTCCTTCATTATTCTATAGAACTTTTTGAAGTCTCTTCTCTGTGCTGCTTCTTCTGCCTCTGCAGCCTTCTCCTGAATCCAGGCATTTCTATCTTGCCTATATGTCTTTATCTTTCTCATTTTCTCTGTATCTTGCATCCACCTGTAAGAGTTCTGCCTGTGTCTTGCACTGTTCCTTTTTTGCATTCAGAGCTAATAGCTCATCAGTTGCTACCTGTTTTCCAGATGTAATCCATGCATCTTTCTTCCACCCTCCTGTCTTGCTGAGTTAGACACTTCAGTCAGCTTCAGCACAGACCCAGGGGTTGGGCCACACCTCTCTGCAGTTCACTGAAACTGAGATCCACTCAGCTCAGGGGCTTCTTAGTTAATAGGGACTTTCCCAGCATCCAGTATTCAGTCTTTCTGGGAGCCAAACCCTGAATAAATCCGTTTTACTCTGTGTAAAGCTTATACAGGGTAAACTCATAAATTGTCAACCCTCTATAACACTGCTCCCCAAACAGCTGTTTGCTCCCCCAAGTATTAATTACTTTCTCTGGGTTAATTAATAAGGAAAAAGTGATTTTATTAAGTATAAAAAGTAGGTTTTAAGTGGTTAAGTAATAACAGACAGAACAAAGTAAGTTACCAAGCAAAATAAAACAGAACACGCAAGTCTAAGCCTAATACATTAAGAAACTGATTACAGATGAAACCTCACCCCCAGAGATGTTCCAATAAGCTTCTTTCACAGACTGGACTCCTTCCTAGTCTGGGTCCAGCAATCACTCATCCCCCCATCCCCCGTAGTTACTGTCCTTTGTTCCAGTTTCTTTTAAGGATTTCTTGGGGATGGAGAGGCCATCTCCTGAGCCAGCTGAAGAGAAAATGGAGGGGTTTCCATGGCCTTTTATATTCTCTCACTTGTGGGCGGAAACCCCTTTGTTCTCCTGTGCAAAATCACAGCAATAAGATGGAGTTTGTAGCCACCTGGGCAAGTTACATGGCCTGCAAAAAGCTGAATCATTCATGGACAATGCCATTGTTTACATGTTAGCTTGAACGTTCACAGGAAAGCTCAGATGTCAATTGGCGTCTCCCAAAGTCCTTTGTCAGTTAAGTGTTTCTTGATAGGACTATTCTCAGTAAGTGCCCATTCTCAAGAAGCTGACCAGATGCTTCACTGAGGCTACTTAGAATCAAACACATTGAGATACAAGTACATAGCCAATATTCATAACTTTAAATACAAAAATGTCATAACTATAAAGGGAAGGGTAATAGCTGTCCTGTGTACAGTACTATAAATCCCTCCTGGCCAGAGACTCCAAAATCCTTTTCCCTGTAAAGGGTTAAGAAGCTTAGGTAACCTGGCTGGCATCTGACCTAAAGGACCAATAAGGGGACAAGATACTTTTAAATCTTGGGGGGGGAAGGTTTTTGTTTGTGTTCTTTGTTTAAGAGTGTGTTCGTTCTCGGGGACTGAGAGGGACCAGACATCAATCCAGGTTCTCCACATCTTTCTAAACAAGCCTCTCCTATTTCAAACTTGTAAGTAAATAGCCAGGCAAGGCGTGTTAGTTTTCCTTTGTTTTTCTCAACTTGTAAATGTACCTTTTACTAGAGTGTTTATCTTTGTTTGCTGTACTTTGAACCTGAGACTAGAGGGGAGTCCTCTGAGCTCTTTAAGTTTGATTACCCTGTAAGGTTAATTTCCATACTGATTTTACAGAGATGATTTTTACCTTTTTCTTTAATTAAAAACCTTTTTTTTAAGAACCTGATTGATTTTTCCTTGTTTTAGATCCAAAGGGGTTTTGGATCTTGATTCACCAGGAGTTGGTGGGAGGAAGGAGGGGGGATGGTTAATTTCTCCCTGTTGTAAATCCCAGGGGGGGGTTGGAACTGATTCACCAGGAGTTGGTGGGAGGAAGGAGGGGAATGGTTAATTTCTCCTTGTTTTAAGATCCAAGGGGTTTTGGATTTGTTTTCACCAGGGATTTGGTGAGGGTTTTTTAAGGCTTCCCAGGGAGGGAATCCATTGATGGTGGCAGCCAAACCAAAGCTAAGCTGGTAGTTAAGCTTAGAAGTTTTTTACGCAGGCCCCTACATTTGTACCCTAAAGTTCAAAGTGGGGATCTCAGTCCTGACATGGTGGCAGCGGTGGGATCATTTTAAACCCAAAAGCCAGTGAGATTTTTTTTTTCCTTCTAGCTGCTTGGAAAGCCAAGCTGAAAGTAGATAGATGCATATCTTATCTCTCCTTGCCTGAAGGCAGAGGTGTTAAGTTTTTTTAACAGGTCCTTTGTTAAGAGAAGGGTTCAATTAGCAAACTTAACTGGTAAAAGGACTTTACAAGCTGAATTGTTTTTTTTCTTTTTACATCCTCGGAAGTAGCTAGTTAAAAAGTTACTGTTAACTCTGCAGCAGCCAGAGCTAAGAGCTTCCCAGTTTGTCAACTGCAAAGGGGGTTACCCAGCACAAAAAAACAGAAAAATAACTACCAAAAAAGTAGCTAACAAAATAGAACTGGCCAAACTAGAAGCAGAAAAAAATAAAAAAAAACATCAAAAACTGCTTCAATTAACAAAACTCAAAACAAAGCAAAAAAAAAAAAAAAAAAAAGCCAAAAAGGAGGCCCATAAAAAAAAATAAAGCTAAAAAAAGCCAAAAAAAGGGCCCACAAAAAAAAAATAAAGCTAAAAAAAAAAAAAATAAAAAATAAAAAAAAAAAAAAAAAACATAAACTGAAAGTAGCAAAGGCTAAGCAGGATGCACCAGCCAATGCTAACAACCCCCCTCCAGGTACCACTTCCCATCCCAAAAAATTCCCCATCTACAAGGCAGGCGATGATACTGAGGCCTTCTTAAAAAATTTTGAAAGGGCCTGCCTTGGATACAGCATCACTGCAGACCAGTACATGGTAGAGCTGAGGCCGCAGCTCAGTGGACCCTTAGCAAAGGTGGCGGCTGAAATGCCTAAGGAACACATAAACAGTTATAAACTTTTTAAAAACAAGGCCAGACTCAGAATGGGGCTAACACCCGAGCATGCCCGTCGGCGGTTCAGAGCCCTAAAGTGGAAACCGGATGTGTCATTTACCCGTCATGCCTACCACATTGACAAAAATTGTGATGCCTGGGTATCAGGAGCAAATGTTAAATCTCTAAAAGATCTGCTTTCCCTAGTAAAAATGAAGCAGTTTTTAGAGGGTGTTCCTGAGGAAATAGAAAGGTACATCCTAGATAGAAAGCCCAAAACTGTAACTGAGGCGGGGGAGATTGGAGCCCAATGGGTGGAGGTGGCAGAAAAGAAAAAAACTATTAGCAGTTGAAGCGAATATCAGAAGGGGCAAGCCGAAACAAAACCTTACCACCGGGGACAATCCAAAGCCCCACCCACATCCCAAGGGAAACCCCAGACGCCTTCTCACCCCACCACACCAGTCTCCACCAACCAACCTCGTCCCGGTAATACCTTAGCAGGGCGATGTTTTAAATGTAATGGACTGGGACATATAAAGGCTCACTGCCCCAAGAACCCCAACCGATTACAGTTCATTACACCCCAATCACACCAAAGATCCCCAAACCCAGATGCCTCTCTCATACCCTCGGAGCGAAGGAAAACCTTGAGAGTGGGCGGAAGGAAGGTTACCGCTTGGAGGGACACTGGGGCTCAAGTGTCAACTATCCACCAATCCCTAGTGGACCCCAAACTCATCAACCCAGAGGCTACAGTGACAATTCAACCCTTCGTGTCACAATCTGTAACCTTGCCTACAGCCACGTTGCATGTCCAGTACAAGGGCTGGTCAGGAATGTGGACTTTTGCAGTCTATAACAATTATCCCATTCCCATGCTGCTGGGGGAAGATTTGGCCAACCATGTAAAGGTAGCCAAGAGGGTGGGAATAGTCACCCGCAGCCAGGCTAAGCAAGCTTTCACCCCCATCCCTGTTCCTGAGCCGTCCACCAGGGCCCCGTCTGTGTTACCGAAGACCCAGACAAAGGTGGTGGAACTGGATCCTCTGCCAACGACTGCAACAGCCGTAGTGGATCCAATCCCAGAGACCCAGCCAAAGCCAGTCCCAGAACCGGAACTGGCAACGCAACCAGCACCAGAACCATTGCCAGCCCTGAGTCCAGCCCTTGCAAACCCGTCTACAACTCCAACGCCAGAGGGCACCAGCGAGCCTGAACTGGCAGAAGCAGCAGATAACCCTACCCAAGAGGCTCAGCCAGAGCCTGAGATACCACATAGTGCACCAGCGGACAGCGGTTCACAGTCAATGGAAACAGCCCCAGCACCTGCATCGCTTCCAGAGGGACCAAGCCCCAGTCCACAGTCCAAGGAGGAACTGATGTCTCCAGCATCAAGGGAACAGTTCCAGGCCGAGCAGGAAGCAGATAACAGCCTTCAGAAAGCTTGGGCGGCGGCGCGGAGCACCCCACCGCCTCTCAGCTCTTCTAACCGATCCCGGTTTGTTGTAGAACAAGGACTTTTATACAAGGAGACTCTTTCTGGTGGGCACCAGGAAGACTGGCATCCTCAAAGGCAGTTGGTAGTTCCCACTAAGTATCGGGTAAAGCTCTTGAGCTTAGCCCATGATCATCCCAGTGGCCATTCTGGGGTGAACAGAACCAAAAACCGGTTGGGGAAGTCCTTCCACTGGGAGGGAATGGGCAAGGACGTTGCTAATTATGTCCGGTCTTGTGAGGTGTGCCAACGAGTGGGAAAACCCCAAGACCAGGTTAAAGCCCCTCTCCAGCCACTACCCATAATTGAGGTCCCATTTCAGCGCGTAGCTGTGGATATTCTGGGTCCTTTCCCAAAGAAGACACCCAGAGGAAAGCAGTACGTACTGACTTTCATGGATTTTGCTACCCGATGGCCGGAAGCAGTACCCTTAAGCAACACCAGGGCTAAAGGTGTGTGCCAGGCATTAACAGACATTTTTGCCAGGGTAGGTTGGCCCTCCGACATCCTTACAGATTCGGGAACTAACTTCCTGGCAGGAACCATGGAAAACTTGTGGGAAGCTCATGGGGTAAATCACTTGGTTGCCACCCCTTACCACCATGAAATCAATGGCCTGGTGGAGAGGTTTAATGGAACTTTGGGGGCCATGATACGTAAATTTGTAAATGAACACTCCAATGATTGGGACCTAGTGTTGCAGCAGTTGCTTTTTGCCTACAGGGCTGTACCACATCCCAGTTTAGGGTTTTCACCATTTGAACTTGTGTATGGCCGTGAGGTTAAGGGGCCATTACAGTTGGTGAAGCAACAATGGGAGGGGTTTACGCCTTCTCCAGGAACAAACATTCTAGACTTTGTAAGCAACCTACAAAACACCGTCCAACATTCTTTGGCCCTTGCTAAAGAAAACCTAAAGGATGCTCAGGAAGAGCAAAAGGCCTGGTATGATAAACATTCCAGAGAACGGTCCTTCAAAGTAGGAGACCAAGTCATGGTCTTAAAGGCAATCCAGGCCCATAAAATGAAAGCGTCGTGGGAAGGACCATTCACGGTCCAGGAGCGCCTAGGAGCTGTTAACTATCTCATAACCTCCCCCACCTCCAACATAAAGCCTAAAGTATACCATGTTAATTCTCTTAAGCCCTTTTATTCCAGAGAATTAAACGTTTGCCAGTTTACAGCCCAGGAAACAAATGACGCGGAGTGGCCTAAAGGTGTCTACTACGAAGAAAAAAAGGATGGTGGCGTGGAAGAGGTGAACCTCTCCATGACCCTTGGACGTCTGCAGCAACAGCAGATCAAGGAGCTGTGCACAAGCTTTGCACCAATTTTCTCAGCCACTCCAGGATGGACCGAACGGGCATACCACTCCATTGACACAGGTAATGCTCACCCTATTAGAACCCCACCCTACCGGGAGTCACCTCATGCCAAAACTGCTATACAAAGGGAGATCCAGGACATGCTACAGATGGGTATAATCCGCCCCTCTAAGAGTGCATGGGCATCTCCAGTGGTTCTAGTTCCCAAACCAGATGGGGAAATACGCTTTTGCGTGGACTACCGTAAGCTAAATGCTGTAACTCGTCCTGACAACTATCCAATGCCACGCACAAATGAGCTATTGGAGAAATTGGGACATGCCCAATTCATCTCTACTTTAGACTTAACCAAGGGGTACTGGCAAGTACCACTAGATAAACCCGCTAAGGAAAGGTCAGCCTTCGTCACCCAGGCAGGGGTGTATGAATTCAATGTACTCCCTTTCGGGTTGCGAAATGCACCCGCCACCTTCCAAAGACTTGTAGATGGTCTCCTAGCGGGATTGGGAGAATCTGCAGTTGCCTACCTCGATGATGTGGCCATTTTTTCTGATTCATGGGCAGAGCACATGAAGCACCTGGAAAAAGTTTTTGAGCGCATCCAGCAGGCAGGACTAACTGTTAAGGCTAAAAAGTGTCAAATAGGCCAAAACAGAGTGACTTACCTGGGGCACCAGGTGGGTCAAGGAACTATAAATCCCATACAGGCCAAAGTGGATGCTATCCAAAAGTGGCCGGTTCCAAAGTCTAAAAAACAGGTCCAATCCTTCTTAGGCTTGGCTGGATATTATAGGCGATTTGTACCCCACTACAGCCAAATCGCCGCCCCGCTAACAGACCTAACCAGAAAAAAACAGCCAAATGCAGTTCAGTGGACTAATGAGTGTCAAAAGGCCTTTAACCAGCTTAAGGCAACACTCATGTCTGACCCTGTGCTAAGGGCCCCAGACTTTGACAAACCGTTCCAAGTAACCACAAATGCGTCCGAGCGAGGCGTGGGAGCAGTTTTAATGCAGGAAGGACCGGATCAAGAATTCCATCCTGTCGTATTTCTCAGTAAGAAACTGTCTGAGAGGGAAAGCCATTGGTCAATCAGCGAAAAGGAATGCTATGCCATTGTGTATGCGCTGAAAAAGCTACGCCCATATGTTTGGGGACGGCATTTCCAACTACAAACAGACCATGCTGCGCTACAGTGGCTTCATACCGCCAAGGGAAATAACAAAAAACTTCTTCGGTGGAGTTTAGCTCTCCAAAATTTTAATTTTAAAATACAACACATTTCGGGAGCTTCTAACAAAGTGGCTGATGCACTCTCCCGGAAAAGTTTCCCAAAGTTAACTGGTTAACAATTGTTTTTGGAATAAAACATATTGTTAGTTTTTATATAATCAGTAGTATGTCTAAAGGTACATGTGTCTTATTAACTCTGTTTTCTCCTAAAACTCCAGGAAGAAATCACAGCCAGTGTGAAACCAAACATCCAACACTATCTGTGATTTGGGGGGCGTGTCATAACTATAAAGGGAAGGGTAATAGCTGTCCTGTGTACAGTACTATAAATCCCTCCTGGCCAGAGACTCCAAAATCCTTTTCCCTGTAAAGGGTTAAGAAGCTCAGGTAACCTGGCTGGCATCTGACCTAAAGGACCAATAAGGGGACAAGATACTTTCAAATCTTGGGGGGGGAAGGTTTTTGTTTGTGTTCTTTGTTTAAGAGTGTGTTCGTTCTCGGGGACTGAGAGGGACCAGACATCAATCCAGGTTCTCCACATCTTTCTAAACAAGCCTCTCCTATTTCAAACTTGTAAGTAAATAGCCAGGCAAGGCGTGTTAGTTTTCCTTTGTTTTTCTCAACTTGTAAATGTACCTTTTACTAGAGTGTTTATCTTTGTTTGCTGTACTTTGAACCTGAGACTAGAGGGGAGTCCTCTGAGCTCTTTAAGTTTGATTACCCTGTAAGGTTAATTTCCATACTGATTTTACAGAGATGATTTTTACCTTTTTCTTTAATTAAAAACCTTCTTTTTAAGAACCTGATTGATTTTTCCTTGTTTTAGATCCAAAGGGGTTTTGGATCTTGATTCACCAGGAGTTGGTGGGAGGAAGGAGGGGGGATGGTTAATTTCTCCCTGTTGTAAATCCCAGGGGGGGGTTGGAACTGATTCACCAGGAGTTGGTGGGAGGAAGGAGGGGAATGGTTAATTTCTCCTTGTTTTAAGATCCAAGGGGTTTTGGATTTGTTTTCACCAGGGATTTGGTGAGGGTTTTTCAAGGCTTCCCAGGGAGGGAATCCATTGATGGTGGCAGCCAAACCAAAGCTAAGCTGGTAGTTAAGCTTAGAAGTTTTTCACGCAGGCCCCTACATTTGTACCCTAAAGTTCAAAGTGGGGATCTCAGTCCTGACACAAGTACATAGCCAATATTCATAACTTTAAATACAAAAATGATACACACATACAGACAGCGTAATCATAACCAGCAAACTACAACCTTTCCATGGACACCCCACTTGATTTCCTCTGTACAAGTACTGGTGCAACCATAGGACCCTGGTTGCAACAATGATCTATATGGTCACAGTTCATGTCAATAACGTCACAGTGATTGACAACCAAATAGACCATGTGAATATCTCAGAGATGGCACCTTCTTTGAGGGATGTCAGAGCCAGCAGAGGAGCAGATGTTGGCTCAGATAATTACCTTTAGTGGCCACATTACAACTGAAACTCAAAAAAGATCACAAAGATTAACAAAAAGAGTGTTATAGGAGTAAAGGATTTCGATGACAAAGAAATGCAGATCAGACTCCAGATTGCCTTTAGCAACTGTTACAGTGTTTTGCAGGACCCGGCTGATGATGAAGTTCTCAAGCATTAGAACTGGTAATAAAAGTGCTTCAGTCATAGTCCAAATGGTCACATCCCTGAAACTCAGTCTGGATCTGGATCAAGAAGAAAAGGGATTGGAATCTGTAGTGCAGAGTTTATTAGAAAATATCTTGATGTTTGCATGGCTAGGGCCGGTGCAAGGAAGTTTCACGCCCTAGGTGAAACTTCCACCTTGCGCCCCGCTCCGCCCTGCGGCAGCTCCCTGCCACCCCCTCTGCCCTGAGGCACCCCCCCCCCCGCAGCAGCTCCCCCCTCAGGGAGCCGTGCGGCAGCTCCCCAGCTCACCTCTGCTCCTTCTCCTCCTCTCCCAAGCTTGCGGCGCCAAACAGCTGATTGGCGCCGCAAGCCTGGGAGGCGGGAGAAGTGGAGCAGCAACGGTGTGCTCGGGGAGGGGGTGTAGCAGAGGTGAGCTGGGGTGGGGAGCCCCGCGGCAGCTCCCCCCCGCTCTGAGGCACCCCCACGGCAGCTCCCCACCCCCCTGGCCCGGGGAGCTGTGCGGCAGCTCTCCACCCCAGCTCATCTCTGCTCCGCCTCCTCCCCGAGCACGCCGCCCCTGCTCTAATTCTCCTCCCCTCTCAGGCTTGCGGCGTCAAACAGCTGATTGGCGCTGCAAGCCTGGGAGATGGGAGAAGTGGAGTGGCAACCATGTGCTTGGGGAGGAGGCGTAGGAACGCTGTAAAAAAAATTGGGGGGACCGCTTTTTGGCACCCCCAAATCTTGGCACCCTAGGCAACCACCTAGTTTGCCTAAATGGTAGCACCGGCCCTGTGCATGGCTCTGTAATTAGCTTTAAATATGGCTGCTGTCAGAAGACAGGACACTGGGCTAGATGGACCTTTGCTCTGACCCAGTGTGGCCGTTCTTATGTTCTTTTTTGAGTGATTGCTCATGTGTATTCCACAATAGGTGTGCATGCTTGCCACGTGCACTGGTGACGGAAATTTTTCCCCTAGCAGTACCCATAGGGGAGCACCCCAGCGACCCCTGGAGTGGCGCCTCCATGGCACAGTATAAGGGGCGCTGCATGCTCCTGCCACCCTCAGTTCCTTCTTGCCGCTAGTGAAGGTGCTTCGGAACTGCTCTGCTCCAGCTTTGCTGTTGCTCGTCCCCAAACTGCTTGTTCGTTCAGTGTATGGTACCTGTAGTTAGTTAGTTGTTTAGTTTAGCTAGAGCGCCCGGGCCAGGGCATGCCCGCGCCCCGAGTTTTAAGTCGTGCAACACTTGTAGGTGATCTATGCCATTGAGTGATCCGCACGCGGACTATCTGTGCTGTTTGGGGGAAACTCATCTCAGCAATCGCTGCAAGATTTGCAAGTCGTTTAAGCCTCGGACCAAGAGAGAAAGGGACATTAGGCTCCGGGCTATTCTGATGGAGTTGGCACTGACCCCGGTTCTGGCACGCCATTCCGAGTCGGCACTGGGCACTGCAGTGTTGGTGTGCGGCGACCCTTCAGCGTCATCGACTAGTCGGCACCGCTCCCCATCCATGGGGCATGCCAAGAAGGCTAGAAAGAGGCCTTCTTTGCCACAGCACCGGAGTAAACCCGGGACAGAGGCTAGACCCAAGTTGGGCAGTCCTCAATCCCCACCGGCCGCTAGGCCTCCGACTCAAGTTTAGCAGAGTAGCCTGGCCCATTCAGAGCAGGCCTCCCCAGATGTCCGGATGCCCTCCATGCCAGAAGCCCTGCAGTAAGCCCAGGATATTATGTCCATGCCAGTACCAGGAGCACCGCCGATGTCGGCCCTGTGCTCCAGAGGCAAGCCGCCGCTGGGATCTCCGCAGTTGCCCCTAGCTCAGTACCAGTCTCGGTCGAGGGAACATTCCCAATGCTGTTCGCTGCCCAGTGACCATTCAGGGCAAAGTCCACGTGGATCGCCCTCAACGCCCACCAGGCTGTCTGGTTGGGTTCCGTCTGACCGTCTGCACCACTCCGCCTCAAGGAGCAAAAACCGACAGGACCGAGGCAGACGACACCAAAGGTCCTCGTCTCGGAGGGGTTATCGTAGCCAGTCACGGCACGGACGTCGATGTCATTCCCATTTGGCAGCCCCGGGCATTGATCACCGGCGTCTCGCCATCGTGGGTCCACCCGCCAGAGCCGATCACGGAGCAGTTGTTACCATCGGTACCGGTCCTCCAGGTCGGGATCGCAGTCCCGTGGTCAGCACCACTCCCGGCGCCGCCGCTCCTCCCAGTCCGGGAACAGCGGCAGGTCGTATGTCAGTCCGGCCTCCCTTCATAGTTGTCCATCGATGGGCCAAGCCAGCCAGGCCGAACAGCTGGCCCCACCAGTGCCACAGCAGGTGCAGTGGCACCGGGCCCCATGGGTCCTCAACACTATCCCCCCCCACCCCTGTTCCTCCTGGGGGACCCCTCGCACGAGGCCCTGCTCGAGCAGAAGGTGGGGCGGCTCCTGGGCCTAGGAGCGCTAGAAGCAGTACCCAGGAAATTCAAAGGCAAGGGGTACTACTCCCGCTATTTCCTTATCCCGAAGGCCAAAGGGGGGCTCAGGCCCATCTTGGACCTGCGACGCCTGAACCAGTACATGGTGAAGCTCAAGTTCCGCATGGTCTCCCTGGCCTCCATCATCCCCGCTCTGGATCCCGGGGACTGGTACGCTGACCTCGATCTGTAGGACGCGTACTTCCACATTCATATATTTGTGGGGCACAGATGCTTCCTCTGTTTCACGGTGGGGCAGGAACACTACCAATTTACGGTCCTCCCATTTGGTCTGTCCACTGCCCCCAGGGTATTCACAAAATGTATGTCGGTGGTGGCAGCCCACCTCAGGCGCTGGGAGGTCCAGATCGTTCCCTATCTGGATGACTGGTTGGTCAAGGGCAGCTCCCGGTCACAGGTGCAGGATCACGTGGCGCTCCTTCTGTCCACGTGCACCACTTTGGGCCTGTTGGTAAACAATACCAAGTCCATGTTAGTCCCAGTTCAATGCATAGAATTTATCGGGGCAGTCCTGGATGCTTCATCGGCCAGAGCCTCCCTCCCACCAGAGAGGTTCGAGATCCTGAAGGGGCTCATCGACACAGTCACAAGGTTTCCGGTGACACCAGCCAGAGTGTGCCTCCAGCTCTTGGGTCATATGTCGGCGTGCATGTATGTGGTCTGTCACGCCAGACTCAGGATGAGGCCCCTCCAGCTCTGGTTGGCCTTTCATTTCTCCAAGGCCAGGGACAGGATGGACAAAGTCCTCACGGTACCCGAACCAGTGATCACCTCCCTACAGTGGTGGTCCTCCCTGAGAAACATGCTTCAAGGGGTCCCATTCAGGGGCAGAGCCCCGTCGCTGGAGCTGGTGTCCGATGCGTTGGACCTGGGATGGGGGGCCCATGTGGGGAATGTTCACAGCCAAGGTCTGTGGTCAGCTCGGGATCTGACCCTCCACATAAAAGTCAAGGAGCTCAGGGCAGTACAGCTGGCATGCATGGCCTTCCGCTCGCACCTGGAGGGCTGGGTGGTCAGGGTCCCCATGGACAACACAGCCTCGATGTTCTACATCAACAGGCAAGGCGGGGCCCGATCCTCTGCCCTCTGCTGCGAAGCCCTCAGGCTGTGGGACTTCTGTATAGCCCATGACATCTGCCTACAGGCCTTCCATGTGCCAGGCGCCCGGAACGCGCGGGCAGATCACTTGAGCAGGGACTCCTCCTCTCAGCACGAGTGGTCTCTCCACTCAGAGGTGATGCACAGACTTTTCCAAGTGTGGGGAACTCCCCAGGTGGATCTGTTCACCACTCGGCAGAACCGTCGCTGTCCCCAGTTCTGCTCCGGGGGAGGGGGGTTGGGGAGGGGCTGGGATGGGGCACTATCTCCAATGCCTTCCTCCTGTCCTGGTCAGGCCAGTTTCTCTATGCCTTTCCCCTGTTCCCGCTGATCAGCAAGGTCCTGGAAAAGATAAAGACGGACAAGGCCCGGGTCCTTCTGATTGCCCTGTCATGGTCCAGACAGCATTGGTACGGGACCCTCACGGGCCTGGAAGTCGCGCCACCATGGCTGTTGCTGTCCCACCTGGACCTGCTCTCCCAAGACCAGGGCCGGCTCCTCCACCCCAACCTAGCAGCACTCACGTTGTGGCTGCTCAGTGGTTAGGTAGGGAGGAAAGGACATGCTCGGAAGGGGTTCAGTGCATCCTCCCAGAAAGCAGGCGGCCCTCCACGTGCTGAGCCTACTTGGCAAAGTGGTTTCAGTTTTTCAGATGGGCAGATGAGCAGGGCGTTTCCCCGGTGGCTGCCCCAATCCAGCTTATCCTTGACTACCTCCTTCACCTTAGAGCCCAGGGCCTGGCGCCCTCATCAGTCAAGGTGCACCTGGTGGCCATATCGGCCTTCCATGCTCTAGTGCAGGGCCACATGGTATTCTCCCATGCTTTAACTGGCCAATTCCTTAAGGGTTTGGATTGTCTCTTCCCGTATGTTAGGCCCCTAGTCCTGCAGTGGGACCTAAACTTGGTGTTGGCCCGTCTCACGGGGCTCCTGTTTGAGCTGCTAGCTACATACTCCTGGTCACATCTCTCATGGAAGGTGGCCTTCCTGGTTCCAATCATGTTGGCTAGGTGGGTGTCGGAGCTCAGGGCCCTGACCTCCAAGCCCCGTACACGGTGTTTTCATAAGGATAAGGTCCAGCTCCATGCACACCCCTTGTTCCTCCTGAAGTGGTCTCCGCCTATCACGTGGGTCAGGACATTTTTCTGCCAGTCCTCTGCCCCAAGCCCCATGCGTCCAGTGAGGATCGCCACCTCCACACGCTGGATGTGTGATGGGCTCTGGCCTTTTACCTGGAGCAGACTAAGCTGTTCAAGGAAGTCCTCGCAACTGTTCATTGCCTCGGCCAAGCGCATGAAAGGTCGGCTAATCTCCACTCAGCAGCTCTCCAACTGGATCACATCATGCATCCGTACCTGTTATGACCTGGCAGGAATCCCTCCGCCACCAATTGTGAAGGCGCACTCGACTTGGGCGCAGGCTGCGTCGGCTGCCTTTTTGGCCCACATCCCCATTCAGGACATTTGTAGGGCTGCCACGTGGTCTTCAGTTCACACATTCACCTCGCACTATGCGATTGTCTCCCAGACCAGGGATGACGCAGGTTCGGCAGAGCTGTGCTCCGTCCCAAGAATTTGTGAACTCCTTCCCACCTCCAACAGATATAGCTTGGAATCACCTATTGTGGAATACACATGAGCAATCACTCAAAGAAGAAAAGACAGTTACCTGTTCCATAACTGGTGTTCTTCGAGATGTGTTGCTCAGGTCTATTCCACATCCGGCCCACCTTCCCCCTCCGTTGGAGTTGTCTGGCAAGAAGGAACTGAGGGTGGGGGCTGTGTGCAGTGCCCCTTATACCGCACCATGGAGGCGCCACTCCAGGGGTCTCTGGGGCGCTCCCCCATGGGTACTGCTAGGGGAAAAACTTCCGGCACCGGTGCACGTGGTGAGCACACACACCTATTGTGGAATAGACATAAGCAACACATCTTGAAGAACACCAGTTACGGAAAAGGTAACTGTCTTTTCTTCAACTGAACTAGAGAGAGATTAGTATTTCTCCACAACAGCCAAATCATAGGAAACTTGTGATCCCCTGTTAATGTGGCTTCTTACAATTCAGATTATTCTGTGGCTTAGGATAAAAATATATATATGTCTTTCATTTTCAGGGTGCAGTGGATCAAAATCAGCTCCTCTTAGAATAACTTGATTGTAGGTCGCAGACCAGAGCCACTCAGGGTATGTATATATTGTAGTAAGAGATGTGATTGCAGTATGTGCATACCTCAGCTAGTTTTGTTCCAGCTAACTTGAGTAACAATAGCAGTGAAGCCACCACAGCACAGGCAGCAGCAGGGTACAAGCCAGCCAGGACCCTGGGTTATGTACTCTAGGGGCTAGCCTGTGCTGTGACACCTTCACTGTTACTGTTATTTGAGCTAGCAGATCAAAGCTAGTTCAGGTATGTCTACATGTGCTGCACTCATGTCTCTGACGGCAGCTTAGACATATGCTCAGACTGGGGCAGGGTGGTGGAAATTGGCCTTTGTGTACCCACAGTGGAGAAATCCCACCTGTGCTGTGTCCACTGCTGCTCCCCCTCAGGTTTTCTGATGGTGGGAGGGGACAGCTTTAAGTCCTACCTTGGTCTTCCTGGGTGAAGGTGCTGAATTAGCTCATGCTCCTGCTGCCACATCCCTTTTTTTGGGAAACAACACCCATTTTTCTCCCATCTCAATTCTTCCCTCTTCCCGTCATTGTCAGCCCCTGGTGGACTCTCTGCCACCATCACCCTCTGCTAGGGCTGTAATAAATGTTGTTTGACTCTGAACTCTTCTCTTTTAACCCTTTCTTCCACCTATGCAATCCTGTGCCTGATACACTAGAGGGTAGGGATCGGATACAGAGGGACCTAGACAAATTAGAGGATTGGGCCGAAAAAAACCTGATGAGATTCAACAAGGACAAGTGCAGAGTCCTGCACTTAGGACGGAAGAATCCCATGCACTGCTACAGACTAGGGACCGAATGGCTAGGTAGCAGTTCTGCAGAAAAGGACCTAGGGGTCACAGTGGACGAGAAGCTGGATATGAGTCAACAGTGTGCTCTTGTTGCCAAGAAGGCTAACGGCATTTTGGGCTGTATAAGTAGGGGCATTGCCAGCAGATCGAGGAACGTGATTGTTCCCCTTTATTCGACATTGGTGAGGCCTCATCTGGAATACTATGTCCAGTTTTGGGCCCCACACTACAAGAAGGATGTGGAAAAATTGGAAAGAGTCCAGCGGAGGGCAACAAAAATGATTAGGGGTCTGGAGCACATGACTTATGAGGAGAGGCTGAGGGAACTGGGATTGTTTAGTCTCCAGAAGAGAAGAATGAGGGGGGATTTGATAGCAGCCTTCAACTACCTGAAGGGGGGTTCCAAAGAGGATGGAGCTAGGCTGTTCTCAGTGGTGGCAGATGACAGAACAAGGAGCAATGGTCTCAAGTTGCAGTGGGGGAGGTCCAGGTTGGATATCAGGAAAAATTATTTCACTAGGAGGGTGGTGAAACACTGGAATGCGTTACCTAGGGAGGTGGTGGAGTCTCCTTCCTTGGAGGTTTTTAAGGCCCAGCTTGACAAAGCCCTGGCTGGGATGATTTAGCTGGGAATTGGTCCTGCTTTGAGCAGGGGGTTGGACTAGATGACCTCTTGAGGTCCCTTCCAACTCTGATATTCTATGATTCTATGACTCTACCCAGACAGTTTTTGGTCTTCTTTATGTAGATGCCCATTTTCTAAGTCTGATTTCTTTTGTGATATTTTCTACAGCCTCTATTTCTTACTGAATACAAATGCATCCCATAGGATAAGTAAAATTTATTATAATAAGTAAGAATACACCTGGCCAACTAGGATTACTTTTTCATCCCAATCACTCCCATCATCTCTTTCTGAAAAGGAAGAATTTTCATTATGTAGATATGAAAAAGGAACTGAAAGGACATAGTTTAATAAATGTGATGTCAAATAATAAGCTCTAAGTACTGAATTCAGCTTTCGAGGAGAACAGCAGTAGACAAAGTAGCATATTAACTCCATATTTATAATTTTGCAAAATGCAGATGATAAGATTGTGCATGTGGCTTATGAGATAAAATACTGAATCATATATTTTGCATTTAAGAAAAAACTGCTTTCTTGACAAAGGAACTGAAGACTCTTTTTTGCTTCTCCCTCTGAGTACTTTTTAGCACTTAAATTATCCATTCTTCGCAAAGATTCATTTTGACACAAACTGCTGCATATATATAATGCACATTGTGTTCTTTGAAAAACCGCCAGGGCCTTTTGATCAAGTGGGTCAGATATAAAAGGCTTGCAGCTCATTGGCTACATTGTATGTTCAAAATATTAATGACGGAATATCATAGTCTTAATTAAATCCGTTCCATTTACTCCATTCTAAATATGTAAGAGTATTTTTTGGAATATCTTTGATAGAACACTGTAAAGCCCAGTGGCCGAGGCAGGCTAAGGGGCAGTACAGAATAGTGGTCAGGTGTGTGTGGGTGGTCAGGTAGCTGGGAGGTCAATCACTATCAGATGCGTCCAGTCCAATCATCAGAGTTCTCGCAAGGGTCGGTAGCCAGAGGATCCAATCCAAGGGGCCAGGTCAGTGAGTTAGGGATGTGAGGTCAGGTGAGGCAGCCAGGCAAGGCAGTCTAGGCAACAGCCTGTAGCTCAGACAGCTTCCTCTTCCTGTTGGGGTCTTTGTATAGTCCATATATCCAATGAGAATGATGTCTGTGCAACCAAACAGGGGCCTGGAGTGTGGCTGCTGTGGGGCTGTAAGCCTTTAGCACTAAGGCTGTTGGTTAGAGGCAGTGGCTCAATGTGCTGCTGTGGCATGGAGGCTATCTAGAAACCCAGCAAGCCTGGGTTCAATACTGGTATCCTCACATCACCCCCATTCCTTTGGGGTGACCTTGGGGGTTCCAAAGGACTGGACTTATCCAGGTGAAAGGCTCTAATCTTTTCAGGAGTGTGCACATAATGGTTTTGTTCTCAGAACTGCACTTGTGGCCTGTACCTTTCCCACTCAACGGGTAACATATCTTCCCTCTTCATACATGGGAGTCTAGCATCTCTTGGACGAAGTACTACTGTCATCTAGGAGGTTGTATGCAGTGTTGTTGTAGCTGTGTTGGTCCCAGGATATTAGAGAGATGAGGTGAGTGAGGTAATAGCTTTAGTGGTGCTGTATATCTCATAAGACATCATTGGTTAGATGCTGAAAGATCACGGGTATGTTAGTAAGTCTGAAATGCATCACTGGATATTTAAAGGGGCCATACTGACTACCTGAGCAGATTCTGACTACTGTACACCCCTCTGATGTCTAACTTGGTGAATACCCAGGCTGCTCCTACCTGGCCCAGGAGCTCTGGGATCAAGGTAGTGGGTATTGTTTCCATATGGTGATTTTATTTAGGGTATGGTAGTCCACACGTTGTCTTAAGGAGCCATCTTTCTTCTTCACAAAGTAGACAGGGGCCTTGGCTGGGGACATAGGTTTTATCCTGTGTTCTTTCTCCAGATTCTCATGGAGGTAGCCCTTAAGGCCAGCTAATTCAGGTTCTGACATGGAATATATTCGGCTGAATGGAATCTTGGCGTCAGGCTGTAGGCAGTCGGATTCCCAGTGTGAGGGCAGGGTGTCTGCATTTTGTTTTGTGAATACATCTGAAAATTCTTGGTATTTTGAAGGGAGTGTGATGGCTGACCCTAAGAGCAAGGAAGCCCATTCTGTTGCCTGAGCATCTCCCCTTGTTTCCGAAGCCTGTGCAAGGTGTCCAACCTGCGGTTCCGGTGGCTCGAGCTTGAAAGTCAGGAGGTAGTTATCTCAGCAAAACTTGGAATGAAATGCCACAGTGTTTTGACGCCAAGAGATATGAGGGCCATGTTTTGCCAACCATGGGATTCTTGAGTATCCAAGGAAAGGGTGGGGACCAGATCACGTTAAACTGAAGAAGCTCATGGTGCTCCTCAGCCATCACCTCCAAAACTGTAGTTTCTTAACTGATGAGGCCAGAGGCAAGCAGTGATCCATCGTCCATCTCAACTAAATCAGGAGCGGTCTTAGGCTGTATTGGTAGGCCAAGTACGTGAGGCATGGTAGCATCCATGAAGTTATTGCCAGATGCAGAGTCAATCAGGGCCTTCTCGGTGGGACGTACCTGTCCAGAATCCCGGAGCCGGAGTTGTAGAGTTGTAGGTGTGGGACATTTTCAAGATGTCAGGCCAGGCACCTGGAATAGGTTGCTGGAGGGAGCTTTGTGGAGTTTTCCCGGTGTTGCCCAGGCTTGACCCCCTTAACAAGGCTGGGTATGGTCATTTCCCAGAATCATGCAGTTCAGGGACTTGTTAGGACAGACATACACCACATGGCTAGTGCCAGCACAGTAAAAATGTGGGCTGGAATCCATTTCCTCTCATGTCACTGCTCACTAAGTCAGGTGTCGCTTCGGAGAGACAGCTCATTAAATGCATCTTGATCAGCAGGAGGCTCCATGCAGGCAAGCTCATCTTTTATTTCCTTGCTGAGACCAAGATGGAATTGGTGTAGCTGGGCTGGCTCATTCCAAGCCATATTCATCATAGAGTTCTGTTAAAAGTACCGTGGGTTTGGGTCCTGAAGGTCAGTGTAGGCCGTGGGGCCTCAGAAGACCTTCCCACTTGCAGTTCTGTGATCTGTTCCCTCAGGGTGTGGTTTTCCACCCAAAGCTGATCCATTGTGGCCTGTAAGGCGTGGTTTTCCATGTAGGCAAGTGATCTGCTCCTGGAGGCTCAGCATACCCTGGGGCACCCCATATATGTGGATTCCATGCCTAGGAGGAGACCAAAGTGATCTTAGCAAACTGTAGTGCCTGGTGGCCAAGGTGGGGCAGAGAGCAGTCCAGAGCAGTAGTCAAGTGTCTGCAGATAGTCTCTTAACTAGGAGGCCAATTGGTATCAGAGAAGTTCAGGGCCACACTCAGAATTCTCGCAGGGGTCAGTCGCTGGAAGATCCAATCCAAGGGGCCAAGTCAGTGGGTTAGGGAGGCAAGATGAAAAGTCAGGTCAGGCAAGGCAGCAAGGCAAGATGGTCTAGACAGCAACCAGTGGGAACAGCATGTTTCTCAGACAGCTTCTATTTTTGATGGGGTCTTTGTATAGTTCAGGTGCTTAGTGAGAATGCTGGAGTTTGCGGGTGTAATAGTGGTGGGCCTTTTGCACCTAGGTTGTTGGTCAGGGTGTTACTCTGGGTATGGGCCCAGGCAGAGACAGATGCATCTGGGAGGTGAATGCCTGGCAGCAAGGATGGTGTCACCAGGAGAGCTTTGGCTTCCTTGGCCACAGGATGCTGTTCCGGGAAGAAGACTGCTAAGCAGATAAGGGGTCCACCCATCGAGGAAGGGGAACAGCATATTTGGAAACTGAGGGTTGACTAGGTCCAGAGGCCCCTTGCTGGAGGCCTCGCAGCCCTGCCTCATCCCACCTCAAAATAAAAACAGTGAGAAGTCCTCCAGGCAGCCTACAGGGGCTGCAGAGGAGTAGCCAGTAAGAGGGGCTGCTGGAGAGTCCAATCAGGAGCCAAAAAGGCCCTATATAAGACAAGTAGCAGAGGACTGACGTTAGTTGCTGTGTGGAACTGGAGGAGTGAAGACAGATGACTGACTGGAAGAGAAACAGGACCATGGACAGCTCACTGCAGACAGGACTGAAGCCCAGGGAAGGCTGCTGAAGACCCATTGCCTGGCTGGCGGGAAGAGCAGCAGAACCATGGAAAGGTCAGTGCAGGCAGGCTGAAACCCAGGGGAACTGAGCACAGGACCTGGCCAGGCCATCAAGGGTGCTGAGATGTGCCCCACTGGTCTGGTTGAAGACTGAGCCCAGAGAGGCCTGCTGAAATACCACCAGCTGTGGGTACTGAGATGGGCCTTGGCTGGTTGGTTGAAGAAGGCAGTGCCTCTGGGAGAAGCCTTAGAGCTATGGCCCCATACAAGGGCCATGAGAAGAACTTGGACTGTATACCCTGGGGACAGTATGTGTGGCTCAGCTGGAGGGCTGAACTGTTGAAGATCTGCCAAAAGAATGTTGGCCAGGGGGTGGTGTGCTCACAAGAGGTGGGTGCCACCCCAATGTATGACCAAAAAACAAAAATAGGCTCAAACCCAACCAAGAAAAAGGGGACTGTACATGAGAGGTGGGTGCCACCCTGTGAAAAAGAACTATATGCAGGCACTGTCAGCCAGAGAAAGGGGACACAAGCAAGAGTTCGGGTGCTGATCCCATTACAGATACAGACTGGCTAATTGAGTGAGGAGGGCTTTAAACGAGGTTCAATGGGAGCAGTGACAAAAGCCCACAGGTAAGTTAAAAACATGGAGACCTGGGAGAAGGGTCAGAATCTGGGGAGAGCATGGGCTGTTATAGTAGGGATAAGGGAAAGACCAGAGAGAACATTGTGTGTGTGTGAGGGGAGGGGTCATTTCAGTATCTTAGATGTCTGTATACTAATGTGAGAGGTATGGGGAATAAGCAGGAAAAACTTGAAATGCAGGTTACTAAACACAACTATGACATAGTTGTCATTACAAAAACTTGGTGGGATAATACACATGACTGGAATATTGGTATAGAAGGGTACAGCTTGCTCAGGAGGGAAAGGTAGGGAAGAAAGGGAGGTTTTGTTGCCTTATATATCAAAGATGTGTATACACTTGGAATGAGGTTGAGCTGGAAAGAGGAGACAGAGTTGTTGAAAGTCTCTGGTAAGTATAAAAGGGGTAAAAAACAAGTGTGATGTCATAGTAAGAGTCTATTACAGACAACCTGATTAGGAAGAAAAGGTGGATGAGGCTTTTTTTTAAAGAACTAACAAAATCTACCAAAGCACAAGACTTGTTGGTGATGGGGGACTTCACGTACCCCGGCGTCTGTTAGGAAAATAACACAGCAGGGCACAGATTATCCAACAAGTTCTTGGAATCTATTGGAGACTTTTTTTTTTTTTATTTCAGAAGGTGGAAAAAAGCTTCTAAGGAAGAGGCTGTTCTAGATTTGATTTTGACAAATAGAGAGGTACTGGTTGAGAATTTGGGAGTAGAAGGAAGCTTGGGTGAAAGTGATCATGAAATGATGAGTTCATGATTCTAAGGAATGGTAGGAGGGAAAACAGCACAATAAAGATAATAGATTTCAAGAAGGCAAAGTTTAAGAAACCCAGGGAGTTGGTAGGTAAGATCCCATGGGAAGCAAGGCTAAGGGGAAAAGCCATTCAAGAGAGTTAGCAGTTTTTCAAACAGACATTATTAAAGGCACAAGAGCAAATTATCCCACTGCATAGGAAAGATAGGAAGTATGGCAAGAGACCAACCTGGCTAACCAGGAAATCTTCAATGATCTGAAACTCCAAAAGCAGTCCTACAAAAAGTGGAAACTAGGTCAGATTACAAAGGATGTATATAAACAAATAACACAAATATTTAGGAACAAAATTAAAAAGGTGAAGGCACAAACTGAGCTTAAACTAGCTAGAGACATAAAGGTAACAAGAAAACATTCTACGAATACATTAGACGCAAGAGGGAGACCGAGGTCAGGGTAGGCCCATTACTCAATTGGGGAGCCGGGGGAAATGTGGAAATGGCAGAAGTGCTAAATGACTTTTTTTGTTTCAGTTTTCACCAAAAAGGTTAGTAGTGATCGGATGTCTAACATTCTGAATACGAGTGAAAATGAGGTAGGATCAGAGGCTAAAATTGGGAAAGAACAAGTTAAAAATTACTTAGACGAGTTAGATGTCTTCAGGTCACCAGGTCTTAATAAAATACATCCTAGAATACTCAAGGAGCTGACGGAGCAGATATCTGAGCCAGTAGTGATTATCTTAGAAAAGTCATGGAAGACAGAGATTCCAGAGGACTGGAAAAGGGAAAATATAGTGCCCATCCATAAAAAGGGAAATAAGGACAACCCGGGAAATTACACACCAGTCACTTAACTTCAGTACCTGGAAAGATATTGTAGCAAGTAATTAAGCAATCAATTTGCAGACACCTAGAAGATAATAAGTTGATAAGTAACAGTCAGCATGGATTTGTCAAGAACAAATCATGACAAACCAACCTGATAGCTTTCTTCGACAGGATAACAAGCCTTGTGGCTGTGGCGGGAGGAAGTGGTAGATGATGTGTATCTTGACTTTGGTAAGGCTTTTGATACTGTCTCTCATGGCCTCCTCATAAACAAACTAGGGAAATACAACCTAGGTGGAGCCACTATAAGGTGGATGCATAACTGGTTGGAAAACTGTCCCAAGAGAATAGTTATCAGTGGTTCACAATCAAGCTGGAAGGGCATATTGAGTGTGGTCCCCCAGGGATCTGTTTTGGGTCTGGTTCTGTTTAATATCTTCATTAATGATTTAGAAAATTGTATAGCGAGCACACTTTTAAAGTTTGTAGCTGATTCCAAGATGGGAGGGGTTGCAAGTGCTTTGGCGGATAGGATTAAAATTCAAAATAATCTGGACAAACTGGAGAAATGGTCTGAAGTAAATAGGATGCAATTCAATAAGGACAAATGCAAAGTACTTCACTTAGGAAGCAACAATCAGTTGCACACATACAAATGGGAAATGACTGCCTAGGAAGGAGTACTGCAGAAAGGGATCTGGGGGTCATAGTGGATCACAAGCTAAATATGAGTGAACATTGTAATACTATTGCAAAAAAAGCAAACCTCATTCTGGGCTGTATTATCAGGAGTGTTGTAAGCAAGACATGAGAAGCAATTTTTCCACTCTGCTCTGCGCTGATACAGTCTCAACTGGAGTATTCTGTCCAATTCTGGGCATCACCTTTCAGGAAGGATGTGGACAAATTGGAGAAAGTCTAGAGGAGAGCAACAAAAATGATAAAAGGTCAAGAAAATATGATCGGTGAGGGAAGATTAAAAAAATGGATTTGTTTAGTTTGAAGAAGAGAAGACTGAGAGGGGACATAACAGTTTTCAAGTACATAAAAAGTTGTTACGAGAAAGAGGGAGAAGAATTGTTCTTCTTGACCTCTGAGGATACGACAAGAAGCAATGGACTTAAATTGCAGGAAGGGCGGTTTAGGTTGGACATTAGGAAAAACTTTTGCAACTGTCAGGGCGGTTAAGCACTGTAATAAATTGCCTAGGGAGGTTGTGGAATCTCCATCATTGGAGATTTTTAAGAGCAGGTTAAACAAACACCGGTCAGGGATGATCTAGATACTACTGAGTCCTGCCGTGAGTGCAGGGGACTGGACTTGATGACCACTCGAGGTCCCTTCCAGTGCTATGATTCTGTGATTCTATGGCTGATGGTTCAGAGCACCATTGTGGCATTGTGACCAAGGATGCAATCTAGACTGTGGGCCTGGGTTCAAAACCAGTGTCCAGGCAAACACACAGATTACAACTCTCCCACATATATTTATCTGTGCTCATCTGAAACTTTTGTAAGGGCATAAGAATGGCTGTATTGGGTTGTACCAATGGCCCAGCTAGTCTACTTTCCTCTTACAGTGGCCACTGCTAGATGCTTCAGAGGGAATGAATATAATAGTGAATTTCAAGTAATCAATCCACTATTGTCCAGTCTCAGCTTCTGGCAGTTGGAAGTTTAGGGACAGCTGGACCATGTGCTTGTGTCCCTTACCATCTTGGCTAATAGCCATTGATGGACGTATCTGACTGAAATGTTCTGTGCTGCATGGGAACATTTAGTTATTCATTTTAACCTGTTAGCTGAAAGAATTTTTATATTTGATTGAACTGTTCCTATTGGCAGACTTACACTGGTCTCCATCTTAAGGTTTGCTGCTGGGCAGATCAGAGATGAACCTCTGAAGTGGTGACTTCTTGCCTAGCTGGCAGCATAGAAATGTGGCTTCTCCAGATGCCATGCCTCTTACAGTGATTCCTGCAGCCTTTGTTCCTCAATAGCTCTCCAAACAAGAACATAACCTGCCCAGAGTGGGGGGTTATTTCTAACCCACCGTCACAAATATGGATTCTACTGTCTTGGGATTTGTTGAAGCAAAGGTCATGTCCATTCTCTAGAAATATTAATCCACTCTCTAGATGAAGGGAATGGTGCAAAACTGTCACAACGTAGGCAGGCACACCAGATGTAGGGGGCTTTTTGGGGGCGGGGATGGGCAGATTAATCTAATTTCCTAGGGTTTGAAAATAAGAAATACATGTGACAGGTTGGATCACAGAAACCCCCAAGACTACTTCTGCCCCTGCTTGCCTGCCCTGGCAGTTTGGGACTTCAGTGCCCTGCCTGCTTTGAGCCAGACCCGCTAGCCTGCTGCAAACCCAGATCCAGGTCTGAACCACGTCCCCTAACAGCTGTAGGCTTAAACTGAAAGCAACTTAAGAAGTGTTCCTGTCTTTAACACTCAGATGCCCAACTCCCAATGGGATCCAAACCCCAAATAAATCAGTTTTACCTTGTATAAAGCTTATACAAGATAAACTCATAAATCATTTGCCTTCTATAACACTGATAGAGAGATGCACAGCTGTTGCCCCTCCCCCCCCAGGTATTAATACATACTCTGGGTTAATTAATAAGTTAAAGTGATTTTATTAAATACAGAAAGTAGGATTTAAGTGGTTCTAAGTTGTAACAGACAGAACAAAGTGAATTACCAAGTAAAATAAAATAAAACCCGCAAGTCTATGCCTAATACACTAAGAAAACTGAATACAGATAAAAACCTCACTCTCAGAGGAGTTCCAGTAAGCTTCCTTTTACAGACTAGTCTCCTTCTAATCTGGGTCCAGCAATCACTCATAGTCCCTGTAGTTACTGCCCTTTGTTCCAGTTTCTCTCAGGTATCCTTGGAGATGGAGAGGCTATCTCTAAGGCCAGCTGAAGACAAAATGGAGGGCTCTCCCAGGGGTTTAAATAGACTTTCACTTGTGGTGGAGACCCCCTCCTCTCTCCTATGTAAAGTCCAGCTCCAAGATGGAGTTTTGGAGTTACATGGGCAAGTCACATGTCCATTCATGACTCAGAGCTTACAGGTAGCAGCCATCATTCACATGCTGCCTTGAACATCCTCAAGTAGACTTCTCATGTGGATTGGAGCCTTCCAAGATCCATTGTCCGTTAAGTGGGCACTTGATTGGGCACTTAACTTGCACATTCCTTTCTCAAGAAGCTGACCAAATGCTTTACTAAGGCTACTTAGAAATCAAGCAAGTACACAGCCAATATTTATAACTTCGAACACAAAAATGATACATACATACAAATAGGAGGAATAGATTCAGCAGATCATAACCTTTACGGGGATATGTTACATGGCATACGTAGCATAAAACATATGCATTTATAAGCATATTTCCATAAAGCCTTATGGGGTGCAATGTCACAATACAGATTCCATCATGTGCAGCTGTAACAACTCTCCAGAGTAGGCTCAGCAGTCTCCAAACCCAGGGTCTATAGCACACACCTCTACCACTTGAGGTAAAGAAATTATGGAATCAGCTGGCATATGAAGGAGTAGCCCCATTTTACAGGCAGCATATTCAAGCACATGACTGTGGTGGCTTCTTTCTGAAAAGCAGTGTGGCTAGGAGACTTAGATTTGAGTCTGCCATGTTAGGGATCTTGCTTTTATTTTGACTTCTGCCAGAAATGAGCTAGTGGAGCCCCTCAGTTACTCCATCTGAAATAGAGAGTGGCTTATATTTGCCTCATTTGTCAGGTAGGAGAATGAAGCCTTGCTCAACATTCAGAGTAGTGAAGTACACTGGTCAAGAGAAGTGAGACTGGAACTCATAGTCTTCTAGTCCAGTGCATCACCCTTTAGGCCAAAGGATATTTAGATAGGAGAAGGAGAAGCAAATTGTTTTGTTGGTCACATCCAAATGTTCAGTTCTGTGGGGCTGCTTTAGAATGATACATAAGGGTTAGGGGAGCTTGGGCACATGCTCAATGTAGATGGAATGGTCAGAGATTTTAGGAGCAGTCCTCTAACAGGTTCTACTGTGCATGTACAAATGATGATTTTCTGTGATTTATAACTTGGCCAAATCTGGAAGGATTTTCAGAAACACAGCAAAATGCACCTCCCTACCCTCAACACTATCCCCCAGCCAAGTTGCAAGTTCCTGCTCCAAACCCCTGTAGTGCTAGAGCTCTTAAAAATTTTTTTGGGGAAAATACATTTACAGTGGCAAAACAACTTAATTTTCCTAACCTCATCTCAAAAACAGTTCAAAGATTTCAGTTTAAACTTGAAAAAAAATATCTGCCAAAGCATGAAAAATTTCAGATCAACTAATTAAAGTTTGGTAAAGTTAAAAGCAATTGAAAACACATTATAACATGAAGTATTAGGTAACCTTACTAATAGGGTCCAGTTTACCATCTTCTCAATAAATGGTCTTTTAGTCTCGATTCCAATAGAGACTGTTGAAATCACAAAATGAATAGAGAAAACCCAGTCAGATTCTGTACCTCACCAATGTAGAATATATTGCAACATCTTTATAGAAGCCAATTTCATTTTGTTGTGAGCACATCTGTGTGGTATTTGGAATCAGTTCAATATTTTAATCAAGTATCATTATTTGAATTTTGAGTTATACGATAAATATGTTTCTAATTGTAATCGGCTTCATTATTATATAAAGATTAATATAAATGTTAATAAAATTACCTGGGAGGATGAGTATGATCTGTTCAGTGGGTTATGGACCCAAAGTCCTTCAGGAGGGGTTACAGATCCACATGATAACCATAAGTGCTGATTCTACAGTATGATCTTCAATTTACATGACAAATTTGTACTAAGCCATTTAGCAAGACAGCTCCTAATTGGCAATTCACAGGAAAAGGCTCAAGTGCACATGTTATTTCAGCTAAACTTGGTAATAACTTTGCCAACCAAATCTCTCTGCTCCAGTCTGTGTATGGGGGTGGGAGGAGGCAGGTGGGGAGGGAGCTGAGACATTTGGCTTAACACACCCAGCTGGGGCCAAGATTTGCCCCTTTTTAGATATCTGCTCTTATAAACATGAAAGACAGGCAGAGCTGGAGAGCCGCACTTTTAGAAGGATGACAAACTCTAGAAGGATCAAAAGTTCCATGGAGATTCTGTTTGCAGTCCGTCAGAAGGTTAACATATCCCAGGTTCCAGAGCTATATGCTATCAGCTCAAGATTAGCATTTATCTCAAGTGTAATTGGGTCACCTGTTGCGCAAGCTTCCCCTCACGACCTTGGATGACTCTATGATGCCCTGCTTTAATTTCACCTTCTGTTCAGGGCACTTTAGTCACTCCATACAGTCGAAACATTTAAAGCATTCCCCTTCTGGGGTCCAAATTATTAAATCTTGCAGAGTCTTTCAAAATAAAACTCAAAAACCAGTCTTCACTCCAGTCCCAAGCTGGGCCCAGCCCCTCCTTCCTGAGGATCTGTCTTCCTGTTCTCCCAGCAGTAACTCCCCAGCCTTCTTGCCTGGAGTTAAGCCTTCTGGTCCTGGAGAGGACCCAAGGCCTTGTCTGCCTTCTTCGACAGCCTCCTTTCACTTTGTGTCTTCTCTCCTGCTGACGCAGGGCCTTGCAGGAGAATTCACTTTCTGCAGTGTCTGCTGCTAACACACATCTTTTCTCTCTAGGCCTCTTCCTTAGCTACCTTCAGCCACCTGACCCATCTGTCACATGACATCATTCATTGTTACTCATCCTCCCCATCTGGGGAGAAGAGCTAAAGTTGTCAGAATTGGGACTGAGGAGCCAGAAACCCTGTGACACCGAAGTATGAACACTGGACAAATAGCAGATTGTATGTTATGGAGGTGCTGGTCACAGCCACAGAGTGTTAAGAATGAGCAGTTTGTTCTTGAAGCAAGAATTCAGCTTTGTTATATATGAAGAATACAGCATATCCTCAAATATACACCACTTTCTGCCCCACCCCCACCCCCCAAAGCAGAGGAAGTGGCACGGGATCACCTCACAGAAGTGGCAGGAGAGGGCCTCTTCACTACTTACCCCAGTTGCTGGAGTGTAACTGCTTGGGCGGGTACATGGGCAGGGCCTGCCACATACAGAGTCCTCTGCAGGGGAGGTGTTGGCAGGGCAACAGGTCATTTGGGGTGGCACAGTTCTTGCCTTTCTGAGCTATAGTTTCAGGTAGTCTGCAGACTTGGGCAGATACCCCTGAACAGATTACACTCAGGGCATGTTTTCAGGATTTTCTTTTCAACCATGAGAACTAGGGACTCCTTTTAAAATAGAGCCCCAGGTTCTGATGTAATCACATGACTCCAGGAATTGAGGCCCGAGAGGTGGGCCTATAATGCTTGTGCCTTAATCCCATTCTGGAGTTAAGGGTAAGTTTAAAAGCAATCCAGGTAAGTTTAAAAGCATGTTAGATGATGGAAATACAAAGTTCACACACACTACCACACCCTTAACTTTTCCCTTGAGTGGCACCATGCAATGACCATATGATGGCAACATTGTGGTCTCAGGTCAGATGATTTTTTTATGTATAATTTTTCATTCTTGACTTTTTTATTCAATGGAGATATCCACACAAATATACTAATACTAACAGCCTCAATCCTGGGGTCCTTACTTCCTAACTCCTTACTCAGGCTTCGCTGGGAGTTTCATGATGAGGTCCATCACTCCTAGAACACCCACTACTGGCCAGCTAAAATGGCAGCAGATGGTAGCCTCGAAAGCGGGGTGCGCATGAGCTAAAGGAGGTGTTTGTACAGGGTCACATAAATTAATGGTGCTATGCACGCGTGAATCCCAATATAACAGTAATAAGTTAGTCAAGGGGAGAAAGTGGTGAAGGCTTTGAAGGAAGATGGGGGCATAAGGTGCAGTGAGCTTGTCAGCCTCTATAAAAGTAACGAGGGTGATTAAAATGTACCTCTTGTCTTGAGTGCTGATTGAAGTTTGACAAACGCATCATGTCTTTATTTTTACCTTCATTAGTTTTGTACTCCTGAGCTGAATAATTCAGGTAGTGCAGCTAAACAAAAACAACATCTCCGGCAAATGAATAATACAAAACAAAATCTAGTCTGGGAAGATGACAAATAATCCATCATTCTCTAATCCTTCTAGTTAACATTATTCAAATGGAATAGTTCATTTGCCAATGTGTTAGCTTCCAGCACGACCCAATTTATCAATCTCAGCTGGACATAGGCATGGCTTTACCATCCTCCGTGGAGCGGTGTATCTTGGGCTCTGAGGATGCTGGCTTCCCTGAGGAGCCATGAGCCAACCCACAGCAAATGGAGAAGAGAAATGGGAAAAATACATTTACACTCAAGAAAAAAGACCTTTCTAATGCATATGAAAGGTATAATGTCTTAGAGTTTAAGGCCAGAAGGGGTCATCAGATCATCTAGTCAGACCTCTTGATATCGCAGGCCACCAACACCACCCAGCACCTGCTAAATTCAAGACTAAATTTTTGAACTGAAATTAGACCGAAGTATTACAGTCCCCGGGAAACTACACTGTTATGTGTCACAAGCACAGAATAGAAGTGATTGAGAGCCCGGTGCCCAAGATAGCAATGCAGTGGTAAGAAGAGCCTTATAATATCCAGGCTAGTTAAGTAGGATATCAAACACTGAACATTAACTCAGCAGTTCTGCTTTTGCCAAGTTCTAAAAGTTCAAACAAGGACCGTAATGAACTGACTGCATGTTCTTTCCCCAAGCACTGCTCTAAACACATCATGGGATGCTGAGGTTGTGTGGAGTCTTTACCTTATTTCCATTGGGGAGGCCTGCATCTTTGGCCCATTGGTGGAGTAATACTATGGCACACTTGGAGAATTCATAGCTTAGACGACTAGTTAAATGCAGAGCTTGAGCCTTTAGAACTTTGGAATAGAAATGAACATTCCCAGACTGCAGATATAATCCTGCTGCTCCCATTGCAATAATTGGATTTGCCATTGGCTTCAGTTACAGCTAGCCAGGACCCTGTAAGTTTTCACAGACTGTGCTGTGTGCTGCCTCTGCCACTCAGAAAGAATTACTTGTCAACATTCACAAAACTGCCAGTTTGTCTTCCTTAAAGTCAGCCTTTGCCAAGATGCCTATACATTACTACTGTCTGGCATTGGCTAGCCTGGTGGCCACCTATGACTACTGGCAACACTGTTATGAGCAATTCATGCAAACACATCTGTGTCCACCATAACCTTGTGCTCCTCATTTGCCTGTTTGTTCATCTATCATGCACTGTTTAAATCTTAGATTGGGAGCTCTCTGGGACTGTTTGTGTTATTTGTTTGTACAGTATCTATTACTAAAGTGGGACACTTAGGCACAATAATAACAATAATGATGAACAAAGTAAGGCTGTTTTTATTCACCTGACAAGTTACTGGACTGGAGTGAGTGAGCAGAATTTTGCAAGGTTAAATAAAACTTGTTGAAGCCTATAACAATCACAAATAAATTACGTACATTTGTGTTGCTTACTTTCTCCTCACCTTTGTGTGTTGGATCTTTCCTTAAACGTAATCACAGAGACCATGGTGCTCTGTGCGGAGAGCCTCTCTGCTACTACCTTACAGTTACTCCGAAAAACTGTTCAAAGGTGCTCAATATAAAATAGTGACACTACAGGAGCAATCTCATGTCAAAAACAGTATACTTTATAAAAGCATATCCTAGATTGTTCAAAACTGCTAGAGTGTTTAAAATCTCCCTTGCTTTCACAATGTTACTTATTCTCACAATTCTGTCATGAGTCTTATGGCATTTGGTGTGTTTCTTAAAGCCACGGAGACTGGAAGCCTGGGATTAGGTGACACTCTCAGCTTTCTCTTTCTTTTTTTCCCAAAGGAAGTTTCTAGTGCTCAAGGTTAGGGAGAAAAGCTTGAAAACTTGAAACCAAGTGAACCCAAAGGGCTCAAAAAGCAGAAGGCATATAAGAAGACCCCCCATTTTATTTTTTTATTTAAAAAAAAAAAACTCATTTTTAAACCCTTTCAGGATCTTGGGGGGCCCAATTCATGACTTTTAAACACTTGGGGATGGCAAACTGTTTGCTATTGATACTATTTTACTTGTTTATATTATTAACCTCAGGGTGGGCCATAGAAAATAGACTTGTCACTTTCACTTTCAGATTCTGACGCAACAGAACAATGCTGCAGTGTCTGGGTTGAAAGTATACAGGGGGAGGGTTATTCGGTTTGTTTTTTAAAACTATTTCCATTAAAACTAAAGAGGAAAAAAATCCATGGACCTATTTCTACTTGTCTTAGGTTTTGTAAAATCTCATTTTAGCAACACTTACATTTTGGGGCAGATTTGACCTGATAGTGTCCTTAAAGTGACTGCATTCAGTGACAAGAATAAGTATTCTCTCAAATAAATACACTACTGTAGGCCTTTGTGTATCTGGCACTGGAAGATAAGTTCTATAAAGTAACAATGACACCAAACCTTTGAAGTTGTTTTTGTGCATAAAACATTTAACCCATTCCCTAGAGGCAGCAGCCCAGTGAGCATTGTGCGTTGCTGCCCCCATCTGCCTGGAGCTTCTCCTCACCCCTTTGAGCCACTTTCACATCGTCATCTCTCTGTAGAGCTCTCCCTTTCTCTCTGCCCTCAGATCGACTCTCTGCGATACTGCAGATAAAGGACACAATGCAAATATAAACCAAATTGAATTGTGATGGAAAAATGGTAATTCTGTCTCAAAGGAAAAGGTTAGCATGCCCCTTGTATTTGCTACAGCGAGGGCAGGGGAGGATTTTATTTTGAATATGTGAAATTCACAGACCTAGAGCCTTGCCCCATCAGGGTTTGGACCCATTCACAACTCGGATGTGAGACTTCTGATGAAAACAAAAGCAATATAGCAAGTTGTGCTGGTGGTTCAGTGGGTGGAATTCTTCTCTCTGAGATAACACTGATGTGGTGCTTCTAGGGTGACCAGATGTCCCGATTTTATAGGGACAGTCTGGTTTTTGGGTCTTTTTCTTATATAGGCTCCTATTACTCCCCACCCCATCTCGATTTTTCACATTTGCTGTCTGGTCACCCTAGGTGCTTCATTGCGCTGCTAGTGGCCGTGTGCTGCTCTAGGAGCCACCTTTTGGGTGAGACACAAATTCAGGGCCTTCATACTTGCAACCGTTAACAATGATCTAGCACCTTTGCAAGAGAAGGAGCAATAGCCCTGGTCTCTTCCTGGCCACATCCCAACTTGGTTAATGCATTCTGTCCTCTCCATTGCCTCAGCGGCTTAACTTGGAGAAGTTATTCTCCACTTCCCCTCTTCAATGCTGTCATGGCATGTTGGTGCAGAATGGCTGCATTTCACAGCCTGGGGAGTGGTGCCTATGTGTGTGCTCATCAGCACTATTTTTTAGCTCCTTCTACCTTCTGGGAAGAGTAATGTTTTATGGCTGTTGGAAGCACTCAGATGCGATGGTGATGAGCAACAACATGGGAAACTGGACAGGCAGAGAGAGAGTGTGTGTATGTGGGGAGAGATAGCAAGTGTGTATGGGGGTAGAAAGAGACAGATTTCAGCTGTCAAATATATTTGAAATTGCACATGTTGATGAAGATGGTGTTATTGAGCCTGTGGCTGGCTGCAGCCATTGAATTTCTCAGTGCTGGAGCTAATCAGATTTCCCTTCTGATGCTCATCACAGTGTTAACATTTCCATTTCCCATTTCTTTTTGTGGTTGTTAATGCTACAAGGGAATTGCTTCCACATTCACTCTCTGCAGAGATCTCACCCTCAGCACCTCCTGCCAGTACTGGGCTAGTGGGGCTGACTGCAAGTTACCTTGGGCTGTTGTTACAGAATGGTTGGGGGGGGGCGGGGCTAGTAGTGAACTGGCTTTGACCGGCAGGGCTGGCTTACAGCCACTCGACTGGATTAACAAGAAAAGAGATATGGAAGGCCGGAGAATGTTGAGTGTGGGAATAGAGAGCAGTAGTGTTTCCTGCCAGAGCCTCCTTGTGGGTGAATATGCCCCCCACCTTAGAAAGAGATGATGATAAAAGCAGCTATGAGAATCGCTTTAGATGAACAGTCTCACCTGCGGACCCTGGCCTTGTGGGTGCCCAGGAATTCCCCACGCTGGAGCAGCGCCTGCTACGAGCCCTCAAGGACAAGGCTGGAGGGTCCGGGACTGTCCGTAGCAGAAGGGGCATAAGCATTGATGCTTGCTTAGTTGCTGGAAAGCACCTATTTAGTAATGTGTGAAGGCTGGGAAGCTTATTATACTTTGGCAATAAAACCAGTTATACTTACGCACCTGGTGTGGCTTCATTGAGTGTATCTGAGTCCCCATCCTTTTGGCTTGACACGGGCCCAGAAATTCCAGTCCTAGCCATTTGTGACACTGTCGCTGACAGCAGCGTGCCCAGGAAGAAAGGTCTCTTGCCTGGCACTTTAGAGACCTTCTGCTTGGAAATGTGAATGCAGATTTATTTTAACTATTTATTTGGGGCAGATACTCTGTAGATATGCCTAATTTTTGTCTCTGTTGGCTTACATCAGCAACATCAATGTTAACTAAGTTCTAATTACCAAGGCTGCAGTTCTGTAATGTCATTTATTGTACAGGATCGTTGTTTGTAAAGAAGGCATCATAGATGCAAAAGTATGCACCTCCCTGTATCTGCATCTATAGCCCACCCTAATAACCACATATGAATTCATGCATCTGGCTTTTTCTTGGCCCAAGACACAGAATGGGTTCAGGGCTTACTACTGTGCAAAAGATTTTTGCTGAGAGCCTCTGAGTTATCTCTTATCTTTGTAAAATGTACTTACTTATTCAAAAGCCAGATGAACGTTATTTGGTGTCCAGATTTTGTTTTGGGCTAATACATAATATACTTTGCATTTACAGAGTTAATTTCATCCTACATGACCCTATGGTTCTATGATTCTAAGGATCTCATCTCATGCACTTTATACGTATTAATTAGGGCCCTGATTCAGGACAATGCTTAACCATGGGTTTAAGTCCCATTGCCCTTAAAGTTAAGTACATGCTCAAGTGCTGTCATGAGCAGGATGCCTTCCTGAATCTGGGCCTAATTCAGTAAGTCTCACAACACACCTCTGAGATATAGTACTGTATTCTTCACCTGGTACAGATGGCTTAACTGAGCCATAGAGAAGCTAGATGACTGACAACAAGGAAGTGAGCCAACTGGGAATAGAATGCAGGAGCCTGGCTCCTTGGCTTCTGCTTTAACCATTCCAACATAGCAAAACTGTAGCAGCTAGTAGCTGTCAGAAATGCTTCCCAGGGGCACGTAGTATTTCTGTCCTAAATGGAGTTCACTGAACTTTTCCAGAGCCTGTCATCTATGGAGGAATTCCGGAACCTGGATCGGGATATCGAGGGATCTGCCAAACGCTGGAAAAAATTTGTAGAATCTGAATGCCCTGAAAAGGAGAAGTTCCCTCAGGAATGGAAGAGCAAGTCAGCTCTGCAGCGTCTGTGCATGTTGAGAGCCATCCGGCCTGATCGCATGACTTATGCTGTCCGGTAAGGGTACCCAGTGGCCATCCCTGTAATGCGCTCATTTGGGGGTGGGGCGTGGGGAGACTATTTAACGGTGTGCTCAAGAAAGCAGAGCTGGTTCAGAAAATGTGTTCACGTTTATTTAACTTTAATATATGAATCTCACACAATCTTCTTCTGAAAGATTCTTGTTAATGGCCCTAAATGAATCATCTCTAACTGCAGTGCAATGCACCCACTCCATTTAATCAGGACCCTCTTAATCAGGAAACCCATTTTGTCAGGATGACAGCCAGGGAACCTAATCATACGTAAATAGCAGCTTAAATAAAACTGTGTGAAGAGCAGACATATATGGTCAAAAATTGGGTGATATCAAACAGGAATTGTGCAGCTTTTTGTGCATAAATGGTCCTTTATTCCTAAATCTTTAGAGAAGCTTTCCCACTTCACAGTAAATTCTCCAGCAATGAATGAAAAAAACACCCACAGAATCTGAGATGAACGGATTGAGCTGTATGGAACCTCTTGTTGAACAGACATGATTTCATTATAATACCTCTGCTTTATTATACATGAAAAATAAAGCACAGCTGCAGCAGAATATTTCACAATTATTATTGTTTGTGTCAGTGCCTTGCTGTTTACAAAATCAAATCAAACCGAAAACTCGCCTATTTTCTTATTAATGGATTTGTCTTATTGCTTTGAATAAGCAGCAGACTCACTACAGTTACTATGAATGGCTGTGGGATACTATCTACCATAATTACTCAAGTTTTGCTTCACAAACTGTAGATTCAAGAAGAGAAACAAGAACAGGCTGTGACTTCCACAGCAATTGTCCCTTTCATCCTAGCATGCTCTGGTTTTACACATCAGTCCCTGTCTGTAACGGTTAAGAATAAATAACTCTAGCAGAATCAAACTGTATAATTCATTATAATTGATAATAGTTACTAAATTGTTTGTAGCTGTTATTCCTTAGATGCTGGAGTAAAGAGATGTATTATAGATTGGGTTAATGGTGGAAAAAATAACACACATGTCATGCTGGTTCTAAAAGTTGTAGTTATAAACTATGTAGTGAAAGCAGATAGGCAAACTTTAGGCGGACGACACAGAACAGATGTTCCAGGAAAAACTAAAGGTCTTTCACTCATCAGGACTCGTTCTATGTATATTGTCCTTGTCTTCCAACTTCTGGCATTTCTGTAAGACATTAGTCTTCCACTGAAAAGCTTGTTGAATAGCTTTATACAGCTACACAATCCTATATATGTGTATATATAGGTTGAGGTCCACGTTGTAACTTGCTCCATGCAGGAGCTAGATCTCTATCTGTGCTTGTACTCCAAGATCCTGACTGAGGCCTTTGGGAGATACCACAGTAGAATTCTAACCCACCCTTTTCTTACCATTGCTCACAACGTTCTCAAACTCCTTTTGGGCTGGATTTTCCTGCCTTGTCTCATCCCAAATGTAACTTTTTTTTCTTGAAAGTTTAACATCAGCTAAACCGTGTCCAAGTTTATGTGAATAGGTATTACATTTTACTAGTCTTCCCCTGTTCATTCCAACTGAAATATTTGTACTCACATTACTCAGAAATGGCTGAACCTAGAAATATGAAGTTTAGCTTCTGGTGACAGTACTCCTTGATGATAAGGAAAAAGAATCCAAGGTGGAAGAAATCAGTTGAGTATTTGTACAGTTCTGGGCATGTAAAATTGACATGTTAATGTAAATGCATTAGAACATGTTATACTTATCATGAAGCTGTTTTAGAGCATTGGCCATGCACAATAAGGATAATTCATGATGCCCTCACTAAAGACTTCCATATTATAGATGCTTGACTGTAGGGCTGCCTAAAATAACCAAGGACATTACATACAAAATGAACATGAAGCCAGTGTACTGCTAATGCCCAGCATTTTCCAACCTGGATACCCAAAATTAGGATCCTGAATCCACACTTACGTAGCTAGGTAGAAGGTGCCTGATTTCCAGAGGCTGAGACACCTTACTCTCATGGAAGTCAGCCATGTTTTTCTAGAGAAGCCGTTCCTCTCTCCTCAAGGTAAACACTCTGCATGCTCAGTATGAGAGCACCCAAGAGCTACCTAACTGCTCCAGAAAGGATCCAGTCCTCACCTGGCTCTCACATCTGCATCCCTACACCATCTAGATCAACACTCAGACCTACACTTCTCATGTATTTCTCTTCACATGTGTGTTTGCTGAAAAGATTGCAGAATGTTTGAGTGGGGATTATATGTATTCCACAGCAAATGGGCATTTTCGTGCTTCCCATTACATCCATAATGACTACTTACTGGGGGTATTTGTGTTATTTGTCTGTGCATCTGACTGCCTGTTCTTCTGTTGAAGCATTTGTCCACCCGGATCTGACTCTTGGTATGTGCGCGTGCGTCTGGAATCTTTTTGCCAGCTGTGCCCACTGGGGCTGCACCTGCGCCCGGCACACCCTCCTTGTCCGTACAGAGTTAAACTTCAGGGCTATTGTGTAACACCTCGAGAAGTATGTGTTAATTGTTCCCAGTCAACTTCAAAGAGAGCGGTACTGTACACTTTCTGAGTAAATCAAACCTTTAATGCAAAGGAAAAATCATATAAATAATTTAAAACATGGTAAATAGTATTTGTAATACTATGAATAACTTTTAAACAAAAGTTATTAGACAGTAAATCTACTCATGTTCCTCATACAATGTTTCCCTGCTGTTACATATATTCACATATAAAGTTCCAGCATCTATACTTCTGTACTTTAACACACATCAAAGCACATTCCCCTATGATCTTCTCTCAGAGATGATTTCTCATCTTTGTAGTATGGTCAGAATATCTCATGTGTGTCACCTGGACTCTTCAGTCCTTTCAAACACTTCAGAAACTTGTCAGCAAACACACAGTCTGGGGATCTCCGCAGCTAGTGGCATTCTAGCCCTTGGGCTAAGAGCTGCTGGTCCCCTCAGTTGCCGGTGAAACAGAAATCTGTAGCCTGTATTTAAAGTGGTGCAGGGATTGGGCATGTAAAATATCCATTCCCTGGATCTGTAAAAGGCTCTCCATCTAGGGCCCTATATTTTCCCCATTAGTCTAGCTAAGTCAGGTAAGAATTTACAGACCCTCACCTCATAGCTCTGGCCCATTCTCTTTAGCTTAGACAGGACCCCATTTTAAAGCAGTTATATGATAACTTGATATCTTTCTTTGAGACTACAAGTTTGGTTGATACAGGAAATAGTGTTGATGCAATATACTTAGACTTCTATAAGACATTTGACTAAAAAACTAAAACAATATAACATTAATATTGGAGATATTAAATGAATTAAAAACTGGCTAACTATCAGGTCTTGCAATGTAATTTTAAACTGGGAATCATTACTGTGCAGGTGTGTTTCTAGTAGGGTCCTGCACAGTTGGCCCTACTCCATTTAACATTTTTATCAAGGACTTGGAAAAGAACATAAAATCATAACCGATAATGTTTGCAGATGAACAGAAGTTGGGAGATTTGTAAATAATGAAGATGAAAGGTCACTGATACAGAGCAATCTGGACTGCTTGATAAGCTAGGCTACAGCAAGCAACATAGTTTTAATATTGCTAATTATAAACGTGTACATGTAGGACCAAAGGATGTAGCCATACTTACAAGATGGGAAACTCTATCCTGGGAAGCAGTGACTCTGAAAACGATTTGAGGTCATGATGGATAATCAGCTGAACATGAGCTCTCAGTGTGATGCTGTGACCCCAAGAGCTAATGTTATCCTGGAATTCCAAACAGGGGCATCTTGAGTAGGAGTAGACAGGTTATTTTACCTGTGTATGTGACACTGGTGTGACCACTGCTGTCCACAATTCAAGAGTCACAAGAACGATTAAGGAATTAGAAAAACACACCTATCTATGTCATCTTCCCTCTGCTTGTCTCCCTTTCTTTGGGAGAAACAAAGTCAAATGCTACAGTGGAAAGTAAAAGGCCTATGATGTCTGACTGAAAATATTTTTTATGAAGAGGCCAATGAGAGGTGTTTCTGATTCTGAGGCTCCTCCTCCTTGGCGGCAGTCTGCTCCAGCTTTTAAACCAGTTTCAGTTGGCGCTGTGGCAACAAGAGATGCTACTCCTGGGGCTAAGTGGTCATGTGTGGAGGCTTTGTACTTATGTAACTCCATAGGCACAGTTATGCCTCCACCCTCTTACAGGCTGGCTAAGATAATTTTATCAGCAAATCAAACACACTAAGGATGTACCTGTCGAAGTTCCTCTGAAAGTGAAGACATTTCTGCTTTGGTGGACAAACCCTCAAAACATCACCTATCCCATCAAAGACTCTGGTGGTGGATACGTCCACGCTGAGCTGAGGTGCCCACTTGGACTGTCTCCAGATACTGGGCACGTGGTCCTGAGCAGGGTCTCTGTTATACATGAATGGCCCTGAACTCTAGTACATGTATCTAGCTTGCAAGACCTTTCTGCCTCTCCTTCATGGCACCACGACTCAAATTCTGATGGTCAGTGCAACAGCTATGCACTATAGAAAAAGGCAGGGGAGAGTGAGATCATCCCTCTTATATCAGGAAGCAGGATACATTGGGACTGGTGCATCCTACATCAGATCAGCCTAGTAGTTCTCCATCTTCCAAGTATCCAGACTGATTTGTAGATTGACTATGCAGAAAGAGCTCCATCACTCATGCCTTGTATCTGAAAGGTTCAGTTCTAGATCAGGTATTTCTAAAATGGAGAGTTCCCTCTATAGACCTGTTTGCTAGCGATGGGAACATGAAGAGTCCAGTGTTCTGCTCCTAAGAAAGAGTAAGCTGAGAGTCTATGGCAGATGCATTTCTGATTTGGTGTGAAGAGAACCTGCTTTATGCCTTTCCTCCCATTCTGCTAATTCCCAATGTTCTCAGAAAGATACAGCAGGATAAGCCCAGGGGATGATGATAGTTCCAGCATGGGCGCACCAGTTCTGGTACTGCAACGTGATGCACCTGTCCATCAGACCACCTCTTCCACTTACAAACCTACCAGAAATCATTTTGCAGAGCCAAGTTCTACTGTGGGACCCAGTCCTGGAAACTCTGTATGTGACCATATAGAGGCTGGCTGACTAAGCTGCGTGGACAGAAGATGTCCAGCGGCTGTACACGAGGTTTTGATCCAGAGCAGATAAGCCTCTCTACTAGAATATATCAAGCTACATGGAAGAGTTTCTTGATGTAATCTATTCAGAGACACATTCAGCCTTTCGGCTGTTCAGTTCCAGCTAACCTGGACTACTTGTCATCCTTGGAGTCCTCTCCTGATTAGCTCTATCAGATGTCATCTGTTGAAGGTCATTTGATTTTTTTTTTCCCCATCCCACATTAAAAGGATTTTTAATGGGCTGGTGTTGTAGGACATGCCTGCCCTGCAACAATCCCTGCTGGCCAAGTGTGGAGCCACAGATACGTTCTTGCTGTTTCCTTCTTTCAGAGTCCCCAGTAACTCCACAAACAGAGCTAGAGATGTGGCTTAGCCCTCCAGCCAAGTCACAAACTTAACCCCTTTCAAGGTGGCAAAAGTCGAACTAAAGGATCCCAACAAACGAAGAAGTTCCTCTACCTTCTTTTCTGGTATAGAGCACTGGGCCACAGGCTGGTTTCTGTGGAGTGCCTGGCTTCCTGCTGACCCTGACTCAGACCTTCCATGGGGCCTGCCCACTCCTTGTGGTTCCACACCCCAGACTGATCTCTCTCGGCCATTTTATGAGGCCTGGGGGTCCATTAATCTCTCACCTGACCCTCCCTTGTTCCTGCCCCCTCAGGCTGGGAAATAACTAATTAAGCCACAGGTGAGGGTGGCTCCATCTCCTCTTAAAGGAGTGAGTCACCCTGTGACAGCTGAACTTATGTTACATTCCCTACCTGGGACTTGAATGCGGTGGTCCTGTCTTTGATGGGCCCTCCCTTTGAACCCATGTCATTACCTTCATTATATCACTCCTCTGTTAAAACAGCCATCACCTCAGCTCACCTGATGAGCAAATTTCAGGCTTTGAGGGCAAGCCATTCATGCTCTGTGTTTCATAAAGACAGGGTTACTCTCAGGACACATCCAGCATTTTTACCAAATATTTATATACTTATATTTATATACTTAGCAGTGTTTTTCCCTAAACCTCATTACTCTCTGCAGAGGTTAAACTCCACACACTAGATTTTCTTAGAGCTGTCCTTTTATCTTTCCAGAACAAAGTGATTTCGTAAATCATGCAGACTCTTTATGGCTTTTGGTGATAAGTCTAAAGGGCAAGCTGTTTCTCTGAAAGACTCTCTAAGTGGGTTACAAACTGCATTAAGCTTTCCCACTCCATTAAATAAACTAGGTATTCCCTCCTGAGATAGGGCACACTCTATTCGGGCTCAGTCAACAGCTGTAGCTTGTTTCAGGGAAGTCCCTATTTCTGAGACTTGTGGGGCAGCTACTTGGGTTTCTCTTCATACATTTACTGACTGCTACTCCCTTGTGGCAGCTTCTAGATCAGATGCCCAGTGTGGCAGGGCTGGTTCTATAGCCATTATTGAGATTGAACTCCAATCACCTATCTCCTTGCGGGGTAACTGCTAGTCACCCACCAATAGTGGGAGCCGTGTGAACAAATGCTCGAAGAAGCAAAGATTACTTACTTTATAGTAACTGGAATTCTTCAAGATGCTTGTGTCCACACAGATCCCACAGCCCATCCTCCTAGCCTACTGATATGGAGTTCTTAGCTGGATATTCTGTATTAATGAAGAAACTAAGTGGTGTTGGGGCTAGTCCATTCTTTATATCCTCGCGGTAGGGGGCACGATGGTGTACAGGGCACATGTGCATCACCAGCGGAAGTATGAAGTATAATTATTACTAGGGAACCACGGATTTCTTCACTGAGTTTGAAGAGGAAACAGCTTTGGTTCAAGAGGCTGGTTAATGTCATTGACCTGAGATAGGGGAGAAGATAAGTGGCAGCTAAAAATATTAACTTTGTAAAAGACTCCAGAAAATGGGGATTCTCTTTCAATTCCTGTGCTGTGATTCTGTATGTCTTATATAGTTTTGATACAAGCAGCTAATCAGATTTTGGAACCCTGGAGATGTTCCAGGTGGAAGTAGAAATTGATGGAGGCTGGTAATTTCTTTGATGTCATCTTGTTTATTTACAAGGAATGTATGAAGTCCTGCTTCTCTGAACCCAGCAGCAGGAGGAACCAGGAACAAAAGGAGCAGTTTCTCAGTGTACACACCCAAGCCTCCTTAGCCAACAGCCCCAAAGGCTCTAGCTTTTCCCAGGGTCACAGTGTGCTCAGCTACCGCTTGGCTTTCTTGCTTTTTTACCTGTCAGTCTCTCTGTTCTGTTTGTCCCCAGATTCTGTCTGTTCTGCCTACCTTCCACCCCATAAAATATGAAACCCCTTCCTCCACTCCATCTGAACTCCTGAGTGGGTTCACAAGCCCCTTTTGTCTCAATCCTGACAGTTAATTGATGGTGTGTTCACATCCAGTCTCAAAGAGGTTTGTGATCCAGGCAGTCACCAGAACCTCCCAGCATATCCCTTCTCACCACAACACCCCTGCCATGGCTGGTTCTCTCTTCTTTTCTCTCATTCTGTTTGTTTGTATATGTCACACACGGGCTTCAAAAATATATATCATGGGCAGGGACACTTCTACTGAAATAGCAATTCCTAATGGTAAGCTACAAATCCTGATTAGGATTCTGTATTTTGCATCCAGTTTATCATGAGGTTTCTTATTTCTCTGACTTTGCAAGATACAATAAATACACTTAATAGATTGTGCATCAGCTTAGGAATATACTGTCTGCCCTGGATATTTCTGGCTTTTCTGAATATTAACAGTCTTGCAATGTTTTTCTGGCAGAGATTTTGTTGAAGAAAAGCTGGGAAGTAAATACGTGGTGGGAAGATCTCTGGATTTTGCAACATCATTTGAGGAGTCAGGACCCGCAACCCCAATGTTCTTTATCCTGTCCCCAGGGGTCGACCCTCTGAAGGATGTGGAGAAACAAGGTAAATAAATCAAGTCTCTGAACAATCCACAGCATCATGGTTTGTTATCTTCTATGTCATTATCCTGGCATGAATCTCCTGGGTTTGCTCTTGGCTCCTCATAGATAATAGAGCAACCTGTTAAAAATAGATAATGCCCAGAGTGTGCTTTACAGAGTTTTGTGAATTTTCACCTAAAGCTTAAGTTAAACTTCTCTCTTCCGTGTATTGCCTAGAATACCAACACTGTTCGCACTGCTGTAGTTTCTGAGTTTGTCTCTCATACAACTTATAACCCACATCAGAGGTTTTTAGTATGCTATCAGCTAGCTACAAATAGCAACCACTTTCCTATAACATTTCCCCCAAAAGACTAGCAGAATTTCCAGAATTTGACCTTTCTCTCCCTCTGCTGTGCTAGCACCTTTGCCAGTGCGATCTGCTGACCACAAAGCAGAAGGGGTTTCTAGAAGGGTGCTGCGTTTGTAAAGCACTGCTTTCAGGAACATACTGCACTGCTGTTGTCAATACATGTTCTGTCAAAGCTGCTAGCTATGCAGGATTCTCATTCAAGGGCTAAGCTCCATAGTGTGAGCTTCAGGAACACCCCTAACCCTTACGGTTTCTTTCCCCTTGAAGAGAGTGATAATGAGGTAGAGCCTGAGCCCAGCTCCCTGCAGGACCTTTCCTGGCATCCCCAGATCATTGTAGCCAGTCCCTTCTTGACTGCCGTTGGCAAAGAGGCTCCTTTTGTCGCACTGCATCTCACAGATCCATAGATTCCAAGGCCAGAAGGGACCACTGTGATCATCTAGTCTGACCTCCTGTATAACATAGGCCAGAGACCGACCCCGAAAAGATTCCTAGAGCAGAGATTTTAGAAACACGTCCAATCTTGATTTTAAAATGGTCAGTGATGGGGAATTTACCACAACCCTTGGTGAATTGTTCCAATGGTTAATTACTTGTTCCCCATGTAAGTAATTATAGTCTGTGATCAAGTCATCCCTTAACCTTCTCTTTGTTAAGCAAAATAGATTGAGTTCTTTGAGTCTGTCACAATAAGGCAGGTTTTCTAATCCTTTAATCATTCTCGTGGCTCATCTCTGACCCCTCTCCGATTTATCAACATTCTGAATTGTGGGCAGTTGAACTGGACACAGGATTCCAGCAGTGGTCACACCAGTGCCAAATACAGAGCTAAAAGAGCCTCTCTGCTCTTACTTGTGGTTCCTCTGTTTATGCATCCCAGGATCACATTAGCCCTTTTGGCCACAGCATCACATGGAAGCTCATGTTCAGCCAATTATCTACCATGAACCCAAATCTCTTTCAGATTCACTGCTTCCCAGGATAGAGTCCCCCCGTCCTGTAAGTATGGCTACATCCTTTGTTCATAGGCCACTGCTCCAGCTCTTCTCAGGAGCCCAGTCATGTTCATCCAATATGCTTTCCCCTTCTCTAACCCTGACTTCAGGCCTCACCAGTTCAGGGGGGCTTTGGCTCCTAAGAGTGGGAGGTGGAATATTCAGAAAACCCATCAGTTATTCAGTGGTCTGTATGCTCAAAGCCAATGTGTTTCCATTCCATCCTTAGTGGGTCACTGTCCACACCAAACACCAACACAGCTGATAGCCTCAGCAGAAAATCCAGGCACAACAAAGACAGTGAAATTGAACTAGCCTATCTCCCTAGAGGTGGTCCCTTAGTGTCAGAGCAAAGACTCGTGTGCAGGGAGTGGGCTCCCTCTGCTTCGGTCTGCGATGCACCTTTTTTGTGTATGAAGAGAGAGAGTTTAGTTTCCAGGGCTGTCTGCCCAGCCCCTCTGACCAGCACTAAAGTCAAGTAAATGTCTGTCAAGAATGTTAATAAGATGCAGAAAGAAAATGGCTGCCTGGAATGCAGCACGAGGCACATGATGGGCCTCTGCTCTCATTGCACTGGAAGAGGAAAAGGCCCTCTGGGCATGTCTGCACTTCGAGCTGGGGGTGTGATTCCCAGCTCCAGGAGACATACCCATACTACCTCCATCAGAGCTTGTGTGCTAAGAATAGAGGTGTAGCCACGGTGCTGCAACCACTGCTCATTCTGCTCATGCCTCAATGGTATCACTTCTATTTTTAGCATACTAGCCCAATCAGAGCTAGCATGGGTATGTCTCTTCAAGGTAGAAATTACATCCCCAGCTCCAAGTGTTGACCTATCCGTGGTGTATTGCATGGCGACCAGGAGTCTGCGCTTACATGCCCTACAGATTTCTGTACATTTTATTCCATTCCTTTCCTGTCATCAAGTCCCATTAATACTGAATTACATGAAAGTGGAGCTTACCAGAATCCCAAAGAGAGCCCTGTCCTTTATATGATTTTCCTCAAAAGATAAGGCAGTAGCTGGAAAATGAGAAATTGCTGCTGTACTTTTATAGTTCTGCAGGTGAAATTGTCTTCATTATGTTCTGTTCTTGCACTGGGAGTCAGGCACTGTGACCTACGACATGAGTGGTTTAATTGGAATTGCAAAGGACTCATGTAATTGAGAACCTGGCTTTCGTCAGCCATCAAAGTTTATGCATGGAAAAAATGAAACAAAATAAAGCCATTATTTCCATGCAGTTACACCAGTCTTGAACCTGGCCCACTGGGACTTTGGTTCAAACTCTCTATTTAATATTTTGTGTGTCCTCCATGAGCTTTTACTGCAGACTAAAGTCTCTCTGAAATTCAGGCTAGATATTTGCAAATGGAAGAGAGCTCCTTCCAGGTGCCCTCCTTTCCTGAGTCCTGTCCTAGTCCCACCACTCTCTATTCAGACACTGCAACAAGTTTCTAACTCTAAGTCCAGATGCTTTCCCAGTTCCCTAGACAGAGGATCCCGAGTGCACATTCTCCTTTTCTGTCTGAGCTGGAAGATTCTAAAGCCTGCTGGAAAGAAAGGCTGGCATTGTGGTTATGGGACTGGCCTGTGGCTCAGGAGGTGGGGCTCAGTTCCTTTCTCTACTGCAGACTCTGTGAGTGATGCTGGGCAAATTGCTCAGGCTGTCTGTGCCTGAGCTCCCCACCTGTAAAGTGGAGGTAATGATGTTACTTATGATCATTAATCCTATTTATTGTGGTAGCACCAAAGGACCAGCGGAGAACACGGCCCCATTGTGCTACAGCGACATAGATACAAAGCAGTAGATGGTCCTTGCCCCACAGCCAACTGTCTCCATAGACCAGATGGACACAGAGTGGGTGATGAGATAGCAAACACCAGCAGAGCGAACAATGCGATGGTGACAAACGTCATGTTGGTGCCATGATTTTTTGTGTGTGTGTGTGTGTGTGTATGTGTTTACACCAGCTGAGCTGACTTGAAAGGAAAGTAAAGGGCACTGGGACATCCAAGGGAAGGGGATGGGTGGGGAGCAGAGGGTAAGAGGGCCAGGTGTGGAGGGAGGCTGATGTGAAGAAACTGTGAGGGATGATTGGCGCAAACAGCCAATCAGCACTGGACAGAGAAAAGCTAATCAAATCTGTTAAAAATTGGGCCTGTCTTCAGCTGTTTCTGCAGCAGCCCTGCCTGCTCCAGTCTCTATCTGGCTCTTCTGTTGTTTTTTTCTCCAAGGTCACGTGGTGGGGGAGGGAGATGTCCCTACACAACTCTAGGTCCAGCTGGTGCTGGAAGGAGGGATGGCCCCAATAGGGCCAAGTTTTACCTTCCTTCCCCCCAGTGCACCAGTACTTGATTTAGCTACATCTGCAGCTGTGCCTTTGTTGCCTGCTAAGACTGAGAGTCTTTAAAGCAGAGATTGTCTCTGAGATATTCGTATGTAACCCTTCTGCCGGGTGGTGTTGGCACAACAAAGTCTGGGTCCCGTACCTAGGGGTGTTCTTAAAATTACAAAACAGAACCAGCTTGAGCTTCCACACAAATATGTGGGGAAACTACACACCACCCCTGAGCCTCTAAGAGGCAATACTTCCTTACTGGTAAGCACTGAGTCTGTGTATAACAACCCCTCCCCCACAACTTTTATTAAGAGAAGAGGGAACACAGCAATAGTTTGGGGAAATGCTGCCACGATTCAAAAGTATGCAAAGTAAAACACCTGTGCCACAGTATCTTGGGCCATGTCCTTTGCCTCAGTTTCCCACCTTGTGATGTGAAAGTCCAACAGACGAATGTCCCTTTAACATGCCCCTCTTCTTTTCCCTCTGCTACATCCCATTCACGTTTGATATCTGAGGTCAGTAAATTCCCGGAATGCGTTTGGGTGGGTTCAGCTTCTGAGGGGGATGGAGGGTTTGAGTGATGCCTCCTACCTTGTCGCTGTCACTGCTTTTTGTTGCCAGTATCACCAGGGTTGGCTTCTGTTGCTACCTTTCGCTGTGAAGCCATATTCTGAGTTTGCAGTAGTTAACCCAGTCCTTGGTGAGTTCAGCTTTCAGTGATTGCTCCAGGTACTGGGGAACTACACTGCTGCTGCATCTTCTGTGTTGTCTTTCACTGCAATATTGTCACTACACCAAGTCTATGGTTCAGCTCCTTAGACCTGTTCATCAGTGATTTCAGTTCTAGTGATCACTGAGAAGGAACAAGGACTCAGCTGAGTCCAGTCAGCCCTGTTTTAAAAACTTGAGGGGGTGGAGATCAAATCACATACAAGACACTTCAAACAGAGACATCTACACCACCAAGTAAGGACATCTGTCCTCACCCCTTTCCTTTACCTTTCACTTATATTTGGCTTTACTAGCACCTGCTTAACTAGTGAGGTTTACATTATGGCGATTCCTCAGGGCATATTAAATACAGTTCTGCTGCCCTTTAGTCGTGTAATAAGTATAATATTTCATTACCCTGGCATCCAAGCCTCAAGTAAATATTAACCCAAAACAGCAAAAATTGATCACTTTGGCAAAGCAGATCTGTCTGCTGATCATCTAGGCAGAGTAGGTGTGTCTACGCAAATATGGTCTGTACCTGATATCTTTTCCCCCCAGTTCATCATTGGATGCCAGGTTAGAGCTCCTTCAGACCCTGGTTTACAAGTATAACATTTTGGAGAGAGCTGGTTGAAAATTTTCTTCCAAACATTTTTTGGACAATAAGTGGCTTTCAATGCAACTGAGATTTTCTCAAGAAACATTTCATGCTTGTTGAAATCTTGATTGCCAAAAACTTTTGGTTTTCTAGTTTCCATATTTTTTTTCCTTCAAAAAACAAAAAAAGTTCAAAGAAATGTGTCATTAAAATGAAGAGGAGTTGGGCATGGGCACTCAATGGGAGTTGGGCACCTCCCCAAGGACCCTTTGAAAATGCCAGGCTTAATATCACATTATTAAATAATGGATTTTCATATGCAAAACAGGAAAGTGTATATGCAAATAGGTACTTATGTTCACAGTTGTCTGATTTACATGTGCAAATGTCCATTTACACATTCTCATGTTTCAGATATGTCCTAGCAAGCACATTTTAAAGTCTGCCCAGAGGGTGAAGATTATAGTGCTACCCCTTTTGACCCAAGCACTTAGCCAATATTCGGGGTCTGGTGGGTTGTTTCCATTAGGAGGAGAAAAACAACAAGGAGTCTGGTGGCACCTTAAAGACTAACAGATTTATTTGGGCATAAGCTTTTGTGAGTAAAAACCTCACTTCTTTGGATGCATAGAGTGAAAGTTACAGATTCAGGCATTATATACTGACACATGGAGAGCAGGGAGTTACTTCGCAAGTGGAGAACCAGTGGTGACAGGGCCAATTCAATCAGGGTGGATGTAGTCCACTCCCAATAATGGATGAGGAGGTGTCAATTCAAGGAGAGGAAAAGCTGCTTCTGTAATGAGCCAGCCACTCCCAGTCCCTATTCAAGCCCAGATTAATGGTGTTAAATTTGCAAATGAATTTTAGTTCTGCTGTTTCTCTTTGAAGTCTGTTTCTGAAGTTTTTTTGTTCAATGATAGTAACTTTTAAATCTGTAATAGAATGACCAGGGAGATTGAAGTGTTCACTTATTGGCTTATGTATGTTACCATTCCTGATGTCTGATTTGTGTCCATTTATTCTTTTGCGGAGGGACTGTCCGGTTTGGCCAATGTACATGGCAGAGGGGCATTGCTGGCACATGATGGCATATATAACATTAGTGGATGTGCAGGTGAATGAGCCCTTGATGGTGTGGCTAATGTGGTTGGGTCCTCTGATGGTGTCGCCAGAGTAGATATGGGGACAGAGTAGGCAACGAGGTTTGCTACAGGGATTGGTTCCTGGGTTGGTGTTTCTGTGGTGTGGTGTATAGTTGCTGGTGCATATTTGCTTCAGGTTGGGGGGTTGTCTGTAAGCGAGGACTGGCCTGCCTCCCAAGATCTGTGAGAGTGAGGGATCATTTTCCAGGATAGGTTGTAGATCGTGGATAATGCGCTGGAGAGGTTTTAGTTGGGGGCTGTATGTGATGGCCAGTGGTGTTCTGTTATTGTCCTTGTTGGGCCTGTCCTGTAGTAGGTGATTTCTGGGTACCCGTCTTGCTCTGTCAATCTGTTTCCTCACTTCCCCAGGTGGGTATTGTAGTTTTACAAATGCTTGATAAAGATCTTGTAGGTGTTTGTCTCTGTCTGAGGGGTTGGAGCAAATTCCGTTGTATCTTAGGGCTTGGCTGTAGACAATGGATCGTGTGATGTGTCTTGGATGGAAGCTGGAGGCATGTAGGTATGTATAGCGGTCAGTAGGTTTCCGGTATAGGGTGGTGTTTATGTGACCATCACTTATTTGCACTGTAGTGTCCAGGAAGTGGATCTCTTGTGTGGACTGGTCCAGGCTGAAGTTGATGGTGGGGTGGAAATTGTTGAAGTCCAGGTGGAATTCTTCAAGGGCCTCCTTTCCGTGGGTCCATATGATGAAGATGTCATCAATGTAGCGCAAGTAGAGGAGGGGCACCAGGGGACGAGAGCTGAGGAAGCGTTGTTCTAAGTCTGGATCTAAGATCTAAGATCTAAATCCAATCTGCCTAATCACCTCCCATGATGCTTAGTTTCTGGAGGAGCTGTGGTCACCCTCCTCCATGGGATTACATACAATCTTTGACCCACAATGATACATAAACTTAACACAGTGAGCTCTCCCAAAGATACTGCAGGAAATTGCCATCTCTGTCACAGATGTTGTAAACTTTGCATCACAGTCAGCGAGAATCACTCCCACAGCCAGCTCTGACAGTTTGGATAGAAACAGAGACCCAGCTTTGGCTGCTGGGAAGCCTAATGGGATTTCTATCATGTGAGGGACAAAGTAAACAACATGATTCTTCAGTGTGAGGGTAGTGGAGTTCGAAGGGATGTTATGTCTCCTCCATGTCGGGAGTCCACTGTGATGCATTCTGTTTTCTCTTCTGTAATTGCCAGTAGTTAGTTCTTTGGTTTGATCTAAGCCATATTGGTATTGAACGCAAACTGCTGTGGGATTTAGTGGCTAGCGCTCCTTTAGGAAATATATTTCTATCCTCTTGAGATGGGGGAGTGGTACAGGACACAGCCAGTAGAGAACAGGAGTCCTTCCTCCTGAGCACTGCCCCGGAAGGACTGGCTGTTATGAGGGAACTAGAGAAGGAAATGACCTAAGGGCACAAGGCACCAGAACAGATTTCAACCAACCATTTCCAATATTTAAAGGCATCCCAGATTCCTTTTCCAGAATGAATATATTTCTAAATACCTTGCTAACTATGGTGTGGATTGGCAGGATAAATTTCACCACTGAATGACATCTGGTTTAAAGCCTGTTTAATCAGCTGGAAATTACTTTAATTTCATATAATTTAAAAATGCATCTCCACACAAGGTTATGGGGGAATAATGTTCTTTAAACAAAGGCACTTTGTGGCCCTGTACCTCTGTGTTGATGTCGTGCTGCAATTGGAAATAATTAAGAAGCAGCCAATGCTGTTTTCATTGCCTAGGCAAAGAGTGCGTTAGAAATAAGATAATAATTATAAGAAATGTGGTAGCTGTTTTGTGAAGGAGTTTTGATAAGCATGAGCTCTGCCTTGTTATTACTGTTTGAGATCAGCAATGCTGCATGAGCTGTTCTGGTAAAGAGTGCTGAAAGTTTTCCTTTCTCCTTATAGGGAAGAAACTTGGTTACACATTTAACAACAAGAATTTCCACAATGTTTCCCTTGGACAAGGTCAAGAGGTAGTAGCAGAGCAAGCTCTAGACATGGCTGCAAAGGAGGGTCACTGGGTTATCCTTCAGGTAAGGTAACTTTAAAAATAACACCTCTGAGTCAATTGTTACAAAACTGACCAAATAAATAGGAACACTGGAAGTGAATTCCATTGAATAGAGAGACAAGGTGGGCGAGGTAATAGCTTTTATGGACCAACTTCTGTTGGTGAGAGAGACAAGCTTTCAAACTATGGCTACAGCACTGCAAATTTCCATCAGATGGCAGATGAGGGATGGCCTGTGGGAACATGATGCCCACATGCTATCAGCCACACCTTCAGCTTGCAGTGTTGGCAGTTTCAGCAGCAAGGCTAACAGTGAAATGGGCATGAAGGTTCAAGTCCCTTTGCTGTCATGGAGTAGCCTCTCCAGGCCAGAGGCACATCTGTGGGGATTCCTTTGCAGGAAGTTTGTGCTGCGTCTGCCCATGCTTTATCTGCTCTGTGCGCAGATGGCGGCAGCAGCAGAGGCATGGCTTAACCATGCCAAGTACATACTGTGATGTCCCAGGTCTTGAGCCCTGGCCTGTGAGCCCCTAGATAGTTGCCACATCCTGGCCTCCATCCAATGGCTACTTAAATGGAGTGGGCTGAGAAGCTACTAGGACTGTAGCCCCAGCCAAAGTGCCACCCACGGGAGCTCTGATTGGAGGATCGCCCGGCTTCACCGATTGGTCCAACCATGCTATTTAAGCCAGAAGAAGGAACAGAAAGTTTGTCCAAGTAACAAGGTGATTTCCTGTTGTGGCTGCATTGGACCCTGCTTATGCCTGCCTCCTGCACCCAGCCCTGTTCCTGATTCCTGCTCCACTCCTGATTCCTGCCTCATGCCTGCCTTCGCTCCTGTTCCCACCTTGCTCCTTGCTGTGCTTGAATCTTGCCTCTCCTCCTATCATTATGCCTCACCTCCAATTCTCAGTGACCAGCTGATCCTCAGCTCTGACTCCGGCCTCCAACTTCTGACCCTGACTCTTGCTTGAACTTTGGCTCTGGCATTTGGTACCTGACCCAGGCTCTGACCCTCAGCTGCAATTCTTGGGTGTGACTCTGGCTTGACCCCTGGCTCTGGTAACTGGCAGTTGATTTTCGTGCTGATCTTCAGCTTCAGTCCCTAAGCTGGATGCCTGCACCACCCACTAGACTTTATGCCTGTTCTGACCACAAGGTCTGACTACCTACATCCTGGTCCAGTTGTGCACATACCCACCAGTTTCTGGTGGGATTAAGCCTCCTAATTTGTACCGTTAAAAAGCTTCCTGTTTACTTCCAGTTATCATCTAGCAGTGTTTGAGATACAGCAGCCACCACCTATTCTAAGAGCACCCTTCTGTCTCAGCTGGCTGTGGGTTGGCTGGATTGGTTGTGTATGGGCCTAGTCTGACTGTGGTGACATGGGAGCCAAGGAGACAATAGAGGGAAAAACAGAGTTTTTCATTTAAAAATGTGGAAATGCAACATTTGACCATTTCAAAATGTCATTTTCAAAAAATATTAAAACAAGACTGGCCCTTCACCCAAGTAGTTTCAGGTTTGATGAATCAGCATTTTCTGACACAAATGTCCCGATCGGCTCTAACTTAGCTATATATGAGTTACTGATTTCCATTTGTGGCCCCGGCGGTTCCATAGCTAGATCTTGCAATCAGACGTCTCATTTTAACATTCTTTCCTTCTCTGAGAAAGTATTAACAAGCTGAGATAGGAGAAGGGTGTGAAGCTGCTATTATTGCATTTCTTTTGAGTATACAACCTGTCTGCTTTGTCTCTCCGTGACAACCCAGCCCCCTCCCCCCGCCCCGATAGCTTTAAATAAACACAAATATGAATACTAGATTCCTCCCCACCTCTGATGTGCCTCTACAGATGCCCAGGAACCTGAAAGAAGCAAACAGGAATTTAAAATATTCTTTGGAGTCCTGTGCACAGGGGAAAAGCAAGTTCTGTCATTTCCTGTTTTGTGAAGATCTGTAGCGGCCCTTAATGAGACAATTTTCCTTTTCAGAATTCCCATGTGTCACCTGTGCCTCCTGCCCTGATTAAAGTCAAACTGTGCATCCTGTTCTCAAGCTTCACTGTAGATCCATGTAGAAATCAATTTCATCGGCTATTCAGCCCTTTTCAGTGGGGGCTCCTGACATCTTGTAAGAAAATAATGAGCTTGGACAGCAAGTAATACGCACCTCCCATTTGTTTATGTACACAGGCTACATTTCTCAGAGCTGGAGGAGATGAACACTGGCTGCTTTATAGGACTCAGAACTAATCAGTATTCAGGGAAGGCAGCACGTTCCCCCCAGACTAATGGCAGAGGCACACTAATGATGGGAGTCAGGCTCTCACTCCAAACAGGCCTGGCCAGAGAGGGTGAGATGGGGTGGGCTTTCAGCTGGACTGAGCATTTGTATAGCTTGTCCTTGGTCATGGAGCTCCCTAAAATGGGTGCTAAGGACCCAGTGGCCACAACATTGTGAACATCTGATGTGAGAAAACATGGATTTCACAGTGTGCAACAGTGAAGCCAAGACATTCCAGCCTCCTGCCGGCAGGCGAACCCTGCAGCAGGGGCTGCTGCAGCTGCCCTGGGGAAGGGAGACTCATGCAGCTGAACTCCCTGCCTCTCCCATCTCAGCTGTGTCTTTGCAGGATCTGTGCGTCCCACATCTCAGCTGTGCCTATGCAGGGTGTGTGCCTGTCCCCCTCCCAGGAGTCTGTCCAGGGCTGGATTCTCAGTGCAGCCCTGACAGAGAAAATACAAAATTAATCATCATGAGGCATCACAGGTTGCAGCTGAATTGCCCCCATTGGCCACTCACTAGACTCATAGACTCTAGTGCCGGAAGGGACCAGCATGATCATCTAGACTGACCTCCTGCACACTTCAGGCCACAGAACCTCACCCTCCCACCCTTGTAATAGACCCCGAACCTCTGCCTCAGTTACTGAAGTCCTCAAATCATGATGTAAAGACTTCAAGTTACAGAGAATACACTATTTACACCAGTTTAAACCTGCAAGTGACCTGGGCCCCACGCTGCAGAGGAAGGCAAAAATCCCCCAGGGTTTCTGCCAATCTGACTGAGGAGAAAATTCCTTCCTGACCCCAAATATGGCGATCAGTTAGACCCTCAGCGTGTGGGCAAGACTCACCAGGCAGACACGTGAGAAAGAATTCGCTGTAATAACTCAGAGACCTCCCCATCTAGTGTCCAATCAAAGGCTGTTGGGGCATATTTGCTGCTAGCAGTCGCAGATCGGCTACGTGCCATCATAGACAGTCCCATCATACCATCCCCTCCATAAACTTACCAAGCTCAGTTTTGAAGCCAGTTAGTTTTTTTTGCCCCCACTACTGCCCTTGGAAGGCTGCTTCAGAACTTCACTCCTCTGATGGTTAGAAACCCGCATCTAATTTGAAGTCTAAACTTGTTGATGGACAGTTTAGAGCCATTTGGTCTTGTGTCCATATTGGCACTTAACTTAAATAACTCCTCTCCCTCCCTGGTATTTCTCTCTCTGATGTTTTTACAGAGAACAGTCATATCTCCCTTCAGCCTTCTTTTGGTTAGGCTAAACAAGCCAGGCTCTTGTCAGTCTTCTCCTTGGATCATCCTAGTAGCCCTTATCTGCACCTGTTCCAGTTTGAATTCATCTTTCTTAAACATGTGTGTGTGCCTGTCCCCCTCCTGTATTCCAGATAAGGTCTCATCAGTACTGTACCTTGTATGATGGTACTAACACTTCCCTGATTCTGCTGGAAATACCTTGTCCAATGCATCCTAGGACTGCATTAACCTTTTAGACTGCTGTGAGGGGACTCAGCTGCTGTGTCCCTGCGTGTTTTAAGCTCCCTTGGTTCTCAGCAGGCTGCAGCAATGTTTCCTCCCTAGGCCTTTCCAGCCCATTTCCTGGGCAGTGACTTACAGTCTGCTACCCCTTCATGGCAATGGACTCCTCAGCCCACTTGCTTTAACCCCCAGGACCAGTGCTGACTCTCAAGACACCCCAGTAGCCTTAAGGACACCCTCTTCCAGAATGCCACCAAAGGTGAGAGCCTTCTGGGTTATAGTTTAACCATCTCAGAGGGTGAGATGGCAGTTCTGAAGCAGATAACACACAGATGCACTTTGCACAGTCTAACACCTTATTCGCTCTTTCGCTTAACAGGTAAATCACAATAAGAATACAGATCAGACAAAATAGTAAACCCTGCATACATTTCTCTGCCTCAGTTTCCCCATCATGCCAGAGCATTGTTTGGACTGGGGTCATCCAGGTCCTTTGGCTGCAAAGCTGAAACATGTATGCTGAAACATGGAGTTTTCTCCCCTCAGCTTGTCCGCTCTGACCTTGGTCCATGCTTTTCCTTACTCCTGTCCAGACATTCTGTGTGTCACAACCCAAGCTCCTTCTGTGTGGCCTTATGTATTTCTATATCCCCTACCAGCTCCTGACTTTCTTTGTTCTGTGTTTTCCACTGCTCCCTTCTGAGAGGTAGGGTAAAACTGATTGCTCTTAGTGTGCAGTTACCGTTAGCATAATAATTGTGTGGTCAAAGTACAGACGTTAAACCTAAGCACTCCTCATTGTCCTCAATCAGGTGTGTACCTGCTGCAGGTCCTGTCCACAGTGCTGCATACATAATGCTTTCCGTGATGTAGCAATTTCATGATAACTTCAGAATAACTTCATAATATCAACCAGAACTCCTAGGTTGTACAAGCAGTGCCCCCAAATCAGCACGCTAGGGCACAGAAATAGGGGAAATGGATGGCTCTGGTCCATTTGAGTTATACACACAGATGAGTCCACATAATCTATCACCGAAGTTACACTGAGAGCATCTTTCCAGCATCCTCCCTCATCTCCATTTCTCTGCGCACGTGTGAAGAGGTGACATTTAATTTTTAAATGGATCTAGACCTAATGGTCAATCCATCATTTGAGACTGGACCGGCGGTAACCCTAGAGTAGGTAGTAGTCCTGTGCTGGCCCCTGGGAAATAGACTGGGTGATCCAACAGGCCCTTCTACCTCCAGCTGTTTTCCTTGGCTGGGCTTGAAAGGAAGTTGTCCCAGTATCTGTCAATGGCTGTACTCCTGAAGACCTTCCCTAGATGACTAACTGTCTGTCACATTGCCCTGGGCAATGGGGAGAAAAGGGTGAGAGAGAACAGTCCTATTGCCACACTGCAGGCTCTGCATTCAAGACCTGTGGGGTTCTTATTACAAAACGGATTCCTGTCTAAATTCTATCTGATTTGCCTGTTGTGATTCCCCCTATCCTGACCTCTGTCTGTTTGGGAAGCATCTGTTACATAGTGGCCACTACCACAGAAGAATAGTAATAATTATGGACTCGAGAGAATCATAGAATCATAGAATATCAGAGTTGGAAGGGACCTCAAGAGGTCATCTAGTCCAACCCCCTGCTCAAAGCAGGACCAATTCCCAGCTAAATCATCCCAGCCAGAGAGAGAGCAAATAGAAACACTAGACCATGTTGAGGTAAAATATATACATCAAGAGCATTGCTTTGGGCAGCCTGTCTCTCCAGCTCTCCTCTTTCTTCCCACCTGCCTTTTCCAAAGCTGACTCATTCTGGATCCATTCTGCAGCACAGTGGCATATGCACAGCACTATCTTTAGCCCCTCACTAACACAGTCCCTCTGGGGCAAGGGGCTCCCTCTATACAAACTTCCATTGTGGATCTGTCTCCAGACAAACCCAGCCTCTGATGCAAAGAGGAGCCACACCTTCAGCTTCTTTAAAGCAGCTTTTTTCAATTCCCACTAGTGCAAAGCAGCTATACAGGTGGCTATCTTGGCCTCCCGAGGGTCTTCCCTGCACAAGAAGACTCTCCGGAAGCAGAGAGCCTCCTATTGCAGGATAGGAGCACCCAGGAGCTGAATTTTATGAAGCTGTGGGCCACATTTGATCTTTGGGTTAAACTCACTGCTCCTACTTCTGAACCTCAGGCTAGGAAAGTAGCCATCACAATCAGCAAACGATGTTCACCAGCCTCATCCCAGAGAAATAAACTCCCTGCATTAGCATCTGCCATTAGCAGATCCTGACAATTTGATGCCAGGAAGAGTTCAAATGCTAGTGATTCCCAATTTAACCACAGTCCCCATCCATTAGCCAAAATGCCATTTCCCTCACTTTGTGATCAAGTTAATTTAATTCTTGAGTGTCTTTCCATTTTCATACACTGTTGCTTCACTGAGATAGGGTCATGTATTAAATTAAATAACAATGAGTTCCTAGACCAAAGCTGTATGCAAATTGAAAGGTTGCAGAGCACTTCTTATTACATGTTACACACTCTGGGCCCTTTTCAGTGTGCGTTCCACAAGCAGTGTAAACCACGCGTGGTGTATGCCATATGCTTCTACCCCAGAGACTGATTGGGGCCTCTCTCAGCATGTGGTGTTTACATTGCAGCAGAGTGTAGCAGGACTGTGGGATACACTCCCCTGAGGGCGCACATGTATTGGCCAATAATGTCCGGTATACCTCTCCATCAATAAAGAAGAGATCGTTCTCTTTCAGGAGAGCTCCAGCAAAGCAATGGCAGTGCTGATCAGCTCATGTCCCCAGCACCTTCTTGTCACTGGGTGAAGCTGAAAAGAGTAGAGGTGATGTCACCCCCACCACATCCAATCCGTGTCTCCGGCTTGCCCCTTCAGCTTCTCCAGTGCTCCAAATTGGGAGAGGACCCCTTTAGTTATGCCTTTGGACCAAGGCTGTGGGGGGGCGGGCGTTGGAGGGGGAAAGACTCCAGATGCCTGTTTGCCTTCCCTGCCTCTCCTCATCTGACTGCTTAGCAGTACTCAGAGAGACTTAGTTACTGGTCAGATTGTCAGCACTGGCCTGCAATGTAAGCTGTGCCCCATAGCACTGTCACAACTGGGTCAAACCAGAGCACTCAGCCCCGAATTCTGGGGAGGGTCAGATCGAGATAGGGACTTTGCCATTCAACCCTATTTGCATAAAGAACCAAACTGGAACCCCAAACCCCAGCAGCCTCAAACTCCTTGGAGGTTTGGATTTGGATTCAGTTCCAGATCTGAACTCTGGGCTGTGGTAGGTGCTGCAGCACTAGGGTGGGGGAAACAGGAAAGATGAGGCCCTGTAGGACTACCTCTAACACCCCTTAGGCCCAGAACTCTGCAAAGGCAGGACCATCTCCCCACTCAAGACATGTGGGATCAAGGAAAGAAAAAAAAATCCTTGAGCATGGAGAGAGCCAGAGACTCAAGCTGCCACTTAGTTGCAGAAGCAGTTTCATCAGGGACCTTCAGACTCATCAGACAGCTCGCTAGCTTATACTCTGAATATTGTTCCCCCTCTGTTGAGTCCCTGCTGATTTCAAACCATCTCTAACCCCTGCCTTTCAGTTCACTTCAATATCTCTCTGGCTACTCTCATGCCTATCATCCTCTTCCCTTTCATTCATCCCCAATCCCCTTACCACTCTTCCTTTAGCCAATCTTTTCCTGTCTTCCTTTCTCTCCCACTCTTGCCCTAGAACACATTGAACATCTACAATGAAATACAATGTAAATAAACAATGCCCCACCCCCAAAACTGACAACAGAGATCATGGAACAGCACTTTCAGACTATCGCTCTGTTGTCTCTCTTTCCCCCATGTCGTATCTCTCTTGTCTACTAAGACTATAAGCTTTTCCAGACAAATATATGCTGAGAGATGGTACAGCATATATTTGTACAGCTCTTAGCACAATGAAGCCTCGGTCTCAGTTGAGGTCTCTAGGCACTACCATAATACACAGAATAATTAATAATAATAACTAATGTGTCACCATCTCATCGCTAGGAAAGAGCCATTAACATTGCCTCTGTGGCAAGAATCACTGGGTGAAATCCTCTGGCCTGTGTTGTGCAGGCCAGAGAAGCTGATCACAGGGGTCCTTTCTGGTTTTAAAACAGATGACTCTCCAGTACGCCGTGCATCCTTTACTTGCCATCCCCAGTTCCCTGCTCCTAGAAATCCCTGAAAAATGTGCACATGGAATTGACTCTTTCTAAGAGCACAGCAATGGTGAAGTGTGGTAGGTGCCTCCAAAACCGTTGTATTTCACTGCTTCTTCAAATATCAGTCTTGTTTTCTCAATTCTTTGAGCATAGCAGTCCGGTAGAAAATAAGGAGAACTCCTTCATGTAGACTTTCAAAAGTCCTTTGACAAGGTCCCTACCATGAGGATAGGTATGACGGTGAGGAACTTCAAAAGCACCCAGCCAATCAGGGGACTGGACAACATGATGACACATGAAATTCAATGTTGATAAATACAAAGTAATAGGCATTGGAAAGGAATATTTGAACTACACATACGCCCCATAATGCTTCCATATTTGAGAGGAGGTTGTGAAGATAAAGCCAAACATGTTTGGAAGGAGCTCAGATACTATGGTTTTGGGGGCCATCTATGTACCTAAATAGATAAAGCTGGTCACACAGGGGTCAAACATAGGTTCTTCTCTGCCTGACTTTGGGCCAGTATTACTGACAGGTTCTGGAGGAGCCTTAGGACACCAATGGTAAATTGGATCTGTGCCCCTCTAGGCTACTGACAAGTAGTGGAGACGTTGTGTGCATTATTGGAGGAGATTGTGAATGGCCGCCCATAGCATGGCTTGTTTACTTAAGGAACTGACCTTGAGGTTTTGGGCATAGTTAATCTCTCTGATTATCACCAGTCTCCAATCTCATTTTTTAGGGAGATGTTTATGACACAGTTGTGATAATCTGACAATTCCTGGAGCCCTCAGATGGCCTCCAGTCTGGTTCCAGGCCTGCATATTGCACAGAGACAGTCCTGGTCCCAGTGGTTGATCTGCTGCAGGCTGAGAACCAAATGTTTGTGCTGATCATTGTAGACCTGTGAGCTGTCTCTGGCCATGCTGACATGGCCATGATTCTAGGTGAGGATAAATGGAGGCATTCTGGACTAATTGTATCTTTTTCTCATGGGACAACATGCTACACAGCCTTATAGAGTAAATATGAATGAGGGAATAGGATTACAGTGATTCCATTGTCCATCTGTGGTCAGCTCTCATTTTTCTTCAAGTGGTTGCAGACACGTGTTCCACTCAGGTGCGCGTGCACCCAGTGCAACCAAGCTGGAAATCTTTTCTTAGCAGTGCCCACAGTACCTCTGTCCTCTAGCTATGTTAGGGGCGCACCACCCTAACCCCACTCAGTTCCTTCTCGCCACCCGCTGCTTGAGTTGAAACATTCTGTGTGGTATTTTACCTCACTTTTTTCTGTCACAGAGTTTCCGCGATATTGGTGTACATAGTTAATTATAGTGATACCCTTAAGTTTTTGTTAGTTAAGTAGGGTTTAGCCTGCTGAGATGCCTTCACCAAGTTTTAAACACTATCTGTCATATGGGGTGGCTATCCCCAGTAGTGATCCCTACACTCAGTGTTTATTGTGCTTTGGAGAAGGGCACATTATGGAAAGGTGCTCCGTCTGTAAATGGTTCAAGAAAACACATGTGGCAAGAGATTTGTACCTCAAGCAATGCCTTCTGAAACAGGCCATGAGATCCACTTTGGCACTGTGGACTTCCACAGATCGTCCAGTCCCAACTCAAGTTGTTGATCCAGGCTCAAGGTCTGATATTTCCCGTAAGAGGAAGGGGGATTATTCTCTGTCCTCTGGTCCTCCAACGAAGAGGTCTCGCAAGACAGACGAGGCCATTCCAGGACTCGAAAGATTCCTCTTCATCTTTTAACAGGCGTGCTCACTTGCACCATGATTCTTCAGGTTCATGGGATGGAGTTGGTCCATCTAACCACTTCCTGGTACCACACCGAGAGCTGTTGGACACTGTACCATCGACCTCAGTACTGGGCATGGGGCATATGTTGAGTCTGGCACTGACAATGTCAGCATCAGCACCGACTGTCTCTACACTGTTGGCATACCAGGTTACATCAGACCTGCTCTGCCTCGCTGTTCCTGATTCATCAATAATTCAGGAGCACTCAGCTGCTGTGGCTTCTTCTGCTTTGGCTCTGTACTCTGTGCTGCCTGGTCTGTTTGCAGAATTGTCTCAATCGGTAGCACCATATTCTTCACCACCTAAGATGCAGAGTGCGGAGTTGAGGTCAGTCCCCTTTTTGGTACCGAGGGGTCCATCAGCACAGACACTCTCCTCAGTACCACCAATACCTTCACTGCAGAACTCATTTTGGGGTTGGTACCAATCCCGGCTTCAGAATTGTTGTCTGCTCCTGTGTCAAGTGGAAGTACAATGCCTATTTTGGTACAGTACTTAACTTGTTGACTGCTCTTTCATCCTTGGTACCGATGCCACTTCCATATTGGCATTTGGATGAGACTGGTCATTTGCTTGGTCCATGTTTGGGGACATCTTTCTCCTCTCCCTTTATTGAAGGCAACACTCTCAGAAGTCCTTGAGGCCATCCTTGGATCACCATCAGTATTAAGATAGGCATCTTTCCTGCAGTAGGGACAGGGACTCCTGGCCATAAATGCCATATCCTTCTCCTCAGTGGCCTCCTTGGAATATTTGGGACCTTCCTTGATCTACAAGATCCTGTTCTTCGACCCAGTCCAGGATAAGGTTGCCGACCGAATCTGCAGCCTGTCCTCTTGAGCCACCTCTGTTGTAGATTCAGTTGGAGGTCATACCTCCTGGGCCATTTCAGTCTTAACCCCTCATACAGGAACAAGTGCTGGCACAGGGAGCCTCCATTGGCCCTGCTTCCTCCTTCCTTCTCCTCACTAGGTGATTCACAGTACTGGGCTCTCCTTCCCTGTGCTCGAGGATTTCAAGTCATACCAGGACCTCCTGAGGTGTTAGGCTTCCACCTGGGCATGCAGGTCAAGTTCCTGCAAGAGAATACTGATAAGTTGTTGCATATTCTCCAGTCCTCAACCTGAGGTAAGGTAGCTTTTCCCATAAATGAGGCTCTTTTGGAGCCTGCAAAACTCCGGCTTCATTGCCCCCTACAGCGAGGCATTCTGACAATATTATGTCCTTATACAGGGTTTTGAGTGTTTCTATTCCCATTCAGTCCCTAAACTCTCTCGTTGTAATGACAGTAAACGATAGCTCATTGCAGGGGAGATACAAGTCCACGCTAAGGACAGGGAATCTAAGAAAGTGGATTGACGGAGAGGAAAATTTATTCAGCCCCATTGTTACAGACGCACATTGCAAATCAACAAGCGTTGCTATCTAAATATGACTTCCTCAGTTGGGACGCTGTGTCGAAATTTACTGATAAATGGCCAGAATCATCCAGGTAAGAATTTGTTGTTCATTGTGGAGGGCCATCTGGTGGCCAAAACATTATTACAGTCAGCACTGGATGTGGCAGATGCTTCCCCCAGAATTATGGTGTCAGTTGTGACTAAGAGAAGGGCCTCATGGTTACAGAATTCTGGCATTGCTCCTGAGGTTCAGCAGAGCATAGAAGACTTGCCTTTTGATGGTTGTTTTATGTTTTCTGAGAAAACTGACAAGACTTGACATTCTTTTAAGGACAGCTGTGCTACGGTATGTTTGTTGGGGTTTTATACCCAGCCCCAAAGAGAAGTCATTATGGGGGTTTTCAGCAACAGCAGCAGTATTGCTCACAGTTGGGTTTTCCAGCAGTCATCCTTTACTGGTAGACAGCAAGACTTCTCCAGAACAGGTCATGGGTCACAGAGGAGGAGGTCTTCTGGATCCAATTTTAACCAGCCAGCCTGCCCTCCTCCAATGTCAAGCAAGCAGCCATTTTGAATTGCACATCCAGGACATCATTTCAACTGTGATCTCTCAATCTCCATCTCTTCAATTTGGGGACAGCCTGTCTCACTTTTACAGTGTTTGACACAGAGTAACCATGAACAAATGGATCCTAAGCACTGTGAGATTGGGTTCTGAAATCCAATTTCTCTGGATTCCCCCTTCCCACTCCTCTCTTCAGGCACCTCTCTCATGAGCCACTGCTCCTTCCGCAGGTTCCGTTTCTGCATTCTTCAGAAGCTAGAGAAGAGGACCCCCTGCAGCAGGAGGGAAAGGGATTCTCCTCCTTCTCTTCTTGGTCCCCAAGTCCACGGGAGGAACGAGACCTACCCTCGATCTCCCCAATCCCAACAAGTACATCACATACGTGAAATTCCACCTAGTCACCATTGCTTCTGTTCTTACTACATTGAATCACAATGACTGGCTTGCTGCCCTGGATGTTCAGGACACTTACTTCCATGTGGCAATTTTCCCAAGCCATAAGTGGTTTCTGAGATTTGTTGTGGCAGGTCAACACAGTCAGTACACTGTGCTCCCCTTTGGCCTGTCCTCAGCGCTATGTGACCAAATGCATGGCTGTAGTAGCAGCCTCGCTCAGAAAAAAGAGGATTTCATCTCAAAAGATAGTGTTTCTTGTGGCCATAACTTCCACAAGGAGAGCCAGTGACCTGCAGTCCTTAATGGCAGACCCTCCCTACACTCAAAAACAAGGTGGCCTTGAGGCCTCAGCCCTTTGTCTAAAATCATGTCACAATTTGATATTAACCAGACAATACACTCACCTGTATTTTTTCCAAAGCTTTATTCAAATACAGACCTACAGCCTCTTCATTCTTGGATGTCAGATATTGCTTGGCATTGTATCTGGAAACAGTTAAGCCATTTCATTCATCGCTAAGGATAAGATTTAGTCAAAGGTATTCTTAGTAAAAGTCATGGACCGGTAACAGGCAATAAACAAAAATTCATGGCCCATGACCTGTCCATGACTTTTACTATATAAATACCCCTGACTAATACTTCGCAGTTCCTGGGGTCCTGGTGCGCTGCTGCTCTGGAGGGCCCCAGGGCACCACTGCTCTGCGGGACCCTAGGGGGCTGACGGCTAGCCCCTGCACTGGCAATGGAGGCTGATTGCCCCCAGCCACCCGCTACTCCGAGGCTCCGGGGACTGCTGCTCTGAAGGCCTCAGGAGCAGCCCCTGGGACCACTGCTCCTCTGGGGGGCCCCCAGGAATAGTGGCACCGGCTGCTGATCAGGCGGCCCCAGGGCTGGTCCAGCAGCAGCAGGTGCGGCTGGCCTCAGAGTCTGCTCCAGCAGTGGCCAATGCGACTGGCCGCAGGGCCATCCAAGCAGTGGCTAGTGTGGCTGTCCCTGGGGCTGCTCCAGCAGTGGCTGGTGCGGCTGACCCTGCAGCACCCAGGACTGCTCCTTGGGTGCTCCCCGGGGCCAGCTGCTCAGGAAGCCCTGGGGTCAGCTGCAGTTGCAAAAGTCACGGAGGTCACAGAAAGCCACAGAATCCATGACTTCCATGACCTCCGTGACAGAATTGCAGCCTTTTTCATTGCCTTGACTTTTTATTTTCTTTGAGGATGGGATGAAGGGTCAAGCAGTCTCCATGCAAATGTTTTCCAGGTGGATAACATCCTGCTTTTCACTGACGTAAGGGATAGCTTGAACTGTGCTTCCAGAGAGGTTATGAGGGCCCAAGCGTCGTCGATCTCATTTCTCAGTGATGTTTCGATATTGGACATGAGCAGGTGTGACATTCCCAAGGGTTCAGTCTAGTCTGTTGAACAACTGTGTCCCCTCAACTCTACAGTGTTTTACACTGCTGTGCTCTGAGAGCCACTACTCCTGATCTGCTCAAACACAGCCTCCAGCATGTGAATCACTCCCAGCTATAGCCAGCCACCCAAGAATTACACTGCAGGGCAACACCAACAAACTACCAGTCCCAGGCTTCCCCCAGCATTGTGCGTCTTGTACTGCCCAGCACCTACCTGGACAATACAAGCTCATATAAAATCTGTCATTTAATTATTAGAAAATTATATGCAGAAACTTTGTTATCTCAAGTGGAGTTTCCCAAACACTTCAGTCCAAGCACACTGGTTTAGATAAAACAGTAAAACAAGTTTATTAACTACAGAAAGAAAGATTTTAAGCGATTACAAGTAATGAGGCATAAAAGTCATAATTGGTTACAAGTAAATAAAAGATAAAATGCATCTAATACTTAACTTAGCAAGCTAAATGAATTCAAAGCAAAGCATCTCTCTCACCACATGCTGTAGAGTCTTACTGGCTGACCTCCTTTCAAACAGGCTCTCTCCCTAGTCTAATGATGCTTCCTTTGTCCTTCAAGTGATGTCATTGCCATGAGTATAGATGAAGGGAGAGATCATTTGGGGCCTCTGTTCTCCATTTTTATATTGTTTCCTTCTCTTTGAGAATCATCACCAGATGGTGTTCAGGGAACAGAAAGTCTGTGGGACAGGAACCTCCAGCTGTTTCTTTGCCACGATGTAAAATTCTCGCTCACACCCTTTTTCTGCCAAGGAATGGCCCCTTAACCAGGTGATAGTCCATTTGATTTTGTTGACTCCTGGCTGAGGTGTCAGTTTACCTTTTGTCTTTGAGGAATTGGTTTATGCCTTCTTTTCTAAACTTTAAGCATGTCTCAATAATAGTTATAGAGTAGACTCTTATAACTTTACATACAATGTTGCCACACATATTTTACCAGGACAGTAATGATTAGTAAATTATGAGTTTTCAAATGATACCTCACAATATGTACTTTGTGCAGAATCCATTGTAGGTTTGTGAAAAGGGTACACATGGGGATACAGACGGTCACAGCTGCTACTTTGTCTTCAAAATGTACTTTTGCCAAGTATGCTATTATGACTACATCTAGATCAGATGCAAATTTTGGGGAGGCAGTTCTGCAGTCATTCTTTAGGCTCTGAGCCCCATTGAAATTTGGTGCGAAGGAACTGAGGCGGATCGGGGCAACAGTGCCCTTAAATAGCCCCAGGAGGGGCTACGGAGCCAGAGGGCCTGAGCACTGCCCCTACAGGTACTGCTAAGCAATTCTCTGGCTTTGGTGTGCTGAGCACACACACACCTGAGTGGAATACATGTCTGCACCCACACCTTGAAGAACAACAGTTATAGTACAGGTAGGTAACCATCTTTATCTGATGAAGGGAGCCCTCCTTGGACTCTATGCTAGGGGTTCTCATTGTCTAACCTAGTTCTCAGATTTACTGTACACTGAGTGATGGTTTTCACCATGTGTTTCTTGAGACGATCAGACCTTGTAAAAATGGCTAATTGTCATTACTTTGGAAGGCAATTTGGGATAAGGCATGAAGCAGAAATTCCCAGCACTCTCCAAAATGTGAAAGGGCTCCACACACTCTCACACTGTATATGAAGGGAATGAAGTCTCTGTGGTTTGAGCATTGGTCTGCTAAACCCAGGGTTGTGAGTTCAATCCCTGAGGGGGCCACTTAGGAATCTGGGGCAAAATGAGTACTTGGTCCTGCTAGTGAAGGCAGGGGGCTGGACTCAATGACCTTTTGGGGTCCCTTCCAGTTCTATGAGATAGGTATATCTCCATAATTCTGAAGTAAATGCTAGTTTGTATGTGTTACTATTTCTGATCATTACTATGGCAACCCCAGCATTGTGTGATATACATCCTCTGTCAGAGTAAAGCTGCTTTCAAGTATATGGCTGAGGAAGCACTCCAATGTTGCACATGCACACTCAGGTTCACTCATGCACACTCAGGTTTACTCATTCACACAGGTACACTCGCTCTGGCTCAAACACACTCTGTAGAACAAATGGTCATTTAATTGCAAAAGTAGTGACGTTACTGCAGGGGTAAATTTGTGTCAGTTCTCTCTTTAGCTTCCTTTTTTCTGCCTTTCCAGTAGTTTGACTTCACCAAGGCTTGGAGCAGGTGCTGGCCTTTCTGCATGGATCCAGCTGCAAGATCTGGCTAGCTAAACAAACAATAAGGAAAAATTCACTTGAAACTTCAATTTCACTTCCACTTGAGACAAATCCGCACATGCAGCCTGCGAGATTGCATCCCTCTGCTTGCAGCCTAGCCACAAGTGTTAGCTGTAAATATATGGGGGATTCAGAGGTGCTTTCCAGTGCCTACTGATGTGCACTTATCCAGAGCTGACTCACACAAGGGCTCTGTCACAGGCTTCAAAATCTGGCATAGAAAAATATGTGGGAAAGCAATCACATGACTATTTAACCCCATTTACTGTGGGGCCTCCAGAGTTAATTTGTGGAAGCGAAAAAGATAGAAAACTGGTGCAACATACGCTTTCAGAAGTGTGGTGGAGAATGTTGTTTGGCTGGCAGGAAAGGCTCATGCAGTGGAGCAATTTGCAGAATTCCCCTCAGAGTTATAAATCATCTTCACAATATTACAGTCCCTTTTTTCTATGAAAATTTGCCCCATTTTCTTATTTACTTCTTTCCTTTGAGGGACTGTTCATCTGACCAAGTCCATAAATCCTTAATGCCAACAAATTGCATACTATCTGTTTTCCTTTTCCTCCCTTCACTCTATTTAAATTTTAATAGTTATAGCAAAAAAAAGGAATAAAGCATAAATAGAATGTCTGGAGTTGTTTTCCCCAGCACTGACCCTCCATTAGCCAGCAGATCGGAAATGCTCTTTGCATCAATCTTCAGAAGGCTAGCAATACCAGCAAGTATTATTCAATAGCATCACATCAACACAAGTTGAATCAAAAGATTTTTTTCAACCACATGATTCCGTAAAAAAAAAGGATGTAGAAAAAAAATTGTCATTTAAAGATGAAAATCCTCATAAAGTATTCTCCATATATTCTGATACTTAAGGCACAATATTTTTGTTGTTGGTGTTGAGCTTTATCCATAAAATGTTAGCTCTTTATGGCTGGTTGTGTATGTCTCTCAATTCTTGTTTTGTTATTGGACTAGTGATATTAGAGCAGGTTGATTGCCTGGACTCTGTGGGATTTCCTTGCCATTTCTAGCCCTGACTGCAGTGGGAAAGAATTGCTGCATTAACACTCAGGGTATAATTGCATTTTGTCTGCTGTTCTTCTCACTGTTATATTTTACAACAGAAAGGACCCCTCAGGACCCATGATTCCCTCCTGCTCCACTTAATACTAGCATGCTTCCAAATCATTAAAGGAAAGGAAAGCTGTGATTTTATTTATTTATTATTTTATTTTATTTATTTAAGCTCTAAACTAGAAACCTTGCATCCTGTCAACATGAACAAAAGCCACACCTGCACTCTCTCCTTCTGGGGTACCATTTGATTGGAACTGAGGCATGCAAGCCGCTTCCTGTGGGAGAGAAGTATCTAACCTCTCCATCCAGTGTCTGTTCATTCCTTGGACAATTAGTCTTCTCTTTAGTACTACATGCATTCCTGAAGTGCCACCACTGCAGAAGCTGCATACTTATTCATAAACCTCAGTTCTGGCCCAGACTAGGCTCCAGCAGAGGTCCTGTGAAAAAAAAAATCATGTGATCATATAATCATAGATTGCATTGTGATGCATATGCACACGGGGAACAAATTAAAGTTCCATGGACAGCCTAAATGCTGGCATGAGTACATGGCTTTGCAGCTTTAATATAACATTTTAATGTAGATTTGTGTGTGTCATTTTGTATAGAGCAAACACTGCCTTGTATGTAGGATAACAGGCCTCAGTAAAAATCTACCTAACATAAAAAACACAATACGCACACTAGCTGCCTTGCAAACTGGACTGAAGTGCACCATCATCACTAGCTGCCTGCCAAGATAGAATTCAGTCCCAGCTCCTGGATGAATGCCTTCTATGAAGAGCCCCATGTTGCAAGGATAGTGATCTTTGCATTTGAAAAGTAGGGTGCCTGGGTCAAAGAAACAGAGACCCATTGACTTGTTACCCATTTAAACACAGCCCCCATGGGTTTTGCTGTGGTCTCTGCATTTTGCCTCCCTCTTTGTACCTTCCCCTGCCTCCTGATATTTTAAACAGTCCCTGTGGCTTTGCTGTGGCACATTCCACGCTAAACTGCAGGCAAAGCAGGCTGCAGGTAGCACTAGACTTGGGAAGTAATTAGACACTCAGGGCCAGATTTTCAAAGGTATTTAGGTGCCTACAAATGCAGATTGGAACTTGGTGTGATTTTCAAACATGTCTGGTGGACATTTCTATTGAAATCCGTGGAGTTACATGCCCAACCTCCATAGGCATTTCTGACAGTCCCAGCAGGTGCCTATCTTTGGGTACCTAAATACTTTTGAATATCTGGTTCTCACACAGCAAGATGCAAATCCAGAAAGCTACTCTGAAGTCTGTGGAGCTACCCTAGGTACCACCAGAACAGAATATGGCTCCTATTTTCTGATACTAGCAAGATTACTGGTTCAGGGACTGGTTTCTGGGCATAGCAAATGTGTATTCTAACTGAGTTAATCGGCAAGGTTGGAGGGAGCCTTGCTTCTGTGTCCCCTTTCACTCTCTGGAATCAGCTATATATAGACTGTGGTCTCCATTAGGGGTGAACCTTTGCCAATAGGTACCTTGTACATCAATGCGAAATAACTGCAGTATCTCAGATGCCCTGGGTAAATGCTGACTTTTAATGGCAACTATTGTACAATATCAGTAGAGAATTCTGTACTTACACACAGGACCTTTGTCCCTAAATGCAAGGTCTGACATGGCAAGCTGGAAAGGGCACAATCACTGGCCCAGCTCAGCACACTGCACAGCCCTGTTTCCATATATAACCTAGCACACTCTGCCTTCTCTTCAATGTGCCACCTGCAGCCTGTGGATAATGTAGCCAGTCCTTCCTGCCTCATGTCAGGTTCTGTCCCTCAGTGCTAGGTCATCCCTGAACCAGATTCCTGGACAAAAGTACTAACTGTGATCCCGCTTGTTATCATACTGTCTCAGGCTTCCCTCCTTTCCTGTGGAACAAACAAACAAACCAACACTGCTGTTCACCTTCTCCTCTGCTCCTGGCCACAACCTCTCCATCAGTGTCTCACAAGAGGGACCAGAAATGGAGGCTGGAGCAGCAGTGGTCACATCCTCCCAAAGCATCTTTACTTCTTATCCCCATTAACTTCTGTGTAAGATTTCCTCTCTTTTTGGTTTCTGTGTTCTAGGTGGTGGTGATCACCTTGATGGATTGTCAGTTTCTATGGCGCCTGAGTTTGTATCCACCTTATGTGCCCCTCAACTAAAGGGTCTAGGTCAGTCCCAGGCCTCCAGAATTTATCCAGGCATATTCCAGTATTTGTCATCCTCAACTAATAAATAACTGGGGAAAGGCGAGTCATGCTGCCAGATCATTTTTACCCACAATCTCCAGGTGTCTGTGCCCTGCCTCCTCCTGATTCTCTCAGGAGAAAGGCCCATTTCCTGTCACATCAGTAGAATGGTCAGCTGTGTGGGACACTAGGCTGGGGAAACACTAGAGGGTTTCCACCAAAGTCCCACCTCTGTGTAACCCTGAATGAGTGTGTGTGTGTGTGTTAATTTACTGATGGGCGCTAGAAGCCCATTCTCATTAGAAGCCCAGTTGTATGAATAAACAAAGCTTTGGAGGTTGTGATGCTGAAAAGGCCTTTGTAAAACAACCTGTTAAACTTGGTTTCCTGGGAAAGGACATCTATTGATACTGAGCGTGAATTATTTTACTAAAAATTATCAAACAGTTTCACTGCAGCTGTCTAAGGAAACTTTCCCTTTTCTGGGAAATAATGCGGCTTCGACAGCCATACATTAATGTAACAAACAGAAGACTACCGTGCTTAAGAAAACAAACAGTCTGAGAGCTGTTTCTCCAATCACTAGTTCTTTGTCTTGATTATTTTTAATTTTAGAATGTGTAAAATCTCAGGCCTTAAGCCCACTGTATTTCTGTGGATATGAATTACATTCTCTATTAGGAAAGGTACTGACTTCTGGAGTGTGAGGGGACTCCTTGACCTCATCTTGATGCTATATTTGATGTATGCTCATTCCAGATGTAAATGCCAGCAGTTGACAAAGTATTGTCCCATTTCTCTATACTAGAACATCCATCTGGTGGCCAAGTGGCTGAGTTCTCTGGAGAAAAAACTTGAGCAGCACAGTGAAGGCAGCCACCAGGAGTTCCGCGTCTTCATTAGTGCAGAGCCTGCTCCTTCACCTGACGGCCACATCATCCCCCAGGGCATCCTGGAGAACTCCATCAAAATCACCAACGAACCTCCAACTGGGATGCATGCCAACCTGCACAAGGCTCTGGATAACTTCAACCAGGTATGGTGACACTTCATAGGAATCACTGGCTTCCTTCATGATGTAGCTACAGTAACCAAACAGATTGCCAGATTAGTTAAGAACTAGTGTATCCAGATGCACAGCACGATGTATGTGGCATATCTGCTACCTTCTGCTCCTAGGTGGCCACTGCATAACTTTGTAGAATGTTTGCTTACAATCTGTTTAGGCAGCATTGAGTGGGCAAAAGGGGTGGGGGAGTGGCACTCTATGTCCAAAGTAGCATTACCTGTTTCCAAGTCACTGACAGTTCAGAAACAAGTGATCTGGGGCACCTGGCATTGGCCACTGTCAGAAGACAGGATACTGGGCTTGATGGACCTTTGGTCTGACCCAGTATTGCCATTCTTATGTTATTATCTAGAATGCTTATGGATCACTGTCTTAACAGATAAAGCACAAGGTGGGGGTACTAGATGGTGTCTTCTAGAGGTGACCAGCTCCTTACAGAACTATGTATAAATGTGTAGGGAAAAAGCTGTGTGATCATGGGGACTTCAGTCTGAGTGACACACGCTGGAGGTCTCATGCTGCCAGTACTAAAATCTCCTTGGGATATCAAAAAATTTTAGATGATAATTTCCTAATTCAAAAAGGGTTGCATCAAACTCGAGAGAATTATGTATAGACCTAATGTTGATAGAGAAAGAGAAATTGATCAGAGAACTAAAATTCTGCTAACTTAGGTAAAAGTGATCATGACTTGATCCCATTTATTAAGTGCCAACAGAATAAAATCCAGATCAGTAATATATACTTGGTGCTTTAAAAGGGCCAATTTCAAAAAGCTAAAAAGAATTATGAGCCAGATCAGTTGAGGGAGAATTAAAACAAACAAACAAAAAATCACCAAACCCAATGATAATTGAACACTGTTTAAGGACATTTTACTAGATGCCTAAAAAGCCAAAAGTGCTTACCAAGAAAAAGGACATTTGTGAACAGTTCCCACACCGTGGTCTCAGAGATACCAGTTGTCAAGGCTGCTTCCCCACTCTGAACTTTAGGGTACAAATGTGGGGGCCTGCATGAAAACTTCTAAGCTTAACTACCAGCTTAGATCTGGTCCGCTGCCACCATTCCCAAGTGGATTCCCTTCCCTGGGAAGCCTTGAGAAACTCTTCACCAACTCCTGGTGAATACAGATCCAACCCCCTTGGATCTAAAAACAAGGAAAAATCAATCAGGTTCTTAAAAAGAAGGCTTTTAATTAAAGAAAAAGGTAAAAATCATCTCTGTAAAATCAGTATGGAAAATAACTTTACAGGGTAATTAAACTTAAAGAGCTCAGAGGATCTCCCTCTAGCCTCAGGTTCAAAGTATAGCAAACAAAGATAAACACTCTAGTAAAAGGTACATTTACAAGTTGAGAAAACAAAGGAAAACTAAAACGCCTTGCCTGGCTATTTACTTACAAGTTTGAAATAGGAGAGACTTGTTTAGAAAGATGTGGAGAACCTGGATTGATGTCTGGTCCCTCTCAGTCCCAAGAGCGAACCACAACCAAAACAAAGAGCACAAACAAAAACCTTCCCCCCACCAAGATTTGAAAGTATCTTGTCCCCTTATTGGTCCTTTAGGTCAGATGCCAGCCAGGTTACCTGAGCTTCTTAACCCTTTACAGGGAAAAGGATTTTGGAGTCTCTGGCCAGGAGGGATTTTATAGTACTGTACACAGGAGAGCTGTTACCCTTCCCTTTATAGTTATGACACCAGTATTCCATGTACTTAGAATAAGAGACAAGTGGGGGTCCAAGCTGGGGGTCCATGCTGACTTTTAACGACCACTCTGTGTGCGTGTCTATTGATATAGACTGTGTATGATACTCGTGTAGTAACATACAGATATAAAATGAAGGTCTGCCTACCAACAACTGCTGCTGTTCTTATGGGGCTGGGATGTTGAAGATGGCTTACTTTGTCCTTGGTTGATAATGGGGCCATGAAGACAGATCTGAAGGTTTCTCTCAGAAGGTCTGACCACAGTGAGGCCTGCAGCTGAGTTTGTCTGCCTTTTTGGGCCAAGGCACAAAACCCGATACTTTGAATAACAAACAAGAGTATGGCCTGCCCCAGGGCACAAGTGCACATGTGCATCTGACTCCAGGTACATAGAGGGGCAAAATATACCAGGTCTTCTTTTCCAGGTCTTTGGGGCTCAGATCAGACCCAGCATCTGCCTTAGTTACTGTTGGAATGCAAAGTATTTCATATGATACAAATACATCATCTGGCTTTTTCCTAAATATGGAACAGAAATATTTATTGAGCACTTCTGCCTTTTCTGCATTATTATAGACAATTCTACCATTTCCATCTAGTTACAGATCAATACCATTGTTAGGATTATTTTTGTTCCTAATATACCTGAAAAACTCCTTCTCTCTGCTGGCCATAGATGTCTCCTCAAATCCTTTTGCTTCCCTTTTCAATTTTGTACAATTCCTAGCTTCTGATTTATATTCATTGCTATCAAATTCCACTTTCTTCCATTTGTTGTACACATTTTTTTGTAAAGGGACTGCTACGTGCTAATACGTACAAACCAGCTGGAGGAAAAAACACACAAACTGAAAAATCAAGTAAGGGGAGAAGGTGGAGTATGACTCCAACGCATAAAATTCTAAGTAACCTAATTACCCCTTAATGAACACTTTACTACAATATATTTTTATTTTTTACACTTGCTTTCACTTTCTCTCTAAGCCAGGTTGTTTTTTTAACCAGTGGAGCCTTCTTTCTTGACTCTGTACAGAGAATAGGGACTGACTCTGAATTAGATTAATTTTTCAGGTCTATATTTAAATAAAGAGGGAACAACTTGATAGCTGTGAGTGATAGGCACTGTTTGGACGGGAGCCTACAAGGAAAACCCTGGGCACTGGTATGGAGATTCAGTCGAAAGCTGTCTTCGCTTCGAGTCAGCACTGGGGCAATGCCATTTCTGTGCTAGGGACTGCTGTGCAATTGCCTGTCCTCTCTTGTGGATGAGATAAAGCCGAGGCCCTGGCCACTCATGTTTATCAAAAATCCTATGGCATCTTTCCCTAGAGACTGGGGCATTATCCCCAGGCTTAGCCAAATCCCAGCTGGCTAGTTGTATTCTGTCTCCCTAAATCCCCATGCTATTCTTCACTTATCCTAAGACAGCCCTGGATCACCAGCTGGTGCAGAGCAGCTGCCTTGTTCCACTCACAGCTGGGCAGTGAAGTCACGCTTACCCCTGCAGAGGTCTCCCAGCTAGAGCCCCTGTTGTGAAAAGTGAGGGGGATAGAGGCCATCTGCCCCAGAGCAGTCCCTAGAGGCATTCTGACCTTGTCAGCTGCTTCTATGCATGTCAGAGCAGCGGGTAGAATGCTCCTTAAAAGGTGCCCACATGGTGCTGCTGGCCAGTAGAGAAGGTTTTAAGGCTACTGTTGGCATGGCCAGTCATTGCTCACTAGGAGCACAAGCATCAAGCTTTGCAGGGTGCACCCCCATGTAGTAGTTCAGGGCCAGCTGCAGTGTAGCCTGCAGCCCGGGAGGCACAAGGGGAGCCAGTCCTGTCAGGCAAAGGTGCTGCGTCATGTGTACTCTGTTAGATGCTCTGATTTTGAAGGCGTCTGCAGTGTAAGGAAGGGAGTCTCCTGGGAGGCGCAGGTGGGAGGTTCCAGGCAGGGGTTAATGTGAACAGTCAGTGAAGATTATTCCATTTTTATCCACTGCCATTCATCATTTTGAATTGCACAGAAAGTCCCACAGATCAGGGGAGGGGGGAACCTTCCTCCAAAGTAATGTTTTCATCCTGCCTGTGCTCATTTCAATCAGATAGTAATTAACATTTTCTAAATTGCTAGAGCATTATAAAATGCCTCTTATCACAAAATCCTGCAATGTGTGGGAGGAGAACCTTTACACCTCATTTCATTGCTTTGTGTTCCGTTCTTGCTCAGCGTACGGAATGGATGTTCAAATTTAGCTCAGCTGAAAGCTACAAAGGCGGCTTATTATTGTACACGGGGAATATTGTTCTGGTTTTGTAGCTAAAGAAAAGGTCGGGATTAAATAGAGAGAGAGGCCAAATGAGGCTACGAGCCAGATCCTTTCTCAGGTTTCATTCAGACAAAGGCCCCTTGAAGTCACTGGGAGGTTGCTGGAGGAAAGAATGGGCTCCGAGCGTAGTAGGATGCTTTGACCCTGTTCTTTCGTAATATCTGCAAAGCAGCGCCCTAAAAACTGAGGGGGTTTAGAAGCTACTCCCTAACTGAGGGGACAACAGGGCAGTGATTGCTCATGATGCCCAAGCCTGATTCCCATTAAACAAGGATCAGCACATTGCATGGCAAGCGGGACCTCCATTCTCTAGCAAGGTCCCTGAATTCTGCAGTGGTGCAGTGCAGCAGCCTGGGAATCTGCTGCAGAGTTGGGTAACTTAAGAAATGGAAATTGTTAATGAATGGGTGTGAAGTTGAATCATATAATCAGTACAGTGACCCTTTGTTTGACGTATTTTGCTATTAAATTTTGTTTATTTTATGCTAACCTCACCCCCCATCTTCAGTTCTCAATGTATCAGCAACACACAACTGCATCAGAGAGTCTGTCAGTGCAAAGCTGGAAGTTTTGGCACTGAGGAGATATGGAAGGCCATTTGGGATTGTGGGATGAAAACGTGGGCTGGATGTGTCTGCCCAAAAAATCAGCAGTGAAATAGTTAACAAGGCAGGCACTAAAATAGTTATTAGCTTTCCATGTGAATGCCCCAATGAGGTGAATGGGTAATACACTCCTCCCTGAGCTATTGTTTCAGGCTGACTGCAGACTCAGGCAGACATCACTGCTCTGGTTTACACCAGGGTCGCATTGTAAGGTTTTCTCCCCAATCACAAAAAATAGAAATATTTTTAAATAGCAGCTTGGATTCCAATGCACAGTTCCAATGCAAAAAGGGAGCTCCCGTGGCTGCCATTACCATGACATGGGTGCATGAAGGGAGTGGAGACCAACAGAAAGACCAGCTTTCAGAAGCAGTGTAGAGCCGTACCTCTGTGCTGGTGTGCCAGAAACCACAGTGGGGGGATGGCATCTTAGCTACAGCAGAAACCCCTGAGCTCCTCTGGCTTTAAGTCAAAACCTGCAATGACAGTCACAAGGGGAAACAAGGTGACAGTCACAACGGAACGGGTGCCCAGCCGAGCTGGGAACGATGGAATCTGCTCCCACTTTCAATTAACGGGGCCTCCCACCCCGAGTAGGATCGGGCTCACAATTCCCTCCTGGGAGGGCTCCAATTCCCTCACGTTTAGGTGCTGCTGGAGTGCAGGGCTCTGTGTTTTGGTTTTATTCCCTCCTTGTTGTGAGAGAGACTCTCTCCACTGGAGATGGATGCAGCCGGCTTGCCTCCAGCTCAAAGCCTTATCTCTGAGCCATCGCTTGCATGCTCCCAGCTCAGCCCTGAAAGCTGGCTTCCTTTGTTCCTCTTCATTGACTAAATGACTCAGGCTCTCCGCCCCTCCACCTCCAAGCCTGCCCATTACCTACTCACTATCCAGAGCGCAGCCGGGAAGATGGGCAGCAGAGCCGCCGTCAGTGTGTAGGGTCAGAGGTCCAGTTTTGTTATTCTCCCCACTGCTTGGCAGTTTCTACTGGCACATGCTGGGTGTGTGCTCAGTACAATAAGGTCGTATCTATCAGGTGAACACGCTAGAAGAGAGAGGGCAGTTAGGCTTGTTTTTCTCAGAATGTATCATCAATGGAAACGAAGCCCCTCTCAGGTAATGTACTGCTCTTTCCTCTGGCCCTGAGCTCCTTCAGGGTAAATAATGCTAATGAAACCCTGGAGAACCAAAGAGTTAGTTTTCAGGCCTCAGTGCTACAGTGATTCTGTTACAACCGTGACTCCCAGCTGGTTCTCTGTCCCTGACTCAGACTTCTGCTCTGGCCTGTCGCACCCCTCGTTCCTAGTCAGCTGTGCGGGCACTAGTCACCCGTAGAGCTCAGAACACAAGGGGTTTGGAGGCAGCCAGTCTATGTGGCAGATTACGTTAGTCAGAGCAGGCAGAGACAGTACTGTAGGCACACCTGCTACAGAGGCCCATAGTTATGGCAGGTGGGCAATGCCAATTCACAAGCCAGGAGTCTCAGACCCAGGGGCTGAGGCAGGGTGAAAGGCTCTGGGTTGTTCTCTACTCTTTGGAGCCCTCAATACTAAATCTCTTTGCTTTTAATCCATTTATTGAGCCCTTGGCAACTCATCCTGCCAGTCTGCAGCCAGCTGACTGCCAATGGGCAAATGCATGCATGGTTTGGGACGGGTGGGAGGGGAAGGCTGAAGCATTCTAGAAGTCCCCGACAGACAGCAGTTTTGAGGAGTCAAAGCGGAGCCCTGCGTGTCCCATGATTCTGTGACCAAAGAATCATTTGCCAAATCCAGAGCTTTCATGTGTAGCACTTGCCATGGTTAAGAAACCTCTGAGAGAAACCTCTGTGTAACCCCAGCAGCAGTGTCTGCTTAAAGCACTCCTGTAGAAGAGATGTGAACTGCTCCGTTGATCTCAATGTGGTGCCAGTTCACTGATGATCATTTCAGTGGAAACATTTAGCTAAAGTGCTCATCCACTATTGCTAGGTGCAGCAGCAGATATGGGGGCAGAGGAGAGCAAGGCAGCTAAGTTGCTGTAAGAGCTAGTGAGATGAGGAACAAGGAATTCAAGCACAGCAAAGAACATCAGGTCCCCTCGATCACTATGCATAAGGGAGGGGGGGAGGAGATGTGTCTATTCTCAGTGTCAAAGGTCTAAACTCCCCATGGGAGCCAAAAGCCAAAGCTACCCCCTCACCTTTCCAGGGACCAAAAGCCCTGGTTGTCCAAACTTTCTGCTGTCCCCGTGATAACTTCAATAATAGAGCTCTGCAGTCAATAGCCAGACCTGCCCGCTCAGTGCTTCAGGGGGTATTTAATATTGCAGTAACATAGAAAGCTGCCATAGCATGTCCAGTCCCATAGAAACCAGGGACCTTCTCTGATTCATGAGTTAATTAGAGCTCAGAGAGGCTGAGGCTGGAGCGGGGCTGTGAAGTGTATGTATGTGGTGAAGCGAAGTTCTTCCCCCAGCCTTGGTGAAATTCACCAGGGCCCAGCCCAGCCACCCAGGCCATGCATTCTGCCCAAGCTTTGCACCACAGTTAGCTCTGTTGTCTACAGACTTGGGCACTCCTCACTGCACCAGGGAACATCTGGAAGGTTTGTTCAGTACTATATGGGCAAAAACCTTCATTTAAAACCCCAAACTGCTTAGATGCTTCAGAAATGAGTAGATGAGGGTGCCACGTTGCAGGACCACTGGGTGAGAGGGTTCGCCATGCCCTGTAGTCAATAGAGTTTGCAACCCAGGTAGAGCCCTGAGATGGAAGGTATGGTGGAAATGCACAACACTGCTGTTCTGTTTCCATTTCAGGACACCCTGGAGATGTGTGCTCGGGAGAACGAGTTCAAAAGCATCCTGTTCGCCCTCTGTTATTTCCATGCCGTGGTGGCAGAAAGACGCAAGTTTGGGCCCCAGGGCTGGAACCGCTCCTACCCCTTTAACACTGGAGACCTCACTATCTCAGTCAACGTGCTGTACAATTACCTGGAGGCCAATTCAAAGGTGCGTGAAACAAAGAAATTGGCTCTGTGTGCAGATTGTAGCCCATATGCTTATTACACGTCTGTTGAAACATCTGAAATCCTTTTCACTAAATGCCAATTCCCCGGCATCATCAGGCTTTCTAGCTTCAGAACTCAGTGTATCTTAGGGGGATACAGAGCGGCCTCTGCTCCACTTGCATCTGTTGCAGTTTACAAACTACACTTAGATAAAATATCAGCTCTGGCATGTGCGAGTCTCCTCCCTGCCATTTTAGGGCCAATATTTGGAAATATTTGGCTGCCTAGACATCTATGTTTAATGTATGGAACTTCAAAGAGATTCGCTTCTCATCGGGGAAACCCCACAAAGTCTGTTCTGCAGGCTGGATTTCTCTGGGCCGCTCTCCTGCATGGAGTGATTAAACTGCTACATGATATTCAATTACTTAGAAAAATGAACTGGTGAAATGAAAACATTCACCCTGTAGATCAGTTCTTTGCTTTCCGGTCTGCGGCCCCATGATGAGGTCAGTGGAGCTGCATCTGCGTGGACTCTTTCATGCCCTCTTGGTTCATTATTTAGGTCCCCTATGACGATTTGCGCTACCTCTTCGGTGAGATTATGTATGGAGGCCACATCACAGATGACTGGGACAGACGACTTTGCAAAACCTACTTGGAGGAATTTATTAAGCCAGAAATGCTGGAGGGAGAGCTCTTCCTAGCTCCAGGATTTCCTCTCCCGGGGAACATGGACTACAATGGTTATCACCAGGTAGCCTCTTTGTTTGCTGGTATTAATTATATTGCTGAATTTAATGTCCTCCATAATCACCTTTTAATCTGTCATAGGAGACAGTGAATAGGATTGCAGAGTTCCAGCTCATCTTGTATTATTTCCTGTTATGTTCTTTTTCTGTAGACTGTTAAGCATCCCCTTGGATGAGCCAAGTTTAATGGTAATTTGATACTTCATCATGAGCTCTTCTGTTCATGCATGAATAGAACAACTGTATTGGTTCTTGGGACTTGAGCAGGTCTAGTGGAAAATTACATCCGCATACCGTTTGCTAAAATGGCCCTTTCAAGCTCCTTTTAGCATTGGATCTGATGAGAAACACTCAAGACTCTTGGATGTTTACTTACTGATTTCATCCGTTCTTTATGTGCAGAGGCAGCAGCAGGGGCTGGTGTATTAGTTCGTTTTGGTTCATAAAACTGGTGAAACGATCTCTACTCCTGGAAGTGAAATTCCCAGCAAAGAGGTCAGGGTATTGATGCCCAAATGTGTAGCAAACAAAAAGGTAGAAGAAGCTCAGCTCTGAGATATGTAGCCAAGACATCCTGCAACAATGGCCAGACTTGTTTTCTTGTGGCAGAAATGATTATTATTCCAGCGGCTTTACTAATTCCACCCTTCTGCTTCCTAGCAGTTTGTTAGCACCGCACGTCAGTCCAGCTGAATACGCTGCATTGGGCAGACTGTGTGTGGTGGCTGTCCAGCCCATCAATGCGATCAGTAAGTGTAAAGTCCCTGGCCCTGTACATAACAATAATGGGAGGTGTGATCTTCCTGTGTAGTACATAGACGATGCCCTGCCTGCCGAGTCTCCGTACCTGTATGGTCTCCATCCGAATGCTGAAATCGGCTTCTTATCCCAGACCTCAGAGAAACTCTTCCGCACCGTGTTGGAGATGCAGCCTCGTGACACCAACACTGGCGAAGGAGGAGGGGCTACGAGGGAAGAAAAGGTAAGATGGGCAGAGGAGGGAGCCATTGCCACTTGGGTGACTTTGCTTAATTTGGCTGCATTTTAGTCTGTTTTTTCTCATGACCCTTTATTATAACCTAGTCAGCCTTTGTATAGTGTGTACAAGGAACAGAAATAACCAGCCTGGCATTCTTCAGACGCTCGCCATATTAGTGTAATTGTACCATAGCCAGTGGTAGGGCCTGACTTTAACTGGTCCTCTGCGCTCCAGTGCCTTCATTATCATCATGTGAGGACATACAAATTTTTAGTTGTTGCTACCTATCCAAACCATAAAAAGAAGATGATGTGAGAACATTGCGAATAAATCTGGCTATGGCCTCTGCTGGCACACAGCCATCAACCACAGGGGATGGCAGTCTGGCTGACATACATACAGGCTCCCAGAACACACCATACACAAAATGCCAGCTTTGGAGTTTTTCCTGGTGCGTTTTCTGTTTATTAGTTACACACTAGCAATGATATTTCCAAATCCAGCTGTGAAGGAGACAGGAAGTAACTTGCTTTGTTATGCTTTTTCCCCATGTTGTATTCATTCAGAATACCAAATTCAGTTTAAAATTCCATTTAAAATAATCTCCCATTTTTGTCACTAAAACATTAAAGAATAGTTCATAAAGTCAGCAATCCTGGAGGCACCAGTATTTGATTTTACCTTCATAGCTTCATCCATCTTCCTGCATTGAACCTGGCCTTGGAAAAAGGAGCAATGCAAACTTGGATGCAAAATAGAGTATGCCATGCCGTGTGGACATTTATAAATAGTCCTTTTAAAAGAGCCTCATTTGACATGATGTTTGGTAGGCATTTGAATTTTCCTAGGCTGGGACAAGCTGTTTTGAAACGTGCCATGCGTGATTCAGCAAGACATTGATTACTTTCCGATGCAGTAAGTGGCAGGTGGAGCTCTCTTCCACCATTCAGTAGAGGAAGCACATGGGTCACTCACTCACTCCTCTCTCTCTCTCTCTCTCTTTCCTTTGGCAAACAGGTGAAGGCTCTTCTGGATGAGATTTTAGAGAAATTAACAGATGAGTTTAACATCCTGGAGCTGATGGCAAAGGTGGAGGAGAGGACGCCCTACATTGTGGTTGCCTTCCAGGAATGTGAGCGAATGAACATCCTCACCAGCGAGATAAAGCGCTCCCTTAAGGAGCTAGATCTGGGATTGAAGGTAGGCGCTCTCTCTGCTAGAGTTGCAGTCTTGTGAAATCTCATATGCACATTGAATGACTGGAAAGCAGAGGTGATGAGGGTGTGAAGAGAAACAAAAAGTGTCTCACGTTTTAAACAGTTACATTTTAAAGTGGTACCTAACAAATAGCACAGTGTGCTGCAACGGTAACTCAAGTTCATGAGGAAAAATTCATAGTTGCTCTTCACAGGTCAGATGATCACAATGGTCCCTTCTGGCCTTGGAATCTGTGAAAAATGCACATGGTCCCCTATACCCCACCATAGGCCCTTTGTGGAGTTACAGGTACACAATGAGGCATTCTGTGATATTGAAAGGCAGAACATTTAAAACCGATAAAAGAAAGTACTCTTTTACACAGTGCCTGAATAGCCTGTGGAACTCATTGCAACAAGGTATCACTGAAGACAAGAACTTAGCAGGATTCAAAAAAGGGTCAGTCACTTATAAGGATACAAAAATATCCATATTTGGAATCATAATAGTGTAAGGCTAAAAAGCACCCCACCAGGTCATCTAGTCCATACCCCCACGTTGAAGCAGAACCAAGTTCACCTAGACCATTCCTGGCAAGTATTTGTCCAACCTTTTCTTAAAGGTCTCCAAAGATGGAGATTCCACAACCTCCCTTGGTAATCTATCCCAGCACTTAACTATCCTTATAGTAAGAAAGTTTCCCCTAATATCTAACCTAAATTTCCCTTGCTACAGATTAAACCCATTATTTCTTGTCCTACCCTCAGTGGAGATGGAGAAAATTGATCAATGTCCTCTTTATAGCAGCCCTTAATTTATTTGAAGACACTAACCAGGTTCCCCCCCTCTTCAGTGGTCATTTCTCAAGACTAAACATGCCAATGTTTTCTAAACCTTTTATGATTTTAGTTGCTGTCCCCCGGACTCTCTCCAATTTGTCCACATCTTTCTTACATAACAATAATAGTAACAATGGCATGGATTTCAAAAGCCAAGAGTTTTGGAAGGGACATGACACCTTCTGCATCAGGGCATGAGTGAATCTCTAAATGAAGGGGGACAGGAATAAACTGCCCCTATGGACAGCTTATCCCATAACTGCCTCCTGCAGGGTTTCTTGCACCTTCCTGTGAAGCTGCAGAGACAGAGCACTGTTTGATTCAGGATGGCAAAGCCCATGTTTCTAGGAGCGATTGTTTTGGAAGGTATTTTATGCAAAACTGTGAGCGGACTGCATGGATGATGGGCCATAAACAGGTGGGATTCTTTGATTCAGTAATATTAGTGACAATGAGTTAAGACTGCTGGACTGGCAGGCACTAGCTCCTGTGTGTAGTTCAGTGCACTGCCGACAGTGGGACGCTACAGGTCACCAAAACAGTGTGTTGTCTGGTGTCTTGTGTTACATGCAAATGTACGGAGTTAACATTCCTTTGTTGTATGGCTACTGCCATCCCATAAGAGGCTGTCAGGACAGCTGGTATTGTAGGGGAACAAGAGGCCAAAGAACTGATGGATCCCACTCCTGTCTATACAGACCATAGGCACCGCTCACTTTCCCCCAACTGCAAAGCTTTACAGACCTACTGACAGAGAATTTGAGAGCAAAGGAAGAATGGATTGGAGCAGCACCCTTCCCCCGGGTGTAGGGGAGGCAGGAGCCAGGTTCCACAGGGAAGTGATGATGCTGTTTCATTGGACAGGTTGTCAACTGCAGAAGCAAAGAAGCTATGCCCTGGAGCGGGGTCACTAAGCCACTCCTCAGCCTGCTTGCAATGGCCAGGATGCTGCAGTAATAATCCTCATGCTTTGTCTCCGTATCACAACTCAGATATTTCCAAAGCAAAGCAGACCACATAGTGGTAGCTATGGACACTCCCCCGAGCCTGGTCAAGACATTTCTATGGCCCATTAGACATCAGGCGGGACTCCCAAATGTCCTGTTTAGCAACTATCATGTGAGGTGTGGGGCCAGGAAACCCACCAGAATAGCAGCTCTTCTTGGATCTATAGCTATGTCAGCGAGGCATGCACAGCCAAAGGAATTCCGTGCTTGAAGGAACTGGAGGTTACTTGTCCTGAATAACCACAGCATCATGTGTGGAAAGGACTGGCAGATGAGCAATGAGGCAGCTGCCTGGTCCAGCATGCATACTTTTTGTAACCATTATAATCTCAACTTCCAGGTCTGCTGATAGAGCCTTTGGCAGAGGGGTCTTCAATTCACAGGTAGCACCATTAGCCTGTTTGTCTGCATAGTCTGGATAGCTCCTAAATTCCATATCCTCATCAGCCCTGCCTTTACTCCTCTCACTACTGACGGCTTCGTACAAGTAGAGGATCGGCAGACGTGCCGTCACTCAAAGAACAGAGAAAGGCTGTCTGTTCCTCTTCTCCAAAGAGGGGCTAATAGAACCCACCCATCGGTCACTTTGTGAGGGCAATATGGTGATGGAGATGCTGTTCTTCCCCTTGGCTCTTATGGATAGGACATGTCAGAAGGGAAGTCTCCTGAGAAACACATGTACAGCCCGATAACTATACTCTGTTGCCTACAGCAAGGTCCCTTCCACAGATATCTATGATAACTGATGTATTCTTGGAGTTTATAGCAGCTCATTTGAATGGGAAGGTGGAGGAGTGGCCCCATTCTTACCAAGCTTGCTCAGAGGCAAAGCTGTAGCTTCTCTAGTCAAATCAACAGTGAGAACGCGGCCTGCAAATAAAGAGTCAGCAGATATACACCTTCTCAAAGAAGAGAAAGTGACCAGTCAGACAGCGTATTTCTTAAACTGGTTTCCAGCCTGCTGTACTAGATATTTAACATCGGGGCGGGGGGGGGGGGAGGGGGGAATTGCCATTTAATTCTTTGGCATCATTTCCTGCTTACATAGTAACACTCTGCTTCCTGGGTTAAAAGAACCTTACTATAAGTACACTCTGAAAAACATGGTTGATGTAACCTCTTCCAGCTGGCCTCTGGTATGTTGGACTATTTAGGAACCCCCCCCCCCCCCTTGGTTTCGCCATCTGTGAAATGGGGATAATGATGCTTAACCACTTTTGTGCAGATCTTTGAAATCTGTGGAGGAAAGTGCTAAGAAATATTTTTTTATTATCATAATTTTGTGGACTGATTAATATGCTGCAGATAATTCAGCTGTCCAACCATTTAGAAAAATCACATGAAAGTGAAAGTGTGGGATCAGTGTGGCGTGGAAAAACTGATCCGTTTTAATCAGTTTGTGTCTTATTTTTAAAATAGCAAAGTGGTGAATACAAAGCACGTTTTTCATATGCATTTCCTGCAAATAGAAGGTGCTAAAAACTGAAATTCAAACATTTAAGTGACATCTGTCTACTGCTGAAAAATTGGTGTTTGTTCTGTTGACTAAAGAGATAAAAATGTTGTGTGTGCTTTGTAGTTCTGCAATATACACAATCCACTTTAAAATAGGCTGATATTTATGCTGCCAATTATTTTAAACAGATTTACTTTATTTACCAGTGTTTGGCAGTTGAATTGGAAATTCCGTTTCTTGAGACAGGTAAACAGAAGTGATTTAATGTTTCAATCTCTGAGTAGCAAACAAGAGGATATTGTAACTGGGACAATGTGTAGCAATTAGATTTAATGTGGAGAAATGCAAGCTACTACATATTGGCCAGGGAAAACAATGAGAAGAATGGCCCTGAACTAAAGCACAAAGGCTTTGAACAGAGTTTAGGCAGTAACAGAACATGCACGTCCCCCAGAAACACTACCACAAACTACAGCAGGGATGTAATGCAACCCTTTGAGTGAGATTCAGAGATGTATAGAAAGACTCCGTGGCAGAGAAGCCTCCAGACAGTGTGTTGAAATGACTGTACACTCTGCTCAGACTGCCCAGTGCAGCTTGGCCCAGCAGTCTAGACATGACATCACCGTCTGCAGCCAAGTCATAATCCTGACTGTGAGGAATGATCTCAGAGACACGAAGAGGCGTGATAAGTTAACAGAGACCCAGACAGTCTGATCCTTCATGTTATATCACTTGACTGCCCAGCATGGAAAATGGGAACTGCAGGTCCCCAGCAACTCGGCAAATCAGATCACTTATTTAGATGCCTAAATATGGGCTTAGGTGCCTAACACTAGACATTCACATTTGGAAATGTTGACCACAGTCTCCACCAGGAATCGTGTCTGTCCCCTCTTCTAGTTGGTAGATGCTCCAGCGAGGAGACTGCCATTTCTCTGACTCACACTGTGGACTTCACTCACCAGACGACAGGTTTCTGGAGGTACAGAGATCAGTGGACTCTGTGAGAACTCACAGTCAATAAATCAACCATGTGATTTTTCATGAGACTTGCTAAGTTTTGTTTTTTCCTGCTTCTGTGTAAATGCTGTGTGTCAGACTCAGAATGAGATGTATTGGAGCTTGATAAGGTCACTATATCAGCCTCAGCACGATAATGATGATAAAGCTTACGGTCAGAAGGGACCATCAGATCATCCCATCTGACCTCCTGCACTAAATCCCACCTATTCAGTCCCTTGTGACCATGCCCTAAAATATCCAGGACACTTGATAGCAGTGGACAGTGCCTAAGAACATCTGCAGAGATGTATCCTTCGGCTCTCCTCTACCCTCAGGTGTGATTGTGACAGATACACCAGGCAGCATGGGGAGCTCACTCAGGCCATCTCACAATTCAGGATCTTTGGAAATTCAGAACAAGCTGCATGTAAATTAGAGCTGAGTCAACAATTCAGCTGGCAGAACCTCTCACTCAAATCAGGAGGAAAGCAGTGTAGCACCAGAGACAGTACCATAATATTGGGCAACATCAGCCAATAGGGGGAGCTTTCCCTCTGCCCCATCCCAGGAAGTTGTCTGGTTTTGGGTGGGCATGTTCATCATCAACTCATGCCTCTTGCATTTTATCTTCTCATTCTCTCTGGTTCAAAGCAGCCTCTGCTGCATGTCTGAGGATTGGAATGTCTCAATTAGGATATATAAGGCTACTATCTGGAGTTCCTTTCAGACTCATGCCCAATTTAGGAACAAAACCTTTGTGTAATTGTTACCCCCCAAGCCCCCTCCTGGGCAAGTTGTTAATGCTTGTTGACCTCCCACAACTGGGGATCTATACTGACAGGACTCAGAGGAGAAAGGAAGCTTACTTAGCAGAGACCGTAGCTTTGTAGTAGAATAAATATTGTGGGGAGAAAGTATGCCTCTTTGCTGCTCACTGAATATCTGCTAACAGAGGGTGAGTTGGCTATTTCAAGACTAATTTGAATCTTTGAATAGTTCATTGTGTGCATCTAAATACAAAGCCATTGTCTGGTCCAGAAATAGGAGCCATCCAGTTAGGGTGGTAACCGTCAACAAGAACTGGTGCTTCATGTTTAAAAGCCTTAGTTCAGAATAGCTTCCATGTGACTGATGCTCCTGCATAGTGTTGCACCCAGAGTAATGACTGACTGTGAAGGCAGGTGAACTCCTTACTGATTTTCTCCCTTCCTGCCATATTGCTGGGACCTAATCCTGGTCCCATTAAAATCAATTGCAAAACTCCTGCTGACTTCAGTGGTGCTGTACCTAACGGCTGTAGTTGGACTTAGGTGCCTACCTTCTTTTGGGAATCTAGCCCTTAGACTTTTAAGTGACTTACATGTTTTGGAAAATTTTATCCAAGGTCTCCTGATTCCTAATGTCCTGCTGTAACCACTAGACTACTCTCTCTCCCAGACTTCATTGCCTACACTGTTTTGCCAATGGCTTTAACCCAGAGTTGAAGGATCTACCTGAAGAGGTGAAGGAAGTGGTCCATTCAGTCCTTGGCCTCTCCTGAGATGGCTGCCCCCAGTATCACTGGTGAGAGGCACACTATTCCACTGAACAGCCATTAGATAGTAAAGCCTTTTAGCTGCCACTCGTCTGGATCAGATCCAATTTTTTGACATAAAGGTTCACATTGGTGAGCCCCATTATCAGTCCCCCTGACCTTGGCCCTGTTTTTCTATTTTGAATTTTTAAATTGTGGGTCAGCACATTGCAATAACACAAGCTACTGGCAAGTGAAAACAGCTGAAATATGTAAAGGGAAATACACAATTGCTCTTTATTTCACAGAGCACACATAGCCCTATTACTCCTCTGTAATTACATGACAAATACCAAAGGAAGAGAGATTTGTCATTTGTGCTTGGGCCTTATATTTGAAATTATCAGGCACTTCTAAGATTTCTTACTGGATAACTAGTCATTTCTGGAGGCCAGGAGAACATACACTCACTGGACAGAACTAACTAGACGAATTATTGGCAGTTACTTACACAGACCAAGTTAGCTTGTCATTACAGAGCCATTCGCTGGCACTTAGTGCCTGTGGAACTAAGAAAGCCCACATATGCTTTGAAAGGCAAAAACATTGTTCCTGTTGATTTTGGACTAATTGAAAATAGCCCCTGACTCCTCTAATACCTTAATTTAACTTGGCCTGTTGCCTTTAGCTTCAAGACCAGTCGCCTTTGCAGGTCCCATTCCTGCAAACCTTTAATCACATGATGTGCCGTATTTGTGCAGCTGAAATCTGAGGAATGTGGGCACTACACACCTACAGGAGAGTTTGCAGGATCAGACCCTTAGGGTATAGCTACACTGTGATAAAAGACTCGCAGCACAGCCTGGGCCAACTGATTTGGGCTGCGGGGCTGTAAAATTGCAGAGTAGCTGTTCCGGCGCGGGCTGGAGTCTGGGTCCTGAGACCCTCCCCCATTGCAGAGTCTCAGACCTCGGGTTCTGCAGTTGATTAGCCCCGCAGCCCACGTCAGTTGATCCAGGCCAGTCGCAGATCTTTTGTTGCAGTGTAGACTAGGGATTCTCAAATTTCATAGATTCATAGATTCATAGATTCTAGGTCTGGAAGGGACCTCGAGAGGTCATCGAGTCCAGTCCCCTGTCCGCATGGCAGGACCAAATACTGCCTAGACCATCCCTAATAGACATTTATCTAACCTACTCTTAAATATCTCCAGAGACGGAGATTCCACAACCTCCCTAGGCAATTTGTTCCAGTGTTTAACCACCCTGACAGTTAGGAACTTTTTCCTAATGTCCAATCTAGACCTCCCTTGCTGCAGTTTAAACCCATTGTTTCTGGTTCTATCCTTAGAGGCTAAGGTGAACAAGTTCTCTCCCTCCTCCTTATGACACCCTTTTATATACCTGAAAACTGCTATCATCTCCCCTCTCAGTCTTCTCTTTTCCAAACTAAACAAACCCAATTCTTTCAGCCTTCCTTCATAGGTCATGTTCTCAAGACCTTTAATCATTCTTGTTGCTCTTCTTTGGACCCTTTCCAGTTTCTCCACATCTTTTTTAAAATGCGGCGCCCAGAACTGGACACAATACTCCAGCTGAGGCCTAACCAGAGCAGAGTAGAGCGGAAGAATGACTTCTCGTGTCTTGCTCACAACACACCTGTTAATGCATCCCAGAATCATGTTTGCTTTTTTTGCAACAGCATCACACTGTTGACTCATATTTAGCTTGTGGTCCACTATAACCCCTAGATCCCTTTCTGCCGTACTCCTTCCTAGACAGTCTTTTCCCATTCTGTATGTGTGAAATTGATTTTTCCTTCCTAAGTGGAGCACTTTGCATTTGTCTTTGTTAAACTTCATCCTGTTTAACTCAGACCATTTCTCCAATTTGTCCAGATCATTTGCACCGCAATCTTGCACCAGATCATTTCATTGCACCGCAACCCCCTTCTGACAAGAAAAATTACTACATGACCCTAGGAGGCAGGACAGAAGCCTGAGCCCACCCAAGTCCCACTGCCCCAGGTGCGTGGGGGGGCAAAGCCCAAGCTCCACTGCTCCGGGCAGTGAAGGGGTCAAAGCTTCAGCCCAGCTAGGGGGCCTGTAACCTGAGCCCTGCCACCCAGAGCTGAATCCCACGGGCTTGGGCTTCAACTCCGGGCAGTGGGTCTTGGGCTTTGGCCTCTAGCCCCTGCAGGTCTAAGGCAGCCCTGGTGACCCCAGTAAAATGGGGTCATGAGCCACTTAGGGGTCCCGACCCACAGTTTGAGAACCACTGGTCTAGACAATACTTAGGCCTTTCTTTTACCACTGGTGTGACTGCAAAAGCAGAGCCTGATAACCCTCATACTAGTCCATCATTCTGAGATTATCAGCATTTCCAAGAGAAGGAATTTCTGTAAGGGAATCCCCAGAATGATGCATAACAGTTCTAGAGGTAGAGGCCAGGACTGCAATGTAGCAAGTGCCTCCTAGGACAGAGGTGCTCAGTGCTCTCATCTCCCATTTGAATCACTGGGAGATGTAAAGGTACAGCTCTTCGCAGCACTGTGCTCTTAGGAATTGCCAAACAACATATAAAGAACAGGAGTACTTGTGGCACCTTAGAGACATATATAGAAGAAGAAGTGGGCTGTAGTCCACGAAAGCTTATGCTCTAATAAATTTGTTAGTCTCTAAGGTGCCACAAGTACTCCTGTTCTTTTTGCGGTTACAGACTAACACAGCTGCTACTCTGAAACCAAACAACATATGTTATAGCTGGTGTTTATAAATATTGCAGACAAAACATACATTAAAAGAATGTTAAAGCTGCAAGGTCAAGTTCTCAGAAGTTGGGAAATGCCAGAATTAAGTTCCCCAGGCCTTAATCCAGCCTCCTTCTGCACATGGATTAGGATACAGTCTGTCCAACATCACACAAGAAGCCTGTGGCACAGTCAAGAATAGATCCCAGCTATTCTGGGCACCTCGAACACAAGGGAAGATCCTTTCTCTTCTTACAATTCTCAACTTTGTTCACTACCCATTTTGCACCCTGAATGGAGAATGGGTTTTGTAGGATAAAAAGTATGGGATCATGCAAAATATAGCACCATGCATACATACAAGGGAGTTGCATGGACAACTTTTATTTTCAATTTTGTGTGTGCTGGACTTTAAATTTCTTTCAACTCAGGTTTTTTTTTACATAATTTCAAATTATTTTTTAAATCCCTAAAAAACAAAAACTCCATCATATAGAATCATACTGACCCCCTGCCCACCCTGGGTCATCAGCAGAGTTTGAACCATGCGTTTTAGATCCACAACAGAGACCTTGATCATTAAAGAGGAAATGGGTGCAGAAGTAGGCTGTTAGCAATTGAGAGAGCTAGCCACTAGAGTGGATGAAACACATGCTTTGCTGGTAGGTTTCACAATGTTTGCTGCAAAGAGCTCTACCTCTGACCCTGAAGGACAGTGGTGGTTAGTGGTCACAGACAGTGCAGCTGCCTACATATCGATTTGGCACATTCATTCTGAAAGGCAGGGTGGGTAAGTGGATGAGACTTGGATCTGCCACATTAGTGAAAGCATTCTACTCCCAGATCTGCCAGAGACAACCTCATGCAAGCTCTGAGCCACCTTTCTGTGAAATGGGCAGAATTATATTTATTTGCCTCCAGAGGTGTAGCGTGAGACTTTGAGGAATAGTAAAGGCTATGAAATGCACAACATTATGAACACCTCTCAGTGGAAGCCCTCCTGGCTTCTAGCCCAGCATAACTTCCCCTTTGCCAGAAGGACACAGGGGAACCACTACTGCTGCTGCTTTGCCTGTGTTCTGTTTGGAGCTCTAGCTCTGTGCCTACCATCTAGAAGCCTGAGTGGGGCCTGAAAGCATAATCAGTGCAGTTTTCATATAGGCGCTCTATGGGGAACGGAGCATGCTCAGTGCAGTGGGATCTTCAGAGAGTTTTAGCTGCCAAACTCTACCAAGCTCTACTGAGCATGTGCAAATGGCAGTTTTCAGAGGCTTATAACTTGGACAGATTTGGGTGGATTTTCATGGGAACAGCAAAAGGCGCCTCTTTGACCCAAGGACTGACTCTGGAGATTCTGAAGAAAGAGTTGGATTTTTTTATGGTAATGGAAGGATCCGTTTTCCACTAATCTCATTCTTGGCAATGGCTCCGCTGTTTTCAGTGAATCTTTCCAAAAATATTCAGCAAGGAGACAATGTGAGTTAGTTACAGTCTGACAAAATGATAAGCAACTAAAAATAAGGACTTATAACAGAAAATGGTAGACAACCTTAACTATAGGCCCTGCCCTACCATAGCATCCCCATTGCTTCAGCAGGGGTGTGCTAGGAATAAAATTACTAGCAGTGGATCTAATTTACCTCGATTTCAGTAAGGCATTTGATATGGTTCCATATGGGGAATTATTAGCTAAATTGGAAAAGATGGGGATCAATATGAAAATTGAAAGGTGGATAAGGAACTGGTTAAAGGGGAGACTAAAACGGGTCATACTGAAAGGTGAACTGTCAGGCTGGAAGGAGGTTACTAGTGGAGTTCCTCAGGGATCGGTTTTGGGACCAATCTTATTTAATCTTTTTATTACTGACCTTGGCACAAAAAGTGGGAATGTGCTAATAAAGTTTGCGGGTGACACAAAGCTGGGAGGTATTGCTAATACAGAGAAGGACCAGGATATCATACAGGAAGATCTGGATGACCTTGTAAACTGGAGTAATAGTAATAGGATGAAATTTAATAGTAAAAAGTGCAATGTCATGCATTTAGGGATTAATAACAAGAATTTTGGTTATAAATTGAGGACACATCAGTTGGAAGTAACAGAGGAGGAGAAGGACCTTGGAGTATTGGTTGATCACAGGATGACTATGAGCCGCCAATGTCATATGGCCGTTAAAAAAGCTAATGCAGTCTTGGGATGCATCAGGCGAGGTATTTCCAGTAAAGATAAGGAGGTGTTAGTACCAAGGCACTGGTGAGACCTCATCTGGAATACTGTGTGCAGTTCTGGTCTCCCATGTTTAAGAAGGATGAATTCAAACTGGAACAGGTACAGAGAAGGGCTACTAGGATGATCCGAGGAATGGAAAACCTGTCTTATGAAAGGAGACTCAAAGAGCTTGGCTTGTTTAGCCTAACCAAAAGAAGGCTGAGGGGAGATATGATTGCTCTCTATAAATATATCAGAGGGATAAATATCAGGGAGGGAGAGGAATTATTCAAGCTTAGTACCAATGTGGACACAAGAACAAATGGATATAAACTGGACATTAGGAAGTTTAGACTTGAAATTAGACAAAGGTTTCTAACCATTAGAGGAGTGAAGTCCTGGAACAGCCTTCCAAGGGGAGTAGTGGGGGCAAAAGACATATCTGGCTTCAAGACTAAGCTTGATAAGTTTATGGAGGGGAAGGTATGATGGGATAGCCTAATTTTGGCAATTAATTTATCTTTGATTATTAGCAGGTAAATATGCCCAATGGTCTGTGATGGGATGTTAGATGGGGTGGGATCTGAGTTACTACAGAGAATTCTTTCCTGGGTGCTGGCTGGTGAGTCTTGCCCACATGCTCAGGGTTTAACTAATCGCCATATTTGGGGTCGGGAAGGAATTTTCCTCCAGGCCAGATTGGCAGAGGCCCTGGAGGTTTTTCGCCTTCCTCTGCAGCATGGGGCACGGGTCACTTGTTGGAGGATTCTCTGCACCTTGAGGTCTTTAAACCAGTATTTGAGGACTTCAATAACTCAGGCATAGATTAGGGAGTTGTTACAGGAGTGGGTGGGTGAGATTCTGTGGCCTGCGTTGTGCAGGAGGTCAGACTAGATGATCATAATGGTCCCTTCTGACCTTAAAGTCTATGAGTCTATGAGTACCATGAACAAGTGGAAACTTCACCTATATTGGCAAGTATTTGTCTTTGAAATTAATCTGGCTTCAATACCAATATGGCCTTGGAATGTCTCCCTTGGCTTTAAGTGCACTTTCAGATGGATACAGCATAGACTCATAGGGTTACAAGAGACTACAAGGGTCATCTAGTCTAACCCTCTACCAAGATGCAGTATTGGTTGGGTCTAAACCATCCAAGACAGATGGCTGTCACGCCTCCTTTTGAAAACTTCCAGTGAGGGAGATTCCATGACTTCCCTAGGCAGTCCGTTCCATTGTCCTACTGGTCTTACAGTTAGGAAGTTTTCCCCAAGATTTCATCTAAATCTGCTACGTTGTAGTTTGAACCCGTTGCCTCTTGTCCTGCCCTTTGTGGCAAGAGAGAACAGTTTTCCTCCATCTTTTTTATTGCAGCATGTCAAGTATTTGCTGATATAGCTTGCTTTCCATCCCTTTGATCATCTTTGTCATTCACTTCTGGATCCTTTCCAGTTTCTCTACATACTTTCTATACATTGGTGACCAAAATTGGACACAGTACTCCAGCTAAGGCCTAACCAGCACCAAGTAGAACAATACTATCACCTCCCGTGACTTGCATGCTATGCCTCTGTTAATGCAACCCAAAATTGCATTTGCTTTTTTTGCAACAGCATTGTACTGTTGACTCATGTTCAGGTTGTGATCCACCACAACTTCCAGATCCTTCTCAGCAGTGCTGCTGCCAAGCCAGTTATCCCCTGTGCTGTATTTGTGCATTTGGTTTTTCTTCCATAAGTGTAGCACCTTACATTTGTCTTTGTTGAATTTCATTTTGTTGTCTATAGCCCAGTTCTCCAATTTATCAAGATCCATTTGAATTTTAGATATATCCTCCATAGTGTTTGCAGCCCCTCCACCCAACTTTGTGTCATCTGCAAATTTGATCAGTATGCTCTCTATTCCTACATCCAGGTCATTAATAAAGATGTTAAATAACACCAGACTCAGAACAGATCCCTGTGAAACCTCACTTGAGACCTCTTTCCAATCTGACATCATTCCATTAACAATTACTCTTTGTGGTTGTTCAACAAATTATGTATCCACTTAACGGTAGTTCTGACGATCATTTCTCCAGCTTACTTCTAAGAATGATATGTGGGAATGTGTCAAAATCCTTGCTAAAGTCCAGGTATATTATGTCCACCACTTTCCCCCTATCCACCAAACCAGTTACCCTATCCAAGAAGGAAATAACTGGTTTGGCATGATTTGTTCTTAGTAAATCTATGCTGGCTGCTAGTGATTACCCCTTCATCCTCCCGGTATTTGCATATTGCATGTTTCATACATTGCTCTAGTACAGTGGTTTTCAAACTTTTTAGACTGCGTGCCCCTTTCCAAATAATATAGTCTACCGCATACCCAATCTGAGATAGGGTCATAATATATCTATGATTAGATTGCCAAGTCTTATTAAATCAAATGTGTTGTCCGTCATTATAGGATTTTTCTCACATACCCCCGATGAGAGCTTGCATACCCCTTGGGGCATGCGTACCCCATAGTTCCCCAGCTCCTCCTTTTTCCATCTTCTCCCTGTCTAGGGTGACTATACATCCTGTTTTGGGCGGGACAGTTCCCTTTTTTAAGCCCAGTCCTGGCCGTCCCGACCTTTTTGGAAAAACTGGGCATTTGTCCTGTTCGCTCTTGCCACCTGATCATCAGTTGGCAAGAGCAAACTGGATAAATGGACAGTTTTGCCAAAAAAGTGGGGTGCAACCTCTAGCAGGGTGCAGAAAATCATTCAGGGGGAGCGAGCAGCAACACCAGCCCCTCACAGGAGAGAGGGCTTGGAAGTGCGGCTCGGGCCAGGCCAGCCACAGGCAGGCAGTAGGGGGAGCTCGGACCTGGGCCGGACCCACACATGATGAGGAGAGGGGGACCTTGGGCCGGCCCTGCATGTGAGGGGGGTGGGGGAGAGAGGACCAGCCCCACATGGGTGGGTGGCAGGGGAGCCTTTGGCCAGCCCTGCGTGCTGGTGGGGAAGGGGGACCTTGGGCCGGTCCTGCACACTGAGGGAAGAGGGGAGCCTCAGCCAGCCTCGCACACCGAGGGAAGAGGGGGACCTCGGGTTGGCCCTGCACTGGTGGGCAGCAGGGGAGCTTATGGCCGGCTCAGGGCACGGGAAGGTGGGTCTCAGGCCAGTCTGCATGCCAGGAGAGAAGGGGGCCCACAGGCTGGTCCTGTGTGCCAGAGGAGGTGGTGGTGGGGAGTGAGGCCTTGGGCTGGATCCATGTAGTGTTCTGTTTTCCCTTTGGGAAAATATGGTCACCCTATCCCAATCTTATCCTCCATTCTGATTAGAAAATTTGCAAACATGCAGCTGTTTGGCCTAAAAATTATTCCTAGCTATGTGATGATTGGTTTTCTGCTAGCAGTGGCTGAACACATAAGATGACTGACTGCAGTACTGTGAAGTTCTGGGGTAACACGCAGGAATGTCAAATTCTGGGGTAACATCTCCATGGGACCTTGCCTATTATTTCTCAGGGTTCGTTGAAATCTGCCTTTTTGATGTCCAGTGTCCTTGTTTTGCGATTCTCATGTCCTCCTTTCCTTAGGATCTTGAATTCTATCAGATCATGATCACTTCCTTCCAAGTTCCCGACCACCTTCACATTCGCAACTAATTAATCCCTGTTGGTCAAAAACAGATCCAAAATGGATGATTCCCTACTTATTTCTTCAACTTTCTGAATCAGAAGGCTGTCCCCTATACATGCTAAGAACTTGCAGGACAAAGTATATTTTGCTGTGTTACCGTGGTTCTCTAACTTTGATATAGAGTCCACTAGTGGCTTCTGAATATTTCCAGATGATCCCATGGAGCTCTTGCCATCACAGTCTGTCCAAGCAGTGACCTTTCCTGCTAGTTTTGTTCCAGTCCAGAAAAAACATCTTTGGTTTTTAGAATTTTTTTTTGAATAATTAAACTAAGAATAAAATAAAATCCCAAGCCTCTCTCCATCCTGCATCTGGATCGCCTGGTAACCAGGATGTAAATAAATAATATTCAGTTCAATATGTCTGTACATAAAGCTATACATCAAGGAACAAATAATGTTGGCCATACTTACAGGATGGGGGACTGTCTCCTGGGAATCAGTGACTCTGAAAAAGAGTTGGGGGTCATCGTCAATAAGGAGAGCTTCCAGTGCAACTCTGTGGCCTAAAGGGCTAATACGATTCCTAGATGTATAAACAGGAGAATCTTGAGTAGGAGTAAGAAGGTTATTTTCTCTCTATACTTGGCACTGGTGTGACCGTTGCTGGAATACTGTGTCCAGTTCTGGTGTCGCAATTCAAGAAGGATATTGCTAAATTAGAGAGGGTTCAGAGAATAGCCACAAGAATGATTAAAGGATTAGAAAACCTGCCTTGTAGTGATAGAGGCAAAGAGCTCAATTTTTTTCTTAATGAAGAGAAAGTTAAGGGGTGTCTTGATCACAGCGTAGAAGTACCTACATGGGGAATTTGATCATGGGCTCAGCAGACAAAGGTATAACAAAATCCAATGGCTTGAAGTTGAAGTTAGACAAATTCAGATTTGAAATAAACACAGTTTTTTACAGTGAGGGTAATTAACCATTGCAACAACTTACAAAAAATTGTGGTGGAGCCTCCGCACTGCCATTTTAAAACCAAGAGTTCTAAAATTTCTGCTCCAGTTCAAACAGGAATTATTTTGGCAAAGTTCCAGACTAGATGCTCACAGTGATCCCGTCTGGTGTTAGAATCTAGGAGTCCTGCATGGCTGCATCATATTTTAATTTGTTGGGTGTTTCTTTGTTTTAAAATAATTAAATTTGACAGCACAAGAAGATAAGAGGACAGACCCACACTACAGAGTAACCTGTGGTATTCAGAATAGCGAAGGCTACAGGGAATGAGGGGTGATTTGGTACTGACAAATAAATGTCTGGCGGGATTTTCAAAACAGAACAATGGGAGCTCCTGGGAGTTCTCTCCAGCTGCAGTGATTGGAAGTGCAGAGCACTTCTGAAAATCTGGTCCTTAAAGACCTTCACCCTTGGAGAGGAAATAAAAACAGCCCAAAGAGCAAATGGAGGACATAGCCATTAGCTGAAAGCAATTCTGCACACATATTACCTTTGTGTATTATTCCACCAAGCATTATTTATATTGCAGGAAGGGTGAGAAATTGGGAGGGTACAGTAGGAAGTGTCCACAAGACAATCTTGAATTAATGAAGAGATCCCATGGTGTGCAAACATGTGAGAACCCCTGGGGTGCAGCATTCTTTTACACTTCCCAGCTTAGCCTCTTGTGTAAAGGTAGCTGGTGTTCAGTGTTAAACAGCTGCCATATTTCACTGAAGAGGTGGCTGCATTTCAGTAGTGTGTATCTGCTTATTATCCTCTTCTTTCTTCTTCTGCACCAGGGAGAGCTGACAATGACAAGCGATATGGAGAACCTACAGAATGCCCTCTTCCTGGACACCGTGCCTGAGTCTTGGACTAGGAGGGCTTATCCTTCCATGGCTGGCCTGGCTGGCTGGTTTGCTGACCTGCTCAGCCGCATCAAGGAGCTTGAGACGTGGACAGGAGACTTTGTCTTGCCCTCTGTTGTGTGGCTAGCGGGATTCTTCAACCCTCAGTCTTTCCTGACAGCCATCATGCAGTCCATGGCCCGAAAGAATGAGTGGCCTTTGGATAAAATGACTCTGCAGTGCGATGTGACGAAGAGGAACCGCGAAGATTTGAGCAGCCCTCCTCGTGAGGGTGCCTACGTACATGGTTTATTCATGGAGGGTGCACGCTGGGATATGCAGGTAATCTTAGCAATTGCTTGATGAGGAGACGAGTCATTGCAGCTTATACACTGTTCGGGGTGTTTATGGTTACAACTGAAGCCCATGTTCTCATCTAAGGGTGTGTCTACACAGCAGGTAGGAGGTGCTTCTCAGTGCAGATGGACACGTGTTAACTCTGCTCAAGCTAGTGCACTAAAAATAGCAGTGTGGCCACAGCAACACAGGCTGGCCACTCGAGTACAAACCCATCCCACCCCACCCCACCCCTGGCTACATACCAGGCAACTGGCCTGCATTGCCGTGCAGAGCTAGCATGTGTCTGTCCAGCCTCCCTGGGAAGCAGCCTCCCAGCTGCTGTGTAGACATGCGGTTGGCCAGTATTTCTCTTGGCACTCGTACTATTGTTGCATAACTAGGGAATGTCTACACATTACCTGAAGGGGGTGGGTGGTGATGCCCAACTCAGGTAGACATCTACATATTAGCTCTGCTTGAGCTAGCCGGGAATTACACCTCTCAGCTGCCATGTAGACATGCGCATCGAGACCACAGTCTCCTCATGACCATGACATCCCTGCACATGTGGATATTGCAGGGTCTCTGCATGGCCATGGTATTGCTGCACACGTGACCTACACGTGTTACAAGGCAAACTGTTACTGTACTGGTGCTGATATGCTTGCTACAGTCTCCTCTCTCCAGGGGCTCCAGGACTTTTGGAGTAACTTGTACCAGTTTACCACACGAGGGGTCAAGTTCTGCCATGAGATACACATGCACTCCCCTTCCCAGAGAACATATCAGCACCTCAGCTTGTAAAACCACAGAGCTAGAAGAATGAAGACAAGGGAGCTAAGATGTGAGTGGAGCTGGGGAGGGGGACTCAGGGCTCTTATCACCCCTCCCACAGAAGCTGCACTTTCAGTACTGTCACAGAGGCGGGAGTTGGAGGACCAAGCAGCCAAAATGCACCAGGTTTGTAATACCCTAGAATGGACCCTGCCCCAGATAAGCCTGTCAACTCAACAGAAAACAGTGGCTGGAGAGAAGCTCTAGAGCCCAATTTAGGAGTCCTGGGAGTAGCAGAAAGAGAATGGGATGGAACCAGCTTTCTCAGATCTGAGAGTCCCACGGATCCAAATGCAACTCCACATGTGGCCAGAACCCAGGATTCCAAGGACCCGCTGATGGTACCAACTTAGCTTGGACCAAAATGTCCATGGACTCCTCAGTCCAGGTGACAGAGTTAGTCTGAATGCTGCCATGGTGGATCCCACAAGAGAAGGGACTGGGTTTGGCTCCAAAGATACATCAGTCTTCAGGCATACCCTTCACCAAAGAGCTTCAAGGGATTGAGTCTTTGTGTAGAGGGATCTGAAAGCGGTCCCAGTGCAGAGGAGCGACTGGCCTGACCAGAGTGGGTATCAATCAGTAGGAGGCAGGACTGGAGGGCTGTATGCACACTCCCTACCCGCAGGAGCGCTCAGACATTGTTTGGTGACTACACAGCCAATCACATTGCTCCTAAAGTGTAGTGCATCGGAGCCAGAATCCTGAAGAACAATTGTCACTGACATTCCCATTGACAGTTGTCAGCCGCTGAGATTTCAGTCTGTAGAGTGAATGACAAATCCCCACCAAGACTGCTCCTGCAGGTTGCCACATCTGTGGTAGCATAACTCACAATTTGTGCTGTATGCAGGAATTAAATGACAGTGATTCATGCAGCTCTTACTCTAGGCAGCCTGTGTTACACTTCTACTGCCAATGATCTGTGAGTGAGCTCTGATCAAAGTGGGTCACTTACTTAGCTATGCTGAGTTCTCCCCTCCACCCCCTGGCATGGGGAAGTTTTTCTTTCAGTAGCAGCTCTTGTCAAGGTTCATAGACTCAACCTTGAAGACCACCTCTCTGACGGGGCTTGGTACTAGGATTCCGTGTAGAGAGGCTGAAGTCTCAAATGCTGAATCTCATCCTAATCTTGCAATTCAAATCAAATGCATTCCGAAGAGTTTTAAGCTTTTAAGTTTTCTCTCTTTAAAATAGGTTATCACAGAGGATGGGAAATTAGGAAAGGCTCTAAATGTGATCACCATCCTTGGAACTAGAACATTTTAGAACTCCCACCCTGAAGCTGAGCAGTGGCTTTTTATCTATAGTCTTCCTTCCTTGAAGTGACTATAAGAGGACAGGGAAAGATAAGACTCCAGGTTCCATTCCATCTCAGGGTGTGTAGCGATGCGCAGTGAGTTTGGAATGCTACAGACCCCAGGAACTCTGATAGTAACAGCAATACAAATGAACTGTGAGCAGGTGGACTTCCTGTCCTGTTCCAGATAAAGACTTCACACACTGCATAAGCTCAGACTTACCTCCTTGCTGGGTTTGGCCTTACTGGTAACTGAAATCTCAGTAACTGAACATACACCAACGTAAACGCACTTCCTGAATCTGGCTGTTCCTAGGGTTTCCTGCATCCTCGCTTTCTCTGCCCCCCATTCTGTCTGACCAGAGATTCTTACTCACCTCCCTACTCGTCTGGTGAAATTAACAAGATACACCTGCCACGATGAATCTGTGGAATATTCTCAGCAGCTGTGTGCAGGGTTCTAACCACTGCCAACAAGGTGGGTCCACAGAAAAGCCTGACCCCTTTGTAGAGCATGAGATCCTGATGCTATTGTAAGCACCACTAGATTTCAAGTGCCTGCAAGAACTAACTTTTTCAACTAATGATATCAACCAAGAGGGATAAAACAGAATAATGGATCCTTGCTTGTAGAACAGCTCAGCTGGGAAGAATGTTCTAATCCTGCCTTATTGAAAACTTAGTGAAATGGCTGCTGGTAGTTTTGCAGGGTTAGATAACATGGTGCCCAAAATGCCTGAGTCCTGTCGGGGCTGCAGCCTGCACCTTTGCTACCACTGCTGGAGCTGCAGCAGTGATGGATCACAGCTGGGAAGTTTGCTAGTGCAGCCCCTGCAATCATGTACGGATCATGCTGTGGTTCCAACTGCTCCTGCTAATTCTCACATCTAGGTAACTCTGGTTCAGTTCTAGTGATGTGTTCCAAAGATGAGCTCATCTTTTACAAATGTATGTTTCCAGTTATTTTGTTTTCTGTAGTTGAAAAGCACTGAACACAAACATCGATAGAACCATTCACAATCTCAGAGCATTGCACTTCCATGTTTTAAGAAAGAAAAAGAACATTTTAATATTTCATAGTTCACAGTGAACCATCAATCCCACATCTGACGGAGCTATTCATTTACCTGCATCCTAGTGCGGGCCAGTATAAATTAATGGATGAAGAATTAGTAGCACAGATGCACAGCCCATCTGGGCTATATATCCATTGCAAATTTATCCTCTGATAAGAATGACAACTGGTATTTAGAGTAAGTATTTTGAGGAGTTTCTCTGCTTTTAGAAAAGCTATTTCATGTTTAAGATGATACCCCCAATTTTATGTCCAGAAGAAGAAGATAAAAACCTCCTCTATAGATTTTTACTGTATCTATTTGTATTCGCACCTGGGCACCTTCCATTTATAAATCAATCATTATAAATAACAGCCAGCTTTAAACTAAGCCAAACCCACCAGATTGTACGGGGGATAAAATTCCCTGCTGGTGTAGCTCCACTGAAGTCAGTAGAGTTTCTGCAGAGAATTTGGCTAATGGTGCCATGAAGCTGATTAGACGCATGGTTTGGAAGGCTGCTTTAAGAGTTTTGGTCTGCTCACTGCATGCCCTGCAACTAGCCATAGAGAGCTTAATCCTAGGAGCCAACAGTGATCCCAGCCCAGGGGACTGTAATAATGATACCACGATGGGACAGAGGGGGAGAGGTGATCCTTCTGATAACTGGGCATTACTCCATTTGGTGCTTTGCAGAGCATACGTGACACACTGAATTGCCCTTGGAAGCAAATACGCGGCCACTGAAGAGTGCACTGAGCAATGGTGTTCCACGCTCATGGCTCCTTGTTGCGTTCACAAACAGATTGCTGCATTCTGTACCAGCTGATGCCGTCGTAGTTTTGTGTAAAGCACACAGCAATAAACCAGCTTGGGCGTTACAAAGGCTCCCTGTGGTGGGGTCCACCCTGAAGAGGAACAATCACAGCCTGCATTTAGCCTAGATGCTTCTAATAGTCAGCTTGGAGAGGAGTCATGGGGATGGTGAGGTGGCTCATGCACCTCCATAGTTCCTGACGAGCACATGTTTACAATGGGGCACATCCCAAAGGCTAAGACGGATGCAAACAGCTTGGCCAAACTCTTCCTGACCTATTTGAGCCTGCACCTAGGCCCTAGCCAGACAAACACTAGTCAAACAGGGCCAGCAGCATTCTCATTCAGGCTCCCGTAATACAAGCAAGGTCTGGAATCGCATTCCCCAGTAAATTGTGGATGGTATATTCCTATGGGCAGCTGCCTGCACATTGAAACGCGCGAACTGAAGGCTTGTGTCTCTGCTAATCATGAGATACCTGGTCCACCAGATACCAGCAACCAGCAATGCTACTCTACTTCCATGGCCTCCATGCTAGCGCCCACACTGGGTGCTGTCACTGCAGCTGAGAGCCCCAAAAATCTCAGGGTGGATTCAGAGGGAATACTTGTCAACACCTGCTGGTACATGGACTGTTATTTGTGGTTAATCTGATGTGGAGTTAACTTGGCAATCCCATTCTATCCATCTCTGAACCCTACAATCAACCCAGGGCAAAACTCTCCCACATGGCCCACTTGAGTAGCACAAATCAAGCATCCATCCCACTGCTGGATTCCGCCTGTCGAACAGACACATGAGCACAAGGGCACAGCTGATTCTCGGGCAGGCGAGCAGAGCAGTCACTTTTTCCCCCCCTCTGTTTCTTTTTCTTTTTTCTTTCTTTTTTTTTTTTGGCTCAGCCACTTGGGAGGCGTGGGAGTCACCAAAAATGTTTTCCATCCTGGCTGGCAAAATGGCTAGGACTGCTCCTGGCCAAGGGACAGGTCTCTCCCCCTGTATATCTCCTGCAGAACCCTAAACCGACAGGTGCTGATAACTTTCACCTGCCCCAACTTGAAATGGGGTTCTCCCCTGGCCTCTGCCTGCCCATGTCTCACCAACCCATGCACCCAGCATATCATCTCACCCCTCACACACACAACCTGTATAACCTGAGGTTAGAGGCAAGTCCAATTAAAAGGCAGCAAAACAGTGTGGATGGGGCTGTAAAGAAACCAAGAAAATTATATCAAGTCAATTATACCCCAACATGATGGCATGCAAATGGTGCTGTGTTAGTAGAACCTCTAGATACAGCCAGGAGAAAGGCGATTCATGCACTGGTCTAAAGATTTAATCCTGTTGCTAATATCCCCTGGTTTGTAGCTTGCTTTGGGCTCCCATTCCCATGTAACGTGGCAATATAATTTGTCCACCATTCCAACTAACTTTTGAGAAGGCAGAACAGATCAAACTGCTGTTGGAGAAGAGTTCGCCATCAGGATCTGAGAGACTGGGTCTCTGGGGACATCCAGGGCTGCTATGTAACAAGCGCACTTTGCTAGCAGTTAGGGACAGTTGTTTTCAAAGCAGAATTCATTTCTGATCATCAGGGAGATAAAAATGCAAATGAAAACCAGCCTGGAGATAGAACAAGGATAAGTGCCTTTGAGATATCTCAGAGAGATTGAAACCCTTGTCAACCTAGAAACGGATGGAATATTTCATGAAAATCTATTTCCATTATTGCCATCAATAAACAGCCTATCTGATCAGAATCCAGTAACAAAAAATTAAAAGGATATGTGTAAAAATAATAAACAATAACAGCACTTGCCATGTAGCACCCTCGAGAGCAGATGCAAGGATTAGTGAGTGTTTGTACAGAGCATTGAAAATATGAAGACCTATATAAGTTCTGTATTACCATTACTATCTTATTATAACAAATGGTATTGTTAAAATTAAATTAAGCTAGCGAGGTATGTGCAAGAGTGATTACTTTACTTTGCTTATTGCTAGGACTGAATAAATCACTAGATAGGTTCAGTCTCACCACACAACTCTGGTTTGGGGACATTTGAAATAAAATCATCTGTGAAGCTAATCTTCAGGGAGAGGCAGTCCCTGGAGCACAGTGAGGTATGAGTTCCTACTCCATATTTGTTTGTATTTCCCTCTCTCTGGCCTGCATTAGGCAGTTTATACAAGCTGTTCCCAGAAGGGGACTCATAGATAAATCATTTTACAGTTGGAAGAAGGGACAGTAGTTGCCTGAGAGACCAGAGTGGGGGAAGCAAACCAGCCAGTTTGACGTAATCCCCACATACTGGCTTCCTCTGCTGGGTCATGGCAACCTGCTGATGAAGAGCTGTGCTGTGCAGAGGACACCGGAGACTCACTCACTACAGACAATTCTCCGTCAGAATGGCCCATGCGTATCCCCGCTTTTCACATTAGCATCCCTGGTAGTAGGAGCTCAGATTCTTCTAGCAGGCAGGGCCCTCGAGGCCACTCAACTAATCCCCATGCAGGGTTCAGAATGAGCCTCCCAAAGCCCCTTCTCATCGCCAAGGGCACAGCGAGCTCACAGGGCCCTTGGTGCTCCCTTCTTGGGTCTGTTCTCTGCCCCTTTGGGAGCTGTGCTTTGAATACAGCTAATCAGCCAGGGTTTATATTAAAAACCAAACAGCAGCAGCCTGCTCAGCTGTGGGTCCCTATGGACATTGGCTGAGAGCCAATAAATAAGCTGCTTCCTCCCCCACCCATTTCTGGGTGGCGCCATCATTTCACACTGGTCAAATACAAGTTTATTAGGACATGTTTAACACTGGGCCAGATTTTGCCCTGAAAATACCCAGTGCAATCCCAGTGGGTTTCACAAGGTGAAAGTCACTGCAATTTGACACACTGTGTTTTCTAGTTTAGTGTATCAGAGCCCTGTCGATCCCATTGTCATGGGGAGTTTGCTCCTGTTGGTGCATAAATCCTGTATCTGAGATCAGGTGTGCATCAAGCCAGAGGAGAGGGGTGTAGGTGATGGGGGGAAGGACTGATTTCCTCACTCTCCCAGGCCAGGGGCATTGCTGGACACAGCCCTGCAGGATGGGGTCGTGTTCTCCAGGATGTGACTGGAGTGTTGCCATTATTCGTTCGTAGTGCATTTCAAGAGCAATAGCCAATAAAAGCCCATTGGTTACAACCTTACAGCCTGATCCTGAAGCCACTCTTAGTCTTTGCTCCAGCAAAGAGCCCAGCGAGGTCAAAGATTGAAAAACCACTGCATGGGGACTTCAGGATTTGTCCCCCAATCTTAGAGTCAGAATCCTGATCCGGGGCGGGGGGGGAATTGGGGACCCTGTGATGTAAGAACAGCTAGAGTCAGGATATAACTGCACCTTTTCCCTTTGAAAAAGCTACATTAGAGCGAGGCAGCTGATGAAAGTGGCCGGACACACGATCTTGGCACCTCCATGCATATTTTAACACCTACCGGAAGATGTTTTCACCTGACCGAAGTCACATGTTTACTTTGCACTGAAACATTCATGCCTGTCACCTCTCAAACTGACACTGGGCATCATTCCTGAGGTCTTTTCTAGTCAGACCAAACCTAGTATTTGAGATGCTCAATGTACAGCCATGCAAATTGGATCATCTCTTCCCTCTGGGCCTGGCAGGAGGGGGCGTCTGCACAAAACAGTGCTGTGTCCGCAGGAGTCCAAGTGGAGCAGAGATCTAATCTGGGGAAAGTGATTGGTGCAGGAGTGAGAGAGGGTGAGATGTCAGATGTCCAGAGGTTAGAACTGTCTGATATTTTACTTTGATATAATATAGTCTTCATTGGGCCAGGACACAAGAAGCAGAAGTTGTAAAAGGGCACAGACAGGAAGTAATACATGGCAGGAAACAGGCTGTGGAAGGAGCGGGAGACTGTAAATGATCATGCATATTGGGGACCCAGTTGGTGGTAAGTCTTGGCATTCTTCAAAAGTAGCATTTAAAACCTTTTCTTCTTTCCTCTGCAGACAGGGATGATGATGGATGCCAGGCTGAAGGATCTAACTCCAGCCATGCCCGTTATTTTCATCAAGGCCATTCCTGCTGACAAACAGGACACTCGCAGCATGTACCCATGTCCCGTGTACAAAACACGCCAGAGAGGACCAACCTACGTGTGGACTTTTAACCTGAAAACTAAAGAAAACCCTTCCAAGTGGGTCCTAGCTGGGGTGGCACTGCTTCTGCAAATTTAGGTTCTGATTGACACCGAGGTTCACCAACAGAGAATGTCTCAATGGGAGCTTTGAACCATTTCACATTCAAGCAATTTCTAAAATAATATGCGTAGAGGAAAAAAAAACCTTTGTCTTCTTAACTCTTTGAATGCGGGCATTTAGCAAGCTTGGCAAATGAATTCTTAAGAAGATGTAGCATGCAGTAGCAGATGCATCTATGGGAGAGGCAGTGTGGCCTAGTGGCTAGAATATCAGCGTAGGCCTCAGAAGGCCTAAGTTCTATTCCCAGCTCAGTTACTGAATGACCATAAGCAAATCACTTTATCCTTCCAGGCCTCAGTTTCCCCACCTGTAAAAAGGGGATATAATACTGACCGCCTTTGTAAAGTGCTTTGGAATCTACTGATGAAAAGTGCTGCATAAGAGCTAGGTATTTTTTATATATGTGACTGGACACTGTGGCCAGAGCCTCAGCTGCTATAAATCAGGGGATTGCCATTCATTCAATGGAGCTACGTGGATTTAAACCAGCTGAAGGAATGGCCCCATATCTATCACATCCAGAGGATTAAAGGGCTGTTAGGCTCAAATTTGACCTAATCTATATTTTTCTCTGTGTAGGTTCTGATCCAAAGCCAGTCGAAGTCCGAGGGAGTCTTTCCATTGACTTTGATGGGCTTTGGAGCTGGCTAAATTGAATAAGCTTTGTAATTCTTTAGACTCTGTTTTTTTTTTTTTTTTAATCCAACCCAATGTTTCAGTGAAGTGTGAAGAAAAATTCCGAAAGCCAGGGAGCACAGTACTCGTTAGGGGAATAAATGATTGTAAATGATGTAGGATTCCTCACTGATATCTCTTTAGACTCTAGGAACACTGGAAGGAGAGAGAACGCCGCCAGGCTATTAATGAATGAGGGAGATGCAGTAAAGCAAACCATTTCAGAAGGGTGAACATTTCCTAATAAAATCTTTATTCTTGGACTTGCCTCTAGAACTCCCATTTTGTTTCTTTTGGCCTGAAATATCAACATTATCCCACTACGCAGGGAGTATGAATCGTGTGTATGACATGAAAGACCAGGGAAAGTATGCAGGTAGTTGCAGTTTAGAAATATCTCATGATCGCTACTGCAAGGGCTAGATTCACAAAAGGGTATGCATCCGAAGAAGTGGGCTGTAGTCCACGAAAGCTTATGCTCTAATAAATTTGTTAGTCTCTAAGGTGCCACAAGTACTCCTGTTCTTTTTGCGGATACAGACTAACATGGCTGCTACTCTGAAAAGGGACTTAGGCATCTTACTGCCACTTTAGGAGCCCAAATCCCAGAAGCTCTGCCTCAGCTACCCTGAACCCTGTAAGCACCTAAACTTGCTTAGCACTTAATTTTTGCAGCAAATGGTTCTGCCTGTGCACGTGCGCACTGCAGCCCCACGCCAGGTGACCAGAGCCCCAGAGTGAGTCAAGAACTGGGGGAAGATAGGCGCTCCTCCACCTAACTGATCTGGAACGTGAGCTTAGAGCACACCTGCTGGACTGGGCCCCTATAGGCAAGCTTACACAAAAGAGCCAACCAGGTGCTCCCTCATAACGTTTAGCCCATTGATCAGGGCACTCACCTGGGGAGCCCCAGAGGGGCTAAGTGATTTGCCAGCTTTCAGGGGCATGTCCTAACCACTGGGCTATGGGATAGTCAGATGTGGGGCTCCCTTGGCCTGCTGTAGATTAATAATGAAAGAGAAAGAGCATAAATATGAGCCTGACTCTAGGCTGGGGGTTAGCACACTCAGCGGGGAGACCCAGGAGCCAGTCCTCCTGTTCCAATGCCTTTTTTAAATTATTTATCCAGCATGCAACTGATTCAACAGGAGAGACTGGGAGATTCCCCATCAGACTAGCCCAGAGCCCAGGAGCTAGCGTACTCACTGGAGAGGTACCAGATCCATAGTCAAACCCTTTCTCCCCTGCAGCTGCTGAGGGGACTTGACCTGGGGGTCCTTGAGAAGCTGTAAAGAAGGGCCGCCACTGCCTGTGAAGCAAATGGTGTAGGCACCTACTCCCATGGGCAGGCTCACAGCTGAGGGAGGTGCCTCCCTGTGGCCCAGACATAGGCACCAAACTCTGTGAAAAGGGAAGGGTGGGGCTCGGTGCACTCCCCTGGGCTTGGCACCTCCCAGAGGATCGCTGAGGTGAGGAAAGGTCTAGGGCTCTGGCTTTTGTGAATTGCAGTCTAGGTACCAGTCTGTCCCTGTGCACTGTACTGGGAGCCGGAGCGTTGTCTAACCCAGGCTTTGTGAATCCTAGGGATTTCTAGGTGCCTAAAAGTTAGAGATGGCAACACCGAGTGCCACCGCACCTACATTTCTTTGTGAGTGTAACCTGAAGCGGTTAGAATCGGTGTAATCCTGTGCAGCAAACCCAATGACCTTGCTGACTATGTGTTAGATCACACATAAAACTAGACTGGTGTTTAGGTTGTAAAGTCAAGCACAAAGTCAGGAAATGCCAGAATTACGGGTTCCCAGGCAACCTTACCTCTGCCCCCGTCTACTTACACCAGTCTTCAGTCACATGATCAGACACTTTTCCCCCTCAAGCAACCTGCCTAATTCCACTGCTTAGTATTTTTTTTTATCCTCATCATTCAGCGTGTGGCTTCATGCCGTCTTTTCTGCCACTATCCAAACCCTGCACAAACTGTTGAACTGCCTTATGGGCATTTCTGGAAATGCTTCATCACAGCTCGAGTATCTTGCAACCCTTCATGACTTTGGCCTGGATGCACAAAAGAAGGTAGGTGCCTATGTCCCTGCTTTAGGTGCCTAAGGCCCAGTTTGGGGATCAGTGTGATGCATAAAACTCCCACTGAATCTTGGCGGAACCTAAACTCACTTGACCCCTAAGATTTTTGCAGCAAAAGTTCCCTCCGCACCTATGTTTCTCCCTCTGGGCGTGTGCAGTGCAGTCGTCCTGGGGCTTATCTCCCGTCTGAGCCACAGAGCAGGTCTCAAACTGAGGTAAGCCAGGTATTCAGCCGTGTTGCGTGCAGGGCCTGGTCTGTTGGGTGTGCTCAGAGACTGCCTGACAGGGTGGGCCCCTCAGGAAACATCACACAAATCACAGCGACAACTTCGCTCATAATGCTTAGCCCAGTGGTGAGGGTCCTCACCAGTGATCACATGGGAGAAGGGATTTGAACAAGGATCTGATACCCCTCACAGAAGTGCTCGAAGCATCAGGCTCTGGGCTATTCTGTGGGGCTCCCTCAGTCTCACCGGTTGAAGCTGTTGCCCACTGGATAAATAATGAAAGAACTAGTGGAGCAGGGGGCCTGGATCCTAGGGCTCCAGGCCGTGGCCTTGCAATGGTTCAGAGAAAGGTCAGACCATGCAAAAGTTAAGGAACGCCTGGTTGAAAAGGGACCCTGTTGGCTCCAGACAGCGCAGCTGACCGGACACTAAACGTCCGGTTGGCGGGGCTAAAGCAGGCTCCCTGCGTACCCTGGGTCCACGCAGCTCCCAGAAGCGGCAGCATGTCTGGCTCCTAGGTGCAGGGGAAGCCATGGGAGCTCCATGCGCTGCCCCATCCCAAGCACTGGCTCCACAGCTCCCATTGGCAGGGAACAGCAGCCAATGGGAGCTGCGGGGGTGGCACCTGCAGGCGGGGGCAGCATGTGGATCCCCCTGGTCCCTCTGTCTAGGAGCAAGAGGGACATGCCATCCGCTTCCGAGAACTGCCTGAGGTAAGCGCAACCTGGAGCCCACACCCCAAACCCTCTCCTGCACCACAACCCCCTGCCTCAGGTCAGAATCCCCTCCTGAACCCTAAGTCCCTTCCAGACCTTGCAACCCAATGCCCTGCCCCAGTCCTGAGCCCCGTCCCACACCCACACTCCCTCCCACACTCTGAACCCCTTGGCCCCAGCCTGGAGCTCCCTCCTTCACCCAAATCCCTCATCCTTAGTCCTACCCCAGAGCCTTCACCCCCTCCCGCACCCCAACCCCCAACCCGGTGAAAGTGAGGGAGGGTGTGGGAGAGTGAGCGACGGAGGGACAGGGGTGGGGCCTCGGAGCAGGGGCAGGGCAAGGATGTTTGGTTTTGTGCGATTAGAAAGTTGGCAACCCTACCGCCAGCATGCTCATGGGGGTGAGCTCTGTCTGTCTCTCACTTTGTTAAAGAGTCATTTGGGCCAAAGAAAGCGAGTGTAAAGACACAAGAATGCCCTGGTAGTGTAGGGGTTAGAGCCTAGTGGTGTAGCTATAAAAGCCTTAACTTTTGCCTGGCCTGACATCTCTCTTTAATACTGCAAGGCCAGAGATCTGTACATTCACTTTACTGGAACTCTGGACCATGTTATAGAGGCTGGGTGTGTATAAATGCTGGGTCCATTGTATTGCATTGATTTTAAGTCCTTTCTTCAGTGGACTAGCCCCTCTTTCTGTTCAGTGCTGCCCTCTGAGATGCCCACTTATCTGCAGGAAAGGGAAAAGTTCATTAAATTCCCCAAGCACCGATTGCTCTTTCCAGAGTAAATCGCCTGTTCTGTTCTCCTGCCATCTGAAGAAGAATGGGATGCCGACACCAAAACGGCTCCAATTGTTTTATTATGGATAAAGCTCTTCCTGCATAATTCACCAGTTGGGCTAGCTGGGTGTTTGGGAGATATTTATAGACACTAGAAATGTCACCCGGGCGCTCATCTCTCATCCTTTTGAAAATCATCGCAGCTAGGTTTCGGATGGGAAATGTTACAAGAAACTCGAGAGCAAATCATTTGGTGCTTTAGGAGAAAAAAGAACTGTGTTTTCCTAACTGTGTGGGTTTAAAATAGGTAATTAAATGCAGCTGGCCAGGCTATTCACTAGGAGCAATGCATTAGTCTAAGGTGGGCATCTGCGGTACATGAACTGTGCATGGCTCTTTAAGGCAATTGCTTGCATGGAGCTATCCTGCCCACTCCTTCCCCACTCTGTGGTGCCTTATGGGAGTGGAAAGAACTGAGTGGTGGCTAGGGCCCTGCTCCCAGGTACATCAGGAGGGCTGAGGTTCAAGCCCTAGCTGGGGTAAAGAGGCCTTCAGCTCTGAGCCACAGCAGTGCTCCAGGGCAGCCTGGATCAGAGAGCCCAAAAGCTCAGGTGAGCCGGGGCCAAAGCATTCTTGTCCTTGCTTACAGATAGTCCCCCAACCTGAAGCAAATACTCACCAGCAACCCCACACCACACCACACAACAAAAACACTAACCCAGGAACCTATCCTTGCAACAAAGCCCGTTGCCAACTCTGTTCACATATCTATTCAGGGGACACCATCATAGGACCTAATCACATCAGCCACATTATCAGAGGCTCGTTCATCTGCACATCTACCAATGTGATATATGCCATCATGTGCCAGCAATGCCCCTCTGCCATGTACATTGGCCAAACCGGATAGTCTCTATGCAAAAGAATAAATGGACGCAAATCAGAAGTCAAGAATTATAACATTCAAAAACCTGTCAGAGAACACTTCAACCTCCCTGGGTCACTCAATTACAGATATCAAAGTTGCAATATTCCAACAAAAAAACTTCAAAAACAGACTCCAATGAGAAACTGCAGAACTGGAATTAATTTGCAAACTGGACACCATTAAATTAGTCTTGAATAAAGACTGGGAGTGGATGGGTCATTATACAAAGTAAAAACTGTTTCCCATGCTAATTTTTTTCCCCTACTGTTACTCACACCTTCTTGTCAACTGTTGGAAATGGGCCATCCTGATTATCACTACAAAAGTTTTTTTTCTCCTGCTGATAATAGCTCACCTTAATTAATTACTCTCATTACAGTTGGTATGGGAACACCCATTTTTTCATGTTCTCTGTGTATATATATTTTCCTACTGTATTTTTCACTGCATGCATCTGATGAAGTGGGTTTTAGCCCACGAAAGCTAAGCTTATGCTCAAATAAATTTGTTAGTCTCTAAGGTGCCACAAGTACTCCTCTTTCTTCTTGCTGAAACAGACTAACATGGCTATCACTCTGAAACTTGTGACTGGGTGTACCAGACCCTTGGAGGCCCCTTGCTGAAGGCCTCACAGGCCTACCACACCCAAGAATGGAGCAGTGAAGGTGTGTCCTGCAGGCCTGCCTAGAGAGGCTGCAGGGAAGCAGCCAATCAGAGTGAAGCACGCCCAGTTAAAAGGTGCTGCAGGGTGGAGTAGGGCAGTTGCTCGTTGTGACCAGAAGGGTGAAGGAGGAGTGGAAGGCTGTGAGACACCACAGGTAGATACTGCAGAGAAACCGTGCATAAGCAGAGACAGGACTGTGGAGCTCTCCAGGTGCAGAGGCCTGGGAGGGAGAACCCTGACTAAAAGGGGGCAGAGACTGTCACAAGCTCCCCAAGTAGAGGCCTGGGAGAAGACCCCTGAGAAATCAGGACAGAAACTGAGAAGCAATCCATGCAAGGATGCCTGGGAGAGACCCTGCTCAAACAGGAAACAAACAGAGGACCCAAGAAGGTGATGGGACAGAGTGGGAAGCAGCTCAGGGAATGCAGTCACAACAACTGTTAAAGAAAGCAGCATGTGGCTGCTATTTGTAGGGTCCCTGGGTTGGGACCAGGAGTTGTGGGCAGGCCCGGATCCTCACTGGCCACTAGCGAAGTGGCTAAACCCCAGGAAGGGGATAATACTCAGTACTGAAGGCCCAGAGATTGGGCGGAAGAGGGCCAACCATGTGTTGGACTTTGTTACCCCAGAAGGGGTTCCTCCATTTTAGATTTTGTGTGACTTAGCCGGAAAGCTGAGCCACTGAGGACCCGGCTAATGAGGGCAATAGCCCACAGGGCACTATGAAAAGAGAGAGAGTACAGGTTCACACCCATCCAACAGGAAGCGCTCATGGGAGGTGAGTGTGTCCCGTCAAAGTTCTCTGTTGAGGGGATCTAAATGTGCAGTCACCTCCATGGGGAGATCAGGCCAGTCCAGCATCTGAGTGGCTTCAGGAAACAATGCAAACACCTTCCTCTTGGACAAGGCTGCGCCATAAGAATGACACCCACATACTGATACTGCCTCTCACACCCCAGCTCTGACCTTCCTTCCACTCCCAAGCCCCAAGCCTGACCCCCCCTTTTGCCCCAAAACAAACCACACAAAAAATTTAATAAAATATTTCTTAAAGAGGACAAAAGACCCAACCATCCTCTCCCATGAAGTGTTTGAAATGAAAAATGAAGACGAGTCAGAAAAGACATGCCCTAAGGACTTTGCTCTTGCTATTGATTTTACATAGACAGCGCCCAGATACCATGGTGATGGCCAGCAGGATAAAACCCTACGGCAAATGATCACTGTCTGTTGCCTGTGATCACATGGGCGTTCCCTAGTGGTCTGTGCTAGGTTTTCCCCCACACAGGAAGCAGCCACTTACTCTCAGCCTGAGTGTCTTTTACATTAGACTAAGGGAAACAACAAAAGAAGACTGAACAAAAGAAAAAATTCCACTAGAGCTGGCCAAGAAATGGGGTTGCAGCACTGTGAAAAACATCAAGGTTTTAACATTTCCAACCCAAATCAGTAGCTTGGAGAGCTCGGGAGGCAGATGGGTGGGCGGGCAGGCTGGCCAGGTTGTCACTGAAAGTTTCAAGAGAACCGCCACATTCCCATGGAATGTTTGAATTCCATCAAATCCACTTTCTGCTGGGCTGCCAGAAAACGTTTGCCCAGCTCTAGGCTCCACGGTGGGTGTTTGCTCGGCCGGTGGCTCGCAGAATGATGCCTGCCTCTGCAGATAGCAGCTTCTCAGAAATGTACAGGCATAGTACACAGACCTCAGTGTCCATCGCTACCTACACTGCGATCTTCCTTCCCAGCATTGAGCTGGCCTGCGGCTGCCCTGGGTATTTGGTGAGATTACTGCCCAAGACAATCATGCTTTGTACCCAGCTGCTCATGGCTTCAGATGGCAGTAGTACGCTGAGCCAGCTTCCCATTTGTTCGTACGGCGCCCCAGGGTTACTGGCCGAACACAGGAGATGGGCAATGGCTAACAAGCGTTTGGATTCCCTCACCCTCCTGAAGGCAGCAGGGAGGCCCAGAGGGAGGGCAGAGCCTGTGGTTAGAAGGCTGGGAGGCCCTGATGCCCCATGTGTGCCCTGCCTGAACAGACTGTTGGAGCCCGGTGCTGCTCATTTGCCCGGCAGCTGGGGATCAATCAACGCTCACAAAGCCTGAGACTCTCCAGCTGGGCTCTCTCCAGACAAAGACCCCATTAGGGAAATTTTCTATTGCTATTGCTTTTACATGGAAGGTGCCCAAATACTACAGTGCTGGGAGCAGGATAAACCCCTAAGCTATATGGTATGGTGTCGTGCAGCCCAACAGACCCAGCGCTCTGGAGAGCTCCCAGCTCAGGTGTGGAGGTGTAGTGTCATGCAGAGCCTGGACACTGGTATCATGCTGAGACACCTGCCATAATGCAAATGTGACAGCCGCCATCTTGCCCAACAACAGGGCTGAAAGCCTGGCAGCTTGAGCTAAGGGTCCCAGCTCTGCAGCGTGCCTGTGGCCTATGTGGCTTCAACCCAGGGGAGACTGCACAGAGCCGAGGGCCTTACACAGACATTTCCAAGCCTGCTCCAAGATTTAGTTCAGGGTCTGCTCAGTTCACCCATCCCTACTGCATTCCCCAAGCCATGGGGTCAGAACACACCTGGAGCCTTCTGGGCACCACTGGAGACCAAGAGGAACCGAGGGTGCTGTCCCTTTATGAACCGCCATGAAAGAAGCACGCAGCCTTTGCCTGAAGGGAAGGGTGCTTTCAGAGGGGGATCAGCCTGCTGCCAGCCAAAATAACTGAAGCACCTGTCACTTGTCATAGCCAGGCAGCGCTGGAACAACATTAGACAAGTTAACTGCTTGAGTCTGTTGCCAGATGAAAATTAAGACGTACCTATATGCCCAGGGGCTGTAGAACCTGCATCCTGGCCTGTTAAAAGGCCTGGTGGCAACAGGGCCCGCGTGCCCATTTGGTACAGGACTTTCTGTTGTTTAAAGCAGGTTTTATTGTGTTCTGCTTTGTCCGGTTTGGATTTCAAGTGCAGAGGAAATGAATTTCAGTGTCCTTGATTCTAAGGACCAATTCTCTGTGTGGGTGTCTCCATTTAATACTGGTTTGTACAATGTCACCTTTATGGCATCGTGTAATCCCTGAGCTGAGTGCATGTAGCGCTAAAGCTATTTCAATTGATTTGCCTCACTGTCATGCCTATGACAGATCCACTACAGTGCCAGGCGTTCCAGTCCCGTGTGCTTCAGCTACCAGGGCAAAGCAAGACTTGGAAACTGCCTTAGAGTCTCTCAAGCATTTGACAGTGAGGGAATGCCGTATTTGAGGGTACCCGAACAACCTCAATTCAGTCCCCTCGTGCATCCAGCCTGGGCACTGAATGAGGCAGGGATCCTATGGAAAAACTGGTATGTGATCATGTCACTAAAGCCATCTCCAGGGGCATATGCACAAGGGGGGGTGGGGAATTAAAGTTATATGGACATCTGTAAGTCTGGCATGTCCTAACTTCCGAGAGCTTTAGGTTACAGCCTAACTAACAGAGGGGTTGCATGTAATTTCTTAGGGTCTTTTTAAGGAAAAAAGTAAAATCCAATCTTATTGTGTACGACCCCTGCTCCTGTAGCATCAGCCGAGTGTGAACCCTGTGTCTTCAGCAGAGGCTGACACCATTGGCAGCACTAATGTCATTAACGGCTAGCAGGAAATAGCTGTTACCCCCTCTGTGGGGATGGACTGCTGGGGCCAATGTGTTCTTTTTCTCCCCAGCCTAGGAGTTGGGGGAGCTCCCCCCGTGTATGGGGTCCAGTGGTCCGACCAGACCAGCTATCCCCCTCCATGGGCAGCTCCCAGGTGTTCACAGTGCAGTGTATGCTTCCGTGTATGGAGCTGCTTTGGGCATAGTGTGGGCCTGGCTCTTCACAATATTCAAGTCGATTATTACATGTTGACAGGCTGCCAAAATTTCCCTAAGGAATGAAAGCAAGAGCTGGGAAATGGTCATTTTCAAAAATTTATCTTAGCAAATGCCAAAAGAAAAGGTACTTCTGGGCCAAAGAAAAGGTACTTCTCTAGCCTGAGGGCTTTCTACCTGCTAAATCTCAAAGGCCTGCTGCAAACATGGGCGGTGCGAGAACTTTTCAAAGAAAAGGCTATGAGAATGCTGTATAATGGAAAGCATTAGACAATCTAAATATAGGGGCCACTCTGAGCCCCCCTGCCCAGTACAATAGATCAGCAACCATTTCTCAAAGAGAGACAACAGGCATGGGTGAGGGTATGAAAAGGGGAAGCTGAATGAAGGACTGATGGACAGTGGGTTTATTTAGGGACAAATTTAATATAATGCTTAATGAACACATTAGAAATCCCATTGGTAGTCAGCCCACAGTGATGTTTAAATAAGTAATTGGCACATTAGTTACTGATTATTTACAGCACAAAACCAGCCATAATTCATCTGCTCCAGATACATTTCCTTTAGCACAAGAACGGCAGAATTGGCACATGTAATTAGAACTGGGTTATTAGATTTGAGCGGTTTATTATGAATGGTTTCTGAAATGGCTATAATTGGTCAAGCAACTCAGCAAATGCATTTACTTTGTTAAGGATTGTGCACTTCATTTGAAATGGTTTATGACAGTGATAAGACCTTCAAGGAGCTGTAGGCAGCCCTCATAACACAAGCAATGGCTGTGCCTGTTGTGTGGAGGAATCGTTTGGGTTATAAAGCATGTGTGAGGCATTAGCACATGTATGGGGCCTCTTTGCAGCCTGTTTACCAACATGCAAAGTCTCCAGGGTTCATTGTTGGAAACTCTCAGGCTATTCATCAAGATTGTTACAGAAAGCTTCAAAGGGTGGATTGAGAGTGGGCTAGTCCAGGGTTAGTGGATCAGCTTCCTAACTGCAAAATATTGCCCTTTAAAGCATTGAGTGGGGCAGAGCTGGTCTGGGGAGCCATATGTTGCAGTGGATCCCAGGTGGGATTCACAAAGTTACTGAGGAGCCTCAGGTGTGGATTTAGGCACCTCGGTCCAGTTTTAGGCTCCACTGTGATCCACAAAACTCTCGCCAAATTTCAGAGGCACCTAAACTCTCTCGTTCTTAAATTTGCATGGTAAAAGATCCCTCAGTGCCTATGTTTCTGCCTCTGGGGATGAGCATTGCTGCCTGCCCCATGGTGACTGGACACCTATCTCCTGCCTAAATCCCAGAGCAATCCACAAACCAGGGGAAGAGAGGCATTTGCCTAACATGTGTGTAGGGCCCAATCTGCTAGGCGTGCTGATGTAACACTGACAGACCCCAGTTGTTGTTTTTTTATTTCACAGGCTTCCTGATGGTTTATTCACATACAAATTCACAATGGGAATCAGTCACTCTCATCAGACAGGCAGCACCAAGGCCCTGCACTGTGGCTTGTCCAAGTTTCTTGTCTACATGAATCTTCTCAGCTTGGAGAGAAGCTGATGCAACTGGCTGTTGTTTTTCTTGAAGACACCTTTAAAGGGATGAGAAGTTGTGAGGGTGACTGGGGAGAACCTGGCCTGACAGAAATACAGCTGGCAGCAGTGCCCATATCGCCTGGGCCAGCAAAGGGGCTCTGAGCTCAGTACTTTGTAGCAAACTTCAAGAGGCCAAGGAGGAGGTCGGTGTGAAACACAGCTTGTCGGGCAGGATTGAACCTGGGATCTCTGGAACTAAATGCATAAGACTAGGGTTACCATATTTAAAAAATAAAAAAAGTGGACACTCCATGGGCCCTAGCCCCGCCCCTTTCCCAACCCTAGCCCCGCCCCAACCCCACCCCTTCCCCAAAGTCCCCACCCTAACTCCCCCTCCTCCCTCCCAGCCACGCGAAAAGGGCTGCCCGAGCGCTACCGGCTTTACGGTTTGCCGGGCAACCTCCAGACCCTCCGCCCCCGGCCGGCGCTTCCCCAGCGCAGCTGGAGCCCGGGAGGGGAAGCGCCCAGCCAGGGGCGCAGGGTCTGGAGGCTGCCCAGCAAACCATGAAGCCGGTAGCACTCGGGCTTCGGGCAGCCCCTATGCCTCCGGACCCTGCGCCCCCGGCCGGGCACTTCTCCTCCCCAGCTCCAGCTGCTCTGCTCCTCCCCGGACTCAGACTTTGGCTCTGTTTAAGAGCCAAGCTGCCCGAGCCAGCGCTACCGGCTTCGGGCAGCCCCCTTGACTCCGGATCCCAGCCGCCGGCTGGGCACTTCTCCCCGGCTCCAGCTGCTCTGCTCCGGCGGCGCAGGGTCCGGAGGCACGGCGGCTGCCTGAAGCCGGTAGCGCTGGCTCGGGCAGTTTGGCTCTTAAACAGAGCCGAAGTCTGAGTCCGGGGAGGAGCAGAGCAGCCACGGGAGAGAAAGTGCCCGGCCGGTATTTTTCCCGGACATGTTCGACTTTTTGGCAATTCCCCCCAGACGGGTTTGATTGCCGAAAAGCCGGACATGTCCGGGAAAAAACGGACGTATGGTAACCCTACATGAGACTCATGAGTTAAAAGCCACATGCCTCTTAGCTCAGGCTGTAGAGCAAACTCATTAATCTCTCTCTACATGTCTCGGTGCCACTACATGGGACAAAGCACCACACCTAGGAGGTTTGTGGGTTACATTGGGAGGCTGCTTACTGGAGTGAGTCCCATTTGAAAGCCTGTTGAAGGAGGAAGCAATGGTGGTGGTGCCCACTTTATAACTTTTGGCTCAGTGGTGAGAGCACTTCTCTGGATCATGGGAGACTCAGGTTCGATTCCCCCCTCTCCTAACAAGAACAACTCTGAAGCCTGGTGGGTCGGGTAGACCCCTGAAGGTGAAGGACCCAGCAGTCACTCCCTCTGCTCCCTTCACTCTTTAATTATTTATCCACACTGGAGCAGTTTCAGCCTGACAGACTGGGGAGCCTTGCATCAGAACATCCCATAACTCAGTGGTTAGAGCAGTCTGCTGAGAGGCAGAAAGTCCTTGTTAAAATCCTTTCTCCCCCAGGCAGAAGGGGGAAATCGAACTTGGGGCTCCCATACCCCAGGCAAAAGCACTAACTGCTGGGCTAGACATGATTGGGTAGGCAAAGTTTTTGCCTCCAGCCATTTTGTGTGGCATGAGATAGGAGCCTAACTCACTAAAAATGGCGTAGGTGCTGAAGCTGCCTGGCTCTAGGAGAGGGGTTCCTGTCCATGGATTGCTGGCAGAGCTAGGCACCTCTCTGCAGCTGGGACATAGGCACCTATGCCGGAGAGAAAGGGGTGGGGTTTTGGACTCACCCCTCCCCTTAGCATCTCCCATTGGCTAGCTTAGGAAGCTCCCTGCCTAGCATGCTAGCTTTTATGCAGCGCAGTCTACGAAGTTCCAGTCTTGCCCCATTCACTGTGTAGGAGCCCGGGAGCCCAGCTCAGGCTCTGGGGATCCCATTCTTGTTCCTAAGATTTTCTAGTTAGGCGTTGTAACTTGTAAGGATCACAATAGCTATGTCCCTCTCGGCGCTCCAGGCACCAGTGTCTGCAATGGCTCCACCAGGGCACAGCATGAATTAAAATGAGACATGGCCCAGGAACGAATCATTGTAATAGCCAGTAATGGCATAACTTGCCCAAGGGAACATTTCTTCCTAAATGGGGTTGGGGAGGGGGTTGAGGTGAGGGTAGGGCAATGTCTATGACAACAGGTGTGGGGGGAGGGTAGAAGATGTTACTTCATAAAGGACAAGGGGCTAAAGTCAGGGTTGGGGGAGGTTCTCTGCCTTGCTTCACCCCCCTGTCACCATTCAGGTGACGTGAGGGAAGCAGAACTGCCTACAAACAGACCCACGCTGGGTCTCTCGGCACAGCTTGCTCCTGCCCTCTCTTCCCCCAGCCCCTAGTACTTGGTGGCGTTGGGGATGGGGGGGAGGGAGGACATGGCTGGTACTTGCTGTGTTCTGGCTCTTCCCCCACTTGTGTATGGGCTCTGGGGGTCTGCTGCCAGCTGGCACAAGTTAGAGCAGCCCCAGGCTGGGCTGGCACCAATACTCAGGGAGTGTAACTTGGTGCTGGGTCTCAGCCTCTTCTCATTTCTCCTCTCCTGGCTGCCCTGGGCATACACAGAGTTCGGGGGGGGAGGGGCAAGGGAGGGCATTGCCCCCCCAAACTGCAAGCCTCATAGTCAGGCAGCCTGAGCGTGCAATGCAATAAGTTTTGCAGAGGAGGGGAGATGTGCTGCTCTGCTCCCAGTTTGAACCCCTGAGGCAGGGAGTCAGAATTTCGTTTATAAACAGAGTGATTCATGGGTGATTAAGATAAGAAAGGGCTGTAAGGATGTTTCCTAAAGTTAAATGCTCTGTTCCAAGCTTGGTAAACTGCAAAAAGTAAGTAGCCTAATGATAGAAAGTAATTGTAGATTTTTCTACATCTATTTCAATTGTTGTATTCAAGAAGTGGTAACAAAGTTACTAATAAGGAGTCCGGCGGCACCTTAAAGACAAATTTATTTGGGCATAAGCTTTCGTGGGTAAAAAACCCACTTCTTCAGATGCACGGAGTGAAAATTACAGATACAGGCATTATTATACTGACACATGAAGAGAAGGGAGTTACCTTACAAGTGGAGAACCAGTGCTGACAGGGCCAATTCAATCAGGTTGGATGTGGTCCACTTCCAATAACTGATGAGGTGTCAATACCAAGAGAGGGAAAGTTGCTTTTGTAGTGAGCCAGCCACTCCCAGTCCCTATTCAAGCCCAAATTAATGGTGTTAAATTTGCAAATGAATTTTAGTTCTGCAATTTCTCTTTGAAGTCTGTATTTGAAGTTCTTTTGTTGTAGTGTATGGCTACTTTTAAGTCTTTTATAGAATGTCCGGGGAGATTGAAGTGTTCTCCTACTGGCTTTTGTATGTTACCATTCCTGATGTTTGATTTGTGTCCATTTATTCTTTTGCGTAGAGACTGTCCGGTTTGGCCAATGTACATGGCAGAGGGCCGTTGCTGGCACATGATGGCATATATCACATTAGTAGATGTGCAGGTGAATGAGTCCCTGATGGTGTGGCTCATGTGGTTGGGTCCTCTGGTGGTGTCGCTAGAGTAGATATGGGGACAGAGCAGGCAACGGGGTTTGTTACAGGGATTGGTTCCTGGGTTAGTGTTTCTGTGATGTGGTGTGTAGTTGCTGGTGAGTAATTGCTTCAGGTTGGGGGGCTGTCTGTAAGCGAGGACTGGTCTGTCTCCCAAGGTCTGTGAGAGTGAGGGATCATTTTCCAGGGAAGGTTGTAGATCGTTGATGATGTGCTAGCAATGCCCCTCTGCCATGTACATTGGCCAAACCGGACAGTCTCTATGTAAAAGAATAAATGGACACAAATCAGACATCAGACATACTACAACAAAAAAACTTCAAAAACAGACTTCAAAGAGAAACTGCAGAACTAAAATTAATTTGCAAATTTATTACCATCAATTTGGGCTTGAATAGGGACTGCAGCAATGAGTAGTGAACCCTGGGACAAGGTGCCTCACAATCTGTCGTGTTCAGCCTCACAACCGCCCTCGGGTTGTACAGGCAAGAGCCGAGAGACCAAGGCCCAGACTTTGAAAGGTGCCAGGCATGGCCACCCTCAACCCTACGTGCCCTGCTGCTGGTAGCATCCTGAGCCCTGCTTCCCCCACATTGTCTGGGAAGGGTTGAGTGCCTCAGAAAGGGATTGTCAGATGCTAGCACGCTGAGCTGCCTAAGCCAGCCAGGAGTGACATGCAGAGGAAAGGAGTGGGGCTCAGGCCCAAATCCTGAAAGGAATTTACATCCTAACTCCCAGTGATCTCTGGGCACCTTCCTCCACTGGGATTCCTGTCTGTGAACCCTGTGCTGGAGTTCAACGCCCAAGCCAAGGGCAGCCGGTTCTTGGGAAAGCCAGAGCTAGGGTGAGCCTATGATACCTACTAGCCAGGGCACTTCTAGGGGATACCGGACACCTGGGTTTAGAGCCCCTCTGAGATAGCACAAGGATGTGAATCCAGATCTCTCCACAATTCAACGGAGTGCCTTAACCCCCAGGGCTGCTGGGATGGTGCTTTCCCAGACTCTCCTGTTGAAGCTGTTCTACACTGTACACATGGAGCTATTCACTGGGTGAGAGCGACTGTAACCCACTGGGTAGGGTACTCATCTGGGACACTTCCGCTGAAATCACTGCTCCAATCGGGCAGAATGGGGATTCAAACCTCCACCTTCCCCATGCTAGGTGAGTGCTCCAATCACTGGGCTGCTGGATATGACACATGCTCCTTTCCCCAGCCCAGCTGTCTTCTGTGCAGGGCCTGAGAATGCCGACAGGACTGGGCCTGCTGCTGAGAGAGCTGGAGGAACTAGCTTGAGACTCCTTCTTCTGGGCCACTGGGGCCTTGGCTACTAAGGCCCAAGCAGTTTGTCAACTAAGGGGCAGCACCGGCATTTGGGGGGGGGCTGCACATTCTCACCAGAAGAATCTCAGCTGCCTGTGGGTTACTTGGCAGTTGAGAATGTCAGTGATGCCTAAATGTTGGACTTAGGCACCTAGAGAGGCAGCTAGGCACCTTAGTGAATCTAGCTCCTGCAGCCCAGATGCTCAAATGGATTTAGGTGCCAGACACACATCTTTGAGGATCTGGGCCTTAGGAATCATAGAATCATAGAATATCAGGGTTGGAAGGGACTTCAGGAGGTCATCTAGTCCAACCCCCTGCTCAAAGCAGGACCAATTCCCAACTAAATCATCCCAGCCAGGGTCTTGTCAAGCCGGGCCTTAAAAACCTCCAAGGAAGGAGATTCCACCACCTCCCTAGGTAACGCATTCCAGTGTTTCACCACCCTCCTAGTGAAATAGTATTTCCTAATATCCAACCTAGACCTCCCCCACTGCAACTTGAGACAATTGCTCCTTGTTCTGTCATCTGCCACCACTGAGAACAGCCGAGCTCCATCCTCTTTGGAACGCCCCCTCAGGTAGTTGAAAGCAGCTATCAAATCCCCCCTCATTCTTTTCTTCTGGAGACTAAACAATCCCAGTTCCCTCAGCCTCTCCTCATAAGTCATGTGCTCCAGACCCCTAATCATTTTTGTTGCCCTGCGCTGGACTCTTTCCAATATTTCCACATCCTTCTTGTAGTTGGGGCCCAAAACTGGACACAGTACTCCAGATGAGGCCTCACCAATGTCGAATAAAGGGGAACAATCACGTTCCTCTATCTGCTGGCAATGCCCCTACTTATACAGCCCAAAATGCCATTAGCCTTCTTGGCCACAAGAGCACACTGTTGACTCATATCCAGCTTCTCGTCCACTGTGACCCCTAGGTCCTTTTCTGCAGAACTGCTACCTAGCCATTCGGTCCCTAGTCTGTAGCAGTGCATAGGATTCTTCCGTCCTAAGTGCAGGACTCTGTACTTGTCCTTGTTGAACCTCATCAGGTTTTTTTTGGCCCAATCTTCTAATTTGTCTAGGTCCCTCTGTATCTGATCCCTACCCTCCAGCGTATCTACTACGCCTCCCAGTTTAGTGTCATCTGCAAACTTGCTGAGAGTGCAGTCCACACCATCCTCCAGATCATTAATAAAGATATTAAACAAAACTGGCCCCAGGACCGACCCTTGGGGCACTCCGCTTGAAACCGGCTGCCAACTAGACATGGAGCCATTGATCACTACCCGTTGAGCCCTATGATCTAGCCAGCTTTCTATCCACCTTATAGTCCATTCATCCAGCCCATACTTCTTTAACTTGGCAGCAAGAATACTGTGGGAGACCGTATCAAAAGCTTTGCTAAAGTCAAGGAATAACACATCCACTGCTTTCCCCTCATCCACAGAGCCAGTTATCTCATCATAGAAGGCAATTAGGTTAGTCAGGCACGACTTCCCCTTGGTGAATCCATGCTGACTGTTCCTGATCACTTTCCTCTCCTCTAAGTGCTTCATAATTGATTCCTTGAGGACCTGCTCCATGATTTTTCCAGGGACTGAGGTGAGGCTGACTGGCCTGTAGTTCCCCGGATCCTCCTTCTTCCCTTTTTTAAAGATGGGCACTACATTAGCCTTTTTCCAGTCATCCGAGACCTCCCCTGATCGCCATGAGTTTTCAAAGATGATGGCCAATGGCTCCGCAATCACATCAGCCAACTCCTTTAGCACCCTCCGATGCAGTGCATCTGGCCCCATGGATTTGTGCTCATCCAGTTTTTCTAAATAGTCCCGAACCACTTCTTTCTCCACGGAGGGCTGGTCTCCTCCTCCCCATACTGTGCTGGCCAGTCCAGCAGTCTGGGAGCTGACCTTATTTGTGAAGACAGAGGCAAAAAAAGCATTGAGTACATTAGCTTTTTCCACATCCTCTGTCACTAGGTTGCCTTCCTCATTCAGTAAGGGGCCCACACTTTCCTTGACTTTCTTCTTGTTGCTAACATACCTGAAGAAACCCTTCTTGTTACTCTTAACATCTCTTGCTAGCTGCAACTCCAAGTGTGATTTGGCCTTCCTGATTTCACTCCTGCATGCCTGAGCAATATTTTTATACTCCTCCCTGGTCATTTGTCCAATCTTCCACTTCTTGTAAGCTTCTTTTTTGTGTTTAAGATCAGCAAGGATTTTACTGTTTAGCCAAGCTGGTTGCCTGCCATATTTACTATTCTTTCTACACATCGGGATGGTTTGTTCCTGCAACCACAATAAGGATTCTTTAAAATACAGCCAGCTCTCCTGGACCCCTTTGTCCTTCATGTTATTCTCCCAGGGGTCCTGCCCATCTGTTCCCTGAGGGAGTCAAAGTCTGCTTTTCTGAAGTCCAGGGTCCGTATTCTGCTGCTTTCCTTTCTTCCTTTTGTCAGGATCCTGAACTCGACCATCTCATGGTCACTGCCTCCCAGGTTCCCATCCACTTTTGCTTCCCCTACTAATTCTTCCCTGTTTGTGAGCAGCAGGTCAAGGAAAGCTCTGCCCCTAGTTGGTTCCTCCAGCACTTGCACCAGGAAATTGTCCCCTACACTTTCCAAAAACTTCCTGGATTGTCTGTGCACCGCTGTATTGCTCTCCCAGCAGATATCAGGGTGATTAAAGTCTCCCATGAGAACCAGGGCCTGCGATCTAGCAACTTCTGCTAGTTGCCAGAAGAAAGTCTCATCCACCTCATCCCCCTGGTCTGGTGGTCTATAGCAGACGCCGACCACGACATCACCCTTGTTGCTCACACTTCTCAACTTTATCCAGAGACTCTCAGGTTTTTCTGCAGTTTCATACCGGAGCTCTGAGCTGTCATACTCCTCTCTTACATACAACGCAACTCCCCCACCTTTTCTGCCCTGCCTGTCCTTCCTGAACAGTTTATATCCATCCATGACAGTACTCCAGTCATGTGAGTTATCCCACCAAGTCTCTGTTATTCCAATCGCATCATAGTTCCCTGACTGTGCCAGGACTTCCAGTTCTCCCTGCTTGTTTCCCAGGCTTCTTGCATTTGTGTATAGGCACTTTAGATAACTCATCAATCGTCCCTCTTTCTCAGTATAAGACAGGAGTCCTCCCCTCTTGTGCTCTCCTGCTTGTGCTTCCTCCCAGGATCCCATTTCCCCACTTACCTCAGGGCTTTGGTCTCCTTCCCCTGGTGAACCTAGTTTAAAGCCCTCCTCACTAGGTTAGCCAGCCTGCTTGCGAAGATGCTCTTCCCTCTCTTCGTTAGGTGGAGCCCATCTCTGCCTAGCACTCCTCCTTCTTGGAACACCATCCCATGGTCAAAGAATCCAAAGCCTTCTCTCCGACACCACCTGCGTAGCCATTCATTGACTTCCATGATTCGATGGTCTCTACCCAGGCCTTTTCCTTGCACAGGGAGGATGGACGAGAACACCACTTGCGCCTCAAACTCCTTTATCCTTCTTCCCAGAGCCACGTAGTCTGCAGTGATCCGCTCCAGGTCATTCTTGGCAGTATCATTGGTGCCCACATGGAGAAGCAGGAAGGGGTAGTGATCCGAGGGCTTGATGAGTCTCGGCAGTCTCTCCATCACATTGTGTATCCTAGCTCCTGGCAAGCAGCAGACCTCTCATTTTTCCCGGTCGTGGCGGCAGATTGATGACTCAGTCCCCCTGAGGAGGGAGTCCCCGACTACCAGCACCCTCCTCATCCTCCTCTTGGGAGTGGTGGTCGTGGAACCCCCATCCCTAGGACAGTGCATCTCATACCTTCCAATCGGTGGAGTCTCCTTCTGCTCCCTTCCCTCAGATGGGTCATCTAGTCCACTCTCCACATTAGTACCTGTAGAGAGAACATGGAAACGATTGCTCACCTGTATCTCCATTGCTGGTACATGGACGCTCCTCTTTCTCCTTCTCCACATGCTGCCAAACTTCTTCACCATCCTTCTGTCCCTGCTGCGCTTGCTCTGAATCTTCAGAACATTGTGGCCGTAGAAGCATCTCCTGACGTCTGTCCAGGAAATCTTCATTTTCCCTTATGCAACGCAGAGTCGATACTCATTTCTCCAGACCTCGAACCTTCTCTTCCAATATGGAGACCAGCTTGCACTTTGTACAGACAAAGTCGCTTCTGTCCTGTGGAAGAAAGACAAACATGGCACAATCTGTGCAGGTTACAACAGCTGATCGCTCACCTTCCATATCACCTTCCTCTTAAGAGCTTCCTCAGCTGTTGCAGGAACTACTCAGAGAAACCTGCAGATGAAAGCCTCAGTGAGCTCTCCCCAGGCGAACTCCCTCTGTTAGCCTCTGCTGTTCGCTGCTCAGCTGGTTCGCTGCTGACTGCCCTTATATACCAGTCAGGCCCACTCAAGGCCCACCTGGAACAAAGCACTCCCAATTCACACTTTTCAAACAAACAAGCAAGCAATCAAGCACATGGTCAAACTGACAAACTGTCCCAGCAACAGACACTCAGATACTCACCAACACAGCCCCCCTAATGCAGCACTTAGCGTACCTCCTCTCGGACAGATCCCAGGCAAACTCCCTATGTTAGCCTCTGCTGTTCGCCGCTCACTTTCAGTAAGACTTAGACCCCTAAGTCAGTTGGTGTTGTAATTTGAGCAAACCCTAAATATAAGTATCAGAGGGGTAGCCGTGTTAGTCTGGATCTGTAAAAAGCGACAGAGAGTTCTGTGGCACCTTTAAGACTAACAGATGTATTGGAGCATAAGCTTTCATGGGTGAATGCCCACTTTGTCAGACGCATGCATCTGTTAGTCTTAAAGGTGTCACAGGACTCTCTGTTCCCTAAATATAAGAACGGCCATATTGGGTCACACCAATGGTCCATCTAGCCCAGTACCCTGTCTTTTGACAGTAGTGGGTACCAGATGCTTCAGAGGGAATGAACAGAACAGGGCAATTACTGAGTGATCCATCCCATGTTATCCAGTCCCAGAATTTGGCAGTCAGAGATTTAGGGATACCCAGAGCATGGGTTTGCATCCCTGACCATCCTGCATGAACTTATCTAATTCTCTTTTGGACCCAGTTATAATTTTGGGCTTCACAACATCCCCTGGCAATGAGTTCCACAGGTTGACTGTGCACTGTGTGAAGAAATACTGCATTTTCTTTGTTTTAAACCTGCTGCCTATTAATTTCATTGGGTAACCCATAATTCTTCTGTTATGTGAAGGGGTAAATAACACTTCCTTATTCACTTTCTACACACCATGCATGATTTTACAGACCTCTATCATATGCCCTGTCATGAACAGATAGTTAAAGGTTAATGTCTCTTTTACCTGTAAAGGGTTAAGAAGTTCACATAGCCTAGCTGACACCTGACCAGAAGAACCAGTGGGGGAACAAGATGTTTCAAAAGGAAGGAGGGAAGTTCCCTTTGTCTTAGGCAGTTTCAGTTTGGCCGGAGTGGAAAAGATCAAGGAATCAGCCTCTTATCAGAGTAGTGAGTATTAGAAAAGGAATAAATAGGTTTATGTTTATTTTCTTTTGTAACTTGTCTTGTGCAATTAGAGGAATAATCAAATTAGGAATTCTTTTGTGTATCTAAGGTTTTGCCCAGGGGAACATCCTCTGTGTTTTGAATCTGTTGTCTGTGAGAGTAGCTTGGATGCTAGTCTCTCAAAGGTTTTTCTTTTACCTTTTACATGCATCCGAAGAAGTGGGCTGTAGTCCACGAAAGCTTATGCTCTAATAAATTTGTTAGTCTCTAAGGTGCCACAAGTACTCCTGTTCTTTTACCTTTGTTTTCTTTAATTAAAAGCCTTCTTTTGAAGAACCTGATTGATTTTTCCTTGTTTTAAGATCCAAGGGGGTTGGATCTGGACTCACCAGGAATTGGTGGGGGGAAAGAAGGGGGGATGGTCAATTTCTCCTTGTTTTAAGATCCATGGGTTTGGATTGGTGTTCACCAGGGAATTGGTGGAGGAGTCTCTCAAGCTACCCCGGGAAGGGTTATAGTACTTGTGAGGGAAATATTTTGGGGAGAAGACAGAGTTTCCCAAATGACTCAAATATTTGGGTGGTGGCAGCATACTGATCTAAGCTGGTAATTAAGCTTAGGGGTTCTCATGCAGGTCCCCACATCTGTACCCTAAAGTTCAGAGTGGGGGTGGAACCTATGACATGCCCCCTTAGTCATTTCTTTTCCAAGCTGAACATCCTAGTCTTTTTAATCTCTCCCCCTATGGAAGCTGTTCCATACCCCTAATCATTTTTGTTGCCATTCTCTGTACCTTTTCTAATTCTAATATATCTTTTTTGAGTTGGGACAACCAGAACTGCATGCAGTATTCAAGGTGTGTGGCTACTATGGATTTATATAGCGGCATTACAATATTTACTGTCTTGTTGTCTATCCCTTTCCTAATGGTTCCTAACATTCTGATGGCTTTTTTCACTGCCACTGCGCATTCAGTGGATGTTTTCAGAGAACTATCCACAGTGGCTCCAAGATCTATTTCCTGAGTGATAACAGCTAATTTAGACCCCATCGTTTTATATGTATAGTTGGGATTATGTTTTCCAGTGTGCATTACTTTATATTTATCAACATTGAATTTCATCTGCCATCTCCTCACAGTCAGCTTTCCACTTAACTATCTTGAGTAATTTTGTATCATCTACAAAAGCTGCCAGTTCAATGTTCACCCTTTTCCCAGATAATTCGTGACTATGTTGAACAGCACTGATCCTAGTACAGACACCTAGGGGACCCCCCCAATTACCTCTCTCCATTCTGAAAACTGACCATTTATTCCTACCCTTTGTTTCCTGTCTTTTAACCAGTTACTGATCCATGAGAGGATCTTTCCTCTTATCCCATGACAGCTTAATTTGCTTAAGAGCCTTTCATGAGGGACCTTGTCAAAGGCTTTCTGAAATTCCAGATACACTATATCCACTGGATCTCCCTTGTCACATGCTTGTTGACCTTCTCAAAGAATTCTAATAGATTGGTGAGGCATGATTTCCCTTACAAAAGCCATTTGACTCTTCCCTAACAAATTGTGTTAATTTCTGTGTCTGATAATTCTGTTCTTTACTATAGTTTCAACCAATTTGCCTAATACTGAAGTGAGATTACCAAGATAGCTTCTTGAGTCTTTTTGAAAAAATGGTGTAAATTAGCTATCCTACAGTAATCTGGTGCAGAATCTGATTTAAGTGATTGTTTACATTCCACAGTTAGTAGTTTTGTAATTTCATATTTGAATTCCTTCAGAACTAAGGGTCTTAGGGAATTACCATCTGGTTCTGGTGACTTCTTATTGTTTAATTTGACAATTTGTTCCAAAACCTCCTATCTTGACACCTCAATCTAGGGCAGTTCCTCAGATCTGTCACATAAGAAGAATGACTTAGGTGTGAGAATCTCCCTCACATCCTCGGCGGTGAAGACCGATGGAAAGAATTCATTTAGCTTCTCCACAAGCTTATCCTTGTCTTCTGTGATGTTCTTTTAGCACCTTGATCGAGTGGCCCCACTGATGGTTTGGCAGGCTTTCTGCTTCTGATGTACTTAAAAAAAATTGCTGTTAGGTTTTGTGTCTTTTGCTAATTGCTCTTCAAATTCTTTTTTGGCCTGCCTAATTATACTTTTACACTTGTCTTGCCAGAGTTTATTCTCCTTTCTAGTTTCCTTAATAGGATTTGACTTCCAATTTTTAAAGGATGCCTTTTTGCCTCTAACCATTTCTTTTACCCTGTTGTTTAGCCACTGTGGCACTTTTTTGGTCCTCTTACTGTTTTTTAATTTGGGGTATACATTTCATCTGACCCTCTATTGTGGTGTTTTTAAAAAGTTTCCATGCAGCTTTCAGGCATTTCACTTTTGTGGCTGTACCTTTCAATTTCTGTTTAACTAGCTTCCTCATTTTTGTGTAGTTCCCCTTTCTGAAGTTAAATGCTACTGTAGTGGGCTTCTTTGATATCTTCCCTCCCATTTAATTACATTATGGTCACTATTAATGAGCAGTTCAGCTGTATTCACCTCTTGAACCAGATCCTGTGCTCCACTTAGGACTAAATAAAGAATTGCCTCTTGTCTTGTGGGTTCCAGGATTAGCTGCTCCAAGAAGCAGTCTAGAAACTTCATCTCTGCATCCTGTCCTGAGGTGATATGTACCCAATCGATATGGGGATAGTTGAAATCCCCCATTATTATTGAGTTTTCTATTTTTATAGCCTCTCTAATCTTCCTGAGCACTTCACAGTCACTATCACCATCCTGGTCAGGTAATCGGTGGTATATTCCTACTGTTATATTCTTATTATTGAATCATGGAATTTAGATCTGTAAAAATTCTGTGGTAGAGTTTGATTCATTTAAGATTTTTACTATATTTGACTCTATGCTTTCATTCACACATAGTTCCACTCCCCTGCCAGTGTGACCTACTCTGTCCTTCTGATATATTTTCTACCCTGGTAATACCGTGTCCCATTGATTATCATCATTCCACCAAGTTTCTGTGATGCCTGTTGTATCAATATCCTCATTTAACACCAGGCACACATGTCCACCCATCTTAGTATTTAGACTTCTAGCAGTTGTATACAAAAGCCATAAAGGATGTCTGTGGGGAAGCAGAAAATAGCACCCAGGGCTCAAAAATCCCAGGTGATGGCACTGAACACCAGAATATCCTTCCTCCCTGGAACAGGAAACAAAATGCTGAATCTAAACATTTGTAACGTTAAAGCTGAGGGTCTGATTTTCCTCCAAGTGAGCTTGTCTAGCCAGGCTCCAAACGGGCTGCAAAACCAGCTTGCCATTTCAGTGTCACTCGTTGGTGAGGTAAGGTAAGTATTTACACCCCAACATATCAGGGAAGAGATGGAGCACTCCAGAAACAGCCACAGCCAGAAACACTACAGCGCTCTTAAGAGCTATCAGCTCATCAAAGGAAAGAGCTTAATTGATATTGAGGTCATGGGTGGAAGGATATATCCCAGGAAATCCTTGATCAAGTGAGCTCAAATTTGCCACACAAATCCTATCCCATTCTCTGACTTGGCAGACCAATTTTAAAGCCAATCTGACTCTACACGTGGATTATAGTAAGGAATGCAAAATCCCTATAGGGGATCCTTTATAGGGAACCCATGTTGCAATGTTAACCATGGTGTAGTTACTGCACAAACAGAGGCAGGGTGTCTCACTGATGTTATAAACACATGCAATATCTTTGGGACTATTGTATCAACTTTAGAGCTGTAATCTGCATCTCCGTGAGTCCAAGATTGCATTCCAGCTCCATGGGGGAAGGTTCCTGACCTCCCCCCACAGGAGCTGCAGTCAGTGGAAGGTAACTACTGCAGACCAGGGACAGGAAATAGCTCCAGAGAGGTACCCCCCCTTCCCCAGGGGGAATTGCATATACTGGTGGAGCCTGGGTTCAAGGGACCCAGCTGACAAAGGAATAGCTTGTGGTATAAAGAGCCAGCCTGAACTGGCTGAAAATTTCTTATTGTGATCCAAATACTGGTGTGAGATTGTAACCAAGAGGACAAAAACCTGCTGGAAGAACTGGAACCCACCAGGGTCTTCATAGAGAAGATGGGTGGTTCCTGGAAAGCTCCTGTATTTGTATTGTTTTGAAATGTTTTCTTTGTAATGCTTTCATCCTAAAATAAATGTACTGTGCGCTCTGGAAGCTGGCTAGTAGAATCATAGAATATTAGGGTTGGAAGAGACCTCAGGAGGTCATCTAGTCCAATCCCCTGCTCAAAGCAGGACCAACACCAACTAAATCATCCCAGCCAGGGCTTTCTCAAGCCAGGCCTTAAAAACCTCTAAGGATGGAGATTCCACCACCTCCCTAGGTAACTCATTCCAGTGCTTCACCACCCTCCTAGTGAAATACTGTTTCCTAATATCCAACCTAGACCTCCCCCACTTCAACTTGAGACCACTGTTTCTTGTTCTGTCATCTGCTACCACTGAGAACAGTCTAGCTCCATCCTCTTTGGAACCCCCCTTCAGGTAGTTCAAGGCTGCTATCAAATCCCCCCTCACTCTTCTCTTCTGCAGACTAAATAACCCCAGTTCCCTCAGCCTCAATTCGTAAATCATGTGCCCCAGCCCCCTAATAATTTCCATTCCCCTCCGCTGGACTCTCTCCAATTTGTTCACATCCCTTCTCTAGTGGGGGGACCAAAACTGGACGCAATACTCCAGGTGTGGCCTCACCAGTGCCAAATAGAAGGGAATAATCACTTCCCTAGATCTGCTGGCAATGCTCCTACGAATACAGCCCAATATGCCGTTGGCCTTCTTGGCAACAAGGGCACACTGCTGACTCATATCCAGATTCTTGTCCACTGTAATCCCCAGGTCCTTTTCTGCAGAACTGCTGCTTAGCCAGTCGGTCCCCAGCCTGTAGCGGTGCATGGGATTCTTCCTTCCTAAATTCAGGTCATTGAGCCGTCACATGGGAAGTAGAGATTATTCTGAAGATGAAGGACTGATTTCCATTGCTGCTGTGTTGATGAGTCAGCTTTAAATACAATGTGTGTGCATGGAATATCAGTTTGTCCCATCTATGTCAGAGGAGGCTGAATTCAAAGTCATCAGATCTCAGACTCCATGCAAAGAACCATGTGCCTCTCTCTGTGTATTCTCCCTGGTTCCCTCATCCGATTTCTTTTGGCCCAATCCTCCAATTTGTCTAGGTCACTCTGGACCCTATCCCTACCCTCCAGCATATCTACCTCTCCCCCAGCTTAGTGTCATCTGCGAACTTGCTGAGGGTGCAATTCATCCCACATTCAGATCATTAATAAAGATGTTGAATGAAACCGGCCCCAGGACCGACTCCTGGGGCACTCTGCTTGATACCGGCTGCCAACAAGACATCGAGCTGTTGATCACTACCCGTTGAGCCCGACAATCTAGCCAGCTTTCTATCCACCTTATAGTCCATTCATCCAATCCATACTTTTTTAACTTGCTGGCAAGAATACTGTGGGAGACTGTATCAAAAGCTTTGCTAAAGTCAAAATATATCACATCCATCGCTTTCCCCTTATCCACAGAGCCAGTTATCTCATCATAGAAGGCAATCGGGTTGGTCAGGCATGACTTGCCCTTGGTGAATCCATGTTGACTATTCCTGATCACCTTCCTCTCCTCCAAGTGCTTCAAAATGGATTCCTTGAGGACCTGCTCCATGATTTTGCCAGGGACTGAAATGAGGCTGACCAGTCTGTAGTTCCCTTCCCTTTTTAAAATATGGGCACTATATTTGCCCTTTTCAATCGTCCGGGACCTCCCCTGATTGCCACGAATTTTCAAACATAATGGCCAATGGCTCTGCAATCACATCAGCCAACTCTCTCAGAACCCTTGGATGCATTAGATCTGGACTTGTGCATGTCCAGCTTTTCTAAATAGTCCTTAACCTGTTCTTTCACCACTGAGGGCTGCTCATCTCCTCCCCATACTGTGTTGCCCAGTGCAGCAGTCTGGGTGCTGACCTTGTCTGTGAAGATCAAGGCAAAAAAAGCATTGAGTACTTCAGCTTTTTCCATATCATCTGTCACTATGTTGCCTCCCCCATTCAGTAAGGGTCCCATACTTTCCCTGACCTTCTTGTTGCTAACCATACCTGTAGAAACCCTTCTTGTTACCCTTCACATCCCTTGCTATCTGCAACTCCAATTGTGCCTTGGCCTTCCTGATTACACCCCTGCATGCTCAAGCAATATTTTTATACTCCTCCCTAGACATCTGTCCAAATTTCCACTTTTTGTAATCTTCCTTTTTGAGTTTAAGCTCACAGAAGATTTCACTGTTAAGCCAAGTTGGTCGCCTGCCATATTTTCTATTCTTTCTGCACATCAGGATGATTTGTTCCTGTGCCCTCAATAAGGCTTCTTTAAAATACAGACAGCTCTTCTGGACTCCTTGCCCCCACATATTAGCCTCCCAGGGGATCCTGCCCATCAGTTCCCTAAGGGAGTCTAAGTCTGCTTTTCTGAAGTCCAGGGTCCGTATTTTGCTACTCTCCTTTCTTCCTTTTGTCAGGATCCTGAACTCAACCATCTCATGGTCACTGCTGCCTAGGTTGCTACACACAGTTAGTTTTGCAAAGGAAGCCTTGTCTAACTCATCCTTCTGATCTGGTGGTCACACGCCCACCACGACATCACCCTTGTTGCTCAGGTAACCCTATCATAGTCCCTGGGAGAGAGCAGAACAGAAAAAAACATATCAAACAATACCCAGTTTACAGGCATGGAAAGAGAGTCCCTCCCCATAGAGAGGTGATAGCTGAGGTCTGAACCTAAAGAGATCTGTGTTTGGTCAGAGTCCACCTGCTCCTGCTTGAATCCTGCTGCATCCTCACTTGAAATGCTAAGACTTTGCAGTAGCATAGCCAGCCACTGTGCCATGGCTCTTGTCTTTATTTCAGGCAGACAAGGGGATGGAAAGGGCACTGGGCCCTCCCACTCCACCGGCTCCTGATCCAGGGCCCTGAAGGGCTGTTGCAGTGTCCGGACCACTCACTGATCCACTCCAAGTTACAATGTCCCGTCCTCCCTCCCCTCCCCCCACGCTGGTGCTTGCTGCTGGTCCTGTCCATGACCTCCCTGTTCCATTGTCCTGTTGGTCTTACAGTTATCCCGTTCTTCCTAAAATTAAATCTGCTATGCTGTAGTTTGAACCAATTGCCTCTTGTCCTGCCCTCTGTGGGAAAAGAAAATAACTTTTTTCCATCTTTTTTATGGCAGCTTTTCAAGTATTTGAAGGCCACTATCATTCCCTCCTAAATCTCCTTGTGTCGTGACACCCCATATTCTTCATAGAAATATGCTTAAGTTATGAATATGTCATAACGGAGATATATTTTATGCAAGATGGTTCATATAACGTGATTATCCAATTTGTATGCATGTGTAGTTTCTGTACCTGAAGTTAGGACTATTGACTATGTAACAATTACAACTGTGTGTGTACTTGGGGAAACGCCCACCAGACAGTAAGCAATCCTCCTGAATGAGCCATCTAAGAAGGACAATAGAACTCTAAAGATGCTAATCTGCCACCTCCCTGAGAAGTTTCCTGGGATGCTGCATTGATACTACAAGGTCCAGTGATAATGTCACCTGATGCAAAATACCACCTTGGACACTGCTGGTAGTTTTCCACTGAAAACAAAGACTTCCTGCTTTATGTAAATTTTATTTAAGGCTGGGAGTCAAGGCCATAAACACTCTCCTCCTTTGCCTACCCAAGAAGAAAGACTGCTGAAAATACCTGAAGGGGCAAAGGAACTAACATGAGGCAAAAGGCAGGAGTGAGTCCAGACTGAGACGGGGCCCAGTCTGTAAGAAGAAATAACTGGAACTCTAAGCTACAGAAACTCTGCAACTGGCCTAAAATAACATTTAGGGTGCGAAATTACTTCTTGAAACTAGTCTCTTTAAGATCTGAAGCTTAGTGTGTGTGTTTTGTTTTATTTGCTTAATAATCTGTTTTGTTCTGTTTGCTATCCCTTATAAGCACTTAAAATCTGTCTTTTGTAGTTAATAAACTTATTTCTTGTTTACAACTCAACGCAGTTTGTGCAATCCATATCTGGGGTGAAGGGGCAAGAAGCTGTGCATATCTCCTTTCACATTGAGGGAGAGGGCAAATTTTTATGAGCTTGGGCTGTGCAGATCTTTCTACGCAGCGCAAGAAAATATTAGCTGGGGTTTGCCTCTCCACAGTGGGTGTGCACATGAGTGCTGGGTGAATCTTCTCACACAGATCTGACTGCAGTCTGTGTCTGCAGCTGGGTGTGGTCTGGCCTGGGTGTGTGCTAGAATGGGGCTTGAGAGCCTGGCACAGCAACCCAGCGCAAGGGAAACCCAGACTGGCAGGGCTGAGTGAGACACCAGCACATCTGGTGGCACCCCGGAGGGGGGGTGTCTAACCCATCACACTCCTCTTTTCCAAACTAAACACACCCAGTTCCTTTAGCCTTTGCTCAGATGGCTTGTATTCCATCCCTTTGATCATCTTTGTCACTTACCTCTGGATCCTTTCCAGTTTCTCTACATCCTTTCTATACATTGGTGACCAAAACTGGACACAGTACTCCAGCTGAGGCCTAACCAGTGCTGAGCAGAGCTGTACTATCACCTCCTGTGACTTGCATGCTATGCCGCTGTTAATGCAATCTAAAATTGCATTTTTTTTGCCACAGCATTGCATTGCTGACTTGTGTTGAGGTTGTGATCCACCACAACTCCCAGATCCTTCTCAACCATGCTTCTGCCAAGCCAGTTATCCCCCATTCTGCATTTGGTTTTTCTTCTCTAAGTGTAGCACCTAACTTTGTCTTTGTTTAATTTCATTTTGTTGTCTATAGCCCAGTTCTCCAATTTATCAAGATCCCTCTGAATTTCAGCCTTATCCTCCAAAGTCTTGGCACACCCCCTCACCCCAGATTTGTGTCATCTGCAAATGTGGATATGGATCATCACTTCCAGAGTGGCTTTAGCAACACTGTAGTCACTCTGCCTACAGTTCCAGGCATCTGGTGTAGCCTGTAACTCCTTCCCCCTTCCCCTGGGAGACCAGAGCCTTTTTAAAATGTCCCTCCACTTGGAGCGTGCCCTGCAGCTGCTTAGGGGTGGGACATGTCTTGCCCAGTACTGTCCTATGCCTTACTCTTAGTGTGGGGTCTGTAAACCCCATCACATATGGACTGAGATAAACCCCTCATTGAGAGTGACAGGTGTGAACTCACCCTTCAATTAACATAACTGTAAGGGTAAGCACCAATCTAGGGCAACAGGAGATTGTGAACCTGCCCAAGAGTTTGGACTGAGTGGGTGGATGGGTTTTGCTGAGTATTGTTTTCAGGATGGGTGAGTGCATGGTTTAGAGGTGGGGCGAGAGTGGGGAAAGCCAAACACACACAAAAATGAGGAACAGTCAAGAACTGAAAGAGAGGCAGAGACAGAAAGCAAGAAAGTCGAGGAGTAACCTGTGAGCACAGTGCGACCCTGGAAAAAGATAGAGCGACTGCTTTCGGGTCTGTTGGCTAAAGAGGCTTGGGGCAAGCTAAGAAACTGCTCATTTTGTTCCTGCTTCCTCCTGCCTTCAGAGAAGCAGAACTTTGTGCATTCCTCATAAATTAACAAGATTGCATCAAAGTAAATACTTATCACAAATTTCTCTGCCTAACTAGACCATCCTCAGGGCCCCAAACTTTAAATAACTGCTCAGGTCCAAAAGGGGCAACACTGGTGAGAAATGGGATCTGGTTTTCAAAGAGAGAGATTATGAGCTGGTTATCCGGTGAAGCAAGATGGAGCAAATAGTCAAGGTATTTGCAGAAATCAGAAATGGCCAGCAATAATTAAAACAAAACCTGTGAAGACTTGTGTTCCTGGCACATCTAGATATCAATGAGGTCTTCCAGGCTAAACTGTCAATGGATTAATTTATAGATACTCATCTGGACTTGGACTTAAAGATCAAGACCGGCCAAAGACATTCCAGGAAGCTGTGGAATTTGCAACAGAACTTGAATCTTTCTTTGTGGCAGTGCATAAGAAGAGGAAGCAGCCACTCGTGAGGAGGATGGCTGCTGATCACCGTGATCCTTGTAAGTACAATTGGTCTGTGTCTAATATGTAAGATAAAGAGGATTCTAATCTGGTTCAAGACCATATTGAACAATTAGAAAAACTGATAAAATTGGTTTGTGAAACAAAGGAAATTAGCAATAATGCAAAAATGAAAGGAAACGGTTCTGTTAAATTCTGGAACTGTGACAAAATTGGCCACAAAAGAAGGATTGTTCTAAATTTAAGGCAGGCCAAGACCACCACAACAGATATATGAAATGAACAGTCCAAAGTGCTTTCAGACATTCAGTTGACAGGTGTTCTAAAAGTGCAAAACATGAAGAGCTATTAGCCTCTCCAGAGTTAAGGTTGCACATAATTCCCATTGCAAAGGCCAACTTTACTTCCCCATCCCTCCAGCTTTGGCTTTCAATAGGTATTGTGCCTGAAAATTATAAAGTATCAGGGGGTAGCCGTGTTAGTCTGTATCTACAAAAACAACAAGGAGTCTGGTGGCACCTTAAAGACTAACAGATTTATTTGGGCATAAGCTTTCGTGAGTAAAAACCTTGTGAAGAAGTGAGGTTTTTACTCACGAAAGCTTATGCCCAAATAAATCTGTTAGTCTTTAAGGTGCCACCAGACTCCTTGTTGTTTTTGAAAATTATAAGATATAGTTGGAAGGCAAAGGAGGGAATTTCTGCAGAGTTTGAAGAAAATGTATCAAATTGTTCTTCATTTGTAACTTATCAAAAATTATCATGATTGGATATGTCTTTTCTCCATGTTTCTTTGTCTCCTTCTAGCTCAAAACTAGTTTGGTCAGACTTTCCGTATGTTCCATCTCCTGGAAACCCCAGGCACTGGCTCTTTTTGTAGAAAACAACTTGTAACTATATAAAGTTTGTAATGATTTTTGTTGTGTCTGGTTCGGAGACTTATCTTATCAATGGGTGGTTTTTACCATTGACTTCAGTGACAGCAGGATCAGACACCATCTTGTCTTGTGCTGGCTGGCTGCAGCTTAGCAAGCACATGGGGTTTCTGTTATAGTCTGCATACCAGAGACCTGTGGATTTTTTTTAAAGATGTAGGACCAGAATTCTAGTCCTGTTTTGCAGACGTGTTAGCTGGTATGGAGAGCTAATAGCAAACACAGCCCTGTTATAAAACTGTCCTGTCTATCCCTCTTGAGATTCCAAAGCATCAGAAAAGAAAACTCCCCATGCTTTTAAAGAGAGAGGTTCTTGTCTCCTTGACAACTAGAGTGAGTTTGAAAAATGTTGATTAGAGGGAGGTGGTTTTTTTTTTTTTTTTTTTTTTAGCTGAAAACACTTTAAAGTGACTCCTTTCTGATATTTTTGCAAAAAAGTGTCAAATGTTTATTTGGGTCTGTCTGCACTGCAGACAAAGGTGTGATTGCCACTCTGGTACACATGCTAGCCAGGGTCTCAAGCACACTTGTACAGCCTGCGTCAAAGCCCATGCCGCCACAGCTCTCCTGTTATTTTTAGCCATGCTCGCGTAGGTAAAGCTAGAGTGGAAACGTCTGCCCCAGCTGCAATCACATCTCCCATTGCTATGTAGATATACCCTATGTATCCTTCTGTTTCTCCCACACATCCATAGGTAGATGTTGCCAATGCAAGAAGCAGTTTTCAAAGGGAGAAATACGCAAATGTTTAAGGAATTACCGTCATTTGAAAACTAGACGTGATTCCCTGTCAGATAAATCAATGGAGAAAAATTGTTAGTGTCAGACACTATTTTCTTCAATGAGCTCTCAATTGATAAGTGAAGAGAAACACCAACTTTGTGACCTACTCTCCCAGATTTTTGTAATATCGTTCCCTCTTTTGTATCCCCACCAAAATGACCCTGGGCCTAGTGGGAATGAGCATACAACAATTTTCCAGAAGCACTGACAGATATATCCGATATCCGATCTCCTAGAACTGGAAGGGACCCTGAAAGGTCATCGAGTCCAGCCCCCTGCCTTCACTAGCAGGACCAAGTACTGATTTTTGCCCCAGATCCCTAAGTGGCCCTCTCAAGGATTGAACTCACAACCCTGGGTTTTGCAGGCCAATGCTCAAACCACTGAGTGGAAAGTTTGTGACTTACTGTAGCGGGGTGGATACCCGCTCCTGCCCTGCGGGACTTGAAACAGCCCAGGAGAGGGCTGTGGCTGGGGCAAGAAGCCTGGGCTGACTGAGGAAAGTAGGATTAGCTGGGGCCATGCCCCAATCAGGCCCAGCTGGCCCCTATAAGAGGCTGGGAGCCAGGGCCCAGTAAGTCTTCCTCTGCTTGTAGAGGTAGAAGGGCCTGGCTGCAGGGACCTAAGCAAGACACCTAGATTGGGAGCAGGGCTGGGGAAGGGCCAGGGGAGCTGGGAGCTTCGGCCTGGAAAGCCCCAGGCTGCAGGCCTGACTGCCAAATAGGTGCAGGGTTGCAACGGGGCAGCCCATGGGTAGGCAGAGGCAGCAGGTCCGAACCCCTTTGCCTGTGATGAGTGGCTTATACTGCAGTGTGCCCCAGTGAACGGGGGCTAGATGGAGACGGGCAATAGCCAAGACTGAGGTGAAGTGGGGATAGTGGGTGGGGGTTCCCATGGAAGGGGGAGAACCAGAACTGTGGGAGTACTGCCAGGGGGCAGCATCCACTTAAAGGGGCACCGGGGTCCTGGGAGGGACACGGGGGGCCAGCAGTGGCGGTGAGATACTGGCCTGAAAAGGGCGCTCTGGAGGCTAGATGCTAATTCCCAAGGACAACCAGCAGGAGGCACTGCCGGGTGAGTCTGCGCACACTTACACTTACCAAAGTTTCTAGAGGAAGATTATGGAAGAGGAAGGAACAGAAACCTGGTCTCTGAGGTGTTAGAGCCAAATCCCAGTTCATCTTCATCTCTGTCCCCACAATCACCGTTGAGGGATGGGATTGTGACAGCAGAGTGATAATATTCAGGACTGGGTGCTCACAGACAAACATACTGACAAGACGTGGTTATTATAACGGATAATACAGAGAACAATATGGGGTTCTCTGGATTTCTGCTTTAGATGAATCCTGAAAGAGGAGATGGATCCACAATCATTTTTAACAGAGGGACAAGAGTTTACTGTATTCTTTTGTTTTGAGGAGATCAAAAACATTTGTCAACATGTGGGTCCGGATAACTGGGTACACGATGGGTAAGGGACAGTTTGGGTTGGAATACAACAATGTGAATTTATGTCTAATTATTGAAGTGAATGGCCAGTTTTGTCACACGTTTGGGAAATCTTTACATATTTACATAATGCAATTAAAACATCTAGAGATCCGAATAGGGTTTACCGGCACAATGTCATTTTCTGAAATCCTGCCTCAGCTTTCTCCATCCCCCATTCTTACCCGATTTCGATGGCATTTGCATGTAGTTGGGCTGTATACCCTTTTACTGTGCTGTGTATACTTAATGAGCTCTGGAGTTAATCAGATTATTGGTAATAAGAAACAGATTTAGAGGAGGTGGATTAGATAATTAGAGATAAATTGCTGTTTGTGGTGTCTCACTGAATGCATTCTGTGGACTGTCTGACTTTGAAAAGCTAATTGAGTCATTGATTAATGAGGAGGGAGTACTGGGGATGGCAGGGGCCCTTAGCACACACACACACACACACACACCTCCATTTGGAGGATGGCGGGGGTGATGCAGTGCAGTGGCTGATTTACTAGCGAGCATGTCGAATGTCTAATCCAAAGGAGCTGGATAGTGGTCAAAAAGGCCAGTAGTCATTTTATTTCCAAATTAGAATTGCTTGAGAATGTCAGGGCCAATGGAGATGCGTGGAGTGAGGGGTGCAATGGGATGTCGCTGCTTTTTCCACCAGAACTCAGCCCTTCTCTCTCCAGGCCCTTGGGCACTGGTCCAACCTGGGACACCAGGGACCTAATAATGCTGCAGCTCTTGACCCTTTGAACAGTGTCTTCCCCAGCACCTACAGGCAAGAGAGGCCATTTAGAGGCAGAGACTGCTGTTCCCTTGCTGAGCCATTGCCCCTGCCCATGCTCCCAAGGGCGTTGTCTCCTTTGTCAGTTTATATAGGACACTCAGAACCAGGCCAGAGTCACCTGTGCTGGAGGAGGGACTGAGCATGGGCAACTTCCACCTCCCCCATCCATACCCCCACAAGGAGCTTGTGACAGTGGGGTGCATGTCTGCCCCAGCATGTCCCCTCCCCACTCCAGCCTCCTCATGCCCTGCCTCTGTAACACCGACAGACCCTAGTTATCGGCGGGTGGGATCGAACCTGGGACCTCTGAAGCTTAATGCATGAGTCTCTACTGCATGAGCTAAAAGCCATATGGTTGTTAGCTAAGGCTGTAGAGCAGACTCATTAATCTCTCTCTAAGTGGTCTCAGTGCCACTACATGGGACAGAGCACGACACCCAGGAGGTGTGTGGGTTATACCTCCTGCTGCTGGGTCTCTGTGGTGGTGGGTAAGGCTGGCAGAGCTGGCGCTGCGCTGGTGGGGGGTGTTCCATTCCAAGGGGCCATGGGGCCACAGTGCAGTGATGAAACCTGCTGCATGTCAATGGGAAACATGGATCTGTGGATGGGAACGTGGCCTGGCCAGCCAGGCGGACTCAGGAGAGAGCGCTCTGCAGGCACCAAGCTGCGGGAATGCACTGGAATTCATGTGTCTCTTTGAAGCTTGTATTTCTCTCTCCATGCACTTCCGGTGCAAGTCCCTGACTCGGCTCTGCTACTGTAAGCCTAGGGTAGGTGTCTGTGCTCTGCGCCAATGGCAGCCCTATGAGTGGGAGACACTGGCTCCAAATTGGTCCTTCTCTCACCAGGAAGGAAGGTGTTCCAGGAGGACCCAGCCATCTGCTATATGGCAGAAAAATGGGACCATCCCACCCTGTCACAGCAGGAAATGAATTTTAAGAAATTTCTAGGCCCTCATGTGGTCAGGATAGGTTTGCTGGGTTTAAGAGGGGCCGTCCAAACCCCACGTGATACTGGTGATGAGGGGGCAGGTTTGCAGGGGCTGTCCAAACCCCATGTGATACTGGTGAGTAGGGGCAGGTTGGTAGGGTTTGGGAGGCAGTGTCCATAGTCCATGTGATACTTCTGAGTAGGGATTGGACAACAGGTTCAGGAGGTGCCATCATCTCCCATATGATACTAAGGAGTAGGGTTGGGTTAATAGGGTCTGGAGGATGCCATCCAATACCCATGTGTTATGTGTGAGTAGGGGATGGTTATCAGGGTCAGGAGGTGCTGTCCATACCCCATTATACTGGTGAGTAGAGACAGGTTGGCAGGGTCAGGTGGGCCCATCCATACCCCATGTGATACTGGTGGTAGGGGCAGGTTTGCAGGGTTTCAGAGGTGCTGTCCCTATGCAAAGTGATACTGGTGAATAGGGGTGGATTAACAGGGTCTAGGAGGGGCCATACATACCCCCTGTGATGCTGGTGAGTAGGGGCAGGTTGTAGTGCATTCATCTCACTTCTTCAGTCATCCTGAACCATTCCATCAGTTTCTTGTCTACTTGTCTTGCACTCATCGACTTGCTGTAGATGTTTTCTGATTTATCAAGCTTTCAGGAATGCCATAGATTCTCATAACTTGCATAACCCTTTCTGCCACATGCCATCAAAAGCCTGTTTGAAGTCTGTTACGTTGCTGTAATAGATTTGATTGTGTTTTATGTACTTCTCCAATATCAGTCTTATCAGAAATTACTGATTTATTGTATTTCATCCTGGCCTCAATCCAGCCTTTCCAATCCAGCAGGCACCACTTCCACTTACCTCTTCATTCTTCTCTGCAACGGCTGGGTGAATGTTTTCCCCAGCAGACTCAATAAGCTGATTACTCTGTAGTTCTTGCACTCACTCTTATCTCCCTTTTCCTAGATTGGCACTATTATCTCTTTTCTCCATTCATTCAGCACTTGCTCTTGTTTGTAAATCTTGTTGAATGGCTTGTGCACCACTTTTCCATGTGTTAGGATGCACACTGTTGCTAGTTTTGTTCAACTAGGTACTGGAAGCTGTAATGGCTGTAGCACTAAGAGATGAAATGTGAGGAGTTATGTTATGTGGTAAGACAGTATATAACCTTAGATTTGCAGATGATAATGACCAAGGAGGATTCACAGAACATAACTACATTATAGACCTGGAAATCAGAAAATTCAGATTGAAGGTAAGAACAGAGAAGACAAAAATTATGGCAGTTAGAAGATGAGAGAGAGGGAAAGAACAAACTCAGAGACAAAGAACTAGAACAAGTGGAATAATAATTTGTGTACCATGGAGAGATAATATCAAAAAATGGGAATTGTGAATATGACATAAAAAGAATTGGATAGCAACTACCACAGTTGGAAAACTCTGCAAGATCTGGGAGGCTAAAGACATTTTGATAAAAACTAACATGCAACAGTTGTCATGACGGTACTGTTGTATGGGTCGGAGTGCTGGGGTATGAGAAAAGCCAATGAACAAAAGCCGCTGACTGCAGAAATGAACTGGCTGAGGAGAATACGAAGAATTCTAAGATTGCAAATGAAAAAAGGAAGAGATAAGAAAATGGCTAGGGCAAGAAATAACTGTTACAGAAGATTAGCTCTGGACAGGATTCCTTACATAGCAATACATTCACAGAGCAAGGAACTAGAAATAGAAGAGGACTGAGTATGCATTGGTTAGACACGGTGAATTATGACATAGATCAAAGAGTTTAAAGATGAAAGAAGCTGTGAAGCTGGTACCCGATAGAAATTCAGCCCCTTTGTCCCTGTTTTGCTGACAGACGGGAGCAAGAGAAGAGAAGCAGGTTGGCAGGATCTGGGAGGGCTGACCACACCCATGCTGGCACTGGGGAGTAGGGGCAGACTGGCAAGGGCAGGAAGTGCTGCCCATATGCCATGTGATACTGGAAGGGACAAGCTCCCTTGAACCCTACATCCCTCCAGACCCACCAAACTCAACCCTTTGGGGTGGCATGGTTGCTGGAGCTTTCTGGGCAGGTGGCACTGACATCTGCCCCTCAAGCATGTGATGTAAACCCCACAGGAACAAGAAGAAATGGCAGCGGGGAGGGAGGAGGTGGGAGAGGATGAGGCGAGAAGAAGGAAACAGTAGATCCATGGACCTGGGATGGGATTTTCAAAACCACCTGAGTGACTGAGGGGCACCAGTCAGTGAGGTTTGGGCTCCTAAATCACTTAGGAGCAGACTTGGGGGAGCCAGGCGGGAAGGAAACATCCCCAAGCCTGCTCTGGGAATGAGGGATACCTGGTGCAGCCCTTAAGGGCTCTGGTGAAGGTCAGGGCATAGCCTAGAGCCATTGTCTAGTGTTCTGGGATCCCTGAGGGAGCAGCACGGCTGCAGTGCAGGATTGTGACGTGCTCAGGCCCATGGCGGGGGCGTGCATGGGCCGGTTTGTTCTGTGAAAGGCAGCTGGACTGCATGAGCAGCTGGCTGACCTTTGAATTCCTGTCCTGTTGGTCATGGATAGGAAGTCTCATGATTCTGCTTCTCTGACCTGGGAGATTCCCCACAGCTCCTCGTTACATACATTGACACCGAGCAATTGCAGCTCATGATGCATTTCATGGTCAGTTAAAGAGCAGCTTCCTGGGATGGAAATGAAGCCAGCTCACCACAAGCGAGTGCAGATAAACCTGCCAGCGAGTGACCAGCTTCGGCATTGCTCACTAGGCAGGTGGGATGGCTTCATCTCCCATCCTGTGCCATGGTGGCACTGCCTGGTGAATGTGGCATCTGCCTGGCACCAATGGTGCCCTGCGCTCATTGCCTGCTCTGCACTGGGGTTGGCACAGAGTGGCCCATGCAGGCCATGAGACAGCAGGTTAGAGGAGAGCTAAGGCTGCCCTGTCCCACCTCGAATACTAGCTCTCCCTGGCACTAGGCAAATGGGCTCCCTTCGCAAGTGGCCAACCCTGAAAATAGATCCTGGCTGTGGGAGCGCAGAGGCGAGTCATGAAGCAGCAGGGACCAGGTGCCCATCATCACTGGTAGAACCCAGTGTCCCAGGCAGCATCAGCTGGTGCGTCCCCAGGCAGATCCCCCAGAGCAATGGGGCAGCAAAGCTGGATCAGTTTCTGCCACAGGGTGCTGCTGGCTGCCCTGAGCAGCATCCCCTGCAGAGCTGCCATTCTCCTGCTTGGGGTTCAGCAAGGGCAGGGTGCGGGCTGAGCTCACGGCCCAGACATGTATTTGTGTATTGATGTAATGATCAGAGCCGGCTGGCCTTGTGCTAGTTCATTCTCTGCTCAGCTCACAGAGGCAGACGCTTTCCTCCACAGCCAGCAGGCAACCTGCCCAGCTCTACTACCGATCAAACAGGCCTCTCCTGATTTACAGCTCTGCAGCCCTCCCTGCCCTGCAATGCCTAGGGAGAGGCCAGGGCTGTCCCCAGGACAGGGTAAGTAATGCATGGTAGCTCTCAAAGTACATGGGTGTGTCCAGCAGTGATCAGGGCACAAAGGGGGATGCCGGGGATGTCAACCTGCAGGTGTGTGAGCAAATGGAGCTGCACAGAGACACCCTGGACTGTACAACTCAGAGCCTGGAGGGGAGGAACTGTCAGCTTCATAGATCAAAGCTTGAGGAGGGAATGGCAAGTGTGACTAGGGAAAGAGGAGTGCAGAGTTGCTCCCTCCCCTGGAAAGTTGCTGCTGCAGAAAATACCAGAGTTGCACTGCACAATGGTGTTTGGAAAACTGCCCCCTGGAGAGATAGAGAAAGCGGCCAAAGAACCAGACACCGCTGCCGATAGGACATCCTGATGTGTCATTCCCCCCTGGGACAGCACTAGTGAGACTTTTACCCTGATTTTGCCCAATCCACACGGTGCAAAGTTCTGGTGTGGCATTAGAGCTGGCACTGCTCTGGCCCCTGCCCTGAGAAGTGGGATCAATTGCTGTCCTTGTGTAGGTGCCCCGTGCCTCAGGGCTGAACCAGCTTCAAAGCTGCTTTAATGCTAAGGAGAGTCTGGAATGGCGGCACATTAAACATTTGGCTTAAAACTTACCCCTGTGTCATAACTATAAAGGGAAGGGTAATAGCTGTTCTGTGTACAGTACTATAAATCCCTCCTGGCCAGAGACTTTAAAATCCTTTTTCCTGTAAAGGGTTAAGAAGCTTAGGTAACCTGGCTGGCATCTGACCTAAAGGACCAATAAGGGGACAAGATACTTTTAAATCTTGGGGGGGGAAGGCTTTTGTTTGTGTTTTTTGTTTGGGAGTGTGTTTGTTTTCGGGGACTGAGAGGGACCAGACATTAATTTAGGTTTTTTACATTTTTTTAAACAAGCCTTTCCTATTTTAAACTTGTAAGTAAATAGCCAGGCAAGGCGTGTTAGTTTTTCTTTGTTTTTTTCAACTTGTAAATGTACCTTTTACTAGAGTGTTTATTTTTGTTTGCTGTACTTTGAACCTGAGACTAGAGGGGAGTCCTTTGAGCTCTTTAAGTTTGATTACCCTGTAAGGTTAATTTTCATACTGATTTTACAGAGATAATTTTTACCTTTTTCTTTAATTAAAAACCTTTTTTTTAAGAACCTGATTGATTTTTCCTTGTTTTAGATCCAAAGGGGTTTTGGATCTTGATTCACCAGGAGTTGGTGGGAGGAAGGAGGGGAATGGTTAATTTCTTCTTGTTTTAAGATCCAAGGGGTTTTGGATTTGTTTTCACCAGGGATTTGGTGAGGGTTTTTCAAGGCTTCCCAGGGAGGGAATCCATTGATGGTGGCAGCCGAACCAGAGCTAAGCTGGTAGTTAAGCTTAGAAGTTTTTCACGCAGGCCCCTACATTTGTACCCTAAAGTTCAAAGTGGGAATCTTAGTCCAAACTTACCCCTGGCAGCTCCATCCTTGTCCCAAACTCCACCCCCAGTCTGGAACAGTCCAGCTCCCCCCAGGGAAGGTGGTGAAGTGACTTACCCAAGGCCACAGAGCAGGCCAATGGTAGAGCTGGAGACAGAGCTGAGGTCTCGTCACTGCGAGCCCACAGGCCCCTGCAGCCTGGGGAGCTCTTGTGTCTGAAGAGGAAGGAAGAACCTCAGCGGATGATGCTGATGCACGAGAAAGCTAGTGACGGGATGTGACCAGGTGGCGGCTCTGTACAACTTTGTGAATTCTCATTGCCAGGACGAGGTTATTTGCAGGTTGTCACTGTGCAGATTGCTGTAGCATGAGTGCCCATCTGCATGTGTGTCCACCACCAGCTGGCAGGGCTGGGGCATCTGTCAGGCCAGGGACAGGAGTGGGTTCTCAGACCTCAGTGATCATCTGTTAAGCACCTGTGGAAAATGAGTTTGCCCATCCATAGTCCTACTGTTTGAGGGGAGTGGGAAAGGCCCAGACTCAGTCCCAGGCCCAAGAAGCCAGGTGACCAAGCCATCATCTCCAAGAGGACTCTCATGGAGATGGTAGAGAGAGAGAGACACGGAATGATCAGGCAGAGGGAGAAGGGCACGACTGGCCAAGGTCAGAGGTGAGGAGACCGAAGCAGGGCACATGTAGCGAACTCATCATCTTTGTGTAGGTCTGTGTGTTTCTTTTGTGATCAATAATGAGCAATAAGGTGTTAGTGTCTATGCAGCATCAACACCGGGTAAATGTTTTCCTGGGGCTCTGAGCAGAACACGACATCCCTGACTTCACATAACACTGGTCTGGCTGGGGTCAAGCCAGCTTAGGCTGAGGGATCTGATCAGCTCCTATCATCAGAACTGGTTTGGTGTTTCATTGTTGATTGATTTTAGTGCTAATGAAAATGGACTGACACCACATCCTCCCTGTGCCTCAGGCCTATAACCTGGGCATCAGCCTTGACTGCGCTCTCTCTAGGCCTTCCCATCCAGGCCATGTCCAAAACTTGCTGTTCCTTCCTCCGTAGCATCTCTCAGATCCACTCCTTTCTCTCTGTCCACGCCACCAACTCTCTCACCCAGACTCCGCTCATCTCCCATCTCAGCTGTGGTTCACGGGACGGCAGTTGCACAGGAGACTTTCCCTTTTATTTGTACCAAGCCCAAGGGCTGTTTGGTCAGTGGAGAGCTGAAGCAGCCAGCTATGACATCTGGCCTAAAACAAGCAGCAGCTGCAGCAGATGTACTCGGACAGATCGACGGGACAGCCTGTACCTCACAGGGAGGCGGAGTGTGTACAAGAATTCATTTAGTCCTGCAATAAAACCAGCTCCCAAGTGATTGGTCCCCAGAGCAGATGACATCGCCACTGAGGATGCAGACATCTTAGAAGTTCTTCCCCTCGCTGTGATCACCTTCTGCACACTAACAAGTTGTTTGACTGCCTGCCAGAATTGGATAGAAGTTGGCAGCTCTCAGCTTCCGAGGACCCACTGCAGCTGGGAGCAGAGCCAGGGCACTGAAGAAGTTAATTGATGTGGATAGCAATAAAAATTGTCTAGTAACACTGACAAGGCAGCTGATAACAGAGACGTGCTCTGCATGGGAATAATCTCGTCTGCTTCAGTCTTGGGGTGATCACAATGGTACAGCTGGTTAAAGTTTAAATCTGAAAGAAACGCTTAACAGACTGTGACTGACTTTCCTGTGAAACGAATGGGGGAAGGGGCTGCGTAAAGCAATGCCAGAGTGGGTATTCATAGACTCCGTGGAGTTGCAGGGCAGAAGGGACCATTAGATCATGTACTCTGACCTCCTGTATAGCACAGGCCAGGACGTTTCCCCCAGTTACCCCTGTATTCGTGTTTGATCTCCCCACTTTACTTGGAGACAGCAAGCGATGGAAAGCCCACCGCTTTCTGTGGCAGGTTGTTCCACTGGTTAATCACTCTCACTGCTAAAATCGTATGCCTAATTTGTAATTAGAATGTTTGGCTTCAGCTTCCAGCCATTGGCACTTGTTACGTCTTTTTCTGCTAGATTAAAGAGCCTTGGAACCTGGTATTTTCTCCCTGTAATCATGTCATCTCTCCATTTTCTTTGTGATAAACTGAGTGCTACAATGAAGATGCGTCTGCACTGCAAAACACCAAACCCTGCTGCAGAAGTCTCAGAGCCAGGTTAACTGACTCTGATGACTTAGGCTCATGCTACAGGGCTAAAACTAGCCATGTAGACATTCCTGCTGGGGCTGGAGTGCAAGCACTGAGACCCACCCGCCTCACCAGAACTCAGGTCTTGAACTTCAGTCCCACTGAGAATGTCTACTCCTCCATTTTTAGCCCTGTAGCATGACCACGCATGCTTGAAACAATCGACCCAGGGTCTGAGCCTTGCAGCCATGGCTGTTTTTTGCAGTGTAGATGTACTCTGTCTCTCTCACTGTACGGCATTTTCTCCAGCCCTCGAATCACTTGTGTGGCTCCTCTCTGCACTTCTGGTTGAAAACTTGGCCGCATGAGCCCTGTGCCCTGAAGGCTACGAGAAAAGGAAGCTGAGTGAACTCTCTGCTGGCATCTGGTGGACAGCAAGGGGAGTGCACTGATGAGGGTAAGGCCTGGTCTATACTAGGATATTAGGTCGGTATAATCCTGTTGCTCAGGGGTGTGAAAAATCCCCCCTCCCTACAGTGATGCAGTTAAACTGACCGAACCCCCCGTGTAGACAGCACTAAGTTGACAGGAGAATTCTCCCATCGACCTAGCTACTGTGTCTCGGGGAGGTGGGTTAACTACAGCAAGGGGAGAATCCCTCCCAGCAGCGTAGGTAACGGCGTCACTGAAGTGCTACAGCAGCCGGCTGCAATGGTGTTGCTGTGCCACTGAAGCGGTTTAGGGTAGACACTTGTTATTGGCATCCTTTTGTCTGCGAGAGATGGTGGGAACTGCAGCTTATGATGTAGATGGTTTGCAATGTCTCATGTGAATGAATAGGCCAGGGGTAGGCAACCTTTCAGAAGTGGTGTGCCGAGTCTTCATTTATTCACTGTAATTTAAGGTTTCGCGTGCCAGTAATACATTTTAACGTTTTTAGAAGGTCTCTTTCTATAAGTCTATATTATATAACTAAACTATTGTATGTAAAGTAAACAAGGTTTTCAAAATGTTTAAGAAGTGTCATTTAAAATTAAATTAAAATGCTGATCTTACGCCACCAGCCTGCTCAGCTCGCTGCTAGCCTGGGGTTCTGTTCACCTAGGCCGGCAGTGGGCTGAGTAGGGCCTGCGGCCGGGACCCCAGACCTGGGAGTGGGTGTTTCAGGGGTCAGGGCGGAGGGCTGGGGGACAGGGTGCAGGGCAGAAGGCTAGGAGGTGTGGGGGGTGTAGAGCAGAAGGCTGGGTGTGTGTTGGGGTGTGGGGGGTTCAGGGCAGAGGGCTGGAGGTATAGGGGTGCAGGGAAGAAGGCTGAGTGTGTGTGTGGGGGGTTCAGGGCAGAGGGCTGAGGGTGTGTGGGGGTGCAGGGCAGAGGGCTGGGGGTATGGGGGTGCAGGGCAGAAGGCTGGGTGTGTGGGGGGTTCAGGGCAGAGGGCTGGGGGTATGGGGTGCAGGGCAGAAGGCTGAGTGTGTGGGGGGTTCAGGGCAGAGGGATGGGGCTGTGGGGATGCAGGGCAGAAGGCTGGGTGTGTGTTGGGGTGTGGGGGGGTTCAGGGCAGAGGGCTGGGGGTGCAGGGCAGAAGGCTGAGTGTGTGTTGGGGTGGGGACGGGTCAGGGCAGAGGGCTGGGGTGTGTGTGGGGTTCAGGGCAGAAGGCTGTGTGTGTGTGGGAGGGTCAGGGCAGAGAGCTGGGGTGCTCGACTCATGGGGGTGCTCCCAGCCCCCTGGCCTGAGCGGCTTATGGTAGGGGGCTGGAAGGGATATGCCCTATTCCACCCCCGCAGGGGAGAGTGGTGGGCGGGGGGGCTGAGTGGGGCCAGCACCGCGGCAGGGAGCTGTGTGCCACTCAAAATCGGCTCGCGTGCTGTAGGTTGCCGACCCCTGGAATAGGCCAATCCAAGATTTGCATGATCTTTGGCAGTTATTGCAAAATGTATGTATCTTGGTTGGGAGCTGCTTGCTTCCTACAGGCTCTTTTCTCTTCAAACTGTAGGAGCCAGCTTCTGTCATGGACTTTGGTACCCTGATGGAGACGATGGTGCTACTTGTTACGATCACTTGCAAAGATTTCCCGTTGGTCCGGATCAATTCCAAATTCCTTCATATCTCGCTTACATGTATCTTTATAGAGAAGCTTGGGATGTCCTGTTGTTGTTCCCTCTAATAGCTCCCCGTATAGCATGTCCTTGGGTGTGCATCCGTATTGCAACCTACTCAGATGGCCCAGTCAGCGCAGTCGTATTTGCTTGAGCAGGGCTGTCACACCTGATAAATTTGCCCTTTTGAAGAACCTCTGCATTGGTGACTTTATCTTGCCATTTGGTGTTGAGTATGCGGCGTAAACAACGTAGGTAAAAACTGTTTAACCTTTTCTCGTGATGAGTGTAAGTTGTCGATGTTTCCGCGCCATACATGAGAGTGCTGAGGACACAGGCTTAGTACACTAGTATTTTGGTCTTGATGGTCAGCTTTGAGTTGTTCCATGCTCTTTTAGTTAGTCTGCTAAAGGTGGTGGCAGCCTTTCCAATGTGAACATTTAGTTCTTCATCTAGTGAGAGGTTGGTGGTCACTGTAGATCCTAAACAGCTGAACTTTCGGACTACGTTTAGCCGGTTTGTATTTAAGGTAACACTGCTCTACAGCCAAAATGCTTCTGAAATAAATGTAGTCAAACTTTACTAATTCTGGGTCACTGAGAATGAAAATGATGCTTAAAATTGTTGATTGGCTCTAGTTTTCAAGATATGCTATTGGGTCAGTATATACGACCCTTGACTTGGGAATGGCAGAGAATAAGTGAGTTATAAAGGGAAGGGATCTCAATTTAAACCAGAAATGACTAAAATACATCTTTGACTGGATCTATGAATAAATCTATGACTGGGTTTGGACAGTACTTGCTTTTTAGGCAAAACAATGAATGATGCAATCTGAAGCTGGTATTGCGTCATACATGATATGAATTGCATCATGTTTTTCCTAGAAGTCATGGATGATGCAATCATAACGAAGCTTACATCACTCTGCTGAACAAATTGCTATATCAGCTCTAGAAATCATACAGTGTCATGCTCTCTTATTTGTCAGTGTTTGATTTTTCAAAGGGACACATTTCTGTTTAGCCAAAGTGAGCAGAGATGCCTCGTACTTGTGTGAACAGTGCAGATAACTTCTGCTATGTTTGTGGTGAAGTGACTTTTGCATCACAAAAGCGCAGTATAACCACTATGTTTAAGAAAGCCTATCACCTTTATTTTGGCTGCAAAATTGGAGATCAGGACAAGAGGTGGGCCCCACACATATGCTGCAACACTTGTGCAACAAATCTTCACCAGTGGTTGAACAGGAAAAGGAAATCTATGCCTTTTGCAGTGCCAATGATTTGGAGAGAGCCAACAGATCATCCCAGCAATTGTTACTTCTGCATGGTGCCTCCAGTTGGGAAAGGTGTGTCAAAGAAGAAAAAGTGGACTGTGCATTATCCAAACATTCCATCAGCTATACGCCCAGTACCCCACAGAGAAGGACTGCCAGTTCCTGATGCACCAGAATCTTTCTCACTTGAGTCAGACGAGGAAGAGGAAGAGGATGAAACTTCTGGTCCTGAACCATCAATGTCACAGGACCCACATTTTCTCCCATCCTACTCCTCTGAACCACACTTCATAACACAAGGTGAACTGAATGACCTTGTCAGGGATTTGGAACTACCCAAGAGTAAGGCAGAGCTGTTGGGCTCCAGACTACAGCAGTGGAATCTCCTGGCAGGTGATGTTAGGGTTTCCATGTTCCGTAACCGTCAAAAGGATCTTGTCCCATTCTTCTTCGTGGAAGGTGATGTTGTAGCCTGCAACAACATCAATGGTGTGATGGCAGCCCTCAACATCATTCATGATCCAGATGAGTGGAGACTGTTCATTGATTCATCGAAGACGAGTCTTAAAGCTGTTTTACTGCATAATGGCAATGTTTTGCCATCAATTCCAGTTGGTCATGCAGTCCATATGAAGGAAACCTATGACAACATGAAACAACTTTTGAGGTGCATAAACTATGACCAACATCAGTGGCAGCTTTGTGGCGATTTGAAGTTTGTTGCTCTCTTGCTTGGTCTGCAGACTGGATACACAAAGTACTGCTGTTTTCTCTGCGAATGGGATAGTTGTGCAAGAGATTCCCACTACATCAAGAAAGATTGGCCACTCCGACAGTCATTGGAGCCTGGGAGGAAAAGTGTTCAGCATCCACCACTTGTTGAATCAAGGAAGATTTTGTTACCACCCTTACACATCAAGCTGGGTCTGATGAAGAACTTTGTCAAGGCCATTGACAAAACACAAGCAGCTTTCAAGTACCTCCATGGAAAATTTCCAAGGTTAAGTGAAGCTAAGATAAAGGAAGGTGTCTTTGTTGGTCCTCAGATTCGTGAACTTCTTCGAGATGATGCATTTGACCATGCACTGCGTGGCAAGGAAAAGACGGCATGGAAAGCCTTCCAGTTAGTGGCAATAAATTTTCTCGGAAACAACAAGGCAGACAACTACAGGTTGTTGGTGGAAAACCTCTTCAAGGCATACAAAAGCCTTGGTTGCAACATGTCACTAAAGATACATTTTTTGCACTCTCATCTAGATTTTTTTCCACCGAACTGCGGAGCAGTGAGTGACGAGCACGGCGAGTGATTTCACCAGGACATTGCAACAATGGAGAAACGCTATCAGGGCAAATGGAGCCCATCAATGCTTGCAGACTATTGCTGGACAGTGACAAGAGATGCTCCATTTAATGAATACAAGAGACAAGCCAAGAAGCGCCGAGTAGACACTGAATAGGACTAAACTATGTACATAATCATTTTTTGCCTTTTGTTTCATAATAAATTTTATTTATATAACCCTTTTGCTGATTTTTAAAGTGTTACATGAACAGGACAGGTGAAATATCATCATGTAAAGCAACCATAAACACATGAAAAGACCTAGGTTTACAATTTATGATTAAAACTCTACTATCTACACAATATACATAGACATAAAATGTAAAAACTTAAATATCTTAGAAACAGTAGCCAATCAGTTGTTTTAATTGTCATATTTGAATTCAGCACATCAAAATACATAATAAATAGCACACTTTATCTCTGAAGCAGACGACTTCTCAAAAATTGTAGACTAGTGTAATTGAAGGATCTTGTAGAACCCCCTCTCCTAATACAACCGTTTTCTTGATGGTGAGTGGTTGTAGCATGGGATTCTGTGACTGAATAAATCGCCATACAGAAGAGGCACATGAGTTAGTGTAAAGAGCTGCTCTTCTATAGAAATAGCTACGTCCCTCCCGAAAGAGGAGACCCATCAATATCAGACAGGTAATAGGTGGATCTTACAACTGGAAATTCCACACATCTGGAGTGAGGACTCATCAACAAAAGGACGCAAGACTTTTATTGGTGTCCAGCTCTCCTCCTTGTGAAGATGTCATGCAAGTGGACTCCTCCCATCTGCTGAGTTTGCAGCTCAGAGCACGTGGCCAGAGGTGGATAAACACCCCAAACAAAAGGAACTAGGGATCTCTATGCTGCTTGGACTCTGGGGGGCAAGGAGTTTCCTAGGCAGAAGCAAGAGATCCCAGTGGCTTAGCCTGGGTGAACCCAAAAGGACAAAGGGCTTGCTGACTATAGAAACCTCTATTCTCTTTTAAACCTCAGACTGTAACTCATTTATGTGTCTATATTATTTTGCTTTAACCTTGTAAATACTTCTCTAGCTTCCTTTTCCTGTTGAACAAATCTTCATCTAACTTACGGATTGGCTGCAAACCCTGTCCTTGGTGTGAGATCGAAAGTACAATGGACCTGGGATAAGTGACTGGTCCTTTGGGAATAGGTGTAACTTTGCTGTGATTCTTGGTTGTAAGGGCCACCTATCACAGATATGCTCACCTGGATGGCAAGAGAGACTAGTGTACCCAAGGGGACTGTCTGTGGTTCTCTTTAAGGCTGTTACTGTGACTGAGGAGTTGGCACTTGGTGCAGCTGGTTGAAATCTAAGTTTAGAACTCACGACCAACCTGGGTTTGTGTCCTGTTTTTTAAAAGTCTACCCTGAGCAGGACCAGATTAAGGCAGGGACTTTAGGGGCTGCAGCCCAGGGTCCCAGCTCAAGGGGGGCCCTGCAAAAATAAATCACAGGCAACGATCTCCAACTCCGGGCCGCTAGAAGTCCCGCAGTGCAGTGGGGCACTCAGGCAGGATGCTTGCCCGCCTGCCATAGCCCCACGCTGCTCCCGGAAGTGGCTGGCTGCTAGCATGTCTCTGCAACACCTGGCGGAGAGGGCGGGGGGGCAGCTCTGCACGCTGCCCCCGATCCCCATACCATCCCCGCAGCTCCCATTGGCTGGTTCCTGGCCAATGGAAGCTACGGGGGCGGCATTTGTGGGTACGGGCAGCGCATGAAGACATGCTGTCCCCCTCCTCCCAGGGGCTGCAGAGACATGCTAGCAGCCATCCGCTTCCAGGAGCAGAGTGGAGCTATGGCAGGCAGGCAGCCTGCCTGAGCCCTGCTGCACTGCCACCCGGGAACTGCCTGTGGTAAGCGCCTGCAGCAATCTCCCAACACTACCATGTATCAGCAATTCCTCATAGGTGCACAAGCCTTGCAGGGCTAATGAAAAGCATTTTTAAGGCAGCGGTTTCCATTGTGCACTGGCAGTTTTACTCATAATTACACAACACTTAACAGCACTAATATGTGGAGAGGAAACAATTGGGAATCCGATATTTTCTTCATATCACATCAAAAGGTCCGGAGCAGCTATTGACTTCGGTTGATGAAAACATCGAGATTTATTGAGCTGAGAGGCAAATAATGATGGAGGGTGAAGCTGAGGTCAATATTCACCTCGAGGGACAATAGATCTTGATGTTCACCAAAATATAAAGTCAACAGCAGCTCATTGTTACAGGAATTCTGAGGGCCAGGCTCTCCTGTCTGTCAGACAGGCATCATTCCACTCAGCACCATCTCCCAGCCACCACTGCCCTCACGGAGCATTACCTGTAGACAGGATTTCAGCTTCCCAGCAGGGATGCAATACATACAGCAGCAGCACCATGCCAAGAGCTATCGTCCTGCCGTGTCATTAGTCAAAGCTTGCACTCGCGTCTTAGCTGGAAAATACAGGAGATGGGGCAATAAGAGAGCTCGGTGGAGCCTCTCTCAGGAAGTGGCTGTCAGACACAAGGGGGATGTGCTCCCTGGAATCAGAGAGGTCGGGTGCGGATGGTGAGGGGGGTGGATGAGCCACTGTGCGTGTAGGAAGGGAGATCAGGAAGGTGACAGTGGACTCACAGTGCAAGGAGGAGAAATGTTCACCTGTTACACTCAGCTGCTGTTGGACCTGCTGGCTGGCTAGTGGGGAATATGTTCCAGAGTTTGGATCCCTCTCCCCTCATTAAGAAACAATTGAGCTTCCTATGGAGCCTAGAGCTAGGGGAGCCTGAGGGTCAGGATTGAAGAGTATCAGCACAGCTGTGTGCAGTGAACCCAGGTCTGGACTAGCTGGGGAGAGGGCTGCAGGGTGGCGCTGCAGGGCATCATCAGAGCTGTATGTGTGGGTGGACCAAAGAACTGGAATAGCAGGGGGGTATGGGTAGGGACCGAGGAGCATCGGCAGAGCTGTGGGAAAAGGGAGCCCAGGACTGGAATCAAGCGGGGGTGCAGGTCAGGGCTGAGGGACATTGCTAGAACTGGCGGGGAGGAGCCCAGGTCAGAAATGGCTCAGATTGAGGGGCACCAGGATAGCTTTGTGGGGGGTGTAGACCAAGAGAGAAAGAATGGAGTGAGGGGATCACAGCTCAGGACTGAGGGCATCAGAAGGCCTATCTACACAAGCTAAACCCATGGCTGGAAAAAACAGGGGGATGCAGGGTGAGATGGAGGAGCATCAGCAGAGCTGTGGGGGTGCCTTAGACTGGAACAGCCCAGCAGGGCTGCGGGTTGGGATTGTTCCTTCCCCATCTGTTCTCACTATCCCATCTCCTTTCCCTGTGCATGTACATGCTGCATGGTGCTGGGTGAGGACTGACTCTTCTCCACGTTGCTGAGGTGTTGCTGCTGCAGGTTTCACTAAATGGCAGGGTTCCAAGTTCTTTAATCTGTGGGTTGTTGGTTGTTGTAATTGAGCAAACTTAGCAGTTACCCAGTGTCATGGGTTTGTGCTGGATCTGACCAATCTACAGCCCAGGTGAAAGGCGAGGGGACATGACAGTGGGAGGCAGAGTATAAAGCCAGCTGTGTCTGAGTGTGTGCGTGCAGGGCATGGAGGAAGGACTCGCTTTTATAATAATAATGAAACCACAATAGTACGGTAGGGACTAACATTTTGTAGCAAACCCTTTCTTCACAGACATCTTGCTGGACCTTCCACACTAAGGCACAAGCTTTGGCACCTGAGTTGAAGGGAAAAGTCTCTTTCTCAGGGGGTTGTGGTAGCCTGCTCATGCTGATGGGACACCATGTGATCAAAGACACTAGGCCAAATGATTCAGTTGCATCTCAGGGTTCTGCAAACAGGTTTCCAGGTGCTCAGCCCAGCTGTTTATAAATATGATTTCATTAATCCACACTGTGGATCAGTTGGTGCAGACGACGTGGGTGAAGCTGTGAGGAGTAACCCAGAGAGGCTGCTGTCAGCTCCAGCGCTGCTCTGCTCTTATTCTAGGGTGCAGCATAATGCTGGGACCAGGAGCTTGGCTTTCATCTACCTCCTGCTGCCCTGGTTCTTAGCAGGCACCAGCAGCTCAGATGAGTCCATTCCAATCCGTGGACTCACCCCCCACTGCTCAGAATGTGATGGGTTGGGTCACAGAGACCCCCTTGGGACTGTCGCCTGATGTTCTGAGACTTCCTCTGAGCCCATTTTCCCTGGCAGTTTGGGCCTCCAGAACCCTGCCTTGCTGAGCAAGACACGCCAGTCTGCTCCACCATAGACCCAGGGTCTGAATCACCCGCCCCAAAGCTGCAGACTTAACTGAAAACAGCTTAAAAAAAATTGGAGATATCCCATCTCCTAGAACTGGAAGGGACCTTGAAAGGTCATCGAGTCCAGCCCCCTGCCTTCACTAGCAGGACCAAGTACTTGATTTTGCCCCAGATCCCCAAGTGGCCCCCTCAAGGATTGAACTCACAACCCTGGGTTTAGCAGGCCAATGCTCAAACCACTGAGCTATCCCTCCCCCCCAAGAAGTGCTCCTGTCTCTAGCACCCAGATACCCAGCTTCCAGTGGGATCCAAACCCCAAATGAATCAGTTTTACTCTGTATAAAGCTTATACAGGGTAAACTCATAAATTGTTCGCCCTCTATAACACTGATAGAGAGATATGCACAGCTGTTTGCTCCCCCAGGTATTAATTACTATTCTGGACTAATTAATAAGCAAAAAGTGATTTTATTAAGTATAAAAAGTAGGATTTAAGTGGTTCCAAGTAATAACAGATAGAACAAAGTAAGTTGACAAGCAAATTAAAACAAAAACACGCAAGTCTAAGCCTAATACATTAAGAAACTGATTACAGATGAAATCTCACCCCTAGAGATGTGCCAATAAGCTTCTTTCACAGACTGGAGTCCTTCCTAGTCTGGGTCCAGAAATCACTCACACCCCTGTAGTTACTGTCCTTCGTTCCAGGTTCTTTCAGGCAACTCTTTGGGGGTGGAGAGGCCATCTAATGAGCGAGCTGAAGTCAAAATGGAGGGGCTTCCAGGGCCTTTTATATTCTCTCGCTTGTGGGCAGAAACCCCTTTGTTCTTCTGTGCAAAGTCACAGCAACAAGATGGAGTTTGTAGCCACCTGGGCAAGTCACATGTCTATGAATGATTCAGCTTTTTGCAGGCTGACGCCATTGTTTACATGTTAGTTTGAACGTTCCCAGGAAAGCTCAGGTGTGGATTGGTGTCTCCCAAAGTCCATTGTTAGTTAAGGGTTTCTTGATTGGGCACTTACTGAGAATAGTCTTTTCTCAAGAAGCTGACCAAATGTTTCACTGAGGCTACTTAGAATCAAACACATTGAGCTACAGATACATAGCCAATATTCATAACTTCAAATACAAAAATGATACACACATACAGATAGTATAATCATAGCTACATAACTACAACCTTTCCATGGACATCGCACTTGACCTCCTCTGTACAAGACCTGTTGCAACCATAGGACCCTGGTTGCAACAATGATCAATATGGTTACAGTTCATGTCAATAACGTCACACAGACATTCCTGGATATCGCAGTAGGGACCTTTGCACTAAATGCCTCTGTGCTGATTATCTGCAGCGTTTAGCCCATTCCTTCTGCAGGGAAGGCTGGGGAAATTACGCTCCACAATGTGGATTTCCAATGCTTTTGAATGAAGGTGATTCCCAGCACACACACACACACACACACACACACACACACACACACACACACACACACACACACACACACACACACACACACACACACACACACACACACACACACACACACACACACACACACACACACACACACACACACACACCCTCCTCCTGTGCAGTTATAATGCCAAAACACAGCGCTGACCTGGGCCTGACTGGAGCTTTCCACCATCTGCTTTGAATTTGCTCTTCCCGGCTCCCTGGAAATGTGTGATGGGCTTTGCATTGCTGTCTCACCCAACACGGAGGCAGCAGAACGTGAACAGCTGGCAAACTGCATGGCCTCAGGGTTCTGCTCATGTGGGTTAGGCTGCCCCTGGCACAGTGGGCATCATAAGTCAGAGCCTGGGTGGGCAAAATATTTTGAATCTTATCATTTTTAATAAAAAAGGGACAACTCTTTGGTGCTATTTTGGAAGTCAGTGTCCCTCTTTCCACCCCACCCTTGTCTGGGGGTCAGCCAGGACCTATGGAATCACCCTTTGGATTATCACAATGAAAGGACGATGTATCAAGCAGGCAGTGGATAAATGTGTCAGCCAAGGTCTATGCATGGATGGGGCCCACACTGCTGGAGCCCCAAGAAGGGACATAGAATCATAGAATCTTAGGACTGGACGGTACCTTAGGAGGTCGTCTGGTCCAGTCCTCTGCACTCATGGCAAAGAAGGAGGGTAACTGACAGGGAATGGTCCTCACCCAATGAACCTTCAGGATCACAAGAGTGGAAGTCAATTTGCTGTTAGCCCAACCACTGAAATCCTGCCCCTCCACTGACGTCCCGAGAGCAGCAGCATCTCTCTACTCTGGTCACTACTCTACTCTGTGGATACAGCTTCCTCATCCCTGGATCTCAGCACGCTTTATGCAGGGGGTAAGGAATGATTATCCCTATTAAGGTCGGGGTGCAGATTTTTAAAGGTCTTCAGGCATCTAAAGTTGAACACTGATGCCTATTCAGATTTTCAAAAGCACCTGAACAGGTTTTGTGCCTGACTCCCAATAGACACGGCTACTGAGACAAAACAAGGAGAGGGAACTCCCCCATAGTGACAGAGAAAAAGCCCAGCTCTCCTGGCTTTCTCCACTAGACTAATGGCTCCCAAACTTGAGTCAGTGCATAGCTCATGGAGCACTTGCTTGTGGACTGTGTTGAGCAGGATGGCCACACAGTCCTGCCTCTTCCCTGATCTCCAGCTTGAGATACATTAAATAAAATACCTTGAGATACATTAAATATCATCCTAGTGTTACTTTTCCATGTAAGCAATTACTGGTTCAAGGATGTTCTTTGATCACCAATGGGAGAGGAGCTGTCCACAGGACCACCAATGAGACAGGAGCTGTCCACAGGACCACCAGTGGGCAGGGATGTGTCCACAGTCCTTTCCACAATAAAGATGACGTCTGCACTCTGAAAATTGCTGCAGGAGGCCAGGGCTGCTGGCTGCAGAGGTAGTACTGCAGCAGGGACAGGAATATAAAGGGCAAGCAAACCCACAGGTTATATATTATTTCCACAATAAATGTCTGATAGCCCAAATACTCCAGAACAAAGTCCTCAAACAGGAGTATTTCCCAAATGTGAGGATCGCCCCCCTCTCCCCCTTCCCACCAGCAACTTCCTTAAGAGGATGTTAACGAACTATAAAGAGTTATAGGCTAGGAATATAATTAATGCCAGTTGCCATAGTTTTCTGGAAAACAGCTCTTGTCAAGCAAATCCAATTTCATTATTTGATGAGATTACCGGTTTGGTAGATAAAGGTAACTGGGTATGTGTGATATACTTTAGCCTTTTGTAAGGCGTTTGACTTAGCTCCACATGACATTGTGAGTAAAAGCTTAGCACTATCCAATATCAAGCGAGCACACGTTATATGGATTAAGAACTAGCTAACCAACAGAGGTCAACAAGCAGTTGTCAATAGTGAATTATCATCGAACGGGGGTGTTTCTTGTGGGGTTCTGCGAGGACTGATACTAGGCTTGACTTTGTTCCAGGTTTTCCTCAATGCTCTGGGAGTAGATAGAAGATCACTGCTGATACAACTGGTGGATGACAAAGACTGGCAGAGTGGTAAATATTGATGCCAGGGTAGCACACAGAGCGATCTGGATCACTTGGTAAGCTGGGCCCATTGAAACAAAATGAGTTTTAATACAGCCAAATGGAAGGTCACCCAGCTAGGAACAAGAAATGCAGCCAGACCCACAGAATGGGGGACAGTATCCTGAAAGGCAGTGACACTGGAAAGGATTTAGGGGTCGTACTGGACAAGCAACTTAACATGAGCTCCCAGTGCAGTGCTACTGCAAAAAAAGCTAATGCGATCATAGAATATTAGGGTTGGAAGAGACCTCGGGAGGTCATCTAGTCCAACCCTCTGCTCAAAGCAGAACCAACCCCAACTAAATCATCCCAGCCAGGGCTTTCTCAAGCCAGACCTTAAAAACCTCTAAAGATGGAGATCCAACCCAACCACCTCCCTAGGTAACCCATTCCAGTGCTTCACCACCCTGCTAGTCAAATAGTTTTTCCTAATATCCAACCTAGACCTCCCCCACTGCAACTTGAGACCATTGCTCCTTGTTGTGTCATCTGCCACCACTGAGAACAGCGTAGCTCCATCCTCTTTGGACCCCCCCCCCCTTCAGGTAGTTGAAGGCTGCTATCAAATCCCCTCTCACTCTTCATTTCTGCAGACTAAATGTATAAACAGGAGATATAAACAGGGGAGTACACGTAGGAGCAGAGAAGTGATTTAACCTCCATATACACCTTGGTGACATCAATACTGGAATCCTGCCTGCTGTTCTGGTGTCCACATTTTAAAAAGGATGCTGAAAAATTGGCAAGAGTGTGACCAGAGAGACAGAAATGATCTGAGGGCTGGAGAAAGTGCTGTGCAGTGAGAGACACAGACAGCTCAGACTGTTTAGTTTATAAAGCAGACTGAGAGGTGATGGAATTACAGTGCAGAGGTGCCCTCCTGGGGAACAAACACTGGGCTCTTTAAGCTAGCGGAGAAAGGCATGAACAAGTACCAAATGGCTAGAAGCTGAAGCCAAAAATATTCCCATTAGAAATAAGGCATTCATTTTGAACCATGGAGGCGAGTAACCATTGGAACAAACTGCCCAGGAACATGGTGGATCCTGCATCTCTGGATGTCTTCAGGTGAAGAAAGGATGCCTTGTTGCCAGGTATGTGTTAGGCAATCACACGTTATTGGACTTTCTCACAGGGGTAATAGGGTGAAATGTCAGGGCCTGAGACATGCAGGAGTTCAGGCTAGATGATCTAATGGTCCCTCTTGGCCTTAAACATTCCGACTCTATCACTGTCATGAAGACCCATCATGAGGATGACATTTTACAGTCATTCTGCAGCTAAATGGGGGTGGGGAGGGAGAAGTGTTGCAGAGCCTTTCCAGAGGCAGATGCCAGCCCCTTTTGTGGGATTTTGCTGTCTGTCAGTTTGCTGCAGTTTTCATCTCTGATTAGTTGTTACTGTGAAAAATACATTCAGCAAACTGTGTTGCCCACTCAAAGCAAAGCACCTGGCAGCTCCCCAAGTGAGAGGGAGCTGGGTATTTTCCTCCCAGCACATTCACACCCTCCACAATCAGTCACTAATGAGTCAAGCTTTGCATCGGGACTCATTAGCTCCAGAAGCATTAACGTTCCCTATTCAGGGAAAGGGAAACTGAGACCCAGAGAAGTTAAATAAGTAACTCGCCCAAGGTCACACAACGAGTCTGTGGCAGAGTGGGGAAGAGAACCCAGCAGTACTGGCTCCCATGGCACTGTGCGAAACACAAGAGGCCACTTCCTCCTTTGTGCCTGTCAATGTTCAGGAACCGATTTCGGCTTGTTTTACTCTGAATGCTGGGTTTTTTACACAGCTCAGGGTTGCTCACAAGTGCAGGCAACTGGCCGCTCTGACATATGAAGCTCAGCGACATACAGCTCCTACCACCCTCTGCAGGGAGAACAGGGTAAACTGGCTGGGTGCAGAGCAGTGCTGTGAGAATGGTGGGGCTCACAGGCGGGGAGCAGGAAGTGAGAGACTTCCTCACTCACTGTCTTGAAAGCATGTTTTCACCTTGGAGAGGGACTGTGACGATGGATGGCATCATGCGGCCCCTCTGTAGTGTCTCTCCGTGACCAGGGGCCAGGCTTTGAAAACTATTAGGCACCTGAAGATGCACAGACGTGTAGTGGGATTTTCAAAAGTGCCTACATGCCTACTTTAGGTGCTTAGATACCTTACAGAGCCTGCCCCCCAGAAAGTGGTGCTGCTGCTGTTGCATAAGAAGAAGTGGATGCGAGCCCCCTACCTCTTAGCACTGTCACTTTATGGACTCTGGAAGTCAAAAGCAGGGAGAAGTTATGGTAGTTTGTCAGAGGCCCAGCGGGCAGTTAGGTGAGAGCCCAAGGGAACCGGGTTTGTGAGCAGCTGGCGTGGCTGCAGCAGGAGGTGTTGGGGAGTTTTGGAGCCTGGGGTTGGTGTTCTGAGGTCGAGAGGGGCTGTGGACCCTGATTTAGCTTGGATGGTCTGGGCACTTGCTGGCCTGGCAGGACAATGGGACACCACGAGCAGGTTTCTGAAGGAGGCAGTTGTGGGACTTGTGAGTGTTGCTCTGCTGAGTTTCTAGGGCAATCAGGTCTGGATCCATTCATGTCAGTGTCTAAACCTTTGGATGCTTCTCTGACCTTCCCCACCCAGCCAATCATTGCTGTTACTGCCCTGACTCCTTGTTCGGCTGCATCAGGCATGTGGGGCATTGCTGTACCACTGATTCAGTCAGAGAATAAGCCTTTCTGCCTCTGTGGCTGACTACGTAGCAGTTGGGTCCTTCAACCTTATTTCAGTCCCTCTGGTAAGCTGGGGGTGGGCTGGACTGTGCAGCTCGCCAGGCAATCAGCAGTTGTACTGCCTGGTGACCTGTGTAATGCAGGCTCTTCCCCACAGATTGCTTGCTAGAGGCTGGGACTCCGTCATGGAGAAATTCTGGGGGAAATTTTTCACCAGGAAATCTGAGAGAGCCCTGTTATGGCAGGACGTTCATGATGTTAAACAGCAATAAGGGGTAGAATCTATCTTAAAATGACTGTGGCGTGATGCTGGCATTTGTGCTGATTAATAGGTGCTAATAAAATCAATGCTCTGACTGTGTGGAGTTTTCTTTCAAGCAATACAAAGATCCCCCAGAAACTTTGCATTATCACTTGGTCGGGACAAATCCATACTGCATATAAATAGTTTGGCTGGCAGCATAGCTTCAGATTCAGGCAAATATATTGATTACCGTCACTACAGCTGGAAGAAGATTCAGTAACTGCACGGGGGGGAAGACTCATTTTGTTGTAGAAAATGCCCAGGATTGAGATAATCTCTGTATTAATGTGATTGATCAATTTGAGTAATATCAGCTTCTGCTCTGTGCCTACAGCCTGCATCACAGAATCATACTTGGTCACAATCTGTGCCATTTAGCATTAGCTTGTGACTTCTCTCAGCTCTGCACTGTGGGATACATACTGAATCGGGCTGGTTATCTGGGAGGCAGCCATTTGATTGTATCTGGATTCCATGGCTCTTACTTATGTGTCTTTATTCTGTCCGGATGCAGTAAGTGCATCTGAGCTGCGACACAGAGGGAGATATTCTGTTCAAGACAATGCAAAGTTCATTTTCTCTGGAAGGGCTCAGCTACTCCACCCGTGGAGATTGTAAAATGGCATAGTTATGGCAGTGATGCCAGATGGGGCAGAAGTTCTTTTAATGAATCATTTGCGGACTGAGCATGCCCTTCTCATTCATAGCAGCATCCAACTCCCTAGAAGCCACGTGCACTTTGGTAAAATGCGTCACCGTGGCAATGATACAAATCGGTAACAGCTACCATTTACGGTTCTTTACATTAAACTGGCATGGGGGAGATAGATGGGAAATGATTAGTGCTGATTGGAAGATTGTTAAGGAAACCTTCTAAGGGGTAAAGCTTCACAGAGGAATTTGATACATCTCAGCTAAAGTTACTGGTGATGTGGGCAGCAGAGAATCTAGGATGCTGTGTGCATGGCACTGGGGCTGACAGAGTCATACAGGTCAATATGCACACACATGGATGCTCATGGAGAAAGCTTGCTGCCTGGAACCAACTGCCCACTTGAAACACCGTGCCCATTTATGGTGCAGTGATAATAAACAGTCATTCTGGAAAGAAGGTACTTGAACAAAAGTAACAACTTTTGAAAACACCCTTTTTAACCCCTTTTCTAAGGAAAAAAAATTAAAATATTCGTATAAAAGCAGAATCTTTCCTTTTGTCTCTGCAGGTGCCTGGCTGCAGGTTCATTCAAAGTTTCACTTGCTGGTCTGTACAGAGATTTTTGCTGCTGTCTGGACTTAGGGGAGTTTAAATGGCCCCACACCCTGAATAGCCCCTCTGCAAATCTCAAAGTTCCTCTGCTCCCATACAGAGCATGTGTGTGTGTGTGTGTGTGCGCAAACATTTCAATGAATGAGCGAGTGTGTATGTCAACCACTGCCCTCTTCTGGGTGCAATCAGAACTGCTAGGCTGTGTGTCATGAGCGCTGCATTGTTGATGGAATGTCTCCTTTAGCTGAAGTGGTGGTGGCTTGTGCTGGTGAGAGCCCAGGAATCTGGGCTCTGTCCTGCTGTTGCTGTGACATTCTGGTTAGGCAGAGGGCGAAACATAGTCACGATTGTGAAGTTGATAGGTGGGCACTGATTTGTTTCTCTCTCTCTAAACCTGTAAGTTTCTAAAGCATTTTGAGGTTTGGGAAAGGTGCTATGTCCATAAACTACACACACAAAACCTACCTTAGAAGAACATCCCGAAGATTGCAAAGTCAAACAGGCAATAGTTAGGAAATGCCAGAATTAAGGTTTCTGGTGCAATCTTAATTTAGCCCCCTTGCTTTGCCGGTGGGTTTCACAGATATTTGCACACAGCAGAGGAATGGTGAGCCCCAGGAATCTGGAGGAGTGTGCTCTAGTGGGCGCAGACCCTTCTGCCTGTTCCTCTCAACCTTGAACTCTTCTGCTCCATCCAGTCCCAGCTGTCCCTGTTCCAGTCCTGTCTCTTCCCTACCCCGGCTCCTTGTCACAGTCCAGTCTCCTCATTCTTCTCATCCCAGGCCCTGGCTCCCTACCCAGCCAATCCTAGTCTCCCACTCTGAGCTCACTGTCAAGTCTCAATCTCCCCCCTCCCATCTCTCCCTCTGCCCACTCCCAGTCTCCTGGCCCAACCAATCCCAGTTTTCCCCTCCCAACTCTTCATCTGAGCTCTCTCCCCTCCCCCACAAATGGTTCCCAATCTTAGTCTCCCTCCCTGGGCTCCTCATCCAATCTCAGCTCTCTCTTCCCTGGCACCTTGTCCCAGTCCCTTTAACCATCCAGGTCTCTCCCCACACCCAGCTCCTTGTCAGATCTGTCTCCCTTCTCTGCCTCCCCCATTCCTGCCATGCTGGTTCCTAGTCCCAGTCTCCTCCCACCCCCAGCTCCTCATCCAATCTCAGCCAGCCAACTGGCTTTCTGTCTCCCACCTCCCTCACGAGCTCCCAGGCTCCTTGTCCAGCCAGTCCCAGCCTCAGCTTATCTCCCCCATCAAGTCCGAGTCTCAGACCCCTCGTCCCAGTCTCCTTCTTTCCCCCCCACCTGATCTGGTTCTTGTCTTCTCTGTATTTGCAGCAGATGGCTTACTCCTCCATGCTGCCCAGGTGCCAGCAAGGGGGAGGGCCGGGGGCTGAGAGCACAGAAGGGACAGGCTCCCTGCTCTCAGTTCTAGGGCTTGGCCCCACGCCAGCCTGGAGCAGCCATCTCAGGGACAGTCTGGCTTCAGCCTTCATGCCACAGCCCTGGTCTGCAGTTTGCTCAGTCGTGCTGTGAGGGTGGCATATGTGCAGCCCAGTCAGCACTAGGATCTGTGACATGCTCAGCGAGGATGGAATCTGTGGAGATTTTAGGTGCTAAAGTCGCAGAAGTCTCACTGAACAGGGGCAAACTGGGATTTTTTATATCTTGGCTTAACTTGTGCAAATTCTTATGAGGACATCAAAAAGCACATCCCTGACACACAGCCCGCTCCACCTTCCAATTTCCTGGTCTCATCCAAAGCGTGGGGGCGCTAGAGCAGCTCAAAGAAAAAGTCAGCAGAATTTTTTTAACATGAGAAAAACAAAGTATTTTCCCCAGCCTCATTCTCGAGGCTAGCATTTTCCAGTAACAATTCAGTCTGATGCCGGCACCCAGCACCGAACATTTCAGCCTGATTGGTTAAAGTTTGGCAAAGTTATAAGCAACTGAAAACAGGTTCTTATAGTAGGAATAGTGGACAACCATTATACTATGTTGTATTACAGGATTGTTGTAGCCATGTCGGTCCAGGATATTAGAGAGACAAGGTGGGTGAGGTAATATCTTTTCTGGGATCAACTTCCATTCTGAAAGCCTGTCTCTCTCACCAACAGAATTTGGTCCAATAAAAGCTATTACCTCACACATTTAGTCTCTCTCAACCATAATAATAGGCAGTGCTACCAGCCCCACTTGTCCTAATACCATGCACATTTGTTCAGATAACTTGCAGGAAACACTAGTCACAAAAACAAGTATGTTCACTTTAAATTAATGGTTCTAGGATTTCTCTGATATAAAATATAATCTAATTAATCACAAAAAGGCCCATTACTTACCCAGAAGTCTTTCTGTCACAGCAGCAGCCGTTCTATTCCAACTATTGCGCAGTCAGTTATCATACCTACTGCAAGCATACTTCCTTCTAACTTTGCTGTCTTTGACATGTGGCTGCCCTGTTCAGTCTCCTTTAAAACCCATGATAAATATTCAGAGTAACCTAGAAATTCTTTGTATCCCTGATTACCATTGTATAATAAAGAAGCTCTCTAGCAGGCGAGCTGGTGTTAACGTGTTGGTTTGTGCTTGGATATGATAGCACATCAGTGTTTAAGACAAAATCATTTCTACTTTCAGACATAAAACTATGTTTGAGGCCATGTGGTTAAGCACTTCAAAAATCAGAAAATACAGACGTTAAGGTTGTGTGCACAACCTTAACTCTGCCCTCCCTTGGCATACAGGGACATAGAAAGTACCATGATTACAGATGGTCAGGAATGTTTGATGAAATGGTTTCTGAGGCCCAGGATGAATAGTGCTCCACAGAAGACCAACCCACTGCTGACAGCTCAGTGCTGAGGACACTCACTTGAGGTATTGAAAACCTGGGATAAAGTCCCTGCTCTGAATATCAGCCTCTCTCAATACCTCCTGCTGAAGCTGTTCTACTTTGTTTAAATATTTATTGGGGCAGTAACTTGAACCACATTCTGCCACATCCTAGGGGAGTAACCTAACCTAACCTAACCACACAGCTATAGCATCGGTCTCTCTCTGGCTGAAATCTCCCATATTTTCATGGAATGGGAAAACCATTTCCCACCCAGCTCAAGACATGACTGACCAATTTTGTGCCTTCACTGCCATGGTCCATACCAAATGATGCCTAAGGTTTTATGTCCCTTCTATATTTCAGACGTCTGATGTAACTGCAGATGTCCTTATTACATATTAATGTCTACTAGAATACTTTTGAGTTATTTTTCGCTTCAGTGGAGCTACACTGATTCTACACCAGCCGAGGATCAGAACTGCAGCCATTCAGAATTTTATCTGGCATTCATTTTCTGAACATTTTCCTCATATTTTGGCTGGTTGAAAAAACCCCCCACGGCTTGTCCAGGAAGCTCCGGCTGAGATTGCTGGTGCTGGCCTTACTGAGAAGTCTTTCAGTTCTTCTGAGATGGGTCAGTGGGAGAATTACAGAGAGAGATCATAAAAGCAGCTTGTGAAAGCCCATGCTAAGAGAGGCAGGGAAGGGCTAACTAGGGGCTCATTAAAGAGGGTTTATAAATAGGAACTGGAGGAAGGATGAACCGATAGGGAAAGGGAAGATGAAGTGCCATGCCTTAAGTTCAGGGAGCAAGGGGAAAATGTGAAACTGAAGCACCATATTCTATTTACAAGAGACTCGGCAAGGCAAGGGCTGTTTTTAACTCTGCCTGAAGCTAGTGTCAGCTCAGTTGCATGCTGGCTTTTTTTGGATCAAGCAGAAAACAGCCCAGGATCGCACTCCACTGGTTTCCATCTGCTTCCATTGCCAGCTCAAGGTCTTTATCCTGACACATAAAGCCTCCAGGGGAACAGGACTCAGCAGTGACCACACACCCCTCCATGACCCATCAGGAGAGCTCCTTTTCGCTGGGCAATGCAGCTCACAAGCCCCTGGCGAAGCCCATGTGAGCAGAGGACATAGCCTGAAATGGTTGTAGCATTGTATGTTCCCAGGCACCGCAAGAGGATGTTCATGTCTATTCCCATGGTGTTTCCGCTTGGCTTGATGCCTGTTGTGAGAGGGCGTAGCTGTCTAGATAAGGAAAATCAATAAGTAAGGGGGGGCGGGGTGGGTAAAAGCCAGATCATGTAAAGAGCTCCGAGGTCAACACACTGGCATTGGAATGAACCCGGGGAGGCAGACAAGGACATAACAGGTGTGAGCTACTGCACACATGTGCTTTGCTGGCATCAGCCAAGAACACAGATCTTATGCACAGTCCTCACAGACTTGAAGGCAAATTCCTGTGAGCTGCTGTCATAAGACTTTTATCTTTTGTAGTCACTACAGGCTGCTATGATCAATGTCATGCACATCACCCACTAAGGAGAAGTGGTGGGCATGGTTCTCACACATTATCACTGGGCAAATGCTGCTGGCAATGACTGTAGACAGGTTTGAGTTTTTAAATAAATTTACTTTCACCGTCTTCAGACGCCGTCTGTTCACTGTTCCAGCACGGGAGGTTACGGGGAGGAATGAACTCCCAATGTGACGCTGTGGCCAAAAGAGCTAATATCATCCTGGGATGCATAAACAGGAGTAAGAGTAGAGAGGTTATTTTACCTCTGTATTGGGCACTGGCGTGACCGCTGCTGGAATCCTGTGTCCAGTTCTGGTGCCCACAATTCAAGAAGGATGTTGCTACATTGCAAAGGGTTCAGAGAGGAGCCACAAGAATGATTAAAGAATTAGAAAACCTGCCTTATGGTGATAGATTTAAAGAGCTCAGTCTATTTATCTTAACAAAGGGAAGGTTAAGGGGTGACTTGATCATAGTCTATAAGTACCTACATAAGGAATAAATATTTAATAATGGCCTCTTCAATCTAGCAGAGAAAGGTATAACATGATCCAATGGCTAGAAGTTGAAGCTAGACAAATTCAGACTGAAAATAATGTAGAATTTTTTAACAGTGGGACTATTAGCCATTAATTAACCACTGAACAATTTACCAAGGACTGTGGTGGATTCTCCATCACTGACAATTTTTAAATCAAGAGTGGGTGTTTGTCTAAAACATCTGCTCTAGAAATTATTGTGGGGCAATTCTGTGCCCAGGGCTATACGGGAGATCAGAGATAATCACAATGGTCCCTTCTGGCCTTGGAATCTATGTGTAACACTGACAACGACCCTGGTTGTTGGTGGGCGGGATTGAACCTGGGACCTCTGGGGCTTGGTGCATGAGCCTTTACAGCATGAGCTAAAAGACAAGTGGCTGTTATCTGAGGCTGTAGAACAAACTCATTAATCTCTCTTTCCCTAAGTGGTCTCTGACAGAACACCACACCCAAGAGGTGCATGGGTTACATATGCATGTTCTCCAGAACAGCCAAATTAAACAAAGCCAAAAGTGAATTTTAGATTCTAAATCACAGGTACTCACATGGGAAACCCAATTCTAAGACCTCCAATTTTCCAGTCCAGGACCAGAGAAAAACCATGTAACTTCTGTGCCCAATCAAAACAGCCTGAATTTCTAGTACCAAATACTCTCAAAGACCTACTCACAAGCAAACTACAGAACAAGACATATTTGCAGAAACGATTCTATGAATAAAGCCAAGCAACCAGTGATGTGGAGTAAATCACAATCTGCTAACAGATGGGTCCGGACCTCAAATTCAGTAAATAAATATTTAGTTATTCATGATTTCCCAGCTCTCATACACACAGGGCCAACATGTTCTTCCCCAGCCCATGCCTGAGAGGCCAGGATTCATGAGAGTTCAAATCCAAGGTCCCGAGTCCATAAAATCCATACAGGCCTCCCTGCCATCAGCACAGCAGGGATCTGTGCAAGCAGGCACCTGACTGCAAGATCTGAACCTTGAACGGCATAGAGGCAGCATAACGGGGGTGGGTCTCAGCTCCACCTGCTGCTGGAGGTAATGTGAGACCTGCCCAGTATGCAGGGTAAGGCTACTGGGCTGCTCAGGGGAATGGAGGGACTATCTGGCAGGAGGAGACTTGATTGAGGGGATCTGATTGCTCTCTATAAATAGAGGTGGGGGTGGGGAGGGGCAGTGCTAGTGAAGCTAGCAGTGTTTCTCAATGACTGCTCTGTGGACCAGCGTCAGCCCCTCAGATCTCCCTGACCCAGTTTAGGAAGGCAGCAAGCCAGTTCCTGGTATCAAATAGGTTGAGAAACACTGAGCTAAAGGATAATCCTGGCACAGGAATAAATGTGTGTAACCTGGCCATGAGTAAATTCAGGCTGGAAATGAAAAGATTTTCAACCATCAGAGGAAGGAGGTTCTGGGGCAGCCCCTTCCCCCCCCAATAAACGCAGTATAGGCAAACAGCTTAATTGGTTTTAAGATTAAGTTAATACATTTATTAACAGGATTATATGACAAGGTTTCCTGTGATAGTATAATACATTGCTGGGGACACCTACAGCTGTGAGCCACTGTGTTGCCTCTGCTTCAGCAAGCATGAGCTTTGCTGGCGATTAGACGGTGTGTCAGCTGCCTGCCACACCAGCCTGGCTGCCTCCCCAGCCAACTCCTCAGGGCTCTGCCAGCCCAAACCTCGCCTAGCAGGTAACAACCAGTGAACTCCAGCCCCTGAGCTCCTCGTAGATGTCTCTCTGTAAAGCACAGCCCCGTCACTGTGCAGTCACAGATGATATTAAGCTTGTTACTCCTTTACCGAGTCAATAGACTGCAGTTTGTTCATTGAACTGGGGTTTGACAAACACTCTGACTTCAATCACAGCCCTGAATCAGTTTGCAGTAAAAATAAAACAAGTTTATTAATCAAGAAGTCATGGGTGTAAGTGATACCAAGTATAAGGAGTAAAGATGGAGAGGAATACAAACAAACAAGTAAACATGTGCTTTCTACTGGGTAAGGCCTAACTTAACAAGCTACAGTCTTTGTTTAAGATAGTTTCCTCTCCAATCTTCCATTTCCGGCAATGGCTCTCTAGCTCTTGGCCAGGTCCCCTAGTATCTGAGGCGCTGGCTTTCCTTGTCTCCTCAGGTGAAGGATAACCCAAAGCCTGTCTGTGTGTCCTTATAGCTCAATGTCTGCCTTTGCTTCAAGGGTCAAATTGATCCTCTGGGGTTCAGCCACCCTGATGGGGCGGCAACTCCATCTTGACTAAGGTCCCCCCCGGCATGTTCCAGTGTCATGCTTCCTGCTGCAGTTTTATCATGTGAATGTCCCTGTAGGAATTCCCGACACCAGTGGACTAGGAGTTGGCCGTCCTTTGTGATCCAGGCATGTTGAATCCCCAGCCACCACATGAGCTTTGAAGGTTCTGTTTACCGCACGTGTACTTTGCAAACCCATTGTCACTGGTCACCCTGCTTCATTTGTATTCAAGACCTGGGCAGACCTGCTCTCTACTTCGTTCAAGACAGCGTATCAGAGGGCAGCCAGAACTCCCCATGCAGCATTGGCATACACGTTTCACCAGGATATTATCATCCAATGTGTTATGAGTTTTCGGATGATACCTCACAAGGCGTATTTTGTACAAATACTGTTGTAATGGTATGTGGGGTGACTACAGGGATGCCCGGGGTCCCAGATAGCTGGTGGCTGGATAGCTGATGACCCAGGACAGTCCAATGGGTGTTAGGTCATCCCCAATGGCTGGTGCAGAAAGAGGCTGCGAGCCTTAGTAGTAAATAGCAGAGCTCACAAGTGGCTGAGGCCTGGGTTTTTTAGGAGGCCCCCGCTTGTCTCCTATCTATCCAGCGCGTTACAGCGCATCCAGCAGTGTGGTGTTTGGGTAGCGGCTGTGTGCTAGGAGAGCTGATCTCTACTCAGCTTGGCCACGAACATCCTGTCGCCTTAGGCAACATATTTAGTGTCCTGTGCTGTGCTGCTGGGTCAGTCTAGCGGCTTAGTGCCGTATCCTCCTGCACACAACAGCTGTGTCCCAGGTTTATGAAGAATTACTACCAAGGGACATTAATATGCGGAGCAGTCTGTTAGCTAGTCACCCAAGCTTTAGATATTCAGCTAGTGAGTCCTAAGTAATAGCTCTGAGTAATAGCAGGAGAGCATGTTACTACTCATTAGAGAGAGATTGAGCATCCTGCTGTGAGCAAAATACAGAGGCACTTACAAAGCAATTCTTCCCGGCTGTGTTTACACAGAAACATCCCATGGCTGTTGGGATTTGCAGAGCTGCCCTGGCTGTGGTCTCCAAGCACCTTGTGCGTGGCCGATGTCTGAGAAGTGCGGAGGGCTTTGTGGCATGTCAGGTTTGCTCCTTGCCAGTGTTCTTGGGAGCTCTGCTCGTGAATCTCTTTGTAAGCTTCACCACAAAGGATCTGGCAGCAAGCACTAATGGCAGCCAGACGTGGGCAGATTGAAGCTCATCCAGCAGCTGAGCCACCTCAACTCCCAGCGAGTTGGCCAGTGCCCATTGCAGCTGGGCGTGGGGAGGAGTTCATCATCTTTCTCTCCTCCCCAGTCCTGGGGCAGGTAGGGGCTGATCTGCCCCAGCACAAGGTAGAGTCAAATAATAACCCCCCCACACACTTTGTAAATTAGTTAATGGAAAGGTAGCGCAGGGTCACTGTAGGCAGAAGCCGACACAGAACCAAGGTCACTGATAGACTAGACTCGAGTCACAGCCCCACTGGGCTTTGGGTATCCTATTGCTAAGTTCTGCTGTAGCTATTGAAGTGCAGGATAGGTAGTACCCAAGGCTTCTCATCTCCAATAGGCTATGCTGCTGGCTAGCAAATACTTGTGTAACGCATTGGGAAGGTAGGTTCCAGTCCCCCTCCGGTAGCTGGTCCACGCGAAGCCCAAGGATTGGTGCTGTAGCTGAAGTGGCACGAAGCTGTGTTGGGGTTTGCTGTCCAAATCCTGCTTGTGAGTCACAGAGCAGCAGTTTTACTCCTTTGCTTTTCTTTTAAAAGTGGATTGATTTAATCTGCGCAGTGAGAGAACAGCCTTTGAGCCAGGTGTTACCATTAAAGACCTGTACCTGTCAATTATGGTGAGATAGCAGCAAGATACAGGTGGCCCGCATGCCAGTCACTCATCACACCTCTGGACTGCTGGGGTCCCATGCTGGCAGGTGGGAGGCGGGAGCTCTGTCTTGGGGTACAGCAGCTCTCAGGATGTATTGTTATTATTCAAGCAAGAGCCCAACCTGTGCTGGTTGCTTCCTCGCCATGTGCAAGGACCAGCCCCTGCCCCAAACAGCTTGGATTCCATAGTGCTGGTGGGGGAAGGGGGGGCAGCATTGCTTCTGGGGTTCAGGCTTTGCTAATTTTCCTTTGGTTCACTGGCTTTGTGGGTTTTGGCTCCTCTACCATTTCAGGATGAAAGGCAAATTTGCTCCTTCCCTCCCTCCTTCTCCTGTCCTGGGCCTTGGCCCCCCAACCCAGCCCTCCAACACCACCCGGCACTGGCTGCAAGTGTGGCCCCTGGTGGGCACCATTTAGCTCATACAACCAGATCCATCCTTGTGCTGTTGCAACCACCAGTGCAAGACAGCTTGCACCTTCCTTGCCAAAGTGCTGAGGGAGGCTGCTGCAGCCCCAGGCACAACTCTGATGTGACCTTAATTTGTGTCCCTGCTTCAGTGCCCCCGAGAGACTTTGCAGAGCGCTGAAGAGCTGGGGTAAGAATGCTGCAGCCATGCCCCCCGGCGCTGTTCCTCCTTGGACCCTCCCCACCTCTGAACCCTGCCAGCACCAGGGGCTCCTGCAGAGGCAGTGCAGAGTTGGCATAGCTCTGGGGTCCCCAGTGCTAGGGTGTTCCCTTGGGGCCCTTCCCCCTGCCCTGCAACTCTGGGGCAACAATGAACGGAACTAATCATCTATTCCCAGGATGGTCTTAAAAGCATGTGACCCTGCTGCCTTCCTCCTGGCCCAGCCTCAAGCCAAAGGGCACTGGAGCATAATCTCCATCTGTCTTTGTTATGAGTTAAAGCTGTTTTCTCAAGGCAGGTGATTGGAAGGAGCCAAGGGCGCTAAGAAATGGCTTTGGTAAAACATAAGGGCTTGTGATTAATTCCCCTTCCAGACCTGATCCCCTTCCCAAGGTAAATTCAAATTAGCACCTCTTGGAGACCCTATTAGTCAATGTCCAAGCCCCGGTGCAATGGAATTCAAGGGTGTACAATTTAGCATGAGGTGATTTCTCATAGTCCTGGGAGACACTGAAACCTGGCAGGCCTGCTAATTAACAGCTCAGTGCACAGACACAGCCCACAGAGCCACTCCCAGTGTCAATTCCACACATGCCTCCTTAATACAAACCAACCGCCCCACAAACCAGAGAGCAGCGGAACCACATGGCTTCAGTTTCCACCCATGAGGCATCAGTCTGAACAGGGCCCAGGTCAGTAGCATCTGAAAGTCAGCACCAGCCAAACAGGGGTCTGCATGAAATAAGTTGGCAGTTTCCCCCTCAACTCTCATGCACAGGAGCTGTATTACCCCAAACACCCCGGCGACTGGCCCCATTGTGGGCTGTCCCAGCCCATGTAGGGAGCAGATGGGTCATTGTGATGGGCTGCTCTACTCACTGCTGGATGGTGGCTCCTCCTGGCGGTTGTGGGGATTAGCTCTGGAAGGTCGATATCCCTTCCTGTGGTTGCACCCTGTCTCTTTCTCACTCTGTAGCCCCTGTTTCACTCTAGGAGCTGCAGCTTCTCCTCGGTGACTCAGCCAGGTCACTCAAAGGTTTCCACTCCAGGGTGATCTTTCTAGGTCTCTCTCCACAAGCAACATCAGGCAGTCCGTCCGTCCGCTGCGCTATGTCACTCCAGCAGTGACTCCAACAGTCTTTGTATCCACTTCCCTCAGCAATACCATGCGGCAGTGGCTGGGAGGGGAACCCAGGCCCACCTCTGCTCCAGGTTCCAGTCCAGGGGCCTGCAGTGAACAGTTATGGTCAGCATCTCACCACCTTACTGCTCTCACCCCTGGACACCCTCCTACTGGGCTCCTTCTCCCTTAGCTCAGGCTTCCTCCCTGCTGCTTCCTACACTATTCCAGCCTCCTGGCTTTATAGAAGCCACGCCTGTTCCCTCACAGATGAGCTTCCTCCTAATCAAGGCTCTCCACCATGGATGGCAGGTAGCATAGGCTGGGGGGAGGTTGTGTCCCCCCAAGCAGCCAGGCGTGGCCCTGCCCATGCTCCACCCCTAGGCCTCCCCTGCTTCCTGCTCAGCATGGCTCCAGTCTCCATGGCCCTGACTCTGGCTGTGCCTGCACCACCCACCCTCCTGGTGCTCCAGGGGTGGGGGGTTGCAGCCACGCTGCCCGCCCTCCCAGCGCTCCAGGACTGGCAGGGAGGCCGGTGGCGTGGAAGGGATGGGGCCTCGGGTGGAAGGGGTGGGGCCCATTCTCTCCACACACCTAAATCCCCCTCCTTTGTTGCTTAATTGGTTGACTGGCCCCACCTGGCCTCATTCAGCTCTCTGGGTGCTGGTTTAGGGAGTGCACCCCATCACAGTCATGAAAAGTAACTCCTCTCTCTCCCACCAGCATACAACTCAAGTTGTAGAGTAAATAGAAGACAAGTTGTACAGTAAATAGCCACACCACTAGCCTAACTGGCAATCACCAGCCCTCTGTTAAGCCCCAGCAAGAGGTGCAGGGAGCATTCAGCTAGGCAAGAGTATCGCTAAGCAGACTAGCATAGAATCATAGAATCATAGAATATCAGAGTTGGAAGGGACCTCAAAAGGTCATCTAGTCCAACCCCCTGCTCAAAGCAGGACCAATTCCCAGCTAAATCATCCCAGCCAGGGCTTTGTCAAGCCGGGCCTTAAAAACCTCCAAGGAAGGAGACTCCACCACCTCCCTAGGTAACGCATTCCAGTGTTTCACCACCCTCCTAGTGAAATAGTTTTTCCTGATATCCAACCTGGACCTCCCCCACCGCAACTTGAGACCATTGCTCCTTGTTCTGTCATCTACCACCACTGAGAACAGCCGAGCTCCATCCTCTTTGGAACCCCCCTTCAGGTAGTTGAAGGCTGCTATCAAATCCCCCCTCATTCTTCTCTTCTGGAGACTAAACAATCCCAGTTCTCTCAGCCTCTGCTCATAAGTCATGTGCTCCAGACCCCTAATCATTTTTGTTGCCCTCCGCTGGACTCTTTCCAATTTTTCCACATCCTTCTTGTAGTGTGGGGCCCAAAACTGGACATAGTATTCCAGATGAGGCCTCACCAATGTCGAATAAAGGGGAACGATCACATTCCTCGATCTGCTGGCAATGCCCCTACTTATACAGCCCAAAATGCCGTTAGCCTTCTTGGCAACAAGAGCACACTGTTGACTCATATCCAGCTTCTCGTCCACTGTGACCCCTGGGTCCTTTTCAGCAGAACTGCTACCTAGCCATTCGGTCCCTAGTCTGTAGCTGTGCATGGGATTCTTCCGTCCTAAGTGCAGGACTCTGCACTTGTCCTTGTTGAACCTCATCAGGTTTTTTTCTGCCCAATCCTCTAATTTGTCTAGGTCCCTCTGTATCCGATCCCTACCCTCTAGTGTATCTACCACGCCTCCTAGTTTAGTGTCATCTGCAAACTTGCTGAGAGTGCAGTCCACACCATCCTCCAGATCATTAATAAAGATATTAAACAAAACCGGCCCCAGGACCGACCCTTGGGGCACTCCACTTGAAACCGGCTGCCAACTAGACATGGAGCCATTGATCACTACCCGTTGAGCCCGACGATCTAGCCAGCTTTCTATCCACCTTACAGTCCATTCATCCAGCCCATACTTCTTTAACTTGGTGGCAAGAATACTGTGGGAGACAGTATCAAAAGCTTTGCTAAAGTCAAGAAATAACACATCCACTGCTTTCCCCTCATCCACAGAGCCAGTTATCTCATCATAGAAGGCAATTAGGTTAGTCAGGCACGACTTCCCCTTCGTGAATCCATGCTGACTGTTCCTGATCACTTTCCTTTCCTCTAAATGTTTCATAATTGATTCCTTGAGGACCTGCTCCATAATTTTTCCAGGGACTGAGGTGAGGCTGACTGGCCTGTAGTTCCCCGGATCCTCCTTCTTCCCTTTTTTAAAGATGGGCACTACATTAGCCTTTTTCCAGTCATCTGGGACCTCCCCCGATCGCCATGAGTTTTCAAAAATAATGGCTAATGGCTCTGCAATCTCACCCGCCAACTCCTTTAGCACCCTCGGATGCAGCGCATCCGGCCCCATGGACTTGTGCACGTCCAGTTTTTCTAAATAGTCCCGAACCACTTCTTTCTCCACAGAGGGCTGGTCACCTTCTCCCCATGCTGTACTGCCCAGTGCAGCAATCTGGGAGCTGACCTTGTGCGTGAAGACAGAGGCAAAAAAATCATTGAGTACATTAGCTTTTTCCACATCCTCGGTCACTAGGTTGCCTCCCTCATTCAGTAAGGGGCCCACACTTTCCTTGATTTTCTTCTTGTTGCTAACATACCTGAAGAAACCCTTCTTGTTACTCTTAACATCTCTTGCTAACTGCAACTCCAAGTGTGATTTGGCCTTCCTGATTTCACTCCTGCACGCCTGAGCAATATTTTATACTCCTCCCTGGTCATTTGTCCAATCTTCCACTTCTTATAAGCCTCTTTTTTGCGTTTAAGATCAGCAAGGATTTCACTGTTTAGCCAAGCTGGTCGCCTGCCATATTTACTATTCTTTCTACACATCGGGATGGTTTGTTCCTGCAACCTCAATAAGGATTCTTTAAAATACAGCCAGCTCTCCTGGACCCCTTTGCCCTTCATGTTATTCTCCCAGGGGATCCTGCCCATCTGTTCCCTGAGGGAGTCAAAGTCTGCTTTTCTGAAGTCCAGGGTCCATATTCTGCTGCTCTCCTTTCTTCCTTGTGTCAGGATCCTGAACTCGACCATCTCATGGTCACTGCCTCCCAGGTTCCCATCCACTTTTGCTTCCCCTACTAGTTCTTCCCTGTTTGTGAGCAGCAGGTCAAGAAAAGCTTTGCCCCTAGTTGGTTCCTCCAGCACTTGCACCAGGAAATTGTCCCCTACGCTTTCCAAAAATTTCCTGGATTGCCTGTGCACCGCTGTATTGCTCTCCCAGCAGATATCAGGGTGATTAAAGTCTCCCATGAGAACCAGGGCCTGCGATCTAGCAACTTCTGCTAGTTGCCAGAAGAAAGCCTCGTCCACCTCATCCCCCTGGTCTGGTGGTCTATAGCAGACTCCAACCACGACATCACCCTTGTTGCTCCCACTTCTCAACTTTATCCAGAGACTCTCAGGTTTTTCTGCAGTATCATACCGGAGCTCTGAGCAGTCATACTCCTCTCTTACATACAACGCAACTCCCCCACCTTTTCTGCCCTGCCTGTCCTTCCTGAACAGTTTATATCCATCCATGACAGTACTCCAGTCATGTGAGTTATCCCACCAAGTCTCTGTTATTCCAATCACATCATAGTTCCCTGACTGTGCCAGGACTTCCAGTTCTCCCTGCTTGTTTCCCAGGCTTCTTGCATTTGTGTATAGGCACTTAAGATAACTCAACGATCGTCCCTCTTTCTCAGCATGAGACAGGAGTCCTCCCCTCTTGCGCTCTCCTGCTTGTGCTTCCTCCCAGGATCCCATTTCCCCACTTACCTCAGGGCTTTGGTCTCCTTCCCCCGGTGAACCTAGTTTAAAGCCCTCCTCACTAGGTTAGCCAGCCTGCTGGCGAAGATGCTCTTCCCTCTCTTCGTTAGGTGGAGCCCGTCTCTGCCTAGCACTCCTTCTTGGAACACCATCCCATGGTCGAAGAATCCAAAGCCTTCTCTCCGACACCACCTGCGTAGCCATTCGTTGACTTCCACAATTCGACGGTCTCTACCCCGGCCTTTTCCTTGCACAGGGAGGATGGACGAGAACACCACTTGCGCCTCAAACTCCTTTATCCTTCTTCCCAGAGCCACATAGTCTGCAGTGATCCGCTCAAGGTCATTCTTGGCAGTATCATTGGTGCCCACGTGGAGAAGCAGGAAGGGGTAGCGATCCGAGGGCTTGATGAGTCTCGGCAGTCTCTCCGTCACATCGTGTATCCTAGCTCCTGGCAAGCAGCAGACCTCTCGGTTTTCCCGGTCAGGGCGGCAGATAGATGACTCAGTCCCCCTGAGGAGGGAGTCCCCGACCACCACCACCCTCCTCCTCCTCTTGGGAGTGGTGGTCGTGGAACCCCCATCCCTAGGACAGTGCATCTTTTGCCTTCCAATTGGTGGAGTCTCCTTCTGCTCCCTTCCCTCAGATGGGCCATCTAGTCCACTCTCCGCATTAGCACCTGTAGAGAGAACATGGAAACGATTGCTCACCTGTATCTCCATTGCTGGTGCATGGACGCTCCTCTTTCTTCTTCTGGAGGTCACATGCTGCCAAACCTCCTCACAATCCTTCTGTCCCTGCTGCGCCTGCTCTGAATCTTCAGAACATTGTGGCCGTAGAAGCATCTCCTGACGTCTGTCCAGGAAATCTTCATTTTCCCTTATGCAACGCAGAGTCGATACTTGTTTCTCCAGCCCTCGAACCTTCTCCTCCAATATGGAGACCAGCTTGCACTTTGTACAGACAAAGTCACTTCTGTCCTGCGGAAGAAAGACAAACATGGCACAACCTGTGCAGGTTACAACAGCTGATCGCTCACCTTCCATATCACCGTCCTCTTAGGAGCTTCCTCAACTGTTGCAGGAACTACTCGGAGAAACCTGCAGATGAAAGCCTCAGTGTGCTCTCCCCACGCGAACTCCCAGGCAAACTCCTGCTGTTAGCCTCTGCTGTTCGCCGCTCAGCTGGTTCGCTGCTGACTGCCCTTATATACCAGTCAGGCCCACTCAAGGCCCACCAACACAGCCCCCCTAATGCAGCACTTAGCGTACCTCCTCTTGGACAGCTCCCAGGCAAACTCCTGCTGTTAGCCTCTGCTGTTCGCCGCTCCCCTCTGCTGTTCGCCGCAATAAAACAATCTAACAATGGGATGATATGGGAATATGGCAACAGTGGAAATGGTGCAGACCACAATAGCTGTACCCTAGTGAAGTTCATTCAGTTTGACTAACTAGTTCTGTTTTCTCAATATCTGTCTCACATAGGTGTGTAACGAGCGAGTTCCTAGCACTAAACAGAGCTGAGCAGATGGATCAGCCACAGCTGGGCACCTCCACATCTAGGGTGGACAAAGTCTTGTTACTTTCATGTTTTTATCATGGTTAATTTGTCTGCTCTGTGTTTCTGATTGCCAGGAGGAGACCTCAGCTTGCCTTCCCCAAAATATGAGTTTCCTTGAGAGCATGGAGCATCCTCTGGAATATAAAGCTCAGCAGGGAGATTGTGAGCAAAAGGCAGTAAATAGAGGCTGTGTGTGTGTGTGTGTGTGTGTGTGTGTGTGTGTGTGTGTGTGTGTGTAACCTATGCCTCCTTATGTGCTACAGATTCCACTTTCTGGAGCAGGTGCCGGGACTGTTGGGCTCGCCACCAACATGTGCAGCAGCAATCCGACGGCCCTTGCCCCATCACAAAGAAGGGAAAGGCAGATTGTTCTCTGCAGAAAGAGGGAAAGAAGCAAATCTCAGAGAGTCTGTGTTTGTGGAGCAGGCGAACCATGGAATCTCTTTACTTAGCAGGTCGGTGCTCCAGGTGGCCCCACAAAACCAGATTTGCAAACACAAGCTATGGGAGGCACATTCTCCAGCTGGAAGCACTTGAAGAAGCAGCCAAACTAGCCCGCAAACACAGTGTCTCAGAGTACATCTGCCAACCGCGAAGCACCTGCCAAATTCGCCACAGAGCATACAAAATGGTGCTGTTAGACGGCCTCAGAGCTTTGCCTGCTTGCACTGATGTACAGAACTGAGCAGCTTCCTCCAGGGGTGAGTTCTTCCATCAGAGGGTGCCTGAGGGCATCACTACATATATTGGTAGGATGCAAAGAGAAAAGGCATCACAATTACACAGGAGAAGAGGGCAGGGCATGCTGTGATGGTGGATGAGTCCACAGCCTCAAGCAAGCATGCAGTCCTGACTGCACTACGGGAGAGTGGTGGGACTGTCTCCAGGTTCAGTTCCTCCATCTCAATGAAAACTGCGGCTGCTTTGGCTTGTCTGAGGTGCAGTCACTGCACTGAACACTTCCTGCAGAGCAGCCGGGTTTCCTTTCAAGCTGGGGGGTTATCCATCTTGCTGGGGAAAGAGTCCAGAGTGGCAGCTCACGTGTTAATTCAGCCCAAACTCCTCATCCAACACCTGCGCAGCCACAGACCAGAGCTTGCTGCTGGAGGCACTATGAGATGCCAGTGTAGTGAATGAGCTGGAGGAGCTCTTTGGCAAGCAACTTGTCCCCCTACAATGAGGATGGGCTGTGGGCTCTGCTGAATGTATAGATAGAGGCAATTGTCACTGGCTAGATCCTGGCTGGTCTCCCATGAGACACCAGGTCAGAGATCCATAACAGCTCCCTGGAATGTACATTCTGTGCAAACACTGCAGTAAAACCCTCACTGACAAAGCTCAAGATCCAAGACAGTATGGCCCAGTTGGGCTCAGAAATATCCTGATCCCGGCACAATTTGGGGATCAGGTTTGACTCTGTTTCGTAACTGGGAGAGCACCCAAGAGAGATGCAAAGAAAGGAGAGGACACTGCTAGCAGCTGACACGCTGATGTCAATGCAGTCTCATGCTGGCACCAGTGGCTGGCTGGTTTGCCAGGACAATGCACTGAAAAGGCAGAGTGGGGTTTTTTTGCACCATGGAAAATGTGTTGAGGAGAGTCTGTTAGGAAACGGGATGGTGATCACTGCCTCAAGTCTATGTATAGTATTTAGCAGGCTTTTCTTCTGGGCCAGCGTCTGATGGCTTTACTTGTGCTGCCTAGTACCAAAGTCCTTGAGCAGTCACACTGACTTCAGCATGAACCAGGGTATCAGCATCTCGCCCATGGAACACTTGGCCTGGAGAGCTGGTCGTGTCAGATGGGCACACTTCTAGGGATTGTGGGGAGCTGCTGCAGGAAAGGTCATGCACATTGAAGGAATCAGTGCTAGGTTCCATAGCCCATGGAGATTGTGGGGGCACCAGAGTGCCCATGGGCGTGCCGTGATTTCCATTACCACTTACCAGAACCATAAAAAATACTACAGATGCTGTTTGCTCCATCATCGTAGTTAACAGGCCTTCTGCACTGACATCTGAGGCTTGCTGGGCCATTGGCTGGAGTCTGATTCAGAGAAGCAGGTCGTGGTGTGTGAGCTGATGACTATGTTCAAAGCCCTCAGGAGAGAGAAAGATGGTCATATTGCAAGGAGGTGCATGATGAGCCATGAATCCCATCAGGAGTGTGTGGAGGTCGGGGTGGGAGCAGAACTTGGGCAGTGAACCATGGCTTTGCCTGCAATCTGCACCTCTCCATACTGGTTCTTTCACTCTGCTCCAATTGTAGCATTGACTGACAATGAGTGGTTCAAATGGAGACGTCACTGACTGGCCATGGGGAGAGCAATGTGGGAAAGACTGTTGTGGTGGGACGCTTCTCCATCCCCAGGGATGCACAGCCAGGTCCAAATCCTGAAGTTCTTACCCACCTTCGCTGGATAAACGTCCTCTCACCCCAGTGGCTGCCTGTTTGCCTGAATACAGACTTCAGGATTTGTCCCAGTGTAAGGACATGGAGAATTAACTCGCTGGGTTAAATTCCACTGTGGAATGTGTGCAGAGGATCTGGACTCCAATGTGCTGTTCTCCTGGCTTGGCCATCATCTGCCATCAGTTGCCTGTGTGAGGGGAACAGGTGACTGGAGTCAGGGCATGAGCTCTGCGTGTGCAGGGAGCATGACTGGCAAATACGAAAGTGCAGAACACTGGCCCTCATAATGTCAAATAAAGAGGAGAGGGAAATTGCTTATGACATCCTGGGTTTCACTGGATGTAGCTGTTTTTAAGGCTAATGAACATGGGCCAGGAGCCCCAATCGATTTCTCACACAAATCCATTTCTCCAGGTAAGAATCAACAAAGTGATGGCTGAGAGCCACAGGAAGGCTCTGCAGCTGACATCTCCATGGTCTGAGCGAGATCCTGGGAAGCAGGGCCTCTGGAAAGGCTTCAGGGGTCACAGAGGACAAACACCTCGAATGAGCTCCCTGTGCGACGCTGGGGCAAAAAGAGCTCATGTGACCCTTGGGTGCAGAAATGGGAGGAGGCAGGAGGAGGAGGGATTGGGCCTTGGTGAGACTGATACTGCAGTGCTGCTGCAGCCCTTCTGCACACAATCCAGGGCCAGGATCTCACTTTCTAGACTTTCTTCTAATACTTAGGTTTGAGCCCCCACTGGGTAACCTCGTAACCTACAAATGTGTATATCACTCTGGTGCCATTGACAGGCAATTTATTCCCCAGTTGCAAGCACAGTGACCAGAGGGTTTTAAACAGGAAACTTCACTGGGGAGAGGGAAGGGAAATGACAGGGTAGACTTGGTTAACCTTACTGGGATGCTCCCAGTGGTGGTGCAGGAGTGTGAGTCCCAACCTCAGGGCCAGGTCCGGATTAACTCTCCTCTGGGCCCAGGGCTATTAGATTTTGTGAGGCCCCTGTATGCAAGTCTTTTTCCTGGGAGGGAGTTTGGTGCAGGAGGGGCCTGGGGCAGGGGATTGGAGTGCAGGAGGGGGTGCAGGATCTGGGAGGAATTTTGGGTGCAGGAGGGGGATTCTGATCTGGGGGAGGGGGTGTGAGGTTCAGGCTCCGGTTGGGAGGCGCTTATCGCAGGCAGCTCCCAGCTGGCGGTGCAGCAGGGCTCAGGCAGGCTGCCTGCATGCTTTGGCCCCATGCTGCTCCTGGAGGCGGCTGGCTGCCAGCATGTCTCTGCGGCCCCTGGGGGGAGGGGTCAGTGGATCTCTGTGCGCTGCCCGTGCCCACAAGTGCTGCCCCCGTAGCTCCCATTGACTGGTTCCCAGCCAACGGGAGCTGTGGGGACAGTCCTAGGGGCAGGGGCAGTGTGCTGAGCTGCCTCCTCCCCTGCCAGAGGCCGTAGAGCTGGGGCTCTGGGATGCAGCTCCTACAGCCCCTGCCTTAATCCGTCCCTGGTCCCTTCCTGGGAGCACAGGATTTAGTCTCCCTGCTCCAATGACTCTTTAATTATTTAATTAAGTTCCCAGGGCAATAGCTTCACCAGGACAGACAGAGGGAGCCCCACATCCTGCTATCCTATAGTTCCATGAGTAGAGCACTCCCCTGCAAGAGGGGTGACCCCTGTTCAAATCCCTTTTCTGCCTGGTGGGTGCTAAGATGGGCATCTCCCCCTCCCCTTGCTATAAGGTGCCAGTCTGGTTCATTCGCACAAGAAACACATAAGTCACCTGACTCCCCCGGACAGGGTTCCTGGTTGTGGGTTAATAGCAGACCTAACTGCATCCCTGCTGCCTAGACACAGGTGTCTATCTCTGTAGGAGGGCTGGGGCTAAACACCCCCTCTGCCACCGGTCAGCATCTCCCATTGGCTGGCTTAGGCGGCTCTCTGCCTAGAGCATTGGCTTTTGTGGATCCAAGTCTGGAGTCCCTGTCTCTCCCCATTGGTTGTATAGGAGTCTAGGTGCCTAACTCAGGCTGGGTGAATTGCAGTATTGTTCCTGTGATTTTCTAGGTTCTTAAGTTAGGTGATGTGATGCTGAGCATCATGGTGCCACAGCCCAAGTGCCCTTGTGAATCTAGGCTCCTGTCCGCATCAGCAGCCAAAGAAGAGTTCTTGGAGGGAGGGGAGCTGTTTGTGACCCAGCCCCATTCCTAGCACAGACCCAGCCTTATGGTGCAGCACCACTAGCTGGGAGATAGGGGCTCGGGGTCATCCCAGCTCCCCTGAGTGGTTGGGAGCGCCTTCTCAGCTCTAGTGATGGGCTTTCACTTTCCCAGGATGAGGGGGGACACCAAGTGAAACCACAACATCTTCTGCATTTTTGAGAAAAATGTGATTTTTTTCCCAACCTCTACACATGCACATGCCCTATGTCTGCTGCTGGGGATGCTGACGGGCGACATGCGGCAAATTGCTTCCATTCGCAAATGCTCAAGCTTGCAGGACATGTTTATTCCCAATTTGTTTTTTTACATGTCTAGCAAAGGGGGAGGAAGCTGTTGGGTCTGGCACTGGCTGTTAACAGTGTGGAGTGTTGAACAATAGGATAATCATGGAAGTCTGTTAATTAATTGTGTCTGTTGCATCGCCCACCTGCAGGAAATCAGGCTTTTCACTGCTTCACGTGCTGCATGCTGGGGGAGCGCCAGATAACATGGTGACCAGCAGGATGCAGCCTGCCTGATGCAGAATGTCTGACCTGCCCTGTCATCTATGACAAGGTAAGCAGTAAGGGCCAGATTTACAAAGGGATTTAGGCACCTAAAGATACAGATAGGCGCCTTGTGGGACTGTCAAGAGCACCTGAGCAGGCAACTCACTTACATTGATTTCAAAATAAATCTCTATAAAAATCTGGCACTAATGCTGTAGCTCTAATAATAATGGGCTGAGCGAATGATTTTCCTTTCAGTAAATTCTCCATGAGCAACTTACGATTTCCTCCCATTTAATTGCTGACTAGTTCCTGGTGCGTAAATGCTTCTATCTACTCCCCTGACCTTCACCAGGAAAGTTCCTGAGCTCCTCACAATCACTGCTGTATTTCTCCCCACAATACCCTGTAAGATATGGCAGAGCTGGTACAAAGCCCCTGGTACAGATGGGCATGGAGACAAAGGGTAGATTACATGGCTTGCCACAGCTCTCACAGGGAGCTTGTGGCTGAGCCAGGGATAGATCCAGGGCTAACACTTTCCAGTGTGCTAAAATGACTTAGGTGCTTGTGACGTTGCACTCCATATGTTTTATGGAAATATGCTTATGAGTGTGAATATGATGTAAATGGAATATGCTTTCTGCAAAAGGTCTCTTGTAAGGTATCATAACAAAGATTATAACCTACTGAATATATTCCTCCTATTTGTATGCAGGTATCATTCTTGTATCTGAAGCTAGAAATATGAAGTATAACTCTGAGGTCCTATTGTAATTATGCAAAGGGTGGGCCATTAATGGTGGTTTAGAATCTTGATGGCTTCCATTAACTAGGACAATCAGTTGTAAATGACCTTAGTTACCTGAAAGCCTTCCTGTGTAACTGTGGGCCTGCCCATGGGGAATGGAGACTAGGGGGTCTTACAGTGACATGATAATGAAATCCATCTTAACTCTGGTACTTTTCCATTTAGAAGGAGGGGTGGGGACCTAGAGAGTCAAAAGATTCCTGCCTTGTGCCAAAGCTATAAAAGGGGGTGGAGCAGGACAAAAGCAACTGCCAGTCAGGAGAAAACCTCTGTTTACCACCTAAGATGTCTGCTAGAACTAACAAGGACTGTACCAGGGGAAAGGATTGGGCCCAGACTAGGAAGGAGTCTAGTTTGTGAAAGAAGCTTATTGGAACATCTCCGAGGGTGAGATATTATCTGTAATCAGTTTCTTAATGTATTAGGCTTAGACTTGTGTGTTTTTGCTTTATTTTGCTTGGTGACTTACTTTGTTCTGACTGTCATTACTTGAAGCCACTTAAATCCTACTTTTTACACTTAATAAAATCACTTTTGTTTATTAATATACCCAGAGTAAGTGATTAATACCGGGGGAACCAAACAGCTGTGCATCTCTCTCTATCAGTGTTATAGAGGGTGGACAATTTATGAGTTTACCCTGTATAAGCTTTATACAGAATAAACGGATGTATTTGGGGTTCAGGCTCCCAGAAAGGCTGAACACTGGGCACTGGGAAAGTCCCTGTTAACTGGGAAGCCCCTAGGCTGAGTAAATCTCAGTTTCAGTGAACTGCAGGGGAGTGTGGTCAACCTCTGGGTCTGTGCTGGAGCTGACTGAAGTGTCTAACTCAGCAAGACAGGAGTGGAGGGGCATCTGTTCTGGCAGAAGGTTGTTCTCAGTGGTATCCCAGCTCATCGAGTGACGGTCTCGAGGGGAGTCTCTGTGACCGAACCTGTCACAGTGCCTATGCCCCATTTTCAAAAGTGAAAGTTAGTGAGACTAAGGCTTCCAAGTCATTCAGGCCATGTCCACACTAAAGTTATGTCTCCCTAATTTACATTAGCCACTGCAGTTACTATATCGCTTGTGTGGGCGCACAGTTGGCTCCTTGTGTCAGCAGTGCATGTCCTCACCAGGAGTGCTTATATTGATTGTACTGTCAGTGTGGGGCATTGTGGGATGGTTCCTGAAAGCCAGGAACAGTCAACGTAAGCAACGCAGTGTCTGCACTGACACTGAGTCGACCTAATTACATACACCACTCAGGGAGGTATGTTACTAAATCAGCATAGAGAGGCACTTATGTCAGTGGGAGCCAAATTTAAGTGATGACACTTCCACAGCTAGATCGATGTAAGGCAGCTTACGCCAACCTAACCATGTAGTGTAGACACCTGGTGTAGATTCCAGGCCTTAGACGCTTTTGAAAATTTTACCTCTCGCCCTGTCTCTTGTATCCCTGGCCAGCGCTCTGTCCACCAGACCAGCCTTCCAACCACTTCTCTGCAAGGCTCCTACAGCCGAATTCTAGCTGTGCTATTCAGTTTCACTTGGGCAAACAGACCATGTTGTGCGTTTCTTGCCCTTGACCGGAGGAGCCTGACACTTTGGTTCAGATTCCTGCTGTGAATGGGAGTACGTGTCTCCATGAACATTTAGTTTGCAGCAGACTGGGGTGTAAATCTACCCCATACCAGCCTGCTGTGCACTAACTGTCCTGGTGGATCCTGCTGACATGCCCTAATAGCTCCTCGGTGCTCTTTGATCCACTCCCATTTCATAGTGGGGTAGATCCAAGTGCACTAAGGAACTGTTAGTATGCTTCAGCAAGGTCCACATAGACACTCGGGGCTTGTCTACACTTAAAACACTGCAGTGGCGCAGCTGTAGCTTCAGTGAAGATGCTACCTGTGCTGATGGGAAGGGTTCTCCCACTGGCATAGGTACTCCACCTCCCTGAGAGTCAGCAGCTAGGTCAACGGGAGAATTCTCCTGCCAACCTAGCACTGTCTACACTGGGGGTTCGGTCAGTTAAATGTGTCGCTCAAGGGTGTGGATTATTCACGTCCAAGAATTACATATTTATACTGACTTAAACTCCTAGTGTGGACTAAGCCTCTGTGCATGGCAGGTTGGTGCAGGGTAAATCTACACACCAGCTTGCCTTGAACTAAATTTTCATGTAGACAAGCCCTTATGAATTAAAAATTTGTTTTCATGGCTTTTCTCTAATATTCACTTGAAATTCTCTGTTTCTGTGAACATTCTATTTGCAGAGAATGACTACAAACGTGTGACAAAGGCCGCCAAAGCAAATTTGACTAAAACCACAAACGAATATTTGTGGAATTGTGTGTGTGCGCGCACATGTTATATGCAAAGTTCTACTAATAACCTAGTGAAGAATACAAGAGGTGTAGAATTTCTGTAACAGTTGTGATGGACTCAGACCAGAAGGAGATAAGAGTGTGGGGGAAGGCAGGTGTATCAGCCTCAGGATGAGCAGGTACCTGTTCCCTGGATAGCCAAAAAGGGGCTGCTCCAGGCCAATTGGGACACCTGATGCCAATTAACCAGTTAAGGCCGTTGGGTTAATGAAGACAGTTGGAACCAATCAAGGTCCCACTCGTACTGCTTAAAAGCTCTCCTTCCAGTTCCCTCAGGAAAGCCCCAGTGAAAGGAGCTAGAAGAGAGGAAGCATTGCTGAAGCCTGAGGTAAGGGTGAAGCTAGGAAAAGGGGACCATGGGGAAGTGGCCCAAGGAATCAAAGCAGCTCCAGTGGCGAAGGGGAAACCACCAACAGTTGCTACCATTAGGGTCCCTGGGCTGGAACCTGGAGTAGAGGGTGCCAGGGTGTCTCCCCCCGCCCCCCTGCTCTACAGAGATCCCCTTGAGAGGGGAAGCAGGCCTTGGTCCAGGCAGGAGGCCGAATTGCACCTACTAGCTCAAGGGAGCAACAGAGACTGTGGGGTATTCCCCCTTTCCACCTCCCATACTGGCCTGTGATGAAAGTTGCTCGATAGGCTGTGACCGTTGCCACTACACTGAGAAAGGGGGGTCACATTGAGGGCCTTAGCAAGCTTCTGAGGCCATGAATCTACCTGGAAGCACGGGACCCACTAATACCGGCTCGGAGGTTTGTCACACAGTTCACTTGCAGTGTACTAGAGCAGGGATGGCCAACCCGAGCCTGAGAAGGAGCCAGAATTTACCAATGTGCATTGGCAAAGAGCTGAGTAACACGTCAGCAGCCCCCCATCAGCTCCCCAGTGTCTCCCACTCACCAGCAGCACTGCTGATCAGCACCTAACCCTGCGCCTCCCGTCCGCTGCGATCATCTGTTTTGTGATGTGCAGGAAGCTTGGGGGCGGGGGAGGAGGAAGAGCAAGAGAACGGCAGACTCAGGGGGAAGGGGCGGGGGCCTTGGGGGAAGGAGTGGAGTGGGGCCTGGGGCAGACCAGGGGGTTGAGCAGTAAGCACCCTGTAGCACATTGGAAAATTGGTGCCTGTTGCTCTAGTCCTGGAGTTGGCACCTATGCAAAGAGCCGCATATTAACCTCTGAAGAGCTGCATGTGACTCTGGAGCCACAGGTTGGCCACCCCTGTACTAGAGTGTTGTGATGAATGGGCAGAGGTAAAACTCTGAATGCAAAGTAGAGCACTCTTTTCTAATACTAAATTAAATAGGACAAATTTAAAAAATAGTCTTAAAAATGGTAAATGATTTACTGTTATCTAGGACAGAACTTCTACAGCAAATGGCATGATTTCATACCTCCTTTCTATTTCCTAGCATGATGATGAAAAGCAATAAATAAATACATAAAAAATAAAGACTCTCCAGACCTCATAGTATTCATTTTAATAGTTGCTATTTAAGCACACTGACGGAAATAGAGATATGCACCTTTCAAACTCTGCTTACAAAGGTTGCAAAAGCTGTCAACAGAATGGCCTTTGATTTCCCCCCAATAGATATAAAAAAGGAAACAATTGATATGTTTAAATTGCTTTATTTTGGAATCCATAAATATTTGTTACTGACAAAAGTGGAAAAATCCTTAAGACTCTAAATTTTACTAAACTGATAATATTTTTGTTTACAGTACATATAGAATGTGCTTTTACTGGTAAGTATAACAACAAGAATAATACAGAGAAAAACAGTAAAATACTGCTCATCTTGAAGCTTATTTAATGGTTAACCAAGAGTCTGTGCAAAGTTACAGATACAAATGTACTTTCTCATCAGGACTACTGTATAATAAACACGGAATCCATAAATTGGGCTAAAGCACAAAAATGTCCACCTACCCCCTCTTAGGAAATATTGTCCCCCAAACTAAAAATATTACAGTAAGAAATGTCTTTCTTGGAGCCAAGAAATTCTCGCTACAAAATTTCTAACTGATTTACGGAATGAAGATTGTAAGAAGCTATTACAAAGCACATGGGCAGAACTTCAGAATGTCATGGCTCTCACATTTCACTGCTGTCGTGAATGGCACCGACAGTGAGAATTTTCACGCATAATGAAGAGCACAAAAGAGACACAAAATGTCATTTCTCTAACTATTGAGATAGTAGATCACTTTCAGATTTACATAAATATATTGGAACAGAATAATCCCATCTCCATTCTAGCCTACGGGCTTTCAGCGGGTCAAATGTAGATTTTTATTTTTTTTAGCCAGTCAGACTTAGAACTAACAAGCATATCTCAGTTGTAAGCCTAAGCCAGCTAAAGACAGCCTGCTAATTACATCTTTATGATCAGCTTGTGAACATACAACATACAAGTGGCTATTTTCTAAGAAACAGCCGGACACAATTATTGCTAACAACACTTTTTTAATGAAAATATTTAATCCAACTTTTCAAAACTTTCCCATAGTTTTACCTCCCCAGGACATGAAATCTACATATATTAACCAGCTTTCAGTGTAGTTCCTCCTTCCAACTCTATAGAATAAATCTGAAACTAAAGCTAAAACGAGCTAGTCCTCTGCTACATAAACTGAAAATGGCTAATCAGTCACAAATTAGAACATATACTTCCATTACAGTTAAATGTTACCCTGTTTCATGAAGCTTTGTTTGTTATGAAGAACTTTTCCCAACTGCTGGGAACTCTCCCCCTTTTCCCTGGGATGATTCTGCTTGTATAGAGTCAGCGCCCAAATCCCATCATGTTGCACATTTCGGATGTGGATTGTTTTGATATAATACCATGTATCTGCAGCTGCGAAGCCTAGCTTCATGGGCCTGTCATTGCATGTGGTCAGGAATGCAGAGCAGAAAGTAGAAATTAACTCTGGGCAAGGAAAGGACATCTTGTATCTCGGTAACCATTTCCCACCTCACGCTTCTCCACATCCCTGAATCAGAGTGTCGTTTAAAAAAGGAACATCAAAACATTGGAAAATATTGTCATTTTTCATTAAAACACAATTTGATGCCTTTAAAACATAACTGATAACATTTCCATCAGCTGTGATGAAGTTTTTATGTGATATGTGGTTCCTTTAAAAATAGTTTCCATATTTCAAAGACTGTGTCTGTAGATCTCAGGAGATAAGATTGCTACAGGGTCAGTCTGAATTCTGGGGTTCCTCAATGAACCCACTGTTGTATAACACTGCCTGGGGCATGCAAAGTCAATACCAGCTTGTAGGACAATGCTATAAACCTGGGACATATGGTGCTGGACCTTCCTCTTCTCTCCTCCCCCCATGTATTTTGGGAACTTGGCACTCTGCTTATGGCCACCCACAGCTAGGACAGAAGATCATAGAATCGGAAGGGACCTCAGGAGATCATCTAGTCTAACCCCCTGCTCAAAGCAGGACCAATCCCTAGACAGTTTTTTACCCCAGTTCCCTAAATGGCCCCCTCAAGGATTGAACTCACAACTCTGACTTTAGCAGGCTAATGCTCAAACCACTGAGCTATCCCACCCCCCGAAGAGTCAGTGTAAGCCAGATCTACCGTACTGAGGAATCTGGACTATGTGGTGCTTTTCTCCTGAGGAGAGGGTCATAAGGTGGCTCAGACCTGGGCAGGATGAAGTAAGGAAGTTGAAGGATGTGTGAGAACTGCCATGGGGACTGCAGCTGGCTAGAGAGACAATGGACAGGTTACAGGAAGGAGAGAAGTAAACCAGCGGGTTATTCTGTGAAGCTGCCCCAACCAGCACACTCTCCCTCTGAATAGGGTGACCATATGTGGACTCTTGGCAGCCCAGACACAGTAATGTAGCACATGATCTTCCAACCAACAAATAACAATGCTAGTACTAATTATAATACTTTGCTCTTCTGCGGTGTACTCGGCAGCTCTCAATGCACTTTACAGACATTAGTGAATTAACCCCACCACACCCCAGTATTATTATTATTCTCCTTTGGGTAAAGGGGAGCTGAACAAAGCACAGCGAGGTCGCCCTGCCAGTCACTGGCAAAGCTGGGACTAGTCCTCCAGCATCATCATGACTCCCAGCCCCAGGCCATGCATCCTCTGAGTGACAAGCCCTCAGAAAGAGGAACAAGGAGGAACTCAATCCAATCAAACACAGTGGCTTGTGCTGATCATTGCTGTGCCAGTTACCTGCCTATCATGCCACACAAGGCAAGTCACACAACAGAGCGGTGTCCAGAAGAGAGATGCAGCATCCAGTGCAAGAAGCATTCTCAAGAGAAACTGCCAAACCTTGCTTTGATGGCGACTGCTTCCCTGAAGAGGGTGTGCATTGAAGGGTCTGTTGATTGCTCCTGTGGGATACATCAGCTTCACCCAGATGCATGGGTGAAAGAGACAGGGAGAGAGGGGCCAGAATTTCTTTGGAAGATTATTGCCCAAGTAGGACAGGCTGGCAGAGGGCCTGCAACCTTTGTGAAACAGGACAGGTGAAGCTCTGCAATCAAATGGTCTGGAGCACAACACAGCATCTGCGCAGAGTACTTAGGAAAAGAGGTTTGGTAGCTACACCTACTCCAGTAGCTCCTTAACTCATGAACTGAAAATGGAAGCAAAGAATGGAGTTTGTGGGAAAAGAGCCATCCCAGAGAGCTGTGTGTGGCCATAGAAGAAGAGAGATGAGTGTCCTAACCCTGTGCCTGAGCATCCCAAACTGAGCCCTGCTCTTCCCCCGAAACTGCTGGAAACCAGGCCTGTATCTCTTCTCACACTCTGTTCACAGTGGAATGGCTCTTGGTTTACACTGGAGTGAGAAGGGAATCAGAGTGTGGTGTCCTGGGTCTTGAACCAAGTCCTGGGATTTCCCAGACAGCTGCTGTATCCTGGCTTCTACCCAATGTCTGCCAAAACCTGGTGGGCCAAGAAGCTAGTAGGACTATATAGCCTCAGCCAAGGCACCACCATGGGCACCCTGATTGGTGGATTGCCCAGCTCCACTGATTGGTCCAATCATGCTATTTAAGGCAGGAGGAGGAACAGGACGTTTGTCTGAGCAGCAAGGTGATTTCCTGTTGTGGCTGCATTGGCCCCTATTTGTGCCTGCCTCTTGCACCCAACCCTATTCCTGCTCCGCTCCTGCCTCATGGCCACCTTCGGTCCCATTCCCACTGTGGTCTGCTCTGTGCTTGATCCTTGCCTTTCCTCCAGTTCCTACCCTTGTGCCTCACCTCCAATCATCAGTTAACAGTCTTGGCTCCTTCCCTGGCCTCTGACTTCTGACTGGCTTGACCCTTGGCTCTGGCATTTGGAATCTGACCTTGGCTCTGACTCTCAGCTTCAATCCCTGGCTCTGGTAACTAGCCATTGACTCTGGTGCTGACTCTTGTCTCATTTCCCCAACCTGCATACCTGCTCCACTCACTAGTCCTGACTCCTGCTCTGACTACTAGGCCAGACCGCCTACATCCTGGTCCATAACGCAGAGCTCCACAGACTCTGCGATCAGTGTCTCCCTATCAAAGATGGCAGCAGCTGCAAACAGCTCCATTCTGTTTGGAATTAGCCCCACCCTTCAAGATGTGGGGAATCTGGGTGAAGGCTCAGGGGCTTGGTTTCTTTCTGAGACGCGTCCACATCTGAAGGGCTGGGACTGGGCTGAGGAGGTGGGAGTGGAACGACAGTGGAGCGAAAGAAGCCAGGAGCTGCTCAGAGAGGCTGTTCCTCTGTCCCCTGTTGGGGCCACGGCAGAACGCTATACAAGCAGGGAGAGGATTCATTCTGATCACATGGCCCAGAGAGGTTTTAGCCCCGAGGGAACATAATACGGGCACCTAGACCAGGGTGACCCTCTTTTGTTCCATCCCAGCACAGTTTCTGTCAAACAAAGCCCTGTACTCCTCGTAGCTTGACTCCCTTCCCAACGTACTGAGCCCCGGGACCTAGAGACTGGGTCAAGCACAGCCCAGAACGGGGCCCTTGAGCACTGCAGCATGATGAGTGTCAAATGGGAACAGGTTCCTCACTAGGGTCTGCCTTTAACAGCCTACCCCAGGAGAACACCTTCCCACTGCCAGCCTGGCACCATGGGACCCAGAGTGCCTCAGAATACTAGGGGGAAGGGGCATTTATGGGGTATGAGGGTTATGAGGAGGAGCAGCAGTTACTGGGTATGTGGGGCTAGTGGGGGAGGGTCTGTGGGGGAGAGGCAGAGAGGGGCCATTTAAGGGGAGTGTGTGGGAGGGGCAAAGACACCTAGTTACAGGGTAAGAGAGGAGGGACCATTTATGGGATATGATGGGAAGGGCAGTTACTGAGTATGTGGGGGAGAGACAGAGAGATGGGCCAGTTAAATTAGCAATTATTAAGACGTGTATTTAAAATCTGAAGTCATTCATGATCTTATCCAGGCAGGGGGCTCCATTCTGTCAGTTGGGAAAACCTGTGCTCATGTGATGGGAACTGAATGTGTGACATATTGAGCAACTGTTGAAGAGTTATTAACATGGCCACAGACTTGGTCTGGGATACTGACCTGCCTTTTGAAAGCTCTGAGATTCTTCCCAGTGCACAGAGGTATGTCCTAGTTTGAATTATTTCTACAGAATGTAAATACAGACTGAAATACAAAACACCTCACAACTTTTGGACCCATGAGTCTATTTCTGAAAGAATTTACAAATACTCTGTATCTAATTAGTATTATACATCAGATATACAACATGCCCATTTAGTATAATTATGTTGGATATATAATTTATGCACATGAAATGTAACTGTCTGCTCATATGACGATTGGAAAATATCCATCTAGTTTTGGGTTAATAGACAAACTTTTCTGTCTGTCTCTGTTCAAACAGATTTAGCAGAGAGTTTTCCATTCCTCTGAAATGGTGAGTCCTCAGTTGTCACTGAGAGGAATAATTAGGCTCAGAAACAGAGCTGAGGAATTGGACTGGGATGAGATGTTAATAGGATGGTGAAATCGTGGCTCCACTGAAGTCAATGGGAGTTTTACTATTTCAACAGAGCCAGTGTTTCACCCAAAGTGCTTTTTAGCAATGTAATGATGGGTGAGTTTTGGTGCCTCTGGCATCATGTTGGCAAGAAGCTGAAACAATGAAATCCCACCCCTGTTTTCTATTTACAGACTGCAGAAATTAGGATGAGTGCAGAAAGGGCCTAACGAGCATTTCAGCATAATTGTGCTTATTGACATGTCAACCCCACTACTTCCTACACTGAGAGAGCAGGCGATTTTTAGGCACTATTATATTTCTGGTTTATGAGTATATTTAATATAAACAAGACTTCATTTATTAGCTAGTCTAATTGTGTCACTAGAACTGACAGTCCCCTAGTAAGCTTTGATTTTTAAATTAGGAAGAACAACAGCTACCTGGGGGACATCCTAACAGCTAATGCTTGACTGTGACTATTAGCAGCCAAGAGCAATATAAGTAGTCACTGAAAAATTCAGTACCGGCCAAAAGGGCTGGTGTGAGAGATGGTGACAGGGCCCCACCCTGCCAGGCTAGGATGCTGCAAACCTACTGTGGGCTCTGTGAGACTTGGAGCAATTGAAGTTTAAAAGTCCTAAATTCATAAAAACGAATGAGTTACAGCAGATAAGCCCTTGGAAGGTGCCACCAACTGCTATGGCTTTCTTTGACAGAAACTGGCGCATGTTGGGGATTCTCTCCAATTGCCCGTTTTTTCTTCTTATGTCAACAACATGAGAATGGTTTTAAAAACAATGCAGATGTGACTGTCAGAAAAGTTTTTTCAGACACTCAGTTAGAGGTTATCTTGGCCTGTAAGGCCACTGCAGTTTGGGGTGCTGGGGTCACACCAGTCCTTACTGATTATCTACAATGCACTGTGTCATATCAAACAGTCACCTCTGTTTTGCTCGCTGTGCGGTAATGGTGGTGGTGTCCTGGGATATAATGCAGTTGTTCCACTGTGTTGTGCCGTCGGGAGGCAAATGCTTGGCGCTTGGCGGAAGTTTGGTTCATACATAAGGTATTGTACAAGTTATTTGAGGCACTGGGATGGGAGTGCATCTTTGTCATCCTGTAGCGATCCAAGACAGGCGTAGAAACAAAGACGTCTGTGTGTGACAATGCGCGCGACATGGACTGGTCTGCGAAACCTGTGCGCTCCGGAGAGAGCAGGGGGTCTTGGGAATGGAGGCGCTCTGCGGACAAAAGCTGTTCATCAGAGAGGATCCGTTCATAGGACATGCTGAACTCCTCGGGCATGACCCTCTCAGGGGACAGCACCCTGTCCTGGGACATAGCCCGTATGGGTCGGCGGGGCCGTTCTCTGTGGTTGGTCTGTTTCTGAGACATTTGGATGACATTGAGAGGGAGGGTCCCTCGTGCTGCCAAATCAGGAAGATGTCTCCTCTTCATGTAATATTCATCAGCTTCTTTGTCAGCTGGGAGGGGAAAAGAAAGGGAAACAGTGTTAGGAGCAGCTGAGGGTGTTGGCACAGGAGGGAGAGTAGGGATGGTGTGCAGAGAACAGCGCTCTGGAACAAGGCCTCCTGGTGCACTGGATAATGTCTGAAGCAGCACAAACATGGAGACCCATCAGGCCTTTCACCTTATCCTTCAGAGGTTTAGCCATTGCCAGAGACAGCCATAGCACTGTGCTATCAATCATGGAACTCAAAGGTCTACTTGCACTGTGTGAATATGTATATATTACACATGGACACAGTGTACATCATGTGTATGCACACACAGCCATACAAGTACAGTGGGGATATCAGTTCGTACATGAGTGACTGTGTGCTATATCGCAATTGTAACATGTCACACAATGAACCCCATGTACTGAGTCCATGTCACAATATTGTGTGATTTGTAGTATTACCAGGTTACTGAGAATTCGAGATGGTTGGAAAACAAAATTTCCAGTCTGTGGGAAATTCTGACATTTAGAAATTTCCTTTTGTCCCAAATTGGAACAAAAAGCTGAAATTTCCAAATTTAGCATGAAACAAAAATAACAAAACATTTGTTTCAGCAACACTGAAGCATCCTTATAAAAACATTTCATTTAGAAGGTCGAGATGTTTCCTTTCAACGGTATCATCCTGACTTTTATATTATATTATATTATATTATATTATATTATATTATATTATATTATATTATATTATAAAGTGATTTTGTTGTTTGTCAGTGACTGGCCATGAATGTCCCATAGATGTTGGTTTCAATCAGAGTCGCTCTCTCTGTATTTTTTAAAAAAAAACTTTTTTTTTTTTTTTTGTAAATTCAGCTGCGAACTCGTTCTGAGGGGCGTGGGGTGCTCCTGTGGGACACTGTATTTTCTGTTTGGTGTTTAGTTTCCTAAGGGCACTGGATATCAATGCAGAAATATGAGGTTCATCCCAAAGTCTCTGAGAAGCTCAGGGAAACAGAGGCTGACATACAAACCATTCAGCTCTGTGCGGTGCTGTTTGTTCCATGAAAAGTGAACTGGTCTGCCTGTCATTTTTCTGTCTTAGATGCTCTGTTACATAAATGGGGACTCAGCACATCTTCCCTTTTTGTTGGATTTTAAGCCACATAAGGCTTGGAGTGGAGGTACATTGGCCTTGAGATGTCTGTCTGACTCATTGGTACCACCACAGTACCTGACCCTGAGCAGGTAGAACAACCTGCCAAAACTAGGTTACAGCCTGAAGAAACAACCCCACAATTATTCCAAGGAAGCAGTTTCTGTGGCACCTTCTGGATCTTACCTTTGCCCTAATCCTGGGGAAATATGACCACCTGTTTAGAGTTGTGCAGTGTCTTTGGCCCTTGAACACTGGCCTGCTTGCATACTGCCATGGTGACCTTAAGTTAATATTGACACCTCTGTGATGATATGTAAGGGAGCATCTAGTCTTATTGCACACCATGCCCTAACAGCAGAATTCAATGTAATTCTTGTGTCATTGGGCTGGGGGACTGTTTAATGGCCAGGATTAAGGGTCAGTAAATTGCCTCCTCTGCATTCCTTTCACTGCAAGGCTTTCAGTGACTGCTCACAGCGTGTCCAGAAACATCCAACACAACCAGGCCAGGGGGTCCCAGCACCCCAGGACTTGTCAGTAGTCTTCACCCCAGAATGAAACACATACAGCACCCCTGACATGAAGTCACCTCTGCCGTGGAGTGCAGCACTCCACTAGCTCTCAGCATGCTGCAAAAGTGTGTGTGGTGGTGGCTGTGTCCACAGACATTGAGGCTAATGCCTGTGCAATATTTGTCCATGCAGAACAGACAGGTTCATCAAAATGAACCTCTCCTGCAACTGCATGGGATAGCAAGGGCTGAGAAGTGCATGCAGGAATATCGGTCCTTTGCTGTTTCCCTTTCCCTAGCTTCCTTGGATGGCACAAGCTTGTCAGTGAATTGCTTTGTGAAGGCTGCATACCTGAGAATATGTTAAGGACAATGCAAAACACTGGTTTCTCCAGCCTCTTATTCTCACTCAGGCTGAACAAGAGCATATTAAAGAGAACAGTAGGGGTGGGGGATGAAAAGCTTCAGCTCGTGGAAGCCTCTTTTCGTGTTCAGATGATGGAAAGAGCAAAACTGCTCACAGGCCAGTCGAAGCAGTCTCAAGGCAAGTGGGGCACAACATAGATGCCTTTGAATCTATCCTCGCTAAGGGGGCAATTACACAGAAACGCAACCCAAATGCTCCCTCTCTGTCTGATACAGCCACAAAAATGTAAGGCTGAAATGCCCTCGTGGAAGAGATATGAAGTCAGCTGGAAAAATATCGCAGCAATGCCAGAAGATATGGCCCCTGAAGTCTCTACAGGATGGAAGAAACGAGGAGAGGCTCGACAGAGAAGCCCAGCTGATTCTCCCCACCAGATAGTCTATTTCCTTAGAGAATACCAGCACTCCCACTTGGCCCAGCTGCCTGATTGTGGCCAGTGTCAGCAGAAGTCCACTAGACACAAGAACAGTTAAACATTCCTGGTGCTGCTGGTCAGCGCTAAAAACCTAGGCCGTGGCCAGTGGGATGTCAGCAGTTTCTTAGCAAGTTAACCATTGGGGGAGGGATAGCTCAGTGGTTTGAGTATTGGCCTGCTAAACCCAGGGTTGTGAGTTCAATTGTTGAGGGGGTCATTTAGGTATCTGGGTCAAAAATCTGTCAGGGGATCAGTCCTGCTTTGAACAGGGGGTTGGAGTAGATGACCTCCTGAGGTCCCTTCCATCCCTGATATTCTATTATTTCTATGAACAGCAGCTTGAGACCATGGACCAAAGCCTGATATGAGACTTAAGCAGTGCCTGGGCCAGTCTTCCGTACAGGAGTGAATGTCAGTGAGTTATCACTAACACTGGCTTGGCTTCCACTCTGTCCTGTCTCAGTACCATGGGTGGGAAAGCCTCTGATTTCTAGTTTGCCTATATTGCACCATGCTCCTGGGTGTGTTGTCATCTGCAGGGATTGAATCTAGGGCCTCTGAATCTCCAAGCATGAGCCACTATTACCTGATCTACAGGGCCCAAGACCACAGCAACCTCATCCCCCTTTATATGTGGTCCAGCCGCTAGATGGGGACAGAGCACCACATGGATAGGGTCTGGGTTATACCTACATTTCTGTCTCTATCATCTTGTTCTGTATTTGCAGGATTTTGTTCTAGGGAGTATTTTGGGAGACATTTTGTGTCTCTCCCACTAAACTATTATTTGAAAAAAGCAACTGTTGCAAGAGTGTTTTAGTGGAGTTCAGCTTGTGACACTGCACCCCATACTCATCACAGTGATATTATTATATGATTGACATAATTCTGATGTATTATATGCAAGATAGGTCATGTAAGATATCATTGAAAAAATTGATATGCATCCGAAGAAGTGGGCTGTAGTACACGAAAGCTTATGCTCTAATAAATTTGTTAGTCTCTAAGGTGCCACAAGTACTCCTGTTCTTCTTTTTGCGGATACAGACTAACACGGCTGCTACTCTGAAACCAACCATTGAAAAAATTATGATTTACTGAATATGATTATCCTATTTGTATGCATGTATCATTTTTGTATCTGAAGCTAGGAATATTGATTATATATCTGTATGACAAATGTGTTTACACCTGGGGAATGCCCATTAGGCAGAATGCACTAAGTCTAGATGACTGGCTGGGAAAGGCTAGTAGAGGAAACAATAGGCCTTAGAAGAAGTTTATCTCCCACTGGGAAGATGGAGGGTGGGGTTGTGGGGTGGGGAGAGCAACCTGAGGATCCTACAAACAGCCTCTGACTCATGGTTGCTGTGGCACTACAGGGACATGTAATCAGGTCACCTGGTACTGGACTCCATCTTGGAATACCAGTGTTTTTCCACTGACTGGCATGGGAGCCAAGCTTTGAGATAAAGGGTTCTTGCCATCTGCAAAAGCTATTTAAGACAGGGGAGTGACATCATCTTGGTTCTTCACTGACTCCCTGCCCCCAAAATCACCTGTGGAACAAGGACTGAACTGAGGGAAGTGCTGGACCCAGGCTAAAGGGATTTTTAGCCTGTGAAAGGAACACCTGGGCTTTTTAAGCTGTAAGCAAGTGCAGTTGGCCCCTTAAGAATCACTGCAGCCTGCTTGAATCATTATTTAGGGTGAGGATTTGGTACTCATATCCAATCTCTTTAGTATATTAAACTTAGTTTGCATGTTTTGTTTGTTTGCTAGGTAATCTGCTTTGATCTGTTTACTGTCCCTTATAATCACTTAAAATCTATATTTTGTTGTTAATAAACTTATTTTTGCTTTGTCTAAAACCAGTGTGTGGGAAACATAACTTGGGGCAGAAAGCAGTTAAATATCTTTCTCCATATTGAGGGTGGGGGCAAACTTCATGAGCTTATGCTGTATAGATCTCTGTGCAGCACAAGATGGTATAATTTTGGGTTTATACTCCAGAGGGGGGATGTGCACTTGAGTAGTTGGGCAGTTCCTTAGCTGTAGCCTCCCCATGCAGCGCTGATCACAGCTCTGTATATACTGCAGCTGGGTGTGTACCTATCTGTATGTGTGCTGGTCACTGAAGTACAATGTAAAGGGAGCCCAGGCTGGTGGGTCAGGGGGATTCAGTGGTACCCCAATTCCAGGTGGCACCCCAGTGGGAGATAAACTTCTTCTAAGGCCTATTGTTTCTCTAATGACCCTCCCCAGTGAACCATCTAGGCTGAGTGCATTCTGACTAATGGGCGTTCCCCAGGTGTAAACACATTTGTCATACAGATATATAGTCAATATTCCTAACTTCAGATATAGAAATGATACATGCATACAAATAGGATAATCATATTCAGTAAATCATAATCTTTTCAATGATATCTCATATGACCTATCTTGCATAAAAGACATCAATACTATGCCATAATCATATCATAATAATATAGATGTGAAGAATATAGGGTGCAGTGTCACACAGCTACTCTTTGTTTAAAAAACTTCTGCACCTTTAAAACACCTGGGAATGAATGGCTAAATTCCCCACTTCACAGAATCCAGAATCATTCACTGTCACCCAAATCAGCTGAAACACACACAACCTGAACTTTGTCCTTTAAAAGATAGCATACTTGTAACTTTAGATGTTGTGACAATTTGGGAAATCTGTCTATGTACAAAAAGAAGAACAGGAGTACTTGTGGCACCTTAGAGACTAACAAATTTATTAGAGCATAAGCTTTCGTGGACTACAGCCCACTTCTTCGGATGCATATAGAATGGAACATATATTGAGGAGATATATATACACACACACAGAGAGCATAAACAGGTGGGAGTTGTCTTACCAACTCTGAGAGGCCAATTAATTAAGAGGGGAAAAAAAAAAAACTTTTGAAGTGATAATTAAGCTAGCCTAGTTCAGACAGTTTGATAATAAGTGTGAGAGTACTTACAAGGGGAGATAGAGTCAATGTTTGTAATGGCTCAGCCATTCCCAGTCCTTATTCAAACCGGAGTTGATTGTGTCTAGTTTGCATATCAATTCTAGCTCTGCAGTCTCTCTTTGGAGTCTGTTTTTGAAGTTTTTCTGTTGTAATATAGCCACCCGCAGGTCTGTCACTGAATGACCAGACAGGTTAAAGTGTTCTCCCACTGGTTTTTGAGTATTTTGATTCCTGATGTCAGATTTGTGTCCATTAATTCTTTTGCGTAGAGACTGTCCGGTTTGGCCAATGTACATGGCAGAATCAAAATACTCAAAAACCAGTGGGAGAACACTTTAACCTGTCTGGTCATTCAGTGACAGACCTGCGGGTGGCTATATTACAACAGAAAAACTTCAAAAACAGACTCCAAAGAGAGACTGCAGAGCTAGAATTGATATGCAAACTAGACACAATCAACTCCGGTTTGAATAAGGACTGGGAATGGCTGAGCCATTACAAACATTGACTCTATCTCCCCTTGTAAGTACTCTCACACTTATTATCAAACTGTCTGAACTAGGCTAGCTTGATTATCACTTCAAAAGTTTTTTTTTTTTTTTCCTCTTAATTAATTGGCCTCTCAGAGTTGGTAAGACAACTCCCACCTGTTTATGCTCTCTGTGTGTGTGTATATATATCTCCTCAATATATGTTCCATTCTATATGCATCCGAAGAAGTGGGCTGTAGTCCACGAAAGCTTATGCTCTAATAAATTTGTTAGTCTCTAAGGTGCCACAAGTACTCCTGTTCTTCTTTTTGCGGATACAGACTAACACGGCTGTTACTCTGAAACCTGTCTATGTACAGTTTATGAAGTCTGTTTGAGATTATGAACTCTGGTATGTCTGAGTCTTTAGGATTATCTTTGCTGAATTTTCACCTCATTTTCCTTGTGATAAGGAGGTAGGGAAGAGTGCCTGAGTGTCAGTCTCTGCATAGGATGGTGTGACATATCTAATTAAAATATAATCATACAAATCATTATTGCTATCACTGTTCTATAATTGCAATGAATCTTATACAAAGTGTGACACATGACCAGAAAGGGTTAAGCATCCTGCAGGCTAATTGACCCAGATTCAACCATTAGAGACATGTTAGAAGAATATGTGAATGGTAATTAGGGACACTCCATGGTAGATAAACTAGAACTTTGAAATGAAACCTGTATTGTTAGAGAATTTGAGGTGATACTAATTGTATGTGTTTAATTATAGCTTGTTAAATGTTTGCCATGTAAACAGACAGTTCCTGTCTGTCACTATAGCTATTGATTCACAGATCAAAAGGGAATATTAACATTTCAGTGAATCTTGGGTGCAATAATGTCATTGTCTTTATGGCTCTTTAAAGTTTGTGATAAACTGCTTAATAGATATCTTATGTTAATCCATATAGTTAATTACTGGTGAGGTTTAGGAAACAGAAGATTACACCAAAAGCCTAATGTTCACCCAGGACTGTATGGTCAAGTGGCTGCTAGAAAACTGTATAAAAGACTCTTGGGTCCTGATCCTGTCATCTCAGATCTGCTTGAGGCTTCATGCCAAAATCCCAATCCTGACTGGACCACCCTGAATATACACATTTGACTATAACCTATGAACTAATTCTGAAGAACTCTTTGCAACTACAAAGCTCACCAGCTTTGCTATGAATTTGAACCTCAAGAATTGTACTCATGTCTATACGTATACTGATCTTTTAACTAATACTCTTTCTCTTTTCTTTTTTAATACATTTTAGTTTAGTTAATAAGAATTGGCTATAAGTGTGTAACCTGGGAGGTAATGTGTCCGATCCTTTGGGATTGGTAGAACTTTTTCATACGATGAATAAGATTTTCAGTAATCCTCATCATATTTGACTTGGGTGTCTGGCTGGGTTGCTTTAAGGGAACTGTATTGTTGGCTTCTGGGTAACCAGTGAGGTATGATAGAAGCTGTTTTGTGCTGGTTTGGTATATCTAAGTATTGGAATATCCACCAGCTTTGGGGATTGTCTGACCCGTTCTTTCCAGTTTACTCTAATTGAGTGACCTCAGTTGGCTCCCCTGGGACTCTGGTCACAGATGGTTGTTAAAGACCCACCACACCTGAAGAGATCTTGTCCTGAATAGATCTTCTGGTTCCTAAGAAATAAAATCATGTTACACTGTGACCTTCCAACAAGAGTATTTTAATTTTTATCTAACTTCTTTGTTTGCCGTAAACATCGCATAGATATTTTTCAAAATTTTCAGGCGGGGGGTGGGGGTGGGGAGAGTGACTTTTGGGTAGTTGCTGTAAATCATTTGTGTGAGAGTGAGTGAGTGATCACAGAACACTGGGGAATTGTCTTTGTGACATTCAGAGTCAAGACACCCCAAGGGGAGAACAGAAGGTTTGGTTTAAACCTCCCAAAATAAGCAGTAAAACCAGCTTCTTTTTTATGTGTTCTCATACTGCTTCCCACCACATCCATGCAGAGACAATTGCCCGATCGTTGCACTCTGCCAGGTCACTGGAAGAGCATTCATGTTCAACCAGCTGGCACTGTAGGAGATGTTTCATATTTTGAGGCTCTCTGCCGCAGCCACAGGTGGTGTAGCCCCACTTGATCATCACCTCTCTAGCAGCCTACTCTAGTGTGGTGTCAATTAAGGCAATGCCGAGTTAACCAACTGATCACATACTATGTTTTACTGTAAGATTATACCGAGTAAGATCGTTTATGAAGCTTTGTAATGCACATAATTTAATAGTCATGAGATATGTATACAGCTTATGGTTATGAATATATGTAGACACTGAAAATTATAATTGTAGTGTGACTTCAGCTTTACCTCGCAACAGGGCAGTGAAGTAATCAGGGAGGAAGGGCTAGCTCAAGCATCTAATCATTGTCCAGCCCAGAACAAGAGGAACTATCAAAGCTAATGGGAACAGCCTGAAACTCAATAGAAAACCCAGCTTCAGAAACTCAGAAAGGAGAACACTTTCATCTCCCTGGATACACAATAGCAGATTTAAAGGTAGCCATCCTGCAGCAAAAAAACTTCAGGACCAGACTTCAAAGAGAAACTGCTGAGCTTCAGTTCATTTGCAAATTTGACACCATCAGCTCAGGATTAAACAAAGACTGTGAATGGCTAGCCAACTACAAAAGCACTTTCTCCTCCCTTGGAGTTCACACTTCAACTGCTAGACGAGGGCCTCATCCTCCCTGATTAAACTAACCTCGTTATCTCTAGACTGATTCTTGCCTGCATATTTATACCTGCCTCTGGAAATATCCACTACATGCATCCGACAAAGTGGGTATTCACCCACGAAAGCTTATGTTCCAATACGTCTGTTAGTCTATAAGGTGCCACAGGACCCTTTGTTGCTTTTTATAGATCCAGACTAACACGGCTACCCCTCTGATACTTCAGAAAGGAGGGAGTTTTCCCCCACGTTGAATATCTATAGTGGCTGAAGGAAAAAAATCTGCAAACCCTTTTAAAATGGAGGAGGTTTGAACTGAAGAAAGAAGAACAGGAGTACTTGTGGCACCTTAGAGACTAACAAATTTGAACTGAAGATCATACAGAACTTGATAGGACAGTCCCAAAGAAGGAGGCTAGCCATGAGTGCTGGATCCCTTCTATAGTTAGGGGGGTATGCTGGCAAACTGTTTTAAGCCACTAGGTAACTCTTATTTAAAAAGGGATTTTTTCTAATATGAAAGTATAAAACTTGTAGTGGCATCTTTGTTTTCTATGGAACTTGTATCTGTTTGCTTTCCCCTTACTAGTTCATCTTTGAATCTGTGGTTTTCCTATTAAATAAACTTTGTTTTATTTTTTTCCCAAGCAGGTTTCCAGTGTGCAAACTGTGTGCGCCAAAATGACCTGATAACTGGGGGCTGGTTTCACCCCTTCAGGGCTGAGAAGCCAGCAGGGAATGGTCCAAGTGTCTGGTAATTAAGAACGCAGGGAAGACGGTTGTGGGGAGGGACTGGAAGGACCGTTGATGTCACCCTGCAAAGAGTAGCTAGGTGGGTGAGAGCCAGGCTGAGATCTTTTGCTTGTGGGCTGGCTACTGGTGTCAGGGATCTAAACCATACCTGCGCAGCATAAAAGCCCCCAAAGTTACAGTGCAAGCCATGACAGAACCCCTTATAGCTTCCCTGGGCATTTTCAGACTTTTTAAAGGTGACCTGGATTTTTATTTTATTATTATTTTTTTGGAGGGGGTTGGAGAACTCTCATGAAACATGCAGAACTCTCATGAAACATGGCTTTAGGCTTGTATGCTAGGCCCCAACCCTCTGCCACAGCTTCCTCCAGGCTAAGAAGCCCAAATGTTGCCAGCCCAGCTGAAAAATGCACCCGACTTTCCTTCAACAGGTTTTGCAGTGGAACCTCACTGGCAGTATAAACATTGGCAGCACCCTGAAGACTCTGGAAATTTTTGGGAATGCAAAATAAATGCAACGTGATTTTAAAAACAAGTAACACAAGGAATACTGGACTGGACTGGACTGGACTGGGGGGCAGTGGGTAGGGACAGGGAGAAGTATTTCACCAAAGACAGAAAAGAATTTTCCATCAAATGCTTTATATTTGAGATAAATCTAATCTAATCTCTCATCTATCTCAGGAATTGTTCTTCACACAAAATTGCACCCATTTAACTACATCAGAGTGTCCTCAAACTGATTTGACTATTTTTGGTGTAAGTCTGTGTTAACATTCTTCTTAGGGAATAAAAATGGCTAAAGTCAATTTAGCTAAAGTTGGAAGTCAGCTCCTCCTGGAGAAAACAGAAAGGAGCATAAACTCTGGCAAGTCAAGTGTAAAAGTATAACCAGGCAGGCCGAAAAAAGAATATGAAGAGCAACTAGCCAAACATTCAAACTAACAGACTTTTTTTTTTTAAAGTCTATCAGAAGCAGGAAGCCTGCCAAACAATCAGCAGGGCCACTGGGTGACTGAGGTGCTAAAGAAGCACTCAAGGAAGACAAGGCCATTGTGTAGAAGCTACATGATTTTTTTTTTTTTTTTTGCATCGGTCTTCACAGCTGAGGATGTGAGGGAGATTCCCGCACCTGAGCCATTCTTTTTAGGTGACAAATCTGAGGAACTGTCCACGATTGAAGTATGAATAGGGGAAGTTTTTTTGGGAAAAAAAGATAAATCAAACAGTAATAAGTCCTTGGGACCAGATGGGATTCATCCAAGAACTTTGAAGGAACTCAGATATGAAACTGCAGCACTACTAATTGTACTACGTTATTTATACCTTTAAATCAGCCTCTGTACTAGGATAGGACTATAGGATAGCTAATGTGATACCAATTTTTTAAAAAGGCTCCAGAAGTGATCCTGGCAATCACAGGCTGGTAAGCCTAACTTCAGTACCAGCAAATTGGTTGAAACTATAGACTCATAGAATTTAAGGTCAGAAGGAACCATCATGATCATCTCTTTTGACCCGCAAATTGCAGGCCACCGAACCTCACCCCCGGACCCCCGTAACAGATCCATAACATCTGGCTGAGTTACTGAAGTCTACAAATCATAATTTAAAGATTTCAAGTTACAGAGACCCCACCATTGACTCTAATTTAAACCTGTAAGTGACCAATGTTCTATGCTGCAGAGGAAGGCGAAAACTCCCCAGGGGCTCTTCCAATCTGGCCTGAGAGAAAATTCTTTCCTGATTCTAAATATGGTAGTCAGTTATACCCTGAGCATTTCAGCAAGAGCCAGACACCTGGGACAGAATTCTCTGTAGTAACTCAGAGCCCTCCCCATCTAGTGTCCCATCACTGGCCATTGGGCATATTTGCTACTAGCAGTCAGAGTCTGCCTACAATGGCATGTACCAGTCTCATCATACCATCCCCTCCATAAACTTATCAAGTTCAGTCTTGAAGACAGTTAGTTTTTTTGCTCCCCACTGCTCCCCTTGGAAGGCTGTTCCAGAACTTCACTTCTCTGATGGTTAGAAACCTTTGTCTAATTTCAAGCCTAAACTTGTTGATGGCCAGTTTATATCCATTTGTTCTTGTGTGAACATTGGCACTTAACTTAAATAACCCCTCCCACTCCCTCGTATTTATCCCTGTGACGTATTTATAGAGAGCAATCATATCTCCCCTCAGCCTTCTTTTGGTTAAGCTAAACAAGCCAAGCTGCTTAAGTCTCCTCTCAGAGGGCAGATTTTTCATTCCTCTGATCATCCTAGTAGCCGTTCTCTGAACCCATTCCAGTTTGAATTCATCTTTCTTAAACATAGGAGACCAGAATTGTACATAATATTCTAGATGAGGTCTCACCAGTGCTTTGTCTAATAGTATGAACACTTCCCTATCTCTACTGGAAATACTTTGACTGATGCACCCTAGTATCACATTAGCCTTTTTTCATGGCCGGTTCCCATTGGCAGCTCATAGTCATCCTGTGATCAACCAGTGCACCAAGATCTTTCTCCTCCTCTGTCTCTTTCAACTGATAAGTCCCCAGCTTATAGCAAAAATTCTTGTTGTTAGTCCCCAAGTGCATGACTTTGCATTTTACACCATTAAATTTCATCCCATTTCTATTACTCCAGTTTTCATGGTCATCTAGATCTTCTTGTATGATATTCCAGTCCTCTTCCATATTGGAAATATCTCCCAACTTTGTCATTTGCAAATTTTATGAGCACACTACCACTTTTTGTGCCAAGATCATTGAAAAAATGTTAAATAAGACTGATCCCAGGACAGATCCCTGAGGAACTGCAGCTTGACAGTTCACCTTTCAGTATCATCAGTTATATCCTTCCCTTTAACCAATTCCTTATCTACCTTTCAATTATCATATTAATCTCCATCTTCTCCAATTTAACTAATAATTTCCCATGTGGAACTGTATCAAATGGCTTACTGAAACCCAGGTAGATGAAATCTGCTGCATTTCCCTTGTCTAGAGAATGGGTTATCTTCTCAAAGAATGAGATCAGGTTGGTCTGGCACAATCTACCATTTGTAAAACCATGTTGTATTTTATCCCAATTACTAATTACCTCTGTCCTTAACTACTTTCTCTTTCAAAATTTGTTCCAAGACCCTGCATACAATTGAGTCAAACTTACATGCCTGTAGTTTCCTGGATCATTTCTTTTTACCTTTCTTAAAAATAGGTATCATGTTAGCAATTCTCCAGTCCTAGAGTATGACTCCCAAATTTATGGATTCATTAAAAATCCTTGCTATTGGGCTTGCGATTTCATGTGCCAGTTCATTTAATATTCATGGATGGAGATTATCCAGGCCCTCCAGTTTGGTCCCATTAAGCTGTTTGAGTTTGACTTCCACCTCGGATGTGGTAATTTCTACTTCCATATCCTCATTTCCATTAGACACCTTACCGTTACCCCAAAGCTCCTCAATACTCTTACTAAAAACTATGGCAAAATATTTGTGTAGGTGTTTGGCCATACCTATATTATATAGGTATGGAGATATACCTATCTCATAGAACTGGAAGGGACCCCAAAAGGTCATCGAGTCCAGCCCCCTGCTTTCACTAGCAGGACTAAGTACTGATTTTGCCCCAGATCCCTAAGTGGCCCCCTCAAGGACTGAACTCACAATGGTGGGTTTAGCAGGCCAATGTTCAAACCACTGAGCTATCCCTCCTCGTTATCGTTAATCTCCACCCCATCCCCAGTGCTTAGTTGTCCCACTTCCTTCTTTCCTTGTTTTCTTTTTCTTTATATGGCTATAGAACCTTTTACTACTGATATTAATTTGATTCAATCTCCTTTGCAAGGTCCAGCTCTGTTTGGCTTTTGGCAGTTCTCACATTTTCCATACACTTTCTGACCTCCAAGAGGTAGCATTCCTTGCTGATCCATTCCATCTTTCATTACATAGTAAAGAAAAGAATTGTCAGATGCATAAATGAACACAATTTGTTGGGGAAGAGTCAACATGGCTTTTGAAAAGGGAAATCTTGCCTCACAAATCTTTTAGAATCAATATACATGTGGACGAGGATTGACCCAGTGGATATAGTGTACTTGGACTTTCAGAAGCCTTTGACAAGGTCTCCCATGAAAGCTTCTTCAGCAAACTAAGCAGTCATGGGATAAGAGGGAAGGTCCTTTCATGGATCAGGAACTGGTTAAAAGAGAGGAAACAGGTTTGGAAGAAATGGTCATTTTTTAAGAATGGAGAGAGTAAATAGCAGTGTCCCCCAGGGATCTATACTGGGACCAGTGTTGTTCAACATATTCATAAATGATCTTGAAGAAGGGGTAAATGGTGAGGTGGCAAAATTTGTAGATAATACAAAATTATTCAAGATAGTTAAGTCCAAAGCACACTTTGGATCTCACAAACGTGGGTGACTGGGCAAGAAAATGGCAGATGAAATTCAGTGCTGATAATATAATGCATACTGGAAAACATAATCCCAATAATATCTTTAAAAAGATGGGCCTAAGTTGGCTGTTACTACTCAAGAAAGAGATCTTGGAGTCATCATGGACAGTTCCCTGAAACCATCCACTCAACATGCAGCAGCAGTCAAAAAGCCATCAATATTAGGAAGCATTAGGAAAGGGACAGATAATAAGACAGTAAATATCATAATGCCACTATATAAATCCATGGTATGCCCACATCTTGAATACTGTGTGCAGACGGGGTTGGCCCATCTCAAAAAAGATATATTGGAATTGGAGAAGATACAGAAAAAGGCAACAGAAATGATTAGGGGTATAGAACAGCTACCATATGAGGAGAAATTAAGAAGACTGGGACTGTTCAGCTTGGAAAAGAGATGACTAAAGGGGTATATGATAGAGGTCTATAGAATCATGACTGGGTGTGGAGAAAGTGAATAAGGAAGTGTTATTTACCCCTTTTAATAACAGAAGAACAAGGGCTCACCCAATGAAATTAATAGGTAGCATGTTTAAAACAAAAAAAAAGGAGGTACTTCTTCACACAATACACAATCAAACCTGTGGAACTCGTTGCCAGGGGATGTTGTGAAGGTCAAAATTATAGAATTAGATAAGTTAATGGAGGATAGGTCCATCAGTGGTTATTAGCCAAGATTGTCAGGGATGTAACCCCATGCTCCGAGTGTCCCTAAATCTCTGACTGCCAGATAACAGGAGATGGATAACAGGAGATGGATCACTTGATGATTGCCCTATCCTGTTCATTTCCTTGGAAGTATATGGTATTGGCCACTGTTGGAAGACAAGATACTGTACTAGATAGATGATTGTTCTGACCCGAATGGCCGTTCTATGTTTTTATGTTCTTATGGTAACAAACTAACTTTAGCTAAATCAACTTTAGCCATTTTTATTCCATAATAAGAATGTTCACATACAAATTAGCCTCAGCAGAACTAACTTGGTTTTAATGTGCAAGTCTGTATGGAGAACAGGGTCCAGGCACCTGGCACTGCTCTATCTGGGCACTGGCCTACATTAGAAGAATTGCAAGAGGTGAGCCAAACTAGCTTTAAATCAGTCTAGTTAAACTGGTGCAACCCCCTTATGTAGACTTACTTAAGCTCTGTTTAAATGGGTTTGTCTTAATGCATAATTTACCAACAGAAATTGAAATGATACAGGTGAGGGGTAAAGCAATTGGATCATCTACGTTAAGGGGGTGCATCCATTTAACTAAAGTGATTTCAAATTGATCTTTATGCATGTAGACAAGCCCTCAGTCTTCCGTCTCAAAGGGGTCAAAACCAAAGTGACAGTCTGATCTGAAAAACAAGTTGGTTTAAGCAAGCAGCACACAGCACATTTAACCACCTGTTGCCTTTGAAAGGTAGTGTCAGTTCAATGAGTGATACTGAACCAGTGATGGAGAACCTAAGGGGAGACGTAACTCGACAATAGGTGGAGTGTGGTTTGCCAAGTCTCTTCCCAATGTCTGCATTGAGGGAAATGATTTATTGAAAAAGGAATTCGAGCACAGAGGCTCAGAACCCTGCATTCCTCCCAACAGACATGAGGGTGAAAACTGGTGAAGTCTGGCTAACTCTTCATTGTTCTGGGATCTGAGATGACCAATTTGATACTGATGGCCTCTCAGGGTATGTCTAGATCAAAGCTAGCACTGTCTACCCACGGTGGGAAGTACTCTCTCAACTGTAGGCTACATCTATGCGACAAGCTAGGAACATGATTTTCCTGCTTGTGCACCCAGACTTGCTCTAGCTCGAGTATAAATAGCAGTGTAGCTGTAGTAGTGGCAACAGAGGCATGGCTGAGCTGTGCAGAGTGCAAACCTGTCTAAAGCCTTAGGGATGGCCAGTAAGTCTGAGCGTTGAGATAATGTTGCCAACTTTCGTGATTTTATCCTAAGTCTCATGATATTGGTGTGATACTTAAAGTGCCAGCGCCCTGAGTCAGCTGAGCGGGTGAGAGTCTCAGCTTTCATTAAAAAAAAATATATATATATGTTTCGAGCCCTCAGGGTTGGGGAGAAGAGATTGAAATGTACCCTGAGTACACCCTACCGGGTGAGACACTAGAAGGCAAATAAAAAGAACCTTAAATGTATTATTTTTTAAACTCTCATGATTTTGGAGGGCCTGAACTCTTGATTTCTGAATGCATGGGATTGGCAATCCTGGAATCTTCATTTTCAGGATAGTTGGTTTATTTCCTCTTGGCTTTCTGTTGTTTTAGACCAATACAGTTTATAGATTGGAAGGAACCTCCTGATACAGTTATTAGGGATATTCGATCACCAGATCGTTTTGTGTTTTGTTATTTTTTTCTTTTTTGGGTTGTGGGTTATTCCCTCTCCCAAGCTTAATAAGCTAACATACAGAAATCACTATGAATTCTCTGTTTTTGTTAAGCACACATGTATTCACCCTATTCCAACTGATCTCTCTATTTTGGTTTCTCCATAATATATTTTTTAAACTGCCTAATCCTTGTAATGCCTCCCTTAGCTAACACAGAGTTGGTTAATGAGTCTGGCAATAATAGCTCCCTGTCTGATTTTGACCTTTCCCAGTTAGCAATAAACAGTGATTTTTCCCCAGAGTTTTGCACAGAGATGGAATTTGCACAGCTGCTCTTGTTCAATAATACTTGTGATATAACCCCACCCCTTGTCAGGGCACCACATGCCAGCCTCATTGGGGATGTCAATGCAGATCGGGGATGGGGTCTGCCATGGGGATGCTGCCTCGCAGCCAGCAGCCTTTACTCCACAGCTGTTTGCAGGTAGGTGTAGCAAATGGGTCCCAAGAGAGCTCAGAACCCATGTGAGAGCTGGGTGGATAAACAGCATCACTGCAGCTTTAGGGTCCCGTTCCACTGGGCTCTCGCATGGGTGAGACCCGGCTTCCTTCCATGTACAGGCTATGTATGGCCTGGACGAGTCCCAGATCCTGTCCTCTGGACGGAGCTGGGAGGAGGTTTGCCCACAGCTCTGCTTCCCCACTCACCAGTCTGCACAGCTGCAGACCCCACCCCCAGGGAGATGAGGTGAGTGCTCAGCCATGGCAGTGCCATGAAGGGCTGGGTGTAGCAGGCATCATCTAGCCCATAATAACCAATGAACTACACCATGGGTAGCTACAGGTACATTGAAGAAGCCTGGGAGGCATCAGGGAGGGGAAGGAAAGGAAGGATCTTTTAGAGGCACCAGGTATGATCTTGGGTGAGTCGCTGACTTGCTCTGGACCTCAGTTCCCCATCCTTCCTGTGCTCATACTCTCCATTTCGACTGTAAGCTCTTTGGTGCAGGGACTCTCTTACCATGGGGCTGTGCAGCCTCTACATAAGAACATAAGAACGGCCATACTGGGTCAGACCAAAGGGCCATCTAGCCCAGTATCCTGTCTTCTGACAGTGGCCAATGCCAGGTGCCCCAAAGGGAATGGACAGAACAGGTAATCATCAAGTGATTTGCCCTTTTGCCCATTCCCAGCTTCTGGCAAACAGCACAATGGGGCCCTGGTCTGCCGGGGCCTCTAGCCAGCAGTATAATGCAAATGATTATCAATAATAATAATAATACAGGCCAGCATGGCAGTTTCAGCCCTGTCTAGCTCAAATCAGGTGTCACAAAATGCAGTTTGTCTGGCTGGCTAACTGAGTGACTGGCTGAGCACAGACACACAGTCTGGTTCCAGGAGGTTTTTCTCTTGCTGAGGCAGGGGGGTAATAAGGCCACCCATAGCTCTGGGCTCCCCAAAAAAGTGTCATGGGGGACAAATCTAGTCCCTGCCCCCACCCCTAGCAGGGACCCTGTTCCAGCCCTGCTTGTCCCCTGCCTCTTGTCCCACAGAGTGTTCTTCGGCTGGGGAGTCTCCCCAAACGACCACCACAGTGCATGAGCTGGTGCTGCCAGGAGTTGAGTTTTCCGTGCAGAGCGGCAGCTGGGTCAAATTTTAGCAGTGTTGCAACCACGCAGCTGGAGCAACACTCTGAACCGCTCCATCAGTAGCTGTATTGATTTAGTGTGGGATCACTGCCTGAAAGTGGACAGGCCATGGCCCCCGGCTCCGCGGTCTATGGAACTCTGAGCAGGTGAAAACAACTTTGGGGGTCGTTCGCCTCCCCCAGCCCTCTTAGTTAATGCCACTGTGCTGGAGCCCTGATGGGTTAAGTGCTGGGTCAGTGGAAGAGCTGGATTCCCCACTGGGGTGTGACTGACTTTCGTATAATTTACCCAGAAATACCTACTGGAAATAAAGGGATAAATAAAGTTGGGGTTTTCCAGGGGACTAAGGCAAGCTCTCTCCCTTCAACACCTGGGGAAATCCCAGCCCAAATCAATCATCATACTACAGTAGCTAGACATGGCACAGAAGGTCTGTGCTTTGCTAGTTCATTCTGGGTTTAGCAGGCAGCATCTTGCCTATAATAACCAACGAACAGCAACATAGAAAAATCTGAAAGCTGTTCCAGGAATTGCTGCTAGGAGCAGTTCCACAGACAGACAGGCTCTGCACACTTTAGCTAGTAGTACCGTGTGTCTGGAGAGGGAGGTGGAACTGTATGTGCAGAAATATCCCACTGATTAGCTAGCTAGTGACCAGCCAGGGCTCGTTATGCCCTGAGGGCGGATGAGGGTTATTCTCTGAGGGCCAGTGCAATGGATTATGCACCACTTAGGCACTAAGGATAGTGCTAAAGTGGGGCTTGAGCAGTGCACTGGTGTTGCCCCTTTGTACAGGAGCCAGTTGAACTTCGTGACCTGCCCAGCTTTCTGTGGGGTTACTTCTCCAGCTCTCAGTCACTTCCCTTTGTCTGGGTGGAGGGGAGACCCAGGCTGAGAGAGGCACCACAGGGGCCTTTTATTATCCTGACAGAGGCCATGTTCCTGCCAGCCCCCAATCCTCAGCCCACTTCACCCACTGGGACAGTGACCAATCAGCACCTTGGGCACCAGCCATCTTGATAGCCTAATGCTGCCACCTCCACCCTCATCCTCACCTGGCAGGGTGGAGCTCTAGGTGACTATGGCCAAACCCTGCCTTACTCAGGCCTGCATTACACACAGGGCTTGTCCCAGTGTAGCTATGCCGGGTGGTTTTTTACTGAGGAGGTTATACCAGTGCAAGCCCTACTGTGGATGCCATTATATCTGTTTCAAAGTGTATTATACAATTATAGCTCATGCTCCTTCCTGTTTGGGACTAGCTGTATTGTATAAACACATTTATACTGGTATACTTGCATCCACGCTAGGAGGTGCACTGCTTAAACTATCCTGGTCTAGTTGAAGTGATACAACTTCTGTGTAGACAGGGTCTCAGTCCTTAAATCCAAGTGAAGCCAGGAGGGATTTGCCTGAAAAGAATGTGAGTGAGGATTTCACAACTTGGGCCACAGATGTTCAATCTGCTGTAATGATGCTAATGGTTTTGATGATTGCTAGAAGAGAAACCTTCTCAGAAAACACGACAGCATCACCTGACAAATACAGAGTTTGACAGTTATAGAAAGTCAGAAAGAAAGAGGCCGTGTTCATATACTTCAGATTGACGGCCCTTTGAAAAAAACAGTAAAATTACCTGTCAAAAGAAAAAGTCATTAAGAGAGTCCAGGTTGCAGATATACCGCACTTAAACACTAGAGAACATCAAAAGATGTCATAGTTAATGAAAACTTCCAGGCTTTCAAATACTCACTTTTTAGGTTAAGGTTTAACCCTAAACTTTACCTTGTATCCCTATGTGATATATTTAAACATATCCTCCTACAGCTTTGTTGGACAGTGGAGCAATTTCAGGAGATGGGAGATTATTATAACCTGTATGTATTTATAAGCCTTTGTACGGTGCTCAGATACCATAGTCTTGGGTGTCAATACAAGAGCCTGGATAGATAGCTGGATGATAGATTTTGACAAATTTAGCTCCTCTATGGGAAGTGTTACTATCTTTATTTTCAGATAGAATTACTCAAGCACAGAGAGGTCAAGGGTTACATTTTCAAGAGTACTTGTTAATATTCTGGATCTCAGCTATTGGGAGTCCAATGTAAGACACCTAGGCCAAGATTTTCTGAAACTGGGTGCTCATATTGGGCTTCAAAGTCCATATTTGGGCTGGGATTGTCAAAGGAGCCCACAACTCAGTGAAAGCTGGGCACTAACTCCCTTTATACTGCTTTGAAAATTCTAGCCTCAAACATGTAAATCGATGATTTCCAGAGGTGCTGAGCATCTACAGCTCCTTCTGGCATCAGGGGGAGATGCTGGGCTTTCTGCACTTTTGAAAAATCAGCCCAATTATTTAGATATGTTTAAATATGCATTTAGGAGCCTAATTTGAGGCATCCAGTTTTGGAGCCTAATTTGGCCTAATTCCAGCTTCTTCCTCAAGACGTTTCCACAGAGCCACACTTTAGAGGCGTGTGTTTGGCTGCATAGCCAAGGAACCTTCTTGTGCTGATGGGACAGTCAGGGTCTTTTGCTGGCCTGGCACTGGAAGGTCCAGATGATTCCACTGTTGGGTATGCAAAGCAGCGGACGATGTAAGTCTATGGATGAGTCCCTAGTGAACAGATCTGTAATGCATATTGGGACATGGTGGTGTTCCCATTTCACAGGGCAAAGATTTTCTGAATGTTGCCAGAAAATATATGAATGCACACATTCCTCTGCACTGGGAGACAGGGCTCATCTATGAACCTCTGTTGTTCACGGTCTTTGGAATCCTCATGAATTAAGGGTCCCATATATCTTCCACAGCTGAGGGCCACAGACTAGATCTCAAATCCTCTCTTCCTTAGATCCAAGGTAACCAGTGCAGCTTCTTACCCAGAATATGGCTGCCATGTATTAGCTGGACTGGGGGAGAGGCAGGGCTGGGTCAGGAGCGTGCATTTGTAATAGAGTGACCCTGTCTGCATTGCCGCTGGTAAGCACAATAAACACTGCAGCCCTTAGGCCCATGTCTGATTCTCACAGGCATGGATTTGTTTGGTTTAGCTGTAGGGTGCACAAACATCTCCACGGTTTCAGAGCTGAAGGTCTTGACCTGACCCAGTCCCTGTGATTGTGACATTATACCCTTGTATTCACACCCTATACATTATTGTAATATTTTTGTACAAAGTATTCCTTGTGTGGTATCTGAAAACTCATAATTTGTTGGTCATTATTGTCCTGGTAAAATATGCGTAGTGACAGTGTATGTGACTGTAGTGGGGTGGTCACCTGCTCCAGCCCTGGAAGGGTTAAAGCCAGCCCTGGGAGAGGGCTGAGGCTGTGAAGCAAAGCCTGGGCTGATTAGGAAGGCAGGAACAGCTGAGGCCATGCCCCAATCAGGCCCAACTGGTCCCTATAAGAGGCTGCGAGCCAGAAGCCCAAACACTCTCTCTCTGCTTGTAGAGAGAGAAGGGCCTGGCTGCTAGGGAGCAGAGCAGGGTACTGGGAGTGGAGCAGGGCTGGGGGAAGGCTAGAGGAGCTGAGGAGCTCCAGGCTGCGGGCCTAGCTGAGGGCCTAAGACAAGTACTGGGGGTGCAAAGGGGCAGCCCAGCAATAGGTAGAGGCAGCAGGTCCAGACCCAACCTTGCCTATGATGAATGGCTTACACTGTGGTCTGCCCAGTGTGCGGGGCAAGTTGGTGACTGGCAGTAGCCTCTGACTGAGGTGAGGTGGGGGTAGTGGATGTGGCTTCCCCTGAGTGGGGAGACCTGGAAAAACAGTGGGGGTACTGTCAGGGGGCAGCACCCAGTGAAAGGGTTGCCCGGGGTCTGGGAGGGACATGGGGGCCAGCGGAAAAGTGAGGCACCGGCTGACAGAGGGCGCTCCGGAGGCTGGAAGCTAATTCCCCGAGACGACCATCAGAAGGTACCACGGTGGTGAGTCTACGCACTGTTACAGTGACGTTTTAGGATGCCCCTGTATGGTGTTATTAACACATGTTCCCAACCTCCCAGTCCTGCCCAAACAGGTTGGCAAACAGGTCTGTCCTACACAAAGGAATAGGCGCGCTGCTTAAGTTTCATTTAAGCAGTAAATAGTCACCAAGCAGGAAGGGAAACTAGGGAAGCTCAAACGCGTGAAGACAAGCAGCGGGAACATCCTTCCACACAGACTTCTTGTCTACTCGTGCCCAGCTGGGAATATTTTTTCAAGAGGGAGACTGAAACTATAAAAGGAGGGAAAAACACCCCAAGGCACCCTCCCACTCTCCCCTTGCCCATTGCATTCACTGCACTTGAAGTGACAAAGGAAGCATTCTCTGGACTCTGGAAGAGGGGTCCTGACCTCTAGGATTTGATCAGTAAGACTGCTAAAAGCATTCGGTGAGAAACTGCTTGAATCTTATATAGTTTGTTAAATTAGGTATTAGTAAATATCATCTTTTTATTTTTATTGTAACAATCTCTGACCTTTATGCCTTATTACTTGGACTCATTTGAAATCTCTCTCTTTGTAGTTAAAAACTTTTTGTTTTATCTAATCCAGTGTATTTAAATGTAAGTGTCCAGGAAACTCCATTTAGGGTGATGGGATGTGGGCTTATTATTCTTTTTAAAGAAATAATGGACTTAGTATAACTTGTATTGTCCAGGAGAGGGCTGGGCAGAAGAGGACATGCATTTCTTGGGGAAAATCTGAGACCTGAGATGTGTTGGGGTCACCTTGCAGTATAACCCAGGCTGGTGAGAGCCAGAGTGTAACCCATGCATGGCTGGCAGGCTGCAGTTACACACAAATACTCGGGGTGCGGTTTGCCTGCTGGAAGGCTGTTTGTGAATGGCCCAAGTGGGAGCTACTTCAGCAAGGCATTGTAAGGCACCCAAGGTTGCAGGGCAGGGGTGACACGGCTGCTCATTAGTCTGGACTGTAGCCTGTGTCACTGTAATATTGGGCTTTCTCTTGTTTATGACTTCAGACTTGTACTCTGTGACTACCAGGTCCCTGTGAAAGGGGCACTCCTGTGTCTGTATCAAAGAAACAGAGCTGTCCAGCACAGGCCATGTCATACACAACAGACTTCTTGAGAGCTGTCACTTACTTGATTACTGAGATAGAGCTAAGCCTTACAGGAAATGTAATCAATTATTGGTAGTCTTTTGGGAAAAGTCTTTGGCACAGGTCATCCTGGCCAAAAGCTAAGTAGATAGGAGTTTGTACTCAGTGCTATCATTTGGCTGCTCTCCCTACATTTATCCATATCAAGGCCCATTTCACCGGGCAGCGGCAGTTTCAGTGATGTGTTCTCAAGAATGTGTCCGCATCAGAGATGTGTAGGGCAGCTGGACAGAGTTCAGTGAACATCTTTACAAGCCCCTAATGTCTGGAGAGTGCAGCGGGATAAAGTTCAATGGGACTGCTCAGTGTGAGTAGGGGGGACAGGAGCAAGTCCTAGGGAGAGGGCTTACAGTTTGTTGTCAAATTTTGTTACATTTCCAGATTTTCAAATTTTTCTTTTTGGCTTTTTAAAATACACTATATTTTATGTTTCAGTGAGGTATATCGACATCCTTAGTTCTGTGCTACAGAACATTTTTATCCAGTACCTAGGCATAGTATATAAAGCAAATGACACATTTCAGGAAGCCTCACACATGCAAATCAGTTACAGAACAAAAGGCAGTATTTTCAATTGGTAATCAATAAACAGACATATATTTACATGACTTCCACTGTGAAATGAAAACATTTACCATCTCAAGAAAGCAGAAATTCAAAAACTGTGAAATTATAATCCATTGGCTTCACTGGCATACCAGTTTATATCAGAAAAGCTGTCTATGAAGAGACAAAGAGCATTGGAGGGGGGTGAATGGGCAAGTTGGAGATATTTACAATAAGCAGGCATGTGACTTCTTTATCCCGTAGATTATAAAGGGTAAAAGGCTTCCAGGAGAAGATGGGGTGTCCTGCTCAGAGTGATGTACCCATCACCATAGGAAATTAGACTTAATTCAGCAAACCAGCCCTATGCAGCACAGCATTTAAAGCATGTGTTTAACTTAAAGCAGGTAGCAACTACTGTACCTGGTTAAAGTCAAGCACATGCTCAACTGCTGTGCTGAACCAAGGAGAGGGATTTCTCCTAAAGCAGATCTATATTGCACTTTCTGTGGTGGAAATACCCAAATGCACTCACCTGAGTAATCCAACTGAAGCTGATGAGACTACGTGTGTACTCAACATCAGTAAGAGTTTGGAATTGGATTCTGCTGGAGAGTGGTAGCAGAACACAACACATGGTAGAAATCAGCAGCAAGCTGCTGATACTAGCCAGAGTGAAAATGGATCCATAGAATGGAACAAAGACAGACTGACACTCCAAGGGACATAGAAATGTATTAGGGATAAGTCCATAGAATAGACCACCACCAGCTCCATGAAATGGATCAGATTACAGCCCAGATACAGGAGGCACGTGTCCCTCCCTCACTGACATGAATGTTCCCAATCATTTCATGAGCTTTTTGAGATTGGTGTTTGGTTGATATTTAGTCTGAAGTACCTGCTCCAGGGCAGCCAGACAGTGAGTTACCTGCTCTAACTGCAGATTGGGGAGACAATCGGAGGTTCAGAGAGAGCCACGCAGGCTTTCCCCATCTCTGGTATAAAGTAGGTGGAATTCCGGATGGTTCTGTAAGGATGAGGGAGCGTGTTGTGATGAGTAATCAGAGGCAGCGCAGCAGAGAAGTCAGTGAGGAAACAGCCACATGTATCATCACTCGCTTGGGGTAATGAAGTGACTTTTCCGCTGCAGCTCTGCCTCAATAGAAAGTGACAGGGAACAGCGTTGCAGACCAGAGATGTCAGTGCAGCAAGTGCAATAGGAAAGGAAGTGGAATTACTGCCTTGTCATTATGCCCTTGCAGCTCACAGGCTAATGAGATACAAAAAAAAAAATGAAATGAGCTGACACCTACTTAATCTCTTCAGAGAAGAATATTTACTTGGGTTAGTCTTGACTGCAGCCTCGTAAGATGGCGGGAGATGGGAGAGGTTCTGGAAGGACCTGGAAAAGGAGAGATCATAGGGCTCCGTGGCGGAAGTGAGGATATTGTTCATCCGTGGTTTTTCTGCAAGAAAGAATAAAAACATGTCCACACAATGCACCAGGGGTCAGGGAAGAGAGGTGAGCCATGCCCATCCACCTGCTGGGTAGCAAAGCCACTCCCATATATCTGAACCAAATCTGACAGCTAGGCACTACAATATAATTCAAACTGACACCCGCCAAGCCATGGGAAATGAAACCCAAGACTTTGCTGCCTTTATTCTCCACTGCAACTATTAACAAATGCACGCTGCGGTGAAGTGCAGAGCACAGACACCTTTGCTAAGTCAATGGTAAAGAGAGTCATCTCGTTATGGACAGAGAATGCTACACTCCTGCCTATTCCCCAGGGGCTCCAATTTCTCATCTCTAAGGACAGAGTTGGCACAGATGCCATTAACATCTATGTATGAGCAATCAAACCCGCCATATGGGGACAATGATTTTTTGCATTCTGCACTCTAGTGTCTCAAGTTTATTGTAAAATACAACACACCCTCCTTTTAAGTCAGCCACAATTTCAAACACTGCCCCTTTTGGGGATGGGGGCTCTTCATTTCTCCTCCCCCCCTGCACTAGATGGAGTCTACTATTGCTATGTGCAATTCAGACTGGCTACTAGCCCTAAGAATTCACTGTCTGAGTTCTGGTATCATCCCATTCTCTCTTTGGGAGGAGACTATTGTTTTAAGGGTTGGATTGAGGAGAAATAGTGATGGTTCCTGAAGCCTCCTGTGTTGTCTGATGCCAGCCTGACTCCTGTCATGACAGGAAATCTACAGGACAGAGACTGTAAAGGGTTTAAGGCCCATGCACAATTGAACTTTCATCCTGGCATCCTAAAAAAGGCTGATGTCCCAAGCCAAAATAATTCTAGGAAGGGTCAGATGCATGTTGGGAACTTTTGTTTTGAGAACTGGGTTTTTGCTGATGTTTCTGAGCTGCCTTAAGGTAGCTCTGTTGAAGGGTATTTCCACAGAGCAGCTGGAAGAGTGCTTCCCAGCCTGGGTAGACAGACACATTAGCGCTACTCAAGCTAGTGCACTAAAAACAGCAATAAATAGACGGGAGTGTCTAAAAACAGTGCACTAAAAACAGACAGGAGTGTCTCTCAGGGAGATGGGGGGCGTTTGCTTTCAGTGACTGACCTTTCTGCGTCACGGTCTAAAGTGCACAGCTGAACTTCAGACCATCGTGTTTCTCAAATCTAACAACACATCCTAGATAGTCTTCGAGCTGAGCTCCTGCCTCTGCTGGAGCTGTCAACAGGGCACAGGGGAACTCTGTCCCATCAGACAACCCAGGATGGTCTCTTGACCTAACCGTCCACCCATCAGGAGTGAGTGGGTTGCTCTGGAGAAAGGGGCCATGTGCTAGGGCCTGAAGTCGCAGGAATGGCCACGGGCCCCATCACCTCTTGTGCATGGGGCTCAGAGACTGCATGTCTATAGAATCACAGGACTGGAAGGGACCTTGAGAGGTCATCTAGTCCAGGCCCCTGCACTCATGGCAGGACTAAGCATGGGCAGCAGGTGAACCCCACTTTCGGGGAGGCTAGCCCACCAGCCCTGCCCCTTCCACCTGAAGCTCCACCCCCCAGCTCCCTCCTCCCCAATCCCTCCTCCCTCACTACACCTAGAGCCCCAAGCCCCCCACAGCCCAAGCTGCGCTGGCCTGGCCCGGGTCAGCCTGAGCGACCCCAGTCACATGTCCCTGGGCCACACTGGCCGCCCCAGCCCCAGCCAGCCACGCTGACCCTGGGGCCAGTCTGAGCTGCCCCAGCTGGCCCAATCCCTGGGCCGGCCTGAGCACCAGCCTGAGCCATCCCTGGCCACCAGATGATCCCCAAGCTTCAGGCTGCAGCTGGAGTTGAGCCCCCACCAGCTTCAGGATGGGTGGACAGAGCGTGGGTGGGACCACAGCCTCGGCCTTAGCCTTCCCTGCCCTATGATACCCTCCGCCCCTGGGACTAAGTATTATCTAGACCATCCCTCGCAGGTGTGTGAGGCCTCACTGGGTTCAGTCGTGCTGCAGCATATGGGGGAAGTTAGTGCCCAGTGAGTGAGGATGACAAGGTCTGGCTCTCGGTCAGGAAACCACAACACTCCTTCCTGCTGACTGATCGGTCCATGGTTTTTATAGAACACCAGTCATGATGGCAGCCCCCTCCCCAGCATCCTGCTTCCTGGTGACTCTGCCTACAGGGAGCAGACAGGGCCAGCTCCAGCACCAGCCGACCAAGCACGTGCTTGGGGCAGCACCTTAGAAGGGGCAGCCAATGTTGGGGTGGCGGGGGGGGGTGCTCGTGGTGTTTTTGTTTTTTCATTTGGCGGGGCGGCGCTCAAGGGGTATTGTTTTTGTTTCGGCCGTGCAGCACGGGGGGTGTTTCGGCGGTGCGGAGCTGGGGGGCGGGAGGTGTTTCGGCGGCACAGCGCTGGGGGGTGGGGGGGTTTGGGCGGTGGGGCGCTCCAGGGGTTTGGACGGCCCGGCGCTCGGGGGGGCGGGGGGTTGGGTGGCCCGGCGAGGCGCTGGGGGGGCGGGGTCGGCGGCGCAGCGCTCGGGGGGGAGTGATGTTACGGCGGGGCAGCAAAAAAAAGTTCGAGCCGGCCCTGGGAGCAGAGCTTGATATGGCTTCCTCTGTTGGCAGGTGGCTCTGCTCCCAGCATTGCTCATAGGCGATGAGTCACTGAGGGAATCCCTGACCCCAAATGTCATGTCGAGCACAACCCCCAGCTCCCACGGACAGGCATGGAGATGCTCCCTTTGATGTCAGTGACACCTGGAGTTAGGGGCTACTGCAACTCTGTGACTGACTCACTAGCTGACCCTGGGCAAGTCACTGTACCCCTTGGTGCTGAATTTTCCCCATCTGATAAATGGGGTTCGTGACACTTACCCACCTTTGTAAAGTGCTTTGAAATCCTCAGCTGCACTGCACTATGGAAGTGCTAGTTCTCACGCAGCGTAATGATGACAATTAGTATTGTAACAGAAAAAGGCTCAGCCTATACTTATTGTCAGAAATATCATTTTTTCAAGCTTGGCATGATTTTTATTCTAATTGTGGGCTTTCCTTGTCACTCCAGAAATAGGAGTTGGTTTAAAACCAGTCTTGTGTAAGGAGACTTTTGTGATGCAGGCTGCCGAGAGTGATTGTGATAGGAAGACAGTGTGATGGGACTCCGGGAAGGAGGGTTCATGCCGATCGCTGTGAACTCCCTAAAGGAAGTGCTGTTGTGCACACCGGCCTCTGCATTACTGCCCTCCCGGGCTGCAGGAGACATGAAATTTGCACCAGTTGTCCATTCTCTCCAATGTCAGCTCCCAGGTTTTGTGTGTCCCTTGTTAACATATGGAAGCCCTAGGTATCCTGCTTTCTGGCCTTGGGGAGTAAAGTGTTTGCTTAGGGTTACAATGTGACACTGTAGATGTTTCCCTCAGGTGTTTCCCCAAGGGCCACTTATAGCAAGCCTGCCAAACTATTTCTGCCCAAAGCTCTGATCCCACAAGCTCCTAGAGCCCTGCACCCACAATGGGTCCTAACAGGACTTCCCATTGGTGCAGGGTCCGTTTGGGCATGTGAGCTTGCAGAATCAGGCCTGCATTCATAAAACTCCTTTCACTAAAAGATGTATAGATTTCTGCAGCAATTTCTGGTGCAGGAACGAGGGGCAGCCTCCAGCAGAGTTCAGGCTCCTCACTTGCATATTGCTTTGTTATTTGTCACAGAGGGAGGCCATGGGTCAGCATCTTGAAACAGAGCCCTCTGCCTGCTTGCTAGCACTGAGCATGCCTCCAGCGATGATGACGGGTGCATCTGTATTTTAAAATGCTAGTGGAGAAAAGAGGCCAAGCCACTCGGTCCAGGCAGTCTGCAGAGTTTGCTTGATATTGAAAGCACATCTCTTTGCCGAAAGTCAGGTGGAGTGACTGAAGCCGGAGTTTAAAATAGTCTTTCATCAGCCCAGCCAAAGGCCTGTCGAATGATGACATTGATATCTCTCCGGTGTACGGGTTTTAAAGTAGGCAGAGATCAGGCCATTCAAAATAGCAGTGATCACAACTGCTGGGAGCCTAGTGTCAGGCTGTGGGAGGGACAGGGTCCTGGCCGAGCGTGCAGTAGGCCTGGGTCATGTGACCTAGTCTGAAGGGATTCAGGTAGCGGCTGGGTCTGACAGATATGGCAAGAGCGCAAAATTCTGATGTCACTAGGAGACACTGCCAGCCAGCCTGCTCCGAGAGCTGAGCTCCTTCATCCCTGCATCAGCCTCATGCAGCAACAGGGCCTGGCTCCGCTCAGGCTGCTCGTGCTGCCTGAGGAGCCCCCAAAGGCACCACTGTCCAGGCTTTGCTTTTGTCTGAGCATTCCCTAGGGTTACCATACGTCCGGATTTTCCCGGACATGTCCGGCTTTTGGGGGCTCAAATCCCCGTCCGGGGGAAATCCCCAAAAGCCGGGCATGTCCGGGAAAATCGGGAGGCTCGGCCGGGGCCTCTTTGTGCGGGGCCGGAGGCATGGTGCCGGGCCGGGCCCGCGGGTTGGGGAGCCGGGCCCGCGGGTTGGGGAGCCGGGCCGGGGTCGGGGGTCGGGGGGCCGGGCCCGCGGGTCGGGGAGCCGGGCCCGCGGGGCGGGGGGCCGGGGTCGGGGGGCTGGGGGCTGGGCCGGGCCCGTGGGTCGGGGAGTCGGGCCGGGGTCGGGGGGCTGGGGGCTGGGCCGGGCCCGTGGGTCGGGGAGTCGGGCCGGGGTCGGGGGGCCGGGCCCGTGGGGCTGGGAGCCGGGCCGGGCCCGCGGGTCGGGGAGTCGGGCCGGGATCGGGGGGCCGGGCCCGAGGGGCTGGGAGCCGGGGGGTGCGCCGGGCCGCCGGGGGTGGTCGGCCGGGGCCGGCACCCCAGGGCCCGAGCCGACCCAGGCGGGAGCCGCCGGGGGAGCCAGCCTGGGCTGAGCTGAGCTGGGCTGGGCCGCGCCTCCTCCCCCCCACACCCCTCCTTACCTGCTTCAGGCTTCCCGCGAATTAAATGTTCGCGGGAAGCAGGGGAGGGGGCGGAGACTTTGGGAGGGGGCGGAGTTGGGGCGTGGGCGGGGCCCCCGGGAGTGTCCTCCATTAGGTGGGACAAAATATGGTAACCCTAGCATTCCCAGCAGGCTAGGTGAGACAGTCCAAGGATGGCGTAGGGGCGACCAGACTCCTAGTCCTGACTCAGCCACAGTCCTTCCTCCGAGCTCTCACACCGGCAGCACAGCTGGTGGCACAGCTCTCTGCAGCTACCTCCCCAAGGAGCACTCTCAGGGAGAAGGGCCTGCACACCTCAGCCTGCAGCCCAGCACCAGCCCAGGGACACAGGGGAGCCAGCTGGCATGGCCCTTATCCCGGAGCTGCTGGGGCTGTGCAGGCTAGGACAGCTCTTTGGCCCAGGGCCGGCTCTAGGCACCAGCAAAACAAGCTGGTGCTTGGGGCGGCACATTTTTAGGGGCGGCATTCTGGCGCGGGCCATGCCGCCCCTAAAAATGTGCCCCGGCTGCCCTAACTCACCTCCGCTGCTGCCGCTCGCGCACCCGCCCTCCCAGGCTCTCAAACCTGGGAGGGAGGGGGAGATCCCGAGCGGCTGCGGCGCGCGAAACAGCTGATTCGCTCGCCGCGGCCGCTTGGGATCTCCCCCTCCCTCCCGGGTTTGAGAGCCTGGGAGGGAGGGGGAGCAGCGGCATGCGAATCAGCTGTTTCGCGCACCGTGGCCACTCGGGATCTCCCACTCCCTCCCGGGTTTGAGAGCCTGGGACGGAGGGGGAGACCCCGAGTGGCCGCGGCGCACGCGCTGCTTCTCTCTCTCCCTCCCTCCCTCCTAGGCTTGAGAGCCTGTGGGGAGGAGGCAGGGCTGGGGATTTGGGGAAGGGGCGGAGTTGAGGCGGGGCCGGGGGGTAAGAAAAAAACGGGGGAGGGGGGGCGGCCAAAATTGTTTTCGCTTGGGGCGGCAAAAATCCTAGAGCCGGCCCTGCTTTGGCCCCAGGGAGCTTTGCATAGGCATCAAATGGGGGGTATGGGACTGCCCTGGCCACACCTTCTCCTGACCCCAATATATCCCCTTGTGCCTCCCTCTACCTCTGCTCTCCCCATGACACACACACACACACACACACACATCCCAGAACGCCCCTGGCACCCAGGACTGCTATGGAGGCAGTGCAGAAGTAGCTCTATGCCTGGCATGGTGCAGGAGAGGCCTCACTTCTGCAAGGTGTGTGGGGGGGGAGGTAGAAGGGGGCTTTTTGCCCTGGTGCATGGGCAGCCAGAGTCTGGATATAAACCAGCCCAAGTAACAACAGACCCCGTGGTGGGATTCTGAACAGTGTGTAATGACTTGGGAGCAGCAGTCCCGTTGAAAGTCAGCTCATTGAAAGCCAGTGGTACTTGTGCTCCAATCTCACTTAGATACCTTTGAACATCCCACCTCTAATCAAGGTCTTTGTGGGGCCCCATCACCCCAGTGACTCTGTTACCAGAGAGTGGTACCAGCCCCATGAGAGCGCGCTGCGTCCCGACACCCCATCAGGCTCATCTGCATTTGCCTCAGTCGTCCTGCCTCACTGATGGGCAGATGGGCATTGGAGGAGCACACAGAGGGATGCAGAGGGCTTGCCTCTTCCTGCACTTCTAGACTCCTGCACTAGCAACTCTTCATCATTACTGCTGCCCTGAGGCAAACGACGGTAACATCTCGGCGCCTCCAGCATCTTTAGCCCTCTTTTTTGCTTTGAGGATGAAAGGACCCGATCCTCTGCTCACTGAAACTAATGGCAGTTTTGCCTTTCAGTTCAATGGAAGCAGGACTGGGCCCAAAGTGTGTGTCCAGCAGACACAGGATTAAGCCATTATCCTAATCTGCAAACACACAGGCTCTGCTGCGAGTACTTTGAACCGAGACGGGACTTAATGGCAAAAGCAGCAGGGGCTGGGTCTCCTGGCTCAGTTCCAGCAATGGGTTCTCTCCCATGGGATCTTCAGACATTCTCCTTTTCCCTAGGGAGCAGATACTTCCTCATTACAACCCAGAATCCAGTCTGCATGGCTCTGTGCGTTCGCAGTCGTCTTGCTCTTTCCACAGGTCTGGGTCAAATTCAGTCCTGCTGTAAGTCAGTGGCATTATGCTATCCGCTGCAGGCTGAATCTGACCTCTGGGTCTAACCCCATTACCCAGTGGACTAAGGCACAATTTCTTCAAACAAATTCCCCTGCACACTGAGAAATAGGGACCTTTTACCCCCTCACCAAAAACCATCACTTCTCACATTTGTTCCTGGCAGAAATTTGCTTTTCCTCTGCAGCAAAATTTTCAACACAATTTACAAAAAATGGGATGCAATTTGTAAACACAGCTTTTCATACCTGAGTTCAAAGCATACCTGGACAGTTCCCCCACAGGTAGGGTTGCCAACTTTCTGATTGCAGAAAACCAAACACCCTTACCACACTCCCTTCTCCAAGGCCCTACTCCTGCCCCACCCCTTCTCCAAGGTCCCACCCCCGCTCACTCCATCCCTCCTCCCCCTCATCACTCACTCTTCCTCACCCAGGCTGGGGCAGGAGGTTGAGCTACAAGAGGAGATGAGGGCTCTGGCTGGGATTGTGGGCTCTGGGGTGGGGCTGGGGATGAGGGATTTGGGGTGCAGGAGGGGGCTCCAGGCTGGGGCAGGAGGTTGGGGTGAGGGAGGAGATGAGGGCTCTGGCTTGGGGTGCAGGCTCTGGGGTGGGGCCAGAAATGAGGGGTTCAGAGAGTTGGAGGGGGTTCAGGGGTAGGGCAGGGGGTTGGAGTGCAGGAGGGAGTTCAGGGTGTGGGCTCCAGGTGGCGCTGACCTCAGGCGGCTCTTGGAAATGGTGGCATGTCCCCCCTCTGGCTGCTAGGGTGGAGGGACCAGGGGGCGCCGTGTGCTGCCCCATGCACAGGTGCCACCCCTGCTGCGGAGCTGGCGCTTGGGGTGGGGACAGCATGCAGAGCCCCCTCACTCCTGTGTCTAGGAGCTGCACACGCCAGCTACTTCCCGGGAGCTGCTAAGAGCTAGGGCAGGCCCCCTGCACCGCTGAGCAGACTTTTAATGGCTCTGTCAGCAGTGCTGACCGGAGCCAACACACACATCCTTTGCATATGGCACAGATACAGTTGCACTAGTGACCCTAGAAACTGAAGTAAAGGCTGTGGGAAAGAAAGGCACTTCAAAAACCCACGGTTGTATTGCTCTTGTCCCTAGCAATTGCTCTCCGCTTTGTCCTATTCCTCCTTCGGAGCATTTCCATTCTAATGTCAGACGGGATGGAGACAGGCAGGCAGCTCCATTCCTGTAGGATGTGAATATCTAGGAGGTTTCCGTGTCTTCTGGTACCTAGTGAATTCTTAGCACCGAGACCTCCCCCGCCCCCATTGTACTGTGTCCCTTAGCACAGTGCTCACACTGACACTCTTCCCAGTTCTCTGAGCACATGGCACTTCTAGGGAAATGCAGGGCTGCCGTTGCAACCTCCCTCCCACCGTGTGTTCCCTGTGCTTAATTTAAACCTCTCTGTCACCAGCAAGTCTTCCCTCCCACAGCTCAGACACACAGTCGGGGAGAGAGGCTGAGCAGACAGCCCTACATCCCCGAAGGAAATAGCTTCCTCCCCCAGTCCTCACACACTGACAGCTCCCTGCAGCTGGATCACTCCGACAGCACCCCACTGGCTCCAGGCAGAACTATGCTCAGCACTTCAAACCCAGCCCAGCCTCCCCCGTTCCCCCTTTCAGCTGCTGTCCTCACTAACAGTGCTGCAGTTGCTGCAGCTACACAAGTTCACTTGTAATGGGGCCTCCTGCAGGATAACCGACGTCAGGGTGCAGCTTCCCCCGGGAAATCGCCAGGCTGCCTGTTGATGAGGCAAGGTGGGAGCTCCACTCGTCTCAACTGCACATTACAGTCTAGTTATAGTGCAGTGGGGTGAGTGTAGGCACCCAGAGCTGCATGGCAACTTTCAGGAACCATGCACTATGATTTGCTGCTGTCCTCAGGACTCACCATCCCTCTACCAACACCAAACAGCCATTTTCATCCGCTGGACAGAAGAAGAAAAGCCTATGACTCTAGAAGAGTCTGATTTTTTTTATCCCAATTCTCTGAGAAATCATTAGCCATTTCACACCAACACTAGGAATTTGGGCCATTTTCCTGTTAGCTCAGTAGTAACCAAATCTGTATTAATAAACACCTCTCCTCTTCAGCCGAGGCATGTCTATAGCTCCCCAGGCTGGGGTTGTTCTCTGGTAAACAAAACCTAACCTGAAGTTATCTAGTGAATGCGTTATTGCTTTGAGATCGATTTGTCTGGGTGATGTCTTCAGTCCATGTCTAATGGCCTGATCCCAGGATTAGGAAGTGCATTTGCACTCACTGTGGCAGTGGAAACAATTGATTAGATATTATACTGTAAGCAGCGACTTCATCAGCACTGAGACAATGCCCCCACTCCTCTGTTTGCGCTTGTGTAGCGAAGAATTAGGGTAACATCCCTTTGCAAATCTGTCAGCAAGAACCTGCATACAATCTACATTTTGCATGGAGGCTTGGATAAGCTAAAATAAGCCCAGTCATATGTATGGGATTTGTGTTTAGTGTCAAAGCAAGAGAGTTAATTGACTGCTTGCAAGAGGTGTGTGAAATTAAGTGCCACACTTTTCTAATAGGCTTGCACAGAATCAGTATGTCTGCTTACCATCTGTTTTTCATCCAGTCAATCAGGAGTAGCATATAATGAATCTGGCAAATGAGAGGTCACCTTGAAAACTACTGTCTATCTTCAGCAAAACTAAACTAAACTAAAGAATAAACTGAGATGGGTGCAGACTACTTGAGCTGACTTTTGCATAATGTATTTAAGACTCAAGGTCAGGGAACTGATGGGTTCCAGTCAGTAGGAATTGTGTGTGCAATTTATACACCATCACTAATTAAGTGGCAGTTTCTTTCTGCTTGGGAAGTGTTAGAATTTCCCTCCCTCATATTTATTCAGTTCATGAGCTAGGTTCTTCTCAGACATTGATGTTTTTTTTTTTTTTTTGTTCACATCACCTGTTGGCTTCTGTGAGCCAGGTGCAGGCTGGGAGAACACAGTCCCTCCCCACTTCGGCACAGTCAGAATTAAATCTCCCCTGCCCCTCCGCACACTTCCCCCAAACACAGAGAAAATGCCCAGAATGTACAGTCCTTTGGGATGCTTTAGGGGATAGAAGGAATGCTCAAGGTTACTGCGCTTGACTGCCACTAAACAGCCAGCCTTTACTCACCGTTCCCACACGTTGACAGCTGAGATACTGCAGTCATTTCTGATTCTAACTACATGGGAAGGCTTTTTTTTTTAAAAAAACTATAAGCAGGGACCATATTTTCTTGTGTTGGTACAACATCCAGCACAACAGGGCCCTGAGCCGGGCGGGGCCTCTGAGTAATACTGCTGTGATGGATCTGCCAAGCAGGGGACTGCAACTCCCATCAGTGCCCTCCCACTGCACATCCCTTTCCCCTGGCCAGGGAGTGGGGAGGTCCTCCACCAGGAAGTGGCTGGTCTGTGCTGGGCAGTGGCAGCTGCATGGCTAGCCAGGAGTTGCAGAGAAACTGGATGCAGAGAGGAATCCCCAGGAACCAGCTGCAGAGCCGTGTGCAGAAGAAGCTGTGACTGATGGATGCTAAAGCTGGGTGTGGGTCAGGGCCGGCTCCAGGCACCAGCTTCTCAAGCAGGTGCTTGGGGCGGCCACTCCAGAGAGGGGTGGCAGGTCCAGGTATGCGGCGGCAATTCGGTAGACGGTCCCTCACTCCACCTGGGAGTGAAGGACCTCCAGCCGAATTGCTGCTGCAGATCGCGATTGCGGCTTTTTTTTTTTTTTGGCTGCTTGGGGTGGCCAAAATCCTGGAGCCGGCCCTGGTGTGGGTCTGTGTGGTGCTTATGGGGATCCTGCAGCCGCTGGGCAGAGAGCCAGTGCAGAGAGGCCAAATGAGAGACACTCGCGGCAGAGCTAGGGGTGGCATTCAGGACTACTGACTCCCAGCCCACTGCCACCGTCCACTTTCCACCAACCCTTCCCTTGTGGCCTGGTTTCTCTTCAGCCTGGCCTGAAAACCTGCAAGCACCTGGTTGCTTGAATAGAGACTGGACTAGAGGATACCCCAGGCACTAGCCCTGACTCACAGCCGGATTTTCCAGGGACCCAGACAGAAGCTGTTATCGCTCACCTGGAAGTGGTTCAGCCTCCAGAGCTAGGGTACCTGCACCCTTCCCCTTCCTGACAGCCCTCGTAAATGTCGGTGTGGGACCTACCAGGGCTGTCGCCTACAAGAACTAACTGCTGAAGCACCCACAGTGCTTGTCTGAGTTGAGGTGCACCTGGTGCTATATTGGCACCCTAGGGGCTCGGTGTGCTGGGCACCCCGGTAGTTACACTGCCACAGTAATGCAGCTGTATCACTCTGCCCAGCTAGAGGAAGCACCATACGAAGGCACACAGGGGCAGTGCGCCCTGCTGAGCTCGCACAGAGGGCAGCGGAAGAGCTGGGGGTGGCACCCAGGGCTCCTGGCTCCCAGTGCAGTGCCACCATCCCCCTTCTGCCAGCCCCTTCCCTGCAGCCGGGTTTCTCTTCCACCTGGGCAATGCCAGGGTTTTCCATTGACTTCAATGGGAGGGGGCTGAAGTCTGGAGAACATCCAGCTCTGCTAGGCACTGCCTGCTGTGGTGCTCCGTGGGTGTGGGGCTGCATCGGCTCCATGTAGTGGGCGAGGTGGCATCGTGTCTGGTATGGCACCAAGGGGTCACAAAGGACCCGAGGCTGCATGCAGCACAGCAGGCTGGGCACTGCGAGGGAGCCAGGGTCTGGGTGTGAAGCTGCTTTTGGCAGCGAGTGGCTCAGCCGTGCTGCTCTGATCTCTCTCCCTCGCCAGGCACCGACCAGTGTTTTTACTGGGGCCCAGGTCAGAGCCCACAGGGCCCAGTCAGATAGCTCAGCTTCAGCTGCGTTTCCGTGCCCACCAGGGGCTGCTGGCCCTGCCAATGTAGGGCTGTGCTGTGCCTGTTCGGCCCAGGCCAACACTGGGGCTGGGGGAAGGAGCAGAACTACTTCAATAATTACTCCAGGGGCCCAGTTCCTAAGGGAGCCACAATGCCTCCTGGAGCTAGTAGGCTGCCAAGGGAGTATGCGTGCTGCTACACCCCTCAGGGCCATGGCCTCAGTGGCCCATTTGTGTAGCTGTGATAGCCCAGGCAGTGGCGTGAGCTAGCCGCCCCGAGTACATGCTCACGAGTTCAGGGTGGGTTTACTCAGTGTGGCTAGCCTGTTTTGCCACTGCTGCTCCTCATGCTCCTCTGGCTAGTCTGCTACTTTTAGCATGCTTGCTCGAGGAGCACTTGTGGGAGTCTGGTTCCTCGGAGCTAGGGCTGTCATTCCCAGCTCAAGGGAAGCTATACCCTGTGCGTGGCTAACATCCATGCAGAAGCTGGTGGGGAGCAGCCCTTTTGCTCTGTGCACAGAGACTGCAGTTTTATCTGGTCCCTGCATAGAAGCCCCCTTGGTCTTGTCCCCACTGCACTGAAGCTGGCTCCAAGCTCTCCTCCCATTACGCAGTGCCAGTGCTGCATGCAGCCTGGGCATTGTCCACCATTGGCTGCACTGCGGCTCTTTGCAACCAGAAGGACAAGGGGAAATTCCATTATTTGTAATGATCAAGGCTTAGATTCTGAAGAGTGCAGGAAAATCTGGGCAAACCCATGGCTCTGCCACCATTCTCTGCCCCCTACCTCTGTTCCAAGGAGAGCACTTATGTAGGGCCTGGTACAGCTTGTGTACAAGGAGGGGTGCCAATGCACCCCAAAGCTAGAGTGATGAGTTTGTGGGCAGGTGTATGCTAAGCTCAGGTGGACACAGAGACGTGAGTTTTATTTGCATGAAGAGTCTGCCCATATTTTGTGTGACACATCAACAGATGCCTTTTTACAACATTCACCCAGTGAAAGCAAATAGTGTCACCTATGAGAAGTGATGCAGCCCAACCTTCTGCTGCTCAGCGTCTGCTCATCACAACTTCAGGCTTCTGTCAAAGCACTTCCCGTTCCCTTAGCACTTCCTTCTGCTCAGCCATTTCAAGGTTCAGGAAGAAATCTGCTCATTCCTGAAACGTGCTCTTACAACCAAAATTAGCCTTAATAAAAGGAGCTGTTTAGAATGATGGCCAGCATGCTCCTAAAAGTGATATTGCACAACTCCAGAGCCACCTGCTACAGTCAGCATTGAAGACAGTAAGAGGCAGAGCCAGCTTAGACACATTCCTCAGCAGTGACACCTTGTGCATCTTCTGACTTCACATCAGTTTTATATCTGGTTTTTATGCTGCTGTGATTCAGTCTCTGGAGCTTTTAATCTGGCATTCTTCATCAGCATTACCTTCACTTTAAGATTTAGAATTCACTTTAGAAAAATTGCTTCCCCTTGTATATGGTTCAAAGGGGATGTTCTCCTGTTAAAAGCAGAGTTCAAATTACTACTTACTTTCAGGAGTATTAGATGCCAGTATTAGAGGTACTACTACACTGGATGGTCACTTGACATCTGTATTTTGAGCTAGAGCAGTTTCCATGGACACTGCCAGGCAAGGGACCCTGTTACAAAGCTAACCCGTAGTGCTTTCAAAGTAAAGCATAAGAAAGAAAAATAAACAATTATATATTGAACTAGAGTCACAAAAGTCATTGTGGCTGCCTGCTCTACTTGTTGTTAATACAGATTCTCAGAGAAATAACAATTAAAGGGCCTGTATTCAGGACCGGCTTTATGAACTGCAGGGCCCAATTTGAATACCCGGCAGCGGTCCGGGTCTTTGGCGGCACTTCGGTGGCAGGGGGTCTACTCTGGGTCTTCGCCGGCATTTCGCTGGCGGGGGGTCCACTCTGGGTCTTCCGTGGCACTTAAGGACCCCCCTGCCACCCAAATGCTGCCGAAGACCCGGAGCGGACACCCCACCGGGTGAGTAAAAAAAATTTAAAAGGCACCTAAGGCACGGGGCCCGATTCTGGGGAATCGGCCTAAAGCCGGCCCTGCCTATATTCCTCTTAAGATACATGCTCAATTGTCTGCTGCATCCAGTTTATGCTAGGGGCAGCAGAGGAGGTATGCTGTCAGGGAATTGGTGACAGCCCCCTAGTATTTCGCACAGCCATGGGCATAGACTATAGCAACCTGGGACCCTCCTGTGACACTATGCCCCATATTCTTCATAGAGATACTGTTATGATATGAATATGGCATAACTAAGATGTGCTTTATGCCAGATGGGTCCTATGAGGTATCATTGGAAAGGTTATGATTTACTGAATATGATTATCCTATTTGTATGCATGTATCATTTCTATATCTGAAGTTAGGAATATTGACTATGTAACTATTACAAGTGGGCTTACACCTGGGGAATGCCCACCAGACAGAATGCAATCAGCCTGAATGGGCCATTAGGGAGAGAAATAGGAATTTGAAAATGCAAATCTCCCACCTTCCTAAGAAACTTCCTGGTATGCTGCAAACAATCTTTGACTCCTGGCTGCTTTGACACTGCAGAGTCATGTGCTCATGTCACCTGGTACTGGATTCCATCTTGGACTACTAGTATTTTTCCACTAATAGGGGGTGGGGATCAAGCTGGGAAACAAAGGATTCCCACCATATGTAAATCCTATTTAAAGCAGGGAAGTGAGTTAATCTTGGTTCAATTCTTCACTGAATCCCCGCCCAGGATGACTGCTGGAAACATCTAAGAAACAAAGACAAAAGGGGGAGGACTGAGCCCAGGCTGGAAAAGGTGCCTGGCCCATGAACGGAATATCTGGAGTTTTAAGCTGCAAGCAAGAGCAAAACAACATTTAGGGTGAGAAATTACTCCTTGTAACCAGTTCCCTTGGTGTATTAAGCTTAGTTTGCATGGTTGTTTTCTTTGCTCTGTAATCTGCCTTGATCTGTTTGCTATCCATTATAATCACTTATAATCTATCTTTGTTTTGGTTTTCTCTAAACCAGTTTTTGAAATTCATAACTGGGAGGGGGCAAAACCCTGTGCATATCTTCCTCCACATTGAGGGAGGAGACAAATTTTAAATTTTCTGTGCAGTGCAAGACAACACAATTTTGGGTTTATGCTCCAAAGGAGGTGTGTACTTGAGTGCTGGGCAATTCATTGGTTGAAAGCCCTCCCAGGCAGTACTGATTTCGGAGTCTTTGTCTTTCTGCAGCTGGGTGTGTCCTTACCTGTGTGTGTGCTAAAGGAGGCTTGAGGCCCTGGCTCAGCAGGACACTATGAGGGAGCCCAGGTTGGTGGAAAAGGTGGGGTCAGTGGTACCCCAGTACATCAGGGGGCACCCCAGAAGGGGGGGCATCCTGTCACACCTCCTTCCAGATGATGCCATAGAATCATAGGGCTGGAAGGAACCTCAAGAGGTCATCTAGTCCAGTCCCCTGCACTCATGGCAGGACTAAGTATTATCTAGACCATCCCTGACAGGTGGTTGTCCAACCTGCTCTAAAAAATCTCCAATGATGGAGATTCCCTAGGCAAGTTATTCCTGTGCTTCACCACCCTGACAGTTAGGAAGTTTTTCCTAATGTCCAACCTAAACCTTCCTTGCTGCAATTTAAGCCCATTGCTTCTTGTCCTATCCTCAGAGGTCAAGAAGAACAATTCTTCTCCCTCCTCCTTGTAACATTCTTTTATGTACTTGAAAACTGTTATCCTGTCTCCTCTGTCTTCTCTTTTCTAGACTAAACAAACCCAATGTTTTCAATCTTCCCCTATAGGTCATATTTTCTAGACCTTTAATCATTTTTGTTGCTCTTTTCTGGATTTTCTCCAATTTGTCCACATCTTTCCTGAAATGTGGTTCCCAGAACTGGACACAATATTCCTAATCAGTGCAGAGTAGGGCGGAAGAATTACCTTTTGTGTCTTGCTTACAACATTCCTTCTAATACATCCCAGAATGATGTTGGCTCTTTTTGCAACAGTGTTACACTGTTGACTCATATTTAGCTTGTGGTCCACTGACCCCCAGATCCCTTTCTGCAGTACTTTCCCATTTTGTATGTGTGCAACTGATTGTTCCTTCCTAAGTGGGGTTTGCATTTGTCCTTATTGAATGTCATCCTATTTACTTCAGACCATTTCTCCAGTTTGTCCAGATAATTTTGAATTTTAATCCTATTCGCCAAAGCACTTGCAATCCCTACCAACTTGGTATCATCTGCAAACTTTATAAGTGTACTCTGTATGCCATTATCTAAATCATTGATGAAGATATTGAACAGAACCAGATCCAGAACTGATCTCTGCAAGACCCCACTCATTATGCCCTTCCAGCATGGTTATGAACCACTGATAACTACTCCCTGGGAATGATTTTCCAACCAGTTTTGCACCCACCTTATAGTAGATCCATCTAGGTTGCATTTCCCTAGTTTGTTTATGTTGTGGTATCCTCTCAAACTGAGGTTACCTCTCCGGGGGAGGGAACTCCAATTATTAGGAAGAGACAGATTATAATCATTAGAATCATACGTAGCTGGGTTTGTGATGACCGGGAGAAGTGCATGGTGACTTGCCTGCCTGGGAAGGATAGAGAGGTCCTGGAGGCCAAAATTAGGTTGGTAGGTAAGAGATTCAAGTCCAGGACCTCCATGGTAGCATTCTCTGAAATGCTTCCAGTTCCACGTGCAGGGATAGTTAGACATGCAGAACTGAAGGGTCTCAATGCATGGATGAGACTATGGTGTAGGGAGGAAGGGTGTAGATTTATTAGGAACTGGGGAAACTTTTGGGAAAGGGGGAGCCTAGATAGGAAGGATGGGCTCCACCTAAACCAAAATGGAAGCAGTTTGCTGGCACTTAAAATTAAAAAGGTCAGAGCCCTTTTTAAACTAAGGGCTGGGGGAAAACAGACAGGTGTGGACGAGCACGTGGTTTGGACAGAAACATCCCTTAGGGGAGGGAATCTATTAATGGAGATTCTCTATGTCCTAGTAAGGAGGAGAGGATGGAAGATGATAAAATATGGGTAGGATGTGATTAGAAACAGCCAAATGGAAAAAAAAGTCCCATTCAATTACATCATGTAATGGCAGACAGCTAAAAAGTGACAAGTTTTTAAAGTGCTTATATACAAATGCTAGAAGTCTAAATAATAAGGTGGGTGAACTAGAGTGCCGTATATTAAACGAGGATATTGATATAAAAGGCAGCAGAGAAACTTGGTGGAATGAGGATAATCAGTGGGACACAGTAATACCAGGCTACAAAATATATCTGAAGGACAGAACAGGTTGTGCTGGTCGGGGAGTGGCACTACATGTGAAAGGAACCATAGAATTAAATGAAGTAAAAATCTTAAGTGAACCAAACTGTACCATAGAATCTCTATGTAATTCTGTGCTCTAATAATAAGAATATAGCAGTAGGAATATTTTACTGATCACCTGACCAGGATGGTGATAGTGACTGTGAAATGCTCAGGGAGATTAGAGAGGTTATAAAAATAAAAAACTCAATGGGGGATTTCAACTATCCCCATATTGACTGGGTACATGTCACCTCAGAAAGGGATGCAGAGATAGAGTTTCTTGGCACCATTAATGGCTGCTTCTTGGAGCAGCTAGTCCTGGAACCCACAAGAGGAGAAGCAATTCTTTTAGTCCTAAGTGGAGCACAGGATCTGGTCCAAGAAGCTGGACCTCTTGGTAATAGTGATCATAATATAATGAAATTTAACATCCCTGTGGCAGGAAAAACACCACAGCAGCCCAACACTGTAGCATTTCTTTCAGAAGAGGGGACTAAACAAAAATGAGGAAGTTAGATAAACAGAAATTAAAAGGTACAGTGCTAAAAGTGAAATCCCTGCAAGCTGCATAGAAACTTTTTAAAGACACCATAATAGACACCATAATAGAGGCTCAACTTAAATCTATACCCCAAATTAACAAACATAGTAAGAGAACCAAAAAAAATGCCACTAAACAGCAAAGTAAAAGAAGCAGTGAGAGGCAAAAAGGTATCCTTTAAAAAGTGGAAGTTAAATCCTAGTGAGGAAAATAGAAAGGAGCATAAACTCTGACAAATGAAGTATAAAAATATAATTAGGAAGGCCAAAAAAAGAATTTGAAGAAGAGCTAGCCAAAGACACAAACTAATAGCAAAGAATTTTTTAAGTACATCAGAAGCAGGAAACCTGCTAAACAACCAGTGGTGCCACTGGATGATCGAGATGCTAAAAAAGCACTCAAGGATAATAAGGCCATTGCAGAGAAACTAAATGAATTCTTTGGTCTTCATGGCTGAGGATGTGAGGGAGATTCCCAAACCTGAGACATTCCTTTTAGGTGACAGATCTGAGGAAATGTCCCAGATTGAGGTGTCATTAGAGGTGGTTAGGGAACAAATTGATAAACTAAACAGTAATAAGTCACCAGGACCAGATGGTATTCACCCAAGAGTTTGTAAGGAACTGAAATGTGAAATTGCAGAACTACTAACTGTAGTTTGTAACTATCATTTAAATCAGCTTCTGTACCAAATGAGTGGAGGAGGATAGCTAATGTGATGCCAGTTTTTAAAAAGGGCTTCAGAGATGATCCTGATAATTACAGTCCGGTAAGCCTGACTCCAGTACCGTGCAAACTGGTTGAAATTATAGTAAAGAACAGAATTGTCAGACACCTAGATTAATACAATTTTTGGGGAAGAGTCAACATGGTTTTCATAAAGGGAAATCATGCCTCAACAATCTACTAGAATTCTTTGAGGGGTCAACAAGCATGTGGACAAGGGGGATCCAGTGGCTATATAGAGTACTTAGATTTTCAGAAAGCCATTGACAAGATCTCTCACCAAAGCCTCTTAAGCAAACTAAGCTGTCATGGGATGAGGGGAAGGTCCTCTCATGGATTAGTAACTGGTTAAAAGATAGGAAACAAAGGATAGGAAATTGTCAGTTTTCAGAATGGAGAGAGGTTAATATTGGTGTCTCCCGGGGGTCTATACTGGGACCAGTCCTATTCAACATATTCATAAAGGATCTGGAAAAAGGGGTAAACAGTACACCCACATCTTGAATACTGAGTTCAGATGTGGTCACCCCATCTCAAAAAAGACATATTGGAAAAGGTTCAGAAAGGGCAACACAAATGATTAGGAGTATGGAACGGCTTCCATATGAGGAGAGATTAATGAGACTGGGACTTTTCAGCTTGGAAAGGAGACTATTAAGGTGGGATATGATAGAGGCCTATAAAATCATGACTGGTGTGGAGAAAGTAAATAAGGAAGTGTTATTTACTCCTTTTCATAACACAAGAACTAGGGGTCACCAAATGAAATTAGAGTAGCAGCCGTGTTAGTCTGTATCCGCAAAAAGAACAGGAGTACTTGTGGCACCTTAGAGACTAACATATTTATTAGAGCATAAGCTTTCGTGGGCTACAGCCCACTTCAGAAGTGGGCTGTAGTCCACGAAAGCTTATGCTCTAATAAATTTGTTTGTCTCTAAGGTGCCACAAGTACTCCTGTTCTTTTTGCAAATGAAAATAATAGTCAGCAGGTTTAAAACAAAAGGAAGTATTTTTTTCACACAACGCACAGTCAACCTGTGGAACTCCTTGCCAGAGGATGTTGTGAAGTCTAAGAGTATAACAGGGTTCAAAAAAGAACTAGATAATTTCATGGAGGATAGGTCCATCAGTGGCTATTAGCCAGGATGGGCAGGGGTGGTGTCCCTAGCCTCTGTTTGCAGGTGCTAGGGATGGGTGACAGGGGATGGATCACTTGATTACCTGTTCTGTTCATTCCCTCTGGGGCACCTGGCATTGGCCATTGTCAGTAGACAGGATACTGGGCTAGATTGACCTTTGGTCTGACCCAGTATGGCCGTCCTTATGTACTTATGTTTTTAACTTGAGAGCTGCTCTACACTGTGTCAGCTGGCTACAGTCCTCTAGGGGACCATCTGCCAGCTGGGGACTGCTGGAGCAGATTGCAGCTACTCTCCCTGCCTGTGACTTAGCATCTTACAAAGCCACCTGAGTGCTGTGTATTAAGCTGAAATGTGCATCTGCAGCTAAACTACCAGGCCGGTGTGTGCGCTGTCTCTTTAGAGGCAGTAGGCTTAGTAATTTGTATGAGGGACCAGTGCAAGGGACTGGACACCACAGGGGAGATGGTTTTGGGTGGACTTGGGACTGAAGGGCTTTAGGTGCCACCCTGCAAGGCGGGACCAGGATGGTGGAAGCCAGGGTGATGTCATTGTACTGTGAACAGGGTGTTGATTATCTGGGCTCTGTGCCAAACCTGCACAGCACAGAAGTACCCAGGGTTACAGGGCAGATTGGGACAGAACTCCCTACTGGTCAGGGTTGAACCCCAGAGCATCACAAAAGTATTGAATCATGATTTTCCACTGGTCTGCTCTTCACAAAGGGCTAGCACTATATTCTACAAGACAAAGCAGAGACTGGCCAGTTCATGGCCCTTCCTCACCCCCAGCTTCATATTGTCAGTATTGCTTGGCAGTTGTACAGAAAAAAGTGAACATATCTATTTGTCTGGCATTTCTTATACTGGAAATCTGATTATCTTTTAATTTCCTTACACACTGCTCTACTGGGAGTAAAGCTCATTTAAACTATCCTTAATTCTTATGATTTTGTAAGAAATAGACACAAAATCCACTGCAAATTGTTGGAGTGGATGCCATGGTACTGGGAATCATTTTCTTATCTTCTGGGATTGTCCCAAATTGAATGCTTCTGGCCTGATGTTAGAAAATAGATGCAAGAGTTATTTCAGGGCTATATCCCCCAAAGTCCTATTACTGTGCCGTTAGAAAAATGCCCTGATTTACTGAAATTAAACAAAGACAGATACCTGCTTAGAATTCTAGTGGCTGCAGCCATTAAGTGAATCTTACCGTCATCCCTGCAAAACCAAAAGCGTCTAGAGAAAAGCGGTTGATCTGAATAAAACAACTGAGAAATGGATCAAGTTACTGCCCGTATTAGATTAACAACTAAACCAGTAGGAGGACAATTAGCCAAATGCAATGAGTGGATAAAAAAATTATGACTAACTTTCCTACTAACTTCATTTATTAATTATGTATTTAGATTTAAAATAATAATTATGCTGACCCCGGTGCCCTGACATAATTATACAATAAATAAACTTTTAATTAAAGTCAGCAGCACTAAAATAATTGGTTGCACAGAAATACAGCCAACCAGCCAGTATGTGCATCTAGTGTAATGGACACTATGCTGCCTCAACTCCACTGTATACCCTTATCTGTTATGTGTCACCCTCTCTTTTAATATTTATGTAAGAGAATCACTTGTATTTTCAATAATTCTGTTTTATCTTGTGTAAAAAGTTAGTAACTAAACATTAACAGTTACATTATCAAAAGATGAATCTGAGTTGCATGTGAAAAATGTGGAATTGTGCGTGCAAAGCCTATACTTGACCACTCAGTTGCACTGTAATTTTACATGCAAATTGTATAGGCAAAGCTCAGATTGATCTTTCTCAAAATCTAGACCTAAAGTTCTTCTTTTAGTCATGTTGGGCTAAATTCTGGTCCCAGTGAGGTCAATATCAAAACTTCCATTGTCTTCAGTGGGACCAAGATCTGGAGCACAATTTCCAAAAGTGTCTGAGGACCAGGTTTCCAAAGCTATTTAGACACCTAAATACCTTTAAACATCTGGCCTTAGTAACATAGGAGCCTAAGTCCCATTGACTTTCACTGGGACTCATGAGAGTCTGTCTACACTGTCACCAGAGATGTGATCACAGCACATGTAGACATGACTGCACTAGCTGCAATCTAGCATGCTCCAGAGACAACAGCAGTAAGCTGTGTCAGCCTGGCAGCAGCATGGGCTGTATAAGCTCCCCTAGGACCTGGGTTACATACTTGATTTGCTGCTGCAGATTCACAGCTATTGTTCTTCCAGCTAGCTAGATACAAGGGCTGCAGTCACAGCTCTGGTGGCAGTGTGGACAGTAGTGCAGTGTGCGCAGGGCGATCAACTGCCACTCCAGCAGCCTTAATGTGTATGTGTGGCACCTTTCACATGCGATTGGAGGGAAAACCTGCCCCATGCTCACATAGGAGTGGCAGCTCATGTCCCACAGGGGTGGGCTCAGCTCCCCACTCCGAATGTTGTAACATGGTAAATGGGGGCTCAGCACCACTTCCAGAGCTGCACAGGACAGGGGCCACTGCTGTGGGGTGGGCGCAGGGTAGTTTCACTCTACAGTCCCCCACTCATGACCCATTCCCCCCTGGTGGCAAAACCTGGCTCTGCCACTGAGAGGCATAAGACTCTTCATCTCCTAAAGCACGTAGGCACTTCTGAAAATTGTATCCCAAATCTACTCTATGGTATTTCTTAGGTGACTATGACTTTGGTGTCTACACACCATATACACCTTTGTCCAAAGCCTGTAACAAACCTGTGGGTCCCTATTGCCATTCCCTAGAACAGAGTGCTTGCCAGGTAGTGGTCTACTTTTCTCCTGTGTTCGTCTCCCTGCAGGAAAGTATCTTGATCTAGCTCCCAAACCAGCTCCTAACACCACCCCATCCCTGTCAGAACAGAGGGACTAGTTGACAGAGATTAGGGGGTGGAAAACCCCACTCCTTTGAAGCTGTGCCCCTCCGCAGAGTTGTCCCTGAAAACATTCCCCAACACCCTCACATATGTCTCACCCTCCTGTGCGCTTTCCCACTCTGCCAGGCAGAACAGAACGGGGACACTTTCCTTTAAACTCTGCTTCAGCAGCCATTAACGCAAATAATGCAACTGTAATTAAGGAATGGCAACCTGGCAGAACACATAACCCACAATCCCATCATTAATAGTCACCTGTGACAAAGTTCCTCCTATCTTGGTGGGTCCTGCGCTTATTGGCGGATTTTCTTGCCTCAGATTCACTATGTGGGTTGGGGAACATCCCAGAGACCTTCCCCTCTGGAAGAACTCAGTCCAGGTCAGTTGGGAGGTTTGGGGGGAATCCGGGCCCACCCTCTACTCCGGGTTCTAGCCCAGGGCCCAGTGGACTGTAGCTGTCTATAGTGCCTCCTGTAACAGCTGCATGACAGCCACAACTCCGTGGGCTACTTCCCCATGGCCTCCTCCAACCACCTTCCTTATTCTCACCACAGGACCTTCCTCCTGGTGTCTGATAACGCTTGTGCTCCTCAGTCCTCCAGCAGCACACCCTCTCACTCTCAGCTCCTTGCACCTCTTGCTCCCAGCTCCTCACACTCGCACCACAAACTGAAGTGAGCTCCTTTTTAAAACCCAGGTGCCCTAATTAGCCTGCCTTAATTGATTCTAGCAGCTTCTTAATTGGCTCCAGGTGTCCTAATTAGCCTGCCTGCCTTAACTGGTTCTAGCAGGTTCCTGATTACTCTAGTGCAGCCCCTGCTCAGGTCACTCAGGGAACAGAAAACTACTCATCCAGTGACCAGTATACTTGCCCTCTAACAGACTCCTGTACCCCACTGGTCTGGGTCTGTCACACATCCCTTCCTCAAAGAAAATAACTCAGTGCAATCAAATCACAGCTCTCACACCTGCCTGGATGGGGAAACAGCGTCTCGTTGTTTTGGAGCCAGGCTAGCCACAGGCCTGCATATATGAGACAAAGGTTATGGGGACAGCACTCAAGAACTCACACGGATCAGGAGTTTTGGGGCCAACCTAGAAAATATTAAAAGCTAGTGATTTCCCCTCTGAGATTTGTAATGACTGAGAGCTACACCAACCAGAATTGTCTCCTGGTTACCTTGTACTCCCCGGGAAAATATTCAAAACCTAGTCCTGGAATCCATGTCACTTTCTGCGCGGATCTTCCTCAGGTGCCTTTTTAGTCACTTTTATTTAAATGTGTGTTGGGTGGTATTTTGTCTCATACACGCTTGGCGGGAGCTTTTGTTCATGGACAAGTGAGATAGGCATATGTCAATTTGCATAGTCACAGTGGACATGCTTACTTTATCCCATCCAGTCAGGCACTAAGACCACATCGTATGCTTAGCTGACCAAACACACAGCTTGAAGAGTGGATTCTGAATATTGAACACTTATTGGAGCCCGCACTGAAAAAGGTTCAAATGATGTGTTGATGGATTACCCATAACAAACATTCATCATGATCACGAAGTGTTCGTGGACAATTTGTGAGCAGAATAAAGGGACAAATCAAATTAACATACTGTTTGCAATTAAATAGTTCAACCTGCTCTATAGATGAGTGTCACAAAGATACCCAGTAGATAAGAGAGCTAAGGGAAGAAAAGTACTTCAAAATCTGCAACCCAAGATCATGAATATGTCTGCTTTGATCCTCTTTCTCTCTCCCAACTACACAGAAAAAGAAGGCATCTGTCAGATCAAGAGAGGAGTTTAACTATCTTGGCACATGTTGTTACTTAAAATTATTAAATGCAACAGAGAACCTGGCTGTCTAAGTAGCTAAAGGTGATGGAGTTAATGCGCAATTCACAGGCAGAAAAAGTAGGTAAACTGGAATCGATGCAGCAAGTGCAGATTTAAGTGTGCGCTGCCTTTCAGGAATATTTGTGTTTGTTTAAATCAACAACAAAAGCGTGCACACACACACACACACCTTAGAAAACCAAACAATTGGGGGATAAGGTTGGACTCCTGGAACAAGAAATGGCTCTCTCTCTCAGCTAATTACCCCTACTCTCATTCTCTCCCAGGTGATTTACAGATATGTATGGGGATTATAATGAGCAGCACAATTTTCTTTTCTATTTTTTACATAGTATTATGGAAATACAGCGCAAAAGTATTTAGGGCTCAATCATAGCTTTGCCATGAGCACTCTGAAGGGCAGTGGATTTTCATAGATTCTAGGACTGGAAGGGACCTCAAGAGGTCATCGAGTCCAGTCCCCTGCCCGCATGGCAGGACCAAATACTGTCTAGACCATCCCTGATAGTCATTTATCTAACCTACTCTTAAATATCCCCAGAGATGGAGATTCCACAACCTCCCTAGGCAATTTATTCCAGTGTTTAACCACCCTGACAGTTAGGAACTTTTTCCTAATGTCCACCCTAAACCTCCCTTACTGCAGTTTAAGCCCATTGCTTCTTGTTCTATTCTTAGAGGCTAAAGTGAACAAGTTTTCTCCCTCCTCCTTATAACACCCTTTTAGATACCTGAAAACTGCTATCATGTCCTCTCTCAGTCTTCTCTTTTCCAAACTAAACAAACCCAATTCTTTCAGCCTTCCTTCATAGGTCATGTTCTCTAGACCTTTAATTATTCTTGTTGCTCTTCTCTGGACCCTCTCCAATTTCTCCACATCTTTCTTGCAATGCGGTGCCCAGAACTCGACACAATACTCCAGTTGAGGCCTAACCAGCGCAGAGTAGAGCGGAAGAATGACTTCTCATGTCTTGTTCACAACACACCTGTTAATACATCCCAGAATCATGTTTGCTTTTTTTGCCACAGCATCACACTGTTGACTCATTTTAGCTTGTGGCCCACTGTAACCCCTAGATCCCTTTCTGCCATACTCCTTCCTAGACAGTCTCTTCCCATTCTGTATGTGTGAAACACCAACCAAGGAACCAATCCCCGTGGCAAACCTCATTGCCTACTCTGTCCCCATATCTACTCTGGCGACACCATCAGAGGACCCAACCACATCAGCCACACCATCAAGGGCTCATTCACCTGCACATCCTCTAATGTTATATATGCCATCATGTGCCAGCAATGCCCCTCTGCCATGTACATTGGCCAAACCGGACAGTCCCTCCGCAAAAGAATAAATGGACACAAATCGGACATCAGGAATGGTAACATACATAAGCCAGTAAGTGAACACTTCAATCTCCCTGGTCATTCTATTACAGATTTAAAAGTCACTATCATTGAACAAAAAAACTTCAGAAACAGACTTCAAAGAGAAACAGCAGAACTAAAATTCATTTGCAAATTTAACACCATTAATCTGGGCTTGAATAGGGACTGGAAGTGGCTGGCTCATTACAGAAGCAGCTTTTCCTCTCCTGGAATTGACAGATACAGACTAACACAGCTACCCCCTGATACTATCCTATCAAAGAAAGCTATCCGATTGGTTTGACACGATTTGTTCTTTACAAATCCATGCTGGCTATTCCCTATCACCTTACCACCTTCCAAGTGTTTGCAGATGAATTCCTTAATTACTTGCTCCATTATCTTCCCTGGCACAGAAGTTAAACTAACTGGTTTGTAGTTTCCTGGGTTGTTTTTATTTCCCTTTTTATAGATGGGCACTATATTTGCCCTTTTCCAGTCTTCTGGAATCTCTCCTGTCTCCCATGATTTTCCAAAGATAATAGGTAGAGGCTCAGATACCTCCTCTATTAGCTCCTTGAGTATTCTAGGATGCATTTCATCAGGCCCTGGTGAATTGCAGGCATCTAACTTTTCTAAGGATGGTTTGAAAGCTAGAAGCCTCTGGTAAGTGGCTGAGCCTTAACCAGTGGGCGGGGCATTCATACAGGCCAGGGCTTTATAAAGCCTGTGCTGCTCTGGAAGCAGATTGGAACTGCTCTGAGGGGGACATGCTGAGTGCTCTCCCTATTCCTTTATCCCTATTCTTCTTTCTCTTTTTTGCTACAAAACAAAACAAAAATGTGTCAGGATTTTGAATTCTAGTTAACACCTATGTTTTTAGGGTGTCATTAATTCAGGAACTCCTTGTCCCGTTTACCTCAGCTTTAATATGTGTAGTCCATCTTGCTGCTGGACCTAACCTACCAATTTTGAAATAGACATAACTTCTTTTGCGATTTTTGGAGGACAGGATAAAATTCAGACTAATAATGAAAAATTACCTGTAACCTGAATGATGAAGTGGCTACTACCTCTCTGGAGTAGGAGTGGGCCAAACAAAGGTTCAAGGTAACTTTTTTCCCAGACAAATTATTCTCCCATCCTCTCTTAAGATGTGGAGATGTGGAAGCTTCAGATCAAACACAAGACAACTTTCATAATAAATGTATCCCAGAATATTTTAACCACAACATAGCTACAGAGCTAGATATTACATACCAGCAGAGAGAGAAATTCAGAGATACAGGAAAAGGAGAACTGATATGTATTCAGATGGGATTTACACAGAGGTGGAAAGCTGGTGTAATGAGAGGGATGGTTCAGGCAGCAGATGTTTCTCACAACCCCAGCGGGGAGATTACGACGAAGGAGAGAGCAAAGTGAGCAGGGGAAGCAGGTGGAACAAGTCCAAGGAGGCATGTGGAAACAGGGAGGATAATTCTGAACTGGATGGTGAAGTGAACTGGGCGCCGGCAGGGTGTGATTTGATTAGAATATTTTGTATTGAGGGAATGTAGGCAGCAGCATTCTTCACATGCTGGAATCTGGGGAGCTGGGGCTTGGGAAGCCAGAGGGAGAAGGGAGCTGCAGTAGACCAGGTGAGAGGAGATGAATAAACAAAAGGCGTTTTCAGCAGAGGTGGAAGTGAGACCTGGCATGGACAGGCAGAGTGGTGGATATATGGACATGGGCACCATTTGGATGATGCAGGTTATGAACAGTGGAGTCACGTGGAAGCTCTGACTCAAAGAGGAAGTCTGAGTAGAGGTTGAGGCCTCCCCAAGAGAAGCACTTTGGCCACAGAGACAGTTTGCTGAAGGAAGCTGAGATGAAACCACCAGTTTACTTGGCCAAGAGGACACAGTGGTTGGACAGGAAAGGGCTACTAAAGGTACTCAAAGACACAAACAGCAGAGAGAAAGGAAATCCAGGGCTCACTGAGGGCGTTCTTGTGGAAAGGCTATCAAAGGCAGCCCTCGAAGGGCTGTCCAGATTGATGGAAGACTGAATCAAGGGAAGCTTCGTAGATACACTGGAAGGGCAGCACTAGGCCTATATGAGAGGTGACAGTACGTTTTATACAGCCATGGGGTGATAAGCTGCCCAGACCATATACAGAGGGATCAGTACTAGGGTTGTGGAGATGACTCAGCAGGGGAACAAAGTGAGTGATCACTGCTGTTTGTTGCCCTTTCATTCCTACAGCTGGTGAAGTGCCCAGTTTTCACATGGCTGGAAGGGTAGCAAAGATCAAAGCATGGAAACAGGCTCTCGTCCTTGTGCAGGGTGAGAAAAAGAGAGTCCTTCTGGATCCCCTCACTTTCTCTCCATTTCTTCCCTGCTCCCTCAGTGACCTCACATCACAGTGACACCCTCCCCCCCCCAACAGCCCATGAACTCCCATCAATACCACTTCCAGTGCTGGCCAGGCTGGGTCACTGCAGAGCGAGGTGAGGCCATCCCTACTCTAGGGGCTGAGCGTGCTGCCTTGGAAGTGCTCCCAGCCTGTGGGCCTGAAAAGAGAAAGTAGAGGGGATACTGGCCAGTGACAGAAGGGCAGATCTCTGCACATCCCTGGGCCCTGAGGGTCTGGTCAGTTTGGGAGCACTCTGAACTCAATCTCGCCCCTCCCCCCCCATGTGATACCAACAGCCTGCTGGTTCAGGCGCTGGTGTCCCTGTGTTTAATATGCATTGCTAGTCTATCTTAGCAATTGTGAAGTGGTGCCATCTGCCTGCTGGTGAAGGTTTGGGAGGGGCTCCTCTCTGGTGCTGTCCCAGGCAGCAGGATCTGCGACAGCACATGGTGGACATGGAAATGAGTACAGAGCCTCCAGACAGGAGGAAACACAAAGCTGGTATTTAATTGAAGCTATGAGATTGGGCCATATTTAAACGCATCCATTATTAGAAATATGGTCCTACATTTAATGCAAATAGAATAAATCATTCATTGACATATGAACTATTCTATTCACATTAAACATAATTTTAATGCCAGTAAGTGTTACTGGCTGTCAGAGGAAAGTTACAATATGTGCCATTTTCTCTTACCATTTGTAGGTGTCTGGGTTGCACTGTTTAGTATCAGGTGGTTATAATTTTGTTCTTGGTCATCTGAAATTCACAGAAAAAAATCCTTTTAAGAAACAGCTCAGCGAATCCACTGATCTGCAGACGATAATTACAGTTCACATTATTCACAGGAAATCTCGGCATGATTAAAGAAAAGAGAAGAAAATGCTTAAGAAAGCAGAAGAGTCTTTCATGTTATTCACTTAACATTCCAGATGCTAGAGGAACATGATAATGGAAAACTGCCTCCATTCTGTTGAGCCTGCAGAATGGAACGTCTGCAAGGTAAAAAGCACTTCTAAGTAGGAATAAACCATGACATGGATTTCAACATCCAGGGTGGGACCCTGAGAGATCCTGGGTTCCAGTAACTCCCTCTGAAGCCACTAGAGTGATCCATGCCCACTGACTAGAGTTCCTGGTCTGTGTCCTGACATTCAGAACCTCATCTGGAATTGTTCCTGGCTATCTGAAAAACATGTTCCCTCTGTCAATAGCTACATTCCCTGGGAACAATGAAGATAGCAACCAGCAAGACTCATATGTGCTGGAGGCAGAGTTTTCATAGGAGCTGGACCTAGACAACAGAGCTCCCTCCTACAAGAGATGAGAATGACCACAGGCTTCTTTGCATTCAGTACTAAACACATTTTGCTGCAAAGAGACAAAAAAGGATTAACAGCAGTATCACCACCACCACTACTACTAATATAGTAATAGTAAATCCTCTATGAACTGCAAAGCATCTTTCCCTCTTTCCCACTGTAATAAACAGCAGCATAGCACTAGGCAAGTAGCCACTAATCCCTACCATATGTTTGCATACGTTTCCAGGCAAGCCCTTAATAAGTAACGTACATGCTTAGGTTGAATCATCACCATCAGATATATCGTCTTATTGGGGAGTCTAATCTTGCTGTTTTAAAATGCAGAATTTCTTGCTGCAGACAGATTTCGTGGTCAGAGGTGATTTATTTAGGTGGTGGTATACCAGATACCTAACTCAACTGAGATTCCATCAAGGAGACCAAGAATATTAACCCAACCTTCAGCAAGTGGCGAACAAGCCTCAAAAGTGTGGAGGTTCGATTCAGACAAGCATCCAAATATTCTGAACCTCACCAAACCTTTTAGAGTGAGCCAATGGCCTGGAAATCTCCTCAAATGCACCATTCTCCTGAGACCCTCCAATGCTGATGGATTTCTGTGGGTTCGGAAATGCTGCAAGAATAGTTTTCCCTACAGCATTTCTGTTCATCCCATCAGATCCTGACAGACGACAGGAAGTGGCAGATGTGTGATAATCAAAAATATAAAATAAAACACACTAAACATTCTGGAATCTCACAAAAAGCCTAGATGGCTTTCACCGGTTCGCAGATTCCAAGGCCAGAAGGACCTAGACCACAGAGCATTGTGATAAGCTGATCTGACCTGCTGTATAAGACAGGTCAGAGACCTTCCCCAGCAATTTCTGCATTAAGCCCATCACTCTTGTCTGAGCTAGAGCAGATCTTTTACAAAGATACCCAGTCTTAAAAGATTTCAAGTGATGGAGAAGCCATCCCATCTCTAGGTAAGTTGGTTTGTCACCCTCACTGTTCAAAAAATTGCACCTTATTTCTAATCTGGATTCTACCTTTTCCTACTAGATTAAAGAGCTTTCCCCAATCAGAAATCTCTTCCCCACATCGGGACTTCTGTGACTTTTCTTGGATAAACTAAACAGACCGATCTCCTTAAAAGTGAAAAATCCACCATCTGGGCCATACAATTCAGTCAGATGTGATTTCTGACAAATCCATGCAGAGGTGTGTATTGAGTTCTGTAGTGAAAGTGGAGTCAAATCCTTTTAGGCCTGATCTTGCAAGGGGAGGAGCACATGGGGCCTGACTTCAATGGGCTTTGGGTCAGACCCCTGCTCAGCACTTGCAACTGTTATTGACTTCAAGAGCAGTTGTAGGTTCTCAGGAGCCCGTCAGATTGCCTTAGGCTGAGCACCAGTCTCAGTCTCAAACCAATTACTTTGCTGGTTGCGTTCATTTTTTTTTTTTTAAAGTTGCAAGTAAATCCACATCAATCCTGGTGCATTTTAAAATGACCCTTCTTTGAAATGTGTCTTTACAAACTTCCCCACCCCACTCCCATCTCCTCATTGGAGAACATCAGCATTTCCACAGTTAGGCCTCCATTCTGCAGCTGTGCTGTGCAGGGGACCCTGACACTTGCTCTGAGCTCCACTGGGTTGCACACTGATGGAGGATCAGTTTGCAAAATCAGAATCTAAGAGACCAGCTCGGGCTAATTTAGACATCAAAGCAATTGTAATGCCAACAGACCCCGCTCGTTGGTGGGTGAGATGGAACCTGGGACCTCTGAAGCTTAGTGCATGAGCTTCTACTGCATGCTCTAAAAGCCATGTGGCCCTTAGCTAACGGTGTAGAGCAGACTCACTAAAGGGGACAGAGCACCACACTCAGGAGGTGTGTGGGTTACACAATGATCTAGCTGTTACCTGTATTCACAACTGGTTCCATTTACTCCTCAGCAGCAAATGGATAATGGTTTACGAATGGAGGTTGGATACAGTTTTGTATATGAAAAACCCACATTTAAAACTGTAGTCAACAAAACTTTCATATCTAAAATGTGCCAAGAGAGAAGCAGCAGAGACTACCCTCTCCTGCAGAGTCCACGAAGAACACTACAATGCAGTCACCTACTCTGGGAACTTACCCCTGGGTGAAATCCTGGCTTCACTTAAGTCAATAGTCTTTAATGAGCCAGGACTTCACCCCAGGTGTTTATTCCTCTTTGCATTAAATCATTCTGCCCAAATGCCCCTTCCACCTCAAGTCTCCTCATTGGTCATTTTTTTTCTCTTCTGAACCCTAATGTGACTCAAGCTCTGGGGTCATTTTACAGCCATGTTCACTTCTGTGTAGCTATTAGTTTGGAGCTTGGACCTAGAATAGTTAGTGGCGGGGAGACACTGAACTAGCTTCCTTTCCACTGCAATGTAAGTCCAGGCACAAGCCTAACCCCCCTTCTATCTACACACAAATCACATAACTCAGGGCTCAGCCCTGGGTGGAGGGTCTGAGCCTGAGATAAGGTGGGACCCAGTGTTCAATACACCTGGGGAAGTTCTGCACCACTGTGGCGTGGCAGAAAAGTGCCCCCCTGCAGATTTTCTTTGTTTCCTTGCAGAAAATGATTTCTGTGGGGAAGTAAAGAGAAGCGGCACCAGTGCTCACTCACCTCTCCCTGGTAGCTCAGATGCATCTGTTCCGTCAGCTGGGCAGAGAGGTAAATCACTGGGGGGGGGGGAGGGGGTCAATATGCAGCGGCAGTCAAAAAAGCGAACAACATGTTGGGAATCATTAAGAAAGGGATAGATAATAAGACAGAAAATATATTGCCCCTATATAAATCCATGGTACACCCACATCTTGAATACTGTCTGCAGATGTGGTTGCCCTATTTAAAAAAAAAATATTGGAATTGGAAAGGGTTCAGAAAAGGGCAACAAAAATGATTAGGGGTATAGAACGGCTGCCATATGAGGAGATATTAGTGAGACTGGGACTTTTCAGCTTGGAAAAGAGATGACTAAGGGGGGATATGATTGAGGTCTATAAAATCATGACTTGTGTAGAGAAAGTAAATAAGGAAGTGCTATTTACTCCTTTTCATAACACAAGAGCTAGGGGTCACCCAATGAAATTAATAGGCAGCAGGTTTAAAACAAACAAAAGGAAGTATTTCTTCACACAATGCACAGTCAACCTGGGGAACGCTTTGCCAGAGGATGTTGTGAAGGCCAATACTATAAGAGGATTCAAAAAAGTACTAGATAAATTCATGGAGGATACGTCCATTGATGGCTATTAGCCAGGATGGGCCGGGATGGTGTCCCTAGCCTCTGTTTGCCAGGAGCTGGGAATGAGCACCAGGGAATTGATCACTTGATGATTATCTGTTCTGTTCATTCCCTCTGGGGCACCTGGCATTGGCCACTGTCGGAAGACAGGATACTGGGCTAGATGGACCTTTGATCTGACCCAGTATGGCCGTTTTTATGTTCTTATGATGCTCCGTCCGCCCAGGGACATTAGTCCCATCTGGGCAGGGGGAGGGGAGGAGAACGGAGGGAGAGTTCCCCCTCCCTCTTCTCTGAATGGAGCAGCAGCTGGGTTGGGTCAGATCAAGCCCCAAAAACTTCCTCTGGCTGCAGGGAGCTCTGCACCACAGGGGTGGAGCCTTTGCATGGGGGTCTGGGTGTGTGGGAGAGTGGTGAGGCTCAGGGTGGGGGTTCCAGGTGCAGGGGGTGGTGAGGCTCAGTGGGGAGGTTGGATGCAGGGGGGTCTGGATGCATGGGGTTGGGTGAACAGGGGGAGCAGCTCCCTGTACAGTGACCACTCCCCCCACCTGCACACCCTGAGCCCCCCCAAATCTCCACCCCACAGAGCCTCATCCCCTGCATCAGGAACCCCCCACACCCAGACCCCTATCCCATTGAGCCTCAACCAGCAAAACTCTGACCTCCCACCCCACCGAGCCCCAGCCCCTTCTGAGCCCTAACGTCCTTTACCTGGACTCCCCTGCAGAGTCCCATTCCCCTCTGCACCCAGACCCCACACTGAGCTGCTCACACAAAGATTGTGTCACACAGAACCCTGATACTCTTGAGGGAATTTTGCACAATTTTTTTTTAAATTAAAATTCTGCAAAGTTCTGCATATTTGAATTATCAAAATAAAACAGAAACACAATAACAATATAATCACACCATTTTCAATTATTTTAGTCATTTATTTCAAAGTACGTTGAAGTAAATGACCAAAATAATTGAAAATTGTGCGATTATATTGTGTTATTTTGACAAATAAAATATGCAGAATTTTGCAGAATTTTAAAATATCGTGCGCAGAAATTTTAATTTTTTTGGTGTAGTTCAAGCACTACTGCTGTGCAATGTAGATGCAGCCCCACTGGAATGGTGCTCTGGGAATCCTCCAAAAGTATCCCATAATCCCCCAGTCTGACTTTCTTTGTTGTCTGGACAGTCAAGTTTTTCCTCACTGCACCATGAACAGAGGGCTAGAATGGCCACATTTTGGGCAGGTGCTAGGGAGTTTGGGGCATGGGTGGTTAAATTTGGGCTTGAATAATGCAGATGCTGGAGCCCCAGGTTGAGATCCAGGGTCCAACACTTCCTAAGTTGGGGTTACAAGTGAGTGTAGATGCTCACGCCCTAGGTTAACAAATGCTGGGTCTGCTGACTCTAATTCTACTAACCTTGGGTTTGCATTGAAGGATAGACAGACCCTCTCCCATTGTGGGGGTCCCAGAGCCTGGGCTCCCGCCCGAGCTGAACATCTACACTGCAGTTTTACAGACCTGCAGCCTGAGCCCCTCGAACCTGAGTCAGCTGACCTGGTCCAGCTGCAGGTGTTTAATTACAGTACCCAATATGTCTGGGCTGCTCAGGTATCTGAATGCAATACTGGCCTCAGTTTCACTCTCTTGGACGCCGTGCCGAACCCACTTAAAAAAAAATAAACGACTTTAATAAAGATGGGAGAGTTTCCTGCACCTGTCCAGCTTTACTGTGCTGATGTTCATGGTGAAATGCTGGCTCAGCAGAGGGATGATGTCTAGTGGATGGATGTACAGCCCTAGAGATGAGCCCTGAGCTCACGTCTAGTTACTGGGATGCTCCATTAAGGAAATGAAAGATTAACAGCATTCTTGACTGTCAGCTAACAATATGAATTCTCTGGGCACAGCTGGAGCAGACATTAACTAACAATAACTAAGCAAGAGAGAGCAAGACTAAATGGCTAGAATGGGGGTTGTTTGACAGCCAGAGAGCCCTAAAAAACACTGTGTTCTGAGCTACTTCAAACCCCAGGAGAAGCCATGTGGACAGACAGGAGCTTTTAAGGACTTTTCACGTCTTTGCAAAGGAAGCAAATTCATGTAATTAGAATAGAGCCAAATGCAGCAGCCCAAGAGATTAAACAAGAGGCCGAGTCATACATAAAGCCAGTAACTGCTGCCCCAGGAAACAAGACTTAGCACACAGGAGAGCGCATCCTGCTATCGCTCAGCAGTCTCATTTTTTGGGGGGACGGGGGGCAGTGTCAATGTGGGGGATGGGGAGAGGCTGCCAAGGTGGGGAGGCTGTCTGTGCAAGGAGAGACACCAAGTAAGGGCCAGTGCTGGAGGCAGGCTATCAGACTAGATGGATGCATGGTCTTTGCCGGCTATGCCTGGGTGGAGCTGTCATTTGCACACATTACAGCTCCCAAGCACGTGCGGGTGCAGCATTCTAGCAGCTCTCCCCTGCTAGTGGCTAGCTCAGCCACGCCCGAGCCTGGGTTACCTTACAGGGGAAGTGTGGACGGGAGTCTCTTCTGCAGAGGAAATGAACACAGCATCCTTGCTGTTGTAGCAGCTGGGTCTAGAGTCCAGTGAGCCAGCACCTTAACCTCCCCTCACCTTGTCCCGCCTCTCCCTCCTCCTTCCACACTCTCTCCTCTCCCCACACATGCTGGGGGAACCACCCTGAAGGAGCCTTGTGGCCAGGCAGAGGGAGACTGGGCCTTTGCTGGGGAGTGGAGGTTTGGGAAGTTTGTGGAGCTGGGCTTCAAAAGGAAATGCTGATTTGGGAAAGAGACTGCAGAGAGACATCCATGGGCTGGGTGCTCCTCTGAACTCCCCCGACTGAGGAATTCACAGCTGTACTTCAGAAGGAGCAGGGTAAAGCCTCCTAAACCATTCAAATTACTGATTCCCCCAGTTTTGGACAGGGTACAAGTGACTTTTGGGAAAGACTTGGCTAGTCTGGTTGGTGACAAACAAGTGATTTAAAAATGGGTGAGTCCCCTTTCAAATGCCTCATAAAATCATCCATTTCCATCTTACAGGACACACCAGTGTTTGAGGGCCTCATCCTGCCAAGGACTGAGCAACTCCTCAGTCAGGTGCCTGAGCACCCTTAATCCCATGGAAGTCACTGGACCAAATTCTGAGCGCGATGGAGTACCTGCACGCCTGCTGACATCAGTGGACATTGCAGATGCTCAGTACCTCTCAGGATTAGGCCCAGTAGGAACTGAGAGTCCACAGCATTAAGGATGGAGCCCTTAATAAGCAACTCAGATCAGAACATTTCAGTAAGCTTTCTGGGATCTGAAGGTGTCTGACAGCCTTTCATCCCGATTCTTGACAGAAGAGGATCTTCTCAGCTACTGATGTATTGATCTGAACTTAGAAAGGAGCTGTTCTTCCAAGGGCTGGGACTGACAGTTCTAATTTGCAGCATAAATCACTCATTGAGTCTCCTGATTCAAGGTCTTGAACTTCTGGTAATTGATGAAGAAAACTTTAAATAGCCCCCAAAGAGACCTCATTGTACTTTCCATTGAAGAGAGATATTCCTGTGCAGGCAGTCAACCTTTCTTTGGAGAATGTTTGTCTCTCTTTACACTAGGGCATGGTTATGCAGTTAATTCTTCCCACGTGTTTATTGTTAATAAAAATGGATTAATTTTGTTCTGCAATGGAAAAAATAGATTCTGCAGAGAAAAGAGTAAATTTTCTGGTCTGTCTTTGCTAATAAGTTCCTTATAAAAAGCGGAGTACTAAAATATTGTAATATATCTCAAGTATCCTACAGATATATGACGTTTCTGTAAGTTATACAATATTTTTACGTTCATTTTATAGCATTTAATGCAGGTAACTCCTCTGGAATCGTTAGTCCAGTGGGGAGAAAGAGATATACTAAACAGACTCAATCCACCTATGAAACAGCTTTCGCTTCCTTGTTTTCCCACCTATCTCCTTTCCTGATGATCTGCTCTTTCCAATAATCTCCACATCCTCCCATCACCCAATTTTTATCGAACAGTCAGAGAAAAAATTAACAAGTGGTTTATGACAAGGTAGCTGTTTGGCACCAGCATAGACTGATAGTGAATTCTCTTCAAGTGCTAAGATTCCACAATGCTTAAGTGTAAGAAATCTGCCTTGAAGAGGAATTAAACCAAGAGTTAGGGACAGAAAGCAAAGCAGCCTCAGAAGATCAGAAAGAAGAGCCACGGCTGAAAAATATAACATCTACTTATCTGCACTGGTATAACCTAGTAATAATATTTTTATCCACCCTATTGTAACAATGTGCATTTGTGTTTTGGAATTCAGGGCAAGGAACCCTGGGCCCTGGATAGAAAATCTATTCTCTCTGTCTCCACTGCAGTGGATATATTAAGTCCAGCAGTGAGTTTTCTTGGCAGGTGAAGCATTAAGAAATCTTGCATTAAGGACTCTGCTCCAAATAGAGAGGGGTGATTTTTCATGACTTAGGCCATTCATATATCTCTTTCTTAAAAATTACTGATGTCCAAGGACTGTAACAGAAACACCTCGTCTGAGTCACTAGGCAGAGAAGTTCATGGTGTGTCTTATTTTGTTGTTGCTATTGTGCAGTTTAGGGCTTAAATAAATGCTGCAGACCAGGAAGCAAGGAAGACTTTGTTAAACAAGGCCTTACCCAGACTAGAATAACAAGCTGACATGTGAAACATCTAGCATGGACAAGGCATGCTGCCTTGAACATGTGTTAGTTTGTCAAGTGTAGCGGGGCAGTTAGCTTGCTCCAGCCCTGAAGGGGTTAAAACAGCCCTGGGAAAGGGCTGCACCGGGGAGCCAATAGAGTTAGGCTGATTGGGGAAGCAGCCACGGCTGGGGCCATGTCCCAATCAGGCCACACCGGGCCCTATAAAAAGGGCTGTCAGGCAGCTGCTGAGAGAGTCTCTCTCTTGCTAGAGAGAGAAGGACCAGCCTGCCTGGGAGCTGAGCAAGGTACCTGAGGCTGAGCAGGGCTGGGGAAAGGCAAGAGGAGCCAGGGAGCTCCAGCCTGGCAACTCCCCAGGCTGCAGGCCTTGGTGAAGGCCTAAAGCAGGTACTAGGGTGGCAGAAGTACAGCCCAAGGTTAGGCAAAGGCAGCAGGTCCTAACCCCCCATTGCTGCTGATGAGTGGTTTACAGACTGCAGTCTGCCCCAGTGAGTGGGGGCTAGATGATGACTGGCAGTAGTCACTGAGGCAAGGTGGGGATAGAGGGTTGGGGGTTCCCCTGGGTGGGGAGACCCAGAGACTGCAGGGGTACTGCAGAGGACAGACCCCTGAGGTAAGGGGTCCAGGAGGGACATGGGGCCTAAGGCATGAGGGACATCGGCCAACAGAGGGCGCTTTGGAGCTGGAGAGCTAATTCCCAGGACGACCAGCAGGCGGCGCCATGCCGGTGAGTAGTCGCTTCGCTACATCAAGTTAAAGTCCAAGAGGAAGCCTAGGGTTTAACTTGATCAGTTAAGCATGTGTTAAAATTCACATTGCCTTAGCTACACTAGAGCTTTCCAACGTGTTGGTTAGGGTGGATTAGCCAATATGTTCGAACATCACACCTTCAAATCCTAATCATGGCGAGGCAATCAGGAGCAGGACAGCTGGGCTGTTACATCTTCATCTACATCTACAGCTACGTCATTACATCTTCATTGCTTGTGCTATAGAATGCTTATACCATATGTAACAATATACAGTGAAAAATACAAAAAATGCATTAAAAGAATATTAGCAAAATTGCAATGACAATCTCTTAAAAGTTAGGAAATGGCAGATTTAAGTTGCTCATACAACCTTAATTCAAACCCCTTTTACATATGCATTATGACAGCCTTTAATGCCATTATCACATGCTATTTTTTCAACAGGACTGCTGCCTCATTCATTGCACAGGAAACTCTGGGAACGGGGCACCTATTCAACATTTCGTTTTAGCCTCATTAATCAATGTATGGCCCATACTTTATTACACACCATCCAAACCCTGCACTGAATATGGAATTGTTAAATTTCTCATGAGATTTTCTTTGACTCTCTTCACTCTGGTACCTGAGTCTCACACGCATACACAAGTTTATCTACACAACTCCCCTCTGTGTTAGGAAGGTATTACTATCCCCATATTTTAAATGGGCAATGGAGCCACAGAGCGATTAAGGCCAAAATTTGCAAAAGTCCTTATTATTGTTGAGTACTCAACATAAGACCTCTAGAGCCTGATTTTTTCAGAGCGCTTAGATTTTTTAATAGCTCTTTATCTGCACAAAGCGCAGTTCAGACATTAACTAATTAATCCTCACAATCCTGTGAGATACATAGGATAAGTATAATTATCCCCATGCTACATGTAGGAAAGGCAATGAATAAAGGTGAAGTCATTTGCCTAAGGCCTCTTCATAGCACACCTAGGATTAGACCAGCAGGCCCCCGATAGTCAACCCAGTGCTTATTACTCCAGACTACATCTTACCGGTGAAGATATTGAGAATCCACAACTCTCATCCATTGCCTGCATTGAAGTTATGAGTGCTCAGCACTTTGGAAAATCCTGGTGCAGGTCTCTTAATCTGGGCCCCAGAAAATGAGAATAACACCTGTGAAAAGTGTGGATGACTTGACCTGCCCAGCATCACACAGAACGCTGTGGCAGAGGTGGGAATAGGTCACACTTCTCCTGGGCGAGAGTAAACTGCCTAAGCCACAGGGCCACCTTCTCAGTGCCTGTGGCCCATGCACTATTGAACAGCAAAGAATAAAGTTTATTGGAAGTGTTTGCTCAGGCTAAAGTATAAGGCTCACATATTCTGCATCAACCAGCACTAAAAAATTTGCAGCTAAAGGAAAAATCATACAGAGAAAATATTTCCCAATTGTGTCAACGTTAAACATCAACCCCCTTTTAAGAATGCCAGACTTCAGAAGATCCACAGCAGTACAAAACTGATACAAGACTTGCCCACAAGAAAACAACAGGAGGGCAGCAACAATAACAGAAGCAGGGGCAGCACACAGAGCTCAAGGTCAGAAATGCAGGTGTGCAAGTGAGGCATTGTAGCAAAATCCAGCCACAAGGGCATATGGTGAGATCCTCCAGGCCAGATTCTACATTATGCTTTGGCTGTAACTCTGTTATGTATGCATAGGGGGCACTGTAGTTTCTATGGGGGTGAAAGTGCTCATCAAAGGCAATGCTGTGAGTAGCCATGAGTTGTTATCTGGAAAAAAAAAAAAAGATTCACTGGGGTTAGTCCCTGTGGCTCCGCTTCCATGCTAATGGGCAGCCGTCCTTGACTTTCCTCTTCCCAAACCCCTTGCCTCCCCAATAAGACTATATTGTGACTCCGTGTATTCCTCATCACACAAACAGCAGGAACGTTTTTTTGGTGACAAGGATGGGATCCTGTTGAAGATTAAGGCAAGCAGGATTCTGGATCCAGGCTGAGTAGAAAATTTTGCTCTCAAGAACAATTGGCAAGCATTCACGTTTGCCAGCTAAAATTTCAAGGGCTTTTAATCCCTGAAGCACCTTGGAACATTTGCTGATGGACAGGTCTGTCCCCTGAGAGGATCTCAACTAATTTAAATTAATCAAGGCCTCTCTGTAGGTGTTTGTGAGCATTTGGGCCTGGCCACAACAGGCATTCAGCTGGCCTGCTTTTTTCTAGGGTAAACAAGAATAAATTCCTCAAGAGACTCAAAGGGAAGGAGGAGTCCATGAGAGGGGATGGGTGGCCAGCATCCAGAGAGAGAAACAATATAGACAATGTATCAGAGGGGTAGCCATGTTAGTCTGAATCTGTAAGATGCAAGGATCTCAGCTAATTTAAATTAATCAAGTGGCATCTGAAGAAGTGAGGTTCTTACCCACGAAAGCTTATGCTCCCAATACTTCTGTTAGTCTTAAAGGTGCCACAGGACCCTCTGTTGCTCAATATAGACAATGCAATGCCTTCCTCTAACATGGTGGGGAAAGACTCCAAACTGCACACTATGGGAAGGAAAACTCCAACCGGCATTCATTTTATTATCAGGGGGTTATTTTCTTTATAGCAAGTAAAACCAACCTGTCGCACCCAAATGTTCCCATGGCCCAATAAGTGTGATAACTGGTTCCAGCGCATCCCATCACCTCTGCTACAACATGATGTTAGTAGATAAGGTAAATTACAGTGCCTGGTTGCAACTCCATAGATAAACGGTTCTAACTCCTCTTTCCATTAGAAGTCCAAGATTAACCCTAATCCAGCAACTTCCTTAAAAATGAAATCTGTCCGGCCTGCATGTTCCCCACATCTTGGAGAGTTAAGGGAATGTTGCCAGTCCTTGGACCACGGGGTTTCTGTGATACAAAACTTTAACAAAGGTGATCTTCATAAGAAAATCAAGAGCAGGGGACATTCTGAAATGCACAGTTGCGAGACCAGGCAGCAAGGAACGAAGGGCACAAGGCTGAGTTCCAGCTTGGTTTCCAATGCCTCCTTTCTCAGTTGCTTGTGACAGTGTTAGTTACGTCACTTGATGCATGACTGGAAGGTACTCATACTACAGTGATCAAGGGAGTTTATGAACCAATATAGAGTAGAATTTGGGCAGAATTGTTCCAACCTTGGCCCCAGCCTAAAACGATTGCTTTTAAGTGTGATCAATCTTTATTTGATCTTTTTGAACTTTGCAAGTGAGAGAAAAATACACTTGCTCCTTATTTGTTAGTGAGGTTACAGCCAGCCTGAAGGTATTTGAACAAGAACTAGGACTTCTCGTCACATCATGCCACCTTCTGCTAATTTATAGGCAAATAAATGCTCCTGCAGGGTGAATTTTGTTTTATTTCCCCCCTGTTAGCTGATTTATGGTACTTTCTACCCAGTACTGGGTGCCTTGCCTGTATGTCCGTCCATTGTATCCGTTACGTGTTCAATATGGGCTTGAGCCAGCAGTGGGCTGAGTTCTCTAGCCCTGCTCCATCAAAGCACTTAAGCAAATGCTTAACTTGAAGTTAGTGAAGTCAATAGGGCTATTCATGTGCTTGTTAATCCTGTGCTTAAGTGCTGTATTGGGACAGGGACAGAGGGCTCAGCCAGCGCCATGCAAGATTGAGCCCTACATGAGGTACTGAAACATGAAAGTTTATGCCCATCCCTATTCAGGACAGTGCTTAAGCAGGTGCTTAAGTCCAGTTAAGTCAGAGTGGGTAGTGCTTTACTCCACCAGCAATCCCCCTGAAATCATTGCTATCACTCATTGAGAGCAAGGATATCAGACTATTGCCCAGGGTTAGTAACTGCCTGTCTTGTTTGTCTAGTATCACACACTCTGGGTGCTTCCACTCCACTGAGTTAATCCATTGATGGGGAATTGAATGCATGCTATTAGAAGGCTTTAGGAAATGTTCTCTAAGGAACAGAGGCCTGTTACCTCTGACTGCAAAACAACACTGCCTTCCTCACATCAGACACTGATCTAGGGATGCTTTATGCAGGCTTGTTATTTTTTTAAAACATGAATAAATATTTAATTAAAGAAAAACAACTGTTCTCATTAGAATTTTTCTGCTCAGCTAATTCCAAAAGGGCTGAAGCTGGGAAGCTGATTTGTGTGTAAAGCTCATGGAGATGTAAATATCAGGGAAACTGGCTGAGAATTCACAGTTGCAAGTTTTATGGGAAGTTTTACACACGCTCAGTAGAGCTTTGTTTCCCCGGGAGTCGGGGGCGGCTGTTGATGCACAGTGCTGTGGGATGCTTAACAGTGCCTTTGTTTAGCTGCCCCATTAAACTAAAGGTTAGCTGGGCTGTGAAAACTTCCACTGAATGTGGCTACGATCAGCAGCAGGGAAACTGCTAAGTTCCTCCAGCCAGATTGCTAGATTCGAGTTTTCTTCTTTCTGCCTTTATTTCCAAAAGCTCAGGGACATAAAATGAAAACAACCATAATGATGCAACTGTAGCAATCAAGCAATCAAAACTCAGGAAATTCCGGGAGTTAAATTGCTCAGATTGGACTCCTTCTTTCTGTCAGGGCTGTCTCTGGCTTTTTTGCTGCCCCAAGCAAAAAAAAAAAAAAAAAAAATCGGGGTGGCCAGAATGATAAAGCAAAAAAAAAAAAAAACAAACCTGCGGCACATCCGGAGCCAGAGTGCAGGGGGACTCCCGGCGCTGCAGACGTGCCCCGGGCAGCGGGGGGTGGGGGTGGGGGAGGGAGCAGGGGGAGAGAGAGAAAGAGGGCAGCCAGAACTTCAGCGGGGCACTTGCCGGGCTTGCTACAAACCTGGCACCGGCTGGGGCAAATGGCGTGCTCAGCCCTCTCCCAGCAGGGCGCTCCCCTCCTCTGCGCCGCCGCACCCTACAGGACGGCCGGATCGGCGAACCCCCCCCCCCCCCCCCCCCCCAAAGGCCATGCCGCCCTAGGATTGGGCGAAATGCCACTCCGTAGAATCTGCCACCCCCAGGCACGAGCTTGCTTGGCTGGTGCCTGGAGCCGGCCCTGCTTTCTGTGCAGTTTTCTACCCCTCTTTTCCTTCTGAACTAGAAATATGACTATCATATTTTTATGTTTGTAATATAGGCCCTAAAAATTATAGGGTGTGGAACATTTCAGCGTTTGAGTTCTCTACCTTGTTGAATAAAGGCTGATGTGTCACATTTAATTTCATTGCATCTAGTGTGCTTTGCCAGCTGTTTATGGTTTTAACTACTTGCGCTAATACCCAGCTGTGCCGGGAGATGTCAAAAACTGTTAACGAACATCTACATATCGGGTGGGATTTCTTAAAGGCCCCTGACTCAGCATTGTCACTGACTTCACTGGGAGCAGAGTTAGGTCAGTGCTGAGTTCTTTGGAAATTCCCACTTACCAGCAGTAAACAAAATACTAACGTTCACAGGCCCCGGGCCAGACACGAGTCTGCACAGTGACTTTTGGAGAAGTTTTGGCACTGCTGCAGAGCATCACAAAGTGGGGCCTATTTTTCTCCACATACAGTGCAGGCCTGCCACATGTGTATAGAGCAGGGAACTGACTTCTCTTTAGAGCACATTAGGAAAATGTGCAGAGTCCAGATAACCTAGGAAACACACATTACTATTACCTGTAGCACCAGCTTAGGGCAGTAAAGTCATTGTAAATAATACATAAATAGATAATGCCAATCAGTTACACTAATTTATCATTGTATGATTTACGAGTGTTCAAACACGTTATAGGATTTACAGATGTAGGGTAATATCTACTATAGCTCCTAGTATGATAATATTTTCAACTGTCCACTGAAATATGTAACATAAAACAAACGACAGTGCTGCCAACTCTCAATTTTATCACGTCTCACAATATTTGGTATTCTTCTTATAGCCCCAGCTGCTGGAGTCATATGATTAGGTGAGACCCTCTGCTTTTTTTAAAAACAAAAGGAAGTTTCTAGCCCTTAGAGTTGAAAATGTGACGCAAGTACACCCCCAAGGGTCAGAAACCAGAGACAAATAACAAGAACCAACATTTATTACCTCTTTTGTAATGTTCTCCGAGATCTACTAATGAAAAGCAATAGATATCATCATTATTTATTAAAATTCATGATTTGTAATCCAATCTCATGATTTTTTCATGCTTGACTCATGATTTTGGAATGTTCGTGAATGGTATAAACAGAAACTTTGATGATCGTTTATACAGGGTTTATTACTGTTTCTGCACTGAAGCCTAGTCAGTAATTTATGGCAGAGGGAAAAGCAGGGTATGCACTGTGGTCAGCTGGGGCAGGAGAAAGGGGCCAAATGGAAACAGAGCTATCACCATGGGGAGAGCTTGGTGTTCTCACTAAATGCAACAGAAACTCAGCAATCTCCAATATATCTGTAGGCAACACCATAGCCTGGGAAGCATCAGGGTTCGTGTGATGGACTTCAGGATTTTTCAGCTGGTTGGAACATTGAACATGGAGCTGGCTGGGAAATGGAATATCCATTCCACAGAAAATGCCTACATTTTCATATTTAGTTTGGAATTGGAACAAAAAGTTGAAATTTTGAAATTTCCCACAGAATGAAAATTCAAAAAAACAAGTTCACTTTGGATCCAGCAATATATTTGGTTACGATAATGTCCACCTGTTTTGTTTGATGAGGTAAAAAAGTTTAATTTCAATAATGTCAAAACTGTAGTATAACTTAAATGTTAATATAATAGATCCTAGAACAATCAAATTAATATTTAATATGTATCTACATGAAATTAATTGAAATGATAAAGTCAAAACAAATCTTTTTTTACTTTATTGAAACAACAGCTTGACATTATCAAACTGAAAGAGTTTGCTTCAACTTTTTCCCATCCATTTTTGTCAAAATCAGTAAGTTCCTGAGAAATGTTTTGATTTCCGTGAGACAGTTCTGGTTAAAGTTTTTCAGCCATCTCTATTTATACACAGTTTCCTAGATGCCTTCAGTACAGACAGAGCAAAATCCTACCCTCCTTTGCACAGCTGCTAAATTCTACTCTTATGGTCCCAGTGGTATAACTCCGGTGACATGAGTGGGTTAGCCCACTTTTACACCTCTATAACTCACACCAATCTGGCCTGCTAGGTGTCTATTGTGTGTCACATACCCTCAGTACCTTTCATCACCACTTCTAGCCCGTTTTCCCTACTCTGCACAATTCCCTGGTCCCTGTGTTTCTCCAGAAGCATTGCTGGGGAGTGTATTCTCCCTTTCTGTGACTCCAGCTGCCTTCCTCCTGCAAGCAGCTTGAAAATCAGCATGTCCTGGGTGAATGTCACTTACCCTGACCTTATCACCAGACACCTAGGAGTCTCAGACCTGCAGTTTTTAACACCAATTTTATACTGTCAAAAGCATTTTGTAAACTCGGATAACAAAGTGTAAAGTGCCTGCCACTCAAGCCCTGCTAACTGAGCTGTGTAACTGCGGAGTGCATACATCATCTTCCTTCTTTTTAGTTTCCCTTCCCAGCCTCCTTCCGAGCTGTTCTCTTTGGGGAAATAGATCTGTCTAAAAACAGATTGTGGGCAGTTCCATCGGAGTCCTATGACAATCTCATTTCATTTGATCATGTTGCAAACCCAGCCCAACGGTGACTCCTCTTCAGGGACACCATATTTTATTCAGCCCAACAAGCATTTATCTTGATCTCATTTCCTCAAATCTGTACCACCAGTTCAAGATGTGTGACAAACAGATGTACCGGAGAAACATGGATGGGCAGCGCATCAGAGGAACTCCAGAGCTTCTGCAGTCCACAAAGGGACAAGCCGCCATGGCCCAGCTGACAAGCCAGGTGACATTGCTGGTAAAAAGCCAGGCAGTTGGTAAAAGCCAGGCAGCAAGCTCCAGAGATGAATGAATGGCAGCCAGATGGGGAGAATCCATACTGCCCATCTTCATTGACTGAACAGAGCTCTGCGGCACAAAGGTGCATAGGGTGGAAGCCAATCAATCAATAACATTAATCAATTTCCAGTGGATTTTGCTATTTGATTAGCTCTAGCAAATAGGAATATTTTTGCCATCCTTTTTGTGACGTTGCACTCTATATGATTTTATGAAAGTATGCTGATGAATGTGAATATAATGTAACTAAAATATGCTTCATGCAAAAGGTCTCTTGTAAGGTATCATTACAAAGCTTATAATATACTGAGTGTGGTCATCCTATTTGTATGAAAGTATCATTCTTGTATCTGAAAGAGTTATATTTCATATTTCTAGTGAGGGCCTATTGTAATTATGCAAAGTGTGGGCCATTAATGGTGGTTTGGAATCTTGATGGCTCCCATTAACCAGGACAATTGACTGTAAATAGCTCTGTTTTACTTGTAAGTCTTCCTGTATATGTGTGTTGGCAAGTGGGTAACGAAGTCTTACAGTGACATGTGATCATGTCAACTGAACTGGAATCCATCTTTAACCTGGTGCATTTCCATTGAGAAGGAGGGGTGGGAACCCAGAGGGACAAAGGATTCCCGCCTTATGCAAAAGATATATAAATGGATGGAACAGAACAAAGAGGGCGGTCATCATGAGAAATCCCCTAGCTACCACCTGAGCTGGAACAAGGTCTATACCAGGGGAAAGGATTGTGCTCAGACTAGGAAGGCGTCCAGTCTTTGAAAGAAACTTATTGAAACATCTCTGAGGGTGAGATTTTATCTGTATTCAGTTTGATTACTGTACTAGGCTTAGACTTGCGTGTTCTATTTTATTTTGCTTGGTAATTCACTTTGTTCTGTCTGCTACTACTTGGAACCACTTAAATCCTATTTTCTGTATTTAATAAAATCACTTTTTACTTATTAATTAACCCAGAGTATGTATTAATACCTGCGGGGGGGGGGGAGGGGCAAACAGCTGTGCTTATCTCTCTATCAGTGTTATAGAGGGTGAACAATTTATGCGTTTACCCTGTATAAGCCGTATATAGGGTAAAACGGATTTATTTGGGGTTTAGACCCCATTGGGAGTTGAGCATCTGAGTATTAAAGACAGGAACACTTCTGTAAGCTGCTTTCAGTTAAGTCTGCAGCTTTGGGGCATGTGGTTCAGACCCTGGGTCTGTGTTGGAGCACACTGGTGTGTCTGGCTCAGCAAGACAGGGTGCTGGATTCCCAGGCTGGCAGGGAAAGCAGGGGCAGAAGTAGTCTTGGCACATCAGTTGGCAATTCCCAAGGGGGTTTCTGTGATCCAACCCGTCACACTCTTATTCCACAATTACTGGGACAGATTCTCCAACTGAGTCACAGCCCCTTAGTGCCATCATGGTGCAAAGAAGCCCTAATCCATGGGGCACAAATCCAGCTACAAATGCCCAGGAGAGAATGCTTCTATTAGAGGGGAACCACAGCCGGCCCTGTGCATCCACCCATCCTCCCAGCCGTGGGGACATGTTGGGGGAGCAAGGCATGCTGGGGACTGGGATGGGGTGGGGCAGAATGGAGCAACCCTCCATCCACTATAGAGGATCTTATGCCAGTGACAGAACGCAGAGCTGCCTGGCAGCAGTAATATGCGTCATCAGGGCTGGAGCTGTCCTTCATGCCAAGCAGCGTGCTGGCACAGGGGACACTCACCCAAGTTTAAGTAGTTTTGTCTACTGAGTGTGACACCAGGTCCTTTGGGTCTGGCCCTTCACTGCTGTTGCTGTGGTTGCTGACAATTGCTATTGCTTAGCTCTGTGGCCTCTTCAACTAGGCCCCTCCATGGATGCCAGCTGCAAGTGATTCTGTAGGACTTTGCAGAATCAAGAGCCCCATTCCTTGCCCCTCCTGCCTCTGCCCTCACAGCTGTACCCGCTTCTGTGCACAGCTGGCTAGGTCACCAATGGGACACTCAAGACTCAGTTTGAAAGCCCTTTGTGATGGACGGACCAGTTGAGTCAGCACTAACCTGAACTACATTATTTCTTAGCATCCAGAACCTTAACACACAAGAACCAGAGAGAGACAAAGCAGGCGGCTCCCCAAAACAGAGCAGCACAACTCACCCCACCTTACTCTAGACTGGCTCTTTGCAGACTGACTGCAGCAGTGTTGAAAGACACATGCTTCCCTACAGAGCCCCTAGCCTGCAAGCAGGACCAGGAAACCCTTAAGAATTAAAGTGACAGTTTGTAATTTTTACACAGTTTTCAATACAGCACAGTCACCAGGAAGCTGCATTTTTGGGTGAAGGGGACAGGAGCCTTTGTGCAGTGGGGCCATTATGTTCCCATTTGTATTTGGAGTCCAAACTCCTTGGGCTATCATGTTTCTAAGCATGTCATCCAGGGATAAAGTCAGGTTTAACATCAGGCCGGTTAAAGCATGTCATGCTAACACGGTGCATTTCCCTAGCATCGACAAGGCCGATGAGAGCTGCATGTTTTGTATTTGCACCAGAATGTGGCCCCAAGAAATCAGCAACTCTGTACTTCAGAGACCTTCCAAGTTTTCACACAAGGCATGCCTCTGCACATGCCACCTCCTCCCTCCTGCACTTTGTGCAGTCTGTCTCCCCAGGCTTGGTCTTGTTTGTACGAGGTTCTAGCTGTTACTCCTGGGGGAATTTTCCGCCATTACACATGCACAGAATTTACGTCCCCTGCAGATTTCTTTGCTTCCCTGCAGAAAAGTGACTTTCTGACGGGGAAGCAAAGGGAAGCCACAACAGCAGTCATGCGACCCTCCCCAGCGGTATGTGCACAGGGCAGCCAGCAGAGAGGAAATCACTGTGAGGCAGGGGGTGGGACTAGGGAAGACCTGGCTGCTACCCTGCGCCGGCCTCAGCTGCTAGTCCTGGCTGGACTGGGGAGGACAGACTTCCTCTTCCCCTGCACAGCACCCAAGGCCATGTCAGACCCATCCCTATATTTCTTCCCCAGCTGTAGGAAGTTCTGCAAACTCCCCCTGCCACACTTCCTGCACCCATCGCTAGCTGCAGGGGGAGGGATCATTGTACAGGGAGCTGCTCCCCCATCTGCCCAACTCCTGTGCATCCAGATCCCCTCATACCCAGACCCTCCCACTGAGCCTCACCCCCCTGCACCCAGACCCCCCCCCAACAAGCCCCACGCCCTCTACATCTGGAGCAACCTGATGAGCCACCCACACCCGGATCCCCAGCCTACCAAGCCCTGAATAGCTGGACCTGGATCCCTACCCCACTGAGTCCCACTCCCCCAGCATCTGGACCCCCCTGCTGAGGCCCAACCACTTTCACCTGGACCCCCCTGCATAGTCCCATTACTGTTGCACCCAGAACCCCCCAGCAAGCCTCTGTGCATCTAGATCCACCCGCACCCAGATTGCCCCACACGGAACCCTCTCAACCCACACCTGGATCCCCCCACACTAAGCCCCTCCACACTTGGATCCTGCCTTGCTGAGCCTGCCTGCCCACACCTGATGCACCTGGCACAGAGGGGCAGGGCCCTGGGGTGTTTCTGGGGCAGGCCTGGTGCAGCCTCACCACTGAGTCCATGTTCTGGAGTGGGGGGAGCTACACAGTGATCTCCCACCTCTGTGCAGCCAATGGCCTGTGCTCCCCAATGCCTCATGCTGAGCTACCCTCCCAGTGCCCCCGTCCACAGCACTAGCATTATTCAGAGGTCTTGTTGGACAGAGGTGTTTTCACTGCACATTAGCCGTGAAGCACATGGCCTCAGCTGGGGACAGCAACTTTGCTACTCCAGAGATTGTCTGTTGTAAGGGGAAATCAAGGCACCAGCCTTCCAGCTCCTCCCAAACCAGCTTTGCTTTCTAAGCGCCTGGGAAGGGGCATCCCAGATTCAGTCTGTATCTCACAGTCCAGGTCAATATGAGACGCCACAAAATCGGCTTCGTGTTATATGATCTCATGTCTCCACATTGTTTCCCTTGGATAAACGTGAGAGAGAGAAAATGTTTCCTGCTCCCACTCCATATCTATGGTCCTTCTCTGGCCCCCCTCACAATATCTGAGTGCCTCTGAATCTTCACTATATTTATTCACCCAGCTCCCTGGGAGATGGAGTGGGTCTATTGCGCAGGTCGGAATCAAGGTACCCCAAGACTAAGTGACTCACCTAATGTTGCCCAGGAAGTCAGTGCCAGAGTAGGAATTTGAGCTCCAGATTATCACCCTAGTAACTGACCATCCCTCCTTCAGGCTATGTTATAAATATAAATTAACGGAGATATCCCATCTCATAGAACTGGAAGGGCCCTTGAAAAGTCATTGATTCCAGCCCCCTGCCTTCACTAGCAGGACCAAGTACTGATTTTGCCCCAGATCCCTAAGTGGCCCCGTCAAGGATTGAACTCACAACCCTGGGTTTATCGGGCCAATGCTCAAACCACTGATATTTATGCTCCTAGTGCCAACAGTAAAGGGTTCCTGGAGGCCCCTGCTGGAGGAGGTGGGGGACAGGTGTAGGAATGTGTTCCTCCCTAATCACAAGCCTTGAAGAACGGCAAACTGTTCCCTTAGCAATGAGGCAGGAGTGACCTTGTTCTAGCGCCTATGTTTGGGAAACTTATTTGGCTGATTTGATTGTTTCCTCGCAGCTGGCGTTCACGCGCTCGAGATGGGTTCGTTATCTTATGTGCATGTATACTGCCTGGCTTTTCTATGCGCAGGAATGTAACCACTAAGAAGTGTTGTAAACAAAGCCAGGAGAGAAATAAAAACCCCAGAAAAAGTTTTCCTGGGAGGCTTTTTGCAAGAGGCTTGTAAAGCTCTCTGGCTACCAACAAACCTGGCGTTCTGTTTCCTGCGTTGTCACCACAGACAGGCTGGATTATCTAGGAAGAGCTGAAGGGACACACAAGGTTCTCTTGGCTCTCAGCCCCCAGTGCAATCTCTGCTTCAGCCGGACACGAATTGCAGCAATGAGGCTGGGATCTTTCTGAATGGAGAAAGGGACATTTCTTGTGGAACGTTTCAGGGGCAGCAGCAAAGCAGTAGCATGTGCCTGGCCTCTGCCCTCTCCATCCCCACAGCCTGTCTTGACATCCGGTGCCATCACAGTTCCTGTGCTCTCCTGAGCTATTGCTGCTGGGGAGCCATCCGTCCCTCAAGGGGGGCAGGAGAGCAGAGTAGTAGCACCAGCCCCTTCTGCATTCGGTTGGGCAATGGACTGGGAGGAAGCAGACCTGGGTGCTATCACAGGCACTGCAGCTGGTTCAGAGTGTCAGCTCGAGGTGCTCTCTTGCCCTCTCTGTGCCTCAGTTTGCCCATCTGTAAATGGCTGTAAACCTCCCTGACTACGGGGCTTTGCAGTCTGTCATGTGGGTGGCAGCAGAGACTCTGCTGTCTGGCCTTGAGGCCATGGCACAAATTAGAACTTTCTGACAGGTGAGCTGATCCTGCAACCTGATTCCACAGCAGGGCGATTAGCAGGGACAAAGCGCTCGGCTCCATACAGGGTTCCTCAAGGCAGAGCAGCCCGGCACGCGCGCAATGCCTGGCCACTGCTCCGCAAGCCTCAGGATGAAAGGCAGGACAGTAGGGCAGCCACAGGTTCTTGGGAGGCGACTCCCAGAAAGGACAGCAGCTGAAGCAGGATCAGATCCCTCCATCTACATTTTCAGAGCCCAGGCCCCGTCCCTTCAGCCTCTCTGTTCTTGTGGTTTCAGACTTTAATCAGGATTATTTGTCTTTACTCTAAAGGCGATGCACAGGGAGAATAGATTGGACTTGCAGCCGTGGCTTATACTAGTTCCAAACTGCAAGGCGGTCTCGGTGTGAGATGTGCTGCAGTACAGTGTAAGTGTGACTAAATGCACTACTGTAGTCACACCCTGCACACCAGTGTAATAATCTTTGTACAAAATATGCCTTGTGAGGTATCATTTGAAAATTATATATAACTATAACTATAGTTATATATGTAGTTATATAGTTATGAACATAAACTAAAATTATGACTGAAATGTCTTTACCCGGCAAGTCTGGGGAAAGGATAAACCTGTTCCTCAAAGACAAAGGACAAGCTGATGCCTCTAGCCAGGTGTCATCAAAGCTGATTGCTCATCACCTGTCAAGTGGCCGTTCTTTGGCAGGAAGGGGGCAGGAACAGATCGATCTGCAGTTTAGCAACAAGATGGAACCTCCTTCACCATGAGACTCCATGTCTCAGTTGGAAGTAACTTTCCCTAAGGGAAACCTTCAGGAACATGCATTTCCAAGGGTGAGTGGAATATACAAGTGAGGGACAAAACCAGCCCTGGGATTCTTTCTCTCTCTCTCTCTCTTGCCCTTTCACCTAAGACGATAAAGGACCCAGCCCTTTGGACTTGGAGGGCAGCTTCTGATTTGAGAATCTGGTCAGCCCTGTTGTTGGGATCCTGTGGTAAGGGTTTTACCCCGAACCAAGTCTAGTTTAAGTTACTAGGCAGCATTTTATCTTGTAACCATTTCTGACTGTAATACCTTGTACTTGTACTCACTCCACAGCTCTCTCTTTGTAGTTAAATAAACTTGCTTTATTCTTTAATCAAAATTAACCCAGTGCTGTGTTTAAACTGAACTGTTTGACAACTCCATTTAAAGTAGCAAACTGTTGTACATTGAGCCTTTGTAGGGGTAATGGACATTTAGTATCTGAACTGCCCAGGAGAGGGTGGGACAGTGCAGAACACGCGATCCAGGACTGGGAGTGTGTTGGGGTCACCCTGCAAGTAGTAATCAAGGCAGGAGGCAGCCAGAATGTGGCTGGTGTTGCTAACAGGCTGCGGGATCAGAGTTGCTGGACCAGGGCTGTGGCTATACACAGACAGTCAGGGTGTGAGGTACCCCAGGTTGCAGGGCAAGTGGTGACACAACCCCTCACTGGTGTGGATTGCACCCTGAAATGCGATAGTAGATCACAGAGGGCAGGGTGGAAAGAACCCCCCCTTTTACCCCTAGACTATTGATTTTTCCTGCTGCATGGTTCTTTCTCCTCTGGCTATTCTGCATTCTTAGCCAGTGGCAGGGAAATAATGAATTGTGATTCATTAGTTTCTGACCAGGATGCATGTTCTGCATCTAAAATTCAGAAAAAAATGGTGATGGAAGCACAGAATGCGGCACAGCTCTAAACAATTACACTCCCTTCCTTCAGGGACTGTGTCCTGTCCACTCCAGCTCTGGGCTATGACAGATCTCAGCAATCCAGGAGCATAATGCGATTCCAAAACTAGCAGATCCGACCTGCTGGTGTGCCAGGATTCTGAGCCCACATTTACACAGAATCTTTCATTCCAAAGGAACCCAAGGCACTTTATAAGGTATAACTTTGTAAACAATTTCACCCACCACTGAAATGCAGCTAGCTCTGGGGTGGAACATGGCAGCTATTTAGAAAAATGCTACACAAGAGCTAATTGGAAGTGGTGAAATTACAGTGACCCAGGCTGTAATTTGGCCTAGGACACCATTGCTAAGACCCTGTGAAATAACAGATCTGGGATCCATGGGCACAATATGCAGTAAGAGTGCAAATGAGCTTTCATGGGCTCTACAATGGGGTCACGCTCTCGGCTGTACATCTGGTCAATACAGCACTGTCAGATGCTCCATGCCAGGGGATTGGCTCAGCCCTGACTTAGAGCCAAGAGCACCCCGCCCCCCATCACCACCACCTACAAGATGGTGTCTGCGAGCTATCCTCGTGGATGGCCACCTGGCTTTCCGACCTCCCGTCTGGACACCAGCAATACAATGTACCTGGGCATGAAATCATCAACTCCAGCTAGTACAGACTGCAGCAGCACATCTCCTCAGCAATATGGGCTATAGCGAGCTCTTCAAACCTGTTCTCCACTCCCTACATGGCTTCCCACAGAACAGCTAGTTGGGTCACATGTCTGAGTCCCTCTAGTGCCACATGGTGCCACGCCCATCTATAGCGCTGCACATACCTAGAGAGCTCCACAGTGCCATGCATACCATTAATGCTGCACAGTGCCATGCGTCCTGATAGCATCCCACAGTGCCATGCACGCTGGTAGTGTCCCATGGTGCCACGCATGCCTATAGCGCTGCACTGTGCCATGCACACCAATAATACACCATAGTGCAACACATACCAATAGTGCCCCATGGTGTCACGCATGCCTATAGCACCACACGGTGCCACGCACACCTGTAGCACCCTGCGGTGCCTATAGTTCTCCACAGTGCCATGCACACCTAATTTTGTTCTTCCCTGACTATTGCATTGATCTCCCTGGAAATGTTCCCCTCACTATCCAGCCAGCGGTGCCCAGTTTAGGAGAGCTCTGTTCCATGGGTGGGCCAGGCCTTTGAGCCCCTCTCTCATTGTTACATCTGCCAAATTTGTCTCCACTTGGAATGCCAATCTAGCTGGCAAACACCCAGAACCTGCTCCTTGAAAACACCCCTCCGCTGTTGGTCTCTCTGTGCAACACATTCACCGTGGAGTAGCCCAGCACACGTGCTGAGACGTGACCTCTGCCCTCCATTGCAGAGCGCTGGACACAGCCTCCAGTCAGGAGGCCACCAGGCAACAGTGCTCAAATAACTCTAGCAGGAGGAGTCAGGATCATTCCCAGCAAGCATTTGGAAAAGCTCTGCCTGAACTGAAAGCTTGTGCACGCCCTCCCTGCCTGGACGTGGGACGCTCTCCAGCCAGGTCGCTCCTTGTGACAACCTCACATGCTGACCTGCCCAGGCTGCTGGGCTCACTCAGCTCAGCTGTGCAATCAGGTCGCCAGGAGGAACCCACGTTGCTGTGCCGTGTGCTCAGAGGACACGGCAATAACGTGTATGTCGGTCTTCAAAGTGCTGCTGGGCAAGATCGCTGAGTGGGCTGGGCCTGAGCTACAGAACCATGCCGCGTTGAGCCGTCTGACCACACCGGGTCAGGGGCTGGCCAGAGACTTCCTTTTCACGACTAATGGGGAGGGGTTGATAGTGGTTTTAGTTCTGATGCGGAACAAACCCAAGACCTTTCACAATGTTTCACAGTACAGGAGAGTCAGAGACCCAGTCCAGAGCAGCCCATTGGTCATGGCACTCAGTGGAGGCTGTGGCCAGGTCCTTGCTCTGCTGGATGTGGAGGTGGGGTTCCCAAGTGCCTGACTATTGGCTGTTCCAGAGGGAGGCTCATTCTCTCTCTGGGTTTCCAGAAACACAGGAAAGGTCACGAGTTTGTCCCAATGCAGAGCAGGAAACTTTCTGAAATTTCAGAATGTTCCTTGGATGGGAAAACCATTTCCTGCCTGGCTCTCGGGAGACCCTGTGCCCTCTGCCGCCTCTGCCAGTTCTGTGCCTTAGCCACACTGGGTCTCCTCTCTCCTTAGAGTAACTTCTCCAGGCCAGAGCATCCCCTGGTGCAACTCCATTCACTCCAGAGGGGTTCTACCAGGGATGAATGAGCCCATTACCCTCAGTGGAGGCACTCTAGAGTCACACTGGTAGGAGCATGAGGGGAATGGAGCTCTCCAGCCACTTCACTGAAAATATTCAGCTGCTTCACTGATCCTACGCAGTCTGTAAAGCAAGAGTCCCCCAACTCCCCCAGGCCTTCTGCTGCCACTAGCTCCTTCCTCAGCTGCCCCTGCTGAAATCTCTCTCATCCTGGAGGCATCTCTCCCCTTCACACAGCTACTGCTCCTTGCCTGTTACGCAGCACTGCTCACTCCCACACCGGAAACCCCAGTGCTCTGCTGAGGGAGCCACTTTCCCGTGCTTGGCCCTTAGCAGGGAAGATAGGCTTTGCCATCGCGAAGGCAGCAGGCTGAGCCCCGACAGGATCCAGCCCTTCTCTGCACTGACATCCAGCTCTCTTGCCTGGATCCCAGCCTGCCCCTCTGCGCCTATTGCAGGCTTCCCTGGGGTGCAGTGGAGACAGGTGCTGCATTATCTTCAGAACAGAGCTCCTGGAAGCCAGTGCTGGGCCCAAGCTGCCAAGTTTGGATCTAGATCGGAATTCACCTAAACCCAGGAGGTGTTTGGATCCCGGTTGGGGTCCGCCTTCCATCCATAAAGGAGAATCAGATGAAATAAGGAACGAGCAGCTTCCAAACATCCAGAGCTACGCAAACGGTTAACTCAGATGCTGCCCTGGGGCATTGTCTGGGTTAACTGTACCTACAGTGGTGCCATGGCAGTGTAAAGGAGGAGGCTGTTAAAGCATGCAGCGTGGGGAAGAACAGCATGTGGCAAACAAACCATGGCCATGGTCAGCCCCGGCACCCCCAGTTTGTGCTGACTGCAGCATACCCTGATGGCCTGAAGCCAGGGGTTCATGGCAGATTGGGGGAGGGGAGGGACTACCCAGGGCAGAGCCTGCAGAAAGCCATGGCTCAGGCTAGGTGGCCGGTGGCGTCTGACTGATCGGTCCTGCAGTGAGCACGGGCTGCCAGCCGCTCAGATGCCAGGAATTGTTTTATTAAATCCTTTCAGACAGAAGAAAAACCTGAAGCCGCAAATGAAGTAGAAGTGGCAGGAGTCACCGCTCAGCAAGACGCTAACTCTGCTTCCAGCTGGTACCAATGAAGGCCCTGACTTAGGGGAGCATGTCAGGGAAGTGCAGGCAGGGGCTGAATAATGATCCCCTGCTGCAGGATAATGTCGCAGCGTTTAGAGAAAATCAACCTCCGCGGGATGCTGACATGCTCCTCTGAGGCAGGAGACACCGTTAGTGTCCCCAGCTCAGGCAACCTCCTGCAGCCCCAATTTGCTGGTGCAGGGACTCTTCTGACACTGTCCTGTGGCCATGTCCCTGGGCTACTCTCCCTCAGCCCAACAAGGCACAAGGGAAGCCCCAGCTGCATTCAAGCTGTGGGCTAGAGAGCTGCAAATCCTGGCTGGGGATTGGTCACGGGACTGGGTAGCCACGCGGTAAGGGTCAGGAGCTTTCAGGGGGCTGGGCTGAGCACAGGGCCGGGTCAGGGCCAGTCAGAAGGATTCAGGCCCCAGACGCCGCAGAGCTGGGCTGGCTCTGTTTAGCTGCCCCACTGGCAGGCTGGGAGGGAAGGGGAGGGGTGGGCTTTTCCGCTGCTCACAGCATGGCGTGGCTGTCAGTGTGGGCTAAGGGAACTCAGACTCTGCTCCAGGAGGACGACGACGAGCCGCTCTGGTTCCATGGTGCGCACACACACACCAGGACCAGTTCACACAGCATCAGTGCTCCCGGGCAGACCCCAGTTTGGGGATGACCCCGCCCCTTTGCTCCTCCCTGCAGCCAAGGAGACAAACTCATGAGAACTAGTGACACTGCAGCCCACCGTTTGCAGCATTAGCAGCTATACTGACAAGCCAGACCTACACGCATGTGCATGTGAGCCAGCCTGGCATGTCCCCGAGTGTGGCAATGCACCAGCAGTGTCACACGACCCAGTGGGCTACCAGCCCGGGGTGCATGGCTGAGTGGGGTGTGCAGCACTAGCCCTCTGACCCCCATGCCATCCCACTCGGGGCTGTAGGATTGTCCCCAGTCGGCCCAGTTGTTGGGATCCCTGCCAATTGCGGTGTAGCACCCTGCAGCCTGGGGCAGTTCTGTGCAACACAGTCTGTCTCCCTACAAAGAGAGCGCCATCTGCAGGGCAGGGTGGGAGCAGCCACCCAACAGGTGGCGTGGCTCACTAGTGCCAATGTGTGATCCTGTAGCAAAGGCAGCCTGGGCTCTGGGGCCAGGGAGGGGCAGTGTTCACATCGTCAGAGTAGCAAGGGCCGATCTGTGAGTGTCCGGCTCTGTCAGGAAGCGTGGCCTGCTCCATGCTGCCAGAGCAGAGAGGAACTGCCCTTCTGCCTGAAACAGACCCCAGGTGCTGGATGGCTTCCTGCCCCTCTGCTCCAGCCCAGCCCTTGGCCAGGGCTGCATGCTCTTCAGAAAGCCTCAATGAGCATCAGCCACACCTGAGGGCTCGCCAATAGCACCTGCTCAGCTGGGCCCAGGGCATGACAGGCACAGATGAATCTCGGGCAAGGGGACCCGTCTGCTTGCTGAACCGTATTAAGATGGCCCCCTCCAGTCACAGGCTGGTCTGAGACGGGTTTGCAGTTAGGCTCTGCTGCCAATGGGATGCCACATGTACCTCAGTGCTCTGCTAACAGGAGCCCTGCGGCCGCAGTGAGCACTGGCTACTCCGTGGGCAGGAACTACCCCTCCCCTGCCCCTGCCGAGGGAGAGCAGCCAGACACAGGAACATGCCAGTGAGGGGACAGGCTCTGAAGAGCACAACTGGCTCCCTGGAGCAGCCTGAGGTGTGAATACTGGCTGCTCAGAGCTTGGTTTTCTGCAGCAGCTAGGCCCCATTTGCACTCTCCACTGGGCAGGAGTAGTGGCAGAGGTGTGAAGTGAGCTGTCTGGATTCAGAGCCAAAGCTCGGCTGTGCATGAACATGCCCCAGCGGAGACTTCAGGAGGAGCATAAATTCTCCTCTGCAGCAGCGTTCAAGGAACAGAGCATCCTCGCCATGCAGCAGGGAGGCTTTCCCCAGCCGCCACAGCTATGTCCAGCAAATGCTCAACACTGAGCTGCCATGGGGGAACGCAGCCCTTGGGATCTGCGGGGGCCGGAGAAGGCCCCAAAACAGCCACAGCTATGAGCAGGGCCGGCTCCAGGCACCAGCTTAACAAGCAGGTGCTTGGGGCGGCCAAGGGAGAGGGGCAGCACCTGCGGCAATTCGGGGGTGGCAGGTCCCTCATTCCCTCTAGGAGCGAAAGACCTGCCGCTGAACTGCCGCCACCGATCGCGGCTTTATTTATTTATTTTTTTCCCAATTGTCGCCGCCGATCGCAATCGCAGCTTTTTTTTTTTGCTTGGGGCGACAGAAATGCCGGAGCCGGCCCTGGCTATGAGTGATGCACATTCTCTGCTAATCCTGGCCCTAGCCTTGCGGAGACACGTGGCTGGAAGCTGTTGGCAAAATGTCACTTTTCCCACAGCTCAAAATGAGACCAGAGTCCGAAAGGCAAATTAGCCTTTCGGTTAGTGAGTACTGTGGTACGTGAGAGCCTTGCAGTTCTGGGGCTTGCTGAGCGATTATCACAGACCACTATAGGCCGTTGATTCCATGCCTGAGGCCTGTTGTTATCACTAGATCTGTCTGACCAGTAAAACACCTCATGTGCGTTCAGATCCTTGGGGCCGAATGATTCATCATTCAACAGGGTTCGAATGGCAGCTGCACACTGGGACAAGTGCTCACCAGCCCTGCCCCATTTGCCCTCGTGCAAACCATAGACTCACAGAAATGTGGGGCTGGAAGGGCCCTCATGGGGACATCAAGTCCAGCCCCTTGTGCTGAGACCATCCCTGACAGGTGCTCACCAGCCCTGCCCCTTTCATGGATTACTGGACAAACGATTTATCCAGAAATCCGCATAGGAAAGCATATGATTCGCTTTCCCTGTTTCAGGCATCCAATCGAAGGGCAGAAACACCGGCAAGTGACTTGGGTGACCAATCACACAGCTGAGCATGGAACAGGTGAAGCAAACATTTGTGAGCCCCTTAGTGTCAGATTAGGATCAAACAATAATCCCCAGATCTGCTCTAGCTATATTTTAAGCTGAGAGCTGGCTGTATTTTAAAGAATCCTTATTGAGGTTGCAGGAACAAACCATCCCGATGTGTAGAAAGAATAGTAAATATGGCAGGTGACCACCTTGTCTTAACGGTGAAATCCTTGCTGATCTTAAGCACAAAAAAGAAGCTTACAAGAAGTGGAAGCTTGGACAAATGACCAGGGAGGCATATAAAAATATTGTTCAGGCATGCAGGACTGAAATCAGGAAGGCCAAATTACAACTGGAGTTGCAGCTAGCAAGGAATGTTAAGAATAACAAGAAGGGTTTCTACAGGTATGTTAGCAACAAGAAGAAGGTCAGGGAAAGTGTGGGCCCCTTACTGAATGGGGGGGGCAACTTAGGGACATAGGATGTGGAAAAAGCTAATGTACTCAATGCTTTTTTTGCCTCTGTCTTCATGAACAAGGTCAGCTCCCAGACTACTGAACTGGGTAGCACAGCATGGGAAGGAGATGACCAGCCCTCTGTGGAAAAAGAAGTGGTTCAGGACTATTTAGAAAAACTGGACGAGCACAAGTCCATGAGGCCGGATGTGCTGCATCCGAGGATGCTAAAGGAGTTGGCTGATGTGATTGCAGAGCCATTTGCCATTATCTTTGAAAACTCATGGTGATCGGGGGGGTCCTGGATGACTGGAAAAAGGCTAATGTAGTGCCTATCTTTAAAAAAGGAAAGAAGGAGAATCCGGGGAACTACAGGCCAGTCAGCCTCACCTCAGTCCTTTGAAAAATCATGGAGCAGGTCCTCAAGGAATCAATTTTGAAGCACTTTGAGGAGAGGAAAGTGATCAGGAACAGTCAGCATGGTTTCACCAAGGGCAAGTCATGCCTGACTAACCTAATTGCCTTCTATGATGAGATAACTGGCTCTGTGGATGAGGCGAAAGTAGTGGACGTCTTATTCCTTGACTTTAGCAAAGCTTTTGATACAGTCTCCCACAGTATTCTTGCCAGCAAGTTAAAGAAGTATGGCCTGGATGAATGGACTATAAGGTGGATAGAAAGCTGGCTAGATCATCGGGCTCAACAGGTAGTAATCAATGGCTCCGTGTCTAGTTGGCAGCCAGTATCAAGCGGAGTGCCCCAAGGGTCGGTCTGGGAGTTGGTTTTGTTCAATATCTTCATTAATGATCTGGTTCTGGAGGATGGCATGGACTGCACTCTCAGCAAGTTTGCAGATGACACTAAACTGGGAGGAGTGGTAGACATGCTGGAGAGTAGGGATAGGATACAGAGGGACCTAGACAAATTAGAGGTTTGGGCCAAAAGAAATCTGACGAGGTTCAACAAGGACAAGTGCAGTCAGGGCCGGCTCTAGGATTTTTGCCGCCCCAAGCAAAAACAATTTTGCGCACCCCCGCCGTTTTTTTCTTACCCCAGCCCCGGTCCCGCCTCAACTCCGCCCCTTCCCCAGATCCCCAGCCCTGCGTCCTCCCCCCAGGCTCTCAAGCCTAGGAGGGAGGGAGGGAGGGGGAGATCCCGAGCAGCCGCGGTGCGCGAAACAGCTGATTCGTGTGCCGCTGCTCCCCCTCCCTCCCGGGCTCTCAAACCCGGGAGGGAGGGGGAGATCCCGAGTGGCCGCAGCACGCAAATCAGCTGTTTCGCACGCCGCAGCTGCTCGGGGTCTCCCCCTCCCTCCCGGGTTTGAGAGCCTGGGAGGGAGGGCGAGCAGCGGCGCGCGAGCAGCAGCAGTGGAGGTGAGTTAGGGCGGCCGGGGCACATTTTTAGAGGCAGCATGGCCCGCACCAGAATGCCGCCCCTAAAAATGTGCCGCCCCAAGCACCAGCTTGTTTTGCTGGTGCCTAGAGCCGTCCCTGAGTGCAGAGTCCTGCACTTATGATGGAAGAATTCTATGCACTGCTACAGACTAGGGACCGAATGGCTAGGAAGCAGTTCTGCAGAAAAGAACCTAGGGGTTACAGTGGATGAGAAGCTGGGTATGAGTAAACAGTGTGCCCTTATTGCCAAGAAGGCTAATGGCATTTTGGGCAAGTAGGAGCATTTGCAGCAGATCGAGGGACGTGATCATTCCACTCTATTCGGCATTGGTGAGGCCTCATCTGGAGTACTGTGTTCAGTTTTGGGCCCCACACTACAAGAAGGATGTGGAAAAATTGGAAAGAGTCCAGCGGAGAGCAACAAAAATGATTAGGGGGCTGGAGCACATGACTTATGAGGAGAGGCTGAGGGAACTGGGATTGTTTAGTCTGCAGAAGAGATGAATGAGGGGGGATTTGATAGCTGCTTTCAACTACCTGAAAGGGGGTTCCAAAGAGAATGGATCCAGACTGTTCTCAGTGGTAGCAGATGACAGAACAAGGAGTAATGGTCTCAAGTTGCAGTGGGGGAGGTTTAGGTTGGATATTAGGAAACACTATTTCATTAGGAGGGTGGTGAAGCACTGGAATGGGTTACGTAGGGAGGTGGTGGAATCTCCTTCCTTAGAGGTTTTTAAGGCCAGGCTTGACAAAGCCCTGGCTGGGATGATTTAGTTAGGGATTGGTCCTGCTTTGAGCAGGGGGTTGGACTAGATGACCTCCTGAGGTCCCTTCCAACCCTGATATTCTATGATTCATCGGTAGAACTCAAAGAGCTTAACAAAGGCTGCTCAGATGCATCATCCCCATTCATTTTACAGTGGAGAAACTGAGGCACAGAGCAGGAAAGTGACCCAGCACCAGTGGTAGAGCTGGGGAATAGAACCCAGGACTCCTGAGTCACAGAGCTCTACTCATTAGGCCACACCACTACCCAGGCTGTTGGGTCAACCCCCCACAAATACATGCTGGAGGGGCCCCAAATCATCCTCTCTCAGGACGAGGGGCTGAATCCTTCCTTGATAGTCTTGGCATCAGATAGCTTGGCCAGTTCTCTAGACACTCAGCCTGTGCTCTGCCAGTGGGCCGGAGACTGAATGGGCATGCAGCTCTCTGCCCCAGCACTCAGACCCCTCTCTCCAGAGGAGACACCGAGCTCGGGCCAATAGCAGCTGCACTAAGTTAAGCAACGGCACAGCCCCCACAATGCCCCTTAGTGATAGCACAGCCTCCTTATGGTCCCTTAGTGATGGAACAGCCCCCCCCCCCACTGCCCATTAGTGATGGCACAGCCTGCCTGTGGCCCCTTAGTGACGGCACAGACCCCCCCCCCCGCACTTCCCCTTAGCGATGGCAACCCTCCACTGTCCCTTAGTGATGACACAATGCCCCATAGTGATGGCACAGCCCCCCCCCCACTGCTCCTTAGTGATGGCACAGCCTGCCCCCGGCCCCTTAGCAATGGCACAGACCCCCACTAACCCTTAACGATGGCACAACCCCCTGACGTCCCTTAGTGATGGCACAGCCTCCCACTGCCCCTTAGTGATGGCACATCTCCATACTACTCCTTAGCAATGGCACAGCCTCCCACAGCCCCTTAGCAATGGCACAGCCCCCCCCCCCCATGGCCCACTAGTGATGGCATAGACCCCCCACATACCCTCTTAGTGATGTCGCAGCCCCCCCTTCCTCTCCCATCACAGCCATGCTGGGGCAGCGATTGCCAACACAGTAAGCAGCATTAGGGGGAAGAGCTTCATGTATTTTTTTTGCCGTCATTAATAGAAGTTTCTTCCTGGACACAGAAGGGAATTGGCACTGTGTGCCCAGTCGGCTCTCAGTGGCCTAACCCCGAACACCACCCTGCACCACAGGGCACAGTGGGGAATGCCAGACCCAGTTTGTGGGGGGCAGAGGGGAACGCCAGACTCCAGGGTGTGGGGCACAGCGGGTAATGCCAGTCCCCAGTGTGCAGAGTGCAGCAGGGAACACCAGATCCTGGGGCGTGGGGCACCCCTCCTACCAGCGCAGACAGTGTCTACACTGAAGTGCTGTGATTTAAGTGCAGAGAAGCCCTATGTGAAATATTCCTTTCCCAAATGCAGTGCAGAGCTGCTCAGATGGCACTAGGGGGCGAAAAGGCTTCTCCTCTCCTTGGGCTGCAATGCATTGCTGTATGCCTGAGCTCCCTTCCTTGCCCTTGCCCAGGACTTCGGCATTATTAGCTCTGTCCCTGTGTAGGAAGCTCCCTGCTCAACTCCCTCCTGCCCTCGCCTGTAAAGGCTGGAGAATGGGATGCAGGCGCTGCACGTTTCACAGCCCTACCATCAATAAGCACTAGCCTTTCCACGCTCTGGCTCACAACCTCCCAGCACAGCCTTGGCACTGCCTGGCCCCTCCTGTGCTCCGCCCATGTCCTGCCAGCACAGGAGTCAGGGAGGAGAGGAGCTAGCAGAAAACGCCCTGCCAGTCCTTTTGGCTTCTGGTTCTGGGAGCAGGGCTTGCCCAGGACTCGCGCCCCAGAGAATGGCCCTGGGCCCAGCAAGGGAAGGGGCAGCTTTTGCAGATCACTGTTTATGGAGCGACGTCAATATTTCAAAGCATCTAATGCAGCTTCTGTAGCCCTTCCATGTGTGCCCTTTGCTGGGGAACGTGGGCAGGACTGCCGTGGCTGGTTTTAAAGGACTGCGTCCAGCTAACTTACTTGGCTCCGCGGAGCTGGAGCAAGGGTTGGAAATGCTGCGGCACTGTCTGACAAATGCTCCCACCCGCCCGCTCTGCCCAGTGGATGTTGTAAGCCATGGCTAGGAAGGGGCCATGGGGAGATGTACAGCACTTGGCGCATGGCCCTGTAGGATTTGCATTTGCCGCTCTAGATTGCTGAGTGAAGGGTCAAGTAAGGGGAGCAGAGCTTCCCCTTCCCTCCCCGTGCCCACACACTCCCTTGCCGGGGTAATTAAGCAATGACCCCCCCCAGTTCCCTCTCCTTCTGGGCTGGTGCAGTGAGAGCTCCCCTCCTGTTTCAGACCCTTAACACAAGCCTGAATGCAGTTACCTCTCCTCACACCTCCTATATGTGCCCTGCCCCACACAAACCCAGGCCAGGTTCTCTTCCCTTTTCATTTGCCAAACCTGTCCTGCCACTTCCCCCATGTACAGCCTCCCACCTCAGTACCCAGACATGGGCCCCAGCTGGGCAGGAGATCACTTCTCCAGAGGCTGGCTTACTAGCAGGACCAAGTACTGATTTTGCCCAAGATTCCTAAGTGGCCTCCTCAAGGACTGAACTCACAACCCTCGGTTTTATCAGGCCAATGTTCAAACCACTGAGCTATCCCTCCCCCAAACCGCCCACCCAAGGAACAACTGGAGAGGTGCTAAAACTGCAGTAAAGGGCTGCTGAGGTTTCTGGCTTGTTGGGTAGCAATGTTCTTTTGATTCGCTCTTTGCAGTAGTTTTTCTGATTGAAGTCAGATACGGAATTGACCATCCCTTCCCGTTGGACTTTAGTGCCTGGTGCCACCAGGCCTCCCGCATAGTCAGGAAGATGCTGCAAGCTCTGGATCACCCTCACTGGGACGGCCAGTGTAAACACACAAATGTGCATGCCACCCATGAACATGCACACACACACACACACACACATGTACACACAAACACATGTACACACCCGCACCCTGACGGCGGTCCCTGCCCATGGACAGTAACCCTGTACACCTCTGCACATTTCTAGCACCATTTAGCAAAAGTTTCAGAGCACTTCACCAGCATTGCTACAGTCAGCCCCACAGCGCCCCATCATGATCCCCTTCCTACACATAGGGAATGGAGAGGAGGCCCAAGTCAGTGGCAGAACCAGCACAGGGCCCAGGAGTCCGAGCAGTCCTCCTTTGGCTCCAGCGTCTAGCCAGGCATGCCGGGATAGTCGGCAGGCTGGTCTGGAGCCCATCTCACCCCTTGGGCTTTGCCAGGAACACTGTGCTCCCCAGGAGAAGAACAAAGAGGGCGGCATGTGCCTGCCCTGTGTTGGGGCACTGCTTGGGCAGAATCCCTGCCATTAGAGTTGTGTGCCCCCAGTTAAGACTCTGGCTTGCTCCCCCAGGAATGTCCAGTATATGTGCAATATGCAACAATGTGATTTCTGCTGGCCTGTCTGGGGCTTGGGCCCAGGAGCTCAGCTGCTGGGGGCCCTTGCATTCCTGCCCTTACTGAGCAATCCCAGCTCCAGCCAGATAGAGTAGCAGGATGGGGTGAGGACCCTACAGGGCTTGCTGTAGGCCCCACCACACCCACAGGCAGAGCAGGCCACTGCATTTGCCTGGGCATTTGTCTTTGCAGGAGGGCCTGTGGATGCCAGGCCAGCCTTGCCCTCGGCTCCTGCAGGGGAAGGCAACTGCCTCACCTTCATCTCAAGGCTGGGAAACGATTGGCCGTAGGAAGAAATCAGTAGCTGCTGCTGGCTGAGTAGGCGAGGCCAGTTGGAGATGCTGGCGGGGCACAGAAGAGCTGTCTGGGCAAAGGCCATGCTAACCATGGCTCCTCCGGTATGTCCTGACAAAACATGGCACATTGGACAGCACAGGTTCTTCCATGACGGCACTTATCTCCAGCCAGCTGTTTTCTACCCTCTCTCACCAACCAGGCTGTGATCCGGGTCAGGCCAGCTGCTTGCCAGGTGACAGCAGAGGGGCCAAGGAGAAATACCCATCGCTTCTCTAACAGCTCACAAGACAGCGAGAGCCACCTCCCGGTCCCTTCCAAGTGCTGCCAGGTGCTGGCTATGGCAATTTAGCATTTATATTCCAGCAAGGCAGCTTTACTTCCTGCTTTGCTTTCAAAGCCAATGTCTCCGTCACTGGAGTCATTTTCCTTGAAAACTCATTGACTAGAAGAGAAATTGTTCAAGGCACTTGACAGTGAGAGCATGAACCTGGGGCTTGCTGTCCTCAGGGAATGTGCTGATATCAAATCTAATCTGGTTGATGATGGGGCTGGTCTTGCCCTCCCTCACTCTCCAGGGCAGGCAGCAGAACTGCGAGGAGGCGTAACGGGCTCGCTGCTCTCTTGTTCTGACAGTCTGACTCTGGAAACTGATGTAAAGGAGAGCATGGGGGGTAACGTGGGTGGGTGACATTGGTGTCCATGGCAGGAATTTGGCCAGCAATTCTATGCTTAAATCGTTTGCAGCCTATTTTTGTCACACTAACCAAGTGCCTTGGGGAGCAGAAATCCAACGGCTGGTTCGCAGGAGCTCAGTCTGCAATGTGACTAAAGCCATGGGGATCTAGGGACTGTTGTACTCTGAGCCATGGCCACTGGCAACTTCCACAGGCACAGTGGAGACAGACTCCATAGAATCATAGAACTGTAGGACTGGAAGGGACCTGAGAGGTCATCTAGTCCAGTCCCCTGCACTCCTAGTAGGACTAAGTATTATCAAGACCATCCCTGACAGATGTTTGTCCAACCTGCTATTAAAAATCTCCAGCGAAGGAGATTCCACAACCTCCCTGGGCAATTTATTCAAGTGCTTAACCACCCTGACAGGAAGTTTTTTCTAATGTCCAGCCTAAACCACCCTTGCTGCAGTTTAAGCCCATCTCTTCTTGTCCTATCCTCGGAGGCTAAGGAGAACAATTTTTCTCTCTCCTCCTTGTAACAACCTTTTATGTACTTGAAAACTGTTATCATGTCCCCTCTCAGTCTTCTCTTCTCCAGACTAAACAAACCCAGTTTTTTCAATCTTCCCTCACAGGTCATGTTTTCTAGACCTTTAATAATCATTTTTGTTGCTCTTCTATGGACTTTCTCCAATTTGTCAACATCTTTCATGAAATGTGGCACCCAGAACTGGACACAATACTCCAGTTGAAGCCTAATCAGTGCGGAGTAGAGAGGAAGAATTGCTTCTCATGTCTTGCTTACAACACTCCTGCTAATGCATCCCAGAATGATGTTTGCTTTTTTTGCAATAGTGTTACACTATTTACTCATCTTTAGCATGGTCCTAACTACAGGCTCCTGCCACCCGAGCAGAAGAAGAATCTCTGTTAGCTGTATTGGGCCAATGACACACAGACAAATAATCCTGATTCCATCCAGTAGAGGACAATGGCAACTTACTGACCTGATTAAGTAAGTCGCCATTGTCGATGTGTAACCTCAGCATCCCTTTACTGCAGTTTTAGCACCTCTCCAGTTGTTCCTTGGCTGGTGGGCTTACAAGGGTGGTTTGGGGGAGGGATAGCTCAGTGGTTTCAGCATTGGCCTGATAAACCCAGGATTGTGAGTTCAATCCTTGAGGAGGCCACTTAGGAATCTGGGGCAAAATCAGTACTTGGTCCTGCTAGTGAAGGCAGGGGGCTGGACCTGGTGACCTTTCAGAGTCCCTTCCAGCTCTGTGAGATAGGTATATCTCCATATATATGTTATATTGCTCTTCTGCTCATGTTGCCGTAGGATGGGATTGTGCTGGGTCATGTGTGGACGACACAAGGGGGAAGGGCAGATGGGGTATCTCTCCAGACTCCCCCAGTGCAGACACCCAGCACAATGAAGTTGTTCCCGACTCACCCTGCCAGCCTCAGCGGGAGCAGCAGCAGGTTGGCTGGAGGAGCTAAAGGTCTCAACGTCTGTCACCCTAAAATAGCCCCCTGCTCTGCTCCAGACACATGCAGTCCTGGTCTGCACAGCCAGACACGTGTCTCAGTGTTAGACTCTGTTGGTGCTAAGAACAGGTAGAGCATCCAGATTCCCACTTGTTGTGTAGCTCAGATAGATCAGTGGGGCTGACCAGAGTCTAATTACAATCGCCCGGCCCCAGATAAAGCAGACATACAACATACGACTTTGTTATGTGCCTGCCTGCCTGCTGGCTGTGCCTCTTCCCAGGAGTCTCTCACTTACCTCATCACGGGAAAGAACCCATCAGAGACCAGAACCCCCAGGATTCCTGACTCCCAGCCCTGAGTGCAGCTCACTAGATCACGAAACACCGGCTGCTGCACCCATCCCGATTCACCAGACTAAGGGCAAAATTGTGCTCTTGCAGCCACACCTCTGGTCCCTGGGAAATGTAGAGATCACAGGGGTCTGGGAGCTCATGCAGTTCTCGGAGCTGAATTTTGAAGGCTCCAGTCCTGCTCTCATTTATGTCCAAGGGGGTTTGGTAATTGGTTTAAATGAAAGCTCCACACACATTAGCACCACAACCGATCGGCCCAGTCTCCTGCTGCTCAGAGGTGACTTGACACCAGCTCTAATGCACGTCTCCCTGATCACCCCCTGTGCGCCCGCCCCCGCCCCCCAGAGAAAAGCAGAAGCTGCTATGCTTTGCTTTCTTCCCAAATAAACAGCAATGCATGCAAAGCTTGGAGAAAAACAGGCTGGCGCGTCAGGCCCAAGAGATCCTGTGTAGACCAGATATGCACACTAAGGACCAACACAGAAGAATGTTTAGAACAGCAAGTTCTCCTAATCATCATTGTCATTGACTTCCAAAAGGCATCTGACAGCCTGCACAGGCATATGCTGTGGGATATTCTTCGGGTCTACAGAATGCCCGCTAAAGTCATCAACATCCTCAACGCCATGTACACAGCTGCGAACAGCTAGACAGCAGAATGGTGTGAAACAGGGTTGCATTTTATCTCCACTATTGCTTGGCACAGATAGGATCATGAAGAAGTGTGTTAGCAACACAAACACTGGTATAGCCTGGGTACATGGCAAATGCCAAGAAGACCTAGATGTTGTTGACTATTTTGCACTTCTGAGTGACACCCCTGAAAATGTAAAAACAAAGACAAACTTGGCAAATCCAGCAGGCCCAGCAGGGCTCAACATTTGTTATGCTCAAACAAACATCCTTAAAACCCAGACGTCAAGCAGTAACATTACATTAGAAGGCAAAAAGATCAAGAAAGTGGAACAGTTCATCTACCTAGGCTGCACCATATTGGCCAATGGAGACCTCAAGAAGGAAGTGACCTCAAGGATAGAAAAGGCAGCTACAGCAGTTACTAAACTCAACAACATATGGCAATCAAAGATATACAGCATCACAACCAAACTGAGAATTTTCAGTTCAAACATAATTTCAGTGCTAACATACATCTGTGACAGCTGGAGAGCTACCAACATGCTAGACAGAAAACTAGACACCTCCGAACATAAGTACCTTTGAAAGAGTCTGGGCATGGGTTGGAAAGATGTCATCCCAATTAAGAAACCAGCTTGTTTCCACCAGACTCAGCGATAGGCGCCAACTTTCTCGGTGCCGGTGGGTGCCCGTGCCCCCCCGCCCCTTTCCTCACCCCGACTCCACCCCATCCCCACCCCTGGCTCCACCCCCATTCCAACCCCATCCCCAAAGTCCCCGCCCTAACTCTGCCCCCTCTCTGCCCCTATTGGATCCCTTCCACAAATCCCCGCCCCAGTCCTGCCTCTTCCCCCAGTGCACCGCATTCCCCCTTGTCCCCCCTCCCTCCCTGCCCCATGAATCAGCTGTGTCGCAAGTGGTGGGAGGGAGAGAGGAGAAGCAGGATGTGGCGGTGTGCTCACAGAGGAGGCAGAGGTGGAGGTAAGCTGGAGCAGGGGGGCGGGGCCACGGGGAGCTGCCGATGGGTGCTGAGCACCAATTATTTTCCATGGGTGCTCTAGCCCCGGAGCATCTACGGAGTTGGCACCTATGGACTCAGCAGGAAGCACTGGACATGTTCAGGTACACACTCCGGATGCCAACACAGAGTCCCACATGAAGGTCACAACTGGAAACCAACTGGGGTGAGGAAGAGGGTGAAAAACCCTGAGCCAGGAGGGCAGACCTGTCAATCTGAACCCCAATAGAGCAGAGGCAAGGAGGAGTAAATGACAGAGGAGGGAGGATGTAATAATAACAACACTAGATGCCTCCAGATAATGAAAATCTGCCTCTCTCTGCCCCGAAGGAAGCCTGGGAATTGCAGTGCGTAGAACAGCATTCTGTTGGCTGAAGAGTTGCTGCCAGGCTGAGGGGAAGGCAGATCTTCCAACAGTCTTCCCACTGTTTTACATTTATCTGGGTGAATTTCTCAGCTCGGTGGCTGTGTTTTGGGTTGGGCTTGGAACACATTCGTGGACTGGGGGTAGGGGGAGGGGATTCCATGGACCTGGGTGACTTTGCTCCCAGGCATAACTGAGTGAGCCCTGAATCAGAGTCTAAATTTTAGTGAAGCTAACTGAAAGCAAACCTCCCCCTCCCAGCGTGAGCGCTGGCTCCCTGGCGGCCCCATTTCACTGTTCAGTTTGATCCCTAGACCCGGCTGAAAGTGAAGCTGCACCAAGTGACAGTTATTTCAGATCCTGTGAGCAATTTCACACCCCCAGGGTAGATGTGGCAGCCAGCCAGTGAGAATAACGCAGCGCAGGTACCCATGGGACCCCGGGACACCTCTCCCCCCTGCAGGCAGGTGGGAATACCATATCCCCACTTCCTTAGAGGGAAAAGAGTGGAGAAAATATTGGTGCACACTCCCTCCAGCACCAGTGATGGTGCACAGGATGAAAACTAGTCTCTTCCATTCCTCTCTCCCCTTTCCCTCTGTGACCAGGTGCCAGCTCAAGCCATGGCCCCTAGGTATCAACTGAGCACTGACAAACTCACAGCTGGAACCAGTCTGGCTCACCTGCATGTTGATGTTGTTAAAATAGGTATCAGAATTATAAGAATGTGTTTAGTGTTGAGACTTAATAAAATGCTTGTAAGTTGTTGCCTGCATTAACCTCATTTACAATATCTGTATCCTCTATTATAATATAAGTTTTTGCTCTGTGACTTACCAGACAGGAGAGAAGCATTAACCTGTGTGAAATACCCAGCAAATGAGGCCCATCAACACTAGATTAATTGTTGTGGAATATCGGGACAAAAGAAAGAAACAATAATAAACATTTGGTGCTGGTTCCCCGGTGGACTGTGTGTGCTGTATAATCCATCAGGAGAATGGACCAGCCCAGATTTGTGGGAGCTGAAGGGGGAGCCGGTTCACAACTCCCCTTGGAGAAAGCTCCTGTGAGTCTGACATGCTCTGAGGTGCTAGCCAAGTGCAAAGGATGCTCCCATGGTGATCACAGTGTTTCCTATCATCACAGCAAGCAGGCCACTGCAATATAGAGGTTCCAACCAAAAACACAATAGGGCCAAACCCTGCAGAACTCGCATTAGCTGCCCCAGCAAGGCAACGACACCTCTTAACAATGGATCCTAGAAGGTGCGAACACCATCCCAAGCTCCCAACAGCAGCAGTGGGAGTTGAAGGTGCTCAGCACCTCCAGTTGGGCCCACTCAACTCAATGGAAAGTCGCCCATTGATTTAATGGACCTTGGATCAGACCTGTTAGCTTAGGGAACATTTCACTTGCTTTTGCTTAGAGGCATCTCCTAACCCCTAGTCAAGTGAGTTCCCCTGGAGCAGCCCAGCCCCTTTATCAGTTTAGGGCTCCCTCCTTCCCATGGGCAGGCAGAGGACTTTTTTTAAAGGAGCGCTAATGCCGAGGATTTCTGGGTATTTGCTCAGAACAAGGTCTCTGGAGAATGGACTGTCTTTGTTAATTTCTCTGGACAAGGCTTAGTGCAATGGGGCCCTGATCCTTGGGCGGGTTCCTACCTGCTGCTACCACTTCAATATCATTAATAATAGGAACAATTGGGCTATTAAATACTAATGGGAAACTGCAGGGTGTGCAAAGACAAAAGTGCGATCCACCCCAGAGTTATCCTGCAATCTGCAAGGACATCTCAGAACACGGCTCCTCAGACACTGCCCAGGGGCTGAATAACAGAGCCTGGAAGAGGAATGTCAGATGATGATAGCTTAGCAACAGAAGGAAGCATGTGGCTGATGACCCAATCCTAAATGACAATGGCCAGAAGAACTAACTCCATGTCTGGAACAGGGGATAATAAGGAAATCATGGTTTTACACTGAATTGTTAACTTGCGTCTGATATAATGCTTAACGAGGAGGAGGGATAGCTCAGTGATTTGAGCATTGGCCTGCTAAATCCAGGGTTGTGAGTTCAGTCCTTGAGGTGGCCACTGAGGGGTCTAGGGCAAAATCAGTACTTGGTCCTGCCTAGTAAAGGCAGGGGGCTGGACTCAATGACCTTTCATGGTCCCTTTCAGCTCTATGAGCTATATATATATAAGGTATATCGCCTTATATTTATTTAAATCTAACTGAATCAAATCTGTCTGGATAGCTCTAACCTGCCCATCACCATGACATCTGGGTATGGATAATTATTAGTAATCACTACTATTCAACTAAGGGAGGGTTATGAAGTTTTGATTGGCTTATAAAATGATCTGTTTAACTACCCAAGAGAGAAAAGTGAAAGCACAAGGACCAGGCCAAGTATCATGTAAAAGGTACACCGTGGATTTGGTGCTGATCAAAGGTGCTGGGTTGACCTCTGTTTTTTTATATAGCATGTGTAGTAGCAGGGCAATCTTCCTCACATGTGTGTACAACCATAGCCATGCGTGCCAGCTTGGGGGATGGGATGGTACCTCATGTCCAGTCAGCGCCTGCCTTCCCAGCTGAGCCCTCCAACATGGGAGTCAATTAGAGCGGGTTGAAAATAGAGGGGTTTTCCCATGGAAATTTTCAACTTTTTGGTGAAATACTGAAAACCAGAATATCTGGCTGAAAACAAATATTTTGGTTCAAAATGGTGCTGTGCTGCCTCGTGGGAGTTCTAGTTCAAGTGCCTGGTGCACCCATTCTCCTCCATGGCTGGGCTTTCTGGCTGGACTACATCTCTCATGTTGCACCACTTTCTCCCCCTTGGTAAAGGGATGGGTGCGTCATAGGTCCCTGGCTATGGTGTGTTCTGGGAGATGTAGTCCAGCTAAAGAAACTGGCCCAGAGAGCAGAATGGGAGCCTCAGGCGTCTAAACTACCATTCTTTTCAGGCACCGCAGCACCATTTGGAATCAGAATATTTCAAAACTGCTCAGTTTGGGGGCATTCGACTTTTAGCTGAAATATTGAAGTTTCCTATGGAAAGCAGACAGATTTGGTGCAAACAGTTCAAAAACATTTGTGACCAGTCCTGGTGCCAATGTAATGGTAGGTTGTCAGGTGGACAGTTGTCTGCTCCAAGCTCAAATAGGGCTGCTGGTTCGTTCCACATCGTTCCACCACGCTGCCTTCTGAGGGAATGAGTTTTCAGCTAAATGCAAACCAATAGTCTGGAGATGAATAGCCATATCCCAGCTCCAAGCCTTTCCTTTGAGTTGGGGGTTTGATACCAGCATTAAGGTTCTTCGTAGATTGAGATGCCCAAAACTGAAAAAAACAACAACAAAACCCAGGCCTTTTTGGTGGACTGCGGCTCACGCGCTGTCCAGGAGCCTGCAGGCACATCCCGTTTGTCAGCGCTAATAAAACGGTGGATGATTCCCCCCCCCACACACAATGGCTGTGTGCTCTGACATGATGGGAAGGCTCAGGGCCATACACGCAGTCATGTCACTGTGGAGAGGACCGAGAACTGGCACTCCCAGGTGTGAAAGGTTACAGAGAGACTGCTAGGTGCTTGCCAACCAGCCTGGAGTGCCCAACATCAGTGCTACTGTGCAGTCATGTGTGGCATGGGGATGCTGTGTCATGCTCAAATAATCTAACTCATGGTATCAAAGGCCCACATGCAATTAGGGCCTGATTCCGATCTCATGTTGGTGTAATGCTGAACTCAGTGGCTTTACCCAGGATTTACATCAGAGGCGGTAAGATCAGAATCTAGTCCTTAGTTTTCTGGGTCACTGGTGGCTTGCACACAACTCCTCAGGCTTCTGTATTACCTACCTCTGCTCCCGACAGTGCACTTCAGCACATTATAAGATTTACCGGTGTGACAGTAGCACCCTAGCCAAGACGAGGGCCCCATTGCGCTGGGTGCTGTACAGACACAGAGGGAACGGCCGTCCCTGCCATGAATGGCCTAAACAAATGAGACAAGAGTGGCTTAGCTTTCAGCTCGTGAGTTATTGCACTGACCTCAGTGCGACTGGTTGTGGCCTTCGAGCTAGGCACATGGTCTTGCTAGGCTGGAGTCTAAGTGAGAGAAGTCAGCAGGCGTTAGGAAGTGAGAGCTGGAAAAACAGCCATTCCAGTCGGCCTGCACTGCTGCCCCAGGAGATGCCGGCTGCATTCTCCTGCCTCCAGATGAGAATGGTTGTCTCTGTCCCTATGGCACTAGGACTCCAGCCTGCCCAGCACAAGCCAACTGAATAAACCACAGTGACACAAGCACAGGCGGTTTGCAGAGCAGCGGACCTACCTCCGCTCGGTGCCCGTCTCTCCCAGCTCTGATTGTGGAGTTACTTCCCCATGTTTAATATTGGCTGCCAGGAGTAGGAAGGGACCCGTCCCAGGGAATTATGGCACAGGGCACTTTTGGGACATCCCTGCATTCCTCCAGGGGCTTTTGGATACCTGTCACTATGCAGCTGCCTGAGGAGCACACCCAGCCACACTCTGAACTCCCCAAGATGAAATTCACATGCTGTGAGGCTGGATGTCCCTGCTGCTGTCAAATACTCCAGTTACATCCAGGCAGAGCACTCCTGCTGGGCCACAGAGTGTCCCGGCTACGTCTGGGCAGAGCGCCCCCGCTGGGCCACTGAGCGCTTCCACTATGTCCAGGCAGAGTGCCCCTACTGGGCCACCGAGCACACCCTGCTACATCCAGGCAGAGCGCCCTGCTGGGCCACCGAATGCCCCCCACTACATCCAGGCAGAGCGCCCCTGCTGGGCCAGCAAGCATCCCCACTAGGTCCGGGCAGAGCGCCCCTGCTGGGCCACCGAGCATACCCTGCTACATCCAGGCAGAGTGCTCCTGCTGGGCCACTGAATGCCCCCCACTACGTCCAGGCAGAGCGCCCCTGCTGGGCCACCGAGCGCCTCCACTACATCCAGGTAGAGCACCCCTGCTGTGCTGCCAATCGCCCCAGCTACGTCTGGGCAGAGCACCCCTACTGGGCCACCGAGCACACCTGCTACATCCAGGCAGAGCTCCCCTGCTGGGCCACGGAGCGCTTCCACTATGTCCAGGCAGAGTGCCCCTACTGGGCCACCGAGCACACCCTGCTACATCCAGGCAGAGCGCCCTGCTGGGCCACCAAGCGCCCCCACTACGTCTGGGCAGAGTGCCCCTGCTGGGCCACCAATCACCCCAGCTACGTCCGGGCAGAGCACCCCTACTGGGACACCAATCATCCCAGCTACGTCCGGGCAGAGTACCCCTACTGGGCCACCGAGCACACCCTGCTACATCCAGGCAGAGCATCCCTGCTGAGCCACCAAGCGCACCCTGTTACATCCAGGCAGAGCGCCCCTACTGGGCCACCGAGCGACTCCACTATGTCCAGGCAGAGCGCTCATGTTGGGCTGCTGAGCGCCCCCACTACGTCTTGGCAGAGCGCGCTAGGTGCCCCTTGTCATTCCAGGGATTGTGGAGCATGATGGGTGCTGTGGGGACCCCACAGCAAAAAGACTAACTCAGTGTCTCTTCCTGCTTTCCCTCTGCAGCCACTTCTGAGACCTAGTGGCTCATTCATCACATACACACTCTATTGCTCTCCGCGTCCATTCCACCTGGGCTTTACTCCTAGGCCCGCAGGGCTCTGAGATGTGGGAGGGTGGAATCCAAAATGGAGCCTAACCTGCATCTCCCGGCATGTGACGGGGTCATCTTTGCTAGCCTGCTGATGCATATCCAGCATGATGCGCATGCAATGCCCCCTCAGTTCCACTCAGCACTAGGTCTGGATCCTCTGCCAGATACCCCAGTGTGATTTTACCAATTAACTCTGAACAAACCAACGATCATTTATAATGGAAGGCAAAATAATCTCCCCGGTAATCACTGATTAGAAATGCTGGCTTGTGGCTGGCTCTTCACAGTCAGCAAGTGGTAAATGTCACCCGCTTGGCTTGCACTGCATGGGAGATGCTGTTTAATTAGCAGTTACAGCCTTGGGGCTTGTTCTGTTGCGAATGGGAGGAGAGTTCTGCTGGGTGGGATGTGCCCCTCCCAGTCATTCTGCTGTATATAATCCTCATGCTGGTGTGAGGGCCATGCCAAGATCAGCCTCGGTTACTCCCAGTCACATGGATCGTGGCAGCTGCCTCAACATACCCTCACCTTGGGATCTGTTCTTTGTAAAAAATGTACATAGGCTACAAAATTCAGTGCTGCTCAAGAAATCTGCTCAACACCTAGCACTGCGACTAGGCCTCCTAGGACCTGCAGTAACTACTAACTCTTTTAAGTGCCTTCCAGCACACCCATTCCCTGCTCTTTTAGCTTCAGAAACCCTTCCTTAATCATGCCCACTGTATGTAAGAGAGCAGTAGGATTGCTTAGTGCTCCAGTATGAAACTGGAGAAAAGCCCGTTGAGTGTCTTTGGGTTAAGTTTAGAGGCAAGAGCAACAAGGTGGATGTCGTGGTGGGCATCTGCTATTGACCACCAGACCAGGAGGATGAGGTAGACGAGGCTTTCTTTGGACAATGAACAGAAGTTTCCAGATCACAGGCCCTGGTTCTCATGGGGGACTTCAATCACCTTGACATCTGCTGGGAGAGCAATACAGCAGTGCACAGATAATCCAGGAAGTTTTTGGAGAGTGTTGGGGACAAATTCCTGGTGCAAGTGTAACCCACACACTTCCTGGGTGTGGTGCTCTGTCCCATATAGTGGCACTGAGACCGCTTAGAGAAATGAGTCTACTCTACAGGGTAATGTGGCTTTGATCTCAGTTTTGATCCCAGATGCCAGTCGTCAGTGGGCAGGATCGAACCTGGGACCTCTGGAGCTAAATGCATGAGCCTCTACTGCATGAGGTAAAAGCTACATGACTGTTAGCTAAAGCTGTAGAGCAGACTGCTTAATCTTGCTCTCTAAAAGTGGTCTTGGTGCCACTAGATGGGACAGAACACCACACCCAGAAGGTGTGAGGGTTATACAAGTGCTGGAGGAACCAATTAGGGGCTGTGCTCCTCTTAACATGCTGCTCACAAACAGGGAAGAATTGGTAGGTGAAGTAGAAGTGAGTGGCAACCCGGGCAGCAATGACCATGAGATGGTTGAGTTCAAGATCCTGCCGAAAGGAAGAAAGGAGAGCAGCAAAATACGGACCCTGGACTTCAGAAAAACAGACTTTGACTCCCTCAGGAGAGGGATCCCCTGGGAGGATAATATGAGGGGGAAAGGAGTCCAGGAAAACTGGCTGTATTTTAAAGAGGCCTTATTGAGGGCGCAGGAACAAACCATCCCGATGTACAGAAAGAATAGCAAATATGGCAGGCAACCAGCTTGGCTGGTGAGCTTAAACACAAAAAGAAAGCTTACAAGAAGTGAAAACTTGGACAGATGACTAGGGAGGAGTATAAAAATATTGCTTGAGCATGCAGGGATGTAATCAGGAAGACCAAAGCACAACTGGAGTTGCAGCTGGCAAGGGATGTGAAGGGTAACAAGAAGGGTTTCTACAGGTATGTTAACAACAAGAAGAATGTCAGGGAAAGTGTGGGCCCCTTACTGAATGGGGGAGGCAACCTACTGACAGATGATGTGGAAAAAGCTGAAGTACTCAATGCTTTTTTTGCCTCCATCTTCACAGATAAGGTCAGCTTCCAGACTGCTGCACTGGGCAGCACAGTATGGGGAGGAAGTGAGCAGCCCTCAGTGGTGAAAGAACAGGTTATGGACTATTTAGAAAAGCTGGACATGCACAAGTCCATGGGGCCAGATGCAATGCATCCAAGGGTGCTGAGGGAATTGGCTGATGTGATTGCGGAGTGAATGGCCATTATCTTTGAAAACTTGTGGCAATCGGGGGAGGTCCCAGATGATTGGAGAATCATCACCTGGTGCAATCGCTTCCACTCTAAGGACATACCAGCGAGAACACAAGACAAGACGAGAAGGAAAAAGACTTTCCCCCTATAACGGGTTCGGTCACAGAGACCCCTTGGGACTGTCACCTGATGTGCTGAAATTACCTCTGAGCCCATTTCCCCTGCCAGCTTGTGACTTCCAGAACCCTGCCTTGTTGAGCCAGACATGCTAGCCTGCTGCAACACAGACTCAGGGTCTGAATCATGCCCCCAAAGCTGCAGGCTTTAAATGAAAACAGCTCAGCAGGTTGCCTATCTTCAGCACCCAGACACCCAGTTCCCAATGGGATCCAGACCCCAAATAAATCCATTTTACTCTGTATAAAGCTTATACAGTATAAATTCATAAATTGTCCCCCCTCTATAACACTGATAGATATGCACAGCTGTTTGCTCCCTCAGGTATTAATCACTTATTCTGGGTTTATTAATGAACAAAAGTGATTTTATTAAGTATAAAAGTAGTATGTAAGTGGTTTCAAGTAATAATAGGCAGAACAAAGTGAGTTACCAAGCAAAATAAAGCAAAACCTCTCAAGTCTAAGCCTAATACATTAAGAAACTGATTACCGGTAATATCTCACCCTCAGAGATGTTCCAATAAGCTTCTTTCACCGACTAGATTCCCTCCTACTCTGGGCCCAATCCTTTCCCCTGGTACAGTCCTTGTTAGTTCCAGAAGACATTTTAGGTGGCAAGCAGGGGCTTTCTCATGGCTGGGACCTCCTTTGTCCTGATCCACCCCCTTTTATAGATTTGGCACAAGGCGGGAATCCTTTGTTTCTCTGGATCCCCATCCCGCCTTCTAAATGGAAAAGCACCAGGTTTAAGATGGATTCCAGTATCAGGTGACATGTTCACATGTCCTGTGAGACCCCAGCCTCCATTCTTCCAGGGCTGGCCCACAGGTACCCAGGAAGGTTTGCAAGTAAACAGAGCCATTTACAGGTCATTGATTCTGAAGCACCCTTAATGGCTTCCAATTAATATGTTTACATCAGTAATACAAGTTTATATCTTATTCTCCTAATTCCAGACGTAGAAATAACACATGCAAACAAATAGGATGATCACACTCAGTGGATTATAAGCTTTGTAATGATACCTTACAAGAGAACTTTTGCATAAAGCATATTCCAGTTACATCATATTCGCACTTATAAATGTATTTCCATAAAACACATGGAGTGCAACGTTGCCTCTCCCCCTCCCCCAGAAGGTAAACACTCAAGAGGCTCTGAGGAGCTCTGATCTTCAGGGTCATGCTCAGCTAGAACCTGGAGTTATGTGCAAATCCTGCTCCATCCTGGCCCACTCTGAATGTTTTAGCCACTTATGGGAACGAGAGCAGTTTTCCCAGGTGCTGACAGGCTCCCCTCCCTGTGAGCCAGCCCAGGACACAGGCCTGGTGTGTTTGGAAGGAGACAAAGCTTGTTAGGTTCTAACTACACAAACCCAGCACTCAGGAATATTATCTATGACTCTGAGTGGTGAGGGCTACCTGAGGAGCAAGTGCTGAGTGAACCCTTTGTCAGCCTTCCCCCAGCCTTCCTTCCTTCCTTGTCCTTACCAGTCTTTCCCTCTCCCTGAAGGTCTGGGCCCCAGCTAGTGCCTGTGGAGGTGGCTCCACCTTTCCCTGGTCCCATGGCAGGTCTCCTGCCTAACTCTGAGGGCATGACCAGCTCCCAGGTACTAATACAGCCTCCTGAGAATGATTAGTGCAAAGAGGAAGTGGGGCCCAGAGAGACTGTGACAGGGCCAAAGGAACCCTGGGAGTCTGGGGCAGAGTGTGGTTCCCCAGGGTCCTAGGTTAGGGCTCTAACCACTGGAGCACCCTTCCCAAGAGTCGCAAAGTGGAGCTTTCAGTCATATGCTAGCACATCTCAGGTGATAGCAGGGTCATTGCTGGGTGGCCAGTATTATGGGTGGGATGGCCATGAACAGGGACATCACAATGTCACGAGTGCTTAGCAGTGCAATGTCAGATGGGGTCAGCAGTGCATCTGCCCTGCCCACGGGTCTCCCTCCCAACACCCAGGCTTGGTGCTTCCTGAAGTCTGTCAACAGCCTCCGGCCTACTTAGCTCCCGCACAGCACCTAAAGAAGCAGCCTGTGATTATCTCGTCTCTGCAGCCAGCCAGGTTCTGCCAGGTTTCTGGTTTGAATTATATGCTCTGACAAACCAAACTCCTGAGTGATAATCTGTCAGCAGGACTCTGCTGCGCGAGGCTGGGTTTCCTGCACTTCTTGCTGCTCAGATGAGAGTGCAGAGATTCCAGTGCAGGAGACGTACACTGCCACACGGCAGCTACTGCGACAGCTACACCTAGCGTAACTCCTCACTAGTCTGGCAGCAGGCAGAGGTCTCAGAGCTCTGTACAGATATGTAGAATGTGTCTGTCTACCTGGATGCAGCCTGTGGCTGAAAGCCATTAATAAATGTACGCTCACAGCGCCCCTCGGGGGGAGGGCAGAATCTCATACATGAGGAGCTGGGCTGCAGGGAGGTGTGGCTGTGGACATATGGGAGCCCTGAGCCCAGTTCCCCAATCCTGGGCCAGTGCCACAGCCACAGGTCTGAGCAGGTCACTCAAAGCAGGTGGAACGCTGTGAGTGCAAAGAGCACTAGCTTGCCTGTTTCCATCTCTGTGCTTCTCTTTCCTTGTCGATTGCCCTTCCATGCTCAGGGGAAGGGCCCTTGCTGGGTCCAAACGTTTCTGCTTCTGGCCATGCCAACACCAGCCGTAAGAATCTGGCCCAGAATCTCTGTTAGCCATTAGGCAGGAATCAGCAGAACTGGGTGTCAGGAAGACCACACTTGTTGCTCTAGTTCTGCCTCAGTGCTGAAGCGCTGACCTGATTTGCAGAGGCCTTTCTGCCTGCAGCCAGGATTTCTAGTTAGGAAGCCTGCCATCTGCATTGTGATGTGCAGCCAAGCCACCTATGCTCCCAGCACGGCAAAGCCTGGGCCCAGACTAATTTGGTTCCTACCTGCTGCTAGGTCAGAGGCCCCACTCAGTCACACTTGTTCTGTTCACAAATGCCCTTGTTTAAACACACACAGGTGGCACATTCCCAGGGCCTGCAAGAGCTCAGAATTGCTCCAATAACTCCATAGCTTCCGGGCTGGCAGTGTCCAGCATGAGGGGCCGACTGTCCACAGATCCATTATCAGTCATGTGCCAAAGCAGAGTTCTGTGACCTGTTTGGATGAACCCAGGGGGGTGAATCTGACCGGCAAGGGCAGCCCTTTGATTGTACATGTGCCCTGCCTGGAGAGGCCAATTCCTACCCCGGGGATCAGGAGAGTGATGACTCATTTCTGAAATCACTTAGACACAGTTACTACAAAGGAGAGAATCTGCATTCCTGGTAAATTCACTCATCCAGAGGGGAATAGCCAGGAAAACCAACAATTCCTTCCCAACCTCTCTCTGGCTCTCTCTATCTGCGACTCTTCCCCACAGGCCATTAGTACCTCGAATGGCCCTGGGTCCATCAGCTTTGACATGTAGTGGCCCAAAAGATTTATTTCCTTCTGCTATTCTTTTGGGAGTGGCCTTATTTGTATTGGATCACTGCTCTGATTATCTTCCAGTGTTACATAGCATTTAGGTTTACTTGGTCTTGTCTCGGCGCAGGGGGCTTGAGGTCCCTTCCAGTCCTACTTTTCTATGATTCTAAGATTATGGAGGCAGTGGGTTAGCTGGGACATGGATGCAGTGGCTTAGCTGGGGTTCTCAGGACAGTGGGCTAGCTGGGATATGGAGGCAGAGGGTTAGCTGGGGTTCTTGGGACAGTGGGCTAGCTGGGATATGGAGGCAGAGGGTTAGTTGGTGTTCTCAGGACAGTGGGCTAGCTGGGATATGGAGGCAGAGGGTTAGTTGGTGTTCTCAGGACAGTGGGCTAGCTGGGATATGGAGGCAGAGGGTTAGCTGGTGTTCTCAGGACAGTGGGCTAGCTGGGATATGGAGGCAGAGGGTTAGTTGGTGTTCTCAGGACAGTGGGCTAGCTGGGATATGGAGGCAGAGGGTTAGCTGGTGTTCTCAGGACAGTGGGCTAGCTAGGATATGGAGGCAGAGGGTTAGCTGGGGTTCTTGGGACAGTGGGGCTAGCTGGGATATGGAAGCAGAGGGTTAGCTGGGGTTCTCAGGACAGTGGGCTAGCTGGGATATGGAGGCAGCGGGTTAGCTGGGGTTCTCGGGACAGTGGGCTAGCTGGGATATGGAGGCAGCGGGTTAGCTGGGGTTCTCGGGACAGTGGGCTAGCTGGGATATGGAGGCAGCGGGTTAGCTGGGGTTCTCGGGACAGTGGGCTAGCTGGGATATGGAGGCAGCGGGTTAGCTGAGGTTCTCGGGACAGTGGGGTAGCTGGGATATGGAGGCAGCGGGTTAGCTGGGGTTCTCGGGACAGTGGGCTAGCTGGGATATAGAGGCAGCGGGTTAGTGGGGTTACAGAGGTTCTAGATTAGGTGGGGTCATGGAAGCAGAGGATAGCTGCATTTTTGAGTTAGGAGGTTAGCTTGGGTTATGCAGGTGGAGAATGATAATGGGTGATGAAGGCAGCGGGATGGTTGAGATTACATAGGCAGTGGGTTAGCTGGTGTTATAGAGGGAGCTGATTAGCTGAGTTTATTGAGGAAAAGTTAGATGTATTCTGAAGGCTGAGGGTTAGCTGGGGTTAAGGAGGCAGCAAGATAGCTGGGTTATAGAGGAAGTCGGTTATGCAAGACATGGAGGCAGAGGGATACCTGGGGATATTAGAGCAGTGGGGTAACCTGGTTATAGAGGCAGCATGTTAGCTGGGTTTATGGAGGCAGAGGGTTGGCGGGGGTTATGGAGGCAGAGGGTTAGTTGGGTTATGGAGGCAGTGGATTGGCTGGGGTTATGGAGGCAGAGGGGTAGCTGGGGTTATGGAGGCAGAGGGGTAACTGGGGTTATGGAGGCAGTGGGTTGGCTGGGGTTATGGAAGCAGTGGGTTAGTTGGGGTTATGTAGTCAGAGGGGTAACTGGGGTTATGGAGGCAGAGGGTTGGTTAGGGTTATGGAAGCAGTGGGTTAGTTGGGGTTATGTAGGCAGAGGGGTAACTGGGGTTATGGAGGCAGTGGGTTGGCTGGGGTTATGGAAGCAGTGGGTTAGTTGGGGTTATGGAGGCAATGGGTTGGCTGGGGTTATGGAGGCAGAGGGGTAGCTCGTTTATTGGAGCAAGAATTTAACCAGGAAAACGGGGCAGCAGGTTAGGCAAGTCACTGGAGCAACAGGTTTTCTGAGCTATACGAGCGGGGGTTTAGCCAGGTTCTGGGGACACTGGCTCAGCCTAGAGTTTAGAAGCAGCAGCTTATCTATTGGTTGGAGGCCACTACCTAAGTGTGGTAGGTAGGAGGAAACTATCCTGGTTAATTATGCAGTGAGTTAGCTATGGCTATGAAGGAAGCAGTTTCACTGGGGATCAGAGGCAGCCAGTTGGCTGGGATGTTAAACCATTGGGTTAGCCAGGTTACGCACATGTGTGTAGCTGGGGTTTGGAGGTTGGCAGAGTATGAAGGTAGCTGGTTAATTGGTGTAAAGAAGCAGAAGGTTAGCAGCAGAGCTGGTGTATTCTGGGGCTCAGTCCAGCACCTCTTTTCATGCCAAAGTTCAGCCATGACTCCTCTTTTGTCAGTGGTGTGCGAGGCATGACCTCGCCCATATAAGGGGCAGTTAGTTAGCTGGGTTATGGAAGCAAGCTGGTTAGCTGGTGTAACTAGTACAGAATACAACGTATTTCCTTGGCAATACAGGGTATCACCAGGGTATCGTATCTGTCCTCTGCTTGCTACATGGGCTTCCCACAGAACAGCCAGCCACACTCAAGGGTTCAGTCCCCACCTTCAAGGCACTCAAGAGTCTTGTCTCAATGTATCTAAAAGAGTCTAAAGCGCCAGGATGAGGACTATGGTCAACAGCTCTGCTCCCATGGCACAATGGACCTTCCACCATTAGGCTACAGCTCGTCTGTGCAGGAGACAGAACTTTCTCAGGGCCTGGTCCCAGGCTGTGGATTGAACTCCCCAGAAACCACGGTCCATCCTAAACTTCCCCACCTCCCGCTCCAAGTGCAAGGAGCACTTCTACCTGTCTTCTCTGACTTCAGCACAGAGTAACAGGGACATAAAAACCAAACCCTCCGCTGCACATAATTCTCCCCTGTGGGGAAGATGAGAGAGCGAATGGCCCACACAGGAAAGAGGTAGTCATGTTGTTTATGCACTTGGGGAAGGCTATTGGAGATTATGGTTTTGAGGGTGGGATAAGATCCTGTACAGAACAGAATAGAATAAAATAGAATATGGAGGCAGCACGTTAGCCAAGGTGTGGAGGTAGCAGGTTAGCTGGGTTTATATAGAATTATATAATCATAGAAATGTAGGACTTGAAGGGACTTTGATAGGTCATCTAGTCCACTCTCCTGCAATGAGCCTGAACTAGGTAATATCTAGACCATCCCTGACAGCTGTTTGCCCAAACTGTTCTTAAAAACCTCCATTGACGGGATTCCAGAACCTCCCTTGGAAGCCTGTTCCAGAGCTTATCCACCTCTATAGTTAGAGAGTTATTCCTAATATCTAAGATTTTGTCACAGGTATTTTTAGTAAAAGTCACAGACAGGACATGGAAGCCATAGCCCCACTGCCCCAGGACTGACAGCCCAAGTCCTGCCACCCAGGGCTCACAGCCAGAGTCCTGCTGCTCGGGGCTGACAGCAGAAGTGCCACCACCTGGGGTTGAGAGCTGGAGCCGCTCTGCCTGGGGCTGAAATCGTGGAGGTCACATAAAATCATGAAATCCATGACCAACTTGTAGCCTTACTAATATTTAACTTAAATCACTCTTGCTGCAAATTGAGCCAATTATTTGTTGTCTTACCCTCAGTGGACATGGAGAACTATTAATCACTCTCCTCTTTATAACAGCCCTTAACATATTTGAAGACTTTTATCAGGTCATTCCTCAGTCTTCTTTTCTGAAGAGTAAACATACCCAATTTTTTAACCTTTCCTCAGGTCAGGTTCTCTAGATCTTTTATCATTTTTGTTGCTCTCCTCTGGACTAAAATTTTTCCACATCCTTCCTAAAGTGTGGCACCCAAAACTGGACAGAGTACTCCAGCTGAGGCCTCCCAAGTGGCGAATAGACCTCTCATCCCTTGCATATAATACTTCTGTTATACACCACAGAATGATGCTAACTTTTTTCGTAACTACACCACATTGTTGACTCATATTCAGTTTGTGATCCACTATTACTCCCAGACCCCTTTCAGCAGTACTACCACCTAGCCAATTATTTCCCAGTCTGCAGTTGTGCATTTGATTTGTCCTTCCTAAGTGTAGTACTTTGCACTTGTCTTTATTGAATTTCATTGTATTGATTTCAGATGAATTCTCCAATTTGTCAAGGTTGTTTTGAATTCTAATCCTGCCCTGCAAAGTGCCTGCAAACCCTCCCAGCTTGGTGTCATCCACGCATTGCAAAAGCATACTCTTCACTCCATTAGCCAAATCATTAATGAAAATGTTGAATAGTACCAGACCCAGGACCGACCCCTGTGGGACCCTGCTAGATACATCCTTCCAGTTTGACAGCAAACCATTGCCGACTACTTTTTGAGTACAGTCTTTCAACCAGTTGTGCATTCACCTTATGGTTACTTCCTCTAGACCACACTGCCCCCTAGTTTGCTTATGTCATGTGGAACTGTGCCTTACTAAAATCAAGACACATCACATCTATAGCTTCCTCCCTCTCCACTTGGCCAGTACCCCTGTCAAAGAAGGAAATTAGGTTGGTTTGGCACAATTAATTCTTAACAAATCTATGCTGGCTATTCCTTATCACCCTATTATCAGCTAGGTGCTTACAAATTGATTGTTTAATAATCTGTTCCAGTATCTTTCCAGATATCAGAGTTAGGCTGACTGGTCTATAATTCCCCAGGTCCTTTGTTTCTCTTTTTAAAGATAGGTACTATCCTTTCCCTTCCCCAGTCCTCTGGGACCTCACCTGTCCACAAAGAATTCTCAAAGATAATCGCTAATGGTTCCAAGATTGCTTCAGCTACTTCCTTCAGTGCCATGGCTAGTATGAATTTCATGAGGCCCTGCTGACCTAAATACCTCTAATTTAACTAAATATTCTTTAACCTGTTCTTTCCCTAATCTGGCTTCTGTCCTTGCCCCTTCTTGTTAATATTAATTGCGGTAATAATATGATCAGTGTGACCCTAAGATATTAATCTCTTTAGTGAAGACTGAAGCAAAATGGGCGTTAAACACTTCAGTGTTCTTGATGTCATCTGTTAGGCATGGTATACATGGAATATGGGGTCACTGGGTTAACTGGGGTTATGGAGGCACTGGGATAGCTGGGTTATGGAGGTACTAGGTTAGCTGGGGTTAGGGAGGTGCTGGGTTAGCTGGGTTATAGAGGGACTGGGTTATGGAGGCACTGGATTAGCTGGGTTATGGAGGCACAGGGTTATGGAGGCTCTGGGTTATGGAGGCACAGGGTTATGGAGGCACTGTGTTATGGAGACACTTGGTTAGCTGAGGTTATGGAGGCACTGGGTTAGCTGGGTTATGGAGGCATTGGGTTAGCTGGGTTATGGAGGCACTGGGTTATGTAGGAAATGAGTTAGCTAGAGTATTGGAAGTGCTAGGTTAGCTGGGGCTACGGACGCACTGGGTTATTTGGGGTTGTGGAGCCACTGGGTTAGCTGGGCTATGGAGGCACTAGATTAGCTGGGGTTATGGAGGCACCTGGATAGCTAGTGTTATGAAGGCACTGGGTTATCTGGTTTATGGCGGCCATAGGGTATGAAGGCAATGGGCTGGGTTATGGAGGCACTGGATTATGGAGGCACTGGATTAGCTGAGGTTATGGAAGAACTGGGTTTTGGAGGTACTGGTTTAGGTGGGGTTATGCAGGCACTGGTTTATTTGGCATTATGGAGGCACTGGGTCAGCTGGGGTTATGGAGGCACTAGGTTAGGTGAACTTATGAAGGAACAGCGTTAGCTGGGGTTAGGGATGGCCATGGGTTAGGTGAGGTTATGATGGAACGGCATTAGCTGGGGTTAGAGAGACACTGGGTTAGCTGGGTTAGGGAGGCACTGTTTGAGCTAGGTTATGGAAGCACTGTGTTAGCTGGGTTATGGAGGCACTGGGTTAGTTGGGTTACGAAGGCACTGGGTAAACTAGGGTAATGGAAGCATTGGGTTATGTGGCGTTATGGAGGCACTGGTTAGCTGGGTTATGGAGGTAGTGTGTTAGCTGGGGTTATGGAGGCACTGGGTTAGCTGCATTATGGAGGCACTGGATTTGCTGTGTTATGGAGGCACTGGGTTATGGACGCAATGGTTTAGCTGGGTTATGGAGGCACTGGGCTATGGAGGTACTGGGTTATTTGGGATTATGGAGGCACTGGGTTAGCTGGGTTATGAGGCACTCGGTTAGCTGGATTATGGAGGTGCTTGGTTATAGAGGAACTGGGTTAGCTGGGGTTATGGAGGCACTGGGTTAGCTGGATTATGGAGCCACTGGGTTAGCTGGGCTATGGAGGCACTAGATTAGCTGGGGTATGGAGGCACTGGGATAGCTGGCGTTATGAAGGCACTGGGTTATCTGGTTTATGGTGGCCATGGGGTATGAAGGCAATGGGTTAGCAGTGTTATGGAGGCACTGGGTTATGGAGGCACTGGTTTAGCTGGGGTTATGGAGGCACTGGTTTATTTGACATTATGGAGGCACTGGGTCAGCTGGGGTTATGGAGGCACTGGGTTAGGTGAAGTTATGAAGGAACAGCGTTATCTGGGGTTAGGGATGGCCATGGATTAGGTGAGGTTATGGAGGAACGGCGTTAGCTGAGGTTAGGGAGGCACTGTGTTAGCTGGGTTAGGGAGGCGCTGTGTGAGCTAGGTTATGGAAGCACTGTGTTAGCTCGGTTATGGAGGCACTGGGTTAGTTGGGTTATGAAGACACTGGGTAAACTAGGGTAATGGAAGCATTGGGTTATGTGGCGTTATGGAGGCACTGGTTAGCTGGGTTTTGGAGGCACTGGGTTAGCTGGGGTAATGGAGGCAGTGGGTTAACTGGGTTATGGAGGTACTGGGTTAGCTGGAGTTATGGAGGCACTGGGTTATGGAGGTACTTGGTTAGCTGGGGTTATGGAGGCACTGGGTTATGGAGGTACTGGGTTAGCTGCGTTTTGGAGGCACTGGATTAGATGGATTATGGAGGCACTGGGTTATCTGGGTTATGGAGGTACTGGGTTACAGACGCACTGGGTTAGCTGGGTTATGGAGGCACTCGGTTAGCTGGATTATGGAGGCGCTTTGTTATAGAGGAACTGGGTTAGCTGGATTATGGAGGCACTGGGTTAACTGGGTTATGGAGGCAATGGGTTATGGAGGCAATGGTTTAGCTGGGTTATGGAAGCACTGGGTTATGGAGGTACTAGGTTATTTGGGGTGATGGGGGCACTGGGTTATCTGGGTTATGGAGGCACTGGGTTAGCTGGTTATGAGGCACTCGGTTAGCTGGATTATGGAGGTGCTTGGTTATAGAGGAACTGGGTTAGCTGGATTATGGAGGCGCTTGGTTAACTGGGTTATGGAGGCACTGGGTTATGGAGGTAATGGGTTAGCTGGGTTATGGAGGCAATGGGCTCACTGGTTTTACGGAAGCACTGAGTTAATTGGGCTTATGGAGGTACTCTGTTAGCTGGGGTTATGAAGGCACTGGGTTAGCTGCCGTTATGAAGGCACTGGGTTATCTGGGTTATGGAGGCCATGGGGTATGAAGGCACTGGGTTAGCTAGGTTATGGAGGCACTGGATTAGCTGGGGTTATGGAGTTTCTGGGTTTTGGAAGTACTGGTTTAGGTGGGGTTATGGAGGCACTGGTTTATTTGGCGTTATGGAGGCACTGGGTTAGATGAAGTTATGAAGGAACAGCGTTAGCTGGGGTTAGGGAGGCACTGGGTTAGGGAGGCGCTGTGTGAGCTAGGTTATGGAAGCACTGGGTTATCTGGGTTACGAAGGCACTGGGTAAACTAGGGTAATGGAAGCATTGGGTTACGTGGCGTTATGGAGGCATTGGTTAGCTGGGATTTGGAGGCACTTGGTTATCTGGGTTAATGGAGGCACTGGGTTATGGAGGCAATGGGTTAGCTGGGTTATGGAGGCAATGGGTTATGGAGGCACTGGGTTAGCTGCGTTATGGAGGCACTTGGTTAGATGGATTATGGAGGCACTCGGTTATAGAGGAACTGGGTTAGCTGGGGTTATGGAGGCACTGGGTTAGCTGGGTTATGGAGGCACTGTGTTATGGAGGAAATGTGTTAGCTGGAGTATTGGAAGCTCTAGGTTAGCTGGGGCTATGGAGGCACTGGGTTAGGTGAAGTCATGAAGGAACAGCGTTCGCTGGGATTAGGGATGGCCATGGGTTAGATGAGGTTATGAATGAACAGCGTTAGCTGGGGTTAGGGAGGCACTGGGTTAGCTGGGTTATGAGGGCCCTGTGTGAGCTAGGTTATGGAAGCACTGGGTTAGCTGGGGTTATGGAGCCACTGGGTTAGCCGGGGTTATGGAGGCACTGGGTTAGCTGGGTTATGGAGGCACCGGGTTAGCTAGGGTAATGGGAGCACTGAGTTAGCTGGTATTATGAAAGCACTGGGGTAGCTGTGTTATGGAGGCACTATTACCTGGGGTTATGGAGGCACTGGCTTAGCTGTAGTCACAGAGGCACTGGGTTAGCTGTAGTTACTGAGGCACTGGGTTAGCTGGGGTTATGGAGGCACTTGATTATGGAAGCACTGTGATAGCTGGATCATGGAGGAACTGGGTTAGCTGGGTTATGGAGCATAGGGTTAGCTTGGTTATGCAGTTATGCAGTTAGCTCTGTTTTTCAGTGAGTAGCAGCTGTGTTTGTGACTTGGGTGTTGATGGAGGCAGTTAGTTTATACAGAATGAGTGCAGGAGTTTAACATGTAAAGGATGCAGCCATTCAGCCAGGATAGAGAGGGAGGAGATGAGGTGAGTTATCAAGACATAAGTTAGCAAGAATCTTGGTATACAGCTAGTTAGATGGGGAATGGAGGTAGCAGGCTAGCCAGAATATAGAGGATTTTAGTCCGCTGAAGCCTGGGGGCAGTCGTTTAATCAGGATACATGGGTAGGAGGATCATGTGGTATGGAAGCAGTGGGTAGGGGGGTATGGTTGGTGAGAGCAGGTCAGCGGGGAAATTGGGGCAATGGGTTCACTGGAGGATGGAGGGCACCAGGTTACCCAGTGCTATTGAAGTGGTGGGTTAGCTTGAATCTGGAAACAGAGAGTTGGAGAATGGGGGAAGTTGCTTACTGGGCTAAGGAGCCTGCGAGTCATCTGGAGTATCAGGCAGTGGGTGAGGCAGGGCATGGGGGCAGCAGATTAGTTGGGGTAGGGTTCTTTATGGGTACAGAGCCAGTGGGTTGATGGGGAGGAGGGCACAGTTTGCTGGGGTATGGAACTGTGGGTAGCGCTTGCTGGGAATTTTTTCTTTAAAATGCTGATTTGTCAAAACAGAGGGTACGACGGCAGAGGGCTGCTGGGGAATCAGGCAGCACAGTCGCTGGACCACAAGGGCCAGGCACAGGGCTGTTATTGAGGAAGGGGCTAGTGATGATACTGGTGCGTGCTGATCAGGTACTGTGGTGGTAAGTTAGCCAGAATATAGCTAGTTGAGTTTTCATGGCATGGAGTTAATAGTATTAGAGAGGCAGCAGTCACGATACATCTCTGATAGTTATATTCTCTTTATAATAATGGGGCCTTTAAGCAGCACGGTGCATGCAGATTACGCCATGCAGCAGGTTAGAAATCAATCAGCATGGTGATGCTAAGCCCTGGTCTATAGCGCTTGAAGCAGCTCAGCTGTGGGGCTGCACTTTGCCAGACAGACTGCCTGTCTGCAGAGGGCTTATTCTGTTTTTTCTTACTACAGAAAAATAATCAAAACCAGTGGAAATATTTTTCGCAGAACAAAACCCACTGCTTTGGCTGCTGCTCTGTTAAAATGGGTGTAATACCCTGTATATAAGATGTATGATATATAACACTGCCTGGTAAAGCACACCTGTCCTGGCGCTGCCAAGTGCAGGTGGGCTCAGGTAGAACACACCTGCTGTGCAGCTTCATGTCTGCACAGTCCCACCCTCATGGTTGGTTGAGTTCAGGATACGGATAGCAGAACGAGTGCTCTGCAGCAGGTGCCAAAAAGGACCCAGCACTGAAGAGGTTAGTGCTAATGGCCACTGGGGTGTTTTTAATGACATAGCCCCAAAGCCCCATAATGCCAGTTTTCTCTATTTACAAATGTGTTTCCAGTGTCTCTGAGCAGACAACAGCTGCCTTGTGTCTCTTAACCATGCTCTATTAACTACTGTCACATTTTCATCACTCCTCTGGTAATATCCAGCAACACCTCTATAATTTATTGTCATTAGTTTTTATTCACAACCATCACGGGGGTCACAGTGAGAGGGGAGCAGAGCACTTCATCCATTTCAGTGCTAAACATGCTGGAATAAAAGCTTTTCAAATAGATGATGTTAAATAGATATGAAAGGATAATGAAAGGCCAAGGAAAACAGGAAGAAAGGGAACCGGGCTCTTTTTTTTCCTTGCAAAGAGCAAATATTTCTGTTTATAACAGCAGAAACCCACCAGAGGCAGGTCTATTCTAAGGGCTTGTCTACACAGCTCCAGAGTTCAGAATTGCAGCATGCTAGTGTGCTGCACTGTAATTCCCCTGTGTGGACACTGCAAGCATGAACTAAAAGGTACCTACTTCACATTAACTTAGTCCTGTTTAAAGAGCACTACGTTAACACAAGTTAGGTACTTTTTAGTTTGCACCAGCAGCATCCACATAGAGGAGTTATGGTGCAGCATGCTAGCACACACTGCAATTCACACTTCCCTAGCTTGGGCTGCAGGGCCATGTAGACGTAACCTAAGATAGCCTATGTTTTGGGACTGTGAAACTCAGAGGTTTGAGAATGACCTATAAAGCCTTTCACCTCTAGGTCACTGGTCTGCACGTGGCCAAAGCCAGCAGTGAATGAAAGCCGTTACTCGAGATGATAGACACACAGAATTCCCATGCCATGGGAAAATCCTAAATTTCAACCTTTGTTTTCATCCTGAAATTGGGATGAAAATTCAAAATATCAAAACATTTTTAGGAATCAAAACATTTTGATTTTTGGGATGCCCAAACTGAATTGCGGCAGCTCAGCCACTGGTAGAGGCTGTGGTGCATCATGGAAGATGTAGTCTGGCCAGGGCATAGGGAACATAGGTGAAAATGGGGGCATGAGAGACACAGAACTACAACTCACATAAGGTACTGTGAATAAAATGTTCCTTCTCAATTTTCCTGGCAGGACATTTTGCAGAAATTGATCTTTTCCCACAGAAAAAATTAATTTTGATGAACCCCCATTGTTGTATGGAAAAATGTTTCATTTAAAATTTTTCAGTCAGCTCTATTCATTACTATGTGACTGGTGCTTAGTGCCCTACGGGTCTGAATCAAATTGTGGTCTAGTTAATGGGAGTCTTTCCATTCACTACAGCAGGCTTGGGATGAGTCCCTACCATCAGTGGTCTCTCAGCCCAGCTCCTAGTACATAAGTCCCCATCTTTGAAAGCAGCACCAGCATCAGGAATCTCAAAGCAGAGGGCATGAGCTGAATGGACCATGGAGAGTCAGCTCCTCTCTCATCCCTGGGGATGGTCCCACCGAGTCCCACTCAAAGCCGATTGGAAGCAGGCAGTGTCGGGCTGCTAATGCTGTGCCTGTTCTGTGGACCGATAACTTGCATTCATCCCTCTGCATCTATGCCCCCCAAAGTATGTGAAAGCTGGGATCAGGATCCGATCTCGATGCTTGGACCGATCTCTAATAAACAGGATGAGCAAGAGGAATTGAGGTCTCCAATTCGATTTCACATGGGCATGTTGTGCATATTGTTAATTTCTTTCAGTTGGTTTCTTTTTTCTCCATGTGTTTCTTTTTTTCAATATTCAAATAACACCCAAATAATTGGGAACAAATACCAGGGACTGAATGATACCTGCGATGTGACTTAATCCCCATCACCTGTCAGGCAAGGGAATGGAACAGCTAGTTATGCTCCGCCCCTGGGAGGGGAGTAACGGATTGCCTCCTGGCCAGAGGAAGAGGAGCTAGGCTGTGTAAGGAGCAGAGGGAGCACACTGGTGAGGGGCACCCAGGAGAGAGGAGCTTGGGAGAGTTCCTTCTCCATGGGAAGGGGCTGGAGGAAGTGCCAATAGATGGGGTTGGCTGAGGCCAGCAAGTAGAGCTCTAGGAGCAGGGTTAGCTCCTGCGGTGGGCCCCTAGAGTGGAGAGGAGCCCTGAGCTAAGCCCTGCGAAGACCAGGGAATGAGAAAGAAGCCCAGGAGAGGCCAAAGGCTAGCTTAAGTGGTCCTTGGACTCTCAGCAGGGAAAAACCAGGGTGTGTGTGGGTTGAGTACCCTGACAGGGGGGAGTGGAAGTCAAGCCCAGGATGCATGAAGGACCTTTTCTGTTTAGAGTTGAACCCCGGAAGGGGATTGAACTGAGTCACAGAAGACCCAGTGGGTGACCCTGGGGAAAAGACCAGCTGCAAGCGGTCACCGTGAGAAAATGGCCACCAGAGGGGATGCAAGAGGCAAAGTCCCTTGCAATGCATGTCCAGGCAGGAAGTGGTGCCCTAGAGGTGAGGACCTGTGTTTATAATACTCCAGTAACAGCGACTGAATGATTGTAAACAGGGATCAAAAATACTAACAGGGATTGACTCATACTATAGTAACATGGATCAAATGATCCTCCTGCACTAGCAGTTACATCCAGGCTATTTGCCTGTCCCCACAGATTGTAAGCATGCTACCTTCTGTAAATGAAAGGAATGCAGAGACAATCCCAGAAGGTTTTTTACCTTGGTAATTCCTTAGTACAATTGTACCTCCCACGCTGTATCAAACCCAGATGCTGAGGAGACAAACTTCTCCATGGGTGGGGGATGGCAAAGGGAAAACCTGCCAAGATGCCTTTCAGGTCTGTTAATGAAGAGTCTGTTCATTTTGACATGTCTTAAAAGCATTTATAGTTTCTCTCATTAGGGAGCTGCTGAGTCACATGGTTGTTATGGTGAGGCAGTAGCAATAACAGCATAGAGGCTGAATCTCCTGTTCCACTGTTAGGCTGATTTTGCTCTGACTTCTCCAACTTGATGACCCATTAATCAATCCCCCTGACAACTGGCCTGCGAGAGCCTCTGCCAGTGGCTTTCTGGGAAACTGGAGGAAAATCAGGCAAGTTTCCAAGACCTGGGGATTTCCTCAGGCGTAACAGGCACACGCATGGCTCCATGCACACATTTTCCAACCACCCTCTTTCTGCACTATAATATCTGATTAGCTCCTGAGCAGCCAACACCTAAGCCAAGGGCTGGGTCAGAGCCACTGGGCCAGGTGGACTTTGGTAAGTCCTCACCCAAGGGGTTCTCCATTCAGTCGAAGATTTCGCAGTGTGCTGCTCACTGACCCATACTCCTGTTGTTCCCACCGCATCAGTCCTGAACAAATGTCCAGGCCTTTTAGAAAGCCAAGGTGGACATAAAGAAATCACAATCATTCTTAGCAAACCTTTAAAAAAATCTAAGTAATCTTCTGGGCAACAAAGCTAATAAACCTGCTGCCAAGACTCTACATACCTACAGACAGTGCCTGGGCTAAAATCCCTCATGAGAATGTTGTAGCTGTTCAAACGCAAATACGTGTTTAGCAAAGCCCTGAGAAGTGACGGAGAAGGGCTGGCCATTCAGTTAATGTTACAGATGAAACCATGGAAGTGGAAATGTGTTGTTAACGTCATGCAAATACCCTTCACTCTGCCCCATGTCACTGCCTCAGGCAAAGCACATCACCACCACATGGCTGACTGTGGACGTAGAGAAGCAATTTAACTGGGCCTCACTGCGATGGACTGATTAGGCACTGCTGAAGCATTTAAACGGAAGTGCCCTGTCTTTACATCACTGCAATAAACAACCCCGGCCTTCTCTCAGGCAATTCAGTCCCCAGAAACAGACCAAATTGTACAGCCCTTTACTGCCAGCAGCTGTATTGAGGACAATTCCCCACAGCAGACAAGGTTTCAATGGAGCTACTGTAGATCTTAAGGGCTGGATCTGATATTAGGTAGCTTGTACACCAGGGGTGAAGGTGATGGAGGAATCACATATCTGTATCATAAGAACATATATTCCAAACCAAAGTCACGTACTCCAGAATTCCTCACCTCCTCAGTCAAACTGCAAAGGCAGTGGACTTCCCAATGTCCTTATCTAAGACTTCTTTGTTTAAAGGGCCTTCATCCCACACCCATAGGACAAGGCAATGCACCCCTCACCCGCATGGGTGCATAATGTGCAGAGGTTGGGGCAAAGTAAAGGGCCCAACTGTGCAAGCTTATTGTTGGTGAAGGGGTTGCAGGTACTGGGACTTCTAGGGTGAGTGAACGACCAAGAGCAAAGTGTCCACCCTAAAGATTTTGGGGAAGCCTCCTTGAGAATGACATACTTTCCAGTGACCAGTGAGCTATTGCCTAGTGCACCTTTGCCTGTGAATCCCAAGGCTTACATAGGTGCTTGCGTCAGAAAAGTATAGTCCTTTGGGGGCTTTTCCTCACACTGCAAGTAACCGAGGGAGATTTACAACCTTATCTCCAGGTTAGTGAAGCTCACAGCCAAGGAAGAGAGAAATTTTGAGTCAGGTCTCAAATCATTTCGCTATCAGGGCGCAGATCACAAACTGCTCCCTCCACCTCCCTTTGGTATACAGCCAGCTATTAGGGATGGCTCCAGCATCATGAAATTGATTCTGCCATACTGCTGTGGGAGGTGCTAATCGCCCCATGAGAGGTCCTTTCTGACTCAAATGACTCTGATTCCATGAAGCCAGTGAGAAAGATGAATGCCTCTATGCATGTAATGCTATTGCACCGGCTGGCAGGGAGCTAGCAGGGCTTGCTGCCAGGACAAAAAAAGTTTAAGTCATAGAGAAGACAAAACTCAGGGAGTCATTTTAATGCAATTACATGTTCATTACACAGGTGGTTCTCGGCCTAGTGCCCCGCATTCAACCACTGGCAGCCAGTCACCTTCACATGTATCCAGGGCCGGCTCCAGGGTTTTGGCCGCCCCAAGCAGCCAAAACAAAAAACAAACAAACAAAAAAAAAAAAGCCCGATCGCGATCTAAAAAAAAGCCGCGATCGCGATCTGCGGCGGCAATTCGGCGGGAGGTCCTTCACTCCCAGGCGGAGTGACGGACCCTCCGCCGAATTGCCCCCGAATACCTGGAACTGCCGCCCCTGTCCGGAACGGCCGCCCCAAGCACCTGCTTGAAAAGCTGGTGTCTGGAGCCGGCCCTGCATGTATCCTGATTGAACTGGGGCTCACTGTCTTGGGAATCTGTGATTTGTGAGACACCCTCAGGTCCATGGAGGATCCTGAAGTGACTAAGCAAATCACCTCAGGAGAAAGCTGGAGACAGAGAACAGGATGAGCCAGATTTGCAAGACGCTGCCGTTCCTCATGGCTTATCTTGCAGGCTGAAGACTGCTGACCTATGTGAACCTGGACCTGTTGGTAGAACAGCAATGTCTACATGTGAACTGCTTTGAAAAGATGGAGGAGAAGTCCCCTGGCATGAATAGGAATGATTAGCTGAGCCTGAAGAGCAGGGATTCCGTCACTGACTGGTTCTAAGAAGCACCCCTGTTGTTTCATGCATGTAATTAAAGATAATGAAGGTGCAGCGGCTGTCTGCTTCTGCACCCGAACTCGTTGGTTAGTGAAGACCTGGGGAGTAATGAAGTCTGGAAGCTGAGCCCCTTGCGCTGGGGAACTGCCGGCTGCAGTCATTTCCCAACTGATCATTCAGATGTGTCGCCTCTGAACGCAGCAGATGGTAATTAAGTGCCATTAAATGTTTGTGTTTACTGAAAAGCTGTTATCATGCTTTGCATGGGGGTGGGGTTGGGGGGCTTGCTGAGAGGGCTGGGTGCGCTCTGCCAGGGAGATGTGTGATGTCTTCATCTGGCTCAGGAGCCTTTGTGGGGAAAAGGGTTGATACCATTTGTGGGGAGGTGGGTGAGAGGCTTGTGCTGTGGGCATTATATTGCTTCAACTCCAAGCTCAGGCCAATTGGAGTTACCTCTGTGTGCTGATGGGAGGAGAGACAGAACTGGACTGGAAAGGGGCTGGACATTCTGGTGCTCTCCCCTCCTCCTCCCTGGGGCTCTAGGGATTTACTAAGAATTATTTGCCTAGCAGTGGTGGTAGGAAGATTCCAGTAACCTGGCAGCCCCAACTGAGAGCAAGGCTGCATAGTGCTCAGTGCTGCACCTGCACACAGCCAGTCCCTGTTTCAAAAAGTCTGTTCCTTTTGGCTTCAAGTTTAACAATCCCCACTCCTCCAACCTGCCCCGCACTTGCCCCCACATGGCCAGCATGAGTAAGTGCAACACAACCCTTGGTCCGAGCGCTCTCATGGCCGCTGTCCGGCTGGTGTGCTCCCTGCAGTTCTGAGGCCCTGCCGTGCTCTCAGAGGAGATGATTTCGTGGCAGGTCTCACTTGCCCTGACGAAGCAGTGCCCAGTCGTGACCCATGTCAAGGAAGCAATTAAGGTCACATCTGAGACCGGCTCCCAGCTGAAAGTCTGTGTGCCAAGGGGGCTTCCCCTGAGGCTGATGGGAATCTGCACGTACAAACCACCTAGTAATCAGTGAGCTCAGAGGCCTGGTTGGTGCTGTAAGGGTGTGGGACTGCTGTGCATGGTTGAGGCACATGCTGCCCCAGCACAGAGACAGCCTAAGGGACCATGGGCTTTGTCTGCTGATCTGTCCAGGGAGGTAATCAGTCTCCTGCTCCACCCCCTGCAGCACCAAGGCCTCGGTTCTGGGGTTGTTCTAGCTAAGGGCTCTCTCAGAGTCAGAGTGTGTGTGTCTGTGTGTGTGTGTGGGGGGGGTGTTGGGGTGAAGGCCCAGCCGGGAACCCTTTCCTTCCCCCTGCATGATCAGAACAGTGGTTCTCAGCCTTTTCCACACAGCACCCTACCCCCCCAGCAAACTGGACTTTAGCACAATGGGCAGCCATGCTCAAGGAGACCCTCCTACTGTGGAGAGCTCTTTCTACCCTTGCAATGAATGTCAGGAAGACCCTCCCCTCTGATCCACCTTTCCTATGGCTACCCACCCTCTTGCCAGCCAGAGGTGCTCGCTACCCCTGCCCGGGAAATGCCTGCCTCTCTCAGTACTGCTCTGATGCCCAGTATCCTGCTGCCTCCCATAGCTCAGTCACCCCAGTGCCTGCACCTGCATTGGTGTGCACCATCCCGCCTCCAGTCTCTCTACCCTAGATACGTTACCTGGCCCAACCACCCCAGTTCGGAATGCCTCAGAATCGTTGTTGGCACCCCGGGGAGGCAGGGCAGGTGTACTTCCCCCATTTGACAGATGGGAGACTGATGCACGGAGAGACAACTGATGGGCAGGTCACTCAAGAAGGCTGTCACAGAGCAGGATTTTGAACCCAGGTCTCCCAAATTCCAGGCTACGGCCCATCCTTCCCCTCAAATCATAGACAGCCGCTGAGCACCCCCAGTCACCCACTGCCCTATTGCCCCTCTAGTGGAGCTCACTGTGAGAAAAGCCTGAGCAGCACATCAGTGACTAACCTGAGAGATGCTACGGCCCTGGGAGGGCAGAGAAATAAAGCAAAGGGGCCTAGAGAGGTTAAATACAATACCGGGCGCCTCAGTTTAGGGAAATGCAGCCAACACCCATAGGAGAAAATAACCCGAAACACAGACACAGCACACTCCTGCTGATCTGAACCTCCGCAGCAGGCAGATCTCTTCCCTGTCCTCAGGGGTCCCATGCTGGGAGACAAGGAAGGGATTCGGATAAAGCGGCACTTTGGATAGTAGAACAGAGACCCCCGGCCAGGACCGTGAGGAGGAGGACAAGCCCCCTGCCATGGGGAGGCCATCCTGCTGCTGAATGGCTTCTGTCCTTCTCAACAGCCCCACTGTCATGAGAATGAGTGAGCGGGGCAGTGATAGCAGGGCTGAAGAGGGCTCCCTGGGCTGCTCCAGGGCTAGTGACACCCGATCCCTGCAGGCACGAGGTGCAGGGAAGGCTGCAGTCCTGAGGGGGCAGAGCAGAGTCCTGCCTGGGGGTCTCTGCTCTTCTCCGTACCCTGTACCTGTAGGGGTCGGTGTCACTGGCCCTGTGGCAGTGCAGGGAGCCTCTGTAGCCCCGCCGTCATGGAAGTGAGCGACTGGGGCTCAACAGAGACCCCCCAGCCAAGACCGTGAGGATGACGACAAGCCCCCTACCGTGGGGGAGGCCACCCCACTGCTGAATGGCTGATAGGCTCCTGTCCTCTCAATTATCCCAACTCTGGACTATCCAGTCTGTCCCCATTGCTATTTGGATAATCAGGTATATGCTGCAAAGAGCGATTAACTACCAGCCAAGGAGTGGAATTGTTTAGAGTGCTCCAAGGTGGGACAACCTGCAATGACCAGATCTCACTGATAGCAGAAAATGTGCACTGCACATAGACTGCAGAACAATCAGCCTCCCACCAAAGGGCACTGGTGGAACCCCTACCTTTAAAGAGGGATGTGACTAAGTTCTGGACAATAGGCTGTAGGGAACAAGACAGAGGAGCTCAATTTTAGTTTTCCCTGGGGGTGCTCCATCCCCACTCCATCCGAGGCCACACCCCCACTCTGCCCCTTCCCCAAGGCCCCACACCTGTTCCACCTCTTCCTGCCTGTGCTCCGCCCCCTCCCACAAGGCCCTACCCTTGCTTTGCCTTTTCCTGCCCCCGCTCAACCCCTCTCCCAATGTCCCCGCCCACCCACTCGCTGCTCTCTGCCCTCCCCCAAGTGCCTCCCCCAGCCACCAAACAGATGATTGGCGGCGCTTCTGAACAGCTTTGTCTGGTGGGTGCTGAGCACCCACTATTTTTTTTCCTTGGGTGCTTGACCCCTGGAGCACCCCCGGAGTTGGCGCCTATGAACAAGAGGACATTGCTCAAGGAATACAGCACTAGCTCTGAAATGATGGCAGTGTAAGATGTCTCCCTCATCGCTGACAGTACGGCTGCTGATCATGTTAGGAGGAATACTGGTTAGATATGCTTTGTGCAAAGGGGCTGGCTGCATCTGAAAAGGCTCAGAAAGGGAAGTGCTACTAGCCCCATTTTACAGGTGGGAAACTGAGGCCCAGAGACATCAAACGACTTGTCCAAGGTCATGCCAGAAATCTGGGGGAGAGTCAGAAAGTGAGGCAGATCACCTGAGCCCGAGCTCAGTGACTCAACCACACAATCAGCCTCCCCCTCCCAAACATTTGTCTTGCTTGTTTCACTCCCCAACAGATAGCAGTGTGCAACTGGAGAAAGCGAGAGCTCGGGAGTGAGTCTCAAGGAGGGAATGAAGGATTTCAATCAAATGGTGAGAATCATTCTTCTCAAAAGATTTGACTCAAATTACTCAATAAATGTATAAATCATGTATCGGGGGAAGGACACAGGCAACAAATGAACAGAACTGGAGTGTGCAATCCTCTGCTGTCAAACCCATAATGGCGGAGACTACCCAGGCTGTTGCAGGTTGGCTGCAAAGTTATTTGGGCTGCTTCACCCGGTTCTGGGTTTTTTTCACTGTGGGAGGCACCCTCCAGTATCAGTCCCTGATCTTTGCAGTTGTATTGCAGAAATTGCGATGATTGTGAGGCATTTGGAGATCCTTTGAGAATAATGAATCCATATGAATGTAAAATGTTCTTCGTGTCCCTGATTAGCATTAGAATAATACAGATCTCTTTGCAGCCCCAGCAGGACCACGTCTCTGGTCTTATTCGGAGTCGCCCCGGGGAAACGCATCGCTACAAGATACGCTGATGGTGCTTTTTTAACACATGCATTCGAACCACTTGAACTAATTGGCACTAATAAATCTATGCTTGGAGTCCATGTTACCGCACGCAGGTTTGGCAGGGAAATGGAAACTGTGGACACTGTGATTAATCTCTGAACAAAATTATCGCCAAGCTTGAAATGAACAAAGGTATTGTCAATGTTAGGCCTCAAACTTCCACTTTGCAGAGGTAAAAAGGGCACGCTTTGCAGAGGTAAAAAGGGGAAGCTTTGCAGAGGTAAAAAGGGGAAGCTTTGTAGAAGCAAGCTAAAACTTGTGGTCAAAATGCACTGCAACCAGATAACAATCTATGCTGATTCCTATGTGGTAAAATAATCTATAAAATAACTGGCTACAAGGAGATAAGTAAGCCTAAATTATACAATCTAACCACATTAAAGACTTGGACTACCCTAATTGGTTGGTCTGTTTTAAAACATGGCCGACAGATAAGATAAAAAGTACGAAGGCACGGGACTGTGTGTGTGTTTCGGTCATAAGGGAAACCTGACCCACACCCCCTGAACCGAAGGGACGTGCACTTCTCGACTGTCTGTACCTGGCCAGTGCGGAAAATGGCCGACTGAAGGGTAACGTATTCTCGGACGAACGCAGGGTAAGATTATGGAGTAAAGAAGTCTGGTTGCTCGAGCTTAATTGATCTCAAGTTGTATCGATACTATAGTGTTAAGAATAATAGTAAGTAGCTGATGAATAATAACTTTACATGTACTCTATAGCAGTGGTCTCCAAACTTTTTTGATCGCGCACCCCTATCAGTAAAAATTTTTGAGCACGCACCCCCTGTCGCACCGGCTCTACCATTTTTGCTGAAGCAAAAAAATAATAATAATAAAAAAAAGCCGCTCAGATGAAGAAAAAAAAAGTGCTTCTCCTGCTGTGCACCCCCAAGGATCCTCTTGCGCACCCCACTTTGGAGACCACTGCTCTATAGTATTAAGACTAGTAGTAATAGCTAATGAATAATAACTTTGCATGCACTTGTGCTTGTCTTCAGTATAACTTGCCTTTTGAATTAATAATTAATCCTTATTCAGTGCTGGTCTTTAATCTTGCTTTTCTTATTTTGTCTGTGTTGCCTTTATAGTCGAAAATCATTAAAAACCTTTTTTTGAGGAATAATTAGTGGTTTTAATTTCTCTTATAGGGGCACTACTCAACCTCATTACATCTGTGTTGGGTGGTGGGAAGTAGCGATCACCCAGGGCACAACTAGGGCCCTGATGCTTGTCCCCTTCTTCCTTCATCTCCGCAGACACGAGGTGACACTTTCTGCTCGCTGATGTTATATGTTCCAAAGGGGCTTTTATTTTCTAGGTTTGTAACCAACAGAGCTTGCTGAGTCTGCCTCAGTCCATCGATCTGTCTAAGGTACTTAGCTGGCTCCCAGCACCACTGTGTCTGAGCACCTCAGGATCTTTAAAGTGTTCACCCTCACAACCACCCTGGGATGTAGGGCAAGGATGTTAGCCACACTGCACAGATGGGAAAGTGAGGCACAGTGGGAGAGGGCGAGTCTAGATTGCAATCACAGGGCACAATTGCAGTTTGAGTAGACACACCTGAGCTAGCTTTACTCTCACCAGCTCAGGTCCCAGAGCAGTGAAGCCACACCAGCATTGAATAGCCCCAGGAGCAATTACCCAGGGTGTACAGCCCACACTGCCACAGCTTTGCTGCTCCTGGAGCCAAGCAAGCTCTGGTCTGTCAGCTCGAGGTGTGAGCACCCCCAATAACTGCAGTCTGGATATCCCCTGCAGCCTATGATCACACAGGGTGTCTGCGGCAGAGCAGAGACCAGGTCTGCGGCTTGCAGCCTAGCTAAAGGGCCATCCTTGCTTGCTATGGCTCATAAAAGCATAGCAGGAAATTGAAGTAAGCCCCTTCACTACCCCGGAGGAAGCACATCTAGAAAGAAAGAGTTAATTTCCAAGGCAGGCTGCCTCTGAAGCCACCGACTCATGAACCTATCTGAGCTGCCTCATATAGCAACAAGGCTCTGCGGACTAGAAACATTTAACAGGCTGTGTGTGCAGGTCACCTTCAGCCCAGGCTGTGTGTTAACACCACGAATCAAACCAGCAGCACCGTCCCACGCCGAACACAGGCCAGATGTTCACTGCCGAGGGCACTCCCACTGCACTAAGCACAGATCAAGTAGCAAGCTCCTTCCCAAGCCTGCCTGTCATTGGCAAGGGGAGAAGAAGGAAGCATAGAGCCAACTTTGTTATTTCTTTATTTCTTGCTAAACCTGGATTTCTTGCTAAACCTGTTATTTCTTTATTTCTTGCTGGAACTGTTTGGACATGCTCCCCAGCAATCAGACACGTCCACTTGGCCTTTGTGCAGATTTGACACTTTTGTGTAAAACCCTTTTTTTTCCACCCAAGCCGTTTTGCAAAATTCCAGATAACAATAAAAAAAAACACCCACACACAAAAAGCCCCTCAGTAGACGTTGCAATTGTGAATTGAAATCCATTATTTCACCACTTACTATCTCGCTTGCCAGTGCAGCTGGGTGAAACGTGTGAGATGCTGAGCTGAACTGTACATTTCTGTGCTAACCGTTATCCAGGAATTTATGTAAAATCTCACTTTGGCTGTGACCATGGTGCAGGGTAGAGAATCTCCCCTTTCCTGCAACTCACTGAACACTGGGTGATGTTCCACAGTGCCCCTTTCTTTCTTTTTTAACAATGAGCCTGGTGCGCCACTCTGTTATGCTGTGTTAGGTACTCACATAGCCCCTTTCCATAGCAGCTGAGCACCTTTCAGCTGTGCATTAACAACATGACTAAACAGCTGCCATGTGTTTGTTCTCGTATCCTCTCCCCAAAGGGAGAAGTGTGTGCAGTGTAGGATTTTCTTTCTCATATACAATGTTGCTCTGTATTTATGTTAGGGAAGGAAGGCCAGAGAAGCACCCCTAGCATGTGGAGTGGAAGGTTTTCATAGATTCATAGATTCTAGGACTGGAAGGGACCTCGAGAGGTCATCAAGTCCAGTCCCCTGCCCTCATGGCAGGACCAAATACTGTCTAGACATTTATCTAACCTACTCTTAAATATCTCCAGAGATGGAGATTTCACAACCTCCCTAGGCAATTTATTCCAGTGTTTAACCACCCTGACAGTTAGGAACTTTTTCCTAATGTCCAACCTAAACCTCCCTTACTGCAGTTTAAGCCCATTGCTTCTTGTTCTAGCCTTAGAGGCTAAGATGAACAAGTTTTCTCCCTCCTCCTTATGACACCCTTTTAGATACCTGAAAACTGCTATCATGTCCCCTCTCATTCTTCTCTTTTCCAAACTAAACAAACCCAATTCTTTCAGCCTTCCTTCATAGGTCATGTTCTCTAGACCTTTAATTATTCTTGTTGCTCTTCTCTGGACCCTCTCCAATTTCTCCACATCTTTCTTGAAATGCGATGCCCAGAACTGGACACAATACTCCAGCTGAGGCCTAATCAGAGCAGAGTAGAGCGGAAGAATGACTTCTTGTGTCTTACTCACAACACACCTGTTAATGCATCCCAGAATCATGTTTGCTTTTTTTGAGTCAACACTGTTGACTCATATTTAGCTTGTGGCCCACTATAACCCCTAGATCCCTTTCTGCCATACTCCTTCCTAGACAGTCTCTTCCCATTCTGTATGTGTGAAACTGATTGTTCCTTCCTAAGGGGAGTATTTTGCATTTGTCTTTATTAAACTTCATCCTGTTTACCTCAGACCATTTCTCCAATTTGTCCAGATCATTTTGAATTATGACCCTGTCCTCCAAAGCAGTTGCAGTCCCTCCCAGTTTGGTATCATCTGCAAACTTAATAAGCATACTTTCTATGCCAATATCTAAGTCGTTGATGAAGATATTGAACAGAGCTGGTCCCAAAACAGACCCCTGCGGAACCCCACTTATTATAACTTTCCAGCAGGATTGGGGAGGTTTGGGATGGTCGCTAGCTCCTGGGGGGCATTCATCCCAGTCTTAGATCAGAAAGCTCTGTCTGATGCACAGACGAGATTTATCTTTATTGTCGAGAGTTCCATTGCTCTAGAAATTGTTGACCATGGTCTTCAGTCCAGAGCTTTTGGCTATTTTAGGAACCCTGGGCCAAAGCCATGGATGCCTTGAACATAAGGACCAAGATCTTGAACTTGCTGCAATCATAGAATCATAGAATATCAGGGTTGGAAGGGACCTTAAAAGGTCATCTAGTCCAATCCCCTGCTCAAAGCAGGACCAATCCCCAACTAAATCATCCCAGCCAGGGCTTTGTCAAGCCTGACCTTAAAAACCTCTAAGGGAAGGAGATTCCATCACCTCCCTTGTAACCCATTCCAGTGCTTCACCACCCTCCTAGTGAAAAAGTTTTTCCTAGTATCCAACCTAAACCTCCCCCACTGCAACTTGAGACCACTACTCTTTGTTCTGTCATCTGGTACAACTGAGAACAGTCTAGATACATCTTCTTTGGAACCCTCTTTCAGGTAGTTGAAAGCAGCTATCAAAAACGGCCCCCCTTCATTCTTCTCTTCTGCAGACTAAATAATCCCAGTTCCCACAACCTCTCCTCATAAATCATGTGCTCCAGCCCCCTAATCATTTTTGTTGCCTTCCACTGGACTCTTTCCAATTTTTCCACATCCTTCTTGTAGTGTGGTGCCCAAAACTTGCCACAGTACTCCAGATGAGACCTCACCAATGCCAAATAGAGGGGAATGATCACGTCCCTCCATTTGCTGCCAATGTTCCTACTTATACAGCCCAAAATGACATTAGCCTTCTTGGCAACAAGGGTACACTGTTGACTCATATCCAGCTTCTTGTCCACTGTAACCCCTAGGTCCTTTTCTGCAGAACTAGTGCCTAGCCACTCGGTCCCTATTCTGTAGCAGTACATGGGATTCTTCCATCCCAAGTGCAGGACTAATATGCAGCCAGTGCAGGGAGCAGAGGAGAAGTGTGTTGTGCTCTCAGTAGCCTGTGTTGTGGAGGAGTCGAGCTGCAGCATTTTGTATTTGTTGGAATTTTTAAGTGCTGAAGGTTTCCTGCCCAGGTATATCACATGGCTGTAGAATAGCCATGAGGTGACAAAGGTCTGAATAGTTGATGTCATCGTCTGCCAGGATGGGATGGAGTTTTCTAGCCAATTAGAAAGCATTATTCAGAGAGATTGTTATGTGAAAGCTCAGCATCTGTGAGGACTCCAAGGGTGCAGCTAAACTATGGACTGAGTTGACCAACTATGACCAACCTGCAGCCAAAGGCAAAACAACACATAATAACAATAAATGCACTTTGGCTGTGAACTCTTGGAAATGCTTTCCTCTGCCCACCTGCATCACCTGTAGCTTTCTTGGGTTTGGGCCAGGTGTTCCTTATCCACAAGATGATCTTGTCCAGGCTCTCTGGGCCGTGATGTGGTTAAGGACAACTAGAACTGTGTGTCATCTGCATATTGCTGGCACTTGACTCCATGTCTGACTGGTTCATCTAGTGGGGGCATGTAGATGTTGGAAAGGATTGGAGAGAGAATTGATCCACAAGTGAGGAGTCTAGCAGTGGAGATGCAGTTTCCCTCTCCCTACTCACTGAGCATCCCTCCAGGAAGGATCAAACCATTTTAGTGTACTCCCCTGGCCCCTGCCACCTCTCTCAGGTGCGACAGCAGAATCTCATGGTCAACAGTGTTGAATGCTGCAGAGAAGACCAGAAGGATGAGAATAGATGTGTCCTCTCTCCATTGTCAGGAGATCATCCATCAGTGCCATTAAGGCAGTTTCCATTTCCCATCCTGGCCTGAAGAATCCAGATTGTGCTGCTGAATGGGAGCTGCACATGTCCAAATGTCTCTTGGGCTCTACCCTGAGCTTCTGGCTTTTTTGTGTTTATTCTGTCTGAAAAGAAGTGGGGTGAGGTTCCAATGGAGATGTGCAGCTTCCTTACTGAGTCGCCTGTGCTTTCTAACCCAATCCAAGAGGATGAAGTTGTGACACTATGAGCTTCCCAATCCTGCAGCCCTTTCGTCAGTGGGTCTTTGGACACTGACTTCAATCAGGACCTATATGAGAGACATAGGGATGGAGACTGAAGAAATAAGGCAGCAGAAGAAAGCAGCAGGGTAAATTTCAACGGGGTGTTAATATAAGTTACTGATGGGCTGATGATCAGCAGTTCATAGAAATACCCCGCAATGTGGATACTTAGCTGAGAAACTTTCCATCCTTCCTTTATTCAAGAAATCAGGAGAGCAATTGCCTGGGATCAGCCCTTCTGGAAAGATTTTTGTTGCTCCGTGTTTTGAGAAGAGCTTTGTTCAAGGACTTTGGAGCCAGGAAGTGCATAGATATATGAGGGGGACGGGGGGAGGAGGGGAGGCAAAAAAATCTAAAGTTTCACAGTCATCTGAGAAGGTTCAGGTTTTGTTTTGAGAGATGGTGAAAGGTTGTGTGAACCCTTATTCCATCTAAACCAGTTTACCCATCTTTGGAAGAGGTACAATTGGGTGTGCATTGTTGTCCCCCCCAAAAAAACCCATTATATAGAAAAAATATCCCATTCTTTGGTGGTAAAAATAGTTGAGAAATGGAATCTCCATCCATGGGAAATTCTAATATTTTGACATTTGGCTTGACCCCCAAGCAGGAAAAAAAAAGTCAAAATATCAAAAATGTTAATGGAAATAAAAGTTCAGAACAGTTTTGAGTCACCAATGTTGAAACAAAAGAGGTCAAAATTTTTGATTAAAATGAAACATTTAGTTTTGACAAGGTGACATTTTCGACATGACAGTTTCAAATGAAAAGTTCCGAATGCCTGTCCAAACGCAGGAAAATTTTGCCAAAAACAAAAATTTTCAGTGAAAAAATTCATTTTTGACAACTCCCTGACCCATTGAGAAAATATTTGATCAAAAAATGTTGCCCAGTTCTGTTTGGGGGACTAAGTTTCCTCCCTGAGAGGGGTGTCTGCCCTGTTTCCTACCAGAGAGGAGTGTCTGCCCTGTTTCCTCCCTCAGAAGGGTGCCTGCTCTGTTTCCTACCAGAGAGGGGTGTCTGCCCTGTTTCCTACCAGAGAGAAATGTCTGTCCTGTTTCCTCCCTCAGAAGGGTGTTTGCCCTGTTTCCTCCCTGAGAGGGGTGTCTGTCCTGTTTCCAACCAGAGAGGAGTGTCTGTTTGGGAGCTGTGCTTGGAAGTACTTTGAAATAAAACATACAGGAAGGAAAATGTGAGAGGGACTGTGGAAATCACTGATGAGCCAATTTATCCTCCTTCAAACAAATTACTAGCTACAATTATAAACAGTTTAATGGCAAAGTGCTCCAATCTACTGCTGGTCTGAGAGCTGCATGTTTTGTTACAGACACTGTATCCCTGGGGGTAGGAATGGATTAAAATATTTCATTTTAAAGCCATGGGGGGGAGGGGAAGACCATTATGGCTTTGAAAACTCCTTCTCCAGATTGCAGCAGCTTTGAGGAACGAGCAGAGAGCACAGCTGGCTCTGGAGAAGCAGAGGGTTGTGTGTCACCCCTAGTGTAGACAAAGCCTGGAATGCTGGACTCGCTCCTGAACCCCTCCAGATATAGACTCCAGGTACAGTAAGGCCTTGTCTACATGGGACTGTTTTATCCGCTATATCCATAGAGGGATGCTGGGACTCCCTGCTTCCCGGGGGAAGTCTTGTTCTGGTAGAAGAGTGTCTTGTCTCGGTTTAGTTTAATCTCTTCCCAAGTGACGAAAGCTAAAGCAAACCAAGGGGACTACATGCTGGGGTGCTTCTAGCAGTGTAACTATAGCGGTTTAAATTCACACCTTAGATTATGCCGAGAAAACCTTCCCATGTAGCTGCGGCTGGAAGGCTGAGCTCGAGGGGGTTGAGCCAGAAGGAGATGGAGGTGAGGTGGGGAAGGGTAAGCGTCAGATAAGCAGATTGAGCGTTTGTGGGGCATCTCCAAGTACAACAGTCAAAGCACCTAAGGCTCATCCATTGGTACCAGCAACCAAAGCTGTGAGCCAACCAAGGCCAGGGACGTGGACAGAGATGTGGCAGCCCACAGTGAGTGTTGTTCAGGGAAAATGTGGCACCCCCGATATCACGTTTTCCTCCTTGTGCTATTTTAGTTAGCAATGCAGTATCTCCTCGTTCGCCAGTGACGGAGCAGCTTGACTAGCCCACCGTGGTGAGCCCCATTTTCTTACCATCTGGAAATGCCGTTGGAATCCCATTCATCTTGTCAGATTATTATATAATCCTTACTTGGAAAGCCGCTGAGATAAAGAGGGGCCCCGGGACACTGTCTAGTGCTATTAGTCTGCTTTCAAGTGGATAATTTGACTATTAATTTGGGCTCAATGCTTAATGGTCAATAACATCCTTTATCCTGGTGTCTATTACAGCGAGTCACAGGCCTGGCACAGCGGATTTCTGTCTACATATCACAGTTTATTAAAATGGGTCAATAAGAAGTATTACTGAAGAGGGAAAAAATCAATCCTGCAGTTTGTTCCCTTAGTCAGATGTTGGTGTAACAGAGTCCCGTTCTGGTGAGAGCAAACGCACAGAGAAGTTAGTTAAAAACATAAAATACTCTAGCAATGTAACACGACTTCCCTTCTCAGAATTAACCCACGAGCAGAGAGAGACAAAGCAGGCTGAGGCAGAGGTACAACTCACCCCACCTTGTTTCAGGCTAGCTATCTCCAGACTGACTCTGATCGCATGCTTCCATAGACGACTTGTGCCTTCCCATACTGGGGGGGGGAGGGGCACCGTCTAAAGGGGAGGACATGTGACTGCCCCAAGTGTCTCCTCTCACCAGCGATCCTCCCCGCCCTGCGCCCAGCCCGGGGCCGCCGCGCTCTCCCTGCCTCATCAAAGTTACCTGTTCTTCTCTCACTGCACCTGTCCCCTGACATGTTTGGCTGTTTAACCTGGCAGACAGGCCTGGGTAGGGAGTGGGAGGGAGCCACTTCTCATGCCAGCTGAAGCTGGCCGCTCCGGTCACTGCTCTGTGCAGCACGGCAGTTGTCTGAGAGAGAACCTGGCTTAGGTGGCAGCCCACCCGGCCCCCTCTGCTCCCCACTCAGGCCCAGCTGCCAGGAACAGGGGCTGAGAGAGCTGGAGCCCCCTCTTCCCCCCAGGACGTTTCTGGCTCTTCGACCCTTGTCCCCGGCAGCCAGACCCAGGCAGGGAGCAGAGGGGGTGAGCTGCTGCCGTCCCAGCCAAGATCTCTCTCAGGCAGCCAGCGCACTGCACAGAGCAGTGACCTGGAGTGGCCGGCATGAGAAGTTGCTGGTCCCGCCCATTCCGCTCTCCACCCAGGAGTGGCTGCCAGGGACAGAGGCCAAGTGTGCCAGGGCCCAGGGGCAGGCACAGCGGGAGAAGGACAGAGCCTCTCTTCTCCCCACTGGCAGGCCAAGCAGAAATCTGGGGTTTGGGCATGTGACCCCCGCATGCCCCCCCCCACACATTGTCTTACAGAGCCCCCTTGTCTGCACGTAGGACCAGGCAACCCCTTGCAAATTAAAGTGGTGCTTTTTGATTTTAACATGGTTTTTGATATACTGAGTCCGCGCTGGGACATAGCTGGCTTTGGAGAGAACAGCAGCTTGTATCTAGCCATGACAATAACCCACTCGACCCCCCTTAGCAACTGGGGACAGCCTGGCCCATGTCCCCAGAAATCAATAGCGATGGCCGCAGAACGGCGGAGTCCAATTCCCCCCAGGACATGGATAGCATCGTGCGTTAAGGGCAGAGGAACAGCACAGTGTTCCTGGCATCGTTGTCATTGGGCAGAAGAGACCTGAGCAGGTGCTCTGTGTGACACAGCATAACTTGTGCTGCAGCTTCACTTAGTACGAAGGTCCCAGGACGTCCCACATGCAGGACAGCAACACAGTCTCATGCAGTCCAAGTAGGAGATGAGTTGGCAAGACGGAGCCCTGGGGCCCCATCTGATGGAACAAGATGGGGTTGTGGAAGGGAAAAGCTGTGATGCCAGCTGGTGCCCCATTGGCTAGTTCCTTCCTCCACATAATCCCACATGGTCCCTCGGGTGGGAGCAGGAGTTGGGGCAGAGAAGGGCAGCAGGCTCCACCTTCACCTCCAAGCTTGAATCATCTTTAGCTTCTGCTGCCAGCTCAGGGGCACAATGGCTATGGCAGCATGGCCACTGCTCTGGCTGTGTGTGGCTTAGGGAGACCCATCATCATCAGGTTTGGGGTCTCTCTTGCCTGAGGATCGCTGCTCTCTGCTTCCTTTTGACTCTAGTGCCCCCTTGACGGTTGCCCAACCCCAGGGGCTGGTGTGGGGAAGACGGTGCAGTCTCTGTGGTTCTGTTAGAACTGCCGGCTCTGTGAACTCCTGCTCAGATCGGTAGAGCCCTGCACAGATACAAAATTTGGATCCGCATCCATCTGCGATCCACAAACGTGGTCTGCAGATTAAAGTGGATATCCTCAGATTTGCAGGGCTCTACAGATCTGTGTGTGTGTGGGGGAAGTGTATGGGGTAGTGTGTTAAATAAAGAAATGCAGTCAAGCCAGGCTCTATCTGCAGCTGTCAGATTGCACCCAGATAACCCCAGCCAGGCACTGGTGTGGAACTGGTTCCCGTCTCCACCTTATCAGACAATCAATGTGCTTCTCAAATGTCAGCCTGATAAGAGCGAAGTGTTAATGAGGACTTGGTGTTGCTGAGTTAAGTCAAGCAGAGGATTCCCTGGCCTTGGTGACTGTACAAGTGCATCCTGCCAAGGAGAGACTCACAGCTCTGTGTCACCGAAAGTGTGAGCAGGATGGACTGGGAGGGCAGGGGCAGTGGGCTGGGGGAACTGGGGAGGGGGATCACTATCTCCACAATGGCATCTGAGGATACTCCCTTCCTGTTCCTGTGGCATGGGGAAGGAGCCAGCATGGTCAGGGTTCTCACTCTCGGTCCCCTGGGGGGTTCCCTCCCAACCTGTAACTGCAGGCCCTGCTCTCTCTCCTATGTTGCCAACACCCACGCCCCTCTGGCTGTGCCCGCACCTGGATGTCTGTTCTTTAAGCAGGAGAATCCTTATACGAGTCCAGCAGTTCTGCAGTGGGGCACAGGGCAGAGGCTGGGGCTGGCATTATTGCTCTGAGATGGTGGCTGCTCTTTCCTAACACAATGGACACATAAACAGACTTCCCTGCAAGGCAGAGCTGGGATGCCATGGAGTCAGCACCGGGTGGGGAACTGGGCCATACCACTGAGTTAGCTGGGAAGGTGGGGCTGTTGGAAAAGCGGGGAGGTTATTGATACTTTGACTGCAGAAAAGTCTTATTGCTAGGACAGTGGAGACATCTGGGGAAATGGTAAATTCTTGCTCAGGGAGAATTCAGTACTTTGCCCATGGTGCAGATGGGTTCCCCAGGTCTGCTGCCATTAAGCTAGGTTTGCTGGTGGCAATGGCTGAGTTCAGCCCTAGGCTAGTACACATTTGTGATCACTCATCACACTCTTAGCTAAACAACAGGAATGAACAGCTCTCCATCCAGCTGTCTTTCTATCTATCCTGCTCAGTATCTGAGCGCCTAGGAGGCAAAGGAGCCAGCAGGGAGAATTGCACTGGCTGCTCCAGGACACGGTGCTGTACTCAGGCCGGATCTTCACACTGAAGTCAAGAACAAAGCTCCCACTGACTCCAGCCTGTCTTCCAGTCTGTGAGTTGGAGAACCAGGCAGCTACAGATTTCAAGTGAGTCCAGCTCCCTTGTAAAGAATGCCTTGGTCCTTGCTATACTTGAGCTCTGCCACTCTTCCATTGCCAGGGACTCTACAAAGTGCCAGAATGATGCAGGCGCTTTACGAGAGAGAGAAAAACTGGGTAATTGCGGAGGCATCACTCCCCTTGTAAATCCAGGCCTGCCTCTGGCTTTCTACAGTGTATTGGTGCAGGTCTCCCAGAGCGGCCAGCAGCTGGGGCCTTGAGAGAGACCTGGTGTCAGTCTATCCAAGCTCTGGCTCCTTGGACCAGTGAGGGACCACAGAGCACTCAGCCCTGACATGACAAAAAGGCTTGACCTATTCCTTGCTGATCTCCTTGCTGATCTACGTAATGACACAGATTCACTTTTAGGATAGCTTAGTTTTCCCCTGAAAGAGGTGCTGGCCATCTGCTGGAAGGGTTCCATGGGAAGGACAACTTCAGGAAGGGAACCAGGTCCAGCTTTGTCTCTGTGACTTAGAACGAGAGAGGAACCAACCCAGAGATTTGGTAACCATGACACCTGTGTCACTGAGAGCCACCTCCCCGTGCTCCAGCCCTGTGACATGAACTCCTCAAGGCACATGGTGGACAGGAAAGAGCTCACAGATTCCTCACAGTACTAGGGAGGGATGAAGATGTGCTCTGCCTTCAGATCCCTGGCAATCTGCTCAGTGTCATGCATCAGAACCTAGTCATCTTTTGGTGCTCAGGCATGAACTCCTTCCTTTATCCAATTAACAATCAGTATGCGGCCTACTGCGTTCTTCACTTGTCTCTGACACTCTCAGTTACCCAGTGCCAGGAGAGAAGGACCTGAAGGATCCTCTGTGCAGCCAAACACCACTGAATGAGGGGTAAAGCCTCCCAGCTGCCCTGGAAGAGCTACATACAATAAGATGGACAGTTAGAAACACTCAACTACTGCTCACTCCTTTTTCAACTAAGAGGCTGTAATTCAACTGACACTGAAAAGCTACAGAACAAAACATGAAGGGATCTAGCACAGTGTGCTTGATTAATTTGCACTGCACTTCTAGCTTCTTTCTAGAAAGAAAGAAAGGCACATTTCTTTAATTGGCTATAGATGTGTAGTTGTGATGTGGAAATGTAATAAAATATTTATGAACAGAAAGTTTCATTTAAAGGACAGGATGTTGTGACTTCAGGTAAATTCCAAAGCCCTGGGTAATATCGTAGATGAAACAATTGTTCTGTCCTGGGCAGACCATTGATTGGCTCACACTCCATCAGCCCATCCAGATCCTATTTCTTAGTGTCCTGCAAGACACAGAGGTTAGAGACCTGAGTGTTGATGCCACCAGCGAAGGTTTTTTCTTGGTTTCGATATAAGGAAATTTAATCCCCAATAAATATTGCCATCTCCACAGGTAGCTAAAGGGAAGTCCTTTGGAATCCCAGGAATTCGCATCAGAGAGTTTTGAGTCTTGAGAGTTTTCCATCTTCTGAACCCTCAGAAACACCGGTCCTGATGCTGAGGTGTTCACAACACCCACAGTTCTCATTGATTTCCATAGGAGCTGTGGGTCCAGCAACATTGTCCTCTGGTTCCTCCAGAAACGAGATTGGATTTTTGTCGGTTGTAGGCATTATAGCGAGCTAGATTTCTTGGTCATGGAATTGCAAAACCATTCTTGGACCAGGTGAGCTCTCCAAAGATACTGTGCTCTGGGCTAGCCAGAGGGCCCCTGATGCTGGTTATGATAGTAGGGTTGCCATTTGTCCTGAGAATAACAGACAATTCTGATGCTCCTAGGCTATTCCTGTGAACCTCATCTGTGAGATAATTAAAGACTCCTACATTTATATGGAGCATCCTGTATTTGTATCACAGCATTGCTGCAACACCAGTTACATGGCGATAGTCCCCAAATTAGTTTAGTAGAATTTAAGACCATACAGGATCATTAGATCCTCTATTCTGACCCCCTGTATATCACAGGCCATTAAATTTCACCCAGTGAACTCTATATTGTGCGCAATAACTTGAGAAATGGTTCACAGAGACATAGTGTCTAAGGCCAGAAAGGACCTCAGTGATCAATTAGTCTGACCTCCTGAATTACACAGGCTAGAAAACTTCCCCGAAATAATTCCTGTTTGAATTACAGTAGATCTTTGGGAAAAACAGCCAATATTGGCTGTGCTAATAAGATGGCATTGTCACCTCTGGGATGCTGCATCTCTTTCTGCTGACATTGTGTCACAATGCAGATCAGTGACATTACATGTGGCTACAGTGTTGAAGCATGACTGGCCACCTGTTGAGAAACGGAGTCCCAGCACGATTCAATTGGCACATAGGACTCAGAGAAAGATCGGAACTCTAGGTGGCTGACTGGGCCAGGCCAGGGGAAGCCCAGTGTTAATTTCTGCATCCTGCTGGTTTGTATGGGGTGTAATTATGGACTCGGTGAGCCACTTTACCCACCCTAACCCACATGGAACTGAGAGCCAGGAGAATAGCAGAGATTCTCTGATGCACTGGGCAATCAGGTCACTCAGACGGAGCAAAATTTGATTTGCATTTGAGAGGGTGTAGGATGGGGAGTAGACAAGACTTCACAGATTGAACCGCAGGGGGTTGTCCTGTTTTCACGGACAGACAATGAACTTTGGGGAATATAAAGGGAAGGCAAAAAAGCACCCCTTGAACCTAGGAAGTAAAGGGAAAGCATGTTTACACTCATGAAAATGGAATCCCAACTAGCCTTGGGTGGAAATGCTGCAAAGGACAGTTGGGGTGAGATAAACTGCTTGAGATGGAAACTTAGCCTGTTAAAGTTAAGTTCAGTCTGTAGGAACCCTGTTATGATATTGCTTTGAATGTAACCCTTATGTTTCCATTATCCTGACTCACTCACTCTTAAAAACCTGAGTCATTGATAATAAAGGTATTGTTGTTTTCTCCATAAATGTAACTCAGTGATGTGATATTGACAAGTAGCTGCTCCTGGGTTGAGTCATTCTAGCTGATGTACATACTGTTTCTTTGGGGACAGCAGACCTGGTATTTCTGTCAGTGGATAGGGGGCTGAACGCTGCAGGGGGAAGGTTTCAAGGAGCTCAGGGAAGGGGGCACCTGCCAGGCAAAGGGCGGGCTGGCAGAGCCCAAGGGTGATTGCTGGGGTAGCTGACAGGCTGGTGGTGTCAGGGGCTGACACCCAGGTAGGCACTAGCACGTCTCCCTCTCACTGATGATGGGGGAGGGAGGGTAACAAGGACAGTCCTAGGTCCCCCAAGAACTGTAACAGGAGGTTTCTCTCCTGTGGCCTGGCCCAGCTGCTCTTGCCTGAGTCCCGATTCAAATCTATGCAGAAAACTCCATGCTGGAGAGAAGGTCCTGTTCCCGTCCTGGTCCTGGTCCTTTCAGTGCCTCTACTTTGTCACAATAACTCCTCAGAATGTGTTATAGGAGAGAGAAAATCACACATCGTGGGTGGGCTCAATTACCTTCACTCAGAAATATCGATTTAGCTAATTGATGTTAATTAGGTTCCTAATGAAGGAGGTGTAAGAGGAAAAAGAGGATCCCCCAGGGTCTCCACATTTCCTTTCCCTTCCCATCCCCTGGGGAACGTCATTTCATGACAAGCTTCTCCTAACCTCCAAGGGATGGAATTAGCCACTGATGGAAGCCGCCAGTACCACTGAGTGCTGGCCAGGAGATGGAAGGTCCCATGAGAACAAGAAGGGGAGGGGTGCTCCCCCTCTCCCTCCTCCCCCAGGAGCTAGAAGTGCTCCAGCTGCACCAGGGAGTCCAAGGTGATCCCCCACCTTCCGTAGGACAGGCAGTGTGCTGCCATTAGGCCAGCGTGAGGCTCTGTGTGATGACACTCTCAGGAACAATTCTACTGCCAACTCTGTCCTGTCTCCATGTGGGTCACACACCAAGCCATAGTGAAGCTGACTTGCTTTATTGGGCTCCCAGATATAACATGATGAGATAAACCTGAGCAGCGGTAATGCTTAAAGAGACCTTATGGTAGCCATAAAAATAGGCCTGTGTGCACTCAACACATTTATCTTCTGTTTCTTTGCTTAAGCTGAGCAGCACATTGAACAGGTCATAAAGTCCTTCACTGGGCAGGTTTTATCCCATTCTGTCTGCGTCCCCTGGATTTGGTCTATACACCCGCTTGGATTTTGCACTCACGTTCTGGTTTCTCTTTCTACTGTCAATGTTCCACAGCAGCTAGTTCTAAATATGGGTTATTTGCCCCTGTCGCTCTGTTTTGGTGGAATTCTCCACCTTGCAAGGCTGGCATTGTCACAAAGTCTAAAACGCTATTTTTCTAGCTGCTCTATTTTTCAGCCATACTCTATTTACACAGCTCTGGGCTTTTGCTAAGTGTTTGATGAAGTTTGCATTAAAGTTTGCAATGTGACAACTGAAAGAGAGAAATGTGATTTTTAGCAACACATACAGAGACATCATCATAGAGGCTGATACCTTTCAATGGCTCTTGTGAGAAACTCCTTGAAATACTGTATTTATTCTTGGGATAAAGACAAACTGGAGGGAATTAAGGGAACAAAAGCAACTATGATCAGGGTGCTGGAGGGACTGAATCATGGGGAAACACTGAATGAACGACAGTAATTATATCCCATGTAACTTGCTAAGTGGCTAATAGGGTGGACATCATAACATTCTAAGATGTTCATTATTATTCCCAGACCAAGAACTATGTGAAGATGAAGATAAAGCTGAGAGTAAATCAACATCATAAATTACGGTGAAACACATTACACATTACCCCACAAGCAGGTTTAAACTTAAGAAAAATCCAAACCTGTAAAGATACGGAAATGCACAGTTTAAAGCATCCAGACAACCTCAACTCTGCCTTGGAATGATACCATGCAAAAAGTATGGTTTACTAAGGAATGCTACTACACAGTTGGTGATCACCTTGTTGCCAAAACTTCAGTGGTGTGATAAGATCACCAAAGACAGACACAGACTGAAGATGATGATGAATTAGCTATAGGATTATGTTTAATGCATGTTAGTGCTTGTAATTTCAGATTTGATGAAACAGGGAAAGTCCAGAGGAGAGCAGCAAAAATGATAAAAGGTTCAGAAAACCTGAGCTATGAGGAAAAGTTAAAAAAACTGGGCATGTTTAGTCTTGAGAAAAGGAGCCTGAGTGGGGACCTGAGACCAGTCTTCAAATATGTGGAGTGTTATAAAAAAGAGGGTGATCAATTGTTTTCCATGCCCTCTAAGTGTAGGACAAGAAGTAATGGGCTTCATGTGCTCCAAGGGAGAGTTAGGTTAGATATTACGAAACCCTTTCTGCCTATAAGTATTGTTAAGCTCTGGAACAGGTCACTGAGGAAGGTTGTGGAATCCTGATCACTGGAGGTTTTTAAGGACAGGTCAGAAAAACCCCTGTCAGGGCTGACTTCTCAAGGTCCCTTCCAGCCCTACATTTCCATGATTCTATTATGTTTAAAGGCGCTGGGTAATATTTTCAAAAGCATCTAAATGACTTAAAGTCTACTTCTAAGACCCAGATTTTCAAGGGTATGTAGGTGCCTACAGATGCAGCGAGTCACCTGGTGAGATTTTCAAAACCATTGTTTTCAATAGGAGCTAGATGCTTTTGAAAATCCTCCTAGAGTACAGATCCTTCAAGGTATTTAGGCATCTAACTCCCAGTTATTTTAGGTGCCTACATACCTTTGAAACTCTCAGCCTAGTCCCCTCGCTGCATCTTTAAGCACCTAAATGCCTTTAAATAGTCTGGCTCTAAGTCCCTTTTGAAAATGGGACTTATGTGCTTTTAAAAGTTTTACTCACATTCAATTATTTTTTTCATTTCCCCCCTCATAGTATTGCCATTGATGTGCTGCTGAAAAGCACCATATACCTGCAAAGTATTGTTATTTATGATTAATGACTGGACCACCATGAGAACTGGGATGATGAGATGAGAGATCCTCATACAAATGATAACACCTGAACCGTAATTAACAGCTTTGATGGTACCAGAGTCCTTCTCAGACCCAGGGGGTTGTCAGAGAGCCCTTGGCAAAGGGTGCCTTGGGGATGAAAGATGCATTTTGCAATTATTTGGTTTCCACGGCCCCATGGTACCACAAACCACAAGGTTACAGGGCTCCCAAGGATGTCAAATAAATAATATGACTACAAAAAGTCACTCACCAGAGATGAACCCAAACCAAATGTCAGTGGGTGCGAGTATTCCAGGGAGTCTGGCCCCAGAGCCAGAGCCAGTCTGGGCACATCGGCCCTCCCGTGAGGCTGTTTTTCATTCCAACAGGGTCTGTGGTGAGTCCCAGACCATCTAGGGGAAGCCAGGTTGCTAGATGCTTTGGAATCCCCCATTGTTAAAGTGACAGTGAACACTGGCTTTGCAGGTCTGAAATCTCCTCAGCGCTAATTGCTAATGGAGATGAATTACCAGACTGGTGTGACAGCAGGAGGGGAGCTTTATCATTTTTAGCTGATTACAATTACAGTCTCACCAGTGCCAGCTGTCCCACGTGACTCTCAACAGAGAAGGCCACGGTGACAGCGCACAGTCCCTGCATGTAGGTGGCACCATTACAGATGCCGTTTGCCCCACTCACACCCATTTACCACCAGGAAACATTTACAAGGAGCATCAATCAGACAAATCCCATGATAGGGCAAAACATCAAACAGCTTGAAGGGTTAAATGATTATTGCTGCATGCAGTATTGTGTGCAGAATGATGTGGAACAGACCAGGCATGTGAATCCACAACAAACCCTCTTCTCAGGTAGAATGCGCCAATACTACCAACCCAGGAAAGAAGTCAAGTGTTTTATGGCATTGATGAGGCAAATGCTCAGATTCAGCTTTGGACAGGTCCACATTTCACTGCCTGACAGTGATACAAAGCCTTTAAAATACGCACTACCACTTGTGGAAACAGGCGATCGTGGACTAGAGAGGAAATGGAGATTTTAAGGCAATAGTCATGGAGCCAGACAGGAAAGAACAAAATAGTTCTGGCCATGTTGCGGATGGAGCTGGGTAGCATGAATGAAAGGGTGAACCTGCCCTTCGAAAACCCACACCTAGGTAACTGCACCGCTTGCAACCAGACAGGGGGCTACAAATTGGAAATTGGTGATTGAAGAAAATCAGGGGGCTGGAGCAACGTTTTATTGGAAAGGTTGTGGGGCTAGCTACATCAACACACACCCAGGATAGTTAAAGAAAAACATCAGAATTATTAAGGGAGGCCAAAGGGGATGTCACTAGCAATCTAGGGTGGAAATGAAAAAAGGAGCCATTGGGCTGAATGCTGCAGGTCCTGCTGGTGTGATGTACTGAGCTATGGAATGGATTCCCGAGGGACAGGAAAGAAGCCCCATCACTTGGAATAGTTAGAACTAGACTGGGCAGGGGGCTGGAGAACAGACTGCAGGAACAATCCTGCACTGACTGGAGATAGGCTGAACAGAGTCCAGGAAGATTCTTCCATCTCTCTGTCCTCTGATCCGACAGGTGGCCCAGCCTGGCAGAGTGCAGTGAGCAGGCTGCAGAGTGTCTGGACAATATCGCAGTGCTTGGATCTTATGCCATGGATAAAACATAAATGGACAGATAGATGGCTGCAGGGGAGCCTCCATGGTCTGCACTGGCCATTCACAGAGGCTCTGGTTTCCAAAAGCCACTCTCCAACCAGGAATAAATGCTATTGTTTAGGGAACTACTATTGAGGGAGTGGCTGTCTGACCTAACCAGCAGGAATCCCAGGGGGTGAATGAACCTGCACCTTGGGAGGGCATCCTGAGAGCTCATTGTGAAACCCTGCTGGGGAGTTATTTGCCAGTCAGCTCCCCTCTATTTCTTTTGTTCAGTGTTAATGGCACATAGTTGCACCATGCTGTTATAGAAATTGAAAGCACTGGAAGGCGATTTTTACAAAAGAGGGCTGTCTAGATATACAAGAGGGCCAAGGACAATCAGACAGTGAAAAACAGTCAGTCCAGATGACAACCAATCTAGCTCGATTGATTTTGAATTGTGCTTGGTTAATAAAATGGATAAAATGTCCTATAGCTCTTGAATATTAAAAGAGGGATAATCCACTCTGATTAACAATACAGGATTCATCTTAGTTCTAGTAACTGCTAAATAATTTCCAGCCAACTTTGCTTTGATTCTAATTTCTGGTATATGAAAAAAAAAATCAATTCCAGCTAAGGGCTTATTAAAGTATTATTCTAGCTGAAGATGCGATTATATTCAAACGCACAAAGCTGGTTTTAACGGTCTTGCTTAGCAATGTCACTAGCTGATTAGGATGCCTTGTGATATCACTGCTGTGCTGTACTTCTCTTCAGACCAACAGTTTAAGGGAGCCTGCTATTAAACTAACTTTGAAGCAATCTGCATACCAGTGACTTTTCTGTCACGCTTTAAACTGCTGTCTGATTGTATTCACATTTGGAGCGCTGCGCTGGAAATAGTGCTCTCTTCCAATAAGGATTTCAGCTCAGGCTGACTGTCTCCTAAAAGGGCATGGTCGCATCACACATTGAGTTTTCAGTTTATTTTTTTGACTCTCCATTGTGTGTTCTGCTCTTAAACACTTGAGTAGAAAGTGGCTTTGCCCACTGACAAGGAAAAGGTGGGGTTAGCAGGGAGAACATGGAGTGGGGTGCCCTTGAATTGATCACTTTGTGAGGCAAATACAAACAGCATTGTGGCCTCCAGGTCCGATCAGCAAAAGGGCAGAGGAACTCCTCATTTCTGGCCCCACCCTGGAGCCTGCACCCCCTCCTGCACCCCAGCCCAAATGAGCGAGTAAGTGAGGGTGGGGAGAGTGAGTGACAGAGGGAGGGGGGATGGAGTGAACAGGGGCAGGACCTCAGAGAAAGGGTAGGACAGCGGCGGGGCCTCCAGGGAGGGCGGGGCGGGGCAGGGCAAGGATTTTGTCCAAGTAGAAAGTTGGCAGCCCTCGGTGATCCTGCCAGGAGAGACTGGGTGGGCGGAGTGCTGCAGGACCTCACCTGCTTGTGCAGTTTCAGTTCCTCTCAGGGGGCATGAATCAACGTTCACATCACGCTCCCCATCAGTACCCAGCCCAGGCCAGGGAAGCTAATGATCCAACCAGCGGCCAAATTCAGTGGTGAATCCCGGTCACCTGAGGCACATTGTGCATACACTAAGAAGGAGAAGTGCCTCTCAGTTACATTTTTTACTAAGACCCTGGAGTCTTAGTAAAGTCAGGGTCTGTCTACGCTCAGGACCGGATTTACACCTTATAAGCCCTAGGCACAGCATCTTCAGCACCCGCCCTGCCTACAGCTGACTCTCATGTTGCACAGTTTTAGAGAGGTAAGGTGCCCCTAGAACGCCGGCACCCCTAGGCATGTGCCTACTGTGCCTAATTGGAAATCCAGCCCAGGCCACTGGACCATCCTTCCCCACATTCTACCTAAGAGTAATTTGTCCCTTTGCTACCACAGCTTTTATCCAAGAATCTGAAAGCACGTTGGGAAAAATCATTAATGAATCAGCATGACTCCCCTGCATGGCGTGAAGGATTATTATCCCCATTTAAAGAAATGGAAACTGAGGCACAGAGAGGGATTTGGTTACAAATAATCTGTCATCTGACTGCTAAAGCACAGCAGAGAAAGCTTTAATAATTGGACCAACATTTACACACTTGGGTGCACATGGCACCGGGATCAATAATGACGTACCTAAATATGTGGCTGAAGGGCAAGTGGCTCCATCAGCAAAAAGGGGACGAAAGTCGCACCATTTACACCAAGTTTGAATTTGCCATAACTCGTTTATCTCAAGCAGCAGGCTGCCCTTCCCTAATTCATTCCTGGTAGAACATGCCAGGCTGCCTGTTCAAATGAAGGATAAAGGCTAAGCAGGGCCTGTGAATGCCAATGCATCATACTATGGGCTAGAACCTCTGCTGGCCAATCAGATTGCTCCTTCAGGAATGTCCCTTGACTAAATGCAGAGAAGCCCTCTGATCTTACATCACTTACATTGTATTTAGATTCTGCTCTCACACCGGTGTAGTAACTCCACTGGTTTTGGGAAAGTTTCTCCTGATTTACTCTGGTGGAGCAGAGAGCAGAAGCAGGGCTATGTTATTTAGGACAAAATGCAAAGTGTTACATCCTCCTCTTTCTGCTATTCACTGGAGTGAAGTTCATTCCAACTTTTTGCGAGTCCCTCATGATAAATTTTAAGCTGGTTAAACTTTGATAAAACCTACATCTAAATAACAATCTCCTCTAAAGTAGGCAGACTTATGCTGATGCATGAACTGAAAACAGACTGATATTTGGAGGACATGAAATCTTTTGGGAAGCCCTAAAATATCCCCTAAGTAGGTCAGAGCCATGCCCCGGATCTGTACTTCTAATACAGTAGTAGCCTATATTTTCTCAAGCTGTTTGCTGAGGATAGAACCTTTTGGGGGCTATGGATTTATTTTTAGATGTTAAATGTGACCTTTGTATGAGATCCTGTAATGAGAACCACAGGGAAACTGGCTAGGACAGAGCGGCACCAAACACCTTTGATTTGAAGACGACTGACACATGCCACTTGGTCCGCAGTTATTTCTGGAAGCATCGAACTGTCACTCTGTTGACAGAGGCAACATTTCCATCACAAAAGGATTTCTTAGTTGCTCCAAATATTCCCAGCTATTGGGTTATTACCAGAATTAGTGGGATACAAAGTTTTCCATGAAGAAGGAAACTTGTTTCCTCTCAGAGTCTGGAACCCTTTGCATGGAACAAACCAACCATGTGCAGGAAACCTGAAAGTGACAATAAACAGCCAGGCACAGCCAGAGTCCTGGCTGGTGAGAGGACCAGCCACAACAGGGCAGGTTTGCTCCTCATCACACTAAAGATATCCACATGCAGGTTCTGTCTGGCCTTGCAATCACCAGCTTTATCAGCTGATGTTGTTGTTGTCACTTAGCACCACTGTAAAGAAATGCGAAAGCGGAGTCACTCATTTCTCAACTCGATCCTTCTTGGAACGGACCCCAGCCCGTCCCAGATCAGCATCATGTAGCTAGAGATGGGGCTGAACTGAACCGCTGCATCCAAACTCCCTCCACCTTTGGGAAAGTTCTGATCCAGCACTTCACAGCCAGCCGGATCAGAGCCCCACCTCTGGACACCTGCAGCTCAGTGGCACTAACTGGGGGGGTTGGAAGGACAAGTTTTTGGCACTTGCTCAAAGTTCCATAGACCCTGGAGCTGGGGAGGGAGGTAGAAGGGGGAATGGCTCAACTGGTTTTAAGCAGTGGTTTTGTACTAAATCAGTACGGCTGCTGCTGGAGCAGTGCAGAGCGTTGTTCCAGCTACCTGGTTGCAACCCCACTGAAATTTACTCAGACAGAAGTGTGGCTGGGCCAAACGGTGCTGTGCCTGGGGAGTCTGTTCCTCTATGTGGGGCACAAGGGAGTCCTCTGAGGACTCGACTCCATGAGGAACTGGCTCATGCATTGTGTCGATAAAAGAATCCCCAGCTGAGAGAGACCTGGGGTTCCTGGGGGAGGGAATACAACCAGGGACTGGAATGGGCCCCTGCCTGGGGGGACAAGTACACCATGACTGGAATTTGCCCAGCCTGAAGAAACATCTGAACTGGCGCCACTGCTGCAGCCGTGGGGGAAAATGGAATCTGCATCTGAAATTCACAGCTCTAGCCCCTCTCTAATTGTAACAGTTCAAGAGTGAGGAAATAGCACTTTGTAAAATTACTTTATTATTACTGAGGCCCAAAGGCATATCTCCACGCTCAGGCTCATTAGAACGATATGCTTCCCTTAATATGCTACATAGCCAGTCCTCACGAGGCAAGTCGCTCTGAATCGCTACACTCACCCCCTTGTTCTGGACTCGAGAGCTATCCCGCACCCTGGGTCTGGGAGGATGGAAGAGAAAATTAAAGCAAGCAGACTTACTCTCTACTTACTAGCTCCCAGTTAAGATGCAATGTTTTTTTAAGACTGAGGGTAATTAACGAACAGAAAAATGTGCCTAGGGGCATGGTGGAGTTGCCATCATTTGAAGACTTAAAACCAAAATTGTGTTACTTTCTAAAAAAATACACTCTAGCTCAACCATAAGCAAACTTAAGCAAAGTAAGCTGTCATGGGATAAGAGGGAAGGTCCTCTCATGGATCAGTAACTGGTTAAAAGATCAGAAACAAAGGGTAGGAATAAATGGTCAGTTTTCAGAATGAAGGAAGGTAAATAGTGTTGTCCCCCAGGGGTCTGTACTGGGCCAAGTCTTTTCAACATATTCTAAATGATCTGGAAAAAGGGGTTAACATTGATGTGGTGAAATTTGCAGATGACACAAAAGTACTCAAGACAGTTAAGTCCAAAGCAGACTGCAAAGAGCTACAAAGGGATCTCACAATACTGGGTGACTGGGCAACAAAATGGCAGATGAAATTCAATGTCGATAAATGTGAAGTAATGCACATTAGAAAGTATAATCCCAACTATTCATATAAAATGATGGGGTATAAATTAGCTGTCACCAGTCAAGAAAGAGATCTTGGAGTCATTGTGGATAGTTTTCTGAAAACATCCACTCAATGTGCAGCGGCAGTCAAAAAAGCTAACATAATTTTGGGAATCATTAAGGGATAGATAATAAGACAGAAAATATCATATTGTCTCTATATAAATCCATGGTATGCCCACATCTTGAATACTGCGTGAAGATGTGGTCACCCCTCTCAAAAAAGATATATTGGAATTGTAAAAGGTTCAGAAAAGGGCAACAAAAATGATCAGGGGTATGGAACAGCTTTCATATGAGGAGAGTTTAATAAGACTGACTTTTTAGCTTGGAAAAGAGATGAGTAAGGGGGATATGACAGAGGTCTAAAAATCCTGACTGGTGTGGAGAAAGTAAATAAGGAAGTGTTATTTACCCATTCTCATAACACAAGAGCTAGGGGTCACCAAATGAAATTAATGGGCAGCAGGTTTAAAACAAACAAAAGGAAGTATTTCTTCATACAACACACAATCAACCTGGAGAACTCTTGGCCAGAAGTTGTTGTGAAGGCCAAGACTATAACAGGGTTCAAAAAAGAGCTAGATAAGTTCCTGGAGGATAGCCCCATCAATGCCTATTAGCCAGGATGCGCAGGGATGATGTCCCTAGTTTCTGTTTGCTAGAAGCTGGGAATGGGTGACAGGGGATGGAGGACTTGATGATTACCTGTTCTGTTCATTCCCTCTGGAGCACCTGGCATTGGCCACTGTTGGAAGACAGGACACTGGGCTAGATGGACCATTGGTCTGACCCAGTAAGGCCGTTCTTATGTTCTTATGTTATGAGCTGGATGCAGGAATCTCTGGGTGGAATTCTCTGGCCTGTGCTAGTCAGGAGGTCAGATTAGGTGATCATAGTGGTCCCTTCTGGCCTTGAAATGTACAGCACCTAGCACAATGGTGTCCCGGCCTGCATGAGGCCTCTAGCACTACCACAATACGAAGGATAAATAATAGAGCAGACTCAGTGGCCACTTTTGCTCCTATCCTGGGCAGCGAGGTCACACAACTCTGTCTAATGCCCCAGCTTCACACTGTAGAATGGAAACCTATCCTTAAGCGCTTGATCATGTGAGAGCTGAGTGCCTTCATTTGCCCTGTGGTTTAGTCCTGAGCCAGTGAATTTGCTCTGAGCAGCTACAGCAGACATGGACCAGTGTTCCCTGTTCTTCTCTGCCTTCCCCATCCTCCCATTGTCACTCAGACCCGGTTCCAAGCCTTTCCCACTCCCCCCTCCCCTTTGGCCACTCTTTTTCTGTACCCCAGTCCTTTGCCAACATCCTCCTCTTCCTCTCCTGGTTTGTTATTCTCCAGTGCACAGTGTCTAGCAGCTGTTGATAGCAGCTAGCCGACTACTGCTAGAAGGGCGATTTGTTTAGATCTCCAACACACAAAGATAATGGCTCCTCTAACATCCTCCATGAGTAAAGCTACTGAACATGCTCCCAACAGAATTATACACCACACAGTGAATAAAAGCCACAGAACACTAGCTGAAGGGGATAGATGTGCATAGAGATTGGTGTGTCATGCATATATCTGCTATTAAATCTTTGTGGAGAAATGAGGAGTGACAGCTGGTCCTGCTGGTGAGTTACAGGATGTGCAGGTTAAGGAGGTTCTCCTGTACTTTCAAACAGATGGTATCAAATTGGAGATGAAATGACAGGGAAACAAGGTTTAGTAGGGAAACATCTGGCAGGTACAAACTGAGGAGTCCCTTTTGGATACATTGCCCAGTACTCCCTAGAAATGTGTCCAGAATTTTAGTCTGTCCCAGTGTGTCTGCACTCTGTCCACTTCTGCATAATGGCTTTTATGGAATGCCATCAATTATCTGGAAAGCTTTCTCCTCCAATGTATTGATTGACTTGGGAGAAAATGCTGATGTGTTGACGTTTGCTAATAGCATTCATTAGAAAAGTAAATCAGTTTATGCCGTCTGTTAGAGGATATTAAATGTGAGAATGGGTTCCCTAACATTATTAGAGAACAGCAAACACCAAATCTCCTTAAATGTCAGTAACATTATGTAACCATCTGTAGAGTTTACTTTAAAAAAATTCCATTTATTGGTGGATTTGTGCCAAATCCACCCTCAGCTAATAAAGCCAAGGAATCTGTTGCTGTCTGTTTTTTCTTCTTGATCTATCTATAGATAGAGTACAACATAGAACCTGAAAAGGTGAGAAAGGTTTATGTGATACAGTTCTATCTCACCTTCCTTTTCTGAGATGTGCCTTCAGAATACTGTTATCTTCATAGGGCTTCGGAACTTCATTGTCGTGTCAGAACATAGACTAGGTCCCAAGTAAAACAGAGCCAGCCCAAAGCCCATCTTTCACTCTTATACATGTTGGTGAATACTGACTACAGAAATTGTCCTATTGACATCAATGGAAAGAAGTGCTCAAAAATATGAGCATGTATTGAACAAGCTGGGCCTTAATAACAGGTTAAAAGGGTAGTGTGTACATTATCTACAGTCTCTGGATTTTCTCTGTGTTTAATTTATATATGACACCCATTATGTCATTTGCTCCAATAAATGGATTTTATTTCAAAAGTAAACTCTAAGTGAAGATGTAACTTCATTTCACATCCTTCCCTAAAGCAGATGATGAATATTTTATACTTAGATTCACTTTCATCTCTTGAGGCAAAAATGTGCTTTGGGAAAACATGGAGTAACTAAAATGATTTTGAGTCTGAGTTTGTGGCAAGCGTTAGGAATGATCAAAATCATCAGAATAGCTAATATCATACCTATGATTTTCCCATAGCGCTGGTCCACGTCAGCAACTCAGTTCTCCTATGTGGAAAGCAAACACACATTGGGAAGTTTGTTATAGATCGAGGGGACAGGTTCTCAGTGGGTGTAGGTGGGTGGAGCACCATTGGCTTCAAGACAATATCTACCTGGAGCTGTAGGTATAATACATTTCTGGGCCAACTTCCATGATCTCCTGGGTCACATGCAATGGAGCAAAGAATGGCTGGCCATTTCATCGGGGAAAAGATCTGTAGGGTTTCCAAAATAACAGAGACAATGGATACATGTACCTCTTGGATTCGTGACAAAGTTCCTATCTGCAAAGAACGAGACCAGGAATGTATCTCTTGAACCTCCATCAGTATATTTGTGCCTTTTATTAACTTATTGTACTTGAAATGCATCTGAATCCAGGGAATGTTAGGAAATAGCTCCTATCTCTTTATTTAAATTAGAAATTGCTAACATTGAGGCTCAGTTTAAAGAAAAATCCACATGTAGACATGGAAGGAGATGCTGTTATTAATCCCCCAAAGTGCCTCTGTCTTCACAGAACTTGGCAATCTCTTGTCTGATTGCTACAGAAATAATTTTGATGGACAGTTCTGTGGGGCTTAACACTACAATTGCATCATACATGTACTGTTAGTTATCAGAATTGTTTATTAGTCCTGAAAGCAACATGCAATTCCAGCAATAAACATGGGGCTGCTGATTCCCCCTAACAGCTGAGAATAATCACTCCCATTGGCTCTTTTTCTGCAACACATATTGGGAAAGTCTCCTTGAAACTATACTCAGTTCCAGGAACACCCTTCTTAACATTCAAATCAACTAGACAAAAACTATCTGAGATGTGCATTCCAAGCAAGGGAAAAAACCTGTGGGGAAAGGTTCCAGACCCAGCTGAATGAAACACCACTTCAAAAAGGTTATTAGGAGTAAGCAGAGAGCATACAAGGAATGCAAGAAGTGCATGGTCAGCAAAGAAAGCTACATCATGGAGGTTAGAAAATGTTGGAATAGAGTGAGAATTGGTAAAGTTATGTTGATTTAGCTCTTGCCAAGGAAATTAAAATAAATAAGAGGTTTTTAGTTATATAACTATAAACAGGCAATGGAAGGCTGAGGTTGGGCTGTTGTGTGGTGTGGATGGGAAGGAGAATAAAGGTAATTCAGGTATTGCCCAAAACTAAATGAATAGTCTGCCTTGGTTTTCAGTAAGGATGATAATATGGAACATGTGCATGAAGGCAGAATGGCTGATGGAAATGAATGTCTAGAAATGGAAATTACCACATCTGAGTTGGAAGAAGAACTTTAAAGAGCTTAATGCATTCAAATAGGGGGGACTGGCTAATTTCCATCGCAGAATATGGAAGCAATTGGCACATGAGATTGCTAGTCTGGTAGCAAGGATTTTTAATAAATCTATCTATTTGGGGTTAGCACCATATGACTGGAGAATAGCTAATATCATACCTATGTTTAAGAAAGGGGGGGAAACATGATATGTTAGTCTGACGTAGGTAGCATGCAAGGCTTTACAACAAACTGTGAAAGAAAGAATAATTACATTCATGGAGTTAAATAGTAAAGGGGATGTAATGCAACATGGGCTTCCCAAAGGCAGATCACACCAGACTAATCTGATTTCCTTCTTTGAGAAAATAACTGATATTTAGATAAAGGAAATGCAATAGATCTGATATACTTGGAATTCAGTAAAGCATTTGAAACATGGCACCACATAGGAAATTACTACATTAGAAATGATAGGGAATAGTATTGAAATTGTAAGGTGGAGAAAAAATGGGCTAAAGGGGAGAATGAAACATGCGGTGCTGACCTTGGCACAAATGGAGCATGCAAATGAAATTTGCTGATTATACCAATTTGGGAGGTATCGTCACTACAGAGAAGGACCAGAATATTATACAGAGAAATCTGGATGACCTTGAAGACTGGAGTGCCAGAATGGATGAAATGCAATAGTACAAAGTGCAAGGTCATGTACAGAGTGACTAATAATAAGAATGTCTGCTTCAAGCTGACATTTTTCCATGCATCTAAAGAAGTGAAGTTTTTTACCCACGAAAGCTTATGCCCAAATAAATCTGTTAGTCTTTAAGGTGCCACCGGACTCCTTGTTTTTGTGGATACAGACTAACACGGCTACCTCCTGATACTTGCTTCAAGCTGGGGGCTCATTGCTGGAAGCCACAGAGGAGGAGAGAGACCTGGGCTTGTGGGACGATCACAGGATGACTATCAGCCATCAGTGTGAAGTGGCTGTGAAAAAGACCTAGTCTGAGGGTTTAAGCGGGCTGGACCTTTCACTGGTCATTGCACAGGGGCAGATTTGCACGGCACAATGACTCTGATACACTTGGGAAGCAGAACTCTTGAGGAGGAAGGTGCCATTTTACACAGTCACTTTTCAGGTTGGAACCTCACTTTAAAATAACTCTTATGACATGGATATTTCAAAACTCCCCTGTGAAGTTATTTCCCCAGTTTAATAAATACGTAATTACTTTGCACTTATATAGCGCTTAGCTTCAGATCGCTCTGCCCTGAAACCAGAATATGAAATGCAGTGTCACATACTTGGAGACTCCAGTGAGTTCAGGGGAGCAGGGGTGGTGAGGGGGCCAATTCTGCCCTCATATACCCTACTTTGCTATGCTTCAGTGGGGTTTCCAGGAGGTAACTAGAGGCAGAATTGGGGACCCCATTTATAGCGTATTGTCTGACCAGTGGCTGCACCCTGCTGCAGACTGGCTCTGTCCCCCTTTTGGTGACTCACTCAGGAACTGCTGTCCAGATTAAATTACCATTAGGGATGGGTGGGTCTGCTGTGCTAAAATAAGAACGGACCTACAGCTTTGTTTGAAATTGGAAATGAGCCCTACACTGGTGCACAGGGTTACAAAAACCTTTTGCTTGTTCCCTTTTTGTCTGTATGCCGGCTCTGGGTGCCTGAGAATGGATCACAGGAAATGCTGCTCCTCTTGTCTTTCAGACCCAGCTGGAACCCAGGAGATCTCCATGGCAGACCTGGTCTGGGATTTCCAGCCGGATGGCCCCACCAAAACATTTTGAGCCCCAGAGTGTGAACTTTTGGTGCTCATGTCCAGAGCACCTGAGAGCCGTGTGAGGATGCCCAGAGGTTGATTCTCACCCCTTGGCATGGGGCTGCTCATATAATGAACTTGTGGTGATTAACAAAAGATCCGGCTGGGGACTAGACCAGGCAGAGGGAGTGGAAGCAAAGGCACAGGGAGGCTGAGTGCTGATTGAGAGCGATGAACAGCAAAACAAGCTACATTGAGAGGAGTGGAGTGTGGCCTGGTGCCCTGGAGGCAAGGACAGCTGTCCCTGGAAGGAGCACCCTTTACAGAGGACAGCCAGGTCAAGTCCCCAGCCTGGCACTACCCTTCCACGATCCGTGTAACTCTCCTCTCTCTAAACACACCGTGAGCAACTCCCAAAGGAGGCCTCCTGGAGATGACAGGGGACTTTACTATCATTTAAGATGTTGCACGCAGCTTCCTGAAGAGCTACAGCCACAGACCACAACACAACTCTTCCATCAGTCCACTGCCTCCTCCCCATCCACCTGTGGAAATCTCCCTCGGATGAGATCTAGACTCACAGCCCGATAACAAGGGACTCGCACGATTGGGTGACGATTTGCAGCCGGTTCGTTTCCCAACCACGCCAAGGAAATATCTATACATGCTTGTGCTCCACACCCTTCACTTCCTCACCCCCGTGTCCTGCCCCAACACAAAGTGGCGGGACCTCCTGCCACCTCTGGAGGGTGAGGAGCCCCTGTGGCCCAGCCTATATTCCATCCTAGTCCCGAGGCCCGCTGGGGATATCAGTTGGCGGCTCCTTCATGGGGCCATGAGCACCAGCATGTACTTGGCGTGGTTCACCCCCGTCCAGGACACCTGCCCCTTCTGTGGCGTTAGGGAGACTCTGGCGCACGTTTACCTGGAGTGTACCAGGTTGTAGCCCCTATACCGACTCCTCTTAGATATCCTGTTACGTTTTTGGTTGCACTTTTCCCCTCACCTTCTTATCTACGCACTCCCTATCCATGGCCCCACAAAGTTACAGGACCTCCTAGTCAACCTCCTCCTGGCCCTGGCTAAAATGGCCATTTATAAAACCAGGGAGATGAGATTGGGCGACAGGGTCTCCTGTGACTGTGGGGCCTATTTCTGATCCTCCGTCCATTCATGCATCTAGGCAGAGTTCCTCTGGGCGGCATCCATTGGCTCCCTTGACGGCTTCGAGGAGCAGTGGGTGCTGTCCGGGGTTATCTGCTCGGTGATCCCCTGAGGTTTCCTTTGTTTGACCCTTTGACCACACTCCTATCCCTGTTATTTCATTAGTTGTCTCCTGGAATCACTTGGCTTCCAGGTCCTGTGGATCCTCCCCTTAGGCTGGGGGAGGTCCTTTAGCAGTGGGCGGTCTCTGCCCGCCACTTTCTGGATCCCAGTAGGAACAAGGGACTCACTTGTGTGGGGCAGTGAGAGAGTCAGAGCCTAAATCTAGAGCCCTTCCTGGAAAAGCAGATGAGAGCTCTTGTCCTCCCATGTAATGACTATCACTCACCAATAAGTTGTTTTGTCATTCACCCAGCCCTAGGTGGGTCTCCTCCCCTGCTCCTGGCGTGGGTGTGTGGTGTGGCTACCTGACCTCCTTGTGCCAGACTTTCCATGTGCAGCCCGAGCGCTCTCTTGGTCCTTCCCTGACAGTGAAGCTGGAGTGGGAAGAGGAGAGCTATGGTGCTCAGCAGAGACACTCCAGCTCCAGCTGCAGCTGCCCTGCTAGAGACAAGAGGGAACTGGCAACTAGGCATTTCTCCATGAGAGGCCTTTTCGGTCACAAATAGCCCAGCAGGTGCTCTGGCAAGCCACCCTAGCTGCTGAGGTGGGAGGCGAGTCGTGAGGGAGGTGGGTGGTTGAGGCAGGGGGCCTGTTTGAGGGGCAGCTGAACTGGTCGATGATATTTTAGAAGACATCAAGGGCACCTGCAGCGAACTCAGGGCGCTTGTTGTTATTCTGTATAAATATAAATAAATCAATAACAGGCACTGACTACAGACCCAGTGCCATCTGGATGGATGAATTTACAGAGTGGGAAGCAATATTTGTGGCCTTTGCTCTTTACTCTCAATGAACCCCTGAAAGGGACAACACCAGGAGCTAGGTGGTGGCCCTGCTGCCTTGAGCTCTGCTGGGGAAGTTATCACTAAAGTAGCAGCTGAAAGCCCCTGCTGGTGCACATGTGTAATTCATAAAACCACATGTGTAAAAAGGCCCCAAATGGCTGAGAACTTAACAAATGCAAAGTAACAGACTGTGAAATCCAGAGGGGATTGAACTGGGTGCTATTCTGAACAAAAAGAGCTCTCAGCCTGCTTGTAGCTGAATCTATTGCTTCACACTGATGCTGACTCCACAGGCATTCTAGGTTCAGAGTGACCCCAGACAGAGGGACACTCCTGGAACCTTATTGTACTGACAAACCCAACTCTGCTCTCACTGGTATCTGTGCCGCCCTGGGGAAGGCAATGGGTGACATGCAGTAGCATGTGTAAGTCACATGGCTTCCACCAATACCTCTCTGTCTTCTCCCCAAATGGCACCCAGGGTGTCTGCAGTGCCATCACCTCATGAGTCCCCCTGCTCCCAGGCAAGCAGACGCCAGGCACTGAGAGAAGACGAGACCCCAGGAGCATTGTCCGTAAGAGGCTGTTACTCCTTAGGGGCTCAGCCAGCAGAGCACGCAAGCAAATGCTTCACTTCAAGCCTCTCAGCAGCCCGTTGAAATCAGCTGGCATGACATACATGTGTAAAGGTCAGCGCCTGCAGACGGGTTTGGCTGGATGGGGGCCACAGCTCTCCCAGTCTGTCCTCCTCAGCCCCTGCCATCCCTCCTTCCCAGGGACCTGCTGAGTAATGGCCACAAGCAAAGAGAAGTGAAGAAAAGCAAGTGAGAGATGAAAAAGGGCCACAAAGGCCCATCTCACCCAACCCCTCTCCTCACCCACCCACAGCATGGGATTGTACAATGGGCTCGTCTGTGTTTGTCCCATTATGTGGCCACTATGTGCATGTGTATGGGGAAACAGGAGGGGTCGAGGGGCACATGACTCTCCCCTGACCTTACTGAGCTCTTTTTGTGGCTGGATAACTAATGAATCCTTCACTCCTAGCCACCCACCGCTGCTCTTCATGCTGTCAGCAGGAACTGTATCATTACATCATGTGCAGTGGGAACTGCTTGGGAGACCTAGATGGTAAATGGCACCTCACTCTCTTGCTTCAGAGCCCTTCACCCAATACTGCTCAGCCTAGTGTAGGAGAAGGGAGATCCCCCCAAACCCAACATGAACATCTGATGCCATCATGGTCATTGTTGATGTGAGCACAGATACCACAATTGCACTGTGATCCAAGCATCCCTGTATTCACACTGTACACACTATTGTAACAATCTTTGTACAAAATATGCCTCCTGAGGCGTCATTTGAAAACTAACAACTCACTGATCGTTAATATTCTACTGTGATATATGTACACGATGGGTATGAAGAGTTATGGGTATGCTCTAGAATTATGACTAAAGTGTGTTCAAACCAGGCACGGGGGAGGAGGGGGAGAACTGCTAAACAGGTCTTCTCTAAACAAAGGAATGTGTTTTCTTCTCTAATCAGCAGGCTGGTCATGAGGAAGAAACAATGAATATACGTTTACATATGAGGTAAACACAAATAACAAGCTGACAAGTGGGGGATGAGCCAGCCTGGCCTCTACACCCAGCAGGAGAGAGAAGCCTGGTCTGGCTTTTCCTTTTCAGAGAATCCATTGCAAAGGTTTACTGGTCTATAAGCAACTGCATTAACTGATATTATTGTATGATAGAAGTGTATAGAGTGAGGTCTTATCTGAAAGCTAATGACACACTTGTGATTAATTCCTTGTGAGATGTATATATTAAAGCTATGTGAGGAAATGTGTATACTTGATATTATGATTTAAAGTCTCCCTGTTTAGCCACAGATAGAGGTACCCCCCAGACAGGAGAGAAGGCAGATATCTACCCGTCTCCTACGAGATTAAATAAGGTGTGACCAAAAACAATGGAAGCCCTATTTACATAGAAGTCAGCAGGGGATGGGAAGTCCATAGGAAGAGAACAGCATGAGGTCATCCTGCCTCCTGAAACAAAGTCACAGAACTCTGGAAGGTATAAGCAAAGTCAGAAACCATCTTTGGCACAGTTGGACACACACAATGGAACAGAGCTCTTGCAAGCTAAGAAAGATGGGTCCTTCAACCAAAGGGGGGTTGAAGTCTCTGGGAACTGATTATTCATGAGAAAAAACATCTTGAACAAAGCCTGTACCTTGCTAGATTCAGTTTTAGACTTTTAGCTGTGTATTTCCATGTTGATTTGCCTGTAACCCTTTCTAACTTTATTTCTTTTACTGGGTATCACTTTACCCCAACTGCGTGCTGTGTTTGCACAAAAGGGTGTATTTATCCCAGTGAAGTTAATATACTGTTTTTGTGTCTTCAGAGTAACAAACAGACCCCAATATTTCTCTGACCTGTCCAGGAGAGGACTGGACATTGCAGAGCACATGGTTTTGGGGGGAAAATGGGCCTGGGTATGTGTTGGGGTCCCCTTGCTGGTTGTAACCAAGGCTGGTGGAAACCAGAGTGGGGCTATAGACAGGCTGCTGGGGTCAGAGCTGATGAACCAGGGTTGTCTAGTCAGTGCACAGTCACTCAGGGTGTGACCTGCATGCTGGTAGGCTGGCTGGGAGCATCCTAGGCTGGGAACTGCAGCAGCAAAGCATTGTATGGCACCCAGGGTGACAACCCCTCCTGAGCCTGGATTGCACCCTGAACCCCAGGACACACCCATTCAGAAACTGCCACCTCATTGCTTGTGGGGTGGTTACCCACTGGAAAAAGCTGATTCTCCAATGGTGACAAATGCAGGGATGGAACAACTTTGAACGTTCAACATTTTCTCTGAATTTCTTTGTTTCCCGACTTGGGGGTGTGGTTCTCTACTGCCTTGTACCTCCCACACCCAGGGAAAGGAAGGCACAGTGGATCCAAAAATGCTGCCAGTAGTATTTTGCCCTCATTTTACATAGGTGTAAGTGACTGTGCAAGGCAGGTGAGAGTCAGAGAAGGAAGGGGAAGAGAGTTAGGAAGGAATTTGCTCACCCCAGGAATGGCATTGGGCTGGGCACTGTACACATTTTCACACCTTGCCAATGCATCGTGTGTGAGCTACTCCCTTGAGCTGGCTGTGAGAACAGATGGACCAACCGTCTGGCTCAGTTTGGCAAAGCTGGTGTCCCAGGAGTTTGACTAAGCAGTAGGTTTTCATTTCTTCCTTTAAAGGAGTCAGGATGACAGAACCATGAGTAATTCAATCCTATGAACAGTGCAAGATGAGAGACAGAGGCTGTAGCTCAACCTAACACTTGCTAGTTTCTTAGGGCAGAGACGCTGTTTTACCCAGGGTTCCAGGCCTGCAAAACTTTCTAAGCAGGCACAGTGTTCCTACCCAGTGAAGAGTCCCATGGGTTCAAATTCTCCTCCCCAAATGGTATAAGCCTGGAGAAACGCCACTGACTTCAGTGGACTTTGGACTGCTGCCGGAAAAAAGGAGATCAGAATCTGGCCCAGTTGGCTCCAATAGTAAAGTGCCACACCAGATAGTAAGTATTTTTAGGATTTCACTCTAAATTTACACAGAACTGCATACACCTACAAACACATCATCATCTATTTTACCATTCCTCCTCTCCCCATATTATCATTTCCCAGCTAATGAATCTACTACCCAGGATTTGAGGTTATGTAAACACAGTGTGCTCTCAAGTAAGAACATTATTTAGATATTCTTGAATAAATCAATATTTTATGCATGCAAAACCTTAAAGTTCATGTTTGTGGTGAGTGCCTTATCACACCCACCAGCTCCTGAAAGCCTGCAATGCAGACTTCTATTATTTCTGCAAAAGCAAAAAGGAAATCAATAGAGATTCCATGTGCGTAATCCTCAGCAAAATTAGCACTTTCACAACCTCTGAAATAATCTCCAGAAAAGCCCTCCAGGAAGCCAAGCTATGAGGATTTGTTTTAAAGTATTTACACACTCTCTCCAAAAAGAATATTTAACAAGATGATCACCTTCTTCCCACTTCAGCACCCAGAACTTGTGGAGGTGCTTAGCTGGGAGCTGCTGGGTGCTCAGCCCTTTTGAAAATCTGCCCTAAAATACAGACAGTTAGACGAGACCAGCCGACAAGCCCTCCACAGTCTTTTTCACTCAGTTATAGCCTGAACCTGGCTGAAGAGCCAACAATAAATGAGCTTTGAGGGAAGGTGATGTGCACTTGTGAATGGATGCCATTAAACAGCAAGAAACAGGAAAAGCTGCTGCTTCTTGTGGCTGAAGCGGCACCTGCTTTCTTGCGTGTCTGATCGGTTGCTCAGCTAGAGAACAAACATGACCCACGTCAGGACTTGCTGACTCAGGAGATGGTTGGTGATGGTTGTGGGGAGTGGCTCTGAGTCTGATGCTTCTGCCTGCACTTCTTCTGCATTGAGCATATATCCTTGTGGGGTGAAATTTAGCCCTGTGCTGAAGGACAGAGCAAGGCCTAGACACTGTCTAAGTCCCATCTAAGTCCTAAGGGACTGTGGCACAATGGGGAATTTCACATTTGAAGGTTAACAACTAGGGGCCAGATTTTGAAAAGTCTAAAGCACCTAAGGCGCACAACTCCCATGGAATTTAGGTACCTAGGCACTGCTGAAAATCCCACTAGGCACCTATCTGCATCATTAGGTGCCTAAACGCCTTTGAAAATCTGGCCCAAAATCACTTTTAAAATTGGGATTTAGGTGCCTTTGGAAATGTCACCCCTTGTCAATATTGACAGAAACCCAGTGGAGGGAAACATGAATGCATTGCAAACATATGCCACTCAGAGGCCTGCCTGGGATGCTGTGCCTCCCATGAGGATGAGGGAATTAGCCATTGCAATTACTGAGATGCTGTCAGTCATCTTTGAAAAGCCACACAGAACTTAGACTATATCAGACAACAACAAATATGATACCAGTCTTTAAAAAGGGGGGGGGGGAAAGGCAGTCCTGGCAGTGAGTCTAATGTCAGTCGCCAGTACTGTACAATAGTAGAACAAACATCAAGAGAGAAAACCTGTAGTTAGCTGGAGAAGTGGAAACAAGAGCTATAAACATTACATGTCAGACTAAAGATCAAATTCCCAGTGTACCGGCTGAAGGGAAGGAGGCAGAGGTAATAAACTAGCAGCTGACTTAATTGGAGCTTTCAGTGCAGAATGCGACATCTTACTAGAAAACTTCATCAGCAGCGTCACATGGACTGAATACCAGATCAAGATCTATAAACAAAAGGTAACGAGAAAAAGTAATGTATTGTCTATGTGTATGTGTGTGCATGGTAGAGTGGGAGGTGTGTGATAGGTCAGATTGTATCTAGAGTTTTCTTTATCACAACAACCTGTTCATTATATTCACAGATTATACCAAATTGGAAAGTGACACAAACACCAGAGAAGGTAGAAAAACAAACAAAGGATCTAGAGAGTTTAGAAATAATGGGCACAGATCGTCTCCAAACAGTCTCTCCAAAGGCTGCTCTTCAGACAGCTCATATAAACTGCTCACTTGAGGTTCTACTAGGAACAGCAATGGGCAGCTTAGACCATGAATATCTTACACTCCATGCACTCTGTGCGGTACTATGGCAAATAAATCAATGGGACTGCTCAGTTGCTTAAAGTTTGGCATGTGCTGGAATACATTGCTGAACTGAGGTCTAAAAAGGAAGGTTTTCTAAAAAGAACTGAAATCGCAGAACTACAGAAGCTGAAGTCCAGCAAGGACTGCCGATATGGAAAGCTCACTGTATTATGCACATACCGCATGCTGCACATCTCTATTTTTTTCATTTGCAGGTACACTGAAAGCCTGTGCTACTGATGGAGTCAATCACTCCTTTGAGAGGGGATTCCTAGAATGTGCAAAAAGGACAAGAACAGACTATAGAGTTGGCGTGTAGGGAGGTGACAACAGCCTGTTCCCGACTGAGCAGGTTGGAACCCTGCTGAGCTAGGCAAATGTTTCTGCCCTCACAATTCACTCCTGTCTTCCCAAGGAAGCCATGCTCGAGAAACATGGAACCACTGCATGTTACTCAACTCCTCCTGAGAGCTAATAGCTGTGAGTCTGCATGCTATGCAGGAGCCATTCTAGGCCTGGTTTCAATACATAATTTACTGTAAAAAATTACAACAATGCTTAAAATCTCAGTGTGGTTCCCTCTCACCTGAGCTCCTGAAAGAGAAATGTCTTCTCTCTTGTAAAAGAGGGTTTTCCATTGCTGACAACTCTTAAATCTCTCCCACTGGAACAGGAATCCATTGCCTTTTCACACAATTCCCATTTGACCCTACAAATATGAAACTGCAGCCAAACAATCTGGACAATGCAAAGATTTCAGCTGAATGATGAAGAATTCTGAACTGATGACACCTCAAGGAGTTACCTCCTATATAGAGCTTGTCAAATTGCTTGGCAAATAATAAATATATCCAACCAATGCAACATCAAAGGGTAACTCATCATTCCACAGATATTATTTACCAGCTATGGAGCATGTTATTTGATTAATAGTATTTGACCAGCACAACTCATATTATGTATGGAACTCATTTTTCAAGAAACTTACATATTGTTTGTCCTTCTGACATCTCTATCTTATACTACCAAACAATTTCTGCTGGTAGTTTGTTCCATAGTTAAGATTACAAAGTAATTTCCATGCTCTCGTGACTTTTAAAACATAGGTTTCAGAGTAGCAGCCGTGTTAGTCTGTATCCGCAAAAAGAACAGGAGTACTTGTGGCACCTTAGAGACTAACAAATTTATTAGAGCATAAGCTTTCGTGACTAGTCCACGAAAGCTTATGCTCTAATAAATTTGTTAGTCTCTAAGGTGCCACAAGTACTCCTGTTTTTTTAAAACATAGTTACTAGTTACTGTGCATGCACAGGAAGCTCCATAGAAAGGGTTGTACCAGCTTTTTTCCGTTAATGTATACATATAATATGTGTGTGTATAACCCCCTGAAACAGCAATGAGGCCTGAGCATAGAATGTCTGCCTGCATGGAGTTCACACCTTATGATTGTATGAAATCATGTCATAACTGCAGGGCCACAGAAGCCTGCAACATATACTAATGAATTCTCCGGCAATTTTGCTCCAAACCTCTGGAATTCCCCAGATCATACTAATAACCAGCCATACTTATTAAGTGCCTTACACTGGGATTCTAGGCTTCTTACATAAAACCAGCAATAAAGCCTTCTAAAATCGCATTAAAAGATTAACCTCCCCTCACAAGTTCTAAGCAGCTGGGACATGGCAAAGGTATCTGCTGAGCTTCTAATACGAGAGTGCATTGGAGACCCTGGGCAAAACTCTCCTCTCAGAACTGCACCTTAGCACACAAATTCTGGCACCTTGCTGTCCCAACTGGGGAATGTCTCACAACTGAGGGCAAATGGCAGGGGATCTGAAGCACTACTATGGGAATCTGAAATAAGTATTATGCTCCTAGTCACTACACAGCAAGCTTTGCCATTCACAATTGTAGTTAAATATAGAAGCAGCTTGGGAAACTGAGGCAGTATATCACATATGCATATGGGAGTGCAGGCCATAAAGGGAGAAATACCAGCCACAATCTCCACCCTCCATAAGTGGTGTTGTAGTAAAGTGCTGAAAAGAATCAAGATTCAAAACAACAAGCCCAAAGCTTTCTCTTCTGGGCTGGGAGCAATGTTTAGTTTGAGGACACCACTGCAGTTCCAATGCTTTGGTTACGGGCAGGATCTGAGAACCAGAAAACCAGTGCCACAAATACAGGATTCTGATTCTACCACAGGATGTAGCTGAAAAAAATCAGAATTGTTAGCAAGAAATCTCTCAATAAAGCACCAAATCCCCTCGGTCACAGGGGATGAAGACTATGACTGAAGAAAGACATGACTATGGTTTATAAAATAACATATTAAAAGCATCCAGTCTGGCCCCCCAGAAAGTCCTTTAGGCCTTGTCTACACACAAAAGCTCTATCACTTTAACTAGACCAAGATACTTAGAGCACAGCATCTGCCCCTCCCACACACAGAGCCTCCCACCCACCCTTCCAGTGTGATTCAGTTATAACAATATAAAGGTACCTGATCCCAGTATGGATCCATTCATAGATTTCAAGACCAGAAGGGACCATTGTGATAATCTAATCTGACTACAGAATAACACAGGAAAATAAAATAACTCCAAAAATAACTCCTGTTTGAACTAGAGCAGATCTTTAAAAAAAAAAAAAAAAAAATCCAATCTACTACTACTGATGCCCAGGAACTACCAATCTGAGCCAGATTTGAAAGTGTAGGTAAAATACACTGAATCCTATCACCAGCCTTTTGGGCCAGCCGGCTGGAACACCCAGGATTTGACTGAGAAGACTGACACCATGTACAATCCCATGGAGAAAGTGCCATTTGCTAAATAAAGATCCCTCCTTGTTATCAGCTGGGATAGCAGCTCCTAGGCCTAAAAGGGCAGGAGTGGTGTAAACGAATGGACTCCATGGAAACACTGTGTGAGAGCCCTGATTTCTCGGGGAGGACTCGGTGGGTTTCCTTTGAGAAGGGGTTTTCACCGGGGGAGGCCGTGGGTTTCCGTACTGAAAATGAATCACTGGTGAAGCACCCAGAGAGGGACCCAGCAGCCTTTCCAATACTCATAACTCAATGCTAAATGGCTCATGTCCGTGGAGCTAGGCACATTAACTGAGAACAATAATTAGAAGAAAGGGACCTATTTTTAAGGACATTTAGAAAATTGCAGGCAAGCCCAGGCCAGCATTGCTGGGAAATGATTTCCCGCAATTGTTTCTCCCTTCCCATAAAGGCAGGGAACATGGTGTCCCCTCTGCATCGATCACTCCCTCGTTCGCGATTCCTCCTCTCCACTGGCATGGCCTGTCAAGGGCACAAAATGCAAATATTTTCCTCCCGAAAGCTGGTGTGGCCCACGCTGCTAAATGAACTATGGCACCAGTCTCTGCCAATTTCCATATTAAAAACCTTCTGATTAAAGCCTGTCCTGGCCCCTCTGGGAAGCAGGCATGTCTGATGTCATTAGCAGCTCTGCTACATGCTAATCAGAGAGGGGCGTGGGTTGTTGGGCCAGGGCTCCAAACCCAGCCAGCAGACGCCTCAAGAGCAGGAGGCATCTCCTTCCCCCGTCAGGCCCTGCCCCTTTGAATCAGAGACTGGAGATGGAAAAGGTCACATTCAGTCCTGGAGAAGGGCTGATGCCTCACTATACTCCCCAGTGCTTCTGCAAAACCAGATTGACAGCAAATGGCTCAAGAGATACGGGGTCCCCCATTTCTCCTGGAATATTCCAGCTACAATGTGTCTGACAATATCTATCTATCTCACCACTACGGAATATCCCTGGTAGTCAGCCTAGATTGCCCTCTCCTTGCTTCCCTTGCTATTTACGTCCCAGACCCTGCTCTCCATTATTGCCATTTACACCTACACAGGTTTCACCCCATTAGGGTCAAACTGTGGCATTTAGCCCCTGGTGTGAGTAGGGGGTATGAAGCAGCCCTGCGCTATGGGGAGCTCAAGGAGGGTTCTTAGCTCAGGAAGGCCCAATCCCTTTCTGGCCTGCTGATGTATTAGCCAGCTCTGAGGGCAGGTGTGGGGGGAGACAGGTGCATTCCCATCCTGCCCCTCCTTGCTCCATTTGCAGTCCTGTGCCCCAGGGAGCAGTGCTCACAGGGACTGCAGAGCAGACAGGCTGTGATGTCTCATCCCTGGGTTACCTCTGAGCCTGAGCCTGCTGGAGCATGAGTCATCTGTTACTTGCAGAGTTCAGCCAATCCACAGGCTCGGTGCCACCCAGGTGATCCCGAGGCAGGTATATAGGCTCCTAAGAGAAGCAGACTCTCCAGTCTGCTCGACACTGCCAGGTGGGACCACCCCCTTTGCCAGCGGTCTCAGCAGACTGCCCTTGCTCCTACGCCTACTCCAGCCTGTGCTGAGCCTGTTTCCACCCCAGCCTCCTGCCCCACAGCCTGCATCTGCTCCTGCCTCAGCCGGCCACCCGCCCACAGGCCCTCAGGCATGTGGCAAAAGCACTGGGGGATGCTCCATGTATGGTGCCCTCCCCACCCAAGAATGGGCCCCTTAGTCTGGCCTTCGCTGCTGTTTGCCCCAGCTCTCCATATTTAGCTCTTCCCCCATGACTCACCCCTTCCTCTTCCTGACCATCGTCATTGTTCTTCTCTGAACTCCAGCCCAGCGCAACCGGCCGTCCCATCCCCCTGGTGCCCACTGGAGGTGATAGTTGGTGCTAAGGACATGCAGTTATCATCGAAGTCAAAGTCCACTGACTTTAACCGGAGCAGTAGCAGGCCCAAAACAGCAATAAGAAATGCCTGGGGTTTCCCCTGAAGTGTCTTGAGGAATGGCAGCTGCAAATGGGGTCTAGAAAAGTAAGGTGCTATTGGGAGAAGGCAGGAAATGTCCACATAAATGCTCAGTGATGGCCGGAGTAAGAGTCGCTGGCCAGACCCAGGGCTGGGGGAAGGAAAAAGGCTATCTTCTCAGGAGACAACTAAAACTTTTTGCATAAAAAAAAATTCGTGTTGGAAAATGTGGCTCCATCAAAATGGAAATTCTCCCCAGGAAAATATGGGGATTTTGATTACTTTTTTACATTTTCTGATCAGGAGACTAAAAAGAATATTTTTAGTTTGGAGACGTCATTTCAAAACAAAAATCGTCTGTTTGACATGTTGAATAATTTAATTTTGAATGAAACTATCAAAGTTTCCTGTTCTGGCATCTCCGATGAGAACTTTTAGGAATCCCTCATGTCACAAAAATATTTTGATAGCTCAACTTTTTGTTCTGATTTGGAACGGACACTAATCTTGAAATGTCCAATTTCCTGCATTAGGAACATTTTTCAAACAGCTCTGATGCTCACTTGCAATATCCTTATGAAACCCTGTTTCAGAATGAGGTGAGAAATGGGGGACCCTGAAGCCAAGAGAGGTAGAAAATGAAACCCTGACAAATCACAATGGCTAAATGCCGGAGCAATATTGGGATTGTTGGCCCTTATCCCAGTGTCTCACCAGGAAGACAGCAGCAGAGCACCAGTATCTGCAATATTATTATGAAAGACAAAAATGAGGCCCCAGGAAATTACAGACCAGTAAATCTGACTTCAGTGCCTCATTAATTGCTAGAAGCACAGAATCAATCCATTGTAAGTACCTAGAGGAAAATAACTTGATAAACAGTGTGGGTGACATGGTTCTGTCAAAAATAAATCAATGCCAAGCAAAGTTAATTTTTTGGAGAGGATAACAAGCATAGGTCCCATCCATACTGGCTGTGTGTTTATGCTGGGATAACTATACCATAGGAAGTTAAGATGAATCATTTGTTGCAACAGTCAAAACTAGGTTGAAGAAAATGCTACGTAGCAAGGGTATTTATGTGGCCATCATATCTGTGCAGCTAATCCTCTAACATACGTATCCTCACAACACCCCTTTGAGGTTGGGCAGGGCCCTTCGCCCATTGCACAGATGGGGAACGACGACAAAGCGTAACTTCTTCAAGGTCATATGGGAAGCTGGCAGCAGAGCAGGGACTTCCAAGCCCTAGGCTAGTGCCTTACCCAAAGGACCATCACAAGCTAGTCAAACTCCTGGGAAATATCCTGCAGAGGAAAACCCACTTGGGGGCCATGGGGGACGACTGCACAATCTAATGTTGCATCTGGATGGAAAGAATGACTTTTGGGTCCAGAGCATGGTCAAGCCTATAATTCAGACTTTGGCCTTGGCTACTAAAAAGCTAATTCATGCAAATTGTGCTGTCACGAGAAAAGCTTGACAAATGGATACTGCTATTTTTGGAACTTTTCCGCACAATAATGAATTGTATAGCTCACAATGGCCCACTCACTAGCCCTACATCCATTAAAGCCTGTAAACAACTCCTTGGTATGGCTGCAAAGCAGAAGGGCTGGGCTGTCATGCAGTCCAGCCAGAGCCCAGTGGGGAGTTTGTTCTTGCAGCCATTTCTGCATATGATATGACACAGCCCTCCCTCGGCTTGGCACTGGTGTGTAAGTGACTCCTGCCCAGCCCTCTCTTTAGTGATTCAATTACTGTAATTCAGTTCTGTCCAGGTTCATGACATGTATTTCACACATGGCAGGGGCTGCACATTCCTCTACATACAAAGGCCAACTGCCTGGTCTCTCCCACTCCAACAGACCTAGAGAATGAGAGCGATGAGAACGTTTGCCTCCCTACGTCTCCCCCAGAGGAACAGTGATCTGACTAAGTTGCTTTTCAGTCTCCACCTTCTGTAACACGTCTCCCATTGCCAGGGAGGAGCCTGCTACTGGGCAGATGCAGAGGAAATGGAAGGGGAGAATGGCTGGAGCATTGATGGGAAAAGACCACGCTGCAGTGCTGCAGTATTGAGAATAACACTCAAAATCATGAAACAAGCCCCCTCCATCATAAGATTCTTAAAACTAATATATTTTCTGTTCTTTTTATTTGCTTAAGATCGTACTGGGAGTCACATGTTCAAGCTTTTCTACACAACCATGAGGCCTAGAAACTTACTTTTTAAAAAATGAAAGCTGAGATTCCTGTGAATTCACAGGACTCCAGGAGCTGGGGCTTTAAGAAAAACACCAATTATCATAACTCAAACTAAAATTGCAAGAGTTGTCAACTGGGCAAGTCCTGCCATAGCTATAGTCAAGGAGAACAAAACGTTTTCATTCACCCATTCCTCTATAGCAGCGATTTTCAACCTTTTTCATTTCTGGACACCTAAAAATTTTCAAATGGAGGTGTGGATCCCTTTGGAAATCCTAGATGCTATCTGTGGACCCCTAAGGGTTTGTGGACCACAGGTTGAGAACCACTGTTCTAAAGCTCAAAGCTTGTATAAATTCCTTTAGTACCTGCCACCTCTTTTATCCTTCCTGGACCCACTGACCAAAATCATCACTGGCATCACCTGTTTCAATCAATGGAGTCACTGCATGCCAGGGATGACAGTAACCCATTACAAACCCCCCTGCCCCATGCAGAGAATGAGCCCCTCACAGAAGTGAGAACTTATCTATCCTACTTAGATGTTAACTCTCATGCGCTGTTATTACTGTTCTAAAGAGCCTTGAATGCTCCTGTTTCCTCCTTGCATCTTCTATTTCAGTGGAATTTTTAGTCTGATTTGCCTTAATTACAGAGTCATTTAGAAATGCAGTAATGTGTAAATTGTTAATGTGTTCAGTGAATCTGTGGAGCCCTTGCCAGAGAGAGTCCCTTAAGGCACAAACAAGATGCTGCATCTCAGTGGACGATTTCGCTCTACAGATCTGGGTTGTTGTTTTTTGAAAGTCTGGCTGTTTTTAACTACTCTCTGCCCTTCTAACCAAAAGGGAAGGTGTATTTCACTTTTTGGAAAATCACTATTCCATTCAAATAGCTCTGCCTTGCTGTCTAATTGTCACAGTATTAATATTTGCTCTTGGATGCTTTCAGTTTGCAAAGTCATCGCTGCGGAAAAATGAATATATTTGCATTTCTGCAGACACATACATGTCTCCGGCAGGAATTTAAATAAACAGTAAAATTATCTAACGCCATATACAGATGCACCAAGCAGGGAGCAATTCTGGTCTCATTTCCTTACAAATCATATGTAGGCTTGAAAAGGAATCTTTGGCTGCACGTAGTTACTGGTAAGATAATGGAGGATGAAGTGTCGGGTCAAGTTGCTCTACCAAGGTGCAGGGCACCCTCAAGTCCCCTTAACTGCAGTGAGAACTGAGGGTGCTCCATACCTTGCAAAGGATGAAGTTCCTACCATGCATAGCACCAGCACACGGCCTATGCACTCAACATACAGCTGAGTGGAACATAGGCCTTTTGCTGGTCCTGGCACAGCAGGAATTTCACCCAGATAGAGCTCAGCATTGTTCAGGATTGAGCCTTAGTTTGATTGGGGATTGTAGATGACAGATTAGGGGCCTCAGCCTGCAAAGATTTACACCTATGCTTAGCCAACACGTCCCATTGATGTCAGTGGGGTTACTTAACAGGTGAAATCCTGGCCCAGTGAAGTCAATGGCAAAATTCCCATTGATGTCAGTGGGGCCAAGTAAAGTTAAGTGTTTTGAATTAGTATTTGCAGGCTTGGGACCTAAATTAGCAAGGACAGTCCCTGATGCTAACTGACACTGTGACCCAGTGCTCAAGAAGTGAGACAAGATGATCCCAGTGGTCCTTTCTGGCCTCATACCTTATCAGTGGATTGATTAATCAATGTGATGAGTCAAGTATATCCCTGAAGGAGACTGTTTAAAGGGGAGAAGGGATAGATCAGTGGTTTGAGCATTGGCCTGCTAAACCCAGGGTTCTGAGTTCAATCCTTGCTGGGGCAAAAATCAGTACTTGGTCCTGCTAGTGAAGGCAGGGGGCTGGACTCCATGACCTTTCAGGGTCCCTTCCAGCTCTATGAAATAGGTATATCTCTATATATTAACTCTAGTAGGGTCCAAGTTTTGTTTTTTTCTACATGTGACTCTAAGATCTGGCCTTGGATGCTGCCAGAGTTTGATGTGGAGTATATAAGGAGCAAATCTGAGAAGAAACAACTGTGTTTGGGCGGGTTAACTTTGTGGAAAAAGAGAACATTGGAGGGGTAAATAACTTGCTCTGAAGAACTGGTTCTAGTATAAATCTGCAGTTATGTAAAAAGGCTATTATTATTGTTAATAAAATAATAATAATTTAAGCCCCAATCTCACAAATATTAATGCATATACTTACATTATTATTATAAAGTACTTTACAAAAAAAGAGAGCCCATGTTGTAATGTATGCATAAGGATGTCTGGATTAGTTCAGCATCAATAACAGTAATAAGTGTCCCAAACAGCTGGCCAAGGATCCAGTTGATATAGAACCATTCTGGGTCCGTTAACTTTCTTTTTAAAATGAATTTTTATTCTTCCCATCTCCTTCCTAATTCTGTCTTGCTTGAGAAATGGAAGCATCAAAATACTGCAATAAATTATTATTTATAATGCTGTAGCACCTAGGAGCTCTCATGGACCAGAAAACCCCATTGTGCCAGGCGCTGCACAACCACAGAACCAAGAGACGGACCCTACCGCAAAGAGCAGCCAATCTAAATGATGTTGTTGAGAAATGTTTTTCTTGTCTATTTCCAACTCAGCTAGAGCCAGAGAGCAGGGCAGATCCCAGGATTAATCTGTCCTCGCAGCTTTCCAGACCACAAAGGCTGGTGGAACTGTGGGTCGTCATGTGACACGTCTGCTTGGCATTAGCATCACCACCTGTTGGAGCCAGCACTGCTGCTCCACAGCCAGGCAGCTGCATTTGCATTTCACTGGCTGGGTTTTATCTCTGGCTGGAATCAAGAGCCAAATACATTTGTCTTGGCTTTGATTCTGAAATGACGTCCTGAGTGAGGATCCACAAAATCGTTGGTTGGTTTTCTCAAATCCCGGGGAGACCCAGTGCATTACACAATGGACCTGAACCCAATGGATGGGGAAGAAGGTGCTACATTAGCTCCACCGAGTCTCTCATACTCAGTAAAAGTTTGCTTGGTGAATAACACCCCTCGCTCGTAGTGTAGACAGAGGAGGAGGACCATGTTGCCAGGCAGCAAGCTCCAGTGAGAAACCTTGCCAGTACCATCACAGACCTCAATCCCCACCTGTGCTCACAGCAAACAAGAGCTCATCCCCAACATGGGCTCCTCCTTACCAGTCATTTGTTCTGTAAGTGAGAACCAGCATTTGATCACCTTTCGCTGGCTGAGGTCAGTGAGCTTAAGTCAGTTCCATTAGGGAAAATTGTTCGACTCCTCTCATTTACATTTCCCTGCATTTACAACATCCCCTTCATTTTATTCCAGTTTAGCATCCTAGATGCATTATGATTTATGCAAGAGCCTTTCTTTTATCTCAGCCAACTCACAGAAGCTACCATGATGCCTCACTTTCTCAGTCTGAGTGGGAGTTGCAGCAGGCTAATTCTGGGGCTGGACATGTATCTTTTAGCAAGCTGTGACAGCAGAAGCTATTCTCCCTGCAGAAATTGCTTGGTAAGATGTGATTTGATTAGTCTGAACTGGAGCACCTACAGACAGAGCTTTGTTTAATTTGAGCTGAGCGGCTGTGACGTTGCACTCTATATGATTTTATGAAAGTATGCTGATGAGTGTGAACATAATCTAACTAAAATATGCTTCATGCAAATGGTCTTTTGTAAGGTATCATTACAAAGTTTATAATCTACTGAGTTTGGTCATCCTATTTGTATAAATGTATCACTCTTGTATCTGAAACTAGAAATATTAAATATAACTCTGAGGGCCTATTGTAATTATGCAAAGTGTGAGCCATTAATAGTGGTTTGGAATCTTGATGGCCCCTATTAACCAGCACAATTGACTGTAGATGGCTCTGTTTTACTTGTAAGTCTTCCTGTATATGTGTGTGCTGGCAAGTGGGTAATGAAGTCTTACAGTGACATGTGATCATGTCACCTAAACTGGAATCCATCTTTAACCTGGTGCTTTTCCATTTAGAAGGAGGGGTGGGAACCCAGAGAAGGACAAAGGATTCCCGCCTTATGCAAAAGATATATAAGTGGGTGGAACAGAACAAATGGGGTGGCTATCATGAGAAATCCCCTAGCTACCACCTGAGCTGGAACAAGGGCTGTACCAGGGGAAAGGATTGTGCCCAGACTAGGAAGGCATCCAGTCTGTGAAGAAAACTTATTGAAACATCTCTGAGGGTGAGATTTTATCTGTATTCAGTTTGATTACTGTACTAGGCTTAGACTTGTGTGTTTTATTTTATTTTGCTTGGTAATTCACTTTGTTCTGTCTGTTACTACTTGGAACCACTTAAATCCTACTTATTGTATTTAATAAAATCACTTTTTACTTATTAATTAACCCAGACTATGTATTAATACTTGGGGGGGAGGGGCAAACAGCTGTGCATATCTCTCTATCAGTGTTATAGAGGGCGAACAATTTATGAGTTTACCCTGTATTATACAGGGTAAAACGGATTTAATTGGGGTTTGGACCCCATTGGGAGTTGGGCATCTGAGTGTTAAAGACAGGAACACTTCTTAAGTTGCTTTCAGTTAAGTCTGCAGGTTTGGGGCACGTGGTTCAGACCCTGGGTCTGTGTTGGAGCAGACTGATGTGTCTGTCTCAGCAGGACAGGGTGCTGGAGTTCCAAGCTGGCAGGGAAAGCAGGGGCAGAAGTAGTCTTGGCACATCAGTTGGCAGCCCCAAGGGGGTTTCTGTGATCCAACCCATCACAGCGGGTTCTTCTGAAGTTCTACACAAATTGGTGAGGCACAGCTGCAATGCCTACGCCAGGCATAGCAATTTGATAAGGAAGAGTATTTGTTTTTAATGAAAGTGCTTTAAGAGGTTGGGCTCATTCCACAGAATGAGTGACACTAAAGCAGGGAAGAGCCATGTCAGGTAAACTTATGGGGCGGGACCATCAGGGGGCCAGTGCTGAAATACATCTGAGGCAGATATAGGTGGCAGTCATGGCTCCAGAGAAAAGGCAAGCAGAAGCATTTGGAGAGGCCATTGTGATCGGAGAGCACAAAAGAACTCTGTGTGAATGTACTGCCAGCTCCTTCCATATGCCACAGGACAGCTCTAACATGGTAGAAATGAGGTTCCAGGGAACTGGGCCAGGCAATGCAAAGACAAGTCTAGACTAGGGAAATGTGTTGTGTTTAAAAATAGGTTAAACATATCACTTTGAAAAACAGGGTTGTCTCTCACAGGAATTAAACATTTCACAATGGCTCTCTCTTCCAAATCGGGATGATAAGTCAAAACAACCAACATTTTCATGAAACGGAGAATTCCAAGCACTTTCAAAGGAAATGTCAAAATGGAAAAAAAATTATGCTTTAGATTCAAAGCAAACTATATGTCAGAATAATTTTCATTCTAATTCTCCCAGTTGGAAAATTGGAACTTTAGTTGAAATCAGCATTATTACACAGAACACAGTTTGATATTGATTAAACCACATTCTCCAATAGAAACATTTTTGTGCAATGAGATCTAGTGTCAATCCCTTTTAACTAACATGCTAAAACTAGAACAGGGTGGGACCTGGATTTTCCAGTTTACAGGAAATTCTGCAATTTCAAATGGTTTTGCATTCCGAGGAGCAAAAAAATGCAAATAAAAATTTGAAATTTCCTGCAAAATTAATTTTTTTAAAAATCCCACCATCTTAGGTCATTTGAAACATTCCATTTTGATAAAAATAAAAAAACATTTCATTCCAATTTCATCCTTTAACTTTTAAAGATGTTTTTAATATATAATAATTTCATTTCCAAAATCATTGCAAAATGAAAAATCAAAATGTTCCATTCCAAAAATGTTGAAACTAGATGTTTTGACATTATTGAAATGCTTTATTTATTTTCAGAGCAAAATTTTGTTGAAATTGATGTGGTTTTCAAGATGGGTCGGTTTCAACAAAAATGACATTTTCTGTCCAAAAAAAAAAAAAAAAAAAAAAGATGAAAAATTTCCCACTGGCTTTAGTTTAGACACTAATGTAGGCAGAGTTTAACACCTTTAACAATGTGTTAGCTGGCTATGGTTGATCATTCAGCTTTGATAGCATTTTATGCTCACTTTGCACAGGTGGATGTAAATAACTCCACAAGCTGCAGAGCAATAGAAAGCAAACCCTCCATAGTAATGGTACAGAACGTGCCACTTTTGTAGAGTCCTACAAAAGTGGAAACTAGATAGGTGACCAGATCACCCAAGTCAAATATTGGGACGCGGGGGGGGGGGGGGAACAACAAAAAAAGCCCTTCCTCCACAAGTGCGGGGCCGGGGTGAGTGAGAGTCCGGCCTGGTCCCAGTGCAGGCAGGACTCAGTCAGGCGGTAGGGAGAGTAGGGGCAGTGGCTGTTCTCCCCCCCGGGCAGCAGGACTCGGGAGCAGCCGCTGCTGCAGCTCCCACTGCCACGAGGGGAGGAAGCGGCCGATGGCCAAGCTTGGCGGCTGCAGCTGTGGCTCTGGCGCCCGGGCCCGAACCCCCCGAGCCTGGGCCTACTGCGGGGGCCTAGCAGCGCATACGCTGCACCCAGCCCCTGGCCAGTCGCGTCTGGGCTGCTGCCCAGCTGGTGCTATCCCGCGGCAGCCCCGGAGTGGGGGCAGCAGGCCCCAGCCCCCCCGTCCTGCTCAGGTCCCGCAGGGGAACGAACGGGCCTGGGCTGCTGCTTCCTCCCCCAACGGCAGTGGGAGCTGCAGCAATGGCTGCTCCCGAGTCCCGCTGCCCAGGGGGGAGAACAGCCGCCGCCTGGCCCCGTGGGCTGCCCCCCTACTCTCCCTACCGCCCAACTGAGTCCTGCCTGCACTGGGGTAAGGCCGGACTCTCACTCACCCCGGCCCCGTGCTTCCCCTGCGTCTCCGGGGCCTCTCTCCAGTGCTTGTGGAGTTAGGAGCAAAGGTGAGCCTGGGGAAGAGGCAGGGATTTGGGGAGGGAGCCAATGGGGAGAGGAGGGAGCGGAGTCGGGGCGTGGGGGTGGGGCACGAGCACTTCCGGGCTCCGGAGCATTTCCTTGTTTGTCCAGTGTCCCGACCGCACATCGGTCGGGACGCGGGACAAACAAGGAAATATCAGGACAGTCCCGATAAAATTGGGACGCCTGGTCATCCTAAAACTAGGTCAAATTACAAAGGATGAATATAAACAAATAACACAAGTAAGTAGGGACAAAATAAGAAAGGCCAAGGCACGAAAGGAGATTAAACTAGCTAGAGACAGAAAGGGTAACAAGAAAAATTCTACAGATACATTAAAAGCAAGAGGAAGTCCAAGGACAGGATAGGTCCATTACTCAGTGGGGTAGGGGTGGGAGGGGGGAGGAATAACAACAGAAAATGTGAAAATGACAAAAGTGCTAAATGACTTTTTTGTTTCAGTTTTCACCAAAAAGTTTAGTAGTGATTGGAGATCTAACATAGTGAATGCCAATGAAAATGAGGTAGGATCAGAGGCTAAAATAGGGAAAGAACAAGTTAAAAATTACTTAGACAAGTTAGATGTCTTCAAGTCACCAGTAGTTGATGAAATACATCCTAGAATACTCAAGGAGTTGACTGAGGAGATATCTGAGCCATTAGCGGTTATCTTTGAAAAGTCATGGAAGATGGGAGAGATTCCAGAAGACTGGAAAGGGCAAATATAGTGCCCATCTATAAAAAGGGAAATAAGGAAAACTCGGGGAACTACAGACCAGTCAGCTTAACTTCAGTACCAGGAAAGATACTGGAGCAAATAATTAAGCAATCAATTTGCAGACACCTAGAAGATAATAAGGTGATAAGTAATAGTCAGCATGGATTTGTCAAGAACAAATCATGTCAAACAAACCTGATAGCTTTCTTTGACAGGGTACAAGTCTTGTGGATGGGGGGAAGCAGTAGATGTGGCATATCATGACTTTAGTAAAGCTTTTGATCCTGTCTCGCATGACCTTCTCATAAACAAACTAGGGAAATACAGCCTACGTGGAGCTACTATAAGTAGCTGGTTGGAAAACCGTTCCCAGAGAATAGTTATCAGTTGTTCACAGTCAAGCTGGAAGGGCATAACGAGTGGGGTCCTGCAGGGATCAGTGCTGGGTCCGGTTCTGTTCAATATCTTCATCAATGATTTAGAAAATTGCATAGAGAATACACTTATAAAGTTTGTGGACAATACAAAGCTGGGATGGGTTGCAAGTGATTTGAGAGATAGGATTAAAATTCAAAATGATCTTGACAAACTGGAGAAATGGTTTGAAGTAAATAGGATGAAATTCAATACAAAGAAATGCAAACTAGTCCACTTAGGAAGGAACAATCAGTTGCACACATACAAAATGGGCAATAACTGCCTACGAAGGAGAACTGTGGAAAGGGATCTGAGGTCATAGTGGATCACACGCTAAATATGAGTCAATAGTGTAACACTGTTGCAAAAAAAGTGAACATCATTCTGGAATGTATTAGCAGAAGTGTGTCCAGTTCTGGGCGCCACATTTCAGGAAAGATGTGGATAAACTGGAGAAAGTCCAGAGAAAAGCAACAAAAATTATTAAAGGTTTAGAAAACATGACCTATGAGGGAAGATCAAAAAAAATTTGGTTTGTTTAGTCTGGAAAAGAGAAAACTGGGAGGGGACATGGTAACAGTTTTCAAGTACATAAAAGGTTGTTACAAGGAGGAGGGAGAAAAATTATTCTCCTTAACCTCTGAGGATAGGACATGAAGCAATGGCCTTAAATTGCAGCAAGGGAGTTTTAGTTTGGACATTAGGAAAAAACTTTCTGTCCAGGTGGTTAAGCATTGGAATAAATTGCCTAGGGAGGTTGTGGAATCTCCATCATTGAAGTTGTTTAAGAGCAAGTTAGACAAATACCTGTCAGAGATGGTCTAGATAATACTTAGTCCTGTCATGAGTGCAGGTGACTGGACCAGATGACCTCTTGAGGTCCCTTCCAGTCCTACGATTTTATGATTCTATATGGCTGATTTTGAATGTCCTGGCTCAGATGAGTGCAAATTCTCAGCCAGACCACTGCAATGATGGTAGTTTTGGTATTTAATTTCCTTGCTTTCTGGAAAAAGGACAAGAAAAGTGCAGGTGTTTCAGACAGTCTGGCTGATCACATACCCATAGGAAGGAAAACCCCCTGTGGGGATCTGAGCCCTAGATCAGCATGGAATCTACCAGACCTCGCCGGCCCTTTCTCATGCTACATTCAAGAAGGCTGGAGAGTGGAATTTACACAGATTTAACCTATCCCAGCACTAGTCCTCACTGAGGGTGAAATCCATCTCAGTGCAGAAATCCCACAAAGGGACTCAGCACTACCTAGGTTTCACTTTAACCCAGTCATGCAGGCTGTAGGAAACAGGCCTGCATAGGACCAGATGGCTGGTACCTGATGCTTCTTTTGCCACTTCTCATTTCTACGATTCGAACACTGATTAACCTGGGCAATAGCCTATCTGAATCTGCACTGGTGAAGGTGGCTTGTTTGTGAGGAGGTGTTGCCTGGGGTCTCTGCACAGGGGCCAATTTCACCCTGAATGCTGGCTCCATGGCAAGTCTGAAGTTCTAAAAAGAAGTTGTAGTTTTAAATTATCCAGACACCAGAGAAATATTGTAAATTCTTTAACTGAAAATGAGTTATTCAGACACTTGAAAAAACGAAGTGGCTGAATAGCATCCTATAAATATGGGCTTCTGGCCTGACAAACCCCTCTCTCTATAATAGAAAGACAAGGTGGGTGAGGTGAGATATTACATCATCCACCTTGTCTCTCTAATATCCTGGGACCAACACAGCTGCTACTACTACACTCTATAAAATGTTGTTTTCCAAAAGTTAAAAGCAACTGAAACAGGCCTTCCAAGTGTGAGTGAGTTCTCAGCTGACATCATGGTAGCATTATTGGGAGGCCATAACAATGCCATTGTGAATGACACATCTACTACCCTACAGAATGTTTGCCTTCTACACATTTGTCAATATTGATTGAAAAATGCCAACAACCGAGGAGTGTGATGTTTTGATCTAATCTCTCACTGTCGAGTTTGTTCCATGCACAAAGACACATAGTGAGCCATTGTGGGAAGGAAGGACTATAAAAGACTTCATTCAGCCAAGACTTCTAAGGCAGATTTTATTCCCTGGAGGGGATTTCATACTAGGACCAAGGTGCCAAATAGATTTATTGTCCAACAGGCTATTCATGGGTGGAGGGTCTAACAGCATTAACTTCTCAGCTTCTGAACTGAGACCCCCTCTGCGTATGAGCACTGCTTGTTGCTCAGTGCACAGGAGTAAGAAATACAAAGGGCCAAAGCTTTATCACATTGATATCAATGGGGATTTTGCCACTCCCTTTACTTAAGACCCCAATTCAGCAAAGTACTTAAAATACAAGCTTAAATCCCATCTGGTGCTTAAAACACATGCTCAAGTCCCAGCTTGTGCTTTGCTGAACTGGGGCCTGGGGCAAGCCTTGATTCACTGTTAGTAGGATCTGCTGGGAATAAGGTCAATGATTGTAGGGAATGACCTGGTTGTTTGTCAAATTCATATCTGCAGCATCATACCAGAAAGAAATGAATCACAAAAGATGGAAGGTGAACAGGCCAAGCAGTGTTGCATACTGGGGACCAATAACAAAGAGAGTCTGGGGGCATTTCTGCTTAAACAAGACAATGTCTCTCCAAATGTGGATGCTAGCAGCAGTCAAACAGCATGCATCACCTGCTGCACAATGGGTTTAATATATTTTAAATTCAAATGACCTCCTTGGATACTGCAGGTTCAGCTGGGGTATTGCACAGTTCAATCACTGTTTGACCCACAGAAATTAGAGATGGCAAATATGCACTAGGTCTCACCTGACCAGGCAATATTATTGATGTAGTAGGAAGAAAGCCTAAAATGTAAGCCCTTGTATCAGAGGCCTGGTATGAGGCAGGACCTGCTCATAGAATTTGGCAAAAACAGGGCTGATATTGCAGAAGTACACATTCCTAAGAAGTGCTAGTCACAGAGTACTCATGCAAACACATCCCGATATCAAGTGGTACCAGAACATCCCAATATCAAGGATGGTACAAAAACATTCCCCAAGGATAACAGGAACACACTGATCCCTCCTAAAAGGTAAGGTCAGGATGACAGTACATAATAGAGATGTTTTAATTAAACCAATATGTACAAAATGATGGGTGATAACTAGTGACATCAGGGAACAGTAACTAACTATGTAAAAGGGGCAATACTAACTTGTTTGTATCGGGGTATAAAGATGTATTTCAGAGGGAGTATCTTTGTCTGCCTGTAGGGAGGAATGGAAAGTCCCACTGTTCACTGAGCTGGTCCATTGTTACGAGCATACATGTATTAATGGTCCAGTAGAGTCTGCGAGATACTAGTACCACGCTACCTTGAGAATAAACCTGGCTGGGTGCCTTCATCCCTTAACAGATCTTGTGGTCATTGGGTGGTTCGCTCGAGGTCTGCCGTGCCAGCTGTCTGAGCAGGGCTGGGGTGGCACACAGAGAGAACACACACACATGCAACCAAACATCTATCAACATCTAACCACAATTGTCTGTTCTTAAATTCACTAAGTCCTGTTTTAATTATTAGAAATTATTTCCTTATATGCAGTCTTAAATTTCCCATCCATCCCCTTATTCCTGCTCCCTTTCAGAACATCCTAAACAACTCGTTGCATCCCTGGTGTTTGAGTAGCAGCAGAAATAGACAATGGTGCTTCTGGAAACTCTCTAAGTGCCAACAAGGAACTTGACAATGTGTCACTACAGAGCCAGGAGTGACAGTGAGACAATGGAGGAGCCTCAGGAAGCCCAGCATTTATTTAAACATCCTCTGCACTCCCATTTCAGCAGCTGCCATGCTCCTGAACTATGTCCTCCTGAAACTTTCTGCATAGGATCTCTGCCACTGGTGGCAAACAGATAATGACAATCAACAGAAAGTGAAGGAAGGCAGCTGGGTGGGTTTCCATGGTGACTAGTCCATCATCAGAGGCTGTGGGTGGAAATGAAATAACTGACATTGTGAGACTTTCCCGGCTTTAGACTCTCACTTAGCTACACATGCATTTAGGTAGATCCAATACCGCGTGTCAGAGGAAAACTGCTGTGAAATATAAAAGAGATTGTTCACTATATTGCAGGGCAAAGTGAAGCAAAGAGCTGTTGGTTCACGCCCATCTCTATAGAAACGAATAATCAGACAGGAAGCCATCACTCAAAAGTCTGATGTTTTGAGGCTCAGGAAACACAGCTGAACATCCAAGTGAAGGAGAGAGGCTAGAGGCATTCAGATGTATTGTAAGGTGAGTCCTGCTGTTACACAGTACAGGAAAATCCCAACTCATGATTAACTGAAAAAAAGTCGCATGACAAGTGAGAACATCTGTTTGCAGTCTGCTCAAAAAAGTGAAGACTGGAGCGACATTACTCACATGGGCCCTAGGGTAACAGAATTACTGGACTGGATGATGCCAGGAGCCCATCCACCCCAGTATCCTGCTTCTGATAGTGGCCAGCACCAGATGAGAAACCACATAGCAGATAATATTGAATCACCTGCCCAGAAGAGAAGTTTCCTCTTAACCTCACCAGTTAGTGGCTGGCTTATGCTCCAATAAATGAGGGTTTATGTCATGATAGATGGATAGAATTGAGAACTGAACTGTCCACCCAGGTCTTTTTCCTGCAGGGTTATAGTTCATCACTTCTTCTAATGAGCATCACCTTGCATATGTCAACAGTGACTCTCGTGCTGCCCATTCATCTGGCTTACTCAGACCCCTCTGAAGTTCTTCAGAGAGAAATTTTCTAGAGTAATGTTGCATTGTGCACAGATTGTGTCACTAATCTGTCAAATCATGTCTGTGCAGCAGCGGCCCAACTGGCTCCTCGGAAGTGAATAATAGGGGCTTTTTAGACCCCTCACTACATCCCTCCTTGGAAGGAGGAAGACATATCAACAGATTAAACTGAGGCACAATATGAAGTGCCAGACACAAAGCCTCTCAGAAGGTATGTAATAAAATATATATCGACATCCTGTTTTGGCAAATCATTATGATTTGTGTTTCCTTGTAGCTCCGTAAATACTGACATCCCCGGCACCTGGGTCAATAACCCTGATGTGCACCTCAGGTGTAGTCAATACTTATAGCTTATTGCTGTGTTGGTAGAGGCCAATAACCCTGAACTCTGGTGCAATATGGACCTGTCATATCTCCGATCAAATGAAGCCTCCTTTAGGAATTCCTGCAGTAATAACTGCAGGTCAGAGGTTGGAGGCAGAGTTTCTACTGGACAGGGCTGAGGAGGTTGGAGAGCAGGCTTCTATCACCAGTTCTGCCATTCACGTGCTGGGGGCAAGTCAGGTCCCCTCCAGGACCTTCTGTTTCCCCTCTCTCCTGGTGTCTGTCTGGTCTATCTAGATTGTAAGCCCTTTGGGGCACAGCAATCTTTCACGACAAGCTTGGACTGCACCTGGCTCAGTTGGGACCTCTAAGGATCCATCTACTCTGCAATTAAACACCCATAGCTGGCCTGCATCAGTGACTTGTCTTGAAGTGCTTGGGCTGCGGGACTGTAAACTGTGGTGTGGGCATTCAGGCTCCGGCCCACAGGCAGGAGGGTCCCAGAGCCCAGGCTCCCCGAGCCCAAATGTCTACACTGCAGATTTACAGCCCCTGAACCAGAATCAGCTGACACGGGCTAGCTGTGGGTACACAACTGCAGTGTAGACACACCCTGAGAGTACGTCTACACTGAACTTTAAAACCCGTGGCAGCGAGTCTCAGAGCCCGGGCCTGCAGACTCGGAGGTTCCTGTGAAGCCTGGGGAAGAGGATGGGTTGCAGAGGCTGAGCTCCGGCCCAAGCTGGAATATCCACAACGCTCTTTAATGCTGTAGCATGTGCTCAAGTCTGCAGACCCAGGCTCAGAGACTCGCAGCTGTGCGTTTTAAGACACAGTGTAGAAATACTCCAAGTAACGCTGGAATCTATTCACAAAGGAGTTTATGCACCTACCTGCCCCTTTTGGCTCCTAAGTACAAAATGTAGCTCCTCAGACTGCACCGTATCTGCCATCCAACCCTGTGGCTGCCTAAGTACTCAGGCACTTAAGTTTCAGGGCTTGTCTACACTTACAGCACTGAAGTGGTGCAGCTGCGCTAGTGTAGCGCTTAGTGAAGACGCTCTGTACGTTGATGGGAGAGCATCTCTCATTGGCGTAGTTAATCCACCTCCCTGAGAGGCGGTAGCTGTGTTGATGGGAGAAGCTGTCCCACTGACATAGCGCTGTCTACACCAGAGGTTCCACACCCCTGAGCGACATAGTTATGCCAGCCTAAATCGGTAGCATAGACCTCGCCTCAGTAAAATCCCCGGAGCTCCTAAGTTTCTGCCAATGCCTGTGTGCACATGCTGCTGCTGAGCTGTGATCCTCAAACGAGGCATTTCCCCGCCTCTGTAGCCTGCAGTGCCCGAGCGCATGGGTGTTCTCAGAGGCCACTCACTACATCAGGCCCCTTACAAAACATCCCAATAGCCCAGGGGTTAATTCCCTCACCCAGGGGCAGTGCTAGGCTCAAATCCCCATTGTCTGACATTGAGCAGGGCCTTGACTCCAGGTATTCCTGTCAGTGACGCCGTTTCAGTTTTCATAGACAGAGAGATGCTGACTCTGTGACTAGTAGTTGGGATCCTCACCTGGGAGACCCAGGGTCCACCCCCTGCTTCAGAGCATAGTTAAGTATTTTATACAAAGCTTCAACAAGAGAGATTTAGAGAGCCCCCCCAGCCCAGGCTACTCTTGACCCAGTGGTTAGGGCCTTGTCCTGGGAGACCTGGCATCAAGGCTCTGCTCTGAATGAGGCAAAATGGGGCTTTGAACACAGCTGTCATACACCAGGGTGGGAGTGCTTTAATCACTGGGACAAGGGGAGGACTGGGCTGGCTTTGGTGCCACAATCCAGCCAAGGGGACTCACAGCCATGAATAAAGGGAAGACAGGTGTCTAACTGCGGGCCGGAGGAAGGTACCTACCTAAGTGCCTTTGATGGGTGGGGCCTGGGCCCCTCTCTTCCGCATTGCCTATGGGCTAACTTTGGCAGCTCCTGGCTCAGCTTGCTGGCTATGTGAATCCCATTCTGCCCAAGTCTCCCCATGTCTTGCATAGGAGCCAGGGCCTGAAGTCCCTTTTTTGGATTTAGTCCTAAATAACAAACAGAGCATGTAAGGCATTCTCTCCCTGCACTGGCTGTAAGCAGCCTTTCATTTTTTATCAGCTTAAATTTAATGGTTTATACTTCTCCTGAACCTGCAATGGAAGCTCATGGGTCTTACAAGGAGTTGATGTTTTACTGGCCTGAATGCTAGTGTGTGGAGAGCTTTTTAGAAGAAACGTTCATCCCACAGGTATAATGATGACAGTATATGCAGGCATTATAAATCCATTACAAACTCTGTGGTGTCCCTGTCCAGCTTTCCTCAAAGCAGAGACAAAAGGATTTGTTTTTGTCACAGAAAGGGTGAGCATTGCTTCTTCCTTGACAGACAAGGAGCGTGAATGCTTTTCATAGAGGACTGGAGAATAGAGAACTCATGTTACAGAGAGACAGAAGAGAGAGGCACCTACTGCCTGCCTCACAGCTGATAAATTAGAGCCTGAAGTGAAAAAGAAGCTTTAAGGCTGGCTCTGCAGAAGGGGAGCCGGTCAAGCAGGCACCAGCTGTATGCAGCCCTCCGGCTCTTTGCTCAGTGTCCTGCTTGCAAATGGAGAACAGCCCCTTGGGTTCATGCCTTAAATTGCCCAGCCTGGATGAAAGGTGGCAGAAAGGCCCTTTGAAGCGGTATGCACCCGACTAGGCCTGGTAGAAAACAACATCTGTTGAAACTGGAATTTGTGTGTGGAAAATGACTAAATGATTTTTTTTTTTTTTAAGGAAGTGTCTGCTTTCCTTGGGAAATTGTGACTTTTTATTGAAAAAAAAAAAAAGAAGAAGAAAAACTTGGTTTTCTGCCAAAAATGTGTGGTTTTCAATTTTTCCATGAAAAAATCCAAATTTTGTTCTGGGGAATCTCTGCCCTTCACCACCCCCCTTTTTCCAAGCAGCTTGACAGAAAACTCTGGTCAATACAGTATGGAACAGAGTCTAAGAACTGGTGCAAATGGCCTGGTGTGAACCAGAGAAGCTGTGGCCTGGGGGCTTTCAGGTCTCCTTATAGTGCCCCACCTAGCTGCATCTTTAGGTACATATCTGGCTTCTAATGGTCAGTGAAAGAGAAAAAGGGCCGTGCACTGCTATAGCTTCCAGTCAGCCAGTACTTCACTGGCTTTGGAGAGGAGCATAAGGCCAGTGAGCGTGGCAAGGTGAAGAGACAGCCCCTCAAATTGTGAACTACCCTGCCGAGTGCCTCGTGGTACTCTGCTGAGGAAGTGTTTTTGACTGCTTCATATCTTCTCTCCTGCGCCAGGTGGTAGGTGTGAGGGATGCGGCGTGTGTGAATTCTTGTGCCTATATTATGACCTGATTTGATCACAGAGGAACAGTTCATTTTGTTGCTGCTCTGGCTATTGAAATAGGCTCCTGTTGAAACCAGTCATTGTCAGAGGTCAACAATCACAAGTGATGAGTTTATCTGGGATGTGTCCATTTTTGGTGTCCAACAGAGACACCTTGAAGAGGGCAAGCATTCAGCACTTTCTGGAAACCAGGTCCCATCCACAGAGCTCAGCACTGCACAGAGAAGGTAAGTAGCGTTATCTCCATTTTACAGATGGGGAAACAGAGGCACAGAGGGCGACATGATTTACCCAAGATCTCCAGTCGCCAAGCTGGGAACAGAACCCAGGTTGCTGAGGTCCAGTGCTTTATCCACTAGGCAACTCTTCCTCCCTTTAAGTTGTCTATTTGGGGTCCCTAAGACTGAGGCATCCAAACATCAGTTGCTTATGAAAACGTAGGTCTGTGCACCTGCACTTGCTCTACACGTGGGCATGGCCTCTCCCTGTTCAGAATCCCAGCAGGGCCAAAGAAGTCACATTCCCACTGGATCCCAGACAGATGTTGGTGACCCAGGAAGCCCACTAAATACAGGTGACCCTTCCCTATAGCTGCGCCCCACAATTACCTAGTGAGATCTCAAGCCGCAGGACACTCAGCCAATGGGGCATTGTCCAAACAAGCTCACAGTGGCTGATCATGCCCTGGGGCAGGGTGTTGTTTTGCTACATAACCCTGTCACAGGTGTAAATGCAAGAGAGCAATGCAGCAGTGTTGTGCTATGGGTACTTTGATATGTTTTGGTTATATATATTGTATGTTTTATAGTAAGAATTAAGGTATTAAAGTAAATAAATAGGATAGTGGATGCTAGTATTAGGTTGGGGTTTTTTATGTATGTTTTGTAAGTAACAGACAAAATTTTGTCTGTGTTTATGTTAATTAAATTTAAGGAATTTTGGAGGCTTCGGTCCCGATGTGGAAAAAAAAAAGTTATAAAATTTAGTAAGGTTTAATTTATGATGCTTTTTGTGTTTAATATAAAACACTGCTATTTGTTACTTTTTGAAAGTTTTTGCAAAAAACTGTTTGTGTGAATGAGGAATATATGCATTAGGGAAAAATAAGGTGTGAAGGCCACTGTTAAAGCCAGATGGCCAAGGAAGAAAAAGTAAAAAGACTAAAAAAAACTTAAAAATGCTAAAGAATTATTAAGTGCATTTATGGGTGACGAGGGGTAAATTAACAGCTTTGAGGTAAAAACTAGCATTCTTAACACAAAAAATAATTAAAACAAAACCAATTAACCCTATTGGAAGTGTTCTGGGCTATTAAAAAATAACACCCTCTGAAAAGTAACCGGTCATAAACGAACACAGCAAAATCCATAGACTTCAACAACAAAAAAAGGACTATAAAAATGGGGTGCTTTGCCATAAAGCTTTGGGTTTGTCTTGCCAACAGCTCCAAAAGCATCAAATCACAACCAACAAAACCCAGCTTCCCTCTGCAACCAACCTGGCTAGCCATTAAATTAATCCAAACTCTAAACTAATAACTATAAACATCAACTAGTAAAACTCTGTGCATTATATAACTAAAAAGCATATGCTAACTGTTGTATTCTCAATAAATGCAGCATATTGCCTTTTCCCCTGTAAAAAAATCTTGTGTACTTTTTGAAAGCATAACAGCAGGGCAGTAGTTAGTGGGACGTGGGGAGGTGCTGCCTGAATGCTCCCTCTAGGCCCACGACACTGGCAGAGTGGCCTAGGGGAGGCTAATGAGTTGCTTGTTATGAGAACAGTCACTAACAGCACCTGCTGTGTAGGCCTTACGCTCCCTGATCTGTGCCCCACCGTGCAGGAGAAGCCTGGGTGATGGCTGGTGGAGCTTGCTCTGCTCCAGGTTGTTTTGAGTGGGGAAGGGCAGTTTCCCCTTCCCTTAGGCGTTGTGTGTCTTACTCTTTACACAACAAAAGCAATCCGAAGGAGCCACACAGGCAACGTGGGTCCCAAATAACTGTGCTGACTCACTATGCACAGCACGCCAGCCTAGCCCCCTGCACGCTGCTGCTCTGGCTGTTTCTGATGGCTTCTACACCACAGAACACAGCAAGCACCAGGAGAGCATCACAAACTATTTCAAGGGATACTATTCCATTCCTCCACACCTCAGGGAAGCCACCCAGCCCCACCTAACTGCTACCAGGTGTTCCCTCCCTCCGCTCTTGCAATGGAGTCCTTAGGAACTTGCACCAGGGGCTGGGCAGCAGGGGATCACACCATTAACTCATGAGCATCGGCACAGACCATCCCCCCATATCTTCATTACAGCTGTTACCCATTCTCTGTGGTTAGTTAGCACAGCTATGGCAGCTAGACACTGCTTATAAAGTGCCAAGGACCAACACTATGGCCTGAGAGCCATGGAGGCACCAGCATTGGGCAGCATCTGATGCAGGCTGGAGAAACAGATCAGCAGCTGCGGCCCCAACCAGACACACAGCCACCCCAGTCTAATCTGCCAAACGCCTCTTCGAATCCCCACCCCCTGCTTCAGACTCTCCCTGGTGCCCAGGGGAGAGAGGGGCAGAGTGGGCCCTGCTGGGAGAGCTCCTGGAGAGGCCAAGACTTGTCCTGCCCATCCAAACAGCCACAACAGGGCATAAGGGTCTACTCAGTGACATGCTCTGATCTTCAGGGCAAGCCCCCTCCCAATAGGCTGCTTTGATCTATTCTCTCCCTGGACCCATTTCTGCCCCCTTCCTGGGTTGTCACTCCTGCTTGGCAGGGCACAGGAAGCCAGTAACCAGATCTTGACCCTGCTGCCTTGTCTGACCATGAGCAAGAACCCTGCCAACCCCTGTGAGCCCAGCGGTGCTGGCACGAAGCCCGGTGGGGGCAGGGAGAGCGACCTGCCTCCCTGTGGGCCCAGCCTCCTGTGCAATGCCAGAGCAGTCTGTAATTCTCAGTCACTAACTCCCCGGAGAGGGAGAGGGGTCAGTGTGCAGCAGCTGAGTCTCTGTGGAGCTGCCTCTGTTGTTCGCTTATAAGGCTTTCTTGGGCTTCCGTGACCTTGAAGAAAGGAAAGATTCTCATGAATTATTACTGAGGGATTGTAATTAATTTCCCTCTTTAGACAATTAACGAGGGAGGGAAGGCTGAGGCAGGCTGCTGCTCCCACCAGCATACCACCCATGACTCCCTGCACTGCAATGGCTTAGTTCTGTCTCCCTTACAATCCCCGTGTGTCCCCAGAATTCATGTCTGAAGCACTGTTAACCCTCAGAAGGCACTGGCTCCCTCCTTCTGTGCGGCAAGTGAAGCAGGGCCGCCGACAGGCGCATTTGCTATTGATTTCAATTAGGCGTTCCTCAGAGCCAGGCTGGGGTAAGAGCACAAACATATTGCAGCCGATTACAATGAAAGCCTGCAGCCGTCAGAGCCTTTGCTGGATATGTGGCTTCCAACCGCTTTTGCCATTTGTGCTCCCCGGATTTGGCTACAGTGAAAGGCAAGGGGAGGAATTCTGCTTTGGAAATACTGGATTGGGAACAGACTTTAGCTATGTTGAATACTGGCCCCAGAATTCAGGAAGGCGGGGCCATTTGGGTGCAATCCAGCAGGGTAGCTCCTGAATGGTCCTGTTGATGTTCCCTGAGCCTGCCAATGGTCCAGGGCCTGATTATGGCAGCCATGGAGAGGCTACAAAAGGAGCTGAGGAAGGCTGGGGCTCTGAGTCTCTGCTGGACTGTAATGGCTTTGTGTTGGAGGCCAGAACATGAAGGTCTTGCTCTGGAACAAACGGTTTGAAGAAGCAAAAATCAGGGACCTTCTGCAACCTGCGAAATGGAAGTTACTTCCAAATGTTTGAAGCTTTTTGCCAAAACATGTTTAGTATTTAATGAATGAGCTGTGAACGAGCAGTAGGCTCTTGGCAAACTGAAGCCAGCCACTAAAGGGAGATGCCCACCCACACCTCTGGTGTATTACCCTTCAGCTGGCTGGAAAATGGGGGTTTTCAATGTAGAAAATTTGAATTTTCCATCAAAAGCAAAAACTTTAAAATTTCAGCCAAAACTGGCTCCAAAACCCACAAACCAACCAAGCACATTTGCAATTTTCCACTAAGAAACAAAACACTATTTTATGGAGGAAAGTGGACATTTTCTACAAACATTTTCGTTTAGTTGAGAACACCAACTGTCATGAGAAAAAAAGTGTAGATGAACAATTTTTGTACAGCCCTAACTTCAACCTCTTTTTCCCTGTCACCATCGTCCCTTAGACTTTATGTACATGATCTTTGTGACTTGGTCAGAATTCATATTTCAGATCGAACTCTGAGCCTGTGACCTGTAATTTTCATGTTAGGCTTCCGGTGAATGTTGCACTCAATATTTTAACCCCTACCACAAAGATGCTAATATTTGGGGAATACACCCCAAAACGGAGTGTGTTTTGCCTGTTATGTCAAGTGATGGCAAATATTCCAGTGGGAACAGAATTTTAATGAGGTGGTAAAAGTTTACCCATCCTAGACTGAAGAAATGACAGTTCCAATCAGTGCTTGTGTGGGTTTTTAGCATTAAATATGCATCAGAAAGTCAAGGCTTAGCAGAAACTCCACTGTGCATAGTTCAGCATGTGACAGTTCATAGATTGCACAGCCAGAGTTCTAATGGGAACCGTTGCCTTTTTAAAAAAACAGCTTGGCATTAAAATGAAGATAACTTATGTATGCAGAAGAGTCAAAGTTGCCGCAGCAAACATATTATTAACAAGCTGGGGCAGTCGCCTGATCTCATTTAGGGCTGGCTAATTGCACATTTCTATGTAAATAAAGCTAAAGAGGTAGCAGGATATGATGGCTCCCTTACGCAGCAGCTGGACTCTTGATCCTGGAATTCAGGTGACATCAATCCTTCTGGGGTAGGGGAGGGAGGAGAGCCATGTGTCCAGAAGAGGGGAAAGAGATGTAAGGGGAGGGCAGGAGCACCTTTCAGATTCTTTCCTGACAGCCAGGCTGTCTGAATCCCAGAGGAAGACAGAGCATCAATTGCAGGAGCCTGTGGGAAGGTGTCTGGGTTAGTGGGAACCAGGCATTAATGCAGCCAGCCACCACTGCAGCAGGGCTCAGAGGGCATGTTTTCCTGGAAATCAGCCTAGTATCTTACCTGATTATAGGGTGACCAGACAGCAAGTGTGAAAAATCGGGACAGGGGGTGGGGGATAATAGGCGTTTATATAAGACAAAGCCCCAAATATCAGGACTGTCCCTATAAAATTGGGACATCTGTCACCCTACCTGAGTGTTGCCCTTAACTTGGCTCCTGTCCACACAGGAAACCCTCCAATCCAAGATTAGTGATACTTTAACCTGAATTAGCTGGTCTGGCTGGGGGTGGGGATAGCCTTGGTGCTGCCTTCACTCACGTTGGTAACCCACCCACTTTGCAGTAAGGACACAGGCTAAATCACTCAGTGCTGACTGTCCTCCATAGCCTTCCCACAATCCTCCCGTGCAGAAGGATGGACAAGTTCTCCCACGATTCAATGGGAAAGAAGTAGAGCAGCTGAGCTCACTGCAGCACTAAGAACCATGGGAGATACCCCCAGATATCTTAGCGACACACATGGGGGAAGGCAATACCAGCGAGGATCACCGCAGGTAAGCTTTTTGGGTTGGGGGGGAGATGCTCACAGCTGGGCTAAGTTAACCAGGTGCTGATTAGTTAGGCTAACCCTGCAATGAAGGCACACCCTGAGGGTACATCCACACAGCAAAGTAAGGTGTGAGTGGGAGCGTGGATAGGCATACTGCACTAGCTTTATTCTAGCAGGTGCAGGCTACAGTGATAGTGAGGACACTGTTTCCTCAGTACCAGCCTGGGACCCTGGGTATGTATCCGGGTGGCCGCCCTGCATTTCTCTGCTATTGTGAGGACAGCGCATTGACATCTGCCAATTTATCTGGCATTACCAGCTCGCTCTTTCAATTCTGCTCCTGGGTTGGCATGGTTATGATTATATTATTCTCGGAGCAAGCAAGAGGTAGGGGGGAAAAAAGACTTTGTTATTCTAGTTGATGGGTCACAAGTGGAAACCTGAGGAGTGTCAAATACTCCGAACTCCTCAGGCCATTATTAGAAACCCAAAAACCAAGGAGTGGGTTTGCCCTTGCAAAACTAAACCGTGACCGTTTAGATGTTGCAAAAGAAAAAGCAAATCAGCCCTGGCCTGGCTCATCTGCCCTTATAAGCCATTCCCTCCCTCTTCTCAATCCTTCATGCCACTCTTCTATTTTTTCAGTGCTTTAGTAACAAACCATCTTTCTCTGAATGCTCTCCACTTTCCTGTAGCTCGAAAGCATGTCTTTCTCACCAGCACAGATTGAGCCAATAAAAGCTATTACTTCACTCACCTGGTCTCTCTAGTGTGCTGGGACCAACACGGCTACAACACCATTCCAAACTGCAAATTTCCTGACAACTTTCTGGTACTAAGGAGCCCAGAACTGCCCACAACATTCCACTCATAATGTGGACACTTTTTTGGTAGAGGAAAGGGTGTGAACAGGGCTGGCTCCAGGCACCAGCGCAGCAAGCAGGTGCTTGGGGTGGCCAACAGAAAAGGGCGGCACGTCCGGCTCTTCGATGGCAATTCGGCAGAAGAACGAAGTGGCGCAGTGGAGCTGCCACCGAAGTGCCGCCGATCGCAGCTTTCCTCCCCGCGGCCGCTTGGGGTGGCAGAAACACTGGATCCAGCCCTGGGTGTGAAGGATCAGAATGGATCCTTAAAGCGGTCCTAGGAATGTGACTAGAATTGGTGTTATATCTGTATATAGAAAGTCTCTTGTCTTGGGCACTTCCCTTCCACTTTCACTGCTAATCCTGTTAATAGAAATCACATCAATAAACCAACCACCCTCCCTTTGATGTGTCCCTCTCTGCTTTCCATGGCGGATTACTTCATTAGGTCACCTTGCTTTAGAGCAGCCTCCTTTGAAATGTCTAATTATCTGCCTGAGATAATTGCCAAAATCATTTACAGTCCTGGAGAGATCTTCAAAACTGACTGTTTACAAAAGCAAATAATTCAGATTAATCAAATATTGTGAGATTCCTGCTTTGCCAATTTATACATTTAGAACTGTGCTCTGACTGCCATGCAAATGGTCTAATGAAAAATTTTATTGCAAGACTCAGGGAGATGGATTTGGCAGATGTGAAGGCTATTTAGGGCTGTTTAGTGCAAACCCACAATTCAGTAAAGGATACCACAGAATCCCATCAGGAGATCTCTTGCCACACAGAATGACAGGCCCAATCCTGACAGGTGCTGGACATATCCAATGCCCACAGAAGCCACTGGGAGCTCTAGGTGCCCAGTGGATCTCAGGATTTAGACCCACATGCTCAGGAGATGTTCCTTCAGCTCCACTAGCTGTTGCAGAGTTTGCTGACAGACAGGTAGGTCCCTCACAAGTCACAAGGAGGCATTTGCCGGGGGAAATCTGAACCCTGGCCAGCCACAGCTGCTGCTGTCCCCTTTGCCCTCCCTAGCTCACATGGTCCTGTCTGCAGGCAGGAGGACACAGCAACATTCACACCTGATCAGTAACGTCAACCCTGTCCCCAGCATAGGGATGCTCCAAACCCAGCCACATCCCCAGAGTCACTGGGTCCAAGCACATAATGGCCATACTGGGTCAGACCAATGGTCCACCTTGCCCAGTATCCTGTCTTCCGACAGTAGCCAATGCCAGCTACTTCACAGGGAATGAACAGAACAGGTAATCATCAAGTGATCCATCCCCTGTTGTCCACTCTCAGCTTCTGCCAAGCAGAGGCTAGGGACACAGAATTATAGAATCATAGAAGATTAGGGTTGGAAGGGACCTCAAGAGGTCATCTAGTCCAACCTTCTGCTCAAAGGAGGACCAGTCCCCAACTAAATCATCCCAGCCAGGGCTTTGTCAAGCCTAACCATAAAAACCTCTAAGGACGGAGATTCTACCACCTCCCTAAGTAACCCATCCCAGTGCTTCACCACCTTCCTAGTGAAAAAGAATTTCCTAATATCCAACCTAAATCTCCTCCACTGCCATTTGAGACCATTGTTCCGTCATTCCCTGCCCATCTTGGCTAATAACCATTGAACTTGTCTAGTTCTTTTTGAACCCTATTATAGTCTTGTCCTTCACAACATTCTCCGGCAAGGAATTCCACAATTGTGTGTTGTGTGAAGAGGTACCTCATTTTGTTTGTTTTAAACTTGCTGCCTATTAATTTCACTGAGTGACCCTTAGTTCTTGTGTTAGGAGGAGTAAATAACACTTCCTTATTCACTTTCTCCACCCCAGTCAAGATTTTATAGACCTATCATATCTCCCCTTAGTCGTCCCTTTTCCAAGCTGAAAAGTCCCAATCTTCTTAATCTCTCCTCATATGGGCTTTTTGGTGTGTGTACCCCCCGAACAGGGATGTTAAATTTAATTATATTATGGTCACTAATACCAAGCAGTCCAGCTATATTCACCTCTTGGACAAGATCCTGTGCTCCACTTAGCACTAAATCAAAAATTGCCTCTCCTCTTGTGGGTTCCAGGACTAGCTGCTCCAAGAAGCAGTCATTTAAGATGTCAAGAAACTTTCTCTCGGCATCCCCTTGTGAGGTGACATGTCAATATTGGGATAGTTGAAATCCCCCATTATTATTGAGTTTTCTATTTTGTAGCCCCTCTAGTATCCCTGAGCATTTCACAGTCACCATCACCATCCTGGTCAGGTGGTCGGTAGTATATCCCTACTGCTATATTGTTATTAGTCAAGCATGGAATTTCTATCCACAGAGATTCTATAGTACTATTTGATACATTTAAGATGATTTTTTTACTATATTTGACTCTATGCTTTCTTTCACATATAGTGCCACTCCCCCACCAGCACAACCTAGTCTGTCATTCCAATATATTTTGTATCCCTATATTACTGTGTCCCATTGATTACCATCATTCCACCAAGTTTCTGTGGTGCCTATTACATCAATATCCTCATTTAATCCAAGGCACTCAAGGTCATCCATTTCAGTATTTAGACTTCTAGCATTTGTATATGTGACATTTGTCACTTTTTAGCTGTCTGCCATTATGTGATGTAAATGAATGGGAGTCTTTTTCATTTGAATTTTTCTCATAAGTTCCTACTTGTACTTTATTATCTTCCATCCTCTCCTCCCTACTAGTATATGAAGTATCCCCATTAATAGATCCTCCTGTAAGGGATGTCTCAGTCCAAACTGTGTGCTACTCTGTACCTCTCAGCTTTCCCCAGCTCTTAGTTTAAAAACTCCTCTACGACCTTTTAAATTTTAAGAGCCAGCAATCTAGTTCCATTTTGGTTTAGGTGAAGCCCATCCTTTGTGTTTAGATTCCTCCTTTCCCCAAAAGTTCTCCAGTTCCTAATCAATCTAAACCACTCCTCCCTACACCATAGTCTTATCCATGCATTGAGCCCTGCAGTTCTGCCTGTTTAACTGGCTCTGTGAGGTGGGAAGGTCCCAGAGCTCGGGCTACAGCCTGAGCCCAGAAGTCTAAACTTCAATTAAGCAGCTTCACAGTCCAAGCCTGAGTCAGCCAGCATGGGCCAGCCATGAGTTTTTAATTGCAGTGTAGACATACCCTAAGTGGAAGAGCTGCCACCAAGGGGCCAATGGCTCTGGTGAAAAGAAAACATGGCAATAACTGTATTGGAAATTCACAGCCTTACCCTCAGCATGCATTGCCCCTTGAATGCAATGTGACCTTGAATGTAAAAGCAAAAAGGAGAGGCAGGGGTGGAAACCCAAACAAACCAAAGCCATGCATTGAACCCTCCAAACTCTGAGAATCTGAATTTTATACTCTAAGAGTGCAGTAAACAGTCCTGATCTTTGGGATATGCAGAGTCCAGATCCAAACATTATGATGGGCAAGTAGCACTGCTGGACTATTTTCATAGACAGGGAACATCAGAATTATCTTTCTGGACCAAACCGTCAGTCCATCCTGCATCAAGCAGAGGCTCTCAGAGGAAAGCACCCGTACACTAGTGTGCCTACTCAAAGTGTCACCACTGGAGGAGATCGTCCAGCCCAACACCTGCATGCCTGAAAACATCATGTCTGATCTGCCTTGTAACTATCCAAGCCTGCAGAGCTTGAGAAATGATTCCTGTTCATAAAAATGACCCCACTGCTGGGTCCCCTCCAACTTTCTTCCTCTCTGTAGAAGAGCAGACTCAGCCTCCTGATGGTGACTTCCGGGAATTAGCTCTTCCAGCATCCAGAGCGCCCTCTGCAGGCTGGTGATCCGCCTTACCTGTGGCCCCATGTCCCTCCCAGAACCCTGGTGCCCTTGTACCTGGGGTGCTGCCTCCTGGCAGCAACCCCTCAGTCTTAGGGTCTCTCCTCCCTGGTGAACCCCCACCCACTACACCCACTTCACCTCAGTACCAGGTCACTGCCAGTCACTATCAAGCCCCCACTCCCTGTGGCAGACTGCAGTATCAACCACTCACCACTGGCAAGGGGGGTTTGGACCTGCTGGCTCTGTCTACCAGGTCTGTCCCTTTGCAACCCCAGTACCTATCTGGCCTTACTCTAGGCCTGCAGCCTGGGGTTTTTCCCAGGCCAGAGCTCTCCAGCCCTGCTTCCCTCAGGTACCTCTCAGCTCCAGGCAGCCAGACCCTTCTCTCTCAAGTAGAGAGAGAACTGTCTGGGCTTCTGGCTGCCCTGGCCTTTATAGGACCAGCTGAGCCTTAATTGGGGCATGGCCCCAGCAGGGAGCTGCTTGCCCCAGCCACAGCCCTTTCCTGGGCTGTTTTTAGCTCCTGCAGGCAGGAGTGGGGTGACTACCCCGCTACACACTCTAATAACTAAGTTAGTATCCCTAGCTCAATGACTGCAGGAAGGAGAGAGTTACAATGGCCACATTGGTAGAGAACCCAAAAGTAAGGATGCTTCTCTGAACTATTCAGACCTCTTGGGTTTGCCACAATAGGGTAATCTCTTGTTAGATTCATGGCTGTTCCCAATAGCACTAGAAGAAACCTGCTCTTGGTACTGACATCTATCTCCATGCATAGATTCTTTCTTTCTTTCTTTCTTTCTTTCTTCTGACCCCATTAGCAAAGTAGTAACTGGGACTGGGTCCCTATCTGAGGACTAGAGTCAGGAAATGTAGTTTTCATGGGAAATGGAACTTAATTTTCCATAACATGTTTTCAAGTAATTATAAAGTATTGATTTGCATCCTGTATAAAGTTTTGAGCCTGTTCTTATTGTATTCAATGCAGTTTACCAGGCGATAACAGTATGTAAATCCTACCTAGTACCTTTCCTGCTCCATCTTTTCTGAGGTGGTCAAGCCTGCAGGGAAATTATTTATTGTGCATTACTCTCCAGTGGCTGTAGAGAGTCCAGAATGCCCATTCCAACTAGCCTCCAGTCACATAACAAAAACAATATACAGCAGTGTTGGAAGCGAAGTTCTAATTAAGATGTCATCATATAAACTCCATTTTTATAACAGCTATAACATTTAATTCTGGGACTTGGCATCAGCATGGGACCAATTTTCTTTTGTATATTTAATTATTTATTGATTTTTCAAAAAAGTAATATACATTATGTGATAATGTTGCAATACTGTTGCTATTTAGTGGAAAGAGAAACTTTCATTTTAAGTCCCAGTTTGCAAGCACTTAAAAATTACCTCATGAAATGACTCTCTCATGTCTCTTGTTATTGAGAAGACAAAAGTTTCAATATAAGTGTGTACAGACAGTTTTGGGCACTGAGTTGTTAAATGTTTTTTTTGCTCTTTGGTAACCTCAGCTTGGTGCATTCCATCTCATTAGCATGTGGCATTTACTACATTAATGTGGCTCACCAAGCAGAAATCAGTGGTACCATCTCTTGCGATTTTACAACAAGTCCAGTGATATTTGGTGTTCTTCTTGAAGTCCAAGTTCATGGAGTCCATTGAATGCATGAGAATCTCAGCTTTAATTTACAAAATAAATACATTGCTAGCATTCATTGATGGGTGGGGAAAAGCTTTAAAATAGGAAACAAGTGAACCATAAAAGTCAGAAAGCGGAAAGGATTAATTTTTTTTTAAATCTCATAATTTTTTGAAGTCTGACTCATGATTTCTTGGGTTGGCAATATTGAAAAGTGTTTGTGCTGTTTGTTTATTTTTTGCATTTCACTTTCATTTTCTCACCTTTTTGAGTTTGACAAAACCCTTTAATGATAGAAGAGATTTACATTATCAATAGCAAAATCCCATTACATCATGAGTTTAAACAGAAATGTTTCCCGTTTTTAATATAATAAAATAATAATAACAATAATAATTAATAGTAATAATAACAACAATAGGTATTTACAATATAATGTATCTTATAAAGCTCTCTTCACTGGCATATCTCAAAGGAGAACTTCACAAAGGAGGTCAGGATTGTTACCCGCATTTTACAGATGAGGAAACTGAGGTACAGGGAGAAAGTGACTTGCCCAAGGTCACCCAGTAGGTTAGTGGCAGAGCTGGAACTAAAACCCTGGTCTCCCATGACTAAGTTCAGGGCTTTAACTACCAGGTAACACTGCCTCCCTTTACCACTATGCTAGTGTAGCACTTTATACTCTAATACAGTAATAGTTAAGGAAATCAGGATATTCTAATAATTTAAATCAATCTTTCAAAGACTAAGGATGATGTAGGGATGTCTCATCTTCTGATAGAGACCCTATCACTTACTTCACAGCCTTTGTGGACTACCATATATAAATGACAGGTCAGATCTTCTAGGATAGCCAGGTCAGGGCCCTACATTTTAGATTCATCCTCACATCCAAAAGCCATATCAGAATCTCTGCCTCATGTGTGGTTAGGTCAAATAGTTCTCTACAACTCATAGGCCTTCCCCCCTCTAGCCGACTGTCTCCACCTGTTGTCTCACACTTATGCCTGGTCTACACTAACACTGTAAATCAATCTAAGTTACATAAGTAATGTAACTTAAGTCAACGTACCTTAGATCAACATACTTTCCTAACAAGTATGTCCTGGTATTTCTCCTAAACAGCAGAGACAGTTAACAGATTTGGAATCACCCTCTCAGGAAAAGTCTACATGCTCCAATGTATGTGCAGTGCCTTCTTACTCCTGTTCTCCAGACCCCTACCTGACCCTGTAACTCTTTTACCACTTCTTCCAGTGGAGAAGTTCTTGTGCTTCAGTTCAGTCACCACATCTTTACTAGCCAGAAGCTGGGAATGGGCAACAGAGGATGGATCACTTGATGATTACCTGTTCTGTTCATTCCCGCTGAAGCACCTGGCATTAGCCACTGTCAGAAGACAGGATACTGGGCTAGAGGGACCTTTTATCTGACCCAGTATGGCCAATCTTATGTTCTATGTGTTTACCCCTGAACAGAGCTTGATGCAACCACCTCCTTCTCCTCCACACACCTAGTGACTTTCTGGCTATCATACCCCAGCCCAATGTTTTCATCGCCAGGGAATGCAGCAGCTCACTCTTGTTAGGCCTGCAGAGCTGATACAGCCAGGGCAGAGAGAGCTGGGTTCGCTCCTCCTCTATGCCTCACCAACTGCATTGTCAGCTGTGGGCAACTAGAAACATCTGTATTGCTCGTGCTGGCACAGGGAGAAAGCGCGCAGCTGATGACTCATCCCCCTGTTGAAATGACTGCCACAGCTGACAGAAAAGTCATCATCTGACTTGGGAACCACATTGGAACCACTTTATTATTGTTACCGTAGCCCCTTGAGGCTCCATTTTGCTAGGGTTGCACATACACCTAGTGGCAGCTGCTGCCTCAAAGAACTTATCTTCTAAACAGTCAGAAGGTGAGAGAATGAAGAGTTAGTGCCCCTATTTTACAGAGATGGGAACTGGGGTACAGATAGACTAAGTGACTTACCCACAGTGAGGCTGTGGCACAGGGGAAAATTGAATCCCAATGTCCCGATTCCCACTTCAGTGACTCAGCTACTCTCCTATCACATGACACGGACACAGTGTCTGGGATGCCATGTGCACAGTAGCGTGCTTGCCTTTTACTTTACAGATGCCCCACGTTCTTCACCCCCCAAGATAACCCCACTAGTAAATGCTTGCTAGTTGGTCCCGCCAGGAGCTGGCAGCATCTCTACATGATGTATAGCATTTCTACGATCCCTGTATGAGGGCAGTGCTGACTCAGCAGTGTTGCTCTGTAGTTTAAAGGCACAGCATGGCCTTTCTTCATCTCCACTGTAGCTGCTGAACTTGTCTCATTAGTTTTGAAACACAGAAATCCAACATTTCTGCCAAGCTGCAGGGTGTTAGCCTGCCCAAAGAAAACCAGTGGGTATGAAAAGCAGCCAAGGTGAGGAAGTTGCAGAATGGCCAAGTGTGTTCAAAAAGGATGTGGATTCAACACAGCTGAAAGGACAAATACTTGCTACTTTGACTTGGGTTTAATTTATGCCTCATCCAACCTTTTTATTTATGCTAAAACAAGTCAGCAGCATGGCACACATAATACGGTAGTGTGTGCAAAATCAGTACTGTTTGGAGGGACTTCCTATTAGGCTTCTTGTTTTGCTCCTTGCCTCTAATGAAGCGTTAGTCTTGGTGCAGCAGCAAGCACTAAATGAATTAGCGATGCTAGAATCATTTGTGAGCATGCCTATCAAACCCAGCAAATTACGCAGCATTCAGATACATAAATAAATGGAGACATTCCACCTTGCACAGCAAGGATTTGAAGGTGAGTCTCAGAATTCAGCAGCAAGGAAGCTCCTACGGCAAAGGCCTGGGCCTGCCCTTGCCAGGGAAAGTTAGATTAAGAGATAAATTTATGAAGGGGCTGGTATGATGAGGTTGCCTCAATGGCATATGACTCTAAAGGCCAAAGATGGGATACTGATGGGGAGGGCTCTGAGTTACTACAGAGAATTCTGTCACAGCTGTCTGGCTGCTGGGTCTCACCCACATGCTCAGAGTCTAATTGAAGTTGGGAAGGAATTTCCCCCCAGGTTAGATTGGAAGAGCCCTTATGGGGGATTTTGCCTTCCTCTGCAGCATGGGTCACTTGCTGGTTTGAACTAGAGAAAATGGTGGATTCTCTGTAACTTGAAGTCTTCACATCATGATTGGAGTATTTCAGTAACTCAGCCAGAGGTTATGGAGTGGGTGGGTGAGGTTTTGTGGCCTGCAATGTGCAGGAGGTCAGACTAGATGATCACGATGGTCCCTTCTGACCTTAAAGTCTATGAGTCTATGAAATAATAATATATGGAGATATACCTATCTCATAGAGCTGGAAGGGACCCCAAAGGGTATCGAGTCCAGCCCCCTGCCTTCACTAGCAGGACCAATTTTGCTCCAGATCCCTAAGTGGCCCCCTCAAGGATTGAACTCAACCCTGGGTTTAGCAAGCCAATGCTCAAACCACTGAGCTATCCCTCCCCCTGAGAAATGTTTCTCAGTTTGGAGTTGAGCAACGTGCTCCTGCAGATCCAGTATCCCATAGTGTCCAGTGGGTGGTGATAGACCTGGTTCCCTCCATATCCCTGCTTAGGGGCTTCCATGGAAGGGGTTGAAAGAGTCTGGGCAAGCTTTAAGGGCATAAGCAGTTTGGCCTAGTGGTCACAACTGGGGTGGTATCAAAGAGATCACGAGGCGGCAGTCAGCGAGGAGGGATCTGAGCAATCGCTAGGGCCAGAATCAATAGGCAAGAGTCAGGGTCAGAGTCTGGCAATCAGCAACTGAGGTGAGTTCTGGGGTCACAGCAGGCTAGAAGTCTGCACGGCAGCCCAGAAAACTTCCTGGGGCTCTCTCCAGGGTTGAATGGGGAGCATGGGCCAGCCAGAAGGTCAAAGGGTGCTGTTGCTCTCGATTCCTCGGATGGTACATCCTGTGACACCTAATCTCCACAGTGCTCCTGGGATAGAGCCCTGCGAAGCCTCTTGGTGGTGCTGTGGGAACATCAGGCACTACAGGCCCAGGTTCTAGTCCTGCAGATCCTTACGCTTAGTCTACATTCCCCGTCTTAGCGAATGGGAGTTATCCTTGGCCAGTGTATCACAGGCGCTCAGGCTAGATGAGCGGAAGGGTCCGTCTGATCTTAAATTCTGTGGAAGTGGCTCAATGACCCCCAGTGCAATGGCAGCCGGGTGTCTTTCTGAGTTTAACATTGGATTGTGACACACTCCTTGCCCATTATGGCACCTGTTAGAGGGGCAAGGCCTGGGGAGGCAGTGCAGTGCCAAGGCTGCAGGGGCTGGTGGGCTGGGGAAGGGCAGGGATTCACCCATTCAAAGCCATTGACTATCTGGCTGTTCAAAGAGAACGTGAGTCACAGAGTGGGGCGTTGTGCTGACCCAGGGGGCTCCCAGTTTACAAGATTTGTAGGCAGCCCCCCAGGGGTGCATTATGGTGGGAGGGGACCATTGCGGAGTTACGCCCCACAGGGCCGTACTATCAAGCAGGGATTTTTAATGGCATTTTCACATTGAAATGACAATAAAACCCAAATAGGCCATGAGCCTGCCAGCTGGAAAAGCTCACCAGCAGCCAGAGCCCGGCCTCGCCCATTATTTCCCACTTCCACTGCACTTCCCTCTTCCTGCCATCTTACACCCTTCCCCCTCCCCTGCCAAGCGCCTTCCCTGCCCCACCAGGCGACTTTCCCCACATGGCAGAGGCGGCTCTTTCACCCCGCTTGTCAGCTTGAGCCACAAGCAAGGGGCTGAGGCCACTTTAACACACCAGGCAGTAACAAAGTAGGGCAGAGGACATGGGGTGGCTGCAGCCGACAGGCAAGGAGGGGGCTTGTGAGTAGAGGAGGGGCCTGACCTGGCTACCGTTGAGGTCAACAGCAAAGTTCCCACAGAGAGTGGTGCCAGCCCCAAGCGCTCAGGAGGTGAGAGGTGAAAGCTGTGATCACAGCACTCCAGGAGCTGGGACTCTGAGGAAATCACCAAATATCACCCGACTTGCACTAAAATCACAAGAGCTGGCATGACTGAAGTTGACGTCAATGCGAGCAGCCTCCGGACTGCAGGAGGGGATCTCAGCAGGAGGGTCTGAAGCACTTATCCCTTCCTGCAGCTCCGTTTTCTCCCCTCTTGATGCATTTGGGAAGGGGGGTTTCTGCTCCAGCTGGAGGGAGTGGAAAGCCGAAGGGGTGTTTCCTTTACTGGCTAATCTGCGCAGAGAAGCCAATTGCAGAAGAGGGATTTGCATATTTGCAGAGAAGTTATTATAAAATAACAATACTATGAATATGTAAATTAGACACACAGAGGCAATCATCTTTCAGGGACTTGTGCCCTCACATGTCACTAACTGAAGCAAATTCCTGCACGCTGATTGGTTGCTATGATTCCCTTTTGGCGCAGCACTCCAGAGCGTAGTACACATGGATATAGTTCAATACATATCACTGTCAAATCAGAGCCTGATGCACAAGAGGCCTGGGAGAGGCCCAGACCGCCATTTTGCCATCCCTCCCCCGGTCAAAGCAGAACGCCTCCTGCACTCTAGTCTTTGCTCATTTTGCTAAAGAAACTGACTTTCCAGAGAGCCCCACAGTATGTTCTGCAAGGGAAACACCGAACCTGGATTTCTAACTCCAGTCCCACTCTCCATGGCACTTTGAACTTGGCTCTGTTGAGAGGTTCACCCCCATAGGTTGCTGTGCACATGTGCTGCATGGCAGTTCAGAGTTGTCCTGCGGTCTCTGTTTGCAGAAACCAAAGCGCCTCCACATTGTGACTCTCCCTGAGAGCTTGTTTTGTTCTCCACATCTGGAGTGGAAGGTGACTGAGCTGTCGAGAGGGAACGTCTGGGACTGGCAGGGCTGGATCTGGAATGCAAATGATGGAGCCTGTCCTCATTATGGGGCAATGGAATGGGGTTGGGGCGACCCCCTCAGAGACAGCAAGCAGCAGCTGCAGTTGGGGATCAAAGACTAACATAGCAGCACATGCCTCCTAGTGACTGAGGGCGGGACACTCCTTTCCCTCCTGCTTGGGGAGGAGGAATTTCCCTGCAGAGCTCTGCCTGCTCCATGGATATGTGAGGGGCTCGACTCTCCAGTTAACACGAGGGGGATATGCACACCTAAACCCTTAACACACACACTGGGCTACAGAGGAAAAAGGGTCCCCATTGGACATCCACTGGTGGCAACAGCACAGCAGCCAAGCTAGCAGGGAGTAGTCATCGGTTCTAGCATAAGCAGGGCTCAGGTGTTTCACGCAGTATCATGGAAGGTGCCTCAGCCGAATCGATTCTAGCAGCCTTGCACCAACCTGGCTGGCTCAGATATGGATTTTCTGGTGTGCCCCACCCAATGAAAACAGAGTGTGACATTACCAGACTGCCATTCTGCACTCAGAAAATAGGAAATATATAACAGCGGTGGATAACTGCCTCCCGAGGGGCAACAGTGCAGTTTGAATCTGGGATCTTCAGTGCTACAAGCACAAGCTGCTACTGTTTGGGCTAAAGAATTAACATCAGCCGGGAGCTGCAGCAACTCATAAACCTTTTACGAGGAATAGCCACTAGAGGGACACAAAGGTCTACATCCTTAGTGTGGATGACATAGGCATGAATGCTGTTCCCTCTCTGTCTGACAACAGTGCCCCCTCTGCTGAGTGGCTTCCCAGTGAGCTGGCTTCCCAGTGGAGGAGGAATTAGTGACATGGAGTCTGGATTCACTGTTACTATAACTTGTTTTATTAATACAAATACACCAGGCCTGGAACAGTGGTGGTCACAAATGGCATGCAGGAAATCTTAGCCCAGAATCAGTGTCTGGTTCCCAGGGAATAACTCTGGCCCAAGAAGTGAGTCTAATCAAAACCCTGAACAAACTCACCAGAACTTTCTCTCCCAGGACCACTTCTTCTATGCAAAACCGTGCATAATCCAAAAACTAACAATGTCACAGCAGCTCCCCCCCGAAGACTGAACACTTGCTCACAACACTTAGAAAACAACTTGGAAGAATGTATGTAACAGTGCCACCTACTGAAAATATGATGGGCCTAATTTATGGCCTCATCCAAAACATGTTGAAGTCAGTGGAAATAGTCCCACTGACTCAGGCCCTGACACCCACTCCTTCTCCAGAACATATTTTGAAAAATAATTTCCTTCCTCATGTCAAAGGCTGAAGCTCAGGCCATTAATCATGGCCAAACATTTTCTTTTTTATATAATTATATTTTATTGTTTTCTAATGAAATGCACAATCCAGTTAATACAAACAGAAATAATGTGCCAAATGATGGGGGTGTGTAAGTAACAGGAAAATTGGCAAAGGCCATGTGATCTCATTCCATCAATTACCAGCATCTAATAATCCTGCCACTAAATAAATGAAAGTGTTTTATCAATTAGCACCAACTGCATCCCCCCAGGGAGCAGTGAGAAATCAAACCACAATAGTACAAGTAAACATGCAGCAGCCTGTAGCTCCTCCCACACCCTGAGTAGTCATGCCAGTCGCTCAAGGGCTGAACTAAAGCCCACTGATGTCCCTGAAAAGGCCCCCTGGCACCAGCCTACAATGGCTCCAAACGCTCCAGAGCTGACTCCAGGCAGTCACACAACACAGCTCCTTGTGGCTGAGACAAGGGTCTGGGACTTGGGAGACCTGGCTTCAATTCCTGGCTCTGCCATGGACTCTGTATGTGCCTCCCTTCGCCAGCCTTTAACTGGGGATGAGGCTTGCGCCCCTGGCAGGGGTGTGGTGGGGATAAATGCACTGGTGGCGGTGAGGCACTCACATGTTGCAGGGGTGGGGGCTATGTGACTAGAGCTCTTAGCCCGTCTGGACCGAGCTGTGCTGTGCTGTCCTGCCCTGCCATAGCATTCCCCAGACTGTGCCCTGCAAGCAGCGTGGCATGATGCTCTGACTGACACTTTTCCTGCTGACAGGATGTGGGAGGCTTGTCCAAGCCTTGTGCTGAATCTGTTGGCACGGGCTGAGAAATTGCTAGCAGGTTGCTATGCAGAGCGGGGTGTAGCGACAAGCACGGCACACTTCACTGCCGAGTCTGAGAAGGCTGCTTGTCACGCTCACAGGGCTAGTGCCCCTCGGTCCCCTCTCTGGTCCCTGACTGTGCCCAGCTGGGCCTAGAGCCCCTTCCTCTTACCTGGGATCATAATTCTCCCACTCTTACACTGGGACCCGGGGGGGGCACTGTGCTGTGGAGCCCAATGCTTAGCACCCTGCAGGTCTGACTAAGCTCAGGCTCCCATGTGTTCTCCTAGGGGAACCTGGGCCCAGCAGCCATCTGGAAACACTGTTTTTATGTAGCAGTTAGAACAAACCAGTAGAGAAATAAAAGGTTGGAAAGGAACACAGAGCCCCCTACATACTGTCACATTTAATCCTACACTTCACTGCCAGCGTCCTAAGCTCAGCTTTCCTCGAGCCACAGGAACCAAACTGACCCAGTGCACAGTCTCCTAGCCAGCGCCTGCGTGTCAGTGAGGCTCCCAGTCGCGAGTCCCCCCTGCCCTTCCCTGTGGGGATCCAGGCCCAGTTGCTCCAGAATGCCTTTGTTTCAAGGCCCCAGGTGCGAAGTCTCCTGCGCCCTGAGACTGGGGTTTTCCTGACAGCCAGAGCAACTAGTGGGCCTAGCCAGGAGAATGCCCCTGATGGTTGTGCTGTTGCTTGGACACACAGACCCATTCAGTCTCAAGCGGCTGCAATCTCTGGCCTGATAGCTGGATTGCCCCTGTGGGGAAGAGTGTAAGACCTGTCTGAGTAGGTGGGGCCTTCTCACCCCTTTGTCTAGCACCCAGCTGAGAAATTAAGCACAAAACCCATGGGCTAGGCACCGATCAAAATGTGCAGTGAACACAGACCCGTATGGTCGCACTTTGTCACCCCACTCTTACTGAGATTCAGTGCAGAGCCCACACTTGCATGGAGGCACCACGCAGGCCCTTCTGCACCACTGCAGCCATCTGGGGGCTGCCTAGGTGGGATAGGCAGACTGGCCACAGAGGGTTCTGCATCTCTGCATCCTAGGAGGTCTGTGTGCTGCTCCCAAACATGCAAGTATAGGGTTACCATTCGTCCAGATTCCCCCAGACATGTCTGGCTTTTTGAGCTAAAAATAGCGTCCGGGGGGAATCTGTAAATGTCCGGACTTCCCCCCCACATGCAGAGCATGCGCGGCTAACAGGGCAGCCGGCCTGATGGTGCCACTTACATGGGGCTCCGACAGCTAGAGAGAGCCCCTCCTCCCCCCCTGCAGCAGAGCTCCCTCCCTCCCTGCATTCGCCTCCGGCAGTCTGGAGCGCCTCCCCCGCTGCTGCCCAGCTTGCCGGGACGGGACGAAGGGCTCAGGCCATTCCTGAGCAAGTTCACAGAGACATTAGGCGAAGGCCAACAACAAGGGGGCCAGGGGGTTGGAGAAGGGACAGGGAGGTTTTGGAGGGTGCAGTCAAGAGATGGGGGGGGAGAGGTCGGGAGTTCGGGGGGGGGGCTTTCTGGGGGTGGGGGTGTGGATAAGGTTTTGGGCAGTCAGGGTACAGGTAGGGGGTAGGGTCCTGGGGGGCAGTGGGGGGAGGTTTTAGGAGGGGGCAGTTAGGGGACAAGGAACAGGGAGGCTTAGGTAGGGGGTGGGGTTCTGGAGGGCAGTTAGGAGCAGGGGTCCCATGAGGGGGCAGTCAGGGGACAAGGAGCGGGGGGCGGGGCTATCAGGTGGCAGGGGTGGGGAGAGGGATCGGAGCAGTCAGGGGACAGAGAGCAGAGGGGTTTAGATGGGTTGGGAGTTCTGGGGGTGGTCTGTCTGGGGGTGGAGAGTGGTTGGATGGGGCATGGGAGTCCCAGGGGTCTGTCTGGGGGTGGGGGTGTGGATAAGGGTTGGGGCACTCAGGGTATAGGTAGGGAGTAGGGTCCTAGGGGGCCAGTTAGGATGGCGGGAGGGTCTCAGGAGGGGGCAGTCAGGGGACAAGAGGCAGGGAGGCTTAGGTAGGGGGTGGAGTCCTGGGGGGTAGTTAGGGGCAGGGGTCCCAGGAGGGGGCAGTCAGGGGACAAGGAGCGGGGGGAGGGTTAGGGGTTCTAAGGGGGGGAAGTGGGAGAGGCGGGGCTAGGGCGGGGCTCCTCCCGTCCTCTTTTTTGCTTGCTGAAATATGGTAACCCTATGCAAGTACCTATGAGACATTTGGGACCGGCCGGAAGAAGACCTGTGGCATCTGCATCTGTGACTCCAGTGGCCCTAACACTGTGGAGGAGGTGCAGAGGGACTGCAGCTATGGAAAGGCATTCTAGCCTGTCTGTGTCATAGCCACCCCACTGTCTCTGCTGCCCGCCCTGCACAAAGCCTGCTACCAGAACAGCTGAGCAGAGAGGGGCGGAGTCACAGAGATTCCTTCTGCTTCTCTCAGGACAAGGGGCTGGTATTTGACTTTATTACCTCTCACCCCAGAACCATCCAGCACACTAGCATGCAAATAAGCTCATAAATTAGGCAAGAACATATGGTCACCTTTCCATAATGGCTGTAGAAGCGCAATCTAGTAAGACACTTGGTAGATGTGGAATCCATGTGGGGAAAACAAAGCTATTTCACCCCATCCCACCTGGCACACACAGGGGACACGGCATTTTTCTGAAGGGCGTGCACACTGAGAAGCAGACAGCATTCTCCTTTCATGACATTTCCCCTCAACTAATTGGATGTGCTCCTCCTCGGATCCCATAGGAGCTGGGATAAAAGATCTGTCTGTGCCGGGGGCTACTTGAGGCAAATATCAGTGACTCTGCTAAGCTATAACATGCACAAGAGTCCTTAGGATTTTATGGTTACTCAGTGAAATCAGTTCTAAGGGGTCTCAGATCAAAACGTAGTCAAGGAACCAGAATCTGCTCTCCGCTAAACCCATACTGCCTCATTCAGTTCACTCCCCTAAGTGGCTGAGGTATTCTCTTTCTTAATAAAAACCTCTAAATTACCACCCTCTTCATCTCTTTCTTGGCAAGCCCACCTAGTGCATTTGGTACCATGCCACATTGTGACATTAGGCTTTTCTTGTATTTAAGAGCGTTAAAGATTTGAAAAAAAATCCATAAAGATGAAAGATCCTTGCATGCTTTAATGAACCTCACAATGAGATTGGGAACAAGTTGATTAGAAGGTTCTCAGAACCTCAGGCGCTCCCCCAGGACTAAGCTGTAATAAAGGTAATAATTAGCAAGATCAAATTAAAAAATTACTTATTTCATAAAGGTAAGCTGTAGTTCCGGCACCAGCATCTGGAACCTGAGGAGGCAAAGAGTAAGGCCTGGAGGAATGGAGCATTTATAGGAGGGCAATGAACCTGCAGAGAACTTGCTTCCATAAGCGAAAAAATGAGGTGGCAACAGAAGAGCGATGGACTGTGTAGCCCCGTCGCAGAGGCTGAACATGGCAAGATTGACACAGATACCTTGGGAGCTCAGCCCCAGTTGGTATTCTGCCTGTCTCTGGTTACAATACCCCGGATGATGATTTGGAGCAAGGTGTCTGCATGTGCAGAGGGTGTTTTGCAGACAGAGCATGGACTGGGACTCAGGAGATGGGGGTTCTAGTCCCAGCTCTACCACGGGCCTGTTGGGTGCCTTTGGGCAAGTAGCGGCTCTCTTTGCCTCAGTTTCCCCATCTGTAAAAGAGGGACAATGATACTGACTTTCTTTGTAAACCAAAGTGGGTTGAGATCTACTGATGAAAAGTGCTAGATAAGAGCTAGGTATTATTACTATTTCTTTCTCTTCTTCTTCTTCATCATCAGCAAAATTATAAAGGATGTACATAAAAACAGGAGAGAGGAGAAAAAAGATATTCACAAATGAGAGAGCTTCTCAGGAACTTGAGGAGGAGGCACCCGGCAAACCTGCACTATCTCAGTTCAACACTGTCCCAAAACTCATTCCTCTCTCCCCACACACACACTTTTTGGTGATGCCCAGCAAGAGGTGGCATGTAGACATCAATCTGTCTGGCATTTGCTGGGATCACGGCATGTGCGTGACTGGGAAATAAAGAGTGGGTTCACTGTGTTTTTCCTCTCAGGTCTGACTCATCAGGAAGGGCAGACCTGGTACTTATGAAAATGTCATAACATGCAGGTCTGTGCCCTCACATCAGCAGCTTTTATTCATTTGGCATCAAGGGTATTATTGCAATCAGTCTTTCCAGATGATCGCTTAGACGATACATGTATTTACAATGGGATTCCACTGTCATTCAGCATTAATGGTCCAAGAGAGATTTCTCTGCTGGAATAACTTATCTGGAGCTGTCCTAATTGGTGCCATCCTCTCTCATGTCTGTCCACCAGCTGGCGGGTGTGCGAAGTGGAGTGCTGGGGACAGCAGGCCGGGGACAGACATGCCAGGATTCCTGTCCTCACTTGTCGTTTAAAGGGTGATACTTAGCAGAGAAACACACTGGGCAGCGCTGAGGGGAGGTCTCTGAGAGCTGCCCGCTCAGGAAGGCTCTGACCAGTGCAGAGGCAGTGGAGCTCAGGCAATGGGAATGTCACCTACTTATTCCTCTAAGTATTAAAATGTCTCTTTTCACTAAGCTATTGAATGTGTCCCTGGTGACAGCAAGTAACAGGATTCCCAAATAGAGCTGCCCTGGAGGATGGCATCCCCCACTCCACCTTCCCACTGAAGTCACTGATGCTTTAATAATTCCGAGCTACAGCCTTTGGGCCAACGTGCGATGCCAAAAGGAGTCTGAGCACCCATCTCCAGACATGGCGCAGCTTTTCCGGAGCAGGCCTGCAGTATTGGGAAGGTGCTCTGAATAGATTTCTAGCTCTTCCACTGTGCCAGCTGCATACCAACCACCCTTCCACTTCACAGCAGCCCAGACACTTTTGAGCTCTTGGAGATAAAGCCCAGGGGAGGAGGTGTTTGTGTCTGTGTTTGTTTCATAGCTACTGGATGCTCCTAGATAGATTGATCGGCGCTTCAGACTGTCCTATAACCACTTGTAGGTTCATTCTGCTGCTCTCACCTCCTCTCTGGTTAAAGGACCCTGCTGCAGTCTGGGCATTTTTCTGGACTAGGTGGTATCAGTTAATGACATTCTTAATTCCTGTTGATTGAACTGGTGCCTTGTAAACTAACAGAGCGGGGCAGCTTGCTAATGAGTTTCATGGCATTAGAACAGGTAAGGGTCCTGGACGCAGTCTTCACAGGGAGATTGGTTCAAATGGGACATACAAACTCAGATCCATTTGCCTTCTACTTGTTTTACAAGTGACCCTCCTTCTGCCCCCTGGTTTTGTTCCCTCTCGATCTGTTCTGATATCACAAGCACAGGGGTATGACTAGGAATGTGCATAACAACGTTTATTTATTCCCACCAAAAAACAAAAAAGAACCCTCAACTAAAAATATTGTTCCAGGTCATTTCGAAGCCACAAAATGTTGCTTTCCCTTCATTTTCTGTAAATGAGCTTCTCCCCCTCCCCCCACTGAAACATGCACAGTTCTGAAATTTCTCACTGAAATCTGAAAACCGATCTTTGCTAGAATGAAATTTTGCATTTCAAAAGACTCAAGAACACGACCGGTCCCTTTGGTCCTAGTTTTGGGGAGAAAAACTCAGGAAATATCATAGGTTTTTCACAAAACAGAAGAAATTTCATTAACTCCAAATGAAATTTCCGACTGTCTGGTGCCAAGGTTTCTGAATTTCCTTCCCAGTACTGCTGGCTTCCCTGGAGAGGAGAGGGAACAGTTTATATGTAAGCAGGATCTGAATGAAGTCTCCCCTGACAGCTAGTTGGAGAGAGGGAGAAGACTTCAGGAGCAAACTGTATTTACATGAACACACTTACCCTGCCTAGATATCCAGCAAATAGAGCAGTGCCAGGGGTGGCCTTACCATGAGGCGAACTGTGGCGGCTGTCTCAGGTGCCAGACTTTGGGGTGGGGGGTGCCACTAGGACCCAGAGTGTAGAAAATTGTGTCTGCTGCTGGTGCATATGTATTCTCTCTGCTCTAGATGCACAGAGATGGTGGAGTGCTGTGCTGGAGGAAGGAGGGCACAAGAGACATAACAGAAAGCAGCAGGAGCTGCAGGGAGAGAGAGGAAGAGGAGCCACTTATGTACCTCTCTAGCACCCCCAAGAGCCTGCACTGATACCAGCTTCTCAGGGAGCTTCCTGTTTCCTGCTGCTTCCCTGAACACACATGAGGAAAACAAGCAGTCAACTGAAGTAGTAGGAGACAATTAGGACCTTAAGACGCTGATATCTTCCCTCACTCAGGTCCTACTACCAGCCTGCTTATTTGTCCCCTTCAACTGAGTGTTGAGAGCCACTATAGCTGGCACAGAACAGCAGTCATGAGTGAAAGAAGAAAACGCCCTTCTGGGGTAGCATTCAGAAAAAGAAAGAAAGCAAAGGAAGCTTTTCTATCTAAGCAGGAAGGAGCTCTCCTGAGATACATAGACACAAATGTTCACGGTGAGCCATCTGGCCCCAGTGAGGATGTGAGTGGTGAGGAGATGCCTGATCTTCTAGTTAGAGTGCAGGTGACCAGGCAGCTACTGCAGCATCCATATCTCCATCTCAAATGGATGTAACCATGCACATTCCTGAAGAAAAGTGTAGATCAGAGAAGAGTGTGGTGGGGGTGCAAGAAACATCTGCTGCTGAGTTTAGTTCCTTAAGTCTAGATGATCCAGGACTGTGGACCCACTTGAGCAGTAGCCTGAGGGACTTCCTTGTACTGTATGGGCCTCAGCAAGTGAAAAACTTCATGTTCCCAAAAGAGAATGAAAATAGAAGTTTCCATCCAACACATTACTGGCGTGAAATCCCCAATGGTGACAAAGTGGAGAGGCCATGGCTTATGTACTCAAAAACCCAAAATGCCGCATACTGTTTTTGTTTCAAACTCTTCCAGTCTAATGTTTCAGCCACATTGGGTTCTACAGGAACAAAGGATTGGAAAAATCTGGCTAGATATCTGGCAAGCCATGAGAAGGCAGCAAATCGCCAGAGAGCATTGCATAGGTGGAAAGAGATGAGACTAAGGTTAAAGGCCACCATAGATGATCAGCATCAAGAGAAGATTGCATCAGAGTCTCTTTACTGTCAAAATGTTCTGAAAAAGCTCATTGCCATTGTGAGAATGCTTGCTACCCAAAACCTAGCACTGCATGGCAGTTCAGATCAGCTGTATGTGCCAAACAATGGAAACTTCCTTAAAATTGTGGAGCATCTAAGAAGAATCACCACCCAAGAAACGTACACACACCACTACCTTGGAAAAACAATTCAAAATGAGACCATACAGTTACTGGCAACAGAAGTCAAACAGAAGATTGTGGCAGATCTGAAGTCAGCAAGATATTACTCAGTTATTCTGGACTGCATACCTGACATCACCCATATGGAACAAATGACTTTAATGGCGTGTTTTGTAACAACAACAGAACCTAGTGAAAATGTCCCTGCAATGATGACTGTCAGAGAACATTTTCTAGAATTTATTGACATTGATGATACTAAAGGAGCTGGTATGACAAATGTGCTTTCTTAAAAAGATGGAAGATACGGGAATTGTGATAGCTGACATGAGAGGTTAGGGCTACAATAATGGTGCCAACATGAAAGGAAAGAACAGAGGAGTGCAGACACGGATCTGAGAGTTAAACCCTCGAGCTTTTTTTGTCCCATGCAGTTCTCATTCATTGAACTTGCTGGTCAGTGATGCAGCATCAGCTTCTAGTGAGGCTGCTGAATTTTTTAATGTAATTCAAAGCAACTACGTATTTTTCTCTGTATCAACTCATTGATGGTAAATTTTGAAGCAACATCTGGGAACATCCTCTCTGACACTGAAACCATTGAGTGCCACACAATGGGAAAGTTGAGTGGATGCGATAAAGCCTATCAAAGACCAAATTGGGAAGACAGATGATGCCATAGTTGCCATTATGGAGGATAATGCTATGACAGGGGAGAACAGTGGGAGAACAGTGGCAGAGGGAAATGAAATCACCAGAAACATACATAACTTCAAATCTCTGTGTAGCTTAGTGTTGTGGCCTGACATACTGTTTGAAATAAATGTTGTAAGCAAGAGACTCCAAGGTGTTGACCTTGATATATCTGGAGCAATGGAACAACTGGACAAAGCAAAGTCATACTTACAGTCTTACCGGTCAGGTGAGGGATTTCAAAACGATCTGAAGTGTGCACAGAACTTGGAAGAGGAACTTCACACCTAAGCTATTTTCCCACCCATTCAAAAATACAAGTGTCACCGAAGAAGAAGACATTTTGATTATGAGGCACGGGATAACCCAATAAGAGACCCCAAGCAACAATTCAAAGTTGAATTCTTTAACCAGGTGCTAGATTGTGCAATACAGTCAGCTGAAGAACATTTCATGCAGCTCAAGGAACACAGCAGTATATTTGGGATGTTGTATGATATTCCAAAACTCCTCACTATACCCGAAGAAGACCTACACCAGCAATGCAGGGCACTAGAGACAGTGTTGACACATGATGACATGCACAATATTGATGCAAGTGATTTAGGTGATGAACTGAAAGCCCTTTCAAGATAAATTTCAGCAGGATCAACTCCAAAGGCTGTTCTGGAATATATGTGCACAAATAAGATGACCACCCTCTTTCCAAATGCTTTTGTTGCTCTACACATACTTCTAACACTTCCTATAACAGTTGCCAGTGGAGAATGCAACTTCTCCAAGCTGAAGTTAATAAAAACACATCTACACTCCACGATGACACAGGAGAAGCTGGTCGGCCTTGCAACCATCTCAATAGAGCATGAGCTGGCCCAGACTGTGGACCTTCAGGAAGCAGTTCAAATCTTTGCAACCAAGATGGCTCGGAAAGCACCACTTTGATTATTCAAACAGATAAAAATGCCAGTGTTTACTATTCAGACAAGAAAAGTTACATTTGCTGTTCAGGCGTTTGAAAGTTACGTGTTACTTAAAATTTTTGCCCAAGGCATTTTAAGTTGTTAGTTCTCCTTTATTGGGGTAGGTAGCAGAGCAGTACCATGAAAGGAGTAGAACAGGAAGAAGACAAAATTTTGGCCCAAGCAAGGGGACATTTGAGCTCCCCAGCTCAGGTGCCAAAATGTTATGGGACGGCCCTCAGCAGTACTGCTCAAAGTGATCAGCTTTGGCTGGTGTTGGGTTACAAATCACTTTAGTATTGAATTCAGGGGTAGTGAAATGCTGTTACCAATGTAGTTGCTTTATCGTATGAATAAAGGGGAGCAGAAGTATGCTTATTGTGTCTCAAATGAGGGGGTGACCCTCAGCTGAGGAGGCTTACTTTTCCAGGGGCTCAAATGCCAGACCCCTGGAAAAGTAAGAGGGGTGGGGACAGGTATCTCAGCCAGGAGGTGTGGACTCTCCCTATAGGTCCCCAGTCTGGTTTAACCTGTTCCTCCCCACTGTTAAAAGATAGAGCTAAATAGGCTCCATTAGGAGCCTTTTGTTATTTTAAGTGCTCAAAAGAGCTGACAATCACGTGTGGTGGGACAGCTCTCTGCCCAACCTAAAGAGTTGGGTAGAACCTCAACAGACTTACCAGCAGAGGTTCCAGCAGAGAATCAGGTAGCAGAAGGTGACTGGCTGGCAGGGTGGCTACTGGAGAGAAATGGTGGCTGGCAGGGCAGCCAGTGGCGAGGGAGCCAGCCAGAGCAAATGCTCAGATGGCGGAGCAAGCAAGATACCTTTTTTCCCCGTGGGAGGTGTAACTCACCTCTGAACCCTGGCTCCTCACTGACCAAGGGCAACCACTGTGAGTGTGCTATGGTGAGGGAGCCGAGATGGGCACAGAAAAGGAACTTTTGGTTGTAGAACTCAAGAACATGAGGCAGAAGGCTCTGCCCCATGGACTCTGGGGTTGGTGTCCTGCTCACAGTTTTATGATTATGAATCCTGCTTATGGCATTTTCCCTAATTAATGTCAGGTGACTTCCCTCCTTTCATTAAAAGTTTCTTTTCTACACTCAGACTCTGTGCTTGTGAGTGGGGAAGTATTGCCTCTCAGAGGTGTCCAGGGGTTGAGTGTAAATTGTCCCAGGTTACTGGGTGGGGGCTCGAGCCAGTTCTGTGTGGTACTGTTGAAGAGGAACCCCTAGATATTGAACCTGGCCCTGGTTGCTGCCAGCTCCACCTTGCAGAAGGGTTACATATAGCTTTCCAACTGTTCAGGGGAAGGAAATTCCAACTCACAATTCTACATTCCCCATGCTCAGGTTACTCCCTTTGACCCCAGCCATGAGTTGGGTTCTAAGTGTACTGGCAGCAGGGCTGGGCACGATGCAGACTTTGGGCACAGACATCTCTGAAGACAATCCATTTCTCACGATGGTTCTGAGAAGCACCAATGGTCGTGAATAATGGCACTTATTACACATAACACATCCATCCATCCCAGCTGTTGTTACCTGTCCTAACTCAAGAGGTGCTGCATGACAGTACAGAAACTCCCAGTAACACAGAGTCTCTCAAGAACCTCTCAAGAAAGGAAACCTCAGTTTCTCTGCAAATATCATTCTGGTTTATGGAGAGCAATGAGGGCCAGCTTTTCAAAACAGCTCAGTTCCTCGGAGTGCCTGAGTCTGGCCCATTAACTCTACTGGGATTGCTCTTGTGAGCAGGGGCTGCACGAACCATCCCCAACTCCGGCACGCTCTGCATACCAGACATTAGAGGGAAGGTTAAGTACACATGGGCAGGAGGGCTCCCAGAGGAAATGGCTTCAAGGACAGGGTTGCAGGAGGAATGGGAAGTCGCTTGGCACATGATACAAGGGAGCCATGAAGGGCAGCATGAAAGAACGCTTAAGGCCCCAGTGGGAAAAAACAAACTGAGCGATGAGGAGGGAGGCGTGGGAGAGTGTAGGCTGGGGGGCAGAGAGGGGCAGAGGGGGCTGGGACACAGAGTGCTCTAGTGAGTGGGGCAGTGGCCTGGCAGTCAGGAGAGCTGAGCTCTATGCTGTGTTACCTGGAGCAAGTCACTGCAGCTCTCTCTGTGCCTCTGTTTTGTCTCGTTAGATTGTAAGCTCTTCTGGGCAGGGAGGGTCTCTCCCATGTCTATGAGCAGCACCTAGCTCAATGGGGTCCCAATCACTACTTGGGCCCCTGGATGCTACTGCAATATTGATCGCTACCATTGCCCAGCTTCAGCCTGGCTCGCCTGGCCCAGTGCATTTGGAGGAGGCCTGCATGGGATTTCTCACAGGCTCAATACACCCCCATTTGGCATTTTGGTTCTGGAAGGATTTTCCTCTCCCATAGGTTGTGCAGAAAGCAGATGGGGCACCTCCCTTGGTCAGCCAGGATCTCCATTCCACATGCTGCATTCCCTTCAGCCTGAGCTTGCCACAGAATGGTCAGCCTCTCCTAAGTAGCTCTGGCCATCTCCCAGCAGGAAAGTCGCACAGCCCCATGTGTGTAGTTCCTAAGTGCCAAACCACTTCTTTAAATGCATCAATCCCTCCCTAATGCATAAAAAGAACCTTTTAAGCAACTTAAAAGGAATGTGATAGTCTGAAATATGGGACTATTTATGTTACAGTAACCACTGAATGGAGGAAGCAGCGTTCCAAAGAGATTGCATAGATTACAGGGCATTTAATCTTCTTTAACCTCTCCTGCCTGTTCAATTGGTTCATTTGCTTTCATTCAGATATCTGAATTACTTTTATGTAAATATATAGCGTTCTCGGCTTCCTTTCATGCTTATTTTTTTTGTTTAAAAACAAAAGCAGCAATTTAAAAAGGATAAAGACATGACTGAACAGATCAGATCCCACTTTCTCTGTTATAAAGCAGGGTGTTATCTCTTTGTGTGATTCTAGGGACTCCATTGCAATATCTCAGGGAATTAATTAAACATTTTGTAGGTTCCTCATGTACAATTTTCTGAATCTCCTAGTATAGCCCCAGCATTTCAGAGTCACAAGGCCAGGGTGGTATGTAAGGGAGTGTATTTAGAAAGCCAAGAACAAGCCATTCACTGTTGAATTGTGCTACAGGACTTACTGCCCTCGCTGAGCAGGCTAGGTGGCAAATGAGGAGATCTTCCACTCAGAGGACAAGGAGCCAGGACGACTTTTCAGTTCCCCAGCCCCAGCCCATAGGGTGATGGAAACTGGGTGAGTTTAAGGGAGGGATAACTGAGTGCAGAGAAAAGATGGGGAGGATAGAGCGCAGGAACACTGGAAAAGGCAAAATAGGAGATGTCAGCACCCTCCCCAAGCTCATTTCAAGCAAGTCCTTAGCTCTGATTATCTAGAACAATGGCAGCTCAGGATGGTAACAGTGAACATAAAGCAGAAGCAGGCCAGGCACAGCCATGTGAATGCTGTCCTGCCTCATTCCACTGGGGAACTATAACGTAGGTTACCGACAGAGCCCAATCCTGCTCCACTGGAGTCAGTGGCTCTGCGGTCTCGGTGCAGCACATGGAGAAGAGTGACTTCTCCTTTCCCCTCAACTTCTCATGACACCTCAGCAAATGCAGGCTCCTCCCTTGCATTGCTCCTTACTCTGTGGAAATCATGAGGGTCCAGGCCAGCTCCTACGGCTGCGGGCTGGCTCCGGGATTTCCTGCCAGCATGTGCTGAGCGGGACTTGCTTAAAGGAGCCTCGCTGGCCAGGCCATTTAGTTCCCATGACGTCTGTATTATGGGTGCCATATGTCAGCCCACAGCTGCATCTGCTCCCTCTCTGTCATGTGGCTTTCACCTCCCCCACCCCCGCCCCCACACACACATTTCAGAACCGTGGGGACCAAGCAAATCCCTCGGCAGACTCAGTCGGCCTGCTCGGAGGTGTGCAGCTCTCTAAACTGCTTTCATTCGCAGAGCCAGAGTTACTCAGCCCTCTAAGAGAGCATGGCTTCTATCGAGGAATGTCCATGCTAGAGAGCCACAGGCGCCGGCTGACACACGCGCCGTGCTTCCCGCTCCCCAAAGAGAAAACGTTTTCCATTGCCTGCGCTTTCGGAAATACTCGAATGCTGCTCATGTGTGAGCAGACACTGTTCCCTGGAGCTGGCTGCGCCTGCCGGAGATGCTGCCTTGCCTGGCACGATGCCAAGGTACCGATGCCCTTAGGGATTGTGTGCAGAGAGGCTGGGGGGATTCTGAAAAGGAGAGTAGAGCTGCTTTCCCCCACCACTCCCAAAGGGTGCGTTTGTGCAAAATGGACAGTTGGGGCTTTGCTGTTCTCAGCGTGTTTCGCCTGAATTGCACTTGGAACCATATTCCCCTGAACAGCACAATCCTGGAATTCTGATTAATGCAATTTTTTTGCAGATTGAGATACAAAGAGAGGCATCAAAGTCAGCCTGGACTGTGCCGTGTAGTGTTACTTGAGTTACACGGGGACCCTTGGAAGGGATGACCAGAGGGTTGAGGAAGAGTTCTGCTGTGGAAGTCCACAGTGTGTTAGACAATAATGTTGCGCTCCATATGATTTTATGAAAATATGCTAATAAGTGTGAATATAATGTAACTGGAATATGCTTCATGCAAAAGGTCTCTTGTAAGGTATCATTACAAAGCTTATAATCTACTGAGTGTGTTCATTTGTATGAATGTATCATTCTTGTATCTGAAACTAGAAATATGAAATATAACTCTGAGGTCCTATTGTAATTATGCAAAGTGTGGGCCATTAATGGTGGTTTCGAATCTTGATGGCTCCCATTAACCAGGGCAATTGACTGTAGATGGCTCTGTTTACTTGCAAGCCTTCCTGTGAGTCAGGCCAGGAAAAATGAAGGCCGGGGGGTCTTCCAGGACATGTGACCATGTCACCTGGTATTGGAATCCATCTTAAACCTGGGGCTTTTCCATTTAGAAGAAGGACCCAGAGAAACAAAAGATTCCCACCTTGTCCCCCCAATATAAGGGAGAGGAACAGAACAAAGGGGGCTGCAGTCATGAGAAATCCCCTAGCTATCACCTGAGCTGGAACAAGGACTGTACTGGAGAAAGGATTGGGCCCAGACTAGAAAGGAGTCTAGTCTGTGAAAGAAGCTTATTAGACCATCTCTGGGGGTGAGATTTAATCTGTAATCAGTTTCTGAATGTATTAGGCTTAGACTTGTGTGTTTTTATTTTATTTTGCTTGGTAACTCACTTTGTTCTGTCTGTTATTTACTTGGAACCACTTAAATTCTACTTTTTATATTTAATAAAATCGTGTTTTGCTTATTAATTAACCCAGAGCAAGTATTAATACCTGGGGGAGCAAACAACTGTACATATCTCTCTATCAGTGTTATAGAGGGTGAATAATTTATGAGTTTACCTCGTGTAAGCTTTATACAGAGTAAAACGAATTTATTTGGGGTTTGGAATCCATTGGAAACTGGGTGTCTGGGTGCTAGAGACAGGAGCACTTCTTAAGCTGTTTTCAGTTAAGCCTGCAGCTTGTGGGGGACGTGGTTCAGACCTGGGTCTGTTTTTGTAGCTGGCTAGCATGTCTGGCTCAACAAGGCAGGGTACTGAAGTCCCAAGCTGCCAGGGAAAACGGACTCAGAGGTAGTCTCAGCACATCAGGTGGCAATCCCAAGGTGGTCTCTGTGACCCAACCCATCACAATGGGCAGTGGGGCAGATGGAGAATGATTCTGTCCCTGCTCATTCCCTGAGACATCCCTGGAGGGTGTGACTCCAGCTGCGGAGACATCTCAGAGGGAGAAAGTTTCCCTGGGAATCCCTTGTGATCCTCCAGTGTTCTTCCTATTTTATATTCTGCTGCTACCTTCAGAGACCCACATCTCAGTCACCATCCCTGCAGCTCTGAGCAGCTTCCTCCAGGGCTAAGGACTGATCCAGCACCAGACCCATCCACCATCTTCAAGGGGAGCTGAATAATGCACCTAGACAATGCCATTTCCTCATCCGACCAGGAGGGGTTACTCAGGATCAATGGGAGGCACCCCCAGGAGGCTAGAGCACTGCCAGCCCATGGAGTGAGAGGCCTGGTCTCATGTCTCAAATGGCAGCATGTTATGGGCCTGATCTTGAGTGGCGCTGAACATCCTCAATTCCCACTGAAACCACAGCACCTCCAGGAGTGCTCAGCATCTCATTCAACAAGGATTTATGCTGCCACTGGACTGGTAGGTAAATAGGTCATGGTGGGGGCTCTTTATCAACCTAAGATAAAGGCCTTATCCATTGCCAAAGTCTCTTAGAGCCCTTTCTGTCCAGGCATGCCAGAAAGGTCCCTGAGCTCCAGTCATTCCGGTGGGCTTACTCCAGTACAAAGCACTGGACTTAGAGCTAAGGCTGCCAGGCTGCACAGCAAGGAACTGAGCATGCCAGTCATTCTACAGCTCAGCTATACTCTACTCAGCTGTTCCCTTTCTCAACCCCAGCTAACTCCCCCCCACCATCCACCACCCACAGATCTCCAGCTTCATCCTCGGCACAACCCATCACCTCCAACCATGTTTATTGGGTCATGCGTTTAGATGGTGAGGTTTCCCGGAGTAAGCAGTTCTATACCTGGGTTAGTATTGGAATGTGTCAAGAAGTGGGGTGTAGGGTCAGATTGCAATTGGTAGCTCTGAGATGCTTCCTGTGTCATTGAGGAAAGCTGATGTCAATGGGTGGGCTGTGCTGATAGGGATAGTTTCTGTGTAGAACTCACAGATCTGAAATCTTCACATGTGCCTGTGCTGGTGTATTATGTGTGCAGTCGGTAAGCAGTAGCTAACTAGAGATAACCAGAAGAAATCCTAGCACTGTCTGGCTACCAGGCCGAATCTCACCGAGTGCTACTAGCATAGAGACAAAACAGTCCCATCAAAAATGAACTGAAATTAATGGTGTTATCAATCCACTAAGGTCACTAAATTATCCCTTTTGGACTTACAAAGAACAACTGTGGCTAGCCAATTTGACAGCACAAGAATTTCAGGCAATCACATCTCAGAGAAGCTGAACATTATCCCCTAACAAATAATATTGAAAACCTTGATGACACCATCCAGTCTCATCTCTCCTTTCTCTTCCCCCAGCAAATCTGAGACTTCCCTCAAATGCTTGTCCACATTTCTGAAACCACCATTGTGTCTGTGCAGAACCCTGCTGTTCCTCCCAGCCAAGTTCCCCAAAACAGGGCTGTTCAGACCAACACACCAAGAGCAGGATGAAGGAAAATGATATAGTCAGGTAGCTTTTCCACATGATGGCTCATTGTATGATAGGAATGATCTCTGTCACTCTGTAAGAGCCTCACAATCAAACAGCTTTTGTGACTGATTGATAGCCAGCTAATCAATCGGTCACAAAAGCAATACACAAGATCCTGTCAATCCACTTGTTATTAGTGCTGTATAAATCAGCACATACATTGCCCTTTTGGTAATGACAATGATGAAATAGCTACACATTCTAATGAAACGTCCCATTAATGAGCGTCTCCAGATTGAAAAGTTGATCACAGAAGGAAAAGATTATAAGTGGATACGAAAAAGAGCCCCCAAACTGCTTGGCAATCTGAGTGTTGAAGCAGGCCTTGAATGGATCGTTATAAAAACAAGAGTCAGGTAATTAGGGAACATCAGGATGGCCTCCTAAAAAATTAGAGCAGGTTAAGATGGCTTTGCCTGCCCTGGTTAGTGAGAAGCGCATATTTTAATGAGTTTTGCATGTTTGTCAAGATTGACTGTTCTCATCATTGGAAGGCCACCATTTCCAACAACCTGCCAATTTAGGAACCAATCGCAAGATGCTCATCAGTGACAGCACATGCATTAACATGACTCTGTGTTACGCAGCCTGTTATATATTTAGATTTCCTTAAATCAGTCTGAAAATGTGAATTGCTTCCAGCAACTTGCATGGATAAAATGAGCCATCCATCCATACAAACTGTGGTTCTCCATCGACATTTCTAATGGCCACATCTCAGTGCTGTGAGTACAAAGATGAGATGGTAAAGAAAACGTCCCTTGAAGCATTAGCACTAAATCTGGGCACATAATGGTTTTTTTTGGTTCACTAGCAATAATAAAAAAATCAGTCAAACCATAAATGACATTTTCTTTCTTTCTTATATGTGAATTGAAAAGCAAAAAAAAATTTAGGTTGAACAAAACATTTTGTTTTGATAAAATCAAAATGTTTTGTTTCAATTTTGACCATTTTAAAACTTTTTCATTGTTCTTTAATAAAAGTAAAGGACATTTTGAAATAAAAGATGTTTCAAACAACAAAAATAAAATTTCAGTTTGAAGATGTAGATATGAAATGTTTGGGTTTTTTCAGGTGTTTTTTTTAATTAAAACAATTTTGCAAAGAATTACAAGAATTCACAAGATTCTTTTGGTGTCGCTGAATTGTGCATATTTTGCTAAAGAAATTTAGCCAAAGAATTTTGCCTGGCTATAGGTAGCAGCAGTGGGTTGGGCTATCCCATGCCAATGTACCTGTGTATCTTACCCACCCCAAGTTGCATCAGAGGAAATGGGAGACATTGAATCATTGGGCAGTGGAAGAGATGCCGAGGAGAGGAGATGGAGCCACAGAGATTCAGAAATAAGTTAGATCAGGCAATAGAAAAACGGCCACTACAGAGCAAATAAACACTACACTGTGAAATTGACTTGTCCTTTGTACTTTCTACATATGAGGCCTGATTCTTCTCTCTCACTGGTGTGTGCATCATGAGTAAGCCCACTGCCATCATTGGGCTAGAGCAGTGGGAGAGTAGAATCAGGCTCATACGATGCTGCAGCCAGATACTTATATGACACAATGTAATATGTTGACATTTAATAAGGCTTGATTCTGGGTAACTGAAAAGCCCTTTCCCTAGCCCCATCTTACCTCCGAACCTATCCAAACCCGATTGGCAAATAACTTGGATTTTTTTTTTACTTATGATCAGTCCTCTTGTTTCTCACCTGTCACAACACAGCATTTCTGAGTAATTCACAACACCGATGGTGAGATAACACCATGTCCAAAGGAATGCACAAAGTCGCACTTGCCTAGCCCATGGGAATGGAGCCAGACAAACACCTGGAGTGTTGGGCTGTTGGGCTCCTTGGTTCTGTGTAGATTCCATGGTGTGAGGGGCCATAGTAAAACCACAGCAGCCAGACAGATTGATTTGTGGGCCTGGGGATAAGTGTAGGTGTCAGCAAACAGGGCATTCCTATGATGCCTTAGGAGCAAACTCACATACTTGGGAGTTTCAACCAGGCAAGAGCTCCATCTAACAGATGCTTCTCAGAATCTAACCTAAGTTATTAGATCCTCCAGGATCTGCAAAATTGGGCTCAATATTCTTCAGGAATAACCCTCCCCTGCTTCTCGCCCTTCAGCATGATGAAGACAAAATGCCTCCATTTCTTGCGGCATTGAACAGTATGAAATGTTTATGGATGAAGCTGGAGGCTGTGAAAGAATCCAAACCAATTTCATTATTCACGCAGCAAACAGAGTAGCAAATATTTACCATCTCTGTACTGCATTCACTTATTGGCCAACCCCCTGAATTAACCTAAATACACTCACTCAAACTTGCTAGACTGACAGTTCTATCTGACATGGGCAATCAATCAGATTTTAAATCAGTCTCCACAGGCTTGTGACCAGACAGACAGTTTGTCCCATGACTGCAGGGCAGACCCTGGTGATCTGACTCTGAAGAACTTCTTTCAGCCTGTGTGGTTTCATTGCAGAGACCGTAAAGAGGTGGCCCCTGTACAGTGCATGGCTCCCTAGTGTTTAAAAATGGCATTACAATATCAGAGGCATCCAGAATAATCAAATGGCCAGGTGCAATGTCATACTCATGGCAAGAGGGCGGCATTGAGGGACAGAGGGAGTAACATGCCACACTTCCAAGGTGGGTGACAGCCAGGGTTGGGAATGACCCCCTATTTGGAGCCCAGCCTCCAGAAGAAATGGTACATAGACATTGAGATAAAAAGACCCTCGTAGGTGAATGGTACCTCAGCCTAACAAGCTGGAGCCCCTTCACCATTTCATGGTGTCAGAGAGCCCCACAATAGTCACAGCACAATGCACAGGGGTTGCCCTGCCATGTTTTCGTCATGCTGTCAAGTCTACATGCTTCGATGCATCACAGCTCAGTGCGCTCCTCACACCATTCCCAGAAAAAATGCAAGGATGACACAGGCCTAGTGCAGAGATGGTGCATGAATGCCCTGAACAAGAGGTGATCCTTGCATTCCACCTAGAATAACAGATCCTTACTTTGTCCATGCACAATCCTTGCACTTTTGCTGCTATGAGTTGTACCGAGGCTAACAACAGAACATCAGCATTAGTGTGTCTCTCTCCACCTCCATGTGATTCAGCAGCTCCTGTCTCCCTCCCTGTTTCCTCCAATTACTGTTTCTTCAGAAAGAGGCGATATTTGTCCTCTCTCTGTCCTGTCTGATCACCGGGATGGTGATGCTGGTGGCCCTTCACTACTCCCACCCCCACACTCCCATTCCTCCTGTGATAAGTTCTTTCCTCAGTGCCTGGAATTCAGGCAGAGCCAGCAGTACATCCAGCAGATCCAGGGAGTTTGCAAGCCACATGAGCTGCTATGGCATGACCATCAGGATCTAAGGCTGCCTAGCTCCTAAGAAGATAAGTCCTTGCTAAGTGTCTAGGGAATCCAGAGTCACCAAAAACTCCTTAGCCAGTTAAACACAAGCCTGGTCTTTCAAGCCTCCTCTGTGTTTCCCTCTCTCATGACACACTGTCAGCTCAGTTAGTAGCAGAGCTCATTCCCTCACTCTGATCTGATACAGCAAATACACCAGCACATGGGAGCTGGGAGTGTTGTGTGTGTGTGACAGAGAGTGAGACAGCATTGAAAAATGGGGCTTGAGTCATAGAGATTTTGGGAGGTCATTTAATTAACATAGATGGCAGCTTCTACACCCTGCCAGGAAGTAACCATACTGAGACTAGCTTTGCACCCATCAGTTTGCTCAGGTCTCCCCAAGCCCACGCTGGCCCATAATCGTAACAGTCTCTTTTCAGCACTATTAGGGGAGGGGGAATGCAACTCCACCCCCTTTAATTGAGGACTCAAGTCACAGAGTTTAAGGTCTCAGACAATTAGATCATCTAGTAGGACCTTTTGTATGTCACAGGCAATTAAACATTTCACAGCCACCTTCCCAGCAGGCCCAACAACCAGAGCTGAACCAATGCACTACAGCCCTCAGGAGACTAAACTACTGTGTACCACAGGCAGGGAACAGGAGGGACTGAGGTGTCACCACTGCCTTCCTCTACTCCTGCTTGTGCCTCCTGTTCAGACACCTTCAGTCTCTTTGGCCTATCTGCCTGCAAGTGCCCCTCTCACAACCCACAGGAGCAAGTCCAGGTATCTTACATCACAACAGAGCTTAGTTGGCACTGGGTGGAAAATATAGAGGAAATCATACCTCAAAATGCCTGTTTAATAGAACATAAGCACAGCTAGAGCAACCTCTGCAGAAAGCAGAGCTGGCTTGGCTCTAAGCTCAACTACAGACAATTTTGGTTCTGTAAGATGAAACCCTAACATATTAGAGAGTTATTTTTCTTGTCCTGCCACTGCTGATCCATCTGTCACATCTCTGGGTCCCAGACAGGTGTGTGTGTAGACCCAGAAGTCTCTCTCATCCAGGGTGGGTCTTATTGCCCAACCTTACCCCCTCCCACCCCATACACAGACACCTCTTGTATCCAAGGAGTCCAGCTATCAATTATGTCATCTTGCCAAACCCACTGGGGGCTGCTGCACCATTTCCTAGCAGGTCTATGGCAATACACTGGTTCAGAGAACAGCCATGAGAAAGATTAAAGGAAACTTGTCTTATAGTATTAGACTCAAGGAGCTCAATCTATTTAGCTTATCAAAGAGAAGGTTAAGGGGGGACTTGATCACAGTCTATAATTATGTACATGGGGGACAAATATTTCATAATGGGCTCTCAATTTAGCATCAAAAGGTTGAAGCTAGACACATTTAGAATGGATATAAGGTGTACATTGTTAACAATGAGAATAATTAACCACTGGACCAATTTACTAAGGGTCATGGTGGAGTCTCCATCACTGACAATTTCTAAATCAAGACTGGATGTTATTCTGGAAGATCTGCTCTAGGAATTCTTTGCAGAAGTTCTACGGCCTGTTTTATACAGGACATCAGAGCAGATGATCATGATGGTTCCTTCTGGCCTATGAATCTCTGACCCTTTCCATGCATGTAGCCACTAGACATAAAGATCATGCATAACGTCCTTAAGCTGGCTCTTTGTTCCAGCTCCCACTGCACCTTTGGTTACATGCATTTGGGCATGTTCACCGGGCAAACCTTTGTGCACAGCTGCGCTAAGCTCACCAATACAAGTTATTCACAGAGATGTTACCTGAGGCTCAGGAATTTAATACACAGCTGTAAATCCAGCTCTCTGCCAGATTCTCAGGTTGTTCTACAACCCCCGCAGTGTTTCAATTCATTGCAATTATGCCTTTGCAAAATCTTCTCATCTAGAAATCTAGGCTGCTGTTTTTATTATTTAACTTCCACTCCCTACAAATGGAAAAGCAACATTTTATTTACAGTAGGTGTCCCAAAGGAGAGTAGGATAGAAGCACATCAAGTGAATGCCAAATAATTCCCACAAGTCTTCTGAAATACAAAGAAATACATGCACTTACTGGCTTATGAAAGCAGCAAAACACAGCCCTGTAGAACAAGGCAAACTTTGCCAGCCACAGGCAGCATGGCCATCTGCAGGCTGGAAGGTTGTGAGGTCTGGCTGCACAGCAAGGCTCCGTGATGAAGTAGCACACAAAGGTGACACACTGTATTTCCTTTCCATGTAAATGTAGTCACATGTGGTGCAGTCTAAAACCTAAATGCTCTCCCTCCACTGCACTGGATATGTGAGTCCCGGGACAAGTTAAGCTAAGGCTTGTCCTTGAGAAATGCTTCCTGCCTCTTGCCCAGCAAAGTCCCTCCAGGAGCTATGGAGATTCCACATCATAGTAACATTGCAGTCACTGAAGTGGATGGTGCTCAGTGACTTCAAAGTCCACAGGGATCACAAGTCTTCTGAAGCAGTCCAGGATTTCATGGCTACCATAACAGCTATAGGGCTATCCCAGGAGACTGCCAGCTTGACTCATGTAGCTTGATCTAGTGCTTGGGACGAGAGCTGAGGAGGGGAATCTTGAAATTATTCCCTTGCAGGGGGCCAAAAAGGGAATGATTTCAAGAAACAGTAATTTCCCTCAGAGTCCACTGAAAATTCTCTGGTTCTATCATTTTCCCAGGATAGACCAACAACAGGCCTCATCTGAAATCAAAGGAGACCCACATCCTGTCTGACTAGTGAAGGTTCACAGGGGAAAAAACAGACCTATTTCTAGTACAGATTGTCAACACCTCTTGGAGGAGGGTTCTCTCAAAGGGGCTGCTGGCAGGGCATCCTCCATTAGGGCCCACACACTGGGAACTCATTTATCACCATGGGCTGTGTCAAGGCTGCTTCCCCACTTTGAACTTTAGGGTACAAATGTGGGGGCCTGCATGAAAACTTCTAAGCTTAACTACCAGCTTAGATCTGGTCCGCTGCCACCCAATGCCAACTAAGATCTGGTCCACTGCTAATTCCCTTCCCTGGGTAGCCTTGAGAGACTCTTCACCAATTCCCTGGTGAATACAGATCCAAACCCCTTGGATCTTAAAACAAGGAGAAATTAACCATCCCCCTCCTTTCTCCCACCAACTCCTGGTGGATCAAGATCCAACCCCCTTGGATCTTAAAAACAAGGAAAAATCAATCAGGTTCTTAAAAAGAAGGCTTTTAATTAAAGAAAAAGGTAAAAATCATCTCTGTAAAATCAGGAGGGAAAATAACTTTACAGGATAATCAAACTTAAAGAGCCCAGAGGAATCCCCTCTGGCCTTAGGTTCAAAGTTACAGCAAACGGAGATAAACACTCTAGCAAAAAGGTACATTTACAAGTTGAGAAAACAAAGATAAAAACTAACACGCCTTGCCTGGCTGTTTACTTACAAGTTTGAAATATGAGAGACTTGTTCAGAAAGATTTGGAGAGCCTGGATTGATGTCTGGTCCCTCTCAGTCCCAAGAGCGAACAACCCCCAAAACAAAGAGCACAAACAAAAGCCTTCCCCCCACCAAGATTTGAAAGTATCTTGTCCCCTTATTGGTCCTTTGGGTCAGGTGTCAGCCGGGTTAACTGAGCTTCTTAACCCTTTACAGGTAAAAGGATTTTGGAGTCTCTGACCAGGAGGGATTTTATAGTACTGTACACAGGAGGGCTGTTACCTTTCCCTTTATAGTTATGACAGGCTGTAACAGCCCAAGCTGGTTACCTTCAGTGCATGTTGCAAGGCCAGTAAGGAGCTGGGAGATGGGGGAGGCTGGTGAGGAGGACTTGATGGCAGTTTTGTTGGTGGAATTTATTACAATTTTGTTCTATTTTGTAAAGAATAGGGCCTAATTCCCCTGCGTCTTGGCCAACATGTCCTCTTCCATTGAGACAAGTCTGATACTGTCCCTTTCAATGGGTACTCAGCAGTGGAGGTGCCGGAAGAGAAACAATTTCAATTTTGCAGCAATTGTTGAGGTTTAAAAATTTGTTCAAAGATTCCTTCTTGGAACAAAACTAATAGTTTTCAAATGTTTTCAGGAAAATTGAATTGCCAGAAATGTTCTGACCACTGGCTCTACGTTATTATAGGCAGGACAGGCAGCACCCTTTTGGTATGGTTGGCCAACACGTCCCTCTATGCTAATAAAATTTCCATGCCTGGTGTCTGTCTCAGGCTGATTTTTTATTTATTTATTTAAATTCATACAAAATTTAGCTGTTTCCAAAAATGGGATTAGAGGAAAATATGTTATTTTGCCATGTTCAAAAAGACTGCTACAGTTGCCTCACACAGAACATCACTAGTAATGAACACCTTGCTCTGTGAGGTGCTTTGAGACACCTGGAGTTTGAAAGATGCTGTATAATATATAATTCTTTTCTATTTAGGCAAGCTACAGCAAGGTGTGATGGTTTTGCATCATTCCATTCTCTGGGTATTTCATACCAGAAAGCCATTTATTTGATCCCCCTTATAATTCCCACTTACTAGCCCAAGAAGTTACAACTATCAAATGATCCTTTAACTGTCTCCAGGGAGTGTCCTTGATGGCAGAAGAGATACATGCTGAGAGTCACAGAACAAACTGCTAAAATACTGGGAAGGCTGAGACACATGCTGACTAGAGAAAAAGAAAAGTCATCTTATTGGCTTCTGCTCCATTCTGTCTGCAGCTCAAAGGGCCAGGGCATTGCAGCATATATGACAGGACCCTGCTCTGAGAGCACCACAGTGATTCAAGGTGTGGAATTCATGCTTTATAGGGAGAGACTTAAGAAGCTTGATCATCACTGTGTTTATAGAAAAGAGGATCCAGTGGTGACTTGATCATAGTCTACAAGTACCTACATCCGATAATAGACAGCTCTTTAACCTAGTAGGAAAAGGGATAATGAGATCCTGTGGTTGGAAGGTGAAGCTAGACAAATTCAGACTAGAAACAAGGTGCAAATCTTTAACAGTGAGGTAATCAACCATTGGAACAACTTACCTAGGGACATGGAGGAGCCTTCCTTACTTGAAGTCTTTAAGTCAACCCTGGGTGTCTTTTAGCGCAAACAGAGATTATGGGCTGGAGGCAGGAATTGATGGATCTGGTTCTTGGGCCTGTGTTATGCAAGAGCTCAGAGTAGATGAGTATAATGGGCTCTATTGGCCACAAAAACTATGAATCATCACAGATGTTCAGATGCTGACCAGCCACAACTTCACTTGAAGTTAATGCAAATACTCAGCACCTTGAAAAGCTGACCCACATATTCTTCCTGGGATGATGGGTCTGCCGATTCTGACTAGAGCCTTGTGTCTGGGAGGAGCTTGTGTAGCTTCAAAATATTTGGTTTATTTTAACCTGCTCTCCCTGAACACTGGGAGTGGGCTTTAAAAATAATAAGGGTCTGGATTCTCCTCTCTCACCAATTTTATGCCAGGGTATCTCGATCCACTCCATTGAGCTAGCCCCGATTTGCACTGCTGTGAGAGGAGAATACACCCCAGCATCTCTAAGTGGCTGCCTGGGCATTTCTGTCTCAGAGAAGCCATGGATCTCAAAGATGCTGCAACACAGTTTGTCTCATTGGGTCCTACAACCTGCCCATTTGGATGGAGCCCCTTTCCCCAATGATAGGAGGAGACACGATGGGATACAGTAATAGCTTTTACCCTGAAAGAGCAGAATGCTCTTAAGCATGCTTTATCCTTAACATTATTCAGCACTATTCTTACTTTCCTCCATTTCACAGGAGGAAATGCTGATGAGTAGTATCCCTTTAAAAACCACTCATTGAGGCCAGTTGTACTCTCACTTCCACAAGTTTTACACCACCAGTGTAACACATTGATTTCTATGGCGTTACTCCTCATATACACTGCTGCAAGAATGACCCTTCCAATGGCATAGGTCACTCATTTGAGCCAGCTGCAATGATCTGAGGGAGTCCAAGTGTCTCGTACATCTGCTGACAGGATGGGAGCAACTGCAGATCTGAAAAAAACAGGTTGATGTGACCATAAAGAGTCATGAAAAAGTGGTTTTGCAGAGATGCGTGGAAAGGAGTGGGGAAATAAGAGGTTAGCAGCAGCAAATGGGAAGGAGGGGGAGCTCTGTCAGCTGCCTACCGAGACGCAGTTCACAGGATTGTCCAGTATGAGGTGGGAAAGAGTGACAAATCTCGCATTGGTCGGGATAGGCGACTCATCGAGGCAGGAGGCTTGGGGATCGCTAACCAGGACTACCCAGAGGCAGGCCACACAGGTCTCGAAGCCAGGAATCTTGGGCATAATAGATGCCCCAGACAGAGGGGGTGGCAAGGGGTGGGGGGAGAACCCCAAACACTAATTGAACTAATACTATTAAGCTGGCTAATTAACTATAAAGACTAAAACTATGCACAAGAAACCTGAGCAGATGGTCAGGAATGCTGCAAAGCTGAGGACACTGTCAGAATTCTGTCTCTGACCATGAGTGGCAGAAAGGAACTGGGGACGACCCGTTTGTGCCACCCCTTATGCCCTCAGTTTGGAGCCCAGGAAGGTGCAGGTGCAAGCACGGACTGATGGATACTGCTAGTGAAGAATCTTCCAGCCTTGGTCACACAAAGCGCATGTGCATCCACCGTGAATACCCAGAGGACTCAGCACTCAAAGAAGAAGGGGTTAACAGCAGCAAATGGGGAGGGGAGAAACCCTCTGGGCTTTAATAAGGGCTCTGAACGCTTCTGAGGATAAAGGCGCAATGTGCGGAACACGGGATTTGAAAAGGTGACCCTGGGTCCGATTGCTGGATCAGTTCCCTGAATCACAGAACAGCTCCTGGGAGCAGTGGAATCTGCCTGCATGGACCTTTACGGCTGCACAAAGTCCTGCTGGCTAAAATGACTTTGCACTGAGCTCCACTGTTTGATGTGGCAGCCTGGCAAGGCCCAGAGAGGGGAGGAGCTGTAATGGCAGAAGTGAGGGGCACTTGCATTAATATTCTAAAGGCTCAGAAACATTTCTCCTGAAGAGAGCCCAAGAAGAGGCTAACTGACAAGCAGCACCTGCATCTCTGACAGCCACAATGGAACTGTTAACTGTTAACACATGCCCTGTTCACAGTCACAGCCTTTGAGAACGGAGCAGTGTCTGAGAAGAGATTAACACAATTGTGAAATTGTACTGAGCAATAAATAAGGTGGGACAATGGAATATGACTGGTTCTGGATCATTAATTCCTTTTTCTCTAGCTTCACTGAAAAGCTTTGCAGACACACACTGCTGCTCATGTTTTACTGAACCCAAACCTTACATTGCGGTTTCCTTTCTGTTCTCGGAGCTGCAGGCATTTCAGGCAAGCATCAATAGCAGGCAGCTTGGATTTGATCAGATTCTTAGTAGTTTATTTACGTTCGGAAAGAATAACAGAGCAAAGGCCCAGTGGGACTGCTCCTCAGAGAAACATTAGCAGGGTCATGCCCTAGAACTCGAACCTCTTAGGACTATGTCCATTGGTACCACAGTTTCAAATCCAGAAGAGATAATCAGGGCCTGTGAGCTCCCAGCTATGGAGCTGGAATGCATCATTTATTGGACATGACAAAAAAAAGCAGGAATTCCAGTTACTTTCATTTTTAAAAGCCTGTGCCATTTCAGGGGAAAACGAACAAAAACAAAAAACAAAAACAAAAAAATGCAGTAGTTCAAACTCCAGACCACAGGAGTTCCATATTCATCACACCCAGGAGCTCGATCATCTCTAACCACATATAACAAGGGACCTTGGAGTTAAAAGCAGCAACTAAGTTAAAATTCAGAAAATCTACTCTTTTTCAATTTCCCTCACCCCTTTACATTCAAGAGTAGATAGACAATAAACACTTTCTCTGCTTCCTGGATTGATGCAACATTGTCTTGAATTAATATGCAGTAACAAGTTGCCTCCTATCATTATATGATCACCAGTCATGGTAAAGTTGTCAGGGTTCCCTCCCCACACTGAACTCTGGGGTACAGATGTGGGGACCCACATGAAAGACCCCCCCTAAAAACCTAAGGGTCTGGTCTGTGCTCACCTTGGTTACCTATTCGGTTGGTATGTTATTCTCAAGCCTCCTCAGGAAAAGAGGTGAAGGGTCTTGGGGGGATATTTTGGGGAAAAAGGAACTCCAAGCGGTCCTTTTCCTGAATCTTTGTCTAACTCACTTGGTGGTGGCAGCATACCATCCAAGGGCAAGGAAGAATTTGTGGCTTGGGGAAGTGTAAAGAAAAAAGTAAAAGAAGCACGTCTGTAAAATTAGGATGGAAAGTAATTTTACAGGATAATAAGATTCAAAACACAGAGGATTCCCCTCTAGACAAAACTTTAAAGTTACAAAAAACAAGAATAAACCTCCCTCTTAGCATAGGGACAATTCACAAGCTAAAACAAAAGGTAATCTAACATGTTTCCTTCCTATTACTTCCAATTTGTAATCTTAGATGCTTAGTTCAGGTCTGGATTTGGGAGATGTATTTTCCCTGCCCTGATTCCTCGCTGACCCGGAGAGAACACACAGAGAGAGACAAAACAAAAACCTTCCCCCACAGATTTGAAAGTATCTTCTCTCCTTATTGGTCCTTTTGGTCAGGTGCCAATCAGGTTATTTGAGCTTCTTAACCCTTTACAGGTAAAGGAGGGATTTTATGCGACCAGTAGCTGTATGTTTAGGACAAAAGTGAAGGAATTTTTCTGCAACAAACATTAAACAGATCTGCGTGAATATCCATTACTCTCACAGGGAAAACGTTCCCCTAGCTATCAATCACATCTCCAGTTCAAAGTTGACTTCATAGCTGGCACTGCATAGTGTATTCTCATGTAAGAGGAGAAGCAAAGAATGACAATTTGTTAACATCAAGGATCAGTTTGTCAGCAAGTATGAGTCAACAGAGCGATGCAAATTCATATCATCTAGTGGACTGGCCAATTGTGCTCCTTAATAGGTTTGATTGGGGTTTTTCTCTCTATGTCTGCTTTGCTTGTAGAGGTTTAGTGATCATGTTTCTTTCCAAACTCTTTTGCATTTATGAGGACACTGGTTCTCTCCCTAACTCAAGCTAACCTGCCTTTCACAGTTCAGGGAAACTGCAACTACAGCTCTAGAGTCCACCGAGGGGACTCCCTCTTAGCATCCAGCTCCCCAGCCATCACCTCTCTTGGGCAGACACCCGCGTCTCTCTCCCTGCTGATCAGGGTATTTCCAGGCTGCACAATTCTCTGCCTACACTGTGGATCCCCAGCAATTCAGACTGTCTAAGCAGGCCTGCTTTGCTTTTCTCCTCAGAGGCTATAAACAGTGTAATTGCCCAAAATTATAAGGTATCACACAGCCCTTTCTAAGCAAGCACATTTATTCTTAAGGTGAAAGCATTACAGTGAGAACATATTAAAACAACAAAGGAACCTACATGCATGCTAATAAGCTTACCAGAGATCATCCCACTTTAGTACGGGCTCTGGTAGCAATCAGTCCTTCAAACACCACACAGGGGTTAAAAGTTCATAACCATCTTGGCTCAGAACACTCCCCTGCATGAATCTGTGAGTCATCCTTCATACAGTTTGGATCTCTGATCTTGTCCTCACGTAACAGGTGATCAAAGGTCCCACCCTCAGGGCAAAGCTTCAATAGGCTTGTATAACTTAAAGGGAGTTATTTGCATATACCTCCCCTTAGAAATTTCCTGGGAAACCCACTTAACTTGAATAGTTCATTCTTGTCTGGCCCATTGTTTCAAACACTCCTCTGAAGCTTATAAATCTTCCCAGGGTTTATATTAGTCATGTCTCCGCCCCCCAAAGATGTTACAGACAATCCCACAATAATACTGAAACATTTGAATTTTTAATGCAATGCTCTCCTACAATGCTTAAACTTAATTCTATAAGGTTTGTCCAGGAAACTGCCGTATCTATCACACTGACAATCAAGCTATTACCATGTTGTTTCTACAAGCAACATCCATGACATCAGCATAGCTGTGGGAATAAGAGTTCACCGGCATGAGCCGCAACACATTGCCCGCATCTTCAGTCACCCTCCCAGCTTCCGATCCACCCTCCCTCTCTTCCTTGGCTTTCTATCCCAGAGTCCATTGCAAACTTGCCTTCCATAGTTTTGGATCTCTCCATGGTCTTGCTCCATCTGTTCCCACTCCCTTGCACCTGCATGTTCTCTTCATCCCAATGTGATCAGCTCACTGTCCCTTGGTGACTCACTACACTGAGAGGGAAGGTTATTCTCACACATGTAGCCCTATCTTTCTGCAGCTATCTCTGAGAAATAAACTCACATCCTCACTTGAAAATCACCCTCCTTTTCCCATTAACCTCCAAGAGTTCCGCTCTGGGAATTGCCTCTGATGCTGCCTGTTAAGCATCCTGCATACAGACACATGGTATTGAATTGTGTCTGTCTTTGCTGTGATCACCCCCTATTGTACTGACCATTTCCTTGGTATAGACGATCATTCTTGCTATTTCATTTGTTATCAGATTTACTATGTTGATTTCTTATCTTGTACCAATGTTCCCACCTCTGCTCTCGCCAAGTGTCTGTAGTCGTAGGAAATTCTGGTGGCTCTTTGTGGGCAGGTGGCATATGTGTGCATTTGATACAAGGTGCTCCTGACGCTCAGAGATTGTGTACGGGCTTTGGAGACCAGAGTGGCTGGATTGGAGGAGCTAAGGGAGACAGAGAGGTACATAGATAAGACTTTCTGGGACATGGTAGAATGGTACCAGCCTCTGACAGCCTCTGTGTTGTTGAGGAGGATGAAAGTCTCAGGGAAGGAGAACATCCAACTGGAGCAGAGGGAAACGATCACATAGTTGGGACCCTCCTTCCAGATGATGTCGTGGTATCCTCTCACACTGAGGATACCTCTCAGGGGAGGGAACTCCAGTTATTAGGAAGAGACAGGTATTAGTTTAGTAATGAGTGATTCGATCATTGGAAACATAGATATCTGGGTTTGCAATGACCAGGAGAAGCGCATGGTGACTTGCCTGCCTGGTGCGAAGGTTGCAGATCTCTTGAGACATCTAGATAGACTTATGTGTAGTGCTGGGGAGGAGCCGGTGGTCGTGGTACATGTAGGTACCAGTGACATAGGGAAGGATAGGAGAGAGGTCCTGGAGGCCAAATTTAGGCTGGTAGGTAAGAGATTGAAGTCCAGGACCTCCATGGTAGCATTCTCTGAAATGCTTCCAGCTCCACACGCAGGGCCAGTTAAGACAGGCAGAACTGCCAGGTTTCGATGCGTGGATGAGAGATGATGGTGTAGAGAGGAGAGGTTTAGATTTATTAGGAACTGGGGAAATTTGGGGAATGGGGGAGCCTATACAGGAAGGATGGGCTCCACCTAAACCAAAATGGAACCAGATTGCAGGCACTTAGCATTAAAAAGGTCATAGAGCAGTTTTTAAACTAAGGGCTGGGGGAAAACCGACAGGTGTGGAGCCAACAGCATGTGGTTTGGACAGTGACATCCCTTAGGGGAGGATCTATTAATGGAGATTCCCTATGTCCTAGAAAGGAGGAGAGGATGTAAGATGATAAAATACAGGTAGAACCTGATGAGAAACAGTCAAATGAAAAAAAGTCCCATTCAATTACATCATGTAATGGCAGACAGCTAAAAAGTGACAAGTTTTTAAAGTGCTTATATACCAGTGCTAGATGTCTAAATCATAAGATGGGTGAACTAGAGTGCCTCATATTAAATGAGGATATTGATATAATAGGCATCACAGAAACTTGGTGGAATGAGACTAATCAATGGGACATAGTAATACCAGGGTACAAAATATATCAGAAGGACAGAACAGATCGTGCTGGTGTGGGAGTGGCACTATATGTAAAAGAAAGCGTAGAATCAAATGAAGTAAAAATCTTAAATGAACCAAAATGTACCATAGAATCTGTATGGATAGTAATTCCATGCTTTAATAATAAGAATATAGCAGTAGGATATATTACCCACCACCTGACCAGGATGGTGACAGTGACTGTGAAATACTCAGGGAGATTAGAGAAGCTATTAAAATAAAAAAAACTCAATAATAATGGGGGATATAAACTATTCCCATATTGACTGGGTACATGTCACCTCAGGATGGGATGCAGAGAGAAAGTTTCTTGACATCTTAAATGACTGCTTCTTGGAGCAGCTAGTCTGGAATCCACAAGAAGAGAGGCAATTCTTGATTTAGTGCTAAGTGGAGCACAGGATCTTGTCCAAGAGGTGAATATAGCTGGACTGCTTGGTATTAGAGACCATAATATAATTAAATTTAACATCCCTGTGGTGAGGAAAACATCACAGCAGCCCAACACTATAGCATTTAATTTCAGACAGGGGACCTACACAAAAATGAGGAGGTTAGTTAAACAGACATTAAAAGATACAGTGCCAACAGTGAAATCCCTGCAAGATGCATGGAAACTTTTTAAAGACACCATAACAGAGGCTCAGCTTAAATGTATACCCCAAATTAAAAAAACAACACCACATAGTAAGAGAACCAAAAAAGTGCCACTGTGGCTAAACAACAAAGTAAAAGAAGCAGTGAGAGGCAAAAAGACATCCTTTAAAAAGTGGAAGTTAAATCCTAGTGAGGAAAATAGAAAGGAGCATAAACTCTGGCAAATGAAGTGTAAAAATATATTTAGGAATGCCAAAAAAGAATTTGAACAACAGCTAAAAAGTAATAGTAATTTTTTTTTAAGTACATCAGAAGCAGGAAGCCTGCTAAACAACTAGTGGGACCACTGGACAATCAAGATGCTAAAGGAGCACTCAAGGACGATAAGGCCATTGCAAAAAAAACAAAAGAAATTCTTTGCATCGGTTTTCATGGCTGAGGATGTGAGGGAGATTCCTAAACCTGAGCAATTCTTTTTAAGTGACAAATCTGAGGAACTGTCCCAGATTGAGGTGTCATTAGAGGAGGTTTTTGAACAAATTGATAAATTAAACAGTAATAAGTCACCAGGACCAGATGGTATTTACCCAAGAATTCTGAAGGAACTCAAATGTGAAATTGCAGAACTACTAACTGTAGTCTGTAACCTATCATTTAAATCAGCTTCTGTACCAGATGATTGGAGGATAGCTAATGTGACTCCAATTTTTAAAAAGGGCTCCAGAGGTGATCCCGGCAGTTACAGGTTGGTAAGCCTGTCTTCAATACCAGGAAAACTGGTTGAAACTATAGTAAAGAACAAAATTGTCAGACAAATAGATGAACATAATTTGTTGGGGAAGAGTCAACATGGTTTTTGTAAAGGGAAATCATGCCTCACCAATCTACTAGAATTCTTTGAGGCGGCTCAACAAGCATGTGGACAAGGGGGATCCCGTGGATATAGTGTACTCAGATTTTCAGAAAGCCTTTGACAACATCCCTCTCCAACGGATTTTAAGCAAAGTAAGCTGTCATGGGATAAGAGGGAAGGTCCTCTCATGGGTCAGTAACTGGTTAAAAGATAGGAAACAAAGGATAGGAATAAATGGTCAGTTTTCAGAATGGAGGGAGGTAAATAGTGGTGTCCCCCAGGGGTCTGTACTGGTACCAGTCCTATTCAACATATTCATAAATGATCTGGAAAAAGGGGTAAATAGTGAGGTGGAAAAATTTGCAGATGATATGAAACTACTCAAGATTATTATGGCCCAGACTGACTACGAATAGCTACAAAAGGATCTCAAAACTGGGTGACTGGGCAACAAAATGGCGGATGAAATTCAATGTTGATAAATGCAAAGTATGCACACTGGAAAACATAATCCCAACTATACATATAAAATGATGGGGTCTAAATTAGCTGTTACCACTCAAAAAAAAAAATCTTGGAGTCATTGTGGATAATTCTCTGAAAACATCCACTCAATGTGCAGCAGCAGTCAAAAAAGCTAACAGAATGTTGGGAATCTTTAGGAAAGGGATAGATAATAAGACAGAAAATATCATATTGCCTCTATATAAATCCATGGTATGCCCACATCTTGAATACTGCGTGCAGATGTGGTCAGCCCATTTAAAAAAAAAAGATATATTGGAATTGTAAAAGGTTCAGAAAAGGGAAACAAAATGACTAGGAGTATGGAACAGCTTCCGTATGAGGACAGATTAATAAGCCTGGGACTTTTCAGCTTGGAAAAGAGATGACTAAGGGGGGGATATGATTGAAGTCTATAAAATCATGACTGGGGTGGAGAAAGTAAATAATAACGTTTTATTTACTCCTTCTCATAACACAAGAACTAGGGGTCACCAAATGAAATTAATAGGCAGCAGGTTTAAAACAAAAGGAAGCATTTCTTCACACAACACATAGTTAACCTGTGGAACTCTTTGCCAGAGGATGTTGCAAAGGCCAAGACTATAACATGGTTCAAAATAGAAGTAGATAAATTCATCGAGGATAGGTTCATCAATGGCTAATAGCCAGGATGGGCAGGAATGGTGTCCCTAGCCTCTGTTCACCAGAAGCTGGGAATGGGCGACCGGGAATGGATCACTTGATGATTACCTGTTCTGTTCATTCCCTCAGAAGCACCAGGCATTGGCCACAGTCAGAAGACAGGATACTGGGCTAGATGGACCTTTGATCTAACCCAGTATGGCGGTTCTTACATTCTTATATCAGAGGCTCCATCTCAGGACCTGATGGCCTTTGAGGGAGGAGGTGCACTGAGTTTTCATTTTAAGCTTTGCAAGAGCTCAAAATGCTCAGCCTGACTTTTCCCTTGACACTTTTGGTCTGGTCTCATTCCAAGCCCTGCAGCTCCCCTACGTTCCAATCAGGAAGTTATGCTCCGACTTTGTTAACCTAATTTGACTTGAGTTGATGCACCATAGCTTGAGGCCATAGCATGTGGTACTGTGTGATCCTGATGAAGCTCACAAGCTAAGCAGAGTCAGACTGGGTCAGAACATGGCATATGAGGTCATCAAGGTGCACTTAGTTGCTACAGCAACTGGTGTTAATTCAGGAGGTGGAATGATAGACTGAGGATTTGTCTACACTGGAACCTGAACAACAAAAGTTTTGTCATTCAGGGGTGTGAAAAATACACACATACCCCGAACGACAAAAGTTTTGCTGACAAAAAGCAGACAGAGCTCTCCTGCCGACAGAGCTCTCCTGCTGACAAAGTTACTGCCGCTTGTTGGGGGTGGACGTTTTTTGTTGGCGGGAGAGCAATCTCCTGCCGACAAACAGCAGCTACACTGCGCGCCTTTGAGCGGCACGGCTTTAGCGGCACAACTGTGCTGCTAAAAGGTGCTTAGTGTAGACATAGTCTGAGTAAGCTCTGAGCTATTCCCCCAATGTGCTACTGGAGGGGCTGTCTTTTGGACAACATGTAAAACTGTGGTCTTGAGCACCTGTGGTCGTTAGAGCTCCCAGGGGTCAGTGATAGTGACAATAACCTTCCCATCAGGCCCACATGCCTGAGTTTTCACTGCTGCTCCAGACTGGAGTCTCTCCTTCTCCAGCACGGAGCAGGCAAATGCCTTGGTTAGAATTAGATAGGCGTTAGGTAGAACTGGCGTTTCAGGCTGGTTAGCAGTAAGCTTTCCTCTTCTCACTTACCAGCTCTCTTCAAACATGATTCTAACCTCATTGACTATGGTGTAAATCAAGAATCACTCTGCTGAGTTTGATGGAGTTCACCAGAATAAAACCAGTCCCAGGTCAGAATTAGGCCCACTATCTTTGTTCCTTCTGGGAAGCCCAGCATCACATTTTGCCCTGTCCAATTCCTCAGTCCCAGCTTGCTCACTTCAGCGTCTGGTGCTCGGATGCCAAGCTGCGGTTCAGGGTACAGTGCCGCATCGGTGTTATACAGTGCTCGCTCTAGGTGGGCAATGAAGATTTTATGAAAATATAACACAAGGTGCAGCTCAGTCTTTTCAATAAGCCTAGGTAGACAGGTCTGGCCCCAGAAACACTTGCAGACAGCTCCCTCCTGAAGAATCTAGCATACCTGGGAATGTCACACGTCAATTCTCCACCCACTCCAATAAATAACTGGCACCAATCCCATCCTCACACTGGGCAAAGCTTGTGGAGAAAGTGGACCTTCCACATGTGGTTGCAAAGAGAAGGAATCAAATTTCGAATGGGCTGCAGGGTAAGAACAAGCTAGTTACATTGCCAGGAAACTACAAAGCAGAGTCCTCAACACTGACATTGGTTAGGGTGCCTCAATACTATGATAATGGGCACATTAGATGTGCCATGGATAATAATACCTTGGCTTTTTATTCTTCAATCTCAAAGCATTTTACAAAGGGGGGTAAATATCAGTTCCCTGTGTGATAGACTGGGAAACATAGGGATAGAACAAGCTTGCACAGCAAGGACAGGGGCAGTGATAGAATCCAATTGCCTGACTGCCTCACTGGTGTGGTTGATCCGGCAGACCATGCTTTAGGTATGCAGGTAAGTAGGAAGGCACAATAGATTCGATAGCGAGGGAGATGTATTGTCTGCTGTGCTCTCGGCTTCCATCACATTAATCAGCTTCTCTGGCGAGATAATCTGTGTACAGTATAACTTAAAGCAAAACAAGCCCCCTGAATGATTTGTGTCATTATGAATTCTTAATTCAAACAGGATAGCAGATAATGTCTCTCAAAATGTTGCCACTGTCCTTCACAGCACTAGTCAATTAATCACTCCACGTTAAACACAGTGATGGTGTTTTAGGGCCATCTTCCCTCTTGGATAAATCTTTTACGTCCAATGACAGAGGAGACTACTTGTTCCGCATGCATAGCACACAGGCACAGCTCTGCATTGGACAAATGGCTCTGTCTCACTGCACTTTAGTGCAGCAATGGCATCTACATACGGTACAAAGCACAGGCTCTGCTCTCAAAGTCCCCTAGTAAATCTGGACTGGAATCTTTGTTGCTTCCATTCAGGAGCTGGACACCGACCTGCATTGTCTCAGATAGTCTCTCTGTCTCTGGCTGGCCTGTATTCTCTGCTGGTGGAACTGCCACGGGTGTTTGTATACAGGAAGGGTCAGATAGACAATATGCTCACCACCACAACCGCAAGCACCAGAAGAGTGCAGCTCCCAGTTAGGAAACCTTCAAAGTGGGGAGCCCGTCCCAATGTTCTTTGGAAGACCTGCCATAGGTATCACACTGGGAGCTGCTGGCTGCTGAGTGCTTGAGAGTCCGGCCCTGAGTTCTTTTGAAAATCTGGTCCTGTGACTAGATTGTAGCTGTCACATTTGGCATGTCTAGAGCAGGGAGGGTGTTCCCACCGCAGGTAGACAGACAAGCTCCAGCGCTGCTCAAGCTTGTGCACTAAAAATAGCAGTGTGGCCAGGGGTAGCACTGGCAGCGGCTCAGGCTCGCAGCTTGAATACAAATCTGGCTGGTCCCCCCTGAGTCTGTACTCAGGCTGGCCTGAGCTGCTGCCCAGGCAGCCCTCCGCTACCCTGCTATTTGCAGAGCTAGTGCGTAGCTGTCTACTCCTGGTGGGAAGCACTCTCCCAGCTGCAGCGTAAAGGTACTCATTGTGGGGAATGGGGGCAGGGCGAAGGCAGGCTGGGCTAGCAGCAGTGGCTGGAAGCCGCCTGCCTGTAGAAGAGCTGAAGTCACAATGCCTTTGTTGGTGCTGGGGGAGTGCATACGGTGGAATCTGAGGGAGGCTCATAGCATTATTAGGATTTACCATCTGCCACAATGGTGCAACCTGTAGACCAGAGGTAGGCAACCTATGGCACGCGTGCCGAGGGTGGCACGTGAGCTGATTTTCAGTGGCACTCATGCTGCCCGGGTCCTGGCCACTGATCTGGGGGGCTCTGCATTTTAATTTAATTTTAAATGAAGCTTCTTAAACATTTTTAAAACCTTATTTACTTTACATACAACAATAGTTTAGTTATATATTATAGACTTGTAGAAAGAGACCTTCTAAAAATGTTAAAATGTATTACTGGCATGCGAAACCTTAAATTAGAGTGAATAAATGAAGACTCAGCACACCACTTATGAAAGGTTGCTGACCCCTGCTGTAGACCCTGGAAGACTAGACACTGAAGACATTCAGAAGGTACATAACAATGAAAACAGACTTCCTGATTCCCTCTCTCTCCACATCTACCTGCATGATCATCTCAATAGAAATCACTGTTCTGGCTTATCCTTTGTGTTTTATTACATTATTTCATACATCAAGGTTGTCTGACCCTTGGCAAACAAGGAAACAAGACAGGCAATCGGCTTTGGATTGATTTCTAGTTCACTTGTAAGTACAGAAATCTGATTGCAGCGCTGCTATATAACTTGACTGGTGTATAGTTTGTCCTAGCAAAAAGTGATGCACATGTTATTTAGCATCCTTTGATCATAGTGTAGCATTATTTCTGTAATGTCTGCAGACTTTGGGAGAAATCCTACTGCTGTGCAAACATTACTGAGTGGGTCTCTCTGTGGAGCTTTTCATGGGCAGGTGTGCAGAACAGGAGGTTTGCAGACGGACTGGGAGGTAATCTTTGGTCTTATTGAGTAGCCCACAGGATGAAGGAACTGATCTAATTGTCACACACACACACCCATTAGGGATTACTGTCATCAGCCACATTTTAGAGATGGGTAACTAAGGCAGAGAGAGGCTAACTGACTTGTCCCAGATGACATGGGAAGTCTGTGGTAGGCCAGGAGAGAAGGTAACTGGGGTCTCATGAGCCCTAGGCCAGGATCATATCCTCTGGACTATTCTTCCTCTTTCTTGGCCAGCCTTCCTCTTTTGAAGAAACCTCTTGATCTTTAAAATAGTCTGGACTCCATCTGTTATGAACTCATCACTGTCACTATCAAAACCAGGAGGAGATGAAAACTGCATGGTGAAACCCAATTGTTATTACATTGGGAAAATCTTATCAGCCCCATTAGTGAAAGACAATGAGATGTCTCCTTGTTTCATTTTTGTGGGGAGATGGTGCAGTAAGAAGTGACAGAGATTGTTAACAGTCCATGTTCATAAGTTATGGTTACAGAGTCCACTTTCCAACTAAGCTATCGCTATGCACAGGGAATGCAAGTTGCACACCATTGTAACTACACATGACTAGCACTTAGTGGGTTGGGAACACGGGAAAAGCACAGGAGGAGGAGTCAGGTGTTGGGGATTTTCTTCCCAACTCTACCCAGTGTGTGACCCTGGGCAAACCACATCTCCTCTGTGCCTCAGTTCCCCTATCTTTAAAATGCGGAGAATTATTATCATCTGCCCCACAAGAATGCGGTGGGAGTTTCTGAACATTTGTAAAGGATTTTGAGATCCCAGGATGGAAAGTACCGTTGATGTGCTGAACATTACTGGTTTATTACTATTTCCGATAAAATATGAATGATAAACGTAATACAAATAATATACCAAGAGAAACTCCAGTGATGGCAGGAGCAGGGTGAAGAAATCAAGGTGGAGGACTCTTTGTTTCATGTGATCCTTATATTATTTGTTGAAAGAGAGAGAATTTCAAATTCTGCCTCTGCTGTTCACAAGCCAGTTGTCCTGAAAAAAATAGCGCAGTGCTCGTTCCAGTACAAACCTCACTGCCTCTCCAGCTGTGGAGTTGCCCTAAAATTGGGGCCCTGGTGTGGCAGCTTCTGGGGGCAAGGGTCTCGGGCTAATTTTTGTGGGTTTATTAATAAAAATGAACCTAAATGGTTTATATCAAAATAAGATCACATTTTAGAATGCAGAGTTGTCTGGCCATTTCCCTTGCATGCTCTCACACGTGCATCTGCTGTGACTGACAGCGAAGGGTCTTTTAACTCAGCCAATAGAGGCTTCTGCTTTAATCTCCACTGCTGTGAGGTTTGATCCCTGCTGCTCACAACCCGGGATGTGGTATAACACAAACCCACACACAAGCAAAAGAGCCCGTCTGCTCTTGTGAGCTCCCAGCCAAATTTTTGCAGACTCAAGATTTTTCTAAGAAGTATCTAAATGTGCAGCTGCTTCTTCACAACAAACCTAAATCTGACTTCTCTGCAGGCCACCTGTTGCTCCATGAATCCTCAGACCCAAGAAGACTTCTCTCTCTGGCCATTTTTAACAAATGGACTTTATCTCTGCTTGACACTCTGGGGGATGTACATTGCAGAGTCTTGGGTCAAAACAGAGGGTGTCATGATCTTATTTTTCTTGATAAGATTCAAAATTGCAGTACAGAATGTCTCTTAGCTCTGTATTTTCTTTGTCAGTTTAATATACATAATAATAACACCTCCCACTTATATATGTCACACTCCACTGTACTCTTTACTCAACTATATATTGACTTGCAGAGAAACAAACAGAAATTGACCTTAACCAGAAAGGAAGGATGTTGGTTTCTTAAAAACCTTTGTTTGCTCAAGGTCTGTCCAGGGGCAGAATGCAGCTGGGGTTGAATGCTCTTGTATGGTATCCCCTGTTATCCATGGAGCTCAAGGAACTTAATTAGCAGTAATTATGAGAGTCTTAAACAAACCTCTGTGGGGCCTGGTAGGCTCAGTGACACTGCTAGCATCTTCCAGATGAGTGATGAATGCCAGGTGCTGGAATTGATGCTGGGGAATGTTCTGTAGATCATGTCAAAAATGCCAATTGTTTTAAGTCCAATTTTTTTTCTGAGCTACCTGTGGACATGTATTGGGTTTTCAATGAAAAGGAAAAAAAAAAAAGTTCTGAAAACTGACTATATTTCAGGTTTTCAAAAACTGAAAACCATTTTTTTTTTTGTCAAAACAAAACAAAACAGGTTTTTGTTAAAGGAAACTGAGCGTTTTCAGTAAAATGTTTGTTTCCTTGGAAAAGCCATTTTGTATTGCAAAAAAAAAATTGTTGAAAAATATCCAACCTGCTCTAGGCGGGGCCGCCTGAGGGTAGTGGGGGGGAAGGGCAAGTGGGGAATTTGCCCCAGGCCCTGGGCCCCACAGGGGCCCGCACGAGAATATAGTATTCTATAGTATTGCAACTTTTTTTAATGGACGGGGCCCCTGAAATTGCTTTGCCCCAGGCCCCCTGAATCCTCTGGACGGCCTGGCTCTAGGTGTGAGGGACAAATCAGGAATAGAATGGGAACTCAGTGCAGGGAACTTAGACCTGATCCAAAGCCCAGTAAAGTCACTGGGAATCTTTCCACTGACTTCAGCGGGCTTTGGACTTGGCTCTTAGTATATATAACTTAAAACATTAACAACCAGTTATCCCATTATAGCCTTGATAAGCTGATCCCTAGGTTGCATCCTACTCCCCTCTGTCTTGTCCCTTCTAGACCCAGCACTCTCGGGCATGGACTGCTTGCCTCAGTGTTTGAAAGTGGGAGGCCTTGTGTATTTTGGCACTTCCACAACAACAATAAGAATAAGAATAAAGGGAAATAGTAATACTAATCATGGTGATAATAATAATAAATAATTAATAAATAACAACAGTGAAGAGAAGCAAGGAGTTACTCTGACTTCCCCAAGGTCACACAGTGAGTCACAGGTAGGGCTCAGGATAGTTCCCGGGAGCCCAGTCTCCCTATTAAACTAACCGCTAGACCATATTAAACATAGTGATCATCGAAATCATAGAAATGTGGAACTGGAAGGGACCTTGATAGGTCATCTAGTCCAGTCCCCTGCACTAAGGCAGACTAAGTATTATCTAGACCATCCCTGGCAGGTGTCTGTCTAACCTGTTCATAAAAGCCTCTAATGATGGTGATTTCACAACCTCCCTAGGTAATTTGTTCCAGTGCTTAACCACCCTGACAGTTATGAAGTTTTTTCTAATGTCCAAACTAAACCTTCCTTTCTGCAATTTAAGCCCATTGCTTCTTGTCCCGTTCTTAGTGGTTAAGGAGAACAATTTATCACCCTTCTCTTTATAACAGCCTTTATGTACTTGAAGACTGTTACCATGTCCCCCATCGTCTTCTCTCTTCCAGCGGAAACAAACCCATTTTTTTCAGTCTTTCCTTATAGGTCATGTTTTCTAGACCTTTAATCAGTTTTGTTGCTCTTCTCAAGACTTTCTCCAATTTGTCCACATCTTTCCTAAAATGTGGCACCCAGAACTGGACACAATACTCCAGTTGAGGCCTAATCAGCATGGAGTGGAGTGGAAGAATTACTTCTCGTGTTTTGCTTAAAGCAGTCCTGCTAATACATCCCAGAATGATGTTTGCTTTTTTTGTGTGTGTGTGTGTGTGTGTGCAAAAGTATTACATTGTTGATTCATATTTAGTTTGTGATCCACTATCGCAAGGGTTCTCAACCTTTTTCTTTCTGAGCCCTTCCCCCCCCCCAACATGCTATAAAAACTCCATGGCTCACATGTGCCACAATAACTGCTTTTCTGCATGTAAAAGCCAGGGCTGGCATGAGGGGGTAGCAAGCAGGGCAATTTCCTGGGGCCCCACACCACACGGGGCCTTGCAAAGCTAAGTTGCTCAGGTTTCGGCTTCAGCCCCAGGTGGCTGAGCGCAGGGCCCCGGACTTCAGCCCCATGCAGTGGGACTTCAGCTTTCTGCCCTGGGTCCAGTGAATCTGATTCTGGTCCTGCTTAGCGGCCCCCTGAAACCTGCTCATGGCCCCTCAGGGGGCCTCGGGCCCCTGGTTGAGAACCACTGCACTATAGCTCCCAGATCCTTTTCTGCAGTAGTCCTTCCTAGACAATCATTTCCCATTTTTTATGTGTGCAATTAATTATTCCTTACTAAGTGTAGAACTTTGCATTTGTCCTTACTGAATATCATCCCATTTATTTCAGACCATTTCTTCAGTTTGTCAAGATCATTTGAATTCTAATCCTGACCTCCAAAGTGCTTGCAACCCTTCCCAGCTTGATATCATCCACAACCTCTATACGTGTACTCTCTAAGGCCATTATCTAAATCATTTTTGAAGATATTGAATAGAACCGGATCCAGGACAGACCCCTGCAAGACCATACTCGACATGCCCTTTCAGCTTGACTGTGAACCATTGATAACTTACCCTCTGAGTATGGTTTTCCAACAGTAGGTTCATCTAGCCTATATTTATGTTACAGAATGTGGCCTGCATGAGTTGGGGACATGTAACGGAGGTCAGAAGCTGTCCAGTGCTTCATTAAACTCTTTTCTCCATGGGCTCAGAAGAGCACACATGGCCAGTAACGACCTTTGCTTGGCATTTTGATGGGCCAGACGTACAAAATGTACATTTGCATACAGATAAGTGGCTCTAATGACTATCCTGTAAATGCCACATGTTGTCAGAATGACTCCCATTGACTGCGTCTGGCTTTGGATCAGGCTCTAAAGGAGAGATCTCCAAGGCATGAAGAGCAGTTAGGTGCCCGGTTTCCATCAAGGGAGTTGGGCACCTAAGTTCCATTTTTGCCTTTGAAAATTCTCCCCCTAAGTTCCTGAGCTGATCATTTATTTCAGCACCCTCAGATGGACAGTGCTTCAGAAGAGCCCAGTGTTGTTATTGTCGAAGGAATGTCAAAGGAAGACTTGAGGGTCCTGCTGGGGAAGAGCAAAGGGATTCGGGAGGCAACTAGTATTTGCAGGGTACTGCATTGCCAGTGGACAGTGTGATTTCAGAGGTGGTGAAATAGCTGTTTTCCCACCATCATTCAATCCAGTTCTCAGAGAGCTCTAGATTCCCGAGATTTTCAGCCTGTGTTTTCCATGCTGGCAGGTATATTACCTGGCCGAGATCACTAACTAAATCTCAATGGTTGCTATTTCTGTGTTTTTCCATGGGGCCAATTTATCTGATGATTCTAACAACACAAACCTGCAAACATGAGATATGAATGGATTTGCGTGAGATTCCCTTTCTCTCAAGCTGGATGCCACAGAGAGGACAGATGGAGCTTTGTAAGATGTTTTTTAGCACTATTACATGTGATTCATCAAAGCAGCATTTATGGAACCAATAACATTTACTCAGAGCCAGGACAGAGAGGCAGAGCGTCACAATGTGGGTAGCTTATAATTGCACGTTTAACTATGTTTCATGCGTAAAATCATGTGGACTGTTTGCTTTGAAATATGCCACAGGACAAAATTCGCCTGTAAAACTCAGACAAAATTTTCTGCAGATCACATAGAATTTGGACAAACCCAGGCTCAGTTTCAAATGATCCTGGGATTGCCTTATGGCTTTGCTTTGAAATGAAATAAAATTCACGGTTGTGGTATGCAACCAGGAGAACCTCAATTGTTTCAAATGGGTTTTGCTTGGAGGTTGAACATGAAACAGAAAGCAAACTTCAGGTGGTAAGAAGGGGTGTGTGTGTGTGAACTCCAAATAGTGTGAAACTAAAGGAAATGTTTGCATAACCCTATGAACCCAGAAGAAACTAATGAGCTTTGCTCATCCCCCATTACTGTCTAAGAGCCATGCAGGGCACAACATTAGAGAACAGGTTAAATAAGTCCCAGAACTAATCCTAGATGTTCACCATGTGACTGCAAAAAGTGCTGCTAGTTTGCATAAGAGAGGACTTCTTTTTTATAGAGAGTGTCTGCAGCTCAATTTCCTGGTACTAACAGGATAGGTCAGACTGAACACAGAAAATGCTTTCTTATATGTAAATGAGGGATCACACTATTTCATAGAAATAACTACAGTACTAAGAAATTAGCAAATGTTTCCAGATCTTTGTTGAAGGCAAAAAAACCCCTCATCTAATCTTCCTGAATAAAAGTGACAGTAATTGAAAGTTTGAATCTATTCCCTAATGAGTTTTACTGTTGCATTGTAATTAATAACTACTTACAGCTAAGAGAACATGATATCACTTCAAATTAGGACGTTGCTTATAAATGTGTTAATATTTTTGCAGAATGATACTTAAAAATCATTATCTATTGCTCTTGTAATAATCACCTCCATAGTACGATGCATTAATAACATTTTAACAGATGTTATACAGGTTATTTTGCAATATACTGTTGAGGGGCAGCTGCAAAGGCCTCTGGGTCTCCCTAGAAATGATCTCATGCAGGATTTTTCTTGTCTATTAAAGAAACAAAGGCAGGCAAGAGCAAACCATGCAAAAGATCAGCCAACATGTAAACGTGTATTGCTCCTCAGAGATCCTTGCAGTGCTAAGACTAAAGCAATTCAGATCCACAACAGTGCCTACATTCATCTAGCCTCACTGAGTGCTTTAGGATCTAAGCCAGCTCCCATCAAACTCAAGTTGATTATTTTAATTAGCTTTGTTTCCAGTCAACCCCCTTTTTGCTTGTGCTTTCTGCTTATTATGGAGAGTGATTTAAAAGTTACCTCGTTAACCCAAATCATGGCCCAATTAAAAAGTCCAACATACAATTTTATATTTTTAACATCTTGACTTGAAATAATTAGCACAAACTGTACAATAATAAGTCCTAGTCATTATTTTCATCAAGTCTTCTGTGGCATTATGCAAATTAGCAAGGATCGCTTGCAGTTTTCACTTCTCACCTATAGATGGCACTGACCAGTTTTAGATTCCATTCAGGAGCCTGTTAACGGAGTGCAAGCCACTGAAAAGTAATGAAAAGGCACAGACTGCGATTTAGCAGAGAGAGCACTTAGGGTTAAGTAATGACTGCCCAGTGTGGGAGCGGATGCAGGGAGCCTTCTCACTTCTCTAGTGCCTCCAAGAATTAAGCAGACCCTTGTGGCTAGAAGTGCTCTGGGAGGGCTACCTAGAGGCTGCTTGGATGGAGGGCTGCCAAGTGCAACACTTACACTTCAGGGTGGGGATGTCATGGGATGGCAGGGGTGCAGCCACACCCTCACCTTCCACCTGCTGGCCTATGGCCATGTGGAGGGCAGGTTGACCTGCAGCAATTACTGTGTTCAGCATGGCTGACAGCACACCTTCCAAAACCAGGAGTGAGGTCCCCCCAAATCACGAGATTGGCACAACGTTCATGAATTAGTTTAAAATTACAATTTTTTTAAAAAAATGTGCTGTTTGTGGAGTCATTAGGGATCACATTTCCAGCTTTCCTCTGCCCCCAGTGTGCTTCTATTTTTAATTGACAGATGAGATTCTTCCAGAGTCAGAGGACTCCAGGTGCTGGGGCTTTAGGCAAACCACCGAATACTGTACTGTGAAACTCCGGATAAAATCGGAAGTATTGGCAACAGAGAATGCTCCCCCAGAATCTCTGAGGCATCACTCTCCAGGGATACCTGCTCCGATTGTATTCCTCTGTCCTGCCCATCCCAGCATGCTGTACTCACAGTGTCACACAAAAACCTTTAAAATGCAACCTGGATAGAAAGCATCTCTGCAAAACACTCATAGACTGGAGCTATTTTTTACAAACACCAGCTGGACACGCAGCCGTGCAGCACCCAACACAATGGGGCCCCAGTGGCCCAACAAGGAATAATAGTAGTGAATGGCATGCCATTTGCTGCAGCTCCGAGAACAAACTGGAAGCTCTGTTTTTCCTCTGGCTATCACGCCAAAGCGTGGTCTGTCTGTGGAGGAGAGTATACGGCTGAATGGGACAGATTTCTCCGGTCCTAAAGCTGGCACGTTTGACATGGAAAGGAGTAGAAGGTGGAATTAACCCTGCCTTCTAGCAGTAAGGGAGCACTGCAGAGACTCTAGACTCAGGCAGGAGCCAGTCGACAACATGAGATCAATAGTGCAGAGCTGCCTTCACATCTCATTCACATAATGAGAACATGGGAGCAGGCTCACACCACGGAGAAACATGAAAGCCAAGCATATTGATCACCTAATAAATCTCTGGCAACCAGCTGTGCTGGCAGCAGACGTACAAGGGCTGTGCTGCAGTCAGACATGAGATAATGAGGAAGAAACACTGACTCCTAGACCAAGTGGGCTTTGTTCCTAGGGAGAATTCCTGCTTGTCCCAGCTCCAGCTAAGATGGTTCGCCGAGGCTAATAGTGATTGTGGTTTTAAATGGCTGACTCTGTCTAGTAAACGATTGCTGTGTGACTACCCCAACCTGCTGCATAGAGCCAGTCAAGGAGTGTCAGTGCAGCATGAAGCATCAGGAGTTCAGAGCCGCACTGACGGAAGGGCCCACAGTTACATAATCTCTGCTTCACTTGGGCTTTGCTCCACGATTTGCAAAACATGTGGCATACAAGGTAAGAGATACATTTCGGATTAATACTGCTATGTGCAATTAGCCAGGCAGGGCAAGGCAGCTTCGGTGCGGGTGAAAGCAGAGGCCTCAAAGCATCCAGGACAGACTGCAGCAAAGGCACTGGGCTGGCTGCAGTTTAGATATTTAGGGAGTGAGTGAGATGGGCAGGGCTGGTTTAAGGAGTCTGGGGAGTCCCAGCCAGATTAGCCTCTGAGCCCCAATGCAGCATTGTTGTGTTTGGAGCTTCATGCCATTACTAGTCTTCTGTCTCATCAGTCTCTCTCCACTTTCCCCAGGGCCCCCCTCATCCTCTCCCTCCCCAAGACCCCACAGGCTCCCCATCTTCTCCAAACCCAGCCATCCCCGAATTCTACAGCCTACCTAGACTCTGCCGCACCGCCCCCGCCTCTGCCCCCTACCTTCTGTCACCCTAACCCCAGGGCTGGGGGAGACCAAGCGCCCAAACAGACCTGTCAATTGAAGTCTCTTGTGGTGCATGAAGCCGCCGATGGACCCCGCCCCACGAGGAGCACTAGCTCCCCCCTCCCATTAAGGGAACAATAAGAGCAGCCCCCACATGCAGAGACCTGCCAGCAAAGAGGCGCTCAGGCCTACTGGTTGTCAATGGCACCCACCCCAAACAACGCCATGGAGAGTTTCCCTGCTTGCTGTGTGCCTAAAGGGGGAGGGGAGTGGGGCCAGAGCCAGCCCTCCCAGCACTGACCCATCCCCTTCTCCTTGGCTTCTTCCAGAACCCCTGGCCTCCCGGTCTCCCTCGCCTCCCTCTTGACCCAACCCCGCCATTGGTCTCTCCTCATGACAGTGATATGGGGAGGGGCCTGGTAGCCATTGAGCAGAGCTGCCAGCCAGACAGGCCATTGCTTATTAACATAGAAAACAAGAATCAAAGCAAAGTAATGCAATCCAGTGTTATCGCCCGGGGGATCTTGCCTTAGTCCTCATCTCCAGGACTTCGTGGTCCACAAAGCCCTTCTTCCAGAGTTTCACAGCCAGCTCTTCCCTACAGCTGTCCTCTCCCAGGTCCTTTCCTGTCCCATGTCTCTCTTCTCTGCCCCTCTGCTTATGTAGGAAGATGTAGCTGTGGCTATCCACTTACTTCAGAGATTCTTGCATCTTCCGCTGAAGCAGCTTGCTGGCCACTGTCAGAGCCAGGATACTGGGCTAGATGGGCCCTGGGTTTGAGCCTGTCTGGCAGTTGCTACATTCCTCTGGCATCCTTTAGGACACATGACTGGAAGAAGGCTTGTGACTTGCAATGACAGCTCCCAGTTTTAAAGGGCTGTGTGTATACACATTATTAAACAGTCCTTGATTACATGATCACATAGTATATTTTCTACAGGACCCCTGCCTTATTCAGTGCACAGGACGGGTGGTCCTCTGGGGATGAAGCAGGTTTGGCTGTGTAGATAAGGAGGCTGTTGTCCGTAAGACCCCTGCTTCATTTATTGCAGAAACTGGAATGTGTGAGTAGATGAGGCAGAGGATTGCAGGAAAAGAAAGGATGGTTTCATTGTTAAGGCAGTTGAATGCTACTCTGCAGTGATGGGTTTTATCCCTACCCTTGCTACAGAGCACCTATGTGATGTTAGGCAAGAACTTTTACTAGTAGTTAAGTTGACTGAGGCTGAGTTTTGAACTTATAAAGTGATATAAAATACTAGGCTCTCTGAAAAATCAGCCCCTACATATCTCAACCCTAATTCTGGCACTTTTTAACTTGTGTGCCTGACTTTGCAACCTTACCATTCTTTCTTGTCCCTTTAAAAGTCTTCCTGCGTTGCAGGGGATGATCTGTCTAGCAAGGTGTAGTCAATTGAATAATACTTAGATCCTGTCAAACAGATACTCAGTCCTAGCAGAACAGGAGGAATTTTAAAGGCAACAGAACTGTAGCTCATGTGAAATGAAATGTCATGCAAATGTAATTAAAGTACTGCATGTTAGAACTGGATTTATCAACAGCTATTCTCTGTTCTGCAAATATGTTATATACTGGCCTTTAGGAATGTGAGGAGTTTAAAGGGAAAGTGGAGTGGCCGATGCTGGAGTGAGTGGTCCCACTGGAACAAACTCTCACTGTATCTGTCTCACCTGTGTCTTCCACAACAAATGGTATAGGCCAAATTCTGCTCCCAGTTACAGCTATTCAGTCCCATTGATATCAGTGGGGTTCCATGGGCTTTAAAAAGACAGAGTATGGCCCATCGAGAGCCATTTACTCCAAAAGGATCCAATGATCCCATATTTTGATAAGGACTCCATCTGGTATATATTTTCTATGTATAATATCTATATATTTATTAACTGTCATTATTTTACCATGTACTTACACATATTTCTAAAGTACTTCTCACTGTCATGAAAGCTCAGCCTTAACTCTGCTCCCTTGTGCTTAGGCCTTAATATAGGGTCTCACATTATAGCAATAAAAAAAAATCAATAAAATTATGTCAGTAAATGCATCAGATAATACAAACTTTAATTTCTTATTCTACCTCGTGTACAGTAAGTTAGAGTACTGTACCATACAGCTTTTAGTCTTGCTTTGTCTTTTAAGTCTAAATGAGGTCTACAGAACAAGTCATGTTGGAAGAAATAAGTCCCCATAGAATTTTCCAAGTCCACCCATGAGAATGCAAGAGCTTACTTTACAGTAAGAAAGCTCGCTGGATTGGGTACCTATCTGAGAAAGGTAAAATTAGTTACTAGAACAGAGGTCGGCAATGTTCGGCACACGGCTCGCCAGGGTAAGCACCCTGGCGGGCCGGGCCAGTTTTATTTATCTGCTGACGTGGCAGGTTCAGCCGATCGCGGCCTCCACTGGCCACGGTTCACCATTCCGGGCCAATGGGAGCGGCGAGAAATGGCGCAGGCAAGCGATGTGCTGGCCGCGGCTTCTCGCCGCCCCCATTGGCCCAGGATGGCGAACCGCGGCCAGTGGGGGCTGCGATCAGCCAAACCTGCCGCATCAGCAGGTAAATAAAACTGGCCCAGCCCGCCAGGGTAAGCACCTTGGCGAGCCGCGTGCCGAATGTTGCCAACCCCTGGATTAGTGGATAGAGTGCAGGTGAGGCAGGCGAAGGGACATGATAAATACATGTGTCACATATGTGACATATACATTAGGTATGTAGAGAGGGATCAATAAAGAGTGCTTTGTAAGTTCTTCCTTATACAGCATTGCTCCTTGATATAAAATTCTCAGTGAATAATCTGCCATTTCCTGTCTCCAGAGAAGTCTCTATAATGGAAGTGCTTTAGAAATATTTATGCCATGTGATGAAATGGGCTATGACCATTCCAGCAAACACACACACAAGGGATAGCTCAGTGAGGGGGAGGGATAGCTCAGTGGTTTGAGCATTGGCCTGCTAAACCCAGGGTTGTGAGTTCAATCCTTGAGGGGGCCACTTGGGGATCTGGGGCAAAATCAGTACTTGGTCCTGCTAGTGAAGGCAGGGGGCTGGACTCGATGACCTTTCAAGGTCCCTTCCAGTTCTAGGAGATGGGATATCTCCATTAATTTATTTATAAGCCGCTCCAGATACGCATGAGAACTTCAGTGGCTTTTCGAGCTCAAAGGAATTGTTCTAAGGTTCCCTTCCAAAGGAAACTGGTTCAGCTCATTATTTGCAGACAGCATCTGTCACTTTTTTTTATGCCAGTGGGTGCTGATCATCCTCAAAGAACACTGTACAAATGTGCAGACTGCTGTGTGTTGAGAGAGGTCTGTTATATCAATTTTCCATTTGAAAGCAGCAATAACAGCAAATAAAGCCAAAGCCACATGACACTGTTGCTTTCACTGATGCCCTTATTCTAAACTAAAGAAGAGCAGCAGGGGAGATGGTGTCAACATTTTTTTTTCTTTTGGTCAACCAAACCAAAAAAAGGGCCTATTGTAATAACCTTATGAAATGCAAAGCGTCGTAGAACCATAGGGTTAGAAGGGACCGGTTAGTCTAGACTAACCCCCTGCCAAGATGCAGGATTTGCAGGGACTCCTGGCCACTTCTCTGGGACTAGGCTGCAATATCCAGCAAGAATACAGGTACGATGCCCTAACGTTGATCAGAAGAGAGGCATTTTACTCACTAGACAAGTTCTGATTCCCCCCACCATCACCCCCCCCCCCCCCACACACACACACATATCTATTCATTGTTGTTTAAGGGCATTCGCCTATTTGCATTCTGCCCACCTAGGACAGATCCACCTCTTCAAATGAAGGAAGGGCCACTGAGCCCAGAAAACAAGATTCCCTCGGACAACAAATGACCCTGAAACAGGGACAGGAGTGAGGTACCAGTAGAGCTGGGGGACAGTTTTCAGCTGGAAATTTATTTTGCTGAAAAATGCAGATTCAGGTCGACCGAAACATTTCATAAATTTGTGTCAAATTTGCCAAATTATCAAAAATAATAAAAACCAAGGAAATGCAGAAAAATCAAAACGTTTATTTTTGATATTTGACATTTGGATTGAAAACCACTTTTGTTTTGAAATTTATTTCAATTTCATATGAAAGTTTTTTTAAAAAAGCATAAAAGAGTAAAAAACAAAACAAAACATTTTGTTTGACCCCAAACAACTTTTTGTTTCAACTTTTTCGGTTCAGCCAGTGAACCAAACTATCAATTATTCTCACAGTTCTAGGCACAGAAGGGGGACACTGAGCAGAGAACCCCAGACAACAATTACTGCTCCAGGGGAAGGTTTAAGGGCACTGGACTGACATCCGTGGAAGCTGACATTGGGTATAGTCGCAGGGGCTGGTCAGAAATATTCTTTATCTGCCCCTGTAAATTGTGATGAAAATGAAACATTTTTTGTTTTCATCAAAATTTTTCTATAGCTATTTTTGAATTTTCATAAAAATACCCAAAAACCTGAAAATGAACTTTTTTTTAAATTTTCAGCTGTCAAAAATTGAAACATTTTGAAAATGTTTCAGTTTTTGGCAACTGAAAGTCAAAAAGCTTCATCTGGTTGGGTAAAAGGTTTTGGTTTGACTGAAAATGTTTGCCCAATTGGCTGAAATTTTTCACTTTTGGTCACTGAAACCCCCAAAATATGAGTGACTTGGGGGGTTCAGTTTTTCTAATAGCCTTAGAAATGTTGTTGAAAGTTGATATTTCACATGGAAATTCCGGAAGGGGCCGCCTTTGTGGGTGATGGGGAGGTCAGTTAATAGATTCCAAGGCCAGAAGGGACCATTGTGATCAGCTGTCTGACCTGTCTAGCACAGGCCACGAGACTTCCCCAAATAACCCTAGTCCTTGGCCTCTCTGGCAAGTCTGCCAAACGGTGATGACATCAGAAGCAAATTAAAGCTGGGTTCTCTGCTACCATCATTGCAGGGGGTGTCCTGAATGAGGCGCTCCAGTGCTGGCCCTCCAACCTGCCAAATGGTGATGGGTACCAGGCTTTGAGAGAAGAGGAATTATGGAATGGCAAGATCATTCTCTTCCTCCAGGCAGATGGGGAAAGGACCCCCCCTCCACTCTATGGGGGTTCCAACCTCTCCTTCAGGCTGCAAGTTCCTCCTCAATTGTGCTCCTTCAGCCTCCACTCCCAGCTGTTGCAGAGGGCTCCCTGGCCTGCCTCCTACCTCTCTGCAGTGACAGAAGGCAGTCAGGGACTTGTTCTGTGTAGTGGGAATAGCAGAGAAGAGGGTGGGTGGGAAGCAGGCCTTGAAGGGGCTGCCTTGAATCCCTGCAAGGCTGGGGGCCGCTCATCTCATCATTCACTCCAGCCAGCTGTGGGGGTGTTTTTTGTGACAGGGAGATTTGTGAGCTGGAACCTGACTCCAAATCATGACAGAGATTTACTGTAGCACTTTGCTCTGTATTCGCACCAGATCTAGCATGCTACGCAGAGACATGCTCCTCAGAATGTCAAGGGACCTGCATGCTACAGGAAGGGGTGTTGGGGACTCAGTGGGTGACACACCAACCAAAGGTAAGGAGTGCCAAGTGTCTTGGCCTATGTCCAACTCCCTCTGCTATGTTAGTTAGAGAGCAGCAGGTTGTGAACACTCTGACATCAGAGGTTCTGTTCCCAGTAAGACAAATACTTCGCAGGCAGACAAAATAAGCACTGAGCAGTTTATTCTGTGGGGGCTCCTCTGATGAGCCCATAAGAACAGAGCTCACCTCGGGTTGTTTATCATTTAGTGGCACATCTGGTATAAGCAATGTCCTGGCCCCAAGCCTTCCCTACACATACTATTGTGATGGGTACTGTGCAGCAGTTGGGTGCAGCCCTCCACTCCAGGGCAGTATTTCAGAGGTGCCGTATACATAATGCGTGAGGTGCGTTGGGGTCTTCAGGATCTCAGCAATGTTAGGAGTGTACAATAGTATTAGCACCCCGAGGTGGCTTCAGTGATCTCTTCATCGCTTGTCAGATGGTAAAAGGTGCAAAGCAATTTGAGAGTCATCAGGTTAGGACACAAGGTGACATGGCTGACAGCTAAGATGGTCAGATTCAGACTAGGGTCAGCATGCAGTTCATTGACCTCAGAAGGAGGCCAGGCTTTCACCAGGGAGGAGAATTTGGCCCACGGTATGTTCACACAGAGCGCTGCTGTGTAAACCATACAATGGAGCACAGACAGGAGCAGCACAAGGAAGTGGACGGGCTATCAAACGGCAGTTCTTTTTTTAAAGGCAAAAAGGGGAAGAACAGACTGTCTGTCTCTGAAGTAATTACACCAAGAGATGGTTACAGCTGTATAATTGCATGGTTTGTGGTTACATTTGTCTAAATATTTGCTTTGTCACATCTATGTCCCAATATCACAGGCTCATCCCCATCATATGGCACCAAAATACTGTACCATGATGCTTGGAGGTAGTAATATTATGTGCTGCCATTTTGTGGGTGGCAAGGTTATTTTGACAGGTTTCAGAGTAGCAGCCGTGTTAGTCTGTATCCACAAAAAGAACAGGAATACTTGTGGCACCTTAGAGACTAACAAATTTTAAGGTTATTTTGAGGCCAATTACCTGTCCTGAGAGCTAAACTCAGGGTCTCCATGATACAACCAAGACTATTCCGGCTGGAGTAAATTTTGCAAACAGAGGGGACACCAAGAGCACCTTACTCTTGTGGTGGCTTTTCCAACTCTACCCATTTATTTTATTTTATTTTTTTATTTTTTTTTATTTAGGAGTGCTAAAGGTTTCTGCACCCACCCCAAAATGCCCCTAGATAGGCATCTGTCTGGGTAAAGGTTCAATGTTCTATTATTTAGGGGTTTCTCTAGTTACTGGCTTTGCTTGGATGATCACTGACACCAATGGTTTTACATAAACTGCTGTTGTGTGCGGATTATTTAGTAAGCATCTGATAATCAGTGCATACTGGAGAGCAGGACTGAGTGCTAGGGAGGAGGAAATGGACAGAGAGGGCATGTGCCTTGGCACAGCTGGGAGATCTGGCCTGTAGCTCCAGGGCATCTCTGATTTCCCTGTCAAGACCTATTAACCAGAACAAACACATGGGGCAGCATTCACTGTGTGAGGGCTGTGTTGTGTGGCCACATCTGTCAGAATCACAGTGCTGACTTTGACAGGACCATCATTAATTTTGATTTGCCATAACGCATATAAGAAATGCTGTGACCTGGCCATGAATATAATTTCTCCCTAAAGCTTCATGGTTTGCTACCCATTTGGGGTGGGTGTAAATTTGTGGCGTGTCACAGCATTTAGCAAACAACCATAGTGACTGTCACAGTTTTGTCCTACAGTCCCCTGCACATGGAAGGTAGAAGATAGACGAGGAGAGGGTTACAGATGTGAGGGGAAAACAGACACATAATGTTAGAACATTTGTGACAGATGATGCAAAGACACTGAAAATCAAATGCACAGCTACAAATTGGGGAATAACTGGCTAGGAGGTAGTAGTGCAGAAAAGGATCTGGGGATTATAGTGGATCACAAATTGAATATGAACCAACAAAGTGATGCAGTGGCGAAAAAGGCTAAGATCATTCTGGGGTGTATTAACAGGAGTGTTGAGTGTAAAATATGGGAGGTAATTGTCCTGCTCTGCTTGGCACTGGTGAGGCCTCAGCTGGAGGACTGTGTCCAGTTCTGGGTGTCACACTTTAGGAAAGATGTGAACAAACTAGAGAGAGTCCAGGGGAGATAAAATGATAAAAGGTTTAGAAATCCTGACCTATGAAGAAAGGCAAAAAAACCCTGGTCCTGTTTAGTCTTTAGAAAAGAAGACTGAAGGGAGACCTGATGACGGTCTTCAATATATTAACAGCTGTTATAAAGAGGACAGTGATCAATTTTCTTCCATGTCCACTGAACGTCAGTGCTGGAACTAGGAGTACTGGGGGTGCTACTGCATCCCAAGTTGAAGTAGTTTCCATCATATACAGGGTTTACAGTTTGGTTTAATGGGTCTCAGCACTCCCACTAGGACACTAAGTAATTGGCTTAATCCCTAGTAAAGAAGATTTAGGTTAGAAATTAGGAGAAACTTTTTAACTATAAGGATAGCGAAGTACTGGAATAGGTTACCAAGGGAGGCTGTGGAATCTCTATCACTGGAGGTTAAACATCTGTCAGGGATTGTCTAGGTTTACTTGATCCTACATCAGTGTGGGGTCATGGACTGGATTAGCACTTGAGGTCCTTCCAGTCTTACATTTCTATGATTCACCACTAGCTATGCACTGAAAATATATGAAGCAAGAGGGCCTAAATCTTGCGTAGTGAGATTTATAAACATGAATGGACATTAACCTAACAAACACACTCAGCACGTAGAAAGGGTTGGTCTAGATTCTCTTTGGGTTTGTAAGAGGGTTTGCTATCAGGGTCTGCCAAACCACTCTGGAGACTTTGAGTCCAACTGAAGTCAATAGCAAAACTCCCACTGACTTTAATGGAGCAGGATTTCACCCTTGGTAACCGAGGGGAGGCCAAGAGCATCTTATTCATGGTCTGTGCCAATCTCCATGTAACGCTACCACCTCAGATGTTCTGCAGATAGCCCTCCATGCACATTGCTAGGCGTGTACACACACACACACACACACTGTTTACTCTCTGTGGACTGAGTCAAACCTTGAACTTAACTAAGCCCAACACTCTTTCTGAGGTTGTAAAAAGTTAGATACAATCATTTTATTAAAATAGCTTCAATTTTTGCATCTCACTCCTCCCCTTCCTGGTATAGCTGGGCCTCGTGAGGCTGAAGTACCATGAGGAGGGCAGTTCTCAAGTCGTTCATACATCACTAAGTACCAACAAGCTGGCCAGTCTCTTCTTTATGCTCATTTTCCAAAATCTGTTTATTTTAATAAAGTAGCTTCTCCTCTGAGGCCAGATGATACCAGCATAATTCAAGGGCAGAGGGCAGAGCTAGAGCTAGCTCTGAGGGAGCTAATCCTCAGGGAAAGATGCTGAATGGAGAAACTGAGAGAAATATCTGCGTGAATTCAGTCCCAGCTAGACTGTGCCATTAGCTCCTGGGTAGACAGAAGAATCCATGTTCATCACTAACCACAGTAGCACAGCTACCCAGAAGAGTTTATGGAATTAACAGATCACTGCCTTATCACACTTCTACCCATTGGAGCTCTTATTGTACCCAGATTTGGCTTGCAGGTCCCTAAAGTGACTTTAAATATCCTCACTGCCGAGCTCCCGAGAACAACTGTAGAGCAGACTAACCATAATGGTGGAACCCCACTTCCGTGAAATATAGATTCTCACCCCAAAATGTCTGGCTGTACTTAGCCCATGAGCAGACACTGCTTCCAGAAACTAGTTTTTGCTTTGACTGAATTGTCAGTTCCTTCCTTGAGAAGGCAGCGACCCCACAGATGGACAGATGATGTCAGTTAGCAAGTAAAAGGGGCAGGGATGGAGGCATCAGGCATGTGCAGGCATCAGGGGTTTCATTATCTTCACCTTTTAATATGGAATATCATCCTATCTGGAGGAGCAAAAGCCATCCAAAGTGATCAGGCCTGTATAGCAAGCAAAGCCAAAGGCAGACTGAATGGCATGTCAATCCCAAACCCAGGGCTCTGCTGTCTGACACAGAGCGGTGTTCACATAGAAAAATCATTTCCAATTTGCATCAGTCACACTGTTAAAATGCATTCAAGAAATAAAGAGTCCAAGATAGGAGGAATGAATCCTGCCTCCCATAACTACAGTGTGAACGTGGCTGTTAGCCTGGCCTCAACCTACTCATCAACGCACAAACAACTAACTCTCCTGGGAAGAAAGGGGAGGGAATCCTACAAGACCAAATATGTTATGTCTCAACATTTGCTGCTCTAAGGAGGAATTCTGGGCATCCGCATGAAGGAGAAGCTAAGACCATCCATTCACAGAACATCCACAGTTACAGAAAATAAACCTTGTAAACAGTCATGCTTCAGGTTGTAACTGCTGGAATTTAGGAATAAACATCCCCTGGAAACATCTCCTTCAGGTTATTCTATAACTGCCAGTTTGGAGGTTTCTTGCCCCTTCCCCAAAAGCCGCTAGTACTGGCCAATCTTAGAGACAGTAAACTGGATTATCTGGACCCCTGCTCTGATTCAATACTGCAATTCTTATAAGCGAAAAGCAAAGCAAAAAGGCCATTCCAAGCCTAAAGAAAGAGTGCTTCGCTGCCAGGTCAAACTTTACACTGGAACATCAAACTGCCCCAGCCAGTGAGTCCCGTGGAACCCTGTGTTGTGAAATGGGTCACCTCAGACGAATAATGACAGAGTCTGACAAATCTGGAACCCCAACCCTGGCCTTTGACCCCATCTTCCCTTGTCTTCCATTTGATTCCCCACCCCGGTGCCATAAGTGGCAATTCAGTCTTTGCTCTTTGGCCTTATGGAGATCCCACAGGGTATTGCTGTGACGTTTTGGAGACCTCTGCAAATTAGGAGGGATGATTCTATCTGTGCTTTACCAGCATGCATGGAGCCATCCATGGCTATTAGCTCACACTACAAAGGGTTAGATGCTCTGCAGGGGATTTCCAAAGTGCTCAGCACTGGCCTAACTCTGCTCCCAGTGACATCAGTGGGAATTTTACCATTCGCCTCAATGGGAGAAACATTAGGCCAATGTTCAGCCAACCTCCCCCACTCGAACGTGTACTTGGTTTCTTTGGAGTCTCACACCAGATTCGGTGATCGCGAACCTGCATCATTCATCCACAGTCACAATTTGTAAGTGACATCACACCTGGAGGTTACCCTTTTTAAAGCTGCCAATCAGTTAATTATATTGGAAATCCATGTAATATATATTTATGCATAACACCGTTACGCAGTAATTACAGCTCTGTTCCTAATCAATGTTCAGCAGTCTTCCCACATGACACAATTTAATATTGAGGTGAGATTAATCTTTGCAGTAAATCAGCTCTGCAAAATTGCCATGTCAGCCTGCAACATATTCAAAACAATTGCCACTTGGCTCGTTTGCTGGAACTTTACTGGAATAACCTTGTGACAACAAATAAATGAAACTGGGACAATGTTTTATGAGCACAGGGTCCTATTGACTGTGATGCCAATTGCTCTCCATTCCTTGTGCAGACTTTGCAAGAGATGTGAGGTTACAGTTTGGGGAGAGGTGTCAGATCACACATCATTTCAGACATTCATCTTTTGGAGGAAATGGAAAATGGAGACCCACCTTTTGCCTTTGATTCTATTTTTTAACTGCGTTTGAGTTATTAAATATATTGTATATATATATAAAGAACAAACAAACAAGGGATCTGGAATATTTAGCCAGAACATGGGTTATTTCCAGTCTAAGCAGTTACTATCTGCCAAACTAAATTCCCTTGGCACTTTCAGTTGAATAGAGCCCTTCTTCACTGTTTGTCTTAAACTGTAGTATCAGTGTGCACTGTTAAGCAGCCGCTGTTTCCCACCCCACAGGTGGCTGCACTTCAGGTAGGTAGGATGATTGCTGTATCTAAATACCATACTGATTGTGAGGTGCTTTTAGGATGAAAGTCAGTGTATTATGTAGCGGGGCCACGGTCACAAGTGCCTGTACTTCAACCCAAGCTCAAACAAGGTTACTGTTACGGCCACCAGTAAGTTCTGTTGCAAGACATATCTGCCTATTGTTCTATCTCTGTATATCCAGGTATTTATATTGCCTCATCATCGTAGTACCTGAGTGCCTGCCAAGTATTTATAAAGAGAAAGAACAACAATATTTGTTATCTTTTCCTTCCCAACCTACAGGAGAAAGAGCGCGATCAGTTTATAGATTCTTGTGTATTTGCTTTTTTATTTGTGTGTGTGTGTAAAAATGAATGAGCGTGTGTCATCACAAGTGAATGTGTGTGTCTGTGTGTGAACCAGTGGTTTGTGTCTGGGATGGCACTGAGCATATGAATGAGTGAACGATTGGGAGTAGTACTGTGTGAAGACATTATTGAGGGAAAGCGAAGTCAAAGAAATGTGTTTGCATTTAGTTCTGAAAATGTTTAGTACCATGGTTGTTCTTATCTTTTGTGAGACTGAGCTCCATAGTTTAAATCCAGCTGCTGTGAAGACTGTCTCCTCCGTAGGGCAGTGTTCCATGGTTTTGGCAGAATATAGCTGTTCAGAGCAATGGAGACAGCTAAGGCTAATCCCATAGAGGGCATCAAATATCAGGACAGAGATCTTGGAGTGAGGTGCATTGGCAGAGTGCAGTGCATGGGGTGATGGCGTGTGGTTCAGCAGACAGGTTGCTGTACTTTGGGAAGCTTTATCAAGCGAGGTCTTTGTCCAATAGGGTGCGGTGCGACCTCCCGGCCAGTTGCAGGTGGAAGTGTTTTGTGTTGCCGTGGCTATTTGGACATCTGACAGCAATGAGGAGTTGAAAAGGAGCCAAAGGCTGTGGAATGGTTAACTGATCTGAGCGGAGATATCATCAATATTAGGGGATGTTGCAAAGGAGGCACATTTTTCAAAGCGCATCCCTCTTCTCCCAGCCCAACCTCGGTCTGCTCTGGCTCAGCATTAGACAGGAGCCAGCTTTGGCACTGGTACTGAGAAAATTGGGAGAGCTAAAGGAAATTCTCTAAAGGAGTCTAGTAAAATGACCTTGAATTTCCTGAATAGTGCTGAATAGTGCAGCAGCTACTGGGATGAGAAGATGTCTGTCTTGTCTATTTAGACTGCAAGCTCTTCAAGAACAGGGGCTGTGTCTTCCTCTGTGTTTGTACAGCACCCAGCACATCGGGGCCCTGCTCCTGATTGGAACCTGTTCTGCTACTATCATAAATAATAATTCATTCTGTGGGCTAGATTCTGCCCCCACTTTTGCCTCACTGCATTCAGTGGGCTTGCACGGAGGTAACAAAGGGCAGAATTTGCAATTGGAATCTAGGGCCAAACCATCCCTTCCCGTATTGCAAGACATGGAAGGCATGTGAGGGAGTGGAGCTATTGGGTAGAAAGGTGCTGTGATCACAAGGTCAGTTTTCGAAGTGGCCCTGTGCTTTACGGATGGTGTTGCTGTTAATGTACTGGAGTGGGACTAGGAGACCTGGGTACGATTCCTGCTTCTGTAATAGATTCTCTGTGTGGCCTTGGGCAGGTTACTTAATGACTCTGTGCCTCAAGTACCCAGCTCCAAACTGGGCATGGTATTCCTGCCTTTGTCTGTCATGTTTATAAAGGCTATGTCTACACTACCCACGTTACAGCGCAGCCGCGGTAGCACTGCGACGTGGGCAGAGTAGACACACTTTATTGCCAGGGGAGAGCTCTCCCAGCGATAAAGCACCCAGTCTTTCAGCACTAAAACTTTTGTCATTCAGGGGGATGTTTTTTCACACCCCTGAACGGCAAAAGTTTTAGCGCTGAAAGTGGCAGTGTAGACACAGCCTTAGATTGTAAACTCTTTGGAGGCAGGGACTGTTTCGTCTTATGTGTGCATACAGCACCTTGCACAATAGATCCTGGCTGGGGCCTCTAGCTGCTACTGCAATGCAAATAGTTAATAATAATAATAATGATAAGTACAAATGGAACCTTCCTTAGGCGAGAGCCACTGAATAATTCTGTGCTTGGCCTCTATTAGCAGAATCTTTCCCCAGGGTTTTATGAGGGAGGCTGATCATATATTCTGCTTCTAATTTGCAAGTTGGTGGGTGGCATCTGCAGACAGGCCAGGGTTCCTTCCATTTACATCAATGCTGCTGTCAGTTTGGGATGCTGCATCTTACCTGCTGGGAATAAAGATGTAAAACCCACCAGATATGGCTGGGAGACTGGTAGGTGGGGGAAGTATCCCCAAGCTGCTTCCCTGCAGCCTGTAATGATAACCATCCCCCCTCTGCACCTGTGTCAGCACAGGCAGCTCTCGGCCAAGGGAGTGGAGCAGCTCCCAAGGAAGCAGCTGCTGCAGTTCTCATCAGTTTCCCTTTTCTGAAGAACTGAAAGCAGGGGCTGTGAGTAGAAGTGGGCAGGGGCTGTGAGTAGGAGTGGGCAGAGGCGAACATCAGGCTCAGTCCCTCCGAGACGCAACCGCTAATTCATGCTGAGCCATTTCAAACACCGAGACATCCCCTGGGAATATCCCTCTAGAGCAGGGCCTCAGCCCGCCGCAGTTTTGTTCTTGGAGAGCAAAATCTCTGCTCCCTTTGTTGGGACTATTTGCTTAACTGAGGGTCTGGGCACAGAGAGTGGAAATAACCAGGTTAGGCCAGCATCTGCCCTGCCATCCCTCATGGCAATGCTAAATTGATCCAGCACCCACCCAGCCTCTCACGCAGCCTTGGTATCTGTAGCTTGGCAGAGAGACACAGGACTTGCCTGATTGGATCAGATTGTGAATCTGACCAGTCTGGGATCCTGCCTCTGCCTGCATTGATGCTCCACAGCAGAGTACAGGGGGCTTGCAGGAGTGATATTTATTGCAGTGCATGAGTAAATGGAGAAGGCTACAGCAATGGAGAAGGCTTTGCACGAATGGAAGCCTCTTGGCCCTAACTGCAGAGCTACCCTCTTAAGCAGACTCACCGTACAAATCGCACTGTCACTGGTGATAAAACTAGCTCTGTGGTCACCAATATATTCCTTTGGTAGGGTTATTTCCTTGGGGCCAGCACTCCCCAGAGAAAAGCCCCTGCAGTCAGTGGGGTAGCTGGCTGAGCAGGGGAGGGGTACAATATCAACAAGAACCTCAGCTTTTGGCCCTTTAGGAGTAAAAATAGCAGTTGATTTTAATAATTGATTATGATGATTATTTATTTGTATTGTGGTAGCACCTAAGAGCCTCACTCCTGGATCAGGACCCATTGTGCCAGGCACTGAACAAAAATACGCTCCCTGCCCCAGAGAGCTCACAATAAGACAAGAGAAAACAGATGGAGACAGGCAGACCAATGGGGGAGCATAGGGACACATGATAGGTAGGATGGGGAGAGGTCATTAAGTTTCTTGACAGTGAAGACAAGTAGCTTTGGTAGCATAGGGAAGGGGGAGCCAGCGGAGGGATACAAAGAGAGGAGTGACAGGGTCAAAGTGATGGGCTAGGAGAATGAGTTTAAAGCAGCATTCTGAATGGATATGAGTAAGGCAACATTGCCTTTGTCAAGGTCAGAGAGAAGGATGTTGCAGTAATCGAGACTTGAGATGATGAGACCAAGGCAGGTATAATTCTACTTCCTCATACAACATCTGTTTCTTCCATTAAATAGCTCTTTGAGCGGTGTTTATTGTAGAGTATCTGAACACACAAGTGCATAGCTTCCTTCCTTCTTCTGTTCTTGAGTGAAGTGGGTTTCAATGAGGTTAGGCTGGTGCAGCAGGGTTGTCTGCTGTTCTTTGAAGGCCGTTAACAGTTCAGATTTCTAAAGATGTGCTGATTTCTGCCAGTGCCTTTTCTCCAGGGCTGTGCAGGAGACCAGAGATCACAGATAAAGTGAGTGGCCTCTCCTGGAGCTTCAGGGTACCAATGAGCATGCCTCTCAAGAGGCCACAATGTGGCACACTCAATGTGTGAGAACAGCTGAAAACGAGCGACACAGAAATTATTCCTGTAGGACACTGAAAATGCTCTGGGGAGGGCTGGGCAAAACATTATTGTCAAAACTTTTTTCAGTGGAACCAATATATATATATATATATACACAAAATATAAACTATATATATATATATATATATATATATATATATAGTTGGCAGAAAGTGTCTCCTTTCTTTGAAAATTTTCAATTTTTCATTTGGAAACTGACACCTGCCCCCAATCAATTCCCCGCTCCCCCCAAATTTTAGCAGTTTTTTTACTCAATTTTTTGGTTTTGGTTTTGGTTTTTCATTTAAAAGTTGAAAATTTCTGTTGAAAAAAAAAAAAGCCATTTTCTGGACAGCTCTAGCTGTGGGGTTCTGTCCCTTAGTGTCAGTAGCTTTGCCTATAGCTTTTATGATCCTACATTTTTCATGTAAATAATTATTTTTCCAACAATAAAAGTGTGAGGACCCCAAACGAACATGGAAGATGGTTAACTTGGTGACTAAAAAGAGGAATGGGAGAGGTATGGTAGCGGACTAAGACTGTGTGCTTAAATTGAGCAGCTAGTTGACACACTGGAAGCTGTCCTATCTTATTATCTCTGGTGTAAATAGAGGATTGTGCAAAAAACCTTTATTGGAAGTGCAGTATCCCAACTGAGCAAACCCTCTGGGATCAGGACAGATTCCGAGGGCTGTGGCTGGATGCACAAGCTTAGAAGAGAATTAGCATTTATCTAGCATCACCTTCCCCATCCAGATGGGACTTACTGTATGTGATGGCACTTCGTCTCCTTCCCCCCAGACAGCAGGAGAGCCACACCCATACATACCATGGACAACCACACTCCACACAAATACCTGCACCAGAGAGACAGAGCCACCCCAGGGGCATGCCCTGCACACTGCCGCTTCCTATACAAACACACGCTGCACACACCCCAGAAGAAGGCACAGCCGCCCCAGAAACACACTCACCACATCCCGTACAAATGCAGGGCATGTCTACACTAGAAATGCTGCAGCGGCGCCACTGTAATGCTCTCATTTAGACACTGACTACTGCTACAGAAGGGGTTCTTCCCTTGCTGTAGTAAATGCACCTCTCCAAAAGTTGGTAACTAGATCGAGAACTCTTCTGACTTAGCAGGGTCTACTCTGGGCTTAGGTTGGTTTAATTACATTGCACAGGGCATGACATTTTTCACATCCCTGAGTGATGTAGTTAAGCTGGCTTCACTTTGCAGTATAGACTAGCCCACAGTAAAATTAAGCATGGAGAGCTGGATCTTGCTAAATGAACCCAGCAATTTCTGGGCTTGTTTTTCTTTCGCAGACTGCAGGATCCTATTCAACTATAACTCTGAATCTAGGATCCTGACTGATAACACTTTGATTTCCTAGGGTGAAATCACATAGACTCATAGACTTTAAGGCTAGAAGGAACCATCATGACCATCTAGTCTGACATCCTGCACATCACAGGCCACAGAACCTCACCCTCCCACTCCTGTAACAGACCCATAATCCCTAACGGAGTTACTGAAGTCCTCAAATCATGATTTAAAGACTTCAAGTTACAGAGAATCTACCATTTACACTCATTTAAAGATGCAAGTGACCCGTGCCCCACACTGCAGAGGAAGGAGAAAAAACCCAGGGTCTCTCCAAATATGGTGGAAAGTTAGACACTAAGCATGTGGGCAAGACCCACCAGCCGGAAACCTGGGAAAGAATTCTCTGTAGTAACTCAGAGTCCTCCCCTTCTAATGTCCCGTCTCCAGCTGTTGGGGAATATTTGCTACTAGCAGTCACAAATCGGCTACATGTCATTGTAGGCAATCTCATCATACCATCCCCACCATAAACTTATCAACCTCAGTCTTGAAGCCAGTTAGATTTTCTGCGCTCACTGCTCCCCTTTAGAGGCTGCTCCAGAATTTCACTCCACTGATGGTTAGAAACCTTTGTCTAATTTCAAGCCTAAACTTGTTGATGGCCAGTTTATATCCATTTGTTCTTCATGCCAACATTAAATAACTCCTCTTCCTCCCTGGTATTTATCCTTCTGATGTATTTATAGAGAGCAATCATATCTCCCCTCAGCCTTCTTTTGGTTAGACTAAACAAGCCAAGCTCCTTGAGTCTCCTCTCATAAGATAGGCTTTCCCATTCCTTGGATTTTCCTAGTAGCCCTTCTCTGCACCTGTTCCAGTTTGAATTAATCTTTATTAAGCATGGGAGACCAGAATTTCACACTGTATTCCAGATGAGGTCTCACCAGTGCCTTGTATAATGGGACTAAACTTCCTTTTCTCTACTGGAAATACCTTGCCGGATGTATCCTAGGATTTCATTAGCCATTTTCATGGTTGAATTACATTGGCAGCTCACAGTCATCCTGTGATCGACCAGTACCCCCAGATCTTTCTCCTCCTCTGTCTCTTCCAACTGATAAATAACCAGGTTATAGCAAAAAAAATCGTGTTAGTTTCTAAGTGCATGACCTTCCACTTTGCACTATTAAACTTCATCCCCTTTCTATTACTCCAGTTTTCAGTCATCCAGATCTCCTTGTATGATATTCGTGTCCTCCTCCGCATTGGCAATATCTCCCAATTTTGTGTTATCCACAAATTTTATTAGCACACTCCCACTTTATTGTGCCAAGGTCATTAATGACAATGTTAAATAAGACAGGTCCCAAGACCGAGCCCTGCGGAACTCCACTAGTTATCTCCCTCCAGTCTGCCAGTTCATCTGCCAGTATGGCTCATTGTAGTCTCCTCTTTAACCAGTTCCTTCTCCACCTTCCAACTCTCATATTAATCCCCATATTCTCCAATTTAACTAATAATTTCCCATGTGGAACTGTATCAAATGCCTTGCTAAAATCCATATAGATTAGATCTACAATAGTTCCTTTGTTTAAAAAATCAGTTTTCTTCTCAAAGAAAGAGACCAAGTTGGTCTAGCATGATCTATCTTTTGTAAAACCATGTTGTATTTTATCCCATTTACCGCTTACCTCTCTGTCCTTAACTACTTTCCCTTTCAAAATTTGATCCAAGCCTTTGCATACAATTGAGGTCAAACTAACAGGCCTGTAGTTTCCTGGATCCCTTTTTTCCCCTTTCTTGAAAATAGGTACAATGTTAGCAATTCTACAGTCATAGGGTCTGACCCCCGAGCTTAGCGATTCATTAAAAACCCTTGCTAACCTGGCCAATATCTGTCATTGATGAAGGGTGGAGAAGAAGTTCCTTCATCTCAGGATAGGTCAAGGCTACAGACCAAGGAGGGCTGCATGGCAAAGTCCAAAGACATGCCCATCAATTTGGCATTACTGTGATCTCCAGTGCTTGTGCTGAGCACTACACCACACTGACCACTCCAAATTAACACTCGCTTATCCAGTGTGTGCCAAATATCAAGCTTCAAAACCAGCTCACCAGTGAGGTATTTGCTTTTAGTTAAATATTCCAGGTATCCCGAAGTACTTTACAAAGCAATGTGGTAGCTACTGTGACTGAACTCCAATGCCTGTGCAGGCGAATGAAGCAGCCATTCTTCATTTGGTGGCTGCACTCATGTAGGCTTGAACCCATGTTTTAATAGGGGAGGGAACCTTGGTGAGAGCCCCAGGTCCGTCCCTTTACTGAAGAACCATGAGAGGTTTACCTTCCATGTGATGCTGTCCCCAGAGATGGGCAGCAATTACCTGAGTTGAACTTCTCCTTTGAAGGACAGCACTTCTCTCAGTGCACTGGTGCCCTCTGCCAGCACTGCAGGACCCCATTGGGGAGATTGGGTTGTCACACAGGTTTATATGGTTGGCCTGCACACACTCACTTGGATGCCTCTGCACACATTTGGCAAACGGCCTGCAGAGAAGAGTTCACAGTGTTTGCTAGGTAACTCCATGCACTAATGGTTCTGTCGGAAGCCTGAGGGTATCTATTACAGCACCTCTACAGCTCAGGCTGCGCTGTCTCTCATATGTCGTCTGAAGTGACCATATAGCTAAGTGACATTGAGTTGAAAAATCTATAACAAAGAATGCCTTTGCTATCCATCTCCAGGAAGTGTTAATGTCATCTTTAGCTCTTATTCGTGCCAATTAGGGCAAAACCCCTTGGAAAAGGACTAGATATATGATGTCAGCAAAAGCTGGTGTGTAGCATTTTGGCTGCTGCTCCGAGACCAGGGCTCAGACTCATCATTCATATTGCCAGTCACAGAGGTGCTCCAACAGTTCCATGTGGACAATGCTCATTTTAGTATAAACCTTGGTCTGCTGAAGCTGGCAATAAATCAACTTCATAATGAGGTGAAGCTGCTAGCGGAACGTTCTGTAACTACATAGACAGGGTCCAATAGGCTCTATTAGGCAAAAGAGATGTTTGATCTATGGTAAGTCTTCTGGGAGACCTTGTAACTGGTTTGCTCAATAGACAGAGCAAGATAACTTGGGATACAGAGAAAAGTTTGGTTGCTTTAAGAAAATTCAGTTAGAAATTTGCAAAATCTCTCAGCAGAGAATTGAGACAATAGCTGAAAACAAACAGCCGTATTCAGTAACCAATACTTTTGTTTTCCTGGAACAGATGGTGCTAAGTAAGAATGATTTTGAATTGACATGGCACCTTTTGTGCAAGCAAATCCCCAAGTTCCTTATAATGACAGTATCACAGAATCTATTTCCTCTTTTGGTAGCACAGGATGTGGCAATGATGGACATAAACTAAATATCCAGCCAGATCACCTTAAGGACCTAGCTAGAAATCAATCTCAGTGACACTCGATTTGCAAGGAGCGTATGTCCCTGTGGAATTTGCCATGATGCTCATGTTGATGATAGCACAGGGTAGCCCCAACAACATACTCTGTAGTGTCTTACCTGGTCTAGTTTAAGGATGGAATTGGTATTTCTAGGGATTTCTAGATATTATAGGGATTGAAATGCCCAAATCCCTTTAAATTTAATGGGAAATGAACATCCAGATTCCTTAGGCAGCTTGGAAAATGGCCATTGAAATGTCTCCAGAGATCAGATTTGCTCTCAGAGGCTATCCCACAACATTCTACAACTCCTCAACCTCCTCTCTTCTGTCCCTGCCCCACTTACTCCTACTCCCCTCTGCCCTGTCCCCCCACCAGCTCCTCATCCCCTCAGTGTCCTAGTCAAACTGCTCCTTCTCTTCACTGCCTGGGCCACGGCAGGGGAAGCACAGACAGCACAGGAGAGACAGTCTCCCTGCTCTCACTTTTGTTGCCAATCCAGCCCCTGGCTGCCAAGAGGAGCAATTATAGAGAAAGCCCTGCTCATCCCTGTAGCTCTGGGCTGGAGCAAACTGGGTCGCTCTGTGGGGATGGTGGATATGCAGTGCAGATGGAATGGTCAGGGAATTTAGCTGTCAAACTCTAACAAATCTCTACTGAGCGTGTGCAAACTGAGATTTGTCAGATGCTTGTAACTTTGCCAAATGTGATGTTTTTTTCATGGAGTGGCACAGGGTGCATCCCTGACACCAAGTTTCAGGTCCCGGCATCAAAGCATGGAGGTGCTGGAGTTTCTCAATGACATTGCTGTAAGAATGTTTTAATGGGCTAAACAATGTATTTCCCCCCCAATTTCACTCTCAGAATTGCTGAACCATTTTAGCTGAAACTTTCCAAAAACAGTCAGCCTGAGGCAGACACCCAGCATGGGGAATTTCAGCACGAATGGTTTACGTTAAGTAAAGTTATAAGCAACTGAAAAGATGGTCTTATAATGGGAAGTGTTAGGCAGCCTTAGCTGCAAGTGTTGTTACAAGCCCTGCCTACAATTTCTCTGTCCTCCACAGTGATCGCAAAGGGGTGTGAGAAGCAAATCAGCAGCAGCTGAGATCACAGTCCTTGAGTCATCCTCCCTGTGCAGAGTAGGATGGCCTAAAGGAGCCAAAGCTCCAAGATTAGCAACATTCAGCCCCCTCCACCACCAGCATCTGTCCCTCCAGCTGGCAAGGGGCAGTGTTCCATCAGCAGGTGTTACCAAGCCTCCCGACTGAATACTCAAGGCAGTTGTATGTCCTGAGTCTGTCACGTTCCTGTAAGGACTGGTGGGGGGAGGTGTGGAGGCTTCTTGTGTTCTCTTCCCCCACCCTGGGGACCAATGCAAGGCAGGCCCCTCCTGTGAGTGTAATTAACTACTCTCTTTTCCAGACCATTAATACAGATGTGAAGTGAGATGGGAGCTGATGCTGACCCCTCGTAGAACTCCATTACAGCCCTCCTTGTTAGCTGCTACACGGCAGTATATCATTACCCTTTGATTGCAGCCTTTTGGCAAGTTTTCAGGCTATGTGACAGTGCTAATATCTAAGACCATTTGAATTAATTTTATGTGAAAGGTTGCGTGAGAGTCTGTATGAAATGGATCTGACTCAGATGTCACACTGGTTTCCGCTGGTATGGCTGCATTCACTGCGATGAGGTTGCTTGCTGCTTTGCATTGCTGTAACTCAGAGCAATATCAGGCTTTGGGCACTAGTTTTATCATTCTGTCTGAAGAATCCCTCTTGTTTACGATGCATGATTTGTTCTTTGTGGCTCATACTTCCATTGTCCTGCATTCCTTGCAAACTACAAATGCCCACTGTCTCCAGTGAGTGCATGGGTTGCGTGGCCCTAATTGTTTACAGACCCCCACCCCCATCCTTTTATTAATATTAGTGCCATATTACTAAGGATGTGAGTCAGACTTACCAGACAGCCATTGCCAGGAACACTCATCATTCCTTTCTTGACCGTCGGTCCCGCCTTTGATTGTTCCAGTCTTCCACTACCTCTCCAGGGCTTTTCAGAAATCGTTGTTGGAGGTCTGGACAGTTTACTAGCTAGCGCCATTGACACATTGGAATGAATGCATGTCATCCAGAGCCGCTAATGAGATACCATGCGGATTCTTAGTTATTTTCTCCCCAAAAGAATGCACTCTATGGGAGTGCACCCTGAGTCAAAGATCAGAATGACACCCATGAGCTACACTCTAGAGCCCTTTGATCACTCTTTCGCCAGGGCCTCATGCAGTATTTGTGCATGGGAGTCAAGAAACCAGCATTCTGCTCCTAGCCCTGACACTGACACGTGTGACCATGGACATGTCACTTCACTCTCCGTGCCTTAGTTTCCCCATCTCAAAAAGAGGAATAATCAGACCCACCATTTCAAAGTACTCTGAAATCTTCAGATGAAAAGTACAATGCAAGGTATTGATATTATATATAAATAATCACTGCACTGTCTTCATTCTACCAGGCACCCAGTATCTCACCATGTAAAGCATCAGACCTTTGGAAAGCATTGGCTCTCCTAACCAAGGCCTCTCTCTGCACAGACAGGAGGTTGCAGTAATGGCTTCAGCCTTCCCTGATGGTAAGTTAACAGGGAGTTCAGCAGAAGCTCAAGTCATTCATATTTGCTGTTTGAAAGGGTAGGACAAAGTAAACAAAGTTTGAGGGAGCAGGTAGGTCACATAAAAAAAACAACAACCCTAAGCTGTTAAAGCTACAGTGAGTTGTTGGGAATATCCAGGTTTGATTTTTGTTTTTAACTGAAAGCAATTTATTGGACTGTCATTTCACAGCTTCAAGGAGTAAAATAAAACTTTTGTAAGTTTCCTGTCCCCCAGAGCATCCATCACTACCCACTGTGTATGCAGTGGATTGAAGCCTGTTTGAATTTTATTTAAAATACTCTCACACAAAGACATTCTTTGTGATGCACTAATTCTTCAGATGCTCCCAGACACTGCAGGCAAAACCCTGAATAGAGCTTTCACCATTGCTTCCTCCAACAATCAGGGCTTCTGGAATACAAGCTTCAAATAAAGCAGCGGCACGGGGAGATATTTAAAGAGGTTTTATTAAACTGCCTTATTTCTATTTGCACCATTGGGACTACTGCAGCCCTTCAGATGGAGCATAATGGAGTGCAAGATGCAAAAACTATACTCACATTGTGGGGAAACAAATAAACTCACAGTCCCTCTCTGTTAACAGGTTTTTTCCCAGATAATAATGGTTTTGCTTTAACTAATCTTAAGTTTTCAGGAGTGATTAGATGCTTTAGTTGAACAAATCCCATTATTTAAGCCTTTATTTCTCTCCTTAGCATCCATTCTGAGTCGCACATCTATTTGCACACATAGCGTATTTATGGAAGGTATTTTTTTCTTTAAAAACATCAATGAAAGGTTTTTCAGCGAAACCCAATTTGTGTTTATGGAAAATCTATAGTACCCGGTTGAACTAAGCGAAGGGTGAAGAGAATAGCCATGCTAATGTGAGCTGAAATGTGTCTTGCTCATCGGCTAAGAGGCTGAAACTAAAATATGGACCCCGATTAGGGTATTTGCAGGGCCTAGTGTAACCTTTAGAAGCTGAACAGGAAACTGAAGAGACATACGCCCAGTTCAGCAAAGCACTTGAGCATGTGCTGAACTTTAAGTTCATTGACTTCAATAGGGGAATTTTGCATGTGCTTAAAGTTCAGCGTGCGCTTGAGTGTTTTTCAGAGTTGGGGGCTTTAATAATACTGATCAGATCATGAAGATCACAGAGAGGGAGACAAAGAGATAGAGGACATCAGCAGCCGAGACTATTCAGGACTTGAATTCACACTAAGAGCTGAGCCAGGGCGAAAGGGGCTGTACTGTGTGTTTGTAACATAAATTCTGCTAAGACCTGTGTGAAGGATAAACTTTGGATAAGCTCCCCACATACCATGCACCCACCCACACAATCAACATGGGGCCTCCACCGCTGCTTCCTCATTCCCTCACTGCCACCTACGCACTGTCTTATTTAATTCTGCTCTCTTTGGCCTGAGACACCTTGTTTATTTCTCATTCTACTAGCAAAATAATTATCTCCCCATGCTTGCTGCAGTATCTTCTTGACACTTCTTTTTCCCAAACCAGAGTGTTTGGGAATCATCAGGAAAAAAAATCTATGTGAACTTGGAAGCAACTTGCAAAAAGGGTTCCTAAAAACCAACAACACAGACTCAAAGAGAGCTGGGAGGGAGGAGAAGTCACAGTGAGTGATTTGCATTCCCCTGATTTATCTGCATTTCCATTTAATAAAAGACATTAATTGATTCATTTTTTATGGCTGCACACAAAGCTATTTCTGGCTGGAGGGAGAAACTCTTAAATAGAATGAGTCAGCCTAGACCTCTTACGTCACCCTGGGACCCCGAAAGGTATAGCTTCAAAGAAATCAGCATGCTACACAGGGCTATTTTCTACTCACACATCAAATAGAGAGAGAAAATGCTGACTTCTGATGACTGGAAAGAATTTCTCCATGGCTATTGGCATCTGGCAAATAGTGACTGGACTCTAAAGCAAGTCTGGGGCCTCGTTCAGCTAGCTGCCTACCACAGAACACAAGAATCCCTCACCTACTCAGGCAGGGTATAACAATTCAGCAGAACACAAACCCTTGAGCCAGGGGAGTCAGGGATGGAAAAGTCCTAGCAGATCATCCACTCTGTCCCAAAACATTACTGCTCTTTTTGTCCAGACTACTTTTAAAAGCCCAAATCCTCCATTGTTTCCTCCAGAGGTTATTCCACAGCAGGTGGGTCTAAAATTTTATCTCAAAACCATTTTTCAATGGAAAATTTCAGTTTTGACTAAACAAAATGTTTATGAAAAATGTCTGCTTTAAACAGAAACATTAGCCTTTTGTCGAAAAACTACTCCAAACCTGTCAAGTGTCAGCTGAAAACCAAAAACATTTTACTGGGAAATGCTGCCTTGGTGCCTCATGGGACTTGTAGTTTAGGTATTTCATGCTCCCACTCTGCTCTATGAGCTAGGTTCCCCAGCCAGACATCTCCCATGATGTGCCATGGCAGCTCAGCAAGAAGGGATATCATACTGCATCATGGGAGTTGTAGTTCAGCCAGGGCGCTTGGCCCACAGATGACAGCGGGGGCACGTTTCACCCAAACTCCAACTCCCATGAGGCATTGCTGCAGAATTTCCAAATCAATGTTTTTGGTTTTAAACTAAAACTTTTTGCCCTAAAATGTTGAGCTTTCCAGCTTTCAACAAAAAGTCAAAAATATCCATGGAAAAGAGCTGAAACTCCGTCATTTTAGTCAAAACTTTCCATGATGAAAAAAATACAAACATTTTCCAACTATCGCTATTCTGCAGCCAGATAAATCGCACTGTTGGGAAGAATGTCCTGATAGCTTAATTACTGCCCCAACACTCAAAGCAGGACAACCATGGCACACAGGCAGCAGCTGTATCAGAAGAGGTCAAGCCTAAGGTGAGCTGAGCCTGCTGCACGTGTCAGAACTGTTTGCAATAGGATAAATGTCTGTGCAGGTCACATCACATTCAGAAAGTGATCTTTATGTTTGGGTCCCATGTCAGCCCTTGCCAGGGAAGGTACATCCTTTGCTCTGGGACTGTGACAATGTGACATCTTGACTGCTGGTTTCCTCTGCTTCCCCATCTTCATTTTGGTGTCTAATTCTTCATCATTTGCAGCTACTGTACATCAGAGGAGCCATCAAAGGACCTCAGCAAAGAGAGGCTCTTGTGTTCTATATGCAAAACAGAAGCCTGGGATTCTTTTGAACTTCCATCATGCTGGGTGGTGAGACTAATTTAGCAGCATATGCTTTCTAAATCTGTACGTAGCCCCTGCACAATATCAATACCCTGCTTGCTAGTGCTAAAATCCTTACAGTTCAGAAACACCAACCTCTGGGCATGTCCCCACTGTCTTCTTCCATTAGGGAAGTGGTGCAATAGAGATTGCTAACAAGCATGTTCCCCCAAGCTGCTAACGCAGGCCTGGCAATCCACAGCTTGCTTTGTACTGTGGGCTGCTGGTTTGCAGTGCTTCAGCCCTCACTCCTTGCAGAAAGGAACCACAGTGATGTACAGCAAGAAAGAACACTTTCAGGTAACGTTGCCCGCGGTTTCCCTTTGTGAGGAGGTTTGTGTTGACACATCTGGCTGATGGAATCTTAACCTGTCTGCTCTGGCGGCAATGCCCCTGCAAACGTGTGTGTGTGTGTGTGTGTGTGTGTTCAGAACACTGCCTCCAAAGTCTCCAAAGCTCCTATTTCCCCATGTCAACTTGGGAATTTAGAATTGTTTTCCTCCCCTTGAAGATTTCTACTCAGAAGACCTGGAATTCTGAAAGATCAGAAGTTACTGAAGCAGGTAAGGGATCAATGCAAGCAGAATAAACATACTTTGCACAAAGTGTGAGTAAAGCAACACCCTTCCTAGGGCTGGCTTTGCAGCCTCTGGTCAGTAATATTAGAAAGCTTTAAGTACAATGCCAGTCATAGGGTTGGGATAGTCTTGTGCATCATAGTAATGTGAGGTTTGCATTGCGATGCAACGTGATGGCAATGTATAGAAATGTTCCTATGTATCACATTTTGGGGGCCTCAAAAGCTAGTGTGAGGCCCACATGCGGCTTACAAAGAAGGGGGCTATCTGACAAAATAGGCATGGCTATGGAATAACATGGGATAGGGAGCCGCCCTAGATAGAGCACTAGGGCTACCTCCAAAAGAAGCCCAAAGAGCAGCATTCCATCATAACTTCAGGCAGGTCAGGAAGCCTGGGACTCAAGGCCTGGATTATTTCTTGTGGAGGAGTGAAATGAGTGGATAGATGCAGGATGAACACATTACCCTAGTCTGCTGTATTTACAGCGTATATAGTTACTGCAGCTTGGAACAGAGATGGTTCTCACAGAGAAAAGTCAGGGAGGGTTTCAGTTTATTTACTCAACGATGCAGCAAATCTTTCTTAGGATAAATTATCTATCCTCTCAGTCAGCACAAAACTCAGAAGGCTCAGAGGATCAATCCTGTAGTTACCCACTTCTCTTCAAATGTTCCTCCTTAGTCTATCCCCATCAGGTCTCTGGTCATCTGGTACAGGTCCTGCAGCAGAGTCAGCCCCCAGCTGTTCGCCAAACCCTTCTGCATAGTGTTGCCATAAAATCCAAAGAGCAAGTCATTCAGCAGCTCTGGGACTTTATGTTAGCACTTTGCTATTTCAAAAGGATAAGACAGTAACTCAATTCAGTCATGGTGGATGTGGCCCATTCCCAACAGTTGACAAGAAGGTGGGATATCTGTTGTGTGTGATATCTGTTGATACTCACACCTTCTTGTCAACTGTTGGGAATGGGCCACACCTACCATGATTGAATTGGCCTCGTTAGCACTGACCCCCCACTTGGTAAGGCAACTCCCAGCTTTTCATGTGCTGTATAATTATACCTGCCTACTGTATTTTTCACTCCATGCATCTGATGAAGTGGGTTTTAGCCCACAAAAGCTTATGCCCAAATAAATTTGTTAGTCTCTAAGGTTCCACAAGGACTCCTTGTTGTTTTTGCTGATACTGACTACCCCTCTGAAACCTATATGGGTTAAGACAATCGGGACCACATCACTAAAATTCCAGAATAAGAGTGGTTATACATGGAGTTAATCTGAATCCCTAATCCAGAATAACTCCAAGTATAGACCAGCCCTTTGAAGTCCTTGAGAGCAGGGTTGTGCTGCTTAGAGACAACCTGCAGTGGGGCAGAGAGCAGCCCTGATGTCATACTGACTGCTAAGAATTTTTCAAAACTTCATGTAACAAAGTAAAGCTTCAGCTTTAACTCCTGCCCAGTGTGGGTCCTGAACACAAGCAAAATGAGTGCCTTCCTCCTGGTGCAGTGCTTTGGGGTGGGCAGTGCCCTGGAGGCCTCTCTCCCTGCCAGCAGTAGAGCCAGAGAAGGTAGGAAGGGTCTGAGTCCCACTCCACCCTACAGACTGAAGGGGAAGGAAACTCATGGCCCAGTTGCTAATAGCCTGGAGACCGGCAGACTGCGAAGTAGCTTCTCACACTGTGCTATTTCTGTAGCCACCTCTTCATGGATCTGATAGAAAAGCCACAGCCAGGTAAGCCTATATAGCTCCTGGGTGGGTTTTTACCACCTAGAGCCACAGCCAGCCCTGCTGATTGAGAGACAGCCTGTGGGAATTCCCTCGCAGGCACCATTAACCTCACAGGCCTGGTCCCTTCTGATTTGATCAAGTATCTGAAACAAAACTCCCCTGCAGGCACATCTCAGCTCCACAAGGACTGCTTCCCGTAGGCAGGAGCCAGGAGCATGTGACAAGAGGGGTTTCAGCTGCAATCGCCCTGCAGCCTGAAGGAGAGGAATCACCTGTAAGCACCCATCCCCAGGGAAAGAGGCTGACTCACTGTGTCTCCTTTGGGTCTTGTTGCCCGCCCCTTTTCACTCAGTCTCCAGCCCCCCACCCCACCCCAGCCTATCTCTATTGCTCTCTTCCTCCTCACTTTCTTTTTACAATTCCCTCTTTCCCTCCATCCTTCTCTTTCCTCTCCCTCTCTTTCATTTTCTGCTTTTGAGGCTCCCTGTTGATTCTATCCCCATGTTTTTACTACTTCTGCCTGTCTTTATATTTAGGTCCTTGTACCACAGTCAGTCCTGAGTTCTAATCCTGCCGCAAGCCTGAGGCAGGCCACTTCCCCACTCCATCTCCATTTCCCGCTCTGGAAAATGAGGGTAACAGTATTCACCCCCCTGCTGGGAGGAGTTTTGGGAGAATAGCACACTGGATAAACTGATAAAGAATGATCAGTGTTATTGCCATTCTTGGTTAAGCATCTTTTTCAGTAACTCGGTGTAAATATTTAAAGATGCTGCCATCTTATCTGCAAAAGAGAAAGAAGTCAGCAGCCCATCAGTGTTTGTTTAGCGAAACCAGCAGCACGGCAGCTCTTGCATTTCCCCTCTGTTATTCAGGCGAAAGCTCCACAGTGAACATGAGGGTGAATGGCACAAGGGAGGTGAAGAGAGAGATCTCACAGGGAATGCATGAGACATGCTCGGGTTTTTTTCTAAAACCATAAAATGACGGAAGCTGAGGACACATTGTCCTGGTGGCTTTCCCTGCTCTGCTGGCTCTTACTGTCTGCATCCCTCACGCAGTGTCAGACACTGCATCCTAGCCGCACACATGTGAAGAATTACAATGGACTGCCAGCCACTTTGGGGATCCTGCAAAATAAGACAAGAGGCTTGTTGCTGTTCAGAATGGTCCCCCTGTGGGCAGGAGATGAGGGAAGCATTGCTGGGGATCTGACACCATCACCCTGGAATATGCGGAGTATGCGGCTCAGTCAATGGATGACATCAGAGCACGCTCAGAGTGCAGCAGGAGCAGCTGCAGCTCCGCATGTACCTGAAAAGAGAGGAGCTACAGGGATTGTGGGAGAGATTCCTGGGGGGCAGGGAGAGAGGTATGATTATTTTGCACTGGCTTTTACTATCCCTCACCAACAGACAAGTTGGAACTGACACTGCTTGGCTAGAGGCGTTGCTAAGTTGTGCACGGAGAGGGTGTATCAGCAGGCAGATATGGAGTCAATAGGCCATGTGTGGATTGTACGTGGCAAGTTCTGTGTCAGGATGTGCCACTGGGCTTAAAACACAGAGAGAGGCTGGGAACAGCCGGGGCACAGATCTGCCCACCTACCAACAACGACCAAGTATCAGGGTCTCTGTTTGGCTGCAGGAAGAGCAGCACAATAGAACACGGATGTCCCACCTCCTTTACTGTGCTTCACCCCCATACAGTATGTGAGCATGGAGTGGGGCCTCGCCTTTGCAGTGATTAAACTCTTCATAGGCAGAGCAGAGGAGATAGAGACTGCAGAACGTGGGGCCAGTACAATTCTGCATGGACGGGCCCTGGCAGGGTGCTGACGGAAGCTGGGCACAAACCCTGCAGCCCATCCTCCTGCCCCATCGTTTATCACTTCCCTGCAGAGCCCAAGCATGCCTGGAATTTGACTTGCAAAGTCACCGCACAGTTACAAATCAGCAGTTCCAATCCCCGAAGCCCACTCTCGGCACTCTGCAGTAACAAGACTAAAACCATCCCTTTGGGGCTGTGTTTGGCTTGTGTTTACTTTCTGCCACAGCGGGAAAAACTAGAAGATCCTGCCTGCCACTGAGAGGCAGAACACAACTGGCTGGGTCTCCAAAGCTGGGCAGGCCCATGGCTGCCTGCTGAGCTATGAACAGGCTTTAGAATCCATGGATTTTAACACACAGCAGAAGGGTCATGAAGTCAGCAACCCAACCATCCACCCTTCTGTTCCTGCCCAGAACTCAGACGCCAGTCCTCAGGGGCACTCACTAGGAACTGGAAATGCCAAGAGCTTGACTCCCCCACCCCAGCTTGCAGAGTGCCCAGCTCCAGTCTGACACAGTAAGCAGCACTTTCAGTAGGACTGAATTTCCCTGACTGCACTCGTAGATCAAACTCATGTTTTCTGCAGTGGAAGTGGTTGGGTGACATCACTCTCCCTTTGCTTCCAACATAGGGGTTGTTAGATGGGGCCAGACTGGGGCCCATCTAGTCCCGTGACTTGTCCAGTACCGGCTGCTTCAGAGGAAGAAACCCTGCAGTGGGAAGTTATGGGATTACTTCTCCCCAGGTAAATTCCCAAACAGTTAGAGGTTGGCTTATGCCTGAAGGAGGAAGGTTTCTATCCCTTCAAAAGCTCTAATTTTAATGTGTCCTATGAACACTCTGGATAATCTTGCTACCCATATAAATGTCCAATCTTTTTTTTAAATCCCACTGAATTTTTGACCTCAGTTATTTCTTGTGGCAGAGAGGTCCACAGAATAATTTGTGCACTGCATGAAAAAGTATTTCCTTTGCTCAATTTTAAATTTCCCAATTTTAATGTAATTGAATGTCCACTACTTCCTGTATCACAGGAGATAGAGAACAGGAATTGCTGATCTATCCTTTCTATCCCCTTCATTATTTTACAGACTTTGATCTTGTCCCTTCTTCTTTGTTTCCTCTCTAGGGAGCTTTTTCAATCTCGTTTCATATGAAGTCCCTAATTCAGGCCCCTAATTATTCTCATCACTTGCTTCTGAACCCATTTCTATTTCTGCTGTTTTTGAGCTGGGGTGACTAGAATTTAGCCCAGTATTCCAAATGGTGACATTCCATTGATTTATGTATCTTAGTATCTCTGCTTTGTACAGCACTGAGCACATCTTCAATAAATAAGAATTACTAATAATAGTTTAAACTAAAATGTGCAGCTTTTGTAGACAGTAAAGCCGAGTTACATGTGATGTTATAAGATTTACTCAAATATGTCCTTACAAAATTCAGATAAAACTATACTGAAACAACTCATTTCCAAAGAGATGCCTCTGAGTTGTGTGCACAGAAATGGCCTCATTTAAAGTACAGATCTGCTTAGAAATGTGACTATGCAAAACTCAGATGTTCTTATTCAGCAGATCCACTCGCTGTGTGCAGAGTCCTCCCTGCTGACTTTACTGGCTAACATTTGTAAAGTCTTTTGCTCCTCTTAGCCCCACAGAGCCAACCCAGCTTTGGGAGTAGGAGCTGGAGTCTATTCCATCTCATGCATTCTCAGCAGAATTTGAACTAAATTTGCAATTGGAAAATCTTTATTATTATTTGTATTACAGTAGCATCTAGAGACCTCAATTAAGATTAGGGCACTTATTAATAGTGATGATGCACAGCCAGAGAACCCAGTTTGACTCTCAGGTCCCATGGTCAGTTTCAAGGCTGGTCATTAGATAAAACATCTTTTTAATTATAAAGTAAGCACTTTTATGACAGAGCCACTGCGACACAAGACCAGGGAAATCTACCATTTTACAGTCACTGATCAGAGCAGGGACATATCTGAACAAAGCAAAACCTATTGCATGTTCCACCAAGACAGAAAAGTAGGCAGGTCTGGGGGATGGCCAGCTACTGAAATGCACAAGTGCATTTTCAACATAGGTACCAGGCCCATTGAACTCAATGTCAGAGGCTTTGGGATCAGGCCCATGGTTCGAATCCCAGTTGTGCTGCAGAATCTGGTTGCCTGCATATTTCAGGTATTATGAATTACTGACAAGCCCCAGGTTCTTTCTATCCATGCCTTTTATTGCACCCATCCCAATAATAGCCAAGTGTCAGATGCACAGTTACAAAGAGAACTGTTCCCATCTGAAAGCATCATACTCCACTGTTTGTGTGGCGTTTTAAGCGGGATGGGTCTCCATTGTCTGCCTCGAGCAGAAGTACTGCTGTCTGTTCTGCAGCTGTCAATATGGAGCAAAGGCCTGTGCAAAGTGACGTATCTTCCATTGTGGCTGGATAGCAGCAAGATGCAAACTCAGCCTGACCTCCAGCAGCAGAGAATCCCCCGCACAGGGGGACCTGCTTCGAAGGACGACCCTGATTCATCTCACTTCTACCTTGAGAAGGTAACTACAGCATCTCTGAAGGCACCTACAAAAATGAAGCCCTGGTCCATTGCGGGCTTTAGAGATCAGCACGAAAGCATTGGCATGGATATGGAAGGGGCTGGGGGCACGTGTAGTGTGTGGATGGTGGCATGCTGTGCTCCCAGCCATCTGTTGCACTCAGTAGGTGGTGTTGTTGAGGCTGCTGCATCTTGAACAATTGGTCCTCACAATCACTCCCTTGAAGGGGGCTGTCGTGACGATGGTATGGATCACCATGGATCACTCTGCTTTTGAGGTGAATGGGCGGGGTCTCCTAGGCATTTCCTGCTAAGGCTCCCTTGTGTGTGGTAGGAAGAGCCATGAGTCTAGCGGGCCCCTGGCAGTGGGAGGCAGACTCCCACAGCAGAAGATGCTCTGCTTTTAACAATTCAAACTCCAGCCATTCGAGAGCAACATAAATAACCACCAGCAAAAGCCATTGTGCGTCAAATGCTCCCCCATTCAAGCATTCTGACAGACCCAGGAAGTACTGCACGGCTCGTTCTGTGTCACAACACTCCTGCATTTATACTGTCCTCATGATGAATTCTACCTCCTGGTAACTGACTGGTCTCCACGCCCTCCACCTCTGCACTGTGCAAACAGCTGGCAGGGAAGGCTACTCAGCAGCAGCCCACTCCAAAGCGTTGGGAGAGAAACAGGAGCAACTTCCTGTCCCAGCACTAGAGGTAGAAGGGATGGGGCTGCGTACACTCAGCAGCAGTCTCCCTTCACCCTGCTGGCTTTACTCTCTGCGGCCCCACAACAACCCCTATTACAGGGGGCATCCATAGCTGAACTCCTTCCTGCTGAAAGAGGGACCTTGGGCAGCTGCTGCTCAAATTCCCACTGTTTTTATCTCCTTTGTTCCGGGCCTTGCAGTCAGTCAGGTCTGCATATCCCAGCGGTGCCAGCCATAGCATGTAGCGGAAGGAGAACATTTGCTATCACCAAAAGGAATTCTTACCTAGTTTTTCCTTCCTGGATGGAAAAGTAAAAGGCCAGGCTGGATTTTCACACTGCTCATTTACCCCACTGTCATGGGGCACGGGGCGCTCACATAGGATGCAGAGGAAGGTGCTAGAGGTGCCTAGACAGACAGACAGACAGACAGGAGGAACATCTACAGAGGCTCTACACTGAAAAGCAGCCACATGCCCATCGTCCTTCCCCTTGCAGAGAACCCTGGATCTCGAACCCCAGGGGAGGTGACCATGGAGCTGGCTGAATGGATTGGTGCAGCCTGTTCCCTTAGCTCCACCCCTGTTGGTGCAAGTATCCAGGCCAGAGTGCCTGCCAGCCTGGGCTCCCCCAGCCCCTGGACCCTTATGGCAGCTGGCTCTGCGGGCCTCCTACTCTCTGCAGTCAGGCAGCACAGGGAAGCGGCTGCTGGAGGACTTGCCCCACCAGGAGCAAGCTGAAAAATTCAGTCTCGGTTCTCCTTGGAAACAAATTCAGAATTTTTTCTCTGACAAACAATTTCAATTTTTGTCCTGATTCAAGAGGATTTTTTGCCCCCAAATTTGAAATTTCCATGGGAGGGAAATTTCATTCTCCAGCCTGTTCTCATTGGCACCGTCGTTAGTGCCCATCACCCCTCCTCCTTCTCTCAATATCCCTTCCTCAGCACTCTCCTATTGAACCAAATCAAACCCCTCCTGCTATCGCTCCCCAGGGGCCTGGAGCAGTACTGAGGAGCCTGCAGGTAAACCAGAAAGGTGACGGCTTTACAGAGAGATCAGTTCAGACAAACAGGCTGGGCTGGGAGTTCCTGCAAATTACCCAGCTCCTCCACCTCCACCCGGCTTTGTCCCAGCCCCACACCCTGTAGGACCCAGGGGGCTCAGCCTGCACAGAGTGTCTATCAGAGACAGGCTGAGGAGGAGCAGTGAGGACTGTGAGTTGACAGAGAAGTCAACAGACCTCTACGGGACCTCTACAGCCCTCCCTCTCTCCCCACCAACATCTGGCCACTTACTAGTAGTGCCTTCAGGGAATCTGCTGGCCTCTCCCCAACTCCCATCTCCTGAGGGACTCCTACATTGGAAATTGAGAGGGGCTGCAGGTGGCAGATATCCTCTGTCTTCGGGGGTTGCCAGGTAGGGCCATTGCCCCTCCTGCCTCCAAGCCCTGAAGGCATCCTTGGGTCCCAGGGAGTGGCTTGATCCAATTTCCCACCAGACAGTACTGCTGCCCCCAGTCCACACTAAAATCAAGGGTGGTCAGCTCCTCATAAGGTCTAGGTTCAGAGCAAGGGTTACAGATTGCCCTGTTCATAGCAGAGACCTCCCTCAACTTCCCATGTTGCTGTCTGTTAAAACAGCAATCATCTGATAGCCATGTAAGTTTGTCTTGGGAGGAAGGAATGGTAATACCAGTTCCCCACTTGCATGCACACACATGGGTGCACACACGCACACACACGGGTGCTTGCACATACACAGGCGCATACACACTGGTGCTCATACTCAGACATGGGTGCATACATCATAGAATCATAGAAGATTTTTAGGGCTGGAAGAAACCTCAGGAGGTCATCTAGTCCAACCCCATGCTCAAAGCAGGAGCAATTCCCAACTAAATCATCCCAGCCAGGGCTTTGTCAAGTCTGACCTTAAAAACCTCTAAGGATGGAGATTCCACCACCTCCCTAGGTAACCCATTCCAGTGCTTCACCACCCTCCTAGTGAAATAGTGTTTCCTAATATCCAACCTAGACCTCCCCCACTGCAACTTGAGACAATTGCTCCTCGTTTGGTCATCTGCCACCACTGAGAGCAGCCGAGCTCCATCCTCTTTGGAAACACCTTCAGGTACAGTAGTTGAAGGCTGCAATCAAATCCCCCCACACACATTCTTCTATTCTGCAGACTAAATAAGCCCACTTCCCTCAGCCTTTCCTCGTAAGTCATGTGCCCCAGTCCACTAATCATTTTTGTTGCCCTGCGCTGGACTCTCTCCAATTTGTCCTCATCATTTCTGTAGTGGGGCGACCAAAACTGGACACAATACTCCAGATGTCATATGTGCACACCCACCCCTCGACCCCACTTCAGAATCCAGCCTCTAGCTCTGCATCATCTATTTTGGTGGGTGGAAGAAGGCTGAGCTCTATTCCCCTTAACACACCATCAGAACTTGATCAAAACTCTTTGAAATGGCTTATGCAAAATCTCTAATGCTTCTTTGTCTGCCCCAGAGTGCAGCCCCTTTTCACCTGGGAATAGTGGCCCAGATACTCAGAGGTATTTAGGCTCCTGATTTCAATGGGTGTTAGGCACCTAAATATCTTGGAGGATGTGGGCCAGTGTCCCATTAGAAGGAGAAACTTCCTGGTCTATCTGAGCTGGGCCTAGTGCTGTCCACCTGTTAGCAGTCTACAACCTCGCTGCCCCAGCCAGGGCTGCCTCTCATTCACTTGTGGGCACAGGCTTTCAACCGCCAGCAGCCCGAGTTCCATCGCAGGTTGGAGCAGGCACAGCTAAATGGCAGCTGGACAACCACAGTGGTGTTGTAATGCCAGGCCCCATCACTATGGCAGGATTTGGAGCCTACAATCCAAGGTACACACAGAACAATCGGTGGCAACCAGTGGGCTAGCAGAACCTGGGTGAATCTGAGCTGAGGTTAGTTACTTCCCCAGAGAAGCTGACACGTCCTGAGGTACCTGTTCACTGTTCTTAGCAGGGAATCCAGGTGAGATGGACAAAAGGACCAGATAGTCAGAGAGTAGCTGGAGGATCAGGAAGAAGATCAGACACCAAGGCAGAAGAGGGAGCAGGAAGAAGGTGTCCTTTGGTCAAAATAATGTTCTGCAAGCCCTAAAACAAGCAGTTCACAGCCAGCCTCTGAATAGGGGATCCCTACTCAGTCACAGCCGAGGACACTGAAGACAGAGAGCATGAAAAGATTCACAGCCTGTGGGATTCGGCCTGGCCTGGCACAGCCAGAGAGTTTGGAGTGGTGGCCAAAGGAGTAACACAGCCTGAGGGAGCAGGTAAAAACAATGCAAGGTGCTATGGCCCCTTACTGGACACTTTGGGCCCAGTCCTGAAACGTGCTGACTCCAATGGCAGTTGAAATTCCCAGCACCCCACAGGGCCCTAGCTGTCAGGCAAGTGTGGAGAGCAGTAGCAGTTTGCTCTTCCTGGCTCCCCTGTCCCGTTGGGGAGTCCTGCCACCAGCAGCAGCAACAAGGGGTCAGACTCCAAGGGCCCGATTCATCTCAACCTTGCTCCTTGTGATCTGGTGGTGTTTGAAATATGCACTCACTTTGCCTGAGTGCAAGGCAGCGAGAATCAGGCCCTCAGACCCTGACCAGGAATATGGGGCTATTCTATTGAGTCACCATAGGTTCAGGCACGAATACCCTACTTTAATCTTCAGGCTAATTACTGCCAGGTCATGCTGTACATGGGTCCTCTTAGCTCCCACCAGGAAAAAGGGAGTTGCTGTGACATTTTAGGCTAGAACTAGGGCAGAAGGAAATCTCTACGAGCAGGCAAGTTGGGGGAGGGAGCTTAGGCTGAGGTTTATGGTGTGTTATCATTTGAGGGTCAAGCCCCGGGAAGGGGATGAGTTTAGACACTAACTCAGGCCCCGTGTCCACGGCTAGGAATGGAGTAAGGACTCAGCCGCATATTCATGACCACAGAATCTAAGCTTCAGCAGGAAAGGAGGCTCTCGGAGAAGGTGTTCAACATCACATCCCATGTGCTAACTTGGAAACAATTTGTGAGACAGCGCTGGATCTATAATCTGAACGGCCATCAATTCCCCTATCAAATCTCTTCACATTCCTGATCGGGACTGTCCAGAAATAACATAACACATTGTGGGTTGGCTGGGTGAGTCCTGGATCCTGTATGTTTCAATGTTACAAGGGTGAGTGGATCTTTCTTGAAAATCACTAAAAAATTCTTCTGTAATTTACAGACTGCCCCATTTGCAGAGTGACTACTCTTTGCAAACATTTGTGCAGTGAAGTTTTGCTGCTGTGGATGTTGGTGGAGAATGTAGCGAAGTCATTTAACCAAAATTTGTTTGGGTAAGATGTGAAAGTAGTTCATGAAAGTAAATCACCCAACTGGGGAACAGAAATAATCCCATGTGGTTTAGCGGACCACAGCTCTGTAACACTATGTCCCTTAAAGCCAACATCTAGTTGTAATGTGAAACACCTAGCAACACTGCTGGGCAGTGGAATATGGAGCTGACCTCTTGAGCCCACCTAGTAAAACAGCATTAACTCAGTAACTTAGCATGTGCCTGGATTGACTTTCCACCAGGCAGTATATGCTCCACTACTGACTCGTATATATTGATGACATGAAGGAATACTCAGATCATAAGCTTTTTGGGGCATGGACCATCTCCTGATGTGTTTGTATCCCACGTAGCACAATTCGGTCCTGATTCTTGATTGGGCCCTAGGCACTATCATGATACAAATAATAAACAACAAAGTATTCACAGCCACGGGTTCCTGGACAATAAAAAAAGAAAAAAGGCCATCTGCACAAACAGTTACAAAGAGTGAACAAATCAGCAAAAATCTGTCTGTTGGTAGAAAATTTGCAATCAGGTAACAGGGCTAAATTTGTTGAATGAACAGCCTATTGCCAGCTGTCTGCACAGCTCTACTCACACCTCTGTAACCTTTGCTTTATTGTACCAACTTTACAGCTGGTTAAACTGAGGCACAGAGCAGTCAAATCATTTTCCCGCGAGTGAGTGGCATAGCTAGGAAAAGAGTCCAGGCCTCACGGTTCCAAGTACTCTGCTTAGATCACTAGACAATATTCTCTCCCAACAGACTTTAAAACAATTCCAAAGAAGAATGGAAAAACAGTATTGGCTCATTTGGACGATAGACAATGATTTGTTAGTACAAAGTTTGCTGGTGCCTATGAAAGGATCTCCTAGGTCCTCTTAGACTATTTCAGGGTTCTAGGTGTGTTGGACTGATGCTTAGAATCACAGATTCTCTCATTCTGGGCCCTGAATGTCAAACATTCAACAATAGATCCATTTTTTGTGCTTTACAAATTGTTTTAATGCTGAAGAAGCCCTGGATGCCAGTTCCAGTTGAGAATTTTTAATTTTACTTAACAATCCTTTGTAGGCAAGCAACCAACCTCAGCTGTTAAATGATGTCAATGCAGGAAACAACAGGCCCATTTTTGTGACCAAATTTTAGCTGATAAATACAGAAAAATAAACTCTTCCGAAGAAAAAAACTAGAGTAAGTAGCTCCCTAGGTGCATGTATTGGGAGCATAACTAGGCAGGCTTTCAGCAGTCTACAGTTCCACATTTAAAGCTAAGTGCCAAAACAGCACTGAATAGTTGACAGAATCCCTCCTGCGGAAGGGCATTTAGTGGTAAGCAGTCATTTCTTTTCAGGTGCTGTAATTTATTTTGACATAACACACACAATGCAGAGGAAAAGAAATCCATTCTAGTGAGCTAGATTACTGTAACTATCCACCGAAAACACAGCTGTGAAGCCCTAGTGAGGATTACACTGGGTAAAAATGGAGTTTCCAGGACAAAGGTGTTTAGGGGCTTGCCTACACCGGAGTTATTCTGGAACTCTGTGTTTGGACACTTAGGGTACGTCTACACTATCCGCCGGATCGGGTCACTACCCGGATCGGCGGGTAGTGATCAATCTATCGGGGATCGATTTATCATGTCTAGTGTAGATGTGATAAATCGATCCCCGATCGCTCTGCCGTCGACTCCGGAACTCCACCACAGCGAGAGGCAGAAGTGGAGTCGACGGGGGAGTGGCGGCCATCGATCCCGCGCTGCAAGGACGCAAAGTAAGTGATTCTAAGTCGATCTAAGATATGTTGACTTCAGCTACGCTATTCTCGTAGCTGAAGTTGCATATCTTAGATTGATTCCTCCCCCTAGTGTAGACCAGGCCTTATTCTGTAATAAGAGTGCCTTATTCCAAATTAGTTTAATCTATTTTATTAAGCTAATTCAGAACAGAGCACTCTTATTCTGGAATAAGAACACCCAGACATGGAGATAAGCAGGAATAGCAAATCTGCTTTAATTCACACCTTCCCTTATTCAGATTAATTTTCATGTGTAGACACATCCTAAAGCAAGGCGATTCTCTAACCACAGAAATAGTGCTGGCTGGCTGAGATTGCACAGGTGATTTCAACAGGAATCGAATCTCTGCTTTCTCAGCAAGTAGGGTGGTGTCAGCCAGTGTCCAGCAGGTGTAGGTTAGTGAATACAATCCTGACTAAAATGCAGTAGGCAGTGGGCTACCATCAGCACGAGTTTGGCATGGTATATCCCACAGACTGGGTGAAAATCCCAATTCACTCACATTAACAGAGCATTTAATATTACATAAATTGGATACGTGCACATTATGTGTAAAATCTATGTCAACAGCTACTTTAGATACAAGCGCTAAACTGCGTTGGGCCTAAATCTGTTTTGGTGACATCCACATGATACCTGGTGCAGTGGGTGGTGCGATGGCTTTACCGGCACTCATCTGGGATAAGCTGCAGAACTCACCCCTGGGGAATGTGCCCGTCCCAAACAGGAGCTGGAAAAACTCCATGCCACACGGCCATGTATGAATATGTGCACACCCAGGGTGTGACTTGCAGTTTGTATTTGGAGCTGATAGTGGGCAGCTCCAGCACAAGAGCAGGTTGTTAACTGTTTCTTGGCTGAGGCACAAGTGATGAGCCAATTCATACAGTGTTCCCCAGTCCCCATTGATGATCTCCCAAATCCTATCTGTGTCGGGGGGGGGCACCTTTTGCTCATAATTAGGCCTAATTAGGGGGCAGCCAACAGGGAGTGGTGAGAGGCTCCTTGAAGGCCGTGTCTCATCACATGCATCACCAGGGCAACCTGAGGATGACATTTTCCCTTGTTACAGGGAGCAGGCTCTGGTCAGATCCCGCGGTAGAGTGACTGAGGGCACACAGCTCTATGTAAGTTTCACTGGGTCCTGCTTCACCCCATGCACCCCACTGCCTATTGTTCCTGGTTACTACCACTGCTCATTTCCCTGCTGTTTACTCAATAAAGTCAGAGAGGGTCTCCTCAGGCTTTACAAACTCCTTTGCCCCTCTGCCCATCACTTGCTGAGGTGGGAAGCACCAGTTTGGAAGGCCAGGGTCTTTTGAAATCTATCTAGACGGCGGCTAGGGCCACATTTTGTTATCTAATTGGGAAGCGCTCCTCCTGGGTGACCAAGGGGAGAAGATCAGGATACTTGAACCCAGCCTATTTTGCTGCCCAAAGCCCCCGGCCAAAGGCTGTTCCATATGGATACATTTCCTTACTTCCACATTCACCTCCTTCAGTGCCTACAGCAATCTGCTGGCAATGACAGGCTGCACTAATGCTTCAGGCAGTCTTGTGGTGTCGATGCCAGCTCCTGACCGATGACTGCCTCTGAGACATTCCCCTCCAGCTCTCCTCCCACCGGGCCAGTCACGGGGCTAAAGCAGAGATGCTGCCCAGACTTCGCTGATAAATAGTTTGTCACGCCTGAAGTTGGTTAAATAATTCAGGGAGTGGATTGAAATGCCCTATTGTATACACAAAATCTTTCTACGACGCTGTGAAGGGGTTTCAACATCCTAACGAGCCCATTTCCAAGTCAATACAATTAGCAGCAGCTACGCAATGGTTCAAATTAATCTGGAATCAGAATGCAAGCAATCTTCAGTGCACAAACAGCAAGATGCCATCAAAGTGATTAGTTATTATCCAGGATGGAAAGAAAATGATTCATTGGGATGCAGCTGGCTGCTGTTTGACATCCCACCATTGATCTGATCTAACAAGTGTTTAATGAGCACAGGGACTCGACATACCTAAACTGCAATTTTTGCATAACCTATTCATAGTGCATTCTGGATGTTTTCATGGAAAACTGACCCTTCCAGAGTCATCCTCAGTCACATTTAACTGGCAGCATATGAGTTATTTTCCTCCCTGTTTAAGGAGTCTCAGGCATGCTGCACGCACAGATTACTGATGAAAAGATACAATGGGAGGGTTGGTAATCTCCATCTCGGAGGTGTTCAGTTTGGTGTTTTGTATCCATGCTGTGCTGGGGGTGCCAAATGTAAGCCCTGGAGCACATTGGAGCAAAATACCTTTTCATTGATGGAAGGGATTTATTTTAATTGCAGATACAGAGCACAGAAATGGCCAGTGGTCAGTTCAGAAATTGCCAGCTAAAGGAATAAATCAATAGTCTTGGATATGAGAAAAGAAGTCCCCAGGCCAGTGGGCCACCAGCTATAACCACAGGGGAAACCTACAGCAAGGGGCCACCAGCCATAACCACAGGGGGAACCCACAACAACGGACCGCCAGCCAGAACCACGGGGGAACCCACAACAAGGGGACACCAGCCAGAACCACAGTGAGAATCTGAAACAGAGGCCACTGACCAGTATTACAGGGGGAATCTGAAACAGAGGCCACTGACCAGTATTACAGGGGGAATCTGAGATAGAGGCCACCTGCTGGTACAACAGGGAGCATCTGGGATAAAGGCAACCAGCTGGTACTACAGGGCAAATGTGGGATAGAGGCAACCAGCCGGTACCACAGGGCAAATGTGGAATATAGGGCCACCAGACGGTACCACTGGGTGCATGCAGGTAATAGCAGAGTATTGTTTTCTATGTCATATTGAGACCTGAAGCATAGTCAGGTGCTCAGATACCATACTGACTTTGCCTGCACCGATACTTTTCAAATGTTTCACCATTGCACAGCCACTGGTGCAGCCCCACATGGACTATTGCAGGCAGGCTGCCAGGAGTTTTACAATCACGTCATCCAGACCAGCACTGTGTAGACTCATGGGATTATGCACTAGCATTCCCACCTATTGCCTCAGGACGGTAGCAGGCACCAGTGCCAGTGTGAAGGTGGAAGACTTGCAGAAAAACGGCTTGCATAGACACAGCCAGCAATGAGCTACAAAGCTTGTAACATTAGTGATCTACAGCCACCCAAAACCAGAGCAAAATATTTCACATAGTGATTTCTGGAAGAGCTCAGTTTTGTCGGATCTGTAAGAGGCATGAGAGATGTCTGCAGAATTACTGGAAATAGCCTGGGGCAGAGTTTTGTGTGGGGACAGCTGAGTCATCCAGGTTTGTAAAATACATGTCTGTGTGTGATTTTCTGATTTTGTACCAGGCATTGTATCCCATTGAGGGTCTGGCTTGAACTGACAAGGTCAAAGAAAACTCCAGTAAAAGTACACTTCTACCCTAAAATGTGACTCTGTAATAATGTCATCGTAGGACTCCATATCCACTGTGTCTCATTGCTCCCAGATCTTTTGTGCTCAGTTTAAAAGTATCAGCCCCACAAACTCATTCTGGGATCTGAGAGGCAAGCTGAGTTCTTTATTTCTCAGATGTTCTGGAGGTCAAATTTCATCAGCTATCCCTGTGAAGTCCTAGTGTCTTCAGATGATGTAACCAGTGGCACCTGCATAAACCCACTTAAAACTAATTACAGTACACAGGTGCCAAAGGGGAGAAAGGTATTGCTGTGGTGTAAACTGAAGTTATAATTTGGGGTGCAGAATCTTTATTTCAAGCAATGATCAGCGAGATCAGAAAAGCCCAGGCTGAGTTTGTGGGGCTGGAAATAACACACTTTTACCTGCAAACTGAGAAAATCTGATTTGGCGTCATTGAGAATCAGTGAATATTGGAACCCACTTTGCCAGGTTTGCAGGGCTACTTTTCAGGGTGTGTCCATTCTCTGAGGTTATCAGTCCATACTTTGCCTACCCATGGCTCAACACATCCGGTAAAGCAAAGACCTGCCATACCTCAGCAGAGCAGGATGAATGGAATTTGTCCTGGGAATTGGAATATCCTCAAGCGGCTATTATCTGGTACAATCAAAACCACAGAGCTCCCAATTCAAGGGAGAAAATGTAAGCAAAAGAACATTCGTATAATACATTAGTTGAGATCTGACAAGTTCTAGTACTCAGTGACCGTTTCTTTGTTTCATTGGGTAGTTGACTGAGGAGGGAGATCAAAGAAGAGACTATACCTCACCAATAAGAAGTTCTGTGGTTTGAAAACTTTGGATGTGTCCCCCGATCCTCTGCACATGACTGAGAGTAGAGGCCTTTCCCCCGGTTTGGAGAATACATTGTATAGTGATTTTATAGACTTTAGTGTCAGGCAGTGATGCATCACCTGGCAGAGTGTCATACAAGAATCATAAATCACAATCTCCCAGGAACTTGTGAATGTCAGGCACTTGAATTCACTGATGTGGTATCCATGGTGCTTTGCCACGTCTCACATCCCCATCTCCTTCCCAAAATAGCCTAATTCTAAAATATTAGTCAGCACTTGGAGTGCTGCCATAACACAGGAGACAGTTGAGAAAACAGAGAAAATGTGTCTCCTAGTGCAAAGAAATATTAAGATGCACTTCCCGAGGCTCTGTTCAAACCAGAGACAGAAGCTACTGGCATGATACCATAATAAATGGGGCAGGAGAAAGCTGTCGGGTTAATAGAGGGTGAGGTAGTGCAGTCACCTCACACATCGGAAATCACCCATGATTAAGCCTCAACATGAAGCTGTATTTCTACAAAGAAGAATTGTATCGGACACTTTCAAATTTGGAAGCAAGTCTCTCAAAGCTACAGAATGCTTGCTGGGACATAGTCTCTTTTGTCTACAAGTACAATTATTCTGACAATTAGAGCCAACAGGAAAATTTCAAGCAAGAGCACAGCAGATATGCCTGGAAGGATTTTCAAAAGCTCCTAAGTGACTTGAGCACAAGTACCACTGAAAATGCTCCTAAGTCACACCTACCTGTTGCATCCAAAAAAATCCTGTATTCAGAGCACAGACAGACAATTATGACTGCAAATAGATAATGTGACACAGACACTTATGTGCCCACTTATTGATTTATACATGCAAATATGGCAGTTTGCATGTGCAATCAGTGCATGCACTTTTTAAGACACATCAGTGGTGTGCAAACTTGAAACTTTGCCCTTAAAAGTTAACCACACTGAAATACCATTTAAATGTGATATAAACCTGTAGACAGTTTAAATTGAATCCCAAAGGCCAAGGAAAACCAATAGAGAACACTGAGATGATTGACTTCATACACAACTAAGGCAGGCAATTTTCTTCAAGCAACAAAAGTTAGTTGTCCACTTTGAAGAGTATGTTCCTATCTTTGTGACTATCAGTTTACATATAGATCATCTATTCTCCCATCTTCTTATTGATGGGGAATGTATGGTGTGGAACTCCCAGGAAAGCCAACATCTGGTGTGTATAAATCATCTATCTGCACATCTAAGGAAGAATAGATCCCCCTGAGCCTCTTCAGTTAAGGAAGGAAGGTAGATTTTATTTTACACATAGAAGTAACTGAACAATATTGTACAGTAAATTGATTAAAGATCAACTAAAATATCTGAGAGGGAGGAGCATGTTGCCAGGCCCTGCCCAGGGGATCCCAGCAGTTAGTCCCAAGTGATCTGGACACACCATTCTGTGCTCTGCACACCAGCCTGAGTGCACTCCCCATGCTCATCATCTCAGCCTAAACACGTATCCCATCATGCTCAGTGTGAGCTCAGGCCCTGATAGGATATGAAATAACAATAAACCCCCATTTCTGAAGGAGGCCTTATGTGTCCCACCATCCACATGTCCTTCCTTGCCCCTTTTTAGCCCCCTCTCCCCTAGAAGGTTAGTGGTGTGTCCCTCTGCTTCCTCCTGGCCAGTGCTCTACCCAGGATGGAAGTGCATTACACGTCCCATGGGTGCTGCCTCAGCCTCAATAAACTTTATTTAAATACACACAGACATACACAGACAATATACAGATATTTGTTTCTTCTCTGAAAGTTCTACAGGACTGACACCGCTTTGGATGACACTCATGGAGAATTTTAAAAAGTGCAGCAAATGTATGAAAAATAAAACTCTTTTAATGGTGGTCATCCACGGAAACAACAATAGATGTACGTTCAACCAGGCGGGCACATGGACACGGCTCCACACATAGTACATTGGCTCTGTATAAGCATCTCCACATACATTGTGTCTATATAAATGTACAACAGTCTCATAAGTCAGCAAGGAACAAAATCAGATTAGTATGGACGTGGCACACCTTTGCACTCCCAGCGATATGATCCACTGTCCACATACCAATGTGACTTTGTTAGAATATGGAATGTAAACACAAAACTGGTTCAAACAAACATTCGCACCATCTACTATAGAAACCCCCGACATATGCAACAATATTATAAAAGGAACATTCACCTTGGGGTTCTGGTGACAAGTTACTCAACACCAGCTCCTGCAGTTTTGTTATCACCATAACTCCTAAACAGGATTATATGTTTGCTTATCTAATATAGCTACAACTATCTTTCAACATAGATTGTATATACAGTACATATACACAGAACATACACAGCACACAATATGTATATTTATGTGTTTTCATGTTTGTACAGTATATCACAGATTATGTGAACACAGAATATATGGACGTGGACCTGTAAGAAATCATTTTATAAAATATTTGTAATACCAAACCAAAAAAACAACAACAACAACAACAAAAACAAAATTCCCACAACCCGGAAATCAGTTGAATAAACAAAAATCCCCACTCTTGAAATGGTGCCACCTACCCCCTTGGGTGGCATTACAGACCTTTCTGTTCCCAAGATAAAAGCAGCAGCAAGAGGGTCAGTTTGCATCCATGCTCCCAGAAAACACAAAGCAATACAAGTTGTCGGATTGCAAACTCAGAGTGGTGTCTGTATTCCCTAATTCTGCACTCCCCCTCTTTCCCTCACTAGGGTGTAAGAGACTCTGCCAGCAGCACAATATTTAACCTGCAACAAGATGTGCTAGAATAAATCTACTGACTGCAGTCCAGGACTGTTATCTCCTATCACTTAGAACCCAGCTTCTGAGTTATAGCTTTTTATTTAAAACAATCTTTTTATTTAGCAAAAAATTGTTTCCACTGTACCCTTCACGTGTCCTCTTCCTAATGTGACAAACCCGGAGGAGATGAAATTATGGAGATCTGGCCCTCCACTTCGATAAATATCCTTCCCATAGTGACCTGCCAAGGCAAATGACAACAAGCAAGGCATTACTCAACATATCCATTACGCCATGCATCCACATTAGCCCCAATTCAATGAGAGCCAAAGCCCCGTCATATAGTGAGACAATAAAAGGAAAGCGAGGACGTGAGAGGCATAGAGAGTTCAGAGAGCAGGAATATCTAAACACAACACAAATAGAGTGTGAATTGCAGAGGAAAAAAACAGCGTGCCTGGAGCTCCCAGGAGTTACAAACACTTATGAATTACTGATAGGGGAACCTCAGAAGAGGTTCAAAAACCAAAACCATGGACTCAAACACCCCACACTTTAGGCAAGTAGGCCCATCTTTAGATCAAAGATTCAGCAGCATTAGGACAGGTATCCCAAAGTGATCAGAACTATCCAGACCTTTGAAACTGAGAAACTGGGCTGGAAATCATGTGAGAAACAGCTCTGATTCTTCCTGATGCCATCTAGGCTGGGTGAACCCTAGATATGCCATTCCTGATGAGTATCAGTGCTTCTGCTTCTGGTCTCAAATATTTTGAGCTTCCAGGCTTGTCTACACTGAAAAGTGACATTGGTATAGCTATGTTTCTCCAGGATGTGAAAAATCCAGCATGACCTAACCCCTGGTGTAGACAGTGTTAGGTCAATGGTAAAATTCTTCCACCAGCCTAGCTACTGCCTTTCGGGGAGGTGGCTTATCTACAGCAATGAGGTAAATCCCTCCCGACACTGCAGTAAGCGTCTGTACTGAAGTGCTAAAGCAACAGCAGCTGTGCCTTTGTAATGTAGACATAGCCTCAGAATTAGTCTGAGTTTAGTTAGAGTTCACTATAAAAGTGCAGGTGTCTCCCTACACTATCCAAATTGGTTTCCCTGTCCCTATTAAAGATATGGTTGGAGAACCTGCTTCTTAGCTTTGACCCATTCTAGCTGAGACAATGATACATCCATTGGAGGTGGGGGTCCCCAGACACCTTCTTACTGCTGTTGCTGGCAGAAAAGCACTCCCTTGGTGCTGCCACCCAGTTGTGACAGTGAACACACAGGAATAGCACACCCCTGACATTCGCTGCCTCTTTAATACCAAGAGATCCTGCCTGTGCATCCCCGAGACCATGTGTCGCTCTGACACAAGAGCAAAATCAGCTGCTTGTGAACGCCTCCCTTTTCCACGTTATTAATTCTTCTGTTCCTCTTCTTGAACAGAGTTGCAAATGAGACTGGAGCCAGTGGGAAGGGAGGGAGGCGGGGTTCAGAGGGACACAGCAGTTTTCTTTTTTGTCTGCATTTTCGTGATGCCTTGGAGTCTAGCTACAACAATGACTGACACTTTATCAGTGCCTAAGACAGGCAGATATTTTTTCATGTAAATAGGGATAAAAAAGAAATATGCACATATGCTATCACATCTAACTGATGGCTGTGATTTATACATCGCCTCTGAGAAACTGCTGGAGTCAGAGATCAGGCAGTGAAAGAGTATGAAATAGCGCAGACTGACTGGAAGATTAAAAGATTGTTTGCTAGTTTGTTCTCTGACCCTTGCCATCCCCTCTTTAGTGCAACATAAGAGTTAAATTAAGAGTTTCCCACGGTAACAAAACAACATCATTTGAACAGAAATCATGTTTCCCCAAGAGCAGCCTGTCTCAGGACAGTTCAAATACCAGTAGTTTTTCTCTTTACAGATATATTATGGGATGATGTGTCTATTTAATGTATTCCTTTATTCCCACTCACTTCTTGTCATTTCTCATGGCCTCCTAATGTAAAATTACTGATATATGAGTTCTCACTTTCAAAAGTGCCTAGAGGAGAGCTAGCGGGACAATCATAGCAGCTATTATTCACACAGACATTTTTATAATCACCACTTGATTGGAATGGTTCACACTGAAACAGAATGCCATTCCCACTCCATCCCTTCTCTGCAAGCCCAAGAGCTCGAGGAAGTACCCATGCGGAGTGTGAAGAAAACAGAGGTATGTGAAACACTCAGGGAAATGAAAAACCAGGCAAAATCCTGGCTTATTTCATATTTCGTTATCTACTCACAAATAGCTGCTTTTCTGAAAAAAATATGTTGTTTACAAACATGTATTTTTCCAAATGCAAAAGGGCCAGTTCTGAACAAAATATGATTTTGTGTCTCACCATTGCAGGAATTATCCAATGACTGGAAATACAAAAGTAGCCATTCCATTGATGTGCTAGGCACAGCAAGAGGGCAGAAATGTTCATGCCAAATCCCGCAAGATGTTGGATTTTTCCCAGCTCTCCTGGGCACCCAGCAAGTTGCATAGTGTGTGATACCACTCTCATCAGCTGGCATCAGAAGGGGTTGGAAATATGGAGAAGCACTGCCTGGAAGCATCACCCCCAGGTACAGCACTCCCAGGATTAAAGCTCCATCTTTGTCAGAGCCATGGTATTCTTGAACCAAAATGCAATTCTGAGATTCTCCTATGGGTTTGCAGCCATGAACAGGCAATTGCTGGGTAAGACTCCTCCAGAAATGATTACGATGTGTCTGTCTGCACAGCTCCAGTGCTGTGGAGTGACAGAGTGAGGTGGGTTTTTAAATTGTGTTAAATAATCTTCATTGGAAAATAAAGAGGTTTGGTTTTTTTAAGCACGGGCTGACCCTGGGACTTCTTGCCCTCTTCTCTGTATATTTTATGATTTCTGCAATTTCTTCCCTGTCAAAGCCAAGATGTTCCTCATCTTTGGCTTTAGCAACCAGATAGCCTGCCCTCCCTGCCTACTGTTGGTATCTGTCCCTTTTCTTTCACTTTTCATATCTTCTGCTATAAGCTGTGGTTCTATGGCAGCCTTTCTCAAATGCGGTGACCAGGGGATTTTCCTGCACTGCCCACCGGCTCCAGGGGCCGACTTCAGCAACCCCCACATGTCTTCATCCACAGGACTCTGGGGTCAGGCTTCAGACCCTCCACCCCTCCCTTCTTCAGCCACGGGACTCCAGGGGTGGGCTTCAGCAGGGCCGATCTTACCAGGTGCTGTGGTCAAGAGGCAAGGAGCGGGATGAGCCTGGGCTGTGAGGCCGCTTAGGTCAATGGCAGAGGATCGTCAGGGCCCGGGTGGTGCTGGGGAGAGCTAGCGTGTGGTGTATGGGGGGGTCCCTGGGGTGTGTGTGGGGGTCCCTGGGGATGGGGGGAGGCAGCGGGGACCAGGGGCACCAAAATACAACTGTACATTATTTTTATTATTGAGTCTTACATAAATAAATTAGAATGATTTGGACATGTCTGTGTGCGTATTTGTTTGTTTTTCCTAAAATTAATGAAGTATTTTAGGAAAATTTGTCAGAGCGGCCACCAGCAAGAGTTGCTGGCCACACACTGTGGCCACCAAAAAATTGGTTGTGAGACCCCCTGGTCTAAGGAGTTCTTAGGTTTTTGAGTGTGGGGCCATGGTGTCTCTTGGGTTCATCTCCCAGCTGTCCTGGGCGTGATCGCTTCCTGTTCCGGGTGCTGGGAAGGAGTGAATCTTTGCTTGTCAAACTGTCCTCCCCTCCAGCTCCCTACCCATAAGCCTGCCCGGATGTGGACATCTGACCCACCCAAGAGAGGGCAGAGCATAGGCCTGACACAACTACCCTGCTCCCATCCCCTCTGACCCAGAACAGAGTGAGCCTGTCCCTTTACCTTGGTCTGTCCTCTCTCTGTTGTCAGTCTGTCTTTCTTTGGGTGGCTGGGGACATTCTTTTAACAAAATCACAGCTTTGTAGGTAAGCTGAGCACTAGAACTGGGCAAATAACTGGTTGTTCAGCTCACTGGCAAGTTCCAAAGAAACGGGAAACATGTTTGGTTTGAGTTAAACCAAATCCAGAGTTAGGCCATAAATGACCATTGTGATCGGCCTGATCTCCTGCATAATACCAGCCAGAGACTTAACCCAGGGACTCCTGCATCAAGCTCAGTCACCACTAGAGCGTCTCTTTGAAAAAGACTTCTAATCTTCACTAAAGTTTTTGGCTGCCTTGTTTGCAGGTGCTGTGTGGGGTTCCTCCGGTCTGGCATGCTGGGCCTCCTTTGGCTGCTCACAGGACATTTTCCCCTTTTCATCTTCACCGCAAGAAAATTAATTAGTTAAACTTTAAACTATTGTATCCTACAGCAAGCTTCCACACAGAAAGCCACCCCCTTTGTTGTCCCCCCACCCCCAAGCAGTGGGCAGTGCATTCCAGTGGACAGGGCAGTTCAGTAGGACTCATAAAGACACAGGTTCTATTTCTGATACTGCAGCTGGGTGACCTGGGGCAAGTCATAGCACCACTCTGTGCCTCAGTTCCCCATCTTAAAAATGGGTTACCTCACTTGTAAAGCACTGTGGGGTCTATGCTGAAGAAGAGCTAGGTTTTATTATTATTAAATCCTACAGCACATTTTTCTTCCAACTCAAAGCAGTCACCCACATATCTTGATCTCCTTACAGGGAGTACAGTACTTTATTACACAGTATTCCTCTAGCCAGACTGAGTCTTTAAGTTCTAGTTCTTTCATTTCATGTAAAATCTAACAATGCTGCTTTTGATTACCATGTTCGACTCTGGCTCACTCTCCCCTCTCTCTCCATCACACACACACAAGCTTGGGAAGGCCAGGCTGTGGCACTGGAGAGAGAGAGGAGGTTAACCCTTATGTTACTGCAATCTTCAATACATGGAGTTCAAGCACAGAGGAGAATGACTCCCTCCCATAAGATGTAGGACCCAGGAAATGCAGAGCAGATGGGGGGGTTTGCTCATCACACAACAAAGGCAGACTCTTTAGGGCATACAGAACATTTCTTTGCAACTGCATCCTAAGTAAATTGCATATGGAATGAACTTGGTTATGAATAGCAATTACAACTCCAGCTCTGGGACAACAGAATTATTAGAGCTGAACTAAAATGCTGTTATCTACCTTTCGGAAATGTTATTACTAAATAAGGATTACATTACTCAGGAGAGGGGGATAAGGGCTTTCATGTATAGAAGAGAGGCACCTGGGTGAAAAATGTTGGAATTACATCCCACTGCTTATAGGATTCCCTAAAAAAATTATAAAACTAGGAATGAGAGGTCAGGCTCCAAATTGCTCAATGAAAACATTCTCACATACATCTTAGAAGAGCAAAATGTTTGGAGGGGTTTAGGGAATAAAGATGAAGCCCATCCCTGGTGCATCTCATTTCTGCTGGAGTCTTCTCACTGGGCAATTTTAAACATTTCAGCGACGGGAGACAAAGTATGTCAACAGCACAGACAATTCTAAGGTGTGTGTTAGATGCACAGAAAAATGCTATGCATTCCCTTGGAACTGAGAAATGACATCTGTTTATCTTGTCAATCAAACGTAATGATCTCTGAAGTTAAGGAAAGGTGCAACTCACAGAGCAAAATAAAATAATTCTCTGGGCTAGCACAGAGCTGCTGAAGAGCATGGAGCACCCAGGCAAAACAGTTATTGCAGCTGACCACCAATAATCACCCCTGTTTGTGGAAAGTAGCTGCAGTAATTGGCCAGCATTAGACAGGGCTCCTGGCTGAAGGCTACCCTCCGGCAGGGACTTGTTTATAGTCAGGTCAGACATCTTGCTATTTTACCACAGCATGGGAGGTAGATTACCAGAGATTACAATGATAACAAGGTGCCCCACAGGGATCATACAGAAGGCAGCTGTGCATTTCTAAAATTTTCTATCAGAAAGGCACAGTTAGGGTATTTCTCCAGGTTTAACAGCATTTGTTCCAAGATTGCTGTGCGGATCCCACGTGTGGAAATGCAGCAACAAAGAACCAAGGAGAATTCAGGGTAGGCTAGGGAGCTTGGCAACACTTCATATCCCTGCCCTGGATACTGGAGATGCTATTGTCAACACTCATTTCCCAGTGCACAGAGATGGAGGTGCTGGAGTTGTTCCCTAATCTAAATTACACTGGTAAAGCTGCAAGACAGCTTGAGGAATAGAGCATCTGCCCTAATTCACATACTCTGTGAATATGAATGACCATATCTGCATGAATTCTCTCAACGATTTCTTCCATCTTTGCCTCCTCCTTGAGCTTCCCTATCCTGCCTCCAGCTGGCTGCCTCCTCCCTAGAACCTTGAGTTTCTGCCCACCCCCCTCTGCCTCTCCTTTCCTCTCTCAAGTCCCCACCTCCCATCTACCCTCTACCCCACCACATCCCAGAGTTCTCCCCTCACGTGTTCCCTGACCATAAAGACCCTGCTAGAGCATTGTCTCCAACCTCAGCCCACCTGTGGCCATAGAGATGGGGCTTGGACCGCCACCTGTACAGCACCCCCTGCCCAGTGCTCCAGCCCTAGCTTTCTGGCTATGGGCATGTGGGGGGCTGTCCTATAGGCACAGATCCTGATGGTTCAAGGCCTTTGTGATTCTCATGAAACAGAAGACAGAATCCGGGGTCTGAGCTGGAGAGACAGAGCAGCCCTGCCAGGCTGGCCTCTCCCATGGACTGCCAACAGGAACTGTGTCCAGGGGCCTGGCCTGGCTGGAGTAGGGGTGCAGGGCTCAGCAGAAACAGTGACCCAAGGCCCTGATTTTCAGAGGTGCTGAGGACCTGTATCTAGCACTGACTTAACCTGGAGTTGTAGGTGCCTAACGCCTCTGAAAATCAGGCCTGTAACTTGGCACAAACTCAGCACAGGCTCACCACAAACTCCCTGACCTGAGCTTAGCTTTGGGTTCAGCACAGAGCCTGAAGGCAGGGAGCTCTCCAGCACTGCTAGCCACAGCCAAAAGCTTGCGTCAGGTCCCCACAATCATGAGACTGACCTGGAAATCAGGAGAGCTGTTGTTTTTAATAATGCCTTTTTTTTTTAGGGGTGAGGTGGGGGAGGTATTTGCCTGCTGTTTTCTGAATATTTAGAGAGCATGCTAGCATTTCTCTACAGCCAGCTGCTTGCTTTCACTGAAAGCTGGGATACGCACATCACCTGGGCGTTACGAAAAAAGCCAAATATTGCCAGATTCATGAGAAAGTCAAATGCAATGGCAACATGGCTCGTCCCTGGCACCGGGTTTTGTGACAAAAGGTCCAAGCTAGAACCAGTGCCAAAGCCACAGCCACATGCAGCACACCCAGCGCAAGCCAGATTCACTGCAATGGGTTATGTGAGCCAGTGCAGTACTTGTAAACATTCCTGACACCAGTGAGATTTTGTTGCAAGCCAGAAAAAAACGTGGAAAGTAAAATCAAACCGGGTTGGGATCTTAGTAACATTTCCCTTAGGCTATTGTTCCTCTCATTAGATACAAGGGAGATTCATAATCAAATTAATTATCTGTGGCCTGGTCTACACTATCACTTTAATTCGGATTTAGCAGCGTTAAATCGAATTAACCCTGCACCTGTCCACACAACGAAGCCGTTTATTTCAAAATAAAGGGCTCTTAAAATCGATTTCTGTACTCCACCCCGACGAGCGGAGTAGCGCCAAAATCGATATTGTCATTTCGAATTAGGGTTAGTGTGGCCACAATTTGATGGTATTGGCCTCCGGGAGCTATCCCACAGTGCACCATTGTGACCGCTCTGGACAGCAATCTGAACTCAGATGCACTGGCCAGGTAGACAGGAAATGCCCCGCGAACATTTGAATTTTATTTCCTGTTTGCCCAGCGTGGAGAGCACAGATGACCACAGATAGCTCATCAGCACAGGTAACCATGCAGGCCGATAATCGAAAAAGAGCACCAGCATGGACCATGAGGGAGGTACTGGATCTGATCGGTATATGGGGAAAGGATTCAGTGCTAGCAGAACTTTGTTCGAAAAGACGAAATGCCAAAACTTTTGAAAAAATCTCCAAGTGCATGATGGAGAGAGGCCACAATAGGGACTCAGATCAGTGCCGCGTGAAAGTCAAGGAGCTCAGACAAGCCTATCAAAAAACAAAGGAGGCAAACGGTCGCTCCGGGTCAGAGCCGCAGACATGCCGCTTCTACGCCGAGCTGCATGCAGTTCTAGGGGGGGCCGCCACCACTACCCCACCTCTGACCGTGGATTCCAAGGCTGGGATAATCTCATCAGCTACCCCTGAGGATTCTGCGGACGGGGAAGAGGAGGAGGAGGAGGACGACGAGCTTGCGGAGAGCACCCAGCACTCCGTTCTCCCAACAGCCAGGATCTTTTTCTCAGCCTGACTGAAGTACCCTCCCAACCCAGTATCCAAGACCATGACCCCATGGAAGGGCCCTCAGGTGAGTTTACCTTTTAAAATATAAAACTTGTTTTAAAAGCAAGCATTTTTTAATGATTACTTTGCCCTGAGGACTTGGGATGCATTCACGGCCAGTACAGCTACTGGAAAAGTCTGTTAACGTGTCTGGGGATGGAGCGGAAATCCTCCAGGGACATCTCCATGAAGCTCTCCTGGAGGTACTCCAAAAGCCTTGCCACAAGGTTTCTGGGCAGTGCAGTCTTATTCCGTCCTCGATGGTAGGACACTTGACCACGCCATGCTTGCAGCAAGTAATCTGGTATCATTGCATGACAAAGCCTGGCAGCGTATGGTCCCGGTGTTTGCTGGCAAGCAACATCCGTTCTTTATCTTGCTGTGTAATCCTCAAGAGAGTGATATCGCTCATGGTAACCTGGTTGAAATACGGGAATTTAATTAAGGAGACAGAGGTGGCCGTTCCTACTGGGCTGTTTGCCTGTGGCTGAAAAGAAATCCTTCCCTGCAGTTAGCCAAGCGTGGGGGGGGGGGAATTGGCCCAGAGCTTTTCGCGTTTGGCTAGCAGGGATCTTCCCTGATACCAGCCACGTGGTGGGGGGAGGGATAAAGCGATCATCCAGAGAATTGGATGGGAGGGTTTAGTTTGTTTTCTGCTGCTGAAGGTTAATAGGAAAACCGCAGCACTCAACGGGATTTGCTTGGTATGTGGGAAAGCAGGGCGCAGAAGCCGGAAGACAATGGCTTACCATGGCCGCATGCAAGCCGAATTCTGTTGCCAGGACCTGCGTCTGTGATCTCTAGCAGCAAAGCCACAGGCACTCAATATTAAGAGGCAAAATGCGACCTTGTACTGAAATCACATGTGCTATGTAATGTGAATAGTGTTGGTCACCGTGGAAGAGTATAAGCATTGTTCTGCAAAATGTATCCTTTTTAAAAAATTCTCTCCTTTTTTCCCTCCCTCCAGCAGCTGCAAATTTTTCAAGCCTCCCTCCTCTGTCCCGAACGCTATCTCAGATAAGGCGTCGGAAAAAGAAGACGCGAGACGAGATGTTTGCAGAAATCATGGAATCCACCCGCAGTAAAAGAGCTCATCTGAATGAGTGGAAGGATATGGTTTCAAAGTATAGGAAAGAAGCCAGTGAACATGAGGAGAGGAGAGATGCTTAAGATGAGAGGTGGCGGCAGGAAGATCAGAGGAGGCAGGATGCAACGTTGGGGCTGCTGCGTGAGCAAACAGACATGCTCCGGCGTCTGGTGGAACTTCAGGAATGGCAGCAGGATAACAGAGTGCTGCTACAGCCCCTGTATAACCCCTCTCCCCCCTCACCATGTTCCATAGCCTCCTCACCCAGACGTGTAAGAACGCGGGGGGGGAGAGGGGGAGGCTCCGTACACCCTCCCATTCCACCCCAGTGGACAGCCCAAGCAAAAGGCTGTCATTTTTTTAACCTTTTTTTAGTGGCCTTTTCCTTCCCACCGATCCTCCTCCCAAACCCCACCCGGGTTCTTTCTCTCTTTTTATAATCAATTAATAAAGAATAAATGATTTTTAAATGATAGTGACTTTATTTCCTTTGAAAGCAAGGTGGGGGAAGGGGGAGGGTGGGTTCCTTACAGAGAATGAGTCAATAAAGGGGGCGGGTTTTCATGAAGGAGAAACAAACAGAAATTTCACACTGTAGCCTGGCCAGTCATGAAACTGGTTTTCAAAGCTTCTCTGATGCACAGCGCTTCCTGGTGTGCTCTTCTAATCACCCTGGTGTCTGGCTGCACGTAATCAGCAGCCAGGTGATTTGCCTCAGCCTCCCACCCCGCCATAAATGTCTCCCCCTTACTTTCACAGAGATTGTGGAGCACACAGCAAGCAGAAATAACAATGGGGATATTGGTTTGGCTGAGGTCTGAGCGAGTCAGTAACGATCGCCAGCGACCTTTTAAACGGCCAAATGCACATTCTACCACCATTCTGCACTTGCTCAGCCTGTAGTTGAACAGCTCCTGACTCCTGCCCAGGCTGCCTGTGTATGGCTTCATGAGCCATGGCATTAAGGGGTAGGCTGGGTCCCCAAGAATAACTATTGGCATTTCAAAATCCCCAACGGTTATTTTCTGGTCCGGGAAGTAAGTCCCTTGCTGCAGCCGTTTAAACAGATTAGTGTTCCTGAAGACGCGAGCGTCATGAACCCTTCCCAGCCAGCCCACGTTGATGTTGGTGAAACATCCCTTGTGATCCACAAGTGCTTGCAGCACCATTGAAAAGTACCCCTTGCGGTTTATGTACTGGGTACCCTGGTGCTCCGGTGCCAAGATAGGGATATGGGTTCCATCTATCGCCCCACCACAGTTAGGGAATCCCATTGCAGCAAAGCCATCCACTATGACCTGCACATTTCCCAGAGTCACTACCTTTCGTAGCAGCACCTCAGTGATTGCTTTGGCTACTTGCATCACAGCAGCCCCCACAGTAGATTTGCCCACTCCAAATTGATTCCCGACTGACCGGTAGCTGTCTGGCGTTGCAAGCTTCCACAGGGCTATTGCCACTCGCTTCTCAACTGTGAGGGCTTCTCTCATCTTGGTATTCTGGCGCTTCAGGGCAGGGGACAGCAAGTCACAAAGTTCCATGAAAGTGCCCTTATGCATGCGAAAGTTTCGCAGCCACTGGGAATTGTCCCACACCTGCGACACTATGCGGTCCCACCAGTCTGTGCTTGTTTCCCGGGCCCAGAATTGGTGTTCCATGGATAGAACCTGCCCCATTAACAACATGATCTCCAAAGCACTGGGGCCCGCGGTTTGAGAGAATTCTGTGTCCATGTCCATGCCCTCATCACGCTTGTTGCTGCGCTGCCGTCGCCGCCTCCTCTTCGCCTCATTTTTCTGGTCCCAGCTCAGCATAAACTGCACGAGAACGCGCGAGGTGTTTACAATGTTCATGACTGCTGTCTTGAGCTGAGCGGGCTTCATGCTTCCCGTGGTATGGAGTCTGCAGTTTTCACCCAGGAAAAAAGGCGCAAAATGGTTGTCTGCCATTGCTTTCATGGAGGAAGGGGTGAGGCTGTATCCAGAACCACCTGCAACCATGTTTTTTGCCCCATCAGGCACTGGGATCTCAACCCAGAATTCCAATGGGCAAGGAAGACTGCGGGAACTATGGGATAGCTATGGGATAACTACCCACAGTGCAAAATCCAGAAATTGATGCTAGCCCTGGTACATGGACGCACACCGCCGAATTAATGTGCTTAGTGTGGCCACATACATTCGACTTTATACAATCTGTTTCCAAAATTCGAATTATATAAATTTGGATTAATCCTGTAGTGTAGACATACCCTAAGTAAATGTATCTAATTAGTATTAGATTTATACCAAAAATAATAAGGGTCATCTACAGGGGCTCCTGCTGTACCTTGTGAAAACCACATGAGATGGCCTGCAGAACAACCAGCTCGTCTTCCCTACCAGGCCTGGTATCTCCCAAAAGCCTGCCTCTGCAGCCCCTGACCTATGCAGATGTGTCTTGCAGCACACTCTGAAGGTCAATAGACTTGGGGTAAAATGTTCAAAGGTGCCTGTGTGACTTAGGAGCCTGAGTTGGCCTGAAACTCAATAATTCCCTTTTAATTCGAGGGGGAGCTGGCTTGAGTGCCTCTGCCAATTGCAAGTGTGGCACTACGGCCCCTTCCCTGCTGCAGTCTAGTAGTGGGTTATAGAGCATGCACAACTTGCTGAGCGGCAGGGTAGGGAGGTCGTGTATCAAGACCAATCCTGGAGCACTAAGTTGTACAAACACTAATGATGCATAAATCCCCAATCATTCTTATGCAACCCTCAGTGCATCAAATTCCAAAGTAAGTTCACATGGAGGCGGCTCAGACTGTACGGTTAGTTTGTACTTCAAGCAGTGCCTGGTTTATTTGTAAAATTACTATCTGTCTCTGCATTTTCCTTCCCATCAGACTCGCTCAGAGAACCCCAGATGTTTAAGTCAAAGTTCGTGTCCTTATTTGGCATAACTCAATTCATGTCTCCCTCTCTCTGAATTGGCCAGAAACTGAACCCAAGCCTCCAATGTGGCAGGGGAAACTTCTGAATCACCACTGGTCTGGACAGGTCTTGTAATAATCACACCTTCACATTTACTGTACAATATCCCCATGTGGACATTTAATAGAGATTGAGAACAGTTTTATACTAGTCCAGAGAATTTTGGATAAAAGTATCCACATGTTGGTTTACAAGTTCTATAGCAAAGATCTCATTCACAATTACATTCTATAGGTTTTACAGTGATGTCTATAGATCCCTGTTTATTTCCTCTAGCGCCCAATTGGTATCATCCACGTCACGTTCTATTGGATTTTCTAGGCTAGGATTTTCAAAGGCGCCTAATGGAATTAGGTGGCTAACTCCTACTGAAATTCTATATAGAGTGCAATTTGTACTTAGAGGGCCTCCGTGGTAAAAACATTAATCAATTATGCCACCAAGAAGAGGTTGGAAGGTAAAACTCAAATCAATGCAACTGTCCAAGCTGCTCACCTCAATTTTGTCATGAGTTGCTTCACCCGTGCTTGTTTGTCCCACTAAAAAGTTTCCTAGGTCAAAACAGCTGTTCTTAGCTTTTAATAACTTCAAGCGAAATACCACTGCAGGAAAAAAAATCCTTCCACCACTTATGTAAACTTGACTGAACATCTAGGAACGCTGTGTTATATTAAAATGTGATCAAAATGAGTCCTGTTCTTTACTCAGATATGGCTACGTTTTCTAGAGCTATGATTTTTCTTAAGGTCCAACCCCTGTTCTGCAGACATGAATTACAGGCACAAATCTGCGTAATTATGCAAAAGTAGTCTGATCTGTGCCTGCAGCTGAACTGCAGATGTCAAATGCACACGTAATTGAATTCCTCATGGAAAATGGGACCACAAATTTTGTGGCTGCAGTGTGTATCTGCAAAGGGGAAGCTTGACTTTCTTAAACTCTGGCTCAACAAAGGTTATCTCTAATGATAAACAAAAGATATCAATTAAACATTGTCTATGTTATGTACGAATGGTAAGCTGCTAAAAGTGGAAAACAACAGTTGCATAAGTGGCTTATCTATCCATCTTTCCTTTTTGAAAGAGACCTGGTGCAAGAGAGCATCCCTGTATTACAAATGGAAATACTTTTGGAAACATTAATATCTCTTACAATGAAAGAAACTTGTACATGAGATAAGTATCTATCCATCCATCCTCATGCACACCCATTATCATCTATCTGTCCATCTATAACCATACACAGCCATCATAAAAAAATAAGAATGGTCATACTAGGTCGGACCAAAGGTCATCATCTGGCAAACAGAGGCTAGGGCAGGGGTGGACAAACTTTTTGGCCCAAGGGCCACATCTAGGTATGGAAATTGTATGGCGGGCCATGAATGCTCACGAAATTGGGGTTGGGGTATAGGAGGGGGTAAGGCTCTGGCTGGAGGTGCGGGCTCTGGGGTGGGGCTGGGGATGAAGGATTTGGGGTGTAGGAGGGTGCTCTAGGCTGGGAATGAGGGGTTCAGAGGGCAGGAGGGGGATCAGGGCTGGAGCAGGGGTACGGGGGGGGGGTGCCTCTGGCTGTGGGTGCAGGGGGTTGGGCCAGAAATGAGGAGCTCAGGGTGTGGGTGAAGGATCTGGGCTGGGGCAGGGGATTGGGGGGTGGGGGTGAGGGCTCCGGCTGGGGGTGGGGCTGGGAATGAGGGGTTTGTGGTGCAGGAGGGTGCTGCAGGCTGGGATTGAGGAGTTCAGAGGATGGGAGGGGGATCAGGGCTAGGGCAGGGGATTGAGGCATGGGAGAGGGTAAGGGTACAGGCTCCAGGCGGCGCTTACCTCAAACAGCTCCTGGAAGCAGCAGCATGTCCCCTCTCCGGCTTCTATGCAGAGGTGTGGCCAGGCGGCTCTGTGTGCTGCCCCATCCACAGGCGCCGTCCCTGCAGCTCCCATTGGCCACAGTTCCCGGCCAATGGGAGCTGCAGGGGCAGCCCCTGCAGATGGGGCAGCGCGCGGAGCTCCTGGCTGCCCCTAGACGTAGGAGCCGGAGGAGAGACATGCCACAGCTACCAGGAGCTGCAACACGCGCACGCAGAGTGGCCCCCGACCCCGCTTCCCAGCTGGAATGCGGGAGTGGGGCAAGCCCCAGACTCCATTCCGCAGCGGGAGCTTGAGGGCCGGATTAAATCGGCTGGTGGGCCGGATGTGGCCCATGGCCATAGTTTGCTCACACCTGGGCTAGGGACACCATCCCTACCCACCCTAGCTAATAGCCATTGATGAGCCTATTCTTCATGAATTTATCTAGTTCTTTTTGAACCCAGTTATAGTTTTGGCCTTCACAACATCCTCTGGCAAAGAGTTCCACAGGTTGATTGTGCGCTCTGAAGAAATACTTCTTTTTGTTTGTTTTAAACCTGCTGCCTATTAATTTCATTTGGTGACTCCTAGTTCTTGTGTTATGAGAAGGACTAAATAACACTTCCTTATTTATTTTCTCCACACCAGTCATGATTTTATAGACCTCAATCATATCTCCCCTTAACCGTCTCTTTTCCAAGCTGAAAAGTCCCAGTCTTATTAATCTCTCCTCATATGGAAGCTATTCCATACCCCTAATCATTTTGTTGCCCTTTTCTGTACCTTTTCCAATTCCAATATATCTTTTTTTGAGATAGGGCAACCACATCTGCACACAGTATTCAAGATGTGGGTGTACCATGGATTTATATAGAGGCAATATGATATTTTCTGTCTTATTATCTGTCTCACATTGAATGGATGTTTTCAGAGAACTATCCACAATGACTCCAAGATCTCTTTCTTGAGTGGTAACAGCTAATTTAGACACCATCATTTTATATGAATAGTTGGGATTATGTTTTCCAATGTGCATTACTTTGCATTTATCAACACTGAATTTCATCTGCCATTTCGTTGCCCAGTCACCCAGTTTTGTGAAATCCTTTTGTAGCTCTTCGCAGTCTGCCTGGAACTAAAACTATCTTGAGTAGTTTTGTATCATCTGCAAATTTTGCAGGTAAGAAAGTGCAACACTAACGGTGACTCACACACTGGGGGTGGGAGTTCAGCAGCCAAAAGACAGACCAGAAACACAGCATCATCTTCTTTAAAAATCTCAGGATCTTTTGGCCCAAGCTCATGACTTTTAATCCCCATATACACCCATCATCTATCCCCATACAGACCTCTTTGACTACCCACCAGCTCACCTGTCTTCTGGGTGCCCTTTATGGTCATTTATGTCACCACAGGACATGCCAGTGGAATCTGCTTGGCACAACACATGGTCAATGACGACTGTCGTTAATCACTCTCTAGTCACTGACCCAACCATCCGTCCACCAGGTTTTGATCTGCCGGAAATGACAACTGTGTGGCCAATCTCTTTAAATGTTTTTTTTCTAATGACCCACGATCCAGCTGCGGTCAACTTCAGACTGCGTCACATATCATTGTCGAGTGCCCACTGACTTATTTTCACAGCGGGCTACTGGCTCTCCACCTGGCTGGGCACATAGTGCATATGCCGATGATAATCCATCCATCCATTGTATCCATCCCCGTACATATCCATCATCTATCTATCCCCATGCACACCCGGCATCCATTCATCCATCCATCCCTGTACACACCCGGCATCCATTCATCCATCTATCCATCCCCGTACACACCCATCTATTTATCTGTCTAGCCATTCCTATACAAACTCATCATCCATTCATCTATCTGTCCACATACACACCTATCATCTATCCAACCACCCATCCCCCTCCACAGTCAACATCCTATCTATCCTCATACACACCCATCTATCCCCATACACAATCATCATCTATCTAATCTATCTATCTATCTATCTATCTATCCCCATCCACCCCGTCTCTCTCTCTCTCTCTCCCCCTATCTATCCATCCCCCCGCACACCCATCATCCTATCTATCCCCATAGTAGGGTGATTTTATAGGGACAGTCCCGAGATTTGGGGCATTTTCTTCTATAGGTGCCTATTACCCCCCACCCCCATCCCGATTTTTCACACTTCCTGTTTGGTCACCCTACCCCATACACACCCATCTATCCCCATACATCTATCTATCCTCATATACACCCCATCATCTATCTATCTATCTGTATTGTGGTCTGAAGCACTAGGGATAGAGGGAAGGCAGCTCACTGCTCCCACCTGTTGGTAAACAGGAGGCAGCCCAGAGGAGTGTCAGAACTCCATACTGCCACAAGTTCCATAGGGGAAGAAGCTCTCTGCTGCCATCTACTGGTGTGTCAGAGGAAGACACAGAATGAGCCAGGCCTCATTTACCTGATTGTGATTTACCATCCCAGTGTGAACATTTTGGTCATTATGGTTAAAATTCATTTAAGTTTCAGATGTAGGGCTAATGAAATGTTATCACTGGCTGGGGATCTGCCCTGTGGTATCTAGTATTGGCAGCCTGGTCACAAATACATTTAAATTCTCCCAGCCATGATTTCCAAGCCAGTGCTGAAGAACATCCTGCGCTGTCGGGCAGACAGGTCAGTAAAGATTTCAGTCAGAGAAAAATCTGGTGTAGAGCCACCAAAAGAAAAGTCCCTTTGCTGATGTATTTATTTCATTTTCATAAATTCCACACATTTTATCCTCGGGCATTTGTGCCAAAACAATTACTGGCTCTGGGAGGAAGGAGCTTCTCCTCCACAAGACAGGTGCTCCCTCAGGCACCTATAGGAACCAGCTTAACCGGTTCTATTACTTCCTTCTCTCCCACCTTCCTGGGGGGAAATTGTACATCTCCAAGGCGCACACTTTCTTTTCAGAACACCAAGCAGGGAAACAGTGGCTGGCAATGCTCCCTTTTACGTCAGTCCCATACTTGTTCATGTTGGTAAAACAGCAAGGCGATCCTCTGCGTGCTCATCTCTGGATCCATTGATCACTGATCCATCCTTGCCACCACTCCTCTTTGCACAATCAATGTACGTGATTAACATTGGGACAAAGCAAGTTATCCTATCGAAGGGTTCATTCCCAGAGCAAGGTGGTTTAAATGCTGCTTCTACCCAGACTTGTATACCAAATCCAGCAGGGAGTCAATGACAGAATCTAAATTTACCTCCTAGGACCCCAACTTTGACTTAAAAAATCACGGCCAACCACATTTGTTTGGGATCAGTTTGTCTATAAATCTGTCTCTTAGGTCCCTGGAAATCCAATAAGCCAAACAGACCTTTAATTAAATACAATGATGTTAACTGGATCACAATAACAACAGAAAAATAAAGCAACAATAAACTGAGGTAGCCCAGTGAGCAAGTCTCTTATTTAAAAGCTCCATCCAGTCTCACTTCATTCTTGGGTTTAGTTTGGTCATTCCAACTGAAACTGCTGGCCATAGGTAAGTTTCTTGAGCTCTCATACACCACATATTCCAGACTTTAAAGGTACAGTCACCGCATACAAGTGACACACTATCCTTACATCTCCATTCACCACTTACATGTCCTCCTCATCTTGTTCTGTTCTTCCCCATCCTGATTAGATGACAGAACAAGGAGCAATGGCCACAAGTTGCAGTGCGGGAGGTCTAGATTGGATATTAGGAAAAACTATTTCACTAGGAGGGTGGTGAAGCACTGGAATGGGTTACCTAGGGACGTGATAGCATCTCATCCTTACAGGTTTTTAAGGCCCAGCTTGACAACCCCCTGGCTGGGATGATTTATTTGGGGTTGGTCCTGCTTTGAGCAGGGGGTTGGTCTAGATGACCTCCTGAGGTGTCTTCCAACCCTAATCTTCTATGATTCTATGATTACTGATTTCCATTCTCATCAAGTTTTGGCCCATACTGTGTTGCTAGGAAAGGAAGACGTTAATGGGACATAAGCATTAGCTCCAAGTTAAACACATACCTAGATGGCCTTCTAGTTAGGAAAGGTGAACTCACCGGGGCTACTGACCCAAGGCTATTAAGGTTTTTCGGGGGCTATACAAACTCCTATTGACATTGTAATGCTGGCAAGTGACCGGTTGTAGGAATGTGCTGGGGCGCTCAATGTTTTTTATAGCATGGAGCACACTTTACTACAGAGGGTGTCCAATGGATACTAACCCTCCCATTCACAGCCATGCAGTCACTTCCCATCCTGTTTGTCATGAGAGTACCTCAACTCCTGTGAACAATCTCATAACTTCCCCTATGCCAACTGCAGCAACTGCTTACACAGCAAAGTAACATTAGGAAAGTATTCACTATACATACACAGGTGTAGCAGCTAGAAGCAAGGAGGAGCCAAGCACCTTGTTATCAGCAAGGTCTCCATCAGTCATTGGGAACATCCTTTGCAAAAAGGAGCTGAACACACTAGTTACTAATTCCCGTGAGGCTGGGAAACCTCCAAAGGGTCAGTGGGTTGGTTGATCTTCAAATGAGCCAACCTTTATGGTATGGAATTTGGGTTGAGCATCTCATGGACTGAACATGCACTTTGGACCTTTACTTCCATGTCTTGACATCTCGCAAAAAAGAACTAAGTGAAAACTAGCTTTGTGCATGTCTTCGATACACTTTAAACCAGCGATTCTAAGTGGGCAGGGAGACGATTATAGTGGAAGAATTTTAGATGCACTGCCATTCAAATAACTCTTTGGCACTCAGAATGGATCTGGGCAGCTATGTCTCTGAGCTCCACATTGCCTCCCCATCTGGAATCCTACAGCTGATTATCTCATTTACGATCTTAGTGTCTTTCTCCCTAGTTCTTGGATCTTTATGCCACGTTAAAGTAATGTGTGGGGAGGGGGACGACGCTCAGGCAATATCCTGTATAACTCTACATTCCCCTTCTTCCTGCATCTCAGCATCACTCTTTGCCGAAGCACAGGCCTGAGTTCTGTCTTTCCAGGGCTTTCCAAAAAACATGGCACAGAGTTAAATCTCAGGGCTATTGTGTGTCAAATCCTGATAAATGGATGGTAATAGCTCCCAACTTTTCAAAGAGAGAACACTATACACTTTCTCAGTCAAGCAAACATTTAATGCACACAACACACATTGTAAATAGTACACAATATCGAACACTGTGAATAACTTCTACACCAAAATATTTGACAGTAAATCCATTGGTGTTCCTTAATCAAACGTTTCCCCTTCTGTTTCTGTTACAAAAACAGAAATCTGTAGCCGGTGTCCAAAATGGTGCAGGGATTGGGATCCAGACCTCACAGCAAACACAATTCTTGCTCCTGAGTTGATCAGCTGCTAAGTCCACTGGGCTGTTTCCAACTCTTTATTTATAACCTTCCTTCCCTCCCCTCCCATGTTCTGATTGGCTCAGCTCTCAGAGGGTGGCTCGAATATGACTTGCCACGTGGGTTGCCCGCAATGCAAACTTCCTACACAGCCTCAGAAACAGCTATTGAGCATGTCTAGTAACTGCCACACCCTGTTCTGGATGTTTCTGGGTCCTTCTAGCTGAGTTGTCCTGCCTACCTCTCTGCACCTGTGCAGTGACACCGAATAACCAACTAAAATCTATGTCTCCTCCCCACAGCCTCTCTTCCCCTCCCGAGGAGAAACAAAGTCAAACACTGCAATATAAAGTTGTCTCTTTACCCTGTTTCCCCGAAAATAAGACAGTGTCTTATATTAATTTTTGCTCCCAAAGATGCGCTAGGTCTTATTTTCAGGGGATGTCTTATTTTTCAGAAATGAAAAATGCCTTATTATCGGTGGATGCCTTATTATCGGGGGGATGCCTTATATTACAACGAGAGGCAAAACTGTAAGTAGGCCTTATTTTCGGAGGATGTCTTATTTTCGGGGAAACAGGGTATTAATCTCTTCATTGCTGGTCCTCTGCCACACCTGCTGCAGTGCCATGATCAATAACGGTCCTTTGAAATCATGGGTAGAGCTGGTACATCCCGCAGCACAAGGGGTGTTCACATGGACAGATCTGGAGTAGCCAGCAGCACAACTAGCACATCCCATTTGGATGTATGTGGGAAGTTCATAAGCACAGCAGGGGCATTCTCCCTGGAGGAATGTTTGGCATAGTAGCAGGTGCATTCTACCTGGATGTCTGTGCCACGTATGGAGGCAAGACACATTAAGCTGGTGTGAAAACAGTCTTTTAAATGAATTAACAAAGCAGAGTTTAAACAGTCTCAATCTCATCTGAATCTCCTAGTCTCCCAGCTTTCTGTTTCTTTCTAGTGGCTCTGAGCCCTAAAGAGACAGTATTCTGTACTGCAAGCGTATCTATAAGCTATTGAACTATTCCCTGTGCTGCTGTTCCCGGGGCTGTATCAGGAAACTGGGATATTTTCACATTCCAACATGGTTTGTATACGCAGTAGTTTCTAACTTGTTTGTTTTGATATATAACCTCAGGACCCATCGTCGAGCTTGCATCTTAAGATGGTAGAAGTAGCAGCAAATTGTGCTGATGCTGTCTGTTTACTTGTTTAAATGCTTTTAAAAAGTGACTTCTGGGTATTTGATCTGGTTTTATATGATAATTCCAGTGCTTACTCACAGAGATCTCCACTGCCGGAAGGGATGTTGGTAAACACAACTCCGCAGCATGCAGAACTCCACACTCCTTCAATGCTCCCTTTCAGGGGAGGTTAGATCTGCCGGGACATGGAGGGGGACATTTCCAAAATGCTAAGCAGTGATTCAGCCAAACAGCTTGTGCGGCTGTTAATGAGAGACATGCAGCAGCTAATTTCTGGTGCCATGCTTTGAAAGTGTGCCCCCAACTGACTTTCAGCTTGTGATGCTGCAAACCTAGTCTGCTCTCCAGTGATGCTTTGTGTAGGAAAGCTGTATGTAACATCTTCCATCAGGAGCTGAGCAGGATAATAACTTGGGAGACTAACTTTGTTCTCTCAGAGATTTGCTGATGATCTAATTCAGAGAGGATTTAATATTCTGCTTCTAATTAATTTGTTCTGTGTGCCTGTACCTTTGTTCTCTGGGAGCCCCTCAAAAATTAGATGCAATACCTGATGGAATTTAATTATATAGGCTGGGAGGAAGTGATTAAGGGCAAAGAGGAGGCTAATCACACTGCACATACTTAAAGGGTATTAGAAGAAGGGAAGGAAAGGGCTGGTTTCTGCAGCAGAAAGGAGGAAACGAAGGCATACTTGTCTATATCTAGAACACAGGGACATTCAGGTTATAAACAAACACTCCTTGATATTCACATGCCTTCCAAGGGGTTGACTCAGTATTGTTAGAGCTTTTCAGATGTCTTCTGGACACAATCCTGGATTGTATTCCACTCCCAGCAGGGCACAGCAGATCTTGGCTCTGATGGCCTATTCTCCTCTAGGGAGTTCTGTGCATGTGCAGTAGGGAAAGGACAGTACGAAGGCACATGATCCATGGGACTGTAGATTAATTGCTAGCCCCAAAATGCTCTTGAATGTCCCAGGTGCACTCTGAAGGCTGTATTTTGTTCTAGTGAGAAAACACAACTTTCTAATGAAACCAGAGCTGTGGAATACAGCCAGATGGCAGCTCAGTTTTAGCCCTAGTGAGTTACATACACTATAAGGCCCTGTTCTCCAAAGATCTCCTTAAAACCGTGTCCAAAATGTTTAGGGTCAGGTCCTCACCAGGTGCAGATCCACTGAAGTCAGTGGCGCTTTGCTGATTGACCCCAAGGGAGGATCTGGTTCTTAGTGTTTCAGTTCCCATGTAAACGCACTACTGCATCATCAGATGCATAATGAGTGTCTGGATGCCTGACTCTCCATGCTGCTTGTGCAAGGAACTGACCCTTGCATTGTCTGGGAAGCTGGCTCAAGGCCCCTGTGAGAATGTGGCTCCATTTGAACACTGAAAGGGGACAATCAATATAACACACAACTCTGGATTTTTTTCATCATAATTTGGTCATAAGCACACACCATCCCCCCTGCCACCCCCCATTACATCTGTGTATGTGTTAACCAATGGTACATCACTCACTATGACACCAGAATGACACCCTTGTGCAATGATTGTCACCTAGCAAAGCACATCTGGCACCTTCCTTCACTACACTCAGGTAATCAATCCCGGGGTTGTTGGCTTTCAAGTTCTTTTAATTGGTATAGGAATTTTCTCTTATTTTCACCCCAGGTGACCTCCCGCTCTGCTTTCTCCTTGTGATTTACGAGGATTCTAGAAGATGTATTTACCCATAATGAAATCAGCTCCTTTGTTCTGGGGCCTGAATTTGTCATGCTGGCAAGTTATAAAAGAAAAGCAATAATGTGGATTAAGGAAGGAAAGAGACAAGTGAATGAGGTAAACAGCTGCATAGGATGAAGGTCTGTGTCCGTACAGCAAGGCACAAGTGGGCCTTAGAGGGATGTTGCCAGAGACATGGGCCTGATGCACTGTGCTGTTTAGCACAAGCTGTACATTTGCTTTGCTGGTTTTTCTAGCTCTTTCCCTGTGCAGGAGTCCTAACTGATGGTGACCCAATGTGCATGCCAGTTCGGATACTGTTCCTATGGCAGTGACCCAGCTAACTGACTATGACTATGCGTCTGACAAAGTGGGTATTCACCCACGGAAGCTTATGCTCCAATACATCTGTTAGTCTTAACGGTGCCACAGGACTCTCTGTTGCTTTTTACAGATCCAGACTAACACAGCTACCCCTCTGATACTTGACTATGACTGTGGACTGATTTCTCTCCATTAATGTAACCAGCCACTCTGGTGTGGGAGCATGGTTTGCTTTGTTGAACGTTTCAAAAAAGGCAGATTGTAGTAAAAAAGAATATAATAGCAAGGACAGGCTACAAAGAGGAGAGAGGATTCAGGGTATGATTGACGCCAGAAAATCTTTCACCAGCATTATGGAGTGTTGTGGAAGCCACATGCATGAGTCAAAAGAAAATGCAGGACTTCTGGAGACTCATGCTAGTGTAACCCCTGAGCAGTGTGTTACAGGGCCCACTCTCTGCCTGACCTGCAGAGGATATGGGTCTGTTAGGGGATGTCTACACTGCAATAAATTACCTGTGGCTGGCCCACCTCAGCTGACTTGGGCTGCGGGGCTATAAAATGGCTTGGCCTGGAGCCCAGGATCTGAGGCCTTGCAGAGAGGGAGGGTCCCAGAACCCAGGTTCCCACCTGAGCCCAAATGTCTACACTGAAATTGTATAGCCCTGCAGCCTGAGCCCCTCAAGAGCGAGTCAGCTGACCTGGGCTAGCCACGGGTGTTTATTGCAGTGTATGTACTGTTACAGGCCAGCCTAGGCAAACTTGGCTCTTTAGCTCCTGCTGTTTTAGCTGTTGCTTTTACCCCTTGGCTGCTGCTCTCACTCCCTGCACAGGCGTGCACATATATCCTTTAGCTGTAGTATAACCCAGCTTCTCCATTAGAATCCTTTTTATTTTCTCTTGCCTTCATCCCTCCTTTCTCCAGGCTGGGATCAGTGCCCTGGAGCGCTCGGCACTTTACAGGCCCAGGCCCCAAATCACTGCTGTGAAGTGGCAGCAGACAATAGGTCAGTCCCAAAACACAGGGATCATAGGGCAGCCCCACCTAGAAGACCCACAGGACCTGCCCCCGTTTCCCTCCTGAGACTCCCCAGAGTCTTTCTGAGGGCAACCCTTGAGGAGTTAATCTAGTTCTGAAGTGCTGGGCACATAAATCATAACAAAACAGGCCCCAGCACCACAGCCCAGAATTCTGCCACAATACATGGAACATACGGTCCTGATGGCTCTGGCCGTGCCCCGGCTTCTCCAGCATGGTCCCAGTGGCCCTGCCAGGAGAGCATCCCTCACTCCCCTGACCCTCTCATAGTTCCTCTGGATCCAGCTTTCTGGTCCTGGAAATGTCACTGGGAAAGCTCCACTACTGCTCCCCTGTTGCCTTCTGTCTCTAGCTCTGTCCTCAGGGATGTCAGCCAGCAAACCCCTCTTGCTGCTCCCCTGCCTTCAGCCCTCTCCCAGAACCACCTCCTCCTTCCTACCAGGACTTCACCGGTCCCTAGCAGCTTTCACTTGCTCCTCCTGACTGAACCAGTCTGTTCTGACCCAATAGGACTCCCTCTTTTGGCTTCCTTCAGAGACCTCCTCCCTGATCCTGCAGAGCTCTCAGACGCTGTCCTGTCCCCTTAATTGACCAAAATGGGAGCACCTGTTCTGACATGGGGCACTGGACCTGCCTCATTCACAGGGGCTGCCCACTGCATGGCAGCGTTGTGTAACTGGAACACTAAACCGGTCAGAAAAGTTATAACTGCATGTTAGCACAACAGGATTATTAAACACTTCCGGGTAGTATCCTCACAGCTATAGCCACTGCTCTGTGTGGGGATCCCTCCACACTGGTGCCCTCTCACTCCCAGGACACTGCAGCAGGGAGGAAAGGGGTCCTTACCCAGCCTTGGGCCATTAATGAAAATCACCCAGTAACAAAGCATGCTACTCAGCTGGACTAATGACTCAATGTGCTCTCTCCAACTGAAAGCTCTCTGCACTCCTTGGCCACGCTGAGTCTACGAATTCATTTATTTCAAACCCATTAAAGAGCCCTCAGCAACATGTTCCTGATCAGAAAGACACAGCGCTTGATTCGGATGCAGAGTCACTCCACTGGTATCGGTGTAGTTACACCAGTGACATCCAAATCCGCCCCATAGTCTGTACTGGGAATCACATCGTAAAAATTCTGTCCCTGTTCCCAGCATTTCTCTCTCACATTTTAATTTAGCTAAATGCATTTACTTGCATTCTCGCCTAACCTCTCCTCTTGCCAGGCCCCTGATTAATAGCCCACTGATCCAGATTACCCTTAAATTGTAGGGCTCGAATGCTTTTCAGACTCAGAAAACAGTTTGAGCTCGAGACTAAGAACATCAGAGACTCCCCAGATCTGCACTGTCCTTCCCCACAATCACAGCTGCAGATTGAACCACCAGATTATTGCCCAGGAACAGAGGTGGGGAGATGGAGAAGAAAGGAGCCCAGAGAAAGAGAGGAGGGGAGGAAAGGGACATGGGAAGGAGAGGAGAAAGGGGAGATAAGGGAACAGGAAGGAGGAGGAACATTTTGGGAAAAGGGAAGCCAAAACCAGGAATGACAAGAAAGAGAGGTGCAGCTGGTAGGTTTGGCAAACCCAAGCTAAACATCAGGAACCAGCCCTCTCCAGCTGAACTAGATCATGGGATGGGATAGGATAGCTCCTCATCGCATCATGTAGACTGTTCCAGGCCAATGGGGGCTGCAGGAAGTGGCAGCCACCACATCTCTCGGTCCATGCTGCTTCCCGCAGCCCCCATTGGCCTGGAACGGCGAACCTCGGCCAGTGGGAGCTGTGATTGGCGGAACCTACGGACGCTGCAGATAAACAAACTGTCCCGGCCCGCCAGCGGATTTCCCTGATGGGCCGCGCTGATCCCTGCACTACATCATTGCCCTGGAAGGTGCTCTGGATCAGAGGACAGGACAAGGGCAATAGATCAAGAGATGCACTGTGCACCCCAATCAGAGGCCAGGGAATCCCATTGCCTGACTGAGAAGGTGCACGTTATCCTGGAGTGGGGCTGCCTGATGGTGCTGAGCTGAAGCGATCTCTAACTCTTTGGCTGAGAAATCGGGTTGGGTATTTTTGTAGATCAGGGTCCCAGTCTCAGTCAGGTAGGAAGCAGCCTGAGAACCTCCTTCCTCCTGGAATTGTGATGCTGCCACTGCAAGTGCAGAAAAGAGAACAGGGTGTGGAGTTTTTAATCCTGACTATAGGCTTTGGCAGGGGTTGCTTTGGGCAGAGATTTGGACCAGTTCATCAAAAACTGTTCTCCTGCCCCTATGGACGGTCCCAGGATTAAATCTCTCCCGTGCTGTTACTTTAGCCAGGCTTTCCTAATCAAATATTGATGGCCTCCTTTCTCTTTCTCTCTCAGCTGGGATGGGTTTGCTAACAGCGTGCAGACAGCTACTCTAAAGCAATCAGTTCTGTGGCAGCACCTCCCTCAGTTTCACACCTGCTACCAGCTGCAGCCTGTGCAATTATTTCTTTGCTGCCTTTTTAGGCCTACACATGGTTAGCATATTGAGCGCCATAGGTGTCTCACACAGATGATAATGTGGACGCTGACTGTCTGAGTTGGCAGTTTTGTTTCTCTGGATCGTGTGTGCTATTGTCTGAACCTTTTGAAATTTGACATGCTTTTCTTCTGAAGTCCGGAAAGAGAACTGACAGCTTTCCAGCAATCTCAAACGCTCTGCTCTGAAGTATATTCATAGCTTCTATTTCTTTCCTGATGTGCTACTTATATTCTGGCCTAGGCATTAGAAGGGGGCAAAATCTCCATTAATAACCTTCTTCCACCATCACTTGCAGAGGTGAGCGATCTGACTCGGCACTGAAGAGAATCTTGCTGTGACCCCCCCCCAAGGAGATTGCCTAGATTCCTGGGGCTCTGTGTGCTGGTGGCTTAGGGAGAGGCACACTGTCTTTGGTAGAAAGGGGGAGCCAAGGGCAGACTCAGAGTCTGCTCGGCTATCAAGAGGGAGTGAGATGCCGTTTCCAGGGAGCTCAGCAGAGGGGAGAAGCCATTCTGGAGCAGGCTGGAGCCAGCCAGGAAAAGGGTAGGACTGGCTGTGTGAGGAGCTGGTGAGTCCCAGGCCTGCATGCAGGGTTCCCCCCTGAGAACTGGCCCCTGGGGACCTGAAAGCAAGATCCCCTAGCTTGAGCATTTCCCGCTCCAAGGTGACTCCCAATGTGTAGAGAAAACGTTGTTGGGAAAACTTCCCCCAGACAGGCTGAGTTAGCCCTCCAGCGCCCTAGGTGAGATCAGTCACCCCATGTCCAGCTCTGCTCTGGCTGCTAGTCAAAGGCTGACCCCTGATATGAGTGTGTCTGAGCACTGGGGTGGGAGACCAAAGTTTGGCATTTAGTATTGTTTTGTAATCTGCACCTGGGGCCCTGCACCCTTTGTGGTGAGGGGAAATCCTGGCACCAGAAGCAGCGTGACTCCTGCATGCCAACAGCGATCATCAGCCCCTCTGCAGCGACTGAGGAGTCCAGAACCATCTCTGGACCTGAGGATGCACCATGGAGTTGAGAGTCACCATCTTTTAGTTAGCTAGGCAGGGAAATTGTTTGGGAGACCCCCTACTCCCTGAACTGTGTCCTCAAGCCAGGGGGGTCGGGGTTTGGGGATTTTGTTACCTGCTGCCTGTTAAACCTGCAGAGGGACTTCCCACCTTATCCCACTTGTGAGTCCTTTGGGCTGTACTGAACCCAGTCAGAACTGCATTAAAGATATTGTGTGTGTTTGTGTTATTTCTTGGAAGTCTCTATCTAGCAAGTAAGTGGGATTATGCTGATTAGAATTTTCCTCCCAAGCTGTCCCGGTGACCTTGCCAGAAAGGAGCAAGGGGGGTGAAGGCACCCCCAAATAAATTCATATCAGAAGAAAAAGAAGCTACACCCTGCTGAGTGGGTGGCAGGATACTGAAGAACCCAGGCCTGTCCATAAGGAGATTGGCACTAAAGGAGGTAATCGGGTGGCTAGGAAGCACTACATTGCCATTTCTCCAAGCCCCTTGCTACACAAGGATTAGTGGGAATGCGGGGATCTCTCTGAGCAAACATCTGTATACTAACGGGCTAGAGCTTAACAAAACCAGAGCCATGTTATCATTTTAAAATCAATGTCCTTGCTTGACAGCTGCCAGATGTTGCAGGCTCCCCCAGGGTAGAATGCATTTGCTCTGCTGCTCAGGAGCAATCCAGAAGTGTTTGGGTAAAATGTGCTCCTAAAACACCCCAAATTTGCCTATGAGGAGGGGCCCTGCTGCAGTGGGTACATCTATAATGCAGTAGACGACACGTGGCCTGGCCGCTGCTGGCCCAGGTCAGCTGACTTGGGCTCAGGCTGCAGGGCTAAAAATTGCAGTGCAGATAGGGGCTGGAGGCCGGGCTCTGAAATCCACGAGGGGGGAGAGTCTCAGAGCCTGGTCTCCAGCCCAAGCCCAAACATCTGCACTGCAATTTTTAGCTCCACAGCTTAAGCCCTGCAAGCTTGAGTCAACTGACCCAGATGTGATGGATTGGACCTCCCATTCTGGGATGCCACCTGATGTACTGTGATATCACTGAGTCTGCCTGCTCCACTAGTTTGGGCTCCCTCTCCCTGTTTTGCTGAATTAGGCTCTCCGGCCTTTGGCAGCACATACACACGGGTAGGGACGCACCACCTGTAGACTCACACAGCTGTAGACTCACACAGAGGCTGCAAACAGCTCTCTATGAGAAGACTCGGCTAGGAAATCACCCAGCACTCAAGTGCAGCTCCCCTCTGGAAAGTACACCCAAAATAATATTGTCTTGCACTATAGAAAAATCTATACAACGTAAGTTCATAAATTTGCCCCCTCCCTCAATGTGGAGGAAGATGTGCACAGCTTCTCTTCCCCCCACCCCCTGTTAGAAAGCACAAACTGGGTTTAATAATAAACAAAAACAAGTTTATTAACTATAAAGGCAGATTTTATGTGATTATAAGGGATAGCAAACATTATAAAGCATATTACCAAGCAAATAAAACAAAACACGCATACTCAGCTTAAGATCTCAAAGAGACAGGTTTCAAGCAGTAATTTCTCACCTAAATGTTATTTTAGGCAAATTGAAGAGTTTCTGTAGCTTAGAGTTCCAGATATTTCTCTTTACAGACTAGACTCCTCTGTCTCAGTCTGGACTCAGCCCTTGCCTTTCCCACAGCTCAGTTCCTTTGTCTCTTCAGGTACTTTCAGCGGTCTTTCCTTCTTTGTCAGGAAAGCAGTGAAGGGAGAGTCCTGATGGCCTTGCCTCCCAGCCTTTAATAGAATTTACAGAAGGTGGGAAGCCTTTGTGTCTAGTAGAAAAAGGACTAGCAGTGTTCAAGGTGGTATTTTGCATCAGATATTATCACCTAACTTCGAAGTGTTGAAGCAACCATGAAACCAGGTTTATTTGCAATGTCCACAGGAAGGAACTCTAGGAAGATGGGAGATTCACATCTTTAAAGACTCATTGTATTTTTCTAATTACCCATCAAGGCTGATTGCTTACTGTCTGGTGGGCATTTTCCAAGTATACACACAGTTGTCATTGTTACATAGATAATATTCCTTAATCCTGATACCAAAATGATACATGCATACAAATTGGATAATCACATTCAGTAAATCATAAGCTTTCCAATTCTCTCATATGACCCTTCTTGCATCATATCTTAGTTATGTCATATTCATATCATAACCATATTTCTATGAAGACTATGATGTGTAACATCACACTGGGCTCTGAGACTTGATCCCATAAGTTTTTATTGCAGGGTAGACATACCCATTCCAGGTGGTCTGAATCGCTCTCTAACACTCCAGGAAAGTACTTCCTGTGCTGCTATTGCTGGGTCCACATGGAATGGACCTGTTTGTTTCATTACATCACAGAAACCAAAGCCTAGCAGCATACAAGGGAGAAGCTCTGGAAATTCAACTCAGATTAGGAAGAAGCCTACACTAGTCTTCTGTGAAATGCTTCCGATTCAACATAAAGCACCAGCCAATTAGTTGTGGATTGGTCCTGCTTTGAGCAGGGGCTTGGACTAGATGACCTCCTGAGGTCCTTTCCAACCCTGATAGTCTATGATTCTATGATGGATTAGGGAAATACAGGCTCTCAATGCATGGGTGAGAAGGTGGCATTGGAAGAAGGGACCTGCCACTAAGGAGCTTTTTATGTTATACATAGTAGAAGTGACGTGCTCCGTGTTTACCAGAGTGGAAGCAGACTGCTAGGCAAAGAGACTGGAGAGAGTTGGGGCTAAGAGGTATTTAAAGGCAGGAGGTGAGGGATGAGAGCATTTGGACCAGACAAAACCATCCACTAGGAATGGCATCAACACAAGAGAAACCACATATCCAGTAGCCCAGGATAGCGCTGAACTCATAGCTGCAGCTGGAGGAAGGACAGATTGAGGTAGGTCCAATAGAGTCTCATATAAAGGGTTTGCATAACAATAGGTACATTGTCAATAAAAACCCAACAGCTGGCTATGAATCATGCTGTGGGGGACTGAGTGTGTGTGTGGGGAGGGCGGGAGTTATCGTTCCTGCTGAAGCACCTGGAACAAGCCACTGTCCGATACAGGATCTCGGATTAGATGCACTATTGACCTGACTTAGCCTGGCAAATCCTGCGTTCCTGTGCTCTGCTGCTGAATGCTCCAGGAGCCAGTAGGGTGCATACGCCTGGTGCTCTCCTGCACTCCCTAGCAAATACACCTGGTGCTCTCCTGCACTCTCTAGCAAATACACCTGGTGCTCTCCTGCACTCTCCAGTGTTTGCCACTATCATATAGTTCTAATGCCTAGAAAGCTTTGGCCTAACTGTGACCTGCAGTCCCAGCATGCTTTGTATTCATGCTAAGCTTTATTGTGGAAATGTATGAGCAGGTGAACGGTATCTAACCTTTGTTGTTTGTGTATGCTGAACCTGTCAGAAGCATGCCAAACAGAACCAGTGTGCTAGGAAGGGCTGGTTGGCTTTTAGGGATAATTGGTACAGGTGTCTTTAACTAGTTAAGATGCTAGAAATAATTGGTGCAGATGGTCTCTGTAACCTGAAAAAACAGGTACAGAACTAGATAAGAAAATGGGATGAAAGGTCTGTGCTAAGCCAAGGAGAATCTGGGAAATTCTCTGTTGTAAACAAAGGGGTTATAAATATGAGCAGAAGTAAACTCACACTTTTGGGATGGATTAACTGCTGCAAGATGGCTCCCCAGAGATTGGCAGTGTCTGAAACTCTCTATTTGTGCTGATTTTCTATGTTTAATAAACTGATTGAGCAGAGTTATTTGACATCTTATTAATAAAGAATTGAACTCTCAATGCCAGGTACAGAGACACAATGCTGCTTCTCTGCTACAACACCAGGCAGGCGCACCAGGTAGAATTCCCCTACAAACACTGAGTACACCAGGGAGGGCCTCACGAGATACTTTCACAGAATCTGAACAGAGATGCCAACAGAATGGCAGCAGCACTATAACTAACTGGAAGTGGACAACCAAAGGATTACGTTAAGGAGGACTGAAATAACCAGTACAGCTGATGTGCATGGCAGGGGAGCTCACTAGGTGTGCTAATTGCAAGACGTGATATGTACAAGTGATTAAATGACTACAGACTTTTACCAACAACATATCTTCTCCTATTAAAAAAAAATAGGCAATTCAATAGCAACAAACTTTGTTAACACAGAAGTAAGGTTGCTTGCTGATATGTCTTCCCCTTGCAGAATGCCAAGTCGAGCATAACTCAAATTTCTGAAAGCCAGGAGATACACAGTTAAGATTGCCTGTGCAACCTAGACTCTACCCTCTCTCTCAGCAATGCCCTAATATGGCTTGTTAACACACATACCTTTACTCTGCCAACCCCAGAGTTGATGAAATGTACAAGCTCTTCTCCTTTTCTAACCCATTCTTTGTCACCACAGAATTCCATTGAACACTATTAAAGGACAAAAAGGATTTTTAAAAAAAGGTTGCCCATGCCACCTTCTCTCTGCCCTCTTCAAGGAATGCTTCAATTTGCACTGTAAGATTCAGCAAGTTCCAGGTGGTGGTGTACACTCGCATGCTTAGTCAACTCCAGAAAGAATATCACATGTGTACAATTTCAGAGCCACTTCCCAGCCTTTTACAACTCCCGTAGTCTGAGGGCATGTCCACATTTGAGCTCAGAGGTGTGACTGCCAGCTTTTGTAGATGTACCAGCGTTACCTTTGCTCAAGTAGCAGTGCAGCTGGGTCGCATAGGCTGTGGCTTGGGCCAGCCACCTGAGTATGCACCCAAGGGTCAAGGCAAGTCTGTATTTGGGCGGGTAGCCCAATCCACTGCCTGTGATGAGCCCTCTATGGGGAAGTAGCCTGTGCCAAAGCAAAGTGGCTGCATCTCCAATTGTATGAAGATGCTGAGTCCAGCTCACCCAAAGAGCGGCTGCTGCTTTAGCTTCTCTCTGAGACAGCTTCCGTAAAGCAGCAGTGGGGCTGAAAGGTGCCCCCCAATAGAGACCAGGAGAAGTAGAGCCATCACCTGACCTCACCTGAGTCACTTTTCCATGCAGTGGACACGGCCATGCCAGTGCAGGGAGGGGCTGACCCAGGGAGAGCAGCTCCCCTGAATCCCCTTGTAAGGAACATGTCATTGTTCTCTCCTGCTGCACAACTCCGGGGCTTAGTAGGCGCTTTTCATCAAGAAGAGAGGATTTAACCCATTTGTCGGGCATTCACACCAGACTCACTCACGGGCACCATTGTAGCAGTAACATGAGCCAGTGGTAGCAGAGTTCTGCCAGCTGAACCCCAGGGGTCCCTCTCCCTGGCTGGCCCTGAAGAAGCCGTGTGCACTTGCCAAGGCTGGGAGTCACTCCTTATCTGTCTGAAAGTTGAGGGGACCATGCACCCACCCTCACAGCCCACAACTGAACAACAAGCTGGGTTCTGGGGCAGATTCCTTGCCAAGTTGCTTTTAAGGATGTTTTCTGGCTGAATTGCTAATGCCATAGTAATTACTCAGGAAAATTCCTAAAACAATCATATTTGCAGAGGTAATAAGCAAATAGGTCAAGGAGAAGAATGTCACTCTCAGGCCAGAACTGGAGAGAAAAGTGTTTGTGCAGCTTCTCTGAGCATTTGACCGGAGAAAGCAACAATTAAATGCGACTAAAGGATCCCTCTGGGGATCCGTGGGATCTCCGCAATGCACACAGCCCTTTGGGGTGCTAGCCAGCACAGTCCTGACACACACACAATATCAAAAGCTCATAGATTTGAAGCAGATATTTCCCTCCTTCCCTGAATGAATCGGATGGTCTTGGTGCCTGAGGGGGTTTCCCAGGTGAAGCCTGCTTGCCAATGTGACAGTAAGAAGCCTCCCCTGGATCCTGTGTCTAGCAAATCAGGAGCATAGGAGCCGTGTGAGTGCAGGAGGTGATGACCACACAGCACAACATTTTCATCAATTCCTTTTAATCTATCTACCTAAAACTAAAGATGGACGGGGCGTCACTGGGCCTTGTATTCCCAGCCAACCACTCTCTGTGTCACTGCCTCTCTCCCTGTTCGTCCCCATCCTAATGTCTGCCCCTTCCCTTGGTTATTAGAAGCATCTCTTCCAGCAAACATTCTTCCTACCGTCATCCCCGAACTCCTCTTCTTTTTCTTGCGCCGTGTCCCCAAAAGGCCCTTGTGCCAAGTTTACAGCAATACCTGTAAACTTTTCCAACCCTGATATTCTATGATTCTATTGACAAAGCCCTGGCTGGGATGATTTAGTTGGGAATTGGTCCTGCTTTGAGCAGGGGGTTGGACTAGATGATCTCTTGAGGTCCCTTCCAACCCTGATAGTCTATGATTCTATGAATACAAATTTACCTGCTGACCCATCCCAAACCCAAAATAGCCTGTTTCAACTCCAGCCAGGGAATTTGCTCTCTGTATCCTGCCTGTGTTTTAGTTTGACTTCTCCTTTCTCGGCTGTGCCTGTCACCTGGGGTTCTCTGGGATCCGCTGATTGTCCTATCTGCACTTGAGCCTTTTAGACAGTTAACAATCATTCTTTCAATCTCGTTATTATTATAAGATATTTAGTGAGCACTGCAGAGTTCTCAGAGCAGCACACAAGGAGCAGAACATGTCGGCCTTCGGGAGCTTACAGTCCAGTAAGATGAGCAACAGCCAACAAATCAAGCCCATGAGCGAGCTTCTGCCTGGGCTCCCAGCCATGGACTCAGTAGGGTTTGGCTGAACCGAGAGTCCCCAGGTGTGGGTTCTGTTTTTAACGATTGAGGAGTAACCATGTTCCAGGTGGCAGACTCCGATTGATAGGCTGCCCTGTCAGCACCTGCTCTGCGGAGGAATTTGATGTAGAAGGTGGAAGCCTGTTCTACAGTGATTTACATCTCACCACGTCTCCTGAGTCCTTAGCACCCCACACACTGCTTTTAGGCCCACTGGTCATCTGAGATCTTACTCATCTCTTCACTCTCCGGGAGGTGACTGTCTTGGTGTGCAATCCAGACCCCAGTCAGGGTTTGAGTCACTGCCTGCCCTGTAACTCTGGGTGCCTGAAAGGCTTTGCTACAGCAGTTCCCTGCCTGGAATTTTCACAGTCAGAAACAAGCACACAGGTCACACCCTGAATGTCCCTGTATAACTGCAGCCCTGGTCCAGCATGTCGGACTCCAGCAGCCTACCAGCAATGCACCAGTCAGACACCCTGGCCCCCACCAGCCTGGGTTACCACTTGCAGGGTGACCCCAACACACTCCCAGGCCCAAATGTTCCTAAAACTGTGTGCTCTGTAATGTCCAGTCCTCTCCTGGACAGTTCAGAGAAATAATATGGTTGGTTTGTTCCTCTGAAGACACAAAAGCACATCACAGCTTATTCACTTCACTGGGATAAATATGTCCTTCCCTTCAAACACAGCACTGAGTTGGGTTATAGTAAAAATAAAACAAAAGTATTAACAGTAGGACATAAGTCAAGTAAGGCCAAGTAAAAGGAATACAATTAGAAAGGGTTGCAAGCAAATCAAAGTGAAAACATGCATCTCGAAATCGAGATGGCTGGCCCATCATTCCCTCCTGACAGCTCTGTTATTGGATTATATGGTGCTGGTATTGGTGGCTTTATAATCTCCCCTTCTGCCACTCACCTCCTCCCCACACGCCCCCGCTGGGGTAGATGACTGCACAGTGGCCATGCAGATGCTTCTGAGAGGATCTGCTCCTCATGATTCCACTTTTCCTCTGCAGTTCAGACTGAGGGTTCTGCCCCTCAGGGCAGACACAGATCACCATTTGGTGCCAAACAAATAAGTCTGGAATTCACAACTTAACATTCCCATTCACCATCATCTCTGCCCCACATGGGGCTCTGGTGCCTACAGCATGGGGGTGCCATTTGCCAATGCAAAGGTATCCCAAAGAAGCAGGGGATCCAGATTTACAAGGGACCAGTGCAATCAGTCTCAGAAACACTTCAAGTGCATAAATTGGGAAAGGGCTGGCTGCAGCCGACAGTGAAACATTAATGATCTTACAGCTGCTCAAAGGTAAATATTTCACGAGCTTCATCAAGTACCACTCTAACATTTATGTTAAACCAGTGTTCACAAGTGTCGTGTGGAAACTTACAACAAAGCTGGGGCCGTGTATGTACAGCTAGAATGAAGCAAGGCCCGAAATGAACAGACAGCCTGGGTTTCCACTACTGAGAATCTGAGTGTGCATGGAGGTGCATGAGTGTAGACAGGTGTGTGTGTGTGTGCGCGCGCGCGCCTGGATGAGAGTGCATGTATGCGTGCGAAAGCACAGCACTAAAGATGTGTATGCAAACTCTAGTTTAGAAACCTATTTCTTTTCTTCCCTATGTCTCTCAGGAAGGCAAACTCTAGTTCTTATCAAGTTTTCTGAGTTTTACTTTTTTTTTTAAACCTTCAGAGAACTTTGACAGCTCAGTATCTTTGATCATCTGGGTACCTGTGCCATAGAAGAGCCCAAATGAACGCACACAGGAAAGTCAGACCCACCATACATCTTTCCCCAGTAGCCAGGATCATTAAATCAGCTGTTAACATAGAATTCCTACATGCCATCAAAACATGAGCAGACAGGATTAGGCCTGTTAAACTCATTGCACTCTGCAGAACTGAACAAACCAGGTGACATCTCCAGGTCACTGCTCCTGATTGACTAAGAATAGCACACAGCTGAGTATATTGTTACCAAGAGGGCTTTGGATTCTTCGAACATGGGATGTTGTTCCAGGAAGAAGGATGGCTAAGAAGAGCTGGGGTCCACTAACGAAGAGAGGGAAGAGCATCTTCGCAGGCAGGCTTGCTAACCTACTGAGGAGGGCTTTAAACTAGGTTCTCCGGGGGATGGAGACCTAAGCCCGGAGGTAAGTGGGGAAGCGGGATACTGGTAGGAAACACAAGGAGGAGGTGCAACAGGGGAGGCCTCCTGATTCATACCGAGAAAGTAGGGCAATCAGCTAGTTATGTTAGGTACCTGTATATGAACACAAGAAGCCTGGGAAACAAGCAGGAAGAACTGGAAGTCCTGGCACAGTCAAGGAACTATGAGTCTATGAGAATAACAGAGACTCAGTGAGGTAACTCACATGACTGGAGTACTGTCATGGATAGGTATAAACTGTTCAGGAAGGACAGGTGGGGGAGAAAAGGTGGAGGAGTTGCACTGTATGTAAGAGAGCAGTATGATTGCTCAGAGCTCCAGTATGAAACTGGAGAAAAGCCTGTTGAGAGTCTTTTGGTTAAGTTTAGAGATGAGAGCAACAAGGGTGATGTCATGATGGGCGTCTGCTATAGACCACCAGACCCAGAGGATGAGGTAGATGAGGCTTACTTTGGACAACTAACAGAAGTTTCCAGATCACAGGCCTTGGTTCTCATGGGGGACTTCAATCACCCTGACATCTGCTGGGAGAGCAATATAGCAGTGCACAGACAACCCAGGAAGTTTTTGGAGATGTTGGAGACAACTTCCCGGTACAAGTGCTGGAAGAACCAACTAGGGGCTCCTCTTGACCTGCTGGTTCAAACAGGGAAGAATTCTTAGGGCAAGCAGAAGTGGGTGGCAACCCGGGCAGCAGTGACCATGGGATGGTCGAGTTCAGGATCCTGACAAAAGGAAGAAAGGAGCGCAGCAGAATATGGACCCTGGACATCAGAAAAGCAGACTTTGACTCCCTCGGGGAACTGATGGGCAGTATCCCCTGGGAGGCTAATATAAGGGGGAAACGAATCCAGGAGAGCTGGATGTATTTTAAAGAAGCCTTATTGAGGGCGCAGGAACAAACCATCCCAATATGCAGAAAGAATAGAAAATATGGCAGGCAACCAGCTTGGCTTAACAGAGAAATCTTCAGTGAGTTTAATCACAAAAAGGAAGCTTACAAGAATGGAAACTTGGACAGATGACTAGGGAGGAGTATAATGATATTGCTAGAGCATACAGGGATGTAATCGGGAAGGCCAAAGCACAATTGGAGTTGCAGCTAGCAAGAGATGTTAAGGATAACAAGAAGGGTTTCTACAGGTATGTTAGCAACAAGAAGAAAGTCAGGGAAAGTGTGGGACCCTTACTGAACGGGGGAGGCAACATAGTGACAGATGATGTGAAAAAGCTGAAATACTTTTTTTTTTTTTTTTTTTGGCTTGGTCTTCACAGTCAAGGTCATCTCCCAGACTGCTATACTGGGCAGCAGAGTATGGGGAGGAGGTGAGCAGCCCTCAATGGTGAAAGAACAGGACTATTTAGAAAAGGACTATTTAGAAAAGTGGGACATGCACAAGTCCATGGGGCCGGATGCAATGCATCCGAGGGTGCTGAGGGAGTTGGCTAATGTGATTGCAGAGCCATTGGCCATTATCTTTGAAAACTTGTGGCAATCCGGGGAGGTCTTGGACAATTGGAAAAAGGCAAATATAGTGCACATATCCCTTAAAAAAGGGAAGAAGGAGAATCCAGGGAACTGCCAACTGGTCAACCTCACCTCAATCCCTGGAAAAATCATGGAGCAGGTCCTCAAGGAATCCATTTTGAAGTACTTGGAGGAGAGGAAGGTAATCAGGAACAGTCAATATAGATTCACCAAGGGCAAGTCATGCCTGACCAACCTGATTGCCTTCTATGATGAGATAACTGGCTCTGTGGATATGGGGAAAGTGGTGGATATGATATACCTTGACTTTAGCAAAGCTTTTGATACGGTCTCCCACAGTATTCGTGCCAGCAAGTTAAAGAAGTATGGATTGGATTAATGGACTATAAGGTGGATAGAAAGCTGGCTAGATCGTTGGATCCAACGCATAGTGATCAACGTCTTAATGTCTAGTTGGCCGCTGGTATCAAGTGGAGTGCCCCAGGAGTCGGCCCTCGGGCCAGTTTTGTTCAACATCTTAATTAATGGTCTGGATGATGGGATGGATTGCACCTTCAGCAAGTTGGGGGAAGAGGTAGATATGCTGGAGGGTAGGGATAGGGTCCAGAGTGACCTAGACAAATTGGAGGATTAGGCCAAAAGAAATCGGATGAGGTTCAACAAGGACAAGTGCAGAGTCCTGCACTTAGGATGAAAGACTCCTATGCACTGCTTCAGGCTGGGGAATGACTGGCTAAGCAGCAGTTCTCCAGAAAAGGACCTGGGGAGTACAGTGGACGAGAATCTGTACATGAGTCAACAGTGTGCCCTTGTTGCCAAGAAGGCTAACAGCATATTGGGCTGCATTAATAGGAGCATTGCCAGCAGACTGAGGGAAGTGATTATTCCCCCTCTATTTGGCACTGGTGAGGCCACATCTGGAGTACTGTGTCCAGTTTGGGCCCCCCCACTACAGAAAGAATGTAGACAAATTCGAGAGAGTCCATCGGAGGGCAATGAAAATGATTAGGGGGCTGGGGCACATGACTTATGAGGAGAGGCTGAGGGAACTGTGCTTATTTAGTCTGAAGAAGAGAAAAGTGAGGGGGGATTTGATAGCAGCCTTCAACTAGCTGAAGGGGGGTTCCAAAGAGGATGGAGCTCGGCTGTTCTCAGTGGTGGCAGATGACCGAACAAGGAGCAATGATCTCAAGTTGCAGTGGGGGATGTCTAGATTGGATATTAGTAAAATCTATTTCACTAGGAAGGTGGTGAAGCACTGGAATGGGTTACGTAGGGAGGTGGTGGAATCTCCATCCTTAGAGGTTTTTAAGGCCCGGCTTGACAAAGCCCTGGGTGGGATGATTTAGTTGGGGTTGGTCCTGCTTTGAGCAGGGGGTTGGACTAGATGACCTCCTGAGGTCTCTTCTAACCCTAATCTTCTATGATACCCCACCTCTGCCACTCCAGCTGGCTTCTTTGTGTTGTGTCTTGTCCTTTAGTCTGCAAGCTCTCTGGGGCAGGGACCATCTCTTACTGTATGTGTGTGCAGCACCCAGCACTATGGGGGCCTCACCTGGCTGAGTCCTCTCTGTGTTACTGCACTAGCAGTATTAACTGATAACACCAAATGCCTGTAGCTAGCGACCATTGATTGCATGTCACTGGCAGGAGGGGTATGTGCACGGCTGAATCGGAGAGCGCCCCTCTGTAAACGTCTCTACTAGGCTGAGAGCAGCAGTGAAAGCACAGTGTTCCCTGCTGTCCCTGGAAGCTCAAAGGAGAAGTGACCCATTTTACTGAGCCTAGGCAGCTGAGCCCAGCTAACCCCCAGGCAAGGACTGGGACCTGGATCTGAGGATAACCTTTACACCACAGGAAGCTCCTGGTAAAGGGGCCTGCACATTAAGCCCAGAAGCTCATTCTTCCTTTCCCAGACTGGACCCACGTCAGTTACACACTTTGTACAATTGCCCCAGAATCAGTTCTGGAAGCCTCGGCAGTGCACCAAATCCCCTGCTCTTGGGATAGCACAGCTGTGAGACTGAGATAGCTGCATCCCCGAACCCACAGTTATATCTCCTGAGTCTACATCCACTTCCTCCTCCCGCCTGCAAGGAGAAACCACCTGTTCCCCTTCCTACACAGAGCTAACGTGCTCTCCTTGGGCCAGAACAACGCAGATCCCAGGATTTTGCAGGAGTGAAGTGTCAGACATTTGAGGCTGTGAGTTTGCCCAGGAACAATGGGCTGAGCCCAGATGGCTGTGCAAGCACCATTGCCTGTGGTGCAGACTGCTAGGTTCAGTTAGAGATGGGCCTGAGCACAGAGGCCAGGCTCAGGTCCAACTTCTGAGGTGCTTGGATCTCCAGGTTTGGTTGGGCCCATTGCAGAGTTCAGGGCCAACAACACCATTTGGCTGTGGATCAACCAACACTCAGGGGACTTGCTTCCAGCTGATCTCTTCTGTCCCTGTCTCACCCATGCTGACTGCTGAGGGTGATCCTAGGACTAGGTCAGGCTGCTCCAGCCAAGCTGCATCAGGCACTGGAAACTGGCTTCAGCACCTTGTCTTTAACTGGGCAGAAGCTCCTAGCTCACCCCCCCCACCACAGGACAAGGAGGGTTTGGGGGAAAAAAGACCCTGCACGCAGGGGCAAACTTGGGGGGCAGGAGATAAGGGGCAGAATCCTGCGATGTCTCTGCAGAGCCCAGGAAGCTCCTGATAGCGCCCATTTCCCCTGGGCATGCTCCCCTCCCCAAGCCAAAAGAGCCAGCCTGGGCAGTGGTGTCTGAGATGGCACCTTTTGAATTCCCTTCACTGAGCTCCATGCACCTTTGTAGGGGCTGATTGTGCCTTCTAGCTCCAGCCCTGCACTGGGGCCAGCAGGGACCTCCAGCAGGAATACACTCTCAGCAGGCACAAGGCCTCCTGGAGCTCCTCACTGCTAGTCTCTGGTGGGGAGATCACACCCCTGCTCCATGTCTGATTGGTGCACTGCAGTGAGGGCCCTGGCCCCCCTCCTCATGCCCCAGTGGAGTGCCTAAGAGAGTGCAGTGACTGCACACAGGGGAGTGCGGGAACACAGCCTACCCAGCGATCAGGCAGGTGCCCAGGAGGAGGAGGGGCCTAGAGCAGCTGGATGCAGCCCCACTCTGTGACAGGAGGGGAATCGCTGGGAGGAGACCAAACTGCTAAGGCCCTGTCTGTGCTGTGCAAGCAGTGCTGTTCCCTGGGCACTCTCTGGAAAAGCAGCGCTTGTCCTAGTGTCCCCAGCTTACAACCCCTGCTCTCTGGTTGCCCTGTGCCTTGCTGGACGGGGCTGCATGGCAGTGGGGAAGCTGCCTGGTACAGCAATTACATTTCTATTTGTAAAGCAACTGGGGAGCCTGGGACATGCAAGGCCCCACAAGCAGGTAGCGCCCCACTGGCCTTGGCTGCTGCTGGTGATGGAAGCTGCCAGGAGCCTCGGAGAGGCTGACTATATGCAAACATGGCGTGCCTGGTGCTGCGTGGGGCAGTTGCAGTGCTGTGCGCAGTCAGGAGGTGGGGCCTTGCCCATCAATTCCACTTGCCTAGAGGCAGCCGATGAATTGGAGTCAAAGTCAATGAGGAAACAATCCCACTTCAGCATCTGCCCTTCCCGAAATGACTTCTGGGCCTGTGCAAAATTTATGGTCCACTGGCATGGTACACAGAGACTTGTGCAGGCTTCACAGAGCCAGGGAAGGGCCCACTGGCACTGCCCCATGGCACTCAGCCCTTAGGACAACATCAAACCCTTCCTCTCAAGCCCCGTGTGCGGATCCCAGGGCAGAGCTATGTCTGGAACCAATTAACCCTGAGTAACATTTTTCTCTGTGAGGCAATCCAGCCCCAGGAGGGTCCCTCTCAGCACTCGTACATACCAGGGCAAACTGCAGAGGGCCCAGCAGTGTGTCAGGAGGGAAGACCCATTCCAAGGCTTACGCGAAGTCTCCTGCCAAGTTTGCCTTTTGTACCCCGGGTAAATGGTCAGCATTTGGTACCCACTGAATTGCCCACAAGAGCCCCTGAGATGTTAGAATTAGGGAGTCTGTTCTGTTCTCAATCACACCCCATGCAACCCCACTGGCTTCCCCAGAGGTGACTGAGAACAGAATTCAACTGCCCGGGTGTCAGAAGACAACTCATCGCTATAGATGCTATATGCAGAGCCCTCTAACAGGACAAGCCATGTCCACAAATACACAGGCAGAGGCTGCTCTGGGTCTTTTGACCATTAAGGCCTGCCATTGGTGTAAATAAAGGTGATGGCTGGAGAAGAGGCAAAGCTGTGAGCAGGAGCGTTTAGTGGAAATAACACTGCCAGGGAACAGGAGGTGTGACTCTGTGGGGGGAGGTGTGATACTGCAGGGGATCATTTTCTCCTCAGTCTCAAAGCTCAAGTGACCCCGGCAGACACATACAAGGAGCGTGTTTGGGGAAGAGCGTCTCTTACAAAGCAGGATGGGCAGTCTAGGACATGCCGCAAGCCCAGCAGCAATGCACTGGGCTAGCCAGCCCTGCCCTTCCAGGGAAAAGACTCTCCCAGGTTTGAATGGAGACAGCCTGATCTCCCTGAACAGCTCTATTCACAAGGGAAGCAGGGACGAGCCCATACAACAGAAATCATTCAGCGCTGAAGGGAGGAGTGGGAGATAAGAAACTGCAGCAGATGCCATGCCCTCCAGTGCTCAGACAGGGGAACAGCGAGCTGCACAGCATTCACAGACAATGTGATGTGTATTTGTAATATTAAAACTGGCAGTCCCTCGCTCTCTCTTCCCCCACTGTGGGATCCAAGCACTATGCCGGAGCCGAGAACTAAACTGCTTTCTTCATTCACAAGGAGGAGCGATCGCAGACTCTCTCCAAGCATCTGTCTCTATGTTAATTGCCCTCAGAGGAATCCTGCTGCCTTAGAGATGCCCCGTGGCCACCCGCACCAGGAGAAAGGAGCGAAGTAGAACATTATGCAATGGATGGGTGAGTGAGCCATTACAATTTCCTGATTGCCAAGGGAGGGTTGTAGGATGTTGACAACGTTGTTCCACACCAAAGCTGAAAGGCTACTAGGCCCCGAAAGGACAAAGGCTAAGCCAGCTGATGCACTGGAACAGCCCCTTGATGTGAGCTTTTGAGGGCAGGGTCTCTGACACACTAGAACTCACGTCCCACATTGCTGTGATGTAGTCCATGTTTGTGACCATTCATAGCCTGTATAGTAATTCTCAAACCCATCAGCCAGGGGCTAACAGCAGCTCCTGACAATTTACCTTCCACCACGCACTATTCCCCTGTCTAAATCAGGAGAATAGCAACCATTATTCACAAGCCTCTCTTATCTATCAGAGCTCTGTGATAGATAAGCACGGATATAACTACGTTAGGTGAGCGGAGTCCCACAGTATCATCAATTTGTTGTCTCCTAGGACTACTCTCAATAATGCCACAAGAGTCTAGTGATAAAAAAAGTAAAGGAGGACAAGACAGAACTCTAAGAGCCCCCGTTCCACTTGAGGCTCATCAGAGCCAATCAATCCTACGTCTAAGAAGCCCTCTACAACCGTCACCGCTTCCTTATGTGCCAATCCAGGAAAGGAAATGCTTCTTCTGGGACTGCATCCATAAGAATGGATAGAACATGTTCTATTTGCCCACACTGTGTGGCTTTGATAGTAGGCAGCTCTTTGGTGAAGTAGTTTATTATAGCTTCTGAAGTAGAAAACACAGCAAAATCAGAAACCTGAAAGCCTCCAAGGTGCCTTGATGCCCAGCCCCACAGATTAACTCACCTGGGATGGGACGGATAAATTCACCTGAGAACAGACTCACAGCAAATGGATGCAAGGACACCCTGCTAGCCCATCATATTCATACTCTTGTATATTGGTCACCCTGTAACCAGTTTTCCCTCCCAGCAGTAATGCTCAGATGATTGTGAAAGGGGCACCCCCAATTCCCAGGCACCCCCTTGTAACTGTGGCCCTGCTGTGGCCTGCCTCAGTTTCCCCCTCAACAATGAGGTCACTTTAACAGCCCAGTCAAGGAGAAGCTGAACTCGCTACTTAACTGCAGTGTATCTCCATTTACTGAAGCATTCCAAAAGGAGCACTTGCACAATGGTTTCAAGGCTCTTACCTCAAAGCCCTGACAAAACTTAAAAGTCCCTAAACAAAAGTCTCTGGATTCTAGCAGCAGCTCCTTCCTCTGCAAGGCACCAGGCCTCTCTGCTGCCTGTATGGTCCTGCAGCCTTTCCCCAGCTAATTCAGGGCCTCCCTGCCTGGAGAGCTCTGTAATCCCACTCACTGACCTTGTAGGTAGCAGCTGCCTGCTGCTCTTTTATTGGGCATCAGACCCTCTGCAGGTAGCTAATTAAGTCCCACACCTCTTCTGAGATGTGACAGGCAGGCTAATTAGTTGGGGCTAGCCAGTTCCAGGCAGGGCAGGCTGTTCCTTTTCAATGAACATCAGCCTTTTGCTCATAATGAACTTTAAAAGTGTGAAGGAAATGAAGCTGGACCCAGTCCGTGCAGAAGGGATTTAATCAGGCCTGTATCCTGAGAGGCAATGGCACAACCCTGAGAGCTTGCCGCGAGGAGCCGGGAGGTGGAGTAGGTACTGTGGGGACAGAAAAGGAACATGGCTGCTACGGGGCGGAAGCTGCAGTGGTGTTGCAGGTTGGGCTGGTTTGCTGGGCTGTGGGGCAGAGGGAATGCCTGATAGAAAGTCCCAGGGCTGAGAAATAATATTTTGCTTGTCATCTCTCAGTGTGATTGTTCCCACGCCGAGTGTGGAGGCCTCATTCTGTGAGGACAGCGAGGGAGGCCTTTTCCAACATTCCCACAGGAGTATTTTAGACAGAGATGGCTATCGGCAGAGGCATTTTAAGACCAAGAGATATGATGCTAGCACAGTTCATGGGGGGGCTGACAGAGCAGTGACAGACTTTGTGGCAGGGCTGAAAACATCCATCCACACAGCCAGAATGCAATGTTGCTGCTAATTCCCCATCATTGTGTTTGAGACAGTATGGCGTGTGATGGGACTAGCAGTCATGGAATGGGGGACAAATCACCAAACAGAGGATTCTTAGTAAGATTTAATATTTCATAGTATCAGATGCAATTTGTCCTATTATTTTTCAATTTAACTGTAGTCAATAGAGGTTACTAACTGTCTTTAATAACCTTTCAAAGTGTTGTTTTCTGTAAATTGCTCTGATTAATGGAAGAAAACCTGGGGATTTGCCTTTCACTTAAAGACCTCAACTTGTTCTAACAATCAATGATTAAACTCGTGGAAACTTTGCAAGGTAGATAGGGAAAAGTTCACCCAGCACTGAAAAGCATTCTTGTTCAATGCCGCACAACAAAGCTACAGGAAGAACCGGAGTTGGTTGGCAAATGGGACTTTTCCTTGGAAAATGTTAACTTTTTGGTGAAAAATTGAAAACTGAAATATTTTGATTTTGATATGCTGCTCCAGTGCCTCATGGGAATTGTAATTTGGGTGTCTCAGGCTCTTATTCTCGTCTATAGGCTGGACTTCCTGGTCAGACCACATCTCCCATGATGCACCCTCATTCCTAGTTCCCAGATCTCCTTTTCTCCAGAGCCTACCTGTTTCCTGTTTGGCCCAGATTTCCTGGGCTCTCCACTGTTCTCAGGGGCAGGGTATTCACTGTTTCCAGAGGAAGGCGCTGGGTGCTGGCCATTTTGGAAAATCTGGCCACTCAGATCAAGGGTCTAAATAGGAGCTGAGCACTTGCCCCAGGAGATGACGGCTTCCCCGTGGTGGACATTTATCTCTCCATTTTGTCTTATCCCCACTTTCCCTTACCTCCTCGCTGCACGATTTACTAGAACTGGTTAGAAGTGTCTAAGAGAAGCATTTTCTGTTAGAAAATGTTGATTCAATTGAATTGAAAGACCCACCCTGTCCTGCCCCCACCCCCAGGGCTTTACATGGACCTAGTCCGCCCTGCCCCCACCCGCAGGGCTTAACACAGATCCACCCTGTCCTGCCCCCGCCCCCAGGGAGTAACACAGATCCACCCTGTCCTGCCCCTGCCCCCAGGGCTTTACATGGACCGAGCCCTCCCTGCCCCCACCCCCAGGGCTTAACACAGATCCACCCTGTCCTGCCCCCAACCCCAGGGCTTTATATAGACCCGCCCTGCAGTGTAGTAACACAGACTAACACGGCTGCTACTCTGAAACCTGTAGTAACAGACAGGCCCAAGGCCACCCAGTTGAATGGTTATTGAATTGGCCAGCCCATGCTGGCACCTGGCTGTGCGACCCTCCTGCAGACACACAGGCAAGGCGTTGTCTAGCAGGGATGTTCTTGGGCCCAGCTGGATGAAGCTAGGGCCTGGCGTCATTCATGGAGAGGGAACTGCTGGCTGGGGAGCATGACTCCCGCATGTGGGAACTGCGCATTTCCAGGGAAGGGACGGGAACACATCATGGGACTGACCAAACCAGCTCGCATCTGACTGCTCACAACCAACTGCTGAACAGCTCCAGCCAAGAGCGGGCCTTTGCCACGACACGAGGGGGAATTCTGGAAAGCTAATCGCTGTGAGGAAATTACTGCAGCATCGCAGTCACGTCAGGAGCCGGGATCCCCAAAACCATGAGACTGGCTTCAAAATCATGAGGTTTCCTAAATACTAGACAGCGTTTCCATTTGCTTTCTGGTGCTTGACCCGTTAGGGTGCACTCAGGTCAAGTTTTTAAGCCTTTTTTCACAAGCTTGAGGGCTAGAAACTTCCTCTTTTTTATTATATGAAAGCTGAGATTCTCTCACGATCACCTGATTCCAGGAGCTTGACGAAACCCCCCAAATATTGTGTGAGTTGCAACAAAATCGGAGAGTTGGCGACACTGGCTGACTTTGTGCAGACAATGCGCACACAGAGAAAGAGGGAAAAGCCCTGGCACAAATGATGTTGTAGAAATGGTGTGTGCTGCTCTGGTGTGGAGAATCACAGGCCCAGAACACCAAGCACTCTGGGCCAGTCTACACAGCAAAATTAAGTCAACGTAAGTTACATCAACATAGAGCCCATGCAGTAATTGAATCGATTTTTCATGTCCACACTATGCTGCTTCTGTCGGTGATGAACATCCTCACCAGGCACTGACAGACTGCAGCCCTACTGCCGGGGCTGACAGCTCAGAGTGTCTACATGGACACTGCGTCGACCTAACTACATCGACCTAAGCGCTACACCTCTCATAGAGGTGGAGTTATTAGGTCAGTGTACTGGGCAACTTACGTTAGCGGGAGCGACATGTTAGTGTAGATCAGGGGTCTCAAACACATGGCCTGCGGGCTGCATGCGGCCCACAGAGTTATTTCCTGCGGCCCACCATATGCGCCAGCTCCATTGACAGCCAAGCTCCCCTCACCTCCCATCCCTCCTTCTCCCCCACCCCCCGAGGGCGCCGCGTCCCTGCTCCTCCGCCTCCCTCCCAGCGGTTCCTGCTGCCAAACAGCTTAGGACTTTCCAGGAGGGAGGGGGGAGGAGCGGACATGCAGCATGCTCAGGGGAGGAGGCAGAGAAGAGGCGGGGCTGGGGCGGGGATATGGGGAAGGGGGTGGAATAGGGGCGGGGAAGGGGTGGGAAGAGGCAGGGCATGGGCGGGGCCTCACGGACTAGAAGAGCAGTCGGAGGTATGAAGTTCAGCATGTATAATTCTTTGCTGTGAGTAGTTGGGGAGAATGTTTGTTAAAAGTGACAACGTATCTTGTATGAATAGTTACTTTTAAAAGTTCCTGCCATTACAGGTATGTTGATAGACTGTTAGTGTAGATCATCATCAGTGTTACTGACCACATAAGGAATAATTACAGGTGTTTATATTTTATTAAAACCCCTCTTCGCATTACAGTTTTAAAAAGTTAATACATGGGCTTTTAATAGCATACTATATTACTCTTCATTTTTTTCATTTTTGACTATACTTTTGTATCGTTGTATGAAAAGGTTTCAGTGATGCGGCCCTCGGGCCAATGTACTAGTCCTCATGTGGCCCTCGTGGTGATTTGAGTTTGAGATCCCTGGTGTAGATGCTTACAGAGTTAGGTCAACCTAACTCCACAGCGTAGACCAGGCCTCAGTAACAGCAGGAAGAACTAGTTGCTCTGCCTCTCCCACGGAGAAGGGGTGGCTTCCTTTTGACATGATTATCAGAGAGGGCGGTGGGGCCCCAGGGCATGACACATGTTGGCCGTGTGGCTGGGGAGAATTGGGAAGAATGGACCCACCCCACCCACAAGCCTGCCCGGTCCTGGGGTGACCTCCCCCTGCCCATTAGCCCCCCAGTCCCAGGGTGACCTCCCTTTCCCATCAGTTTCCCAAGCTTAGGGTGACCTCCCTGTCCACCAGCATCTGAGTCCAAGGGTGATCCTCCTGCCCCCAAAGTCTTTGAGCCTCAGGTAACCTACTACCCCTCCCCTCGTTGCAACTTGGGGTGAATGTCGGGATAACAGGCTGTCTCAGGCTGACTGCACCTTCCAAGGCATTGAGTGCTGGGGGGACCTGCTGCTAATTTTAACCGAGGACCCCAGCATTTCCTGGGGGAGGGAATTCCTTCCTTCACTGCCCTGTCTTTCCTTCTCACACACAGGGGTACTGAACTCCAGCCTTTGTTCCTACCACACTTCATCCCATGGTGTCACTAAGAGATCCTCTAGGTTAGAGCTGGGCCAGACCCCCACACCACAGTGTCTTACTTGTGCCTTCTGCCCCTCAATCTGGGGGGATGGGCTATGAGATGGGGCAGAGCCCTGCTGTTTCGTGCAGGAGAGATAGACAGTCTGACCTGAACCTTTGCTCAAATCTTTTCGGGTTCAAATCCCATGCAGGTAACTGCTCCACTCCCCATCCCAACAGTGTTTCCTGGTTCCAACAAGTAGCAGATGTGGTGAAACATGAGGAGAAAACACTCCCCATGGCAGTGGGAAACAGAAGAAGCCTCAGAGACTCCCAGCCCAGCTCTGGAGACGCAGAGATCTGAGTTGTTGGGATAAGTACCCAGACTCTTAGGGTGACCCCTCTGACTGTGCAGACAGATGGAGCTCTGTGCCCCCTCCTCACCCCACACACACACTCACTGGGAGTTTGGTCAGTTTTCTTCCTTCTGCTCACGCCTCCAACGTGCCCGTTTGCTCTTACTCCTGGCCTGGTTCAGACAGGAGGGCACACACATACGTGCCTCCTGTGGCTGTAAGGCCAGATGCCCTTGTGCAGTGGGCAAGAAGCAATGCGACCCATGTCTGTGGGGGCACTCCATGTGTCGGACACACACCCCTCCATTGTGGTGCTCCCAGGACACTCACATAACACCGAGCACCCACGAGGTTGTCAGGTGCACTTTTCCATCACAACCAGCTCTCTCCTATACGGGCTCCTGCTACCAGGAACGCCTGGTTCAATTTATTTCCCATGTTCTCCTCATGGTTTGTTCTGTTGTCTGGAACAAGTCACGTCTCACTGTGATACTCTGTTTCAAAGTAAATCTATATTCTTCAGCCACTCGCCCTCTCACTACTTTTATTAGTCTCTCTTTTTCAAACAGATATTGTTGCCATAGTAACCCACCATTTCTAGCTATCCTTGCTCCTGATAAGAGCTGCAGAGCCTGGCCTTGTGGCTTGAGGACTGCCCTCTGTGGAGGGAATGTTAAATTCCTTCACAGTCTCTTCACCAGTGGCATGATCATTCATCCCTTAGCTTCATCCTTTACATTGGGTCCATGGCTCATTAGTGTATTCAGAGCCACACTTATTACTACAGAAGTGTCACTTTTCTGGAGCAGTCAAACAGTTTTGGATTATTTCACATATTATCCATTTTGATTGATGAAATGCTTGCCTCACCCCTGAGTGAGGTTCCACCTTGCAACCCAGGCACCGGGCTGTGCCAGAGCACTCTCGTTGCCTGACAGGTAACTTTGAGAATCTGTGGTTATTTGTCATGCCTTATTACATAATGTCACTGGAGAACACATCCTTAGCAGGGAGCTTTTGCCACCTGGTGGGTCATTTTAGTGGCTTGAAATCAAAACACAGATTTGTGATTTTTTTTTTTTTTTTTTTTCAAAAAATGTTAAGTTTTTAAAATTGTGAATTTTAGGCTTTTTCCCTCTTTTCGTTTTCCTCCCGCACCTTTTGCCACTGCATGCAACAAAATGAGTAATAGCCAGGATTTTATTCCCCATCCCTCTGTTTTTTCTATTACAAAGTAGCAAAGGGGAAATGCAACCCAAACTCTGCTGCTCTGTGACTTTCCAGGCTTCTCCAACTCTGGAAAAATGACATGGCAGCAGTTAGAGTTCCATCTTACCTTTTGCTGTTCTGTCATCTTTCCAAGTTGAAGAAGTTTTGAAAAGTTCCAGAGTGGGAAAAGGAAAAACAGGAAAGTGAAAAACAACCAAAACCCAACCAAACCTCTCAACATCACTGATTATGTTGCATTCACTGGTAACAAGGAATAAAGGGGGAGAAAGGAGAGAAAAGCGGTAAACCCCCCCAAATTTAAACTTTTGAAATACTCTGTTCCAACGAAAAACAGGAATTTTTTGAAATAAAACAGAAGGTTATCATGGAAGTGTGCAGTCAGAAAACAAAAAGTTTGTTTCTGTCAAAAAAATAAAAGAAAGTTTTGAATGAAAACTGTTGATCAGCTGTACTTCCATGTCATTTTCATGGTTTTAGCACCCAAAGCCAGGGCCTTTTCAGCAAATACTCCTGTGATAACACCAAAAGCTCTGAGATTTTGATGACAGTGGCAGAGGCCCGAGTCTCAGGCCTTGTCTACACTAGAAAGGGTTTATTTCTACAGGCTGAGCTATACTGGCAAACCACACTAGTGTAGACATGAGTACTGTAAAAGACATGAGTGGTATAAACGTGAGTGTTTACTGGTACAGCTTATACCAGTTCCCTGAATGAAATAACCTATACCAGGAAAAGGACTTTTTTTCCATGTATAACTGCACCTACACTACAGATTTTGCTGGCACAGCTCTGCTGGTTAAGGGGCCTGTAATATTTCCACACTCCTAACTGACACAGCTATGCTTGTAAAGCTTTTAAATGCAGAGCAGGCTAGCCCCAAGAGCAGAAGCCTGAGGCTAGGAAAGGGAAAAGTAAAGAGAAATGAAATCATTTAAATCTTTTTTAAAAGTCTAACTGAAATAATAGAATTCCCATGATGCAAGATAACCTCATTGTTCATTCATGCACTTTTCTGGTCCATCCCTAGCTGTGTATTTTCTGTTTGGATGGCACTCTCCTTGGGGAAGAGACCTTGCCTTCCTGTGCTGCTGATGAAATAGCAGGCAGGTTTATGTTGATAAAGGAGGAGGAGGCATTGTCATCTGTGTGTTTGGTGGTCTGTGTGTGCAATGAGTTTGTGGTCTGGGTCCAGTATCTATAGCACAGAACCAATCTCCATAGTTGGTACTTAACGTCGCCCCATCAGACAATCTGAATGGAAAACACGGATGGCCTAGGGTTAGGGCACGAGCTTGGAACTTCAGAGAGAATAAGAACTTTCGATATATAGGCCAATGATTCCCACCCAGGGCAACTCTCAGCTGGGCAGATCTGGCTGCTTTCTGCTCTTTGCTGCTCAGGAAATACAAAAAGGCTGAAATGCAAACCAGATCTTGCCCCAGAGAATCTGCCAAAGCTGTGGAAACTCTTCAGTGGTAATTTGGGGCTTTCCTGAGGAGGGCTGGGGGGCAGGCTGCAAGAGACACTTGGGGCTTGGAGCAAGAGAGCTGTGATTGGAGGACTGTAAAGCAGCGTGGAGTGGCTTTGAACAGAATCAGCCTTGTTCAGATCTCCCAGGTGTCAAGGCAGACTGGGTTTATTTCTTTCCATTTCAAATGAATGAAAATTGAGACACTAATAAAGTGAAGTGAAATGAAATGTTGTGTTACTGGAGCTCCCTGGGGGTTTTCCATACCACGGGCCTGATTCTTGAGTCATCACTTACATTAAGCAAAGTGGCTGTAAAGTGCTAGCACTTGGACTGCGTATCGTTTTCTACCCACCTTGAACTCACTCTGAATGATGACACAAACTGCAAAGCAGCAGAGAATCGGCCCCACGTCTCTGATGCACATTTCTGGATTGATCCTTGGAAACTTCATTAGAACAAAGTCACAGGTGCATTATCAGCTCCAGGTTGTGGGGAGAAGCCAGAGAGTTGATTGTACAGGCTAGGGAAGGAAATCAGAGGCAGGGACCCAGCTAGAGACTTGGGAGACAGAGCAGAGGAGAGCGAGAGAAGGGGAAGAGGGAAGAAGACAATTTCCAAAGTTTGGATGAGATCAGAGAACCTCCAAAGAAGCATTCAGACTTTGAGGGGTTCTCTGCCCTGCCCACCATTATCCCTTCCTATACAGCCAGTGTTCACTCTGGACTGCCATCCCACACACAGCTAGGATTCAATGGCAATTATTGCCTCATCTGTGCAATGATTGCAATGGCAAATGTCCTGTGCTGCTCTGCCTGGGTTTGGCTAGACACGTTAGTTACAATTTCTGGAAGGACGGAGAGCGTCTCCGGCACTCCTTCGTATGCAGAGCAAGCTCAGAATATGCCCTTAGGTGGAAGGAGCTGCTGAAAACAGCACTTTGAATGTGTGCGTTTCTGGAATAGCCTGACTCAGATGGATTATTAAAAGCCTTTCCCAGATATACCAGGCTAATCAGAGCTTTGACCTGTGTTGTTTTCTGCATTCAAAGTGGTAATCCCATCAATAGGTTGCTCTTCAGATATGCAGGTGCCAAAAGGCCTAATGTGGAGGCTGGCACAGGAGATTTTTAACACTATGAAATGGTCTCTGGCTAGATGAACCAGCACCTCCTGTTCCAGAGGTCGAGCTCCCCACCTGTGTGCCGGCGCTGGGTTCAAACTGAGTTCACTGGGTTTGTTTTGTGAGAACAATTGGTATCTTCAGGATTCTGGAGCCCACAGGATGTAAAGCTCTGACTCCCTGGGCCACATTCTCTTCTCCCGCCAAGCTCCATCCAGCACAGCCTGGGCGCTGGGAGACAAAGGTGGTTGCCTGATCGTGAGGCCAGTCAGAGGCCTGTTTGGTCCCCTGCAACAGTTATACCCAGCAGCCATGTCCCCATGTGCTAGCAGTCAGCGTGGAACCTCCCTGGGCATTCTCCCTACATAGGGGGAACTCCCAGGGCTGGAGTGGTGTAAAGCAGGCAGAGAGGACCTCCTAGCACTTATGGATTGTCCTCTTATGTGAATATTACACAAACGTAACTCCAGGGGGTCTGAGTCTCCGCTCCCTTACAGCACTGCAGTCAGTGGGAAATGCTGGTGTATGAAGAAGCCTCAGAAGGGGCCAGGATATGGCCACAGAGAAAAGACTGTGTGCAAATTGGCACAGGTCACTAACGTCACTGGAGCTACGCTGATTTACACCGGCTGCGGATCAGGCCCACTGACCTCGCTGGAGCTCTGCTGATTTACACCAGCTGCAGCTCTGGCCCAAGGCACCTTTTGGAGTTTTATTTTGGGGGTGGTTGTGTGGGTTTGGTTTAGGAATGGAGAGTCTGTCCACACCACTGCTGTGAAACCCTCCCCCACCAGTGGGAGACCTGTGCTGGTCCTCTCCTAAGGAGAAGCTCTGTTCAGAAAGCTCCTGGCTGGCAGCATCTTGGCAGTTCTAGCCTAGCCTGTGGTTTGGTCACCCACTCTTTGGGAAGGTAATCTGCCACGCCAACCAATTCTCTCCATTCTGCCCTCTGCGGTGTCTCCGCTGGTGAAGCTGATTTGAGAATCTGGGCCTCATTTTCTCCATTAGTTCTCCTGAGCATCAGCACCATTGTCACAGGAGCTTTCATAGTCTCTTCCCCTACCCACTTCTCTGATGTTGCTTCTAACGTGTCACTGATGTCTAGCACCAAACAGTGTAGGGCCTCTCCTATGGAGCTCAGAGATGCTCTCATCATGTTGCTATTCATATACTATGTTCTTCAAACACCCGGTGGCCCAGCAGATTTCCCACTGTTCACTCATTCTTCCTTATTCCCGTCCATGATTCTCAGCTACGAAGGCCCAAATGTATACAACTGACTATTAAACAGGTGTCAGAATACCAGCAACAAGCAAAGACCATGGCTGAGGAGAAAGAAGTTGACAATTACACAGGATTGTCTGTTTGACATGTCTCCAGGTGCCACAGTGATGGATGCATTAGGAATGCCAGTAGCTAGCTGGATTAGATAAATGCTCTATTGGGCTGGTCTACACTGGGGGTAGGGGGGGAAATCGATCCAAGATACGCAACTTCAGCTACGCGAATAGCGTAGCTGAAGTCGAAGTATCTTGGATCGAATTACCTGGGTACACACAGAGCTGGATCGACGGCTGCGGCTCCCCCATCTACTGCGCTACCGCCGCTCGCTCTGGTGGAGTTCCGGAGTCGACAGTGAGCGTGTTCGGGGATCAATATATCGCGTCCTAACGAGATGCGATATATCGATCCCAGATAAATCGATTGCTACTTGCCGATACGGTGGGTAGTGAAGACGTGGGTGTTACCTGTTGTTTACAACAGCACACCGTGAAAGAAGAAGACGTCTGGGTGGGAGGGAAGGAGAAACACTTCTGGCTGCAGTGGGTGCTGTAGCTCATACTGATCAGATGGTGCACAGCTGGAGAGGTGTGCGCCTGCCCAACCAGTCTCAGGCCCAGCTTTCACCTCTTGGCAGCACGGCTCCTAACATCACCAAAAATGGCAGTGGTGGGTTACAGCATGGGAAACAGAAACCACAGCTGCAGGGAAAGGGCATAAGCCACTTCCCTGCCAATCCAATCTGCAACGAACTTGACAGGAGGAGGAGGAAAAGAGAAGTAGCAACATTATCAGCTCTTTTGCTGCTCCCCAATTGCTAGGCCATGGAGATGTCCTTTACACACTCATGGCCCCAGGCCTGTCGAGAATTCAGAGGGGAAAATAAATCCTGGCTCCGGCAAGATAGCCTGCATTCACCGTTCCTGGAGAGTGTGGCAGAAGCAATGTTGCACAGGGAGGTTTAGTTGAGAATGAAGGTTTCCTTCCTTACAAAACGGACATAGGGTTTTTCTCCCCAGGCCACCTTTTCTCCCAAGAATTACATCAGGCTTGGGCCCAGTGTGCCTCAAAGACCCAAAGAAAAAAGAAACCAAAGGTGGGAGAAACCATTGGAAACCTAGTGCCACCTCCTTAGATCCAAGGCCCTCACCTCTCCCATTGGGATGGTGGGTACCCTGTGGCTTCTGTTTGCTCTCGGTGGCTTGCCCCACATAGAGATGGCAATAGTTCCCATCAGCCATTGCACCTGTTCATGTCCTCAGCAAGCTTTATCTGAATTGCATTTCTTTATGGTCAGTTCCACCACTTCCTTGAGAGGTTTGTGGGCATTCTCCATATCCCATCCCACCATTGCCAAGGCCTCTTTCAGCCCCATCTGTGTAGCAGGAGCTTTTCTCCGCAAGCTCTTTTCCAATGGCATTTGCTAAAACATGAACAGAATCTGAATCAACTTCCCCTCCTTTGCACCCATTTCTGTTCCCTGGTTCCCGCTCTGCCCCACTCCTCCTGCAAGAATCGCATTAGACCCAGCACTGGATGTTGCACTTTAGTGTGTAGCCTGATGTTGCACTAGCAGAGAAATAACCAATCAGAGAGCCATGAAACCCTACCAGCCTGTCATCTTTAGGCACACATGAAGCTAGTGTCTGTGCTTCTGATCCTGACCTCCTACTGTACCTCTGCTGACCTCCTAGTCACTCCTTGGAGCACCCACCTGACCTGTCAGCTCTTGAGGAGACTCCAGAAGCTGAAAACACTGGAATCAGCTAATTCCCTTGCAAATCTTCCCTTTTTCCCCTCTGGTACTTTCCATCTGTGATAGAGCCTTAGTATTGCATCTAACCCAGGCTCACTAAGTCCAACTGGTCTCTTCTGCATGCAGACTGGAGTTCCTTGTTTCTCTTTCTGATTCTTTGTTGGCCTGGCACTTCCTACCAAACAAGTTCCCTGCCAAATTATCTTCTTCTGGGGACAACACATTTAGTTCACTAGCCTGAAAGGAAAGCAATAGACCACCCTGCCAAGCCCAAAAAAAGCTCAAGCCAACTGAAGACCCTGTGTACAAAACCAGAGCACCATGTCCTCTTTAATTCTTGTGGTTGTATCACCCCAAAAGAGTTACAAAGTCCTTTAAGTGCCAGAGCCCTGGCCACCCAAGCACACCCTGCCTCCTATAGATGATTCAGTGTGCAGTCCCATTCTCCACCTTGAATCGTTATTACTCAGTTTATTTCACAGGTAAGATTCCACTGGCTAGTTCTGCAGGGTTCTTTGGTCTCTGATCAATTAAACAGAGGAGAGAAAAAAAGTCCTTTCTCCTGGGACCTCTCGGGCCCTTTGTTCTTAGCAACGTTTGGGAACTCTAGAGCTCATGGTCAACTGATCCAGTCTCCTCAGGATCACGACATTGCTGTGCACAGCGTCTCTCTAACAGTCACCACGACACAGCCATGGAAACCTAATAATTGATTCATGGATACTACCACCAGAAGGGACAATTATGATAATCTGATCTGGCCTCCTGCGTAACGTAGGCCATAGAATTTCACCCAGTGATTCCTGTATAAAGCCCCCAAATTTTGGTTGAACTAGAGTGTATCTTTTAGAAAGACATCCCAATCTTCATTTAAATAATTCATATAATGGAGAATCCACCACATGCTTTGGCAAATTGTGCCAATGGTTAATTATCCTTAAAACTTTGCACCTTATTTCTTGTTTGAATTTGTCAAGTTTCAACTTCCAGGCACTGGATATGCTGGTTTAAAGAGTCCTCTACTACCAGAAATCTTCTTCCCATATATAAAATAAGCAACAACAACAAAAATTCAACAGCACATATAGGGAAAATACAAAAGTGAGAAACTGGCAACAAAATGGAAACAGCAATGTGGGATGCATGTGAAATTCTTGCAACTATTTCTGTTTAAAAAAATGACACAATTGCAGAAGTACAGACTTTGGGCAGGTGCATTTAAAGCCGAAGGAATACAGAGTAAAGTGAATTTATTCTCCAGGTGGCTGGCTTCCCAAATGTCAGCCAGACGCAATGGGGTTACACTCTGGGCCTGGCTGACTCTGGGCTATATTCAAATCTGGGGCACCCAGGGTTCATTGAAGAAGCCCTTACCAGTATTATCACCAGTGGGGCAACATTGTATCCACAAGTTTCAATCAGTTAGGGTTGTACTGTATGTGAATACCATGTGAAGACTGTATGGTCTTTTGTATGACAGTGATGCAACTCCCATCCAGCTTTCCTAGTGGTCTTCTTCATGTAGCAGAAGGAGCATCAAGGTAGATTAAAAGAAAGTCCTTAGATCATTGAAACCAACACTTAATACAATCAACAGCAGTATGGGCCCAATCTCACACATTACTGAGCACCCTCGGCTCCTATTGGCTTCCATGTGAAGGTCCCAGAAGGAACCATTATGATCATCTGATCTGATCTCCTGTATAACAGGCTGGAGAATGTCACCCAGTAACTCCCGCATCAAACTTAACAACTCCTGATTGAATGAGAGCGTATCTTGTGGGAAGACATCCAAACTCAATTTACAGAGTAACAGCCGTGTTAGTCTGTATCCGCAAAAAGAAGAACAGGAGTACTTGTGGCACCTTAGAGACTAACAAATTTATTAGAGCATAAGCTTTCGTGGACTACAGCCCACTTCTTCGGATGCATAAACTCAATTTAAAGACTTCAAGCGATGGAGAATCCTCCACATCTCACTTCACAACAGGTGCTTAGCAGCCATGATGATATTTAAAAATCTTCATTGTGATTATCTGCAGGTAACGAAATGACTAACCAATCCCTCACTCTTACACAGTGCTTTTTATCCTGAGACCCCAGCGCACTCTATTGATGGGGAAGCTGAAGTGACTTGCTCAAGCACACCTTGCAGGCCCAGCACAGAACCCAGATCTCTTGAGTGCCAGTCCAGTGCTCTACCCTCTAGGCCATGCTCCTCCCTGGGATCTGTCATGTGCCTGTATGCTCCTTCCTAATATGAAGATCTGGGTCACAGCCACACTTTCCACATGTGGCTTTTCTCTGACTGGATGAGGTATCCTAGCTTGTGTGGATTCCTTCCTTTCCAGCCGCAGTATTCATGGAGCCTGGGCAATATTTCACACTCTGTGTGTTGAGTTGGGGATCAGGGGACAATGGTAAATTCTCAGCAAACCTCTCATGTACTTGCTGCTGATTCTAACATTTCTAAAATACCTGCATAGCATGACAAACTAATTTAGCAAATGCAGCTGGATGACTTACAGAACCATCACAACTGCTTCTTGCGATACAGTTCTGATCTGATTGCCTCTTAGAGACAGTTTTTACCCAGCACGTTCAATGCTGTTGCCAATAAGTGGAGCAGTGTAATGTACTTTACCGCTTCTCTTCTGCTCATATTCAACATGACATTGGAGCAATGGACTGGGTAAGAACCAAGTGGAATGGTGACACTTACCTGGATTGCTTTTAGAGGTGCGCACAGGGGTGTAGTGGTTTTTGGAGGATGTTCGGACAGGCGTGTTTTCTTTGGGAGGGGTATCTATGGCCGAGATAGTCTCTCTTTCACAGTGTGCTATTGGGATTGGCCCCTGCTGCCTTAGGATGTCTGCCAGAGCCCTGGAACGCAGAAAGAGGACACAACATGTTCACAAAGCAGCAAGGCTGACATTCAAAGGTTTCACTTGTTCATCTACAGTCTCTATTTGAACCCTCTGGTGCTTTGATTTGTTAAGGAAAAATACAAAGGCAACAAAAAACCTTGTGGCTTAAGAGCTACATGTCTTTTCGTGGGTACGTTACCGGACAAAGCTCCATTTGTTCACCGGAGAGTTTGGCTATTGTTTAATCTTTCACATGCTTCCACTAATTCACTTAACCCTGAGGTTGTGTTCTCTCTCCATCACTGCCCTTGCTGTCGTTGCTATTGCTGTTGAATTGCTTTCTGTAGCAGAAAGCCCTGCTTTCATAAAAATGATTACTGGGCAGACGGGATCCCCAGGCCAGGTGCAACATGAGAAGCAGGAGTGCAGGTTTCCCTCAATCTGCTTCCACCCAGCCCCAAGCCAATGTTCCTCAACCCTGATCCTGGAGGTACCTCCTGGAGGTGCAAAGGGGAGTTCAGTCTCATTGCTCATTTAATCCTGGCTTTTTCTGCCCACAGGGGGACCAATAAGCGTTCATGGTGGTGTTGGGATTTGAATTAGGGCCAGTGCTGAGATATTTCACATGGGCTATAGCTATCAGAGCTGCAAGCTTATCTGTGGCATCTTCCCCATTAGAGACTTGTCTGATGGCATCAAGATTGAACAAGGTTCTCTGTGGGGAAAAAATATCTGCATTCAACACCGTAGTACTAAATTGCATCTAGTGATTTCCCCATGCAAGCAGGAACACTCGAAAGATATTTAATCTGTGAGTATCATACACACAGTGGAATAACTATAGCATGAAACACACTGATTTTTTAGTGCAGCCAACAGCTATCTCCCGACCGGCAGGAGAAAGGGCAGGACTGTTTTGGTTGTAAGGGATGGCGGAGTTTTAAAGCTGATTGAGATTGAAAGGTTCAATTCTCTCAGACAGAGGGAACATGCCTAAAATCACCTCGGGTACCAACAAAGAAATTCCTCCATTGCATATGCATAAGATTGGTGTTGCTCACATTTGCTATCTTTATTGGAACGCCTTATCTATTGTCCGATATAAGACAGAGTTTAGAACCTGAGTCTGTTCCATTTTGAAAATATTTCAGTCTATGCCATACATGTGCACAATGCATTGCAGGAATAATTTGCACTATACAAGAAATGCTCTTCTTCTAGGCTCAGTCCCTCTTTATGGGGTCGGTTCTTTGATTCCTTCTGTCAAAGAACCCACCTGAGGCTTTCAAAGCACTTTAGTTCACAACATCCCTGTGAGGAAGGGAAGTGCTACAAAACTCAATGTCCCAGAGCACCCCCTCGCAGCCCAGTGGAGCCCTGCAGCAACTTTGCCTCAGTTTCCCCTTGGTCTTCCACAACTGCACCCAGCTGCCACTGCCTTCCATTGAGCCCTCCAGCCAGAGGTGAAAGTAAGCCGATCTGGTCTGGTACGGCATACTGGCAAGAGTCAGTACACAGCAACTGTACCGGCAGGAGGCAGCTTCCCCAGGCCGCCAATTTAAAAAGGTTCTAGGCTCCCGGCAGCGGCTGGAGCCCTGGGTCCTTTAAATCACCACCCGAGCCCCGCTGCCAGAGGCCTGGGGTAGCGACGACGGCCGGGAGCCCTCAGGCTCCGGCAGCAATTTAAAGGGCCCAGGGCTCCCAGCCGTCGCTACCGCAGCCGGAGCCTCAGGGCCTTTAAATCGCCACCGGACCCCAGGGGAGGTGGCGGTGGCCGGGAGCCCTTGGGCTCCAGAGGCAATTTAAAGGGCCCGGGGATTTAAAGGCCCCACCCCGCCACCTTGCTCAGGACCCCGGCCCTGCTTACCGGTAAGTCCCTTAAATTACTTTCACTCTTGCTTCAAGCTAAGAAACACTGAGTCTCACCCCTTCCAGGATATCAGTGTCCACAGGCCTTGCACTGAGGCCTGGAAAAATTTCTTCTCCCCTGTCTCAGGGCCCACCATGCACCTTCTGCTCTTGATGCTGGGTGTCCTCTGCAGCTCACTCTTAGGGTCTGTGAACAGTCCTCTTCACTCCTCCTTAGCTCCAAGCAAACCCTGGCCCTCTCACTGGTCTCTGGCCCTAGGTTTATTCAGGCTTCTTCCCCAGGCCCCTGCCAAAAAGAGCTCTAATATCCATGCCTGTTCTCCCTCAGGGCTTCCAGCAGAGAGACTCCCTACTCTCCCCTCCCCTCTACAGCAAGCTCTGGCTCTCAGGAAGGAGCAGTCAGTCCACACCCCTCCCCTGTCATCCTCTCCCTGCCACGCTTTCTTCCTTCTAACGCCCACACCCTGCCCAGGTGTGGCGGGGCAGGGCTAACTGAGCAAAGCTGGTCAGCCCCAGGCCTCCCACCAGGCCTCACTGTGACAGGAAGTATTTTTAGCTATGTTTAGTTATGACTGATTACATGTAGAGCCCCCCCACCCCCCCAAGACTAGGTCCCAATTGTGCAGGGAGCTGTAGGCATACACATGCAGCATGACACAGACACAGAGAGGGGAGAGTGAGATATGCTCAGTGGAGGGTGGCACCCATTCATGACTCAGTTACAGCTCCCTAATCCTCTTGGCCCTAGCCTGAATTAGAGCAGCCTTGGGAGTTACACCAATTTACAACAGCTGGGGGTGCACTCTGCCTCACCCCCTGCACTAGAACTGTAAGTAGCCAGTGTAGGAGCCAATCACACTAGCTAAGAGCTTCCCCATGGCAAGGGAAAACTAGTTAGGGCCTGAGCATGGCAAAGAGGCCAGAACAGGGGAAGAGAATCAGGCCCAGAGCACTTAAGCCCCATGTTTTCAAGTGTGCCCCTTAATCTTGGGTGTCTAACGGTTTGAGTGCCCAACTCCAGACACCAATGGCCTGATTTCTCAAAGGCTCTGTGTGCCCACACGTCTGCCAGGGCTGGCTCCAGGCACCAGCCCCGCAAGCAGGTGCTTGGGGCGACCAACAGAGAGGGGCGGCACGTCCGGCTCTTCGGCGGCAGGTCCCTCGCTCCCTCTCAGAGGGAAGGACCAGCCGCCGAATCGCCGCCGAAGACTGAAGTGGCAGCGGTAGAGCAAATAGCGATCACGGCTTTTTTTTTTTTTTTCTTTTTGCTGCTTGGGGCGGCAAAAACCCTGGAGCCGGTCCTGATGGCTGCCATCGACTGCACGCTGAGTTGTGGGTGCTCATTGCCTCTCAAAACCAGGACTGAGGAGACTCAAACTGGCCACCCAAATCCTGATACACAATGAATTGCAATATGGCCTTTGGTGACTGGCCCAAGGTCACCCAGCAAGCCAGTGACAGAACTGGGAACAGGAGCCAGGGCCCCAGGCCCTGCCCTGCCTTAAACATTAGTGCACGAGTCCTTCCTGATGGGTGGATTCGTTCCTCCCACTTGTGATCCCTTGTTGCTGCACAATGCAAACATTTCTTCCCACTGCATTTGCAATCCTGCATGCTGGCGGGCAGGGGGACCTGGAGCCAGATTTGTCCTTTCAGGACCAATCCTGAAAGTCCAGGGCAGGGGGAGCTCCCCCTAAAGTCAATAGCTGTTCCACGCCGACCAGCATCACAGGACTGGGCCTCGGGCACACGTTTCTGAGGATTATTCAGGGATTGGTTAGGGAAAAGCATCTGTGCTCCGGAAATGCCAGGAGTCGCTTTTCAATCACAGAGATTTTGACATTATTGCTATTTATTTGCAGTGACCCCCACCCTGGGCTAGGTGCTCCCCAAAAACTCAGGGAGGATGGTCCCTGCTCTGAGTGAGCTGATGGTCCCAGGACAGACAGAGGTCAGGAGATGGGAAACACCAGCAGTGGTGCTGGAATAATTTTTATAGTGGGGTGCTGAAGGCTGTAATCACGTATTTGGGTTATTACTACTTCAAGCCGGGGGGTGGCAGCACCTCTAGTTCCAGCACCTATGAACCCCAGGAGGCAAGGTGCATACAGGTCAGATCGATTCTCTGAAGGTGACACAGCAGAAGAGGGGCTTGCAGAGGAGCTCAGAGGGGGCCGTGTGGGAGAAGGCACAGAGTGTGAGAAGACGACAAGCAGGGAGCAGAATCTGGGCACGCTAGCGCAGTGGAGGGGGCAGGGGTGATGCTCTATCACAGTACAGGACACGTTGTTTCTCTCAATACTCTTGTTGCTGGTGATATTCTTACTCAGAGCTGGTATTCGGTGTTCGACTGAGTGCTAGAAATGGGGCTGCCCAGCCTCCAAGATGGAGAGTTTGCTTTGATTCCCTTAAACTAATTGAGGCAATTAAAGTGAATATTCTCCAAAGGGATCTGAGTCAATAAGAAGTGCCTGACCCTCTCAGTCATTGTCTACCTGAACCAGAAGACTACGTCAGCTCCTCTGGGTGAGCGCTAAGCCACGTGTTGGGAATCTAGTCTGGTGTGTGAATCGTTTCCAAGAAAGCCATGCGTAGCTACTCCTCTGCTCCAACCAGGAGCTGAAATCCCTAACCCTGATTCTAAGTATAAAGCAAACTCACATGCTATGCGAGGAAGAGCATTCAGCTGTAATCCTTTATTAGTTTCCATCCTGAAGGTAACAGTGAATGAGCAAAACAGTCGCAGCAAAACGGGGGAAACCTGTACAGTACAATGCAGCCAGCCTCAGGGTAGAAAAACAGAGGCTGTTACACTGAAAAGAAATGAAGAAACTGGAAATTCCAGTCAGGGAAAAGAGGTCTTCTTTTCATTTGGTTGCACCTTCAAAGTCTATGTTAGAGAAGCTGAACACAACCATCGGAAGACACCTGGGATCCGAAGCGCATTGGGACTAAAATGATCTTGGATAAACATGAATGAAAAAGCAACCTGCCAAAAAGTGCCTGCTCCATACAAAACGGGCTGCTCTAAGTGTTTACCACTCATTGCTCTTCTTTACCTCCTGGGAGGATGAGGGAAAGCTCTTGATACCATCAAACCAGAATTAAATAGGCAGAGCTACAAGTGCAACCTCTGGATGTGCTGATTAGTTGCTTTTTAATTCATCTGTAATGTTGTGTGTGATCAAAATTATTCCTCATAAACCGCACCATGGGCTAAGCTTCTCCCTGTTGTATCTCTAGTGCAGTCAGACTGAGGATGAATTTGGCACCATGTAAATAGCTCTATTTTATCTGTATACTTTCCCACTGTAAAAGCTACAAGAAGGGTAATGGAAGGAGCTGTAAATACTTGCTCTTACTGCCCTTATCATGTGATTAGTCCCACTACAATCAAATGCATCCTTCTCATCTGAGTGAGGGATGCAGAATCGGGGTATGAAGCATCGTAAAAGGCTTTTCATGCCAATGCCGTCTGATATCAGAACAACAAGTCTTGCTCAGCAGGATGCTTTACCTTTAGTGCAGCAGATGGGATAGTCAGAGTTGCGTAACTGCACAATCATATCCTGAGAGGATGGTCTATGATACAGCTTTTATTAGCACTCGATTGAAGTGAGATCATTAGGGACCAAATTCTGCTCTCAGCTACCCCCCATGTAAATCCAGCCTGACTCTACTGTCATCAAGAGAATGATTCTGGATTTACACTGGTGTAACCAAGAGCAGGATCCAAACCTAGTATTGGTAGGTCTAGTACAGAATTGTCCAAATTCCTTAAAGAAAGCACAGGTTAGATCCTGCTGTCAGTTACACCAGCATAATTCCAGAATAAGAACAAGAGCACCCAAGTCACTGGAGTTACTTTCGATTTAGACTGGTGTAGCTGAGAGCTTCTTTGGAAGGAAACCCAGGTGTGTGTGTGTGTGGGGGGGGGGAGATGAACAAAGATGACTATGGCTGTTGGAGCCTGTCCCTTTAAGAAGGAAAAGGAAAGGATGTCGGAACTGCCCAATCCCAAGTAGGGTGGGAATGCGCAGGAGAGCAGTGAAGTGGAAAAACTATAATGACCCTGCAGCGATCCCCTGAGGAGGAGAAAAGCAAGGAACAGACAGTGCTAAAGTGTCAACTGAGGCAGGGGAAGGCGAGAACCATGGAGAGGAAGTGCCCTGAGCTGAAGGAAGAGAAAAACAGAACAAAAGGAAAATACAAGGCGCAGAGGCTGGAAGAGAAGAAACTGACTCAAACATGACAACAGAAAGAGCACAGGGGGTGAAATCCATACAAGAGGCGGAGTGGATCCTTAGCTCACTGCATTTGTTTGGGGGTGGGGCTGCTCGGTGGGCCAGTTAGGGAGATGGTATGTCAGCATAGCAACACTGACATCAGCAGCAACACAAATTTATACCACCCGAGGATCTGGCTCCATGGCTTGAAACTCGGCAGAGTCATAGGAGCCCTTCCTCCTCCACACAGGCTGTAGGTACTACAGGCCTGACTGAAGCAGTGATTTCAGTGAAGTTCCTGCAGACTGAGAGCAGAGCCAGACCCGAGGAACCCCAGAGACCTTCCTCTGCATGGCTCCTTCAGATGAGAGCTCTTCAGAACCGATGTCCTCTCTGCTTGCCATGGGCACTAATGAGCCTTTGTCTCTCCTTGGGTTTGCATAGGCATCCCAGGCCCTCCCTCCTGCTATTGTGCAGGGAACTGCATAATGCCAGTTGGTCAGCTGTCTGCTGCCCTGCAGCGAATGCATTTCAGACAGGCCACATATCAATGGGAGTTTTGCCAATGGTTCAATAGGGTCAGGATTTGACCCACACTGAAGAAGAGCGAATATTTTTCTAAATGCTGGTGAGAGATCTTGGTTCTGTCACTTGCTGTTCAGGCTGCACTGCCATGGACATTCTTTCACCTCCACTACCTGATTAGATTCCCAGACCCTTCAGGGGCTGGCTTCTTCAGTTACAGACAGGGGGAGCTTCAGAGCACACAGCCACCTGTCCCGGGTTCAAAGAACATCTGGGGAGACCGAGAAGGAACAGCTAAGAGCTCGGGGAAGAGTGAAATAAATATTGAATAAGCAGTGCATGGCTGAACTAAAGGAAAAAAACCACAGGAGTCAAACTCCCAGAGACTTTAATGGGGCCAGGATTTCACCCCAAGGGAGCTTAAGATCCCCTACACTTACTTGATTGGTTATGAAGATTGACAGCCTAGCTGCTTCCGAGACCATTCACAGACAACAGGGCAGCCCCCTGGAGAGGATGGTCCCCTCCGGAGACAGTGGAAAGCATGACCAAGGAGGAAGTCATTTGGATGATGCTCATATATTAGTCCTAGATTGATTTGTCATCCATCTCCAGACCATCTGGGTGCCATGGGAAATTTCAAATGCGACGGCCACGTGCTGCCCTCAGCTGAGCAGAATTTGGCCTATATCATACTCTGGTGCATACATTTCCCACACAGCAAGCTCTGCTAGCTTAGTGTTAAGGCTGCCAGACTTCATGGCTCAGCAGTGCATACCATGAAAAGCAAGGGGATGAGCAAATCAGTCATTCAACATCACATCTACACTCCTCTCATCAGCTCCCTTTCTTGGTCTCAGCTCCCTTCCTTCTACCCCATTTGACCATGTTTTGTGATTATATGATCATGTGATTCGAGGAGGACTTTCAGAGATCACACAGTACACAGTTCTGTACACAGATTTGTACTGGTGTACGGCAGAAGTGACCTATGGGATCAGATTGCCAATGATGGCTGGGAGATGCCCTCTATAATGTTTAGAGTTCAATTTTATGATTGTTCGTTTTCATGGATCACAACAAACCAGCATAAAAATGAACCATCTCTCTGCAATGGTTATGAGAGGTTATGGCGCTTGGCTGCCCATTGGCACCAGGGACCCAGGCTCTACAGCAATGGAGGTGGCCCAGGATCTTCCAGCTTTGTCCTTCTCTCTAGACCTGTTTCCCAACTCCACTCCAACCTCTGTACTTCCCCCACCCTACTCATTTCACACATTAACTGAATCTCCCCTTGACCATGCTCTCACCACATAGGTCCCTCTCTCACCCTTTTGAAGCCTGGCAGCTGAGTCCCAGTCCAACAGGCTTCCTGAGGGCATTGTATCAGACTGAGGCCCCCATCTAATGAACACAGGAGACTGGTCAGAGGGAGCAGCTGCCTCCATAGCCAAGCTGTGAATCGCTGACAACTTGGACTCCAATCCCCCTTCTGCATGCCTTCTCCATTAGCCCTGGTTACCAGCAGGGGCTGGGGTCGAATGGAAATGAACAGAGAGGAGGAAAGCTGGAGTCCACCTTGTCAGAGACCCCCAATCTGCAACTCTGCTCCAGAGACAGCTGCCCCCTGCAGCATCAGAAAACAGAAACAGCTGGTCCATCTGAGCAGTCTTTTCATCTTTCCTTGGTGTAGCTCAGTTAGGATCTCCTGAATGACATAAAGAGCTCTGCGTGTTGTATTTGAAATTGAAAAAGTGGACTACGTTTGAGATGTTGTTAATGTGTGAGCACGTGTATGAAGTCTGTGGGTTCTGTAGTTTGTTTAGCTAGAGGAAAGTGGAAATATTCTCAAAAGGGAGAAGTTTTCACTATTTCCAATGCAAAAGTTAGTAAATATTTTTCTTTGAAAAACTTACATGGGAAATTCAATTGTCCTTTGAAGAGTCACTTTGCCAAATTCAATCATTTACTGTGAAACTCCAGAATTTTAGCCCTGCTTTAAGTATAAATCTCAATGAAATCTTAACTTTAGGCCCTCTAAGGGCCAGATCCTGATCTCATTTACCTTGGTTTTACACCAATGTGATTTGGAAGTGACTCACAATTTACACTGGTGTGGTAGAGCTCAGAACAAAGCATTTAGGTAAGGTTATAGCTAACTAATATTCTTGTATATTATGAAGCAGTGAACATGCAAATGAGTTAAACTGGCAAATCAACAGAGAAATGAAGAGAGTCTCTGTGAGATCATCACAGACCAGGCTTGTTCATGACTACACTGGACAGTGGTAGGAAAACACTCCTCATATGAGGACAGCTGCTGCTATCTGGCACGACTGTGCAAAGCAAGACATAGTGCCAACACATATAGCACCTTCAATCCAAGAAGCTCAAAGTGTGTTGTACATAGTAAGTAGTACAGTAAGCCTCCAGAGACCACTGTGAAGTAGGTAAGGACAACTAAACTCTCAACTAAAATGCTACTAGCCCTGGGGTGGAACACAAACAGCTGTGTAACAGTGACCAACACCATTATATACCAATTTAAGAAAGGCAGTGAAAATTGAAACTATTGGTGGAGTTTGTCAGCAGAGTGCAATTACTTTGGATGGAACATGGCCAGGATACCAGGGCTAATAGCCTCTCTCTCACAGAAAAATGCCCTGGGCTACTTAATGACCACAGATGGCCACAAGACTTTGGATTTGCATCAGCAAAATAGTGCCTCCAGCAGCACTGTTCCCTAGCAGCATTCTGGAGTAGTATGTGTGTGCTGAGTCAGAGAGAACACTGCCACCTACTGTATCAGCAACACTACTTCCTGCAGTATCTACCTTTTCCTTGGAATACACCTGTCAAAATATTAATCCACCAGATCCCTACCTAGCTTGGGAGAGCCAAAAGGAACACAGCACAAGGTGGCATGGCTGAAGGAAGTGACAGATGTCTAGAAAAGATAAGATTCAAAGCAACTGAAAAACAGTGTCCCTCCAGAGAAGAGCAACTAAGTATGAGAGATAAGCCAAGAGGAGGAGGAGGAGAAAGGGAATAGGAGGCTTTCCAAGGAACTTCAGGATTATGAAAACTGCATGAATTACACTTAGGCCCAGATCCACAAAGGTATTTAGGCTCCTTACCTCCACTGAAACCAATGGAGGTTAGGAGCCTAAATACCTTTGTGGATCTGGACCTAAGCACATACCTGATTGAATGTTCAGAAGACAGGTGTCTATACTGTGCTCGTACAGTAGACCTGCTAGGGCATAATAGTAACTGTGCATGCAAAATATGCAGCTCCATGACTCAGAAGGTATTTGCATGGATGAACATATGTTTGCACAATTATCTGCTTGGATATTTTGTGTACACAACTTAGGGGTGTGAAAATAGGACCTATCATGGCAAAGAAAACTAGGCTTATTCAAAAGAAAACTATTTCTTATGCTGCCATGATAGCTAAGAGAAGATTCAAAAGTCACCCAGAATTAGAAAAGATATTTTTAAAAGGCTTCTGGTCTTCAAAGGGTCAGAGATCAATTAGTAGTTAAGAACTTGAGGAGTCCAGTATACCAAAGGAAACATCATGATTGGAAACCAAAGCTGAACTTGAATCCATTGTTACCTGGTGATCAGCTATTAGCAGTAGAGAATGGTAATTAGAAAGCAGGTAATTTATGAACTAAATTGGATTCAAAGGCTTATATAGCAGTCAAGAACAGGAGAAACAGCACATTCAAAGCCCTCATACAGGTTTATCGCTGAAGAAAACAAAGTGGCATCAGTGTCATGAATAATACTGGAGTCAGGAACTTGGCCTTTGAGAATGACTACAGAAAATCATGCTACATCTGGGAGAAGTTCAGGAAGGGAGGCTGCAGTTAACCAACTTCCACTACGGAACCAGAGCCCGATTCTTCAAAATGCAGCAGCAGAGGAGAAACCATGGCAAACAGTAATCATTGGACTGTGCAAACTGTGACCAGAGATTGTGGGCGGCTGTTTAAAGTCTCCTGGATGCAGAATGAAAAACTACTCATACATGGACACATGCACAAACACACATATAGGGGGCCTGATTCTGATTTCATGTGGTTTTTTTTACAAAACACTTAATTCCACTGACTTTCCTGGAGATCAAAATTAGGCCTATAGCTTCATTTCATCTACTACTGTGCAAGTGTGAGAGAGGAAAGTTATATTTACTAAAGTGAAATGTAACACGGTTCACATTGAGTGACAAACTTTACCTTTCTTTGCTAGTTAAGCAGTGATTTCTGGTTGATATACCATTTTCTTTAGAAAAAGGATGGGATACTGAAACCATAATGTTCCTTTAAGGGTGGGGCTTTGGAGTGAGCAGCTGGGAATAGGCAATTCTGAATAGGCAGTTGGAGAATGAGAGGACTGGACTAAGTGTAGTGAGGGCAGCAGGACCCTTTGGAGAAGAAGGGAACCAGGCACCATCAGTGAGAAACAGTTAGTAGGAAGCGGGACAGAGTGTGCATAAGAGACAGTTAGGTGAGTCAGATAAATGAGACACAGTAGAGGAGAATGTGGGATGAGCAGAGCATAAAAAGAACTCAGCAGAAAGAGGAAGAAAAGAGCAGAAGTGACAGAGAAATAAAATCAGCTGGAAAATCCGCCTGAAAAGATGTGTGTTCTTAACTCTCTTTCATTGCTCCGGGGAGGTGCTTGGCTTGACGTGCTGCTCCCCTGATGTTGACTAAAGAACCATATACAAAACCTGTGTCCTTCAACTGTCAGGGTACAGATAACTGGACATTGGATCTGAACCAGTCCTGGCTTGGGTTTTGCAAAACCAACCCTGTGAATACTTTTACCCATCTAATCAATAGGTGAGCTAGAGGCCTTGAAAAATCCATCTGCCTACGCACTAGTGGTTTCCCTGACAAGCGTGGAGGCTTAAGCCATCAAGCAGGATGTAAGAATTAGGAGAATTCTCTAACCCATTATTTACTCATGAAGAAAACCTTCCAAATGTGAACCAACTCTGATATGATACAGTGCAGTCTTCCTGAATCTGCAGACAGAAAGCTCCAGTGCCTCTGATGTTGCTCAGAGCTTTGCCTCAAAGCAGACGAGTTAAATTGACAAGAGAGTGGTTCATTTCACTGCGGTTACTGCTGCTGCTACTTGAGACAGCAATGAGCAGTTATAAAAACAGCCACTGGATTTAACCATGGAAAGGAGGATGTAAAAACCAGAGGTGGGGAGAGGTAGAGTAGCAGAAACATCTCTCCTCTTCCCTCCTTGTACCAGCCAAGATGACATGGAAGATGGGTAGAGTAGTGGCAACCCTATGCTTTCCCAGTAGCAGCAGGCTCTTGAGTTACTATTCAATGTGTGCAGCTAAAATAGAATAGAGCTTCAAATTTATCAGACATGTAACAGCCAGAGGTGGATATGAAAGATGGAGCCTCCAAGCAGGATCCAGGGCTAGCACCCTGGTAGAGTCCAAGAAGTCTCCCTTCTTCTCAGCAATTGGGGGAGGCAGGGAGAGCAGATCTGAGCTTCTTACCAAGGTATGGACCTTGCTGGTATCCCAGTGCAACCATAACCACCCTTGTCTTTCTTATCCGGCTCTGGCTAGTGGAGGAGGTGCTTTAGTCCTCAGGATACCAGTCTGGTAAATTTCTCAGACCTGGCCACAGAAATATAAAGAGTTTTTTGCACTGTCCCTGAAGCAATGAGTGGAGCAGTTACTTCTGCTGAACGCTAAATAAGAGTCATGGGGCAATACTACTAGTACTGAATTATTTATGTACTGCAACATGGGAATTTGAGGTCATGACTCTGAGAAGAGGAGATTCTGGGTCATCCATATATGCTCCAGAAACAGATTCTGGCTTTTAAAAACAACAACTGAGCTTCCTATTTTGTTGTCATCAAGGATTCTGTAACTGGCTCTCTTCATTTAAATGAAGACACGGCCATATGTAATTTAAAACAGAAAAAAATTGCCATCATCCCTGCACATGTGTTTGCAGGGAAATCCAAGAGAAAACACTGGTTAGACAAAAATGTTAGAAATCAGCAGCAGTTTATATCTAGAGCACACCATGCATTAGTGATGACTGCATAACTCCAGAGTGGTGAGGTGAGACCAAGCCACGAGTCAGTTGTTCATAGTTAGGCAGAAAGATTTTTTAAAAATTCTAAAAGTCAACTCATTTGAAATAGTCCAACTGCTTCCACAGTTTTGGGTGTATTTTAGCTTCTGCTTATCCAGACATGTTATTTTTACAAATCAACCATAATATTGTCATTGTGTTTGCTTATTTGAAAACCACAGAGGCACCACTAATTACTTTACAGGTATCATCCTGGGGCCTTATAAGAAAACCAAGATCAAATTTTCAGTTGTGAGATGCACATGCATATAGCTCAATGAAGAGTCAGCCGCTTGTTTCCTATGGTAGTGCTGCATGCATAAACCAGCCATTCTATCCAAAGCCACACATGAGCCTGTTACGTACAGAAAAGCTTCTTCTAAATGGGCTAATGCTGCTGCTGGAAAAGATAGCTGAGAACTTTCTCAGTTCTCACATGGCATCTGCACACTGCTCTGTTAAACCACCCTCTGTAGCTTTTCATTGCAAATTGTATTTTAGGGTTTGATCCTGCTCCTGTTGAAGTCAATGGGAATCTTGTCATTGACTTCAGTGGGGCAGAATTGGGCCCATCTTGAGCTATTTCTGGGAATGTTCTGATTTCTGTTTAAACTGTCATTCACCTCACTCGGAAGATTTTGGTGGGATGCACACCCTAATATTTAATGTAAACTGACATCTGTCCAGTGCATTATTCCAGATGTTAAACACAACTTAGATTGACATGGCCCCAAATGTATGTATATATCTGACTACACTGTTTTTTCCTCACTATTCCATCATTCAGCTGTAGTTCTCAGGGACAAAAGGTGCACAGTTCTATTCTATAAATTTACATTATGTTTAGGATGCAAACAGCAAAACTGCATAGACCATGCATCCCCCTATCAGTTGGAGATATGCTTCATAATATTTAAACCTGTGTGCCATGTTGATCAAATTTAGGTTAAACATCTATGAGAGGTATAATCTTTATCAGCTATCACATTATAATAATAAAAGTCAAACAGTTCTTTAAAATGCACTGGAAATCAAGCTTTTCAAGCACTCAATCTGCCATTCATACCCCTCATCCACACGCAGGTGATTCATTTTTACCAGTACTTATCTAAATAAAGCAAAGGAGGCATCAAAGGAATGGAAATGACAAGAATAACTTAGACAAGTCTAGCAACACTGCCTATTATTCCAATGGGTACAGGAGTACACTAGCAAAAATAACGTCAGGGGAAGCGTTGGATTTCAAAACGCCTCCCGTGAGTGGGAAGATAGACCATTATTGGGACCCAAGTCCGCATCCCCTAAAGTAAAGGGGACTCATTAATGGGAGTTGGATCATGCCCTACACTTATAAATTACAGATTGCTTTAGCTGGCATGAACGGGCGTAGCTGTGCTGAAGCCAATGGAGCTATGCAATTTACTGCAGTTGATAATCTAGTCCTCCTAGAAACAAATATACAGTACAAGAATCTATTCCTGATGCGACTGCTTTTGGAACCCTGTATTGTACAGACACAAATGACCAAAGTTCAACAATTAGAACCAAAGGATCTGTGCTCAAATTCAGACACTGCAACTTACTTAATAATGCAAAGCTTTTCCTTTCAGCAGTCAAGTTTTTGGTTGGGGGCTCCTCAGCAGGTGTGAATCAGGATAGCTCTGTTGACTTCACTGGAGCTATAGCAATGTGCGCCAGCTGAGAATTTGGATCTCAGAATTTATGTATGAGAGGCAGTTAGAGACAGAAGATATATTTTATTTTAAACTCCTATCAAATACAGAACTCCTCTTTGTGCCGCTTTACATTTTTTTCTCTGCATAAGAAGCTAAAATTTCCACTCCCCAAACTATGTGGTTCACATTTTTATTTGAAGGTTTAAAATGTGGTCAGGGTTTTTTGATAAACACAGTAAATGAATTTTTAATTAAGATGATTGAAATTAAGCATTATCTGCCAAAGACACTTGCTTCTTCCCATGAGAGTATGTTCCAATGCATTTTTCAGAAGTAGTGTCCCATTGTTTTCAAGTTTATATTTGAGAACTCTAGGAACACGCAACATTCCAGCATTAGACAACATTCCAAGGTACTAGCTCACCAGAAATTGAAATCAGCTAGGGACATTCCATAAGGAAAAGTGACATGGAAATCTGACCTTTATATTTCCAAATGGACTTATATTAAGCACCACCCCAACGTATTAAATTTGTCTCCTACAGTTTCTCTATTAAAAGCATTAAGCATGTCATATTTTAAAATAAAAATGACACTAAGATACCTCCCTAACATCCCCCCCCCACACACACACACACACACAGGACAGGACCTGTAGCTTGAGTTATTTGGAAAATACCCTGACATTGTTTGTCCCCACATGCTATTTTGGCATCTCTGTCAGGGGCATTTACTAAGAGGCAAAGTGGGAACAGGCCAGTTGTTGCTTTTGTAACTTCTCACTTCAATGTCCTGACAGTGTACCTGACAGCAGGCTCGGGACAGTATAGGGGCCAAGGGGAGAATTTTTCAGTGGCCCAGCCAGAGAATTTGGGCTTAGTTGTTTGGAGCCCAGTGTACCCTAGAACGTGGGGGTGAGAGGGTGCAGAGAAAAGCACAGGGAGAGGGCCAGAGGGAGAGAAGATAGCTCTTCAAAGGTGGGAGCCATGGAGAGACCTGCAGGGTGGAGAGGACAGGAGAGGCTGAGCCTGCGTTCCGGGGCCAGGGCACTGGACTTTGCATCCCGGAGCCTGGCTGAGTAGTATGTGGGGGGAACTGTCCAGCAGCCCGGGTGCTGAATGACAAGCAGAGGGGAGTGGGATGAGTGGCAGCAGAGAGGAAAGTGCCCTAGGTGCGGGGCTGTGGGTCCCTCGAAGGACGAAGAGTGCCCCACACCTGAGTGCGTTCATCTGCTGGGGCACATGGAAGGGTGGGAGGTGGGGAGTGGGAGGTCTCCCCCTCCCCATGGCTGTCTCACTGCCTCTCTCACCTGTGCATGTTCATTCACCAGAGAGGGCAGGGAGTCCTGGTGGGGGCAGGTGAGGGTGTGTGTATCAGTGGGAAGGGGGGAGGTGTCTCTGAGCTGCAGATGTTCAACCTCAGGGCAGGCTGGGGGCTTAGGGTAAGTGTATCCCAGCTGGGGGGTATCCCAGAGGGGGCGAAGAGGAGAGGTTCCTTTGGCCTGGGGTCTCACCTCTGGTTGATCATCTCTGGGGTATGCTTTGTGGAGGGAGGGTTGGGGTGGGTTCCCCATATAGCTGGTGAGGGGGTTCTGAACTGTGGAGGATCATCTCCAGGGTGAGGTTGTGGGAGGTGTGTCCTGGAGGGAGCAGGCTGTGTGTGTGTGTGTGAGAATTAGTGGTGTCCCAGAGGGGGGCATTCTGGAGGAGCCAGGCTGTGAGGGAGGGCACTCCCCTGTGGATGTTCATCTCCCAGGGTGGACTATGTGGGGACCTACAGGGTGTCCTAGAGGGAGTGGACTGTGTTGGAGGTTGGGGGCTGTCCCAGAGGGGGGCTGGCTGTTTGGGGGGTTAGGGGAGTGTCCCATAAGGGTCTCACCTCTGGATGTTCATCACCCAGGGTGGGCTGTGTGGCACTGTCCTGGAGGGGCAGGTGAGGTATCCCAGATGGGATCTCACCTGTGGATGTTCATCTCCCGGGGTGGGCTGCATGAGTGCCAGAGGGTGTCCTGGAGGGATGTCCCAGCGTGGGAGGGGATGTCCCTGAGACCTCTCAGCGGCAGATATTCATCTCCGGGGGGCAGACTGTGTGGGGACTGGGGGTATTCCATAGAAGGCAGGCTGGGGGGAGAAGGGGGCAGAGGGTGTCCCCGACAGGGCGGGAGGAAGGCTCTCCCCTGTGGATGGATATTCATCTCCCGGGGCGGGCTATGTGGAGACTGGGGGTGTCCTGGAGGGGGGCGGGCTGCAGGGGAGATTGAGGGATGTCCCAGACGGAACTCTCACCTGTGGATGTTCATCTCCCGGGGCGGGCGCCGCGCCTTGTCGTAGGCCACCTTGGCGAAGACGCCGGCCACCAGCACGAAGGCCACGGCGCCGCAGGAGATGTAGACCGTGGCGTTGGTGCTGTCCTTGGCCGGGTCGTACTTGTCGGGCTGGTTGCCGTCGGGTGGCGCGGGGCGCAGGCCGGGCGTGGTGATCCAGCCGGGGCTCTGGTAGTTGCGGCACTGGCCCTGGTCGAGCTTCTCGGCGCGCTTGTTGCAGCAGAAGCGGTAGTAGCAGGTGCCGCAGCAGTAGCGGAACCCGCTCTGGCTGTTGTTGCACTCGAACTCCTTGTCCCACTGCCCGCTCACGTCGTAGTAGCCCCAGCACGTCTCGTAAGCCGGGCCCGGGGCCGTCCCGCCGCCGCCCCCCCCGCTCACCGCCACGGGCGCTGCCGCCGCCCCGGGCCCGGCCAGCGTCTGGTTCAGCTCCTTGGGCGGGCGGGGCGGCCGGCGGGCCGCGCCCTGCGTCCGGTTGCCCTTGGCTCGGGGGGGCCCGGCGGCGGGCGCGGCCAGCAGCAGGGCCAACAGCTGCAGGGCCAGCAGCAGCAGCGGCAGGCGGCCCATGGCGGGGAACTGGGCGGCGCGGGCCGGTCGGCGGGCGGAGCGGGCGGAGCGATCAGGGGCCCCGGCGCCGCCGCCCCATGGGGGGCCCCGGGCACAGCAGGTGCCGCCGCCCGGCCTCGGCGCTTCACGGGCGGGCGCCAGGTTCCGACGCCCCGCTCTGGAGAAGCCCCTTCATCCCGACAGGAAGCGAGAGGTGCTGGCCGGAGCCCTGGCCGGCTGCTCGGCGGAGATCGGCGCGTCCAATTCCAGCCGCTGCTCCTCGGGCCACGGGCTGGGGAGAGACGGAAGAGGGGGGTCAGAGACGCGGGGTCAGACGGGGGGAGGTGGAAAGTCAGAGCCTGGGGAGTGCGGGGGGGGGGGGAGAGGGGATGGTCAGAGAGCGGGTTCTGCGGGTCCGGGGGGGGGGAGCTGGGGAGTTGGGGAGCCGGGGACCAGTGGAGCCGGTTGAGGATCTGGGAAGCTACAAGGGGGAAAGAGGGCAGAGAACAAGAGCTGCACCACCGAGCACCCAGGGGATGAGGGGACCCAGCCCTGCCCCAGGGAGGACTCCGCACTAAGGAGAAGGGTTTGCGGGATGGGGGGAGTCAGGGCGGAAGGGGAGCAGATGGGGCAGAGGGGCGCTAGATGCAGGGGGAGCTGCTGGGTGCAGAGACTCGGGGAGGCAGGGGCCGGGGCCAAAGGCAGGCGGGGTGTGCGGGGCACGAGGGTGGGTAGGGGAGGGTGAGCTGGGGCAGAAGGCGGAGGGAGGCAGGGTAGGGCAGGGCGACGGGGTAGTTAGCGGTAGCTGGGGGTGGTTGGGGCAGGCGGCAGAGACCGGTGCCTGAGGCGCTGGGCTCGGCAGCGCGGGGTGGAGGATGCCCGACTGGGGGATCCCCTGACTCGCTGCCCCCGGGCGCTCCGCATTGCCCCTACCAGCCGCGGAGGCAGGCTCGGCTCCCCCAGCCCCCCTGCAGCCCGCCCGGGCAGAGCCCGCGCCCCGCTTACCATGCCGCCCGGAGAGGACTGCAGCGGGCTCGGCTCGGCGGCGAGTGGCGGGGGGAGCGGGCGGCTGCCTGCGCTACAGGCGGGAGCGGAGCCGAGCGCCCAGCCTTAGGTCCGCCCACCGCTGCCAGGCTCGCTCCTGACATCACTCTGGGCCCGCGTCACCGGCACACGGGGCGCTGCTTAATAAACATGGGCCCAGGTGCGGCGGCCGGGCTGGGGCAGCGCGCGCCCCGGGGGTCCCCTGCCCGGGCTCTGGGCTCCCCCCGGGGGCGGAGGCGGGCGAGCGGCACCCGTCCCGGCAGAGCGGTGTCAGGGCAGCAACAGGCTCCCGGTGTGCGGCTGGGGCTGCCTGGCCCGAGGGGTTGTCCCGGGGTCGGGGCTGTGCAGCGCTGGGAACGCTGGAGAGGGCAGGTGGGGAGAGACATCCACGCGCACCCGGGGCTTGCCCTGACCATCTGGGCATGGGAGGAGCGGCCGGGGCTGGGCTGGAGCCCGCAGTGACCCCCTGGGCTGGAGAGACTGTCCCGGAACCCAGCCACTCTGCACAGGACAGGGTCTTGCACACCCGTGCCCAGCCAACCAGAGCAGGGAGGCTGTGAGCACAGCGCTGACAGGAAGCTGTGAGGGGAAGGGTGGCTGACGGTTACCAGTCACTGGAGGTCATTCCCCATTGGGGCTGGGTGGGACCCTCCGCCCTTTGCTGGTTTGGTTCCCGATGGGCAGGCCCCCTCACTGCAATGTGTTGGCAACCTCAGCTGAAAGCCCATGGGTTGAGTGGAGGTGGGGACTGTGCTATGGGCTTCTCCTAGTCATGGTGCAGCTGGGGGGGGGGGGGGGCTGCTGGGAGAAACTCAGTTTGCTCCTCACCTTGTTCTGTGAGGGCACTTGCTGGGGGTTCGCCAGCACTAAACTCCTTTCATTGCAAACCATTATTGACCCTATGGATTTCTGTTCTGACAGGAGCCAATGTCGTTACTGGTCTAGTGGGAGCCTTCCCAAGCCAACCTGTATTACTGGATTTATCCATCATAGTGAGAGAGCCTTTAGTGCCAGTGGAAATGCTGGATTGACAGCTCAGGATACCGATGGCCTCAGAATAGGTGTGACATGGGCAGCAGCAACAATTCAAGCTTCCCCACCTCCACCCATCAGTTTGTGTCATCCTGGCGAGAGAGGGGCAGGGGAGGGGGTGGTGTTTATGTGTGATGTGACACGGGAATGTGGTGCCCTTCTGTGCTTGACTTGCCCTCTGAGATTTAAGAAGGGCCCCAACTATGGTTTTGTACTGGAGAAATCTGCCCTTGGGGAATGTGAATTGAATCCCCAACTGTCCATACAGGCCATTGCACAGCAATCATGACTGTGACCAAGGCAGATACTTAGAGGTGAGAGGGTTTGTATCCTATTTCCATCCCCAGGAGCCATCCAGTCCCCTCCTCAGAATTTGCTCTAACTAGGTCACTGACATTGTGCCTGTACCAAAAGTTGACCTCTCCCCCCATTGAAAACTAACTCAAACACCTTTAAAATATTTTCTTAAGATGCAAAAGAAATCAGCAGCTTTAAGGACACTCAGAGGACACTGGAGAGGATCATAACAAAGAGAAACACAGTGTATAGTGGAACTGAAGTGCTATCCCGAGAGCTGTACACAAGCAATCTGTCCTCTGTTGGAGAGAAGGAGGAAGAGAATGGTGAGAGAGAGGGGAGGATGCTTAGAAAAGGTCCAGAAGATTCATTCGCCATGGCCTCATACTTTATAGGCAGGGCCCTGCCAAATTCACGGCCGTGAAATCTGGTCTTTTGTGTACTTTTACCCTATACTATACAGAGACTGGTGTTTCTCACACTGGGGGTCCTGACCCAAAGGGGGTCATGTAGGAGTCACACAGTTATTGTAAGGGGGTCATGGTGTTACCAACCTTACTTTGGCACCGCCTTCAGAGTTGGGTGGTCAGAGAGTGGCAGCTGCTGGCCAGGTGCCCAGCTCTGAAGGCAGCGCCCTGCCAGCAGCAGCGCAGAAGTAAGGTTGGCAATACTATACCGTGCCATCCATACTTCTGCATTGTTGCCTTCAGAGCTGGACAGCCGGAGAGCAGTGGCTGCTGGCTGAGGTCCCAGTTCTGAAGGCAACAGCACAGAAGTAAGGGTGGTAATACCATATCATGCCATCCTTACTTCTGCACTTCTGCTGGTGGTAGCACTGCCTTCAGAGCTGGGCGCCCAGTCAGCAGTCGCTGCTCTCCAGCCACCCAGCTCTGAAGGGAGCACTGCCAGCAGCAGCACTGAAGTAAGGGTGGCAGTAGGCACGACACCCCTACAATAACCTTGTAACAACCCTCCATAACACCCTTTTGGGTCAGGACTCCTACAGTTACAACACCATGACATTTCAGATTGAAATATCTGTAATCATGAAATTTATGATTTTTAAAGTCCTATGACCATGAAATTGACCAAAATGGACTGTGAATTTGGTAGATCCCAATTTATATGTCATGTCCCCTGGGCATCATGGGTGTGTAACATCCACGGATCAGGGGGATAGCATTTTACACCCACGTTGCACAGCTGTAAAGATTTATTCGGGATATAAGGCCATGGAGAATCAGGCTCTGAATCTTGCACTAGAGGGTCTGAGCAGGGAAGAAGCTGGATAAACATTTTCTGTGGCAAGGACACAGTTCCCCTAAGGAACAGGGTCTGGTGAAACATTCCCAGAGTGGGACTGGGAGATCCTTACCTAGCATTGGTTTCCCAAAGCGAATATCAGATTCCATAGCTTGGGCCTTTCCCTCAGACTCACAGCAGTACCCACCAGAGCCTGCAGATTACAAGGGAAATGGCTGATGTGCTCATAAGAGGAAATGACCCTACGATCAGGGTCCTGGAGCCCAGAACAGGCTTTGCTGTGAAAGGGATGGTTTAGGTAAGATAATCATGGCTGTAGCTCTGCTTTCCTGCAGCCATTGCTACTTGGGGTTTGATACAGGATCTGCAGCTGGACCAGCACTTCCTCTTCCACTTGGAGCCTCCTCCACCCCAGATTGTCATTTTTTAAGGGTTGAAACCTAATGCCAGGCTGCCATTCCTACTTCATGGAGCTCCATTGCTCCAACAAGCTCCATTGCTCCTAGCTCCTCCAAGCTCCAGGGCCCTGATCCAAAGCCTATGGAAAAGCAGGGGCTTTTGGTCAGGTCCCAGCCTCAGTTGTTTGCAAGTATTTTGTTTGTTTTATTTTGTTTCCTACCCAGGGAACTTCAGTGTTCTGTTCTTGTTCAAAGGTCTGGCTGCACATTAGACTCCGTCTGTAAGTAACAGCTGGCATTGCTTTCGCCTGGGTGTTTCCTTGCCTCCGTGAACTTTGGAATGTCAGGAACCGTACCTGTCACTGTTTGAAGACTCTCACTGAGGCTGAGGCAGGAAACCTCTTGTTGGTGCAAATTAGGGAGCTGTAACTTCTTCCTGATAGGGCCTTTCTCAGCCCTTCTGAGTCCTAGAGCAAAGGAAAGTGCAGATTCAAGGAACAAGAGACGCCATTCCTCACAAAGAGCCCATCATTTCCAAGGTGAAACATTTAAAATGTAGCCTAGCAAGGCTAGGACATGCCTTTATTTCCCGCTCTCTCTAAGACTACTCACTAACAATACAATAGAACAATGGTTTTGAACCTGTGACCCCTGAGGGTCCACAGACTCTGTATAAGGGATCCATGGAAGGTTGTCATTACCATAGAACAGTGGTTTTCAATCTGTGGTCCGTGGACTCCTGGGGGCCCACAGAGTATGGCTAAGATTTCCAAAGGGGTCTGCACCTCCATTCAAAATTTTTTGAGGTCCGTGAATGAAAAAAGGTTGAAAACCACTGCTATAGAATTATGAATTCAGAAAAACAGTGAACAGATAAAGGAGCCGCTCTGCTCATCTTACATCCAATACCAGGAAGGGATCATGGCTGGAGTTAGATGGTTGTTCAGATGATGACAATAAATCCTTATTTGACATGCAATGTGCAGAGAGCATCCTTTGAGACTGAGCAAGACTCTAGGTCAAACAGGCAAGAGAAGTATGGTCTGGTGTATCAGGCCCTGAATTGGCTGCAAGACATCTGGGTTCAGTTCTTGGTTCAATGTGCCTTTGGGCAAGTCACTGCAGCTACCTTGTGCCTCAGTTTCTCATCTATAAAATGGGGGAATATCCTCCTACTTCACTGGGCCGGTGTGAAGATTAACTGTCTTAAGTCACTCAGATGCTATGGTGATGAAGGCCAGATGGCTAGAAGGAACTTCATGTTCAGTAACTTCTATTTAATCATTTGTCAGCTATGCAAATTAGCAAATCAAAATAGTTTACTTTTTGCCTGCGTATCTTCCTGCCACCTGTTGGAACTTGATGACTTGTAAGGAGTTTGTAAGGATCACTATGTGCTCCCAGGCTGATTCTTTCCTGCCAAAGGATTAAACTGGGACCATGGATTTTTACTAAAATGAGCACAGCACTTTGGACATAAATTTTTCTTCAAAAATGAATGTATCCATAAGACACGAAGATTATGGTTATTTAGGGTAATTGTGACTAAACTGAGCACCCTCTTGTTTGCATAGATGTGGGCTTGTTTTGTAAGTTGTAGAGAAAGGATGGGTGTGATTGTGGTAGCACTTACAAGCTCCCATCATAGACCAGGACCCCAGGGTGTAAGGCACTGTACAAACACAAAACAAAAGATGGTCCATGCCCCAAAGAACTGACAATGAAAGTATAACACAAGAGACAGCAGCTGGCTATGGGCAGACCAACAAGGGAGTACAAGGAAACAATGAGACAGTGCTCTCAGTTCACCTATGGAGAAACATAGTAACATAGAAATTGCCAGACTGGATCAGACCTTCTAGTCTGATGTCCTGTCTCAGAGAGTGGTCAGTGTCCTGGCTGGAGGTTCAGCAATGTAGTTGAAGTTGCAGCAGGGATGCTTTAATCTAGAGAGAATTAGTCACTGCAATTAAACAGCAACTTGCTTAGAATAAGTCACCACACTCTCTTTGTGGGCCATTCGCAAACAGAACAAGGGGAAACTCATCCAAATAGTGATTGATTGCCTGTTATTCGCCCAGCTCTGTTTGCAGAGAAGGTTGAGGAGCCCAGACCAAAGCTGACACACCCCTTCAGACACCTGTGCAGCTCATCGGATCCCTAGGAAGCCAGGACCACATGCAGAGAGTGCAGTGGATTCACATTTCCCCTGGATGAGGAAGGGGTTCTGGGGCAAAGATGCATCCAGCCCCAGGTGTATCAGCTTTTCTGACTAAAGTCTGTGGGACTGGAGGAAGGACAATGTACATCCCCCAGTGGCTCATACATGCCTCTGCTGCCCCACCCAGTTTCCTTCCCCTTCTGCAGTGTGACCCTCAGAGCACCAGGGAGGTATCCAGAGGAGAAGGGGGTGGTGCTGTGGGAATAATTGAGCCCCCTTCTATGCAGGGGAGGGGAAAATCTACATGCAGAGGGCCCCTCTGTGCACAGATCTTGGAGTGATGATCCAAGCTCTACTCCTCCCTTCCTTTAGCAGCAAAAGCCATTCTCTCCCTGAGTGGAAATTGTGATGTATTGAAGACTGTGTTGGGATTGCAAGCCAACATTTTAAGAGTGGGGGATTTCTTGATCTGCTTGCAGGGTGGGAGGCTCTGTAAGGAAAGTGTGTGAGCAGCATCAGTGTGGAAAGAGCCAACTTACAACAAGGTGGAGTAAGTTGTGCCTCTCTGCTTTAGGGAGCAGCCTGCTTTGTCTCTCTCTGTTCTGGGATTCTTGTGTGTTATCGTTCTGAATTCTAAGAAAGAAAGTTATATTGCAGCCTTTCAGCAAGAGGATTTTTATGTTTTTATCTAACGTCTCTATGTGTATACTATGAAAATGACAGAAATCTCCCAGTGCTGTCTGCATCAGCAAATGTGTTGCGGAAGTCTGTGACTCTCCAGAATTGGAAAATTATGCTACCATCAAAGGAGAGCCTTCTGCTCCTCATGTCAGGACATGGCAGCTCTTGGTGAACTAAGCAGAGCATAAGGGAAATATAAAAATACTCTGCATAGAGTCATCTTCCTCCCTTATACCTATTGCAGAATTATTATTTCAGAGCTCTGTCCACTCTCTCTGTGAGCCACACAATACCTGCCAGTCTAACTTCTCTTCTTGGCTTTGTTGGTCTGTAACCACACAAAAGGAAGTAACAAATTGAGTCTTAACTATAACTAGGCATATTTTAGCCTGTCATTGGAAATCTGCCAGGCAAATATTAGCAGATGAATGATTACAGTGGCTGGCCCATGCATTAGATATTGAATGCTGGTTTTCTTCACACTCCTGTAAGTGTACAGGGAAAAACTGAATGGGAACATATGAGGAAAACTGTTATTTAACAAGAAAAAGGACCAGGAACTTGGCACAAGGGGGTCAGAGGTTGGTAGAATGGAGGCTGTAACTTGTCAGAAGAAATGGATTTTTGGTTCAGGCTACCAGGCTTGCTTTGCGGTCAGGACTCAGTGGTGCAGATGGGAGACTGTGCTGCATCGACCTACAATGGCGCTTTAAAAAAATATAAAAGTCCTAAATCTGTTTTGTCCCAGAAATAATGAGATCGAAAGTGCTTGCAACAGGTGTCGTGCAGTGCAGCATTACAGCCTGTAACCATCTTGCTCCGGCCTCCCCCTCACCCCCCGGCGGTGGAGTAAGGCAGAAAATGCAGAGTGACTCAGAGCCACAGCAGAAGAGACAGATATGTCGGCCTAACCTCAGAGTTGATTGTCAGGGAGGGAGTAGGGCCAGTGGATTGCACCTTTCTTTCTGGCTAGCTTGAGAACAGAAAATTGCATGGTGCCCAAGATGCATGGCTCTGTGTGTGTTCCAGCAGCCCGCTTGTTAAACGGATAGTGTGTTTGGAGGGGCCAGGCCAAGATAGTCGAGAAATGTGAGTCCTGCTGCTCAGTGGGTGTAAATCGGTCTAGCTCCATGACTTCATTCACACCTTTTGGGATCTGGGTCTTGGTGCCTTATTCCAGCTGCCCCCCTTGACTTGCCAACCTGCTTTGCTGGGAGAACACCTTGCTCCCCTGTATTATTCCTCATTTTTACTGGCTGTGATAAAGCCTTCCAGGAATCCCCTGCCCCAGGGAGCCTTCCCCTGCTCTCTTTACTCTGCTGGTGAGAGGAATCTGCCTAACCTCCCATGCTGGAAACCAAACCCTTCCCAGCAGTCCAAGTCATACTCTCCATGAGAAAGCCCAAGAGGAGGGGACTGAAGGCCCTGGAGACACGGCAAGGATCTGCCCAAGGGGCTGCCTTCCCATTCCCTCACTGAGGGGGGAAGACAGAAATGGGCCTGGGAAGGATATGGAAGGAGCAGCGATTCTGGGTCCCCAAGCCTACAGAGTCTGATGACCCACAAGGAACAGTGCCTGGGGCCACCACAAGGGGAGGCTGCATCTTGGTGATGATTTGCAGTCCCTGCCACCGCCTTGGCAGTATGACTCCTAGAGAGCCACATGGCTACCTAGCCAGTCTGCCTATTGTGCCCATCACCATGGTATCCATTAGCTGCTTTCCCTGCAGCTGCACAGTACCAGCCGTAGAGGGGAGCCTGCAGGAGACAATGCTGTTTGGAGCAATTCCATCTCTGGAGGTGTCTGCAGGCTTTGGAGGGTAGTATGCTGTGGAGTGAGGCTGCTCACAGGATTCACCCCCCGCCCCATCCCTTGGAGCCCCAAACCTATGCGGGCCCAGGGCCAAATGGGATAGGCTATGTAGCAGCTGCTCCTGCACCCCATCTGGCTCCCTTCTGCACACATTATGGGGGTGGAGCAGCCAGGGTGAGAACTAGCCCTGAGTGCTCCCAGAAAGAGTAACAGAGTGGGGACTGGGAAAGAGCGCTGCTACCAAAGAGGAATATTTCAACCTCTGGGAGAAACAATGCAAATCTGGGCTTGACTCTCCTCCCACCTGCACCAGTGGGATCTATTGACTGTAGTGGAGCAACTTCTGCTTTACAGAGACTCCGGCCAGTCACTGCAATCTGGAAGCAATATGCCCGCTGCAGGCAAATGAGACAGCAAGACAGATGGGTTGGGGAAGCAGCTGGGCCTAAAGGGACAGTTCTGACTTCACCCCGGTGAGGGTAACACCTTGTAACTGTTTACCACAACAAATACAGATGCAGCAACCTGTCATTCTGATCTGATGACAGATAATGAGGCTATTGAAAAAAATAACCCCTCCTTCATGTAGGACCTGACTGCTTCCCCACTCAGTTATGCTAGCGTGAATCAGGAGTGGTTCTACGTAAATCCATTGAGTCAGACTGGTGGGACACTGGTGCAAATGAGAGGCACTGCCCTTTCTACCATGAGGGCTGCAGCTACATTGCTATTTAAAGCTGAATTTTGCACCTTCTCTCAAAACCACAAGAATAGTCAGATCATCTTAAGAATTGATAGGGCAGGTGACAGGTAGGAATGGGGGAGGGAAGTTTGTGGAGGAATTCTGAAGTCCTCTGATGAAGAGGTTCCCAGGAGAGAGCACTCTAGAATTGCAGATGCTTTCAAAAATAACAAAACAAACGGCAGACTTCTGAAACCCAGGAAATGTGCAGGTAACGGAACACTTGCTGCATTGCCCAGCCAGATCACCTTTGCTTCACCTATGTAGGGGCGGCAGCATACAGAGACATGGTACCTTTGTGTGGAACAGCAGAGTGCTGAATTGACGTCCAGGATACCTGCAGGCACGGACCTGTTCCACATCCCCATGGCTTCTAAGAGCCATCACTAAACCCTGGTGCTGCTGCCAATCTCCCCCTTTAATCAGCCAGGAGCACACAGAGTGTTCACCAAGCCAAGGGTTCAGCAGTAAGAATGGAGAGGAATTGGAAGGTTTGGAGGAGGAAATGGCATTTGATGAGAGCCCAGGAGTACAGGAAGAGGAGAGGAAAGGAGTTGGATTAGACATCCAAGGTGACAGGGACTGCAGGAGGAATTACTGACTGGGGTGGAGACAAGAGAGCATGATGGGGGAAACTGCTCCGCTTTCGCAACATCGCTTTTAACTTAGAGGGACCTAGTTTCTGATGGGAACATGGGCTTCCCAGCATTGGATACACAGAACTATGGGCATGCAGGCTCCCCAGTATCAGGTCAATGCAGCTCCCGGAATGTGGTCTGCTAAGTATTAGATTAATGGAGCTCTGGTGACCTTGGTTGACCAGTTCCAGGTGAATGGACCTCTGGTGACATGGGTTGCTCAGTATCAGGTGAATGGGACTCTGTGGATATGGGCTACACTAAATTAGTGGTTGGAGCTCTGGGCATACGGCCTGCCCAGTATTAGGAGAACTGGGAACAAAAGATATGGGCTGCCCAGTGTCAGGTCAGTGGAGCTCTAGGGATGTAGGCTTCCTGGTATTAGTTGACTGGAGTCGAGGGGCATGGGCTGCCCAGTGTGATTAAGGGATCTCTTTGTGCCAACTGGCAGAAGGCACGGGGTGCATAAGGGGTACAGGGATCCTGTGGGTCTGGCATCTGCATACTAGTTTGCCAAAGGGTGTTATGTAAAGTTTCTACTGAAAGCCTGTGCCACAGTGATCATCATAATCATTGTGAGATGTATGTAAGGATAATATTGAAGGAGATACGTATAGCTACTGAAAATTATGTTCTTAAGGTCTGTGAGTTGTGGCCAGTCACCAGAAGTTGATAAACAAGTTTCTGTCAGGCTGAAGATGTTTATCTTTTGCTCTGCCTACATGTAAATTGAGTGTTGTGTACTTCACACTGAACACCTATTTAAATTCTGAGCCAAATTCTAATCAAGTGATTGCAAAGTCTCCAGGGGGGTTTCTAGACAGGAAAACACTAGCAGCAGGTTTATCTTGTTTGTATCAATGGATTATTGGAGTATCATTGCAGAGAAAAAGACAGACTGTGCATCTTTCCACTGAGGAGGCTAGAGGAGAGTATGATTTATCTCATGACCAGAAGATCACAGCCAAGCTTGGCAGTAACACACTGGAAGGATTTGGGGTGAGCTTTGGCTCTAGATGACATGACAATGTCTTATGAGTTAAGTTAGGGCTCTATGGGAACCTAATGTCAGGTAACTGGAGCCCCAAGGTTGTGGGCTGCTGAGGAGAATGGAGATCTGTGCACATGGGCTTCAAATGTCAGGTCAATGAAGCCCTGAATATGTGGGATGCCCAGTATTCATCAAAAGGAGTTCTGGGGATAATTGTGACCATGAATTAGGTAACAGGAGTTTTTGGCATATCACCTGCACCCGTAATAGGTGACTGGAGCTCTGGTCATATGGGCTGCCTAGTATCAAGTGAATTGGCTCTAGGGATATAGGGTGCCCAATATTAAGTGATTGGAGTCTAGGGACATGGGCTATCCAGTGATGGTCAATGTAGCTCTGGCGGACTGGGATGCCCAGGATTAGATTGAGTATTGGGGAGGTGGGCTCCCCAGTATTAAGTGACTGGAATACTGGGGATGTGGGCTGCCCATTATTAACTGAATGGAGCTCTGGACACATGGACTAAGAAATGCAGTTATAAATATGTGGGCTCCCAAATAAGGTGAATGGAGCTAAGGGAACCTGAGATTTCCAGTATCAGGTGATTGGAGGTCTGGGGATATGGGCTGCCCGGTATTAGATTAATGGAACTCTGTGTGTCTGGGGTGCCCAATATAAGGTGAATGGAGGCGTGGGGAAGTTGGCTGCCCAGTATTAGATTAATGGAACTGTAGGGACATTAGCTGCTCTAAATTAGGTGAATGTAGAACCAGTATGTAGGCTGTCCTGAATTAGGTGAATGGAGGTCTGGGGATATGGATCTCCCAGTATCAGGTGAATGGAACTGTGGGAAACTGGGCAGCCTAATACTGAGTGAATCAAGCTTTGAAAATATTGGCTGCCTGGTATTAAGTGAAGGGAGCTCTGGGGCATGGACCACCGGATATCAGGTGAACGGAGGTGAAGCTAAGGGGATTTGAGAGTACCAGTATCAGGTGACTAGAGATCTGGGTACATGGGCTGCCCAGTATTAGGTGAGTGAAGCTCTGGGTATATGGGCTGCCCAGTATAAGGTGAATGGAGCTCTGGGTACATATCCTACCATGTGTGAGGTAAATGGAGGTCTGAGGATATGGGTTCCCAGTACCAGGTGAATTGATCTCTAAATATGGGCTGGCGAGAATTGGCTGAAAGGGGTTCTGGGGATGTGGCCTGTCAATTATCAGGTGAATAGAGTCTGGTAACATGAGCTGTCCAGAATCAGGTGAATGGAGCTCTGGGGATGTGGGTGCTCATTTTGGGGTACATGTTGTTCTGGGGACGTGAGTGTGATGGATAGGGAAATTTCCTGCAATATCCTGGACAAATCATATCAAATTAGGTTGAAGTATTTGGGGATTTCATTGTATGGAGTTGGGATGATCTCTGGTAAGCTTATTAGCATGTGTGTAGGTTCACTTATTGTTTTAATGTGTTTTCTCTGTTATGCTCTTAGCTTAAGAATAAATGTGCTTGCTTAAAAAGAGTTGTGTGGGCAATTGCCCTGTTCAAAGCCTTTGAAGAGAAAGCAAAGCAGAGATACTGGTTTGCTCAGGCAGTCTGGCTTTCTGGGGAATTCCCTGTGCAAGCAGGGAGCTGTGCAGTCTGGAAATTCCCCAGTGAGTCCACCCAAGAGAGGTGATGTCTGGGGAGCCAGAAGCCTGCAAGGGAGTGCCCTTGCTGGACTACAAGGGAGGAATACAGATGCAGTTGCTATGAACTGTGACAGTGGGCTTCTGAGAATTAGCCGTATGGATCTCTCGGAATGCACATGCCCAGTGTCAGGTGAAAGGAATTGTGGGGAAATGGGGCACTCGGTGTCAGGAGACTGGGACTCTGGGGACATGGACTGCCTAGGATTAGGTGAATGGATCTTTGAGCACAATATTAGATAAATGGATTTCTGAGTGTGTGCGATGTCAAGAACTGGATGAAGAAAAATGCAACAGATTTTGTACACCTGGATTTAAACAGACTTGTTCACTGTAGTGTGGCAAGCAGATTTCTGCAGCTCTTCCAAAGCTAGGTGTGATATATGCAAATAGAGAAACAGGGAAAATCAGCAAAGGGTCAGCATCGTCCTGACTCAAATACAATCCATTTGCAGTTGGAGCCTCACTACTGGAAGCCAACCTTTCATCCAGAGCTTCCTGTTCAGGAGACAACTTGCTATTTAAAGTAATACTGGCAGCTCTCCCCTCTGAAAATGCATTACTCTTGAGTTCTTTCTCTCTGGAACATCACAAAATGACCAGCTTGCACTGTGCAGATCTTCTCACGTGAAACCAGAGACCTGATAGTGTCATGAAAATGGTAAAAGTCACCGAAAGAGGTGCTTTCTTCTAGCACTCAACAAGGAACTTTATTGGAATAAGGAAAATGGTATCATCCAAAATGCTCTTTCTTTTTCTTGTTCTGCTTTTTCAAAGCCTTTGCTCGAACCTTCCCAGCCAACTACTGTCTGGATTCCCACTAGAGATTTAAAGAAATAGTACATATATCTTTTCAAAGGTAGAATTTGTGAATTGGGTCTGTGAGGAGGTTTGCCACGTCTGACAGCAAATGCTGTTTTCTGTGCTGTAAACTTGACAATATTTTTGCATAGTTCTGGAAACTAGAGTAAAAAATAGTTACAGCATGAGCTGAATGTGAGCTTCCCCAAGATGCTTTCACAGAGCAAGGGCTGGGGAGACATAAATGGATTGTCTAGTACAGCAGTTCTCAAACTGTGGGTCAGGACCCCAACGTGGGTTGCGACCCAATTTTAATGGGGGTCACCAGAGCTGGTGTTAGACTTGCTGGGACCGAGGGCTTCAGCCCTGGTGGCAAAGCTCAGGTTATAGGCCCGCAACCTGTGAGGCTTCCCTGCCTGCGGTGGTGGGGCTTGGGCCCCCCTCTCTGGGGCGGCAGGGCTCAGGCTTTGATCCCCCCTCCTGGGGTTGTGTAGTAATTTTTGTTGTCAGAAGGGGGTCACAGTGCAGTGAAGTTTGAGAGCCCCTGATCTAGTAGAAAGCCCTGCCCCAAGAAGGAAGGACTCTGCCCTTGTCATACAGGTGTCTGAATTTACCTTGAGTAGCTCCACTAACTGAAGTGTGATTGCTCTGCTAAGCCAGCTATTCCCCTCTCCTGGTCATGCATGTCAGCCTCTCTCGGTTTGTCTACTTGCTGGATTTTCCAGTGTAATGCAGGGGTCTCTTTGGTTCTATCTTTTCTAGTTAAGCCCCCCTTTTATACAATCATAGAATAGCAGGGTTGGAAGGGACCTCAGGAGGTCATCTAGTCCAACCCCCTGCTCAAAGCAGGACCAATCCCCAACTAAATCATCCCAGCCAGGGCTTTGTCAAGCCTGATCTTAAAAACCTCCAAGGAAGAAGATTCCACCACCTCCCTAGGTAACCCATTCCAGTGCTCCTAGTGAAAAAGTTTTTCCTAATATCCAACCTAAACCTCCCCCACTGCAACTTGAGACCATTACTCCATCATCTGCTACCACTGAGAACAGTCTAGATCCATCCTCTTTGGAACCCCCTTTCAGGTAGTTGAAAGCAGCTATCAAATCCCCCCTCATTCTTCTCTTCTGCAGACTAAATAATCCCAGTTCCCTCAGCCTCTCCTCATAAGTCATGTGTTCCAGCCCCCTAATCATTTCTGTTGCCCTCCGCTGGACTCTTTCCAATTTTTCCACATCCTTCTTGTAGTGTGGAGCCCAAAACTGGACACAGTACTCCAGGTGAGGCCTCACCAATGCCGAATAGACCAGGAATGGTCAGGGTTGGCTTCTGCATGTGGCCCACAAGAAGCATTTGTGGCACTGTTGTGCAAAATGTGAACTTTGGATCCCTGGTGACTGGAGCCCAGTTACACAACATGAGCGTGATGGTGGAATAAATACAACACCCCACCGTCATGCTGAAAATGCAACTGCTGCCAGCAGGGAAAGCTTGAGGCTCCTGGCTATTCAAATAGCAATTTCACTGCTCAGAGAAAGATGCATATGGCTCTGGGATCATTTGTTATTGCTCCATTGTGATCTGGCCCCTGCTGGGGAGCAGCATGGCCCAACCTGGTTCAGAAGACTTCTGGGGCAGATACCCTGCCTCCACTCACAGGCAACACGACTATTTACATTAATTACCTGACTTCACCCTGACCCTCCAACTAGCATCCAGGTGCCATTCTAGGCCTGGGTTCAATTCCTGTCTTGGACCTTGGGCGGTCACTTTCCCCTCCCTGTGCCTCAGTTTCCCCACTTATAAAATGGGGATAATGATACTGAGCCCCTTTGCAAAGCACTTGGAGATCTATGGCTGAAAAGTGCTAGATACGAACAAGGTGGTATCATTAGCATTATTTTCAGCAATGGCCCTCCCAGAAGTGCTGATTCTGAGCCCATTCCTGCTGGGAGCAAGCACGACAGGCAGGCTTGGCAGGATTATCTGTATAGATCTCATTTAATTATTTCCTTGCAGGGACCTTGGGCACTGGTGCACCCCAGTCCTTCCTAGTCTCTGCCTGGGACACGTAATAGTTGAGTCTCCTGTTGGTCTCAATTGCCTTGGTCTCCTTTCGGTTGCTGGGTTTAGTGTGCAGGGGCTGGGTGGCGATGGCCTGCCTGTGACATGCAGGGATGATCTAATGGTCCCTTCTGTCCTTAAACTCTATGACTCGATGAGAATGTCGCCATGGAGGGCAGCACTCACAGTAACACAGGCCCCAGAACAGGCAGCCCCACTACTTGAAGTGCAGGGTGAGTAGGTCTTTGTGAGGATGGATCCCAGGCATAGGCAGTGAGCTAGGTACTGTGCTGCCAATTCTCATGATTTTATCATGAGTCCCATGACATTTATTGTTGTTCCTAAAGCTCCAGCTGCGGGATGAGATTATCACCCGAGAAGCCCAGCTGTCTCTTTTTTAAAATGACAGTTCTCACTGTTACAGCTGCAGAGAAAGTCTAGAGATCATGACCCCTAAATGCTCCGACACCAGACAACAAATCAAAAGAACCAGACTTTTATTTATTTTTAATTCTTGTGATTTTTAAGCCAGTCTCCTGATTTCTGGCCAGCCTGACACGTGGCTTTTTGAACACTTGGGGTTGGTAGCACCGTTTAACCCATCACACAGCCGGCACATTGCTAATTGCAATAGGATTGAGCAGGATTAGGAACTTGTTTGCTATTAATGCCCTGTGCACTTCCACAGAGCTCAGTGCTCGGTAAATGTACAGTTCAAACACTGTGGGTCTCAGCTTCTCCTTTCATTCACACAGAGGTAATTCCCCAGAAGTCAGTGACATTACCTGGATATACACTGGGGTGACAGCCGAAACCAGCCCAAGGTATTTGGAGCACACTTTCCAAACAGTGAGTTAAGGCCTGTGAAAATCCAGGATCCTAACCTGCTACTGCAATTCCCACACCCTTCCCTACACTAGATACCAGAGCCGCCTTTCTGTGCTTAGGAGTTTGAATGGTGTTTTAGACTAAGAGACAAGGCAAGTTTGGGAGACAGTCACTGTCATGTCTACCTGCACCAAACTGCCTTGTGAAGCTGGGGTACTGGGCCAACAGTCCTGAGCCCTGGGATGTTGTTGGTTGTTGTGCTTGTCACTGATCTAATCACTCTGAGATCACACAGAATAATTACTTGGCTAGGTGTCCTGTGTAGAGAGAAATGTGCTTCTAAAATGTAGCAAACTGCTTCTTCTCACTGGTTTTTAATTAAAGATGCAAACCACATGGAGCAGGCAGGGTCGATGTACATAAAATGTACACACCTGTTTTTTAAGAACGGATTAGACAAATATCTGTCTGGGATGTTCTAAGTATACTTCAGGGTTGCCACCTGTCTGGGTTTTACCTGGACACTCTGGTCCTTTGGCTTCTGTGTCCAGGTGCCATTTACAGTTGCCAGGTACCCAGTTTTCGACCGGAAAGTCAAGTTGAAAAGGGGACCTGGCAACCCTAAATGACACCCGAACCAAAAGTCTGGTTACTACTGGGCAGGGGGAGGTGCTGTGTTATTAACCCATGCTAGCGCCACATCCTACCTATAGGCTGGCTCCTTGAGAGGATCTGGCAAGAGACGCAGGGAGGGGAGAGAGAGGAATGAGTGACAGGGGCCTGGCCTTAAGGGAAGAGGTGGTGCAGGGGGTATGGTCCAGTTTCCATCAATTAGAAAGGTGGCAACCCTAAGTTAAATCTGCCTCATCCTGGGGGGATGAACTAGACGACCTTTTGAGGTCTGTTCCAGATGTACATTTCTATAATGTTCCAGAGGTGGTTATCTCTGGATGTGAACTGGGGAACAAACTTTGTTTGAATTCTGCAGCTCTCCCACTCAACTTGTTATTAATGTTCTCTTTGTAATAATTCTCAATATGTTTCTCTTGCATTCAAAGAGCAAGAGGAGACCCCTCCCTCAGCTAATTTAACTTCGATAAATTCCCAGAGCTGCCAGGGAAAGATTGTGCAGCCTGGCGGATAAAGCAGCTGCCTCATATTTCAAAGGGTTAGAGATTAAATCTGGTTAAGGTTGGACTTTTATTAAAATTTCTGTTTACATTTTTTCTATTGGTGCAATTACAGAATAATTAGAAAGAAAGAAAGATTGGAATATCTGTTCCACAACAATTCACATGCAGCAGAGGGCATCAAGGGCTCGAGTTCCCCTTAGTCCATGGGCAGGAGAGTAAGTAAGACCCTGCCCCTTACCTCTTGGCCAGGGAATGGGCACAGTCTTAGCTCCACCTTCACAGAGTGCTGCCAAGTGCATCTGAGCTGGCACAAGGAGTATCACAATCTAGGCCAGAATCAAATTCCTATCCCTGTGGCGCAGGAGGTCTGATTCTCTCCCTGTTGCTTGTGGGCACGCTGCCCCATACCCAGGCTTGGACAAAGCCACAGTCTGGGCCCAAGTGAGGAAAGGACTCCCAGTCTGCTGTTGGGCTTAAGTGCTACTTCACAGATTAACATGAAGACAAGGAAACAAATTCTGTCCCCATCTGTACAGGGGCTGAGACCTTACTGAGTCACATGAGGTTGGCAGGGGAGACCCGCCACAAGCAATCACTAGGTAAAACACTCCTTTTATTTAGCCTAAAAGCTGAGGGCCATGCCTGGGCTCTCATTCTCTGAGGGGACAAACTAGGCCTAGCCAGACTGAGCACTGGGCTAGGGCCAGTGGAGCCATGAGGCTTCTACCCCCTGAGCTAAAGCAGCAACGGGGAAGCTGCCTGTGTTTGAGCACTTGCTGGTGGTCTCCTGAGAGCTGGCTGGTTGCGGGGGCGAACTCTCCTCCTTGTTCCCAGCTGCTAAGGAGCATTACAGGAAGCTGCAAGGGAATAACTGCTGAGGTTACATGACAGAGAACGGGCCAGGAGGTGGGGCTGGGTGACTGTGGATGGGAGGGGGAGACACTCTGACTGAATTGAAATGGGAGGAGAAGTGGGGGCTGGGTGATGGGGGGTGGGAAGGGAGGTGTCCCCGAGACAATGTCAACATTAAGATGGAAAAATTTGAGAAGCCCTGCACGAAAGGAGACCACTACTGCTGGCAGTAGTAAGCCCCTTCCCTTTCCTGTGGGCCCACCACTAGGAGGCAACATTGCTCGCTCCAACATCCCCTAGAGCCAATGCTTTGCACTGGCCCCTCAGCTGGGATCCTATGATTTATGTAAAAAGCAACAGAGGGTCCTGTGGCACCTTTGAGACTAACAGAAGTATAGGGAGCATAAGCTTTCATGGGTAAGAACCTCACTTCTTGCATCTGAAGAAGTGAGGTTCTTACCCACGAAAGCTTATGCTCCCTATACTTCTGTTAGTCTCAAAGGTGCCACAGGACCCTCTGTTGCTTTTTACAGATTCAGACTAACATGGCTACCCCTCTGATACTATGATTTATGTGTGGAACTATTTGCAGAAGCTGAACTTTCCACCCACTTTCTCTGGGTACTTTTGCAGCTCCCATGCCTGCAGAATCCTGACTCTTCACACACAGAGTGCCTGTGCATTCATACAATCAGAAACCAGAACCAACATTGACTTATCAAACTCCATAGCTCAGGTAGGGTAAAATTCACCTCTCTGCAGGGGGCACAGGATCCATACTCCACTAGGCACCACTGCTCCACTCCTGCTGGGCTGCAGCAGGACATAAGTGGCACCTAGCACTTGTATGGGCCCTCTGCAAGGCCAGCCTTTCAAAATTCAAACCTCTGCGAGCGGCGGTCTCTGCGCCACTCCAGCTTTGGCCTAGAGTGAGTCATTAGCAGCAGATCTGTCAGCACAGCCATTGTGCTACCTGAGAGTGGCTGGGAGGCGATTGCATTAGAGGAAAGCGTCCACAGCCTAGCTAATAACTTCTTTTCATCACTGTCCTCCTTTCCTCTCTCCTTTGCATCTCAAACACACTGAGCTCAGCTTCCTATCTGGTGCATCAGCAGGTCATCAATGGATGGTTGGAAGAGGATTTCCTGGGAGATTTGATTGTCCTCTGATCCCCATTTATTTTAACAGGGACTGATAGAGAATCCAGGGGTTTCCTAAGTAACACTTTGGGAGGGTGCAGTCCTGCCAGCAGTAACCAAACAGCAGGTAGACAGCGGCGCCCAGCCACAGATCTCTGCAGTATGGTTTAGTGGGCAGGGCAGGGACTGGCAGCCAGGAAATCTAACCCTAGCACTGCCACTGACCTGCAGGGTAATCTTGAGCAAGTCATCTCATCTCTCTGTTTCCCCTCCGGCCCTTTGCCTGTGTGTCTGGGCAGCTCCTTAGGACTGGGCACTGTCTCTTGTTATATGCCGGTGCAGCACCTGGCACAGTGGCACCAGGATCTTGGCTGGGGCCTCGAGATCAATGGTGGCTTGTGACTTTTTTGACAGCTGAAGCAGCAGGTGGAGCCAGAGCCACCACTGCGGTGCCACTGCTACCTGGGCCAGCACGGGGTGTGTGTGCACAAGGCCGAATGGGGCTTAATGGTGTCCCCTTGCGCACATGCATGGGGCCCACCCTGTGGGAAAGGGGTCTGGGTAGGTGCAGGGTGCAGCCTCCATCGCCTCCCCCCCCCCCCCAAAAAAAAAGTTTTTGTGGAAATTTTTCATTTTCTTAGGGGTTTTTTTAAACAGAAAACCAGCCACTGGTTTTTTTTTTTTTTTTTCAGTTTTCATAAACCATTCTTCTTCTTCTTTTTTTTTTTTAACACAACAGCAGTTTTTAGAAGCTGGAGCTGTTGTTTGAGGGGTTGGTTTTCCATTTTTCACTGAAAATGTCTGTGTGAAGTTTAAAAAATGTCCTGCAAAAACCCCTCCGTATTTTCACCTGGCTCCGCGTCTTCGAGGCATTTGAGGACACTGCAGACAGCTGTTGAGACTCTGTGGCTGCCCACTTGGCAAACCCGTTCAGGGTACAGAGAGATGGTGGCCTCACAGGGTTCTCAGGACGACTCTTCTGAACAGCCCTGGATGATGAGGCCTGTGAAGAGACTGTAACACCATCACTCTCCAGCTGAGGCTCAGGACCATGGGGTTTTTATCGCAATGTAGATGTACCCGGAGACCCCATGAAGGGGGAGGGTCTCAGAGCCTGGGCTCCAATTCGAGCCCAAATGTCTACACTATGCTTTTTAGCCCTGCAGCTCAAGCCCTGCGAACCAAAGTCAGCTGACTCGGGATCTGAGAGTGGGAGCCGCGGGCTTTGATCTCAGTGTAGACATACCCTCCAATTACAATGTCAATGGCAGGAAGCCTTTGACTGAGGTCCTGCCCTCTTGCACAGCAAAGCAGAAGCAATTACTCCGTGTGCACATCAAAGGGGGAGAGCACTGCCTTCTGTGCTCTCCAGATAGTCCCCTGACACCTTGATCTCAATTAACGTGAGGGGTGTGTGTGAGTGTGCGCGTGCACGCAAGGGGTCAGTGAGAGAAGGCTTGCTGAACCAAACCAGCAGGAAGTAAAGCCACCCATCTGGGATGGGCAAGGCAGGAAACAGCCCCAAGCCAGCCTGGGACGAAGGGTTCGGTGGCAGCCCTGAAGCCAACACCTTGGGAAGCACAGAGAGCACTAGAGCTGAATGGAGCGATGCTATGTGAGTTCTTATACAATGTCCATCACTGTGGTGTCTGGGCACCTAGTGCCAGGCAAAAGGTTCTGAGCACACCAGAGGGCAGTGTGTCCTGCTGTACCAGATGTGACAGGATCCCCAGGGTACAACCTGGACCTGTTGGACCACTGTGCCCCCTTAATTCTCCAGCCTGGGCAGTCTCTCACAGTGCTTTGCTGGTGACAAGCAGCAAACCCCTCCAGGTGCTGTTATCACTCAGTCAACAACATGCATGGACACAGCTAAATTGCATGAAGGCTCCACAAGCCACTCATGAACCATACACATGTAAACACCAGCAAATCTCTTAAGCCCTGGCCTTCCACTCCAGAAATGTACTGTCTTACATGGCTCAAGACCTTCTTTTGAACAGTACAAACTTATTAATTAGTTCTCCACTTCGTCAAAGGATAGTGGACATGCACCCGCCTCTGTAATCTGAGCAGATTCCCCAAGCACTTTAGATAAACCATTAAAATAAGTTTATTAACTACAGAAAGAGAGAGTTTAAGTGATTATAAGTTGTAGGCTTAAAAGTCAGAGATAGTTACCTTACAAAAATAAAAAGTAAACATGCATTCTAAATCCTAAACTTTTAGACTAAGCAAGTGTTGAATCAAACAGCTTTTCTCACCTCACTGGATGTTGCAGGCAGGTTACAGTTCTGACTACACAGGCTGACTTTCCTTCTCAGCCTGGTACCAGTCTTCGCAGTTCAAGTCTTTTTCTTCCCAGGGTTCTTGTTGCCTTCAATGTAGGTGGGGGAGGAGAGAGGTAATCACATGATGCCACTGTCCCTTATTTTATACCCTCAATCTATGTCCCTGGAAAGATATTGGCCCAGGCATATCCTGGTGGGCCTTGCTGAGTCAAAGAGTTGAGCAATCCCCATTGTGTGGTGATTGAGCAACTGTCTCTCACAGTACTGTAAATCATAGAATCATAGAATATCAGGGTTGGGAGGGACCTCAGGAGGTCATCTAGTCCAACCCCCTGCTCAAAGCAGGACCAATTCCCAACTAAATCATCCCAGCCAGGGCTTTGTCAAGCCTGACCTTAAAAACCTCTAAGGAAGGAGATTCCACCACCTCCCTAGGTAACCCATTCCAGTGCTTCACCACCCTCCTAGTGAAAAAGTTTTTCCTAATATCCAACCTAAACCTCCCTCGCTGCAACTTGAGACCATTACTCCTTGTTCTGTCATCTGCTACCACTGAGAACAGACTAGATCCATCCTCTTTGGAACCCTCTTTCAGGTAGTTGAAAGCAGCTATCAAATCCCCCCTCATTCTTCTCTTCTGCAGACTAAACAATCCCAGTTCCCTCAGCCTCTCCTCATAAGTCATGTGCTCCAGCCCCCTAATCATTTCTGTTGCCCTCTGCTGGACTCTTTCCAATTTTTCCACATCCTTCTTGTAGTGTGGGGCCCAGAACTGGACACAGTACTCCAGATGAGGCCTCACCAATGTCGAATAGAGGGGAATGATCACGTCCCTCGATCTGCTGGCAATGCCCCTACTTATACAGCCCAAAATGCCGTTAGCCTTCTTGGCAACAAGGGCACACTGTTGACTCATATCCAGCTTCTCATCCACTGTAACCCCTAGGTCCTTTTCTGCAGAACTGCTTCCTAGCCATTCGGTCCCTAGTCTGTAACAGTGAATGGGATTTTTCAGTCCTAAGTGCAGGACTCTGCGCTTGTCCTTGTTGAACTTCATCAGGTTTCTTTTGGCCCAATCCTCTAATTTGTCTAGGTCCCTCTGTATCCTATCCCTACCCTCCAGCGTTTCTACCACTCCTCCCAGTTTAGTGTCATCTGCAAACTTGCTGAGAGTGCAGTCCACACCATCCTCCAAATCATTAATGAAATTAATGAAATCCCTTGTTTATAATGCCCTGGGCCCTGCTGGTCAATGGTCATTTAACCCTTTGTTGTCACTAAAGAACTAGCAGTGGGTAACTCCCAAACTCACAACATATTTCAATAACAACCATACAGGAAAATCTCATAACTTCATACACACTAACAATATACACATTTTGACAGAACAGTGGGTCTCAGCAGGTCTGATATTTTACATGGCACACTTCGTATGAAATATTACAGCCATATACAAATGATGAATACAGGTGTAGTGGGGTGAGCACCGGCTCCAGCCAGAAGGGGTTAGAAAAGCCCTGCAGAGAGCTGGGGCTGGGGAAGGGAGCAAAACCCCGGCTGATTGGGGGAAGTGGGTGCAGCTGGAGCCCCGCCCCAAACAGACTAACCGGGCCTTATAAGAAGGCCAGGGCAGCAGAAGCTCAGCAGTCTCTTCTCTAGCTGTAGAAGGAGACAGGCCTGGTTGCTGGAAGGGTGAGTGGTACCTGGGAGTGAGGCAGGGCTGGGGAAAAGCCAGAGGAGTAGGGGAGCTCCAGGCTGGTGACTCCCCAGGCTGTAGGGCCTGGTTCCAGGCCCATAGAGATACTGGGTGGTAGAAGAAGGCAGCAGGTCAACCCCCCCCCCCTTGTCAGTGATGAGTGGCATATGCTGCAGTCTGCCCCAGGGAATGGGGGCTAGTTGGTGACTGGCAGTAGCTTTACACTTACCCAAGGTGGGGATAGGGGGTGGGGGTTTCCCTGGGTGGGGAGACTGAGACTGAGGGGTTACTGCCAGAGGGGCAGCACCCCAGAGAAAGGGGCATGGGGGTCCTGAGAGGGATGTGGGGGCCCCAGGGCAGCAGGACACTGGCCTGCAGAGGGCTCTCAGGAGGCTGGAGAGCTAATTCCCTGAGATGACCAGCAGGAGGTGCTGCAGGGGTGAGTCCCACACGCTTACAACGAGGGTTACAGGGAGCTACTCTGAAGTACAGTGTGTCACACCAGAACCTCCCCTTCTCTGTCCAGGTGAATCTGGGGCTGCTGGAAATTGCCAGACTGGTGGCTATAGATGGGCAGGCTTCTGCGTATCCATACAATGTCAGCCCAGGCAGCGCAAGTAGCCACCTCACCCCTATTACTCCCCTCCTGACCTGGATGGACCCTTCTCCATGGCCTGCCCGCTCCTTGGCCTCCCTATATCATTTTCAATAAAGGGGCCTGTTTGTGCCAGCTCTGGTGGTGGTTTTGGTGTGGTGGACACCTGCCCGTCAAACCCATTTCACATGGGCTGCTGTACTGCCACGAGGCAGTGACAGGTGTCAGTCACCATCACCATGTCAAAAGTGGCACCCTCTCTCACTCTGCCCCTCATGCCAGTAGCCTTTATCCCTTGTTCTGACTCCACCCTTCCTTTCCTGTGACCAGACCCTTTCTGGCTCCCCTCAGAACTGCCCAAACACTATCCTGGCCCCAAAGGGGCTCCCTCATCTATAGCTTGTTTTCCATAATTCATGAGCCCCCAATTCCTTCTTCCTGACCCTTAGGTTGGGGACAGATAAGAGGGGCAGAGTCTTTCCACCTGGCATGCTTTCTGGGGGGCTGCTCTGTTTAGCACAGAAGCTCACTGTCACACAGACAAGAAAGCTGCACTGTTTCAGGGCCCTTTGGCAAAGTGTTCTGGAACCTGTGCATAGGGCATTGCTGGGGTGGAACTCGCAGTATTCCTCTTTTAAAAGTCTGGAGGCACCTTTTGTGTATGGAACCCTTGGGATCTGGGCTATCCCTGGTAACATGCCAGATAACCTCCAGGGAGCTTGATGAGACAGGAGGGCTGATCAGGGGCCTCTCAAGGAATCTCTATCCATCTCTAGCTCTGTGACAGTGAGTACAGGGGTGAGCTAACAGGTCACTGCCAGGCATATTCCTTCATTGAGGCAGATTCATTTTCTGCTCTGGAGGTTTCCACCACTCTGAAATAACAGGTCCCCATCCCCTGAGAGCAAGGACATTTCTGCTGCGTGCTGGCAAAGCTACCAGATGGTAGGTTAGCACCACCTGGTTTGGTGCCCCCTTTCTTCTCTTCCACCATTGCAGCTCTATCCCCACACAGAGAGTAGCAGCACCGCTGCTTCATGACTCTCCTTTTTGCCAGGTCATTCGGTGATTCCCTTTCCATGGGCTTCTTTCCAAGTCTCTCCACACAAGCAGTATCAGGCAGTCCTCACGCCTGCTGCACTGATTGTCACTCCCGCAGTCATGGAAGGTGGGTAGTGAAGGCTAGGGAGGCTAAGCCTCCCCATACCTAGGCTGTTGCCCCACCTACACTCTGCCCTGAGACCCTGCCCTCAATCCCCTCTCCCTTGAAGCTGGCAGGGCCTTACCTGCGGACTGGAGCTTGGGGTTCGGGCCGGTGGCCAGAGACTGGAGCGGCCCGGGGTGTCTTAGGCCAGCCAGGTGGTCGGGCCAGTGTCCCAGGGATCAGGCCGGCTGGAGCAGGCCAGCCAGGGCTCCTCCAGCTGCAGGGTTGGGGGTGGCCTTGTGGCTCTGATCACAGGAGGGTAGGGGGGGCTTGGGCAGAAGGGGTGGGGCCAGGGGGCTAGCTTCCCCAAAGGGGAGGTTCACTCACTGCCCATGCCTGCAGTGACTCGGACAGTCTTCCCATTCACTGCCCCTAGCAGTGGATGGCAGGGGAACCCAGCCCCACCCTCTACTCTGGGTTCCAGTCAGGGCCCTACAGCGAGCAGTTAAGGTCTGGGTCTTCACCAACCCTACTGGACTATTTCCTGCCATGCTGCTTTAAGCTTCTCCTTCACCAGCCTTCCTAGTCAGACCCCTCTAGGTCCTGTCTACACTACAGGGGAAATTCAATCTAAACTGCACAATTTGAGTTACATGAATAGTGTAACTCAAGTCAATGTAGCTTAGATCTACTTACTGCAGGGTCCACACTACATGATGTCGATGGGAGACGCTCTCCCGTCAACTCCCCCTACTGTTCTTGATCCAGTGGAGTACATGAGTCAACGGGAGAGCGATTGGCGGTCAATTTAGTGGAAAGACCCATTAAATCAACTGCCGATGTATCAATCGCCGTGCGTCTATCCCCCAGTGAGTGTAGACAAGCCATTAGGTCTACTAGGTAAACCCTTCCTCATGGGTTCCTGTCCCTTTTCTCAGGGGTTCCTATTCCTTATCTCAGGGCAAGACACTGCAGGTTTCCTCCCTGCCACCCTCTCCACTGGTCCAGGCTCCTGGCTTTATAGAAGCACTGCCCATTCCCTCACAGGTTTCACAGGTGAGTTTCCATCTAATTAGTGCCCTCTGCCCAGCCTAAATCTCCCCCATTTGCAGCTTAATTGGCTGATTGGGCCTATCTGGCCTAACTCAGCTCTTTCAGGACAAGTGTGGGGTGGACACTCAGCACATCCTCAATACAGATTCAGTGTAAATGTTGGGTGATGGCTGTGACAGGACAATTTCCTGCAATATCCTTGAAAAACCTTACTGAATTCTATTCAAGTCTCTTTGGAGTGCATGGGATTGAATGCAAAGTGTATGACTTACTGTGGCACTGGCTGTAACCATAGGCGCCGACTTCCCCTTTCACTTGGGTGCTTGACCGACCCCTTCTCCTGGCTCTGCCCCCACTCCACCCCTTCCATGAGACCCCCACCTCTTCCCACCCCTTCCCCGCCCCCATTCCAACTCCTTCCCCAAAGTCCCTGCCCCAACTCCGCCCCCTCCCTGCCAATATTCCAACTCCTTCCTCAAATCCCCACCCTGGCCCCACCTCCTCCCCTGAGCATGCCATGTTCCTGCCCCTCCCCCCTCCTGGAGCCAGCTGTTTGGCGCCGGCCAGGTGGGAAACGCTGGGCGGTAAGCGGAGGAGCGGGGATGTGGCCTGCTCAGCTGGGGAGGAGAAGGTGGGGCCAGGGGGGAGGGGAGCTTGGCTGCTGGTGGGTGCAGGACACCCACTAATTTTTCCCTGTGGGTGTGCCAGCCCCGGAGCACCCACAGAGTCAGCACCTATGGCTGTAACATCACTAGAGGGGAGACGTGGCCAATGAAAACCTTAGGAAGTGTTAAGAGCTACAAAGGACTATTTGAAACAATGTGCCAGACAAGGAGCAACTTTTGGGACAAAGTGAAGTGGGTTTCCTAGTAAATACCTGGGGAGAAGTGACTGGATCCTCCTCTTGAAGCTAGGCCCTGAGGAGAGAACCATGGGCTGCTGATTCCTGTTCCCAAAATCTGAAGATCAAAGGCAGCCTGTCTTGCTGGGAATAGCACAGCGTAGGCAGGGGGCTGTGCAGCCTGGAAATACCCCCTCAGGAAGGAGAGAGACACGAGTATTTCTCTGCCCAAGAATGGGGATGACCGGGAGTCGAGGCTGGGTGCCCTGGGCTGGACCATGAGGGGGATGCAGGTGCAGTTGCTCTGCGCTGTGACAGGCTCCACTTAGAGGGATGAGGAGGGATTCAGGTTCAGTACATGATCTGGGTGAAGGTTTGGGTGGGCTCCTGCTCCTCCAATCTAATCCCATAACAATAGCTAGCCCTGCTACAGTGTATTCCATTGAAAGATCACAGCGTGCTCTGCAAACACTAACCAGTGCAGCCTCACCATGCCGGGATCTAGAGAGATCGCTTCACCCATCAGCGAAATGTTGCTGCCCTGGGGTGAAATGCAGCAGCTATTTAATGGCACACACTACGCAGCACGCTTTCACTTCCCTTAGGATAGGAAGTGAAAAAGACGAGTGTATCTAATTGATACTGCAGGAGGAATTTAGGTCAGCGCAATGTAATTACCTATGTTGGGATTTCGCCAAGCACCTGGATTAACACCCTTCCTCTTATGAACGTTATGAAACTTGAGTGTGAAATCAAAAAAGAAAACCTTGTTCTCCTTTGGCAGGTTTCAGAAGCATTTTGTCTCCTAAGAAAAGGGGTCAAGGTTATTGCTGAGTGAATCGCTAGTTTGTCAGTTCAGTGTCTGAACTGAAAAATCTTAAAACAAATTTGGTAAGTTTTGAACCAAAATTTAGGGGTGTTTTAGTCTTTTTTTTCTAACAAAAAAATAGAACACTTTGGGTCGAGGGAAACATTTTGAATGTTGATTTGAAATGCTGAAACTGTTTTGTGTGAACCATTTTGACATTTCCGATCTTTTTGTTTTGTTTTTTCAGCCAAAACTATTTGCTCCATTTGACCCTAATTCACAAGTGTGGTCTGTGCCCCCCAAAAGGTATTTTTCGGTGAATTTACTACACCTCTACCTCGATATAACGCTGTCGGGAGCCAAAAAATCTTACCGCGTTATAGGTGAAACCATGTTATATTGAACTTGCTTTGATCCACTGGAGTGCGCAGTCCCGCCCCCACGGAGCACTGCTTTACCGTGTTATATCTGAATTCGTGTTATATCGGGTCACGTTATATCGAGGTAGAGGTGTATTTGCTGAAAAAAAAATCACCCAATTCTAGTCAGGTTCTCTTCCTAGCCCTCAGCTTTCCTTTAACTCAACCCAAGGTCCTATTTTCTGCCAGAGGAAGATCTAAGTTGTAAATCAGTGTAGAAACTTTCCAAACATTTTGATGATTCACAAATAAAGTGGGTGGAGCTGGGAAGCCGTAATAGATTTCAGGAGATCTCCCCACTCCTTGCTACTTCATTTCTTACACACCCATCTCTGCAGTCAGGGTTCCTTGCTCCAGTCAACCACTGTGGACAGTAAACAATTGCAGCAGAAATTATATATAGGCTAGATGACTACATTCATGAAGAAAGATTAACAGAAGATGGGTCAGTTCTTCAGCTCGTGTAAATTGGTGGAGCTGTGCTGAAGTCTGTAGAGCTAGTCCAGCTGAAAATTGTCCCTAAAATATATATTACTTGGCTAAGGGACTCATCCTGCTTTCTATGAAATGTTGGCAAAACTCCCATGGATTGCAATGGCAGCAGAGTCAGGGGTTTGGAGTAAGACATGAGAACCCATTTACAGTGTGTGAATATGGGAGGCAGCGTCTGACCAGGAGCCCTGCCTTATGAGACAGTGCTAGAGCCTTCCCAGGGAAATGGAAACCCCATTTCATAGAACACGTCAAAGGGAACTGAATGAGGGTCTGAATGGTGAAGTCCTTCCTTGGCCAATGGGCTCGGCTAGATGTGCCCTATTATTATTGGCCATTGCCAACTGGAATGATTCTAAATTTCATGGATTGTAACTCAGAATGCACTGAAGTGAATGTGTCTAACCTGTCAAATGAGCCTGAATTGGTTCCCCTCACTTATATTAGCCAGCACACCCATTCAGACAAGCCCTCTCACACACCGAATTAGCCTTGCATCAATAATCCATGTGCAAACTATCACCAGCAAAATCGGCTTCCAGAGGGCACAAACGCTAGCCTAAAATTTATTAAAAACTAATTTTCTTGTAACTGGTTTGGCATGACAGCAGTGATGGGAGACAGCCTGGAACATGACAAGCTATTAACTCTGGGTGAAATAACAGCCCCCCATGCCCACGCTGCAGGAGACAAACTTCCCAGTTACGCAGACACCTTCATGTTTAGTTAGTCAGCAAGGGCTTGCCTAGTTACCACCCATCAGGTAGTAGGGGAAAGGTGAATGCTTTGCATCAAAATAGTTAACAAGAAGTGTTGCATCTTCTGCACTGTACACAATAAACATGCTATGACAAAACCACAAGGGCATGCCGGGGGCAAATTAACTGTTTATTGAATACACACAATATGCCAGACCTAGCTACATGCATTGCTGTGGCTGGGTTTTGGTAGCTCAGGTCACAGTGGGCACCAGTAGAGGGCTCACAAACTATTTAAAGGGATATGCCCCTCTTCCTATACACTAACTATTTAAAAGGCTACTCCCTAGATATTCAAGCACTAGTACAGAAAGGACCAGAATAGCTTGAGCATCACATTGAGACCCATTATTCTGGAAGGTGGGGATTCACACCACAGCAGGTGCTCACTCATTTATAGCTGGATTGTCATCCTTCCAGGGATTATGGGTTCCAACCAGACTACCCTGAGCAGATCAGGTTGATAGCTACATCCACCCCAGCTAATCTTTCTGTCCCTCCTCTATCAATCTTTATTACTTAAGGGCCAGATTTGCGAAGAGCTCATCTCCCGTTCAGGTGTCTAAGAGAAGAGGCCAGATTTTCAGAAGTGCTCAGCATCTAGCAGCTCTTATCCTTAAATTACTTCTATGTGTTCATAACCATAGAATCATGGAAGTGTAGGACTGAAAGGGACCTCAAGAGGTCTTCTAGTCCAGTCGCCTGCACTCAAGGCAGGACTAAGTATGAGACCATAATGCCATCTAAACTAACTTTTTTTTTGTCTAAGAATTTCCTGAGTTTCATAAATAGTCCTGACATGGGGAAGGGGGAGAGCAGATCACATGACATGAACCTCTGAGATCCCAGAGCTGGGAATATTATACTTCCTGGTTTGCTCCAGGCCAGAGAGACAGCATGAGAAGTTTTGCTTGTGGCATTTCAGTATTTTTCACATCAGCCAAAACGAGTGAGGGCAGAATCACATGATAAATCATTACAAAAATTAGTAATATAACTTTATGCAATGTCTCAGAAGGATCTGTTGTATTAATGTAGATGGATCATATGTTCCAAAGGGTCAAAGGTGTTAACAAGCCCCTGTCGCTGTCCAACATTAAACAGTGTTAAACAAGGTTAGGGGTTTGGTCTACAGAGGTCTCAGCCTGCTCAGTACCACAGCAAACACCCCCTCAAACATAATTTTAACCTTCTATTAAAGTTACAGAAAAGAAGGAAAAACAGTTAAGACATTTGAAATGTAAAGTATTAGTGAGGTTTTCATTGTAACAACAGCCCTTGCTCCCATTCCCTTTAGCTGGGAGTTTTTAAAGGAAAACTCACTTTGTTTGACAGTCTTTCAGATGAGGTCAAAGATGGTGTTAACTGTCCATTTTGAGGAAAAGAGAAGTAAGCTGAGATGGACTGGAGGGGCTGTTGTTGTTAAAGTTAGATCCTGTGTCCTAAATGATGAACACACACAAGGGGAGAGGGAAGAACAGCAAAGCTAGAGAATGCAGCTTCTGTCTCTGGTCTTGACTCTCACTTGCAGCCTCACTGCTGGAAAAATACTGGCCCAACACATGGTCTCATCAGCCACTCCCAGACCTGGCAAACTTGTACCAGCATCGGGCTGTTCAGGGCATTGCATTTAGCTGCCTCTTTGGTAGCAGGCTTCCAGCAATGCTGCGATATATACAGTTTTGGTTGGCTAAGCCAGACTCTTCCTAGCCAGAAGAAAAAGGAAAAAGATAAGAAGGGGAAGAAATAAGATAGGGAGCTGGTGGAGGCTGTGATATCATTTGGGTCCCTCTGTTTAGCCCAGTCTTGTCAGGACATCTTTCTGATTCAGGATAAAGATGGCCTGGGGTCCCAGGAGATAGTGGACAGTCACAACAGTGAAGCTCACTCCTTCCAGTTGCCTCTGTTTGTTTGTGCATACTCTCGCCTCCCCCATCTCTTTTTTTAAGAGCCCCAAAAGGGAGTGATGAGCGGAATAGCCCATCCTCCTATTATCTGGTCCACCAGTAGGCCCACTTTATGACAGACCACTTTTGGTTTATTAATTTTTGGCCTGACACTGTTTTTGGTTACCAGACATGATCTTAACACAGATCAAAAATTGTATTAGAAGTCCTTTCTGTTTGTACTAATTGAGTTTTGTTGTCTCCCTTTTGCAATTTTGCCCATCAATATTTCTTGTTATAGGTTATCATTACACTTCATGGACCTTCCCTCAGTTTTTATAGCTAGGGTTAATTTGTAAATCCAGTTGTCACAACAGATAGAAGTTCAGATCAATGTTTAGTGAAAGCACATCATATTTGGGCACACAGGTTGTGGATGTGGGTGCATGCCTTAAAATATAAAATCTTCTGGAGTAAAGCTGTTACCACACCACATCTATTAGCTTTAGCAACAGGTCCTGTCAACCAAAAGCAATCAAAATGACCAACATATTTATTTTCTTGCCTCCTGATGACAAGAACAAACTCAAGAGCCTCTCAAGGGGAATATCCAGCTAGACTCCCCATGAAGCAAGATCAAGATGGTCCTTTCGTGTATTACTAATTGTCAGATAATTATGTTCTTTTCATTACCTGTGATTTTTCTTGTTTTCCTCCAGTAAAACTAACAAAAATGTTTGTAAAATGTTGTGCTTCGAAGTCCCAAGAGGCTAAACAGAAAAGTCCTTCCAACCAAGGGCAAAACTGAGCTAAAAAAAATCCATATAAAATGTTGCTAAGGCAGAGCTTGCTAGGAACAGATATCTTGTGGCTGGACTTTGCTAAGGGAAGACCGTGTCATCTGGCTTGAGTCCACATTTCAGTCTTGGCCCCAAATCTTTCCCTGCCCTTTTTTTCATAGGGGGATAAACTGATTTTTCAGAATCATTCCAGAAGATGGAAGGAATTTAAATTAATTTGTCAGAACACAAGTGGAATTCATGCCCTGTAACCCATCCTAGGCCAGCCTGGCTCTCTGTCTCCCTCTAATGGCTGGCCAACATATGGACATTTATGAGCCGACTTCTGTTTTCAACAAAGGGTCTTAGCAGAGATTTTGAGCACAAGTGTGTGTTAGGGTTTGAAAATTGAGCACAAGTGTGTGTTAGGGTTTGAGCTGCTCTTTGTGGGTTTGAAAATCTCTCCATTAGCTCAAGCTGTAGAGGCTCATGATTATAGTCACAGAAGGGCAACAAAGATGATTAAGGGTGTGGAACAGTGTTTATATGAGGAGAGATTAAAATGACTTGGACTATTCAGCTTGGAAAAGGGATGACTCCGGGGATAGGGGATATGATAGAGGGATATAAAATCATAATGAGGTGGAGAAGGTGAATAAGGAAGTGTTATTTACCCCTTCACATAACAAGAACCCAGGGTCACATAATGAAATGAATAGGCAGCAGATTTAAAACAAACATATGAAAGTACTTTTTCACACAACGCCCCATCAACGTGTGGAACTTGTTGCCAGGGAATGTTGTGAAGGCCGAAACTATAACTGGATTCAAAAAAGAATTAGATAAGTACATGGAGGATGGGTCCATCTATGGCTATTAGCCAAGATGGTCAAGGATATAACCGCATGCTCTGGGTGCCCTAAGCCTCTGACTTCCAGATGCTGGAACTGGATGACAGGGGATGGATCACTTGATGATGCCCTGTTCTGTTCATTCCCTTTCAAACAGATGGCATTGGCCATTGTTGGAAGACAGGACTTTGGGCTAGATGGACCATTGATCTGACCCAGTATGATCGTTCTTATGTTAGTCCCTGGTTCAAACCCCACTGTTGGCTCAGGTAGCATGGTTTATGCATTCACCATTTAAACCCTATTTAGAAGGCTTACATGCGGCCTTAGTCTTCTGCTAACCTGCTGCACAGGGATGGATTCTACCAGACAATGTGACAGGTGCAGTTGCTGCTGTGAAGTACTAGGTGCTTATTCAGACACAGGGATAAATTCAGGTCTGGTTTAAGCAGATGCAAATCCATGGGCTTGAATGCATCCCCAGAGCTAACAACAGCCCATTATATTCAACTCACAACACTTTAAAGGAGCCGACAGGACAGATCACGTGACCGGACAGACTGAACTCAAATGTCACTGGAAGCCAAGATGGCTCCTTCAGGCACAGCAATCCTGTGCAGACACCGATCGCATCAGTGGCCCTTTCCAGAAAAGTTCCTGGCAGGAAATCACAATCCCCTCGCCTTTGGCTGCATGCTCGGGTCATTCACTATTTCTGCCTCATCCTCTGCTGAGACCAGAGTTCAGGGTCCTTCTCAGAGCAGGTAGCACCCTGGCTGCCCCCAGATCCATTATCCTAGAGAAAAGCCATGTTTACTGCCATAGGATGAACATAAAAAGACAATCACAAGTAAATAAAGACACTTCAGCAGGCTATAAGCAGACCTGAATGATCACTGCAGAAAACGTTAGCTGGGCTTGGCTGCATAGAATATTGGGTAACCAAGATGATATAAGGCTGCTCAAAATTTTTCTATCAATGCTGTTTTTTCAAAGAAAAAGAGGGGTTTGAGCAAAATGATTTTTTTCAGAAAAGTGGATGCTTCCCTTAGACATTTTGATTTTTTGTTGAAAACAAACAAACAAATGCTCAAAAACTGAAATATTTCAGTTCTGAACTGGTGCCTCATGGGAGCTGTAGTTCAGGTACCGGATGCCCCCATTCAATTCTATGGGCTGGACTCCTTAGTGGACTGTACCTCCCTTGATGCACCATGGCCATGTTACTGCCATGATGTATAAGCTCCTCTCACCATGAGATGAGACCATGGTGCACCATGGGAGACGTAGTCCAACCAGGGAGCCCAGCCTACAGAGGAAAGTGGGAGTCTGAGGCACCATAATGGTATTTCAAAGTCGTGCTCATCCAGTCAGGGAACAGAAACAAATCCATGTGTCTTGGCTGGCCAATCACTACTAACCATCCCCGGCAGGGCCTTGAAACACCAAGGGCCTGACCCAGTCCCCCTTCCCATTTTGTTAACTGGCTACTGGACCCAGCCCTGAATGCTCCCTGAGCAGTGATGATAAAACAAGGTCTGATTAAAAAAAAAAAAGGAATAAAATGGGGGCAGACAAAAAGGCTGTGAAAAATAAAAGAAAGCAGGGAGGAGTGAAATGAAGCCAGGCAAAGGTTGGGCTTGGTAAAGGAGTCAGGTGCCCAAATCTCACTGACTTCCAATAGGATTTGGATGCCTAATTCACTCATGCCCTTTTGAAAATCCCAGACTGAACAACAAGGAAAGGGGAAATAGGAATGGAGGGCAGCAAGAAAATGCCCAGTGGTGCCCGTCCCTGACCCGTGTTGTCTGCAGGCTGTTTATCTGAGGCCTCATTCTGCAGGGGCCAAGCACCATACATGAAGCACTGAGTACTTTTAACCCCCACTGCACTGAGCGCAGGTTCAGAACGTCACAGAATTGAACTCCTACAGGGCAGAGATATGACTTTTCTGGGTCTGGAAAGCTCCAGCCACACTGCTGTGTGCATCCCCAGCAGCAGCAATGGACAGCGGTCACCACCATCCTCACAAGCAGAAGGGATGCCCCCAGATGGCAATGGCAGCATTCTACACCAACCCTACACGGGGTAAATGGTGCCACAGGACTGGGGCAGGTGACAAACAGACCATGTGTGTCACACACACACACACACACTCACTCTCTGGGATCCATGGGGCAGACAGAGGCTGCTTCAGCCCCACATGCATGCTGGGGAAGTTTCAGGAGGAACAATTCAGCGTTGGAGTTTGAAAACAATATTATCTGGCCAGCGGTCATATAAGCAGAGCTGGCCTGGTGGCCTCTGCTGTGGAGCTAGCAGGGAAGGTTGCTTCTAGAAGTGACAAGGGAACCTGGAGTCATTGGGAGGGTATGGAAGGGAGGGTAGGAACCCAGACACTCAGAGGCTTAGCCGAGATCACCTACCTCCAGCTTAATCATGAATTGGGCTCCCCAAATGATGAGATTGTTTTAAAATAATCCATTTGGGGTTCTTTGTACTTCCCTCCTGGCTTCTGACCCACTAGGGTGAACTCGCTTCAGGTTTTCAGGTTTTTCTCTACAGGCAGGTGGGCTAGAAGCTTACTCATGCCGTCTCCTGATTCCAGTCTCATGGTCTTTCAGAAATACACCAAAACATCACACGACTTGGAATAAAAGCGCAAGAGTTGGCATCACTGACGGATTCCCTGTGGGCACCCTCTTGGCCCAGCAAATCGGAAGGCTCAGGAGAGCAGGTTTGGTATTTTCTGTTCTTCCCGGACTCAGCCCCAGTGGAAATGCAATGAGAGCAGCAGCTCTTTGTTGCATTGCGGCATTTCCACTTTCAGCCCAGCCAAAATCAGAGGGGTCGGATCCTTAGCTGGTGTCAATGTGCAATGCTCCACTGAAATTGATGGAGCAAGGACAATTTGCACCAGCTGAGTATCGGGCCTATGAACACAAGCCACTAAGACTATTTGCGACATGGCAGTAACTCTCTGCAGTGCTCTGACCTCACAACTTGGACACAAGAGGAGGCCGGGATCAGAGGAGAAGAAATCAGAGCAGAGATTTGGTTCTGCAATTCTCTGCTCAGTTGTTTTAAAGCTGGGGGAGCCAGATCCTCAGCTGCTGCAAGTCAGCCTTGGTCATTAGCTTAGCTGGAGCCAGGCTACTTTGCACCAGTGAAGGATCAGGCCTGTATTATTTACTCATTACCAAACTCCCTGTTCAGTTGGAGATTACCTGCATGGCTCACTGCTCTGCACTGCAATTGCTGTGACCTTCTCTATGTTACCTAGCGGTCACGAGACTCCTGCCTGGCTGCGGAGACTAAATATTCAAGTGTATGCTGCTGTGAGGGCTCAGCCAAAAGCCAAGGGCATTGGAGCCGCTCAGAGCACTCCTGCCACAGCTCATTGAGTGGAGAATCGGAGCCTTCTTGGACGCTTGAGGCAGCCTAGCAGGCAGGTCAGCAGTGGCTGGCTGGGGTGAAAACACAAGAGCCCTGGGCTGGAATCTCTCTTGATGGAGATGACAGGCTGAACAATAGTTAAACCCTAGTGAATGACCCCAGAAAAGCACCAAGGTTTCATTTCCACGCAGCAGCCATCCTGCTAGCCCTTGTACTTTGTAAACTAGTCAGAAAACTCTGCACTCCTCCTTGGCGTCTAAGGCCATCATAAGGAAGCTGCAAGGATACAACTCAGAGAAAGATATCCTGGTCTGTTGTAGGAGTGATGTAACAGGGCTGTGACAAGTGTTGCTCAGAGACTGAGGGTTAGTTCCTGGCCCCAGTCACCAGACACAGCCCCATTGTCCCTTTGGGCCTGGGATAAGCCTTAATCCCTGGGCAGCTCGTGTCAGGAAGGGTCTAGATAATACCTAGTCCTTCCATGAGTGCAGGGGACTGGACTAGCTGACCTCTTGAGATCAGTCCTATGATTCTATGATTCTGTGTTCAAGGGAGGAAGGGCTGCGGGGCCAGGAAACCTAAGCCAACTTCCCATTTAAACAGAGATGCGCTCTCATAACCACAGCCCAGGAAGGAGGCAGCGTCACCAGGCAAAGGGTCATCCACTGAGCTGCACTGTTCAGGAAACCATGCAGCCTTGCTCCTGAACCCTGAGAGGACTGCTGGGTGCTGATGGTGCAGGCCAGTGCTGACTGTGGGGGATGGGGGTGTGAGTGGGGCAGGGAGGCAGACCTCATTGCCAGGGCTGGCTCTGGCTTTCTGGCTGCCGCAACCAAAAACCCCAAAAACCGCGGCGGCCAGAACAGCAAAGCAAAAAAAAAAACAAAAAAAAAACAACCTGCGGCGCAGCCGGAGCCAGGGTGCAGGGGGACTCCCTGCCCTGCAGATGTGCTCCAGCTATCGGGGGGAGGGAGAGGAAGCGGGGGGAGAGAGAGAAGGGGGCAGCCAGGGCTTCAACGAGGCACTGCCACGCGGCCCCTCCTGCCGTGCCCCCTGCCGGGAGGGCTCCGCACCACTCCAGTTGGCTGGGAGGGAAGGACACGGGCTGCCCTGCCGGGCTTGCTGCAGGGCGCTCCCGTCCTCCACGCCGCTGCCCCCTACAGGGCAGACGGAGCAGAACAACAACAACAAAAACAAAAAGCGGCCATGCCGCCCTAGGATTGGGCGGAATGCCGCCTCCTTCAAGCTGCCGCCCCAAGCACCAGCTTGCTCGGCTGGTGCCTAGAGCCGGCCCTGCTCATTGCACCCACTTAATTACACTAGTTCACATCTGTGTGTACACAAGACCTGAGCCAAGAGAGCTTTGCCATCGACATCAATGGAAGCAGGATCCGGGCCCTTTGCACGTCCCACCTATGCCACAGGCCTCTGCAGTCACATCTCCCTCACCTCTCTTGGCTGTGAGTTCTCTGTGGGACAGTGCACAGGGGTGGGAGTGGCATGAGTGGGCCTGGGGAGGGGTGAGGCCAGAGGATACAACACAGTCCTGTTCCTCCAGTCCCCTTTGCCCCAGGGGGTGGTTGCACTAGGGCTATGAGATGGGGCTGAAGTATTATTATTATTAGGTCTATTGTGGTAGCTCCTAGGAGCCCCAGTCACAGATCAGAACCCCATTGTGCCAGGTGCTATCCATTATTATTGCTATTTATTAGGTGTATTACGGTAGTACCTAGGAGCCCCCCATAGTCGTGGTCCATTGTGTCAGGCGCTGTACAGATACAGGACAAACAGACAGTCTCTGCTCCAAAGAACTTATGATCTGAGGCAAGAGATGGAGAGAGACAGACAAATGGGGAAGCACAGGGAAACAATGAGACAGTCAGCAGGAGTCAGCAAACCAGCCTCCAAACCACTGTCTGTTTGTAGGCATCCCGGCAAAGGAGAGTTTTAAGGAGGGATCTGAAGGAGGATAATGAGTTGGCTTTGTGGATGTTTGCGGGGAGCTTCTCCCGAGCGTGAGGGGTAGCCGGGGAGAAAGCACAAAGGGGCTTGTTTGAAAGCGTAAGTGGGTGATGAAGGCTGGAATGTTGGGTCAGTCGCAGGCGGGGGCTGACAGATTGACAGCAAATGAGAGATGATAGGGTGGAGACAGGTCATGAAGGGCCTTGCAAGTGACAGCGAGCAGCTTCTGTCTGACGGGCTAGGGAAGGGGGAGCCAGTGGAGGGAGGCCAAGAGAGGGCTGACGGGCCAAGCAATGGGCTTGGAGAATGATCTTTGCAGCAGCATTCTGAATGGATGTGAGGGGGCAAGGTTGCCTTTGTCAAGACCTGAGAGGAGGATTTTGCAATAACCAAGAGGCAAGCTGCCGAGAAGTCAAGCTGTGTGGCTGACTGGAAAGGCAGCATCTTAGAGACACTGTGCACAAAGAACCGGCAAGGTTTAGATGTAGAAACAGGCTCTGTAGAGTTGGTGCCCAGCTATTCTGCTGGCCAGAGTGGAGGCTGCCACTCTGTGTGTGTCCCCAGCTCCCAGCCTGGTCACTGGGGTGAGCCTGAGGATTCTCCCTTGGGTGCAGCAGTGCCTGCCTGGGTGCTCAGTGCAAATATGGTGTAATTACATTGCTCGATGGGCTCCATCTTCGTACATTAATTAATTGGTCCTAGTATTATTTACTTATCAGCTCTTTAATAAGGAGATCCCTTGTATTTATGTATTTGTCCCATGGCGGCAGCTTTGTTCTGTTACAAGATTATATTGGTGTGTTTGTTCCTTTGTTTACAGACTAGTTTTAATCCTAACAGCTCCTCTTAAGTGTTTAATGAAGGTATTTATTCTAAGCTGTTGGTTCGCATTTGTTCCTACTGTTTTGGGACAAAAGGAAGTTGTATCTGATTATTTCATTCCATGCTGTTTATATTAATTGATATTTACTTCAAATCGGCCAGACTGGTATAAATTGGTATTGTTCCCTCAAAGTCAATGGATCTATATTGAGAATCCAGCCATTGTATATCATTCTAATCATTCATACATTCAGGTAATTAGCCTGCAGTAGAGCCACAGAGATCCAACGGATAAGTTAAATACTTTCATGCCATGTCACAATGTAAAAACTATAAACTTAAATGCATGCCGGGAAATGAAACAGTTACACTTCTCATTGCAACTTTAACAGATGGGGTGAGCTCCTCATCTGATGTAAGTCAGCATAATGCCTTTAGCTTCAAAGGAAGCCTGCCGATTTGCACCAGTGGAGGAGCTCACCCTATAGATACATTTTCAAAAGCTGTCAGTGGATTCAAACGGAAGCCAGAAAAGTGTACCCCTGTTTTTCTCCCTTGGAGTTAGCTGCTTAACTCCTTAGTTTGTGGGTGCTACTCCAGCCATCTGCTGATGTCTGCACCCAAAATTCACTTGTGGGTGCAAAAACTGAAAGGGTAACTTTGCAGACACAAATTATTACCTCAGACTAGCCACTGGGCTGAGCCTGCTATCGATATCAAGTTATACATCCAGCAGCCTAACCAATCAGTGCAAAGACAATATCCATGCAAAGCAAGAGGGTTATTGGGGCAACCAGTGCCTCAGCTTTTCATTTCCCACCTTTTATGTGTGTGACTGGGCAGCTTTAAAGGAGCCCTCTCAGGTTAGCAAGCCTATGGACAGAAAAGCTGACTTTGGTTACAAGTAACGCACTGCATGGAGCTGCCAAGTACTGAGGGTATCAGCAAATACAGCAATAGGTGTCTGTGTGCACATATCCCCTGGGTAGTGTGGGAGGAAGCATCAACTCACAGCTGGCATCATCCCGACAAGTCTGGATGCACTGGGTCAGTCCAGTGTCTCCTCCAAATCTTAGATTTCTGCTTCCACGGCGAGCCAGGGTCGTGGATTTGGAGCTGCTCTGTGATAACTGATTAATCCTCTGGGTGGGTTGGTTGTTGGGCTGTTTGCTGTGGGACTGTATTGGGTTAACTCAGTAGAAGGCAGCTCTGAGAAAACAGGCAGGAAGGAAACGAATGGCCAACCTAGCCATCTCTCACGACCTGCCCCTTCCTGGGCACACGCCTTACATCAAACCAGTGTCACTGGGTCGCCAGTCCAATCTTTGTACTCTTCAACAATTCTTGTCAGGACCTTGTCTGGGAATGTCAGGTAATCTTGGCTACTTTTCTTAACTAGATTTTGAGGGCCCTGCAAATCTCTTCAACCCCTTCTACCGACTGACCACGCCACCCGCTCCTGAGTTTGACAAAACACTAAGCTGCTATTTAACTCGAGTAAGCATTCCATGAACCAAACAACATTCAGTAACCTTCCTACTTACTCCAGTAGGGACAAGCTCATCTGATGAGATCCCAGCAGCGCTGCCCTCATGATCACCGTCTGGCTGTCTGACTCCCTCTCCTCACAGGAACCGACTGACAATCTATCAGATCCAAGCTCTGAGCTGCCTGGGTGGAATTTCCATCCAGGAGTCTCCTGTGTCTCTTTGGGCTTCGTCCCACAACACACCCCACCACACAGTTTTTCTTCACATTTATCCTATGGCAGCCTCTCATATTGAACAATGTTAAAATCGGCACAGTGCCTCCTCCACATCACCTCTCAGCAATCGCTTGAGAGCAGTAAAGGGACAATGCTGGAATGACGAGCCTGGATGATTTGGCCTCCTCTCCAGCCAAGCACCAAAACTGGTGTCGACCAGGAGGATCAAAGCCCAGGAACACAGAAAAACAAAATAACTCTGGCATGGTTAGATGGGACCCTCTCTCAAGAGAGGTGGTAGCTGTTGGGAGGAACCAGATTGAGGCAGACACCCACTGAGATAGCTGGAGAAGCTAGGCCTGCCTAGGTCACCATCACAGGATGGCAGGACTCTAGGTACGATAGACGTGTGTAGACTCTTCGTTGTTTTAAAACCCTTTTAATCTCAATGCTTTGTTCCAACTGTTAAAACAAACAATATTCTGGTAGAAGGTGGCTGTCTGGTCACTGGACCCCCCTGGAGGAATCGCAGGTGCTGAACCCAGCTGGACCTGCTGGGTAAGCCCAGTGGATACACAGGATGCTGTGACCACGGCCTGGCCACAGAGTGGGAGAACTCTGAAATTCCAGCCCAGGAGTGAAAAGAAACCCCTGCAAAGAAACCCCTAGAGAGACCAGAAGGGGATAGAGATGCAACAAGCCCTGTAACCATGACAGCAGGCCTCTAAAAAGTCTCAGGAACACAGAACCAGTCTGTGATCTACTTCAAACCCTTAGAAAATGTAGGAATAGATTCCCTGGTGCCCTGGTTCTTCAGGTCTAGAAATAAATATAGGTGAGCACCAAAGAATAAAACACCCTTACCTAGCAGCAGTAGTAGGTCTTTTATCCTCCCTATGGATGCAGCAACATCACCCTCACTGTCACTTGAGCCCTGTGGCTCTCCCAGTGACCCGGCTTGAACATCGCATACTCAAGGTCCTCGCAGTGAGCACTCCACAGGCTGAAATATCCCCACACAAATATCCATCAGACACTTTGGAATAACTATCAAATTTGTTAACTCTCAGTCAGTTCATAGACAAATTGTGAACAGAAAAAGGATTAGAATACATTGTTTGTTAAGAATAGTCCCTCCAGCTTTGCTGCTAACTCACCTTAGCCTGTGCAAAGAAAAGGCCTGGGTAGAGACTGTCGAATTGTGGAAGTCAACGAATGGCTACGCAGAGACTTGGTGGGATAACTCACATGACTGGAGTACTGTCATGGATGGATATAAATTGTTCAGGAAGGACAGACAGGGCAGAAAAGTTGGGGGAGTTGCGTTGTATGTAAGAGAGGAGTATGACTACTCAGAGCTCCGGTATGAAACTGCAGAAAAACCTGAGAGTCTCTGGATAAAGTTGAGAAGTGTGAGCAACAAGGGTGATGTCGTGATCGGAGTCTGCTATAGACCACCAGACCAGGGGGATGAGGTGGACGAGGCTTTCTTCTGGCAACTAGCAGAAGTTGCTAGATCGCAGGCCCTGGTTCTCATGGGAGACTTTAATCACCCTGATATCTGCTGGGAAAACAATACAGCGGTTCACAGACAATCCAGGAAGTTTTTGGAAAGTGTAGGGGACAATTTCCTGGTGCAAGTGCTGGAGGAACCAACTAGGGGCAGAGCTTTTCTTGACCTGCTGCTCACAAACAGGGAAGAATTAGTAGGGGAAGCAAAAGTGGATGGGAACCTGGGAGGCAGTGACCATGAGATGGTCGAGTTCAGGATCCTGACACAAGGAAGAAAGGAGAGCAGCAGAATACGGACCCTGGACTTCAGAAAAGCAGAATTTGACTCCCTCAGGGAACAGATGGGCAGGATCCTCTGGGAGAATAACATGAAGGGCAAAGGGGTCCAGGAGAGCTGGCTGTATTTTAAAGAATCCTTATTGCGGTTGCAGGAGCAAACCACCCCGATGTGTAGAAAGAATAGTAAATATGGCAGGCGACCAGCTTGGTTAAACAGTGAAATCCTTGCTGATCTTAAATGCAAAAAAGAAGCTTACAAGAAGTGGAAGATTGGACAAATGCCCAGGGAGGAGTATAAAAATATTGCTCAGGCATGCAGGAGTGAAATCAGGAAGGCCAAATCACACTTGGAGTTGCAGCTAGCAAGAGATGTTAAGAGTAACAAGAAGGGTTTCTTCAGGTATGTTAGCAACAAGAAGAAAGTCAAGGAAAGTGTGGGCCCCTTACTGAATGAGGGAGGCAACCTAGTGACCGAGGATGTGGAAAAAGCTAATGTACTCAATGATTTTTTTGCCTCTATCTTCACGAACAAGGTCAGCTCCCAGACTGCTGCACTGGGCAGCACAGTATGGGGAGAAGGTGACCAGCCCTCTGTGGAGAAAGAAGTGGTTCGGGACTATTTAGAAAAACTGGACGTGCACAAGTCCATGGGGCCAGATGCGCTGCGTCCAAGGGTGCTAAAGGAGTTGGCGGATGAGATTGCAGAGCCATTAGCCACTATTTTTGAAAACTCATGGCGATCGGGGGAGGTCCCAGATGACTGGAAAAAGGCTAAGGTAGTGCCCATCTTTAAAAAAGGGAAGAAGGAGGATCCGGGGAACTACAGGCCAGTCAGCCTCACCTCAGTCCCTGGAAAAATCATGGAGCAGGTCCTCAAGGAATCAATTATGAAACACTTAGAGGAGAGGAAAGTGATCAGGAACAGTCAGCATGGATTCACGAAGGGGAAGTCGTGCCTGACTAACCTAATTGCCTTCTATGATGAGATAACTGGCTCTGTGGATGAGGGGAAAGCAGTGGATGTGTTATTCCTTGACTTTAGCAAAGCTTTTGATACGATCTCCCACAGTATTCTTGCCACCAAGTTAAAGAAGTATGGGCTGGATGAATGGACTGTAAGGTGGATAGAAAGCTGGCTAGATTGTTGGGCTCAACGGGTAGTGATCAATGGCTCCATATCTAATTGGCAGCCGGTTTCAAGTGGAGTGCCCCAAGGTTCGGTCGGTTTTGTTTAATATCTTTATTGATGATCTGGAGGATGGCGTGGACTGCACTCTCAGCAAGTTTGCAGATGACACTAAACTGGGAGGCGTGGTAGATACACTAGCGGGTAGGGATCGGGTACAGAGGGACCTAGACAAATTGGAGCATTGGGCCAAAAAAAATTCTGATGAGGTTCAACAAGGACAAGTGCAGAGTCCTGCACTTAGGATGGAAGAATCCCATGCACTGCTACAGACTAGGGACCGAATGGCTAGGAAGCAGTTCTGCAGAAAATGACCTAGGGGACACAGTGGACGAGAAGCTGGATATGAGTCTATGATGGATATGGACTAGATGACCTCCTGAGGTCCCTTCCAACCCTGATATTCTATGTTTCCATGATTCTGCTCCAATTACCTAATTTACTCTAGCCTTTCCTATTCCTCTTTATAATCCTATTCTCTATCTACTTCTAGCCTCTTTTGAATTCCGTTGTGTATTTTAACCATGCCATATTCATTTATTAATAGATCTATCATTAATGTAGCTATGTACTCTTGTAAACCCAAGTGCAGATACATTCATGTGCCGTATAGCCCATAGTCTTTTTCAAGTTAGGCTTTGAATCACATACTGACGAAGCCTGGCTTTGTGCTTAGCACCCTGCCCCTCCCCAAATGATATATCTACACCAGTGGTTCTTAACCTTTACTGCAGCCTGCGCCCCTTTGGTTCTCAAAATATGTTCTTGCACCCCTTATCAAAAATCATTGAAGCAGGTCAGTTCTTTAAACCTAGATATATCATAACTATAGAATGAAAGAGATAGAATTATATATTTACTTTAATTTTGCAGTAAAATTAAGAATACATGAAAAATTACACACTTTTTTTAGAATTATATATTTATTATTCTTTCTTTACATAGGAAACAAATCCTGAATTTTTTCCTAGCATGGCAGGAGCACCACTGGTGCAGATTGATCCACACACGCAAAGCATTATCTTATGCTTAGGTTTGATGAAACAAAGTACTTGTACTTACGTGCCTGTGCTTAATTTGTCTTTTCGATGATTTACCTTCTAAAAAAATCTGGCATGTCTCGCACCCCCAGAAACGGCATCTCACACTCCCAGGGGGTGCGCGCACCCCAGGTGAAGAACCACTGATCTACAGTATTCAGCTGTTTTACTTGTTCCTAAGTGGAGTGTCTTGTTCTGTATCTTCAGCATCTCTTTCACTAGACAGGTGCAGGGATGGGAGACAGTCTGAATACTGGAAATCACTGGCACTTTGGAAGTCAGGTTCAAAGTTTATTTCCTGAGACTCTTTTTTGTCAGTCCTTTCTTTAAGTTTGAGTTACACTCCTGGCCTTGGTTCAGGAGCCATTTCATCCTGGTTTTCACTGTCACATTGAGGACCAGAGCTGGGGAAATAATATTTCCTGTATTATTTGTATTTGCTGTCTTGACAGGTATAATATTGCGACTAGTTTGTTTGGCAAATAGCAGGCCACATCAGACCCAAAAGGCTTCCCACCATAAAATTAATACAATAAAATAAAGACCAAAACCCCTCTCCCAAGTGGAACTTTGTCCCCAAAAAAGGAGAAAAGCCAGAAACTCCATGAAGTCCACTCTGGACTTCTCTCTTGCTATTGATTTTATGTGGAAGACGCCCCATACTGGTGATGGGCAGCAGGATAGAACCCTAAAATAGATCAATAAATACAGACTCCTTGGGCTGCTAGGAAGTGCAGATTTGCAAGGTGGAATTGGGTGCCTCAAACCTCCAGGCAGCTCTGAAAAGCTCCACCCTACTGCTTTGCTGAGCTTCTAGCCAGCTGAGCTTACAGCCGTTTGGTATCCCTGCAGCACTGCAAAGCCGCTGGGGCCTGCTCCAAAGCACCCAGGAAGTCTTTCCATTGAGTTCAAAGGGCTTTGGATCATGCCTTTGGAGAGCACCAGGGAACCTGGCCTACTATTTGCCCCTATAGAGCTTCTCAAATAATGGAACTTGCTTATTCGCTAACAATTTCTTTGCTAGCTCATGGGCAGAGCTGTCCAATGAACTGTTTTGCAGATGAAATTCTACCTGCTCCAGTCACAACTCTGGTCAGTGTGGAGACCCCAGTGGGGAAAGTTGTGCCCAGTGCTCTAGTCCCTACACTGGCGGGGACCATTCAGCAAGCCAAGGCTCCGTGCAACCCCCAGAACTGCCTCTCTGTCCCATGGATTTCTAGCACTCCCAGCACTGCAGGAGCTTAGGCCCAGTGCTGCATGTCGCTCTGAATGCTGTAGCACACCAGTCCCTGGTGGAGTAGAGGAGAAGGGCGCCATCCTGGGAGAGCACAGAGCAGAGAGACCTGAGTTCTTGCATGTTCCAGGGAGATGCTGCCCTTTAAAAATTACATCAGGCACTGGCCTCGGACGACTCCTTAACCAAGTCTTTCTCCAGCCCATTTCCTCTGGTCTCTTCACTTCCCAGGGAGGATGCGCAATGTCCACAAGGTGGTGCTGTGCCACGAAGAGCCTGGAGTCTGTGAAAGTTGGGGCTACTTTATCCTTAAAAATAAATTCAGACTGATTTGCAGGAGTCCCCCCAGAGTGTGGTCAGGCATGGGTGAGGCTCAGCTGAGAGGAAAAGCTCTGGCTTTGCAGTATTCTCCTGTAGTCACAAATCGGAGGGTCTCCCAGCTCAGATTCCAGGTGGAGTTTTCTCACCCGGCACTGTGGGCTGCATTAGGCGCTGAGATCTGAGGCAGTCGGGAGTTTGAGTTCTGACATGTAGCGTTGGTGTATTTGGATCTAGGCTTTGGCTCTGGCACATCACTACTTGCCCCAGGTTTGGCTGGTCTGTTGATATGGGCTGTGTTTGGGTTGGTCCCACCCTGCTGCATGTGGGCTTAGGAGACAGCTTCTTATGCAGGAGAGTAAAAATCAATTTCCTTGAGGAGAGGCAATTTTGAGAAACATGGTTTCAATCTCTGCCCAACGAGGGAGGAGAGAGGTGGGTGCTCCGGGGAGCATTGAACTCCCAGGCCTCTGATCTCTGCCACTGGTGCAGGTGAGGGCCCAGTGCCTCAGCTCTGCACATTTTCCCGAGAACCCATTGTCAGGCTGGCCACTAGAGGGCAGATGCAGACTACACAGGGCCAGCATTCCAGAGACTAAAGCAGCTGTGACTGGGAGGATGCCGGCCTGCTTTGGGTTACTCCATGTGTACTGCTCCCTGCGGCACTGTGAAAGCCGGCCCTTTGCCCTGTGGGGAGCCCCACTGCCCCTCCCTTCCCAGAGTTCAAACACCAGTTCTGGTGGGCACATGCCCGCCTGTTCTGCGCCTGCCCCTGGCCGCCACCTCTGCCCTGCGTTCTATGGATTTGCCCTCAGTTGGTGGGTGAACTCCATGTGCACACTGCCCCAATGCCTGCACTCCTGCAGCTGAGCTGGCTGCATAAGAACCTGAATCCCAGGCCTGGGGAGAAGTGACATATAGCTGGAGGCAGGTGACAATGGGTGGGAGGGAGGGCAGGGCGTGTAAGTTGCTCTGAAAGGTGAGGGTAGTGAATCAGTCAGCAGGTGTGAGATGTAGCCCCTTTGTACACACCCTTGCTGGTGACTCCTCTGAGACACCTTATGACCGTTCATCACGTTGGTCACCATCAGCATAATAACACCTTCCACAGCCCTTCCATCCACAGATCTCCTGGCGTGTCACAAAGGTGGCTGATCATCACTGTCCGAATGGGGAAACTGAGGCACAGAGAGGGCAAGCCCCCATTTTCAAAGATGATTCATAACTCTCGCTCCTTCAGTTTCTGAGTTCCCGACATGACACCTTGAGGCAATCTGGTCCCAGGGCGCTCAGACTCTGGATGCCCCAGGAAGAGCTGCCACAGTATCTATTTTATTATCTGTCACAGGCCAGAAGACTGGACCTCACTATGGTGATCCCAGCTTGTCTCACCAATAGGCTGGATTTCTACATTGTGCTTGGCTGGGGGCTGCACCTTGCAACCACCTGGACACTGCAGCCAAGGGGATTTGCAAACTCAGATTGGGTAACATGCTGCTAAATTCCTGGGCTCTTTGGCGAGGAGGGGCACAGTTGGATGGAGGAGTTGGGAAGGCTTGTATGAATTTTGACACATAGCATTTAAAGGGAAGGCAGTGTAGTTCAGTGGTTAGGGCACAAGACTGCAAGCCAGAAGAGCTGGGTTCTCATTCCAGTTCTGTCATTGACATTCTGTGGATAAGTCTGTCTCAGGTTCTGTGTCTGTAAGATGGGCATAATGACTGTGAGGCTGACAAACCAGGTGCCAACTCATGTCGAAGCCCCAGGTCAATTCATGTGGGTATTAGTATAGAGCAAAGTGATTGTTGAGTGTATTTGGTGTTTAGACTTCATGAAAATGAATGGGATGTTACATGCATTGTTTTTACTTATCTGTATCCTGTTATACTGTAATAGCAAACATTTACATTGTACATACCCCTGCAACTAAATAACCCATCAAACACAGAAGAAGCCTTGTGAAATGCAAATCATAGAATATCTGGGTTGGAAGGGACCTCAGGAAGTCATCTAGTCCAACCCCCTGCTCAAAGCAGGACCAATCCCCAGACAGATTTTTACCCCAGTTCCCTAAATGGCCCCCTTAAGGATTGAACTCACAACCCGGGGTTTAGCAGGCTAATGCTCAAGCCACTGAGCAAGTGATCATTGTGTGTGGTGATCAGAGGTCATAGAATCATAGAATATCAGAGTTGGAAGGGACCTCAAGAGGTCATCTAGTCCAACCCCCTGCTCAAAGCAGGACCAATTCCCAGCTAAATCATCCCAGCCAGGGCTTTGTCAAGCCGGGCCTTAAAAACCTCCAAGGAAGGAGACTCCACCACCTCCCTAGGTAACGCATTCCAGTGTTTCACCACCCTCCTAGTGAAATAGTTTTTCCTGATATCCAACCTGGACCTCCCCCACTGCAACTTGAGATCATTGCTCCTTGTTCTGTCATCTGCCACCACTGAGAACAGCCAAGCTCCATCCTCTTTGGAACCCCCCTTCAGGTAGTTGAAGGCTGCTATCAAATCCCCCCTCATTCTTCTCTTCTGGAGACTAAACAATCCCAGTTCCCTCAGCCTCTCCTCATAAGTCATGTGCTCCAGACCCCTAATCATTTTTGTTGCCCTCCGCTGGACTCTTTCCAATTTTTCCACATCCTTCTTGTAGTGTGGGGACCAAAACTGGACACAGTATTCCAGATGAGGCCTCACCAATGTTGAATAAAGGGGAACGATCACGTTCCTCAATCTGCTGGCAATGCCCCTACTTATACAGCCCAAAATGCCGTTAGCCTTCTTGGCAACAAGAGCACACTGTTGACTCATATCCAGCTTCTCGTCCACTGTGACCCCTAGGTCCTTTTCTGCAGAACTGCTACCTAGCCATTCGGTCCCTAGTCTGTAGCAGTGCATGGGATTCTTCCGTCCTAAGTGCAGGACTCTGCACTTGTCCTTGTTGAACCTCATCAGGTTTTTTTCGGCACAATCCTCTAATTTGTCTAGGTCCCTCTGTATCCGATCCCTACCCTCTAGTGTATCTACCACGCCTCCTAGTTTAGTGTCATCTGCAAACTTGCTGAGAGTGCAGTCCACACCATCCTTCAGATCATTAATAAAGATATTAAACAAAACCGGCCCCAGGACCGACCCTTGGGGCACTCCGCTTGAAACTGGATGCCAACTAGACATGGAGCCATTGATCACTACCCGTTGAGCCCGACGATCTAGCCAGCTTTCTATCCACCTTACAGTCCATTCATCCAGCCCATACTTCTTTAACCTGGTGGCAAGAATACTGTGGGAGACCGTATCAAAAGCTTTGCTAAAGTCAAGGAATAACACATCCACTGCTTTCCCCTCATCCACAGAGCCAGTTATCTCATCATAGAAGGCAATTAGGTTAGTCAGGCATGACTTCCCCTTCGTGAATCCATGCTGACTGTTCCTGATCACTTTCCTCTCCTCTAAATGTTTCATAATTGATTCCTTGAGGACCTGCTCCATGATTTTTCCAGGGACTGAGGTGAGGCTGACAGGCCTGTAGTTCCCCGGATCCTCCTTCTTCCCTTTTTTAAAGATGGGCACTACATTAGCCTTTTTCCAGTCATCTGGGACCTCCCCCGATCGCCATGAGTTTTCAAAAATAATGGCTAATGGCTCTGCAATCTCACCCGCCAACTCCTTTAGCACCCTCGGATGCAGCGCATCCGGCCCCATGGACTTGTGCACGTCCAGTTTTTCTAAATAGTCCCAAACCACTTCTTTCTCCACAGAGGGTTGGTCACCTTCTCCCCATGCTGTACTGCCCAGTGCAGCAATCTGGGAGCTGACCTTGTGCGTGAAGACAGAGGCAAAAAAATCATTGAGTACATTAGCTTTTTCCACATCCTCGGTCACTAGGTTGCCTCCCTCCTTCAGTAAGGGGCCCACACTTTCCTTGATTTTCTTCTTGTTGCTAACATACCTGAAGAAACCCTTCTTGTTACTCTTAACATCTCTTGTTAACTGCAACTCCAAGTGTGATTTGGCCTTCCTGATTTCACTCCTGCACTCCTGAGCAATATTTTTATACTCCTCCCTGGTCATTTGTCCAATCTTCCACTTCTTGTAAGCTTCTTTTTTGCGTTTAAGATCAGCAAGGATTTCACTGTTTAACCAAGCTGGTCGCCTGCCATATTTACTATTCTTTGTACACATCGGAATGGTTTGTTCCTGCAACCTCAATAAGGATTCTTTAAAATACAGCCAGCTCTCCTGGACCCCTTTGCCCTTCATGTTATTCTCCCAGGGGATCCTGCCCATCTGTTCCCTGAGGGAGTCAAAGTCTGCTTTTCTGAAGTCCAGGGTCCGTATTCTGCTGCTCTCCTTTCTTCCTTGTGTCAGGATCCTGAACTCGACCATCTCATGTCTCAGGTCAAAGACTTAAAATGCATTCCTCACTCTCCGTCATCAAAGGAAATCTGTTCTGGGTCCAGTGTTGTTTAACATCTTTATTAATGACCCGGATGTAGGTATAGAGAGCATACTGATCAAATTTGCAGATGACATAAAGCTTGGGGGGTTGCCAGCACTTTGGAGGATAGGGCTAAAATTCAGAGGGATCTTGATAAATTGGAGAACTGGCCTGTAGACAATAAAATGAAATTCAACAAAGACAAATGTAAGGTGCTACACTTAGGGAAGAAAAACCAAATGTACAAATACAGAATGGGGGATAACTGGCTTGGTAGCAGCACTGCTGAGAATGATTTGGGAGTTGTAGTGGATCACAACCTCAACATGAGTCAGCAATGCAATGCTGTTGCCAAAAAACAAATGCAATTTCGTGTTGCATTAACAGAGGCATAGCATGCAAGTCACAGGAGGTAATACCACTCTCCTTGGTTCTAGGTAGAGCTCAGCTGGAGTACTGTGTCCAATTTTGGTCACCAATGTATAAAAAGGATGTAGAGAAACTGGAAAGGATCCAGAGGTAAGTGACGCAGATGAACAAAGGGATGGAATGCAAGCCATATGAGCAAAGGCTGAAGGAACTGGGTATGTTTAGTTTGGAAAAAAGGAGATTAAGGAGGGAATGATAGCGGTCTTCAAATACTTAAAAGGCTGACATAAAAAAGATGGAGAAAAGTTGTTCTCTCTTGCTACAGAGGGCAGGACAAGAGGCAAAAGGTTCAAACTGCAGCATGGCAGATTTAGATTAAATCTCAGGAAAAAACTTCCCAACTGTAAGAACAGTAAGACAAAGGAACAGACTGCCTAGGAGGTTGTGGAAGCTCCCTCACTGAAAGTTTCCAAAAGGGGGCTGGATAGCCATCTGTCTTGGATGGTTCCGACCCAACCAATCCTGCATCTTGGCAGGGGGTGAGACTAGATGACCCTCGTGGTCCCTTCTAACCTTATGGGTCTATGAAAAGCTATGTGGGTAGTGACGCTGTCCGCTTGTTTTCTGGGAGAAGAATCTATTTGTATGGATTCAAGGAATAATCCTTCATCTCTGGACTGTTTGGATTCTAACAGGGCAGAATAACCAAATGAGGAGACGGAGATCTCCAGACTTATTCTGGGTAGCCCTGAGAGACTTTTGGGAAACTGGCAGATTACTACATCTCTGCTACCATTTGGAATTGTAGACTGTGACTCACCTGTGCATATATTTTACCAGCTTTAAGCTCTCAATAACTCTCACTTCCTTATCATAGCTAATAAACCTTTAGTTAGTTTACTATAGAATTGGCTGCCAGCATGGCCTTTATTGTAAGATCTAGAGTGCCAATTGTTTTGGGGTGAGTGACTGGTCTCTTGGGACTGGGAGCAAGATGATGGGGGATGATTTGGGGTTTAAGTAACCTTTCATCATAAAGTCCAGTTTGGGTGACAAGCTAGACTGGAGAGTCTAAGGGGACTGTCTGTGACTCCATGGTAAGACTGGTATAGTGATCCAGGAGTTCACATTTGTCATTGGCTTGGTGAAATCTAATAGAACACACCAGCCTAATTTCTGACAGTCTGCCCTGAGGTAGGCACTCAGTTGTGAGTCACTCCAGACAGCATGACGATGACACTTACTAATCCACTCTGGTGAAGAATTGTGAGATCTACAGATGCAAAGCGCTGTAGAGAAGTTACATGGTGTTATTCATAAAGTTGTGTTTTAAATGGTTGTAGTTTGCCTAGAGAACTTGGTAGGTGCAAGTGAAAAATATGAACGAACAAAAATGTGTCTGAGAACTATTTTCAAACTAGAGCTGGTTGAAATGTTTTCACCAAAATATTTCCCTCCAAATAACAGGGATTCCACAAAAATGACATTTTTCCACAGGAACATGTAATTTTTCATCACATTTTTTAGATTTTTGTACGGGAAAATTCAAAACTACAACAGAAAATTTCAGTTCAAATTGAATCAAAATGATTTTTTAATTTTAAATGGAAACAAATGTATGCTATGCTTTGTTTAGAAAATTTTGTTCTCTGGAATGATGGCCAAAGCATGAAGGGGCATATGAATGTTTAGCATATCTGGCATGTAAATACCTTGCAATGCCGGCTACAAAAATGCCTTGCAAATGCCTGTTCTCACTTTCTGGTGACATTGTAAATAAGAAGAGGGCAGCATTATCTCCTGTAAATGTAAACAAACTTGTTTGTTTTAGTGATTGGCTGAACAAGAAGTAGGACTGAAGTTTTACATTGTTTTGTTTTTAAGTGCAGTTATGTAACAAAACAAATCTACATTTGTAAGTTGCACTTTCACGACAAAGAGACTATAGGACTTGTATGAGGTGAATCGAAAAATACTGTTTCTTTTGTTTATCATTTTACAGTGCAAATATTTTAAATTAAAAATAATATAGGGGTGCGTATTCCTGGAGGGCTGCAGGCTGCTGTGCCACACCTTCAAGCCCTTCTCCCACTGGGAGAATGTAACTGCCAAGCACTTGACTGTAAAGTCAAAGCACAGACACTAGGTGCTGGGGTCTGAGCGGACACCACTGACCCAGAGTGTGTAGCCATAAGGCATGTCTACACTTTAAACTTTTGCCACCACAAGTTACATCATCACGCAGTTAGTACACCACTTGTGCATGTGTACAGTTGGTTCCTTGTGTCAGCGCTGTGTGTGCTCACCAGGAGTGTGTGTTTTGATGTAGAGTGCAGTGCACCATGGGTAGATGTCCCAGTGTGCAGCTCACCCCCGTCAAGAGCACTTCTTCTGGGAAGTGTTGGCAATGCCTGGTAGGACAGAAACGAGTAGTGCAGGGGTGACTGCAGGCTCAAGTTCCCATCATGCAATTTTCTCCACCCAATGTCATTTCCATCCCATAATTTTCATGCCTGTTTTGAAAATCCCATGAACCCACATGGGCCTTGTCACTGCTGCCATTTCTGAGAGAAGCATGGAGCCTGGACAGCTCTGCACTATTATCATGAGCGTTGCATGCAGAAGATATGCGGTCCTCTGGTATTTGCAGAGCAGTAAGAAGAGCTGTGGGGAACATGATGATTTCCTGCAGGGCACGTTGAGGTGAGATGTAACAAAAACCAATTCAAGGTCATTGGTGGTGTTCACCGAGCAGCTGCACACGTTGGAGCACCAACTGTGGGGCCTGAGAAAGGAGCAATGACTGGTGGGGTCACGTCCTAATGCAGGCTTAGGAGGATGAGCAGTGGCTGCAGAACTTTCAGATGCTCAAGGTCATATTCCTGGATCTGTTTGCTGAGCTCACCCCAACTCTTCAGTGCAGGGACACCACAATGAGAGCTGCACTGACAGTCGAAAAGTGAGTGGTGATTGCACTGCGGAGACTTGTAATGCTGGATTGCTACCAGTCAATATCATTTTGGAGTTGGAAAATCCACATTGGGGATGTTGTCATCCAAGTCTGCAGGGTCATTAATCATCTCCTGCTATGCAGGACTGTGACTCTCAGCAACGTGCAGGACATAATGGATGGATTTGCAGCAATGGATTCCCGAGCTGCAGTGGAATGATAGACAGTGTGCATATCCCTATTTTGGCACCAGACCACCTTGTCACAGAGTACATCAACAAAAAGAGCTATTTTTCTATGGTTATGCAAGTGCTGGTGGATCACGGGGGACAATTCGCTGACATCGGTGTTGGCTGGTCAGAGAAGGTGCATGATGCATGGATCTTCCAGAACAGAGGACTGTTGGGAAAGCTACAAACAGGGACATTCTTTCCTGACCAGTAAATTACTATTGGCAATGTTGAAATGCCAATAGTGACCCTGGGTACCCACTCTACCCTTTACCCCACCCCCCCAGCTCATGAAACCGTACACTGGCCACCTTGACAGCACCAAGGAAAGATTTAGCTACTGGCTCAGCAGGTGCAAAATGACAATGGAATGTGCCTTTGGTAGATTGAAGGGACGCTGGTGTTGTTTACTCACCAGATTGGATCTCAGTGAGAAAAACATCCCAATGATTATGCCTTCCTGTTTTGTCCTGCATAATAACTGTGAGGCAAAGGGGGGAAGTTGCTGCCAGAGTGGCGGTGGAGTGGCTGTCTGCTGAGTTTGAACAGCCAGGCACAAGGGCTCTCAGAAGAGCTCAGCACGGAGCTATATGGCTCAGGGTGGCTTTGAAAGAGCACTTTAACAGTGAGCCACAGTAATGTATTGTGCTAAAAGCCACATCTGGTTGTGGGAAACCTGGCCCAGCCGTTCAGGGGCCTGTTAGGAACAGTGTGGTTCTTGGTGCACATCTATGAATCTAACACTGTCGATGCACCTATTAATGTTGTGGCGCTTGCTGGGTGTTTATGATTATTACACTGTTTGTCACTGATCCTGAATCAGTGGGTTGGGTCACAGTGTACAATACCACTATTTTCACTGGCACCAGCCGTCATGCAGCATGTGTTGGGAACTAATAATAATGAATTATTTCCCCCCAAAAATAATTTACTGACTAACAAAAACATCTCAAAACAGTTAAGTGAAAATACATTAAAATCTTAGTAAATTAATGACAGAGTGTAAAGAAGAGGAAGGGATATTCATGTCCATTTTAGCTACACATACATCAACCATAGTTCTCAGTGTACATGAAGCTGTGGTTGTCCTTACTGTCCCCCAGGGTGGAGCGGTAGGGCCACGGCCCCTGATGCCAAATGAAATGTTGATGGGGGATGTAGGGAGGTACTATGTTGCAGTTCTCCAGACTGCAAAGGGAGGCGAATCCACAAGAGTCTGCAGCATCTGTGTGCTGCCGGAGAAGCTCCACTATGTCTTGGTGCATCTCCCTCTCCTTTACCTGCTGGGCTTCCGGGCCCTTTGGCCTGTTCACTCTTTCCCTTTCCATACACTCTGTAATATTCATTCACCAGGCCCTCTGTTCATGGTCTGATGCAACACTGGCTTGCAGGATCTCGCAGAAAATGTCATTCTGAGTCCTCTTTTTTGTTCTCCTTATCTGGCTAAGGTGTTCCACAGGCATGGAGAGGGAGCCCTTCCAGGCCACAACGGCTGCAGCTACATATAAAACACACAGAGGTACCATTGTCAGTATAGTCACAATGGAAATCAAAAGATTCAGAACTCCCTCCCCTTGCTCCCCTAAAGTTTTAAACAACACTTGCTAATTGACACTTCTGCTTGGCAGCGATTGTGCGCAGTGCCATTCCAAGCTCCAGCAATGGTGAGTTCTCATTCCTCATTCCCCCACCCCTCTCAGCTGGCACGATTTCCCACAGGAAATGGTGATGTTAGCTGGTCTCTCACTCCTGGGAGGAACAAAGGCATAGAGAGCACAGCTGCTGCTGGTGTCCCAAAGATGCCAAACCAGGCCGTTATGCTGCTAGCCTGTTTAAGGCAAGCATGCCTGCCGAAGTTCTCGCCAACTGGTGTGGGAAAGCATCTACCATGGAGGAAGAAATAAGGCTGCCATCCCTAGAAACTGTCTGGAGAGGATTGCAGAGTACCTCCATGGGAGTTTCATGGGCTTTTTTAGGAGGATACAAGGGACATGCCTGTATACCGAAACAACTGCTCCACATGCCCCCTCCCTCAGCCTAACTCTACAAGTGATTGAAAAGCAGATGATAAAGCAACCTCTCTCGGTTGTACTACTGCCTCTTCTAGTACAAGCAAATTAATGAAAAGTCAATAGCTGTGTCCTGCTATGTTGGGGGCACCATCACTCTGATGGGAAATAAATTTACATGCTTACCCAAAGCTCCTTTCCTGTTTGCCTGTGCTCGACTGTTGGGACTGCGGTGGAGTCTCAAACAGGTCCTGGCTCATGGTATAGCTGGGACCCCCACCCCGGTTGCATGTCCCCATCCTCTTCCTCTTCCTCCTCCTCACTGTTCATGCCTGGGGTCAATGTCTCGGGCTCCTCAGAGGTATACACTGCTAAGGCACATATTTAAAATCGGTGTAACAAACCCTTCCTAGACAGGGCTTGGGTTACCCCTTCCAAAATCAGGCCGCCAGGGCAGGTGGCAAGTGGCTGCAAACTTGACTAATTTGTATAACCCTTATGCCAGTTGGAGTGGTCAGCAAGAAGAGCTGGGTTCAGTATCTAGGGGGTTTCTTTTCAACAGTATAACAGAACTGGCTCAAGCCCACACGCAGTAACCTGGGAAAATTTCATGCTACCCTCTGGGCACCTCTAAGAGGCAATTTTTCCCCTTTCGCAAGCACAGTGCCTGAGTGTAGAAAGAGTTTTTCTTTAATAAAAGTAACCTAGTATTAATTTGAGAAAACAGCACAAGCAGGATTCCTGAACATAAAAGTATGAGCAAAACACCCACTCCAGGGTACACTGGGCAGTGTCTTTTGCTTCAGATTCTTGAATCCAACACCAAAGTGGCTGTAGTGTGCAGGGTGGTGGTGGGGTCTATGCCAAGTACAGCATGCAATCCAACACCAAAGTGCCTGTAGTGTTCCCCCCCTTAACACCCCACTCACAGTTGTTGTCCCTGGTCAATGAAGACCTAGAGTTCAGAGGTGCATTTGCATGAATTCTCGTCCAACCATGGTGGGGGTGGGGGCACCAGCTGGTCCTGCCGGCTGAATGCTCGCCACTTCCACCAGCCACTCCCATCGGTTACCTTCTGTTGCCACCTGTGTTAGTATATAGGCTGGTTTGTCAGCCTGAGATAGAATTTTGGGTTTACTTTCGATACTCATATCCTTATTAATATGTATGAAGAACAAAGATACTATGCATTGAATTTCCCACAACCAGATGTGGCTTTTAGCACAATGAGAAAAGATAAGGGATAGAGCTAAAAGTGTTACAGGGTATGGAGGGAGGGGGAAAAGAGAAAGCCCTCTAGCAACCTGTCTCTCTGCTGTGACCTCTGCAGGTCAGTTTCTTGAGGTTCTACCCAACTCTTAGATCTTGTCAGTTCTTAGTAGACTGGGTAGAAACACTGTCCTACCACAAGTATTTTCAGCTCTGATTGAGCACTTAAAATAACAGAAGACTCCTAATGGAGCCTCTTTAGCTCTTTTGTTGAACATTGGAGAGGAACAGGTTAAATCAGACTGGGGGTCTTTGGGGAGAGTCCACACCTTCTGGCAAGAACACCTATTCCCACCCCCTCTTACTCTCACAGGGGCCTGGCATTCGAGACCCTGGCTTAATGAGGTCCTTTCCGCTGAGGGTGATCCCCTCATTTGGGACACATAAAGCACAGTTGTGCTCCCCTTTACTCCTACAATAAAGACAACAACATTGATAACAACATTTCACTGCCCCTGCATTCAGTACTAAAGTGATTTGTAACCCAACACCAGCCAATGTTGATCACTTTGAGCAACACCTCTCTATCTGCTGGATATCTAGGCAGAATAGGTGTGTACATGTAAATACAGTTTGCTCCTGAAGTCTCTCCCCCTCCCAGCTAGCTGTAAGGGGAGAATTCAATCAGACCCTACTTACATCTGCATTCACAACTCCCACGACTGTGTACCCGGATCAAGTAGCTGCAAGACAAAGTAACTGCACATGCAAATAAGGTGTATTTGCATACTTAAATTGTCTGGAAATTGAGCTCCAGGATTCCCGTAGGAAATGATCACTTTGATTAGCAGGTGTCTTTGTATTTTATAAGCCATAAAATTAGTCATTGTGCAGCTGAGTGCAGTGGGGAGAATCCCAAACCCTACAGCCTCTGCAGCCTCTGCCCTCTATGTGCTGCCAGGTACTCATCCCAGAGAACAATGGCTCACACCTCCTTGCCAGCCTCCACTCTGCCATTGCTGGACCATTGCTGGGAGTAGGGGGATAGGTACTGAAGGAACCATACAATGCACAGGCTCAGAAATGGCTGGGAGGGATGTGTGTGGGGACACTCTTTGACAGTGCTTTCCATCCACAAGTCTCAAAGGCCCAGATGCTCAAAGGCATTTAGGCTTCTAACTTCCATTGAAATCAGTAGGATGTTTGGAGGTAGGTAGCTTGGAGAATCTGGGCCTACCTGCTTTGCAAGATATCACTGACTCCATTTTATAGATGGGGAAACTGAAGCAGAGATCGATGCGATGACCCTCCCAGACACTCACCGCAAGGAAGCACCCATTTGGAGTTAGAATTCAGCAATCCTGACTCCTCGTCCAAGGCCTGCCCCACTGAGCCACAGCCACCAAGCTACAAAATGCCTCAGTCTTCAGTTGCAGTAAGAAAACCCAGTCCAGAGATCTCCACAGGGCCCAGCATGCCCCATAGTTGCCCTGACACCAAGAGAAGGCTTTTCTTTAGACCTTCATCCCTTCAGAAGGGGAGCAGCCACCCACCCTCCTCTGGCCCACTCTGGTCCCCCCCCTTTGTGCCCCCTCTAACTCCCACCCATCCCTCCGGAGCTCCCAGCTCTCCAGCATGCAGCAGCCTGTCTCCTGCTCTCAACTCGGACACAGAAATCCCTGAAGGTGTCCTTTCCACATTCCAGCATCGCACAGAACCCAGCTCCACTGTCTTGCAGAGCAGGCAGCAACCCCTTTCCTGACTGCTCATCAAATCCAGGTCATAGGGAGACGCAGCATGCAGCACAGCCTGTGGTTAGTCACCTGAGATCTAGCGTCAGGGAGGACCATGGGGGCTGAGCAGGGGCGCTGGAACAATTTTTATAGTGGGGGTGCCGAGAGCCATTGAACCAAACAGTAACCCTGTATATAATGGAAATCACTTTAAGCCAGGGGGTGTAGCAGCACCCCCAGCACCCCTACTTCCAGCACCTATGGGGCTGTGTGCGTCCTGCAGCCTCTGGAGAGAATCTCCTTTCTATGGATTCCAGCTTAGTCCTATGTCTTTCCCTTTCTCCTCAATAGCCTTCCCTGCACCTCCCCCTTCTCTCTGTCCTTGCCTCTCCCTCCTTGCCAGCTGCTCCCTGCCCCTCTGAACCCCCTTTTCCTGGCACACCAGCAACACCTGCATTGTGTCAGTCCCCTGTCCATCCATGCATCAGGGACTCTGGGGCTGACACTGCCCTCACGGTGTCCATCAGGGGGAGTCTCCATTGAACTGACCTGATTCTGCTCTCAGGAATGTCAGGAAGAGGGAATGTGACTGAGGCCCACGGAAATCAGCGGGAGCCTTTCCATCGGTCTAGTGGGTGTCCAATCAGGCCTTAAACCAGGTGTAACTCCACTAGAGTCAGCAAGTTTACACCAGCATGAAACTGGGGAAAGTGAGGTCAGGATCAGGCCCCTGTATGTGCTAAGCAGGTTCCCACAGAGATGGAAAGCAAAGTATGCCCATGGCACCGAGACCCGTCTCTGACCAGGGATCTCCTGGCCCAGCCGGCAGTGATGAAGCCGGGAGTTGCTAGTGATGCCACCGTTTGTAGCACAGCGGTGCATGCAGTGACTGTTACCCCCTCAGCCAGTCAGAGCTTTCCTATCGCGCTCTCTTTGAAAGGACGCGGCCCCAGCAGCTCTACTCTGGCACAGCGGCACCTCTGGCTGCAGCAGAACTGGCCACACACCCAAAAGGGAGACGTGTTACTGCCAACATAAATCAAGCCGGCTGCGACACAGCTACTCCCACACTCGTCTGGAACATAACACAAACAGCTTCTCATTTATTTATGAGGATATTGCCTTATTGCCGATAAATAACCTTAATATGCCTGATTGGGGGCTGCACATTAAGCAGAGATGCGGCAAGTGACTGAAGAGAAGTCCCAGGAGCATGGCTAAATTAGGCAGCTTGTCTTACGAATATGCAGCCCTATAAATACCAAGCCTGTGTATGTCTTTTCCTGAGATTAAAACCAGAGGGGAAAAGCTAGAAGAGACACAGTTTCCTTCTGATCACTGGTGCAGTATGAGGGGCTCAGCCCTCTCGCCTGTCCTCGGGCCCCTGGAAACTACACTAGCCCTTTAAGAGCTGGCTCTCTTAGCCTTTCAGCCACTGTCTTCAAATCCTCAGGCCTTATTCCTCCCAGGCTTGGTACCAGGACCCTTGGGGGCCAGTCTTCCTCTGGCTCATGGAGAACAGGAGACAGGGATCCTCCAACTGCCTCACCCAGTCTTCAGGGAATTTTAGGTCTTGCTCTTGGGTGGCTTCCTGCCAGGCTGAAGCTGGTGCAGGTTAGCCCTTGGCCTCTCTAGCAGCCAGCCCCCTCTTCCTGGGCTGCAGCCTCTTATCCCAGCTGTGCTGGTCAACCAGTTAGTGTGAAGGAAGCCACTCTGCCCATTAGCCCGGTAGTGGCTGTGATGGGGTGAGGGTTACACACCCGTCACATGGGGTATGGCACGGTCCTTGAGCCACAAGCATCTGGTCCCTCCTTTTTCAGGGGACCTAGAACTTGGGGCTATCCATGGCAAGGGAGCAGCTGCTCAAGTCTGTCTCCTAAAAAGCTGAGAGACCTGGTTGGTGCCTGCAAGCAGGGGTAGGGAGCAGGCCCCAACCTGTGTGCTCACCACAGATACCCAGCAGTGCATTGGAAAAGAATGGTCATCTCACTCCCAGGGAGGAGGCCATAGCGAGGTCCACTGAGGCCCTCTGTAACCTGCCAGCATGAGGGAGAAGGAGCTGCCTAGAGCCCTCCCGCCACCATCCCCCAGAGAGGAGGGGAGGCCATGTGACGGGTGGCAGGAAGTGCCCATTCGGAGAGTGGTGGAAGTCTGTTGGGAGCAGGGCTCAATTTGGTTTGGGGGTGTCTGGGAGAGGTGGCATTTTGGTGGAGTGGGACCCTTGTTAGTCTTACTCCACCCATGCTCTTAATTCCCAATGGGTTGTGGGGAACTATGAGGAGAAATAGGTGCCAGGAGAAGAGGGTGCAGCGTGGAAACAGCAGATGCCAAAGACCTTTGTCCACATGATCTCCAAGACATTTCTGCCCTGTAGGCCGCCCTCAAGTCCTTACAAAGCAGCAAAAGCCCTTTCTGGGTTGATATCACAGTGCACCAGCCAAACCAGATTTCCAAGGGAGGTGTGTTGTTGCTCTTTTGGGGACATCGCCAGACATGACTGCTCTCCTCACCTGCTGGGATGGCAAACTCTTTTCTGCTCCCGTTTGGCCTAGATTTATGGAAAAGTGTAGAAAAGAAACCACATGCTTTGCAATTACACGTCACCTGACATTTTAGTTTCTCCTAAATCCTATTGGGTTTATTTGTTTGTTTGTTTTTAGAACTGCATTGTACTTGCCATAGGCAAAGCTGGTAGATATATCTATGGTTAAGCTTGTCCAAGATTTTCCATTATAAACCTCTATTTCCCGTTGCCTATAAACTTTGCCAGACTTGACCGCTTTGGGCTGAAAGTTTCCATATTTTCTGTCTGATTCATGGTAATTTTTTCTGGAAAGTTTCAGCAAAAACTGTGCAGCCATCACCAAAAAGAAGATTAGTGAGATAATAGGTAATTTTGCTAAAGTTAATAAAAAATCCAGCTCTTTCTTTGAAAGACAATAGCACCTCCATACTTTGGAGCAAGAATTTAACATTTGGCTTGGGTTTCTTCTGGGGTCAGAGAGTTGTGCTTTGATATTCCCATGAAAATCCACCCAGATTTGGCCAAGCATAAACCTCTGAAAACTGCCATTTGCACATATGCAGCAGACTGTGTTAGAGGCTTGCGCCTAAATGATTTGAACATTCCATCTGCCCTGAGTGTGCTCTCAGGTTCCACAGAGGCTGAGTTCCAGACATCAGCAGCAGTAGCCCCTTTGGTCTTGTTGGTGAACTCCTGGTGCCTAGCCCAGTGTGCCTTCATGTGCTCAAGTCCCAGGTCTTCCACTGACTGATGTTAATAACTGTGTGTACTTTGCTGCCCTTATTACGGATAAGTCTCATGCTCCTATGATAGGAGCCAGGCAAGTATCATTCCCTGCATTTTTCAGCTGGAGTAGCTGAGAGGTTGCACCAGGTCAACGCTGTAAGAGCTGTGAATAGAACCCTGTTTTCAATACAACAGACCACTTAGTCACACTGCCTTTCGGAATGAATGTGCCAGATCTATGTGCTTGGCAGTGCTGTCTGTAACCACTAAACCCACCTTTCCTTCACAGCAAAGAATAGAGCCAAGAAATCTTGATTCCCAACATTCCTCTACTATCCTACAAACATTTGTGTAAGCCATTAGTAAAGCATGCGTCCCCCTTCCTGTGACCACATAGAGAAATAAAGCCTTCTACTACTACCAGTTACTCCTTTACCTCAAACAATAGAGGCCTGCACTGTGGATTGAGGGTTCAGACTCTGCTGGTGGTTGATGTTGGGGTCAATATGGAATTTCTGTTTTTCATCTTTCTTTTCATTTTTAAAAAACCTAGAAACTATACAGCTATATTCAAACATGATTTAGATTGCAAAGTCAAGTGCTTTGAAGTTAGGAAATGCCAGAATTATGGTTCTATTCTGTATAGATTCTTATACCACCTTATTGCCACGGTCATTTCAAGAGGAAAACTTGAAACATTTCATTCCAAAACATGTCTGCATCAAACATTTCAAGATTGTCTGAACCTTTTCCTTCTGGTTTTCTTCTGAAACAAAATTCCAGTGAAAACAACCGGGTTTGGTGAAGTGTTTCTGTTCAATGGAACTGCACATTCCAACAGTGTTGGGCACTACAGGGCAGATGGCTTTGGGGAAATTCAGGACCAGGAGTATGTTGGGATCAGCTTGCAAGTAGTAACCAAGGCTGGTGGAGACCACGGTGGGGCTGTTGTGTTGTCAGCAGGCTGTTGGGGTCAGAGTGCTGAACCAGACTGCACTGCACACGGGGTTACAGGGCAAGCAGTGACACAGCTTCTCACTGGTCTGAGTCGCATCCCAGAGCGTGTTACATTGGCAAAGTCAAACAGGATTTACACCTGGCTGTTTTGACTGAGGTTTACACTTCAAGCAGTGGTAAATTAGTTTTAACTGATTCTCCCGTGAGAAAGCTGGGAACAGTTGAAGAAAGGCCACAGAACTAGAACAAAGGGAAATGTAAAGGTGAGCAAGCAGCAGCAAAGGCAGGAGGAGCAAAGGAGCAGATGCTGAGCTCCCCAAGAAGCAGTTAGCAGAGCTGTGTACATACTGAGGTGTGTCAGCAGCTGATCAGAACCAGTCGGACCTAGTGGCCGTGCTGCACCCATATGCCATGAGGGGCTCCCTTATTCTCGTACAGGGCATGCAGTAGACCCAGCAGATGGATCCCCAGGTGATCTAGCAGAGATAGCACCAATGCTGAGAGGTTCAGAGCTGGGTAGGCCAGAGTGGAAAAGCTGGTAGAGGAGGAAAGATGGATAGAGCTGGAGGCCAGGTGTCAGGGCGAGGAGGCAGAGCTGGAGCAACAGAAGCTTGCTGACCAGGACAAACATAGGCAGCTTGGACAGAAGAGGAGGGGTGGGGGGCTTGCAGTGCAGTCTGTTTATGCACACAGGGGTGTCCCTTGTATCCCCCTGAGATCTCAATGAAGGTATTCTGCAATCCCATCTAAAAAGTTTATAGGGATGGCAGCCTTATTTCTTTCTCCATGGTAGGACACTTTCCCGCACCAGTTGTTGGTAACTTCAGCAGGCACTTAAACTTAAACAGGCTGGCAGCACATATTTCAGGATGCCAGCAGCTGCTGTGCTCTCAGTACCTTTGTTATCCTTAGGAGTGAGATAGCAGCTAAAGTCACTAGTGCCAGTATTCAGTGCCATTGTCCTGTACTCGCACCCAAGGAAATAGGGACCAACATTTTATTGTTTCTTGCAACCATGAATGTCATGCCCATCCTTTACCCATCACACCACACTTTTCCTTGCAAACACCAGCCCTGTCCCCATTTAACAGATGGGCACAGAGAGTTAAGGGTTTGTCCCACACTTCTCAGACACCTCAAGGGGAGCTGTGACTGCTCAGTTCCTCAGGCACTTTGCCCAAGGACACACATTGAGTTAGTAGCAGAGTGGGGACTAGAGCCCAAGGCTCCTGACACCCAATGCTACGTTCTCACCATTGAGCACTCGGATGCTGAGCTGAACTGCCCCTCCAACCCTTTTGAGGTTTGCCCGTTGCTAGCCTAGAAGCTGTGAAGTTTTCATAGAGTCCAGGGCCAGAAGGGACCAGTGTGATCATCGAGTCTGCACTCCTGTATAACACAGGCCAGAGACATGCCCCAAAAGAATAACGTTGCAAAAGGCAGGCACAATTGTTAAACACACTGTAATTTCTGCAGTTGATGTTTGCAATCCACTCTCTGCATCTCAAAAGCAGCTGCCACATTTCATTATCTCCAAGCTGCTCATTTGGACCTTGCCAGCAATACAAAGTCTGTGTACAAAGCAACATAATCATCATCTAACTTGTGGAGAATCTCCTTGGCTGCCTTTCTCTCCCCTCTGCCTTGAGCTGGATAATTTTGGAAGCATCGGGGTTTTCGATTGCCTGCAATTTGCATGGCAATCTTTAGCAATTTTTTTGTTATTGTTTTATTTTTTTTAAAAGAGCTTGTCTGCCAAGAGAAGGGATCAGGCTGCCCAGGGAGATTAGAAATGGGCCATAGCTGTTTGGGTTCTTGGGTTTAAATGGGAGCTCTGTGAGCCTATTAGCTGTGCACAAACAATGGGGAAATGTCATTTTCCTTCTACCTCTCATTTCAGATACAGCATTTCTAGTCTTAACCATCTAGCTAGCGCTAACATACAGGGCTTGGAGCACTCCCAGCATTACCTGAGTGATGCCCTGTCTCCATGGGTAGCAATAGCAGCACATCAGGTCATGCACTGACCATTCCTTATACTTCTGTGGCCAAAACACTGCCAAAGGGCTGCAGCTCTAAGTGGAATGGTGCAAAGCGAGAGGTGCATGAGGGTGAGATGGCTTCTCAGGGTGCCCAGACCTGGGAGTTGCCTTGTTAGCCCCTGCCTCAGCGAGACGGAGACTTGCTTGTGCTTAGCTGAGTGTGAGGTCACTGACACCTCCAACCTGTCAGCTACCCCAACATTCTCCTCTGGGCTCTTCCAGCCTCCTCTTTGCCCCTGTCACTGGACACACAGAAATAGCCAGGTTAGCTGTTCCCAAGGGAACAGTGTATGCACAGCTTCACTAGTACCACTCCGGATCAGGTCCTTTATAACATCAGACCTTTATAACATCTGAGAGATAGTGATAGTGAAAACAGCCATATGTTTATCATTAAATGTAAGGATTTAAGTGATATTGAGTAAGAATAATGAAAACATATAAAACAAAAAGCATCACATGCTTCTTAGAGTCTAACTTTAACTGTAACAGGCTAAAATCTTTGTCTACAGTAGTTTCTCTCCTAAAGCAACCTCCCAGCATCACCAGCCAACCTGGGTGGGCTCCACCTTTCATGAATGCACAAAGTGCTGGCCTTTTTGCTCCCTCAGTGATGAATTAAAGATGTGTCCTTTTGCCTTCTTCTTATATTCCCAAAGGTTATTGTTTTGTCCCCACAGTTAGGAGAATCCCTGGGGTTTAGACTCCGGTGTCTTGCCAGCTCCCAATTTTCTCCATATGTAGATTTGGCTTCCATTGCAGTGGCTTACGGTGCTTAACTTGCATGGCCAATGGCAAGACAGGTGAATTAATGTCCTGTATCTGACCCAAAGTGTGTGTGTCTCGCTTGCCTTGATTTAGACATATTGTTAGTACCTACACACGACTGCTTACATCTCATGCGCATAGATCACCCAGTGATTGTGAGGAACAGGGTGATCCGGGCTTTCATTTAAGATCTCCCATGACATTTGCTACGACAGCAATGTGCTGAGTGTAGTGAGTTTGGCAGGCCTGTCAGTGCCAATGTTACAGAACAGCAGCCCTTTGCCAATTGGAATTCAGGGGCCCTAAGAGTCACAGAGGAGGAGGAGGAGCACAGCTGTTATGCACCCTCAGCATCTCCCTTCTACCCTTGGGAGCAGAGCCAACCTGCAGCCTCAGCACAGAACCAGAGCCCTGTCCTGTTCTTCCTCTGCCCTCTGCAGTGCAAACAAAAGCTGTATAGATCCATAAGGCCGGCTCAGGCCAATGCAACATCCTTATCCGTAGGAAATTATTGGGGAGTCATCAAGGGAAAATGGCCTCAGGGCTAAAGCACTGGACTAGGCACCGGGAGATTTTGAATCTACTCCCAGATAGGATTGGACTTGCTATCCATGGATAAATTATGTTATTGCTGTGTGCCCCAGTTTCCCTCTCCAATGAATGGGCATATGTGACATTCCCCTCTGGTGTTATCCAGACCGGTGATGTGCTAGGTCATTCTAATCCTTGACTCTGAGAGCCAGCCTTACCCTGCTCTGCTGTGAGAACCCCCACTCCTGGGCTGTTCACGCACAGCTCCTTGGATTGTGCAACCGAATGACACTACCCAATATCTCCAGTCCCAGACACAACCCTGGGAACCTCTGCTGGACACTGCAAACTTATATGAGTTGGTCAATTTAACAAAGAAATTGATATGTACCAGGCTTGTTATCCCAAGGGGAGTCTCCAAAATGCTTCAAACCAAACACAGTGCTTCAGGTAGAATAAACAAACAGATTTATTAACTATAAAGAAAGATTTTAAGTGATTATAAGTCAAAGCACAACAAGTCAGATTTGGTCAAATGAAATAAAAGCAAAACGCATTCTAAGCTGATCATAACACTTTCAATGCCCTTACAAACTTAGATGCTTCTTACCACAGGCTGGCTGGTTGCTCTTCAGCCAGGCTCTCCCCTTCAATCAGCGCTTCAGTCGCTTGGTGGTGGTGTCTGTAGATGTAGGTGGAAGAGAGAAGAAGAGCCTGGCAAACGTCTCTCCCTTTTATCATGTCCTTTTTTCCCTCTTGCCTTTGCCCCCTCCTCCCTTTAGAGGTGAGCATTACCTCATCGCAGTTTCAAACTGACCAAAGGAAGGGGGGTGACTCCCTCAAGAGTCTAACATATTCTTTTGTTGCTGCCTAGGCCAGCGTCCTTTGTTCCTGTGAGGCTGGGCTGGGTTTGTCCCATACATGCCCTGATGAGGTGTGAACTGCCTCTCTGCTGTTGGAGAGTTTTTGCCTGGGCTTATTTTAAGCCATGAGGATACATTTTCAGCCTCATAACTACATATGGGAAATTATACCCTATAATATTACTATAACATTACTGTAACAATTACTATAACATCACTGTAACAACCATGCTCGGTGCATCATGAGCCTTCTGAAGACACCCAACATGACAAACTTTCCATTGGATACCACACAATCATTTTACAAGGATGAACATGGGGGTGCAGGGTGTTCCCCCGAGGTGCAGAGCGTCACAGGATAACAGCATTTTTCCTCCCATGAGGGGGTGAGGCTTAATCCATGAATGTTTGTGAAGTGCTCTGTGATGCTCTGTGTGCAACAGAAGGGCAAAGGGTTATTATTATACTGAATGTGAGGCTGGCTAAAGCTCCACAGAATCTGTTGCAAGGAGATTCCTTCAATCCTGGCGGGGGGATGGACTAAGTGACCCACAAGGACTCTCCAGGCTGGTCTGCTCTGAGTCAGTGTGGCCCTGCAGCTGATAGTAGAAGCTCAGATATTCCAGGCTCCAGCAGGTTTACGCTGTGCTTGCAGTTCTCTATTAATACTACTATTAAATGTATTGTGGTAGGACCTCAGAACCCCAGCCTCACTGTGCTAGGTGCTGTATAGACACAGATAATATGCTGCCATCATGCCTTTTCCCAAAACAATCTCCTAAAATCCATGTCAGAAGCCTGGAAGAAAGCAGAGATATAATGCAAATTTAAAAAAAAAAAAGTTTAAATAGCATAACCTGGTTAGTTACAGGCCCATCAACTTGACACAGATCCTGGGCAAAATAATGCAGCAGCCATTACGGGACTCAATTAATAAAGAATTAAAGGAGGGTATTGTAAGTAATGCCCATTAACATAGGTTTATGGAAAATAGACTCTGTCAAGCTAACTTGAAAATTTGTTGATGGTATTGCAAGTTTGGACGCTACAGGTAATAATGTTAATAGTTGAGGTTGGTGGTACTTTGAGCAGAGGGTTGGACTAGATGACCTCCTGAGGTCTCTTCCAACCCTAATCTTCTATGATTGTATGATTCAAATGTTGATATAACAAATATACATAGACATCTATAAGGCTTTGCCTTGGAGCTGCACACATTAAATGGATTAAAAACTGGCTGACAGATCTCAAAATGTAATTATAAACAAGGAATTGTCATCAAGTGGGTGTGTTTCTATTGGGTCCCGCAGGGATCGTTTCTTAGCCCTATGCTATTTAATACTTACCAATGAGCTGGAAGGAAATGTAAAATCATCACTGATAACATCTGCAAATAACACAAAAACTGGAAGAGTGGTAAATAATGAAGAGGGCAGGTCACTGATATAAAGCGATCTGACTTTCTTGGTAAACTGAGCGTAAGCAAACAATATGCATTTTAACACAGTTAAATGTAAATGTATACATCTGGGAACAAAGAATGTAGGCCACACTTACAGGGATGGGGGGCTCTATTCTAGGAAGCAGTGACTGAAAAAGATTTTGTGCTTGTGATGGATAATCAGCTGAACATGAGCTCCCCATGCGATGCTTGGCCAAAAGGGCTAATATGATCCTTGGATGCATAACCGGGATATTTCAAATAGGAGCAGAGAGATTATTTTGCCTCTCTATTTGGCACTCCTGTGACTGATGCGGGGACACTGTGTCCGTTTCTAGTGTCTACAATTGAAGAAGGATATTGATAAATTGGAGAGAGTTCAGAGAAGAATCACGAGAATGATTAAAGGATTAGAAAACCAGCCTCATAGTGATAGACTCAAGGAGCTCAATCTATTTAGCTTAACAAAGAGAAGGTTAAGGGGTGACTTGATCACAGTCTATAAGTACCTACATGGGGAACAAATATTTAATAATGGACTCTTCAATCTAGCAGACAAAGGTATCACATGATCCAATGGCTCGAAGTTGAAGCTAGACACATTCCAACTGTAAATAAGGTGTACAATTTTAATAGAATAATTAACCAGTGGAACAATTTACCAAGGGTTGTGGAGGGTTCTCCATCACTGGCAATTTTTAAATCAAGATTAGATATGTTCTAAAAGATCTGCTATAGGAATTATTTTAGGGAAGTGCTATGGCCTGTGTTTCACAGGAGGTCAGATAAGATGATCACAATGATCCCTTCTGGCCTCGGGATCTATGATTTTATGCCCGCCTTTATCAGCTTCCTGATCACAGCCCTCCACAGAGATGGTAGATAATGTGCAAAAGATGCCAGCATCCTCAGGAGAACTGGGTTCTATTCCTACATCTGCCATTGGCCTGCTGGGTGAACCTTGGATAAGTCATTTCCCCTCCCCGTGCCTGAATTTCCACATCTGTAAAATGGGGATAATGACACTGATGTCCTCTGTAAAGCCCTTTGAGATCCACTGAAAAGCACTAGATAAGTGCAAGGGGTTTTTATCCTACTTGCCAGACACCAACCCACCACCAACATCCCTCAGTAACCAAGGGTCAATAAACAATCTCATAGCTGAGTTGCATGTGTTGGCCCAGGGTGAGACATGCAGCTCGCTCCTTGGGTCAAGGTAACTGTCTCAATCAAGCCTGATGCTGTATGTGACATGCCAGATATTGCCAATAATTAGCCAATGGCTTCACATGCCCTGTCAGGGGACTCAAGGTCAGGCCCTGGATTGGTGCCAAGGGCTGGAAGAATCAGAGATCTTGCCCAGTAAGGCTCACCTGCTGTGACTATGCACACAGTGCCTGGGCTCTGATTGATCTGACGTGTGCGTTTCCCAGTTTTATCGCTCCCTCATTATTGATTTTCCTTTTTATGAATCAAAGAAGCGCTGTTATGCTCTGCTATGAATGATTCTCATCCCGCCCTTCCCCGCTGGCTGCCTGCCCTGGGAGGGTTATTTATGAGCGATTCATGGGCCTTGGCACATATTTAAGGTGGTGAAAGCACAGAGATAACCAGGAAGCTTTCCCCATGGAGTGACAACACATCTGTACCTCATCCATTCATGACCTGAGGATAGCTGGGGAAGGCTCTCCTTCCTCTCAGTCAGCAACAAGCCAGTGCCTCCAGGTGGTGTTCGGGAGTGCTATGTGCTGTTGGGAATGCTATGTTCTGAATGACAGAAAAGGTCTGTCTACACTGCATTGTACACCCAGGTCTCTGGGACCTGGCTTTGTGGATTCAGTGTTTCCAAGCCAGTGCTTTACTGCATTGTAAAACCTGGGCTTACAATTGGTGGTCCTGGATTTCATAATCATGCTAATGTCTCCATAGTGCACAACACACATGCTGATTTAAGTCTGTGGCTTGAGCTGAGTCCACACTGCAAAATGGCAAAGCTTGGACCGGAGTCACAGCGAGACTTGGGCTCTGACTCATTGCTCTAGCAAGGTCCTAGGACTCTGGTCCTGCGTGCTTGATAACATGAGTCCAACTGATTTGTGTGTGGACGGAAGAGGGATTCAAGGGTGAGTCAGAGCATCGGCTGAGCGCGCAGTGTAGACATACCCTAAGGTTCCAGAGCATTTTCATAAGGCAGGAAATGTAACCTCAGAATTGTGGCAAAAGGATAGTTGAGGTGAAAAGACTTTCTGGACACTCCAGTTCTCTGCATGGATACATTGGCTTTCATGTGCGCTCCCTGCTCTAAACTGCCAGGCTGTTGCTGCGTGCTGTTAAACATTTCACCCCAGAGGGGGCTGCATTGCAATGACAGGTGAAGTGATTTCTGTGCTTGTAAAATGGGTTGGTGGCTTTTAGGATGGGAAGTGCTAACTACAGTTGGTTGAACTTTTTACCGCAAAAAATTTTTTCAGCAACAAATAGCTTTCCAACACAATGACACTTTTGCTGAAAAGTTTCATTCTGATAAAAATGTTCTCATTTTCTGATGAAAAACTAAAACTGGGCATTTTTTATCAAATTTTTCTTCAAACCAAATATTTTCCACAAAAGCAGTTTTCATAAACTACGCAGGGTTGTTTTTTTTTCCCTTCTGGTTTTGGTATTTCATTGAAAACAAAACAAAACAAAACAAAAAAAGGGAAGGGGGGGCTGGAAGGAGAGAGAATGCTTTAAGAAAACCCAAATATTTTCCAAATGTCCCACAAAAATGAATTGAGCCATCTCTCATGCTCAATAGAGTTTGCTGCTGTGCCGCTGCTGAGACGAGTCACGTCCAGTTTACAGCAGACTGGAGGCTGCAGTCCTGGCCAGGAGGTGGCATGCTGATCCCAAGGAAATAACAGGTGGAAAGCAGGGGTGCTGGAACAATTTGTATAGTGGGGGCGCTGAGAGCCATTGAACTGTAAACCCTGGATATAATGGAAACTATTTCAAATGGTTGGACTAGATGATCTCCTGACAGGGCCGGCTCCAGGCACCAGCATTCCAAGCAGGTGCTTGGGGTGGCAATCTGCAAGGGACGGCAGTCCATGTGTTTTTGCCGTCCCAAGCAGCACGCTGAATTGCCGCCGTGGACAGCGGGGGCAGTCCGTGTGCCGTTAGGGTGGCACATGCATTTCCGCGGTGGTGGCAATTCGGCGGCAGCTTCTATGTTCAGCTGCCCACGGCGACAATTCGGCAGCTTCTGTCTTCTGGCTGAAGACAGAAGCTGCCACCGAATTGCTGCTGCTGCGGAAATGCATGTGCCGCCCTAACGGCACACAGACTGCCCCCACCATCCGCGGCGGCAATTTGGCGCGCTGCTTGGGGCGGCAAAAACAGTAGAGCCGGCCCTGTCTCCTGAGGTCTCTTCCAACCCTAATCTTCTATGATTCTTCTATGATTCTATGATTCAAGTCAGGGGGTGCTGCAGCACCCCTCACACCCCAAATTCCAGCACCTATGGTGGAAAGACTTGAAATGCCAGCCTCCCTGTCTTGCTGGCTCATTGTCCTGGCTCCAGACCCAAGGCAGCAGCACACAGGAGCTGGGCATTCAGGACTCCGCTGGTTGCAGGGAGTGGTGTATGCATGGTGGGGCCCCGAAGGCCTAAAAAGCCTTGTGAAATAGCCATGTTTCAGGTTAAGAGAAAAGTCACCCTGCTCCTCTGGGTAATGGGCAGGGGTGTCTGCTGCCTGAATTCCTTGTGTCCTGCAGGCTCCTCCCTGGCCTCTCCTTTCCCTTTGTCTCTCACCACCAGTCCGTGCAAAATATTGTCACCAGTTTGGCTGCCTTGCCTGCCTCTCTGCCCAGTGCCACACCCTTGAGTCTCAGCATTGACTTCCCTTCTCCTCTAGGAATGGTTATTCCTGTTCTTATTTCTGCTCCTCCTTGATTGCTCTCAAGGCGGGTTCCCAATGCGCTTCAGAATGACCAGGCATAGTGTCCAGGTCACTGTGCAGAACATGCGCCAAGACCAGGCCTCTCAGAGCTCGCAGCAGAGTTCTGACAACGCTTTGTGCTCTCTAGCCAAAGGTCCCGGGTGCTATCCCTGGGGTGTGAGGAGGATTGCCCCCATTAAATATGGGAGGAAACTCAGGAAGAAAGAAAGGTGACAGGATCTATCTAAGGTCACAATGGGTAAAATCACCCTTTGGCAGAGAGCCAGCACCATTATGTCCCCCTTGGCCCTCAGGACCAGAGTGGGGCAGGAGCTAAATGGTGCCTAGGCCTAGTGCTGGCTCGGGCCTAGTGAGCCGTGGGCTGGGGAGGCAGATTCCTGTTTTGAGTGACCTCCTTCCTCCCCCAGGGGCTGTCAGTGAGTCATTCATGCATTTCTCAAGTGGCTGCCTCTCACTGGGAGCTCATAATCACGGCACGCCTGACCAGTGACTAATCACTGTTCACCCCGTCACACTGCCTGTGGTCTCCCAGGCTGGCACCCCACACTGCTGCTGCCATGGACACCTGGACATGACTCACTGGGTCTCCCAGCTGGCTCTGGGCTCAGCGAAGCATTGCAGCTTTGTCCCTGTGACACGTGAGCCTCGCTTGCCCCAGGGCTCTCTCCATGGCGTCCGGAGATGACTGATTTTGCTCTGTCCCAGTGCTGATGAGGTGCTGCGTTGGCCTCTCATGCTGTTAGCGACTGCACAGCTCTGACGCCCGGCGTGATGTATTCAGTAATATACTGGGCTTAATGGACCATTTCATTCTCCTCTCTGTGCCTTTTACTTGCTATTTGTGATTCCTCCTTCCAGTTAAATACACGGCCCCTTCCTTTCCACCCCCACGTGGACTCTGTGCTGTGAGTTGCCTGCACTTACCATGTAGTGACCGCCAGCGACCCTGGAGGGGAAGACTAGGGCCGGCTGGACAAGGAGATTGGCACTGAGATGAGGAATGGACACTGGGATTGGGTAGGCAAGGAGAATGGGACTGGAACAAGAAGCCAGACGTGGGAAGAGACAGGCGTGGGGCAGAGACAGTTTGGAGAGGGTGGAGCAGAAGGGGAAAGTCTTGGGGGAACAGGCAGAACAGTCTCAGACCACTAGAGAACACTTCCCTGCAAGGCCTGGAATGGAATCCAAGATTTGTGAGTGTCACCTGTCTACTGTCAGCTAATATCTGTGAAACTCACTAGCAATGGGAGTGTTTCTCATCCCCAGGCATCATCCATCCTGTGCACTGAATGAGGCAGGGGTCCTGTGGAAAAAATAGTATGTGAACATGTAATCATAATCAGATGTAGGCTGTATCATAATGCAAATGCACAAGGGGGCTGAGTTAAGGTTACACAGGCAACCTTAATTCTGGCATTTCCTAACTTTTGAGTGCTTGACTTTGCAATCTTAATAATGTTCTTTTAATGCAGGGCTACTCAACTGCATCAGGGCCAGCATGCTCAGCTCCTCACAGGATTGGGCTTTTATGGGCTTTAGGGCCCCATTCTCTGCTATGCTCAGTGTCTGTGGGGCTCAGCGGCGGGGGATATTTTTCCCTATTCCCTGCCCCCGCACAGGTAATGACAGCCTGGACCCTGCTTTAACTTACACCAGATAGTGACAGCATCCAATAGCTGTGGAGGCTGTGGTGCAGAGCGCTCTGGCCACACACACCCCTCCATGCCCTTCCCCACCCCAAACACACCCTCCCCACAGCCCCCATGAGAAGAGCCAGGGGGTATGTTCTCTTTGGGGCCTGCAGCAGGTTCCATACCTCACTGGAGATGTTCTAGTTTGGTATCCTGCAGTGCAGGCTTCCTGGGAGTGAGGGTTTAGCAGCGTGACCATAGTCCAATGCTAAGAGCTGGTGACTACACTTGCAATATTTATATCAGCGGCTGCTGCTTTGTGCTACTGCTCCCCAGCTGAAGATTTCTTAGGAAAACACAAGACTGTAAATATCTCTGTGAGGGCATGTAACAATGCAGCACTTTGGAAAACAACAATTTGCCCTGTGCAGCCAGTCTTGGCTATGAACACACAGGGCTTCTCTAATGCTACCCATCTATTTTAGGCTCTTACAGGACCCCAGTTACCACAGTGTCCGAGTGCCTGCTGTTCCAGTGAATTTCTTCATACAGCCCCCGTGCTCAGGGCCGGCTCTAGGATTTTTGCCGCCCCAAGCAAAAACAATTTTGGCCGCCCCCCATTTTTTTCTTACCCCACCCCCGGCCCCGCCTCAACTCCGCCCTTTCCCCAAATCCCCAGCCCTGCCTCCTCCCCCCAGGCTCTCAAGCCTAGGAGGGAGGGAGGGAGAGGGAGAAGCAGCGCGTGCGCTGTGGCCACTTGGGGTCTCCCCCTCCCTCCCAGGCTCTCAAACCTGGGAGGGAGGGGGAGATCCCGAGCGGCCGCGGTGCGCAAAACAGCTAATTCACGTGCCGCTGCTCGTCCTCCCTCCCAGGCTCTCAAACCCGGGAGGGAGGGGGAGATCCTGAGTGGCTGCGGCGCGCAAAACAGCTGATTCGTGCACCGCGGCCGCTTGGGATCTCCCCCTCCCTCCTGGGTTTGAGAGCCTGGGAGGGAGGGCGAGCAGCGGGCACGAGCGGCAGCAGCGGAGGTGAGTTAGGGCGGCCAGGGCACATTTTTAGGGGCAGCATGGCCCGCGCCAGAATGCCGCCCCTAAAAATGTGCCGCCCCAAGCATCAGCTTGTTTTGCTGGTGCCTAGAGCCGGCCCTGCCCCTGCTATCCTCATTGTACAGATAGGGAATTATTCCCGTTGAAATCGGTGGAGTTAGGAGGCTAAAAATCCCTTTGAGGATTTGGGCCTAAGTGACTCTCCCGAGGTAACACAAGAAGTCGGAGGCATAGCAGGAACCCTTGCTAAAATGCTGGCTAAGCCCTGCTTTCGGGCAGAGAGGCCGGGGCAGAGGCTCAAAGCAGACTGCTTAGCTCAGTCTATTGCAGAGAGCCTAGTTGCGGGCCCTAACGAGGGCTGGCTCACTGCAATAGACTGAGCTAAGCAGCGACAGCTGGGCTGAAGGCTGGGAGGGCTATAAAAGCCTTGAACAAAACTCAGGTGGGAGGCTAACCTAGGAGGAGACAGAAGGCTACAGCTCTGTCTCCTCACCACAGGCAGGGAGCCTCAAGGGCCAAGAGACCCTGGGATGGGTTAGAAAGGGGATAACTGTTGGGGGATAAAGGGGACTGCACAGTAGCACTATAAAATAAAGCACAAGGGTGAAATACCAGAAGAAGGGGTGAGAACTCTTATTTTAGCAGCCTAAGCACAGGGTGAGAAGGCGGAAACCTGCGCGGACCCTGTGACATAGGACCAGTTGAAAATTTTCAATAGAAACATTTTTGGGTAGAAAATTGGGTTTTTAACTAATTGGACATTTTTGTGGAAAGCTTCTGCTTTCCATGAACATTTTTGATTGTTCATTGCAAAACCCAAAACCAAAAATGTTGAGGGTTTTAGATAAAGAAGTCCATTTTTGAGGGATAAAAAGAAAGATTTTCTTACTGCTCTCCCTAGAGCACAGGCCATTCCCTAGCTGCGGGACCAGCCTTCCTCTCAGTTATTCCTAGAAAAAACAGAGCTGAGCCAATTATGGCATCTCCAATCAGCCCAGTGAGGAGGCACCTCAAATCCTTAGGCTGTGAAGTTGGTAGCAGGTTAGAGCCAAATCTGCAGGGGGTCCTATCTGAGGCCCCAGTACAGAAGGCCCAAACTGCCGAAGGTGAAGCTGTTACCCTTCTGGCCTTAACCACACAAAGACCCCAAGGAAGTTGAGAAGGAATTTGAAACCTTCTTCTTGCAAACTCTCATACATCAGCCCCCTGAGGTGACAGACCAGGGTCAAGAATAAACGATATGTGCCAGCGAAATGACTCCCTGGACTCCAGGCGGGCACAGAGACTAGCCAGGGAAGTCCACTGCCAATCAAACACAAAGGAGGTTAACAAGCTGTCAGGAATCAGCACCTGCAACAAAGTTCATTTCCAGGCTGCCTCATCAGTGCAGCTGGCCTGCACCAGGTGGCTGGATTGGCCACCCCACATGACTGGCTGGAGGGACCCGCAGGCCGGCTCTTAAGCCAGCAGCAGCAACTTGTTGGCTGCTCAGTGCTCATGCCCACCACTGTGCCTGCTCCTGCCTTGGCACCCAGCCTTGCCTCGGTCCTGCCCCTGCCTTGAACCCCTCCTTGCATGCTTCCCTGCTCGCTCCCGCTTGGCTCTGGCTTCCAACTCCTGACTCCATCTCTGACCCTAGTTCTTAGTTCCAGATGCCTACACTGACCACTAGGCTAGAGCACCTTCCTCCCGCTTCTCTGACACAAGGGAAGGTGAGTTCTCTAGGGCCTGAGATTCAGGAAACCTGGGTTCCATTTCTGGCTCAACTAGCACTGCGTGTAGGGTTGCCAACTTTCTATTGGCACAAAACCAACACCCTAGCCCTGCCCCTCCCCCCACTCACTACATTCCCCCTCCCTCTGTGGCTCGCTCTCCCCCACCCTCACCCTCACTCACTTTCACTGGGCTGGGGCAGGGGGTTGGGATGCAGGAGAGGGTGAGGGCTCTACATGGGGTGCAGGCTCTGGGGTGGGGCCAGAAATGAGGGGTACAGGATGCAGGAGGGGGCTCCGGGATGGGGGAGGTAGTTGGGGTGCGGGAGGGGATGACAGCTCTGGCTGGGGGTGTGGGATCTTGGGTGAGGCTGCGGATGAGGGGTTTGGGGTGTAGGAAGGGGATCCAGGCTGGGGGGTGGGGCTGAGGGATTCAGAATATGGGAGGGGCTGCAAGTTGAGGCAGGGGGTTGAGGTGTAGGAGGGGGTGAGGGCTCTGGGGTGGGGCCAGGGTGGAGGGTTCAGGGTGTGGGAGGGGGCTCTGGGCTGGGGCAGGGGGTTGAGGTGAAGGGCGGGTGAGAGCTCTGGGCTGGGGGTGTGGGCTCTGGGGTGGGCCCAGGGATGAGGAGTTTGGGGTACAGGAGGGGGCTCTGGGTTTGGGGGAGCTCAGGGCTGGGGGTTGGGATGCACGAGGGGGTATGGACTCTGGGCTTGGGGTGCTGGTTCTGGGGTGTGGCCAGGCATGAGGGATTTGGGGTGCAGGAGAGGGCTCTGGGTTTAGGGGGCCTCAGGGCTGGGGCAAGGTGTTGTGGCTCAGGGTTGGGGAGTGGGCTTACCTTGGGCAGCTCCCAGTCAGCGGCACAGCGGAGCAAGGCAGACTTCCGGGACCTGGCATTGAGCCAGGACAGGTAGGGACCAGCCTCCTTAGCGCTACAGCACCGCCGACTAGACTTGTAACGGCCCGGTCAGCACCGGGGCCCCCAGGGGCCCCTTTTCGACCAGTCGAAAACTGGACACCTGGTCACCCTAAGGAAGGGATGCCATGCTAATGGTAATTTCAACAGGAAACACAGCCAGATGGCGTTGAAGAGACTAGAAGACAGGACTTATCGTCTAGAGACACAGAACAGCAGGACTTTCTCACAGCTTATTGTAGGTCTCTGTCATCCAGTGGCAGAGGAAACTCATGCCCGAGGGAGTTGGTGCATCTTGTTTTAGGTAGAAATTGCCTCCACAATATTTGGTGACCCTCATCATGCTCGCTCAGCAGAAGCAGTACTACGAAGGCTCCCACAAGGGCCAGTGACTCATGGCTGATGTTGAGTGGAATGAGGCAGCCCACCTGTGACCGCTAGGCCGGACTGCCTATGGCCCGGTCCCTTACAAGTTTCTCCTACCACATTTACACAGAGTAACTGTCTTTGCATGTATGTGTGTATCCTGTTTGAAAAGGGCATGCTGCAGCCATGAATCACAGCCCTGTGGAGTGCTGGCCAAGGGCTGTTTGGGAAGGACTGTGTTATGTATTCCATCCCAATCCCACAGAGCAGGTTGCTGTGAAAGCTTTGACTGTTTGGAAAGATATTCCTGGTTCTCACTAGATATTCTGCTTCTGCTCTTGCCGTACGGATAAGGACCTCGTCTCAGACCAGTGCTTCCGCTGTACATTGTTCCCTCAAACCAATGGTTTCCATTTTTTGTTGCCTGTCACCATTCCCTGTAGGCAGTGCTCCAAACCGTTTAGCAGTCATTATATGTGCTCAGTGCTATTAGGGCAGAACACCTCTGTCTCTCCATGACAAGCATCTAGCCAGAGGTCAGGTGCAGTGCTAGGTAGTGCCATTAATTGTCCCAGCCCATGAAAAAACAATATTTTCTATACCTACTGGTATAGAATACCAGTATACAACATTAGTTGTATCTTTTGCTCTCCAGCTGCAGTGCACTTGTCTGATGTGATATATATTTGCAGATGACGTGACTAGGGCTGTTGAAAACTTTCCATCAAAACCTTTCTCAAAATGAAAACTTTAGCAGGAAATGTTGGTTTTCCTCCATAAATGTTGACTTTTTGTGGAACAAAACCAGACTAGATGGACGTCTTGTTTGTTTCAGGTCAAACTGCCCAAACCAAAAATAAGTTTTCAGGCTCTCAATGAAAAATTCAACATTTTCTAGGGGGGGGAGAACTCCTGCTTTCTGGCCAGCTCTCCCTGTGACAGGCTCTGCTTGCATGTTTGTGAGCCAAACATTGCCTGGGTCAATGTTCTCCGAGAGAAAATGGCAGGATGTGTGAAGACCCTCCAAGGCAATATGGATGTTTCAGCTGAATATTTCTGGCGATGAGGGAGGGGAAGAGGGGCATGAATGGGAGAAGAAGTAGCACAGGGAGAGGGAGAGGCATGAATGGGAGAGTTCCCCACCTGCTGTGAACAGAACCAACGCACATAGAGCCAGAGAGGGACTGTCAGGGGGCCTGTTACTGCCCCCAGCCCCAGAGCAAGGTAGAGCAGCCTGGGGACTCTTCTAGCCTCTGCCAGCGGGGTACAGCCCTCAAGGGTCCATCTGCCAGCTGGGGATAGCCATGACACATTACCATGCAGCCACTCCTGCTCCCTGTCCCTGTTGGTTCCTGGGAGAGGAGTATAGGGGCCAGTTCTGCCCAGTCTCTCCCTGTTGGGGACTCCCCTGCCCGGGCAGTACGATCATCTCCACAGCCAGCAGGGTGCGAAGGGCATGGAAAGGGGCTGAGCATTGTTTCAATCAAAAACTTTCCCTTCCTGGGGAGTCAGATCCCAACAAAAGCCAAAACCTCAGTTCGGGCTCCCCCCTCAGCTTGGCTGGTCCCTGGGTTTCCCTGCAGAGACCTCTCCTTCCAGAGCCACTGCCATCTCCTGAGTGAGCAGGGGTCAGCCAGCCTTTCCCACGGGGCTCCCACAGTGGGAGAGCAGGGTGAGTTTGCTGCCCCCTGCACCTCACAGCCAGAGAGGTGAGGGAGGGTGAGAGAAGGACACACCCACACCCACAGACCATTCACAAAGAAGGCAGCCCCCCTAACCTCCCGCCATGCCTGGCAGCATGAGGTAGGAACAGAAGCCGGCTCAGTGCCCAGGGCTTTGCTCTCCGCCAGCTTTCACCTGACACCTTGATCCCTGTGGATGATAAATGAGAGCAAAGTGAGCATGTATTTGTACAAAAGCTAAAACCAAAAGGGCTCTGGGTTAATGAAACTGCAGGGGAGCGAGGCCATTGGGGATTTGGAGACTTTTATAGCCTTCCCTTCAGCAATTGCATTTGTCCGTCAGGAGCCCATTAAAACAGCCCTGTCGATCTTTCGGTGCCGGCAAATAGCCCCTGCTAGGATATTAAAGAGAATGCGCTTTTGGTCCTGGCTGGGATAGCAGCGTTCCCCCAGCCAGCCTGCACTACGGCTGCTCTAGCTCGCGGCACAGAGCACGAGACACCTGCTGAGCTACCTGAGCCCAGCGAGCTCAGTAACCTGGCAGTGAATCCCTCCACAATAACGATGCCACCGACGGCCCCACCATTGGCCAGATCTTCCCAGGCAGCGCAGGCTCCCTGCTTGTGACCCAGCATTTTACCTGTTCATTAGGGTGACCATATTTCCCAAGGGGAAAATGGGACACCGCGTGGGGCTAGCCAGAGGCTCCTCCACCCCACGCAGGGTTGGCCCAAGCCACTCACCCAAGCCCTGACCCCCTCCTGGTGCGGGGCTGGCATTGCTGCTCGCTTGAGCCATGCCTGCCCCTCGCCCAAGGCTGGGACTGGGATTGCTGTTTGCTCGAGCCCTGCCTCCCCCCAGCCCCTCCCCCGAGAAGGGCTGGCATCGCTCTTGTTCCCCCCTGCATGTTCCTCCGCACCCCACTTCTTTGACAAAAGTGGGAATTTGGCCCATTTGGCCCAACTGATCAAGTTGGCAAAAGCAAACAGGACAAATGCCCACTTTTGCCAAAAAAAAAAAGTCGGGACAGCCAGGATAGGGCTTAAAAAAGGGACTGTCCCAGCCAAAACGGAACCTGTGGTCATCCTACTGTTAATTGGCCACAATGTTAATCAAAATGTTTGAGCTCCGTCAGTTAAACTCGCTGGGAGTCAGTCACCAGTGCAAGGGGCGCTCCACGCCCACCACCTAGCACAGCGTAAAGCCACCTGTGACCCAGCACGGGGCCTCCCTCGGGAGCAAAGCCTCTTGTGCTGTGACACAACCTACAAGCTCCCAGAAACACCATCCAGGAGATATGGCTGAGAGCACCATGGTGAGAGGCAGCCTCTCCATGGAGCAAAAGGCTGGTTCAGGGGTTACTGTGCTAGCAGAGGATCTATGATACCTCGGTTCAAGTCCCTGCCCTGTCACAGACTACCTGTGTGAGCCTGGGCAAATGGCTTAGGGTATGTCTACACTATGAAATTAGGTCAAATTTATAGAAGCCAATTTTATAGAAATCGGTTGTATACAGCCGATTGTGTGTGTCCCCACATAAAATGCTCTAAGTGCATTAAGTCGGCGGACCGCATCCACGGTACCAAGGCTAGCATTGACTTCTGGAGCATTGCACTGTGGGTAGCTATCCCACAGTTCCCGCAGTCTCCGCCGCCCATTGGAATTCTGGGTTGAGATCCCAATGCCTGAATGATGCAAAACAGTGTCGCGGGGGGTTCTGGGTACATGTCATCAGGCACCTCCCCCTCCATCAGAGCAATGGCAGACAATCGATTCGCGCCTTTTTACCTGGGTTACCTGTGCAGACAACATACCATGCCAAGCATGGAGCCCGCTCAGCTCAGCTCAGCTCACCATCACCATATGTCCTCTGGGTGCCGGCAGACATGGTACTGTATTGCTACACAGCAGGAGCTAACTAATTGCCTTTTGGCAGTAGACAGTGCAGTATGACTGGTAGCCTTCATCAGTGATCTGGGTGCTGGCAGATGTGGGGCTGCATTGCTACACAGCAGCAGCCCCTTGCCTTTTGGCAGTAGATGGTGTATTAAGACTGATATCCATTGTCGTCATATTGCAGTTCAATCATGGGCACCTGGGCAGACATGCTCAGTCCTATCGAACCGTCTTGACGATGATGGCTATCAGTTTTAGTACACTATTTTCTGCCAAGAGCCCAGTATTTTCTGCCAAGCACCCAGAAGATGCCGAGGGCTATCAGTCATGCTGCACCATCGCCTGCCAGCTTAAGATGTAAAAAGTAGATGGACCAGATTTGTTCTGTATTCATTTGCTTCCCCCTCTCTCCATGAAATCAGTGGCCTGCTAAACCCAGGGTTTTGAGTTCAATCTTTCGGGGGGCCATTCTGTGTAACAGTTGTTTGTGTTTCTCCCTGACGCACAGCCACCTTTGTTTATTTTAATTCCCTGTACCTGTACGCCATGTCGTCACTCGCCCCTCCCTCCCTCCGTCCGTCAGATACTAGTTTCGCACCTTTTTTCAGACCAGACGCCATAGCACTGGGATAATGGAGCCCACTCAGATCACCACGGCAATTATGAGCACTATGAACACCATGCGCATTTTCCTGGAGTATATGCAGAGCTAGGACATGCCAAAGCAAAACCAGGACCAGCCAAGGAGGCGATTGCAGCGCGGCAACGAGCGTGATAAGGAAATTGACATGGACATAGACCTCTCACAAGGCACAGGCCCCAGCAATGTGCAAATCATGGTGTTACTGGGGCAGGTTCATGCCGTGAAACGCCGATTCTGGGCCTGGGAAACAAGCACAGACTGGTGGGACCGCATCTTGCTGCAGGTGTAGGACGATTCCCAGTGGCTGCGAAACTTTCACATGCGTAAAGGCACTTTCATGGAACTTTGTGACTTGCTTTCCCCTGCCCTGAATCACCAGAATACCAGCATGAGAGCAGCCCTCACAGTTGAGAAGTGAGTGGCGATAGCCCTGTGGAAGCTTGAAATGCCAGACAGCTACCGGTCAGTCGGGAATCAATTTGGAGTGGGCAAATCTACTGTGGGGGCTGCTGTGATCCAAGTTGCCAGGGCAATCAAAGACCTGGTGATATCAAGGGTAGTGACTCTGGGAAACGTGCAGGCCATAGTGGATGGCTTTGCTGCAATGGGATTCCCAAACTGTGTTGGGGTGATAGACGGAACACATATCCCTATCTTGGCACCCGAGCACCAACCCACCGAGTACATAAACCGCAAGGGGTACTTTTCAATGCTGCTGCAAGCCCTGGTGGATCACAAGGGATGTTTCACCAACATCAACGTGGGATGGCCGGGAAAGGTACATGATGCTTGCGTCTTTAGGCACTCTGGTCTGTTTCGAAAGCTGAAGGAAGGGACTTTCTTCCCGGACCAGAAAATAACTGTTGGGGATGTTGAAATGCCTATTGTGATCCTTGGGGACCCAGCCTACCCCTTAATGCCATGGCTCATGAAGCCGTACACAGGCAGCCTGGACAGTAGACAGGACCTATTCAACTACAGGCTGAGCAAGTGCCGAATGGTGGTGGAATGTGCATTTGGACGTTTAAAAGTGCGCTGGCGCAGCTTACTGACTCACTCAGACCTCAGCGAAAATAATATCCCCATTGTTATTGCTGCTTGCTGTGCGCTCCACAATATCTGTGAGAGTAAGGGGGAGACATTTATGGCGGGGTGGGAGGTTGAGGCAAATCACCTGGCCGCTGATTACGCGCAGCCAGACACCAGGGCAGTTAGAAGAGCACAGCAGGGCATAGTGCGCATCCAAGAAGCTTTGAAATTGAGTTTTCTGACTGGCCAGGCTATGGTGTGAAACTTCTGTTTGTTTCTCCTTGATGAACTCTCTGCCCCCCCCCACCCGGTTCACTCTACTTCCCTGTAAACCAACCACCCCACTCCCCCCTCCCCCCTTCGAGCACCGCTTGCAGAGGCAATAAAGTCATTGTTACTTCACATTCATGCATTCTTTATTAATTCATCACACAACTAGGGGGATAATTGCCAAGGTAGCCCGGGATGGGTGGGGGAGGAGGGAAGGAAAAGGACACACTGCAGTTTAAAACTTTAACTCTTATTGAAGGCCAGCCTTCTGATGCTCGGGCAATCATCTGGGGTGGAGTGACTGGGTGGCCGGAGGCCCCCCACCGTGTTCTTGGGCATCTGGCTGAGGAGGCTATGGAACCTGGGGAGGAGGGCTGTTGGTTACACAGGGGGTGTAGCGGCAGTCTCTGCTCCTGCTGCCTTTCCTGCAGCTCAACCATACGCTGGAGCATATCAGTTTGATGCTCCAGCAGCCGGAGCATCGACTCTTGCCTTCTGTCTGCAAGCTGATGCCACCTATCATCTTCAGCCCGCCACTTGCTCTGTTCATCCTGCAATTCAGCCCGCCACCTCTCCTCTCGTTCATACTGTGCTTTTCTGTAGTCTGACAGTGACTGCCTCCATGCATTCTGCTGTGCTCTTTCAGCATGGGAGAACATCTGGAGCTCCGTGAACATATCATCCCGAGTCTGCCGTTTTCTCCTTCTAATCTTCACTAGCCTCTGTGAAGGAGAAACATTTGCAGCTGGTGGAGGAGAAGGGAGAGGTGGTTAAAAAAGACACATTTTAGAGAACAATGGGTACACTCTTTCACGTTAAATTTTGCTGTTCACATTACACAGCACATGTGTTTTCGTTACAAGGTCGCATTTTTCCTCTTATATTGAGGGCCTGCCGGTTTGGTGTGAGAGATCACTCATGCAGTGCCAGGCAACAGATTTCGGCTTGCAGGCAGCCATGGTAAGCCACAGTCTTTTGGCTTTTTTAACCTTCTTAACATGTGGGAATGGTTTCAAACACTAATGCCCTCATTTCCCATACCAAGCACCCATTGGGTTGGCCATTTAAAATGGGTTTGCAATGTAAAAGGAGGGGCTGCGGTTTCCGGGTTAACATGCAGCACAAACCCAACTAATCCCCCTCCCCCCACACACCCAATTATCGGGGATGATCACTTCACCCCTCCCCCCACCATGTGGCTAACAGCGGGGAACATTTCTGTTCAGCAGAGCAGGAAGGGGCACCTCTGAATGTATCCTTAATAAAATCGCCCCATTTCAACCAGGTGACTGTGAATGATATCACTGTCCTGAGGATAACAAAGAGCGATAAGGAATGGATGTTGTCTGCATGCCAGCAAACACCGGGACCATACGCTGGCATGCTTTGTTATGCAATGATTCCAGACTACGTGCTACTGGCCTGGCGTGGTAAAGTGTCCTACCACGGCGGACGGGATAAGGCAGCCCTCCCCAGAAACCTTTTGCCAAGGCTTTGGGAGTACATGAAGGAGAGCTCTCTGGAGATGTCCCTGGAGGATTTCCACTCCATCCCCATACATGTTAACAGACTTTTCCAGTAGCTGTACTGTCCACAATTGCCAGGGCAAATTAATCATTGATCATTAAACACGCTTGCTTTTAAACCATGTGTAATATTTACAAAGGTACACTCACCAGAGGTCCCCTGTGTGCCCTCAGGGTCTGGGAGCACGCCTTGGGTGAGTTCGGGGGTTACTGGCTCCAGGTCCAGGGTGATAAACATATCCTGGCTGTTGGGGAAACCAGTTTCTCCGCTTCCTTGCTGCTGTGAGCTATCTACATTATCTTCATCCTCATCTTCCTCATACCCCGAACCCACTTCCCTGTGTGTTTCTCCAGTGAAGGAGTCATAGCACACGGTTGGGGTAGTGGTGGCTGCACCCCCTAGCATGGCATGCAGCTCCGCTTAGAAGCGGCATGTTTGCGGCTCTGCCCTGGACCTTCCGTTTGCCTCTCTGGCTTTGTGGTAGGCTTGTCTTAGCTCCTTAATTTTCACGCGGCACTGCTGTGCGCCCCTGTTATGGCCTCTGTCCTTCATGGCCTTGGAGACCTTTTCTAATATTTTGCCATTTCGTTTACTGCTACGGAGTTCAGCTAGCACTGATTCATCTCCCCATATGGCGAGCAGATCCCGTACCTCCCGTTCGGTCCATGATGGAGATCTTTTGCGATCCTGGGACTCTATCTGTACTGATGAGCTCTGCGTGGTCACCTGTGCTCTCCACGCTGGGCAAACAGGAAATGAAATTCAAAAGTTTGCAGGGCTTTTCCTGTCTACCTGGTCAGTGCATCTGAGTTGAGAGTGCTGTCCAGAGCGGTCACAATGAAGCACTGAGGGTTAGCTCCCGGAGGCCAATAACATCGAATTCCATCCACACTACCCCAATTCCGACCCGCTAAGGCCGATTTTATCGCTAATCCCCTCATCGGAAGTGGAGTAAAGAAACCGGTTTAAAGGGCCCTTTAAGTCAAAAGAAAGGGCTTCGTCGTGTGAACGTGTCCAGGCTTAATTCGATTTAACGCTGCTAAAGTCAACCTAAACTCGTAGTGTAGACCAGGCCTTAGTCTCTCAGTTCCCATAATGAGATGCTGCCCTACTCACAAGTGTGTGAGATGCTTGGATACTACAGGAATAGGCTGTTCCCTGGCCTGCTCTCCTGTCACTTGAGGCTGTAATACTTTAGCTCAGACTAGCTAAGGAGCTCAATGTCAGACTCCAGAGGGAATCTGAGTTTGCCCCAGGAAATGGTGTTGGTGACGCAGTAGGTTCAGTTCTGCCTTGGGAATGTGTTCTGAACCAGAGTCCCGGCGGCACAGGGCTGTGAGAGATGCTGCCTGTCAAGTGAGATCAGAAACCACAACCCTGGCCTCTTATGAAAAAGTCCACTGGTGCCAATCTCGGGAGTGCGGGTGTGAGGGAGGTTATTATTACATGGATTACGGTAGCACCCAGATGCCCCAGCTGAACTCGGGGACCAATTGTGCTATGTGCTGTACACAGAGAGAGAGAGAGAAAGAGAGATAGTTGGTGCCCCAAAGAGCTTGTAATCTAAATGGACATGACATGGGGGAAAATAGAGGCAAAGTAACTTGACCAAGGTCACAGAGCAGATCAGGGGAGAGTTGGGAATAGACTCAAGTGACCTGCAGCCAAGTCCAGGGCCCTGCCCTCTGGTGTGGTGATTAATATCTACCCTGAGCAACCACATTCTGCCTACCCCTTGGAGTGCCAGTCACAGTGGGGCTCTTCTTCACGTCCTCTCCTACCCGATGATGTGCTGTTACTGGGAGCTGTTCTCAGTGACTGCTTCCTCCCCATACCACGTCCATGGTGAATGAGGTGCCCAGGTTTATAGTTCATCAAGTACATTTCCAGCCTCGTCTGGGATGAAAGACTGTGCAGATGTAAGATTGGTCTCAACTCCCATGCAGAGCTGGTCCGAGAAGGCACAATATCATTAGAGAGTAATTATTACATGAAAAAAATTGGGAATGATCATATATTATGACAGCCACCATTTTGTCCCAGATTAGAGATTGAACTGGGGGACCTTCAGAGTTAAACACACTAGTTGCTATAGCTTGAACTAAAGATCCAGCCTCTAAAGCTAGCAGCTATAATAGAGTCATATCCTCTGTGTATCAGATACAGCAAGGGGGCCATGTAACGCCCACTAACTAGTGGGTTTTATTATTAAACTATTATTAAACAAAATGTGCTCAAGAGCTACCCAGCGAGTCCATCCTTCTGCTGCCAGGAAATGTTGTTGTTGTTTCTGTTGCCAAGAGAACAAATTGCCTCAATACATTGAAGGAGATGAGGGAAAAGAACCACACTCATCCTTGGTCTTTTGCTTAACCTGCAATTAAAACCACTCACCACTGAATCCTGCCAGGGAGTAAGTTAGCACTTACCCTTTGACAGGGATGTGTTTTTTGTGTGTGGGGGGGAGGCGGGGGGGGGAGTTATAGAAAATAAAAACCTGCATGCTGCTTAAAATTCTCTGCAAAGATGGCAAGAGAGAAAGACTGAGGTAGAGCAGACTGCTTCATCTCTCACTGATAAATTACCTTCCACGGCACTTCTAGCAGACTCCAGTCTCTTGCAACACTCACTTAATAACTTCTAAACACGAAAGTTCTCCCATTATTGGGAGGAAAGAGATGCATATCAAAGAGCTGCAATGTAACCATTTCACTTCCTAGGCACCTCTGACACAAATGATTAAAAACATTTTTCAGCAAAGACATGTATTAGGTGACCTTCCGCAGCCTTCGCTATAAACAAAGTCTTGGAATTGTCAGGCAAAAAGAAAAAAAAGAAAGAAAGAAATTAGAAACATGGAAATGTAATAACTTTCCATTATGCAAATTTGATTTAATCAGAGATGAAGCTGAAGTGCAATAAAAACATACTTTCATTAAGTTTATGACTTTCAGGCTGTATAATACCCCAGAACTGTCAATTATAAGGTTACCATAGCAATAGATGGTTACAGCTTCTCAGCAATCGTTTTCCTCACTGATAGGCATGCACTGACGTTGGACGAGATTGTTAGTTGGTGTTCAGCTCCTTAAATCGGGGAGCATCTCAACCCCAATGCCAAATATTTATGGACAATGTGAATCATGCGGACTAAGCCAGCTTTGCTCAAGAGACAGCTGGAAAAGAAATCCCTGGCAATGGGGGAAGATTCTAAGGGGGCCAGATTCTCAGCTGGCACTATCAGACCATATGACCCACTTACTTTTTGCAGACTCTGGCGGGCACCCAGCAGTGCAAAGTGCCAGGCTTTGCACCCAGCGATGTCTGGCCGCTGGTGTGGCTCCTGATATGCCCCGCTGACTGAGGGGGTTGCAGTGGCCACCCCAGCGGCGGAGGTCAGTCCAGCCCCAGTGCACTGCCCCTGGATGCACTGACAGGGACACGCCCAAAACCACACAAATCTATGTGCACCTCCTGCAGGGAGGGTCTGGCCTGCACAGCCACCTTGGCTAGCAGCTGTGTGGGTGGGTGTGTCTACATAGCAATGAAAGCTGGCTGCCCCATGTCCGCTGACTGGGGCTTGCTCTGGGGCTGTGTCTGGGCTAGCTGAACCCCAAGCTCTGAATCCCACAAGGTGGGGAGGGACTCAAAGAGTCCAAATGTCTACAGAGTAATGTTACTGCCCCAATCCGCTGAGCCAGGCCAGCAGGGCATTTAATTGCAGTGTAAACATACCCCAGACTGCTCAGAGGGGCTGAATTGGAAGCTCCCGGGTAAGGACTACTGGGGAAGGGAGCTGCAAATTCGGAACATCTCCACCTGACCCCTCTTCCCCAAGCAGCTGCCGGCTGCTTGTGGGGAGAAGGGCCACCTAGCTGGGGTGGCTGTTAGGAAGAGCAGGAGGGTGCTTGGGGCTGGGGGTACAGGAGGGGGTTAGGGATGTGGGAGTGGGATGTGGGCTGAGGGACAGAGGGTTGGGGTACAGGAGGGGGTACAAGATCTGGGCTGGGGGTGTGGGCTCCAGGGTGGGGCCAGAAATGAGGGGTCCAGGGTAGGACGGGGAGTCTGGGCTGGGACAGGGGGTTGGGATGCAGGAGGGGGTGAGGGCTCCTGCAGGGGGTGTGGGCTCTGGGCTGGGGATGAGGGGTTTGGTGTGCAGGAAGGGACTCCGGTCTGTGGGGTGGGGCAGAGGGGTTCAGAGTGTGGGAAGAGGCTCCGGGCTGGGGTAGGGTGTTAGGGTACTAGGCACGGGCTTAGGGGTGTGGCCAGAAATGAGGGGTTCAGAGTGAGGGAGGGAGGTCAGCGCTGGGGCAGGGGTTTTAGATGCGGGAGGGGGTGCAGGATGCAGGCTCCAGGAGGGAGTTTGGGTGTGGGAGGGGGTTCCAAGCTGAGGCAGGGGGTTGGGATTTGGGAGGGGGTTTAGCATGTGGGCTCTGGGCTGCTCTGGCTGGTGCGGTTTGCAGGGGCTCCGGGGTCACTGGCCTCAGGTGGCTCCTTAGCAGCCACACCAGCACTGCCCCAGCATTTCCTGGGGACGGAGGAAGTGTGTGTGGCTCCTGGGAAGAGGCAGCATGTCCTCCCACTCCTAGACAAAGGGGCAGCCAGAGGGGCTCCGCACACTGCCCGCACCCACAGGCACCACCCCAAGCGCCAGTTCCACAGTTCCTATTGGCTGCAGCGCCCCAGATTCACGCCTGCTATGGCTTCCCAGCCAATGGGAGCTGTGGAGCCATTCAAAACACTCAAATAGTGTAATTGTCTGTAAGTTTCCACCTCCCACCATGTATGAGTCTGGTGTCTAGTACCCATTACTGACATTTTGGCACCGTGGGCCTGATTTGCACACCAGTTAGAAACTCAGCTGTACACTGAAAATGTGCTTGCCATTATCACAACTGCATGTACAGACAGAGTGAGTGCACTCATGGGACCAGACAGGACCATGCAGTTGTGTGAGCAGTTGCCTGAATTGTACAAATGCTATCCAGGATTTCACAGGCAAATAATGAGGTGTGCCATTGTGTGTGCATTTTGCATGCGACTCTATGCATGGAGCCTTTTCAGATTGTCCGAATGCTGCCTGACTCGAGTTCTCTATTGGGATGCTGCTGCAATGCACTACTCCACAGCCCATGGTAATCTATGGAAAGACTCCCATTGACTTCCCATTGGCTTTTGGATCAGCCCCTAGTGAATGTACAATACAGGCCTCCTCCTGGAAAATCTCAGGATCCCCAAACCTCCTCTGATGCTTCCCACCCCTAGGAACTCTCTGAGCTGTGGAAAGATGTCTAGTCCTCTCTCGTCCTTCATGTGTGTCCATTCCTGTTTCAGGAGTAGGAGCCACTGTTCCCTGGAAGATGGAGATAACCACATGCCTCTAATTCAGCTTCTCTGGAGATACTTATGGACTTGAGGCTCAGCTCCCTCGTGCGTGGCAGCCCAGAGCTCAGATACCATTGGCCCTTGGAGGCAATGGCGTTCAGTCCCTTAGTTTGAAACCTAATGCCAGTGTCCTGGCTCTCCCTACTAGAACATCCGGCTCCAGTTCCTTGAGCTCTGTGAAGGTATAAGGGACACCATTCCTTGGGATCAGAGACCTACAGCTGGCGGCCTGACTGATTAGCCCCACGCACTGCCCCTGAGAGCAGGGGAGGCTCCAGGTACCAGCGCACCAAGCACGTGCCTGGGGCAACAAGCCATGAGGGGCCGCCTGCCGGTCGCCGTGAGGGCAGCAGTCAGGCTGCCTTCAGCAGCATGCCTGCGGGAGGTCTGCCAGTCCCGTGGTTTCGGCGGCAATTTGGCGGCGGGTACGCCGAAGGCGCGGGATCAGCGGACCTCCTGCAGGCATGCCGCCGAATCCGCGTTACCAGCGGATCTCCCGCAGGCGTGCCGCCGACGGCTGCCTGACTGCCGTGCTTGGGGCGGCAAAATACATAGAGCCGCCCCTGCCTGATAGGAGAACGGAAACCTAATTAGCTGATCCTTATAAAAGAGGTCACCAGGCGACAGAGGGGCTGTGCTCCCAATGGACTGCTACTGGAGCCACTGCAGAAAGACATCGTGCCAGAAAGCAAATGGGCAGAAGGGAGATTGTGGGAACTCCTTGGTTACTGAGGCTCTGAGGGAAGAGCCAGGCATTTGGGGCTGCTGAAGATGTTGGTGTGAGGGACAGACTTGGGGAAGGGACTTCGCAGGCTGCACAGACTTTGAGGGAAGAACCTGTGAGGTTTGATTTGTTTTGTTAAGGTGTCACGCTGTCTGGAGTGGTTCACAACCTTGAGTGCCAGCCTCAGGGCAGACTATCGAAAAGCAGGGCAGACGCCCCAAACTGGTGCTATGTTCTATAATTAGATTTCACCAACCCAGTAACAAATGTGAACTCCTAGATCACTATAACAGTCTCACCATGGAGCAGGTACATCTCCACAAGCTGCCATTCACAATCCCAGCTGCAGTGTGTAGAAGTGCCATAGCCAGTGAGATCTCATAGGATCTGGGGGTCACATGGGTGTTTATGCAGCTCCTTATACAAGCTGCCCATGTGCTTTTAGGAAGCACGCCATGATGAATTTCATGTTGTCCGGTCCATAAGATATTCCATTCCCTTTTCTTTCCAACCATGCGTGCACCAAAATGTTGTATTTTTTTTTTAGTTACATCCGTCTGAATTCTTATTGGGTGTCATCCGTGCACAATAATCCTGCATAGTAAATTGCAGATAAGGGGGAGAATGCTCACAAATAACTAACTTAGCACATAGGCCTGGTCCCTGACTGGGCCCGCTAGACAGTACTAAAATAAATAATAATAATAATAATTAATAATAATAATCAATTATTATCATCATCATCACAGCAAAGCAGAACAGCAGAGTGGTGAGTTTTGGCAACAAATCTGTTTATTCTCTTTTTTTAGAGGCCATTTTTAAGAACATTTGAAGATGATTTATGCATTTTACTAGCAATTTTAAATTACTTCTGATCAAGCATTTCTTCCCCCATTAAAAATCCCACCATCATTAAATCCACAGTGACCTTCCTAATTTCCTCTTATCACAGCCCTCAATAACATATGTGGCTTCATTGGGGGGTAATTAGATAAACCTCTTACACCAACGCTTATCTTGAAGGAATTCTCTGCTGAGAAACTGATGCATCCCCAGCACCAACCAGCACATGGCCTGCGCTCCTTGTTTACAAGCAGGTGGATGAATTAAAAAAAAAAAAAGGATTGAGAGAAAGGTTTAATGTGCATTAGTGTGAAAGGAAATTCAGGGAACTATCAGAAAGTTTGGGACTGGCTGTTCACACCTCATGTGAGCTTGTTCCTACCTCTTTGGTTTGCAAGTGGGACTGTAAATCCAGTGAGATGAGGCTCCAATAATTATTAATAAATATTTGTATTATGGTAACACTGCGACCCTTCCCAGGATTGTTGGGCACCTCACTGCCACCTGCCCCTAGCATTAGAGGTCTTGTCTGTGCAGGCTGTGGATCATCTCGCTGACTCCACCAGCCTCTGGCAACACAAGCACTGCCTCCCCGGCCTCCTCGCTCTCTCTGTAGCAATCAGTGACCGGCGCTCACCAAGCCCTGCGCCTTCCGAGCATCCCTCTGGAGTGCCCAGCCACTGATCCATGGAACACTCACACAGCTCTCAGATTCACTACTCCCAAAGGAATAGCACACACCAGCGTACTAGTTTCAACTCAGGACCACTACTTGGCTTAAAAACAAGAATAGTGATAGAAGTGGGTGAGGCAATATCTTTCACTGGACTGATTTCTGTGGGTGAAAGAGACAAGCTTTTGAGCTTCTCCGTGTGAGCTGGAAAGCTTGTCTCTTTCACCAACAGAAGTTGGTCCAGTAAAGATATTTCCTCCCTCACCTTGTCTCTCTAATATCCTGAGACCAACACAGCTACAAGGACACAGCAAAAGACATTCCCCTGTCTCCTACAGGATAGCTACCCCAAGTCCTTTTCCCAAAGTTTTCAACCAGGATGGCAGAGACCTTCCATTCACAAAGTCACCTAGCAGCTTGTCTTCCCAGGTTGAAGGATAAAATGGCATCTCCTCTCTACTTCTCTATGTAGTTCTTCCCCCTGCCCCAGGAGGTCCCCTCTTCCGAGGTTCATCTTTGGGACTTCGTAAATCTTTGGCCTGAACAATCTTTCTCCAGATATGTCCATTGCTTTTTATGCTGATTGAGCTGGCCTGGAGGCATTCAATACACAATGGTCTGTCAAAGACATAAGCATTTATATCTCCCCACTGCCTGCCGAGAATCTTTGTATCATCTTCTGCTGATCTGCCTTAATTTACATATTCTGAGAACATAATTTTCAGTGGACACACATAACGCCTTGCACAATATCTGCATTTACATCTCACAAAGATTAGGTGACCTTCCAATACGGACCTTACCTGAGATCCCAGGGGATCCTGATACGCCTATGTGTCCCTGTGCCCTCTGCCAGTGGGCATCAAGAGGTCTTTGGGTCACAACCAAGATCAGGGCTCCATTGTGTTAAGCACTGTACAAACATAGAGTAAGAAACAGACTCAACCCTGAAGAGTAATGGTATGTCTACAGTGCAGGCCTGACATGGGCTCTGACACAGGTTTAAACTCAACCCTCCTCTACCCTTGGGCACATGTATGTCCTCAGAACATGAGCCTGCAGGCAAGGCAGCATCTGTCAATGTCAGACGAGGCAGAATCCCACAAGAACACGATGTCACATTAATGTTCCAGATTCCGGATGAAAGCAGGAAGCCCAACACAGCTGTGGGCAAACCCTGTTATAACCTCAGACAGGGACCAGGCTGCGTTCAAGCCCAGACTGATGCTTTAGACTGGATTTTATTTCAGTGAACCAGATCACAATGCTAGCAGGACGGCGAGTAGGCTGTGGCCTGCTGGGACTGAGTACAGCACTCTCAGGAGCTCTGTGATGACTGTCCCCTTAATAATGAGGACGCATCTGTCACTCTTTAGGCCATGACACTCGGTTCATCAGACCTCGCCTTGTTCTCTCCTTTGGTTTCCAGAAGCCCTTAAAACTAACCCTCAGTGAGCAAACTCCTCCTTGCACCTTGGCTAGCTGGTTGAGAAGAGGCCAGGACCCAGCTGCAGCGTGAACAGAACGGGCTGGATGCAAACTGGTGAAAGAATGGTCTGAAAAAGTGTCTGTTTTCCTAAAGAAATAAGTCTTTGTTAGAAAACTGAGAACCTAAAACTGCAATTTTCAGCCAATTTTTTTTTCATGGGATTGGTTGCCACAAACTGAAAAATGTTCCATTTGGGGGACTTGGGTTTTTCCAAGAAAAGTTTTCAATTTTGTTGAAATTGTCTGTGTGGGGAAAGCTCCCATTTTTCACCCTGCTCTAGGCTGCACATGATTAGGGGAGGTTTCAATGCTGATAAAGGTAAAGTCCTGCTCCCATGGAGAGGAATTAAAAACAGAGATGCAGCATCGTGGGCATAATGGTGACAGATAACTAGAGCTGCAGATATGGGGTATGACGCGGTGCTGAACCTATGGGATAAGCACACACACATCCCCTGGGATTTCATATTCAGCAGAGGTAGACTCTGACTATAATACAGAATGGTATTTCCCCATTTTTCTATACACAGTCGGGTGGCTTCAGCATACAGCTGCCTGGCAGGAATTTTAAGAAAGAAATTGGCAGTTGTACCTTGCCCTAGCACAGATCCAATTTATTAAGTTTATCTTGCTCTATTCTATGTGTCTTTGTTTTGATTGCACAGTAGTTTCAATGGATTGGCAGGCTACCCAACTTATTTCAGTATTTTACGTTGCAGAATTTTAATGCACCATAAAACCAGGATATGTTTGATTAAAGGACAAAGTGTATAACTTTCTGTCTGGGGGGAATCATGCCTATTACATGGAAACCTAAACTTCCAAGCTACAATGTGGTCAAGGTGCCTAGGTGCAGCCCAGACACTCACTGGCAGGTCGCACAAGTGGTGTTGCTGTACTGGAGCAGTGATGGATCTGAGTGTGTGATAACCAGGGCTGGATTCTTCTGAAGGAAATGTTGGAAAAGCTTGGCTGAGCCACCATCTCATCCCTTCTGTGCTACTAGGTAGAAGCAAAAGCTACCCAGCTATCTGTGAGGGATCCAGGATGGGTCTAAGTGACCTGACAGAAAGCAGAATGGTGCCACTGAGGAGAGGGTTATTGGAGTAGAACATCGGCAGAACAAAATAGCCAAGTAGGAAGCAACTGGAGAACGGAGACAAAAGGCAGACAAACCCTCAGAGCCAGGCAAGCCAGGCAGGGCAAACTTAACAATGAGCTTAAAATACGTGGACTAGGATTTTTAACAGGCAATGGTGAGGCAGAGGGAACAGCGGAAGGAGAAGGAGGGATAGAAGCAGGGAATGAGGCATGTCCCTCTTGTGATAAACTTGGCAGGAGCTCATCTCAGTCCTCAGGCACAGGACTCTTCCTGGCAAGCTTGGGTCTCTGGGTGCAGTAAACACCTCCTGCTTTCAACAGCTGGACACTTTCAAGGGTACTAGGCAGAAAGGAGGGAACCTGCGCTGCTTGGCTAGACTTTGCTGGTGAATGGCCAGGAGTCCAGAGCTTCCATTGTGTGCACCCACTAAGAAGTGTTGGCACATGTGGAAACCTTACTTTTTATAGTGTGTAAAGCCAGACGGGACCATTATGAACATCTAACCTGTCCTCCTGCATAACACAAGGCTGAGAACCTCCCCTGGCCATGGGATCCTGCACCAAACCCAGTAACTTGTGATTGAGCTAGAGGTGTCCAGTTGTGATTTACAGACTCCAAGGGAGTCTCACTACAGCCCTCACTAATCTGTTCCAGTGGCCAGTTACACTCACTCTGAAACATTTGCCTCTGGTTTCCGGTTTCTTTACATCCTTTGCACATTCTAGCTACTGTGAGTGCTCACTGTTGGCTAGACTGTGGAAGCAGATGACATATCAGCACCATCCTGACCACTCTGAATTGCCTTTCAGGGGCCATGGTTTTGGGAGCTAAAAGTGTGAGCTGCTACAGCTTGAGCTAAAGAGACAGAAAATAACAGAGGGCTCTGTAACAGACTCATATCCTCTGTGGAGCCAGCACATAGAGGGACCTGTCCCAATGGATTACACCAGCCCCTAATCTCTACCTGATGGCTTGCTTTTTACATTGAGTCTCCTATTAACCAGGGCCTGCTCTGTCTCCCTCCCATTATTCCACAGCTCTCCTTTATGGGTTCAACTAGCCAGAACTGATTAATTCAGAGACTTCATTTTGTTGTACCTGTCTCATTTCCCAGCTCTTCCAGCCGAGAGCCCAGGGCGGCTATTCAGTGAAACAACATGGAGGCCAGGTCCTGCAAAGTGTGTTGTGTTTTGCCCCTCAGCTTTCAATGGCCTCTGCTCCCAGACTCCTGGTCTGCAAGGGACATCCTGCGAGAAACCCCCACCTCCTGGGAGTTCAAATCGAGCAAGACTGAGCTTTCCCCACAGACCCAAGATGTGCAGCTGCCCTGAGTCCTCCCGCTCCTTCTATGCAGGACACCAATCTCACTGCAGATAGTAAAACATTCTAGCCACACTGGCCTGGGCCAGCTTTGAGCCAATGCCTGTGACCAAGGGTGCTCTCACAGCCATCCCTCCTGCCAGCCCTCGAGCCCAGCTCTGTTGAATGGCATTTCCTGCGGTGAGACATTCCCTCCGCAGTGGGACTCGCTGTGCCCCTGGCAGATATGCTCAGCGGGCCCATGTGTTCCCCTGATGCTGTGTCTGCCCCATATGTCAAGGGGATGGGGTGGCTCCTAGGACATGCCTTGTCAGTACAAAGTCATTATGCTGGGAGTAGTACGTATCCATTAGCAGCTGCTAGCAAAGTCCCATGAGCAACAGGTTGCCACCTCCGAGGTGCAAAAACCAAGACATCCAGGACAATCCCAAGCCCACAGACCTGGCCAGCTGGCAGTGTGTACTGAGCACCCTTATAGATTTCCCGGGACAGCAACCTCAACAAACGGATGTTCTTGGGACAACTTGGACAGGTGGCAGTCCTGCTTCTCTCTGTGGGTCTCCTCCCTGCCTCTGCATCCTGTCAGGGACCCACACCTGAACCCAGACCCAGCTCATTGCCCTCAGCTGAGTCAGCTAATGAACCCAGCCTCCAGAATGGCTGAAGACTCCAGCTGACCCTTCAGCAGGCCTGGGTCCCTGGCTGCTCAACAGCATCCCACATTGCAGCTGTTTTTCTGGTCCTGCCTCCTCCTCCTGTGCTCAACTCCTTCCTGGCTCCTCACCCTCACCCCTGACACCTCCTGGTTTCCTTCCCCTGGCTCCTGGTTTAGGCTCCTGGCTCCCACCTCTGCTGTGGCTGATACTTAGGCTCTGACCCTCAGCTCCTGATTCCTGGCTCTCAGCTCTGGCTCACTCCCTGAACTTGGTAACTTGGGTGCTGATTCAGGCTCTGGCCACTAGGCCAGGTCACCACTGCTCCACCCACTAGGCCTGCCTCCCACCCTGACCATTAGGTAAGACACCATAGCCTGCTCCTTAATACCTCACCTCCAGCCACCTGGGCTGTGCAGCCTGACAGTCCCCCTCTTCTCCCCTGGTCTGAGAGGAGAAACCCAGACCCCTGAGAGGGGACCATAGGGAATCTGCCCCTGCTCCATCCTGAGGAGAGAAGTGCAGAGTGATGGGGGGAGAAAGGGAGAACAAGGGACTCCAAGGATGATGACTAGGAGTGGGGGAGACGGAGAGTGAGAATGACCAAGGGAGGAACAGAGAGACTGTGAGAGTGCAGGTGAAAGAGAGGGGCAGGGAATAACAGAGAGCGGCAGAATTTGAAAGACAGCCCAGCTCCAGCATGGTTCCCAGCCAGCTAGTGGCCATGGAGAGGTGCCTTGGACAATGCCCTTCCTCACACTCCCTGAGGGTCATGATAGTATGCTGCAGCTCTCGGGTGTACTGTGTTCTAGGGGCTTTCTATGGAGCTGTCTGAGTGACACTGAAGCTCCTAGGCAGGAGCAAAGCAGAAAGAAGCTCAAATCCGGCCTGTTTGCCTTTGTGGGGAGACCAGCTGCTTTACTGGCTGTGACTCTGTACACATCCTAGCCAGGACAAACCACAACAGTGCTTAGCACCTCCACAGCTCCCTTCTCCCGGGGTTGTGATGCACGCTGGAAAGGAACCGTCACACCATCCTGGGAGGCAGCCGAGCATCACCACATTGCACCCATCTTGCAAGAGCAGAGACAGAGCCCAGCACCATCAAGTGACTTGCCGAGCTGAAGGCAGAGTCGTGAAAGGACCCAGGAGCTCTGCCTTCCAGACACCAGGCAGCCTCATTCACACTGCTTCCACCCTGCGGCTCCGTAGTCCTCTCAGAGTATCTTGTTTGTAAATAATTGCCGAAAGCCTGAAGTTTAATGAAGGAGGCTGCTTTCCCCTAGCATTTGCAAAGGCTGTGATTTTGGAGGAGTATGTACAGTAAGTGAGGCATTGTTCAGTGGATTAGGGCCTTGATATTTCTAATCATACCCTGCCTCAGCCTCCTCGAATGCTGAGAACCCTATTTACTGGCATTCAATGGTTTTTCTGGGTGCTATTTCTGATGCAGAATAATTAGCAGCATGCAGGAAAAGCAACAAAGCCCTGAATGGTATTTAGTGACAATTATTCCCCCAAACCATTGCTTACTATTATAAATGGAGCTTATTAGCACCAAATTGTTTCCATAGGAAGCAGCATCAGCAAGAAAAAGAATGGCTGCAGCTCATTCTACATTGCGGGTGTCAGCACAATGGAGCCTGCCAGTTTGTTCCCTTGCTTCAAGAATCCTGAGCGAGAAAAGCCGCTGATGGTGGGGCTTCAGTAGTAGTAATTCCAGGTGGCCTTGATCTGGGCTCAGAGCCCACCCGGCCTGCTTTGGACCACAGGAATATAGGTAACCTGGAGTGATGCATTGCAAGCAGCTGTCGTGAGCCATCTTTGGAAGCTGGAAAGAGGAGGGGATGGGGGAAAGGAGAGATTTCAGAGAGGCTCCAGGGCTGCCTGTGCAGTCCCTTTGTGATATTATACTAAGGGGATTCTCAGCCACATGTACAGGCCCCCAAGCTCCGTTAGTCTGTCCCTGCCCTGAGTGCAGCTGGGGCTGTTCAGGGAACATTGTGCCATCGGTGCAGCAGCCTCGGGGCTGCTCTAACTTATGTTTGTGACACTCTGTGCTCCAAAGTGACACTCTGCACCCCATACTCACCATAGCGATATGATTATGATGCATCTTGTACAAAACATGTCATGTGAGGTGTCAATGGAAAAGTTGTGGTTTGCTGAATATGATTATTCTATTTGTGTGTGTGTGTATCATTTTTGTATCTGGAGTTATGAATATTGACTTTGCATCTGTATTTCAAATGTGTTTGTTCCTGGGTAACTCCCATAAGTTAGTTTACATCCAGTCTAGCCAGCACATTGTGAATGGACTATTCACAGGTAATGGCCCATCAACAAAAGACATGGGCCATGGGAAAAGCATATCCTCACTGGAGGAGCTTTCCTGTGGATTCTTCAGCCAATCTATGGGTAATGGCTGCTATGACTCATTGAATCATGCAAGGGCAGGTGACCAGATCACGTGATTCTAGACTCCATCTTGGGCTTGTATTTTTCTACAAAGTGTGCTGGGGACTTTGCTTTGGACAATGAAGTTCCCTCCACATGAAAGAAGCTAATAAAGGGGGAAGTGACATCAGCAATTGGCTTCACTTCCCCTACAACACAACTCCTGAAAACACCTGAGGAATGAAGACTAATTGAGGAAGGTGGTTCCAGGCAGGAAAGAAGAAAGCCCTGCCTGTGTATGCAAGACTGGTGGACTTTTTGTACCATCAGGGTGAGACACTGCTTGATTCAAATCCTATCTAGTTTATAGGATTTTGATTGTGATTTTGTTTATTTCTTAGGTAACCAACCTTGATCTCTACGCTGTCACTTATAATCACTTAAAATCTATCTTTATGTAGTTAATACATTTGTTATATATTTTCCCCAAAAGCAGTGTGCTTCTTGAAGTGCATGGGAAATCTACTCAGTGAACAAAAACTGGTGCATGTCCTCTCCACATAGAGGGAGGGGCGGACTGGGTAATAAATTTACACTGGTCAGACTTTTGACCAGGGCAAGACAGTACAGTTCTGGGGTCCTAGGCTGTGGAGCAGGGTGGTGGGTGGGGAAGCTGGCTGGAGCCTCTCTATTGTTAGTTCATGAGTGGCTGAGGAGAAGCATTCATATAACAGCAGCTGGGAGTGTCCCTGCCTGTGTGAATGTTTGCGTGAGTGTAGGATCTGGAGGGGTCTGCTGCTTGTCACAGCTTCACCGTGTGAGAGGGGGCCCATATTGGTATGCCAGAGGGCTCAGCGGTATCCCAGTTCCAGGTTGCACCCCAGGGAAGCCCGTCACAATATTCTGTCCCCAACAGCTGAGAAGCACCAGAGTGCAGCCTGGGGTAGCTAGAGGTGTTAAAGGGAACATCTGGCAGCAGATAAAGAGTCCCTGCAGAGGAAACCACAGGGTCAGGATGCTATTAATATCTGTGTCCAGCTGAGCTGCCACAATGCCTGCTGGGGGCTGTAGTCTGGCCAGGGAGAAAGGCCTATAGGAGAAGATGGAGGCCTGAGGGATCCGGAACTACAGCTCCCCTGAGGCACTGCAATGGCTCAGGTAGATGCAGAGATAAGCAGGCCAGGCAGCTCTGGGGGCATTGGATGCAGCCCCAAAGAGAAATCTAGTTAGTGGGGAGAGGGCCAGCTGCAGGCGGAGAAGGACCAGATGATGCCCTGGGGATGCCAGCACAGAGCTGGGACTCAGAACAGTCAGGGATGGAGTTTGAGTCATCCTGTCTAATTTGCTGCCCCATCCCTGGGCCGGGCATAGGAACAAAGTGGGATCATCTCCATGCGTCTCCCATTTCCATGAGCCCCTGTGCATTGGCATGGAATCAACACACCTCCTCCCACACCTGCAGGCTGCCAGTCCCCTCAATCCCATTTCCCTACCCAGCTCCCAGTCCCAGATTTATCACCCGGACAGTCATAGTCACCACTGGTTCCTAGTTGGTCTCCTTTCTTAGTCAGTCACGTGCTCTCCTCGTCTTCTAGTCTCAGTCTCTGCCCACATTTCCCAGTCCCTGTCTCCTACCCCGAGGCTGTTTGTCCCAATCTACTCTCCTCCCAGCCCTGCAGGGCCAGCTCCTGTCTCCTGTGTATTCAAATCAGACAGCTTCCTCATGTTGCTGGACTCACCCTGGCTCACAGCCCACCAGCGCTGCAATTTGCAGGGATAACCTGGCTTGGACCCAGTCGGAGCATGCTCAGTGCAGATGGAATCTTCAGGGAATTTATGCAAACTGAGATTTTTCAAAGGCTTATAACTTGGCCAAATTTGGATGAATTTTCATAAGGATGGCAAAAAACACAGCCCTGATACAAAGGCTACCCCCCTGTCAAATTTAAAGTCCCTCTCCAAAGCGTGGGTGAGCTAGAGCTGTTCAAAGAAAAGGTCATCCGGATGTTTCAGCATGGGCAAAACAAAGTATTTTCCCCTAGTCTCAGAGTTTGTTGACAAGAGCAACAAAGCACATTGCAGAGGTGTGATTTATAAAGCTCACTAATGGGTTGTGCATTAATTGGTCTGTGTAGATCCTGTTGGTGCACACTAAAGGCTCCTTAGCGTGCTTTACCGTAGTACTGTTTGAAACAGCACTACATCAAAGTGCACTAGGGAACTTTTAGTGCACACCAGCAGCATCTGCATGGACCAATTAATGCACAACATGTTGGTGTGCCTAAGAAATCACACCCCTGTAGAGCTCATTACCCCACTGTGTAGACAAGCCCTTAATCGTGGAAATGGATGAATTCCATCCCTCTCTCCCCCCCCCCCCCAAAAAAAAACAACCTATCAGCCTGAGGGAGACACCTGGCATGGAAAATTTCACTGAAGCATTTAAAGTGTGGAAAGTTATAAGCTATTGAAAACAAGGTCGTATAATGGGAAGTCTCAGGCAATCTTAATAATAACGAGCGCTACCTGCCCTGTCTGTAAACAATTGTATATGAAAAGGCTATTAAAAGAACTTTAAAGTTGCAAAGTCGAGCACTTGAAACTTGGGAAATGGCAGAATTAAGGTGATTGTACATGTCCAGTTATGTCCTCTTATGAATTAGAATGCAATCTTCAATTGCATGATCAAATACAATGTTTTCCCTACGTGGATTGCCAGCAGAAGATCTGAGGCACAAACCTCTTCTTTTTTGAGTTAAAGAAGCAGCTGGTAGAAGTAGGTTCTTATCCTCTATGGTGGGAACACAACATGCACCGTGCTAGCTGGTTACACAACCATTTGTGAGACAGCACAGAGATGTTGGGTATCAGGCATCCTGAGGTTTGCTCCTGGCTCTGGGAGCAGGATGTGGTCTAGTGTTAGAGCAGTGGCTACAGGCAGCATAGCCAAGTACATAATTTGGCACCTTCCTTCTGAAAGGCAGTGTGGTGAAGTGAGTCTGTTATGTTTGAGAGACAAGTTCTCATCCCTGTTCTGTCTCAGGTGACCTTGTGTAACTGCTCAGTTATTACACTTGTAAAACAGATGAGATATTTGTTTTCCCCCAGCAGCAGGGGTCAGAGTAAGGATTATGAAGAGCACAAAACTATGAGGAGAGCTAAGCAGAGAACTTGTGGTTTATGAGGGTGTAATCCTAGCAAGAAGGCATGTTGTGGAAGATTCTCCTTCTCACACTGTACCAGCTGTGCAGGCATCACCATGTTCCCAAATACACAAGTATCACAACAGAGTCCTTAGAGATTTAAAGGTACAGAAAACAAAGATGTACCAGTTACTTAACTAAAGATACCGCACAGTGTAGTGAAGAATGGTGGCCATATTTACAAAACTATTCTCTTCACACCTCTCTCCTGCTTTTTAGCTGATTTAAAAGTTGCTTTTTCTCTTTCTTCTAGTGTGCAAGCTTCGTGGGAGATTCCCTTTCGCAACCTGTTAAAGAAAACCATTCTAGCTATCCATCAAACATAAACCAACAGAACTGTGTGTCAGAGAGATATAGAGCTCTGTGTGTGCTGCAAATGGTTCATCTGCAGACCATAAAATAGATACCAGTTGTTTGATTCAGGGAGTTTGGATCTTTTAGAGGAAGAACATTAATCTCTCTCCTTTCATCGCCTATCATATTTCTGTGCTTTTCATCTTCATCTTCATTATAATGCTGCCAACTGTTGGTGAGACCTTGTATATGAGGCAGTGTTACCTAGTAGGTAAAGCAGTTGAGTAGATGTTAGAAGGCCTGGGTTTTATTCCTGGCTCTGCGGGTGACCTAGGGCAAGTCCACTCTGTGCCTCAGTTTCCCCATCTGTAAAATGAGGTTAATGACACTAACCTCCTTTGTACAATGCTTTGAGATGTATGGATGAAAAGAGTTTGGGATTATTATTATTTTATATCTGGGGCTAATTTGGTCTGGGAGAGGGTAGGTACAGTCATTATAAATGTCTCTAGGAAGCATCTGACTTGTGTGTTTTCAGGTAGCACTTAGACACATGCAGTGATGTACCTGCTGGCATTGAGTCTGTTGGCTTTGATGGTATTTGCATTGCTCTGTTACTCTACAGTAGTCGCTCATGTTAAAATAGAACCTTGTATAGATCTGTCCTCTCTCTGAGCTTGCTTCTCCCACTGCCTCATCACTGGCATATTAACACCAACCACCTCTAATCCTTTCCATAGCAAAGGAGAGCTCTGCCGGGGCTGCTGGAAAGTGAATCAGATCAATTCATAGTATGTCTGCTGTTGGCGACGGATTGAGAGTCACGGAGTTTTCATTTTCTGCACAGAAGTCACAGCAGGAGAGCTGTGCTCTCTCTCTCTCTCCCAGCAATGGCATGCAAATAGACGCCTGCTGCATGGAGCAGGCCATGGTGAGGGGCAAGGAAATTAACTAGAATAAAAGATCAGCATCAATAGCGACTCCAGGAATAAATGCCATTTGCAAAGCGGGACAGGGAGGGAACTTTGGACTAATTAATGAACACTTCCCTGTAGGAACAGAATGAGATTGCCAGCTGCCGCATGACCTCCATCCATTCTGTGGAGATGCTGGGGAAAGTTATTATAAAGCAAAACAAATCTAAAACTCTCCTCCCCCCAAGGTAAATACATAACTCAAAAGTAGGTTTACTATTGACAAAGCACAGTGGAAAGCACAATTCATCTGGTACACTTGTGATCTCCTAGAGGCTGTATAAAGCTGCTGTAAGTAATGGCCATAAATACTGTAACTGAGTTAATGTCTCCCTCACGCTGCTGCTGTTTGTTATTGCACAAACCAAAAAACTGCAATGGAAGAACATTAGTAAGGTTGACAAGTCAAGCGCTCAAAAATTAGGAAATGCCAGAATTAAGGTTGTCTGTGAAACCTTAATTCAGCCCCCTTGTGCACACACATTATGACACAGTCTTTAATTACAAAAATCATATTTTTTCCACACAGCTGCTACCTCATTCAGTGCACAGGAGGCTCTGCTCTGCAAAGGAAAAGGGGCTGTGTGAAGGAAGGTGTTGTCTGTAGGATCCTTGCCTCATTTGTTTGAGAAGCTGGAAGGTGTGAAGTGAATGAGACGGGGGCTGTAGAAAGAAAAAAGATGATTTCCAGGTGATGGCAGTTATCGCTGCCCTGGAGAACTGGATTCCATCCCTGCCTCTGCCACAGAGCTCCTGTATGATGCTGGGCATGCTGCTTAAACCAAACATTTCCCAGGTGGTCACAAATTGTGTGATCCTCATTTTTGAGTGCCCTGGGATCTGATCTACAGGAGCACTAAGCACTCACAGCTGCAACTGAAGTCAATGGGAGCAGTGCTTCAAAGGGTATGTCTACACTACGGGATTAATCCGAATTTATATAATTCAAATTTTGGAAAGAGATTGTATAAAGTTGAATGTATGCAGCCACACTAAGCACATTAATTCAGTGGTGTGCGTCCATGTACCAGGGCTAGCGTCGATTTCTGGAGCACTGCACTGAGGGTAGCTATCCCATAGCTATCCCATACTTCCTGCAGTCTCCTCCACCCATTGGAATTCTGGGTTGAGATCCCAATGCCAGATGGGGCCAAAAACATTGTCGCGGGTGGTTCTGAGTATTTCCTCCCCCCTCTCCAGGGAAGCAATGGCAGACATTTGTTTCGCGACTTTTTCCTGGGTGAATAGTGCAGACGCCATACCACGGCAAGCATGGCGCCCACTCAGCTCAAGACAGCAGTCATGAACATTGTAAACACCTCGCGCGTTATCGTGCAGTTTATGCTGAATCAGAACCTGCAAAACCAGGCGGTGAGGAGTAGGCTACGGCAGCGAGAGTGATGAGGATATGGACATGGAATTCTATCAAACCGAGGGACCCGGTGCTTTGGAGATCATGCTGTTAATGGGGCAGGTTATAGCCGTGGAACACTGATTCTGGGCCTGGGAAACAAGCACAGACTGGTGGGACCGCATAGTGTTGCAGGCGTAGGACAATTCCCAGTGGCTGCGAAACTTTTGCATGCGTAAGGGCACTTTCTTGGAACTTTGTGACTTGCTTTCCCCTGCCCTAAAGCACCAGAATACCCAGATGAGAGCAGCCCTCACAGTTGAGAAGAGAGTGGCGATAGCCCTGTGGAAGCTTGCAACGCCAGACAGCTACCAGTCAGTCAGGAATCAATTTGGAGCGGGCAAATCTACTGTGGGGGCTGCTGTGATGCAAGTAGCCAAAGCAATCACTGAGGTGCTGCTACGAAAGGTAGTGACTCTGGGAAATGTGCAGGTCATAGTGGATGGCTTTGCTGCAATGGGATTCCCTAACCGTGGTGGGGCGATAGGGATATGGGTTCCATCTATCTTGGCACTGGAGCACCAGGGTACCCAGTAAATAACCCGCAAGGGGTACTTTTCAATGGTGCTGCAAGCACTTGTGGATCACAAGGGATGTTTCACCAACATCAACGTGGGCTGGCCGGGAAGGGTTCATGATGCTCGCGTCTTCAGGAACACTAATCTGTTTAAACGGCTGCAGCAAGGGACTTACTTCCCGGACCAGAAAATAACCGTTGGGGATTTTGAAATGCCAATAGTTATTCTTGGGGACCCAGCCTAACCCTTAATGCTCATGAAGCCATACACAGGCAGCCTGGACAGGAGTCAGGAGCTGTTCAACTACAGGCTGAGCAAGTGCAGAATGGTGGTAGAATGTGCATTTGGCCATTTAAAAGGTTGCTGGCGATCGTTACTGACTCGCTCAGACCTCAGCCAAACCAATATCCCCATTGTTATTTCTGCTTGCTGTGTGCTCCACAATCTCTGTGAAAGTAAGGGGGAGAACTTTATGGCGGGGTGGAAGGCTGAGGCAAATCGCCTGACTGCTGATTACGCACAGCCAGACAACAGGGCGATTAGAAGAGCACACCAGGAAGCGCTGTGCATCAGAGAAGCTTTGAAAACCAGTTTCATGACTGGCCAGGCTACAGTGTGAAAGTTCTGTTTCTTTCTCCTTCATGAAAACCCACCCCCTTTATTGACTCATTCTCTGTAAGGAACCCACCCTCCCCCTTCCCCCAGCTTGCTTTCAAAGGAAATAAAGTCACTATCGTTTAAAAATCATGTATTCTTTATTAATTGATTATAAACATAGGGAGAGACCCAACAAGGTAATCTGGGTGAGGTTTGGGAGGAGGATAGGAGGGAAGTAAAAGGCCACTGAAAAAATTCAATATAATGACAGCCTTTTGGTTGGGCTGTCCAGCTGTACTGGCCGCGAATGCATCCCAAGTCCTCAGGGCAAAGTAATCATTAAAAAACGCTTGCTTTTAAAACAAGTTTTATATTTTAAAAGGTAAACTCACCTGAGGTCCCTTCCATGGGGTCATGGTCTTGGATACTGCCTTGGGAGGGTTGGGAGGGTACTTCAGTCAGGCTGAGAAAAAGATCCTGGCTGTTGGGGAGAACAGAGTGCTGGGTGCTCTCCGCAAGCTCGTCCTCCTCCTCCTCCTCCTCCTCTTCCCCATCCGCAGAATCCTCAGGTGTAGCTGATGAGATTATCCCTGCCTCGGAATCCACGGTCAGAGGTGGGGTAGTGGTGGCAGCCCCCCCTAGAATTGCATGCAGCTCGGCGTAGAAGCGGCATGTCCACGGCTCTGACCCGGAGCAACCGTTTGCCTCCTTTGTTTTTTGATAGGCTTGTCTGAGCTCCTTGACTTTCACGCGGGACTGATCTGAGTCCCTATTGTGGCCTCTCTCCATCATGCCCTTGGAGATTTTTTCAAAAGTTTTTGCATTTCGTCTTTTCGAACGAAGTTCTGCTAGCACTGAATCCTCTCCCGATATTGCGATCAGATCCAGTACCTCCCGTACAGTCCATGCTGGTGCTCTTTCTCGATTATCAGCTTGCATGGTTACCTGTGCTGATGAGCTCTCTGTGGTCACCTGTGCTCTCCAAGCTGGGCAAACAGGAAATGAAATTCAAATGTTCGCGAGGCTTTTCCTGTCTACCTGGCCAGTGCATCCGAGTTCAGATTGCTGTCCAGAGCGGTCACAATGGTGCACTGTGGGACAGCTCCCAGAGGCCAATACCATCGAATTGCGGCCACACTAACCCTAATTCGAAATGACAATATTGATTTTGGCGCTACTCCGCTCGGAGTGGAGTACAGAAATCGATTTAAAGAGCCCTTTATTTCGAAATAAATGGCTTCGTTGTGTGGACGGGTGCAGGGTTAATTCGATTTAACGCTGCTAAATCCGAATTAAAGTCATAGTGTAGACCAGGCCATACATATAAAGTGCAAATTGGGTCCTAGACATCCTAAATGGTCCACCCCAAATTAGTGGATACTTTTGACCTTATTCTCTTTGTGCCTCAACTCCTGATTTGTCGAATGGGGATAATACCACCCCTTGCCTCACAGAGGTGAAGCTAATTTCATTGACGTTTGTGAAGCACTCAGATTTAAAAAATGTATTAAAGCTAATGTTAAAAAAATTATATTACATAGGTTGAGAAAAGAGTATCTGTACATCTGGGTATAGTGCTTAGATTATCCACAAATACAAAGTTTGTTTTTAAAAGTCACATGATACATAGAGTACATAATCAGCAATAACCCAAATTTAGGTGAATAGATTTAACAATACAGTTTAGATATTAGAATCCAAATACTCGGGTATATCACTCATGAAAAGTTGTACAGAGATTTGGTTGTGGGGAAAGCAAAATATATCAATGAGCGGAGATTGTCCCTCAGTAATTGAGAAATAGGTAGGTGTCCATTTAGAAAATACAATCCACGAGGAAAGTATTTCAGTTACTTTCCTGACTGCTCTTCTCATCGGCACTCCAGCTCATCCCTCCTGGTATTGCCGATGTCCAGTGATGTGCTTTATGTAGATGTCCCTTGACCAGCTGATGGCATCCCACATCATGAGTTGCCGCATCAGCCGAGCATAGCATTGACCGATTCCATATTCTCTCAGCACTCGCTCGTTACTGGGGTCCCGTGCACCCAAGGCTCCGACGATCAATGCGTGTGTCTGGATCTGGTAACCCTTAGTTCTCAAGGTTTCGGCCAGAGAGGCATATTTCTCTACCTTTTGAGCTTGGGCATCGTGGAAGGTCAGGGTCCTGTTCTCGAATGGCACTGTGACGTCCACCATGATGATCTTCTTCCAGTCCTCGCTGGTGATGACAATGTCTGGTTGCAGTTGGCTGTCGGTTCTGGGGATGGTGGAGTTCACGGCCACCTTCCCCACAGGTGGCGGGATGGCTCTGGCCAGGCGATCTTGGATGGCATTGTGTCACAGCTGCCAGGCTCTCGAATGGGACTTGCAGCTACACAGAATATGGGGTAGCATCTCATTGGCGTACCTGCACTTCCTGCATCGCTTGTCCCGATTCCCATGGCGGACGGCTCCTTTCAGTGGGACACAGTTGAGCTGGACCCTGTGGATGAAACTCCAGTTGGCAAATTGGGTGAAGCTGCCCCCGGGGAGGAAGTGGTTGCTGGCGTCCCACTTGCACATCACCTCAAACGCCTTGCCTTGATCCGGCTTCCGTTTTCATGTTTTCCACTTATTGGCAGTGGATGGCATCCTTCAGGGTCCTCTCCAGCATGGTTCTAGCTCTCGGAGTGATGATAGTGTGATCTGTATTCTTCATCTGTGGCACCAGGGCTCCCAGCTCCTGGCGTTCCTCGCACCACGTCCAGTGGCAGCTGATATGCTTCTATAGTCATCGCATACCATTGCGGGCATGAGTCCAGAGTGAAGCAAAGTCTCCCCCTCTCTTCCAAATTCACCTTCCAGCGAGCCGCTCAGGTAGGTGGCAACATCTTGGTTGGAGGGGGTCCTGGCAATTCGCTTCTTGACGGCATCCTGTAGAGCACTCTCCGCAATGTTCCTCACCGTGGCGTCCGGGCACGTCAGAAGGCGGAAGGCATGAGTGATCACGGCAATGTTGCACAGATCACCCATTCGAGGGATGTTGGTGCCGCCCTGCCTGTGCGAGACGTATGCCAGTTCATTGCTAGCCCTCTGTGGAAGAAACATCCACTTCTTCACCAGCTGCCGGATGGTGTCTGCCTTGTTAAGAGGTACCTTCGCCACGCAGATCTCTACAGTGATTCATGCCTTAGAAAAGCCCATGAGGATACAAAACATTCCGTCTTCAGGGTTTGAACAGTGTGCTATAAATAAGGCAGCAGCCACATACTGAACAATGAGGATAAAACAAAATATTGAATAGCTGCTCATTTAGTGACCATGTCCATCCAGTCCTCTGACCGAGGCAGGGGTCCTGGGGGAAAATAGTACGGGATTGTATAATTAAAGACTATATCATAATGCCTATACACAAGGGATTCTATCAGAGATTAATTATCAGTGGTTCACAGCCAACCTGGAAGGGCATCCCACTGAGTGGGGTCCCACAGAGATCTGTCCTTGGTCCAGTTCTATTTAATAGCTTCATACATTATTTGGATAACGGCCTTAGAAAGTACACTTATAAAGTTTATGGACAATACCAAGCTGGGAGGGGTTGCAAGTGCTTTGGAGAAAGTGATCTTGACAAACTGCAGTGGTCTGAAATAAATAGGATGAAATTCAGTGAGGACAAATGCAAAGTACTACACTTAGGAAGGAATAATCAATCAATAATTCAAATTGGAAATGACTGCCTAAATTCGAGTACTGCAGGAATGGATCAGGAGGTCAAACGAAGTATGAGTCAACAATTTAATGTTGTTGGAAAAAAAGCAGATATCATTCTGGGATGTATTAATAGTAGTGTTGTAAGTAAGACAGGAGAAGTAATTCTTCCACTCTACTCAGCACTGATAAGGCCTCAGCTGCAGTACTGTGTCCAGTTCTGGGCACCACATTACAGGGAAGATGCGGCCAAATTGGAGAAAGTCCAGATTAGAGCAACAAAAATGAGTAAACATGACCTATGAGGAAAGATTTTAAAAATCTGGGTTTGGTTTTGTCTGGAGACGGAAAGACTGATGGGGGACATGATAGCAGTCTTTGAGTACATAAATGGTTGTTATAAAGAAGAGGGTGATAAATTGTTCTCCTTAACCACTGAGGATAGGACAAGAAGCAATGGGCTAAAATTGCAGCTAGGGAGATTTAGGTTAGACATTAGGAAAAATCTTCCTAATTGTCAGAGTAGTTAAGCACTGGAACAAATTTCCTATGGGGTTGTGAAATCTCCAGCATTGGAGATTTTTAAGAACAGGTTAGACAAATAACTGTCGGGGATGGTAGATGATACTGAGTCCTATCTTAGTGCAGGGGATGGGACAAGCTGACCTAACGAGGTCCCTTCCAGTTTGGCATTTCTATGATTCCCTGCCTCTAAGGAGGTGAATTAAGGTTGCACAGGCAACCTCAATTCTGGCATTTCCTGACTATGGATAACTTGACTTTGCAACCTGAGTTGTGTTCCTTGAATGTAGTTTTGTATGTAGTATATATAAAATAGCTACACAAGAAAGTGACAAATCAGCAAAGTAGCCTGTTACTAACAGCACTGGTGTCTTTCAGTCTAAGGGCAAATCTTCGCTTCCTAGTGTGACACTCGCAGGCTGAAAGAAATTGCTCAAACTAGATCCTCCTGTGGAGCCTGTGGTGTGTGGAGGTGTAACAGTGATCACTGGAGTCAGCGGGCTCTGGACCCATGGGTCTGAATGCCCATCCCATAGCTGTGCAATAAGGGTCTGACCTGCAGCACTGCTGGTTTAACCCAGAGAAACGATCCCAGGTCATTTCCTGACCTATCACATGACCTGGGATCAAGTCTCCTAAGGCAAATACCTTGGTCACATGACAGGGGTCAGTTTCTAGTGGTTACTGTTACACTGGGAGCTCCACAGGGCCTGAAGAACAAATTGGTCCCCAAACCCAGTGGCCCTGGGGAGTCTAGCTGCTGTGCTTGCTCTATATTGCTGTTCCCTATTCCCCATAAACTGCAGTGAATCTCTATTGGCTTCCCCGCTTAACCAGGATGGGCTTTTAGCCAACTTCTCCTCATTCTGGATTGTGGAGTGTGGTTTTTGGCCATCCAAACAATGTCCAATTTTCATTTACATTTTTCTGTCTAAATTGTTCCTCCTGGTCAATTTAACTGATAATTTGCTGCCCCTTTGGGAAATCAGCCTTTTTGAAGCACCTAGTATAAATATCACAGGTTAGCACTGTCCTCTGTTTGCTCATAATGAATAAGAACATAAGAGCGGCCATACTGGGTCAGACCAAAGGTCCATCTAGCCCAGATCCTGTCTTCTGACAGTGGTCAATGCCAGGTGCCCCAGATGGAATGAACAGAACAGGTAATCACCAAGTGATCCATCCCCTGTCGCCCAACCCCAGCTTCTGGCAAACAGAGGCTAGGGACACCATCCCTGCCTATCCTGGCTAATAGCCATTGATGGACCTATCCTCCATGAACTTACCTAGTTCTCTAATCAGGTCATCATTACTGGTCCCTAGGCAACCAGCAATTTCCAGTCCAGCAATTAATTTATTTTTATCCATCATAATGAGCTCCAATATAGTGTTTCTTTGTGTTGGGTGCACTATCTTTTGTGTTAGAAAATTATCATCTACAATGTTTAGAAACGCCAATGCCTTGCATGAGGCCTCCAGCAGGTCTCTCTTAACTTGAAGACCCTCATGATATCACAATTTTCTTCCCACTCATTACAGGCAGGTGCTTAAGGAGTATCTCATCTTGTTCTCTGGTTTCTTTCAGTGGTCTGTAACAGAGACTCTCCAGCACCCTCTCTGGGCCCTTATTAATTAGCACATTGACCCTCATACATTCAAGATACTGGAGTTCTGAATTACTGATAACTAGAAAATAGAGAATGGTGTCTTTCATGTAAAGTGACACTTCCCCACTGGTTTTATCTACTCTGTCTTTCCTAAACATGTTTTAACCCATGATTTTAAATTCCTATCCTGTGAACCATCCCACAATATTTTCAGTCAAGTCAAATATATCAGATCTCCTCTCATCTGTGAGAATTTCCATTCCCTCCTGCTGGTTACCCAGCATTGGTCCGAGCATTGGTCTATAATCAATTCCATTTCTTCTCTTCACATTCATCGCCAGCTCTGTTCAACATGTTCATGACACCTTGAGACTGAAGCATATTTTCTCTCTTATCATCCTCCCTAGTATAGAGCCCTACTGGCTGCTCCAGCTAGTCTCCAGCCCTGCAGCTTAGCCCTGTGACTTCTGAGAGGCAGGTCACCCCATTGGTGCAACCCTCTCTCCTGCAGGAATGTGGCACTCTAGCTCAGAGTCTACAGCAGCACCCCTGCAGCAGCGCAGGTCAGCCCCTCTCCTTGGCCTGTGCGGGAGGAACCCAATCCCTGGGAGTTCCCTTGAGACAAGCCTGGTGTGTGTGTGTGTGTGTGTGTGTGTGTGGGGAAACACTTCCCAGGAGTACCCAGGCTTGTGAGGCACCTCGCTACCACCCTTAGGGTACATCTACACTACAGGGGGGAGTCTATTTAAGATATGCAAATTCAGCTACGTGAATAGCGTAGCTGAATTCGACGTATCGCAGCCGACTTACCCCGCTGTGAGGACGGCGGCAAAATCGACTTCTGCGGCTTTCTGTCGGCGGCGCTTACTCCCACCTCCGCTGGTGGAGTAAGAGCGCCGATTCGGGGATCGATTGTCTAACAGGGGAGTTTGAGAGGGAGTTCTCATTGGAGGAGAAGGTACCTGTATTTGTGTCTGTCCTTGTTGTTCTTGTGTGTTCCTGTGTGTTTGTAGGGGCCTGCAGGGGCTGGGTGCTGAGAAGGACGCCGAGCCCTGAGTAGGGGGCGGGGCTTGGCTGATTAGGGGGCCCATAAAAGCGGCCGCCCAGCCAGGCAGCGGTACAGCTGCGAGCAGCGGCAGCAAACAGGGCGGCTAACAGGGGAGTTTGAGAGGGAGTTGGCAGGGGGAGGCAGGAGGGCACGGTGTGGTGTGTGCTCTGAGGCCACAGGTGCTGTGGGCAGAGAGTACAGCAGCCATGAGCCAAGCAGCAGCAGCAGACAGAATGCAGATGGCGGCATGTGGAAGCTGTGGTATGTATATGGTCCTAGCAGGGGAGCCGGAACACAGGTATGTGTGTATGAAGTGTCGCCTTATAGTGTTACTGGAGGAAAAGATTAAGGGGCTAGAGATGCAGGTAGATACCCTGGTGGAGTTTAGGCGGGGGTTTGAGCAGCTGATGGAGGACAGGCAAGGAGGGGCTGAAGGAGACTGCCCTGCGGTGCAGGTAGAGGCAGAGGACGGTGAGAGGGGAATGGAAGGGGGAGAACATGGGAGGTGGAAGCATGTGACTGCGAGAAGCAGGCCAAGGAAAAGAAGGGCCAGTGAGGGGGGAATAGAGCTCAGGAATAGGTTCGAGTGTTTGGATAGCGAGGTGGAGGGGCAGCAGGTGGCGGCTGAAGGTGGGAGAGTGAGGAAGAAGAGAAGAGCAGCTAGTCCAAGAGAGAGAGGGGAGGAGTTGATGGAGACAGCACCAATTATGGGCCCCGGGAGGAATCAGGAAGGCATAAGGGGGAGCTTAAGGGAAGATAGGAACAGGCACAGGTCAGGACTATAGGGATTAGAGACTAGATTACTAGATCGCACTGTTGCCAGGCGAAGGCAGGTGTATGTAATTGGAGACTCTTTACTGAGGAGATTGGACAGGCCTGTGACCAGGGCAGACCCGGAGAACAGAAGGGTGTGCTGTCTACCTGGCGCAAAGATACGCGATGTGGACCTGCGGTTGAAAAGGATCCTAAAAGGAGCAGGTAAGAACCCCTTGATAATCCTTCATGTAGGAACGAATGACACGGCTAGGTTCTCGTTAGAGAGAATCAAGGGAGATTATGCTAGGCTGGGGAAGACGCTCAAGGAGATAGAGGCTCAGATTATCTTTAGTGGGATTCTGCCCGTTCCGAGGGAAGGGCAGCAAAGGGCTGATAGGATAGTGAGAATAAATAGTTGGCTAAGAGAGTGGTGCTATAAGGAGGGTTTTGGGATGTATGGCCACTGGGAGGCTTTCGGGGACAGACACCTGTTCTCGCGGGATGGGCTTCACCTGAGTAGGGAAGGAAATAGACTTCTGGGAGGGAGGCTGGCTCATCTTATCAAAAGAGCTTTAAACTAGGAAGTTTGGGGAGATGGTTGGGAGATGCACAGCTAATCTCCACACCAGATTCCAGTATGGAAAAGGTGAGTAAAATAAGAGGAGAAACAGCCGGGGAGATGAGATTGGAGATAGGAAGGACAGGGGGGAAGGACGCAAGGAGGCCCGCAACATATACTGCTACTAATGGGAGACAGGCTAAACGACATACATTGGGGTGTTTATACACCAATGCCAGAAGCCTAGGTAATAAAATGGAGGAATTGGAGCTCTTGGTCCAAGAGCTGAAACCAGATATCGTAGGAATAACAGAAACATGGTGGAATGGCAGTCACGACTGGAACACAGGTATGGAGGGGTATGCGCTGTTTAGGAAAGACCGGAACAAAGGTAAAGGTGGGGGGGTGGCATTGTATGTCAATAGTGAAATAAGCTGTAAAGAAATAATAGTGGATGGATTAGATAACACAGAGTCCGTCTGGGCAATACTCACACTGGGTAATAGGACTACTAGAGCCTCTCCGGGGATAGTGCTTGGAGTGTGCTATAGACCGCCGGGATCGACCCACGATATGGATAAGGAACTATTTAATGTGTTTAGAGAAGTAATTACTAATAGAAACTGTGTAATTATGGGGGACTTTAACTTCCCGGATATAGATTGGGGAACAAACGCTAGTAGCAATAATAGGGCTCAGATGTTCCTAGATGTGCTTGCGGATCAATTCCTCCATCAAGTGGTAGTTGAACCGACGAGGGGGGAGGCCATTTTAGATTTGATTCTGGTAAGTAGTGAGGACCTCGTTGAGGAAGTGGTAGTAGGGGACAATTTGGGCTCCAGTGATCATGAGCTAATTCGGTTTAAAATACATGGGAGGAGTAACAGAATTAAGTCAAAGACTAGGGTTTATAACTTTTAAAAGGCCAATTTTAACAAATTACGGGGACTGGTAAGGGAAGTGGATTGGGCAAACATATTAATGGATCTAAAGGCAGAAGAAGCCTGGGATTACTTCAAGTTAAAGATGCATGAGCTGTCGGAGGCCTGCATTCCAAAAAAGGGAAAAAGATTACTAAGAAAGAGATTTAGACCGAGCTGGATGAGCGACCGACTCAAAGGGGCGATTAGGAAAAAACAGAAAGCGTACAAAGAGTGGAAGAGGGGAGGGATCAGTAAGGAAATGTACCTAAGTGAAGTCAGAGAATGTAGAGATAGAGTGAGAAAGGCCAAAGGCCGTGTAGAGTTGGACCTAGCGAGGGGAATTAAAAGCAATAGTAAGAGGTTTTACAGCCACATAAATAGGAATAAAGCAAAGAAAGAAGAGGTGGGACCGCTGAAGACTATTGCCGGAGAGGAGATTAAAGACAATCTAGGCATGGCGCAATATCTCAATGAATATTTTGCATCGGTGTTTAATGAGGCCAATGAAGGTATTAGGGATACTAGCACCACTACAGAGGGGCATTCAGGATGGGGGATTACCGTATCCGAGGTAGAAACAAAACTTGAATGCCTTAATGGGGCTAAGTCGGGAGGACCGGACGATCTTCATCCGAGAATATTGAAGGAATTGGCACAGGAAATAGCAGGCCCGTTAGCGATAATATTTAATGAATCTGTAAACTCGGGGGTGGTCCCGTTAGACTGGAGAATAGCTAATGTGGTTCCTATTTTCAAGAAAGGGAAAAAAAGTGATCCGGGTAACTACAGGCCTGTTAGTTTAACATCTGTAGTGTGCAAGGTGTTAGAGAAAATTCTGAAAGAGAAACTAGTTGAGGACCTGGAGGTTAGTGGCAATTGCGATAAATTACAACATGGTTTTACGAAGGGCAGATCGTGCCAAACGAATCTGATCTCCTTCTTTGAGAAAGTAACGGACTTATTAGATAAGGGAAATGCGGTGGACCTAATATACCTGGATTTCAGTAAAGCGTTTGATACTGTACCCCATGAGGAATTATTGGTTAAACTGAAAAACATGGGGATCGATATGAAAATCCAGAGGTGGATAAGGAATTGGTTAATGGGGAGAATGCAGCGGGTCGTATTGAAGGGTGAACTGTCCGGTTGGAGGGAGGTTACTAGTGGAGTGCCTCAGGGTTCGGTTTTGGGACCCATTTTATTTAATCTATTTATAACTGACCTCGGAACCGATTGCAGGAGTGGGCTGATAAAGTTTGCGGATGATACGAAGGTGGGAGGCGTTGTAAATTCGGAGGAGGATAGGGATATCCTGCAGGGAGACTTGAATGAGCTTGTGAATTGGAGTATCAGAAATAGGATGAAATTTAATAGTGAAAAGTGTAAGGTGATGCATTTGGGGATGACTAATAACAATTTTAGTTACAAGATGGGGACGCATTGGTTAGAAGTAACGGAAGAGGAGAAGGACCTAGGGGTCCTTGTAGACCGCAGAATGACTATGAGTCGACAATGTGACGTGGCGGTGAAAAAAGCCAATGCTGTCTTGGGATGCATTAGGCGAGGTATATCTAGTAGGGATAAGGAGGTCCTGCTTCCGTTGTACAAGGCGCTGGTGAGACCTCATTTGGAGTACTGTGTGCAGTTCTGGTCTCCCATGTTTAAAAAAGATGAACTCAAACTGGAACGGGTGCAGAGAAGGGCCACTAGGATGATCAGAGGAATGGAAACCTTGTCGTATGAAAAGAGACTAGAGGAGCTTGGGTTGTTTAGTCTGACAAAGCGAAGGCTGAGGGGGGATATGATTGCTATCTTTAAATATATTAGAGGGATTAATACAAGGGAGGGAGAAGAATTATTCCAGCTTAGTACTAATGTGGACACAAGAACGAATGGATATAAACTGGCCGTGGGGAAGTTCAGGCTTGAAATTAGATGAAGGTTTCTGACCGTCAGAGGGGTGAAATATTGGAACGGCCTTCCGAGGGAAATGGTGGGGGCGACGGACCTGTCTGGTTTTAAGATTAAGTTAGATAAGTTTATGGAGGGAATGGTTTAATGGTAAAGCATAGTAGTCAAGGAAAACCAAGCAATGGTAGGTAAATAGTATAATGGCTGACAGGGGTCAGGCTGGAGACTCTTGCCTATATGCTCGGGGTCTTACTGATCGCCATATTTGGGGTCAGGAAGGAATTTTCCTCCAGGGCAGATTGGCTGAGCCTCTGGAGGTTTTTCGCCTTCCTCCGCAGCATGGGGCAGGGATCTCTAGCAGGAGGGTCTCTGCGGATTGAAGTCACTAAAACAGGATTGGGGACTCCAACAGCAGAGTCTAGGGAAGGGGTAGGGACGGTTTTATGGCCTGCAGCATGCAGGGGGTCAGACCAGATGATCATAATGGTCCCTTCTGACCTTAAAGTCTATGAGAATCCCGATGGGATGCGATAAATCGATCCCCGAGAGGTCGATTTCTACCCGCTGATTCAGGCGGGTAGTGTAGACCTAGCCTTAGTGTGGGGAAGCCTGTCTGTGTCTGCCTGGGTCAGCTCCCTGCCTCCACCAGCCTCTGGTGATACAAGCCCTGCCCACCAGGCCTTGCGGGCCCCACTATCTCTGTACAGGCACACACCAACCCCCGAGTCCTCCGAGCATCCCCTGGAGCGTCCAGCCCCTGGGCACTCCCAGCATTCACACATCTGCTGCTCCCAAAGGAATACTATGCACCGGCTTACCAGTGCCACCATGGGATCAGTGCCCCACTCCACACAGCTCTGAGATGTGGTTACAGTACAAACAAGCCACTTAACACAGAACAGAGCTTTGAGAAGAAGCAAATAGAACTAATGCAAACAAATGCTTACATGTAGAATAAAATCATAACATACTTTCTAGAGCCTAAGCTTAACTGACGAGACAGTCCCCTCTCTCATAAAGGTTAGCTCACCCAAGCATCAAACAGCCAGACTGGTGCTCAGATTCTCCCCTCCATTGGGGGATGTGGGACGAGACAGCTGAGCCCACAAGCTTTTCATCTCCACCTTGCAGCATGGCACTGGCAGGACTTGGCTTGGAGCAGGGGAACACCCAAATTCCACTGAATCCTCCCCGCAGGCCTGGGGAGCTCCTGTCAGAACCCCCCAAGGGGATTAATGTTGCTCCAAACAAGGACTGTGCAGTGCAACTCTAATAAACCCTGAACTGATTGTTCAGAGAGGGTCCCCCTGAGTTGTTGTGGGGAGGCAGGACCTTGTTCCTTGGCTCCTTCACGGCAGAGTAGTGGGAGAGCTTGGAGTGGAGTAGAGGCAGCTTTATAGAGGGGAAACCTAGGGGAATCATGGGAATCTAAGAGGTGTGGTTTATGGCAGGGCAGAGCCAGTCTAAAGGGAATGCTGTGGACTGCCTGGCTGTTCCCACACCCCTCACTGGGGGAGGTGCACCATGTCCTCCTTACCCCTCTGCTGCTGGAAACCAGCAAGGGGAGCAGAGAGGTCGCCCACTCAGCCAGTGCAAAGTGTGTGGGGAGATCTCACAGTCCTAGCCTTCCTGCTTCCCAGAGCCCAGACAAAGGCAAGACATCCGGCCAGGACTCTCTGACAGCAACAGTGACCTGCAGGAGTGTCACAGGAGAGGATACTTAACATGTCTGCAAACAGCTTCTTCGGTGCTGCTGGGGGAGAGAGAGAGGGTGCTGGGCTAACATGTACTTGTTGTGCTACTCAGAGCTCTTTGCTTGCTAGATGTGACAGTAATACCTATTTGCTCCCCTTGTCGTGGTTCCTACTCTCATACAGAGCTTAGTGAAGCCCTGTTAAACTCCCTCCTAGTCTGCCTGCTGTGCTCTGGCATTCAAAGCCCAGCTGCTGGAGGTGCAGTGTGGTACAGAACAGTGTACTTTAAATCCCCAGCAGGGGGACTGGGCTTTCATGGAACTGGTAGCAGGCTGTCCAGTCTTTCTCCCCTAAATTCCTCATTCCAATCCTGCCCAGATAGAACCAAAAGCTGTTACCATCTGACAGTTGCCTGGGGGTCTATGTGACATGCATGTGGAGATTTCAGTCCCATTCCCCAGGAACAGGTGCTCGCCCCATGGAAACAAGCACCACAGCTAGGACAAGCTGACACCCCTTATTCTCAGCAGAGAGGCTCAGGCTGGCCTTGGCATGGAGACCAGACTCCCAGCTCATGCTTAGAGAGGGTCTAGTAGTGGGGAAGTTGAGGGTTAGGGGACTCAGCAAGGTTACACTGCGTGTCCCTATTCTGCAGATAACTGACGGCTCCAAGTTCCAGAGCTGCCAGTACTGCACCTTTCAAACGCCCAGAATACACCAGAGCTGTCGGTACAGAACCTTTCAAATGCTCAGAATACACCAGAGCTGTCGGTACAGCACCTTTCAAACACCCAGCATACACGAGAGCTGGTGAAAAAATGGATTCTATTTTCCATAAAAATATTACAAAGGAAGTGATTTTTTGTCCAGATTTGTCATGGAATTTGGGGCAGTTTTGCTGAAAACTGATTTTTTTGTTTGTTTTTCAATTGTTGAAAACTGATTTTTTCCGTTTTTTAATTCCCACCTTACACCCCCAACCCTCCAAAAAATAAAAATAAAAAAACACAACATGGCAAGAAAAGCAAACATATTCATAAGGAACTTTTTGTTGCACCAAAAAAAGTTTTGACAAAGTGTTTCATCAGCTCTCCCAAGAATATCTTATTGGAACCTGCCACTGTGTCCTAAATTCTTTTCTCAGTAACTTCAGCAAGGTAGCCCGGGTTCAACTGAGAGCATGTTTTGGCCCCATCTCTCTATCCATTACTTGTCTCAAGAGAACTGCACCAGATGACCATGCATGCGAAGCTCCCCATAAACAAGCTGGATGGAATGGCCTGGCTTCCAAATATATCAAGGCTCATTCTAGACATTTCCAGCATGATGCAGGCAACTTGCCTGTCCAACATTGTGTATTTTGCTCTCCTGTGCGAGCAAGAGCCCCATCAGCCAGCCATTATTAAAGACCTAACCGCTTGCCCCTGGGAGGGAGAGAAACCTGGGCCTGAGCATCCCCCCGGCTGAGCCACCTGCCCAGAGTATCAGAGCAGATTTACTGTGGGAAACAGAATGCGCTGCCCCCGAGTGGCTAGCTCAGCGGGGAGTATAATAGGTTAGCCATGTTCCCTAATAAGGGAAGCAGTTTGTGGTGTCTGATAAGAACTATTTTACAACAGAACATAATCTACTGTAACTCTTTATTATGTCTAATGCAATAGAAGTGTAAACAGGGCTGATGAGAAATTAAAATCAATTGCATTCTCCTCTCAATGGCAATATCAGTTTGTCAGTAATTACTTGTTTGTTGTCTTCATTGTGAAGCCAAACAATTCCAAGGTTGTTAATGCTCCGAGAGAGAAAATGAAATTACATATTCAATTTATTCTGCACAGAAACAAATTACCACGAAGAAAGGAAGGGATTTATTTGTATTCCTGTGGTGGAGTTGGTGACATCCAATATGATAGAGCGGCTTCTCTACCTCCATCAGCCCCATGAGGACTTCACAATGACAGTGACTCCAGAGCAGCCACAGGTTTCTGTCTAACCATCAGCACATGCAGAGCAGGAGGTGGATCTTCCTTATCTCAGTAGCCTGGCCTCCAGCAGGCTGTCTGGGGATTCAGTCTTTTCCTTTCTGAAAGAAGGCCATGCTAGTTAATACTGTATGTGCAGCATGGGCTAGACTCTGGTCTTTGAGACATTGGTGTAAATTCAGCATTTCCTCACTGGAGTTGCTCCAGAACGGCACTCTGGTAACTTAGATCAAAGCCTGGTGTAAGATGTATTCAACAGAGACCACACTCTGCTCTCAGTTACACCAGTATAATGACTTCAGTGGAGTTACTCGGGATTTCCAGTGATGTATATGTGAGGGCATATGAGGACGTGTGTGTGTTTTTTGTGATAAAGTATTTGAACGAGTTAAGCCCTTTATTGTATCAGTATCAATGGTATCTTTATCCAATTAATTTCTACAGTGCTTGACTTCATCTTTCTCCAAAGCTGACTTAAAAATTAATGATCCTTTGCATGTCTCGTGCCTTTCATCTGACGATCTCAAATGGATGGCTGGTAGCAAAGGGTTGGGTTTTTTTGTTTTGTTTTTTTAACTAGCTGCTAAAAATGTAACAAATCATTAGGGGGATTCACTTCCTGTGCCTTGCTCTCTGTGTTACTAAGCAAGCACAGGCTGAGGACAGGTATTCGAACACTCCATCATCTGTATCCCATAACACAGCCAAGAAGAGCACAGCTATTTAATATAGAATATCTTATTGCCCTTATATAAATCGATGGTACGCCCACATCTTGAATACTGCGTACAGATGTGGTCTCCTCATCTCAAAAAAGATATACTGGCATTAGAAAAGGTTCAGAGAAGGGCAACTAAAATGATTAGGCGTTTGGAACAGGTCCCATATGATGAGAGATTGAAGAGGCTAGGACTTTTCAGCTTGGAAAAGAGGAGACTAAGGGGGGATATGATCGAGATATATAAAATTATGAGTAGTGTGGAGAAAGTGAATAAGGAAAAGTTATTTACTTGTTCCCATAATATAAGAACTAGGGGCCACCAAATGAAATTAATGGGTGGCAGGTTTAAAACAAATAAAAGGAAGTTCTTCTTCACACAGCGCACAGTCAACCTGTGGAACTCCTTGCCTGAGGAGGTTGTGACGGCTAGGACTATAACCGGATTTAAAAGAGAACTAGATAAATTCATGGAGCTTAAGTCCATTAATGGCTATTAGCCAGGATGGGTAAGGAATGGTGTTCCCAGCCTCTGTTTGTCAGAGTGTGGAGATGGATGGCAGGAGAGAGATCACTTGATCATTATCTGTTAGGTTCACTCCCTCTGGGACACCTGGCATTGGTCACTGTTGGTAGACAGGATACTAGGCTAGATGGACCTTTGGCCTGACCCAGTATAGCCGTTCTTATGTTCTTTATAATTAACCTGACATGAAATCTAGCCAGACACTGAATGGAAAAGCGTGTGTCCCAGGCAGAAGAAGGTCACTTGTTTGGGAGGCAAGAGGGTAATGGAGTCCTCTGGGAGTCAGGACATGCAGGAATCAGTGAAAGGAAAATGCTGCAGGGCATGTTCCACCTGCCCCCAGAAGACAGAGGTGTGTGGATGGACTGTTAACTCTGCTCTGAGGCTCAGAACTGTTCGAGTTATTGCATGCGATCAGCATCTTTGGTCCCTGCATGGGATTAATGTAAAGGACTGATATTCCTCCAGATGATGCCAGTGGAGGAAATTCTCTTAGCATTTCAATCTGTTAGGAGCATCAATGAATTAATTAATGAAAGCCAGGAGAATTCTACTGCCACCAGCCTTTAACTGCTTAAAGGGACAGTATCAATCCAGAGCTCCCTCGTAAAAAAACAAAACAAAACAACCCCCATTTCTCATTCAGCTATTGGATGGACTGAGCATTACAGGTGCAGTGGTTGTAATTCCTGCTGCGAGCTGCTCCAAGCTGAGGGATCCTTGGAGAGGGTCTCTTCCCTGTGCGCTGCAGGAGGCCAGGCTAGATGATCAGAATGGTCCCTTCCGGCCATACAACCCATGGATCTGTGACCTGAGTGAATCTCCAGGGGCAGGCTAAGAAGTTTCATTTGCTGCTTCCCAGGACAGAGTTTTGTCTGAATTTCCAACACTGCGGGGGAAAATCCACCCTCCCCTTTCTCTCCCCCATTCTCCTTGAATTATTTATAACCCATGAAAACTTTCCAGTCCCTATTGGGGTTGATAAGTTGCCTCCACTCCGTGTTTTGAACACACATCTCAACGTTGGCTGCTAAGCAGCTCCCAGCTGGTGCAGTCCCTATAAACTTAGCTCATCAGCCACCTTTACACCAACATAAGAACACAGAACATAAGAACGGCCGTACCGGGTCAGACCAAAGGTCCATCTAGCCCAATATCCTGTCTACCGACAGTGGTCAATGCCAGGTGCCCCAGAGGGAGTGGACCAACAGGCAATGATCAAGTGATCTCTCTCCTGCCATCCATCTCCATCCTATGACAAACAGAGGCTAGGGACACCATTCCTTACCCATCCTGGCTAATAGGGGAAAGTGTAGTTGAGGTACCCAAAAATCACCTTAATTTTGATCTCTAGTGTTCTCACAGGGGGGAAATGAAGGGGGGAGGGGAGATCCTTTCAAAGTCAGTTTTCAGTAATGCTGAACACACATTTTAATGTGCTCTTAATATGGTTATTGCATGGCATTGCTACAGTGCAGAATTAAGGTTGTTTGGGTGCCTAACTGTATTTCCATATTTTAACATGTTTTGAGTTTTTCAGGTTTAAACTTAGCTCTGAATTTCCTGTGTTTGTAGTGCTTGGTTTTGGGATAACCTGGCTGTGAAAAATATTTTTACCTTTTTAGGTTATTGATGTGTGCTCACCATTAATTTTAGTTTAATGTGTATCTCAAATTTACTTTGGAGAATCACGTGCTGGAGTCTTGGTGAAATTTTTCTTTTATAAAGTGGACTTCCCAATGAACTACTTAGAGAACCACTGCCTAAGAAAGAACTTTGAGTTTTTGATGGAGTTAACATAAGATGTTAACTTCTTACGCCCACCTTGTCAGCCCTGGGGTTGGACAGATAAACAACCCTCTACAGCTGGGTCTGTTATAACACAGTCAGGCCTTGGGGACTGGCTAGAGCATAGCGCCCCCTGAAGCCGAGTCGGTTATAACATGGTCAGGTTTGGGACATTATTTTTTATAATCACCAAAGGGGACAATATATATTTACTCTGGGACCATTAAAATTATTATTATAATTGTACATAAAATTTCCAGTAGGGAAGTTAAGAAATAAATCTGAAATAAAATGCCGAAGCAAGGCACTGACTCAGTGAGCCTTTAATAAATCACTGTCAGGAATAAAACATTCGGAGTCAGAACAGTCAGACTCTGGGCTTCCATCACCCAGATACTCCCAGCTCTCCTTGTGCCTCCAAGCCCTCCTGAGAAGCAGGAGTGTGAATGACAGGCCTTACATCCTCCTGCCTGCTGTGTCCAACCCTGGAACATGCCCACCACCAATCTAGCCCCAATAGTAACCAGGAGGGCTAGTTCCCCACCTGTGTCTCTGGATGTGTCACTAACACAACACCTGCAGTACAGCGTGTCCTGAGCTGAGATGCTCCAGACCAGAGCTCCCAGTCCTGAGGGCTCTGACACAGCCAGGTGGGAGGACAGGCTCAAAGTTACAAGGCTCGAAATTTGCTTCAGCCCCTTGTGGTTCTGATTTCCATGGCCTTTTGAATGAATGGGGTTTCCTGTGCAGCAGCTGAAGAAGAGCAAAGATACAGTTTCCAGGGAGGAGTTAAAACCTGGCAGAAATTTTCCAGTGGAAAGTGCCGATTGGATGTCATTGGAATGCTCAACAGGCATATGTCGATTCCACTAAAATTTCCAAGAGAAAACAGGCCAGTCTGCCAGCCTGGTGCCCTGCCAGCCCTCCTGCTTTCTAGCCAGCTGGTAGCAATCTGCCCAGCTCTACATCTGCAGATCTGTTGGACTGTTCTGCTCCCTGGTTCCCTCTTCTCCTCTGCTCCCCATGTACCCAGGGCTGCCCTGCTCCCTGGTTCCTAGCTCCCCCATCTACCTACCTGCTGGGCTTCCCTACTCCCTGGTCCCCGTCTCCCCCATCTACCTGCCTGCTGGGCTGCCCTGCTCCCTGGGCCCCCCTTCTCCTCAGCTCCCCATCTGCCTGCCTGCTGGGTTCCCCGTCACCCCATGTACCCCTCTGCTGGGCTTCCCTGCTCCCTGAGCTCTCCAGTTCCATGGACTGCCTTCTCCTCATCTGCCTACTGGGCTGCCAGGGAGCCCGGCGTCCAGGGAATTGTGCAGTCCAGGCAGTCAGGAGAGTGGGGTGGCACAGCAGTTCCCCTGCCCGGTGACCCAGGGAGCAGGGCAGCTCAGTGCCAGGCAGGCAGCCGGCAATCCAAAGAGCCATTTCAGTTCTCTGAACTTTTTGAATTTAATTCCTATGAAAAAACTCAACAATTTTGAGTTTTTGTCCCAGTGTGGCACTTTTGTGACCCCCCACCTCACCCCCCCCAGGTGGTGCCTCTCTGCACCAGGAGGTGCCCAAATACCCGGGCAATCTGCCCCCATGGCTCGTTTTCTCCAACAACATCAGCCTCATTTAGGGTGACCAAACAGCAAATGTGAAAAATTGGGACGGGGTGGGGGGGTAATAGGAGCTGATGTAAGAAAAAGACCCCAAACGACTGTCCCTATAAAATCAGGTCATCTGGTCACCCTAGCCTCATTGAAAAACTACCCGGTGCAGAGCAGAATGATTTCCCAATCAGCTGTTTCCTTCTAAGACCCTGTGTTCCTTCCTATGAATGCACAGCAGGCTGTAGAAATTACGGAAAGCTCCCGCTCTGGGTGGCAACGAACAGTGGTTCCTATTCTGTGCTGGTTTATATTTAGGTTTTATAATCACTCACATATTTTAAATTTAACCAAAGCAACGTTTCTCTAACATGGGCAGCAAACAAAGGCAAGGAGCCTAAGCTGTGCTGAATGAGCTCTGCACTGCACCCTTCACTTCCCTAATGCTTTTCCTGCTCCAAATTATCCCCCGAGCATTCTCTTTAGCCAATGTATACAAATGATTTGTAGGAGTTGTTCTCCCCTGCAACATAATAGCACAGCAGGGCTGTGTGGCTAGTAGCCCTGTTCCTGCTCAATTCAGAGAGACTGCTTGCTTTTGTGCAGTACTCTCACACCTTTGTTCTTTATTAAAATGAAAATTAGCATGAAGCTCAGCTACCAGCTTGATAGTTTCTGAAGCTGCCTAGCAAATACTTATGTTAAACCAATTCCGAGCCGTCCTATAATTCTGCTCTCCGAATGGAACAGGCTTGCTGGCATGAATCAAAATGTTGACCGTGAGTCAACAGAAGGCAAAGTTAACTGTTCTAAGATGCTGCACAGTATTAGTGCAAGTGATGCATGTTTCTCTTGGAGCCAAAGCTAACAGAGGAGTATAAAGGAGACCAGAGATGTAATACAGCCAAGTCATTAACAAACATCTTCTGGAGAATAGCTCTTTATATTACACTAGAATGATATTTCAGATTTAAGGTCTATATGGTGGGCATTTCAAAGACTTTGAAGGGGTTCTATTAGGCCTGCCACTCACATTCCCATTATCCCGCAAATTATCTTCCATGTCAGGATTACTGAGTCCATCATTAACCATCCACGAGTCTGGTTTAAAAGCTCACTGGACTGCATGGAGAATTAGAGAAAGCATGGGCTGAATTCCACCAGCATGCCGCCCCCCTTTGCAATGGAACAAAACTGATTAGAGAGGATATCTCCCCTCCCCAACCCTCCCGTGGTCCATTTCATGTTGGAAGGAAAGAATACCTTTGTGACCCCAAATATAGTGATTGGTACAATCCTGTGCACAGGAGCAAAAGCCTCCATGGTGAAGCACCTAATTCATTTAGACCTAGATACTGCTGGTCTCCAAATATTGTTTTGAATCATAGTGAGGTATATTCTGCCAATATCTCCTTGGTCAAGGAAATCCAATCCCTGATCTAGGGCTGCTCCAGTGTTTTCTGTTGAAAGCTTTTTTCCCCATTGAATACTGGGGTTTTGACAAAACGAAATTTTTCACAAAATTTTTCCTCAGAAATTTTTGATTTTTCACCAGAAAACCAAAAATATTTGGCCAAAACCTGATTTTTGGGGAGGGTAGTTTTTTGGATGACAAATTTCAGCTTTCTTAAAACTGAACATGTTTCAGGTTGGGGGGGGGGGCGTAATTTTCTTTTTAAAGAAATGTCAAAATTTTCTGCTAAAAATTTCAGCAAAAACAAACAAATCCTTTAGCTCATTTTTTAAAGGAAAAAAGCCTCCGTTTTTTTCTGTCTAGTTCTACAGAGATTGCCTAGGAGAGGAAAAGAGCCTTTTGAATATTTAACCCACCTGTTGTTAAAGACTATATTTTCAGGTGTCCGCACAGTTCCCTGTTGTTTTCAGTTGAAATAAATCCATTCCCAAGTCAGTATCCAAACAGAATTTCTGCCTGATGGGGAGTCTCTGACATCCACTACTCTTTGAGAAATGGTTTTAGAAGTACAAATCAAAGATCTGATTCATTACAGCTCTGCTCTGGTATAACACTGGAGTGGCTCAGGCCCTGTCTCTGCACTACATTACTGTACAGCGGTGCCCATCCATCGAACTCAGTGGGGTCACTGTGAATGTGTAGCACTGTCACTGAGATCAGAATCTGGCCTTATCTGCACAGGTGGAACTGAGGGCAGAGTTGACAAGCGGTTGGATTTATTATTTGTATGAGTAATGGGTATGACCCTGGAGACAGAGAGAGGCCCACGGCAGCTGCTTCTGGGTCCGGGGCAGTAATGTCTGACCTGAGGTGTCTGCATGAGGGAGATGCCTGAGCGCAATCTGTTCCCATGGCTGTCCAAGGAACAGGGCATGTGCATATCGTGTTAATACAAGAACAGCAGTAAGGAAAAACCTGGGTTTGGAGCTCCGATTTCTGCTCCACATGGGAAGCTGAGCTGCAAGCCCTGAATTCTGCCTCTGCTCAGCAAAAAGGAATGATCTCTTGGAGGAAACATGACGGTTTTGCTCATGCATGATCTGTGACCGCATCAGAAATACTGAGCTGGACTTTGCTTATTAATAATACCAAGCTCTGAACCAGCACAGTTCACACACAGAGCTCCAAGCTCTTCACAAAGGAGGTCAGGATCATTATCGCCACTTTACAAATGGGGAAACTGAGGCACGTAGTGGTTAAACTGACTTGTCCAAGGCCACCCGGTAGGCCAGTGGCAGAGGCAGAACTAGCCCTCCCCCATAGGCTACATTGCCTCATGTAAATTTGGTATTTATCTATCTGAGGAGGGGACCATGCCTGATGCATCGATTTACCCCCAGTTCAGGTCACCACTTTGCTCTTGCCTTCCCAATCAGTGCCCAGCTGAAGTGCTGAGACACCCAGGTGAGATTCTCAGAGCAGACCAGGCACAGAGCAGGAAGAGGGGCCAGCTGGCACGCAAACACGCAGCAGATCTATGGGCTGGACAGGGAATGGCTCTCCTTGCTATGCTGCGGGTGGTGAGACTTACACCTACCAGACACGTCCCCGATTGCAGAGCCTGTCCCTGCCCAGCTCCATCCAGAAACACCTCCCCTACCCCATTAATGAGGAGGAGGCTGCCAGTGTTCAGATAGTGACCCTGAGACTGAGGGCAGAGTGAGCCCAGAGGTTCTTGCTGAAGTTTATTGTGATGATGAACAGGTAGGCCCAGAGGTAAAGTCTGTCTGTCTTTCACACATGGCTGCAAATTCCAGGGAGGGGCATGGGGCAGTGGAGAGGGCATGGAAGTGGGAGTTATGAGCCCTAGGGATAAATTCTGCTCTTCCCTCCCATGGTGTAACCCAACTGAGGCAATGGAATTACGCTGTGTCCCATTGTCTGAAGTGACGCATGACCCTGCGTGCCAGCCTCAGGGCAGACTGTCAAACACAGGGCAGACATCCCAAACTGGTGATGTGTTCTATAGTTAGTTTTCATCAACCCTGTAACAAGTGTAAACTTCTAAAGCACTGTAACAGCCTTACCATGGAATCACAGATAGTCCCCTTGAGCTCTCCGGTCTCGTTTGCCATCCAGGCAAGTTGGACTATGTGATAGATGGTCACTTTACACCAAAAATCACAACAATATTCAGGATACGCCCAGTCCCAAAGGACCAGTCACTTACCCCAAGTCAATTCTACTCAGATCTCAAACTGAAGACAATGCCAGTAACCAAGAAAAGAAATGAGCATTATGTACAAGGTTAAAATGGGAAAAATACACAAATGAGTTATGGTTTCAGATTTAGAATCATAGAATATCAGTGTTGGAAGGGCCCTCAGGAGGTCATCTAATCCAACCCCCTGCTTAAACCAGGACTAATCCCCAGACAGATTTTTGCACCAGATCCCTAAATGGCCCTTACAAGGATTAAACTCACAACCTTGGGTTTAGCAAGCCAATGCTCACACCACTGAGCTATCCCCCCCAAAAGATAGAAGACCCTTCTCTAATAAGCTGCTGGGTATGTCCTTTAGGGCTGACCCAGGCCAAGCAGCATGGGGAGCTCTTGCTTATGGTTAGGAATCTTTGCCCCTCAGAGTCCAGATGGCATAAAGAGACCCAGTTTCTCCTTTGCATGGATTTTTATCCCCTTGCCCCCAGAATCCATCTGATGGGATGAGGTCGTGCATAGGGCTCTCCTTCCTGGAGGGAGCCAGGAATGCAGTCAACAAGGTCTCTGTCCTTTGATGCTGCACAATGCCTCATTTGCCTTCAGTGGGCCACCTTGTGTGCAGGATGAGCACTTTACCTTAATTAATGTTGCTTTTCCCATTTGGCAAGTTACACAATTACCGTGGTTCGAAATGCAAATGCTCAGTATAACTTCATACCATGATATACAGATATTATAAGTAGGATTAATACATACAGCATCCTACAAGCATTCCATCAAGTCTAAACACTGAACACACTCTTACCACACTAATATCTGTTTTAACTATACTAACTCACAGGTGAGCCAGGCTGGTTTCCAGCTATGCATTTGTCAGTGTTCAGTGAGGCCTGGGGCCTTAGCATGAGCTGGCACTTGGTCTACCAGTGGCACACCCTGCATTTCCCTTGGGGTCACTAACAGTTTCCCCAGTGTCATAACGCAGTACACAGGGCGAGGATCAGGCACTGGGTGTTTGCTATTCCAGAACCGTGGGGCATATTTTATCCTGAGATGCGTCAGAATCCAGCAGACAAAATGAACCATTAGGTGCACTAATGGTATGTTAATTACACAAGTGTCACCGTTTACTACCAACGCCACCTAATCAGGGGAGAACTCCGAATACATATTTTTAAATGACTCATTAGGTGGTGCTGTGCTGAGCACTCTTTAACAAATTGTTTTCACTATGCTGTGTGCAGGATGCAGTGCATTGTGGGGCCCCAGCACTGCCTGTTTAAAATCTGCAGAGGACTTGTGCGGTTGGAGTCCAGGGAATGGAAAGCAGAACTGCAGGCTTCACAAACTGCCCTGGATCAGGTAAACGTTTCCATTCTAGGTCCCTCATTTCTGGGCTCCGAACACTTTGGCACTGAGATACCATAGAGACATGACAGATAGAGAGATGCGCATTGACATGAATGGATGGATGAGATCGATTTTCCTTTTAGACTGAAACTTTTTTGTTTCTGTTTTTCCTCTATACATAAATAAAGCTCACTGAATGTCAAACCCAGCTGCAAACAGTCAGTCTTTCTGTGGCATTAAACACACCAAAGCCAGGGAATTCAAGTCTGGGCCTGCAGTGACATTAATGTAGCCACATGCTGCACTGAGCGCAGTCCAGATTTTTTGCACCTGAAGCAGCTCCTGAGATATGGGTTGTTAAAGGGACTTCCTCTTCCTGATTCTGCGGTGCTGTGCTGGTCCCCTGGGGTCATGAAGAGCAGCCTGGGCCTTCTGGTGAAGCCAAACTTGCTTGTATGTGTCCGGGGAAGGTGGCCGTGGGAAGGGACTGCCACCCTGGAGTTCGTTCTGATGGCTCCGAGCTGCGCAGCTGAGGTGGGAGTCCCACACTGCCCACTGAGAGGGTCTCAACTTTTACTCCCAGTCCATTCCCGCTTATTTGAGTGTGTACTGCAAAGCCTCTGGGGATGGCACAAGCACCATTTTGTAAACTGCCCCGTACATGCTGAAATCTGAGTGGACTGTGACAGATCTGCTAAGCAGGGAACTACAACTCCCATAAGCCCACTGCACACCCCTGGCCAGGTAAGAAGGGTCCTGAACCAGAAAGTGGCCAGCCTATGTTGGGAAGCAGCAGCTGCATGGCTAGCTAGGAGCTACAGGGAATCATAGAATCATAGAATATCAGGGTTGGAAGGGACCTCAAGAGGTCATCTAGTCCAACCCCCTGCTCAAATCAGGACCAATTCCCAACTAAATCATCCCAGCCAGGGCTTTGTCAAGCCGGGCCTTAAAAACCTCCAAGGAAGGAGACTCCACCACCTCCCTAGGTAACGCATTCCAGTGCTTCACCACCCTCCTAGTGAAATAGTGTTTCCTAATATCCAACCTGGACCTCCCGCACTGCAACTTGAGACCATTGCTCCTTGTTCTGTCATCTGCCACCACTGAGAACAGCCGAGCTCCATCCTCTTTGGAACCCCCCTTCAGGTAGTTGAAGGCTGCTGTCAAATCCCCCCTCATTCTTCTCTTCTGGAGACTAAACAATCCCAGTTCCCTCAGCCTCTCCTCATAAGTCATGTGCTCCAGACCCCTAATCATTTTTGTTGCCCTCTGCTGGACTCTTTCCAATTTTTCCACATCCTTCTTGTAGTGTGGAGCCCAAAACTGGACACAATATTCCAGATGAGGCCTCACCAATGTCGAATAAAGGGGAACGATCATCTGCTGACAATGCCCCTACTTATACAGCCCAAAATGCCATTAGCTTTCTTGGCAACAAGAGCACACTGTTGACTCATATCCAGCTTCTCATCCACTGTGACTCCTAGGTCCTTTTTTGCAGAACTGCTACCTAGCCATTCGGTCCCTAGTCTGTAGCAGTGCATGGGATTCTTCCGTCCTAAGTGCAGGACTCTGCACTTGTCCTTGTTGAACCTCATCAGGTTTTTTTTGGCCCAATCCTCTAATTTGTCTAGGTCCCTCTGTATCCGATCCCTACCCTCTATTGTATCTACCACGCCTCCTAGTTTAGTGTCATCTGCAAACTTGCTGAGAGTGCAGTCCACACCATCCTCCAGATCATTAATAAAGATATTGAACATCAGGGAAGCCTGATGCAGGATGGAATGCCCAGGAACTATGCAGATCCGTGTGTGCAACAGGCTGTGACTGCCGGACACTACAGCTGGAGGTGGGTCTGTGTGAGCACGGCTGTACAGGGAGCCAGTGTAGAGGGGCCAAATGAGAGACACTAACTAAGCCTGGCCTGGAAACCTGCAAGCGCCTGGTTTCTTGAATAGAGACTGGCCTGGAGAGGGTGCCCAGGCACTAGCCCTGACTCTCACTTGGACCGACCCAGGGATCAAACAGGAGCCACTATTGCTCACCTGGAACTGGAACTGGTTGAGCTTCCGGAGCCAGAGTACCTGCAACTTTCCCCTTCCTGCCAGCCCTAATAAATACTCTTCCGCTTAGCCAGGTGTCTGAGCGGGTGTGGGACCCACCAGGGCTGGTGCCTACAAGAACTAGCTGCTGAAGCACCCACAGTGCTTGTGTCTGAGTCGTGGTGCATGTGGCATGCTACTGGCTGGCACCTTAGGGCCTTGATGTTCTCCAGCACTGAGCAGCCCCAAGAATTACAGGGCACAGCACCAGTCACAGCCAGATCTGTGCACATCTGCACTCCTTGCAGCTCAGACTGCCATTCCTCTGGGCAGTGCGGCCTGCTGCTGGGTTTGCTGCACTGGATGCCAGCAGATGCTCAGGCTGTGGAAACGGGCAGTGGCTTGTACTTCAATTTCCCCTGAAAGCAGGTGGCAGGGGAGCTCTCGGCAATTGCATGGTTTGAGGAGTCATAAATATGGCCACGTCAAGGCTACTTCCCCACTTTGAACTTTAGGGTACAAATGTGGGGGCCTGCATGAAAACTTCTAAGCTTAACTACCAGCTTAGATCTGGTCCGCTGCCACCACTCCCAAAACTAATTCCCTTCCCTGGGTAGCCTTGAAAGACTCTCTACCAATTCCCTGGTGAATACAGATCCAACCCCCTTGGATCTAAAACCAAGGAAAAATCAATCAGGTTCTTAAAAAGAAGGCTTTTAATTAAAGAAAAAGGTAAAAATCCTCTCTGTAAAATCAGGATGGAAAAATAACTTTACAGGGTAATCAAACTTAAAAAGCTCAGAGGATCCCCCTCTAGCCTTAGGTTCAAAGTACAGCAAACAGAGATAAACACTCTAGCAAAAAGTACATTTACAAGTTGAGAAAACAAAGATAAACTAACACGCCTTGCCTGGTGTTTACTTACAAGTTTGAAATATGAGAGACTTGTTCAGAAAGATTTGGAGAACCTGGATTGATGTCTGGTCCCTCTCAGTCCCAAGAGCGAACAACATCCCAAACAAAGAGCACAAACAAAAGCCTTCCCCCCCAAGATTTGAAAGTATCTTGTCCCCTTATTGGTCCTTTGGGTCAGGTGTCAGCCAGGTTACCTGAGCTTCTTAACCCTTTACAGGTGTAAGCAGAGTCAGGATGAGCTCTACCCTGACATCTGGTGGTGAATTATGGCAAGTGTGGAAAAGAACTCCAGGGGCTGATCTTGTTTGCATAAGCACACCCACTCGCCTGGCATGAATCAACAGCAACTGAAAGTGGTTACTTTGGCTGGTGTGGGATCCCCAGTTTCTCTGTTATTGGGGCAGGAAGAATAAAGTTTTGTTACCCTGATTCTGTGAATCAAGGCCAGTGGAACTGTTGTATGACAGAAGGACTGAGTGAGTCCTTCCCCATTACCTAAGTAGCACTTGCTTGACAAGGGGCATGGGTTACAAAACCCAGTGAATTGAGTGGAGTGGGTATGGGGACCAGATGGTATAGGTTTCCTCTGAGGGTTTGAAACATCAATTGTACTACCTTATCTCTCAACTGTTGAATGTCAGACTAACATGGCTGCTACTCTGAAACAGAGCTAACTTTGAGGAGTCTAGTTACAGGCTGCTGAGCTGAATTCACTTTGGGCCAATGGTGTACTAGCACTGGGGCTCCCCTACTATGTGCTGAAATCACAAAAGAGCTAAAGTTATTAAGAGCTGAGATCACTGAGTGCTGTGTTAACTAGTGGGAGAGCCTAAAGCTATATTGCTAAGTAGCTGGTGGAGCAATTTATGGGGACAACTGGAGGAGCGGCACAGAGGCGGCTAACAGGGGAGTTTGAGAGGGAGTTTGCAGGGGGAGGTCAAGGGGGAGGCAGGAGGGCGCGGAGTGGTGTGTGCTCTGTTTCCCCAGGTGCTGTGGGCAGAGACTGCAGCAGCCATGAGCCAAGCAGCAGCAGCAGACAGAATGCAGATGGCTGCATGTGGAAGCTGTGGTATGTATATAGTCCTAGCAGGAGACCTGGAACAAAGGTATGTGTGTATGAAATGTCGCCTTACAGTGTTACTGGAGGAAAAGATTAAGGGGCTGGAGATGCAGGTAGAGACCATGGTGGAGTTTAGGTGGGGGTTTGAGCAGCTGATGGAGGATAGGCAAGGCGGGGCTGAAGGGGAATGCTCTAGGGCGCAGAAGGAGGCAGTAGTAGATGACAGCAAGAGGGGAATGGAAGGGGGAGAACAAGGGAAGTGGAAGCATGTGACCGTGAGAAGCAGGCCAAGGAAAAGGAGGGCCAGTGAGGGGGGAATAGAACTCAGGAATAGGTTTGAGTGTTTGGATAACGAGGTAGAGGGGCAGCAGGTGGTGACTGAAGCTGGGAGGGTGAGGAAGAAGAGAAGAGCGGCTAGTCCAAGAGAGAGGGGGGAGGAGTTGATGGAGACAGCACCAATTATGGGCCACCAGAGGATAGAGGAAGGCATAAGGGGGACCATAAGGGAAGATAGGAACAGACATAGGTCAGGACTAGAGGGATCAGTGACTAGATTACTAGATCGCACTGTTGCCAGGCGACGGTAGGTGTATGTAATTGGAGACTCTTTACTGAGGAGATTGGACAGGCCTGTGACCAGGGCGGGCCTGGAGAACAGAAGGGTGTGCTGTCTACCGGGCGCAAAGATACGCGATGTGGACCTGCGGTTGAAAAGGATCCTAAAAGGAGCAGGTAAGAACCCCTTGATAATCCTTCATGTAGGAACAAATGACACGGCTAGGTTCTCGTTAGAGAGAATCAAGGGAGATTATGCCAGGCTGGGAAAGACTCTCAAGGAGATAGAGGCTCAGGTTATCTTTAGTGGGATTCTGCCTGTTCCGAGGGAAGGGCAGCAAAGGGCTGATAGGATTGTGAGGATAAATAGTTGGCTAAGGGAGTGGTGCTATAAGGAGGGCTTTGGGATGTATGGCCACTGGGAGGCTTTTGGGGACAGACACCTGTTCTCGGGGGATGGGCTTCACCTGAGTAGGGAAGGAAATAGACTGCTGGGAGGGAGGCTGGCTCATCTTATCAAAAGAGCTTTAAACTAGGAAGTTTGGGGAGATGGTGGGGAGATGCACAGTTAATCTCCACGCCAGTTTCCAGTATTGAAAAGCTGAGTGTAATAAGAGGAGACATAGCTGGGGAGATGAGACTGGACATAGAAAGGACAGGGGGGACGAACACAAAGAGGCCCGCAACATACAGTGCTACTAATGGGAGACAGGCTAAACGACATACATTAGGGTGTTTGTACACCAATGCAAGAAGCCTAGGTAATAAAATGGAGGAATTGGAGCTCTTGGTCCAAGAATTGAAACCGGATATCGTAGGAATAACTGAAACGTGGTGGAATGGCAGTCACGACTGGAATGCAGGTATGGAGGGGTATGTGCTGTTTAGGAAAGACCGGGATAAAGGTAAAGGTGGGGGGGTGGCATTGTATGTCAATAGTGAAATAAGCTGTAAAGAAATAATAGTGGATGGAATAGAAAACACGGAGTCCGTCTGGGCGATACTCAAGCTGGGTAAAAGGACTACTAGAGCCTCTCCGGGGATAGTGCTTGGGGTGTGCTATAGACCGCTGGGATCGACCCAGGATATGGATAAGGAACTATTTAATGTATTAAGGGAAGTAAATACTAATAGAAACTGTGTAATTATGGGGGACTTTAACTTCCCGGATATAGATTGGGGAACAAACGCTAGTAGCAATAATAGGGCTCAGATGTTCCTAGATGTGCTTGCGGATCAATTCCTTTATCAAGTGGTAGCTGAGCCGACGAGGGGGGAGGCCATTTTAGATTTGATTCTGGTAAGTAGTGAGGACCTTGTTGAGGAAGTGGTAGTGGGGGACAACTTGGGCTCCAGTGATCATGAGCTAATTCGGTTTAAACTAAATGGAAGGAGTACCAGAATTAAGTCAAAGACTAGGGTTTATAATTTTAAAAAGGCCAATTTTAACAAATTAAGGCGACTGGTAAGGGAAGTGGATTGGGCAAACGTATTAAGGGATCTAAAGGCAGAAGAAGCCTGGGATTACTTTAAGTTAAAGATGCATGAACTGTCAGAGGCCTGTATCCCCAAAAAGGGAAAAAGATTACTAAGCAAGAGATTTAGACCGAGCTGGATGAGCGACCGACTGAAAGGGGCGATTAGGAAAAAACAGAAAGCGTACAAAGAGTGGAAGAGGGGAGGGATCAGTAAGGAAACTTACCTTAGTGAAGTCAGAGAATGTAGAGATAGAGTGAGAAAGGCCAAAGGCCGTGTAGAGTTGGACTTAGCAAGGGGAATTAAAAGCAATAGCAAGAGGTTTTACAGCCATATAAATAGGAAGAAAGCAAAGGAAGAAGAAGTGGGACCGCTGAAGACTACAGCCGGAGAGGAGATTAAAGATAATCTAGGCATGGCGCAATATCTCAATGAATATTTTGCATCGGTGTTTAATGAGGCCAATGAAGGTATTAGGGATACTAGCACCGTTACAGAGGGGCATACAGGATGGGGGATTACCGCATCCGAGGTAGAAACAAAACTAGAACGCCTTAATGTGACTAAGTCGGGTGGACCGGACGATCTTCATCCGAGAATATTGAAGGAATTGGCGCGGGAAATAGCAGGCCCATTAGCAATTATATTTAATGAATCTGTAAACTCGGGGGTGGTCCCGTTAGACTGGAGAATAGCCAATGTGGTTCCTATTTTCAAGAAAGGGAAAAAAAGTGACCCGGGTAACTATAGGCCTGTTAGTTTAACATCGGTAGTGTGCAAGGTGCTGGAGAAGATTCTGAAAGAGAAACTAGTTGAGGACCTTGAGGTTAATGGCAAATGCGATAAATTACAGCATGGTTTTACGAAGGGCAGATCGTGCCAAACGAATCTGATCTCCTTCTTTGAGAAAGTAACGGACTTATTAGATAAGGGAAATGCGGTGGACCTAATATACCTGGATTTCAGTAAAGCGTTTGATACAGTACCCCATGAGGAATTATTGGTTAAAATGAAAAACATGGGGATCGAAATGAAAATCCAGAGGTGGATAAGGAATTGGTTAATGGGGAGAATGCAGCGGGTCGTATTAAAGGGTGAATTGTCGGGCTGGAGGGAGGTTACTAGTGGAGTGCCTCAAGGTTCAGTTTTGGGACCCATTTTATTTAATCTATTTATAACTGACCTCGGGACCGATTGCAAGAGTGGGCTGATAAAGTTTGCGGATGATACGAAGGTGGGAGGAGTTGCAAACTCGGAGGAGGACAGGGATATTCTGCAGGGAGACTTGAATGAGCTTGTGAATTGGAGTATCAGAAATAGGATGAAATTTAATAGTGAAAAGTGTAAGGTGATGCACTTGGGGATGAATAATAATTTTAGTTACAAGATGGGGAGGCATTGGTTAGAAGTAACGGAAGAGGAGAAGGACCTAGGGGTCCTTGTGGACCGCAGGATGACTATGAGTCGACAATGTGACGTGGCGGTGAAAAAAGCCAATGCGGTCTTGGGATGTATTAGGCGAGGTATATCTAGTAGGGATAGGGAGGTCCTGCTTCCGTTGTATAAGGCGCTGGTGAGACCTCATTTGGAGTACTGTGTGCAGTTCTGGTCTCCCATGTTTAAAAAAGATTAACTCAAACTGGAACGGGTGCAGAGAAGGGCGACTAAGATGATCAGAGGAATGGAAAACCTGTCGTATGAAAAGAGACTAGAGGAGCTTGGGTTGTTTAGTCTGACAAAGCGAAGGCTGAGGGGGGATATGATTGCTATCTTCAAATATATCAGAGGGGTTAATACAAGGGAGGGAGAGGAATTATTCCAGCTTAGTACTAATGTGGACACGAGAACGAATGGATATATACTGGCCGTGGGGAAGTTCAGGCTAGAAATTAGACGAAGGTTTCTGACCGTCAGAGGGGTGAAATACTGGAACGGCCTTCCGAGGGAAACGGTGGGGGCGACGGACCTGTCTGGTTTTAAGATTAAGTTGGATAAGTTTATGGAGGGAATGGTTTAATGGTAAAACATAGTAGCCAAGGAAGACCAAGCAATGGTACATGAATAGCATAATGGCCAACAAGGGTCAGGCTAGAGACTCTTGCCTATATGCTCGGGGTATTACTGATCGCCATATTTGGGGTCGGGAAGGAATTTTCCTCCAGGGTAGATTGGCTGAGCCTCTGGAGGTTTTTCGCCTTCCTCCGCAGCATGGGGCAGGGATCACTAGTAGGAGGGTCTCAGCCAATTGAAGTCACTAAAACACAGGATTGGGGACTTCAACGGCAGAGTCCAGGGAAGGGTCTTGCGGCCTGCATCATGCAGGGGGTCAGACCAGATGATCATAATGGTCCCTTCTGACCTTAAAGTCTATGAGTCTATGAGCAGCGTGGGGCCGGTTGGAGTGGCCCAAGGAACGGTGAGCAGAGCTGTTTGTGGGGACGGCTGGAGCAGCTCACAGATCGATGAGTGGAGCAGTTTGTGTGATGGCAGGAATTGGACTGGTTTGTGATGAAGGCTGTGGCAGAACCCCCACAGAGAAACAGATGGCCGGCCCCTTAACACCCTGTGTGCCCCCCCCCCTTTTACTCTGGGGCTGCACTGACCAGGGACAGAGACTTTTGGGTTTGTTGGACTTTTGGGACTTTGGGTGGTTGCTGGACCCAAGAAACTTTGGGGGTGTTGGACTTCGGGGACTCTGGGTGATTTTTGGGTTGCTGGATTCAAGAACCAAAGGGAAAGGACACAGCCCAATTTGCTGGGGTGGGTTTATTTGCTCATGGTTTGCATTATGAATCCTGTTTGTGGTGTATTTCCAAGTTAATGCTGATGTCGTTTACCTCATGTTATGAAACATTTTCTGCTACACTCAGATTCTGTGCTTGCGAGAGGGGAAGTATTGCCTCTTAGAGGCACCCAGGGGGTGGTATGTAATTGTCCCAGGTCACTGGGTGGGGGCTCAAGCTGGTTTTGCATTGCGTTATTGAAACGGAACCCCTAGATACAGAACCCGGCCCTTGTTGCTGCCAACTTAGATGGGCAGAAGGGTTACACAGGTAAAAGGATTTTGGAGTCTCTGGCCAGGAGGGATTTTATAGTACTGTACACAGGAGAGCTGTTACCCTTCCCTTTATAGTTATGACAGGCCACAACTCTATTTCTGCATGTTTTTGTCTGTGGTTTTTAGACTGAAGTACAGAGACCCATGTCACACTAGATGATCTAATTGTCCCGTCTGGCCTTAAAATTTGTGTAACGCCACTGGGTGTGCTGTCAGCAGTGGGGAGCAAACCTGGGACTTCTGAATCTTAAAGCAGGAGCTGCTACCACCTGAGCTAAAATATCCTCTTCCGTTAGCTAAACTGTAACAGGCTCATTAGCCTCTGTATGGCTCAGCCACCCCTAGCTGGGGACAGAGCGCCCCATAGAGCAGGTGTGGCTTACATCTCTGAACTGTTACTAATTTCCTCAGTTGAGTGTTTGGCCCCAGCTACCTTCCTGAGAGCTCCAGGAACCTGGCCTCAGGATAGCCTGGCTTCATAAATTCATCTTTAACCAGGCCGTAGAGCTGGGCAAATTATTTTGTTCAAAACTTCTTTTCACCAAAACATGCAGATTTGAACTGACTGAATTCATGTCAAATTCGCTGAATTGGTGGAGTCAGAACAAAAAAATCAGAGAAAATCAGAAAAATGTCAGATTTTTAAATTCAAAACAGCTTTTCCTTTTCAAATTTTACTTCAATTGTATTTAAAAAAAAGGTTTAAAAACCTCGCAAATGGAACAAAACATTTTGTTTTGGGTAGAATGAAACATTTTGTTTAAACTGAAATTGTTTTTGTTTTTGATTTTTTTTTGGGGTGGGGTCAGATGGCAAGCCAAAAAAATCAGTTATTTGCTCAGCTCTACCAGCCAATCAGAAACCTTCATTCATAGCCACAGTGGACGAGCAGTCAGTGTTGCTCTATGCTGATTTGTTGGGCCAGGAGGGCAAGTCGCTGTTATTGAGCTTCGCTGCAGCCGGAGTAGCTATAACAGGATTCTGGTCTCTTTCTGCTCTAGGAAGAAACCACAATTCCCTGCAGGATCCCATCTCAAAAGGTGCATTCTGTGGCCTAGGGGCTGGAGAACTGGATTTTCAAAGGCCGTGGGGTGCCTGCCCATTAGGATCCTAGTTAGGAGCCTAGTGGGGTTGTCAGAAATGTCTTGGTGCCGTAGGTGCCTCTCTGCATCTTTAGATGCCTAAATACCTTTGAAAATTGGGCTCTTGAGGCCTTTTCTGTGCCAGCAAGAGTCACCAGCTTCACTGCAATCCGTACAGAGAAACCAGCGCGAAGGCCTGTGTGGACACTCGCCTTTCGGTCTGAGCCAGCTTCTTTCAGTTTGCTCCAGTTAGTAAGAAATCAATTGGAGCTACATTGCTGTAAGCTTCTCCCAGATGGAAAGCAGTGTCCACTCTAGGCTGGGCCCCAGGGGAGCTGGCCTTTGGGGACTTTGGAGCAGGGGGTGTGGACGAGGCCAAAGGCTGGCCTTTTCAAAGGAGTGAAGGGAGTGAGGGCACAGCTCAGTGGGAGCTGAGGGCCTGATTCCCCTAAGTTGCTGAACCTCCCGGCCTATGGTGTAAGTGCCCCATGCATGGCTGCTGACCTTATGGGGAGCTGTGCATACTCCCCCGCGTGGGACTCGGCTCAGAAGAAGCTACGCTTCACTCAGCAGGGACAGTTCTGTGAAACCCGCTCCAAGGCCAGTAGAAAGGACTAGGGAAACATGGCTCCTGACAATGTACAGTGCTGCTGCACCACCAGGGGAAGCTGGGGTTCTAAAGCCGGCCCCAGGTTGCAGCCCTGAGCCCCTGGTATGACACCAGATTAAGTCCTTCCTGAGACCTGGCCCTCTGTCTCCAGTCCCACTCATCCTGCTACAATCCGAATCAAAGTTCCCAGGCCTGCCTGGCGGTGGGGGGTGGGGAGTTACTGCTCAGGCCTGTCCCAGCTGCTGATTCAAACCTCCAGATACCGCTGGGCAGGGTAGGGTTGCCAACCCTCCAGGATTGGCCTGGAGTCTGCAGGAATTAAAAATTAATCCTTAATTAAAGATTGTCATGTGATGAAATCTCCAGGAATACATCCAACCAAAATTGGCAACCTTAGGGCAGGTATGGGAGTTAACAGGACAGGCCCTGTGTTCAGAAGAGCTTCTTTTCCCTGGAACAATTCCTCATCCCCACATGGGCCTGTGAGAAACAGCAGATTGTGTGTTTGTGGTGGGGTGTGTGTGTGTATGTGTGGCGGGGCAGAAACCTTCCAGAACGCCAGCAATGGGTTCCTCGAACTGTTGAAGAGACAATGAGGTCAGTTCTTGGGACCATCCCAGCAGTACCAGATGCACATTTCCCCACAGCAGCAGATTGGGCCCAAGGGTGCTGGGTACAGAGAGGCTGCTAGAGCAATCCCACAACCACTGCCCTGCCTCTGCAGCTGGAGTTTGCTGGGAAGTCCCTGCACTGTACTCAGCAGCTGGGGGGAGGCACTTGGTGATCCTCAGAGTTTGGAAAAAAAACCTGTTTCTCTTTCCCAAATACCAGAGCGGGGGGTGGGGCTGGAGCGAGAGTTACTGTCAGCAGATCAGGGACTGGATTTTGTTGTTTATTTATCTATTACATTTGGAAGGGATTAGATGCTGATTAATGGAAAGGACTCAGATCCCAGTGCCCAGCCAGTAATGCTGTGGCCAAGGGTCTTGCAAACTTTCCCGACCCTGTGCTCCACTTTAGCCTTTGTGCAAAATGCTCTCTGTGACATTGACCCCTGGGCTGGTCCCTGCAGTGGTGGTGGGTGCTTCCGGATATGCGCTCCCCTAGGGTGTCTGTGTCAGAGAAGGGGCGCGCTGCATGGCCTGTCTGTGGGCTTAGTTTTGGGGGTCACAATCTGGTCAGAGACATGATCTGGTTGGACCCTTTCTCTTTAGCCAAGGCAGACTTGGATGGGTGCAGTATAGTTGATTTCAGGACTCAAGGAGAAGCCAAGAGAGTGAGATAGCGTACGAGGAAAGAGACAGTGGGGCAGAAAATAACCCAAGTGAAGAGAAACAAGACAGGGTGTTATGTGGCTCTGTGGTACAGGCAGTTAGGGGACCCCTTAGCAGGGAGGGGGTCTGACTCTGTCTCTGTTGTGGGTGGGGATAGTGGGCAATGCTGGGCAGAATGCAGTGACTTTTCATGTGTGCTCCAGTGAGATGCTCTTGGGAGCTGGGGGAGGCTGGTGGTTTGGGGCTGGCTCCATTTCCAGCCCTGTTGCTGCCTTTAATCTGCCCTTCCAGGAGCAGCTGCTGACCAGCAGAGAGAGGCAGTCTGACAAGGCTCCTCCGCAGTGTTTAGAGTGACAAGCCAGAAAGTGCCAATGGGCAGTGCCAGCCGTGACTAGTTTTCCAGTAAGGGTCTTACGCCCCGAGTGTGACCAGGCTGTGGGGCACAGAGCAATGGAGAGTACACAACACTTTCTAACTGGGAAGAAGCAGGTCATTGTTTTGACCTTGTAAGAAATAGCACCGTGCCATGCTGTGCCGAGCCATGCCGTACTAAGCCATGTCATGCCACACTGTGCTGAGCCGTGCCATGCTTGCAATCCAGCTGGCAGGACAACCCTGTAATGCTGGAAGACCAGGTGACAGCTCATACCAAGGTCCCCATGCCTCAGGGGAACACTGACAAATACACAGCTGGAACCAGTCTGGCTCACCTGTGTGTTAGTTTTGTTAAAATAGGTGTCAGAATTATAAAAATGTATTTAGCATTTAGACTTTATTGAATGCTTGTAAATTGCTACATGCATTAATCACACTTATCACATCTGTATCCCATATTGTAAGGTGATATTTAAGTATTTGTATTATAACCATCTGCAAATCATCAGACAGGAGAGAGACATTAATTAGTGTGAAAGGCTGATCCCCAAGAGAAGGTATTATGTCCTGCCCCACAAAGAAGGCCCATTGACACCAGATGAACTATTGTGGAACATCAAAGAGGACAAAAGACTTTGTGGATTGCTTTCCACCATGCAGTGCAGAGGAGTCCTGCAGGCGAGTTCCTAACAGCAGCTGAGTGTACAGCTCAAAATGCAAGTGGGGAAGGGAATACAAAGCCCTAACAAGAAGGAACTGTAACTTTATGCTGCTTGGGCTCTGAGGGGCAAGGATTACTAGGCATAAGCAAAAGACCCCCAGTGCTTGGCCTGGGTTAGTCCTAAAGGACATACGGAGCTTACTTATTACAGAAGCTTCTATTACTTCTTGAAACTGAAGATTGGAAATCATTTATGTGTATATATGTTTACCTGGTTTAACCTTGTAAATAACTCTCTTGCTTCCTTTTCCTAATTAATAAATCTTTAGATAGTTTATTATAGGATTGGTTACAAGCATTGTCTTTGGTGTGAGATTTAAGGTGCAAATGCCCTGGGGTGAGAACCTGGTCCTTTGGTACTGAATACTGCTGTGATCCTTGGTGTAAGGGACCATCTATCACAAGGTACACGCCCCTGGGTGGCAAGATAAATTGGAGTACTCAAGGGGATGGTCTGTGACTCCATTGTTAGGCTGTTATAGAGCCTGGAAAGTTTACACTTGATAATTGGATGGTGAAATCTAAGTAGAGAACTCACAGCCAAATTGGGGTTGGTGCCCTGCTTCTTAACAGTTTGCCCTGAAGTTGTACTCACACTTCTAAGCCACTGCAGGACAGCTTGACAAACCCAACAGCATAATATACATGGCCCGACTATGGTGAAGGCCGATGGTTTGACTCGGTTGGGTTCTGCATTTGTGTCTGGTTATGTATCATTAATGATGTTTCTCTGGCCTCCAAAAGACGTGTTGTGCCCCTTGGAGCCTGGGAGAAACCTCATAGTGACCCAGGCCATGCCCCACCATGGAGATGACACTATGGTGACTCTGCAGCTGGGGCAAGGGTTACTTCGCAGGGCCCCTCCCCCAAACCAGAGACCAGCGGGGCCCAGGGGCAGTGGTGACTGGGACCCCAGAGGGCTCTGTCAGTGTCTCTGCCTGGTGATGGGCACTGCAGGCTGAGTGATGCATCCATCACCCCATCGCTGAGCCCTGGCGGGCTCATCAGCTTCTCTTCACTCACCAGCATGTGTCACACAATTGGGCTCTTGGGCCCCTGCCCTGCCACTGCCTAGCACCTTACTCTGCACTGGACCCAGCCTGAGGGCTCTCAGCCACTGGTCATTTGGGGCCCGATTGCCCCTGGGCCTACAGTGAGTGGGTCTGTGACACCCCCTCCACTTCCCCATCCAAGCTCACTTTCCCCAGCAGGCTGGTCAGCACAGCTGAGCTAGGGACAGGGGAGGGTAGTAGAGTCCTACCCCGGGGATTAGCGGGGACAGGGAAGAGGGAAATGGTGGCCCCTGAGGCCAGTCTGTCGCTGGGCTGCATGTAGACCTGTGCGGCTCCCCCTGCCCATACTCAAAGCCCACCTGCGGGCCCGTGGCAAGGGGGAATGAGGAGCAGCTGAGTGTGAGGGGGGCCTGTGCACCGGCAGCGTGGAGCCCAGAGCAGGCACAATCCCTACCCTGCCTTCCTGCTGGCAGTAACCTGCTCCTGCCATGGCCCATGGTGATACCCTCCCCACAACTCCAGCCAGCCTGCACTTGGTAGCCCACCCTAGCCCCAGCTTCCCCCATGAACTTGCGGTTAGAGGCCTGGAGATCATGCTGGGGGTGTGGGCCTCTTACTCCTTCCCATATTGCTGTATGACCACAGTCAGACTGCACCCACAGACTGCAGACAGAATGGGGAGCTGGGGGATCCCCAAGAATACTGGTCCCCTTTGCCCAGGGGGAGCAGCCTTTCTGGGGAGGGTTTGGTTCGCTGGCCCCAGCCAGAATCAGGCTGTGCAGAGACGCCTGGGAAAGCAAGTGAAACTAGAGTGATGGTTCTTGAGCCTGAGGGGAGGGTTGGCTCCCACTTTTTTTGGGGGGGAGGGGCTGGAGTGTAGGGTGCGGCGTCTGCCTCCGACCATCTCCCATCCCAGGTCTAAGGGAGAGCAGCTGTGCTAGATGGGGGAGGGATAGCTCAGTGGTTTGAGCATTGGCTTGCTAAACCCAGGGTTGTGAGCTCACTCCTTGAGGGGGCCACTTAGGGATCTGGGGCAAAATCAGTACTTGGTCCTGCTAGTAAAGGCAATGGGCTGGACTTGATGACCTTCCAGTTCTAAGAGATAGGTATATCTCTATTTATTATTATATTATGGGAGTGGAGACAGTGTTCTCCCAGAGCATCACCATTGCACGGTCACATTCCTGAGGGTCTTAGTGCTGACCCTGGAGAAAATGGGCTGCCTTCTGGCTAGACCTGCTTCTGCGCCTGCCAGGAGCAGGCTGGCATTGGCTCATTGCTCAACAGATCTTCAGATGGGGAGGGCACAGATTGCAGAACAGGCAAGGGATCCGCCTTGTGTCACCTGCCACGTGGCCGGTTGGCATCTCTGCTGAGTGCTCTGGTTCCATTTAGCGCCTTTTCAAACGTTAGCTAATTGGGAAGGAATCCTGCCCCCCAACCTATCTCCCCACAGGTCAGATTAGCAGGGACCTTGGCTGTTTTTTTCTTTTTACCTTCCTCTGCAGCAGGGGACTGAGGCACCAGCTGGGATCTGCTGGGCATGTCTGACCTGGTCAATTCCCTGCCATTGCAGGGTACCTCCCGCGCTCTGCCTGGGGCGCGCTGTTTAGTTTCCTGAGGACTGAAATGTTCTGCTTTAACTAAAGTTTTGGGGCTTAATGCAGGGGTATCTAGGCAGTGGTGGTGGCCTGTGACAGGCAGCAGGTCAGACTAGATAATCAGATGGCTCTTCCTGGCCTTATACGCTATGAAACATGAGGAAAGTGAAGCGGAAGGGGGCTGGGGATTGTACACTGTGTTCCTGGGACTTACCACTAACAGCGAGGAATCTTGGCTGTGTTCTTCAGCAAGGTCAACCCCCAGTAGATGGGGTAAGACTCCAGCCCTGCCCACAACATATTCAATCATTCAGAGCTGTCTAAGCGCCGCTCACACTATTGTGGGGTTGCCGATATCACGGGAAGCTGTCATTCAGCGAGTGCTGTGGCTTGGTTTGGCACAGCAATGAACACACTTTTGCAGACGCTGCCATAGTAATTATACTGGACTCCAGCTGCCTGGTCTCCTTGTGTGTTCTCAATCCACTTGTCAAGCTGCCTCCGAGTATTGTTTCCACCCAAGATATGTTTGGCAACCCTGTTATTTTGTGCGCTGAGTGTGTCACTCTTTATAAGCTGCAACAGCTCGGTGCTGTGGCAGAGGCGGATAAACACTGTAATCACATGCGGCTGTCTGATGAGGGACAAATTTTGAACCTTTCCTTTCTAAAGTGTCACAGTTAGCACAGTTTCAGCTCTCCTTCTCCCAATGCCCGTTCCCTCTCTGGAACACTCCTGCTGAGACAGGAGAGGGGGGAGAACGAGGCTGACTCCACAAACCGCAAACAACTCAGAGCAAAGAAAATGACAGAGAAGCGCCTCTATTAGCTGAGTCCCGCTGCTAGCAAATCGTAGCGTGTGGAACTTCCCGGACATTCAGGGAGTGGGGCCTGGACACTGGGCAGTCCTCCCTTAGGCAGTTTGCAAATGTACAGCTATGACAGCCCTGTCGGACCCAAGCTGTGCAGCCTGGAACTGACATTCAGACCCTAGCGGGCGTGCTCCGGAAGCCACTGTATGTAGCTTGGGCTAATGTTACCATTCCCAGGGCATGGGGCAGCATGCAGCCTAGGCACTGCTTGGCTCCCATTCACACTCTGCTTGAGGGCCTATGCACTGCCTCGACCTTGTGCTGGCCTCTGCATGGGATCACCACCCTGTTGGTCACTTGGCCTATTCCAACCCGGCTCTGTCTGCTCCGAAGGAGGAGCCGCTTCACAGCAAGGGCTCCTCCCAGGCCACATTGCGACTGTCAGCTCTCAGCTGCGTCAGGAACCTGCTCATGGAACGTCCCAAGGATGCTCGGAGATGGGGCAGGATGCATTCTCCCCACCCTCCTCTCACTCCCAGCCAGTGGAGCCCTTCCTGCTCAGACCTTCCACACACATTCCCCGCTGGGCAGAGACCAAAGCTGGCAAATCTCACCTCAGAACGACATTGTTCCAAAAAGCAACAGAGAGTCCTGTGACACCTTTAAGACTAACAGATGTATTGGAGCATAAGCTTTCGTGGGAGAATGCCCACTTCGTCGGATGCATGCCCCAGCCCCCTTTCACTTCGCTTTCCTCACGTTTCGCAGCTTGACATGCATCCGATGAAGTGGGCATTCACCCACGAAAGCTTATGCTTCAATACATCTGTTAGTCTTAAAGGTGCCACAGGACTCTCCATTGCTTTGTACAGATCCAGACTAACAGGGCTACCCCTCTGATACATTGTTCCAAAAGTGCAAGGGGGCTGAGGACGGGGTTACAGCAAAAGCTGTTCTGCAACTTCAGCTGCCAGGTCCCTGCTCTGCATGTTATTAATGTCCTCCAGCTCCTTCCCCTCTGTGCCAGGGGGCAACTAACTAATGGGCTTTGCCCGAGCAACCTCTGTGCCTGGGCTCTGGATCAGGTCCAAAATCTGCTGTATGTGGCAATTATCGCCTGCCTGGGACCAGACATATTGCAGATGCCTGAGCATCTCACATGAGCCTCTTCCCTCCAGCACCCTGCCCTCCTCCTGTTACAATCAAACCTTCCCTCCTGCCTGTGCACAGCGGCTGCTAGACACCCCCCAAATAGCCTGTTAAATACAGGGACACCTGGGCCCTCTCGGAGATACACTCGCCTCTGGCTTTCCCCTGAGCAGGAATACTGAACTGATGGCTCCTGGGCAACTAGCCCACTGGCCCATCTGACTGTGTTTGAGCCCTGTGAGTGTCACTGTGAGCCCTTCCCCTTGTAACTCACTAGCCAAGAGGGGCTGATTGTCAAATGCTCGGCCTGGTGGTTGTTCACAATGGGGGCTCTCCTAGCGTCTCCTGAGACTCCTCCTCCCTCCCAGGCACTGCCCTGTCGACGCTCTGCAGGACTGCACAGCCAGTGCTCCCAGTCCCAGCCTCACCAGGGTAGAGCCCAGAGAAGCTAGAGATGGAACTGACCAGTTAGCTTCTCCAGGGCCTCTCCTCGCCAATTGTGGATTGATCCCTCTGGGATACCACCGAGTGCTTTGGCCAGTATAGTTCTGAACACCCTAGATTCAGCCTGAGATTTCCCTTTCTGAACTTCAGTCCATTGGTGTGAATGTTGCCCTGCCAGGTATCCCCTCTCTCTGCTTGGTGTCTGTGCCTTCTGGATAGTTATTTAGATTGTCGTGCCCACATTTCCATGTGGCATGGCCAGGCTGCGGGCTTGCGGCCATTCTCTTTTCCCTGCAAGCCGGGAGTGACCAATATTCCGTCTGTCTCCCCATTTTCCATCTCCTGCTCAGAGGGTCCACTCTTGGGTCTTTTCAGCAGTCACGTTGGTCATTTCTTATTTCTTGGGTGCTCCTTTTTCTCAGGATCAAAGTCTTAATTATAGCATCTTTCAGGATTCCCCTCCCTTCTTTGTTGCCGAGGGGTCTTAATTCACCCACCCATTGCCTGGGACTCACTAGATTTCTTAGCTCCTTTGATATTTGATTCCCTGGAATCTGATGCCCTTGCACTGCGGTGTCCCTTGCTATGCTGAATGTGAGTAGCTCACAGTCACTGGGCCGAAGTCCCCCTATTAGTCTCACATCTCAGTCAGTCCTCTCTAAGTAGGTCTGGGATGGATCCTCCTCTCATTGAAGTCTCAACTGTCTGGGACATAAAGTTACTGTTACTGCCCAGGTACTCTTAGATGGCCCATATGTTGCTTCATTCAGTGTAACATAGGCACCTCACCCCAGGTCTGCCATGACCTCCCATTCCTGAGAGGTGCCCAGAAAGCGCCCATCATTCCCTCAGGACCGTGCTCTTCGCACCTTGTAATATAGCAGATAGTTTTTCTCACTGGTTTCCCCTAGTTCAGGCACTTTTGAACAGATTTAGTAACAGACTCATACACTTCCTCATTGTACATTTCAGAGCAGCCCCATCCTTGGCTGGCCTTTGAGCCCTGGGAATGCCAAACCATACCAGGCAGAGCTAACATTTTCTATAGTTGTTCTTTTCTGGGGGCGCTGCCAGATCACAAGTAACATGGGCCATTTGAGCCCGGCTGTAGGGGAAAGCAGATCATGGCTAATTGTCAGTAAGAGGGTGTCTGCTCTGGAGCTGCAAATATAATTTCCACCTCAGATGGGCATGCAACAGCTCTGAGCGAGCCACTTAAATTGGAAGTGTAGCCATGGTGGCACAAGCAACCAGAGGGGCTAGCTGCCCTGAGTAGGTACCTAGGATTTCACACAGGACTCTGATCGGGAGCCCAGCCCTTCCTGCTACCAGTGCAGCTGCTGCTGCATTGTGTTATTAGCATGCTAGGTCAATCAGAACTAGCATGGTGTGTCTACCCTAGCTGGACTGCACTCTTCCAGCTGCAGTGTAGAACTGAACAGCAAGTTAACAAATACATGTATGTCACTTGTGATTTCATAGAATCATAGAAGATTAGGGTTGTAAGAAACCTCAGGAGGTCATCTAGTCCAACCCCCTGCTCAATGCAGGACCAACCCCAGCTAAATCATCCCAGCCAGGGCTTTGTCAAGCTGGGCCTTAGAAACCTCTAAGGATGGACATTCCTCCACCTCCCTAGGTAACCCATTCCAGTGCTTCACCACCCTCCTAGTGAAATAGTTTTTCCTAATATCCAGCCTAAACCTCCCCCACTGCAACTTGAGACCACTGCTCCTTGTTCTGTTATCTGCCACCACTGAGAACAGCCTAGCTCCGTCCTCTTTAGAACCCCCCCTTCAGGTAGGTTGAAGGCTGCATCGAATCCCTCCCTCACTATTCTCTTCTGCAGACTAAATAAGGCCAGTTCCCTCAGGCTTTCCTCATAAGTCATGTGCCCCAGCCCCTCATCATTTTCTTTGCCCTCCGCTGGACTCTCTCCAATTTGTCCACATCCTTTCTGTAGTGGGGCTCCCAAAACTGGATGAAATACTTCAGATATGGCCTCACCAGTGCCGAATAGCGGGGAATAATCGCTTCCCTCAGTCTGCTGGCAATGTTCCTACTAATGCAGCCCAATATGACTTTAGTCTTCTTGGCAACAAGGGCACACTGTTGACTCATATCCAGCTCCTCGTCCACTGTAATCCCCAGGTCCTTTTCTGCAGAACTGCTGCCTAGCCAGTCAGTCCCCAGCCTGTAGCAGTGCATCGGATTCTTCCATCCTAAGTGCAGGATTCTGCACCTGTCCTTGTTGAACCTTATCAAATTTCTTTTGGCCCAATCCTCCAATTTGTCTAGGTCACTCTGGGCCCTACCCCTACCCTCCAGCATATCTACCTCTTCCCCCAGTTTAGTGTCATCCACGAACTTACTGAGAGTGCAATCTATCCCATCATCTAGATCATTAATGAAGATGTTGAACAAAACTGGCCCCAGGACCAACCCCTGGGGCACTCTGTTTGATACAAGCTGCCAACTAGACATTGAGCCATCGATCACTACCCATTGAGCCCGGCGATCTAGACAGCTTTCTATCCCCCTTATAGTCCATTCATCAATCCATACTTCAGTATTCTTGCTAGCAAGAATAGTGTGGGAGACCGTACCAAAAGCTTTGCTAAAGTCAAGATAGATCACATCCACCGCTTTCCCCATATCCCCAGAATGCCAGTTATCTCATCATAGAAGACAATCGGGTTGGTCAGGCATGACTTGCCCTTGGTGAATCCATGTTGACTGTTCCTGATCACCTTCTTCTCCTCCAAGTGCTTCAAAATGGATTCTTTGAGGACCTGTATGTCTCCCAACTATCCCAGTCTTGCCTCCCAGTTGAGTGCAGTGGGATTGGCAGGATGCAGGCAATTTTGACTTCTCTGGCTGAACACAAAAAGCGGGGAAGCTGATGGGGCTCAGCATTTCTTCTTGTTCAAAGGAGAACGTACTTATTTTCTATTGTTGTTTAAAGTGCCGAATTCTGCCATTTCTGGGGTTTAAATCTTCTTAGCCTTTCAATGCTAACGGGTGTCAGGCCAGAGCACAAGAACAACATGATTTTGTTGCTGTTTTAAGCTCTTATTTTTCTTCTTATTAATTGCTGTGCACGTTTTATTGGCTCACTTAGCATCAGTTCAGGGAGGAAGCGAAGCCTTTGAACAGGGTGCTGACTAAATACTTCTGGATCATTTATACTTGCCTCTTTTGTTCTGATCCCATTGAAAGAGTGGATCAAAAAGGAACAAATTTAATTGCGGGAGATGAGAGTAATGATGCTGAAAGTATGGTGCTAGAGACCCCTCACTGAGGGAGCTGCAAACATCCCTTTCAACTTTTAAAATAACTCCGACGCCTGCCTTCATCCTGGGTTCTTTGATTTCTTCCCAGTGATTTCTCTCTTTGTCCCATATGGGCCTTTCGCTAAATGTCGAGCATTTTCCACTGTGGACCTGAATACAGAGACAAAGCTGTTCAGAACTTGGGGGCTCCGGCGGGGTGCCTAAAGCCACATTTAGCATCTCAGTAAGTAGCTTAATTTTCAGCAGCATTGAACTCCTGCTAGGTGACTTGACTAGTTAGAATGTCAGAATCCAAACAGATCCCACGCCAGCTTTCCAAACAAACCGGAGCCAAATAGACAGTATGCTTCTCAGCAAGATTTGAGCTTACAACCTTCAAAAGAAAAGCCCCAAGCCCTAGCCACCTGCACTAAGGACTGGGAAACTAACAATCTGGACAGGTGTTGGGAGCGGCTTTCACACACTAGGCCAGGGTATTATTCTGCATAGGTAAAAGAAACTGCAAGCTGCACATGGTCACTGTCATGTCACGGATGAAGAGAGAACTCTCCCAGTCCGTTCGAATTTTCCCAGTGGGGCAGGGTGGCTACTCCTGATTCAGCACCAAGGACAAGGTGATGGATCCAAAGGAGTGGTGCTGCCAAGCTTTGTGCAGCACCACATGGATATTTTAGGCAAATAATTTAATGAGCTTATTTCATATTTCCAAATAATCGGCTTGTAGCAATAAACTTCAGCTGTGGCTCGAGTGCTGGAGAAAGGCACTGGCTTGGTAGCCCTGGTGCCTGGAGCCTGCCGCTTACCTACCCAATGCCAGCACCCCCCAACCCACAGCTGGCTGGAACAGCTTTGAGCAGGGAAGTCTCTACCCATCTCATGGCAGCTCAAGAAAAATACTGACTTGCCAGGCAGTTGTGCTAAACAAATATCTCTCCATCCATCTGTGCTTCTCCAATATCCATTTTAAGCTTTAAACCAGATTGATTGAAAATGGTGACCTTTTAAACCATAACTCCCTGCCAAACCTGTCTTTCAGAAACCCTCTGCTGATGCATCATTGCTACTAGACTAGCTATTGGGACACATCCAGTGACTTCAGTCATTCACAAATAAACCACATTAACCACATCCCACATGGCTGATTTTCCCAGGCATTCTGCAGTGCAACAATCCCACTCCCAGGATACAATGGGTATCCCCCACTGACTCCAACAGGAGTGCTTGTATTTTGCAGGAAGACAAAGCACTGTGGGAAATGACACAGAGATATTTCAAAAAGTGACAAAACAATATTGTGAACATTTTTTAAATTTGATTCCCTTTTGCGGGTTTTAAAATAGAACAAATTATTATTTTTTCCAAAATTTTTCATGATTTTTTCTCCAACCCCTCCCCTCCAGTTTTAATTTTGATTTCCCCCTTTTGTCCCCCTCCAAGTACAATACAATTAAGAATGTCAACAATTTGGTATTAGGGGGGTTCCCCACTTTTTAATTTTCCTTTTTTTATGTTGAAGACTTCTCCAACTTTGGAAAAGTGTCAGAGTTACAAGGCTTCAGCGTTCCTTTTAGTGCTCCGTCACTTTTGGGAAAGCTACAGAGAATGAAAAGGAAAAAGGAAAAATATCAGTAAATCCCCTTCCCCTAAACCTAGACATGCTTCATTCTATCACATTCATTGGCAAAGAGAGGCTTGGAGGAGAAAAAAATAGGAAAAAGGGAAAAAAACAGAATAACAACATTTTTTTAAAAATTGGTTTCAGTGAAAATGGGAAGATTTTTAAGAAAACTGACAACTTTTTGCAAAAGTTTTGTCTGGAAAAAAAGGCCAAAAATGTTGTTCCTACATTGGTTGTGTGTCTTTAAAGCAAACAAAAGGATTGTGAGCAACTGTATTCATACAATTTACATTGTGATTTCTTGGTTGATAGCAGTGCCCTCTAGAACTGAGAGTCCAAAACTAGCTTCCATTATAACTGCTTTTTTTCTTACACATACAAGTTTCTAAAACCTTCATCTGGCGGCTGAAATTTTCTACCTTTAGTCTCTGTGCTAAGGTGATTCTATCTGGAAAGTTTGAGCAAAATCTCCTCCAACAGTGTTGTAATCAGGCTGAAAAATAAAGATCCTTCAGCTGTTCAATGTTTGGCCTTTTAAAATTTTGGGGGTGGTGGCATGTCAGAGAACGAGATCAAGACTTGTGGAGGTCATGAATGTGAAATCTGCCATGAACATAGTCTGTAATGTAAAAACCCTCTTTGCCATGTTTCAGGATACTGTACTGTAAAAGAGGAGTTATGACTATATGAACATTTGCCTGGGTGTGTGCAATAGAAAACACTGCTAAGGTCTGTACTGTGAAGCTATTTTAGGTTTGTAGTTCCCCAGGCCCAGGCTACTGAATTGCCGTGAACCAGGCATGATAAATCCAGGAGCTGGTAAAACACATCCTCTTTGTCAATATTGTCATCCCTCCAAAGTGCCCCCTTTTCACTGAGGAAGGAGCACAGAGGTGAGGCAGTAGGGCCTGGGTTCCATCCCACCCCTACACCATCTGGCACTCGTTAATCTAGCCGTGGTGAAGACCGTACACCACTTACTATGAGGCAGACAGAGATTACTGCCCTGTTTTTATTCCACAGGGGGAAGGGAGCCACAGAGAGGCAAAGGAACTTGATCCCTGAGTGTAAAGAGAGAGCACAGCTTCTGGCGATCACATTCATCAGATGAGTTCAGTGCTGGTTTAAGAGTCCACAGGGACAGTTCTGGAAATTGAATGCATTTATTTATCTCAGATCAGGGACCTGCATTTCTTCACCTCCTACCAATTTGCCTCACCCTGAGCTGACAGGCCAACCTGCAGGGGTGAGAGCGCATGTAGGACGCATTCTTCATTATCTCCCAGGAGCACAGAGCCCGCCTTGGGGCGGGATGGGTCAGAATCCTGTCCCTTTGGTCATATGCAGACACCTTATCAGAGCCACTGCTACTTACAGCCTGCATCATTTATGAGCTGTGATTCTGAGAACGAACGCTGTGTAGGGCTGGTGCTCACTGACCATGGCATCTGAATGCGCTTCGGGGTGAATGCAGGAGCCATGCCTTAGAACATCTCTGGGGCATATACAGTGACGGTTTCTTGTACCAAGCTAAAGCTCTAGAGAAGGAGCAGATCTTTGAACTGGAGAGAGAGAATGCAGGCCCAGTGGGGGAGCTGGCAAAACATTACTCCAAAGCTCCTGCTCCTTTTGGGAGGAGACATAAAAGCAAGGTCCTCAGCACGTGGCTTCCTTAAGGAGCTGTGGCCCTTGTCATAAGAGTAGGGATGTTAATGTCCCTGTCCAGTCCTGGCTGAGGCTGCTGTATTGTGAGCATGAGTTACCCATCAAGCAACTGAACATTGTCACCACTCGCTCTCCTGCTCACACCACGTCTTTATGCTTCTCTTCTGCATCTCCCCTTTGAAAAGCAAGATAATAATTCCAACCGAACATCAGTCATTTCTTTAATGGAGACAGGATCTTGCTTTATATATTCTCTATAAAATCTAGTGTTATGCATTCAATGTGTGTTGTGCTTCTCTCCGACTCTTGCGCTGTAACTCACAAAAGAATAAAAAACACAAAAATACATCTCCAGTGACATGTAGGAAAGGGACCCTCCCAGCTTAACCCCCTTGTCCCCCAAATAAACAGCCTTTGTCATGTGCCATGCAGGGCAATACATCAGGGCACTGCCAGATGAAGTGGGGAAGTGGATGCCAGAGTACTGCACCCAGAAGCTTTTCCCAGACCATTATTTAATCCCAGGGGCTTCCCTTCTGGCCATGAACTGCTCATGCCCCTCAGGGGATGTGCACATATCCCAGCAGGAGACATCTTCTCTTAGCTGTGGAACCTAGTAGGTGAGGTGAGATGAGGCTACACCCTCCAATCACTGATTCAGTTCCCAAGGGCCTTCCATAAGCACCATTTAGGTACTACTGACATTCACAAAACCTCTGCTCAGCTGCCACCTTACCTGCCGGTGCATACGGTTCCGTTGACGGGCCCATACAAGGCTGCCTGAGTGATGATGCTACTCCATAGCTAGCGAGCCGCTCAGAGCCCTCACTCACACCTAAGCCCTGGCAGGAGACTCAGACAAGGTGTTACCCCGACCGACATCTCACCTCTGTGGCCCCATCCAGTGGATGCGCTCTGATTTTCCCGGTATATATCTTCTGGCAGCATATTGGCTTGGATTCTTGTATCAGATTAAGTTGGGACAGTCTCTATTCAATTCCCCAGTTATTTTTCATTCTTCAATGTCCTCAATTCTGACCTGGGGGCCTGTTCTAATAATCAGCTTGCCAAGAGCAATGTTTGCATCACCCATTGCTGTGATCATGTGCATGCTGATTGCGTCACACTAGGGCTCTTTCTGTTGCAGCTTCTGTCATTTTTCACATGCCCGGGCTGCTCAGTAGCACATCTTGCCAAGCCCATTTTCCCTTCCCTCACTGTTACTGCTAATGTTTCATGAAATGCAGTCTTTCTAGGAGTTGTTGTCTTAATAACTTCCGCACCAGCTGCTTCTCTATTCTCCTCCTGATTTACCAGGACTTTTATTTGCTGCTCTGCAGATATCTCCGGCATTAGTTAATGTTAAGGCTTAACAATTGCATAACTCTTAACAACTGCCCCTTCACAATGTTGTTATTGATGGCAGAAACAATCTTGTCTTTCATCAGAACTGCTGTTAGTTATTAATAAATAACAAAGGTGTATGAGGCACCGGGCGGTAGGTGAGCATTTTATACTGTGACAGTTCCCCTTCTTCAAATTTCACTAGTAGATTTAAGGACTGTTATATGTCATTCTATTGTCTCCTCTTGTTGTTGGAGACGAGGAAAGGACTGTCCTAGGTTCCCTTATTAGGCTCCATTCTTTTTCAGGGTGCAGTATCCATCACACTATTTCTTTCAATCTTAGTCTCAAAAGGGAATGTGTTCTAATGCTTTGCCTACCATCATATGCAAAACCAAAGCAATCTTCAACTTCAGGAGCTTGTTCTCCAAGTCCATAGCCATTAAACAAGGCAGAGACCCTTCTTTGCTCTTCCTCTATTGCCAGCAGCTTTTCTCAGGAGAACTGGCTTCAAATGAGTATTTGTGTCTGAATTTCAATCCTGTTCGGACACAATGTTGTAGTCACAAAGCAGGCTGGTTGGGCCCTTCATTGAAAGCATTAGAGTTATTCACTGAGAAAGACTGTCGCCATGAGGGAGCACTCTTGAGGGAGTGCATGGGATTGCAGTACAGGAGCCCTGGGTTTTATTGCTGGGTCCATCAGGAAGAAGGCAGAAAAAGCATGATGGAAACATTGGTTATGAGAGAGCGAGAGAAGGCTTAGGAAGCACAAATCCTCAGGGGAGCATCCACAGAACCATAGACAAATTGTAGTTTGACCCTCCACCGGCTCCTGCACGGTACAGAGCAGGACCAGTGCTTATTGCACTTTCCCATTTTCATCTGCTCCCGGATCCTCATTCCCACACTATACCACCTTTGCCTTGTACGAGAGAGCAGGAACCCACAGGTGATGGATGCCCCATCACTACAGCCTCTGTGACGCATATCGTTCCTTGTGTGGCACTTGGTTCTGTATTGCAGCTGCATGTCTCACGGTAAATAAAGTTGTTTTTCTGGCATCTCTCTCTCTTTGGCAAGATTCCATTAAGCAAACTTCAGTTAACCTTCACAGCTTTCCCATATTACACCCCACTGGGCTCTGGCCTCCTTCTCTCTTCTCCAGACACTCTCCCGCAGTGTCATGCGCATTCGGAAAACTACATGCCCAGTGACAAAGAGATCACCAGAGCTATCGCATAAGATCAAACCAACCCACTGCAAGGAAAACATTGATGAATAATAACAACACATGCAAGCATTAAATGTGCCTGCTTCAGGCATCGCCATCGCTCATCCCATTCATGTGCTAATGCAGGGAAATGTAAGTACCCAACGCCCCCATGGTTGGGTTCACATGCCTGGCACTGGAGTTACAGCACATGCTGACAATGGCAGGTGCCACTGCCTGCCTGGACAGCTGGGCCTCATCTGCAGCAAGCAATGAGGCCTCTGCCATGTGTGTCACACCCCACTCCAACCTTTTCCCAAAGACCCTGTTGTTCCCCTCCCTGCAGGGCTCTCCCTGAACTGCTCCCCCCAGTTGATTTCTCACCCTGAATGATTCCCTGACCTGAGTACTCAACCTAAACCACTCCTCATACATGAAAGGTGAACCCTAAACCACTCCCTTGCCTGAGCACTGCCCTCAAACCACTCCCAAACTTATGTGCCCCTCTAAACCGCTACCCCCCATACAAATTCTCACCCTGACCCATTCCTCATCTCACCTGCTTCCCCGACCCCAGTGCTCACCCTAATCGGCTCACTCTACCCAAATGCTCCTCCAAAACACGCCAGCCTGAGTGCACTCCCTAAACAGCTCCCCCACCTCAATGCTCACCCTAAAATTCTCCTCTACCCAAGTGCTTACCCTAAATCACAGCCTCACCTTACTGCTCACACTAATCCGCTCCATCCACCTGAGTACTCTCCCTGAACTGTGTGTCCACCTAAATGCTCCCCCTAGCATGCTCCCCACCTGTAGGCTCTCCCTGAACCGCTCACCCTTTTACTGGTCACAGCCATGGGTGCGTGCCTCCATGATTGACAGTTCGGTCAGCTGCACTGGGGTGTGGTCAGTCTGATTGCCTGTAAGTGCCCCTCTCTTCTGCCTGTGCTCAGTATGGGGCTTGTAAACCCCATTACACCCACCAAGTGCTCTCCCTAAATCACTCCCCGAAGTGCTCACCCTAATCCATTCACTCTACCCAAGTGCTCACCTTAAACGGCTCCCCCTGTCTGAGTGCTCACCCTAAACCATTCACTGCCCCCATGTGCTATCTCATCTGTACAGTCTGAGGGCCTGGAATACATTGAGTGTTGCCAATACCAAGTGTTCAAGAACAGTGCGCCATGGCACCAGTCCCACGCTCCAAAGGGGCCCCGGCCCAGCCCGCTCTTCTCTGCCATCCGCTCTCTCCTGCGGGGGCAGAAGCTCGGTGTTACCGGCTCCTGGGGCTCTGTCCTGCTGCAGCAAAGCTCCTACTCCGCCTCTTCCCCCAGTGTGCTGTGTTCCTGCCCCTCTCCCTCCCTCTCCCTGCCACCTAACAGCTGCTTGCTGGCGCAAGGTAGGGGGAGGAGCCGAGCCGCAGTGCACTTGCCGCTCCGGGGAGGAAGCGGAGAAGAGGCAGGGGAGGGGCCTTGGGGAAGGGGATGGAATCAGGGCATACCCCCTCCAACCCCCCTACCCCGAGCCGCTCAGAGCAGGGGGCTGGGAGCACCCCCACAACCCCAGCCCACACCCTCAGCCCCCTGCTCTGACTCCTGCACCCCCACACACCTCCACGACCCCAGCCCTGACTCCTGCACCTTCCACACATACCCTCAGCCCCCTACCCGGACTCCTGCACCTGCCACACACCCCTACGACCCTAGTCCTGACACCTGCACCCCCCACACATACCCAGCCCCCCACACCCCATGCCCTGACTGCTGCACCCCCCCCCCCCACATTCCCACCTGCATCCCTCGCACCGAATGAGAGTGGCCCCAGGTAAGCGCTCCACACCCCAACCTCCTGCCCAACCCTGAGCCCCCTCCCTCATTCTAGCTTCTGACCAGACCCTGCACCCCAACCCCCAGCCTGGTCCTGCACCCTAACTCCCTCCCAGACCCTGCACCCCCAGCCCTGAGCTCAGTGCACCCCCCCTTCAGCTTGGTGCAGAGAGAGACGAAGAGAATGGGCTAGAACCAGGGAGAAGGTAGGTACCTGCTCTATGTGGGCAGGGGCGGGGGGGGTATCCTGTTTACCCCCTCCCCAGTCTTGCTGCGCTTGCAGTTTACCCCCAGCCTCTGCCTTGCTCCAGTCAGCAGGGACTAATCCTCCCCCCATGTCCCACTGTACTCACCTTGCCCCTGGCCCCTGCCTCGCTCCAGCTGGGGACCAGTCCTTCCCCCACACCATGCCTCGCTGTCAGGGTGGATAAAAATCAATGACTTTTTTAAAAAAAATTAAAAATTGGATTTTTTGTATTTAAATCAGATTTTTGAGGAAAAAACCTATCTAAAGATAGTTTTAACTAAGATGCATTATATCTCATCATGGAATAGGAATTATACATTCTAATTCTATCGTATGAGACAATATATTCATGTAATGTTTAAGAAAAATGATTTCTAATAGTTCATGGATAGGGACCCAATCTTATGGGGTTCCACAGGCTTCTGTAAAGATTATTTAGGCTAATCTTTCTATCTGTCCAATGGGACTCAGTGCTCAGTCTAGAAGATAAAGTTTTGGAGTTCTCAAACTGTGGATTTGTGTCTCCAGAGGTAACATGCTTGTTAATAGCAAAAATGTTTTTAATAAATAAATAATATATACAGATGAGACATAACAGACCTTAGCTCTATTGTGCCTCTGCAAATTTGAGTACACAGAGTCAATGCCTTTCCTCTCTTTAAAAGTGAAAAGTTTCAGAAAGTTCTATGAATAGAAGATTGTTGGGGGCGGAATAGATCTGGACAAGGAGAAGAAGTGTGGAGATAAATGTGAGACACGAGGGACATGTGCTTTTTTGTTAAAATATTATGTTTGCTGTTGAAGAAAAAATTCCAGAATACTTAACGTTGTTGTTTTAGTTAAATAAAACAATTTAAATGTCTGTCTGGTGGTATTCTCCTCCTAATACAGCCTGGCAAGAAAATCCTCCAAATATTAATGATTAACCTGTTGAATTGGAGATAGTTCACCTCCCAATGACTTCATAAATATCTGCTTCAAGTATCTTTGGTAAATGAAATAACCAAACAATCATTCATTTTCTGATATAGCTGTAAAACTCATCTGAAAAGTGTTCAAAATAAATCACTGTTTAAAAATGTATAGTGTGTACCTTCTAAAAATTAAACCTACATCTATCTCTGAGTTGGGAAGAATATGTATTAAGGTTATAACAACCAACAAGAATGCACTTTTATGTAGAAAACCATGATTAAATCGAGTCTTCCTGACTAGTGATTTAAATCATGATTTAAATCAAATCCACCCTGCCCGCTGTGCTCTTGCCCCTGGCCCCTACATTCCCCAGGGGGACCCACAAATATGTTTGGCGCCGGGCCCACAAAAAGTTAATCCAGCTCTGAAATCATGACACAGTCCCCAATATAGTATAAGATTTTAAAAATAAATACTTGGGAGGTTTTTATTTGCTGGAGTGGGGGGTTGGCTGGTGAATTCATATAGCTGTGGACCCCCCCAGGCCCAGCTTTCCCCCCAACTGCCTCCAGAGTTTTCCTCCATGCTAAGGCAGAGGGAACTGGGCTCCAATGGGCTGCAGATTCCATCTGTAGGGTTCCTGCATACTGCTACCTATTCCACTGCATTAGGGCCCTTTGTGGCTGTTACTTGGTCTGGCGGATTTAGCCTTTCATGCCCAGCTCAAGTCCCATGTCATCACAGCAAAGTAAATAATAACTGCAATGTTTCAACTCAGATCCTACTACGGCATTTCAGATCACTACTCCAGGGAAGCCTGAGCTGCTGTAGGACATCCCCCTTTGCAACCAGTCCCCTGGTGAATAGTACTTCAAATTACACAAAATACCTAGAGCCCAAACTCAGAGGATAATTCTCTGTAGCCAGATCATGCTTCTTTCAGACTGTTTCCCCCCGTGTTTTATTCTAAATTAAAAGAATGCTTAACCTTGATACATTTTGATTTATACGTGTAAGAAAATAGAGTTGGGAATAAATAGCTTGCTCCAGCGTGAAATTGAATAAATCTGAGTTGAATCACAGAGTGTTACTTACAGAATAACAGTAAATGATGTGTGCGCTTTATGGTTAAACAAGAGCACAGCACTGGAAATTAGGTTAAAAGGAAAGTTGTCAAGGGTGTGTCTGCAGCTGCTTCCCAGGCAAAAGGAAAACTCTGTTAAAGGGAATCAGGATGTAACTATTTATCAATTAGTGAAGGGAAAGAAACCTTCAAAAAACAACACAACCATAGGAAGTTTTGGAACTCAGAATGGTTACCCCAGCCACTGTGGATTCCTAAATTCCACCTCAGTCCATCACTGCAAGGTCAGTTGCAAGTCTTTCACAGGGATGATCGGAATTTCCTCTTGGCTGCCTGGATTAGTTTCTCTGATGTGCAATAGCCAGTTGTGAGTAGCAAGTCTCCATTCGACGGGCTACGCTTTCTCTTCTTTGCACTGCACCCCCCTTCTGACAACAAAAATTACTACATGATGCAGGAGTGGGGACTGAAGCCTGAGCCAGCTCAAGCCTGGCTGCCCCGGGAGGGGGAGGGGGAGGCAAAGCCAAAGCCGAAGGGCTCAGCCCCAGGTGGGGGGCCTGTAACTTGAGCCCTGCCACCCAGGGCTGAAGTCTGAGGGCTTCGGCCCCGAGCAGTGGGGCTCAGACTTTGGCCCCGGGCCCCAGCAAGTCTAACTCCAGCCCTGGTGACCCCATTAAAATTGGGTCATGACCCACTTTGGGGTCCCGACCCACAATTTGAGAACTACTGCTCTACAAATTTCTCTCTGAAGCACCAACTGACCTCACGCTGTACACTGCTGAAGAGTTTCCCACGGGACTTTCATGACTCCCAAAAGTGCATCACTGACAAGCGGAGATGAGGGAGGTCATTTATTTCTGCCACTCAGCTGGGTTTGTCTTTCAGTAAAACTCAAAGCTCATCCCAAGGAGTGGAGGGGATGGCAGGAAGGTGAGGGCTACTTCCCATTTCACACAGGTCTGCAGAAGCAGGGCATTAGTTTAGGGGTAGCACATTCCTCTGGGATCTCCCAGGAGTCATGCAGTCCCTCCATAACTACAGGCTGGGGCTTAAAAGCCACAATTGTAACTCTTAGAATATCAGACATGCTCATATTGTCCAAGACGCTCTCTCTCTGCTGCTGTGGAATTGACTCAAGCAATATTTGTGTATTTGGAGTTAATTGCCTGCAGTTTGCAAACTAGCTGATGAGTGTTTAATTAGTTTCCTTAATTTAGACATGATATCATCTAAATCTAAGGGGGGAGGCACTGAAAAGCTGTCTAAGGCAAGGCACTTTCAGAGATTAATTCACTTTTTGTATGTTCTTCCTTGATTTCCTTTTATCTGCATACAGAATTGTCCTTGGCTGGTTCTGGGACATGGATATGAGCTCTCCCAATCTATCAGTAGAGCCTGTGTCTGTTTTTCCACTGGGTCTTTACCAGCAGCAGCTAAGTGCAAAAGTTCACATTCCAAAGTCTTGATTTAGGAATGACTTTCAAACAAGATCCAAAAAACTGCAAAAAACCCAGAACACCCCACTTCATCCTTTTCACCCCACTAGTATTCACAGTGGTCCTGCTGAAAAGATAGGCTTTGCCAAGTTACTGTACAATGGGACATAAGATTCCACTGTTTCTCTGTAAAGTTGGCATCAGAAACAATCATTGGCAAACACTGACTTTTTAATGGCAGACAGTGTAGTTGGACTGAGTAAAATAAGTGTCATGATTACTTTCTTGTGTGGATGACCAGTCTTTGTTCTTGCTGATATTTGCTGGAAAAGATGGTGGATTAAATCATTATAATTAATACAGTGCGTTAGTGCTAAGAATGAAATCCCATTTCTATAACAGAATGGTCAGAACGGTAGTGTTTCAAGATCAGCCGATGATAATTTTGCATGCGCATACATTGCCTTTCATCCAGCAGGCTTCCAAAGTGCTTTACAGTCTTCACTGGTTGCACAGATTCTACGGGGAAATCACGTCAGTCACCACTGAAATGCAGCCACCTCTGTGGTCAACTGTGGCAACTATTAAACTATGCAAAGGAACATAGAAGGAAAAAAGAACACCATAGCCAACAGTGAGGTGTCATTATAGGTAAGTGCAACTCCAGAAAGACCTCTCAGCCCAACTTCCAAAAGTGGTCACAGATTTTTGTGCCTTTGATTTTGGTTGCCCAATTTGGGGCATGTTCAAGTGGTCTCAGGTTAATCACCCAAAACTTGAGGCACTCAGAAACAGTAGCCAGTAGGAAAATTATTTCTGCAGCATGCTAGAGCAATCTGCTATAAGACTACTGGTGTGGTTGGACGCCTGTCCAGCCAGGTAGAGACACCTCTGGGGTCTGGAAGGGCAGATAATCCATGACGTAGGAGGGATAGCTCGGTAGTTTGAGCATTGGCCTGCTAAACCCAGGGTTGTGAGTTCAATCCTTGAGGGGCCATTTAGGGATCTGGGGCAAAAGTCTGCCTGGGGAGGGGTCCTGCTTTGAGCAGGGGTTTAGACTAGATGGTCTCCTGAGGTCCCTTCCAACCCTGATATTCTGTGAGTCCTTTCCCCCTCATGTTATGAAAATAGATTTCAGTTTCTTAGTGTATATACAATAGTATATATATGATAAAAATGAGGGAGCCTGTAGAAAGAAATAATATGTGATCACATAATTAAAGACTGTATCATGATGCATGTGCATAAGGGAGCCACATTAAGATTATATTGGCATCCTTAATTCTGGCATTTCCTAACTTTTTATTGCTTGAATTATCAACCTTAACAATAATGTTCTTTTAATATAGTTTGTGTGTGTTTAACATTTCTTAGGCTTTTTGTAAAAACAGAAATTCCATCACGTGCTGACACACATGTGGATCATCAGCAGGGTTGGAAACTTTAAACCTACTGCACAGACATCTGCCATCTGAGCAGGGAGTAACTGATCTCAGTAGTAACTTGTCATCCTCCATGTGGCCCAGTATTTGAGGGGAATGAGACGTACACCTTGCCAATGGGTTTCACAGATTTTTGCTGACAGCAGAGGAATAGTGAGATTCAGGAATCTTGGGTTCCATTCCAAGTTCTGAAGGGGAGTATGCTGTAGTGGGCATAACCTCTTCTGACCATTCCACCCCCCGCAAGCTTTACCCCTTGTGCTCCATCCAATTCAACCTGTCCCAGTCCTGTCTGTAACCCTGTCCTGGCTCCTAGTCCCAGTCCCATTCACCTCACCTGGCCAGACCCAGACTCCACTCCACAGGGTTCTTATCCCACTCCCAGTTTCTTTGTCCAACCAGTCCCACTTTACCACCTCTTAGCTCCTCTCTCCACTCAGCTGGCCTCCAGTCACCCCCCACCCTAAACCAAATTCCCTATTCTCATCGGTTCCTACTCTCCTTGCCCAGCCAATCCCGGTCTCCCCAAATTATTAAAGTTTGGCAAAGCTATCAGCAACTGAAAACATGGTCTTATAATGGGAAGTGTTGGGCAACCTTAATCATAGGCATCACTACCAGCCCATAGTTGGTTGCCCACCACTTTCCATTGTGAGATCCTGTTTTTAGCCGCTTATAATTTTGCCAGACTTCAAATATCCAGACTGAAATTTTCCAGTGTCTTCCTCAAGTTGAATTTTATTTAGAAAGTTTCTGCTAAAATGGCTCTGCTGTTTTCAAAATTGACATTAGGAAAAAATACATTGTTTCACCTAAATTGATCATTTTGTTGAAAAGCTCTAGCACCTCCATGTGTTGGAGCTGGGATTTGAAATTTGGCAGGGTGGTAACTTTGGAGTCAGGGATGGCCAAATTTGGCCAAATCTGGTCAAATTATAAGCCTTTGAAAACTACAGTATGCACATGTTCAGTAGAGGTTAAACGTGCCAACTGACTTTTTCTGACAAGCCTTTAAAATATTGAATATAAGAACGGCCGTACTGGGTCGGACCCTTGGTCCATCTAGCCAAGCATCCTGCCTTCCGACAAAGGCCAGTGCCAGATGTTTCAGAGGGAAAGAGCAGAACAGGGCAATTATTGAGTGATCCACCCCTGTTGTCCAGACCCAGCTTCTAGCAGTGAGAGGCTTAGGGATACCCAGAGCATGCGGTTGTGTCCTGACCACCTTAGCTAATAGCCATTGATGGACCTGTCCTCCATGGACTTATCTAATTCTTTTTTGAACCCACTCATATTTTGTCCTTCACAACATCCCCTAGTAACAAGTTCCACAGGTTGACTGTGCACTGAGTGAAGAAGTACTGCCTTTTGTTTTAAACCTGCTGCCTATTAATTTCATCATATGACCCCAGGTTTTTGTGTTCTGTGAAGGAGTAAATAACACTTCCTTATTCACTTTCTCCACACCATTCATGATGGTATACACATCTATCATATCCCCCCTCAATCGTCTCTTTTCTAAGCTGAACAGTCCCAGACTTTTTAATCTGTCCTCAGAAGAAAGCTTTGTTCCAGAATCCTAATTGTTTTTGTCACCCTTTTCTGTACCTTTTACAAGTCTAATATATCTTTTTTGAGCTGGAGCAACCAGAACTGCACTCAGTATTCAAGATGTGGGTGAACCATGGATTTATATAGCGGCATGATATTTTCTGTCTTATTATCTATCCCGTTCCTAATAGTTCCTAACATTCTGTTCGCTTTTTTGACTGCTGCTGCACATTGAACCTATTAAAAATGGAACTTAAAAATAACCCCTCTCCTGGCCTGGTCCAAAGCCCATAGAAGTCAATGGAATTATTCCCCCAGATGTCAATGAGTTTTGGCATGGGCCCTAATACATTACTTTTTTTAAACCAGCACTCACTCTAGAAAAGTCAAACTTTAAAGAATACTGAGAGTGAATACAAAATCCTGGCTGCTCTGGAAGGCAGATTTCTCAATGCTCAGCTATCCATCACTGCTGGGTGGAAGATGGGGACAGTCAGGAGGAAAAAGAGTGCTAAACTCACTCCTTCGAGTCCAGATGATGGGATTGGAGACACGCACACTGCTAGAGCCAGGAGAAAGGAGATCCTTGCTTCCCAGCACGGACAATGTCATCAAACCAGGTCTCCAGCATCTGGCTTCCTGTCCCTTCCTGAGAGGTCCCTATAGAACAGCACATGACATCTTCGGTCCAAAAGCCAACTTCTCCCCACTTTGTTGTCTCAGCTTGGATGAGAGGTGCCGGATGGCTTAGCCTGCTGTTGTGCCTGCTGGAGAGACCATCATTTGGGAGGGAGGGAGATGTTTTGTGGTTTTGTTTTCATAGCTCAGGCTGGTGACACAGAAAAATAGCCTGCATCTCCCACTTTAGCTATTGCTGGCTGGGAACAAGATCTAATTGGAGAAGAATGAGAAGCAGTGACTTCCAGGGGATGCAATGGGACAACCAAACCCAATCCCACCCCACAGGGCAGTGTCTGACTTCCCCCTTTGTCTGGGAGTTGTAACTTCCACTGGGCTACAAACAGCAGAGAAATGGGGCTCTCAGCCAGTCAGAACTGGGGATAGTAAGTCTTTTATCCTACTTACTGATAGGAATGCAGCCCCATCAGTACCAAGTTAATGACATCCCCATTCAATGGCTCTGCAAATTGCTCAACTCTGAGCCCCAAAGTATGCAAATCAGCCCTGCCTGGTGCGTGTACTGCCTGTTTGGCTTGACTTGTCTTCCTGCCCAAGAACTGCTTCTTGCCAACTCAGTGTGATAGCATTCGTCCCCCAATGGGGAGATGATGGGACAGTGCTTGCTATTTTTTGACATACAACAAAATGAGACCAGGAGGGAGGATGGTTGGGTAGTGTGAGGTAAGGTTTGGGAGTCAGGACTCCTGGGTTCACTTGCTGTTGCTGTCATGGACTCATTGTCTGACCTTGAGCTCATCACTTAACCTCTCTGTGCCTTAGTATCTGGTCAGCAAAATGGGGATAATGTAGTGGTCTTGTGAGGCTTTGCTGATTAACGCCTGTAAAACACTCAGAGACCCTTGAAGAAAAGTAGCTAGTGCTGTCATTGTAATCAGAGAAACACAGGGCTAGAAGGGACCTCGAGAGGAGTTAGGACCAAATATACCTAGTCAGTCTCTGACCGGTGCTTGTCCATCCTGTCCTTAAAACCCTCCATTGACAGAGATTCCACAACCTCCCTCAATGACCTGTTCCAGTGCTTAGCTACCCTTATAGCTAGAACAGTGTCCTAGTATCTAACCTAAAGTCCCATTGCTGCAAATTAAGCCCATTACTTCTTGTCTTACCTTACTATGCTCTGAAAACCATTTTCGGCACGTGTGATCCAGAGACCACTTGCTGCCAACTGGCAGAAGGCACAGGGGGTGCATTGGTTTACACAGGCATCCCAGATATATGCATAATAGTTCAGCAAACGGTGGCATCTGAGGTCTCTGCAAAGAGCCAGTTGCCCGCTGGTCATCATCATCATGTAAGGAGCTCTGTATCTATACTGGAAATTATGTTCTTAAGGTCTTGGAGTTCAGGCAGGTCACCAGGAGGTGATGTACATTGGAGACGTTCCTTTGAGGCAGGAGATAACAAATGCCTCTATCCATGTCTGGTCATGCGTGTATTTTGAAATGTATATCCCACAATGGAGGCTTCTTTGCACAGTAAGCCAGAAGCCAATTGAAAGATTTCAAAATCTACAAGAGAGAAAATCTATAGGAAGAAATAAAACAGCAGAAGGGTGTCCTGTTTCTGACTAAAGACAAAGGTTTGTTAGGGTACCTCTGGGGGTACAAGAAACACACAGAATCCTTTACCAAGGAGGCAAGCTGAGAACATGGTTGTCTTATGAAAGCATGGTTATAGCCAGCCTGGCTGTAAAACGTAGCAAAGATTTTGGGTGAGCAATATTCTATAAGAGATGGGAGTATCTTGTCAGTTAAGTCTATGCTCTAGAATGTGTGTTATGATTTTGTTTTATTTGTAACCATTTATTTCAATATTTCTACTTGCTACTACTTCGAACCACCATGCTTTGTTAAATAAACTCAGGACCGAGACTGGGTTATAGTGAAATCAGGTATGTGTGTTAAGTGGAGTGGCGATCTGCGGGGTAGCTGGTAAGCTGGGGGTGTCCTTTTCTTTGTCGTCGTGGATCTGGGAATTCTGCAAGTGTCCAGTGGCCCAGAGGCTGGACACTCCAGGGAGATGCTCAGAGGGTTTGGGTGCACCAATCACTAATCAATAGAGAGATTGCAGGGCCTGCGGAGGCCTGGCGGGCAATGCTTGTGTTGCCTGTGGCTGCGGGATTTGGGGAGCTGACCCTAGCAGGCACAGACCAGGCTTCCTCATGCTAAGGCAGGTGATAGGGAGGTGCCTTCCAGTCCTGGGTACCCCCGGGAAGTGTCCCACCATGACAAATGCAGCTGGTACTTTTGGTCTGTTTTCTTTTATTTGGCTGACCTTACTCCTAAGAATTCTTTGAATGCCTGATTCTCAGCACTGGAGCTCAGATGGCTCTTTACTCTTAATGAGAGCTAGGAAAAGAGAACAGGGACTTTATCAGGAGCGCATATTATTTCCCATCCCAGTGGCCGACATATCTGGTGCTGACCAGAGACCGTAGAGCAGCTATCCCTGCCTCTAATAGAAAAGATGCAAGAGCAGTCCAAAACTTTATGAAAATGCCAGCTAGAGGCTCTAGGAACTGTCACTTGGGAGCTAATTTACTTTCTGCTGATGTTGCACCAAAATCCACCTCACACAGGCAAAAGTCATGCTTTCTCTTCTGTTAGGTTGTGAGTGATCTCTCCTGTGTCTGAGGAGCATAAATCTGATATAAAATGGTCCTTGGAGCCCACAGTTTTTAAGACACGCAGCACTTTACACCTGGACCGAGTGTGCGTGTTTATGGATCGGATCGAGCTTCCAAATAGTGCATGGCAACCAGGGTGGGGAGATGTTTGGGGATTTGACTGAGGGAGCAGAATAGTTTTTTAAAAAACGAAACTCGACAAAAGGAAGAAATAGTTTTCTAAGAGCCTAGAGTGAAAATAAACAACGAGGTGGAGATTTGAAGGGCACAAAAGGACTGTGTGCTGAATGTGCAGCGTTAGCAGAGACAAGGACAATATTTGCATTTCGCTGCTCTCTACAGCAACTTTCACAACAGTTATTCCTGCTCTGAAGTAAAACTCTTCTCTTCACTGGTTTCGATAGTGTCACGTTTTCCCAGTTTATAGAAGAATATGCAATAACATTCACACCCCCCCCACACAGACCAGGTACCAGTAGCCCTTAGTTCTGTGGCCAACCGCACTGCAGCCAGTAGAACTCAGATCAAGACAGCTTATGGGTAGAGACTACTGGATCTGGGGTATTTGCATTAATCTAGAAGTAACCATAAACAGTCCCAGTGCAGCCATGATGGGCCACCTCACACATAGATCCCTCTGCTGAGGTGGCCCCTACTGACCACCATATTTCAGAGTTAACAATCCATAAAGAGGCATGGAGCAGTTCATCCCTCTCCGTCCAGCATTTCAGGTTGCCTGCAGATTCAGGCAGGCATCTGTTACACTTGGGGTTGGTTTTCAGGCTTTGCTCCAAGACCATGTGGGATGGAAACAGGAGTTATTTGTAAAAGAGAGCTGGGATTCCTCCGTCATTATGTGACCAGCCCCGGAGCCTGAGGTCCACGCCCATTGTGCTGATGACCCAGTTCAGCTCTGCCCTGGAATGTTTCCTACTAGCTGGGTACTTCTTGCTGACTAATACTAGTTTAGACTGTTTCCAAGTTCACTGAGGTCTGATCCCCAGGTTGCGCCTGTTGGCACCCAGCTGCTGTGGAAGCGAAGGTGCCCTGAGCCCGAGGCAGAGCTAGGAATGGAGAGTTAGAGCCCACTCCATTATTGCTGGACTGGACTGCGAACAGCCCAGTTAGCTGCCAGGACACACACCCTGACTTAGCACTCAGTTCACACCAGGGCAAATGTGTCAGCTAAGCAGAAGCTGACACTAATATTTTTCTTGTTTACTGGCTTTAAATATTTAAGTCTTTGCCCTTGTTCAGTAAGTAATATCCCTGTAAACTGACCCTGACAGATCATACAGAGACAGTCTAATGGAGCATCGTAAACACCGAGCTCTGCTCTGTGTAGTGGAATCTGAGACTGTAATTTAATAATGCACTCTGGTTCCAGTCCTTATTGAGATCTACACTGTTTCTTGCACTTGTAGACATCCATGACTTCCTGCCCCTTCGTCATCTGTGAGCTACATTCCTAAGGTATCAATGATGATGATCATAGCTGGGGCTCTCAAAACCACCCATCAAAAAACCCAGCAAACTCCTAGAGGAAGATCCTATAAACATGAGAGCATGTTTGGTTCCATCCAGTAGGGGGAAGAAGTGTGCAAGCGAGCTGGTCAAACTAGCCCAGTGGTTCTCAAACTTTAGTACTGGTGACCCCTTTCACACAGCAAGCCTCTGTGTGCTACCCCCCTTATAAATTAAAAACATGTTTGTACATTTTTAACACTATTATAAATGCTGGAGGCAAAGCGGGGTTTGGGGTGGAGGCTGACAGCTCGCAACCCCCCATGTAATAATCTCATGCCCCCCTGAGAGGTCCCGACCCCCAGTTTGAGAACCCCTGAACTAGCCCTTCTGAATAATATTCATTATGAATTTATCCCCTCTGTTGCTTAACGAATCATTCACAAACTCAATTTCCTTTGAATGTATTTGTTACTCATGATCATTTTCTGGATAGTTTGGACAAATAATGTTCTGTTTGTCATTATTTCAGGCCATCTTTAAAGCAAAAGTGTGTTAGACAATAAAAGATATTAATAATTCTACCAATTGGTGTTTCTAAACTTTTCTCTCATTATTTTACTAGGAAATACATTTTCCAAGGGGAAAGATACTGTGCATAATGGTCCACAAAACAGGTTAACAAGTTTCAATTAAACATAAAATGAATGTACCATGCTGTGATAGCAATGAGCTAGAGCATAGGGAGTAGTTTATTTATTTAGATTTCAAACTCCACTCCAAAAAGTACATATCAGAGCACCCTTGACATAAAATTGAAACTCAAGAAAAGATGCCCAAGTAATTAGTGTCCTCTTGATGTAATTCCCCAGACTCTCATACACCCCATATATGGACCAATAGTGTTTTTAATGTACACCATTCATAGTGTATTGCTATAGCATGACAATGTGCAGGTAGACTGTGGAACTCACTGCCACAGGAAGTCATTGAGGCCAAGAATTTAAGCCATGATTCAGTTAGGGATTGGACATTTATATTGATATCAGGAATGTTCAGATTTGTCATAATTAATGACAACAAAAATTTTGGCAGGGATGTTAAACCTTGGGTTTCAAGGTTTAACAAATATTTGAAACTTTGGGTTTCAAGGTTTAAGCTGACTCTGGCTATCAGAAACCAGGATGAGACCTAAAGTGGGGGGCAGATTATCCCACCTCTGTCTGCTATAGCATTCTTATGTCTTCCTCTGAAGTACCAGATGCTGGCCACTGTCAGAGATAGACTATAGGGTAGTACAGGTGCTTGGGTCTGATTCAACCTGGCAATTCCTATGTTCCTCAGACCTCACAAGCCAGCACAACTGAACTCAGCAGTTTTACTCAGGAAAATATTTGTGAATTAGCCTTTTTAATATTCAACCAGTTCGTATGTATGTGTACAAGCATATGTGTGTGCATGAATGCATGTGTGTATGAATGCAGGAGTGTGTGTCTGAATGTACATGTGTGAGTGAATTGTGCGTGCGTATGCACAGGTCTGACTCCATCCAGTAGAGGACAGGGATTCACAGTACAGCCCACGTTCTTCAAAAGCCATTGCAAACCACGGCCCACCAGCTCCCTGCGTTCTGGCACGGCAGTATTCCAGTCCTATAGGCCAGAAAGCAGCAAATGCTTCTTTGTGTCTGAAGGTAGAACGGTCACAGTAAGAGGCTTAGGAAAATATTCTGAAAGGCAGTTTCCACCATTAGAAAATCACCATGTAGCAGCCGAAATATTTGGGAGAAGTTTGCTTGTTGTGCATGCTGCGTTTGTGCCAGAGGCATAGTCACAGTCATTCAAGCAAGCAGGATTTCACCACAGAAACATGTTTGTCAGTGAAAACAGCAACATAAAGGCCCTCGATAAAATTAGAAATCCTGACGAAATACCAATTTTTGCAGGTAAATATTCTCATCCAGCTCTTGCCATGGACTGGGTTCACTCTGCTGCTCCCTGGAACCCTCCCTAAATGGCTGATGATTTGCAATTTCAGCGAGGGAAACTTTTTCAAAAAAGGAATCACTGAAAAATTCACCCCACTTTTAGGATCCTGGGCAAGTACGTTGGCTGTCATCTTGGCTGACTAAACCAGGGACTTCCAGTTGGCCTAAAGCTTCTTAGCTGGCGTTGTAACAGACTCATGTCCTTGGTGGATTGGGCCCAGAGAAGGATCCTGTAATGTACACTCACCAAGAGGTTACACAATAGCCTTCCCTGCCCCTGGGAAGTGCTGGAATTTCCCTTAGGGGAATCATTTAAACACACATTAGACAATCTGCTGTTGGAGATGTTCATGCACCGGCCCTGGGAATGGACTAGATGAGACCTAACAGCTCTTTCCAGCTTTAATGACCAGAATTCAGACCTTGCAGCCCCAGGTTGTTACCCCATTCATGCCTGGCCTCAGTGAATTATGCCAGCAGAAGGTTAGGTTCACACAGACGTTAGAAGGGGTTTGTGGAAGGGAAACTGTAGATGGGGACTGGTTTTTTAAACATCGCTGAAACGCTGTTCATTTGATTATCTCCCGCTCCTTCTGTTTATTTCTCTCTTTCTTTGAGAGGTTTATTTGGCCCGATGTATTTCAGTGCTTAGGCTTTACTGCCCAGATACATGACATGATTGCATCTGCTGGTTCATCCACAGAGAAATGACAACTTAAGTACTCCACATACAGCAGCTGAGCAGCCCTCTGATTCAGGACCCACTTGATCCGAATTGTCCCAAGTCCCCATCTTCCCTATTATCACTGGGCAGGGACTGGAAGCTTTCCCACTCTTTCTCCCATTGAAAGTCCATAGGACCTTTGCCACTGCCTTCAGTGGTAGCAGGATCAGGCCCCAAATGGGGCAGAAATCTTCTCAGTGCATTAGCACAATAGGACTCTCATGCTTTACATGGGAGAGTCTAGTATGCACCGCAATCCCTTTGTTCTGACATTAAACACAGATTCTTTCTGCTATATCAACTAGGGATGATGCAGAGTCACATCCTGTTAGTGCCTGTAGAGCAGGAAGTATCTTGCAGAAGTTAGGAGGGAATGCATCACAAATTGCATGCGCAGGTATGAAGCGACACCTGTCAGTTGTGCTGGTCATGGTGCCTGTTTCAATTGACTGTTATCTATGTGTTCCATTTTTGGAAAGCAATGAAAGCAAGGTCCAAAACATCTGTATCAGGTGACATAATTACTCTGGTTCCTTTGACACCAAGAGACTCAAAGCCATATCGGCATGTGCAAAAGCATCCTTGTGTCTGCTTCCTCTTGAGTACTGGACAAGTCTTGGGCTTCTTTAATACCTGTACTGATGATCTTTGCTACTTCACCACTGGAAAAGCCTCCAGCAAGAAGGAGTGTTTGTGCTGGGTGTGCTCCGACATGCTCAGGTGCATTTTGAACCATATACTTAAGTGACTGCTTGTTGGATGCCACGTTTAGAAGCTTTTTCCATGGAGGCACAGGGCATCCACTAATCACCTGGTATTTCTTGCATGCAATCTTAGATCCTGTCTGGTGCTATCTTTCTGCAGTTTTCAGTTACTGTTGTCACATCTGTCAAAGGCTTCAATCACCAAATTAGCTTTGTCAAATCCTTTTAGGACCTGCCTCAAGTACTCAGCAGCCAATTCATCAAATGTGTGGAGTTTGTCTCCAGCCATCATTTGTACGACAGCCATGAAATCTCTGATGCCTACTGTGGGTTCTTTGTTGCATGCGCTTAACTAATAGATTCTTTCAGCTTGAACTTCCATCTGATGGCCTAATTCACCTTTGTCTGTTCTTCTCATTGTTCCATCAGCATATAAGAGGGACATAGGCATAGGTCCTATTGGGTGACTAAAAACAGTTGCCATAGAAACATCATCTCTGCATCTTGAAAAGGACAGGGCTCTGCGGAAAACAATTTCTGGGCTGATAGCTGCTGTGATTGTCCCTCCCTTGCCAGACCTAAATTTGGTCATTTTGGCCATGTCAGTAAATGTTTTAATGCCAGATTTCTTGACTGGGCTGAAGAAGCTACATGTCCCATCAAAATCAAATGTACCTCTTACAAATCTCTCCATTTGCTCTTCACCCCCATTTTCTATTTTTAGCAGAGACTCTTGTACACTGATATTACATGCAGTCCAGTAGCTATGTTGATAAACACTTCTGGATGTAATTCAGGGTAGAATGGGTTTGCCAGATTGTTGATGACGTGGTTGGGAAGAGCTATAATATGCTCTTCATCCCTCTTCAATGCAGAGGCCAAGACTTGTTTATGGACTTTGTCTTCACTACTTCTTGTTAGGCCACTGCTTTCTCTCAGAGCTTTTGCATATTCACTCACGACATGGCTTGTGAGGGTCACCTGACAAGGGCTGGATTCTTTCTAGTCAACCCTACCGTCCCAATGCTGGACTTTGACTCTTTGATGACAGTTTCCTCTATTCCCATGTCACTCCAAATCCTATTGAAAGTCCCAGGAGTCTGATGCACAGAAAATAGATTCCCCAGATTCAAAGGCACTGTGTACTTCTTTGGGGAGATATAACGTATTGAGAATGTAGATGGGTATCTACCTGGCATAGTTGGGTCAGTTTGCAGTAAAGAAGTATGGAAGCATGGCATGTTATATGTGTAGGTGAAGTTTCCAATCACCCTCTCACTCTGCATGGATATTTAGAAGTAGTATCTGCATAACCTGGTGAAAATGATCCTTGAACATGAATGTAGGAGGCTGGGCATACACCCATGTATGAAATTCCTCCAGTAATGGTAGCATATGCATCATCAAGCTCTTTAATGACATGCAGTAGAAACTGTGGGCATGCAATCTACTGTTTCTAGTGCACCTTCCATGGGAGACTGATCTGGTCAGCAAATTTCAATTGAAAATATAGAAAACTATCATAATCACTTGTGAGGCAGGCTGACAATTAAGAATATGGGATGTTAGTATATTGCAAAATGTTGATATTTGCCATTGTTGCCACATGCTGAACAGCTTCATCTGAAAAAAAAATACCTGCCTATGCAAAACCAATAAGCATCTTTTAAAACATTGTCATTTGGTAGCTTTGACCAATAAACACCACAATAAGGTGTTGAACTGAACTTAGACAATACAAACTGTAATCATAATCATGTCGCAATGTTTCTGGAACTGTGCAAGAAATGACACACGCTCTCATTCTGGGTACCATTGTTTGAGCTCGCCTACAGGCTTATGGCACCAGATGACAGCTCCACATCCTACCTCATTTAAACATACATAAAGTTAGCTTTCAAGTGATGTATGAGGTGGGTGTGTGGAGGGGGGGTACATTAAACTCCAAAAATATGGCCCTTTTTGAAGAATTGCCGCACGCCTAGAAGATGAATAGAAAATGACAAAGCTTGGCCCTTCCCACCGCCTGTATTTGGAGGAGCTGATGGAACGGGGGAGCAGAAGGAATCTTTCTCTACCTCCCAAGCTGCAATGAAGCACAGTGGTGAAATGCCAGGTGACTCGTTCACTCAGGCAATGGAGAGTGAAGCTGAGAATATTGCTGGGGAAGGAGATCCGGATAATGATGATGGTGCTCAAAAAGCTTCCAAAAAGGAAATTAATAGCAAAGGGTCCTGGACAAAGGGCAGTGGCCCTTCTAAGAGTCCTATGTGAACAAGCTCAGGACTGTGGGGTTACAGGGAGCACCTGAGCAGCCAAAGTGGAGTGCGGAACCCAGAATGTACTGGATAATAGATGGTTCATAGAAATGTAGTTTAAGGGACTGTTTGGGGTTGGGATTTTCAAAAGAACCTGTGGGAATTTGGTTGAATTTGGGGGCTCTATTATCTAGGTGATTTGAAAATCATAGCCTATTAGAGTAGGTAGAAATTAAAAAATGGTCATAGCAATAACATCTATCTATCCCCAGACACAACACCCCTCAGTCTAGATATCTATCCCCGGACACAACCCTTCTGTCTATCTGTCCCCATCTCTCCGTCCGCCACGCCACCCCCATGCAATCAAGGCTCCCTCTCCCTGTCTATCTAGGAATGCCTGTATCAATTGATTGATCGACCAATACATAGTTTTTATAAAAGTAGAAATGAATGCATAGCGCATGGTAGAAAATGTCTCTTTAAGAGCAGGAGAGAAGAGAGCTGCTCTCCCCTGGCTATAAACATCCACAGCGCTTAGATGTCACACTCTGATTTCCCACTGTACTAATGCTACTAAACACCAAGTAAAGCCCATCTCTGCCAAAGGAGATGAGCCACTAACAAACTGTAATAACTAATTACAGCCACACATTTAATGTCACTTCACTTTAAATTAAAAGCCTTGGCCACTTACTTGTTTACAGCAACCCGCCCCAATGAAAGGAAAATAAACTAAACTGAGCCGAAGTCTGATTGCGGGGCGAGCAGGCGGCCCAGGGAGCCGGGAACCTCTCCAAGCTCTAATTGACAGGCAAGGCTTCACCAAATTAATTGCAAATGGTCGTTGAAAGCCCTTGAAATTGACTTAGTCTCCATTCTGAGCAGCCACAGAGAATGGGATTTGGAAGCGTGAAGGTGCCTGGGGAGCTCCGGCGAGAAGTGCACCAAAGGGGAGCAGCGCAGGAATCTAATGACAGCTCCTCTCTTGTCAGCAGACTGGCCCAAGGTGCTGCTGGTTTGTCCACACAATTAAATGTTTTGGGAAAGAAGTTGTCAGCTCAGGAGCCTGAGAACTGAGCTTCCCCTTCTCTGCGGGATTTCAGCTACGATGGAGAAGCTTTTGGGCAGCAGCCCACTGGGACATGGTGGAGTTGAAGACAATGGCCCAATTCATCATCCCTACATGGCCGTGTCACACTATGCTGGTGCAGGCAGGCCAAAAGCTCCACTGTGAGTCTCATCTCTGTAGGGTGCCAATCAGGACACTGAAGGGAAGGGGAGGGGCAGGCGGAGGGCTGGCCAAGTGCAATCCTATACCCTTGCTATTATCCCTTCTGCAAAACCTGTGGTAGAGGAGGGAGCAACTTTGGGGCAGCCCCAAGGCTGCTCTAACCCCTCGGAGGCAGGGTGGAGGTGATCCAGCCCCCAGCACAGGGGAGAGTCAGAATATTCTCGCTTGGTCCCTGTGTGGACTGAATGGAGTCAGTCAGATTTATACCAGTGCCACAGGAACTTGGTGAGTCACCGTCACTTGGTGTTTCTAAAGCAAGATCGGACGTAGTTTTCTAAAACAAGTTCTAGCTCAGCCAAGAGGCCTGGGCTGGACGCCGGAGTCCCTGGGAGGTCTTTGGCCAGACAAGATCAGAACCATCCCTACTGGCCTTAGAATCTCTCAGTCTGTAAAATTGTGTCCCTAAGGTTCTGATTGGTGTTCTCGATTGCCGTAGTCACAAGAGCCAACCCCCTCACAAAGTAGCCTATGGGGGCTAGAAAAGGTCTTTTCTTAACCAATCAAAAGCTAGAGACTTCTCCCCTGGGGAGTGGGAGGGAATCCTGAGGAGAGGGAGCCCAGAGTTTTGGGAGTCATCCAGAGCAGCTCCGACAGGGACTGAGCTCTCTGCTTTGCTGCTGCCAGCTCTGGTCCTGGCTGCTGGCCCAAAGGGCCTAAGACTCTGTGCTGGGAGGACTCTGGGGAAGAGACCTTGGCCCATATTCACAGCTGCCTGTGGCCCCTTGTATCAGCTATGCCCATTTTGCAGATGGACAAAACAAGGCCCAAACTGACAGAGAGAGTCCGCGGCAAAGCTGGGAGCAAAGCCCCAAAACAAATACCCATGCAGCACGCAGCCCCTCTTCCAGAAGGACACGGTGTTTCCAGCCAGATTGGTGGGTTCTAGCCACCCCTGCTCCTATACAAGGGCAACACTGAATGGATACCTGGGTAGAAGCTGGCCAGACGCTGCTCCCCGGGGCTAGCCACCCAGAGGGGCGAGAGTGGATGAGGACTGGGCTATGGCCATGTTCCCTCCTCCACCACTGCTCCTGGAAGCTGAGCAGCTCGTGATGGAGTGGGGAGCATGGCTCACTCTCTGGAGTGCCAGCTGCAGCATGCATGACCTGGGGGCCCTTGGAAGGGATTCTGACCAAAAATATATCCTCTCCCATTGTGCCCTAGGCTCCCACCAGGCTGCCTCTGTCACTGTCCAGGGCCAGTTCACAATCTGCACAAACAAACAAAGCTGCAGCACCGCCCGGGCAGGGAGAGATGTGTGGGGCTGGCTGGCAGAAGCAGCTACCTACTGCTGCAGCCCTCTGGCCTGTAATTACTGAGGCAGGAAGGCATTGTGTTGACACACCTGGATGTCCCCTGCCAGCCCACCCCACTGGCACTGAATTCCCCACAGACCACAGCTAGAAATGAGTTCTGCCTCTGTGGCATCCATCCTGTCACAATTACTACAGTCCCATCTCCCTCTCATCCTTCCCGCTGCTGTTGTCTGCTCTGAGCCTATGGTGCTTGGTCTCTTTTGTCCTATCTTGTGTGAGCTATTTCCCAATCTGCTGCTTATAAAACACCTTTTCTGTGGCAGCTTCTGCCTCCCTGGGGTATTGTCACCTTTGCTGCAAACATCACAAATGTTTCCTCTGTCTCACTTTGTAAAAAGGCTCTTTTCCTCTCTCTGCAAACAGTGGTGAATTTAAACCTCGCCAGCTCGTTCCCAGCTTCCACTTTCCCATTTCACCATTGTCTTCAGCTACACCAGTCACACCACAGCCTGAGAAATGGGCTGCCCAGAAACCTTCTGTCTCTTCTCACATGGGCGGTCCCCTTACTGAAGGCAGGAGCTTGAATGCACCATTGAATGTGAATGCCTGGGAGGGAGATCACAGAGTACTTTGCTCTGCATTGGAGCGTTCCAGTTTGGTTAAATCTCTGGGAAATATTCCATCTCTTGTTAACATCAATCTCCTTGCTCAGTTCCTTCTCAATCCTTACCCAAGCAAAATCTCCAGGGACTTCAGTGAGTTTTGCCCGAGTAAACCACCCTGCCCCAGCCAGACCTGTCAAGTGTTGTGTAGCTCCATGTCCCACCCCTGCTGCTGATCAGAGCAGGGCGTGTTTACTATAACATTAAATTGATGGCGATATGCAAATTGTTCTCAAATTAGCTCATTAAATAATTTGCATGAACTATCCAGCATGGAGCAGAACAAACCTTGGTGGCTCTGACTTCTAGGTGTGGAGGAAATCCAATGGACTCAGGGCTGGCTCTACCATTTTTGCCGCCCCAAGCAAAAAACAAAAACAAAAACAAACCAACAACTGCCGTCTGAACTGCCAAAGCAAAAAAAAAAAAAAAAGCCGCCCGGACTGTGCTGCCCCAAGAATGGATGGAATGCTGCCCCTTAGCATGTGCCGTCGTTCTCCCTTCCCAGCATGCCGGGCTGTTCCCCAAGACCTCCCCTATCCTGATTCCCCCACCTCCCCAGGATGGTCTCTTGCCTGGGCTCTCCCTTCCCCACTGGTTCCCTTTTCCTCTCTGCATTTCCTTCCCTGCAGTCACTGCCTATTCCTTTCCTCCTCTCCCCACATCCACACACCATGGACCACACTCCCACTCCTTCCCCCATGCCACTGCTAGCATAGGCAATGAACCATTTAAATGTCACTAGAGTTCTCTCTCCAGGAATGGGGACAGAGCGGTTCACTCCTCTCAGAGGCATTGCTTCAGGCTGCCTGCAGACCCAGGAAGGTCACACTGCCTTGGTTTGCTCCCACTGCGCATTTGGAAGGTTTTTTGCATAGCCATGAAGGCTGGACGTGTTTGGGATATCAGCAGATATCTCGACTCAGTCCTCCCTGAAGCAAAGCAGCAATGCAGGAGTTTGAAACCTGCAGGCTGCTGTGTCTTTCTAACGTGGTGAAAGTCTCTTTAAATTCTACATGTAACATAGACATCTATCCACTAGAGACTAGACTCAAACAACCACCACATTTCTTCCAAGCCACTCCCTGCAGCTGTCAGCAGAGGCTGATGACTTTTGGTGAAGAAATTGGTATTTCCTGGCCTTACTCACTGACAGGAGTAGCAGTTAGAGCTGGGCAGGAATCAGATTTTCCATTACGAAATGGAACGAGAACAACAAAATTAGAAATTTTCCACATCACAAAATTCGAGGGGAGGGGGGGGGAATCATTTTGGGTCAAAAGAAATATTTTATTTTAATACAATCCAAACTTTTCATTATGATTTTGACTTTAAAAATTTCTTTATATTACGTGAATCAATATTTTTAAAAGTTGAAACAGAAAAGGACCTGGGGATTACAGTGGATGAGAAGCTGGATATGAGTTAACAGTGTGCCCTTGTTGCCAAGAAGGCTAACACAGTATCGGGCTGCATTAGTAGGAGCATTACCAGCAGATCGAGGGAAGTGATTATTCCTTGCTATTCGGCACTGGTGAGGCCATATCTGGAGTATTACGTCCAGTTTTGGGGGCTCCACTACAGAAAGGATGTGGACAAATTGTAGAGAGTCCAGCGGAGTCCATGGGTGCTGGAACAATTTTGATAGTTGAGGTGCTGAGAACCATTGAACCAAACTGTAAACCCTGTATATAATGGAAACCACTTCAAGCCAGGGAGTGATGCAGCACCCCTAGTTCCAGCATCTGTGGCGGAGTCCAGTGGAGGGCAATGAAAATGATTTAGGGGGTGGGGCACATGACTTATGAGGAGAGGCTGAGGGAACTGGGCTTGTTTCTGGGGAACTACAGACCTCACCTCAGACCCCGGAAAAATCATGGAGTAGGTCCTCAAGGAATCCATTTTGAAGCACTTGGAGGAGAGGAAGGTGATCAGGAACAGTCAACATGGATTCACCAAGGGCAAGTCATGCCTGACCAACCTGTTTACCTTCTATAATGAGATAACTGGCTCTGTGAATATGGGGAAAGTGGTGCATGTGATATACCTTGACTTTAGCAAAGTTTTTGATACAGTCTCCCACAGTATTTGTGCCAGCAAGTTAAAGAAGTATGGAATGGATGAATGGATTATAAGGTGGATAGAAAGCTGGCTAGATCGTCGGGCTCAATGGGTAGTGATCAATGGCTCGATGTCTAGTTGGCAGTTGGCATCAAGCAGAGTGCCCCCAGGGTCGGTCCTGGGGCCGGTTTTGTTCAACATCTTAATTAATGATCTGGATGATGGGATGGATTGCACCTTCAGCAAGTTCACGGATGACACTAAGTTGGGGGGAGAGGTAGATATGCTGGAGGGTAGGGATAGGGTCCAGAGTGACCTAGACAAATTGGAGGATTGGGCTAAAAGAAATCTGATGAGGTTCAACAAGGACAAGTGCAGAGTCTTGCACTTAGGATGGAAGAATCCCATGCACTGCTACAAGCTAGGGACTGACTGGCTAAGCAGCAGTTCTGCAGGAAAGGACCTGGGGATTACAGTGGATGAGAAGCTGGATATGAGTCAACAGCGTGCCCTTTTTACCAAGAAGGCTAACACAGTATCGGGCTGCATTAGTAGGAGCGCTGCCAGAAGATCGAGGGAAGTGATTATTCCTCTCTATTCAGCACAGGCGAGGCCACATCTGGAGTATTGTGTCCAGTTTTGGACCCCCCACTACAGAAAGGAGACAAATTGGAGAAAGTCCAGCGGAAGGCAATGAAAATGATTAGGGGGCTGGAGCACATGACTTATGAGGAGATGCTGAGGGAACTGGGCTTGTTTAGTCTGCAGAAGAGAAGAGGGAGGAGGGATTTGATAGCAGCCTTCAACTAACTGAAGGGAGGTTCCAAAGAGGATGGAGCTCGGCTGTTCTCAGTGGTGGCAGATGTCCGAACAAGGAGCAATGGTCTCAAGTTGCAGTGGGGGAGGTCTAGGTTGGATATTAGGAAAATCTATTTCACTAGGAGGGTGGTGAAGCACTGAAATGGGTTACCTAGGGAGGTGGTGGAATCTCCATCCTTAGAGGTTTTTGACAAAGCCCTGTCTGGGATGATTTAGTTGGGGTTGGTCCTGCTTTGAGAGGGGATTGGAATAGATTCCAAAACTAATTTTCTATGATTCTATGATACTCACTCCAGCAGCCACTGTCAAAGTCAATCTGAGGCAAGATTCACTGCTAACATAAGAATGTGTAGCTACAATCATGTTAGTGAGAAATGTGGCCTTTGGTCCAGAGCTGAATCAGTGAAAAGAGATGAAAAGTTTCATCACCCTTTGCTGTTTCTCCTAGTCTTCATTCTCATGGGTTTGACAGTCTGTATTTTCCAAGTGATATTTCACATTTAAAGACTTAGTTTGTCATATTTCATGTGGGTAAAAGCAGGACATTGAATTAAACTCAATCTATGGTACAGTGATTTTGAAACAAATTTGCAGCAGGATGCTACAGGAGGAACTGAACCAATTATTCTCTTTAGTCAAAAAGGACAGAACAAGGAGCAATGGATTAGAGCTACAGCACTGACAATTTATATGAATTGTTATGAAAAGCTTCCTAGCCAGTTTCTGCAGTAAAACAAATTGTCAGTGTAGGTTAAGGCCTAGCTAGAGAAATTCAAGGTAGGGTCATGGGCAGCTCAAAAAGTAAAGCTGGTTGAAAATGGGATTTTTTTGCCTACGGGAAACTTGAAAATGAACCAAAATGAAAATTTTGCTTTTAGTTTCTAAATGACATTTTGAAATTACATTAACATTTTCACTTTGAAGTCAAATGCTGTTTTGCTGTGTTTTTTAAACAAAAAAAAATGTTTATTTTATTTTTATTTTTGAGTTCCCTCCCCTTCTTTTTCCCTTCTGGAAAAAATGTTCAGAGTATTAGGATAGTGTGTGAACGTAACAAAGAACCATTTTTCACCTTTAAAAGTAACACTATCAATGACACTTTCTACACTTTTAAAAGTGAAAGTGTTACTGTCTATGAAGCAACACTAATGCTTTGTCTCTGTTTTTCAACTGAAAAAAGAAGTCAGGAAATGGCAAGGGGGGAGAATTATAAATTTAAAAGTTTGAACAGTCAAAAAATTCTTTTATCGATATTTTTTCAATGTTTTTTCTAAAAAAATTATTTAGAAAAACTTTCATGTAACCCTTCTGCCCATCTAAGTTGGCAGCAACAAGGGCCGGGTTCTGTATCTAGGGGTTCCGTTTCAATAACACAATGCAAAACCGGCTCGAGCCCCCACCCAGTGACCTGGGACAATTACATACCACCCCCTGGGTGCCTCTAAGAGGCAATACTTCCCCTCTCGCAAGCACGGAGTCTGAGTGTAACAGAAAATGTTTAATAACATGAGGTAAACAACATCAGCATTAAATTGGAAAAACACCACAAACAGGCTTCATGAGCAAAAAAACCCACCCCAGCAAATTGGGCTGTGTCCTTTCCCTTTGGTTCTTGAAACCAGCAACCCAAGAATCACCGAAGTCCCAAAAGTCCAACAACCCCAAAGTCTCTTGGGTCCAGCAACACAAGGATCGCCAAGGTCCCAAAAGTCCAACAACCCCCCCAAAGTCTCTGTCCCTGGTCAGTGCAGCCCCAGAGTTCAAGCCGGGGGGGGGGACACACAGGGTGTTAAGGGGCACCTTACGTGATCCGAGGCCGACCGGCTGCCTCTCCGTGGGGTTCCGCCACAGCCTTCTCCACGAGCCATTCCACTCCACCAGCTGTCCCGTGAGCCGCTCCTGCCGTCCACGAACTGCTCTGGCAGCTGCTCCGCTCTGCTCACCAACCTGTGAGCCGCTCAGCTCTGCTCCACTTCAGCCGTTCCTTGGGCCGCTCCCACAAGGTTCCGCTCTGCTCGCTGCTTCTCCAGCCACTCCACCCTGCTCACCGACCTGTGAGTCGCTCAGCTCCAACCGTCCCGTGAGGCTCCACTTTGCTAGCGGCTCCGCCAGCTGCTTAGAAATATAGCTTCAGGCTCCCCCACTAGTTAACACAGTCTCAGTGATCTCAGCTCTTAATAACTTTAGCTCTTTTGTGATTTCAGCTCTTAGTAGGGGAGCCCCAGTGCTAGTGCACCATTGGCCCAAAGTGAATTCAGCTCAGCAGCCTGTAAATAGACTCCTAATGGAATCAAAGTTAGCTCTGACATTCAACAGTGGAGAGAGGAAGTAGTGCAATTGGTGTTTCAAACCTTCAAAGAGGGCCCATACCATCAGATATAAATACCTGTTCACATCCTCTCTCCCTTCACTGGGTTTTGTAACCCATGCCCCTTGTCAAGCAAGTGCTACTTAGGTAATGGTGAAGGACTCACTCCGTCCTTCTGTCATACAACAGTTCCACTGGCCTTGATTCACAGAATCAGGGTAACAAAACTTTATTCTTCCTGCCCCAATAACAGAGAAACTGGGGATCCCACACCAGCCAAAGTAACCACTTTGAGTTGCTGTTGTTTCATGCCAGGCGAGTGGGTGTGCCTATGCAAACCAGATCAGCCCCTGGAGTTCTTTTCCACACTCGCCATAATTCACCACCAGATGTCAGGGTAGAGCTCATCCTGACTCTGCTTACATCCTCCCCCCAGCCGAGAATTTGTCGTCCCGACAAATCACACTCCCTATTATACCAACTCACTGGTTCTCTCCAAAGGGCCTCAGATAGCCCACTTTAGCTTCCACAAGCCTGTGTGCTAAACATATTGGTTCCTCACTAGTCACCCCAGGTGCATCATAAGTCAACCGTTTTACTGGTCTTATTACCCTGTCTCGTCTATTGAGAATCTCTGTTGCCGTGGTAGGGGGGACAGCCCCTTGAACGACAGATGGGGAGGTTTCCTTTGAGGGCCCCTCGGCTACTGGCATAGGCCCCTGCAGTTCTAGTTCTAACAATGGAGGGTCCAAGATGCCCAGGACATCCTCCACCTGTATGTCTCCACTGTCCAATAACCTGTGTGTGTCATCACATGGGGGTCCCACCAGTGGCCCAGGGGTGTCAGGAATGGGCCTAAATACTTCTGCCATGGGGTTTAGGGCGGAAGAGGAGGAGCTCTCTTTTGATGCTGATCGAGACTGAAATCTTGTCTCCATCTCAGGATACACCGTGGTTGTGTCTTCCTCCTCAGACTCACTCTCGCATGTGCTGTATAGGGGTAGGTTAGCTGCAGGGGGCTGGCTGTCCACGTTGGAGGGCAGCTTTGGTCCAGCACCTTCATTCCACCCGGTTGCCCTGTTGTGGCCCATCTCATACGGGGTGTCTACCAATTCCCCCACAGGGAGCAAAAGGTTTCTATGCACCGTCTTTGTCTGCCCTGGACCATCTTCAGGTTTGATCTTGTAGACCGGCAGGTCTCCTAGCTTTTCCATCACCAAGTAAGGTATTGCCTTCCACCTGTCAGCTATCTTGTGTTTGCCAGTAATACCCAAATTTCGCAGCAGGACTCTGTCCCCCGGCTGGAGTTCTTGCAAACGTACCCTAGCATCATATCGATGTTTGTTGCGGTCTGCGTTCTTCCGAGCCACAGATGTAGCTAAGTGATAAGCATCCCGCAGCTTTTCTCTTAGTCGGGATACATATTGCTGATGAGTTTCATAGCTATCTCCATCCTCTGATACACCAAAGCACAGGTCTATGGGTAATCTTGGTTCCCACCCAAACATTAAGAGATATGGGGTGACTCCTGTAGCATCATTCTTTGTGGCATTGTAGGCGTGCACCAGAAATGCAACATGTTGGCTCCAGGTTGCCTTCTGCTCTGGCCGCAACGTCCCCAACATATCTAATAGGGTTCGGTTGAACCTCTCTGGCTGAGGATCACCTTGCGGGTGATAAGGCGTTGTCCTAGACTTTTTAATTCCCGCTATCCTCAGCACCTCCTTCAGGAGATGACTCTCAAAGTCCCGCCCTGATCCGAGTGTATCCGGGCTGGAAATCCATAAACTGAGAAATATTTCTCCCACAGTACTCGAGCAACAGTGGTGGCCCCCTGATCACGTGTGGGATATGCCTGCGCATATCGCGTATAATGGTCAGTCACTACTAGAATGTTCCCAATATTCCTCTTGTCTACTTCTAAAGACAAGAAATCAATGCATACCAGCTCCAGAGGTTTGTTGCTGGTGATGTTCTTCAGATATGCAGCCCTTGTGGGCAGAGTTTTCCTTTGAACACATCGAGCGCAGGTCTCACATTTCCTGCAAACATCTTCAGCCATCCGAGGCCAATAGAACCTACTACGAATAAGTTCCAGGGTCCTCTCCATCCCTAAATGTCCAAAGTCATCATGCAGGGCCCTCATGGCCAGGGCTCTGTACTCTTTTGGCAGCACTAGCTGTGCTCGTTGCTTTTGTAAAGGGTCTGTGGTCACTCGATGTAGCACTCCCTGAATCAGTTTTAGTTTGGTCCATTCTCTCAATAGTAGTTTACCCTCCGGGTTAGGTGGGACAACCACAGCTGGGCTTCGCCCCTCCTTTTTGGCAAGTAGTGTATCACGAATGCCAATATCTTGCAGCTGGGCTTCCTGCCAGTCAGCCGCATTGAGCATGGGCAAAGGAGATTGGTCCAACGCAATATAGTTCACTGAAGCAGAAGGCACGCATTCAGGGGGCAGGCCCAAAGCTTCTGCAGCACATCCATGAAGACTCTCATGGGACTCTGGCTCCCGGCGACTCACACTGCAAATAGCCCTCACTCCATCTGTGGGTATCACAGCAACTCCTAGTGTCTGTGGACGCCTGGACAATGCATCTGCATCTACATTGCTTCTCCCTGATCGGTATTGAATGCTGAAGTCATAGCTAGCCAAAGCGGCCACCCATCTTTGCCCTGTAGCATCCAGCTTAGCACTTGTTAACACATAGGTCAGTGGGTTGTTGTCTGTCCACACCTGGAACTGAGCACCATATAAGTAGTCTCGAAATTTCTCAGTGATGGCCCATTTCAAGGCCAAGAACTCCAGCTTGTGGGTGGGATAGCGAGTTTCACTATCAGACAGTCCTCGGCTGGCACAGGCTACAGGTTTACGTCTTCCTTCCACTTCCTGGTACAGTACTGCTCCCAGACCCTCCAAACTGGCATCAGTATGCAGGATAAATGGCTTGCTTGGGTCAGCAAAGACTAGGACTGGAGCATGAGTTAGGCAAGTAATGATTTCTCGAAAAGCCCTTTCACATCTCTCATCCCACCGTGGCCCAAATGGTTCGAAGGGGCCATAGTGTCTCTGCACAGGAGGCTTTGGGGACCTTCCCTTATTCTTGGTCTTAGATTTGTTCCTGCTGGACTGGTATCCCCTGGTAAGATCATTCAGAGGTTTTACAATCGTAGCATAGTTTTTCACAAATCTGCGGTAGTAGCCACTAAACCCAAGAAAGGTCTTGAGTTCTCTGTAGTTACTTGGACATGGTCATGTAGTGAGGGCTTCTATTTTATCGGGATCAGTACTCACACCCTCTTGGGACACGATGTGACCCACATACTTCACTGAGGTCCTGCAGAACTGGCATTTGTCAATTGAAAGCTTCAAACCATAATCCTCTAACCTATCAAGCACTTTAAGAAGTCTTTCTTCGTGCTCCTCCAAGGTTCTTCCAAACACTATCAGGTCATCCAAATAAACTAACACTTGCAGTAAATTCATGTCTCCCACAACTTTCTCCATAAGACGTTGAAATGTGGCAGGTGCTCCAGAGATCCCTTGGGGCATGCGTTCAAACTGATAAAACCCTAATGGGCAGATGAAGGCTGTCTTCTCCTTATCTTCTTCACCCAGAGGGATCTGGTAGTATCCACTCCGAAGATCCAACACAGAGAACCACTGGCTTCCCAGCAAACAGTCTAAGGCATCTTGGACTCGGGGCATTGTGTACTGGTCAACCACAGTACGGAGGTTTAGGGTGCGGTAGTCAATACACATCCGGATTTTCCCATTCTTTTTACGGACCACCACCATGGGTGAGGCATATGGGCTGCGGGACTCTGTAATGATGCCATTCGCAGCCAGCTCCTGAAGATGTTGTCGCACATCTTCCATCTCGGAGAGGGCAATCCTCCTAGATCTCTCCCTGAAAGGTCGAGAGTCATGTAGTCTGATGTTGTGCTCTACTCCTTTTGCACATCCCACATCCCACTCATGCAATGAGAACACCTTGGATCTTTCACAAAGTTTCCTCCTCAGGCGATCTTTCCACTCCTCGGACAACGGTGAATCTCCAAAGTGAAACTTTGCAGGGTCTATTGGCGGAACTTGAGTCTCACACTGGGGTTTTACAATTGATTCAGGCTCAAAGAGATCCGCTATCTTTTGTCCTTGCTTCACAACAACATCTCGACTTGTTTAATTAGCAATCAGTATAGTCACCTTTTCCTGGGCTTCAGCAGGTAGGGTTATGACTCCACTGGGGACCAGCACTCCTTCTGGGAGCTCTCCTTCAACTGGCTGCTCTACCATTGCTAATGCCCCTTTACTGCCTTTCAGCCGAGTACTCATGACAAGCACTTCTTGCTCCGTCCTTGCAGGCACTACTAACGGGGTTGTGCCCATGTACTTCAGCGCCCCAATCGGTAGCTCAGATGTCTCCTTTTTAGCACCCTCAATCTTCCTATAGGCTTCAGCACAAAGCGTATGGATCATCAGGGTATTCAGGTACTGGTCCCCAGCCCGTCGTCTGCAGTAATCCGCGAGCACCTTGAAGAGACTGGAGTTGGTCCCTATCAGCACAGACACATCAGAGGTCCCTTTAGGGTCAGGGCATATTAATGCAGCTGTGTCCACCTCTTCTCTTACCCCAGCAACCTCCTCTGGGAATTCCAGGTGCACTATGACATACCCTTGGTAGGGGTATTCATCCATGCTGAGGCCACACAGACCAACGCCAGTCAGTGGCTGTATAGGCAGGTGCCTAAGCATTTGTTGGTAGAATGACTGAAATATAATAGTCACTTGAGATCCAGTGTCAAGCACGGCTTTACACTCCACCCCTTCAATCTTCACCATGACCTCTGCTCGAGGCCTTATCAGTCCTGCGGGGATCCCAGCTGGACAGTCTTTTCTGGGGGAATCTTCAAATCCTGCAGGCCTGGGTGGTCCCCGTCCCCGGACTCTCTGGCAGCTACCGGATCTCCCCCAACTGATCCTCAGCTTTCCATACACTAAGGAGGGGTTTTCTTCATTATGGCACTTGGCAGCACTGTGTCCATCCTGACCACATCGGTAGCAGAAGAATTGTCCTTTCCCTCTTCGCCCAGATGGGATGGTGGCTCTAAATGCTGACTTCTCCATCGCCACGGTCAGAGGCTCCTTATTCCCGGAAGTCTTAGCTCGGTCAATGGTGCTTTGCAGTTCAGCTATCCGTTCTGTCAGGACCTGCACTTGTTGGGCAAGTTCCTCTGTGGTGCTCACCATCAGTACACTGGCCATTTGCAGTGGTGTTGTGCCGGCTGGCTCCAATGTTTGGGCTTCCCAAAACTCGCTGGCAGCCTGCCTTTCTTCCTCTTCTCTGACCTCCTTTATCAGCTGGGAATAACTTGGGGGATGTTCCCGTCGTTCTCTTAGCCAGAGATGGAGTAGAATCGGGTTCTGATACTGAGCTCCTCTTACAATTTGAGCCAGTCTGGTCCAATCCATCTGTTCAGCAGTCACTGCACCCCTCATGACAGCTCTCTGAAGCAGTCTTTCCAGCCTCTGTATATAGGCTGAAATCTTATCGCCAATTTGCTGTCGGGAATTAAGGAACTTACAGTAACTGTCTTCAGGGCCCTCTACACTCCCAAAGGTATGATCAAGGGCCTCTAGGCAGTCCTTCACACTGACCCCAGGGTCAATGAGCTTCAGGGTGCGAATCACATCTAATGCTGGGCCACTAAGGCTCTCTATTAGACATCTTCGCTTTTCTGCATCAGGTACGGCCCACTCCTGCAGCATTTCAGTGGTATACTCCAACCAGGGTTCGAACTCCTCTGCCCCAGCAAATAACCTTAACTCACGACAAGAGTTTGACCTAGCATGGGACAACACAACCTTTTCCAATATTTGCCCCAGTGCTTTTGCCCAATCATTGGCTGAGGCTGCAGGGCCGGGGCCCAACAAACCCGACATATTAGCCATTATACAAACAGTAATTTCTTCAAAATATAACCACAATTGTTTCCCAATGCAGGGGAACACTCAACAGGTGCTTGCGAGGGGTACTGACCCAGGGGATCCCGGACGAGCCCCCAAAAATGTAACCCTTCTGCCCATCTAAGTTGGCAGCAACAAGGGCCGGGTTCTGTATCTAGGGGTTCCGTTTCAATAACACAATGCAAAACCGGCTCGAGCCCCCACCCAGTGACCTGGGACAATTACATACCACCCCCTGGGCGCCTCTAAGAGGCAATACTTCCCCTCTCGCAAGCACGGAGTCTGAGTGTAACAGAAAATGTTTAATAACATGAGGTAAACAACATCAGCATTAAATTGGAAAAACACCACAAACAGGCTTCATGAGCAAAAAACCCACCCCAGCAAATTGGGCTGTGTCCTTTGGTTCTTGAAACCAGCAACCCAAGAATCACCAAAGTCCCAAAAGTCCAACAACCCCAAAGTCTCTTGGGTCCAGCAACACAAGGATCGCCAAGGTCCCAAAAGTCCAACAACCCCCCAAAGTCTCTGTCCCTGGTCAGTGCAGCCCCAGAGTTCAAGCCGGGGGGGGGGGGGGGCACACAGGGTGTTAAGGGGCACCTTACGTGATCCGAGGCCGACCAGCTGCCTCTCCGTGGGGTTCCGCCACAGCCTTCTCCACGAGCCATTCCACTCCACCAGCTGTCCCGTGAGCCGCTCCTGCCGTCCACGAACTGCTCTGGCAGCTGCTCCGCTCTGCTCACCAACCTGTGAGCCGCTCAGCTCTGCTCCACTTCAGCCGTTCCTTGAGCCGCTCCCACAAGGTTCCGCTCTGCTTGCTGCTTCTCCAGCCACTCCACCCTGCTCACCGACCTGTGAGTCGCTCAGCTCCAACCGTCCCGTGAGGCTCCACTCTGCTAGCGGCTCCGCCAGCTGCTTAGCAATATAGCTTCAGGCTCCCCCACTAGTTAACACAGTCTCAGTGATCTCAGCTCTTAATAACTTTAGCTCTTTTGTGATTTCAGCTCTTAGTAGGGGAGCCCCAGTGCTAGTGCACCATTGGCCCAAAGTAAATTCAGCTCAGCAGCCTGTAAATAGACTCCTAATGGAATCAAAGTTAGCTCTGACATTCAACAGTGGAGAGAGGAAGTAGTGCAATTGGTGTTTCAAACCCTCAAAGAGGGGCCCATACCATCAGATATAAATACCTGTTCACATCCTCTCTCCCTTCACTGGGTTTTGTAACCCATGCCCCTTGTCAAGCAAGTGCTACTTAGGTAATGGTGAAGGACTCACTCCGTCCTTCTGTCATACAACAGTTCCACTGGCCTTGATTCACAGAATCAGGGTAACAAAACTTTATTCTTCCTGCCCCAATAACAGAGAAACTGGGGATCCCACACCAGCCAAAGTAACCACTTTGAGTTGCTGTTGTTTCATGCCAGGCGAGTGGGTGTGCCTATGCAAACCAGATCAGCCCCTGGAGTTCTTTTCCACACTCGCCATAATTCACCACCAGATGTCAGGGTAGAGCTCATCCTGACTCTGCTTACATCCAGAAAAATATATTTTTGTTAGAAATAAATTATTTCAGAAGTGTCATTCTTTTATCAAACCTGGTGATGGAAAATTTTTCAACCACCTTATTGTTACAGTTTCAGGATAAATGACTGTGTATTCCGCCCCCCTCCCCCCCCCCCCTGCCCATTCCAGGAGTGTCTCATCAGGTCTCCAGTCTCCAGCCATCACCTTTCTCTGGGCTGGGACCCTTGTCCCACTCCCTTTCAACTGGGGAGGTTTAAGGCTGCACAGCTCCCTACCTTACACTGTGATATCCCCAGCAAGCCAGTCTGCCTAACAGCCAGTGCCTGTGTATTGCTCTTTCTCTCAAGAGCTAAGGCCAGTGTATCGCCAGCAGTTACAAGTTTCCACACAGCCATTTCTAAGCAAGTACAGTTAGTCTTAAGGTAAAAGCATGACAGAGAAAATATATAAACACAAAAAACAGATTTAAAAACACACACTAGACATATCAGGAGTCACCCACACATCTAATGGGGCCCTAGAAGGCCAAAGTCTTTTGAACCCTTCAAGGGTTGGGGCCCTGGGACAGTAGCTCCTGTCCATTTGCTGGATCAGAAAGGAGGCCCGGAGTGAGTTTAAATGCAGCCTTTTTATGCCGCAAACCCTTTCTTTGTCTGTTGGTCTCTTGAAAATCCAGTCTGCACCAGCATGCACCAGCCTCTCCAGGGGGTAATGTCATGGTTTCAGGGTAACTGCCCCTGTATTATCCCTCTGTGGTCCATCAAGGACACCCATTGAAAGGTTTCCAGCTCCCAGCCATCACCTTTGTTGGGCAGAGACCCACATCTCACTCCCTTCTGACCGGGTGTTTTAAGGCTGCATAGCTTCCTGATCTACACTGCAATATTCCCATCAAACCAGTCTGCCTAAAAGGCCTGTGTCTTCACCTTGTTTTCTCTCTGAGGGCTATGAACAGTCTATTGCCAGCAGTTACCAGTTACCATCCACTACCTTCTAAGCAAGCACATTTATTCGGATGGTGAAAGTATTAGAGAGAAAATATAAACCATTTAAATAAACCTAGACACATGCTAAAAAACTTACCAGAGGTCACCTCCAGCTCCTTCACAGGGCTCTGGCAGGTGTCAGTCCATCACACCCCACAGCAGGGTTGTAACCCTGTGGCTACAACATTGTATCACTTTTAGATCAGGAACCAGAGTGAAGGCCCTGAGTCAATTTAAGCTCAGGCTATTTATTCAAAAGTCCTTTCTTTCTCTTTTGGTCTCTGGAGAATCTAGTTTGAACCAGACTATGCAACCCTCCCCAGGAGGTGGTACCTCGCTGAAGGTGTTATAACAGAGTGATTTGTCTTGATCATACCCTGCTGTTTTTACATCCTGGAAGAGCTGTGGTAACCCTCTCCCTTTGGAGTGCTCACAGTCCCTGGCCCACAGTGATACATAAACCACTTGTACCCTCCCCCCTCTACCTCACCTTCCCTTACTGGTGCACCTGGCCTCCAGCCACTTCTCCACTCAATTCCCCCATGACATACCACAGTACAATCCAGACTAGTGAGTAGCTGTGTGACCCCTGCCCTCTAACCTAGGGTGTCCTGTACAATACTTTGCAGCTGTAGCCTCCAGCCTGGCCTTCTCACAAACAGCCTCCAGTATGCAAGTCACTCCAAACTACATCTGTGTTTGCTGCAGCCAGCGAAGACCTTGGCTCTTACCAACTTGCATTATACTGCAGGGGACCCCAACACACTCCCAGTCCTAGATTTTCCTCAGCTGTCTCCTGGACAACACAAGTTGATATAAAATCTGTTACTGCTTTAATAGAAATAATATGTACATAACTTGCCACCCAAAATGGAGTTTCCTAGACACTTCAATTTAAACACACTGTATTAGATAAAAGTATAAAACAGTTTATTAACTCCAAAGAGAGAGATTTTAAGTGAGTACAAGTAATGAGGCATAGAAGTCAGAAATGGTTGCAAGAAAATAAAGTTAAAATGCTACTGGTGCTTAATTTAACAAACAATAACAGATTCAAGCAAAGTTTCCCACCATATGGTCTTAGCAGTCTTACTGATCAAAGTTCTTAGGCCAAGAACCCTTTCTTCAGTCCCACAAATGCTTCCTTTTTTGCTTCTGGTGCCATGAATGTGGTTGGCAGGGGAAGTGGTGGGGGGGGCAGGTCTTGGGATGTTTGCCCCCTTTCTTGAAAAACATTTCCAGCTGGGTACCGGGAGACAACAAGTCTACAGGGAAGGATGTTCCCAGCTGCTTTTCATCACCTGTTGGAGCTTCTTTTGTTCTCCTTCCTGCTTAATGATGCTTTTTAGTGCTTAAGTGTGAATTAAGCCAAGCACACATTTGCACTTCATAGAATATCAGGGTTGGAAGGGACCTCAGGAAGTCATCTAGTCCAACCCCCTGCTCAAAGCAGGACTAATCCCCAGTCAGATTTTTGCCCTCGTTCCATAAATGGCCCCCTCAATGATTGAACTGATAACCTTGGGTTTAAGCAGACCAATGCTCAAACCACTGAGCTATCCTTCCTCCCTTGCTTGAAGCAGACCTGTTTGCCAACCTCAGTTTGGGACATGTGTTTACAACACCATACAGTGGAATTTTATAACTTCACATACAATGTTGCCAAACACTTTTTTATCAGGACACGAATAACCAGCAAATTATGAGTTTTCTAATGATACTTTCCCAGGCAAACTTGGTACAAAGATTATTACAATAGTGTTTAGGGTGTGGACATGGGTACATTATGTCATCCATGCGCACACACACACATACTCCTAAGCTTCTAAACCCTAAAATCTCATAGGCCCAGCTCTCCCCCAGTCCTGAGCTCATCAGTCTTTCCCAGCCTGTCTCGCCCCTTGGATTTTGCTTTTGTGAGATACTTTTTATACAATAAGAGACGTTGTTGTTCATAATATTTGGATCCAGCTAACACTGGTATTGCCAATGGATAATCTTGCTTTGCTTTGTCCTTACACAGGGCTACGATAAATATTAGGAAATTGGTCAGTGCTTGAATCTGTTCATTTGAGAATTCAGCCACGGGGAAGGTTACAGGCCATCTCAGTAAGGGGCTTCTCCTTTCCTTTAGAATGTGACTCTTTGAATGCATGTTATTGTTTCTGCTTTTATCCACTGGAGAAATTGCCGACTTCCCACTTACTCCTACCTGGCAAAATTTGGGTACCCACAGTGCTAGCTCTCCCAAGCTCTGCTAACAGCTCATTGCAAGGTCTAGTGTATTGCTCAGACCCTGTCAAGAGGTTTGTTTTTTATGGGAACAGGCACATTATTTGTGGACCATAGTATGTAATGGGACATATGGCCGTGTGCTACAGACTGACGCTCTCATCACTGGGACACAAGTTGACCACAGCATGTGTCAAGCAGCCACATCTCTCCCTCTTGGAAAAAGGGGTTGATCAGCAAAGAAAGCTGCATTGTGGAGGTTAGTAAATGTAGGAATAAAGTGGGGATTGCTAAAAGTCAGGCTGAATTAGCTCTTACCGAGGAAAGGAAAATAAATGATAAGAGGTTTCTAAGTTATATAAATAAAAGAGAATAAGGAAGGATGAGGTTGAGCCACTATGCAGTGGGGATGGGAAAGAGATTAAAGATAATCTACGTATGGCCCAAACCTAAATGAATAGTCTCCCTCCGTTTTCAGCAACGTTGCTAATATGGAACATACGCATGAAGGCAGGACGACTGATGGAAATGAGTGTCTATCAGGACATCTGAGGTGGAAGAAAAATGTAAAGAGCTTAAATTGGGGGGGACTGGGTAATTTCCATGCCAGAATACTGAAAGAGCTGGCTCATGAGATTGCTAGTCCGGCAGGAAGGATTTTTAATAAACCTCTCTATTCAGGCATAGTACCATATGACAGGAGCATAGCTAACAATTTACCAAGAGTCATGGTGAATTCTCCATCACTGACAATTTTTAAATCAAGACTGGATGTTTTTTTCTAAAAGCTCTGCTCTAGAATTTATTGTGGGGAACTTCTCTGGTCTGTGTTACACAGGAGATCAGACTGGATGATCACAATGGTCCCTTCTGGCCCTGAAATCTATTACTATAACATCATAGCTATATTTCAGAAAGAGAAAAAAGTGATCTGGGTGATTACAGATGTGCTAGTCTGACCCCGGTAGTGTGCAAACCTTTAGAACAATGTGCAAAGAAAAGAGTAAATAAATTCCTGGAGGTAAATGATAAAGAAGATGTAACTCATGCCCAACTAACCTGGTTTTCTTCTTTGAGAGAATATCTAATTGTTTTCAATAAGGAAGTGCAATAGATTTAATATACTCAGAAGAGCATTTGAAATGGTGCTGTAGTAGAAAGAGAGAGAGCTTGAAGCATGGACCTGGTGCAAGGCCTGAGGCTTAAACCAAAGTCATCAAAAGTTATGCTCTGAACAACTGCCAGGCCCTGTCAAAAGCTGACACTTGCTGGCAAGTCAGTGTCGGGTACATAAACTCAGCACCAGTATTGCTAGCATTGCTAAAACACACTGAATGTGTAAACACATTCCAGCAGGCTAGCACAAAAACACCCCAACCTAGCACACTATGACATGGTTTGACAAAAGTGTTGAATAGTGATATTTTGTCTCAAATATTAGATGTAAAAGTACAAAGACAGGTGGTGAATAGGGATATTTTGTCTGAAACATCAGGAGGAAAGTACAAGGGGAGGTAACAAACATTATGAAACACATAAGGTGATATGTAAGTTGTTTATCCCAGATTGTTTGTCTCCATCTATAAATGTTGGGATACCTCGCTTAAACCTTTTGGCTGACCTATGGGGCAGTGGAAAGTCCTGCCACTGACTGAGCTGCGTCCATTGTCACGGGCATACATGTGCTACTGTAACTGTAGACATTGATCCGGGGAGCTAGGACCATGCTTCGTTGGCAATAAACCTGACTGAGTTCTTTTGCTACTAAAATGGGTCTTGTGGACTTATTAGGCAGTTTGATCAATGTGTGCTATACGGGCTATCTGGCCAGAGTCAGTGTAGCATAAGAACGGTCATACTGGGTCAGACCAATGGTCCGTCTAGCCCACTATCCTGTCTTCCAACAGTGGCCAATGCCAGGTACCCAAGAGGGAATGAACAGAACATCCATCCCCTGTCGCCCATTCCCAGCTTCTAGCAAACAGAGGCTAGGGACATCATCCCTGTCCATTCTGGCTAATAGCCATTGATGGACCTATCCTCCATGAACTTAATTAGTTCTTTTTTGAACCTTGTTATAGTCTTGGCTTTCAAAACATCCTCTGGCAAGGAGTTCCACAGGTTGACTGTGCATTGTGTAAAAAAATACTTTCTTTTGTTTGTTTTAAATCTGCTGCCTATTAATTTCATTTGGTGACCCCTAGTTCTTGTGTTATGAGAAGGAGAAAATAACACTTCCTTATTTACTTTCTCCACACTAGTCATGATTTTATAGACCCCTATCATACCCCCCCTTATTTATCTCTTTTTCAAGCTGAAAAGTCCCAGTCTTATTAATCTCCCCTCATACGGAAGCCATTCCATACCCCTAATCATTTTTGTTTCCCTTTTCTGAACCGTTTCCAATTCCAATATATCTTTTTTGAGATGAAGTGACCACATCTGCACGCAGTATTCAAGATGTGGGCATACCGTGGATTAATATAGGCAATATGATATTTTCAGTCTTATTATCTATCCCTTTCTTAATGATTCCTAGCCTTCTGTTTACTTTTTTGACTGCCACTGCACATTGAGTGGATGTTTTCAGAGAACTATCCACAATGACTCCAAGAGCTCTTTCTTGAGGGGTAACAGCTAATTTAGACCCCATCATTTTATATGTATAACTGGGATTATTTTTTCCCAATGTGCATTACTTTGTATTTTTCAACATTGAATTTAATCTGCCATTTTGTTGCCCAGTCACCCAGTTTTGAGAGATTCTTTTGTAGCTTTTTGCAGTCTGCTTGGGACTTAACTATCTTGAGTAGGTTTGTATGATCTGCAAATTTTGCCACCTCACTGTTTACCCCTTTTTCCGGATCATTTATGAATATGTTGAATAGGACTGGGTCCAGTACAGACCTCTGGGGGACACCACTATTTACTTCTCTCCATTCTGAAAACTAATAATTTATTCCTACCCTTTGTTTCCTATCTTTTAACCAGTTACCAATCCATGAGAGGACCTTCCCTCTTATTCCATGACAGCCTACTTTTTTTAAGAGCCTTTGGTGAGGGAACTTGTCAAAGGTTTTCTCAAAATCTAAGTAATCTCTATCCACTGGATCCCTCTTGTCCACATGTTTGTTGACCCCCTCAAAGAATTCTAGTAGATTGGTGAGGCATGATTTCCCTTTACAGAAACCATGTTGATTTTTCCCTAACAAATTATGTTCATCTATGTGTCTGACAACTTTTTTCTTTTCTATAGTTTCAACCAGTTTGCCCAGTACTGAAGTCAGGCTTACTGGCCTGTAATTGTCAGGATCACCTCTGGAGCTCTTTTAAAAAATTGGCGTCATATTAGCTATCCTCCAGTAATCTGGTACAGATTCTGATTTAAATGATGTGTTACAGACTACAATGTGCAGTCAGGGCCGGCTCCAGGCACCAGCCGAGCAAGCTGGTGCTTGGGGCGGCAGATTGAATGAGGCGGCATTCCGCCCAATCCTAGGGCGGCATGGCCGCTTTTTTTTTTTGTTCCGCTCCGGCCGCCCTGTAGGGGGCAGCGGCGCGGAGGACGGGAGCACCCTGCAGCAAGCCCGGCAGGGCAGTCCTCGTCCTTCCGTTCCCACCGACCGGAGTGGAACCCTCCCGGCAGGGGGCAGGCGGTGCGGTGGGAGGGGCCGCGTGGCAGCGCCCCACTGTAGCCCTGGCCGCCCCCCTTTTCTCTCTCCCCCCACTCCCTACCCCTCTCCCCCGCTAGCCGGTCCCCCTGCACCCGTGCTCCGGCCGCACCGCAGGTTTGGGGTTTTTTTTGTTTTTTTTGCTTGGGACGGCCAAAAAGCCAGAACCGGCCCTGTGTGCAGTTCTGCAATTTGACATTTGAGTTCCTTCAGAACTCTTGGATGAATACCATCTGGTCCTGGTGACGTATTACTGTTTAGTTTATCAATTCGTTCCAAAACCTCCTCTAATGACGCCTTAATCTGTGACAGTTCTTCAGATTTGTCACCTAAAAAGAATGGCTCAGGTTTGGGAATCTTCCTCACATCCTCAGCCATGAAGACCGATGCAAAGAATTCATCTAGTTTCTCTGAAACAGCCTTATCGACCTTGAGAGCTCCTTTAGCATCTTGATTGTCCAGTTGTTTAGCTGTCTTCCTGCTTCTGCGTACTTAAAATTGTTTTTGCTATTAATGTTGAGTCTTTGGCTAGTTGTTCTTCTAATTCTTTTTTGGCCTTCCTAATTATATTTTTACACCTCATTTGCCAGAGTTTATGCTCCTTTCTATTTTCCTCACTAGTGTGGAAGCAGAGAAAGAACTGACAGGAAGAGAATGCAATGCATGACAGTTCGTTAGCAAAAGTTAGGCTAACTGTAACCCTAATAACGCGAGATTTGTAGAAGCAAGGAATGTGTGAGGCAAGTGGGAAAGAGCTGTGTAAAAAGTTGTTGCGACCTTGTGTAGATAATGTGTAAATAATATGGAATGTAGACTAAGAGTCTACATTAGTGAGCAAAACAAGATATCAGAATGACCTATGTATAAACAAAATGCAGCTGTTGCTCATTATTGTCTGTAACAAAAGGTATAAATGCTTGCTGTAATTGTTTACCTGTTGAGAGACCTGTTTAGCTCTCTCCCTCTTGCAATTGATAGAGAGAAAATAAAGTATCTGATTTGCTGTACCCAAACAAAAAGTGAGAACTCTGTTATTCTCCGACACTAGTATTTAACTTCCACTGTTAAGCTGTTCCACTGTTCATGCAGAAAGAACACACAGACACACAGCTGAACATCTGACAACAGGTGCCACATAGGAAATTATTAGTTAAATTAGGAAAAATGGGGGTCAGTGCATGCATTGTAAGGTGGAGAAAGCAATGGGTTGTGCTGAAAGATGAATTAGTGGCCTGAAGGGCGGTTACCAGTGTAGTTCCTCAAGGATTTGTCTTGGGACCAATCTTATTCAATATTTTCATTAATGACTGTGGCACAAGAAGTAGGAGTGAGCTAATGAAATTTGCTGATGATACATAGTTGGGAGGTATTGTCAATATAGAGAAGGATCAGAATACTGTACAGGAAGATCTGGATGACCGTGAAGACTGGAGTGACTGAAATGGGATCAAATTCAATGGTCCAAAGAGCAAGGTCTAATAATAAAAGTGTCTGCTACAAGCCACAGAGGAGAGAGACTAGGTTGTGGAGGTCGATCACAGGATGACTAAGAGCCATCAATATGATGCGACTCAGAAAAAGCCAAATGTGATCCTAGGATGTATCAGGTGAGGGATTTCCAGTAGAGGTAGACTAGTGTTAATGCAATTGTAAAAGGCATTTGTAAGATCTCATTTGGAATACTGTGTACAATTCTGGTCGCCTTTGTTCAAGAAAGATTAAATTAAAGTGGAACAGGTGCAGAGAAGATCTACTAAAATGATCAGGGGAATGGAGGGCCTAGCTTATGTGAGGAGACTGGAAGAGCTTGGCTTGTTTAACCTGAGAGGGGATCTGATTGCTCTCTGTAAATACAGCAGTGGGGTAAATACCAGAGAGAGTGAAGAGCTATTTCAGCTAAAGAATAATGTTGGCACAAGAACAAATGGATATAGATTGGCCATCAGAACATTTCATTTTGAAAAATTTGAAATATTTCATTTAGATTTTAACCTTGTTAATTATAAAAAAAGATATAAAATACAATTACTTTTGTTTCAAAAAGTTATTTCAAAAAGAAAGATTGAAATATTCTGTTAGTAAAATATCGAAATGGGATGCTCTGACACCTCCAAAATGTTTCGCTTCAAATTTTTTCCAAATGAAAATTTCATGAAAATTGACATGCTCCCATGAAACATTTTGGTTTGGACAAATCAGCATTTTCTAATGGAGAAATATTCCACTGCTCTAGTGACCACCAGCTCTACTCAAGAAAATCTCTCCATCCACGTATCTGCCTAGATCCTCACCGTTAGCCGCAGAGGGTAACCCCAGCTACTCAGACAGAGCCACCCCTCCACTGAGTATTTCCCAAATAGGATGAAATGGAGCAGTCCCATGGGATGTGCTCCTTCCAAATGTAGGCCCAATCCCAACACTGGCCAAGATTCTAAGTCCCTTGCAGCTGAACCTCCTCTCTATGGAATATTCCATCCCTTCTCCCACTTTAGAAACCAGTGCTCAAAACTGGTGTTTGCCCTTTAAACTCTAGTCATCTGCTCTGGCCATTCTCCCTGATTTGCATTGCAGGGACCTCTTCTAACCCACTGGAACTTGTGGTCTAAGACAGTAATTCTCCACCTGTGGACCATTATGTCTAAGGGATCCCCAAAAGTCTTAGACTGAAACTAACTGAACAGAATTCAACTATATATATGGACAAGAGATTTCCAAAAGGGTCTGAACCTCCATTTGAAAATTTTTGGGGGTCTGCAAATGAAAAAAAGGTTGAGAACCACTGATCTAAGTTACAACTCTGGATTTTCTCCTTTCCCTTAGTGTCTGCATCTCATACTCTTTAATACCTTGATCCTTACAACACCTCTGTGAAGCAGAGCACTGCTATGACCCATTGTACATCATCCCCAGAGAGACTAAGGCCCAGCTCCTCAAAGGGATTTAAGCACATAAGTATCTTTGGGGATCTAGGACTAAGTGACTTCCCAAGGTCAACCAGAAAGTTTGTGGGAGAGCAGGGAAGTGAATCTGGGTCTCCCGCGCTCCACAGCAGCACTCTAACCACTGGACCGTCATTGCTGTCCTAAGTAGACAGTTGCTCCATACTTTTACAGCAAACTCCAGGTCAATTTCCTCCAGTCTCAGTCCACCAGTCAGTGAGTTTTACACCAGCCGTGAATGGAGCGACTGTCTGTGGTTTGTTTGTGTGGGTCTTTATTATACAGAGCTCAAGAAACAGAATCATAAATCACACAGGCCCCCAAATTCTCCAGGCACATTCTCTGGGTACGAAAAGGAAAAGGCAGTATGTTGGCAGTCATTAGTGGGATTCCCTTTTGAATTACTATTTGGGATTGCAATTAACTGATTATCACTCTTCTGTGCTGACCCTGCACCTCCACTTTGCTGTCTAGACTTAGGAAGATAAATAGTACCCTATGAGTGTCCAACAATGCAATGCACCTTCAGCCTGGGGCAGTTAAAGTGCCAGCAGAGTTGGGTTTTGTTATTAAGAAAACAATCGAAAACAAGAGCAAATTCTGTTTGCAAATGCTAATAATTGGGAGGCATATTTTTTACCTGTTAAAGAAGGGCTCACATTAATATACTTTGCTGTGTGATGTTACAGTAGAACCTCAGAGTTACGGACACCAGAGTTATGAGCTGACTGGTCAACCATACACCTCATTTGGAACTGGACGTACGCAATCAGGCAGCAGCAGAGACAAAAAAAGCAAATACAGTACAGTACAGTGTTAAACATAAACTACTAAAAAAATAAAGGAAAAGTTTTAAAAAAGATTTGATAAAGTAATGAAACTGTTTCTGCGCTTGTTTCATTTAAATTAAGATGGTTAAAAGCAGCATTTTCTTCTGCATAGCAAAGTTTCAAAGTTGTATTTAGTCAATGTTCAGTTGTAAACTTTTGAAAGAACAACCATAATGTTTTGTTCTGAGTTACAAACATTTCACAGTTCCGAACAACCTCCATTCCTGAGGTGCTCGTCGCTCTGAGGTTCAACAGTATGTGTCATCGCTCTAATTCGCTTAGAGCTTGACTTGGTTGACTGGCATTTGTTTTGCAATCTTCTACCATTGTGGACACATTATGACCTCCCTCCATGGTTACTAAATAAATAAACCAAAGGAAATCCATGCTTGGTGCGATTTTTATGGCACTGTTTATTTTCCACGTATCACATGGGGCAAACTGCCTCCCCACTACTCAAGATTCTATCAAAGGCACATGGGTTTGCTCCTGAGATGAAAATAAATGTATGAGGCTTTATATGACAGAAGACACTTTAAAAAATTCTCCTCCGCTCACTATATCTCAGGTGTTCCAACTCCGTCTGCCAGCACTTATCATAAGAACATAACATAAGAACATAAGAACAGCCATACCGGGTCAGACCAAAGGTCCATCTAGCCCAGTATCCTGTCTACTGACAGTGGCCAATGCCAGGTGCCCCAGAGGGAGTGGACGAACAGGCAATGGTCAAGTGATCTCTCTCCTGCCATCCATCTCCATCCTCTGACAAAGAGTGTAGGGACACCATTTCTTACCCATCCTGGCTAATAGCCATTAATGGACTTAACCACCATGAATTTATCCAGTTCTCTTTTAAATGCTGTTATAGTCCTAGCCTTCACAACCTCCTCAGGTAAGGAGTTCCACAAGTTGACTGTGCGCTGCGTGAAGAAGAACTTCCTTGCATTTGTTTTAAACCTGCTACCTATTAATTTCATTTGGTGACCCCTAGTTCTTGTATTATGGGAATAAGTAAATAACTTTTCCTTATCCACTTTCTCCACATCACTCATGATTTTATATACCTCTATCATATACCCCCTTTGTCTCCTCTTTTCCAAGCTGAAGAGTCCTAGCCTCTTTAATCTCTCCTCATATGGGACCCGTTCCAAACCCCTAATCATTATAGTTGCCCTTTTCAGAACCTTTTCTATTGCCAGATATCTTTTTTGAGATGAGGAGACCACATCTGTACGCAGTATTCGAGATGTGGGCGTACCATCGATTTATATAAGGGCAATAATAAATTCTCAGTCTTATTCTCTATCCCCTTTTTAATGATCCCTAACATCCTGTTTGCTTTTTTGACCGCCTCTGCACACTGCGCGGACATCTTCAGAGAACTATCCATGATGACTCCAAGATCTTTTTCCTGACTTGTTGTAGCTAAATTAGCCCCCATCATATTGTATGTATAGTTGGGGTTATTTTTTCCAATGTGCATTACTTTACATTTATCCACATTAAATTTCATTTGCCATTTTGTTGCCCAATCACTTAGTTTTGTGAGATCTTTTTGAAGTTCATCACAGTCTGCTTTGGTCTTAACTATCTTGAGCAGTTTAGTATCATCTGCAAACTTTGCCACCTCACAGTTTACTCCTTTCTCCAGATCATTTATAAATAAGTTGAATAGGATTGGTCCGAGGACTGACCCTTGGGGAACACCACTAGTTACCCCTCTCCATTCTGAGAATTTACCATTAATTCCTACCCTTTGTTCCCGGTCTTTTAACCAGTTCTCAATCCATGAAAGGACCTTCCCTTTTATCCCATGACAACTTACTTTACTTAAGAGCCTTTGGTGAGGGACCCTGTCAAAGGCTTTCTGGAAATCTAAGTACACTATGTCCACTGGATCTCCCTTGTCCACATGTTTGTTGACCCCTTCAAAGAACTCTAATAGATTAGTAAGACACGATTTCCCTTTACAGAAACCATGTTGACTATTGCTCAATAGTTTGTTTTTCTATGTGTCTGACAATTTTATTCTTAATTATTGTTTCGACTAATTTGCCCAGTACCGACGTTAGACTTACCGGTCTGTAATTGCCAGGATCACCTCTAGAGCCCTTTTTAAATATTGGCGTTACAGCCCTTTTTAAATATTATCAGTTCCCAACTTCCCCCCAGTGAATAATAATAATAATAAATGATGATGTTGATGCCTTGGATTGGTTCTCATCTCCCTTTATGGAACAGTGACCTCTCTGCTTTGCCCCACTGCAAAAATGAAGCTGTTGATACAAAGAGAAAGACTTGTATTTGCAGGAAACCAACCTTATCCAGGCGCCAGTCCAACCCTATGGAACTCATTGCCAGAGGAAACTGATCTCCACCCTCAAACCCTCAGTTTAGCTTTCCAGTAAGAACTCCTTTAACCACATCAGCAGCCTCACACTTTCATAGATAGATAGATAGATTAGATAGAGGGGGTGTATAGTGATGGAGATTAGATAGACAGATAGATAGATAGATAGAGGGGGTGTATAGGCATAGATAGATAAATATAGATATTGCACATTTGATGTATACACAGTGACAGCTCTTAACTACACTGCAGATTGCTATTATTGATTCCATTTGGGGTCATGATGAATTAAAAAAAAAGACTGTAGCTTGAGTTAACATTCCATTTATTTCTCCTGTGAACCCAATGACCTCATGAGTTGACTAGAACATTATAGGGCTTTCACGGGAGCCTTAATGCTGATTTCAAGAATGTAAAATCCTGTGTGCGCCTCATTCATCTGTCAGGCTGGCTGCAGTGGGAGAGGTCAGCCTCTTCTGGGAGACGTGTATGCGATCAGAGCGTGTGGAGTTCATGGGGCTCTCCTGTGAGTGGCCTGGAAGCTGTGGGAGATTCATTTGCAGATTCAGTGTAAATGCTGACAAGGGCATCTATGGGATAGAAAATCAATAGTTCATTTGCGTGGTGTTCTCAGCTAGCTGGCATTTGTTTTAGATCAGCCCTCATGGCTGACTTCATATTGTATTATTGTACTTAACTGGGATGCATGAACCACTGTACGTAAGTAAGAAGCAGTGTTGGCCTTCTTGAGTGACATTCAGTGAACAAAGAGCATGGGGCCACTGTGATTCTGGAATTCGGAGCCTGGATATGAGCAATGGCTAGTGATTGGGTCTGGCTGGGAGGGACTCTGACAGCTCAGCTGCCAGCACCATTTCCTGAAGTTCCAGCCCGATAGTGGATCCAGGGACACCTCTAGTGACTTCGCCGGGACTCTGTTCAGCCCCATGATACCCTCATCCTTGTTATCCAGGTGGAATGATGAAAAAATATGGTGTCCCCCTATCAATAACTCCCACACACCCTTTTGCTAAAGAGGCCCAGGCTGACTTTTTGAAACACAGTCCTCCCTCAGGTGGGAGCAGGCACTTCAGCAGCTTGAGTGAAGAGTCCTGGGAGCTGCGCGATCAGACACTGATGTTGAATTCAGAAACGCGATCCAGGGCAGCATTTTGCTGTTTCTGCCCATGAATTTAGGATTTTTGGCAGCAAAACTAGCTAAAAACAGCATCATGGGCAAAACTGGGCTTTCCTCATGAATTTATCCTCCATAGGAAGGGACATTTTCCCACTGAAATGGTGTATTTTCCAACACAAGGAAACTGCAGTGTTGCCAAAATTCATGAGCCTCATGGTTGCTAGTATTTGTTGGAGAGCCACAGCTTCTGGACTCAGAATATTGAATGAGGATCTCAGCTTTCTTTCTTTCTTTCTTTCTTGAAGTACATTTCTGGCCTTGAAGGTTGCAGAGAAAAGTTTAAAAATGTTACCTGAGTGCGACCAAAAGGTTCAAAAGGCAAAGAAAAAGAGCCCAATGTTTATTACTTTTAAAAATCCACATGTTTTGTAGCCAAACTCACGATTTTGGAACCGGGACTCGTGATTTTGAACGTTTGGAGTTGGTGATATCGGAACGGCTTTTCCTTCTTGAGATGCGAACCATGTCAGAACAAAAAAGGGTTTTGCTGTTTTTTTAGCCTTCATTCATTTTGCAGGCCTCACCAGCAAGGAGAATTTTGTCTCTGAACTCAGCTAATGCATACACTTGGGGCCTGTCTGCTTTTGTCAGGTGGGAGCAGCGGCTCACTCAGACCAGGCTCCTGGGCACGCCGTCAAACGGAATTCATACTTTGTTATATAAAGGGCTCACCCCGTGCTCAGGAACACTATTCACCTCCATTAGTGAGAGATCACAAAGACAGAAGCCTGGTGTGATGCCATAACGCTGCACAGGGTTTGTACAGATAACTGCCAAAAACGGCACTCACCTGGACCTGAGGTTGCTGAACTACATCAACGACTTCCCCAAACAACACAAATACAGCAGCTCCTGAGTCAAGGGTCTTTCTCAGCCTTTAAAAATCACCTCCTCACTCATGATGGTCAAATGATCAGACATCCTCCAGCCAAAGCTTTGCATGCCCGGCAAAGAAAGCTATAAGCAGCCCTCTAACTCCAGCTCCTGTCCCGTCTGCTTTCCCCATGAGGTGGCAGGAGCTCAGCTCCCTGGAGAGTCAGGTGATGCTCTCTTCAGCGAGAGGGTAACCCAGGTGGCTATGCTTCTTTCACTAACTCTCCAGGTCCCCTACTCCTGCTCCCTCTCCTGAGATCCTCGCTTCAAGCCCCAGGTGGACACCTTCTTTTCCCCATCCACTGGCCCAGCTGCTTTCCTTTTTGTCAGTTGTAAGAGTTTAATTTCCATATACATAGCATTGTATTATTAATTGTTATTATTTATGGGATAGTACCTAGAGACCTCAGTCAGGGATCCGGGCCCTGTTGTGCAAAATACAGCAAACACATATAATGAAAAGACAATCCCTGCCCCACTGAACTTACCTTCCCAGACCCTTGCACCCAGGCACCATCATGTATGACGGGAGACAAACAGAGCAGGAGATGGGGTAACAGACAGACAGCTATGATAAGTGAAAGACTTACAGAGGGGTAATTGCTATTTTTGCATCAGTTATACAGATAAAAAATGCAAGCATAGACTATCTGTCTGGAAAACATCCTGGCTTTTACTGGCAGTGCAGAGATAGAGGTGAGAGTGCTGGGCTGGTGGACTCGGGTAAGGGGAGCAGATAGAGTTTGCCAAGGTTTGTAGGAGGTGAGTTCCCATCCTGTGCTCTTCAGCAGGATTTTCCTGCTGAAGTTGGTTGGTATCTCCCCTCCTTGGGAGCGGGAGACAAGCTCTAGGCACAGACCTTGCTTATTGCCCAGCCAGGAAAGCTCTGGTTCATTTAAATGGCTGAGCTGCAAGGTAGTTTTGACAATGTTGGTTTCTCATTCTGTGTCAATTACACCTGCTCATTATCCACAGTACGATGGACTTTCCCACAAATTAATCTGATGAAAAAAATACCATGCAACAAAGAGCGTTAAATTAATGGAAATGATTATGCCTAAGAGGTCATAAACTCAAACACTTGTACAGTTCTAAACATAAAAAAAACCCTGCCCTTGCCTTCGATTTTCACATACTCTGCATGTGACGTGCAAACTTTGTTAACAAAAGGTTGAGATGTCAGAACTTTAGATGTGCCAAAGCATGCATTTTTCATCCCTCATGTTTCCTCCACTAGCTGGATTTTCTGCTAAAATGGCCAGCAGTGAAATAGTTAATAGTGTTACCACTTAGGGTATGTCTACACTGCAATTGGAGGTGTGATTGCAGCATTTTAGGCAGATCCAAGCTAGCTTGCTAAAAATAGTAGTGCATACGCGTGCAAACTCAAATGCCTAGCCTATGCCACCACTCATGCCACTGTGACTTCACTGCTACTGTTAGCATGCCAACTAGCTCAAAGCTAGTTCAGTTGTACATATATGTGCTGCAATCACACCTCCCGATATACCCTTTGATTATCATTAGGTTTCAGAGGAAACAACCAATTTGAAAGGAAAGCGTCAGTTCAATATTCTGAGTCATTGTTTCAGGCTGTCTGCAGATTCAGGAAGACCATGCTGCACTGGTTTTTGCTTGATTAACTTTTTTAAGGTTTCCTTCCAATCCATGAAGGCTAACACCATTTTTTATTTTAAATTAAAGCTTCTAGCAGACCCATCTGATAAAAAACTATACTTGAGAAAGAAAATACGTGTAGATGATCATTGTGACATAGCTAGAAATAGTTACAACAAAACCTGTAAAAACCTTTATTATGTAAAAATCGATTCATCAGATCCTCTGTGCTGGTAAGATGTAGAAATATAGTTACATTATTTTATATAAAATTAGATGTTATTAAAGCAGTGAATGTCAAAAATGAGTGGAATTTAAATGCATCTAATGTGTAGCATTTTCAGCAAAATCACTTAAGTGTTTCAGAAAGTCAGCCTGGGCCTCTTTAGTAAAGTGGTGTGAATTTGGGGACAGAACATGTTGATTTTCAAGGGCATAAGCCCTCACTTAACTGCATTTTTCAGAGCAACTGTAATTACAGTCAGAACTTGTAGCTCCATGATACGAAGAAAGACATTTTTCGGTGATGGAACAACTTTACCAGAGGTGGAATATTTATTACACCAAGTTAGAGTGTCACACTTTCTTGATCAGACTTGTTTACCCCATGGTAGGATGTATTAAGTTTTCAGAGAGCTCAAAGTTTGACTCTGCCCTGGGAGTTATGCAAAGGTTCAGTCTAACCCAGCCTCTTTGGAAGCTGGTCTCTGATCTAATTGTCATTCCAGGCCAAGGTGGCCAAAGAAAAAAATAGACACAGTTTGTTTACTGGAAAATGTGACATGGCTTTAAATTGCAGTGAAGACGAATGGGGGGAGGCTGCAGAAGCTGCTACTGGAATTGTCCCCAGTATTTCAAAACAAAAGCCCAGAGCCACAGAAAAGATGTTTTTTCCATTCTGTAAATGTCCCTAAATGTATCCAGTGTCAAGTAATGCAACCACCAGCCTGCTTGCTTTACATCTAAAGAGGGATGAAGCTGAGTTCTGGCTCAAGGCCAGATAGCCCCTCAAGAGCTGTGGGATGCCGCAAAAGCTGCTCTGAGACAGCTGGTGCCCTTGGCCCAGTTACTTCACCAGGTCAGGACACTTATTCTTACTAGTCAACAAGGCCAAAGGAACAAGCAATGGGCTCGCACAGCAGTAGGGAACACTCAGGTTACGCGCTCGGTAAAACTTTCTGGGCCAGGTTCATCCCTGGTGACTTACGCTATTGACACAAGGAGTGCTCTTTGCCTTAAATCTCTGAACAATCTCTGTCTTTGGCAGAGACAAGCCAAGTAGGGGAGTCATGGAGGATGACATTTACCTCTATGCACAAATTCCCACTCAAGCCCTATTTTTAACCCTCTCAGGGGAAGGGACGGTAGGATTCAGCTAGCCACTTTCTCCAAATGTTCTGGTCTTCACAGTGATACATTTTGCACCCCAGGGACCAAACCTGCTCCATGTCAAGGTGTCTCACTGAACAGATAGAGAAGTAGTATAGGTTCGTGTAATTAAACTCCGATAACCATGCCCATGTCCCAGTGGTCAGAGTTAAGGTTGCCTATAGAGCTGGTCAGAATTGTAACTTCCCTGTAGGGTCGGTCTTGCAGAACAATCCCAGAAGATGTCATAGGCTGTGACAATGGTGAGGACAATAAAATGTGCTGCTCCATTACCCTGTATGGGAGTTTATACAAGCCCAGCCCACAAACACAGCCTCTGCCTCTTTGTTCTTTAAGGAATGCCCTTTTTATCCCCAGCAAAGTTCCTTTGTCTGCCCTGGGCTCCAGAACTTGGCCAAACCAGTCTGAGAGGATGGGACGGTGGGCGGGGCTGGGGATAGATTTACCAGCATCTGTTTTCTGTCTGTGAAGTGTTCAGTGGTGCTGGAACATTTTTAATAGTGGAGGTGCTGAAAGCCATCCCCTTACCCCTATCCACTCCCCCCCCCCAAGCTGAAGCTGGCTCCACGCGCCCAGGGCTGGCAGCCAGGAGCCCGGGCGTGCTGCACCACCCCCTGCACCTGTAGTTCCCATGCCTATGGAAGTGTTGGTAACTGGGAGGCTGGCAGAGTGGTCTGCCTGTTTTCTTGTCTATGTGCCACCCGTCCTTAGAGCCACAGGGCACGTCTACACTGCAAAAAAACAAAACAAATAAGACGGTGAGTCTTAGCACCTGTGTCAACTGACCCACCCCCTTCACCAGGTTTCAGAGCCCAAGCTCCAGCCTGAGTGGGAATGTGTACATGGCTATTTTTAGCCCTGTATCATGAGTCCAAGTCAGATGACTCAGACTCTTAGACTTGTTGCCGCAGGGTTGGTTATTTTTTTTTCCATGTAGACGAAACCATACAGCCATAGAGTTCAAGGCCAGAAGACACCAGAAGACAGCTACTCTGACATCCTGTGTATCACAGGTCACCACCACCACCCACCCGACACACACTAAACCCAATCCTCCAAATGAGACCAAAGCATCACAGCCCACAGGAGACTTCTTAGTGGGCTAGTTCAACCCCCAGCGTGTCTGAACTTCAGGCCGATGAAGCCACCAGAACTGGTTCTGACACACAAAGATGGAAGCCCTGAAGAATGCTGCAGAGTCCAACTGGATAGGGAAACGCTCACACAGCTTCGCTCCCCTATAACGAAAATAAGACTGTGTCAAAAGCCACTGAAAAGGGGGGATCTTTGATCATCTGTGTTCTTTGCTGTGAGCTTTCACAGATATTAAGGCCACAAGGGACCATTACAATTATGACCTCCTGCATCATGCAGACTAGAGAATTTCACCTAATAAACATGAAAGGACAAGGAGGCAATATTCCTGACCTTTGCAAGGGCTTTGAACCCAGGTCCAGTCTCATCCAAAGCAAGGCTCAAACCCCCAGGCCATTTCTCCTTTGCTTCTAGTGCAAACCTGTCAATTACATTTGAATTTGGGATGCACACGTGATTCCTGCCAATAACAGGAAGTAATAAACATGAATTCATTTAGTCCCAACCCCAACGGCTATGCTCCCATGAAGTAAATAGCACTTCCGAGAGATTCCACAAGTGTGACTGGGGACCCCAAATATGGCACCTTTTTTTGAGACCTACCAAAGGTTTTCAGACTAAGAGGAAAATTCACCACTGAACCATTCTGCCTCTCTACATCTCTCTGGGCCTGTATGTGGCTCCATCACTGTAACATCTGCAGAGCTCCCAGGTTTTAATGACTTTATGCTCATTATGCCCCTCTGAGGTAGGAAATTATTATTATTACTGAGGCAAAGAGGAGTTAAGTGGTTTGCCCATGGTCACACAGTGAGTCTGTGGCAGAGCCAAAACTGGAACCCAGCTCTCCTGAGGGCCAGCCCAGTACCTCACCCATAAAACCAGCCTTGTCACAAGGCAGAGAGAGCCGAGTATTGGATCTCAGCTGTTCTGTGAATCTCCGAGTCAACTTTGAGCAGTGTGGACACGCTGTAGCTGGCCCATGGCTGCCTGTCAGTTGCCCAGGTACTCTGGCACTGATATCCGCTCATTCATTCGAACGTTACGCCTTCATGAACAATCCAAACTGTCTCCTGTCTCTTGGAGGTGATGTGAAAGCTAGAATTAGCCGGGAAGATCTGGAATTTCCCTGCTACCCACTGCTGGAAGCAGGTGGCAGTGCCTGAGCCGCACTTAATCTCTGCGCAGACAGAGCCAGTAGGCGGCATTGTAATTTCCCTGTAGGTTCGGTTTTGCAGAACTGCCCCCTTTCTCCCCCCTCAAAGATGTTGTGGGCTGGGAAAATGATGAAGACAATAAAACGTGTTGCTCAATTATCCCGTATGGGAGTTTATATAATTCCAGCCCACAAGCACAGAGCACACAGCCTCCCGTGTCCCATAGATTAACACAGTGTGCATTGTGCTTGTGGCAGAGGAGATTAGGGAAGTAGGGGATGGCAGGGCCAGCTTCTGTTTAATAGAATGGCTGTTCTTTCTGATTTCCTGCAGGTTCTTTGGATTTTTAGTGAGCAGGCAAAAGGGATCAGCAAGGTTTTTAACGGCTTGTAGATGTGACTTCTGATAAATAAAGATGAGCTGAAACAAAGCAGGTGATAGCCTGAGATCATTTCGCTGCGGGGCATGGGGCAGGGAGGAGAGTGACAGGAAGAATTACATGGAGATGGTGGGAATCTAATATTGCCAACCACAATAAGCAAGCGAAAGAATGTTAAAGAGCAGCAGAAAACGAGGTTAAAATGTAAAAACAAAAGAGCTATCAACCCTCATGCTTCACGGAATGCATCCAGCACTTACTGCTTGCGGTCAGGAGGTACCGTCTCTGTGGACATGCTGCTGCTTGACTGGCCAGTATGGGAGGTTTTCACACCTTCTTCTGAAGCAGCCAGAACTGGAATAGATGGGCCTTGGGCCTGATCTGGTGTGGCGGGTTGGAGAGCTTTATTGAAAGTGTGTGTGTGTGTGTGTGTGTGTGTGTGTGTGTTCGTTCCTGACTCATGAACTGGGAAGGATCAGTCAGCCCAGTCATTCCCAGCCTGCTGTGGGTGGATTTCTCAATGGCAGCACCGCACGAATGCCATTTTTAACTGAGTATATATATTGGGCCAAATCCTCAGCTGGTACAAATCAGCATAGCTTCACTGGCATCAGTGCTATGGTGATTTGCACCAGACACACACCAGTAAACAACCCTAGATACCATGAAAGCTGATTGTGGGCCTTGGGGGCTTGAAAACCTTCTAATTATTTTTAGATTTTTGCCCTACATGGCTTTCATCTGGGTGCTGTATTTGCTGGAATCCTGGGGGGGTTGTGACCCTAGGGGGAGGGGAGCTCTCAAGGATGACAACAATGCATTACTGCTTTTTTGGATTTCAACCCAGGGGAAACAAGGAAGCTGCAAAGGCTGTGTCCTCACTATGCAAAAACTCAGGCTGCAATCAGGAGCCCCCCACCCCCAGGGGGTTCTCCGGGGGATAGAGTGCTGCCAGGGACAAGACGCTTGCTTGGATTGGAGCGGGAGATGGCTCAAATGGCAGCGAGGAGAGGCGAGAGTGGTAGGGCACTGTGTCCCGGGCCTGCAGGGCCCTTTAGACAGAGTCTGGAAGTGAATAAAGGGAGAAGACCAGGGTCACACCAGGAGAGAGGATGAATCCAGCATCATTTAATCATTGAAGGAGCCAGAGGTCCTGCTACTTTGCGGGCTTGTGACAAGAGAGAAGTCGGTGCCGGCAAAAATCTCTTTGAGGGAGGAATGAACGAAGAGGCCCATTTGATGCGATGGCAGCTGAAAACAAATGCTTGACTGTACACTGCGCGCACACGCGCACACACACACACACACACGAAGGTACCAGACATGCAGCCTGGTCCACGGAACTTTTGCAAACCTTAAAACAATGCTTATGTCAGGCCAGTTCTTGTATGATTTCAGCGGTTGCTCCCAGGAGGCACTAGCAGAGGGGCTGTCCTGCTGTCCCTCCCAAACAGCACGAGCCCTGGACTATTTTTATCAACAAAGAGGAGAAAAATCCTTTCAGCTCCGTGTATCTTGGATGATTATGTCTTGGTTAAACGTTGCAATAACCACAGTCGCGTTGCCAAGTTTCTCAGCACCCACAATGCTATACTCTCCCCCCCCAACCTGCTGCTATTCCCACCCCCATGACCCACTCCTGACTGTACTCCACCATCTCAAAATAACAGCAAAACAGGTGAGTGTGAGTCTCTCATCTGAGCCTCGCTGCATTCAGACACCTCCAACCTGAACGCTGGGAGCTGCTTTTCCCCGCTCCGATGACATCCAACACAAATCACTTATGCTTCAGATGAATTCCAGCTCTGGTCTGACATTTTTAAAGCGATTTCTCTGAAGGAATAGAGGCTTGCTGTGAATGAAGCTGGTGGCTAGGAAGATTAGCAGAAGGGCCTGAGACGACAGTGTGTGGCAGGTGGAATAATAACAATTAGCGCACAGATCTCAAAGCGCTTTACCAAGGAGGGTCTGTATCACTACCCCCATCTTACAGGTGGGGAAACAGGCACCGAGAGGGGAAGTGACTTGCCCAAGAAGCAAACTCAGGAATAGAACTCAGGTGTCCATTCCCTTGTGCTGTATTGATTGGACCAGGATATTGGAAGGTGCATATATACCAGGGGTAGGCAACCTATGGCACGTGTGCCGAAGGCGGCACGCGAGCTGATTTTTGATGGCACTCACACTGCCCGGGTCCTGGCCACCGCTCTGGGGGGTTCTGCATTTTAATTTAATTTTAAATGAAGCTTCTTAAGCATTTTAAAAACCTTATTTACTTTACATACAACACTAGTTTAGTTATATATTATAGACTTATAGAAAGAGACCTTCTAAAAATGTTAAAATGTATTATTGTCACGCGAAACCTTAAATCAGAGTGAATAAATGAAGACTCAGCACATCACTTCTGAAAGGTTGCCGACCCCTGATATATACTTTATTTCCTGTTGATTCCTTGAGCCACAATAGAGCATTTTACCTAGAAGCAAAATTGTCCATCAACAGCACAAATAAAACAGCACTGCCCGTATGGAGACCTGATTCCCAGGCACCTTTGTCTGCTGGGCTTGTGAGGAGCTTGGGCAATGTTTCTGTCTTTTTGATAGATCACAGGAACCAGAGGTGGGAAAGACTTACTTGGCCATCAGATTCCTCCCGCATCCAACCCAGTCCGGACAGGGTTATTCTTCTCTTTATAGAACCCTGACATGCAACCCTCAGCAATACTTTGCCACGTACAGAAGCAAACACCCCACTTCTCGCTGATGCCGCCAACTGGTTGCAGTGTTTCCTGCATTCATTGCAATGAGTACCAACCTCGGGGCACTGTTACGAACCAGGGCACAAACCCCAGGCTGGCTGTGAGTTCTATAGTGTTCACCAACCAAGTATCAAGTGCAAAATCTTCAGGCCCTCTAATAGCCTTAACATGAAGTCATCCACACTCCTCTGGGGCACTCCGGTCTATCTTGCCAAACAAGTAAATGTACATTTGTGATAGATGGTTCCTTGCACCAAGAATCGCAACAATATTCTGGTTACTCCCAACACTAAAGGACCAGTCACCTACTTCAGGTCAATTGCACCTTAGATCTCAGGACAAAGAGAACACTTGTAGCCAATCTTATAATTAAGGTTCAGATTTTGTCATGGTTATTTCTAGTAAGTCACGGTCAGGTGCACAGCCCCAGCTGCGTGAGCAGGGACGCATGGCCCCGTCTGCAGGCCCCGCCACAAGGCGCAGGACGGGGCGCATGGTTCTGGTTCCAGCCCCAGCTGTAGGGTAGGGGAGCATAGCCCCAGTTCCAGTCCCAGCTTCAGCCGCTGACAGCTGAAGCCGAAGAAGTTACAGAGGTCCAGTAAAGTCACGGAATCCGTGATTGCCGTGACCTCCATTGGCGGGGGTCCAGCTCCCTCCTCCCTCTCAGTTCCCAGACACAGTTTGCAGGAAAATAACAGTTTAGAGTCCAATTTGCAGGCAATTCAAGGGTTTATTGAGGCTAAACAAGCAAGCATATTTTGAAGCCCTTCATATCAGTCGGGTTATTTTTATATGTCAATAGAGTTTAACCGTGCTCCGAAGCCTTTTATGCCAGACAGGCTAACTCTATATGCCGATAGAGAGTTTTCCTCTTCCCCTCTCCCACAAATAATGTTACTTGTTTTACAAAACAAAATGCAAAAAATGTTAAAATAAAAAAATATCAACAATGCTAAAATATAAAAAAGAAATAATACCTGTGAATATAAATAAAATTATATTTTATAATCCCAGACAGAGGTGTAACCACTCCTGCTAAATCATAGCCTTACTTATAATAAACTATAGAAAGATTTTTGAAATAGGAAAAGGAACCCAGAGAGTTATTTACAAGATTAAAGCAGATAAACACAGACACACAAATGAGTTACAATCTTAAATTTCAAAAGGTAATAAAAGTTTTTATAATCAGTAAACTCTATATGTTCTTTGGAGGTAACCCAGGCTGAGCAGCTGGGGATCTCTGGCTTATGCCTAGAAACACTTCACCCTCCACTTTGCACAGAGATACCAAGTTCCTTTTGTTTGGGGAGGGGTTTGTATCCCCCTCCAGCCATGTGCTCTGAGTTGCAAATTCAGCTGATGGAAGGAGTCCACTCACATGACTCATCTGCAAGGGGAGGAGAGCGGGACAACAAAAGTCGTGTGTCCTCTTGTTAATGGTACATAAGGAAAGACCTGTTGCAACATCCCTCAATAACCAGTCTGGTATTGATAGACCTGTCCTCTTGGGAGGGTGTAACAGGTTCTGCTGAAGATCAGTCACACTAGTTAACGTCTCTCTCCTGTTTGGTGATTAACACAGTCACTGAGACTCACAATGCAACGGCTCAAATGTTGCCTTACAATATGAAATGCAGATGTGATAAGTGAGATTAATGCACATAACAGCTCGCAAATAATCAATAAAGTCTAACCACTAAACGCATTCTGATATCCATTTTAACGATGCTAATACACAGGTGAGCCAGACTGGTTCCAGCTGTGTGTTTGTCAGTGTTCAGCTGAGACCTGGGGACCTTGGCATGAGCTGGCACCTGGTCTGCCAGTGTCAGACTGGTGATGAGGAAACCCAAAAGGGTTCAGAGGCCTGGGTCACTGGAGAGGTTTGGAGCTGCATTTAAAGTTTTTCTGATGGTCCTTAGACCTCGAAGCTTTGAGGAACAGTCTCTTGCAAAGTTGCAGAATTCAGGACTTCAGTTGGGTCAGAAATAAACATTTGGATGGTGTTTTGCCACTTCTGTTTCTAGACCCCTCTGAAGTTCTAGGGGCAGCTACAAGGTGGCAGGTTCTATATCTCTGTACAGGGAGGAAGATCTCTTCTGTACAGCCACCATGTTACAGGGATGGAACCCTGCACAAACCGACTGAATTCTGCATGTCCATAATGCGGAAGTTTTGGCTCCGTGAAACACACAGGAATCTGGGAAGTGGAACACAGGGTCAGAGCCAGAGCCAGAGGCTTGTGTTCTGTTACTGTCGTTTGAATTACTAGTCAAGCCAAACTGCAGGAAGGGGCAATGTTTGTAAGACTGGGGGTAAGTTGGAGAATGAATGGACATTACTGAAGCAGGGTGGGACACTCCCTCTCACAGGAACAGGAACAGAAAAGAGAGGACCCTGGAGAGATTTCACACCACAGTTGGTTTCAGTGGGAGTTTGGGGAAGGGAAGGATGGAATGAGCAGCTGTTCCTTGTGGATGTCAGCTCGGCCGTGTGGATCAGAGAGGAGAATCGTGCCCAGAGTGGGAATGAAAAAGCAACGCCTGCTATAGCGAGGGGCAAGAAGGGGCCGAAACTCTCATCTCACAAGGGGTCTTCTATATTCCACTAATGCAAAAGGGAAAGTTTCCGAGGTGTTCTCCACAGCAGCTCTCTGGCCAGTACACTGCCATGAGTCACACATGTAGGTGCTAATCCTCCCCAGTTGCGTTAGCCCTGACCCGCTTTCTGACAGTCACTTGCTCCGACCCCACCTGGTCACCTCTCCTGGAGAACAGCAGGGTGCTGTTTCTACAGCACAGAATGAGTGTCCAATACCCACCTCTCCCTGCGGCCAAAGTCCAGTTACATTCGCACAATTCCAGGCCCATCGGCCCTGCAAAGGCTTTGGGTAATCGCGCTGAGTCAGGCCGGGCTCCTTTCTCCTCTTAATGAAGCTGACATTTCAATACCACTTTCCTTTGGCTTTGTCCCACAAGTCGAGTTGCCAGCTCAAATGACCTGTAGTCCTGCATGCCTCGGCGACTTCACCCCGGGTGCCTAATTAGAGCAGAGCTGCTGAAGGCACTCACCTGGCTGCCTTTGCTGGCAGGGCTCTTACAAATAATTCATAGCGGAACAAGCTTCCACACAAGGAGCCGGCCAGACTGTCCCCATTGTCCTGCAGATCTGGGAGCACTGCCTGTGTTAATATCCCCAGTACCCACCTCTGCGTCCCTTTAGAATCACACAGCCCTGGTAACTCTTCACTGCTCAGGGGCTAGTTACTCAGGCTGGGGACAACACACAGGGCCTGATTCTCCTGCCTTGCACCCTGTGTGTCACTGACAGCCATACAAAGCGAGGTGTGAAACGCCCCCTGATCAGCACGGGGACAGCAGAGAATCCAGCTTTCTGGATCCAGACTGACCCAGGGTCTGTGGGGAGTATCTGACTAGAGAGGTGTTTCAGAAACAAAGTACTCAGTGCCTGACTCCTCCTGCAGTGGCCACAGCAACCAGACGGAATCCTTGGGAAGCCAGTAGTATGTCTCTTTTGCTCCTCGCTCTGTGTAGGGGGCATGTCGGAGGTGGAGCTCTGTCAGACCACCTAGCCTGCATCTAGCCTCTGGCTGCAGCTGGGGTAATTTAGAGCAGCCCCAACACTCCCTTAAGCTACACCAATTGCCGCCAGGCAGCCCGTGACTGGGGGACAGAAAGGCGGCTTTGAGCCACCTTCCCACCCCTCTCTCCTCACCTGTGCTGAATGTAAATTTGCCAGAGCTGAGGCAGGAGCCCATTGTGTTTGGCCAGGAAAGAAGGCTGGGGAAATACCCCACCACCAGTGCAGCAGGCTTTATGCCCCACAAAACTCCCATAACAGAGACCAGGATCCCTCTATCTTCCACCAGGAGAGAATAGACTTTACCTCCTTACTGCTTTATTGAGTCTCCTCGGGTCTCTGCAGACATGAGCAGCCCCAGTTTTCCCCCCAACAAGCACCATAGCAGCTGCCCTCCCTGTTGTCCCAGTATCACTCAACTGCACCATTCTCCTCCCAAGTACTTCTTTGCTTTAAGAAGCAACAGGATTGCGCCCCTCCTGGCCATGCCAAGCCATAAGGGTACAGCTCCCGCTTTCAGCAGCACCTCCGAGGAGGAAGCTGTGTTTGCAGAACACCATTTCGACTTCCCTGTGCATTTCTGAGCCCCATCTCAATGGCTGGGGCCAGGCGGCAAGGCTGTGTGTGGTGGCCCCATTATTATGATGCCCCTTGCCTTTTTCACTGGTATGGGGCTTGAACTGACTCTCGGGCTGTTGGGGCTAGTGTGGGGGGGCTGGGTGGCAGCGGTGGCCTGTGATACGCCGGAGGTCAGACTCGACAATCTGGTTGTCCCTGCTGACCTTAAACTCTATGGGCCCATCTACACAGCACCCCGACCCCCGTGTCCAATGACTGGGGTTCACGGGGCTCGGCTGCAGGGGTAAATAGAGCAGTGTAGACATTTGGGTTCAGGCTGGAGCCCATGCTCTGAAACCCGGTGAAAGGGGAGGGTCTTGGATACTGGGGTCCAGCCCGAGTAGGAACGGCTACATCCTTATTTTTAGCCCACAGAGCAAGACCTTTGAGCACCAGTCAGTTGACCCAGGCTCTGAGACTCGCTGCTCTGCGGCTTGTTTGCTGTGTAGAATGTTCCCTATGGCTCTGTGACCTGTCCCCTTGGGCTACTGAACCTTGCCCTTGGCTAGGGATCAGCTCATTCTGCCTCATTACAAATCACAGTCCCCTCGGCCCATGATTTAATTACACTGAATACAGCATTGCAGATTGACATGGGATGTCTGGCCCTTTCAGGGGAGCTTGGCCCAGCCCACCTGTGATGGATCAGCTCCCTCCCAGCTGAGACTGAGACGGAGCAGCTAGAGCTGCAGTGATGATGAAAGCCAGCAAGCGGCTCAGTTGGGGTAGAGAGGTGCCAGGAGCAGGAAAGCTCTGGGATGACCCGGTGGGTCCAGGGGCAGAGCTACAGGGAGCAGGCTGGCTCCTGTGGGAGGCCCTGGAGCAGGGTGACTCTCCAGCAAATAGCCTGTAGAGTGGAGACTTATATGGAATGGACAGCGCCTGCAGGGGACTAGGGTTAGGGGGGAGGGGCAGCTGATGTGCTGCACTAGCTTTATGTGGGAGAACTAACGTTGAAGCCCTGAGTAAGGGGCCTAAAGCAGACACAGGGCAAGGTGTTGCTCCTTCCTGGGGACAGCCCAGCCACATACCCACGCTCCAAACCTGGACAGCAGTACCGTGCTGGGACACAGAGCCCAGGACGCAGCGTCCTAGCCCTCTCCCCCAGACTCCTTTGATTCGACAGACACGTTCCCAGTGTCTTTTTTTCGTACATTTCCTGCAGATGTTTCCAGGCCCTGGGCACAGGCCATTTGTCCTTTATTTTTTCTTTCCACACCTGCCATATTTCTACCTAGCGAATTGAGTGTTCTGAAGAGCCCTGGTTTTATGGTGCTTCCCTTTTCCATGTGGGTGCATTTCCTGCTCCTTGCACCTGTTTGCACTGCTCCTCAGGGGGGTATTTTACCTTTTCACAGCAGTCGCCTCCATTCTGGAGTCAGCTCAGACATTCACGCCAACATTTTCTGAATGTTCTTGTTTAAAACCCCAGCTACCAGACGATCTAATGTACATCCTTCCTTACTGACAGCGGTCACAACACTCTGCTTGCTCATGTACACCCGGCAATCCGTTCACACAGCGTATTCCTTTCCAGAATGAACTGCTCATCCAACTGGTTGGGGTGTATCTCTTTCCTCCGCAAAGGCAGTGGATTTATAAACTTTTCCAGTTTTGCTCCTCAATACAGTGTTAGTGATCTGCCCTGCACTTTGCCCCAGCCTGTGAAGGGTCAAACTACAGCATGTTCTTTTCCCCTTATTTATGCTGGTTTAAAGGGAGTTGACCTCTGACACCCTGGCATGTGACAATGGTGACGAATCACAGAAAGACTCACTTTCTTATAACATTGAACTAAGAACTTTGGGCCCAATTCTATGCCCACTGAAATCAATAGGAGACCTTCCACTGACCTCAGGAGGCATCGGATCAGGCTCTTTTTTGGAAAAAGGGAAACAGCATTATCCTGATAGCTCTTTGCTGCTCTCACTGCTTCATTCTTTCTGCCCAGATCCTGCCCAGCCTTTTCTTGCCTGGCTGCCTGCTAAATTTTAAAGAAACAGAACACGCTGCCTCCCAACCCCTTCATTTATTGGTTATCCCTTAATAACCACACAGGAAAGGCCGATAATCCGAGCACATTTCATAGAAGAACACTTTTCAAAATGCCTGATGGCTTCAGTCCAGGTTAGAAAGCAGCAGCCATTTGAAATAAGCTTTTCATTGTTCCAGATGAGTGCAGGAATAAATAAATAAATAAGAGAATGCCAAAAAGGAGAAGTGGTCTATCCTGTAACACCGAAACCAAATAACTGCATCTCTGTAACAAGGAAGCACAGGGAGTTTCCTTCCAGAGAAGGATGTACCGCTCAGAAGAAACAAAGTGGGATCACAACCACTCTCTCGCCTCACGGCTTGGTCTGTAGATCTCTTTGTTCTGAGTTTCCAGCTGACAGACACAGGGATGTCTCTTTCAGCAGCAGCAAAATCTCTCACTCAGGGTTAAGGAGGCCTGGGAGAGTCCAAATCAAGCTAGGCGCATTAGTGCCTGCAGTGATCCAGCAGCTCCGGTCAAATGGCCCGGCAGAAGGGATTCAGGTAGGTTGGTTTTGCCCCAGTGGATCATATGATTTTAATATCACACACTTCAGTTTAACAAATGTCTGTGGAATGGTGTCTGGGTGGGAGTCTGGCACAGCCTTGGCTACTGAGGGGTAGGATTGCCACTTTCTACTAGCACAAAACCAAACACCCTTACCCCACCCTCTGCCCTGCCCCTTCTCTGAGGCCCTGCCCCATGCTCACTCCATTCTCCCCGCCCTCACTCACTTAGTCATTTTCACAGGGCTGGCTCAGGGGGTTGGGGTGTATGAGGGGGTAAAGGCTCCAGCTGGGGGTGCAGGCTCTGGGGTGGGGACAGAAATGAGTTCAGGGTGCGGGAAGGGGCTGTGGCAGTGGGTTGGGATGCAGGATGGGGTGAGGGCTCTGGCTGAGGGTGCGGCCTCTGGAGTGGGGCTGGGGATGAAGGGTTTGGGGTGCAGGAGTATGCTCCAGGCTGGGACCGAGGTGTTTGGAGGGCAGGAAAAGAATCAGGACTGGGGCAGGGGGTTAGGGCACCGGGGGGGGGCGGGGGGGGCGGGGGTGAAGGCTCTGGCTGGGGGGTGCGGACTTTGGGATGGGGCTGCTGGGTATGAGGAGTTTGGAGTGCAGGGGGGTGCTCTGGGTCGGACTGTGGGGTTCAGAGGGTGGGAAAGGGATCAGGGCTGGGACAGGAGGTTGGGGCACGGGAGGGGGTGCAGACTCTGGGTTGCACTTACCTCAGGCAGCTCCCGGAAGCAGCGGCATGTCCCCTCTCCAGCTCCTATGCAGAGGCGCGGCCAGGTGGCTCTGTGCTCTGCCCTGTCCGCAGGCACCGCCCCGCAGTTCCCATTGCCCAGGAACCACGGCCAATGGATCTGTGGAGCTGGTGCTTGGAGCGGGGGCAGCGTGCGGAGCCCCTGGCTGCCCTTATGCCTAGGAGCCTGAGGGGGACATGCTGCTGCTTTTCGGGAGCCATGTGGTGCCAAGGCAGGCAGGGAGCCAGCCTGCGCTGCCAACCGGACTTCTAATGACCTGGTCAGTGGTGCTGACCGGAGCCACTAGGGTCCCTTTTTGACTGGGTGTTCTGGTCGAAAACCGGACTCCTGGCAGGGGGGATGTCCCAGAATTGGCACAGGCAGAGCACTGGAGGAATGACTAGAACAACTGGTTGAAACTGAGCAAAGGGGAAATTAGGCTGAATGGACATTGCAAAGTAATGAATTGTAGTTTTTCTGACATTGGGTGTTTCTGCCCTTTGAGCTGAACTCCCATCTGCCAACATGGCCAAATGTGGCCTGTGATTTGGAGTGCCCAGCCTGAGACTCCTTGGGCCTGATTCTCCATTGACCTGCCCCTTAGAAGTGCCTTCCTGCCAGCCAAGTGTGGGTGGGCCACAACTATGGGCTCCAGTGGAGGATTAGGCCCAATGCCCAGAATTGTTGACTCACACAATTATTTTGCGATTCTCGTGATCCTTGGCATTTATAGCCTCAGTTCCTGGAGGATCGCAACATCTTACTTTTTTTTTTTTTAAAGAAAATGCAAGTTTCTCAACCTCTTGATTGGCGGAGCCTGAAATAAAAACCTGAAATTGTGACCCAAGCACTCCCTAAAGGCTCGGGATCCAGAAGGCAAGGAAAATGAACCCAACAAATATAATTTTTTTTAAAATTTCTCATTATTCTCAAGCCAATCTCGTGATTTCAGGGCAAGGCAGGGCGCTGCCTCATGATTTCTGAACACTTGGAATTGGCGATGCTGCATGCCCCACCATGACCACTGCACCCTCCCACATCCCAGGAGACAAAGTACACGGCATGGGGCCAAGGCCCTGGGAACAGAACAGGCTCTGTAGGAGACCTTAGCTAGGGGACTCCTTGCCAGAAGAAATCAGCGAGCACTCAGTCAGATGGGGTTCAGTCCTATTGAGCAAACACTCTTTCCTCACAATGCCTGCTCATGGACTCATGCTCTTGGCTGGGAGTTTCTGATCCTTCCTGAGATCCCACACACAATACCTGCTGTGGAAAACTCCTTAGGAGGGACGATGGAGGATTTCAGGTTGTATAGGTTGAAATTCTTCTCCTGCCCCATTTACTACCATGCCTCCACCTTTAGGGGCTACCTCTGAGCAACAAGTGCCTTTTCACCTCAAATCGCCCACATAGGCCTTGGTCTGTGTGCTGAGGTCTCCCATGCTGGCAATGGGGCTGGATGGTGAATACTTGTCCTGTCTGTCCCGTTGCCTGAACCAATGGCTTTCCTTTGGGTTTTCCCTCAGTGACAGGTCTGTGAGGGCCCACGAACTCTTTCTGTGCTGCTCTTACCTGCTAATGGGGCTCATGAAGAGGGATGTTTTAAAAAGAAGTAAAGAAGGTGACTGAGAAGTCTCGCCATGCCAAGAGGAAGCAGGGAGGAGGCTAGGGCAGCCTGCAGAAAAGCTCTGCTGTCGTTTCACAGGGGGCAAAGCATCTGGCAGTTCCCCCAGAGTTTGAGATGCACGTGCAGCAAACGACATGGAACTCAATTATTGTACAAATCGGTGGCCACCTCAGAGCTCCCACAGAGCTCACGATGCTCGGCTGGAAGGGTGGGGCTGGAGCTGGACAGAGCTGGGCAGGAAGGATGGGGATGGAGCTAAGCATGTTTTGGCCAGAAGGTGGCTGCAGGAGCTTAGGTGGGCATGAAGGGTGGGGATGGAGCTGGGCAGGGCTGGGCTGATGCAAAGATTCTGAGTCTCTCTTTTCATCCCAAAATTTGTAACAAAAAGTCAAACACTATTCATTTTTCTCCTCTTTCAGACATGTCAGCCATCCAATAAGGGAGCAGAAACTAAATCACATGATTCAAACAATGACTATTCAAAACAAGCCATTGATGAATGTTACTAGGCTGAAAATTGTTTGTCAGGAGTATTTGGGGAGCACAACTAGGAAAACACCCAGAAGAGTCAGGCTGTGTCTGTGAGCAAGTAGGTAGCTTAGAAGAGGGGATACATTCCTCGGGTAAAATTCCTCCTCATGCAGCAGGTCAAAAGTAGGGCTGTGCTCTACTGAGTTGGGACGATCAGGGTGCATAGTGTGACGGGTTGGATCACAGAAACCTCCTTGGGAGCTGCCACCCGATGTGCAAAGACCACCCCTGCTTCTGTTTTCCCTGCCAGCTCAGGACTCCAGCACCCTGTCTTGCTGAGCCAGCCACTCCTGTCTGGCTCTAACACAGATCCAGGGTCTGAATCTCCTGTCCCAAAGCTGCAAGTTTACCTGAAAACAGCTCACAGTAGTGCGCTTGTCTTTAGCACTCAGATGCCCAACTCCCAATGGGTCTAAACCCAAATAAATCCGTTTTACCCTGCATAAAGCTTATGCAGGGCAAACTCATAAATTGTTCGCCCTCTATAACACTGATAGAGAGATATGCACAGTTGTTTGCTCCCCCAGGTATTAATACATACTCTGAATGAATTACTAAATAGAAAGTGATTTTATTAAATACAGACAGTAGGATTTAAGTGGTTCAAAGTAGTAACAGACAGAACAAAGTAAGTCACTAAGCAAAATAAAATAAAATGCGCAAATCTATGCCTAATCAAACTAAATACAGATAATCTCACCCTCAGAGATGCTTCAGTAAGTTTTTTTCTCAGACTGGACACCTTCCAGGCCTGGGCCCAATTCTTTCCCCTGGTACAGCTCTTGTAGCAGCTCAGGTGGTAGCTAGGAGATTCTTCATGATGGCTCCTCTCCCTCTCTGTTCTCTTCCCCCCTTTATATATCTTTTGCATAAGGCGGGAACTCTTTGTCTCTCTGGTTTTCCACCCCCCCTCACTGGAAAAGCACCAGGTTAAAGATGGATTCCAGTTCAGGTGACATGATCACATGTCACTGCAAGACTTCATTACTCACTTGCCAGCACACACATATACAGGAAGACTCACAGGTAAATACAGCCATCTGCAGACAATGGGAGTCATCAAGATTCCAA